>NC_135539.1:81988514-84388514 GCF_045843805.1 Urocitellus parryii
CGCTCAACACTCTTGTAGGCTCAACACACATAAAACACACATACTTACAGTAAGAACAGTGCATTCATTACAGACGGGAACCAATGGGTCACTTCGTTTTCAGGCAATGCAACCAGAGCCAATTCATCTGCAGAGCTTTCTGGAAACCATTCTATCAAATTCTGAAATGCACAGCCATGACCTGGGCTTGGCTATCACCTCAAAATGTGACACTGTCAATTCCCCAGCAAATAGCACTTCCTTCCTTCCTCATTCCCACGGCTTCACTATTCAAAACACGTCCAGGTCTATCGGACATTCTCCTCTTCGGCTTCATTACTGAGGCCAGGACCCCCACAATACTCCAGAGACCCGCCCTGCTCACCCCTGCCCTCCCCCACCCCCGCAGGAGCACCGTGGCGCCCCACACCCACTTGGGGACATCTTTTAGAAACCTCAGTTCATCACATTGGGTCTCTTTCATGTGATAAAAGTGTCAAATCCTTTTCATCTGGTGTCTTTGCCTTGCTATGTGAAAGTTATATAATGATATAATTAAGGGATATGTGAGATAAGAAACAGAAAATTAAGACCAATTCAATAAAAATAGAAAAGTACTTAATAAAATTCACACTGATTTATGAGAACAAATTTTTAGTAAAATTAGGACCAACAGTGGAAACCTCCTTGACTTGGGAAAGTGAGTTCAAGTCCTCTGGCAAGCATAGTGACCAAGGTCCTCTTACAGTGCTACAGAATCCTGTGCTGAAGGCAAGAGCCAGCCCAGCAGAACCCCAGCAGGGGAGGTGGGGAGGCAGGAAGGCTGAAGAAGACATATCCCCAGACAGGATATGCAGCCTCTGCTGAGTGAGTTCAGCAAGGCAGCAATTTACAAGACCAGGGCATTGAAAAGCAATTCACTTCATGTATACCAAACACAAAGAGAACATATGCATTTCTAAAGAGTCCATTTAAGAGCATCAAGGAAAAGCATCAAGTACTGAGGACTTAAAAATAAAAGTAATAAAAGATGTGTAAGAATTTACAAAGCTAATTGTTAAACTTCACTGGTTAAAGACAACCAAAATAAATGGAGGGCCAGTTATGGTGGTGCACATCAGTAATCCCAGTGACCCAGGAGGCTAAGGCAGGAGGAGATCACAAGTGCAAAGCCAGCCTCAGCAACTCGGCAAGACCCTAAGTAACTTAGACCTTTTCTCAAAATAAAAATAAAAAGGGCTGGGGAAGTAGCTCAGCGGGGTAAGTTCAATCCTTGGGAGCAAGTGAATATTTGGACAAATCATGTTCATGGATACGAAGTCTCACTATGATCAAGTTATGGATGGTTCCCAAACGAATCCATAGATTCAACACCACCCCAATTAAAATACCAATAGCATATTTCATGTACTAATAAGCAGATTCTTAAATTTATATCAAAAAGTAAAGTACCCAGAATAATTAAGCATGTGTTTAAAGTGAACAGTGAAGGATTTTTTATTAGGACTTGCTATAAATCCTAGGTAGGAAGTTGGTACAGTAACCGGGTTGGAACAGACATGGAAGGACAACATGGGACATGTAGGAACACAGCAACCTGATGTATGTCACAGGTGACCTGGAAATTACTAGGGTAAAAATGGACCACAAAAAAATAAAAATAAAAATCACTGTCAATATGAAAATAGTGTTAAATCCCAAAGAAATCCCAAGTGGATTCAGTACACAATTAGGAAAAGCAAAACCTAGAAATTTTCAGAAGACAACACAGGAGAAAATTTTAAACTAGAGGGATCAAGCTTTTGTTCCAACCTAGCTATTAGAATTTTGTGAAGAAATGAATGAAAAGAACACCTACCCCAACGGCGGTGTTCTCAGGAAGCAGGGCGGCGCCTGCTCCCAGGTCTTTCCCACCCAGCTCAGCCAACTCCACACGCTTCTGAGTCTTCTATCTCCACAGACCTCTCATTATGGCTGAAACACCACCAGAGCTCATTCCCCAAGAGCACATTAACGGCCTCCCGAGGGACCCTGCACTAAATGCTGGCTGTGGCCGGTCCTCAGCGACCAGCTGGCACTTGCGGTCCATATGGATGGAAAGGAACCTCTGCTGCTGCCCTTGAGAGGTCAGTGTGGAGGCTGGACAGAAAGTGGCTGGCTCCTTTCAGGAACCCTCAGTATCACAGGAGCACAGCCACCCTTGGCCAGTGCCCACTATTCCCACTACAGTGGGCTTTGCATGAACGGTCACATCTACTCCCATCTACACAGTGGAAGGGGCAATATTCTTTCTTTGCGGGGGGGGGGGGGGTGTGAGGAAGAGGTATAACCCAAGGCTGTGCCTTCACTAGGCCAGAGCCTCTGCCCCCCATGCTCCCAGCCACCATCCACATTCCTTCAACATCCACACAAAGCTCCCCACTGGTACAGGGGAGAGCCAAGGGGACATATCCAACTCACATGGGATATTTCCAGGTGCCCAGATGGTGGTGATTTAGTTCTCATTTCCAATTTATTTTAAGAACTAAAGTTCACTTTACTAGGTTTGTTTCCTGGTTTTTCTGTTTTACAACTTACAAAATATTCCGTGAGCTTATTCTACTTTTATAGCAAAGTACTTGTAAATTACAAAACAATTATGTGAACCTAACAACATCAGTATAATTGTGTATGAGAATTCAGAGAAACCTTAAAGGCAACGTCAGTCAACATGTACTGATCAGCTGCGGGGCGCCTGGCCCTGTGTGAGGAACCTGCATCAACTTCAGCTCACTCTGTACTTGTGAAAAGCCCCCTAATGGTGATGCAAATGGGTCCAGAGAGTGTCTTAGTCCCCTGTCCTCCGTAGTCTCAGGTACCTGCTCTCAACTGAGGTTTGAAAATATTTAATGGAAATATCAAATAATCCGTGGATTTTAAATCACCTGCAGCTTCTACAGCATGAGACAACTGCACACCCCACTCTGGGCCCCTGACAGGAGAACCTCCCTGAGTCCAGAGTCTTCACCACGTACACTGCTTGCCCTTGGTCACTTAGCAGCCCCTCAGTCATCACAGGGACCTTTTTGGAACCACATACTCACATTCAAAGAATCCTAATTTCACTTAAACCCAAGGTGCCAAAGCAGACGCTGTCACCTTTATTATGGTTGACTGCTATGAAGTCACACTGTAATACCAATCGTCGGTGTTGACCTCTTACAGCACCTAATTTATCAGTCCAGCTTTATCACAGGCAGATCATGTACAAGGCTGTCTGGTTTCAGCAGTGCACTAGGGTCTCAGAACGTACTCCGTGTTCTGGGTAAGGGGAAAACCCATCACCAGGAGAGCGCCAGGTGCAGACAGCAGGATGTGTGGATTTGAGCAGCTGAAACCTCCTCAGGTACCAGGCTCAAGCAGGAGCAAAGACACTGTCATCCTTTTGCCCAAGGGAATAGCTGTGGGCCCTGCTCAGCCTCCCTGCCTCATGTGGGACAGGTGTGGGCTCCTCTGGGTCAGTGTCAGGTGGGATCTGCATGGAGTTAGGTAACAGATTCCTCAAAGCATTAACCTCAGCACCTGTCTGTCTGCCCACCCAGTGCTCTGGGCCCTGCCCATGCGTCTCTCTCTCCAAGCTCATACCCTGCTCCTGGACTTGCCACCACCACACAACAGCCCCAGATCTTGCTCCTGAAGCTGTCTCCCAGACTGGCTTGCACACACCTGTGGGTTGTGTCTCATTCTCATTAGTGCACCAGGGGCTCAGCAACAGGCTTGGGCATGATGAGTTCACTAGTGCTCTCAACCTTGTGCCTACAAAGTTGCTTTTCCTCTCTGGATGTCAAACCCAGGTTCCTCCCAGCAAGTCCTGCCACCTGCCAGTGTCCTGCACCAGGAATGAGAATTGGCAGATGCCAAAAAGCTTCAAAGCCATACCCAGGCTCTGCCAGCAACCGCATCAAGGTCAACCAAAGAAGAAATTAATGTAATTCTGCAAAGGAAACATTCGAAAAGGCAGAGGAAAGAGATTTCTAAGCTAAATTCCTTCTCAAGTGCACCGATCAATGGCAAGCATTCAAAGACATCAAAAGCATTTTTCTTCCTCAAAGTTTAAAGGAAAAAAAGCAAAGTTGAGATGGGGCAGCATTCGTGAGACATCTGACTGAAGAGAAAAGCCATCTTCTCTTCATTAGAGGTTTTTTATTAAAATATCAGAGGTGTGGCGAGAGCGAGCCTGACAGATATGACAAACACTCTTCCCAAGCCTGGTCAAAGTCCTCACATCTCTGACTTTCATAGTGTTTTATAATATATTTGTGCCTCTTTATGCAGATTTGACAACTCTAAGAGAAAATGTGCATCTCATTTGCAGAGTTTCTGGAAAATTAGGAATGCCAGTTGCATAAAAATGTGATCCAAGTACATCTGCAATTCACAGCAGCTTCTTCACCAAAAGCCTTACTGAGGGCTCAGTGCCCGAGGCAATGAGGGCCCAGAGGTGAGAGGCAGCCAATGCCCCTCAAAAGCATTTTAGTCTGTGATCATCACTGAGACATGGTAGGAGTCACACACACACACACACACACACACACACACACACACAAAAAAAATACTGCGCATGCTTTTAAGGCAGAGGAAACTACTGTTCAGAGTAATTCTAACCAGATGTCACTCTGCCCATGGACTTTGGGTTTGGAAGAGCAGTGGACATGCCCATCTCACCTGTGCCATTATGTTTAGATCCCCAGTAACACCAAATAATTGGACTGCATACATTATCTGGATTGCTATAATACATACTAATGAACACTTATTCAGTGATTAATGTGAAGAAGCACATTTAAATGGGAAAAACATCAAGAAAACTGGCTCTTTGAGTTATATTTAGCATTTACATGTGTCTATCCTAAACTCGCTGGCTGGAAATAAATGTCCTCTGCCCTCCTCCTGTCTTGAATTTTGAGGTGATTAAGGCTTCCCATGATCTTTTGACTCCTGGATAAAGTGGCTGACCAAAGGCTAATTAACTGGCAGGTAAGTAGCTGAAGTGTGGCTTCTTGTAGAGAAGAGAGTTCACGGAATCTGGAATCACCAATAAAAGCATTCGAAGCTGTCTAGAACAGCTTTGTTCAGCAGAGAACACAGGCTGTGGCAGCAGGAAGCGTGGGGGCAGGCCTCTGCTCTGTCCCTGAGTGCCACCGAGCCTTGCACAGGTCACCTGACTCCCCTGAGTCTCGTCGCCTCATCCTGAACGTAGCCTGCAACTGTTCTGCCCACTTCACTGCGGGTAACAACCCTGTGGAAGAGATCTGAAAAGAAGCACCATGGTTAATTAGGTATTCGAATGCAGAAACCCACCTTTTCTCACTGTAGGGATCTGACCCCAAAATATGGCAAGTATTATTCAGACAGGAAGAGCAGTAGCAGCAGTCAGAAAGCTCCTGTCACCTGCTTCTTCCTTGGCAAAAGGTCCGCATTAGATACCTGACACGGTGAACTGAGCAGTTTTCATTTAAAACTGGTATCTGTCCACCAGAGCGACCAATGCTCACTGTTTACATCACCCAGTTGCAAGTTTAAACACTGTTTTCATCCATCAGGGCTGGAGACCACTTGTCCCAGCTGCACTTCTGGCTTGGATGTGTCCTATCTGGCCGGGTTGTATCCTATCTGGCCCAGCTCCGACCACACTCTTGGCGACACTGGCTGTTCTGCAGCAAAAAAAAAAAAAGTCCTACAGCTGACAGCTCACCATTGTTAAAACCAGAGCGCTGTTTTGTCTGATTTTAATCAGTCAAGATTCAGTGCAAATCTCTAGTGATATTCTTTGTGGAAACAAAACCAAAAAAAAAATCATAAAATTCATATGGTTCAAGGGATCCCCACCCCTTAAAAAAATATTGCCAAAGGAAAAGAAAATGGGGAGCCTCACATTGTGGATTTCAAAACATACAAAGCAACTGGCATCAAGAAGATGTAAAGCTGATGTAAAAGGACAGTGAGATCAATGGGATGAAGAGAGCCCAGAAATCAACCCTTCCCACTCGGCCAAGGGGCTTTCAGCAAGGAAAGATGGTCTCTCTCCAACCAACTGATGCCGAAAAAAGTGGATTCCCAGACACCCAAGAGTGAAGCTGCCCTCCCACCTCACACCATGTACAAAACCTAACACAAGACAGGCTAAAGGCCCCAAACTGACATATCTGGAAGAAACCCTTAGAGGAAAAGGGCAGGGCACTGGATTTGAACAGTTCCTTGGAGATGACGCGGAAAGCCAAGGCAACAAAAACAAAAGTAGATGAGCAGGACTACAGGAAACTTAACTCCTCTGCAGATAGATCAAGAGGAACAACAGAACAGAAAAGCAGCTTACAGAACAGGAGAAAATATCTGCAAATCGTGTTTGCAAATAAGGGGTTGATAGCTAGGATATATAGATATGAGGAACTTTTACAACTCATCAACAAAAATAACCGGATTTTAAAATGGGCAAAGGATTTGAACAGGCAATTCTCTAAAGACGACAGAGAATGGGCAGTAAGCATATGAAAGGATGCTCGACTCCTCTAATCCTAAGACAAATGTAAACCAGAACCTCAAGGAGGTCACTTCCTATGTACTAGGATGGTAGTCCTCAGAACAGACGATGGCAAGAGTTGGTGAGGCTGGAGGGAAACAGACGCTGTTCCCTGTGGCCAGAGTGTGAAGTGGTGCAGCCACTGAGGAAAGGACGTGTGGATCCCTTAGAACATCAGAAGCAGAACTCCCACGTGACCCAACAACCTCCCTCATCGGCTGTCCCAGTACTGTAACATGAACCCTGGACAGGACGGCTTATACAGGACCTCTATCTGTTTCTCACAGTTCTGGAGGCTGGAGTCCAAGCTCAAGTGCAGCAGGGCTGGGTTCTGGTGAGGGCCTCTTCCAGGCCGCATGTGGCTGTCTTTGTGCCATATCCTCATGTGGCGGAAAAATAGCTGGCTCCCTGGCCTGCTCTTTCAAGGGCACCAACCTGTCTGGGAGAGCTCCACCTCATGATCTCATTTCCCCCAAAGCCCTGCTCCAAAAAGCATGTCAGGGGTCAGCTTTCTACAAAGCAATCTACAGAGGACACATTCTGTCTGTACCAGGAGTGTACATCCAGAGAACTCAAAGCAGGATTGCAGAGGTATTTTCACAAGTGTTCACCGCATTATTCACAAGAGCCAAGAGGTAGAAGCAACAACATGTCCAATGACAGATGGATAAAGGAAGGGTGGTCTCTCCCCCACCCAAACACACACACACACACACACACACACACACACACACACGAATATTATGAAGCCCTTAAAAAAAGAAAATCCTGTTACATGGTGCAACATGAATGATTCCTGGACACATCATAAACTAAATATGTAAAATACACACAAAATAGTCCAGTCACAAAAGGCCAAATAATATGATTCCAACTCACATGGAGTATCTAAAGTAATCAAAATCATAAAAAACAGAAAGGTGACTGCCAAAGGTTGAGGGGTTGGGTCGGGAAGGAATCGAAGGAATTGGTGTTTTGTGGGTTCGGAGTTCAATTTGGCAAGAAAAGGTTCTAGAAATCTGTCAACCAATACCACACCCACGGTCACCACCACTGAGCGGCACACTTGAGGATGGTTACAATGGTCGACTTAAGGTGATATATTTATATTTTTTAAACACTGCAATAAAACAAGAGCAGAAACAAAAACCCTACTGAAATCTAGGATAGTCAATACCAAGCCTACACAACGATGCTGCACACCAGCCTTCCTAAGAAGAGGCCCCCTAAGAATGCGTCCTAAGGGACGATGGTAACTGGAGTGAACAGACACCCAGAGCTGAACCCAAGCTTTACATACTGTGTCCCATCCACAATCCTAACATATAGGCCAGGAATTATCATCCTCGACTTATGAAAATGCTAAGGCTTTGCAAGGCTGCAGCCTGCTCAGAGCCATGCTCTAGGCCCAGGTCACTGAGTGCTGAAGTGCACGCCGCACCCCAAGACCTTTGCGGACTGCACCCTTGTCTGGCCACAGCAGGCATCACCTTTCTGTAATTACAGGAAGATGAGCAGTCACAAAGAAGCAACACTGAAGCACAGGGACGCACATCAACCCCTCCTCAGGCAGGAAGCCCTTCCTTTTTCACTTTTGACCTAATTTAATCATCAAGTGCTGTGAAAGCACTCTGGGAACCATCTTGGCAGCCAACACACACTCGATCTCGGACACCCAGCCTGTGCTATAACCTCCCTGCACCAAGAATGCAGCCTCCAGGACAGCAATTTCCCGTCGCCCATCTTGAACTGGGTGCTCACAGCCTGGGGATCAGGAAACATGGGGACACCTATGCCCAGGTAACAGCTAATCCCCCCAGCTGAGTCACACAGCTCTAGAGATCTGGGCAAGGAGAAGAGCAAGTTAAATCCCAGCAGAAGAAGAGGGGACCAGCGAGAGACACACACAAGGTGACAAGCCAGAGACTTAAGACAACAACAACTGAAAAGCAAACTGTAATTTAAAGAAAAAAAAAAGGTAGACAGATCAAGACCCGCTCTAATAGATGTAGCCTGGGGAGGCCTTAAAGATCTTAATCCCCAGAGTCTCTCAGGACACAGAATATGGTATAGGACTCTGGCATCTGCTTTTTGTCTAGAGAACAATTTCAGGATTAAAAAGCCTCTGTGACATTCCTATCACTGTATTTATTACCACTCAGATCTGAACTGGGGAGGCCAGGGCACTAAGTGCCTCATTGATCTGCACTGGGAGCTCTGCAGGAGCCAGGCTGGAGCCAAGCTGCAGCCACTACAGCCTTCAACTTGGACAATTGGCAGAGAGCTGACCACTGTGCACCCGTAGGTGCCAGCCACAGAGACGCTCTGAGCCCCGGTCTCCTCCTCAAAATGCCGCAGCGCAAAGAGGTGCAGCAAGCAGAGCAAGGCTCTCTGGAGGCTGCTCCTCCGGGGGCGGCCTCCTCTGCAGCCTATTAGCTCCGCAGCCAGTTGACACAAATACATCCAGATGCTGAGAACATACTGCAGGCTCCAGCGACACTCACAGCCAAAGGGAAAAGCGAGTAATTATTTTTTAAAGACTTTTCTGTTTTTCCACAGTAAATCAAGATGATAGGATTTCTGAGGACGTGCAGGCAAGGACAGCCTGTACCTTTCTTCTCAGTGATGGGGCCTGTTATGCAAGCCGGTTGTGCTTGGTTTCTGCTATTCCATGACAAAGAATGAACAGAATCATCATCTTCCAATCCTGGTCAAAGTTCAAGAAAACACTACTGTAAATCTAAGTATCTCGCCCCTGAATGGGAAATGGTTTAGGTTTTTCACCTAAAAAGCTAAAAAAACCAAGCCGCTTCAGCAGCTGTCTCCCCATACCCAGTTGGTCTGGGAAGCAAAAGCTAGAGCCCTCCTCCTTACATTTCCCAGGACCATGTATGTGTTTTTCACACGTGAACTAGGACATTATGTAAGAGGCAAACATACCCACCAGGCTTATAGCAAAGACCGTTTAAATGCGCTGTCCACATGCAGGGGACACCTATGCCCAGGTAACAGCTATGTCTATGTGGAAAAGCAGGTGGGGAATGATTTTCTTCATTTGCCACTATAAATCCCTGCAGCACAAGACACCATATCTCGCAGATCAGGACATTGCATCTACCTACAAGAGGGCTTCAGATCTCAAGGGGGTCATTGATTCCCAGGCCACAGTTTCACCAGGACCTCAGGTGCAGCCCTCAGACCCAGAGACAGATTTGTGTCAGTGAAGCCTGGCAACAACCCCTCCAACCAGGGAGGGGAGCAGACCTTGTAGTAATGGGATCAGCTGCAGATGATACAGCAGGGCTGTCCAGAAGCTGCACTCAAGTCGAACCACGGCGCATGCACAGAAGCGGCAAAAGAGGAGCCAAGCTGGGGGTGGGGGCACTTGTCTACAATCCCAGTGGCTTGGAAAGCAAGAGGATCACGAGCTCAAAGTCAGCCTCAGCAAAAGCGAGGCGCTAAGAAACTCAGTGAGACCCTGTCTCTAAATAAACTATAAAACAGGACTGGGGATGTGGCTCAGTGGTTGAGTGACCCCGAGTTCAATTCCCAGAACCCCTCCCCCTGAAAAAAAGAGCCAAAATGCACAGGCATGGCTTTTACTTGCCACGGATTCACCTTTGTCTATACCTCCAAGAGTCTAAAGCTCCCCAAGAGTCAAAGTCCTGATCAAGACCAGTCAACAACCACACCCTTACTTCCCGTCCCAGTAGGCCAGGAGGTCACCAGCAGAGGGCTCTCCTCTCCGACATAGCTGTATCTCCATTGCACAGGAACACCCACTGGGAACACTGAGTACGCGCCTTCTTGGAACCCAGGGGTGTATTCTCAACACCACAGGTGAGGGTGCTATGAACAGGCAGCCACAAAGCTCAGAGAAGAGAACAAGCTCTGGCTCCACTCTGAGCCCAGAATCCACCCTCAGTCCATCCTGCAAATTACACCACCAACAGGGTGATTATGTTCCATTAACTGCATCTTCCTAGGGCCACCTGTGAAGTTCTACACAAAGGCCACCTCAGAAGGAACTGAGATCCTCCAACTCAACCAAGAAGAACTCAATACCATGCAAGACCCCAGGAGGTTCGACACGCTGTTGATAAAACAAGAAATTTTTAAAACTCCAAATACACTAATCATATCAGAGACAATAAAGCATTATCCTATGACACACATTCATGTGCGAACACAAACCCATGACCTCCTGGATCATTGGAAAGGCCACCATCATTCCCTGAATGGCCCTTCAGTAATAGCTCAAGTCCATCACTGTCTTTTTTTGTTGTTGTTGTTGTTGGTTTGTTTTTTAAATAAAAGCAGGGTACGTAAGCATCATTTGCCAGATTTATTCTGTCATGCAACTGCACCTCTTGTTTAACAGAATAAATTATATCTCTGGAAAAAAATATATATTCTTGATTAAATTCAGCTTTAATGATGGTTATTCATGGTTTCTGGAAAGTAGTTCTTTTCTTGTAAATTATAGTCCATAATTTGAGAAAAACTCAAAACTTCCATGGTGACAAGTGGGTCCAGCAGAGCCGGCACCTCCCCATCCCTGGGCCCTCCAGAGCTGGGCCAGATGCACGGCTCTCCAGCAGGCTCCTCACTCTTGCCGCCTCTGCCTCTCCACACCCACATCCTCCCTGGCAGCAATGTAGGCTCCTCCCAGGGAGGCAGGGCCCCTGCCAGGCCAGGTCACTGCACAGACCCTGAACCTCAGCATTCCCCACTCAGGGGAAACCCGGACGCAAGGACAGGTTCTCTCAGCACGCCACAGCAAGCAGAGGATTCCACAGCCCCATGTGATCTGTCACAAGCCCCAATCAATGTAACTGCAAGTCTTGTGGTGTATGGAGTCTCCTTAAGTAGCTGGTGGTGAGTTTCCAATCGTTGACTCACCTAGAAATTAATATGCAACGTGAAGCTGCCTTTGGTCTTCAGGACAACGTAGGCTTATGGAAAATGTCCCCAGCATCAGCTGCCCTGGTTGAGAGACAAGTCCTTTCCAGTCTCCAGCCTTTGTCCTCTTGTCACTGGGATTCTGACAAAGGTAAATCTCTAGATGGAATTAAGGATAGGACACACACTGGGCCAATGTTCTGGACAGTCACAGAAAGGTCATTTAGCTATCCCTGGTTCTTATCTCACTGTGATGTTTTACTTTCTCAGAGGTCCCAGCAACTCTTTTGTGTATACATCCCCTCCCTTCTCACTTGGGCCCTGGACAGTCTTTCTCCTAATCCTGAACATGTCATATTAGCATTTCAGGACATGCTCATCGCCCAAGTCCTCAGTGGCTTCCTGCCCACTTCCCTAAACTACTGTGCAAGGTCACTCATGACCTCTTAACCATGCATCTGGAGGAACATATGCAGTTCCAAAGCCCGCACACAGTGCCTCTGACCCTGCTCCACACCCTGAGTGGGGTCCCACCCAGCTCCCCTCCAGTCACTTCAGATTCCTTGTCCTCTACCACATTCTTCTTGAATGGCTTGTCCTAGGATCCCACCAGTAAATGAATGCAAAGTAAGTTCTGCGTGTCAAAAAGCAAGAAGTCAGGATGGCATCTATTCAAAGACTGGTGGCGGTGTGTGGCTTTATTTAATTCTGACTCCTGCCCAGCCAGCTTGTCTTGTGGTGGTGAATCCAGGAGGAGCATGGGTCAGGATCCTTCTGGAGAAGAGCATGGGTCAGGATCCTTCTGGAGAAGAGCACGGACCTGCTGATGCCACGGTGGCACAACCTGGCTGACCCGCCCTGTTTTCACTCACTCCAGTTATTAAACCAGAGTAATTTGTTTGCATGACTGCTTCACCAAATACATGGTATATTCGAAAAGATAAAGATGAGGAAAATCATTATACACTCACTCACATTAGAACCCCTAGAGCTTCACAGGATTCAGAATGACATCTGTCCTGTCTTTGCTCGTCTACAGTGCCTCTGCATCTGGCCCTGGCTACCTTTCAAGTTTTCCTTGCTGGCTTTCTGGGTCCTACAATATACCCAATTGGACACAAGCCCCCCAAACAGGAAAACAGTCTTCAAAAAAACATGTATGCCCACACAGTGGGGCAACAGCTGACTGGATGGTTATCAAAAGTAATTGTGTACAGCCACAGACATCAATGGATCTACCTTAGAAACACCGACAGAGAATATATAGTCTGTGACATCATTTTTATGAAGTTCAAAAGCAAATCTAAAAATATATTGCTTAAGAACATGTTTCCTGAGCCTGTGTTAAAATAAAGCAAGAGAATGAGAAAGAGGTGGTGATAATTCACAGATGTAGAGGGGACCAGGAGGAAGCCCCAGGAAGCTGCACTTCATGGTTAAGCCATGCGATCTACATTCAAATGGATTAATCCACTTAGTGGATTACAGCTCACATCCTTTGGTAGGCACTGTATGTTCCAGAGTTTAAAGAGAAACTTGAGACCAAGGGTGCAGTCTGGTCCACAACCAGACTGCAACTCAATTAAACTAGGGTGAGCTCTGGCCACTGCAAGATTCCAACTCTAGTCCTTGTAGATCCAGCCACCACCTAACAAATCAGCTGTGACAGCAGTTAGATTTCAATAAAATTATGTCACCCGTATTTGTCATCTTTTTGTCACTATGACCCAAAGACTTGACAAGAACAATACAGAAAACTAAAAGGTTGGGCTCACAACTTCAGAGATTGAGTCTATGGTCGGCTGACTCCATGGCTCTGGGCCTGAGGCAAGGCAGAACATATGGTGGAAGGGTGTGCCAAGGAGATCAGCTCAGCTCACATGATAGCCTGGAAGCAGAGAGAGCTAAGGAGGTACCCCCAGGCACACCCCAGTGAGCTATTTTCTCTAGCCACGTTTTTACCTACCTACAGTTACCATCCAGTTAATCCATTCAAATGGATTAATCCACTTAATGGATTACAGCTCTCATTATTTGATCATTTCACCTCTGAACATTCTTGCATTCTCTCATGATGTTCTAGGGTATGCTTCGAATTCATACCCTAATATTACTGCTAATCCTTCTCTTTCTATCCAAACTAGACCATCCAGTTTCTGACCCGTGGGCACACAGCACTTGCTTCTCATCCACACAGCACAACTTTTAGAATCTCTACGTTTGGCGGCCGTTGTGCAGAATGTTTTCTGTAGGACACTGAGGCTGGTGGGTTGGGGGGTTGGGATCCTTCCCATCACTTCAAACCTACAGAGCCAACTGTGAAGGAGTACCAGCTGTCCCCAGCTTTGCCACAGAATCGAGCATGTCTCACCCGACACCTCAGACAGTTCTGAGGGTACAGATGATCCCCTCCAATGCTGCAGAGCCTCCCACAGCCTGAGATTAGACTCCGCCTCTGCCCAACAGCTCCACTCTCAGCACAGGGCTCAACCTGCCTGTGCTTAAAAAGCGGGAATGATGGTGGGTCCTTCTCTCCTGGCCACTGGAAGGATCGTCAGACGGTGTATGTAAGTGCCTAGGATGCCAGCAGACCCTGCCCCGAGAGTTCGTGGTTACTAGGATTCATCAATGCATTATGATTATACAATTAACCATACTTAATATTTTAGTTACAGATGGACATAAATATATTTGTGAAATTAAATTATATTTTTATATACTTAACCTAGGCATAGTAATATTTTGATTATAATTTTTATTTTCCAAGTTGACAAGACAAAACAATAAAGAGGAGTTGCACCATAAGATCCAAAAGTTAGGCTAGTCTTGGAGACACACAAAGCCAAGTTGTGTGCTAGAAACAGAGGGGCCAGAAGGTCAGGGGCAGGCAGCAATCGAGAGAAATCAAGGACCAACAAACACAGGAAAAACGTGAAATACAGACCAACGTCCACAGCTGAAAGGAGAGGGAGGACAGAGAAGAGCTCGCTGCTGGGGCCGTCCAGCTCCTCCAGAGCCCAGCTTTTTCTGGGGACTGAGCACCACAGCCTCCCCCAGAAGACCACGGTTCCAGGCTTCAGCACTGGGGAACCTGAACTGTCCTCGTGTTCAGCTGTTCATGCCCTGGATGACAAGGACATGGCTCAGTCAGCTGGTCCTCCCACCAACACCTCCCCCCCAGTCACAGCCTTTTCATTTGCTGTGTTACACATCTGGAATTTGGTCAGAAAGCCAGTGTCACTTTGGCACCTTGCTCTGTCCTCTAGGCTCACAAAGGGCATGCTGACCCTTTGTGCTTTTTCTTGGTCAATCATGCAGAATTCAGCCCCAGCACAGAGCTCTGCCAAGATAATGGGAATTGGAGGCTGTGACCAGGGAACCTCAGACTCAGCCCGAGGCGCCCTCAACCTCCCCGGACACTCTGAAGAGCCCCCAGGTCTCTCCTGTAGCCGGTGACCTCAGAGCACCACCTTCAGCCAACAGTGGAAGGGCAGCTGGTGTGGGCGGAAGAAAGCATGTTCTAGACTAGATCAGCGAGCCACTGCAGGATGAGAGGATCTGTCCCAGAGATGCTGGGAGGTAAATGCAGTCATGCAGATGGAGGGTGGAAAGGGTAGTTGGTATGCACAGGGACCAGTGAGGGGTGGCTCTCTTCCTCTACTTCCTCCTCCTTCCCCTTGCTGAAGGACTAGCTCAAGGACTTCTGAGAGTATTACTAATCTCCTCAATGTAAAGAAATCCCTGGGGAAATCACAGGTAGACTCTAATCCTAGCTTCTGAATTTCTTGCTAAATCTTTCATCTTGCCTGTATAATGAGAAAGACCGAGTTCAACACAATGTGATTTCGCTTTATCAGCAGATAGCAGTGTTAATAAGTGTGTCCTGCGAGCTCAGAAAGGATGCCTCGTGGTAGGGGAAATATTTCAAAGATGAATCAGAGCAACATACAAACCCCAGTCTTATTTCTTTTCTTGGGCACCAGTCACATGACAGAGTTTGCTAATAGGGACACTCTTGAAGAGCAAGGACTTCCCTGCAAGACAGCACACTGACAGGAGCTGTCATAATTCAGGCAGGATGGCGCTGCTAAAGGGACAGGCCAGAGACTGGGACAATAACACAAAGGTGGCACCAGGCGGGGATGTCCTATTCCATAGGTAGTTTCGGGACGACAGGTGAAAAATATTGATAAAAATGATCTCACGTATACTGTATATGACATGGGGTAGATACGTAAGTAAAAGTTCTTGGTGTGTTAAGAACCTGAAGTTTGAAAGTCAAACTTTGAGATTTTAAAAGAAAGTTTTACACATACTTATCTCTATGACCTTGGAGGAGAGACTCTCCTAACCCAAACACAGGAAAGCTGTGACCACTAAGGAAAAGAACAAGTTCTTCTACTGTAATACTCATATTCTTATATTATCCTATTATAAGAATGTCTGTCCAAAGAATTTCAAACAGTAGAAAAGACAGCCAAAGGTCAGAGGAAACAGGTGCTCTTGATCCAAGTCACTGACAAAGCAGTGGCATCTAGAATATTAAAAGAAAATAAGAAAGATGACCGAACAGACAAATGGGAAGCATTTCCAGAAGAGTGATAAATAGCCACTAATCACATGAAACAATACTTGAGCTCATTAGAAATCAGGAAACCCTCATCAAAACAATGAACCTTTCCTTTACATTCATCGTATGGGTAAAAATTCATGCCTAAAAATATCAAATGTGTCAACCAGAGGGAATTTTCTAACCAGAATTATGACACTGTTGGTAAGTACATATGAGGGAAAACAATTGCCATTGTCTTGTATTATAATCCATGCAGGTTATCCTGGAAAACCATTTTTCCCTTATTTAAGCATCTTACCTATTTTTAAAATTGCGGACGACAATTCAGCATTATCTTGTGAATATTGGCACATCAATACCTGACAAGTCAGTAATTTCCCTTCTAGTTAAAAAAAAAAACTAGAGATATTCTTGAGCACATGCATCAGAAGATATATACAAGGGTCTCTACAGCAGCAATACTTTTTAATTTTTTTATTTATATATGAAAGCAGAATTTATTACATTTCTTATTATACACAGAGCACAATTTTTCATATCTCTGGTCATATACAAAGTATATTCACACCAATTCATGTCTTCATACATGTACTTTGGATAATAACGATCATCACATTCCACCATCATTTTTAACCCCATTCCCACTCCCTTCCCCTTCCACCTCTCTGCCCTATCTAGATTTCATCTATTCCTCCCATGCTCCCTCTCCCCACCCTACTATGAATCAGCCTCCTTATATCAGAGAAAACATTTGGTTTTTTGGGATTGGCTAACTTTTTAGCATTATCTTCTCTAACTCTATCCATTTACCTGCAAATGCCATGATTTTATTCTTTTATTGCTGAGTAATATTCCATTGTGTATATATGCCAGTTTTTTAATCCATTCTTCTATTGAAGGGCATCTAGACAACAGCAATACTTTTAAAAGAAACAACTAATGATCATCAACAGCAGTTTGTGTAAATTGCTATATATTTATAAAAATAGAATTTTATACATCTGTGAAAACTATAGACACAGCTAATATATAGTTAAACAAAAATAGCAAATCGTAATAGTGTGTGTGCAAATATGTACACAGATAGTATGTGAAATAATTATGAAGTTCAGATGTAATAACATACTCATATGAATTAAAGAAAAAAATCAGGATGGGGTTATTGATTAGAAAATAGGAATTTTGATCAAGAAAGTGCTCTTAAGGAATCACTGAAGTTGGTAATACTACTAAAATACAGGCATGTGCTCACACGTCCTTAATTTAGCACCAGCTTTCCCAGTTTATTTTCTGGAGCATTAAATATCGAATAATTTAATAATTTTTAAGGAATTTGAAGATCAAATTTGCTAAGTCACATTATACCCTATGGAACTGAAATATGATTTTAGGAGACAGCTGACTTTACTATGTAGAAGCCCATCCAGAAGGACCCAGGCAAAGAGGTCCCCAGCCAAAGAGAAAAGCAACCTAGTCAGGAGAGCCACAGTCAGTGCTTCCTGAGGTCGATAAGGAGGCAACTTTGAAGGACAACGCCACATGGACTAAGAGCTCTTGTTATTTACGAAAGGATCTCGTTATTCTATTTGCAAAAGCACTGGGAATCTCAGTAAATATCAAGATATTATTTCCTCCTCCTCAATGAAACATCAAACACATGTCTATTCCTGGTCTGCTTCAGACCCATGGTTTACCTGACATACTATGTTTTCCTGAACCTTCTACTGCACTTTCACACAAACTTGGAGAGTATCTTCTCCAGACACACAGAAATCAAAACAAGTGAGATTCACTGCCAACTATACGAAAGACAGTGTCACTATTTTTGCTATGATCCCAAGTGAAAAGTGAACCCCTGTGGTGTTGAGGATTTGTACTTCACACTCACACACACACAGTGTAGTTTCCAAGACCCAGGAATGAGATCACAAATTCAGGAAGGCCCTGAAGTGGGAGGGAAAGGGAGAGAAAAGGGAAATTGCATGGAAATGGAAGGAGACCCTCATTGTTACACAAAATTACATATAAGAGGTTGTGAGGGGAATGGGGAAAAAAAACAAGGAGAGAAATGAATTACAGTAGATGGGGTAGAGAGAGAAAATGGGAGGGGAGGGGAGGCGGAATAGTAGAGGATAGGAAAAGTAGAATACAACAGTCACTAATGTGGCATCATGTAAAAATGTGGATGTGTAACCAATGTGATTCTGCAATCTGTAATTGGGGTATAAATGGGAGTTCATAACCCACTTGAATCTAATATATGAAATATGATATATCAAGAGCTTTGTAATGTTTTGAACAACCAATAAAAAAAATCAATATAAAAATAATTTAAGAATACAAATACTGGAATATGACATATGCAGAATAGTAGACACAGTTAAATATATAAATATATATAAAGACAAACACTAAGTTTTGCCTTTTTGTGATTTTATGTATTATTATACATGGTCCAATAATAAAATGAATAATTTTAATGAAAAAAAAAAGTAAGAAAGTTCAGGCATTGCTGTAAGAAAACCTGCCACGTTATAGTGAGGGCTTCTTCATCAGTAGAACACTCTGCTTGGAATCAAAATACCACTCAAAATTATATATAAGATACGACCTAGGCACTAAAAACATGGCATATCCCAAGAAAGTCTGTGGGGAGCCACTCTAAATGCATGCACCTTCCAGTCCTGATGCACACCACGGGGATCTGAAGGATCACTGTAGCCTGCTGCGGTCCTGCCATGACTCCTGAGGTCTTTTCCCTCGCTGAGATAACAACGCCAACAAGGCATGGCCCTAGGAGTAGGTGCCACCCAGAGGGGTTGAGCTACACTCACCTGTTCCCTTGTAATCCTACCCCTTGCCTCATTTGAATGGCTTCTCCCCAATAAAAGGGTTCAGCATGGGCTCTCTTTTTCCATGGATCCCTAAAGTCAGAGAAGCCATCAGAGGTCCCAAGGAAAAAGGTATTTCTCTGTCTGATTATTTCATGAAACCCAGTTCACTGGAGTGACCCTGAGTGTTTTAGTCGTGGAATGCAGTAAGAGTGCACATCGATGGTTCTATTATCACTGACCAAAAAAAAAAAAAAATTTACAACTTGGAGGGCATGGTGGTGCAGACCTGTAATCCCAGCAGCTCTAGAGGCTGAGATAGGAGGATTCTAAATTCAAAGCCAGCCTCAGCAAAAGCAAGGTGCTAAGCAACTCAGTGAGACCCTGTATCTAAATAAAATACAAAATAGGGCTGGGATGTGGCTCAGTGATTGAGTACCCCACCCCCCCAAAAATCACAACTTGACCAATTTTCAAGTATATTAAATGTCCACATACATACATGTATAAATGGGTAAGTATACAAGTACAAACATACACTGAAAAAAATCATTTGAGTTATGTAGAAGAATGAGACTAGGTTTTTTTCTCTCACCCTGCACAAATGTTGACAGAAAATGGATCAAAGACCTCAAAATTAAACCAGAAACTACACAACTCTCCAGTATAAAGGCACAAGCAACCACCTTCTGAGTAGGACGCCATACAACTCTGAAAACAATGCCAAGAGTTAAATGGTAGGGGCATCAAATTTGCACACAGCAAAGGAAATAGTTAGTACTATGAGGAGATAACCTGTAGAACCGGAGAAAAATCTTTGCTTGCTATTCTTTGGACAGAGGATTAATATCCTGAATATATTTTAAAAACTCAAACTAATTTAAAAAACCCCCATTAACAAATTGGAAAATGAAGTAAACAGACACTTCTCAGAAGAAATACAAAGGCCAACAAACATGAAAAAATGGTTCACATCATTAGCAATTAGGGAAATGCAAACCAAGGCACTGAGATTTCATCTCACTCCAGTCAGAATGGCAGCCATCGAGCTTACAAACAATAAGGGCTAGAGAGAATGTGGAGGAAAAGAAACACTTTTACACTGTTGGTGGGACTGTGGAAATCAGTATGGAGGTTCCTCAGGAACCACCATATAACAGCTGGACCACACCTCAGTGTTTACCTGAAGAATTAAAGTCATCATATTATACCTATCCATGCATGCACACCCATGTTTATAGCAGCACAATTCACAATAGCCAAACTATGGAACTAGCCTCAGTGTCCATCAATGGATAAATGGATTAAAAAAAAAAAAAAGATGTGGTGTATATACACAATGGAGTTTTATTCAGAGAAAAGAATGAAATTATGCTATTTGTAGGAAAATGGATGGAACTTGAGACCATCATGTTATGTGAAATAAGTCAAACTCGGAAGGTCAAAGGTCATATGTTTTCTCTCATATGTGGAAGCCAGAAAGGAAAAAGGAACAAAAAGGTGTTTGAGGTGGGGGGGTGTCTCATGAAAATTGAGGGGAGATCAGTAGAGGTAAGGGTCCAGGGGAAGGAGGAGGGAAAGGAAAGGGGAAATACAGGGAAATGATACTGGTCAAATTATGTAGCTGTATGAATATGTGAATATGAAATAATGAATTCCACCATTATGTACAACAATAATGCACCAATAAAATATGGAAAGATAAAAAAGTAATGAAGAGTTCTAAGGTCATAACAAAGTGGATTAAAATAAATTTTTTTGAAAACTGCAATCACTTCCTGAAGACTGACCGCTACAACATCAAGTTCCAAAACAACCACTTTTGCTACTTTAAGATACATTTTAAGAAATACAAAGAGGACAAATTATTTCTACAAATACATAAAGAATTCACGAACTACAACAGTTCATTATGGTGCAAAGGAGATACGACAGATTTTTATTTGTGAAGATTCTATGGTACATAATATACCCATAAAATGTAATGCAAATGAAACCCGACTTTTTTTTTTAAGTAAACAGGAAGAAGGCCTGATTATGAGTATTACATAATTTGCATGTTCAAGTGTTATGTGAAAGTACCCGATTCATTGGGAAGCTGCACTTCGTAATGCTTTGCAATTTCGAAGGTGGACTCAATTCGTGAGAAGACACTTCAAATCTGGAGAAGAGATATGTTAAAATAGTGCAAGCAGAAAACCTCAGAACAGGGATTTTTACCCTTCGCTGGCCAAACCACGGAAATCCGTGACATTTCCCTCCTCCCCAAACATGTAGCCTATTTATTTCATGATAATCTTTCCTTTGCTAGGAAGCAAAATATTGAAAAATTCTACTTCATCCTGATCCTAGGTCACTGCTGGAGTACTGACAGCAGCAGATTCAGAAGAGCCCTATCTAGAAATTACTCTGGAATATTTTGTGCAAATTACAATGTCGTCACCGCACACTGCCGACTGTTATTTGAAAAAGCAGGCAGGATACAACAAAGGGCATGAGACTGACAAACCTCAAGTTAAGTCCCAGGGAGAACAAAGGTCTTGCAACTGCTACTCTGGCGAGAGTCAGCACGGGCAGGCCACCGCATCGGGGTCAGCTGAGGCCCCCAAGAGCCATGAGAGCCAAGTAAAAAGTTTGGTCAGTGAGACTCAACCTGACCAAGGATGATGTCTTAGGATAAAACCAGAAACCAGATCACACAGGGGGCTGCAGGCAAGCTGACGTTAATGCCAACAGAAGAGGTATTCAACTAATCCTTCATTGCTAATCTGAGGGCAGATTCAAACTGAAGATACTAAGGGAAGCAGGTTTATTACAAATACACCACTTTTCAACCTCATTAAACACTTGTTTAAATATTAAGCGGTTTTGAAAGAGGAAGAGACTTTTTAAAAATTCTCATAATATTAAATTCTCAGGTGTCCTTGGAATCAAATTTTTAAGAAATTAAATAAAATTAACTATGCTTATCTTTCATCACAAAGTTCAAATGCTTTTAATGCTTCTGTTCTGGTTTTCAATGCCCAGGGAGCAGTTAGGAGCCACCTGGGCACATGTGCAGATGGGCACCGATGGCGTGTACCCCCGACTGCCCCAGAGCACCTGTGTGGGATACGAAGCCCACAGGGAGAAGGCCACTCACCCCAAGGGGAAAGCCATCATCAAACTGGGCTCATCTCACCCTCCTCAGCCTGTTGTCAGTGCATCTTCTCAAAGAAGTTCCATCGCCGTGTCACCGGCCTATAACCACAGCACGTGCCCGAGATAGGCACTCTTTGAGCTCCACACGGTCTCCTGTGTTCCTCACCACAAGCCAGGGAGGCAGTTCTCTTCTACTGTGTCCTCGGGTTACAACGAGGAATCAGGTTTCACTGATCTGACTTCCCACCAACACTCACGCTAAAACTTGTACAAGGTGGGACCCTGGGGGGTGATGGTTAGCAAGGGCTCCACCCTTGGGGTGGTTGGTCCTTTCATGGACTCGCACTGTGCAGAAAAAGCCAGGTCTCTCTGCCTGGCAAGCCCTGCCCACCACATCTGTCAGTCAGCTCTGTCATTGTGACCAGCAGGCCTGACAAGAAAACCTAGGAGAGGAAAAGTTGACTGATTCACGGTTTCAGAGGTGTCAATCCATGCCCAGCCAATTCCACTGCCATGGGCCTGAGGGGAGCTGCTCAATGCATGGCAACCAGGAAGCAGAGAGTGTGAAAGGAAGGGGCCAGAGACAGAGTCCAAGGCCACACACCCCTATGAGTTACCTCCTCCAGCCACACCCCACCTGCCTACAGTCACCACCCCGTAGTCCATTCAGCTATCCAACAAATAGATTAACCCACTGATGAGGTCTGACCTCCCCATCCCCAAACCCCAACTTCTGAACCTTCCTGCATTGGGATCATGTTTTCAAAACACAAACCCTTCAGGGTACATTTCGGATCTTAACCGTAACACCATGTGATATGCTCCACCCCCTATAATCAGTCAGAAGGCCCCCACCAGATGGCAGCGCCATGCTCTGGGACTTCCAGAGCCATGAACTATATATAAACCTGTTTTCTTTATAATTTACCCAGGCTGATATTCAATTACAGCAACAGAAAACAGTTAAGTTTCAGAGAGATAACTGGTCAAGGCACACAACTAAAGAGCAATAATTCTGGGACTCAAAGCAACCGTCTTCAATTCCAAAGCCCAGTAGTTAGCCATCAAGTAAGACAAACAACCAGGCTGCATATTCCTCTTTACTTCCAGAGTTGTTTCTGTCTGGATATACAAGGTGCTAAATGATAGTAGCTCGTTTTCATCTACAGCATCTTTATCAAGCTACCTGCTTTCAAATCAACTTTCTGAGCCTTTTCCTCATCTGAACATGCAGGTCATTAACACTTTAATAGTATTAATAATATTCACTGTAACAGAGTTACTCTGAGCATTAAAATGGACAATACATTGACCCTGATGCACAAAGATCAGTGCTCACTGAGGGCTTCTCATTTTGACATCCCAAGTTCTGAAATGCAATGGGGGGACTTACCAGGACTTAATCCACCCATCTCTCAGGGCCTATGGCACAGCATAGTGCCAGCGATCGTTCCAGAAACAGGGAATTCTGATTCCACACTGACTTCTCCACCAAGCAGAACCCCAGGAACCTCCTGGGGGCCCCTGGTCACAAGCATGACTGAGCAAAATCAGAGGTTCTCAGGATCTACCACTGTCCATGCAGGGAGTACTTAAGAGAAAGCCAGTTGATAAGACTGTTTTTTTCCAGAAGCATTCCTCCCCAGACAAAGGAAAATCTTGTAAATTTCCAAGAAGATTTCTTGCTTTCTGTCTTCTTACCCCTCATAATGAAAGGATTCTGTGTCCCCTACCTTTGTGAGGCTATTCTCTTCATTGAAGAAATGCCTTTCCTCTTTAAGAAATCCAATCAGAACAGGTATTTAAGATGAAGCATAAATGTTTTTAAATTATGGGTTCTTTGGCAGACATTGGTCCACAAACAACATGACACTAGTTTTCTCTGATCCCATCTCCAACCTCTTAAATAATGCTTCTCACAGGTGGTAACCCATTTGCACATTGCTTACTTGATAAAAACTAGGTTAAGGACAGAAAGGTATCTGTCAGGACCCAGGCCTGGGAAGCAAACTGAGCTTCACCTACCCAATAGGGAGCAAATTCAAAGTCAAGTGGAATAGTCACCAAATCCATCTTTTATGACCACACGTTAAGAGCTTTGTTAAGTAGGAAAAAATTTCCCCCGATAGAAAGAATTAAGCTGCGATTTAATTTTGCTCAAATAACAACAGTAAGAAGGGGGACTATTCAAGCCAAGCCATTGATTAATTTGTCACCTTCTTCTCAAAGGTCTGCCTGACTTTAAGGGCACAGCTGAGCCCAGCAGACTTGCTGCTTAGCAGACACTGATCACGTGAAGGCAAACAGGGCTAAGTCCAGAAAACACAAGAACAACAAAAGCGCTGAGCCTCTTGGGAACTGAGCAGAGAGACCCTTGTGTAGATTTCCCAGCAAAGAAAAAAAAAAAAAGTGTTTGCAGTTTCATTATCTTAACCTGTTAGGGAAGAAAAAGCCCAACTTCACTCACTGTGATGCAAAAATCTGAAGCAATGAGGCCACTGCAGAGGAATGCATGGCAGTCTCTCTGCACTGCTGAATCAGAGTCCTGGCGAGAGCAGATTCTGAGCCGTCAGCTGCAGAGGAGCCTCAGAGGTTCTTAATGGTCCGCAGATACTACATGAGAATATTTTGATGGTCACAGTGCCTAATCACTGAGATTTAAACCGACAGGTTCCCTATGAGCTGGGAGGGGCTCTAATGTGCAGTGAAAAGTATCGGGAAGTGGTTTGGGGGTGAATCACAGGCACCCTGGTCCAGGCAAGATCACCCACTCTGCAGTGCTCATGGACAGGACCGGTTCAGCAAGCCCCAGGTGTGTGGTGACAGGGTGTGAAATGAAAATGTCTCCCACCTCCCAAAACCCAAGCATCTGTCCCACTCATTTGGCAAAGACCTTGTGCCAATGTTCACACTGTCACTGACATTTTAAAGCTGAATATCTTAAAGTAACCTCTTTATGAGAAGATCCATGCTTAAGCAAAGACCCCATCCAGCCTCCCTATCCTCTCCACCATGATCAATAATATCCCTTCTGGAAGTCCTGGAATAAAAATACTTAGAACACAGATGGAAACCCACTGGTGTGCTGCATGTGCCTACATCACTTCCACACCCGCTCACGAACCTACAGCTGCACACGTTCTGCTTTCCAGAGCCACTTCTGCTCAGGCGAGTTCCATGGTGGCACCAGCTCTGCCTTCCTCCAGCTCAACACATCTCCAGCAGGAAGTGTCACATACCCGCTCCACACATCTGGAAAAGCTTTGCTACATCTGTCAGATAACCTCGTTTCTGAATTTCCTTCCTGTGTCCTTACAAAGCACTGTAATGAACATTTGTTATCAAGACACCTTTTAAAGTCTTGTTAGGAGGGCAAAATGAAATGTACGCACTCGGAATGTACAATGTTATCCCATCGTTCAATGGCATGCATTTCATGATGAGTTCATGGGTCTTCTGATAGCATGGTGCTACCCAAATCCCTGG
This sequence comes from Urocitellus parryii, assembly GCF_045843805.1. Lineage (NCBI taxonomy): Eukaryota > Metazoa > Chordata > Mammalia > Rodentia > Sciuridae > Urocitellus > Urocitellus parryii. Next base: position 82,013,986 of record NC_135539.1, read on the forward strand.
CTCTGCCTGGTGAGAGTGACTGCTGTGTGCTGTCACACCAGAGCTGTTCTGAGCCCTGCCTCTATTCCCCACTACCCTACACCCTGTCCTCTCTCAGGACACCCTCAGACACACCAGGCTTACACTGCCGGAGGGCCGCTTCTGGGCAGCCTAGGTCTTTCCAGGTCTGGCTCCTGTTCACCACTCCTGACTCAACCCAAACAGCACAGCCACAGAGGACACCTGGATCAACCTGAAGCCCCCTGCTTCTTACCCCCAACTCCATGCTGCTCTCACTCCCAGTACAGGCAGCTGCTTCCTTCAAAACCGTCCCTTCTCTGCAGTTATTATCTTACTGATTGAGTCCCTCCATCCTCCTGGACAAGCTAGAAGGACAATGTAGACTTTGTTCCCACCAAATCCCAGTAGCTGGAGTAACACATTCACACAGCAAGTGCTCGATGAGAGAATAAAGGAAGAAAAGGGTCCAGTTATCATCGGGTCAACGTTCAACAGCCACCTTCAGAGAACTGTCAAAATCCAAAGTTGCATGTGGCATCTAGCAGTTCATAAAAGGTAGGAGTATCAGTGGTATACATTCTCAGAATTTCCAGACAGCACAGCCTGCCTCTAGTATATGAATTAACTGTACAACAAAACACTGTTTAGGTACCAATAGTACAATTTATTTCTGGAGCTCCACGTGAATCTGCTTCATTTTTTTGCTTAAAACTTTTTTTTTAGCACATTATGTATTTGGAAATAGAAAATTCTGGTCATACTTTTTATAAAGTGTAGCCACAAATTAAAACCATATTTCACCTAGTAAAAAGGCAATTACGCATAGCAGCCCATTCATGTAATCAGTCAAGACAAAAACAAAATGATCTTTTGGCATCTGGGGGGAAAATAAATTAGCATTTGATTAGATGACATTTAGAAAATGATGAATACATGTTCACACTAAGATTTAATAACAACTTAATATTTTATGCAGTCACAGACATCTCATTCTGTTACTATCAAAAGGGAAACCACCCCAATGTATCCTAGGCATTCCAAGATCCCTATTCTGATTCTGCAAGACTCAAAGATGGAGAAAACTCACCAAGTAAGATGTCTCCAACATACATTTAACTGACTTTTTTCTCTTTGGTAGATTCAAGAGGAAAAACCCAAAGAAACAGAGATCGATCCAGTAAGTACATTGTTTCCTGTGGCAAGATCCCCATGGGGAACAAGCAAGTACATTTAAATCATCATTCTAAAATATCAGGAGGCAAAATTGCTTGTGACCATCAGGTTTCCAGACGAACAGAGCACTTCACAGGGGAAAGCAGGCAGGACCCACAGCAGCCAGCTCTGCTCTCCCTGCTGGCCCCAACTCCACAACACAGACAGGCAAATCACGAAATGCTTCAATTACCCCCTCAGATTTTCTTTTTCATCCAAACTATACTCATCCTATGATGGGATAGGCATCACCTCCATTCTCGGGAAGCTTGGGTGTTCCTCTCAGAGACGAGAGACTACATACTGCAGGAGAGCAGGAGGCTCGGAAATCTGGAGGCTTGACAGTCTCTTAAAAAATAACAGGCTTTATTTTCAATAGGCAGAATTACAACAAAAGACATGACACCAAAGTTAGTAACGTTGGTAACTATCAAATAAATGACTCAAAAAAAATGTGGTTTCAAAACTTCCCAAATTTCCTAAAACAGCCCCCTGACACACACAGGAGAAGACCAAGTCAGTTCTTAAAGCCCCGCTGCTAACCACAGTTAGGCTCAGAAGCCTGGGAATCCCAGAAGGACACCACCTGAAGGCACAGGAGGAGACTACCCTTCACCTCTACCCTGCAGCTGGCCAGACCCCACAACCCATGCAGCCTCCACACTGAGGCTCCCGGGAGAAAAAGGGCCTTCCCAAGACACACCCTGTCAGTCAGTCGCAGTCCCCCGCCCCACCCCAGGCATCGTTACTCTCCAGACCTGGGTATCCCAGCAAGCCAGTTTCCACTCGGCTGGCCCTGCAGCCAGGCAAAGTGGTTGTTGCCGTTTGGATTTTTGGTTTTTAGGTATAGAAAGCTTATTCCGAGAACCTACAGCTTTCAACTATGGGCTCCTTACAAGCCAACTTTCTTTAAACTGTCCTCTACGAACTGAGGAACCACTCTGATGCCCATGTTTAGAGAGCACCACCCGTGCCGCACTGCCAGCCTCTGCCCCACGGGCAAGAATGATCAGGTTACCACACTCATCAAGTCGAAAAGTTATTGCAAATAAAATGTTCTCACCATCATCCCGGAGGCATGACTCAGCAGAACAGCCCTCACTAGAAGCAGCTCCTGGACAGTCCCTGTCCCTCTATGGAAAGCCTGGCTGCTCCTGTTTGATGGGAAGACGGCTGTAATCATTGGAAAGTGAGAAATTCTGAGAGTTCACCTGTCACTCTGGGGCCTGCCCACTGATTGGAGTAACTGCTTCTCTTCCTACTTCCCAGATGGAGAGTCAACCCCTGGAAATCTCCAAAAGGACAGACTCCTGCAGCTGCCAGCAGGCACACACCAGGAACGCCCCCGCAGAGATCTGCAGTGAGTTTCATCAAATATTCAACCAAGCACAGCTTTCAAAATCAAATTACAAGGCTCTGGTTACAGCCTTTCCCGGGCCATCTCAGAATGCCAAAGCATGGAGAGCCCATCCACAGCAAAGAGGGGGGTTCTGTTTGCCAGCCGATTCCTGCTTCATTATTTTTAGATATTATCCTTCCAACCCAAACAAAAAAATTCAACCTCATCTTGTAGAATCTAATGCCAAGCCGACTCTCTTACTACTGACTTCCTTATTACATCCTCTGTACGGACTGAACCTGAAACCTTAGAACCTGACAAGAACATGCTGGTGCCCTCACCGTCTCATCTCTGAGCTCCACACAACCTCCAGGACCACAGTACAATTTCTATTGAGAATTGCAAGTGCTATTGTGCCCAGCTGCCAACGGGAAATTCAGGAGTTCTGGAGAAATGTTTTACTTTCCTAAGTCCTCGTTACATGACTCAATGATGCAATAAGACTAGTGAATAAAATACATAGATTTTATCTGCTTTTCAACTGTTGTCTATGCTCATGCATTTAAATTATAGAGTTAATTCCACCTACTACAGTTTTGCACTGAAAAAAAAAAATTCTGATCATTTTAAAATCCAGGTTCCAGCCCAGAGAGAATACAGCCTAAATTTCATTGTGAACAGTGGCAAATCACAGACTTCAGAAGGATCATCCCCATGCACAAACACTCCACGGGCAGAAACGGAGTGCATAACTGGCATATCTTTCTGCTCCAGCCACATTCATGTGGAAAGCCTCTGTTACTCCTGCTGTATCTAGTATTACTTTTAAAAGACCATTGACAGCTGGGTCCGGTGGCACACACCTATAATACCAGTGGCTCAGGAGGCTGAAGCGGGCAGATTCCAAGTTCAAAGCCAGCCTCAGCAACAGTGAAACACTAAACTCAGTGAGACCCCATCTCTAAAATACAAAAAAGGGCTGGCCATGTGGCTCAGTGGTTAAGTACCCTGGGTTCAATCCCCAGTGCTTCCACCAAAAAAGAAAAAAAAAAGTAGACTGTCAACAATCATATCAAAGAAGCAGGGGGATGCTGGCAAGGTGACCCCATGTCCCATACCAGAGGGCACAGTCACCCCTAAGCAGCCAAGGTTCCAGGCTCCTCTGGCCCATTGGGACCACTCCCCATGGGGTCTCACAGTGGACCTCCACATAGGAGGGCACAAAGATTACCCTCACATAGCTTTTACTCTGAACTTTTATTAAATGGAAGAACAGTGTTTAAAATGCATTAAGCCATGTACGTACGGTCGTGTAGGCAGTTCATCATTTACTCCATGCCAAATAAAGTTGGGTCTCAAAAAGTTTCTATTTCATAAATCTGCATCTATAGTATTCAAACAGAGAAAGCCTAAAGAAAAGCAGTTTTGATCCATTTGAAGAACTTTCGTCTGCATCAGTTCAGCCGGAATTTTCCCATGAATCTGTTCATGAGACTTCAGACTCTTCCCCAGGAAAGTAAGTTTCCTTTCTAAAACATTCCTGATTTTCATTCACTCCCAGGACAGTCCCTTCACCACTCTGTTCTGCATTCTGTATTCCGTCCCAGGAATCAAAAACAACAACAACAACAACAACAACTGAGTACAATGAAATCTGTAGTCATTGCCATTAAAATAATTGTGTGAAATACCTTTCCACCCAGGACAGGTAATCTCATGATTTTACATACGTCATAACAGGTACACAGGGTATGCACAGGAGCTAAACAGAGACACAGTGAATTTGGGGGCAGGGGCACTACCTTTTGAGAGTATGTTATAGTTTAGATATGAGTTGGCCCCCAAAAGCTCATGTGTAAAACAAGGTAAGAAAGTTTAGAGGTGAAACTGGCACAGCCCCTGGCTTCCAAGCCTTGAAACAGGCCTACTGGTCCCTGCTCAGAAGTGGAGTGAGTCCCAGTGGCTCAGCACAAGCAACAAGCTCGATCTATGGCCACATGGAGCCCACCATGCCGGAACGACTGTCCAGGGTACACTGTAAGGCAAGCCTCTGACCTGACACCCTCCGGCAGCCAAGCCTGGGCATGATGCCAACCAAGGCCTGCTGCAGAAGCCCACTCTAGGGAACACTGTAGCCCCACCCCACAACCTCAACCTCCTGCTTCCTGACCTGCAGAGAGAATATGAACAGTTGGGAGTCAACAGCTGACCAGTAGTGTAAGTTTCCAAATCCTAATTAGCATAAGTTTGGACCACAGCAATGACCCAAGTGCTATACAAATGCTTAGACTAGCCTACTCAAAGGGAAAGAACCTGATATGGGGTCCCTTCTTGCATTGCAAGAGTTCTGTTCCTGTTTCTATACAATATATCCGACTCTCAAATTTGCTCATTTGTGGATTTCATTCTTTGAAATCATGACACAAGAATCCTGAAAGAAGAAACTGACAGTCTGCTGCAACCCTGGGGCCATGACTCACCATTAAGGGCTGCAACCCTGCTCAGCTGCAGAAGCCTGCAGTTTGTACAGACCCTACCTGCTAGAAGCAGTGAACCAAGTTTCAGCTCAAAAGTCCAGTTTCTAAGTGACTGGGTTATTAGAGTGTTAACCTAGTCAGTTAATTAGTCCTCCATAGGATTAAGTGGTTGGGTGTGGCTAGAGGAGGGAGTCCCTGGGGCCGTGCCTTTGGGGTGTATATTTTGTCCTTGTTGAGTGAAGAAGTCTAAATGCCCTTCAGCTATGGCCAGAATGTACCCGGACCACTGCCACAGTTCCCTGCTGTCAGCCCTGCACAGTGCTGGTCCCTATCTGGGCACCCTCTCCTTTGTGGCCTGTCTTGTTTCTATACCTGCCTCCCCAGAAGCCCACCCTAGACCATCGCTCACACTGTGACCCATGATTGACACTGTGGCTTCCAAGTCTGCAGCTGGGCCACTGCTCAAGGCCAGCTCAGCACCAGTCACCTAGGTAGCATCCTGATGTTGGTCCTCCTCCTGAGGCAGTCTTCTAATGTCACACCAATTAAATTACATTTCTGATCCTGCCAGAGGCAGAACCAGGTTTCAGTCTCAGTGAGTGACCTGGATGGCCAGGTGGATACCAGTGACAGTCCTGTCCTTCCCTCTGCATCCACCTGCATGTACAGGGACATCTCCCAAGGCTATGTATTAGTCTACATTCTGGACCTCCCCGACTATGGACCGAGTGTTGGGAGCAAAACCAAAATGCTGGAGAACCAACCAAAAGATAGGGTGCTCTCCAGCTCCCTCTTCTGCATCTGGTTTTCCAAAGCAAAGACCAATTCTCGAACCTCAGCTCACTAATGCCTTCTTAGAGACGAGCCTCCCCAGGTGAGCAGTAGTTCAATGAACATGCATCGTGTGCACCGGCATTTAACCTGAAGAAATGTCAGCATCGACACAATAAATCACAACTGGGCAGGCAGGTGATCCAGCTCACGTCCATATCAGTAGCTCCCAGGTGCAGGGGAGGCCTGGAGCCAATCCGAAGCCCATTGTGGGCTGGAGACACCCACCCGTGAGAAATCCTACTGATAGGAAGGCGGCCTGGCATACTCTGTATGAGGATGAGAAAGGGGGAACCACTGGTTAATACTGAGATATTGAATTAAAGGTGGTTTAGAGGTCACCATGGAGATCACCCCTAATCAGCAACCAGTGAAGAGCTTTGATGGGGGAGATTGTGCACTTCAGTGTTAGAAGCTGCAAGATCAGGCCAGTACCGGCTGTCACTCAACTTTACTGTGAATTCAGTGATAAGTGAATAACAATCACACTGACCAATACCCCTGGATTTATCACTGCACAAGGGGATGGTGTCTCTCCAACTATCTCCTCTCTACACTGAGGTGGTAGAGAAGGACACCAAGGCCCTGTCCCAAGCACAGTCTAAGACCACTCAGCAGCCACACCTCTGTAATGGCCAGATTAGACTCCCTGGGAAATAGCGATTCTTAAACCACAGGCGTCTGGCAACACGTGATGTTTGCAACTCGCAGTCCCATGGAAATCCTGCTTCTCTGCTGCACAGTGTCCCTCTTCTTCTAACTTAAAAGCACCCTCAACTCCCTGGGCAACACAACCCCCCATTTATTAGATAAGCAAATAAAAGGGGGTATTTTAAATTATATCCTATGCTACCAGGAAATGTATTAAGTGGATTCAGTGTATTATATTCTTTTGATATATTAAGTGTGGAGCTTTGAGGGGTGGAAACTTTTTGTCAAATTAAGTACCAAAAGGCAGCAGTTGAAATTTTAGAGCCATGGTCTCAGCTGGGATCCAAGGACGCCTCAAGGTCACCAGGGGTCCAGGAGCCCTCTCTTCCCACCAGACACAGGTGAGGCCGTTTTCTTCATGGACTTTGACCAAATAACTATATTAAGTAATAAAGTAATAATGTATGATAAACCAGAATGGATTATGGCAAAAGTTGTCTTTTGCAAAGCCAAGCATCAGAAATTTGGAAAAATATAAAATAATGACATTCTCTAAATGCCACTATGTCACCATTCAATGTATTTGTTATTTTAACTGAATAAATGGTTGCTAAGAGTTCCCAGTTTTGATTTATAATATAGCAAAAACACTGATGGATAAAATCCACATAAACAGTTCTTTGGAAACCTCAAAGTTTCTAGAATAAAAGCTGGAGAATGGTTGTGTGGAACATCCCTTTGGCCCACTGAGTAAAGCTGCTCTTTGACTTCCCTGTTCTAGACTGTCAATCTCCCCAATTTACACACCCAGCACCAGCTTGTTCACAGAACAGACATCTAACGCTGTTCCCTTCCTTCCCACTCTCCTTTTCCCATTTTTAGAAGGGAAAAAAATGTAAGGATTCTTGAATTTTTCTTTGAAGGATTATAGCATTTTGAAATGGCAAATGGACTTTGATAGCACAAATAATAGAATACAAAACGACACCCAGCTAAAAAGTTAAGTCTGGGGCAATGACCTTTGAGACTTTACTCTGTAACATGGGCACCTGGTCATACCACTTATTTAAATGTGAAAAGTTTACACCATCCACATCCTCATTCCCCAGATCACCAGAGATGATGGTGACAGACTGCAGTACCCCTCATGCTTTCTCGAACATTTCCAGAGTTCAGAAATAGCTGTTTGTTCACCTTTCCCAGGACTTGTAATTTCATTTCCTATGAAAATTCTACAACAATTTTTCTTTGTAAAATGCAAATCCTGTGTTGCAAGGAATCAGTAGCACCCTATCATTAGAAACTGCTGGCTAATGTTCATTAAGTTTAAGTGTGCTTTTTGAGTTCTAATTATTTATGTCTTTTGTCAGTCAACTTTGTATTACTCTGCCAAATATGAGATAATCAACTGAACAAAAAGGAAAGGTCTAATCTGGATCATGGTTTGGGAGGTTCCAGTCCATCAGTGGCGGTGTTACCTTGGGCCTGAGGTAAGGCTGCCATCATGGTGGGCACACATGGCAGAAGAAGATGATCACTTAGGGGCAGCCAGGAAGCAGAGTTCAGTTGGAGGGCACCATCCAGTAACCTCACCTCCCACTGGGTCCCACCACCTCCCAGCAGCACCTGAGCTGAGTACCAAGCCTTCAACATGGTCCTTTGGGGAACATTCCAGATCGAAACCACACCACCATGTCCATTAAATTTAAAGTAGCTTTTGGTCATTGTACCCTAACTATATCTATCTTACCTTCCTAGGCGCCTAGAGGACAGAGGTTGAGGTTATTCATGCGGGAGATTTGGTGGGAGTGCTTACTGCAAAAGACCTATAAAGATTTGTTGGGAAAACTGCGCAATTATGCTGTTTGATTATTCTACTTTAACAATGCTCACTGCACAAACAATCCATGCAAAGAGTTTGATGAGCTGGGTAAGCCATTTACAAATCTCCCCTCCCCAGACCCGGAATGGGAATTGGGGTGGGAAGGAGGATGGGAAGGAAAAGGGAGGCACTGGACAATAAAATTCAGAAAATTATGTTATATGCAAGTGCGAATGTACACTACAAATCCCACTATTGTGTAATAGCTACAATATACTAATAGAACATACACCTCCCCTCACAGAAGAGGCTACATAACACCAATTCAAGTACAATACGTCTAACATTTTATGAGAAGATGGATTAACAGAACATTCAGACAGTGCCCCCTTGGTGTCAACTATTGCTGTAAGCAAAGGGGGCTGAGAGTGATAAATGGAGAGCCGTCATCCCCCAGGACATCTGTGGAACCCTATTATCCTTCCACCGTCCTTGGAGGAACATGGCATGCTTCAGGAATGGCAAATGGCTTGGCAGAGTCCCTCCTTCAACTTTTATGGAGACATCCCTATCTGATCTTGGACTCCCTTCCTAGAAGATAACATTCTCAAGAAGAACATTCCAGGTGGTCTTTTCCAACTGATTGGAGTTGGCAATATTGGACAGAACCCAGCTTTGGGGGCAGGGCCTGCAAACTCTGAGTTCTTGGTGAGAGACTCCATATGCTCCACCCAAACCCAGAGCCTCACTGCTACAATCTGCAGCATCTGGAATGATCTTACCAGACTCCTAGAATACTTCAATGACAATTTTAAAATACATAGACAGACCTGTACAATGCACTCCCAGGTGCCCACTCCCTCATTCAACAATACTGAGACCACAGCCAAGCCTGCTTCCTCTGTACCTGCACCTTATCCTTCCCCAAGACCATGAAATGACAGATCAATCTGTATGGACCTTTAGCATGTGCTCCAAAGGACAAGGACTTCCTCCACAAACAGCCACAGCACCATCCCACTCCCCCCACCACCAACAATCCATAGTAGCTCCTCGAATCCCTCCTACATCAGTCTCCTGAAGGACCCCAGGGCTTCTAGATAGCCTTCCACATGCCCAGATGCTCATCCCTGCCAGGACTCCAATGGAGTCCATTGCTGAGAATATCCTGATCCCAGTCATTAGAACAATATGCCCTTCCCTAAGGAACTATTTTCCTGAGCACTCACCCATCCAACATTCTGAAGTTGTTTTCTGTCATGTCCTACTAGAAATAAGCTCCAGTAAGCCAAGAATCTTCATCCCCTGAGCATGGTGGCTGCAGCGCCTCAGGTGACAGATAATTCTGATGCTGTGCTGTCCAGGGGCCTCCTGCCACGTGAGGCTACAGAGCACTGGAGGTGTGGTGAGTGCCAGTGAGGAGCTGTTGTGGTTTAGATGTGGTGTCCCCCAAAAGCTCATGTGAGAGTGTAAGAGGTGAAACAATTGGGATGTGAGAGCCTTAACCTCAGCAGAGCAGTAATCCCTATGGGGATTACCTGGGTGGTGACTATGGGCAGGTAGGGTGGCTGGAGGAGAGGGGCCCTAGGGACATGCCACTGGGGGGTTATATTTTGTCCCTGAGAACAGAGCTGGTGCTCTCTACCGATCATATGTCCTGTGCTGCCTTCCTCTACCCTGTTCTGCCTCACCTCAAGCCCCGAGAAACGAAGTCAGCCACCTATGGATTGAGGCCTCTGAAACTGGTGAGCCCCAGATAAACTTCCTCTTCTTTAAAATTGTCAGGTCACAATACCAAAAAAAAAAAAAAAAAAAAAAAAAGATTAAAACAGCTTTTTGTTTTAATACATTTCAATTTAAATACGTACCTGTACTATAGGCTACCATATTGGATAACATAAAAATAATAATTCTGGTATGTGATAGATGCTCAGCAAATGTGTCACACAGCCAAGTATGGTGGCACATCCCCATAATCCCAGTGGCTCAGGAGGCTGAGGCAAGAGGATCACAAGTTCAGAGCCAGCCTCAGCAACTTAGCGAGACCCTAAGCAACTTAGTGAGACCCCATCTCTTAAAAAATACAATAAAGGGCTGGGAACATGGCTCAGTGTTGAAAGCCCCTGGGTTCAATATCCAGCACCAAAAAAAAAAAAAAAGTGTCACATGAATGAACAAAGATTTGCCATCTATATTATAGCAGAAAGGAAATGGGTTTGGGAACCAACAAACCTATCAAAAACCAGGTTAGCTGCTTTACTGGTCTGCCTTACTTCATTGTTTTACACATTTCTGCCCAGTCATGAGCTTTTCTGGGTAGTGCTCAGGTCTCTTCATCACCAGCACCTGGTCTTTGTTCACATTAGAAAGACGAGCAAGTATATCTGCTTGTATCTATGAGTAAAAAGATGAATAAAAAATACTGAAAATTGCCAAAAGACCACTCTATCTACAAGGGATTCACTCATAATTTCTCAATCTAAAATAGCATCTTTTCATGTAAATATTCACATGACTAGCAAATGACATTCTTCTGATTCAATTCAAACAACCTTCTTAGAGTCATCTTTCAATGAAACTATCATGTTGACCAATGAACTGAAAAAAGTCTATTTGATAGAACAGCAAAATTCTTTAGTTGTATTTAAATTCATTATCAACTCTGCAGTGTTTTCCTCCTTTCAAAATTTTTCTAACAACGAAGATAAGAGTGTCTTAAACAGTGTAAAAGGTACAAAAAAATCTAATTGAAATATTTGGGGTTATCATTGAAAGAGGACTACGAAGTCATCTCACTGGCTGCAGGAAATCAGAAGTCATAATCTAATACACAAGACGATCACAGCATAATCCGTTTCCATGTGATTTTCAAAATTGCTCACATGGTTCTCTTTATCCACAATATTCTCATGCTTAGGCCATAGTTTAAACAAATGATTCCTAAACTGTAAATATTGGAATCTCATCATTTAGTATGCCATCTAACAAAGCATTTAGTTTCATCTTAACGAAGTTTAAATGCTATGATTTCTTAGATGCCTGGAAAGCAAACAAGTGTAACAAGCAGTAAATAAACAAAACCTTGTAATGGGGCTAGCAAAGATGAGAATGTGGTTTGAAACTGGTGTTTAATAAAATGCAAATGGCAATGGTTTAGAATAAGTACAAAGAACATTTCTTTTATTAATTTTCAGAACTAGTTACTGGTTTCTTGGTTCTTTTGTTTTTGATCACCCACTGGAGTGGGATGCAAGTTTAAACCAACTCTCCTGGGCCTGTACAATCTCACCCTCCCAGAGAAGAGCTGCTGAGATCGACAGAACACTGCCAGACACAGTAACTCGATGACTCAAGGGACAATTGGATGAATGTGTATGCAGATTCTCAGCACTACACTGGCAAATGTCTTTCCAACTCAAGAAAGAGAAACCCAACATGGGTTACAACTCAAAACCAGGAAAAGAGGGAAGGGAGAAGTGGAAGGGCAAGAAAGAAGGGATTGTCTTTCAGGATGCAAAATCCAGATAATCCAATAGAAAAGAGTATCACTTGATGTTGTGACCAGGAGATTTTTCAGAATTTTAAGGCAATGGTAAAGAGATAAGGAAGAGAATGCAATTGAAGACCTTAATAAAATTGCTGAACCAAACTGGCATCACTGAAAAACATTTGGTCTAAAAACTAACAAAGCTTTATTTCTGAAATATCATTAATATGTATACTCCAGGTCCTAGTGAGATCAATAGGAACAGCATGTGAACTTGCTTCACGAACTACACTACTTTTTGAGGCATAAGGCACACTTCCTCAGGGTTGTTAGGATCAGTCTGCAGATCCCTCTACGTACTGAAGGTGATAAACTCCAGGGATCACCCAGGATGATTCCACGAGTATCGATTGTTTATCATCAACAAGGCATAGTCCCTGACCTCAGCATTCAAACTGCAGGGGAAGCAAGATTAACACTCCCAAATGAAAGCAATCACTAAATAATTTAAGATGAACAAAATTTAAGTTTCCATCTTAAATGCGCAAAAAAAAAAAAAAAAATCCACAGTAGTGTTTTCACCATGGATGGCTTCTTGGGCATGGCTATTGGTGTGGGTCTTAAAAGATGGCCCAGACTGGTATTTTCTTCCCCTCTAACCTGAAAATTTCCCAGAGCACCAGTCCATCCTTGGCTCTTTGGACCCTAGTTCCCAGCACTCTGTTCTGTACATAAATGAATAATGAACTAAATAGCAAGTGCCATAAACACACAGTGTTTGTGTCACCAGCCTAAGTCAAAGAAGCTGTGTGAACACAGGTTTAGCAGACACTCCTGTCCACCTGGTCACTTTTTCCCAGACCACATTTCGTCCTGGTCCAAGGATGTCACCTATGCTGGCTCTTGCTTCTACACCTGCTGTTTTTCAGACTTTCCCTCACGGTGGACAGCCTGGACTGGTGGCTACGTGGTGAAGCATGACCCTGCTGGTCCCTCCAGATCACCTGCCAGGCTCAAGGACATGCAGGTGACCTCCACATGCTCCTGAGAAGTCATCAGCCTCCGGCCCAGGCAAGTGAAACAGCTCCATCCTCTCGGCACCTATTCAGACATTCGCAGCTGCCCATGCGATGCCTACCATGCTCAGCATGATGACAAGTGCCCAGGACAGAACTTGATTGAGACCCTGTCCCTAAAGGAGCACATGGCCCATTAGTTCAAGTGTTCATCAAAACAGAACTAGAACATCCTGGACCCAAGACAGGATGCATCAGCAAAATGCCAAAACTGAAGGTGGAAACGGTAAGGTCCACCCTTTTTAAGAACAGGAGAAGGAAATAGGAGAGAAAAAGGGAAGTAAGGAAACAGTATTTTTTTTTTTTTGGACTGGGGATTGAACCCAGGAGGGCTCAACCACTGAGCCACATCCCCAGCCCTTGACTTTTTTTAAACTGTAAGACAGGGTCTTGCTAAGTTGCTGAGGCTAGTCTTGAACTTGCAATCCTCCTGCCTCAGTCTCCAAAGTCACTAGTCTTATCTTTATAGATACATGTCTCATTTTAAAAAAAAGGAAGAAAGAAAGAAAAGAAAAAAGACTTGCTAATTTCTACCTCAGAAGTCAGGGAGAAAGAGCACAGGAAAAGGATAAAGTGTGGAAATTAGCATTGTGTTTTTCTTAAGAGTGTAGGTATTCACCAGGTATGGAGGCATATACTGTAATCCCAGCGGTTTGGGAGGCTGAGAGGGAAAGATTCAAAGTTCAAGGTCAGCCTCAGCATCCTAAGGAGGCCTTGTCTCAAAATAAAAATAACAAGCCCTGAGAATTGAGCCCCATGGTAGAGCACCTGGGGTTTCAATCCCCAGTACCAAAAAAAAGGTGTCTGTGTGCATTGCTGTGTCCTCCTGTTCTCTCTTCAATATCCATCCTTAAACTTTACCTGTACATGTTCAAATTCTCTCAGTCCTTTCCCTCACATGATCACAAGACCTTCCCTGATGCAAAGCTTGATGTCATCTCCTTCTAAATACCCAGCTCACTTCATCTCTAAATATTTTATGGTAACTCTCTATGGGAAGAGAAAGAAACCACCACTTAATCTGGTACCTTCTATAGCATGTTCCAAAAACCCATCAACTCATTTAATCCCCACAATGACTCTGTGCAGGCTTCCACTTCCATTTAACAGATGAAGAAACCAAAGCTCAAGTCTAGGCAGCTGGCCAAAGGTCACCAGCACCTGTGACAGGGGCAGGATTTAAACTGACGCCTCACGACTCCACCCAAGTGCACCTACACAGTATCACAGTGACCAAGCATTCCATTCAACACTTTAACTGAAAGCTTGTGTTGACCTCCCGTCCAGGAATATGAAAGTGGCCCTATCCCTGCTCTTTAATACAGGAGAGACACATTAAGCAAACAATCTCAACCTATGTTCCAGAGATGAATCCGCTGGACATTAATAGATTTTTAACAAGTGCACAACTACTTATTAACAGCACTGAGAACACTGCACAAGCCAAGCTAAGACTTCTTAGCTCCTTTAATCTATAAAAATGCATTGTAACCTCTCCAGGAGGCAGGTGTAATAAGTAGTTTTGTTTATTACTATGAAACATAGAAAATTAACACTTTAACCATTTTAGTGTACCATGTGGAAGCATAAAGTACATTCTTGATGTAGTGGAACCATCTCATCATCTATTCCAGAACTTTTTTTTTTATAAGAGTATTGCTCTTTTATTTCAACTTTTGAAGTAATATTTATTTTGTTTTAGTTTTCAGTGGACACAACATCTTTGCTTGTATGTGGTGCTGAAGATCGAACCCAGGCTGCACGCATGCCAGGCATTCCAGAACTTTTTGACCATGGATTTTTGTAGAGAACCTATGTGGGATCCCATGTAAATAGTTTGAGAAATAGTTTCCTGCAATGGCAGGAAAGCATGAGAGGCCCCCGGAACACAGCCCAGGCCACTACAGAAGGACAAGGCATGCCCTCCAGCAGAGAGCTGTTAATGTCTAACCGACACCCACAGGTCAAGAATTAAGCCCAGCTTGGTGGCCCACACCCGTAATTCCAGCAGCTGGGGAGCCAAGAGGATTGCAACATTGAGGCCAGCCTTAGCAACTTAGGGAGAACCTGCCTGAAAATTAAAAATAATAAAGGGCTGGGGATGTGGCTCTGTGGTAAAGGACCTCTGGGTTCAATCCCCAGTAACAAAAAACAAAAGTGGAAAACCACCCCTTTGCTTTCAAATCAAATTACCTTCTTAAACATAATTCCAAAATGAAACCATTATGTCCCTTTGTTTTAATAAATCACTGTCCAATAATCATTCTTGGCATTATAAATGGAATTCACTTCCTTCTTTACAGAGTTTAATTTGAGGAAACAGAGACCAATGTCACCAAAGTTAACTCTAAGGTCCCAAAGGATCCCTGAGGCTTGCAAGGCAACTGGCCTTGGTGGCAGTTGGGAAAGCTCTTAGGGAAATCACTGGGCAGTATACACAACAGAAGAGGCTCTTTCTTTCATCCTCAGTAATGGTGCATTCTTATCTTCATTACTGATGAGAATGGGCATTCGCTACACACCAACTTACTAACATCCTGAAAGTTCTATTTCAACCTTACAGCCTGTGTGCAGCAGGAGGAAAATACCTACAACGTGCATTGTATGCAAGCTGCATATCCTGAAGTCCACAAAGCTTCTCTCCAGATAGAGGTCTAAATCCACACAGCCCTTTAGAATGCTTTAGTTGAAACCTCCTTTGTTTTCAGAAAGTCTCGTAAGGAGGACAGGAATGCTGCACTGACCCATCAAACATGAAGAGAGTTGCAAGTGACTCTGCTCAGCCAACAGCACTTCAGGCCTCTCAAAGGGACACCAGATCACTGCAGATCTCAGGTCCCCAGTGGCCTGGACCAGGGCTCCGTTCCCAGCTCTTCAGAGCAGCCGTGAATCATCCACTTACCTGTGTCAGTACACAGTAAGGATGAAGCACCGAGCAGCCCTGCTAGGATTGTTCCCCTAAGTCTCAGTGGACAGGCTAGAATCTCGCTTGAGAAAAAACACTGCAGCACTTCCACATCAAGACTCCGGGAACTGCTCTGCTCCAGGGTATCGAGGGGCCAGCGAGGTCCTCTGGTGGCTGCACTGCAGCCCACAGCCTGCTTCAAAGTGACCATTTTCATCCCGACTCCTCCTCCTCCTGAACTGCCTTTGTCCCTTTTTAACCCCCAAGGTCACCTCCCACTTACTCTGTTCTTCATAATGGAAAATTCTGGAAGTGGCAGGTACCAACCCAGTAAAATTTTTAAAGACTTAACATTATTTTGTTTTCTTTAGAATCAAAAAACACTCTCTGCCCAGTGGTAAGACAGTATTTGTAAATTAGAAAACTACTTCTTTATTTCCAATACAAATACAGCCTTGGGGTGACTTAAATGGAAAACATGCAACTCCAAGAGGCATCATCTAAATTTATGATGTTCATTTTCTACTCTCAGCCTTAAAAAAATGAGTTTGCAGGTTGTCTGCAAACTTATTGGAAAAACCTAAATATATTGAGTTGTGGTTTATAACCTTCATAAAAAAAAAAAACACCGTGTATATGCATTCCTTACACCACCTGTAACTGTCCCATTCCAGCTCACTCAGTGAAAAATTCACTCTTCCAAATGCATTGCACCAAAATCATTTCAGAAATTTATCACCTAATTGGAGCTGTCAAAATAATGATGGGTGATAAAGACCCACTCTTACTTAAGAAACAACATGGAACGATTTCAACCTCAATTAAGGCTTCCTAGGAAAGACTCCTTTTCAATCCAGTACCAGCTTGTTCCTTTTCCTGCGTCGTCCCTGTATCTGCTTGAAACTCATAATTCACCCTCTTAGCCAGTATGGCACATGTCTGTACCCAGCGGCTCAGGAGACTGAGGCTGGAGGATCACAAATTAAAAGGCAGCGTCAGCAATTTAGCGAGGCCCTAAGCATCTCTAAATAAGATATAACAAGGATCGGGGATATGGCTCAGTGGTTGAGCGTCCCTGGGTCCAAACCCCCTGTGTCAAAAAAATAGAAACATAATTCAGTCACCTGTTGACACAAGAAACATGTAATTTGTTGGTCTTCATTCCTCCCCAACACCTCCTGATTCAGCTCCTCCCCATCTGCCTTCCGACCATCCCTGCTCCACAGTCTCCTTCCCGAGGGCTACTTCTTCCTGACCCTCATTGGATCTCAGCTGTGAAGAGGACCCCGTGCCCCCACCTTTCCAGCCTGCGACACGTACCCCGACTCACCCTTCCCACAGCACAGACCTGATCCAGCCCCAACACCGGATCTGTGTGAAGGCCTGAAGAAGCTGCTGGGCCAACAGCCACTCCTTGTCCCTTGCCACCCTGCCCCCAGTCCAGCACCACTCCCAAAGGTCAGGGACGAGAGGGCATGCCTCTGCTCCACCAGCCATCCTCCTGTTGTCCCCACAGCCACAAAAGCAGCCACAACAACAGTCCCATATGCTGAGCTCAACACCCACCTCAGAACCCCTTCAGGTGCTGTATCCTCAATTAGGTGCTAGAATTAGGGGGTTCATGAGGAAATGCAGATAGATTGCAAGCAGAACTTTCAACTTGGGTCTCATTGACACCACCCCCATCGGGTCACCACTGCTGCCGCCAACTCAGTTACTGCAGGAATCATTTACTTTTTCCTGGTTTCAAGGAGTTTGGGGGTTTTTTTTCTTCTCATATTACACATATAGAGCACAATTTCTCAAGTCACTGGTTGTACACAAAGTATTTTCACACCATTCATGTCTTCACAGGTTTACTTGGGGTAATATCTCTTTCCGTCTTTCCTACCCCAAGCCCCCTTCCTTCCCCTCTACCCTATCTACAGTTTGTCTGTTCTTCCTGTGCTCCCCCCTCCATCAGCATTATGAGTCAGCATCCTCATATTAAAGAAAACATTCAGCCTTTGGTTTTTGGGGGATTGGCTTACTTCTCTTAGCATTATATTCTCCAGCTCCATCCATTTACCTGCAAATGCCATTTTTTTCTCTTATTGCCGAGTAATATTCCATTGTGTGTGTATATGTGTATATATATATATATATATTATATACATATACACACACACACACACACACACACAAAGTTTCCCTATCCATTCATCTGCTGAAGGTAATCAGGATGGCTCTACAATTTAGCTATTGTGAATTGTGCTGCTATAAACATTGATGTGGCTGTGTCCCTGTAGTATGCCGTCTTTAAGTTCTTTGGGTATAAACTGAGGAGTGGGATAGCTGGGTCAAATGGCGGTTCCATTCCAGGTTTTCCAAGCAATCTCCATACTGCTTTCCAGATTACTGATGGGACTGCAAATTGGTGCAGCCAAAGTATAAGTGTGCCTTTTTCCCCACATGCTCGCCAACACTTATTGTTTGTATTCTTGATAGCTGCCATTTTGACTGGTATGAGATGAAATCTTAGTTTTGATTTTCATTTCTCTAATTGCTAGAGATGTTGAACAGTTTTTCATGTTTGTTGATTAATTGTATGTCATCTTCTCAGAAGAGTCTGTTCAGTTCCTTGGCCCATTATTGATTGGGAAGGTTTTTTTTTTGGTGTGAAGATTTTTCAGTTCTTCATATATCCTAGAGATTAGGACTCTGATGTGCATGTGTTAAAAATTTGTTCCCAAATTGTAGGCTCTCGATTCAGCTCACTGGTTTTGCCGAGAAGCTTTTTAGTTTGAAGCCATCCCATTTATTGATTCTTGGTTTTAATTCTTACACTACAGGAGTTTTAAAGGAATTTGGGACCTAATCCAACATGATGGAATTTGGGCCTACTTTTTCTTCCATTAGGTGCAAGGTCTCAGGTTTAATTCCTAGGTTCTTGATCCACTTTCAGTTCAGTTTTGTGCATGGTGACAGAGGTTTAATTTCATTTTGTTACATGTGGATTTTCAGTTTTCCCAGCACCATTTGTTGAAGAGGCTAATCATTTGATTTCTAGGTAACGTAGGCAGTCACCCGAAGATCCATTTGAAGAAGCCTGTTCATCACTAAAAGTCACTTCTCCAGAGTCAAAACATCCTGTTTGGCATTAGGGGTGGCTGCTTCTGTTCAGATAACGACTTGGCTCTCACAGACCCACTGCTGCAACAGGCACTCACCCACTTCCGTTTTCCATTAGTAATGATGATGCCCTTTAGGAGAGAGGCTCAGTGTGGTCCCTGGATGGTTCTGATCATTTCAGAACTCATCTGAATGACAACTGCTCAATATTAAGTTAGAAATTAAAAATCAGGTGCACTACAATCCCAGTGCAAAAATCAAGTCACCCCTAGAATTATTTTCCTAACAGCATCATCCTAAATCTAACTTTAATCAGAAGGAAGAATCTAGATGAAAATTAATCAACCCAACCTACTTTCTCCTGTGAATCCTGTTTGTTAAATCTCATTTTCAATGTCATGGCCCCGAGATCCAAGAGAAGGGACGTTATCAAAGGAGAACTAAAAGTCACCGAGTTAAACCCTTGGCCCACGTGTTAGCAAATTAGCATTCTCTTCTTCCCGCAGCAGAGGAAGGCTCTGACAGTCAAGTGCAAAATTAAAGCCTTTGAAACCAAAGTCTGTGGGATTTCATAACTAATTCCTCCAAAAAGACTTCCAGAATCCTCCAGCAGAAAACTTGGAAGTACTTCATCCTTAACTTTTCTAATCCCCCTACTCTATACAGAACACCAGTTCAACATTTCCATTAGTCTATTTTTGTTTTTTGTTTGTTTTGTAGTCATAGATGGACAGAATGCCTTTATTTTGTTTATTTTTATGTGGTGCTGAGAATTGAACGCAGTGCCTCACGCATGCTAGGCAAGTGCTCTATCCACAGCCACAGCCCGAGCCACACTGAGCCCAAGCCCATCCACTTGTCTTATCCCTAGTGTTTTCTTTCATAGAATAGAGGAGATCATTATGCAAATGATCAGTATTTTGGTTTTGTTTTTTAATTCTTTTCCAAGTAAGAATCCAAGGAACATTGCCATCTTATTAGCATTAGGGCCTTTCCAATGTCCTGTGTTTGTGATGTATCCTGAGGATACATCAATGGAACAGGCTTGGTCCCAGCCCTACCTGGAAACTTGTTCAGAAGAACCTTCCATTCTGGTAGACGGGGACAAACATTACCACCCTATATACACGTACGACTACACTACTGGTGTGACTCTGCACCATGGACAGCCAGAGGAAGGAGAAGTTGTGCTCCATTGTGTACAGTGTGTCAAAATGCATTCTGTCATGTGTAACTAATTAAAATTTTTTTTTCAAATTTGTTGTAAAGAGAACCTTCCATTCTGGTACCTCAAAAACATGACCAGTTTGAGAGTTTTCCCGTTTTAAGAAACACCATTTTAACTGACACAGGAATGGCCTGCAGTTATGGTCTACACACTTTTTAATTCTAACAACTCAAGAAGCAGCTCTCACAGAAGAGAGGCCAGAGCAGTGAGCAGAGGCCAGGTTGTGACAACGGGACTGTGCTACTTAATCCTATGTGTCCTCAGGAACGTCACTTTGATTCTGAACCTTGGGAAAGGAAATGTGGTAGAAAGGGAAAGAGTTACTCTTGAGGTTGTCAAGAGCAAAAAGATCCAACCCCAGCCAGTGGGGGCGAGCGACCAGGGGACTCAGGGAGCTGATGTGGCCGCAGCAGGGCAGCCTCTGTACTAAGCGGAGCTTTAAGCCCTTTTACAGAACTCCAAACCCACTAGCCAGCTTTTGGGGTAGAAAATCAGCCAGGATCTACAAACCATAGTGGCAGCTTCTCCGGAACTTGGAAATATTCATGTCCACCTTCCCTAGCCATTTCCAGGGAGTCACCACTTCAAGAGTCACGGCTCCGTTTCCCATGTCCACAAGGTATCATGGGCACCAAGTCATCCAATATCTTGATTTTTCCATGAAATGTAGGGGTCAAACTTGAACTAGAATACCCTGCCAGGTCTACTACAGGGCAGCTCTTCATCACACTTCCCTGAGAACACAGGGAAGCCCTCAGGAGGGATCTAGTAACGATTCTGCTACCAGCTGGTGTTCTTCCCCTCAGAGTGGGCAAGCTACCTATAATTAATGTTCCTCAACAAATTCATGGTTTTATTTTGTTTACGGTACTTCACCTGCAAGTATGTCTTAGGGACTGCTAGGATTTGGATATGGTTTGAGCTTGTCCCCAAAAGGTCCACGTGTCGGGGGCATGCTTCCCAGTGTGGTGATGTGGGAGGAGGTGGGCCTGGTGTGAAGTCATAGGTCACTGGGGGCATGCCCTCAGCAGGGACCACAGTTGCCATCTGGTTCCATGTTTGATGTGATTTCTTCCTCCCACAGGCTCACACATGCCATCTCCAGTGAGGTCCTCACTGGTGCTAAGCTGATGCCAGCACCATGCCCTGAAACTTCCAGAACAGAGGGCTAAATAGATTCTCTTTATCAAGTAGCCTGCCTTGTGTATTTCATTACAGTAACAAAAATCAGAACTCATACAGGACCCCAACTGCTAAAGCTCACCAAAACATCCTGTAAATGAACTAACCATACCAAACCCCCCACCCTACCTCCTTCAAAACTTTAATTTCCTGATATTTCAAGGATAGAGCCAGGAATACAAAGTAATGTCAGTGGCGTCTTTCAAACACATTTTTTAGATCTAAAGCTATTTCCTCCACTGTGTTTGGTATCAATTACCAACGGAGGTTTTTAAGTATTATCTCCAATACATTTGAGCCTCCGAACTCCCCAGTAACACAATGATTTCTCCTGATTTGCTCACTCACAGGGACAAACCAACACAGAGGGAGCTAGAGCTTGGAGACAAGAGTAAACACAAACTTGCATGCACCTAAGGAATTCACGAAATGTGGGGTAAAGGTCCAATTTTCTAAGACCTGAAAAGTGGAGCCCCAGGACAACCTTACGTAGGTCTTTAATGCAATTCCCAATGACAATCACAAGGGTGCCACCATGGCATACTAACTGTGTACCCACACACTGCACACCACTCATCAAGCCCATGGAGGTGGGAAGCAGTCACCATTTCTTCAACTTGGCACATCATCATTGCACTTGTCTATGGAGTACACTGTGAGACTTCAATACATACATTCCATGTGCAATGACCAGATTAAAATAAGTGGCACATCCATCCCCTCCAACACCATTTTCTCAAATTTTTTTAAATGTTAATAATTATTTTTTAGTTACAGGTGGACCCAATGCCTTTATTTTACTTTATGTGGTGCTGATGTTCAAACCTAGTGCCTCATGCATGCTAGGCAAGCGCTTTACTGCTGAGCCATAACCCCAGCCCTTATCACCATTTTTATAAGAGAAAATATAGGCTCAGGTTGAGCTGTCCCTGATCCACATAGCCAGACCCAGGATTCAAACACAAGCCCGGCTGGCCCCAAAGCCATACCAGCTGCCTTCCCCAGGGCTGCCCTGCCTGTTCCACTTCTGTTTATAGTCACCACACCAGTGGTCATCCATATACAGTCTCCCAAAACAGAGAAAGTAGAAAGGAGAAGCTTTTTATTATGTAAAACTATTCTATTTGTCCAATGTCTAACTTACTAGACTCTGGACACTTCATCTTCAAAACCACGTGACGTCCCCTAAAAATGTGACTCAGTCTTGGGAGAGCCTGTTTCTTGTATAAAGTTTCCAGACAGACCAACCACACAGCTTTCCAACTATAAATAACTCTGGCCCGGTAGAATCAGAGGTGCCATGAGAAGACCAAGGTCAAGTCAAGGTGAGCGGTGGAAGTCTTTAATAAATCACTGAAAACAACCAAGCAACCCCGCTGGCTGTTTCCCAGGGCAAGAAGCCTTCGCAAGAACTACCTGTCAGGTCTTTGCTGTGTCCAGTCTGCTCTGAAGCTGACAGCATTGCGCTCCAGGAGTCAATGACACACTTGGGGCATATGGATGATGTGCCAGGCACACCAGGAGGAGAACAGATGAGCACCAAGATGTGCACATTACATACTCATCATGAGGTTGGCAGCTACTGTTATCAAGAAGTCATTCACAATGAAATGTGCACACCATTGACATCTCAAAACTGCCCTATGAACCCCCAGATGACTCATAGAAACAGAAGGTACAAGACAGCCATTGTTTGAGCAGGCAGACGATGGATTTGTGAGAGGCTCAAGTTTCAAAGATGGAGAAGAATACCTGAAGCAACAATTCATGTGTACCCCAACCTCACCCCACATCCTACAAACATTTTACCTTGGTGGACACTGTTCAAGTTTCCAGAGTGGCTACAGTCACAGAAACCAGGAAAGGTGTCAAAATTAACAAGACTAACAAGATTCTCACTTGTTTGTTGAATTATTAAGCTAAACTTAAAATGTTCTAAATCTTTCATCTTTAGAAAAGATTTCTCAATCCCTCTTATGTGTACATAGAAAATTCTATGTTTCACTGATCTTTTCTGGTAATTCTAGGTAAAAAAGAACTTCCTGGGATTTCAGATCCATATTTGCAAGTTGTCTTAGCTTTTTTGTCACTGTGACCGAAAGACCCGACAAGAACAACAGAGGAGGAAAAGTTTACTTGGTGCTCACAGTGTCTGAGGCCATAAATGGCCAGCTCCATCGCTCTGGGTGAGGCAGGACATCATAGTGGAAGGGTGTGGAGGAAAACAAGTCAGGACCCAGGAAGCAGAGAGCACTCTGCTCACTGGGGACAAAATACAAACCCCAAAGGCCTGCCTGTCACCACCAGCAGATCTGAATCAGTGGACTGAACCATTGATAATCATTTTGCCTCTGAACATGCTTGCGCTGTCTCACACATCAGCTTTCAGGAGACACCGTATCTAAACCAAATCATAACTTGTCTGGTTGACCCCACAGACTCCTTACAAGGAGTTTCATTACACATTCATTGTCCCCACCCTAGAAACAAAGGGCATCTATAGCACCCTCTCACACTCTAATGCTGGTATGAAATTAAGGGCAAATTAAAAATATAAAGGCCTTATGTTCTATGCAATCTGGGTCATGATTCTCGATTCTCAGTGGAAACAAATTCCTAGTGAAGTCTCCACACTCTAGTCTCTTTTTTAAGAGACTCAACAGGATGGTGAATCTGTGGTTTAAAATTCAGAAATGGAAGCTCCAGAACAGACGAGGGCGATAATTCAAATGTGTTCTGAAATAGAGTCTCCCAGCGAGCAGCAACCAGCAACGTGACAACTCCCAAAGCCCGACTCCAGGGAGACTGGGAGGAAGCGTTTACTAGTGGGCAGAAACCAAGGAAAGTGGTTTTCAAAAGAAGTTAGAGCATCACAGCTTGGCTAGTCAGGATCACATCTGGGTTGTAAGAAGCCCCAGCGGCCAGGACAGCAGGAATGGCCAAGGCCAGATGCCTCTGCTGTGCTGTCAACAGATCCTCAACAGGCTCCAGAGCATGCCAGGGACCCCCAGAACCACATTCCCACTCTTTCCTCTCCACGTTGACCAATGGCTTCCACCAGGACACAAAACCCACAAAGACCCCAGCAGCGCCCCTTGATTCAGAGCCTAGAGTTGCCACACTAAATAAACCAGGGCATTCAAAAAAGCAAGGTTTCAACTATACCAGGCACCTTCTGAAGTCTCCCAACCCTACCATCTGGCACACCCATCCCCTCCCTTCTGAAGAGAGGGTTTTAAAAGGGAAATTCAACATGTAATTGTGTTTCCATTATACTTAAGACAACACTGCATGTCAAATTTATTATCCAAATGGCCACTAATCTGAAATATCTCCACCGCCACCATCTATTATCTACAAACTACCTCCAGGAGAATTTTACTCCAGCGCTCATGAATTTTGACATGACCCCATTTACTGAGACTCTGAAGCCTTAAACGGGAGTTTTGTTTACTCAAACACAGTGACAGTTAGAAGAGAAAACCCTTTCAACTTTAACCAAGAATAGGTCTTGACAGTCAGAAATCCCCACACTTAAAAATACTACAGCCAAGGCATGTAATTTCTCCTACAAAACTTCTATTTTCAGACTCGCCACCACCAGTTCCCCAGGATTCCTCACCATTTTCTTTCTTTTTTTTTTTTTTTTCATTTTTTAGTTCTCGGCGGACACAACATCTTTATTTTATTTGTATGTGGTGCTGAGGATCGAACCCAGCGCCCCGCACATGCCAGGCGAGCGCGCTACCACTTGAGCCACATCCCCAGCCCCTCCTCACTATTTTCTTTACTACTCCCACCAGAATGGATTGACAGCGTTCTCTGGAAGGTCATTTGAAGAAAACTGGTCGTCAGGAAATGGGTTGCTCATGTGCTCACACACAACAAGCGTACACGGCTGACCCAGTGTGTACCGAGACTAAAACAGAGGCCCACTGCAGCAGAGCTTGCCTGGTGCAGAGGCGGGAGACCCAGTAAGCCAGGGGCACACCCATGAGCAGGATGTGTGCAGAGGTCCAGTGCTCCAGGAGAGAGGCCAGCAATCCCGTGCCTCGAGGCACACGTGGAGAAGCTCACCCAATGGCCCCCAGCAGAAGCAGTACGGTGTTCGCAGGATCGTTACCCTAATATCGAAAATCAGGAAATACCCCATGGTCTCTGGACTAAAGAATGGATCAAGTCACTCACGCAATGGATATTGACCAAAATGGACGTACACCACTGAGAGCCTGAGAAACAACGCACACTGGCAAAAGCCATCCCCGAAGCCTGCCCACCGTGCACCATGCTGTTTTTAAGTTCAAAACTAAGTCCACCTAAATTATAGGTTTAGTCTAGAACTACCTAGAGAAGCACGCAAGCAAGAAAACAATGAATACCAAGTTCAGGGCAGAGAACTGTGGGAACAGAACAGGGAGCTCCCAAGGCTAGGTTCTCAGTATTTATCACTAGATTTCAGTCTTCAGTAGGTGCTACACACAGTATCGCGTATGTATGAAATAGTACATTCGAAAACTATAAAGAAAGTAACACGAAAGAGCAGGGAGTCCCTGGGCAGCGGGGACTAGAGCACAGCATAAAGGCAAACAAAAATTAAAAGCCAGAGAAGCACATTCCTCCCTGTTCTTAGAGAATCAACTGTAGAAAATGTGCGAGTACTTTCTGTTGTCTTTGAAGAAGTGTAAATTCTTTTTAAAAGCCAAGTAAGGTGTCTGTCAGCTCTGTGACAGTCTCTTTCTCACGGACCTGGGAACCATCTCTGGATTGTCGACATCCAAGGGAGATAGCGTCTTATCTCCCAGTCTCCACCGGAGGGCAGGAGTCTATCTTGGGTGGGCGCCTAGCCCCCAGCTGCAGAACTAACCCCTGTCAAAAGATAGGAATTCCTCCAGACCAGTGATCACTCCGACTTCCAGGTGAACTGATGTAAGATGTGCCACCAAGTCCTCCTCCTTGGGTTCAGCCATATACCCAAGAACAGGTATACATAGTAGTGTTTACTTGCCTCCATGAAGGGTGGCATTGATGTCCATTGTCTCTCCATGAATTGACCCACCGTAAGGGGCATCACTTTCTGATTTCATGTTGATTCAATCATAAAATTTTTTCTACAACCTTTATTTTCTAAGTTGAGAAAAGATCTTGTTTTCAATTCTATTTCCCCAACAGAGGATGGAGATGGGTATTTAAATTGGGTGACATCTATGTCAGATTTCCAGGAGGCAGACCCCTAGAGGAGTGACATGTCACAGGATTAGTTAGGAGGTGCCAGAGGCTGGCAATGTGAGAATGAGGCAAGACAAACATGGGAGAAGCCCAGCGAGGAGGTCACAGGGCAAAGCCCGTCACTGCAAAGAGACTCCAAGGACAATTTCTGCCTCAGAGAGAGCTGGGCTTTCGTGCGTCCATACTGGATAGTCATGGATGCAGGGACAATCAGGGATACATATGCACAGACGGCACTGCTGTAGGCAAAGTGGCTGCAAATGAGCGCACTCTCCTCTGCAGATGAGCTGCAGAGGTCAGCACTGGATCTACACTGCAGCGCTGAGGAGGGGTGAGCAGGGCAGAAAGATGGTCGTCTGAGGGAGGAGGGAATGAGGGCAGAGATAAGGCAGGACCTGGTGCTGAGGCCACTTGAGCTCAGAACTGAGACTAAATGCATCAGGAAGTCATTCACTGGAGAACCTTAAAGGAAGGACTTGATTAAGGCTTTACAAGATGATTTACATCTCTACACCAATGATTAGAACAGCAAAACAGGGGAATGAGGTACTCCTATGCCTCAACCAACTTACAGATTGCTTACTACGGACTGCAGGAGCTACCCAAAGACTCACCATGAACGTGGGTTTAAGAACACGGAGAAGCTAGGGAAATTCTACCCTCCATACGAGGGGGTCAGGGTGATTGTGTACTTGTTCATGGGCCACACTTTCAGTCAGGAGCAGACGTGTGTCTTCCCAGCATGGAGCCATCAACAAAGGTCCAGAGCCCATCTGCACCATGGGCTTCCACCTGTAGACAGATGACAGGTGGCACTGCCTCTGCCACCCTGCCCATGCACAGTGAACACAGAAACAAGGAGGGGCACAATAAGATGAGCTCCAGTGGGGGCAACGTGTTCCACTTGGCAGTCAGAACCTCCTCTATCCCTCTCCCCTGGAGATGGCTGTGCAGAGGAAATGGAAGCCTCTGAGTCAGGGGGAGGGGGGACTTGCCGCAGGGAGCAGTGTGCCCCTTCCCACCCCCGGCCTGAAGGAGCCCCCATGGCAGAGCTGTGCTCCCTCAGGCCTTAGCTCCCTCTTCCAAGACTGCATTAGGGAGGATTCCTCTTAATCCTGCCTCCCACTTCCCTCCCTGGGGCCCAAAAATCCTATTCAAATTTGCTTAAGATCAGTGGAGTCTGAGGCCATTTTCTCCATGCACAGCCTCAGCTCCCAGCCCTGTCCAACCTTGCCTTAATGTCAACGGGGCATCCAGACAAATACCATGCAAGTCACCCCATTTCCCTTTCTGTCCATGAATAAGACTTTATTCACATGTGGGTTCCATACAATCAAGAGATTCTTCCAAAACCCTACAAGAAATGCCTTAACAGCAAAGCATTGAAGCCGCCCCTTGAAGACACCACCAACCTCCTTTCTGTAAACCATAGTACCAGAAATCCCAGGAGGTGTACTGGGTCTTCTGATGAAACACACACACCTCCACTATGGAGCATGACCAGAAGGTGACCTCTCACTACACCGGCGAACACGTACAACATGGTGCACTGAAGAATCGTTTCATAAAAAGACATTTTAAGAAGGAACCGACTTCATCGTTCATCACAGGAGAATATAAAAATAAACTGCAACATATCTGCATGAGGGAATGTAACACAGCAGACACGCTCAAGCTGCAGGTAAGATAACCAGAGGCTGAGCTCAGCCCGGCTCTCTACATGCCTGGAACACATCATGAAGCTGGGAGGTAAAATGAGGCCCTGGTGTTACAGACATATTTCAGGTAGACACTCAGAAATCCAGAATGAGCCAAAGTCATCTGTGATAGTTCAGAGTAACCTTGTAATAAAGAATTACATAAGAACAAGTAGCAGCCTGAACCCAGAAATTCAACAGCTTTCCAGAACTTTACTTTTTTTTAAGTTAAAAAAAAAAATCTGTTTTCCGAATCCCTAAAATTAGCCCACAGACGGCACCAAGAAATTCCACCAACTTGGAATGCTCAACTTCAAATTGCTCACGCTCCTAGAAATGAGAATGTCGGGCCATGTCATCTCCCACCCTCCTTCCCTGTTCCACAAGAGCATAAATGCATCTGTGCATAAGCAGATTTGGAGCTGGGGTATTTCAGACACCCACAAACATGGCACTGCCGCTGTAGGCTTTCCTAGGGAAAATGCAAGTTTATAGAGCAGTGTGAAAAAAATTATTCACAGCCTAATTAATGAAGAATGACTTAATAAATGTTTGTGAAAAACAGTTCTCAATATGCAACACCATTTAAAGTAATTTTAAAATGCAGTATCTAGCCGAGCACAGTGGTTGCACACCTGTAATCCCAGTAGCCTAGGAGGCTGAGGCAGGAAGGATCTGGAGTTGAAAGCCAGCCTCAGCAAATTAGCTAGGCTCTAAGCAACTCAGTGAGACCCTAAGTGAAATATAAAACAAAAGGTCTAGGGATGTGGCTCAGTGAATGAGTGTCCCTGGGTTCAATCCCAGAACAGGAATATGGTATACATACACACACAAAGGAATCTAATCAGCCACAAAGAATAAAATCATGGCATTTGCTGGTAAATGGATTTAGATGGAGACCACCATGCTAATAGAAATAAGCTGCCTCAAGGGTTGAATATTCTCTCAGGTGTGGAAGCTAGAGAGAAAAATGGAACAAAAGGAGATCAGTAGAGTAGAAACTGGAGACCAGTTGGGAAGAAGGAGAGAAAGGAAAGGGGAAGTCCTGGGGAAAAGTTGGCCAAGTTGTGTTATGTGCATGAATGTCACAATGCATTCCATCTTCATATGCAGCTACAATGTATCCATTAAAAAATATACCAAATAGAAGATCAATGTAGTAAAGGGAGGGGCTCAGGAGAGGGAGGGAGAATGGAAGTGGAGGAAACTGTCATATGCATTAGTGAACATGTCAACATGAGCCCCACTATTGTGTACAACTATAATGCACTAAATTTTTTTTTTTTAAAAAAAGATAATCTTAAACTCTACCACACAAAACAAGCATGACAACTATTCCACTGAGTTGGCTTGTATCAGAAATCAATCCATCTAGTCCTTTGGATGGAAGATAATGTAAATTTACTTTGGGATATCTTAAGTACTAAAATATGAAAGTGCAGAGACGTTCCCTATCCAGCCCTCGTATTTAGGCTAGTTGTCTACAAACTACCCTCTGCAATGCTGCCTTAAGGTACTGTGAACATATGATCATTTTCCTAGCAGCTTTCAGAACTCTCAAAGAAACAGACAATATAGTCAGGCATGTCACACATGGAAGGTGTGACAGTTGGGCAGTCACCAACTTGCCCACGTTTAGGTTCTGAACAGACCTCATGCCCACATCGCCTACTCTGCACACGGTTCCAATGCCCTGCACCTCGGGGCACACGTGGTGAAGAGCCACCCCAGCATGGTGGCCCGCAGCTATCAATTCCGTTCTGTCCAAATCGCCATAGCCTTCAGCGTCACAGTACTGGTGGCATTATCTAAAACTGTCGGTGCGTTTTGTTCTTGAGAAGTACAGAGCGTGCATCAGTAGAAATCGTCTGGGAACAGGTGTTGGGGACAGTCAGAGGCAGCCAGTGAGATCTGATCATGGTCAGGAAGGACCACATGGACAGGAACACCAAGCAGCGTTCACAAGGAGATCATCACGGTATTTCTCTCGGGAACAGAGTCCTTTCTCCCTCTCCCCTCCCTATTAATACTGTGCCAGATGATCTCTTGCTTTTGCATTTTTTTAAAATCATGGCTCTATTGATGTGTAAATTTCACATACTACACAATTAGCCCATGTGAAGTATGTAGTTGAGTATTTTTTTTGTAAAATTTCCCCCAACTACCCAGGAGAATCAACCCTACCTTACCAGCAGGCCCCAGCCGGGTGCAGGCAAAATACCTAGGTCTCCATCAGAGACCAGATATCCACCAATCCTTGCCAAATCTGACATGAGCCAAGTAATCTGGGAAAGGGGCCCAAATCATTCAGTCCTACACAAGAAGAGGGCCGATCACGTCTTCCCTCTTCTAGTGATCTTGTTCACTTTGTCTCTGTCCCACATTTCCAGGGTCACGCCCTAGACCTTACCAGAAACAACCCCTCCAGGATCTCACTTTTAAGCATCCTGTCCTCACGGGCCCCGTGCACCACTGCTCTGACCCTAGACCCCATATGCCTTGATCTTGACACGGGCCACCATCTCCACCCACCCCTTTTCCTACATCCACATTCCTCTCCCCACTCAGGTAAGTCATAAGCCATCATCTCACCACTCCTGAGGCACCCTGAGTTCCTGACTGCTACAAAACCACCTCGACCTGAACCCCAAACTAAGTGGGGCCTGGAGAATCCTCGGCCCTCCCACACCACCCCACACCGTTTCATTTTCCCTCAACATTCCAACACCTTCTCAACCCTCCTCTCAGGGGATGACGGCACCTGTTTCACTGAGAAACTAGAACCAAACAAAACAATGCCACGATTTCCCAGTAGCCACAGTAACTACAAATGTTCTTGACTTGTCTGTTGTAGACACCAGCGAACACCTCTGTTAGATCTATACCAATGAGGAAAAGTGCTGGGGGACTAAACCACATCTTCTCTTAAAAGAAGAGCAAATTTCTAATTTACTCTCCCTCCAAAACCCAACAAAGAAAAAAAAAAGTTGCTCATTAATTTGGTTCACAAATGCAAATTCCTAAACAGCAAAAGTCAAGAAATGGTAATACGTGAAAATCATATTACATTACTTGTTATAGTAATGCAAGCATGGCTTCACATTCAGAAAATCAGTATTGTTTACCACATTAATAAAAGTGAGAAATCAAAACACTCTTATGCTTTAAATTGGGCATGTCTCCCAAAAGCTCGTGGGTTATGCCCTGCAGCAACGTTCAGAGATGATGAGATGAGATTAGGAAAGCTCTGACTTCATTAGTGGATTAATCCATTGGGTGGATTAATAATTTGAATGGACTACTGGGAAGTAGCTGTAGGCAAGTGGGGCCTGGCCTGCTTTCTCCAGAAAGTAGGTCACTGGGCATGTGGCCTTGGATGACATCTGTCCCTGGCCCCTTCCTGACATTCTCTGCGCTTCCTGGCTACCATGAGCCGAGCTGCCTTCCTCCACCACCTCTTCCTCCATAAGGTACCACCTCACCTCAGGCCCAGAGCAATGGCGTCAGCTGACCATGGACCAAGACCTCTGAAGCCACGAGCCAAGATAAACTTCTCAGTTCTCCTCTTATGGGTATTCTGGTTACAGTGACCAAAAGATGACCAAACACAAATGTCTTCAAAAATAAAAACATTGATAAAACCATTACCCATTCATAATAAAACCCTCCTCAACCTGACAAAGAGCATATACAGAGACAGAAACCACTGCCCCACACGTCCACACGGTCACCATCACGGTCTCTGGCCTGCTTTTACTCAGAGGGGGTGTGAAACCAACCGCGAGGGTGGGAGCAGGCTCATCCTCAAGCCCTGTCCCCAAGATGCCCCTCCAGCTATATACTCACGCTCTGTCTTAAGGCTCCCTTCTAATTTCTCATCATTTACTCTTCCTGGGCTTAAGAAGGGTATTGTTTAATTGCCGAGTTACATTAAAAAAAAAATCCAAATACTTCCAGTTTCATTCCATTTTGAACACAGAATATACTATGTGAATTCACCCTTCCTAGTTTTACTTATGACCTGGAATATGGTCAACTCTGATAAATGCCCATGAATACCTACAGAGATCTTGTATTGTGATGTTGGGTGTTTTATAAATGTCATTTACTTAGAATACTGTTGAAATCTTGTATCCCGATTTGCTGTTTCACTTATTGAGGTAGGGGCGTTGAAAGATCCAAATAGAACTGTGGAGTTCTCCATTTCTCTTTTCAGTTCTACCCATTTCTCTTCTCCTTCGTGTATTCTGAATTTCTACCATTAGATGCAAGTATGTTTAAAGTTATGTCTCCATAATGAATTGATGCCTTCATCATTACCAATGGAATGCAGGAAAAACCCATTTTTACTTGAGCACATTTTACCATTTTATGCACTCCTCACTCTTCACATTGGTCCAAACTCCCATCTGACACCACCATCCTCGTGCACCTTGAACGCCATTAAAATTTCCTAGGTGCTGATCTGGTGGTAACGCACTTCCTCACCTTTGTTTGTCTGATGTCTTTGTCTTCCGTTTGTAAAAGGTAAGTTCCCCATCTGCTCCCCAGCCCGTGGAGGATTTCACACCGTGGTCTGGCTGGGAAGCTGAGCATTGGCTGTGGCTCTCAACAGCAGATGTCACTGTCACCTCTATTCCTGCTGTGGAGTTAGTCTTCTGTGTGCCTTCGAGATTTCCTCTTTGGTTCTCCAGCTCAATGGCCACGTACAACTTTCAGTGTGTTTTTCCACGTACTTGTCCTGCTGGGGCTTTTCAAAGCTTCTTGGCTATGTGATTTGGAGCCCGAGTCCAGCCGGAACTCCAAAGCTAAAAGCTGCAGCAACCACTCTCAGGTTAAGCTCACGGAAAGAGAGCCCCCGATACACCCCAGAGCCACCGGGCTCCTCACCAAGCTCAGCTCAACTTTGTACAGTGACATCTTGAAAAGGACGATTTTTATTTGTGAATTCAGTAGTTCCCACACTGCCCAATCCAAGGTCTTGCTTTCTATGGATTTGGTATTCCCAAGACTTGGAAAAATTCTGAAATAAACTACTCATAAAATTTAAGTTATAGCATACTGTTATAACTGCTTTATTTGATTGTTATTGATGCTAATCTTTTACTGTGCCCAAGTTATAAGTTGAACTCTACCACAGGTAGGTTTACACAGGATAAAAGAGCATAGCAAGGATTCAATACTATGCAGTTTCAAGCATTTGTGGGGTATCTTAGAACAGTCCCACGTGGATAAGGGAGCATCACTGGGAACCAAAGACTCTTTTTACAAATGCTAAATTTAAGCCAAAATGGGCGCAAAAGAAAAAAGTGAAATTTATTGTGATATTTATTTTCCTTCTCACAAAGGACCCTGATTTGAGAACTGATTTTTCATCAAATCTGGTAATATTCTAAATGCACTTGAGGAATTTAAGACAGAAACCATGTCATTAATGTTTTAATAATTTATCTGTTTCAGTCTACAGATAAATTTTAACCTTTCCAAACTCAAGGCATTCTAACAATGGGAAAATCTCTTGAAGGGTCCCTCACTGTTGTGATTTCCATATTTACAGAATAAAGCAGTAAATCACAGGATCTGCAATTTTTTTTTAAATCAGCCTTTATTGTACCAGTTTGTTTTCCCTCTGTGGCTGATAATCATGGGCATCAAACCAAAGTCACACAGCTCAGCAGATGAGAATCTAATAAATTCAGAACCTCTAAAAGATGCCATATGATCACTCACAACCCCCAAACCTCTGTGGCCTGGTCACAGCAGTCTTTAAAATACCTTCCCAGCCAGGCACAGTGGCCATTTCTGTAATCCCAGCAACCGGAGAGGCCGAGGCAGAAGGCAAGTTCAAGGCTAGCCTAGAAACTTAGTTTAAAATTTTAAGACGGGGCCTTACTATCTTCCCAACTTGGGCCACATAAAACAGTGCCACTAAAATACCAACCAGCCAGATATCTCTCAGCTCCTCCTGGCCCCTCATTCAGGACTCATAGTTCTTTCTAGCAAATCCAAGCAACTCTCTGCAAAGTGAGCATGCTAACTTCATATCAGTAGAGGGAGACCTCACTTTCCCTGAATTCATTTCCACTATAGTTTAATTCGGAGCCTCAGCCTTCCAAACTGCTGGTTTTCTCAAAGTTGAAAAATCTCCATGCTTCAGATTTCCATATTTTACAGTACAAAGCTCACCTCTTACATGAATTGAAGTCATCATCATGTCAATACCCATGTGTTTTTCCAGAACTAGAGCCTTTAGAAAGTAGAATGGTCTAAGCTCAGGGACAATGAGGCCAGCACAGGAATCCGTTCTTCTCCCTAAAATGCCCATGTCCATCATCCCCAGAACCTGTGGATGTTACCTATTGGCAAGGTAAGGAACTGCCACATATAGAGGAAGCAGAATTAACCTAGGGTCAGAGTGTCGGGATGCAATAGACTTGGTTGTCTTTGGTGGTGAGTGGAGCCAAGGAATTCCAGCAGCCACCAGACACTGGAATAGGCATGGAAACAGCCTCTCTGAGAACCTTCAGGAAGAACAGACCTGCCTTGATGTTAGCCCAGCAAAACCCCCCAGGAACTTCTGAACTACAAAATAGAACTAATATTCAAGCTACTGAATGTGTGTTGATTTGTTGCAGCAGCAACAGAAGACTAAGCAGGACAGTGAGGTCCCCATTCCCCAAAGCAATCAAGCAATACTGAGTGGTCAACCGAGAGGCAGCCAACGACGCAACCCCTTCACCGAGAAGTTGGAATAGGCAACAGCTACATCTCCTTCCCTCTCAAAGGGTCTATAAACAAGAGTAGGTTGAGAGTCCCTATCTGAAATACTGGGATTATTGGATCTTTTCAGATTTTGGAATATTTGAATACACATAAAGACTATGAAGATGGGACCTAAGTCTAAACACAAAGTCTGAAGGTAATTTTATACAATATATTAAATAATTCCTTCTGTTTTGACTGTACGCCACCACATGAGATCAGGTGAGAATTTTTCCACTTGGGGCATCATATTGTTTTGGACTTTTGGGGTGCTACAGGTTTTGAGATTAGGGATGCTCAGCTTGCATTCCCCCCACCCCTCGATTCCTAGACCTGGAGTGGCTGACAGGTTTGGAGCAAATCATTGCAAAACAGCCCACAGAACGATGGCCAGACGCCAGCTTTTTCCCCCAATTACCCCACCACCCACCCACTCCCTGTAACTCTGCTCTCCCTGGGTGCAAGCAAACTCCCTGTGTCCAGAAGTCTGCTCAACATCATTCACAATTATGCAAGATGAGGAAGAATATCCTCCCCCTGGAGGAAAGGCTATGTGCTGTTACCCACATTGGAGCAGTGCTTCACAGTAGTGAGTGATAAACTCAAGGGTGGTCTTCATTGCCTTCTAAGTAATATGATAGATTCGAATACAGCAGGAAACACAAGCAAGCACCAGAACAGGGCTAGTATATTTCATGCCTTTTCTTGTTTGGGTTCTGTGCAGAGCTGAATGTGGCCATGCTGCTGGATCACCAGGCAAAATGCAGCCTCAGTACGCGTCATAACCCCTGAAGTCTGAAAGCCACTGGTCTGGACAGGAGCACCATGGTTCAATACGAACAGTACACACAAACATTGCAATACAGGGTTTAGCAGAACTGCATCGTACCATTGCTGTAGCAGAGACACCTGTTCGTTACATAACTTCAAGGAAGATAAAAATGCTGTTTCATCTCAGTCCCTGGCAATTTTATTTTAGACATATATATGGTTTTTCATTTAAAAAGTTTTTTTTTTCTTACAGAAAATATATTATTAACTTGCAATAAAAATGACTCGAGAAAGCAATGGAATATTTGCAAATAACTTAATCTTGTCAGCAGTCACCAAAAAAAATCAGTCACATCTGCAGTTCCTGACAGAAATCTGGTGGCCTTCCCACAGTCACGGAGCCCCTCCTGCCTTCGCACAGGATCCCGGTATTGGCCAGGTTGTTGTTCATCCTTTGGTGCCATCGTTCTTGTACATGTTCCCTTTCACTTTCACCTTTTGAGAAGGAAGTATCACTGTTAAGCCTTTCCTCACCAAGAGACTCTTCTCAGCTCAGCAAGCAGCTCATAGGAGGGACCTCACTGCCACTGTGGCTCTCACCAGGCAATCACTTCCTCTCTGCGGTATTCTCATCAGCATCCCAACCTGCTGCCCCAACAACCCCTATGTTGTGGCAACTACCACCAATCCAACCATGAATCCCCCACTGGTGTGTTCTCCCGTGAGGCCTGACAAAGATGTTGAGCCCAGAAGCAGCCAGGCAAGCTGCCTCTAGGGTGATTGCTGCTCCCAACCCCAAAACGGTATCTGGAGGAAACAGCCATTGAACTCATTTCGTCTCCATATCAGTGAATCATCACCCATTAAGCTTTTTCCTGAATCTCACAGCTTAATTTCCCCAAGGATACCAAGAAAGATTTTTTTTTAATATCAAATACACCACATCTGAGTTTATCCCCCTTTATCTACAATGTTCCAATAATCTCTCCAATGCTATTTACAGGTCCAGAGGTCAGCCGCCATGCTTGTCTAAGTGAATCCATGGTGGTCTCTGGTGACTACTGTTTCCATTTCTCAGGGAACATATTTGATTATCAGTTCAGAAAGACACCCAAGACTCAAAAAACACAGTCTACCATCTATAGACTTTAGTCCTCCACATTCTACCTCTCCGCCTTTCTCTGTAGTTCCTCAGTGGCTCATGATGGTGGGCCAGCAGCCTCCTTTTCAGATTCTGCAAAAATCCTAGGAGGAATCTGTACCAGGAAGCTAACTCCCCTACAGCTTGCTGTTTCCTTACTTCTCCTGGACTTTAATTTTCTTACAAAGATCTTTTTACCCTCGACAGCCTTTTCCTTGATTGAGAAGTAAAGGAGGAACTGGGTGCTCTATCTTCAGTTACTCTTTGGCTGAATGAGAGAATTTCTGTAAAATGCCAGCCATGGTGTTTGCTCTAAGCTGCTGTTCAACAAAGTGCGGATTCTTCCCTTCACCCCTCACCAGGAGCCAAAGTAATAGCCCCTTTCATATTTCTCCTTGACCTACATAAAACCCAAAGACAGCGGCCGTGGCTGGTTTGCCTGCATTCTCAATTGCCAACCGTACAAGCCCCACCTCTCAGTTTATTCTTTCTCATGCCACCCTTTGGGATCAGCACCACGCCTTCCTACACACCACCTCTGTGTGCTACGGGGTCTGGGCGCACGTGCACAACGATGAGCATTTTAAACCTGCAGCTGTGGGCTCCCACAGAAGGAAGCTCCCCCATCTGTCTGCCCAGAGACCTGCCCTCCCCCAACTTAGAGGGTCATCCTGTTGCCACATGGGTCTCCAGACAGCTGGCAACAAGCAGGTTAGAAGGGCCTCATGCACACTGTCCTCGCAGCCACTCCAAACTCCTTTCTGGAAAGTCCCCAACCCTCACCAGCCATTTTATACTTTGGAGCATCAAAGAGGGGTCAAAAGGAACAGTAAGGTACAAAGCTCAAGGAAGCTTCAGGAAGGAGATGTGCTCCAGAGACAGCCAACAAGGTTCTAGCTTCTACCTTCCCAATGAGCAAACGGAGGCTGGGGCAACTCTGAAAGCTTCCCTCAGCTCACAGTTACCTCGGGCAGGAGCTCCATCAAACCATGGTGCTCACCCGACTCTGCACATCTTCTAGCCGCCATCTATGGAACAAAGGCAAGAATCCACACCCCCAAACTCTCCCCTGCATGGTCTCCCAGACTCACAGTGACCCTCCACTTTAAAGACAGGCTCACTATGTCCAATTTACTACATTTCTGGTAGAAATTTGAGAGGAGCTAAGCAGTCCAGGGTTGCTGGAATTCAAAGAATATTTCTCAACCACTATGGTTTAAGAGGCTTAAGTCACAGCAAATGCCTGATAAACATCAACTCCTATGTATCAGGAAATGAGACCTGAAACAAATAGATCACCTCATTCCTCTCCCCAATACCCCAATGATGAAGAAAAAATGACTATTAAGCCAACCTACAGGTGAGAAGACTGAGGGTCACAGAAGTTGATATATTAGCTAGAGGACATGAAGCTAAGTGAGGCACAGGAGCCAAACCAACTAGTCTCAGCCCAAAGATCATAAAAATATACATTTCCCTATTCTACCTCAACTTTTAGAGCAACTTTAGAGCTTGGCCAAAAAGCATTTGCCCAGAATATCACTTGATAGCATCTATAACATGGCCAAAGTCCAAGTCTGAATAAAAGAGATGAGGTCCAGTGGTCAGAAGATGGAGATGTGGTATCAAGAGCCAGACCTACGAATCTGGGTGAACAGCCTTCCTCCAGGCCTCCCTGGAACTGGCCGGCACTGGGGGACAGGCCTGCCCTTCCCTCAGCAAAGCCTGCTTCTCCAGCCCGACTTGAACCACAAAGAGCCTTCCTTCCATTCATCAAGTTGCAACTTCCAAGCAATTGCAAAGTCCTTAGTGAGGCATCCCTGGAGCCTGGCCAGTCCATCTGATGCTGCACCTGGACGTCTGCCCCTGGACACCTGGGGCCCAGCCGGCCATGACCAGCCTTAGCATTCAGAGGAGCAAGCAGGTGCATCAAGATGAGAACGCTCACAGGCCCCCAGTTCTGACCACCACCCACTGCAGGCTGTGAAAGCCGCCTTCACTAAGAGCCGCAGACTGGGTGGCCAACTTCCACGACTCACCACCTTGCACTCCCACACACACGAGACCCAGGGGTCCACAGGTCGGCTTTTTTGGAAGGACCTCCCGTCTTGCAGGTGGCCACCTTCTGTGTCCTCTCAGAGCCTTCTCTGCATGAGCTCTCTTGGTACCCTTCTCTTCTCTAGAGGACGCCAGTCCTACTGGATGAGGGCCCTACGGCATGACCTCATTTGACCTTATACCTTTTTGAGGATCCTGTCGGCAAAAATCACACTGAGGTCCTGGGTTAGGAACTTGGAGAGGATGTAAGTCAGCCCGTCACCCACCTTAGAGATGAACTCTACCACCAGCCATGACAGTTACGTCCTCACCCCATCTCTTACAGAAGGTTTGTTCTTCCTTTTCATGAGAATTATTAAATACTTAATATTAAATACTAAATATTAAATACTTAATATTCAAGTAATTATGATCAATAATAAAAAAGGAAAAATCCTTTAAAAAGATAACCCCACGGACCCCACAACTCTACATGCATAGATTTACTCTCAACACTTAACAGGGAATCCATCGCATCTGAGTCTAGGAGCCTCCTCAATGCCCAACACTCAGAAGGACTAACAGTGTTTCAGTGGCATTCACAGTTACAAGAAATCACGTACCCAAACAGCGTTTGACTTAGAAAACTGCTCACAACACACTACGAGGTAAAAAAAAAATGTGTACTTCAAAAGGGTTTTTAATATGCCAATTTGTTAAATAGCATGCATGTATATGTGTAAAGTACAGAAAACGCATCATACTCATCTCAAGGAGGGTTAGGGAACAACTATTGCCTTTTGTTAATTTTTAATTTAATAAATAGGAAAAAAAGTCTCCTTGGATGAGCCGTGTTCTCCTGGTCAGGCACCGCAAACCTTCCTCCCAGAGGCAGGGAGAAGGGGTCCATGCTGGGGAGTGACGCTGGCCAAATTCTATACTGTGCACATGTGACTATGACAGTCCCCGTCAAAGTGTACAAGTAGAATTCACCATTTGAAAAAGGAAAAGAATCTTTCCCCCCATGATGTGAGAATAGAAAATACTCTGAAGTGTTACAGATAAAGTCTTCAAAACACGCTGAAAACCAAGTCACTTATGTGTGTGTTCAAACTTTTTATTTTTCTTACTTTTAATTTTGGCAAGAACCACAAAGCCTAAGATTTGAATATTTTTATTTCAGCTTCCCAGGGCCAAGCATGGCATCCAGCACACAGCTGAGGCAGGTCACTAATGATAGATATGAGGTGGAGGAAGCCACTGCAGCTATCTGTGGCCGCCACGGACCTCAGCTCTCACAGGACCACTGTCCACTAGGGACAAAGGACTGCCACCTTCCCTAGTGGAGATTCCCAGCCCAAGTTTCAGACACACCCAAGAAAATCTAATTCTCAAAATACCTCTCCAAAAAAGTCAATAAAACTCAATTGATTTCAATTTAAAATATACATACAAAGATGTATATTCCTCCAGGTTCTTTGGAAATTGGAGAAGAGGTATTTGCAGTTATTTGTGTATAGGTTGCAAAACACAAAAGGATAAAAATTGAAACAAGAGCCAACCAGTCGCAGACCCTATCTCCTCCTAAGGTCAGCCACTATCCCCATCCCAGGCCCAAGGACCTATTTAGGCTCACTGCTGGGTCCACTTCACACTTCAAGTATCATATGTGGGTTTCCCTCCTTTTTCTTCCTCTTTTCCTTCTCCCTCCCACTCCCTAACCACAGGGGAAGCGAGATCAACATTCTTCCCACCCTAGGCCCCAAGAAAAATGGCCACAAGAAAATAAGGAATCTAGTTCTGGGTCCTGGTCCCAGTGGAGCTGAGTAAGGGCCTCTCAAGGGCCCCATCTGGACATTGATCACACCTATTGATGGTCATACCACCGAGAGCCTGACCATAGATCTCTTTAAAAGCCCTCTGTTGCCCCTGGGAATGGGGGCAAGAGCCTTGGAGACAGCAGCCACCTGCTCTGCCCATTTCCCAGCCCATAATGGAATTTCTTTCTCTCCAAACTTTGTACTCATGATAGGGACCAGCGTTAGGAACAAGGAGAGAGCTTTGGGTATCAGCGAGAGCAAGTGTGTCCACCACCCTGCCGCCCT
This sequence comes from Urocitellus parryii, assembly GCF_045843805.1. Taxonomy (NCBI): domain Eukaryota; kingdom Metazoa; phylum Chordata; class Mammalia; order Rodentia; family Sciuridae; genus Urocitellus; species Urocitellus parryii. The sequence continues at coordinate 82,055,046 of NC_135539.1, forward strand.
CCAACCCAGCCACGTCTAGCTGTCACACAGGAGTAGTGCTCCTCCCCTGACCCTGCCACCTGGGAAGGCCAGTCAGAAGTCACTGAACCTGCCCCCACGGCCTCACCCCTCCTGCCCATATAGCACCCTGGACTCCTCAGTGCTGCCTGCAGCTTCCTGGCAATTCGCCTCTCTCCTTTCTGGTTCTCTCCTCTCTTCCCCTCCCCTCCCCTCGCCTCCTGCTTCACCTGAGGAGCTTCTGCTTACCTTCCTGGTTCCAGGCCTTCTTCCACCCACGCTTGCCGAGGCTCCCCTGCCAGGTCTGGGAACTGAGACCACGTGCCTGCACTGCCACCGTGTGATGGTTAAAGCTGCATCAACTCCACCAGGGCCCGAGGTGCCAGGTGCAGCGTTCTCCCGGGTGTCCTGTGAGGGTGTCTCCTGACAAGGTCAACACCCCTCTCAGACACTCAGGAGGCTTTCCTCCCTTATGTGTGTGGACATCATCCAACCCATGGAGGCCGGAACAGAAGAGAAAGCAGAGGGAGGAATCTGCCCCTAACTGAACTGGGACACCTCATCTCCTCCTGGTCTGGGATGTACACCATCACCCCCTGTGACTCTCAGGCCTTTGTAGTCAGAGTACCACCACCAGCTTCCCTGGATCCCCAACTTGCAGAGGGCAGATTGTGGAACCATCCTGTCCCCACAACTACGTAAGCCAATTACTCACAATAACTCGAGACACTACAGAGATAGGTATTCTGCCTCTCCAGAGGGTGCCTTCCAATACAATCCAAGTACCTCCTCTCATGTCTGCCTCTCCATCAGACCATATCCCCTGGCTCTGGGCAGGCCAGGAGTCTTGGGCAGTCAGCTGTGACTCTCCAAGGCCCACAGATAGATCCTCAATGGAGGAAGCACAGAAGGACTCATCCACCTTCTCTGCTCTCCCCAGTGGTGACAGCATCCACCTGGTGGGTAAGTTGCCGACGTACCCTGCCACCTGTCTCCCTTCTTCTGTTAAAGGACAAAGAAACACCTGCCCTGCCCCTCTTTGTAGGGTTTCATGATTATCAGCAAAGAAGGCACACAGACACTCGGGGAAACTAATTCTTAAGTAGAAGATATGCAGGTTCTGATAGCATAATTGTAGGCTTTAAGATCACGTGAAATCATCTTTTGACCCTATTAAATTCTCAGTTTTCTCACCTTTTCTCAGAAGTCCACATTCATTTCACATTTCAGCCATTGAAGAGAAAACACAAGAAATGTGTTGTTCAAAGTAAGGAACTAAAACACTCAGAACAAATGGGCGATTTTGTAACATCAAAAATCACACTCAATCTGGTTTACTAGATTAAGCTTAATTAAAAAAAAAAAACAATCTTTGGAACATAGTTTCACATTTTCCAAGTTAGCTCTGCAGGGTTTGAAACACCAAGGCTCATAGTCAGCTCTTGCCCAGAGGGGCAGACATCGACCATCACACCCATCGAAGTCAAGATGAATTCCAATGTTTGGGGCTCCATCACGTTCTGTGTGAACTTCTGTCTTTGGTAGTAATTACCAGAAAATCAACTTCATTTCCAAAGAGAACATTTCCTCATGGGGAAAAATTGCTATCACATTTCCTTTCAAAACAAAAAGTTTTCCCAAACACTCTTGGGTTCCTCTTAGGCAGCCGGAGTCTCCCCTGGTGAGGGACTGGAGCCGACTCAGTTCCAAAGGCTCCCAGGAACCAGCTGTGCCTCTCAGAGACCTGTGCTTCCCAGGAAATGGACAGTGCCCAGGAAGCAGCAGCTCACCCCAGGGCAGGGGCTGCCTCTGGTCCTGGAGCCAGGAGGTATGGTCCCCTGTCCTGCCACGGTCCCCACATGATGAGCAGGGGTGGGGGGGAAGGCCCTCACATGGCTTTCCTCCTCATTACTGCCTGGCCTCCTGTCCCCTCCTCCCCCTTGGAGGTTGCATCTCAAAGTCTGGGAGCTACCTGCAGTCCTACTACTTGGGGTGCTGACCTTGCTTCTCCAGGTATCCTGGACCGTTGTCACAATGAGATCCATTCAGGATCCCAGTCACCCTTTACTCCAAGTGCCTACACCAAGACCAAGGCAACCAGACCACCTGCCGCCATAGAAGGCAAACGTCACTCCAATCCCATTTGACAGACTAAGGAAGCAGCAGAGGCCGGGGGTGTGGAGCAACCTACCCAGGTCAGAAGTGGCTGCAGCTGGGGTCTGCAGGGGTCTTTACTCCAGACTGCCCCACCCAGATCCATGGTTTTCCCAGATTAGTATTTCTCCATGGAGCGATGCTGTCTCCACCTGGGTCTTCACTCCACACAGAATTTCCTGAAGGATTTCCTAGAGTCAGATCAGTGGAAGACTAGAGGCTCAATTTCTCTATTACTTTTGAAGATTAGAATTTTTGCCGTGCAAGGGATCAAACCCAGGGCCTTGCACGTGCTAGGCAAGTGTTCCACCACTGAGCTAAACCAACAACCTCAGAGCAGCTCCTTTTAAATCCAAGTATTTCCATGTTTATCACAGTGTCCAAATCCTACTGTGTCTTTAAAAGCTGTTCTTATAGTCTATACTGAGCTTAATTCAGCATCACTTCCCCCAAGTGGGCCTGTGATTACATCATTCTCAAAGCTTAGTGTGGTGGAATGTCTTGTTAACCAAAGGTCTGTTTCTATAAAATGTTTGTAATGGCTAAGATACTGAACATTTAGTTTATAAATTTAAAAGGTTTTGATAAGTAAGCATATGTAAACAAAGGAAAAAAATTGTTAGCCTCTGCACCACTCCTCATAACCCTGAGAGAGCCAGGGCTCTTCCAGGGGTCCCTGTCCCTTGGACATTCCCCCACCCCCCAAAAAAAGGTCCAAACCAAACAAGAAATTATTACCATACAATATGGTGTAAACCAATTCCCTTTGTTATTATTTTTTCCCAGGCATATCTACATTTAAAAATAAGCTGTTTTGTGAAATGAAGTCTGCCCCTATATAAAGAAATGCCCAGCAGACCTTGTGTTAGTTGGGAGAAGAGCAGAAAACAGAAGAAGTTGTGGGCGTGCTGAGACAGGAAGGACAGAGCAGGATCTCACCAAGGCCACCTGTTCTGCCTGAGTCCAGGGCCCTCCGTTCTCTTCCCTCAGTTCCATACCTACAGGCACGAATCCCAGAGCAATGCCACATCTTAATTCTTACATCTTATGTAACAATAGCACACTTGGAGCTGTTTCAGTAAGTGTACTGAAGTCATCTACCACTCCGTAGGTAGGAGCCTACTGAATCCCACCTCGGAAGGTGGCTCTATCCATCTGCCTACAAAATTCTGGTACTCATCCCTTTCTCAGAAGTGTGCCACATGGATTTTTTGTTTCTATTCCACACACATTGATGAAGTGTCCACTGTAGGCCAGAAGTGTACAAGGCCCTTGGGTTGCATCAACTAGTGGGATCACAGTCTGGCCTCTGGGGTCAGGCACACCTTTAAAAGGGCCCCCAAGACAGAGTCCTGAAAAAGGAAGGCCATCCCTGTCCTACTGTGTGCAGGAGAAAAGCCCCCCTTCTGAGCTTCTCAGAACTGAACCTCAGAAACCATTCATACCTGGAAAGCAAGGGCACGTTCTGGATCTTCCTGAACACTGTATTTAGGAGGTGGAGCCAGAGGCGCACGCTGCCAGGGTATGTGAGTGCAGCCCTGGCAAGGTTCTGTGACGCTTCTTCAATAAATATTTATGTTATGCTGAGGCTCTGCAAGGTAGGCACTTGGGGATACAAAGGAAAACAACCAAGACACAGGATTAAGGACTCACCAGCCAAACACAAGACGGACGGCAAATTACACAATGGAGCATAAACCAAACGCCAGCCAGGAACCCCATTGTTATTTTAAAAGTCAGCTGCATGTCAGAGGAGAATCATGGTCCCCATTCTCAAGAGGCATATGTCCTCATGGGAAGATTAGATCAAATAAACACGGGTCCCAGAAACTTCAAGCCATCATCATTACTTTGTTGAGGCTGGAGAGGCCAGCCATGTATGGGGGGAAGCATTCAGTCACCTAACCCTAGGAACCTCCCTTCCTAGGAAGGGGTGAGCCATTAGCCTATTTTTTTTAATGCCACAGTTTAGAAAGCAGTGGATGGAAGTTCTTTTCTCTAAAGGGGGAAATGCTTAGTGGAAAAGGTAGACAAGAGACAAGTTTAAGATCAGAGAGAGAAGAGGCAGAGAAAGCGCATCCTCAGGCCACCACCCTTGGTTGAGTGGGGTGTTGGGTGGGGTGGATGCCACAGGGACTCAAGCAGACACCACCGTGCTTCCATTGAGCTTCCCGGAGAGTGCAGCACCTCTACAAGGTATCAGAAATTCTGTCCCACGGGTCCTTCCTCACTAGGGCTCCCACAGAGCTTCATCGAGGCATGAATCAGACCTCAGGACTCAAGAGCTTCCTGTGACCCTCAGTGTATAATTGTATCAAAATGGGTTCTGCTGTCTTGTGTAACTAAAGAATTCATAAATTTTAAAAAATGAGCAACAACTGAAGACAATCCCAAGGACGGCAAGGTCCCGCTTCTGGGTTAGCCGTTCTCCTTCCATTTCACTCTCAGGACTGGAAACCTCCGCTTTCCCTCGGACCACCTGCAGAACCACAGCCTCAAGCCAAGGGCCACCCCAATCACACCACCACTCCACCCCTACCCCTGAAATTCTGTCATTCACCAAAGGCACTGTTGATGTAGGAAAGGAACGAGTCATCACCATTCCCCCATCAAGGGGATTGCTGCTCCTCCATCCTCCTTGAGAGAGAAAGGACAAGAAATACAACCACCCAAACATGCTTTCCTACAAACGACCAGACAGGTCCAGGGCCACAAACCTCGCCACCAGGCTTCTCCCTCTCCCATAGCAGCCCAACACAGCAACATCAGAACTTACCTAACAAGGGCTGGGGCTACAGCTCATTGGTAGAGCGTCCGCCTCGCACATGTGAGGCACTGGGTTCCATCCTCAGCACCACATAAAAGATTTTGTGTCCAAGTACAATTAAAAAAATTTTTTTTAAAAAACTTACCAAACAAATGTGCATTCACTTAGTCTCTCACCCTGGACCAGAAGCTCTTGAGCACTTTGAATCTAGAGAACCCAGGCCCCCGCAACTGAGCTACTTGAAACGCGGCATCACATTTGACCTTGATAATGTCACTGAACTCTCAAGCCTTAATAAAAGGGGGACTTCAAAACCAAGCTTGCGAGATTGTCAGATTCAACAGCCAAGGCAAGCCCCCTGCAGCAGAGCAGCAAGGGCAGAAGCAGCACACGGATGTTGACAGATTCAGAAGCATCCAGCTTCACGGCTCCAACACCTCGCAAAAGGACACATCCGTGAAGATTCAGAGCACTGGTACTGGGGCGGGGCTGGGGGGGAAGCAATACTCTGGTAGCAGGAGCATAAAGGAGCACTGCTTACCTGGGAAGGGAGCCAGTGCACACCCACCTGAGGGGTTTGCCAGCTGTGCCCAGAGCCTTGTCCTCCAAGGGCAGAGCCCAGACAGGCAGCATCATTGCGAGGGAATGTGTGAGAAACATCCATCCTCAGCTCCCACCACAGAGCCACCTCATCAGAGACTCCAGGGCCAGAAATCTGCCTTTTAACAAGCCCTCCAGGGAATTCTGAAGCCCGACTTCCCAGGTGAAAAAAGTCAAGAGTACAGAAAAGTCCACTGTATTTTCCTGTAGTTGTAAAAGGAAGGTCAGTAGAGTACAAAGCACGGTCCACACCCCCAACCCTGGAAAGCAGGGCCAGGGGAATCTGAATGCTCTGCTCAGCAAGGGGGTACAGCTGACTGCAGGGTGCCAACTGCACATCCGTCTTATGAGAGCTCAGGAACCTGTTATTTGGAAAATTCTGTGACTGCTCAAAGCTCAGTGAACATTGAGGATGGCACAAAGCAAACAGCCCTCAGAGGTGAGGCCCCCGGAGGCTGCCCATCAATGGCACTGGGCATCTAACTTCCACTACGTGCCCCCTCCCCGAGCAGATGTTCAATTTCCCAAATCAATTGCATCATACCCCTGCTGCGGGGCCCTGCTGAGGAGCTGCTGCCAGCATACCACCCGCAGGCAGCAGGTGCTCCCCTGCCCAGGCCCATCACGCAGGCCCTTCTGGGAATCAAAAGTCTCAGCATGCTGGTGGTTTTCAAACACACGAAGCACAGATCATCAGATATTGCTTTTAGATTTTCCAAAACACGCAGCTAACATCACAGGGGGAAATATTCTTATCCAAAGCAATTGTCTGAATTTAACTGCAGGTTCTTGAACTGGGAGTGGGGGGGGTTCTTTTTCTGTCTTCTAAAATTTTTATTTCCCAATTAAAAATATAGAGGGTTGCATGGAACTTCCTTATTTCTTTGGAACTGCTTATAAATCTAAAGTTATTTCAAAATACAAGGAAAATGTATGTGTCATAGGTATAGGGTTCAGTTTTCTCCTGGTTATTCTATTAAAAAACACATATACACTGTTATGCTTTAAATATTAGTTGTCCCCTAAAAGCTCATGTGTGAGACAATGCAAGAAAGCCTTTGTATCAAAGGACGGGTTTTGAGAGTCTCAACCTAATCAGTGAATTAATCCCTGATAGGAATTAACTTGGGTGGTGACCACAGGCTGGAGGAGGTGGGTCATTGAGGGCATGCCTTTGGATATGTATTTTATGCCCAGTGAGTGGAATCTCTCTCGACTTCCTGGTGCCATGTTCCCATCTACTTTCCTCTGCCACACCCTTCTGCCATGATGTTCTCCCCCACCTCAGACCCCAAGGATGCATGCAGCCTGCTGTTTATAGACTGAGACCTCTGAAACTGAGCCCCCAAATAAGCTTTTCCTCCTCTAAAATTCTTCTCCTCAGGTCTTTTGGTCCCAGCAGTATAAAAGCCAACTAAACACTCAGAGGCAGGCCTCGCAAGCCCTGGTTTCAGAATCCAACCCACTTGCTCACGGCCCTGTGAAGCAGGGGCCCTCCTAGCAGCCAAGACAGAGATAAACGAGGGAGCAAAGCCTCTTGTCCAACCCCCACAAGCAGCCAGTATCCACGGCGCAGAAGCCGAGGCGGCTCAAAGATGCACAAGTGGAGCTTGCGGGTGGAAATCGTAAAGACCAGAGATGACAGGGGCCTCAGAGACCCAGCTCCCAGACTTTCCCAACCAAGCAAATTGCCCAAGTGGTAAAGGAGACACCCTTTCCCATTCCAGATTCCACAGTGAGGTATCCCCCACCCCCAGCTCCCTTGCAAACCCAGGCCTCTCATCCCCAGCCTTCTCCAAGGGAAAAGAGGGAAGTTCTCTAACAAATTTGGGAGCATCCTGGGCCCTGCTGGGCTCGACTCCGTCCCTCTTCTAGTTTGGAAGTGCACTTCTGCAGTCTTCTGTTCTGTTGCCTTTCAGGGCCCTCCAGGCCCTGAGGAGCGGGAGGGGGACTACTGGTTCCTCTGTGGACTTCGGCCTTCTTCCAGGAATTCAATTAGCAGCCTACAGGCCTAGCCGACCCAAGGCAACATCCTCCAGCAAAGCCAAGACATTCTGACCTCCCATTCATCCTAGTCACTGCCCTTCCTCTCCATTTGTTGAGAACCTGAGCAGGAAAGAGGCATGTTAGCCATTGGGCCCCAGGATTCCTCCAGCAGGTATGACTAACCAGCCAGGCCCCACCGGAGGAATAAACCAGCACCTGGAGCTTGGACAAGGAGCCTGGGAGAATCCTATTACCCAGGAAATTTGGTAAATAAAGAATATTCTAGTACTGAGTTCCCTGTTATACAAAACGGAGGTAGAAACGATCCAGGTTGCGCAGAGGTGTTCAGCACCACCAGGAAGTTTAGCGCCCATCACTCTCACAACAGCAAGCTCAGGACTGGAACCTTCTCACCCAGAGGTGAAGCAGCCACACCCCGCACCCCCAACCCAGCAGAGTGGAGGCTTTTCAACAACGCTTCAGAGAAAACCCAGGAAGATTAAGGAGCATAAACCAGCCCAGGGATCACTGTGGGAAGGAGGGAGCAGCCTGAATGTGTTTAAGGGGACAACTGTCACCTGCTTTGGCCCAAGGGACCTCTGGGTGGAACATCTGGGCAGAACAGACTGATATTGTGACTGGGAAGGCAGCTCTCCCGTCAGTTGCCCAAATGTCACACCTCTGTGACCACACCAGTTCCCCAGGTAGACTGGGGCAACATCTTAGAGACTGGAATACCGACTCACAACCTGAAAGACGAAGTGCTCAGCACCCCTCGCTGGTGACAAAGCAAGGTGAGTCTATGAGCATCTCAGATAACCTAGAACTGCAGGGAAGGGAGACCCTGTAATGTAGTGTAACAAGTAGAACATAGTGGGGTTCACAGGAGGGACAGCACCCACCACTCCTGTTAAAAAGGCACAGCAAGTACACTTCGTTACTGATACTCTGGTGTCACAGCTCCGTGTCCTCATGGTCCCACTAGGGCCTCTTTCACGTTCAGCTATCATCCTCCTCCTCTGGTTCCAACATTTTTTCTCCACATGATCTTAGATGTCTTAATCCAAATTAACTTTACATATGTATGCTAGAGTCTGAATGTTTGCTCTTGCCCAAAATCCTTCTTAATTTCTCAACGCTGACATGACAGTGTTAGGAGGACAGTCATAAGAGCAGAGCCCTCATGCATGGGATTAATGCCTTCTACAAGGGACTTTAGGAGCCCTTTTCTCCCTTCCACCACATGTGGGTACAAGGAGAAGGTTCCCTCAATGAGCCAGGAGACAGACTTCAGACATGCACCTGTTGATGCCTTGAAGCTGGACTTTTCAGCCTCCAGAACTTTAACAACTTTTTAAGGCCACCTGGTCTACGGTGTTTACAGCAACCTAAAGGGACCAAGGCACTTTCACTCAGCCCTCCCCATGGAGCCCAGCACGAACCCCCTCCCAAGAGCTCTGCAGATGGCCAAAACCTCCATGTTCCCCAAAGGAAGCTGCTAACCCCCCTCACATCCCTGCTCCAGTTTAGAGGGCAGAGGGGGCCCATCGGCCAAGACCCCAGGGGACCCTTCCCTCCTTTTCTTTCAGAACCCACAACCCACCTAGGGTGAAATCCTGCTGGCTTTTCCTCCAGAACACACGCAGGGCTGATACCTGCTGCCAGGGTACTGCCCCTTACCTGGCTCTGTCTAGTCACCGGACAAGCCCTTCAAAAGGGACATTGGAACAAGCAACCCCACAGCTCACACCCTGCAGGGCTCTGCTGCCTGGAGCACCAAGGCCAGCCCTACCTCAGCCCTGCCACAGACCCCGGGTTGCCCCCTGCCCCCTCCCCTCTCTAGCACCCTCCGCTTCGGCATCTGCACAGCAGTTTCCTCTGCCTGGAGCCTCTTGATCCACCCTTCGCCCCTTCAGATAAGTGTCAGATGGTGGCTTTCACACTGACGCCCATCAACATCACTTCATTCCCTCCTCCAACCTCCCTCCTGTTCTACCCCTTTTCCCCCCATGGTATTCATGATCTTCTAACCCACAAAGAGACTGGATGTTTCCTTTTGATTATAGGCCCTGTAAGGGCCGAGTATAGGTGCTCAGTAAACACCAGCGCCTTCCCCAGACCTGCACAACGTAGCAGGCTAGCTCAGGGTTCAGCCTCACCTCACCCAAGCACATTTGCCAGAACTGAGAATCTTCTGCCAGGGGAAGATGACTCACAGCTGTGTGCAGCAGCCCTTATTTGTGAGGTTCCAGAAGACTTTCTGCACTGAATTTCTCCCCTGACAGTCTGCCAGAATGCCTGAAATTCCCAGCAGCAGCGTCAGACCTCTGGATGAGGCCTCCAGGGAGCAGGGGATGTGGTAAAAATCTCACAGCCATTACCAAGCAGGCACAGATGCATCTGCTCGGATATCCATATCCGTGGCAAGACAGTAAACACCTACAGAGGGCCAGCCACACCAGCCCTGGGGCTCAAACCCCAGCAGCTTCCGCCCTGGATAGGCTGGTCTGGGCTGGGGGCAGAGACACACGGGGAGGAGCCCAGCACTGCGGTCAGCCTGCCACAAAGGCCAGTGCCATCGACCAGGGCCTAGCCACAGCTAGGAGAGCCACTAGGCCATCCAAGAAGAGACCCCAAGAGGAACCCCAGAATCTACCTGCTGAAGAAGAAAAACAGATAGCACCTGCAAATCCGCAGCATATGAAAGGGGCATAGGGATCCCCTACACAGGCTGGAGCAGCACAAGATGAGGCAGGAAAGAGTTCCTAGGAGCTGGGGCGCTATCTTGCAGAAGTACTGCAGAGCACAGAGACTTTAAAAGAGAGACCCCTCCCCTCGGGGAGGCATGTGGGCGGGAACCTCGTGGGCAGGCACTAACGGAAACTCTATCCAGGTGATAAGCCAGGAGGCTTGAACTAAGAGGAAGGATACATGTGAAAGGTATTTACCGCATGGAAATTTCTAGTCAGTCACCCAACAGGATCCATAGGAGTGGCAAGGGTGGGCATACAAGTTTAGTGGAAAAGGAAAAAATGACACAGAGTGCCATGCAAAGCCCTGGAGAGCCAGGTGGTGGGAACCTTGTCACTGAGAGACCCCCTGCACCCGATATATGCAAGGGGGCGGTCAAATCCCATAGGCAGGCGCCCTCTAGGGTGAGGGGCTATGCTGTTCTCTCCAAGCCCACTAGCAGATGGTGGGAAGTGGGCTGCGAGAGGACAGCCCCTCCTATCCCAGGTGCCAAGTGTCAAGAGTTGGGACCCTGCATTTGCAGTGAAAATCACAGGAGATGAAAGAACCTCAGGCTGGGGTGACAGAGACCAGTAAAGTCACAGTGACAAAGGAGAGCCGCATGAGAGAACCTGCTGGAGTTCCCAGCTGTAAACAACTGAGACCCAGTGAGTCAGGAAAACCCAGGGAGGTCCCAGGACCTGGCCTCCAAAATGGGCAGGAACCAAAAGGAAGCCAGAAGGCCTGTGGCCAGGGCACACCTGTAGGGGTCAGGATACTAGCAGCAGCCCAAGTTAGCACTGCCTGGCCCCGGTGCTTCACGTTACCCACTGCAGGTTCAAAGGCCCAGGCAAGAGTCAGCTGGCTGTGCCATGGCCAGGGAATCCCCTGGGCACAGAGGTCAGGAAAGCAGAAGCTGACCTTGGCAGCTTCTCTGGTAGAAGACATTAAGACTCACTGCAGGGGGGGGGGGGGAATCCTGAAGGTAGTGCAGGGTTCAGATGCTGGGTATCCAAATAAGTTTTTAAAAATAATGTCCACTAAGCAGTTTCTAACTCTAAACACAGTTTCCAATAGCCATCAGCTCCTACTGGCACCAGGTAACCATGATCCCAGCCACAAGCCTGAAACTCTCCAAGGTCAAGTTTCCAGCTCTGGTATCCTAGAAAGTATCTCTATGCTTTGAAAAAATCAGTTTCAGTTTTGCAAGATGAAAAGATGTGGCAATCTATTGCCAACAATGTGAATATACTTACCACTACCAAACTGGACAGTAGAAATAGTTAAGATGGTAAATAAGTTTGTGTGTGTATTTTAAACAGCAGAACATTTTTTCTCCCTGTTAAAAAAAATATATCTTAGGACAGCTGATTGAAAGTAAAAGGAAACACCTGAGTTTGCATTACCACTCCCTTCCCGTGTCACTTGACCAGCAAGTGTGGTAAATCTACTGGATGCATCTGTATGTAAAGAGGAGGTAATAAATAATGGTTCTTGGTGGGTGGGTCTGCATATATGCAGGGTGACATATGGTGACAGAATACATGTGCAACCTCCCGGGATGCCCCCCAGGCCAGAGTACCACCACCCCAGCACCATGCCCCCCACAAGCTTCAGCTGTAGAGAGACTGGCCCACACCCCCACTCCTTGTTCCCTGGGGCATTCTCCCACCTCTCCCCCATCTACCTGATTGAATCCTGACTATCTGGAAGGCTCACCTCAGCCCTGACCTGCACGAAGTCCATGCACACCACCCCAGCCCACAGCCCTTTCTTGACCTCTAAGTTCCTGTGATGTTCACAGGCAAGAGGCCCAGGAGGCCCTCATTTGACACCACCTCTTCCTCGTACTGACACATCTGTTGTGAATCCACACACTTGAACCGTGATTGAAATCATAAATGCAGCACGATAGTTCTCTCCCCCTCTGCCACCTCGACTTAGAGGAGCTGATTGGCTAAAAAAAGTGAAAACTGAAGCAGAGGAAGTGCATTTGGAATGACTTTAAGACCTCTGGGGGCTGCAGGCATGACTCAATGACAGACCCCTTGCTGGCATGCATGAGGTCCTGAGCCCAATCCCCAGCACCACAGAAATTAAAAAAAAAAAAAAAAAAAAAAAGTCCTTCCTGGACCGTGGGGTAATCATTCCTCTATTAACAGTGAGGTCACCTGTTTTGCTTTTGTACAAATAAAAGTTCATTGTGCTGTCATGAACTGCCACCCATCTGCCACTTATCTGATACGACCCAATATAATTAATGTAGCCTATCACATGTTTGTGTACTTTAATTGCATAATGTATCTCTATAAAAAATATTTTGCCTGTGAGGTTTGTCTCTTTTGAAGCACATAAAAAGTGTTGGCTAAAACCTGGTAGGTAATTGACAAGGGTCAGACTGAGATCAAAACCGCCAGAGGCCAGGGTCCGAGCTTGCTGATGCACTGAGCACCAAAGTCCTCCCAGAGGACACTGAAAGTCCTCCCGGCTCTGCTAAGAGCTGAAAAGGAAGGCCACCCCTCAGACAGGCAGCAGGGGCCAAGACAGGACAGGCAACAGGGAAGCTTCTGGTCCCTGAAAAAAAGCACCCTCACTGCAGCTCCAAAGCCAGGGGCCCCTACTAGATTTGCCAGCTTAGAGAACCCGTCTATCACATGGTGACAAGCCACGCAGGACAGAGAGGATGAGACTGGGTCAAGTAGCCTTTGGGGCCTGAGAAGGTGGGACAAGAGCCCAGGAAGAGGAGAAGCTGCACCCCATGACACAGCACCTTCCCTGCTCAGCAGCTGGGGACCAGGAGAACTTCAGAGAGACCCCAAGGACCCAGACAAAATAGTAAGCTCAGTGCTTGGCTCTGGGAATCCCAGGTCCCCAGAGCCGCCCTGCAGGGGCTTCTGTGCATGCTGCAACTGCCCCCTGAAATTCCACATAGGCACTCCCAAGGCCTGGCCGTGCAGAGGGCTTGGTGGGTCCTGGGAGATGAAGGAGAGGAGATTCATGCTCTTCAACACATCTGTTTCCTCCTTTCCATTTTCTTTGTCCCATTTTCACACCATCTTCTACCCCGACCCAGTGTGTTCTGGTGGGGATCTAAGAGAAAGGAAGCTAGCCCATTCCCAACCTACAAGGGCAAGAGCAGGAGAACTGGCACAGTTGCCTGAACACCAGAACCGAGGCCATAGGGGAGGATGACCTGAGGCAGTCACTAGGGGACCCAGAAGTGCCACAGCTCTCAGCTTGGCTCAGGCCACAGTCAATACATATCACTGGCCACTCAATCCCAGGGAAGCTAGAAAACTGTTCTCTGCCTCAGATTCCATGTGTGTACAGAGTAGGGAAAAGGGAAGGCCTGATGTATGATTTGGGGGAAGATTAAAAGATTAATTACTTCAAATAGTGTCTGGCACTCAGTGTCTCACCTCTGACCTTCTTTTCAATTTTTTTTCCCAAATAAATACCTGTGGGCGGTACATTTTCTGTGCCCTTTAATGTTCACACTACTTTCTCATTGTTAAAGCCTGATTATTAAGCTCATTGGTTTACTGGGGGATCACGTGGCACACATCTATGTGGACAAGAAACTTGGTAGTTTTAGGATGCCCTCTCATATGGGGCTCATGACATGTGATTTGGGTCAAAGATGTGGCAGAGGAGAGACCCTCGCAGGTCCTCAGAGCAGAGTACAGGGTCTTCTCTGAGTCACAGAGCTTCTTTTTCCAGCAATACTTCACTGTTAGAACTGCAGGATCTGGTCTTCCTGCAGGATACCCTGGACCCTGTGGCCAACATCTCCCCATAATCCCTTCCCCTACGCTCTGGTCAATGCTATGCTCTGGGCTTCTATGGCTTGGACTTCCTTAGGTCCCACATGTGATTGGGGTCACGTGAGACCTGCCGTTCTGTGCCAGGCTTATTTCACTGGCACGATGTCCTCCAGGTTCACCCATGTTGTCCCAAATGACAGGATTTCCTTCTACGAAGGCTGACCAGTTTCCAAGGGACATGCGTTCCACATCTTCTTTACCCAATCACAATCCACCCTCCAGCACTCAGCCATCTCCAGGATACTGTGATTAGTGCAGAGCATGTTAATAATTCTGTATTGTACACTTGAAATTTGCTGAGAGTAGATTTTAAGTGTGCTCCCTCCACACACACAAATGGCACACATGTGAGGTGATGGATATGTTAATTACCTGATTGTGACAATCATTTCACAAGGTTCAAAACAACAACATTGTACTACATATATAGTAGATATATCAAATTATGCTATTTTTATTTGTCAGTTATACCTCCATAAAGCTGGAGGAAAAAAATTTTAAAAAAATCTATCAGTAGACTGACCAATCCATAAAGAACGAACCAACAACCCCCCTTCTGTGTTCAAGAATTTTATGACACAAATGACTTACCAAATTTTCTCCATTTCCAAGGTCTTAAATGTCATTTTCATACATGAATAATTGAATATTTACCATTCCTCTGGGAAATGCACAGGGAGTAAAAGAAATCATTAGAGTCAATCTTTATTTTCATCTTCAAGCATAAAAATTTTAATGCATACATCCTAATAAAATGGTACAGGAAATCCATTTTAAAATCCCAATCATGACCTCACATATTCATCTAAAATACAAATGTGTACCAATGACATTCCTGTAGCACAAGGTCCACAGGACCAGGCACTCGCTGGCAGTGGGATCACGGAGTAGAAGGCCAGGTTTCTCCCTCTCCAGCCCAAGCCATCCAGGCAGGTGATGCTGATGCTTTGGACTGGCAACGCTGGTACTAGATGGACAGAGAATTTTATCATAATCAGCTTAAAAAATGAAATTCCTGGGAGGAGTGCAATGGAATCTTTTACTCGAGCCCACATCCTGCTGGCCAAGAACAAACAAAAAATAGGAGTTGCTTGATGGCATTACGAGACGTTTTCCTTCCGTCTTACCCACTCCAATCTCTTGTACTAGAAGGTGGTATTGTGAGGACGCCTGAGAAGCAGAAATGGGTATTAAGTACCAAACTCTGTAAACAGAGCAGAGAGCCAGAGGCCAGATGTACAGAGCTTCGTTCCTTCTTATTTAACCTGATTTAAGCAGTGGAATAGATTTCAACAGTCACACAATGAAAGCAAATCAGTTCTGCCATCTGGGGTTCACTTCCTTATTAAAAATTAATGCACAGGAATGAAAAGCCAGGCAGGATGGAGTCTCCAGATCCTTCCACTCAAATATTTCGGGTTCTTCCCCTTTTAAGTCAGGGCCGTACTGCAATCTCTGTACCCTTGTTTTGGAGAGTTTGGCACTAATGGAAAAGGTCAGTCTGGCAACTCCGAAGAATTCCACCCTCTATTTATTTATCCACCTAAGGGACAAGGCTTGATCTTTCACTGGCCTGGAACACTTGAATCATACGACTTGGGACAGGAGCCATCCAGAAGTGGAGAAAGAAAATACATGTTCAAGCTAAATCAATCCAACTTTACGAAGGCCATTAGTCAACCCCAATTTTAGTAAGGTATTGAACAGACGCGCGAGATTAAAATAGACTGAAAGCCCCAATGTAGGCGAGGACCTGTGGGCCAGGCTGCCAGTTCCCGCTGCCCGGGTGTGGGACTCCCGACTCAACAGCACACAGGACAAAGGTCTGGGAAACACGCCCCACAGACATAAAGGGGGCATGGGTTGTGGCCCTCAGGGGTCAAGGGCAGAGACAGGTCCCAGACACACACCAGAGTAGCTCCATTTCTACTGTTATGGAACTGCCATCCCTTTATCCAAGTGGTAAAATCTTCTGTAGTTAAACACCTCCCATTTTATTTCTGTTACAGATGGTGGAATGATTAGCTTAAAACTGACCAGTTCTCCTAGAATACCGTGCCTGGGGTCAGAACACCAAGAGGCCAGCATGTATCCCCTTGCTGTAAGCGAAGCCACTGAGGAACAGAACAGAAGACAGAGTGGCCCCTGCACTTCAGCTTATGATACTGCCACCCTCCACACACTGTCACTAAGCACTAGTTTCAGAGGAACAGTAAACTACAAGTAGTCACATGGTGTTTAAGGGAGGAAAAAAAGCAGAAGGGAAGGTCCCCAGTTCAGCAATGGGAGGGAGGACTAGTAACAGCATCCCAAGAACAAGGACAAGAACTGAAGAAGGAGCTTCGTGGAACTTCAGCCTCATGCATAACAGGCCCAGGATACCATTCCCCAGACGGCAATGAGCCAGCAAAGGGCTCCCTCACTACCTGGGAGCACTGAAAGCAGGACGTTGTTTAATGTCACGAGCTAAACACAAGTCCTTTTATTCCTCTCTCCCATAAACCCAGGACCACAAAAGCCTATAAAAACACAAAATAATGTCCAGGATCCAGGGGCCATGACCTGACCTTCACCATCCTCCTGTGATCGTTTTTAAGTCTAATTCTTTTTTGTTGGTGGTGGTGGTATTTTTCTTTTTTTTATTTGTTCTTTTAGACAAACATGACAGTAGAATGTACTTTTGTACATATTATACATACATGCAGTATAACTTATTCTAATTAGAGCCTACTCTTTTGGTTGTACATGATGTGGAGTTACCCTGGACGTGTATTCAAATACATCTGATTTGTTCTACTGTCCTTCCTATTCCCTCCCACCCCCATCCCTTCCCTTCATTCCCCTTTGTCTAATCCAGTGGATTTCTGTTCTTCCCCTCCCCGCCCTCCCTTGTTGTGGGTTAACATCCACATCAATTCTTTCCAAAAATTTATTTGGAGACTCATACCTCTGCACGAGAAAGGAAAACTATTCTAGCACAGTGATTCGGTGGAAGCTAGCTTTCTCAGTCTCACCTGAACTTCCTGCCTGGAATAGCCAGACTTCAAGGTCAACCCCAGGGGCATCCAGGTGATCTCATCCATATCATTTTTTAGCTGATTCCTCATGCTGAGCCACAATGAGCAACACAATGGCTAGCCCACTCTGTGCATTTTGTTTCTTGATTAATCTCCTTTACAGGTATCTTCCCCCACCCAAGTCCCCACTGAGGGCACCCAGTGGAAATGGATGGTTGTCACATTTCCCAGAGCCTCCCAGGATGCAAAGCACCCCTCACAGAGGGACCTCTAAAGGCTAGCAACTGGTTCTCCAGTCACTGGGATAGCAGGGTACACTGAGGCTTGCCTGGCGGGCACTCCCTTGGGAAAGAGGTTTCCGTGGTTCTGCTGTCAGCTTAGCCAATCGCCCCTGCACTTCATGGGGCACTGCTTGGCTAACAGCACTTTCAGGCACAATCCCAGAAAAACAATGCACTGTTTGCAAATGCACAGGAGGACAGTCCCACAAAACTTCCAGACTGTTCTGTGGGAACACTGCTGCACAGTCTCTCGGCTGGCACTGTGGAAATGGGAGGACCGGGTGCAGGTGGAGAGCCAGGTTCCAGGGACACACAGCACCCCACTCTGGATGATATGTTCCCAGTTTTAGTCAAAGCCTAGGTCTCCCTCAGCATGACAAGAATGACTGAATAAAGTTTGTCTTAAATGACCTTGATCTGCCCTCTGCCTTTGCTGCCTATAAAACTTCAAAGAAAATTAATACTAGAGGGACAGAGGGCTCACTTCCTGTATGTTTTCTTCAACATTTTAATTTGCAACTAGAGCCTAAAGAAGTTGCTTGATCTCTCTAGGCCCCGAAGTCCCATCAATGAAATCAGAAGAACACTTACCTGGGGAGGTTGCTGGTGTTTCGCACAGAGCAAGATGTCCAGGAAGCAGCTGATGCTCAGCCACCATGGTATTTACTAATAATGTTTGGGAAGACAAAATAATTGATGTGTTTGTAAAACCAGAGGGATGTTGATGTAAATTAAGTCACTTCTGTGGGTTAAAATGTATTGAGAACCTCCATTCAAGTTCAAGGATTGTACAGATAAGCAATATCCTCCCTTCCATTACCCAAAGAGAAAAGGATACTTAGGATCCTTGCACATGAGGATTTCATTACTTAGTAGGTTAGTAATACACAGAATCCACTTTTGAAACACACAGGAGAGCTCAGAACAGTGACACACACCTGCAATCCAGCAACTGACTTGGGAAGATGAGGCAAGAATGTTACAAGTTCAAACCCAGCCTGGGCAACTTAGCAAGACCTTGTCTCAAAACTTCGAAAAAGGCTGAAATGTAGATCAGCAGTAGAGCACCCTTGGGTTCAGTCCCCAAATACTGGGGAGAAAATCCTAAGAGCGTGAATAGCCCCTGAAGCTGCCACCTGCTCTTACTGTCCACTTAACTCTCCTGTGGCCACTGCTCCGAGCTGGGAGCCTGTCTTCCAAAGACCCAGGATGCCTGCCTCCCTGGCACTGACCTACCCTGTACCTCTGTTATCACATACTTGGGCCTGACATCTAAGGACAACCAGGACATGCCAGCCATACACAGAGGTCTCAATCACATGAAAGCCACCACCACCACTTCACTCAGGCAAAGAATCAGACTGCATGCCCACCAATGCTCCACTGTTGGTCAAATCCCCGTTCCTAAAGCCATCTGGCCCTCCCTGCCCCCTTCTCCCCAGGGCTAACTCCCACCTGCACCCAGCCGAAGCTGAGCACTCCCCACCAGCCCACCGTCTATCCTTCTGCATGAGGCCTGAGTACCCAGTGCTGAAACGGTCTCCCCAGTCATCTGAGCCCAGCCCAGGGCATCACAGACTCACCTACAGAAGTCCCCAAGGCTGCTGCTCCCAACACACCCCTCTGGGATGTCTTTATCCCCTGCATTCTTCATCTCTTTCTGGCACGACATGAACAAACCATTGCCCTCTCTTTATAGTCTGAAATTTTTTGCAAAGTCTCAGTAGCTCCTCTCCCAGGACACCACCTCATGGGCTACTAAGTTCATTCCAACCCAAAGTAACTGCAGGTCCCTCAGGGAGGTCTAGGTTCTCAGCTCTGGCCAGACTCTCTACTCAAATGATCTAACAGAGCCAAGCTGTCCAAATTGCCAGACCCCAGCCTTGAGAGGCTATTAAAATTAATTAAAATAAAATAAAATTTAAAATTCAGTTCCTTGGTGGCACCAGCCAATTTCTGGGACAGTGGTCACATTATTGGATGTTGCAAATAGGGCACACTCTCATTGTCACAGAGAGCTGTGGGGAGCACCGCTGCCATAAGCTCCGGCATGCACCCACACACTGTCACTCTGGCCATAGGAAAATAGCTATGCACAAACATAGGACAGTCCCTTGGCTCCAGCAGGCCTGGTCCAGGAAACCTTGTGAAAGAAGTCAGTTCTAAACCAGGTTTTGAAATCCTAAGACACCTGACATCTGAATAGTATTGTGAATATATGAAGAATTCCTACATATTTTTTTTAAATAGCATGGTTTCAAATGGGGTAACATTTTGCATGGTTGAACAGGGTGTGCAAAGATAGCAGGCTGAAAGGCAGGAGAAGTCCTCGCTCAAGGAAGCCAACACACTTTCATGTGAAGGTCTATTCAGGCATCTGAGAGGCCCTTGAGACATTTCCACCCACTTTTATGTCTTTATTTGACTTTCACAACTGGGCTAGATTACACAAACCTGTTATTAACCCAGCTGTGGACAGACCATAGCCCACCATCCAACAAATCCTGATGGTGCATATTTCTATAGAGACTCCTTTTCCTGAAATCAGTACTATAAATGTGCTCAAGTAATAGCTCCATCAGGTGATCACCAGTTCAAATGGATCCACGCGTCAAACCAAGACCAGAGGGGACCAGGAAAAAAACGGGACAGAAAAGAGGAAAAAGAACATCTGGATATCAAAACATACTCACCTCTACTCTTATCCCCTTCCCTGCTGGCTCTCTACTCTTCTCTCCAAGCTCCCAGCTCTTAACCAAGAGTGCTGCCATCAGAAGCTGGACTCTCTGCCCCTTTCATGTAGCCATGCTCCATCAGAGCTACCATATTGGGTAGCACAGGTCTGGAACTTAAAGGGCAAGGATCAAGAAAGGAGAAGTAGGGGCTCAGGGTTAGGAGTGGAAGAACAGGTCTTAGAAGAGTCCTTGTGTCTGTGTTTTTGAGCCCCAGGGATGTGGGAATGGCACCTGTGAGCTGTTTCCTTCTGGAGCCTAACAGAGAGTGTTTCCTCAGATGGGATCCAGTAAAACCTGCACAATAGTAAAACTCATGCCCTTGCAGCAGCCAGCTTTTCTGGATGTTCCTCAAGTCACCTAGTAGTTGACAGGGGTGGCCAACCCCAGATTTCTTTCCATTCAGTCCATCTCCTAAGCCAGATTTTCAGAGTTAATCATTTAATTCAATCTCTATTAATCCTCTAGAATAGTAACACTGCTTCAACAACCAAAACTTACTCAACATAAATATTATGTGAAGACTCCTCCAAAAACAAATGTACACAATTAAACACAGGGACACGGTCTCCATTTCACTAGTTTATCATAAAATGACAAGATTGTCAGCATGACGCAGTATCTCTGGGACTTTCTGGCTTCACATCAGACTTCTTTCTCAAAACTGAGCCTCCTGAAATGCTTGGCCACGTGAAATAATCTCTCCATGACCTTTCACAAGGGAAATTTTTTCACATTTAAAAATCAAATCGTTGGCAGCCCTTCACTTGGAGATGATAGAGGACAGGCAGCCCCCTATAACCAAGGGTACGCCAAGCCTCAAACCACTCGGGCAGACTACAGTAACTGTGCCTGTCCCAGTACGGGACTCCCTAAGCCAGCTAATCCTGCAACTGCTGCTATATAACAAACTATCAGGTAGAACGGCTTCAAAAGCAAATTTATGATGCTATCATTCTGGAGGTCAGGAGTCTGGGGCAGGTCTGTTCTCCTTCTAGAAGCCCCTGGGGAAATCCCTTGGCTCAGGGCTTCCTTCCAGCAACAAGGCCTTCTCAGGTGTCCTTCTCTGACCTCTCCTTCCATTGCCACATGTCTGCCTCCAGCCCTCCTGCCTCCCCGTGGGACGACACTGGGTAAATCTCCCCATCTCAGGATCCTGAACTTAATCACATCTGCAAAGTCCCTTCTGCCATGCAGGTCACATGTGCATGGGATCTGGGGATCAGGACATGATCATCTTTGGGGCCATTACACCAACATGATAAACTCATCTCTACAGACTGATGAAACATAATCTCCTGAAGCACCAGAGATTACGGACAAGCTCATTACGCAGCCCTCCCACCTGAAGTCACTTGGATTCAGCTTTGCAACATCAGGTAGGATCCATTGGGGTGGCAAAAAGAAAGGTGAATTATTTTTCTAAACTATTTTGGACTATTCACCTTTTCTTATTTCTTAACAATATAATAAGCAATTATATTTACTAAAAGTGTCGTGGATTCATTATCCCTTGAGGGATGTTAGGGATAAAATGTGAGGTCACAGATAAAACTGATGAGACACATTTGAGTTAAATTCATTCTTAGTAGATTATCTCTTTTTAAAAAATCATATGGCTTTTTGGTTACTTCTTACTGACTCATTACCTTTTATGGATAAATCTGACCTAGTACTAGGCTGAACAAAAAATATTTTCAACAATAAAAGTACTCAAAAGGAATAAAATAGAATATGAAAAGAGCACATCATGTTTTTCATACTACTATCTTATTTGGAAATACATCTAAACATCTTGAAAATTAAAAGAATAGCAAGAAAAAGGGTTCGGTCAATCTCACAGACCTACCTGAATGTTGGCTTTCTTCATTCACTTCTAAAAAAGACAACCCTGAGGTTTATTCTGGAATATAGTTATCTCCACTGGAAATGGGGTAAGTTGAGGGTGGATGAAATGGGAGGAAGCAGGGGTCTCCTGAGAGGGAAACCTAAAAGGTGATACTCAGCAGGCAAAAGGGCAGGAAGCCAGGGGGCCTCTCCAGGGCCAGGGCTTTTTAATCCCAGAATGAGAGACAGCTTCATGGGCTCATAAGTGTTTGGTTTGCTATTTGGGAATAGAAGGGACTTTTCCTGTTATAGTAGAAACTCAGGCAAGAAAGGTTATTTTTGTTTTTTTGGGTTTTATAAGTAACAAAAACACTCAACTGAAATTCAAGAAAATGCTGTCTCTCAGAGCATGGTCCTGTTGCTTCTTCCAAATGCAAGATACTGTGAGTCATGCCTTGTATCCTTCTCATGACAGCTTCATCTAAACATATCTGAGTCCTGGGGGAAAGCACCACCTGCCATAGAAACAGGGCTGGGAGAGGGAACTCTGTGGGCAGAACCTCACCTACGGCTTGCTGTGGCTGGAATGTGACCCCCACGTTCATGTTCTGGAGACTTAATCTGCAGCATGCTGAGGGAGGGGACAAGCTATCGAATCACTGACCCAAGCCTGACTTCCAGCAGGCATCCAGGACTCATTCACATGCTATAAATATGGCACAGCCCTGCAGGAGTCTCAAGAAGGAAAGGAAAGGACAAGGGCTAGCTTCCCATCTCTCCTATCTAGGCACTAAACCCTTGAGTGGAGGTCACAAGGACTGTGACAGAGGCCAGACCTCACCAGCCCTCTGCAAGGTGCACACATAGCTAAGGCTGCCAACCCAGGAAGGCAAACACACCAGGAACACGTTAGCAGACGGCCAAGCAACTTGCGATGGCAGCAGGACTAGATTCAGTCCGTATTGTGTCTTTTATCTATTTATAAATAGTCCTCTTCAGCAGGGAGAAATGGCAAATGTAGCCATCACCCATTTCTAAATTTGAAGACGTTACTGCCCCCAGTCCTCAGCTGGTGCCAACAGATAGCTAGTGCATAGCACAAACATCCATAACTTAACCCAGGAGTAACAGAAAAATGATCATAGTGAATCTCTTTGTAAAATGGTCTAGAAGGTTTATTCTAAAAATTGAGAAGAATGAGATGGAAACCACAAAAACTAAATGGAGGGTTCCTCAAATTTTTATTAAGACTCATTTTATATCTAAGCTTATTTTGGAAGAAAGAAGGTGGGGAGAGAAGCCCAGGATGGCCAGACCTGGAGTAGGTCTTCTCCAGAGTCCACATCACAAACAGGAACATGTGGAGATCCAGCAAGGACTTCCTGCACGTGTTTCTAACAAGACCCACGAACGCCATTTTCTGCTTATTGACATCTCTGTGGGCTGAAAAGAAAAACGGTGTCTTGGTGCAGCTGGTATTAGGAATAAATCTACCTCCACAGCGGTACTTGAGCAGTGAATCATGACTCATTATACTTCTCACACTCTGCATCTCCATTTAAACAAAAACATTTACATTTTTTATCCTGACTTTGCTAGACTGTAAAATCAGATGATTCATCACTGGTAGGTAACCAGGTTAGCAAGGGCGGGTGGGACGGGGGAGAAAAGAAGTGCTAAACAAACCAATCTTAAACCCAGACTTGACCCTGAGAACTGGACCAATGTGACAGTGACCACAACACAACCTCTAAGCCCAGGGACCAGGGCCTGGGTGGGACGCCAGCCACTGGCTGTGCGGGTTCAGGTGGTGACTGGAGCAACAGGGAGGAGAACTTCAGTAGTCAAAGGATCCCCCGGAGCTCCCCTCCTGCAGGGAGCCCAGCTGTGGTGTGCAGGGGCCTCCTGTCCTTCACAGGTGCAAGGTGAGACTCCTTTCCTCAGGGTCGGGACCATGAACATAGTCTCTGAAACCTGACAGAGAACTCATAGGCCACAAGCTCAATACGTAGGAGGTAAAGGCATGGACACCCCACGCACCGCCCACAGTCCTCCAGGGCTGCTGTCCTCTTGTCTGTTACCACTAGATCCATCTGATTTAAAAGCGTTATTTTTACTGCTGACGCCAACATGGTTCCGCCTTAGCTGCAGAATGAAGGCCCAAGATCTGTACCCACCATGACCTTGCCTCCCAAAGCCTCTCTATTCTGGTATCACAAGTAAAGCCACATGGTCCCACTCAGCACCCCTGCCCAGCAGGGCCTGGCTCAATCACCCAGCAAGTCCTCAGTGAGCCAGTGTCTTTCCTGCCCACCACACCACAGCTCTGTGGTGAGAGGAGGGCAGCAGAGACTGACATGGAGGAAGAGAGAAGCCCAGCACATGAAGAGTCCAAAGAACTTGGCCAGTAAGGCGGGAAGGGTTATAGATGGGACGGTGTCCCCCAAAAAGCATATGCCTGAAGCACGAACTGCCAGGACCCATGAATGTCTTCAAGATGTAATCAAGTTACAATGAGGTCTTAGGTGAACCCCAGTCCAATCTGACTGCTGTGCTTCTTAAATGGAGAAATGAGGACACAGACACAGAAAGAGAAAAGACCTGTGAGCCAGGGAGAAAGGTCTCAGAAGGAACCAACCTGATTCCAGGTTTCCAGCCTCCAGAACCCTGAGAAAATAAACATCTGTTGAGGCGCCCCATCTGCAATCCGCTGGGGCAGCCGCCCTAACGAGCTGCCCTGGTGGAGCAGGGGCCTCCCCGACCTCCCATCCCAGTCTGCACAGGCCTCCTCCCCAGTGCCCTTTCCTCTCCAGGACCCCTTGTGGCCCCCCAACTAAAGCCAAGTAAGGAGCACCTGACCCCCAGTGCTCCTGGCTCTGGATGGTAGGAGAGCAATCTGAGTAAACACACACCCGCTATTCCCAAACCCGGGGCTTCAGTCCACTGCTCCCCCTCACCGCATCCCTTCCTCCAGCCCTCAGGAACTTCAGGAGGGAAACTGACACTTACTGAGCAAGCAGAGGATTTTCTATGACGAGGTCAATTTTCCTTTACATGAAAGGGAAGGGACTCGGAAAGGTGATGGTAACTTCCCCAACAGTGGAACCAGGAATTCACCACAGATACTGTCTCTTGTTCTTCCCACGGAGCCACAGTGTCCTCACTGTAGCTGAGATGGCCAAATTTTTATAAAACATTCCAATTAGGAAAAAAGTCACTGTAAACATTCTCTTAATACCTCTAGAGATCACTTTGAAATGGATATGAATTATATGCTCTCTACTATGAAGCCTCTGCAGAAACTGATTTATAAACCATCAAACTTCCAATTTCACAAATCATGCTAAAAATGAACATAAATGGCAACATTATCCTTGAGTAGTTTTTATGGAGAGAGAACTCAATGAATCGCCTATTTTTAAAATATGAAGTTGTCATGGTTTAGGTGTGAGGTGTCCCCAAAAAGCTCACTTGTGAGACAATGCAAGAGTGTTTAGAGGTGGGACGACTGGGTTATGAGGCCCTTAGCCTAGTCAAGCCTTGATCCACTTGAATGGATCAAGTGGGTGGTGACCGTAGGCAGGTAGGTTGTGGCTGGAGGGGGTGGTCACTGATGTGTGCCTTTCAGGTATATATTTTGTCCCTGGTGAGAGGGGCTCCCTCTGTGCTTCCTGATTGCCATGTCCTGAGCCACTTTCCCCTACCACACTCTCCTGCTATGCTGTTAGGCCTCATCTTGGGCCCAGAGTAATGGAGCCGGCCGACCATCTATGGACTGAGGCCTCTGAAACCTTGAGCGCCAAATAAACTTTTCCTCTGCTATATTGTTCTTGTTGGTCTTTTGGTCTCAACAACGAAAATAAACTGATTCAAACTGAAGTAGTGCACAGGAAGGGCCCTGTGAATTCCAGGCTTTCCTATCGTGACCGCTGGGGCATCTGGCTCTGTTGCCAAGGTCATTCCCACTCCAAAGCCTTGGTCTAAGAGAGCCAGGCCCCTCCTGCAGGCTTGGTCCATGCTTCCTGCATGGGTGCAGAGGGTGAACCAGCAGCCATCTCCATCGTATATCAAGACGTAAATGGGTTTTTCATTTTCCTTCTGGAGAACTGACGAGGGGCCAGCACATCAGGAGATGTCCGACCAAAACCAAAGCACTATTCCTGAGGCAGGACAACTGAAGAGTGAAGGCACCAAGGAACCGCTGGGAGGCAGAGGAAGCAAATCTCTACTGCCAGAGGGGCCCCAGTATGGGCCGCTCCTCTCCTACCTTTCCATTTGCTACCCAAATGCTTCCTCTGCCCTGAACAAGAGCAATAATAAGTGTAGTGTTCACAATTGCCTGTAAGAATTGTTAAATACGCTGGGCTTTCTTACATGTGCCACTCAACTTCCACAGCACCCCAGCCCGTGCATTCCTCGAGTTCACAGCATTTTGCCTACGTAGACTGGCTGTCATCTTAATTGCTTTATAAAATTAGAGGGAACATTAGAAACCAGTAGGGAGAGGAGGAAGCAGGGGTGGAAGCAGAGAAGCCAGCCTTAGATGAAGAATCTTTGGAGAAGCAGGAGTTGAGATAGTAAGATGGAGATGAAGCGCTGGGCTGGTGGCACGCTTGTGACAGGCGTGTTCCAGGAGAGAATGTGCAGCACGAGGGAGGGCGGAGGGCTGCCCTCTGGAGCAGTTCCCGCTTGAGCAGTGGGAGCACCATGAAGGGCTGAAGGAGAACGGGGGTGGGTGGCCAAGAACTACCATTCAGGGCCAGGCTATGGACATGGCAGCCACTTGCCAGCTGTGGCCACCAGGGGCTTCAAGTGTGGCTGGTCCTTACCAAAATGTACTTGGTGCAAAATGCACTGCAGATCTTGAGGCCTAGACAGATGCAGGAAGCAGGGCGCAGCAGGCTATGAGGAGTGAACCATCGGTGCACCTAGCATTGGGGGTAGGGAACTGGAGCAGCACAGTGAGGGACATTTTATGATGTCATTTTGGGCAAGGGAGACCTGCCTCTGTTTGCGCCCTGTGTACTGGCCCCCTTTCTTCCCCGCCACCATCTCATCCTCACTGACCCATCTGGGAACAGCTCACCCTGGCGGGACTGGAGCAGAGGGACGGTTCTGGAATGTGAGGCATCCTGTGATTTATCAAGAAAGGAGCATGGGCCTTCCATGTGTCGGGCTCTGTTTTACATCTAGGACAAGATCATCAGGAGCAAGGCTGGACGCTCATGAGTGGCCTGGGAATAGTCCTGCAAGGGTACTGCTGTGCATATCCTGGACCTTTCCCAAGGACCTTTCCCACCTGCCTTTTTCTGGACACAAGTTCATCAGGAAATTTCCTCCTGGTGGGAAGAATTGCATTACTAACCCCAAACGAAGCATTTCCACTGCTTTTCCCCAGTCCTCCAAGGGAACAAGTGAATTTTGAAAAGGGAAACTGTGGATGGCCTTCTGTAGCTCTACAGGGTGAGTCAGGCAGGTGGGCACTCTTCTCAAGGACCCCTAACTAAGGCAGTGTGGGTAGCAATTAGCAAACAGGCTCCGGCACGGGCTTTGAGTTCTGGCTCAAAATGACCTATTGTGTGGCTTGAACTCCCTTGGCCTGGGTTATAATGGGAATAGCAGCAGTACATGCCCCACACTGTGCTATGGTGAAGATGAGTGCCCCTCAAGTGGCCCCAAGTGGCACTAGCAGGGGGTGTTAGAGCCCTTCAGAGCAGAGCCTAGGGGAGATCTTTTAGAAGTCATCGTGTGGGCTGGGAATGTGGCTCAAGAGGTAGCGCGCTCACCTGGCATGCGCAGGGCGCTGGGTTTAATCCTCAGCACCACATACAAATAAAATAAAGATGTTGTGTCCACCACCGAAAACTAAAAAATAAATATTAAATAATTATATCTCTTAAAAAAAAAAAAAGTCATCCTGCCCTTGGTGGGGATTATGGGACCTGGACCCTTCTTTATTTTCTTCTTTTTCTTTCTGGAAATAAAGTGAGTGGTTTTACGCCACCACACATTCCCACCATGAGGTGCCCCAGGCCCAAAGCAACAGAACCAACTGAACCTCAAAAAATGTGAGCCAAAATAAACCTTTTCTCTTTATGAGTTGTTTATCTCAGGTAGTTCATTATGGTAATAGAAAGTTGACTAACACACAGTCTTCTGTGAGTATATGAATTAATAAGTACAATTATATAATCACAAGCTTGTCCCCAGCCTCACCCACTTTCCCTCCCCATTCTGCTTATAGCTAGATCCATTTACCCGATTATACTGGACTTGATTGCGCAAAGCGGGTCCCATCCAAAGTAGGAGTCCTATTTGCATTCCAAACACTAACCCCATCCAATAAAAGTCCTTAAACAAGCAATCAACTAAAGACTCCAGGATAAAACCCAGATTCCTTGAAACAGCACTCAGGGTTAGCCTTTGCATATTTACAAAGATCCTCTTTGTAAATCCTGTACTCTAGGTCCCAAGATTTCTATTCCAGTGTTTGGTAGGATGAGGGTAGAAATGGGTCACCAGGTCAATGTATTACCTCTTCCTGCAGAAACAGAGTACTAATTGGTGAATATTTGTATATTAAAATGTTTCAACATACAGTGAAAGAGAAGGCTGATAACTCCCTACCACTTTTTCTTTTCTTTTTTTTTTCTTTTCTTTTTCTATGAGAATTGAACCTAAGGGTGCTTTTCCACTGAGCTTCATTCACTCCCAGTATTTTTTTTTCTTTTTTTGGATACAAAGCCTCACTAAGTAGCTAAGGCTGGCTGGCCTCAAACTTGCAGTCCTCCTCCCCCAGTCTTCCGATTCACTGGGGTAATGGGGTATACTACCTCACCAGGCTCCCTACCAATTTTTTTTTTTTAAAAAGATTAGATACAAGTCTCCAAAACCACTTTATGCAACAGCTTGAAAATTGGCCCCATAAAACCTCTGGAAATGGTGACCTAGAATACAGTCACCAGAGACACTCTGGGGACACTGGCTCCCTGGGCCGCCACAACTCATGCCTTCTTGCTTCGGACCTCTGCTGGGAGTCCTTCCTTGCCTGTCTGTTCCTCCTCTCTGCCCACACTGGATGCCAGGAAGCCCACCCCAACCCTGAGCAGTGGGATTGCCCATGCTCCCCCTGGCCCCGAAGGCTGCACGGCTTCCCAGCACGGCTCACACCCCGAGGCTCTGCCAGGGTGCCAGCGCTCCCCCGCCCATCCGCCTGAGATCCCAGAGGGCAAGACCCTTCCCCACCACTTCTAAGGCATTGCTTCCAACTGCTGCTGACTGAGCTGACGGACGGTGCACAGAACATGCTGCCAATTCTGTTTCCATCAGTGTGAAGAGAGAAACCCAGAGGAGGGAGAAAGGAGAGGTCAAACGCAAACACAGATTGTCAACCCCTCTCCCAGCAGCCTAACTGGACCAGGGGTGAGCCTAAAATAAGACAATGAGCTTAAGTGGATGAGTTGACACCACTGTGAGGTACTGTGAGTTTGTTATTGATGTACATGAATGGGTTCGTGGTGAGCCACAGAAAACAGTATTTAAGGAGAGAATAAAGGAAAACATCTAGTAACGTCATGCCACACCCTCTGTCCGTCTCATGTCAAATGTCAGGGTTTTCAGAAAAACTCTCATGAAACACAGAGGTCAGGGAACACCCATATCACAGTGAAGAACAATGAAGAGAAACATATTCCTGGAGAAACGGCCTAATAAAAACAAGCTGAAGGAAATAACCTTGAAAATACAACATCATAAAGAAAGTGTCCACATGCCCGCCTGACGCTACATCAGGGAGTAAAGGGCTTTGCCAAAATAGGAGGAGATGGTTCGCTCCCAATAACACCTACTCCACTGCAGTTCAGAGAGACTGTGAAAGGCAGCAGCCTGGCTGATTAAAAACATCAAGCATTTTTCTTGGGAAAAAGTTCTCTCTTAAGTTAAATGTTACATAAACATTCCTGATTTTCATGACTACTTTTAGTCATCTGGATGACAGACATTAATAATTAAGTCCAGTACAAAAATCCTCTCTGTACCCACTGGGCAAGCTATAAATGTCCTACTTGCTGTGCCTATTTTGAAATGAATTACTTATACTAGATATAAATAACATTAAAACTATTCAATTCCTAAAGAAGCAAACTTATAGATCAATATACACATTTTTAAATTACCCTCTTAAGATTATTCTCTTTAGTCCCTGCTGCTAAACCTCTGAGTGGTTTCCTCCAGTACTTCTCCCAGTCTTACCACCATAAATGAGGCCAGATTATCAATAAACAATGCCTAACTGGGATAATCTGCCATTTATGACAGTGTCCTTCTAGGACCTAGAATGCAATCACCAACCTCCTCCAGAGCAATCTGTGAAAAGTAGACTTCAACTCATTTTTTAAAAATTAGGGATCATAATGTTCCAAAGAGCTATTTTCCCATCCATCGCTGGACTTTCCCTGACGGCCTCCCTCCTGAAAAAGGGAGTCCTCCTGCAGCTGCTGCGATTAGGCCCCTCGCCAAGAGACGCAGGAGACTCTGCCCCAGGACAATGTCTCTGTTGAACACACATTTTTTCCTCAGCTCACCCACCTAGGAGCACATTGGAAGAAAATGTCAGCTAAAGGCCAGAGTACAGGGTGATTTAAAAATAGTAACCAGAGTTTATCTTATACCTCAAAAGTCAAAAAATAGAGTGCATAAAACCACTTATCACTCAAAGAAAAAGTGAACTGTTGTGAACAAAAATTCATTTGCATATTGCTCAGATCCAAACAGACTAAGGGCTTTCTTAAAGCGATTCCGATGCCCAAACCCAAGACAAATGTAATAAAAAGAGATAGAGGGCCATAAGACTGTGTTGAAAAATGGAAAGGAGTTTTAAATCCCTAAGAAGAGAGAATATCCACCCACCAGTGAAACACGGAACCGCAGACTGAATCAGAGAATGTATCTGTGCAAATGGGTGCGAAGCAGGTGGACGGCCAACACAATCCTCTAGGCTACCACAATAAAAGCCTCAACAGCACACATGGCCTCTAGCAATTTCAACTGCTCTCAAGCTATACTCAAGGTCCATGACCTATCAAACTAATTTTCCAAGGTATTTTGCCCAGCCAACCACCCAGTCTCCGTGGGTCCGGTGGCTTTACTGTGATCGCCATGCTGAATATACTTATTTAGAAGAAGTGTTTAAAAAGCAGGGGAGGAGATGTAGGGGTGTCATTTGCTGATAGCATCTGTGCTTGGCCCACGCTAAGTCCTGGATTCAATCCTCAGTACCAAAAATGAAACTGATTCTCTGAGGAAAATGGCCCCAGAAAGAAAGCCAAGTACTGGTGCTACTGACCGAGCCTGGCATGATCAGAAAGCAAAGAGTCTAAAAATAGGTATAGTTCTTAGCCAAAAAATTCAAAGTTTCAGATAAATCCAGGCTAACAATGCTGAATTTGTGGGTGATTATAGTTGTACGGCGACTTATTAATTATATCACAAACTCTAGTACAAGGTGGTGATCAATTCTCATCATTGGGGAGAAATGATGTGAAATTAATATGCTTTCAGGTTAAAAGAACTTTGCTAGAGGAAGTAAATATGAATGATGAATGAAACACAGGATGTGAACTGAAAAGAGGATAATCAGAAAGAACATTCCAGCAGGGAATCCAACATGGCGGCCGGCGAGGAAGCAGCGTCTCCAACGTCTCCACTTTAACGGGATATGAAAGACTCATCGAAACAGCTGCAGCCTAGCTACGGAGGAACTTCTACCATAACTTCCTTAAGAGGAGAGCTGCCGTGAACTGGTAGGTTTACTCGAAGTGACAGGTTGCCCCAGAGAAGTGGATCTTGGAAGGCCACGCGGGCACAGAGGTCTAGTCCCCCAACCATCAGCCGCTCCGGCAGGCGGCTCCCCCTGGAGGCCTAGCTCTCGCCCTGGGAGAAGCGGCCCCACCCGCCCACTTCCTAACCTGGCAGCCACAGCTACTCAGCGATAAAGGTGCCCACGTGGCGGGTGCAGAAGTTAAGTCCTGTAGACGCCAGCCACCTTTGCAACCCGCGGGAACCCTGAGCGGCTTAGCCCGCCCCGCCCGAACCGGCAGTCCTCCGCCATACGGGCTCCCCCGGGAGGCCTAGCTCTCGCCCTGGGAGAAGCGGCCCCACCCGCCAGGTTCCTAACCAGGCAGCCACAGCTACTCGGCAATAAAGGTGCCCTCGTGGTGGGTGCAGAAGTTAAGTCCTGCAGACGCCAGCCGCCTTTGCAACCCGCGGGAACCCTGAGCGGCTTAGCCCGCCCCGCCCGAACCGGCGGGTGCAGAAGTTAAGTCCTGTGGACGCCAACCGCCTTTGCAACCCGCGGGATCCCTGAGCGGCTTGGCCCGCCCCGCCCGAACCGGCAGTCCTCCGCCATACGGGCTCCCCCGGGAGGCCTAGCTCTCGCCCCGGGAGAAGCGGCCCCACCCGCCCGGTTTCTAACCAGGTGGCCTCAGCTACTTGGAGATAAAGGTGCCCTCGTGGTGGGTGCAGAAGTTAAGTCCTGCAGACGCCAGCCACCTTTGCAACCCTCGGGATCCCTGGGCGGCTTGGCCCGCCCCGCCCGAACCGGCAGTCCTCCGCCATACAGGCTCCCTCAGGAGGCCTAGCTCTCGCCCTGGGAAAAGCGGCCCCACCCGCCCGGTTCCTAACCAGGCAGCCACAGCTACTCGGCAATAAAGGTGCCCACGTGGCGGGTGCAGAAGTTAAGTCCTGCAGACGCCAACCGCCTTTGCAACCCGCGGGATTCCTGGGCGGCTTGGCCCGCCCCGCCCGAACCGGCAGTCCTCCGCCATACGGGCTCCCCCGGGAGGCCTAGCTCTCGCCCCGGGAGAAGCGGCCCCACCCGCCCGGTTTCTAACCAGGTGGCCTCAGCTACTTGGAGATAAAGGTGCCCTCGTGGTGGGTGCAGAAGTTAAGTCCTGCAGACGCCAGCCACCTTTGCAACCCGCGGGATCCCTGGGCGGCTTGGCCCGCCCCGCCCGAACCGGCAGTCCTCCGCCATACAGGCTCCCCCAGGAGGCCTAGCTCTCGCCCTGGGAAAAGCGGCCCCACCCGCCCGGTTCCTAACCAGGCAGCCACAGCTACTCGGCAATAAAGGTGCCCACGTGGCGGGTGCAGAAGTTAAGTCCTGCAGACGCCAGCCACCTTTGCAACCCGCGGGATCCCTGGGCGGCTTGGCCCGCCCCGCCCGAACCGGCAGTCCTCCGCCATACGGGCTCCCCCGGGAGGCCTAGCTTTCGCCCCGGGAGAAGCGGCCCCACCCGCCCAGTTTCTAACCAGGTGGCCTCAGCTACTTGGAGATAAAGGTGCCCTCCTGGTGGGTGCAGAAGTTAAGTCCTGCAGACGCCAGCCACCTTTGCAACCCGCGGGATCCCTGAGTGGCTTGGCCCGCCCCGCCGGAACCGGCAGTCCTCCGACATACAGGCTCCCCCGGGAGGCCTAACTCTCGCCCTGGGAAAAGCGGCCCCACCCGCCCGGTTCCTAACCAGGCAGCCACAGCTACTCGGCAATAAAGGTGCCCACGTGGCGGGTGCAGAAGTTAAATCCTGCAGACGCCAGCCGCCTTTGCAACCCGCGGGAACCCTGAGCGGCTTGGCCCGCCCTGCCCAAGCGGCGGCGGGTGCAGAAGTTAAGTCCTGCAGACGCCAACCGCCTTTGCAACCCGCGGGATCCCTGAGCGGCTTGGCCAGCCCCGCCCGAACCGGCAGTCCTCCACCATACGGGCTCCCCCGGGAGGCCTAGCTGTCGCCCAGGGAAAAGCGGCCCCACCCGCCCGGTTCCTAACCAGGCAGCCACAGCTACTCGGCAATAAAGGTGCCCTCGTGGTGGGTGCAGAAGTTAAGTCCTGCAGACGCCAGCCACCTTTGCAACCCGCGGGATCCCGGAGCGGCTTGGCCCGCCCCGCCTGAACCGGCAGTCCTCCGCCATACGGGCTCCCCCGGGAGGCCCAGCTCTCGCCCTGGGAGAAGCGGCCCCACCCGCCCGGGTCCCAACCACGCGACCGCAGCTACTCGGCGATAAAGGTGCCCCCGCAGCGGGTGCAGGAGTTAAGTCCTGCTGATACCAGCCGCGTTTGCAAGCCGCCGGCACCCAGTGCGGCTTGGCCCACCCCGCCTGAACCGGCAGTCGGCCTCCACCATCCGGGCTCCCCCGGGAGGCCTAGCTCTCGCTCCGGGAGCAGCCCCCTGCAAGCTAGGGGAACCTTTGACCCATCGGGAGGTTAGGCCCAGCAACCTGCGGAGTGATAGAGGTGCCCCTCGTACCTGCTGGGTAGGCGGACCTTTGACCGACCAGCAGAGCAGACCTAGGGCCTCCCAGCGTGGTAGACGGATCACACCAATTGGAGGAGGATCACAGCCACTACATGCCCTGCAAGGGTGATTATTCAACTATACAAGAGCAATATAAATAAATAGAGGGAAAATTTCAAAACACAACAGTTTCACCAAGCAGAAAGAAACGCCAGCAGTATGAAAAGACAAGGAAAGAAAGGACCACAGGCAATGCAGGTCAACTCAACTTTAGAAGAGGTAATAGGTGCAACAGATGGAATGTCAGATAGAGAGATCAGGATATACATGCTTCAGATGATCTGGAGTCTCAAGGAAGACATGAGACAGCAAAATCAGATAATGAAAGATCACATTGACAAACAAATCCAGGAAGTAAAAGATCAATTTCACAGGGAGATAGAGGAAATAAAAAACAAACAAATAGAAATACTAGAATTGCAGGAAAAAATAAACCAACTTAAAAACTCAATTGAGAATACTACCAGCAGAGTAGATCACTTAGAAGAGAGAACATCAGACAATGAAGACAAAGTATTTCAACTGGAAAAGAACATAGACAGCTCAGCAAGTCTGCTAAGAAACCATGAACAGAACATCCAAGAAATATGGGACAATATCAAAAGACCAAATTTAAGAGTCATTGGGATACAGGAAGGCACAGAGCTCCAAACCAGAGGAATACACAGCCTATTCAATGAAATAATACGAGAAAACTTCCCAGACTTGAAGAATGAGACAGAATCCCAAATCCTAGAAGCCTACAGGACGCCGAATGTACAAAACCATAAGAGATCCACACCTAGACACATTATAGTGAAGATGTCCAACATACAGAATAAGGAAAGAATTTTAAAAGCTACAAGGGAAAGGAAGCAGATTACATTTAGGGGTAAATCAATCAGGATAACAGCTGATCTCTCAACACAGACTCTGAAAGCTAGAAGATCCTGGAATAACATATTTCAAACACTGAAAGAAAATGGGTTCCAACCAAGAATCGTGTATCCGGCAAAATTAAGCTTCAGGTTAGAAGATGAAATTAAAACCTTCCATGATAAACAAAAGTTAAAAGAATTCGCAGCTAGAAAACCATCTCTTCAAAAAATCCTTGGCAAAACATTGCAGGAAGAGGAAATGGAAAATAACATTGAAAACCAACAATGGGAGGTAGGACAGTAAAGGGGGGAAAGTAGTCAAAGAGGATAACAAATCAGGTTTAGTAACATTAACAAACAAATATGGATAGAAGTACAAACCATATCTCAATAATAACCCTAAATGTCAATGGCTTAAACTCACCAATTAAGAGACACAGGCTAGTAGAATGGATCACAAAACAAGACCCAACAATATGCTGTCTACAGGAGACGCATCTGATAGAAAAAGATATCCATAGACTGAAGGTGAAAGGTTGGGAAAAATCATACCACTCATATGGACAGCGGAAACAAGCAGGCGTGTCCATACTCATATCTAATAAAATAGATTTCAAGCCAAAGCTAATCAAAAGGGATAAAGAAGGACACTTCATACTGCTCAAGGGAACCATAAACCAACAAGACATAACAATCATAAATATATATGCCCCAAATAATGGTGCAGCGGTGTTCATCCAGCAAACTCTTCTCAAGTTCAAGAGTCTGATAGACCACCATACAATCATCATGGGAGACTTCAACACACCTCTCTCACCACTGGACAGATCTTCCAAACAAAAGTTAAACAAGGAAACTATAGAACTCAACAACACAATTAATAACCTAGACTTAATTGACATATATAGACTTTACCACCCAACATCAAGTAGTTACACTTTTTTTTCAGCAGCACATGGAACCTTCTCAAAAATAGACCATATATTATGTCACAGGGCAACTCTTAGACAATATAAAGGGGTAGAGATAATACCATGCATCTTATCTGATCATAATGGAATGAAACTGAAAATCAATGATAAAAGAAGAAAGGAAAAATCAAGCATCACTTGGAGAATGAACAACAGGTTGCTGAGTGACATATGGGTTATTGAAGACATCAAGGAGGAAATTAAAAAATTCCTAGAGTTAAATGAAAACACGGACACAACATATCGGAATCTATGGGACACATTGAAAGCAGTCCTAAGAGGAAAATTCATTGCTTGGAGTTCATTCCTCAAAAAAAGAAAAAACCAACAAATAAATGATCTCATACTTCATCTCAAAATCCTAGAAAAAGAGGAGCAAAACAACAGCAAAAGAAGTAGAAGGCAAGAAATAATCAAAATCAGAGCTGAAATTAATGAAATTGAAACAAAAGAAACAATTGAAAAAATTGACAAAACTAAAAGCTGGTTCTTTGAAAAAATAAATAAAATTGACAGACCCTTAGCCATGCTAACGAAGAGAAGAAGAGAGAGAACCCAGATTACTAGCATACGGGATGAAAAAGGCAATATCACAACAGACACTTCAGAAATACAGAAGATAATCAGAGACTATTTTGAAGCCTTATACTCCAATAAAATAGAAGATAGTGAAGGCATAGATAAATTCCTTAAGTCTTACGATCTGCCCAGATTGAACCAGGAGGATATAGACAACCTAAACAGACCAATAACAATAGAAGAAATAGAAGAAACCATCAAAAGACTACCAACTAAGAAAAGCCCAGGACCGGATGGGTATACAGCAGAGTTTTACAAAACCTTTAAAGAGGAACTAACACCAATACTTTTCAAGCTATTTCAGGAAATAGAAAAAGAGGGAGAACTTCCAAATTCATTCTACGAGGCCAACATCACCCTGATTCCGAAACCAGACAAAGACACTTCAAAGAAAGAAAACTACAGACCAATATCTCTAATGAACCTTGACGCAAAAATTCTCAATAAAATTCTGGCGAACCGGATTCAAATACATATCAAAAAAATTATACACCATGATCAAGTAGGATTCATCCATGGGATGCAAGGCTGGTTCAATATACGGAAATCAATAAATGTTATCCACCACATCAATAGACTAAAAAATAAGAACCATATGATAGTCTCGATAGACGCAGAAAAAGCATTCGACAAAGTACAGCATCCCTTTATGTTCAAAACTCTAGAAAAATTAGGGATAACAGGATCATACCTCAACATTGTAAAAGCAATATATGATAAGCCACAGGCCAGCATCATTCTGAATGGAGAAAAATTGAAGGCATTCCCTCTAAGATCTGGTACAAGACAGGGATGCCCTCTCTCACCACTTCTGTTCAACATAGTCCTCGAAACACTGGCAAGAGCAATTAGACAGACGAAAGAAATTAAAGGGATAAAAATTGGAAAAGAAGAACTTAAATTATCACTATTTGCAGATGATATGATTCTATACCTAGCAGACCCAAAAGGGTCTACAGAGAAGCTATTAGAGCTAATAAATGAATTCAGCAAAGTGGCAGGATATAAAATCAACACGCATAAATCAAAGGCATTCCTGTATATCAGCGACAAATCCTCTGAAACGGAAATGAGGACAACTACTCCATTCACAATATCCCCCCAAAAAATAAAATACTTGGGAATCAACCTAACAAAAGAGGTGAAAGATTTATACAATGAAAATTACAAAACCCTAAAGAAAGACATAGAAGAAGACCTTAGAAGATGGAAAAATATACCCTGCTCATGGATAGGCAGATCCAACATCATCAAAATGGCGATATTACCAAAAGTTCTCTATAAGTTCAATGCAATGCCAATCAAAATCCCAGCTGCATTTCTTGTAGAAATAGATAAAAGAATCATGAAATTCATATGGAATAATAAAAGACCCAGAATAGCAAAAACAATACTAAGCAGGAAGTGTGAATCAGGCGGTATAGCGATACCAGACTTCAAACTATACTACAGAGCAATAGTAACGAAAACAGCATGGTACTGGTACCAAAACAGGCGGGTGGACCAATGGTATAGAATAGAGGACACAGTAACCAATCCACAAAACTACAACTATCTTATATTTGATAAAGGGGCTAAAAGCATGCAATGGAGGAAGGATAGCATCTTCAACAAATGGTGCTGGGAAAACTGGAAATCCATTTGCATCAAAATGAATCTGAATCCCTATCTCTCGCCTTGCACAAAAGTTAACTCAAAATGGATCAAGGAGCTTGATATTAAATCAGAGACACGGCATCTGATAGAAGAAAAAGTTGGTTATGATCTACATACTGTGGGAGCAGGCTCCAAATTCCTCAATAGGACACCCATAGCGCAAGAGTTAACAACTAGAATCAACAAATGGGACTTACTCAAACTAAAAAGTTTTTTCTCAGCAAAAGAAACAATAAGAGAGATAAACAGGGAGCCTACATCCTGGGAACAAATCTTTACTCCACACACTTCAGATAGAGCCCTAATAACCAGAATATACAAAGAACTCAAAAAATTAGACAATAAGACAACAAGTAACCCAATCAATAAATGGGCAAAGGACCTGAACAGACACTTCTCAGAAGAGGACATACAATCAATCAATAAGTACATGAAAAAATGCTCACCATCGCTAGCAGTCAGAGAAATGCAAATCAAAACTACCCTAAGATACCATCTCACTCCAGTAAGATTGGCAGCCATTAGGAAGTCAAACAACAATAAGTGCTGGAGAGGATGTGGGGAAAAGGGCACTCTTGTTCATTGCTGGTGGGACTGCAAATTGGTGCAGCCAATTTGGAAAGCAGTATGGAGATTTCTTGGAAAGCTGGGAATGGAACCACCATTTGATCCAGCTATTCCCCTTCTCGGTCTATTCCCTAAAGACCTAATAAGAGCATGCTACAGGGACACTGCTACATCGATGTTCATAGCAGCACAATTCACGATAGCAAGATTGTGGAATCAGCCTAGATGCCCTTCAATAGATGAATGGATTAAAAAAATGTGGCATTTATACACAATGGAGTATTACTCTGCATTTAAAAATGATAAAATCATAGAATTTGGAGGGAAATGGATGGCATTAGAGCAGATTATGCTAAGTGAAGCTAGTCAATCTTTAAAAAACAAATACCAAATGACTCCTCTGATATAAGGGGAGGAAACAAGGACAGGGTAGGGACGAAGAGCTTGAGACGAAGATTTTCATTAACAGGGTTGAGAGGTGGGAGGGAAAGGAAACGAGAAGGGGAATCGCATGGAAATGGAAGGCGATCCTCAGGGTTATACAAAATGACATATAAGAGGAAAGGAGGGGTAAGACAAGATAATTCAAATGGAAGAAGTGATTTACAGTAGAAGGGGTAGAGAGAGAAAAGGGGAGGGGAGGGGAGGGGAGGGGGGATAGTAGAGAATAATACAGACAGCAGAATACATCAGACACTAGAAAGGCAATATGTCAATCAATGGAAGGGTAACTGATGTGATACAGCAATCTGTATACGGGATAAAATTGGGAGTTCATAACTCATTTGAATCAAACTGTGAAATATGATGTATGAGGAACTATGTAATGTTTTGAATGACCAACAATAAAAAAAAAAGAGGTAAAAAAAAAAAAAAAAAAAAAAAAAGAAAGAACATTCCAGGGGCCTCAGCCAGACCCACGAAAACCACTAGGCACCAGGTTCATGGATTGAAAGGCTCAGGATCCTGAAGATGCCAATTCACCCCAAGCTGATGCACAGGTTACTGTAGCTCTTAACAAAACACCAATGAATTTTTTCTCTGTAGATACAGATGAGAATGTTCTATGATTTATATGGAAAGGCAAAGGAATTACAATGTTAAAGCAACTTTTTAAAAGAGAATGAAGCTGAAACACTTGATTCAATTTTAAAGTTTATGAGCCTCAGAAGTCAAGACTGTGTGGCACTGAAGGACAGATGGACACTCAGAAGAATGAAACAGAATACAGAGCCCAGCCTCACACAAGTGTAGCCTGATAGTTTTTTACGAAGGTACTCAATGGAGGCATGGTAAGCCTGTCAGCAAATGCTCTTGGAATAACTGGGTATCAGTGGGCAAAAAAAAGAAAAAAAAATAGAGCCTTGATCTAAGTCTCAGGTCTTATATAAGCGTTAAGTCAAATGGATCATAGATTTAAATATGAAACACAAAACTTGTAGAAGAAACTATTCAGGCTCAAGGACTTGGTGAAGAGTTCTCAGACTTGAGACCAGAGGCACAATCCACAGAGAAAAAAACATCAACAAACTCTACTGCATCAAAATTAAGAACTTTGGTGCTACAAAAGATTCTGTTAGGAAGGAAAAAGATGAGCTATGGACCGGAAGAAACCATTTGCAAACCATGTATCTGCTAAAGGACTCGACTAGAATTGATAAGGAACTTTTAAAACAGAATAGGAAAAAAAAAAAGAAAGAAAGAAAAAAGAAAAGAAAGAAAAAGAGTTCATTAGAAAACGAGAAAAGATGTGAAGAGACATTTGACTGCAAAGAATTATACAGATGGCAAATGAGCACATGAAAAGATGTTGGGCATTAGGAGCCACCAGGGAAATGCAAATGAACACCAGGATGAGATAGCAGCACACAGCCAGCACAACAGCTCAGAGTTTTAAATGGTGACAGTTCCAAACGTCGGCAAGGGTGCAGAGAAACCCACAACTCCTAGACTGAGGGTGGTGGCTGATGGCACAGCCACACTGGAACATGGCTCCTTTAAAAGCTAAACATATGCTGACTGTACAGCTCACCACGAGCATTCCTGGGCATTTACTCCAGAGAAATAAAACACATGTTTACCTAAATGCCTGTCAAAGACTATTCCCAGCAGTTGTTAATTGTATTAGACATAAATGTCCTGACATGACAAAGGAATAAGCAAAATGTGCTCTACCCATTCCACGGGAAAATGCCAGCCTCGGAGGCCACACGCATGGCATTCCATCCCCGTGACGTTCTCAAGTGATAGAACTGGAGAGGTGGAGGACACAGCAGTGGCTGCTGGGATTCAGGGGGTGGTGGCAATGAGAAGTACGGTGGCCAGGAACGGAGGCACAGTGGGGACCTTGGTGTGCTGGCTGAGGAGTTGACAGTGTGCTCACATTCTAGGAAATCATTTGCGCCAACATGGGTAAGCACTTCGCACCTCAGAATAAACCTGACCCCAAAGCATGCAAACCCTCTCACAGGGAAGAGAGGGTTCCTGATAGAAATGGAATGATTCCTAAATATAAAGGAAGGGGACACTTTGCTCACAGGTTGGAAGGTTGGACATGATAAAGATGTTAGTTCTTCCCAAATTGATCTTCAGCATCGACGCCACCCCGTTACAAATTCTAGTGGTTTATTTTGTGGAAATGTACATGCTAATTCCAAAATTTAAGCCGAAAAGAGAGGAGCCAAGAAGAGCAGAGGCAACTTTAAGGAATTAGAACAAATTTAGGGAATGAACACCAACATATAACAAGCCCACCTAAAACAGGGGCATTTGAAAAGGCCAACAGAGGAGCAAGAAAAGGCAGAGACCAGGGTAACCAACCGGCCAGAGTCCAGTAACAGATGGCACCCCTACAGTGCCCACCGCAGCATGGTGGGAGAAGGTGGCTTTTTAATTGGTGCTGGATCCACTGAACATTCACATGAGAGTAGGGACTGCTCTCTACCCCCAACTATAAACAGAAAATAAAACCCAGATGGATCCCAGGCCTCGATGTCAAAGTTAAACCCATAAAGGCTCTGGAAGGTAATATGAGAGAATAGCTTGGGGTGGGCAGGGGGAACACAAAAAGCACAAACTGGGAATGAAAAAGCTGAGCAGCTGGAGCTCAGTCAAATGAGCACCTACTGTTCACCACCAAGGACAAAACCCCAGCAAGAGCCATGCACAGGGAAGCCACCCACAACAGACACAGCTGACCAGACCACCAGCAGAGCACCTGAGAGTACAGGAAACCAAAGAGAAAAGGCAATCTTGCTTTAAAAACAGGTTGAGGCTCCAACAGATGCTTCACAAAACAGCACATCCAAATGGCCACCAAAGACACAAAAAGGTATCTGACAAGACCAGCAAAATGCAAACTAAGGCCACTGTAAAATACTCCGAAATGACCATCATAAAGATTAAATGCTTTCTAGAACCAAAGTCGCTGGTAGGAGCCTTGACTGGTGGACTGCCAGGTCCCGGCCTCA
The DNA here is from genome assembly GCF_045843805.1 of Urocitellus parryii. NCBI lineage: Eukaryota > Metazoa > Chordata > Mammalia > Rodentia > Sciuridae > Urocitellus > Urocitellus parryii. The sequence goes on from NC_135539.1 coordinate 82,097,402, forward strand.
GCCCTTTCTGTTTAGAAGTCTTCCTAGTAACTATCTGGTTTAAAATAGCAAATGAAGAAGGAGGGATAAACCTACAGCACCCCATGAGCCCCTGACCCACAGGAGATGGTGAAAGCATCTCTACAGAATGAAACAGCACACAGGCACACATGGTCCTGTCTGGGACCTACAAAGGTCTTCCATGAAAAGACCCACCCAACGCACGGCCAACCCCATGTTCACAGCACCCGTCACAACAACCATTCAGCTAAACGAGAACGATGTCTGAAAACTTACTAACTACTGCCCAACCAAAACCTAGCCTGAGCCTCCTCTGATTGATAGTGGCTGTTCTTTTCCCCCCTCACTCATGCGAAAAACTGTTGTGCTCTCAGTATTTCAGTCAGCGTAAGAGAATCTTACCAAAAACCCTTCAGCAATAATTTTTCCCAGCCCATAAAAATAGACTGAATTTATCTGACCTTAAAAATAGATTGTATTTATCCACAATATCAGGGCTCTGCTTAGAAGCTGTGCTGAATTATGCAGTTCTTGACTTCTGACAGTACGAATAGCAAGCAAAAGCGGGTGCCATTATTCACTTTCTCTCTTATGCAAAGATCTGCAAGTCCTCCTCCTTGATTTATTTCCCAGATTCTGTTGGGTCAGATTTTAGTTTGCTCCATGATTCATTCTAGAAGGCAACGGCATTATTACTGCTAACACGAGACTTTAAGATCCATTTCTGTACCCTAGACATTCGTTCTTGACTGGTAGACTGCCAGGTCCCGGCCTCAGCCCTTTCTGTTTAGAAGTCTTCCTAGTAGTCACACAACACCCCCTGCCCAGGCCTGGGTGTCCATCTGCCCATCAATAGAGAGAAGCAGAGGTGTATTCCTCTGTCCCATCCCTACTTTGTGACAACTAACATGGCTTAGGGAATCACTGGTGCCGTTCTCCATGGGCATCCTGGGCCTTTTAGACCCTTCCAAGGCAACAGTTTTGTTTTTTGTAACGTTTGCTACCCTTCTTGTTCTGCTAACCATGTGAAATTCTCTCATGAAATTTTGTTCTATAGACCATCCCTGGGAAGCACCAAAACTAGGAAATGTTCTACTAGGTAGGCGTGTCATTTCACACCGCTCGATAATAAAGAAGCCCGGTGCTGATCTACTGCCTTTTAATGAGTGCCCAAATCCAACCAGGCTTCTTGCCTCCCATTCTCCAAAGCGGCATCCAAAGCAACCAGGTGGGAATATGGTGGAGTCTTGGGGTAGGTACCAAGAGGCAGCTAGATCTTTAGTCCAACTCTTTCCTTCTTCCAACTTGATTCTTGAATTATTTTATGACATTTGTACAAGAGTGATTCATTTTCTACAAAGAGAGGAAGAACTAAACATGTGGGCTTTGTAAGCTTGAGTCTCTGCCCATTCTTAAATTTATTCTGGCACTTGGAAATGTAGAACCTTTAACCCTGACACTGAGAACCTCTGTGTGCCCAGCAAGGTGTTGGTAGCCCAGAGCATGCTGGGCACACCAAAGAGCAGGGTGTTGAGCATTTCACCCAGTGAATTGCTGGTTGAAGAAAGTTGTTCTAAAGTTACAGGATATATAACTTTGATTGACCTTTGGAATATGCATATACATACACACACACACACATACACACATACATTTAGACAAGGTAAGATGTGCTCCTTCTAATTTGATATGGACAGAAAGTAACATTTTTGTCTTAATTGTGTCTTTAGTGTGTAGTATGTGTGTGGTTTGGCTAGTTTTGGACAAGTGCTATCTTGAAGGCAGACACATTTTATGATAGTGTGATAGGCACTGATTCAGACACTAAAAACATCAAGATACACAAAAAAGTTAAGCTCAGACATTTGTTAAAAGCTTTTGCTTTTAAGCCACTTGTGTTAAATATAAAACACACTGGAATTTGCATACATAAGTTCTAGATGCATTTACTGTTTATATTTTTATAAGCTATAAGTTGTATGTGCAGTGTAATGCCAATTACCTAGAAATGTGGGCAAAATATCTCTGAAAATTGAAATTGCTTAATTTTCTGAAAAAAAAATGCTGAAATTTATTTAACACGCTCTGCCTTTTATCATAGTAAGAAAGCCAAGGGCAGTTGCTATTAGCAGAATCATTTTGCTTCCTAACATATTCCAACATTTTCCCCTGATCTGAGCCATCTGAAAATCACTCTGCTATATGCCTAGGCTGACCATTTCCTGGAAATTATTTGTAATCACCTATAGAAGCCCTCCAGTCTTTTGAGACAGTACTTGTGTTTTTAAAAATCGCTAGCAATATGAACTTCTTCTACTCATAATGAGATGCGCCTGCGATCCAGCCTAATTGGGGTACTTAATCACCAACACCCAACAACATCCACACAAAACACGCCCAGCTTTGAACCAGTGAAGCTTTGCAAAGCTCCAATTTTAATTACTTGCCAAAAGGTCCCCAGCAGAAAATGAAATTATGCAAAGCTAAACCAAACTCAAACAAAAATATGTGTTCCCTCAAATTAGGTAAAGCAGGAAGTAATTAGATGTCTGCAAAAGGAGGAGCTCCTTCAGCTTGCGCATGTGCCCAAAATGGTGGTGCATGTGGGGTGGAGGTCTCTATCATGTCCTGTCCCTTGGACCCTGCTACAGCAATAATTTCTCCTCCCCTACAATCTTAGATTATGGCTTCTCCCATGAGAAAAAAAAGAAAATAATGAATAAGTTTTGCAATAGTTTGGATCCTAATTGTCCCCACAGGCTCAAGTGTTCAAGGCTTGGTCCTCCGTGTGGTGCTCTTAGGAGATGGTAGAGCCTTGAAGAGGTGGGGCCTAGAGGGAGATCCTCTGGTCATTGGGGACCACCCTTGAAGGAACAGAGGGTGCCTAGCCCCCTCTCTTTCCCTTCACAGCCATCAGGTTTGCTCTCACACCCTCCCACCAGGATGTGCCACCTTGCCACAGGCCCAGGGCAACAGGACCAACCGATCATGCACAGGAAATGCCAAAACCCACAGTGCGCCAAAATAAAGCTCTGTCCTCGGGAGCCTTTCTCTGTTTCAGCGGGTTTTCTCCTTATTTGCTGACATGGTGGGAGGCTGACTAACGTGACTCCCCCTCTGCCCTCCCTGCTCCTCAATGCTGGGATGAAGAGAGCATCTGCTTCCTCTGCCCTGCTTGCTGCCACCCTCTCCCTTCCCAGGGCCCTGCATGGGGCACCTACCTTCCCTTGCCCTGGAGGCTTCCTGTTTGCCTCCTCAGCCTTGGCTGCAAGGCCTGCTGCTCCTTCCTTGGGGCCATCCCTGCCCTCACTCCAGGAGCATCCAAGCTACCTCTGAGGCCCATCCTCAGTTAAGATGCCACAACACAGCACCACAGGCAGGAGGCTTCAACCACAGGAATGCATGGTCTCAGCGCCGAGGACTGCAAACCCAGGCCAGGGCCTGAGCAGGGCTGGCGCCCCCTGCAGGAAAAGAAGAGTCTGTTCAGGGTGGACCTGTGGCCACGGTGCTCCGATCCTCAGAAGTCTTCTTTCTCCCTGTGTCTATATCCTAATCCCATCTTGTGACAAGGACACTGGTCATGGGGGATCAGTCCCACCATATGACCTTGCTTCAGCTTGATTCCCTCTGTGAAGACCCTCAAACAGTGCCACCTTCTGAGGTTTTGGGAATTGGGATGTCTTTGCAGGGGACACAATTCAGTTCATAACGTCCTTCAGAATCAATCCAGAACCAGCCCCACTGCCTTCTCCTGGAGTCTCCACTGCCTCCTGATTTCCTGATGAATGTCACCACCTTCCTCTGATTCTCCCAAGCTCATCCTGGTCTGTTTCCTCTCTTTATGCCTAATCAGTCACCAATCCCATGAGCTCTCCCTCTGCAGCATCTCTGAACCTCCCCCTCCGTCTCCACAGCCACCACCCAAATGTAGGCCTGAATTATCTTGTACCAACTCTGTGGTGACATCACCTAATAGACTTCTTAGCTCCAGTCCCTATCTGGTCTCTCTATATCCCAATTTATCTTACAAATCGCTGCCACATTCATCTTCCTAATGGACAGCCCTGACCCACTTCCCTCCTGTGAGAGGGGAAAAAGAGCACCTTCAAAGGCCCCCTTGCTTTATGAATTCAGAGCAGATCCCTGACCCTAGTCTCAGGGCTTACCACCCCTCCAGGACTGCTAGAGCCCACACTCTCACTTTGTCTCCTTCCCAAAAGTGTCCCCATGTTTCCTGCCAGTTCCATGGGCCCCTGCCAGGGAGAGAGATGGCACCCTCCAGGGATTACCTGGAAAGAGTCTAAGGAAAGAGCATTGGCCAGGGAGCGGGCAGGTCCCACAGAGACAGCAGGACATCTACTGAGCTGCAACAGTGGAGAGCCAGCACCTGCCTCTATGAGGCACAGGGGAGGACATGGGGCCCCAGCACCTTCAGTTTGGGGGGCCTTCTGGCCACAGAGCAGGGCAGAAAGGAGTGGAGAGAGCCCTTGGGAAAGGGCGGGGGGGGGACAAGAAAAACCCACTGCCTCTGCTCAGGGTCTCCTTCCACCGTTCCTCCCTCCTATCCATCAAAATCCCTCCCACCCGGACTTTAGGAGGCACACTAGCGATGCCAAAGATAATTTCTCAAAAAGCAAATGACTCAAACAAAGAAACACATGGCAGAAATTTAATTCATTAACAACCAAAAAAAAAAAAACAGTACAGTGTCACAGCAGGTTACAAGGAGACTCCACAAAGCGCCCCTCTGGAATGCTGAGCTGAGGGCACCTGGTGAGTGCACACCTGCCCACACCCCAGCTGTGTCCCCCAGGACTGTGTGCATTGTTTGTCCTCAAGAATGGAAGGTTCTGGAATCACTGGCACAATTCAACAAAACTGCAAAATGGCTCAAAGACAGATAGAAGGCAGAGGTCACCCTCTGGGTAAGTGAGGAGGCCAAACAGCCCCGTTTCCTATATCTTCATTCAGCTCAGTCTTCTGCTATTTTCCCTGATGGAGGAAGAGAAGAAGAAGGGATGGGGCTTTGGTGTCTGGAAGACCCCAGCCAGCAGTGTCACTCATTCACAACCTGTCCTTGAGAAAGTCACTTTAGCTCTCTGCACTTCAGACTCCTGTATAAACACAATTAGCTGCTTCACAGACTAAATGAATTGTTCCATGAATCAAATGAATGATAGCTGTCCCGTATGAGCTGAATCCATGCAGCCAAAATACTTGTCCTTTGATATTCCTGCAACATAAAATCATGGTCTCAGTTGCCTCCGCAGTAAAGCCTGGTGCCCGTGGGACTCTGGTAGGGGACACACTTTCCCTCCTTGACATCCTTCCCCATCACAGCATCTGCCTCTGACGCCCTCTCTGCAGCAGGACACCTGATGTACCCTCCTGTCCTCCTCCCCTCTCTGACACACAATGAGTTCTTTGAAGGAGCAAGACACAGCTGTGTGAGTCCCAGCACCCAACTCGATGCACTGCACTGCCGCAAACTGCCCGGCCCCGGGCCGGCTGAGTCCCGCTCCTGCTGCCGAGCACTGCCTGCGGCACCCCTGCTGAGCGATTCCCTGCTGAGCTGTCAGTGCACGCGGGCTTGCAATCTTGCAACCCGGTTGGGCACAAAAACACAAGCCAGTCAAACTGAGACAAAGTTTTATTTAGAGAGAGGCCGTGTGCGTCCCCTAACAGGTGAGTCCGCCACGTGTGTCTCCTACCTGAGGGGGGGGGGGTTTCCCCTTCCCCCCGGAACACCCTCCTACCATCCTTTCCCAACCAATGGGAACTCTCCCATTACAAGAGTGACATGAGTAACCTGAGTCCTGAAATGGGGCCAGCTAGACAGCATGAGTCCAATTACCATATGAATGTGAATTGCTGGCTGGCAGTCATTAAATCCAAAGGTGCCTATATCAATATTTTTGCTGTGGCTCCTAACACTGCACATAGTAGGCAATCAACTAATGTTTCAGACCAACTCAGTGAAGGGACAGGACACTGTAACAGGAGGGGTGCCAGCAAGCACTCTCCCCTCCACCAGCTGACAGCTCCTCCTCTGTGCACGCCATTCCTCACTGTCCTCCCTAGCAATGACACCCACCCTTGGGAGCAGGCACCACTCTGCCATCACCAGGAGAGTAGTGGACCAGACACTGGAGTCATCAATCAGACATTCCATCATGGCCCTTCACCTGTCTGTGACTCAAAATGCAGTTCCCTGGTGTTTCACTGAACCCTCAGCCAGGATCTGAGCACTGATCCTGACTCCAGCCACAGACGCCCTTCTTGCAGGTGCAACATGTCTAGCGCATCCTAGACCAACGAGGATGAGGAGAGAGCCCAAAAGCCATAAGGAGGCTGAAGGACATGGGAGGGAGCCTCTGTACCTTTCTACGGTGGCCATCATCCTTCATATGTGGTTCCACCTGGAAGGAGGAAAAGGCCACGTGTCCCACAACTGCCACATGCCCCCAGGTACAGTGCTCTAAAATACTGTCTTCAAGGACAAAGGCATTTTGAAATGTGTATTCACCCCTTTCTACTCCCCAAACCTCAACTTTCTCCAAAATATAATTAATCAAATTTTTCATAAATTCCAGAAAAATTTGGGGCCCTTATTGAAGTGGCATTTTATTAAAGCTTTAACCTTTGTCTTTGATGTCCTTCCACATTCCAGACACTCCCTTAATGTAATTTTCATGCTGTATATGAAAGAACTCTGCTCTTCAGCCATGGCACGGCCTGGTAGTCTGGGAGCCCAGGTCACCTCGTCAATTCTTCACCTTCGTTCCCCTGTGACTTTACACAGAACACAGTCCACGCAGGACCAGGAGCTCACTGTTCCCAGCCTGATGACCATGAAGTTCCACTGCTGGACACTCAGCACGATGTCAGGTGTCCTCTTGCCCCTCCACGTAGCTCCTGAGTACCTGGCCCACTGCTGTGAACAAAGTGTACACCCAGTTCAGGACACCAAAAGAAGGTAACCTAATAAACTTTATTACCCAAAATACTGTCTCACAGAATCAGTCAACTCCACCCACACTGGACATGCCCTGTCATGTGGTAGACAGCTGGTAAAGAAATGTGCATTCCATACCACAAACAATGTGTGCCTAAAGAGCAAAGCAGAGCACCGAGTGTCCCCCTGCATAAAGTACACTCACCCTGAAGAACAGGACCACCTGGCTTTCACAGCTGAGCAAGGGTTCCAGAGCAGCTGCCTGCGTCCACCCTGGTATCTGCAAACCCTGTTCTGGGGACCTAAATTCCTTGTGCCTACCTCTGAGGGATTCTGTCATATTTCACAAGAAGAATGCCCATGAAAGACTTGGGGCAGACACACCATATAGTATATATAAAAGAACTTAAATGACATCATCACCAACAGTAGCAGGTAGAGACTCCGTAAAGGGGCTCAGGCCTCCTAACTGAGCACACACAGCCTCGGGGCTCACACTGTCTGAGAGCAGAGACATGTCTGTCGGCCTCCAGAATGCTTCAAGTGTGTGTCCTAAGAGGGCCGCACACAACCCCAAGGCAGGTGGACACCATGTGGCCTGAACACTGACATGACAGGGCTTCAGCCCTGGGCCCTCAAGTGCCACCTCTCCTGCCCTAAACACCTGATCTTGCTCTTCTCAGAATCTCACCACCAAGCCTCCCACTCATCTGCCTCTGGACAGGCTCTCACTCCATCTTTGATCCTTTACTTTCCATGAGATTTCTCTCAAGCCTGTCCTCACAGGGAATCCTGGGACCCTGATCCTCCTGCAGATCTTAGGTAAGAGGTATAATGCATAGCACTGAATGGGAAGCTTCAGAGATGGTCAGAGAAAGTAGAATCAGAATCGGTTGATGTGATTCTTAGACGCTCCTTGGAAGATGGAGAAATTACAGCAGAGTAGGAAAGGGCTCGTTTTAAGAGGTCATGAGCCCAGCAGAGGGTTAGACTGGATGTGACAGGTGTCTGAACTGAGGGGTGGGACAAGTCTCATTAAAATGGCAAGAAGGGGGCTGCCAGTGTGTTGGGGAACATGGGCTAATGAAGGCTGAAACAAGTGCTGGGGTCCTCGGATCTGATATTTAGGTCCCCCAATTCCTATGTGGAAATCCTCTCCCTTGAAGCATTGGTATTAAGAGGTGGGGTCTCTGGGACAGGTTAGTTAATCCCTCATAAGTGGGATTATGCCGCCCTCACAAGAGACCCCACAGAGCTCCCTTCCACCTCTCTGCTCTCAGAGCCTGATGAAGTTATTAAAGCTTTCCAAACTCCATTATTCAAAAGATCCCAGATTTTATGACACAGATGATCTCATGAAGGCAGAAGAGAGAAAAGAGGAAATAGAATGGAATCTTTGTGGATAATCACAGAGTTGGAGAAGGAGGAGGAAAATGAACCCCCAAAAAAATCATGCTCCATAAATGTATAAAAAGAGCCCAGAAGGTACCATGTCCCCATGACCAGACAGAGTAGCTACAGAAAGGAGGGTCAGGCTGGCAGACTTTGAGCAGGCTCTTCAGGGATAGGGACAGAGAGGAATGTTCAGATTCAGCAAGGCAGAGGCTGCCAGCCACATCAGGTTTTGACATGGGTTGCAGCCCAGAGGAGAAGCCAGGTGACACATAGGGAGACAAGCAGTGACTGCAGCTAGATGAGGTCAAACAAGGAAGTTCTAAGATGACAGGAATTCACACGCCTCAAGGTCAACCAGAAGGAAGAAGTAGAGGGGGAGGCAAAGACAAAGGATGGTCTACCCATGGTGACCCAGGATCTAGGGCACATGAGGATTTGTAACCTTAGAAAGGAGGGGAAAGCCTCCTTTTCAGTGGCTGGAAGGACAAGAGGGCAGACAAGGATGGAGAACTCTAGGGAGGTGACACTGAGGGTGGAATGGGACAGCTGGGTGGGGGCCTCATCTGTAAGAGCACTGTGCTCAGACACCATGTCTCTGGTGTTCACACTGTACAGTACTCCTGCCATGGAGCAGGAGGGTGATACTGGACCAGGTCACTTTGGCTCTCTGAGCTTTAGTTTCCTTATCTGAAAAAGCCAAAACCTGGGGCAGCCTGGGGAATGTTTCCTAAAGGCCTCTTCCTACCCTAAGGCTAGAGATGGGATAGGTAGTTTTTTTTTTTCCTTCTAATCATTATGCCAGTCTTTCCTTTGCATTTATAATTACAAATCACTTCCCTGTTTATGTTGAATGCTTCCTCAACACCTCATATCACACCACACATACAGAAGGTGCTCAACAAATGTTTCTGAGTTAATAAAACTGCCACAGTGTCAGAGTTGTAGGAAACAAATATGTGCCTCCTCCTCTTTCCCTGTCCCCAAGCACTATAGACAGCAAATAGAGCTGCCCAGCACTGTTCGGAATCCTTCTTTGGGTAAATCAGCCTTGATAAAACCACTTACCTAAAGCCAAAGCGCAAATAAGACTAAGTGTCAAATAAATTAGTCCCTAAGTGTTTTGGATTCTGTCCTTCCTGCCAACTAATTTCTAAGTAAAAGGGTCTGATGATGTAAGCTGGGGGGATGCTTTCTATCAGTTCCTTGTGAAAATACCTCAGTGCACATCTATCTAAAGCTGTCCCATGCCTTCCTTATCAAGGAAGCAAGAGGTGCTAATTTCCACTGCTCACTGAGTCCCCGGTGACATTCCCACAGTTGAGAAAGCTGTCGTGAACTTAAAACATTCTCAAGCATCCTTTTTCTCCCAACATTAAAAGACGTTGTTAGCCATGGGTCTGAGATTTAGTCTGGGCTCTGCATGCTGCAACATTGCTTCCACTCCATGAATCTTCTAGACCTCCACAAACAGATGACACATCCCACCCAGCCTACACTGCACTAGGCACTGCCTTTGACACCACGTGATTGTTGCTATTAATTGATGAATACATTTTAAGATGCTTCTGGACATTATAGAGCAAGATATATATGCCCCAAGAAGAAGCCTACAGTGAAAAGATTCCTTCTGCAGAGGAGAGCTGTGGGCATCCCCAGCAGAATAACTTTTGCAGCTAGGACCAAGTTTTAATTCCCATCTTGCATGAATATAAAACTATGTGACAGTGCATCCCGGGAGGAATGCAACTAACTGTGCTTGCACAAAGCAAAGGAAAGCCAAGTACTCAGAAAAATCCACCCTTGACCAAGGTCATTTTATATCATGGCTTTCTTAAAGTCTTCTAATGAAATTCTATAAACTGCTTGGAAAAGAGATGCATAACTAAAAAGTTCCACATTTTTAAATACCCAATTATAGTTTCTTACTATGCTGGAAAGTTAATAAAATTTTTTAAATAGAACAAAGCAATAAATTTCAAATCATGGATGTATTTGGACATGACAGTGAACAAATCCATTGGGAACTTTGGGTTTATTTCACGATAAAATTTGCCTATAATAAGGGTCCCAGCCGTGCAGAGTTTACACAACACACTCTCAGGCTCTCTAAGGATAAGTAGACCAGAGTGAGCTTGTCTCCAGCTGGTGAGAAGCTGCTAAGCCAAGCTGATGGTTCCTGTACACCACCATTGGGAGGAAGGCTGGCAGGATAGAAAGCCGCAGCATAATGGGAAGGAGGTGGGAGAAGGAGGTGGGGCTAACCAGTGACAAAACCCCTCACATAGGAAGCTTCATCTACAGCAGCAAACATAACTCATGGAAACAGCCCGTTAACAAGCTCACCTCATCTTCCCTCAACAGTGGTCTCAGATCTCTTGCAGCAAAAGAAAAAAAGCTGTGGACAGTGGACAGAAAAGCAATTCCATGTGCAGGACTGCTAAACACAGGTGCCAGGGTGGAGGCCTGCTGGAGATAATCATCAGGATGCTCCAACCAGACATGCTGATGCCTGACCAACCTCATAAAACGTGTCCTGATGACCACTACATTTTCTTCTTCTACACATGGGACTTCACCTATTCACTACTGGGAAGTCTTGATTTACAACTATTTTATCAAGTGTACAGTTTTGATAACTCTTGGGATATTTGCTTTTTTAAAAAAAGACAACAGAACTCATATTGATGAGACAATACACAGTAAATAAATAAATGCCTCAGGGAACAACAAAGATGAATTTAATGTAGGAATGACATGCTCTCCATTACTAACCCCATTAACATTTCTGAACTATCAATGTTCTCAAGTTAAAAGAATAAAACAGAAAGGAATGAGGGCAGACGGCAAGGTAGCTAGTAAAGGACTGCAGAATTTCCACAGCAAAATTGCAAAACATTGACAAAAAGGCATATTTTCCTTTCAGATATTAATACTAAACTAAAAAAAAAAATCCCCTGCTCCATACTGCTACCTCCTTCAAGGTCATTTATCATGAGCACAGCTACATACAAATGTTTTATTAAAAGAAAAATCCCAGCCTAGGACTGCCAGATCTTGCCCAATACCACTTATCAAAGGTGTTGCTCCAGCTGACAGGCAGCTGTCAAGTGGCACCAAGTTAACATTACTTTATATGTGCAAAACCCCTTCAGCAGCACAGTCCCTCAGTCCCCATTAAGCATTCCGATAACCGCACCTCCTCGAGCTGGGCTTAACATTTAAGCCTGCAGGAAGCCCTTGAGTGCACACAGTCATCCAAAATTTCCTAGCTAATTTTAACCCTATTGAGTTTGATTTTTTAAAAAATTGAATGTAAAAATCATCCAACAACTAAATCTTTGTTATTTAGCTTGAAGAAAAGATTTCTCAGTTTTGAGAAAAATCTAATGTGACTTGATTATGTTTTAAAAGTTTGTAAATCATTTTCCACTAAGAAAAAATAATAAACTGTATTACTATTAGAAAGGCAGCTTAAAATACTCCCTGTGAGCAAGGGATTAGTGAATACATCCCCTGGAGCCAGGTCTTAGGATAATGGTACCTCAAACAGCTCAGCGGTGGTGCAATAGCATGCAGCTCAGGTTAGACCATATCCAGGCTGCTGTGTGCCCTGGGTTTCACCCTTTCCAAAGCTTTCCACTATTCCCATTTAATGCACAGAGGACCCCAACCCACAAGAAAAGATGAGGCACAGCAAATGGGGAAAAAATGGTCCTTTACAATCTTCTCATGCAAATTATCCAAATGCATCATGGAGGCTGTCACACCTAAAAGTTAGCATCTGGTTAGTATTAAGATTCATCCATCTCTAGGATTTTCTGTGATCCTGGAGGGAATAGGCCTAGGGAATGGGATCTTTTCCACTGCTAGGAAGAAGTACCAGAAGAGACCAGGGTCGAGTAATACTGTGAGGGATATCCTTTTGGGAGGAGGGCAGGAATGAGGAAGGCAGGATCCCGCACAGGCTAACTGGGTTATTCCCAGCACGAAGTTGTGGCATTTCTTTGGTCCTGAGCTTGTCAGCCTCAGCTTGGAGGTGAGCAACGCCTCAGGCTGGGAAGTATCTGCAGTGTTCGAACAAATCAGAGGGAGGAAGGAGCAGCGCCAAAAGGTACTTAGGGAGAAAGAATTGTATTAGTGTGGTTCCAACCTCTCCCTGCCTGCCACCCAGCGTGGACATTCCGGGCAGCCTCCCTGCTCTTGCACACACACGCACACACGCATGCATGTTGGCACGCACTTCACTGCATTCAATAAGCCAGTATTTAGAAAACGACACCTTCATGATGCCCATCCCCTCCCGCACACGCGCGCGCGCTCGCGTGCATACACACACACACACACACACACACACACACACACACACACACACTTGCTTCCCATGCCTCCACGCTCTGCAAGCGGTCACAGCAACCACCATGGCACCAGCCCCGAGAATCGCGGGGACCACGGAAGCAACCCCCTACCCGCTTTGCAGAATCCTGACTTGGGGGAAACCTTCGGGCAGAGTCCTGCAGCCCCCCGCCCGCAGCCCGACGCTGCGCACGCCATGCCAAGTACGCGGATCTTGATGTCTTGGATCCGTGACAGCGCGCAAGTCCAGCCCCAAAGCCCGAGGGACCGCGCGGCGGTGGTATTCCCGGCGACAGCCCGAGAGCCCACTGCCCCTGCGCCCCACGGGCCACCCTGATCTTCACCCTTCTCCCGGCCGCCCCGAGGTCCTGGCCCCGCCGGACCCTCAGCCCGCGACTCCGCAGCCTAGGCTCGGGTTCCCAGTGCCCCAGGACCGAGCCCGGGAGCCTCCCGCCGGCTCGCCACGCTTTCGCGGTGCTGGGTTCCCTGGCTTTCCACACGCGCTCACAGACACGCGCCCTGCCCTTTCCCGGCTCAACACGCACACCTGCATACACTTGGTGATGCCGGCCCTCCTGCATCTCAGGGGCCCTGCGCACCGCGGTCCCCGCTGCCACTCTACCGGGACCTGGTCAGCGGATGCCCCGACCCCCTTCCCCTGGGAGGGCACACGACGCGGCGCTTACAGTTCGCAGAAACTGGATCTCGTCCTCGCCTTCGCCCCCATCGGCCATGGCTCCGCGATCCTAGCCGGGGCCGGCTCCAGAGCCCTGCGGAGCCCGGCGGCGGCGGCCCCTCGCGCTGCTTGCTCCTGCTCCTGCTCCTGCTCCTGCTCCTGCTCCTGCTCCTGCTCCTGCTCCTGCTCCTGCTCCTGCACCTGCCGCTGCCCGGAGCCGGGGGTGACAGGGGGCCGAGCTGCTGGTGCCGATCGCCCGGCCGTCCGCGCCTGCAGAGCCTAGGAGACTGCGCGGGCGGGCGCGCGGGGGCGGCCGAGGCGCGGGGCCTCCCTGCGCCGCACTGTGCGGGAGGAGGCCGGCCGGGTGGGGGACGCGGGGAGGCGGCCCGTAGCGCAGCCGCGCTCGCTGCCTGCAGCCGGCAGCCCGCTCGGCCCCGCTCCTCCGAGCGAGTGCGCGAAGCCGGGGGAGCTCGGGTAGTGCCGCGGCGGGGGCGGGGTGGGGGCGGGCGGGGGCGCGGGGAGGAGCTCGCTGTCCCGGCTGCTGCAGGTAATCCGCAGCCCGCTCCGCCCGCCGCCAGCGCCGCTTACTGGCTGCGCCCGGTATCGAGCTGGCGAGCGCCGGGAGAGCGCACAGCCTCCCACCTGCTCCCTGCGTGGCCTCTGGGCTCCTTCGCCGCCCTTTCCGAACTTAAACCCAGGCATGGCTGTGGCACTGGGCACCAACTTCCTCAGCACTTTGCATCGCCAGGAAGACTCCTCTCCCTCCCGCTTGCCTCGGGAGGGCAGGGGGTGGAGAGTCTCCAAGAAAGGGGACCCAACACGTGATATTTTAAACCAGGATTCCCTGGATTCAAGATCAACATGGGAATTCTTCGATATGTATTTCTAGTGCTTTTCACAGATAATCCGTACAACGTGCATAGTTTGGGTGCACAGAACTTTTGTTGTTGTTGTTGTTGCTGCTGTTGCTGCTGCTGCACCTTTACTTTTATTCATTTATTTATATGCAGTGCGGAGAATCGAAACCAGTGCCTCACACATGCATGGCAAGCGCTCTACCACTGAGCTACAACCCCAGCCCTGCACAGAACTTTTAACAAATTCATTCCACAAATATATAAAGAGCATGTATATCAGACAATATGGTACAAAACAGGGGAATATATGGTCTAATTGAACAAGCAACTGCAATGTATGGGTTCTAATCACTGAGTGGCTCTAAACTGATACTGTGGTATCCATTACTCTTTCTGAGAAAAGAAATTCAAGCATTGCACCACAAATCATTTTCTGAGTCCTCCGTGCAATAGCCTACCGAGTCTCCATTTAAGACCCTGGCTGTGAGTACAGGGTCTGAGACTCTTTGGACCAACAAGCATGTATCTCTTGCTCCGTCCCTGGCTCTTTCATTAATGTCACTAACAAAATGAAGTTAAGTGCAAAGTAAAGTTTCCAGATGTCAAACCTACAAAAGTGCAGTTTCTACCGTAAAAGATTTTGGCCATCAGTTTACCTACATTACACATTTGGCAGATTCTAACCTGTATTAAAATTGACCTGTAAGCTCTATTCAGCATGCATTTTCTTTCTGGCACTCATTAACTTTGTAGTTACTGGGCTAGTGTTTGCTATTTCCAGGAGAGTGGATACCATACGAACCATGTCTATAAATATCCTCCCTGTGCGGTGGGATCCTGCTCTGCCCGATGTTTAGAAGTGAACTAGTGTCCTAGTCCTCCTGCCTAATCACTTGACACATTCTTGTATCCATGGTGACTAGCAAGTCCTAAATCCTCATTATTTATGTAAATTTCTACTCTAAGGATTCTCTAAACAAGCTTCCAAAAGATAAGGTAAAAGTTCTCCTTGAGGGATGATTTCTGAAATTGGCTCATAATGCTAAATAATTCAATCTTCCTAAGTTAAAACATATAAAATTGACCTTTTAAGGTACTTTTTTCCAGAAGTAGACACAGTTTCTAAAATAAAACACATTCTGTATGTTTGGAAATCACTCCATCCTACCTATAGAATAGGTAAAATATAAAAACTTGTATTGTTTTCCATTTTGGATACTTTAACTAGACTATAAACTCTTCTAGCAAAAGCCATATTTATTATTTCTCTTAGCATAAGTGAAATAATGCTAAATGGCCTAGGCTCTCAGTAATTATTATTTACCCTATAAAGTCTTCAACAGCAAATAGACAGAGCAGACATTTTTTAAAAACATACCATTTGTAATGTGGACTTTAACACTCAAAAGCACAATAGTGTGAGATTTCTAGACCTATAATCTGAACTAAAAGTATAAAAATGTTTTGGGGAATGATACATAATATCTCATTTTAAAAGAAGAAACTGAAGCAAATAGAGCAAGTGTTTTAATATTGGTGGTTGGCATAAGGGTGTAGTGTTACTTTTGGAACATTGATATTTTGACATATTTCATAATTATAAAACTTGAAACAATTTTAACAGAGAACTACTTCAGTGAAAGTTATAGAAACTTTTTATTTACAGGATTGTTTTTTTTTCTTTTAACTTTTGGATGACTTAGCTATGATTCCCTACTTTCTTCTTCTAAGTGAACAATTGCAAAAATATTTGGTTTTGAGTGAAAAGATTATAAAATGAGAACTAATCTCAATTTGAAATATAATTTTAATTGAGAAATAAAATTTGGATATAACCTAAAGTTTCTGTTTAGCCAGAGTCTTCTTGCAGACATAAGCTATAAGGAACTAGCAAGTATTCATTTTCACAGGCACAAAACTATATAATTCATAAAATAGAAAAAATATATTTAGAGTTTCCATGAGAGTATCCCATACTTGATGTGTTTCATAATTTTTATAAAAATATGTCTTCTTTTCTAAGTTTTTCTGTTAGATACTGAAATTGGGGTTTTTTTAAATTTTTTTTTTTAATTTTTAGTTGTTAATGGACTTTTATTTTCTTTATTTATATGAGGTGCTGAGAATCGAGCCCAGTGCCTCATACATGCTAGGCAAGTGCTCTGCCACTGAGTCACAACCCCAGCCTAGAAAATTGTTTTCTTAATGTTGCTTTATTGAAATCTTTGATAATCAATAAATAGATAACACTCCATTTTAGATCTTTATTTATTTTAATATAAAAATTTATAGAATGATATTTATATATTTTTTGGTACAAATTTGGGGAGATTTTTCCTTTGTAGCGGATTCGTATCCTGCAAGATAGGGGGAAAAACATTTTTTTAATTATTAAAAATTTTTCTGTGGCTGAATTTGATCCTTAGCATCACATAAAAATAAAAATAAAGGCATTCTGTCCATCTACAAGTACAAAAAAATTTTTTTTACAAAAGAATTTTTCTTCAATGGTCTAATTTAGAATGGGCCAACACAGCTGACAGTTCACCCAGAGGATCCAGACATCCTTTAGGAAGAAAAAATCAGGACAGATGTAAGATTTTTTTTGTTTGTTTGACTTGCAATTCATTAAGCTCTCCAATATTATATGTGAGCTTATAAAATTAACTTCTTCCTCAGGGTTTCTACAAAAGGCAGTCAATGTTACCAGTTTAATTCAGCTACATTCAGTTGAGAGCACATAAATTTATGGTATTATTGCTGACATAAATGCCTATGGAATTACCATTGGATCATTAGAACATTAGATTTGAAGAAGCCCCAACATCTTGAAATTAGCCCATTCCTTGTCAAAGCAGGTTTCCACTTTGAAATCTCTGGCGGACATTTCATGTATTTCTTTTAATTCCATTTTAGAGCTCAACAGATCAAAACCTTAGATGATTTCCCTTTTATTTCCATCTCCATTATATGCACTCTACAAGTCCACAATTCTGATATGCACATGCCCTAGAGGAAAGCTCCTGGAGTTGAGGTGGGGGTGGGGGCCTCACCTGGAGCTGGCCCTCAGGTCACATGTGTGAACCCCTGGGTCTGGGCAGGTGCCAGAGGCCAGGAGCCAGGGAGGAGGAATCTGCCAGGACCTAGTGACCCAACGAGATCGTTTTCTGCGCTCCAGGCATTTAGGTCTAATTTTTTTTTCCACCTTCACAGCAATGCCATTGTAGAAAGAAGGAATCAAAGCCCAGAGAAGTTGCACAGCTTGACCAAGATGGCACAGCTGTTGAGGAGTGAGGCAGGGGTCTCAGGACGCCAGGTCTGACTCCTCCTCTTCATCTGTGCTGCCGCCTGCCCTGATCCCAAGTGGAAAGCAGAGAGTCTAGACAAGGGTGAACTATAAAAGGCTCTGGCAGCCCCTGGAGATCGGTCCCTGGTTTCAGGCCAAACCAGGGTCCTTCGAGTTCTTGGAATGCCAAGTAAATTCCTGAAAGAGGCAGGAATTACTGGGTGTTCCAAAATAAAATCCAGCTTGTGCCTTCTTCCACAGCTTGGATTCTTAGGGGAAATCTGTTTTTCAAGACTTGAAGGTCATTCATCACTATCTTATGAGTTCCTAACACTCATCTTAAAACTGTAATTCTCCAAACTACAGTTAGTGTTCTGGTTTCCAAGGTCAGGACTGAACTATAGGTAGAGGATAAAAGTAAACATGATCTACCTCCGGGGATCCAAGGAGCCCTAGACAACAGAGAGAGGGCAGCCCTACATAAATAGAAGTTTGCTACCTAAAAGAAGGTATTGGTTCTGAGGAGCTGTGGCTTCCTAAGGATCCATGGGTTCCAGCACCCCCCACTCCCTGCAGGCTGTGCTCTAAGAGAATGAAGGCAAAGGTCCAGGAAAGGCCCACCCAGTAGGAGGCTTTGCAGATGAGAGTCAAGCCGTGGACAAGTCCATTCATTTAATATCATTACCACTGTCTCTGTCTTCCTGAAATGCAGAGTGAACATGACCTGCCTTCTTCCTGGGCTTACAGGGGCACATGGTGCAGAAAGGGGGGGGGTGCTGTGCAGGTACACAGCGAGGGGGGGTGGGCCTCGGGCTGAGGAGGGCCTAAGAGAACATCTCCTGAGGGCAAGTGACTTGTGGGCTGAGTGGCAGGAAGGTACCATCCGTACTTTGGGATGGAGGTGGATCCAGGAGAAGCAGTAGTCCTGGAGGTTAAAAGCCCAGGACTGACCAAGGCAGAAGGAGAGCTCTCAGGGAGGAACCCAAGAAGCAGAGAAGGGGCGGCACCATCCCAGGAATGTCCCCTGGAACAGAGATAGGCCACGGCATTACATGACAGCCCACTGCTGGGTGTGTGTATGTTATGCTGAGCTTAGGGAGCCAGAAGTTAGCAGCCAATCTGAATTCCCATCTCGATTCCATTATGAAATACTCAAGCCTGTGGAAATATTTTTCCTGGGCTACACTAATGAATTTTCTGGAATGGGAATGGTCAACTGCCATTTCTCACTACAGTTTCTTGTAAACAATTTGGTTTAAAAAAAAAAAAAAAACAGTTCTTGAAGGCCTACTAATATGTAGGCACTGAGGCAGGAGGAAAAAATACACATGTAAATGGGATGGTAAAATGGTAGGTGCTCTCTCCTCTCAGCTTCAGCTGAGGTACCAGAAGGCCAAAGCCAATGAAACAGGAGGCAAAGACTCCACATTCCAGAGAGAAGTTCTAGAACACCTGTGTAGGACAGGAGAGAGGGTGCTAGAAATTGACCTTGAATCTTAGCCTTCAAGGTTATGAGAGTGTAGAGGTTGGAACAGCTGAGAGGCCTTCCACTCAACTATTGCTATTTATAATTTATAACACCTCAAACACTGTGAGATCATCCAAAAGCATCTCAATGCTTCGAATCGGTGTCTCAGTGCTGCCCTCCCTCTTGTTCCAGAACAACATCCGACCTCCTACACCGCCCTCAGGTGAGTGGACAGTTATCATATGCCACAGGGTCCTGTGTCCTCTGTCCCTTCCACCTCTTGTCCACCCCTTGTCACCTTACCTTTTTCCTCTGCTCTTCAAAGCCACTGACTTCCCTTCTGTCCACCAAACAGGGAAGGTTGCCCAGCAGGTGCTCCCTCTACGGGGCATTCTCCCTGGAATTGTCACATAACTGGCTCCTTGTCATTACTCAGCTCAGGCAACCTGCCCAAGAGGATGCCCTGGCCACCATTTCTAAGGCACGGGACTCACCCATGGCTTCCTTCCTCACGGTCTTGCTTTATCTACTTCTTAACAGGTTATCACTGCCTGAAATGTTCACACATATTTGCTTCCCAAGCAGAAGTCAGTGCAGCTAGTGTCCATAACCTTCCTCTCCTCCTGGCCGATGAAGAGTCCTTCTGTCAGAGTGGAGCCGTCCTAGTCACAGGAGCTGCTCTTCACGTGCCCTGCTGGGCACTGTGGCTCCTGCTGAAGTACTTACCAGATGTTTCTCCCAGTGTTTCCTTGTGGCTTCTCCCTGATGGGGAGGTTATGTTTACCAGTCTGAGAACTTCTAAGTCACTCTTGTCATAAATGTGAAACTTGCTATTTTTGTTAATATTCAAATTTCTCCCCGACAAATTCTCTAAAATGGAACAATGCTTGCTTAGTCCTTGACCATGGTAAATAACCCAAACCTGTAGGAACAAATGGCTCAGATGTTTCTCCTCCAGTTTTCCTTATTTCAGATTCAACTCATGATTCCCCAACAAAACCACAGGGTGCTGTTCCAATAGGGACAGATTGTTCAGTTTTCCTTTCTGGACTTTGCTGTTTTCTTATTTCCTCTTTCAGCATTTCTTTGTTTCTCCTAGCAAAGTGCCCCACATTCGTTCCTCTAATATTCCCATTTACAGTTCACATTCTAGAAATTATTTTTGCTTAGTCTATTAGTTTTGGGGGTTTTTCTCTTTTTCCTTATATGAAAATTATTATTCTGTACTTAACAGAGCATGCATAAAAATGTCCGATCATCCTGCTCTGGCTGCATTTTTATTTCTTTTTCAGTTTCTACTAATTCAATTTGCATATCTTTTAATGCATTTTAATCATTTGCTCATCAACCTGATCTGTTCAGTATGAGAGATCTCCAGCTAGAAAAAAAGATCCCTGCTTGTTTCCATGCACTGGAAGGAAACCAAGAGCAATAACGACAACAAAAAGCCTAGGATTTAGGAACTCACATGGGCTGAGTCTCTTGATTCCCCAAATCAATATGAATGGAAGGCAAGAAACCACCTGCAGCTATGGCCACACAGCCTGGAGCAAGTAGCCAGTTGCCAAAGCTCAAGATCACTCTGGGCACAGCACAAGGGCCTTGCTCCTGTGTCCTGTTCTGACAACCCTGCCCCACCTTGTGGCTTTCTAGATGGAGACCTTGCCTCACCTTGTCAGACTTTGCTCCAGGCACAGGAGTCCGCCTCTAAACTGCAAGCTGCCCCAGCATTACTTATGGTCCCCTGCCTATTCCTCCTATTGCCACCACCTTCTATCCTCTATTGGAACTCTTTGTTGTGCTTGGTTCTCTTCCTTCTCCATCATCTTTCTCCACCTTGGGTCCCTAAGGACTATTGCTCCATTGGATTGGAACTCCCCTGAGCTCCCAGGAGGAGGCTGCCAGCTTCCTACTCACCTTGTTCTGACGGAGCAGCCAGTGGCCTCAGGTAGCAGACAGTGATGGAAACTCGGGATCTGAACAGAGGCAGGAGGATTCCACAGCAGGACTCATCAGTGAAAGAGAGAGGTGCAAACAAAACTGGAAGAGTACCATCCTGCAGCTCTTCACCCATGGGAGACATGCTAAGACCCCTCCGCCAGAGGCCTGAAACATCTAAGCCCCCCCCCCATGCCAAGATGCATGAAACCCCACAGGCATCAGACTCTGTATGTACCATGGTTTTTTCCTAGATATACATAATTATGATGAAGTTTACTATAGACGAGGCATGGCACAAATTAATATCAATAATAATGAAACAGAACTATTATAGCAAACAATTATAGCAATAAACTATAATAAAAGTACTTAAAACTCATGAAGTTTTGTGTCAGGCATGTTCCATTTAGTATTTTTAGACTGTGACAACTCAACGTTTGGAAAGCAAAGCTGGGGACAAGGGAGGACGCGGAACAGAGAGAGGAAGGAAGCTACCACACCTTCCCATTCTATTCTCACAATTAGAACGGGCAGACTCAAGTCCATTACAACCCCCGAAAGGCCAGTAGGTTGCTGGGTGTGGTCCACCTTGTTGAACTTCAAGTGCCCCAGTTTCCAGTGTCTGGCCAAGCTGCCCCCAGATAGTGACCAAGGAGGGAGGGAAGGCAGGAGTACTTCATGAATGACTGACTGGCTGCTGTGGGTTGTTGGGGCTATCTAAAGAAAGGAGCAGGGCATGTGCCTCAAGGCTGGACGTGCTGCTCTGTCTATTCATCATGGTGAGCAGAAGGGCTGGAGGGGCACAGGGACAGGACGGAGCTGAACAGACACCACCACCAGGCCCAGAAATGTCAAGTGGGTCACCAGGAGACATGACCCCAACACACATCAGCAGAACACCCTGTCTGGATCAGACACAGATGAGGGCAGGGAAGAGCTTGTCATTTCAGAGCCAACAAGGAAACGGAATGCGTCGGCTGTTCTGGAAGGGCTGCAGGGTAGATCTGAAGAGAACCAGTCAGATCCTTCTGCAGAAAGCAGCTCTGACAACAAAGAAAGCAGCCATCTCTAAAAACAAAACCAAAAACATTCACATGACTTGCAGAAAATTCCTGGATTCTCAAAACCATATGTTAAAAACACAAGACCAATGTGAGAGGTATATCTCAAATTCAAAAGGTCATATTCGCTAATAAAAATCCAATGTGACTCAGTAACAGAGTGTTTTCCTAAAAGATTGCAGCCAAGGGCAAAAGTAAAGGCAGGAAGGTGGGGAAGAGAGAGGGGAGGAGGGAGGAGAGGGAGGGAGGAACAACAGGCAGGGAACCCTGCTCTGTACCAGACCCAGTGATAACAGGAGGCAGGACCACAGATGGCCTCGTCCATTTGGGCTGCTGTCACAAAATGCCATAAACGAGGCAGCTTATAAGCAACAGAAGTTTACTTCTCACAGTTCGGAAAACTGGGAAGTCCAGGGTCGAGGCGCTGGCAGATCTTATGTTTGAAGAGGGCCTGATTCTGGTTCACTCTGCCCCAATCACTTCCTAATCACTTCCCCCAAAGTCCCGCAGCCTGAACATTACCCTGGGGTAGGATTTCACCCTAGGAATGGGGGGTGGGGGAAGCAACAGATTTGCTCCACAGTAGTGGATTTCTGCTAATATATAAATGAGGGGTCTAAGGGGGTAACACAAGGCACCAGCACTCCTGCCCTAGGAAATCCACTGGTCTCCGTGGGTCCTTTGAATGGACAAAATGAAACACAGATAGGATCGAATCTGAACCTGTGATTCATTCAGAATTTTTCAAAGAGACTTTGACAGATTCTAGGACTGGGAACCTATTATGGATAGGGAATACAGGAAAAAAAAATAAATGAAAACAGGGGGTCCCCAAGGGCTTGGGACCAGGCCAACTGTAGGTGGACATTTCCACAACTTGGAAAACAGAAGAAATAGTGGCACAAATCTGACCCATGACATTAAGAGTTTCATAGCAGTGAAATTCCAGGTCCTGAAACTTCAGCAAAGATTCCCCAGCTAAGTCAGCCAAGAAAGGAAGTCCGTGAATCTCCAGGATGGTAAAGTCTGCACACACACAAGAAAGACTTGGGCTCCAAGTTCCCAGTCATCACCAGGAGTGGGACACCCCACATCCCTGAGACCTGAGGTGTAATGGCAGGGCATGCTGAGTAACGGACTGACGTAATAAACTAAAAATACAACCCAACTCCACACACAGATTGTGGGTGTCTGTGCTTGGGATAGCACATACAGTTCTGGTCAATCATCTCAAAAAACACACAGGAAACTGGAGAAAGTCAGGAAATTAAAATAATCACGAGTGATCAAAGAAGAAAACTGCTTTAAAATGTTTTAGTCTAGGAAGATAAGTTAGGGGCTGGGGACATGGCTCAGTTGGTAGAGTGCTTGCCTCGCATGCGCAAGGCCCTGGGTTCAATCCCCAGCACCACCACCCCCCCCCCAAAAAAAAAGTGTTAGGAAGATAAGTTAGGTGGAAATTTTCAAAAATCTTGGAAGGTATAAAAGGCTCTGAGAGCCTCTCAAGGGATTCTTTGGAAATGGTAAGAAGTCCTTAGGAGGAATCAGTGTTACAGAGAGTCGTTCTTGTGGAAGTGAGCAGCTCGGGATACCAAGGTGAGATGGCTGGTGCATGGTGCTAGACTGGCCCTGTGCCACAGTGCTGATCCTAGGTGTTTCCAGCTGCGCACTGGTTGGTTGAGACACAGGGAAGTCAAAAAGAAAAGAGTAAGACCACTGCTCATGCAAATGTCCTGTGTTCACCAACTGCAGAAAGTCCAAGGCTATGCTAGGCAAAGATGAATGTAGGCCCTCTCCTAAGGATTTCACCTTCTGCATGGTAGCAGGGAGGGAGAGGGGCTTGACATTGCCCCCTCCTCCTTTTACCACTAGGTGCCCATTTAGGTTACTTGGCTCCTCTCTTTTATACGAAATTACACTGAAATGGAAATTAAGGTCATAATGAAGCCAGTTCTTGAGAACTTTTCCTGAAAGAATCATGGAACCAGATGCTGAGAACACGACCACATGTTTTCTCCCCCAAGGAGCTTGAAATCACAGGATGTGTTGATCTGATTCAAACTACAGCAGGAAACTGGTGGAAGGTTTGAAGCAAGGAAATAACATGATCTTATTTTTCATGTGATAAGGAAAATTTTTTCTCACTTTTCTCACTTAAGTGGTAGTTGACTATTTAAAACAAAAATGGGAACAATGTTATGGGAAATTTTCGACAATGGATAGGAAGATGGAATTGAAGTCTACTGTTGCAAAAGTTCCTGACCCACATGTGAACTGCTATGATATTATTTGAGGGTTTGGACTATAATAGGTTAAAAGATGGATCTTATAAATCCTAGAGCAACCACAAATAAGAATATTAAAACAGAAGTATATCTAATAAACTCCCCCCACAAAGGAAATAAAATACAATCTTAAAAATACCCAAGTGATCCAAAACAAGGCAGAAAAAAAGGAAAACAGGAGCAAAAACAGATGACAAGAACAGAAAACAAATAGCAAGATGGTAAGTTTAAACCCAAACATATGACTAATTACAAAAATATAAACGGCCTAAACATTTCAATTAAAAATCAAGATGGTCGGACTAGATAAAAAAAAGTAAGACTTAATTCCATGTGGTCTGCAAAAAAAACATGCAAATGTGAAAAGCAAGATACAAACAGCCCTGTTATTTTTGAAAAAAATTCAACTCATCACCAATGGCTTTCCTTCCATCAAAATCTCCAGAATCAAATGGTTTCACTTGGGAATTCAAACAAGCACCTGAGGAAAAAGTAATAACAATGTGAAGAAAATTCTTTCAGGAAATAGTGAAAGAGGGAACACTACTCCTTTCCACAGTCTGCAACCTGATAAAGATATTATGAGACAAGAAGTGTACACACCCGCACCCCTCAAAACATGACATTTCTAACAAAAATACCAGAGCGCAAACACAGTAAAGTATAAAAAGCAGGGTTTATCCTAGGGATGCAGATCTGGCTTCACATTAAAAAAATCTACCCACATTTTTCACCATATTAACACAATAGTAAAAATAAATATGGTCCTCTCAATCGCCTTAGAAAATGTTTCTAAGAGTTTCTAAGAGTGTTCCCGATAAACACTCACACAAGCTGGGAACCAAAGGGAACTTGTTCAAGCTGACGAAGGGCACCCACAAGAAACCACAGCTGCGACCATCCTGCGAGTTGCGAGACTGACCCTAAACCAGGAAACAAGACAAGCAAGCCCGCTCTCACCACTCCCACGTGACAAGGTGCAATGGTCCCAGCCAGCACAAAGAGACAAGAAAGAGAGACAAAGGTACCACATCAGAAAGAGGGATTTAGGCTCTGTCTTCATTCACAGGTGACATGGATCATCTATGTAGATAATCCAAGAATATGCAAAACAGCTTCTATAATAAAAATGTGAGTCTTGCAAAGAAGTGCTATTTAGGGTCAAAATGCAAAAACCAAGGGTAGTTCTGTGTAAGTGCAATGAACAACTGGAAAATGACATTTAAAAAATAAAAGCTGGGCTGGGGATGTGGCTCAGTAGTAGAGCGCTTGCCTAGCATGCATGAGGCGCTGGGTTCAATTCTCAGCACCACATAAAAATAAAATAAAGGCCCATCAACAACTAAAACATATTTAAAAAATAAATAAAAGCTGTAATAGCATCAAAATTAAAAATGATTGGGATTAAATTTAATGAAATATGCAAGACTTGTACATTAAAAATCACCAAAAATTCTAGATGAAGAGATATACTGTATTCAAAGACTGGGAGATTGATACTGTTAAAATGTCAGTTCTCCCCAAAATGATTTACATATTCTGTGCAATCCTAATTTAAGCAACTATTTTAGAAATCTAAAACCAATTCTAAAATTTATATAGAAATGCTCAGGACCTGAAATAACCTAAACAACTCTGAAAAAAAAATATTCAGAAGACTTACTCTTTCTTGCTCTGTGAGCGTGTGTATGCGTGTATGTGCACATGCATGTGCATTATAGAGAAAAGCCAGGGCCTTGTGCTTGCTGGACAAGCTCTGTGCCACTGAGCTGCACCTCCAGCCATACAGTACCAAGGTCAAGACTCACTTTAATGGAAGAGTAGTCAAAACAGTGTGCTATTGATGCAGTAAGGATAGATTGGTATCGATCATAAAGAGTGCAGAAATATACTCACACTAGTATGAACCACTGATTTTTGATGAAGGCAACAGGAAATTCAAAGAAGCAAAGAATTCTGTTTTTCAACAACTAGTGCCCGATAACTGAAATGCCACATGCAAATAGAACTGCTGACCCCATTGTCACATCCAAACATGAAGCAAAATGAATCATAGACCTACACATAAAAACTACAGCCACAAAATGTCTAGGAAAAAAATGTCAGAGGAAATATCTCTGCCTTGGTTTTTATTCTTCAGTGTCATAGGACAGAAATGAAAATTATAAGTGAAAAAAGTCAATAAATTGGTCTTCATCAAAATTTATAGCTTTCCTTGTTAAACAATAGAAAAGGCAAGCCAAAGATTACAAAAAAAAAAATATATTGCAAGGCATATGTCTGACAAGGGCCTTGTATTCAAGATATAAATTCTCTCAAGTTAATAAGACAACTACCTGATTTATTTTTTAAGTGGCAAAAGATTTGAATCAATAAACCCACTACAGCTTAGTGAGTATCTTGTAACATAATGCAATTCAGCTGCTATTAGAGAACTCCAAACAACAGGGACCAAGGCAGAACAGCTTACAGCAGCCCCTATATGAGTTTCACTCTCTGTGGTTTCAGTTCCCTACTGCCAACCCTGGTCCAAAACTAATAAACGGAAAAATCCAGAAATAAACAATTCATAAGTTTTTAATTGCACTACATTCTGGGTAGCATGATGAACCTCAAGCCATTCTGCTTCCTCATGCTGGGGATGTGAATCCTCCCTCTGACAAGTGTATCCAGGCTATATACACTACCCACCCTGTAGGTCATTTGGAAGCCATATAGGTTATCAGACTGTTGTGGTACTGCAGTGCTTGCATTCAAGTGACCTTTATATAGTGGCCCAAGGCTACATCACCAGGTCTACATCATTCACTCACTGCATCTCATCACCTAGGCATTACATCATCTCACATCAACAGAAGAGTGAGTAGAGTACCAGGTATTGATAGAGAGAGAAAGAAAAAGGGAGCACATTCACATAAAATTTATTTTAGAATGTTGTTATAATTATTCTTATTATTAATTATCGATATTGCTCTTTTATGGTGCCTAATTTATAAATTCAATGCTTATAAGTATAGACAAAAACATAGTATATATAGGGCTTGGAACTATCTACAGTTTCAGGATCCCCTGGGGGTCTTGCACATAACCCCACAGATAAAGACGGATGATGGATGACTACATTTCTCTCCAAGTAAGGAATAAGCAGTCTCGAGCTGGTATAGTAACTATTTTATCTTTCTCTAGAGAGCTGACCTTGTCCAAATGGTCCAAAATACCTTCCATGTGCCCCGCACTATCCCTGGGGAAGGAGCACAGCGACGCGGGAGGTGCAGCCCCAGAGCCCCGTGTGGCTCTACTCAGCCCACACTGGCTGCAGGCAATGGCATGTGTCACCCAGTTGCCAGGAAAGGCAGGGTGTCTCCAGCTGTCTGTGCCCAGCTGTAAAGCAGATGCCTGTAGAAGGAGAGATGGTGTCTCTGCTGTAGAAGCCACCTCGCTCCACGCCACGGTGGACACGATGGACACGGGCCGCCTCCTGCATGCCCTGGGCAGCACTATCTCCTGTCATGGCACAGTGTGCATGACTTGGACGGAAAGTCGGACACCAGAGAAGGCAATCAGGACATGCCATCACAGCACAGCACTTAAAACTGCAAAGCCCCCCTGCCATCCTTGCCACCAGGAACTCCCCCCTGACCTTTCCCTCGTCTCTTCCAGAGCCCAGTGTCTGCCTGTCTGCCTGTCCTTCCTCTACCCACGCCTTGCCCTTACATGTCACTTTCTCTTCATGTTTTAGACACCATCTTCCTCCTCTTTGGAGCCAACTGCAAGTGCTCTCTTCACACTTTCTTGTGCAGAACAACTTGACTCTTCTTTTTAAAAACACGTATTTTTCAGGAGGTTTTGTCGTGACCCCGCTGGCTCTTTCTCTAAGAACCCCAGCCTCCGCCAACGTTTAGTCCAAACTTATGTTCATTTTCTCCTGGTCACATTTGCATCACTGAGCAGTTGGAAATGGAGGGAAGGGTGCACCAACGAGGAGGAATAACCCTCAAAGGGACTCGGAAAGAGATGGTTTTCTTTGCCATCATCCTTACAACAGGATTGCCTTTCCATAGAATTCACGGTGCGCCTGTGACTATCCAGTCAAGAAGGAGCACCATACTGACCCCTCACAGCCCAAGTCCATGAAGGAGCACCTGTGCTGACCCCTCATGGCCTGCTGTGATTCTCTTGAGGACTGCTGCAGCAAACAATCACAGCCTGGACCTATTACACCACAAGAGCTGTCCTCTCATGAGGTTGGAGGCCAGACACCTGAAATCGAGGTGTCAGCAGGGCCATGCCTCCCCCAAAGGCTCAGATGCCCTCCATCTTGGCCAGCTCCCCGAGGTCTGATAGTCCTTGGTTGATGGCAGCAGAGCTGCACTCTCTGCCTTTTCGCCTGATCACCACCTGGCTTCTGTGTCTCCCTGAATCCTCTCCTCAGAAGGACCCCAGTCGTTGGACTGAGAGTCCCCTCTGGAGTCTAGAATGCATTACTCCGACAACCTTAGCTAATTACACCTACAAAGACCAAATAAGGTCACATTCTGAGGTTCCAGGTGGCCTTGAATCTGGGGTCTGGAGAGCACTCTCCCACCTGCCACTCCTAAAATTCTGAAAATGTATAAATAGCATCCAAGGAATTCAGAATTTTACTTTAAAATTGCACATGCACACACACACACAGACAAACATACACACATTCCTACATTTCAGTGAAGTTTGTCATATTTTCCAACCACCCCCTTATTGAATAAGCATTTTTTGAACGTTTGCCACTGCTCTAGATGGAGGAGTGTGGGCCCTTCAGTAAATCTAAGCATTGCTGTGACTTCTGACTTCTTCACATTGACTTTGTCTCTCCTTTCCAAAGGAAGGAGAGTTTCTTCCATGCTGGGGTTATTTTCACGCCTTTGGTTTTAAATTGAAACACTCGTAAAGGGCATTGACATTTTATCCCTGGAGCGTGTAGAATAATATTTCTATGGTCACTCTGGCAACCACAGAGGTAAAAGTGGCAGGAGGCGAGCAGCAGAAGGGCTGGCATTGGCGCCAGGAGGTGGAAGGAGCCCCTCTGTGGCAAGCTGGCTCGGGGCCCAATGGGACAGGGCCCAAGTGCAGCCACTGCCCAGAAAATGGTCTGTATCCGTGGCCAGACTCGTCATCTCAGGACTGAAGGACATGCACAGATTACTCTCTCCAAAACCCATGCTAACCCAAGGGCAGTAGGGTTAGGGACTAGCTCTAAAAAGGAAATGCTTATATAGGGCTAGACCTCTCGTCAGCACGGGAAGGGGAGTCGCTGGCCGAGCTAGGACTCATGGATGCCCAGTGCAGGCGTGGCCAAGTCTGCCTCTGCCAGAGTGCCTCAAGGACTTGATTTTGCCAGTGGTTCCAGATTTGGGGGCCAAACTGAGCTGGGTCCTATTACCTCTGCCATCTCCCTTTAGTGCCATGACCTGCCCATCATCAGTCAGCGCACAGCTGTTGAGGACCCACTGTGTGCTCAGTACTCAGCCCATGTGACGTGGGCTCTGATCCAGGCAAAGACACAATGCAAATGAGACACATAAGTTTATGTGATTCACACATTTCCCCTCCAGATTCTTAAAAAGAGAGGAAGGTCGTTGTGGGAAAAGAAAAAAATCCAAAGTCCTGCAAGGATCCCGAGGTCCTGGTGGTGGAGTGTGAGCCAGGCTCCGGCAGCCCTGGATCTGAGCCTCAGCTTGAGCCTCCAGATAGGTAACTCAGCAGGTTGACCTTCACAGGGGACTTACGTTACCCACCGTGTTCTCTCATTTGTAAAAAGGAGGAGAGACTCCTGCCTCATGGGTTCATCATGAATTCAATGACAAAATGTGTGAAGAGGGCTATGGTAGCAAGTGGCATATCACCGATGCTCAGCCATGGGCACTGTCACATTGCTGGCACCATAGGTCCAGGTTCAACTGGGTCATAACTTGGGACACAGGCCTGAGGCAGAGTGGCTGGGGACACCAAGAGGCTGCAGAAACTCATATCTGAGGCCCAGGCCTCCTGGTGATGCTACAATCTCAGGGACAGAGGAGGCACAGTAGCCTGGCCACCCAGGGAAGGGAGAGCCTGAACACCTGGCCATCCACTGAGACATGCCTGATGAGGCAACCAACTCTAACCACTTAGCATGGGATTGACTAGGTCCCAACTTCTCTCCTACACACCTCATCTCTGAGTGGGGACCACAGTCTGGGGAGGGCCAGGATTGGAAAAGAAGGCCACTGCCAAAACCTACTGCATGATACTTTCTAACCTCAGGAGAAGGTTGGGTCCAGGAAGAGACTGCTACCTGTGGACTCTAGGTTTCCCTGGAGCCCTGGGGCCTCCTCCTGTGTCCTCTTAGAGGAGCATGCATCTTAGTACAGCGTTGGTCCACCCGCCCTGGGTGGGTTTATCAGGAAATCGAAGCTGGGTTGGGCCTTCAGGAGAACCACCTGGGCCCAGTGGTGGAAACCAGTGAGACCAAGAGCATTGTGATGAGGAAGTGGCCCCACTGTCCTCGGCTGGCTGCGAGGTGACAAATCAGCTTGGTGAGTGAGAAGCCGTTTTACCCCTGTTAGATTAGTCACCCAATTAAAATTATTTTCCAGATTAGGCTCTATTTATATACCAAGGAACTAAATATGGAACTGCATGACTCCACAAGCATTCCAAAATACTCCACACACACTACAACATGAATTACGAGCCAGACCAGACTGCCTCAACTTTCAGACAATCATAACCAGAAGGAAGACGATATCAACATTTAAATGCTTCCAACCATAATCAGAGCCAGAAGAAAATTTTCAATTTATCAATCTTATTTAAAAAAAAAAAAACACCTCAAATCTTTGTCTGTAAATGAAGTGATTGTAAATGTGATCAAATTGGTTATAAAAACAACTAAAACCACACTGGCTTTTATTTTGTTTCCAGCAAGAAGATGTAGCGCTGACTTTCTCTGACTAATGGACCTGTCATGTTGTCTGGACCAACATAGAAACTGTCACAGAATTAGGACATCAGTGCGGTGACTCTAGAACAATGGTTTAACAGAGAGAGAATTGGAGACTCGGGTCCCGGGCATCTGGCAGAGCAGGACTGGGCATTTGCTACGGCCCAGCTCCAAGTGAGAGGCTTGGGAAGGGAGGAGACTGCTTCTTTCCTCAGCAGTTTAGCATCCAGTTGGTGTCGCCGAATTAAAACCAACAGCATAGAGGGGCCCAGGTGACGGTTTACAAGAGGTTGATGACAAGGAATGAGGAAAAGGTAAAATCTTCAGGACGAGGGGCAGCCTGGGAGGGCAGAAGCTGGGTTAGACTTAGGAAGCTGTGGGTCAGGAAAGAGGAAAGCGTGGCCCCTGTGCTGGGGGGAGGGTGGGCACTTGCCTCCTGGCTGGTGAGACCCCAGGTCAGGGGTGGGTGGAGAAGTAGGTGAGGCAGGCCGGAGAGTTGAGCCTAATGTGACAGCGATCCTGTTCACCCAGGGTTTCATCCACACCTACTATGTGTTGCGCACGACAGGGCCTAGGACCACATCTCAGCAGCACAGAGCTGGGGCTAGAGAAGCCCCAAAGAGTGAGGCCTCAGCTAGGGAGACAGTTAACCAGAAACAAAGCCACAGGAGTCTGGACTGGGGAGGAAATGGTGACAACAGGGAAGAGGAGCCTGGTGTCACAAAAGAAATGGGAGATCACACCCAGAGATGCCAGACCCAGAATCCAAGAGTTTCAGAAAGGAGCAGGTTCCCAGCCCAAGTGAGGGGGAGCCTATGGGACCACAGACAGACAGACAGACGGACTGATCTACTTGTCATACGAGGGTAGCAACGATTCCCTGCCTACATTTTAGGACTGTGATGACATCACGTGAGAAATTGTTTTTGAACTTATTTAAAATAGGTCCCTAACATAGAATTAGCCAACTTCCCCCATCTGCCCACTAGTGGGCCGCTGCTGTCCCTCTGCCACGCTCTTCAGCTCATCAGTATTCATTTCAGGCATCCAGTCATTCTCCAACTCCAGATTATACCGTTTTTAGAACTATTATCCCCGAACGCCTGCACTTCAGCCTGGTGCTGACTCTTCTTGGCGCCTTGGCCATGGTGTCTGGGCACACACGCTCTCCATTTGCAGTGTTCTCTCTCCACCTTGTGGGTTCCTGATCCCAACGAGGGCCTCTCCAGGGCTGATTGGCTGGGTCGAGTTGTTCTGTCTACCTCGGCTCCACTTCGGCCGCTTGCGCAGGACGAAGATAACCACAGGATGGACGCTGCCCACCCCCACCCCCCTACCCCCGCAGCATTTCCACCTTCCCAGTGTACAGGCCTCAGCTGGTGAGAGGCGGGGCCTCCTATTCATTTTGTAGACCTATTTTGCATAGACAAATTGATTTTCTGCAACTAGATTTTTGATGCTGAGTTACAGTCCTGTGGCTGCACTTACTTACAAGAGACGGGAAAACAAAATGGACCAGAAAAAGGAGTAGAGAGAGGAGGAAGAATCAAAGTCCTGTGCGTAAGAACCAAGGCCTCCCCTCTGCCCCCTCTGTCTTGGTCCCTCAGCCCTCGGCAGCCCTTTTAGCAGCCTCTGTCCTGAAGCTGAGGTGAGGCTTGTAAAAAAGGGAGGGGATAGAGAAGGACGGGGGCATCCCACAAGCTTCTCCCTGCCACCTCAAGCTGTGTTCTCTCCCCACCCATTTACAATGAAGCCGCAGCTTTTGCTTAGCTGCTTCAGCCCTTAGAAAGGGATTCAGTGAACCCCTGCGGCATCATGGAGTTTCAGCAGGAACTCAAGGACTTAACAGGCCCTTTCAATTCTCTCTCTTCTCTGGCATCCAGAAGTCCCAGAGGGACACCCCAGCTTCAGAAAGACTGAGACTTGTGCCTGAGGCGGAAAACCCAAGATCCACCTTGGAGCTATAGTCAGAAAAAACACACACACATTGCTTGATGAAGTGCATGGGGCAGAAATTCAAGTATTTTCAGAGCAATTCATATTAGAAAACATTTGCACTTTTCCTAAATTTTCATCCTTTTCTTTCATGGCAGTTAGTATCTGAAACATTTGCTACCTCTGAGCTACAGTGTTCAGCTCCCAACATAAGGACCAGCAACACGTGCTCACATAGATCCATTAGAGGAATCACCTAAAGTCACCTAACGTCAACAAACAACATTAGTCACCCACATGGGGATAACTGGCATCACTAGCACCATCGGTCATTACACTGCCTGTGCCTTGCACACAGCCAAACATCCACTACTTTTTATATCCTTCTCAAAATAATAAATTTGAAATTGCTGTGAAGATTCTAAAGCGTTAATAACTGTGCAAAGACAATTCCAGCACTTTCCTCCTTTATATACTGCAAACATAGTTATTAATCATCTTCCAACCTGCTCGTAAAATTGAAAATATACAACACAGTATAGAAAAGAAGAATTAACTGGAACTATAAAGCAGCTTGGAAACCAAGACAGCCGTCCAAAGGACGGGAGGAAATGCCATCGACAACAATTCACAATTTCGGTTTGGCATTAGCAAAGGGAAGCTGGCTGGGAGCTAAAGAAACTGGGGCTGGGGTGGAGCTCTGCAGTGAGGTGTGTGCCCTCAGCCCTGGGTTTGATACCCAGCACAGAAAAAAGAAAAGAGAAAGGAGCTAAATGTTCTGACAGGTTTGAATTTCTTTACGTGTATCTCTCTTTGGCAATAAGCCAGAAGCAACTCTG
Source organism: Urocitellus parryii (assembly GCF_045843805.1). Classification (NCBI taxonomy): domain Eukaryota; kingdom Metazoa; phylum Chordata; class Mammalia; order Rodentia; family Sciuridae; genus Urocitellus; species Urocitellus parryii. The sequence continues at coordinate 82,131,414 of NC_135539.1, forward strand.
TGTGTGTGTGTGTGTGTGTGTGTGTGTGTGTGTGTGTGTGTGTGTGGTATTGTGTATTCAGTTAATATTTATTGGACATTTAGTTTGTAAAAGAAACTAAATGGGGGCCTGGGGAGTGGCTCAGTGGTAGAGTATTTGCCTAGTATGCATGAGACCTGGGTTCAATCCTCAGCACCTCAAAAAGTAAATAAATAAATAAATAAAATAAAAAGAAGCACTAGAAATAGAATAATGAGTGAAATGGACAGAATCCTGCCTTCACAAACTTATATGCTAGTTAATGTTACATGGGATAATTAAAAATCACCTACTTATCTACACATGGGCTCAAGGTATATGTTATGACATATATGTGCATTGTATTATAGTTTCTGCTGTCTTCCCATCTGCAATGACATCTTAATAACACAATAGTTACAATCTATTGCTTCCTGTTATTTTCTGCTTCCATAAACCCTTTCTACTCATTCTCAGTGGGGACTCAAATAAGGCTGTAAGTTACCCAAAAAGAAAACTTTCAAAAATGAATTCTTTGCTTCTTGAGGCTCAAGATGGTGAACAAATGGAACATACATAATTACTGCTCTTCCTTCTCCAGGCTCCATTTAATTGATGGAGAAAAAAAAGATACAAATGGAATAAACCTAAAATAGTACAACAAATGGGAGAATCTAGCTATCAGTAAAGCAGTTTTTAAACAAATTCTGGAATGTGGAAAATGAGACATTTTAACAGGAAAAGAAAAATAGTAAAACAGAGTAGAGGAAGCGATCTTCCAAAACTTGCATGAGAAGTGAGGTGGAGATGCTGGAGGGGGACTCCACCAAGGCTGGAGATGCAAGAGGGGCAGGAGGAAGAATCAGGGGGAGGGTTATCTCTCAGGTCAGGCTAGAGTCTGCTATCGTAAAACATAAGCCTAGATCCCAGTGTTTTGTCCCCATGGATGGTGACCTGAGAGTTCTACTCTGCACCATTCCTGGCCAGACACTCAGGGTGACAGGTTAGCTGGTAGTGAAACATTACCAGCTATGTGCCCAGGAGAACAAGAAGGCCACCCTGCAACAGCCAGTGGCTTCCTTTCATTAATCAAGAGCAAGTCACATTGTTACGTCTAATTCAAAGGACGGGTGGTATATATGTGCAAAGCCAACTACAACTTGGTGTGCTTCTGAGTATGCTGGAGAATGTCATGGAGAGTACTGGTGTTCACCCCAGCAGGTTCCCTTTCCCTTCTTCAGCGTGTAGCTATGCTTCATGCTTGAATCACAAACCGCTCCTCACTCTACAGCATGTCAGTGGGACAAACGAAGGAGTCCTAGCCAGTGGAATGTGGTAGAAGCACCATTTCCAGGCTTGCCCATGAAGCCTCCCTCATGAGCTTCCCTTAAACTCTTTCTTCCCTCCAAGGAGCAAAATTGAAGGGCTCTGATGCTCTGGAAGTTGATGTTACAACAAAATGGAAAGAGCCAAAAACTCTAAGTCATTGCTGGAAAAGAGTCCCCATAGCGAACAAACCAGCCAAGAAGAGTGACCCTGGATTCCAGTGAGAGAGATATATAGTTTGCATTAAGCCATTGAGATCTGGGGGCTGTTTGTTAAAGCAGCTAGATTTTATAAACTTAGTAAACCAGAATATTAGAACACAAAATCCAATTGACCTTGAGATTCCGAACCATTCCACTTTGAGGCACAGGATCAGTGACATAAAATACATTGCTTTCTCTATGGGTTCAATTACACTATTTATTTCTACAGTGAGTAACAATTATATAATCATATTATAAATGTTTTTGAATCAACTAGAAGCAAAGTACAAAAGATAAAAATATTAATTGTGGTGTATGGAACAAAATGTAAATGTGATAGCTCTTGACAATTTATTCATGCGCTCAGATGCCATTTGCCTTGCACCTACTGGGTGTTGCTACCTTTCTCGGTCCTGGGGACACTCTAATGAGTAGTATCAAGCTAACACTAAAACTGGAGCTGAGAGATGAGCTGAGAGCTCTTCTCACACCAGGAGGAAGTGGATGCTGTCTAAAGCAGATGGAACGTGGACCAGAGGTTCATGGGTATTCATGTAAACCAGCAGAATTCCAGCAAGTCACAAATGTATAAGCAGGATTAAGAGAAGGAGGTAAGAGAGAGTGTAAGTGGAAAAATTACCCTCTGCAACACCTAGGAGCCAACAGGTACTGTCAAAGGTCAACAGCTTTGGAATTCTAGGCAGAATGCACTATTTAAAGTCACGGACACCAACAGTAGGAGAACTGAACAAGCAAAGGCGACAGTGATTGTCCCTGAGCAGCAGGTCACAGGGCGGATGGGGATGCTGTACTGTGCCATTTCCCTTCAGCATATGGATGCATTATGTGGATTAAACAAAGCAACAGCAAAGAACCATTCTGGTGCCTGTCAGGATAAAACCTGCATAATTGACAGGATTTTGATTCCATCTTGCAACAGAGATCACTTAGCCCTCTCAAGGAGGTCTGGTGAGAGACATAGGGCAGCTTCCTGGGACAGAAGAACTTCCCTGGTTGACCAGCTCCTTAACTGAAACATTGGAAGATGCTCCCTCAAAGCAAAGCTGCCTTGAAAGCCTGATGAAGGCTCCCTTTGCCCATCCACTCCCCTCCTGGAACAGCTGAGGTCACAGTGATGGAGCAGGATCCCCGGGGAGTGCATGGACAGCTTGGGCATAGCAGGTGTCAAGGGACAGTCCTTCAAAGTTCACACATTTGAGAAAAATGGTCAAGGCCAACAGCAAAACAAGACATTAAAATGCCAACTCAGACATCATTAATGCTGATTTTTAAGACATGTCCCAAGGCAGAAAAGAAAATTAAGCTGTTGGTTTCTGTATTGGAAGTTCTGAAGCTACTGTGTGGCAAAAAGCTATCTATTATAACAAAATGCCCCAAACTTGGCAGCTTCCTAAAGCAACCACCATTCCACTGGGTCTCACAATCTGTGAGGCATGATTTGGGGCAGAGCTCATCCAGTTATATAAATCTCCTGTCCACGTGGCACTGATGGAGGCCACCCAGGTGACAGATGACAGGCTCCAAAATGGCTTCCTACACATCTAGTGCTTTGGTGGGGACTATAGGAAGAATGGGCTCACCTAGGATCATGGGCCAACCCCTGACACATCTCCACGTGATGGACTTCTCACAGGGCAGCTGGGGACTGTCAGAGAACAGGACACTCCAGCACGTCAGAGAGCATAGATGGATCCTGGAGGCAAGCTGAGATTCATGCCTAAAGTTCTATCCAAATGTGGGACCCCAACCAAGAAGAAGAATGGATGGGCAAGAGCAAGACAAAGGGCGTAAACTGAACTGCAGAGCCAAATGGGTGAGAGTGGGGGATTTTTAAAACTATTATTGTAGGGCTGGGGCTGGGGCTCAATAGGAGAGCACCAGCCTCATACATGTGAGGCCCTGGGTTCGATCCTCAGCACCACATAAAAATGAATAAAAAAAGATATTGTGTTCATCTACAACTAAAAAAATATTTTTAAAAAACTATTATTGTGATAAAATATATGTGACGTTGAATTAGCCACTGTAACTACTCTAAGTGCACAGTTCAGGGCCTCGAGTACGTACATTGCTGTGCACCCATCTCCAGAACTAGTTCATCCTCCCCAGCTGACACTCCATACTCTTCCATGTCTTTCAGTGGCGAGATGCCACCTTTTCCATTACCACTGGGTTGAGTCTAGACTTGCTTACTTGAGAAAATGAGGGCACGTTAAATCTATAAAGGAACTCAGATGACCTCTAAAGATCATTTTGGGACTTTCTCAGTTCTATCAGAAGGACTGGAAATGAAGCACTGGTCTTTCCACGCCCAGAAAAGATACCATTCCACATCCTCCCCTCCCTCCCAGCCCTGGGCAATTGTGCTTTTCTGTGTTCTGTCTCTGCATTTGAGGACTCTCAAGATGCCATGCAACTGGGTCATACGCTATTTGCCCCTTTGTGCCTAGCTTATCTCACTTAGCCTACTGCCCTCCAGGTTTGCCATGTCAGAATGCCCTCCCTTTTGAAAGTCTGAATGATGTTCAGTGTGTCCATGAGGACTTTTGCTTGCCTATCCCTCTGTTGACAGATGCTCAGGTGGCTTCTGTCTCTTGGCTATTGTGAATAGTACATTATGAAAATGGGCGTACGAATCCGAGTTTGAGCCCCTCTTTCACCGGAAGTGAGTGTTTTGAGGAAACCAGAAATTGAAAAACATACAAGCAGATAATTTAGACGTGATCTGGAAGAATCCCCAAGAAAGAACACGAATATCTGCGGCTGCCTATTAGATGTTCCCAGGGCGGGCTCCTGCGGGCAGCCTCATGTGTGTCCAAGGAATCTGCTCTCTTCCTTAACACATCTATAATATTTCTCCCAGTTCCCTTTATGACCAAAGATAGACATTCAAGAACCATCTGGCTGAGATGAGCAAGTGCGATCTGTGGCTAGAGCCTCAGACTCATTCATCCTTCAAGATGTGTTTTCTGAGTGTACCTCTATGTGCCAGATATTATGTTAGGTGCTTGGGACACACTGTGAACAAATCAGAGGGCACCCCTGTCCTCATAAGGCCCTCATCCCAGTGATGGGAATCAGAAATAAGAAATAGGCCCCATGGTAGGTGAGCTATGGGATGTTATATATCACCTCATCTGATAAATAAGCTCATCCATTTATTTAACCATTCTGCAATATTTACTGGACACCTGCCATAAACGGGCCCAGCAACAGAGCTCCACAGAGATCTGCAGAGCTGAACCAGCCAGCACGCTCCACATAGACTCCACATGGGTTGCATTCTACTTGCCAGAACTGGTGTTTATAATGGGGAAAATGTGAAATAAAGATCTGAGCCCAAGGAGACTAGAAGATATGTTCAATTACTGGACATTCTATTGTAAAATCAATTAGGACCTCTGCAAGCTCTACTAGCAGAGAATTTGCCATCACAATCCAGGATAAAATAGACACAGGGCCGTGCTCCAGGCATCCTTGTATAACTTCAGATCTAATCCTCAGTTTTGTTGCAATTAAAGAATAACAAGCAAGCATTCCCAAAAGCCTGACAAACTCACTAGATTCTAAAAGTGTGTCTTTACAAATTTAGCATCTCAAGGGTGATAACTCTCTCTTACACATTTTACTTCAGAATATTCTTAATATCTGATCAGAAAGCATAGACATAAAATTACGTGAGAACTTATATGTCAAATGGTGAGAAATATTCTTTTGCATACAAATCTCATTTGACATTCTTTCAAGAAGGGTCTACAGTTCAAAGCTGCAAAAAGAAAGGGAAAAAAAAAAACATTTACAAATTACCAAGGAATTAAAAAGCAGAAGCAAAGGCCCACCACTGGGTTTGGCTAGTAAGTATATTTATCCTCCAGTCAAGCAACCTGCGGTGGCAGGGGCTTGTGGGCCACCTCCACCCTCCTCTTGGACATTCTAGTTGGATTGAGGTTAGTGGCTATCTGCAGGAGCATAGTCTGTCCCCAGGATGGAGACCAGAGACTGAACTAGGCTCACAGGGCCAGTATCACACATCCTCATCTGCACATCTGTTCCCCTCTTGGGGACCAGCCACTCTTCCTTGTCCTCCAGTGGCAAGATGACATCTTTTACATTACCACCGGGTTGAGTCTGGACTTGCTTTCTTGAGAAAACGAGGGCACGTTAAATCTCTAAAGGAACTCAGATGACCTCTAAAGATCATTTTGGAACTTTTTCAGCTCTATAGGACTGGAAATGAAGCACTGGTCTTTCCATACCCAGAAGGTCTGTCACAGACCCCCTTCCCTGGTTCATATACCAGTTCCTACATATGCAATCAACCTCTTTAAGAATGCCAAAGCCTGGGACCCCAGGGAAGACAAATCCAGGGTCATCTTTATTTTCCTACGTTTCCTGCCCATTAGGCACCCACTTACTGGGCTGCTCCTGAGTGCCTGGCTCTGGATGGGACCCTGTCTCTCCAGAGCATTCACAAACCTCTGGCAAGAGAGACACCAATAAGTCTGTAGTAGTGTGACATGTGCTTTGTTTCTCAAATTTAGAAAGGTGTGACAGTGACGCATGTTGCTATCTCTGTGGCCCTTTGGAAAGATTGAAAATGACCTCATGGCAGAGGACAGCTCTACTCACCAGAAGAACCCAATAGAAGTTCAATTGCAACTGCACCCTTTACTATGGGAGCAAGCCATGGGGCCCCACCTTAGGCTCTAGCATTTCCCTGATGGGAGATAATGATCACATTCTCATCTCAGGAAGGACAGCTCTGGATTTCTCTCTCTCTCTCTCTCTCTCTCTCTCTCCATCCTTCTCCCCAAATTCCTCTCAGCCACACTGTCACACAGAAGGGACAGTTGTGGCCCCTCCCCACGCACCCACGGGGGCTGCGGGACTGACAGGAAGGGGGAATTCTGCAGACATCTAAAAAGTATCAGCCTGCCCTGGTCTTGGAGCACTAGTGGCCATGGAACATGAAAAATTAATTAGGAGAACATGAGTGCCTGAGCTTCCTTCATCCCCAGACCAAACCAAATCAATACAAAAGGCAAAACCTCATTGTGCACGACCCATGGACTGCCAGACAGCCACCAGAATGGCAGACTATTTGTAACGGGAAGACCCCCAAATTTCCCCAAATCATAGAGTCTATAAGATTTACCCCCAAGCACAGTGGGTCCCTGGCAGGGCCATGGTTTGCACCTGTCTCTGTTGATCTCTTGAGTCAGAACCTAGAATCATTCCCAGCCTCACAAGTGATGGAGAGGAAGGTCAAGGGGGTTTCAGGTGGCAGAGAAGCCCTAACCCCTTCCCTAAAACTGAACCTCCACTGGGAGTGGACAGAGAAGAACGTACCTAGGCTCACCTGGCTTTGACCTGCCTTGACCCCAGTACATGGCCCCCTCTGTGCCTGTTGAGTAGCTACAGAAATAAGAACTTGAATCCCGAGAGCATTCCGGGTGGCCAGCGAGGGCTGCAGGGAGCCACAGTGCAGCTGCCACAGGCCTGACGGGGCCAGAAGCCCTGTGCGTGATGGGTAGCAGGGCTGGTCCAGGGCCCGCCTGGGTTAACTAACTCTCGAATGAGGTAGTGGTGACACAGTACCTCTGGGCCGGAGCAGCGTTCTGAGCGAGAGTCAGGTTGCTTGTTCAGTCCTATCGTTCAATCTCTGCTGTGAGGTTTACAGTCTCTTTTGAGGCTTTTTATTTCTCTGGTCGTGTTAGCTTCCTCCTTCCCAGAGCTGTGAGTTTGGAGAAAACTCTTTCTGGTGTTGAAAGATCAAGCTCAGTGTTAGGAAAAACTGGGTGCACCCAGCCCAGCCCTGTGCCCCTTCTGGTCGCATGAGAAGTCACTGAGTGACTCAGCATGTCAGTCACATATAGGGGACATGGGGACAAAGGCGTGTGAAAGGCCAACAGCTAGGGAGGAGAGAGAAGGCCACCCTGCGTAGGTGCTGCCTCCACATCAGGGTGACGAGGAGCCTATCCCTCCTTACCAGCTCTGACAAAGCTCATGAGCCCAGTCCTGTCAGCAGGTAGGGGCGAGAGAAGACATGGAGCAGCTAGTCAACCACATGAGGGGCAGGGTGCCCATGTGACCATGCTCTGCATCCCCATTCCAGGAAGCAGGGTCATCTAGCTGGTGCGACTGACTTGGCCGCCCCAAAGCCATCACAGCAGAGAGGAGGACATCAAAGATCACAAAGGCGCCTCACAGTCTGGATTCTCATGATATTCTGTTCCCAAAACCTCTGCCTAGCCAAGGTCTGATCACCAGGCAGAATGAACTCTGAGATCATTAGCTTGAGTTTTTACGTTGGTAAAATTTACGGAAGCATTGCTTCAGATGTACATAAGCACCTGCCCCTGCCCTGGGCCCACTCCTGTACCTGTTAGAGCACCCTGAGATGCTGCTTCCACTCCATGTGCTGGCTCCAGGGACACCTTCCCCCCTCCCCCCGGCCCGCCAGCTGAGAGCTCCAATGGAGATTGGTGAGCCTGGAACACCCGTGTCTGTTCTGGTGAGCTTGCTGCTCCTACAGCAGAGAGCCATGGCCCAGAGACTCCATAATGGCCTGGATGTTAGACTTACCTCCCACCAAGAAGGGCATTGGGACTGATGCTATCAAGTCCTCAGCCCTGTCCCCACCAGACACCTAAGAAGATCAAACCTCCTGCTCAGCATCACTGGACCCCTATTACTAATAATGCAAGCTGGTCCTCCACTTCTCCCAACTCCCCAGCCCTCCCAGGGGCCCTTCAGCAATTGGAGGGTATCAGCAGAAAACCCTTAGCTTAGCTTCTCTGAACTGTCCCTTGGCCTCTTGCTCTGAATGTAGGCTCTACATTGCACTCTCTGCAACAGAGACTGATGTAGCCACCTTGAGAAGGGCCCCCTAGACCCCTTATAAAAGGGCTCTATCACTCTCACCTCAAGACTCCTGATCATGCACTCTGTTTTATGTTCATCCCAGCACTTGCAATGTGAAGTTGTCTTGATTTCACATGTGCTGACTTATTTGCTCTTTATTTCACCATTCAATACAAAAGCAACATAAAAGGATCCTGTATGTCAGAGTCGATGTTGTAGCCTTATCCTATAGCCCAGAACAGAGTATGGCCTCATAGTACATGCTTAATAAATATTTGCTGAATTGAAAGTAGCAATATACAAAATCAGCACATGAAAATCAACAGCTTTCTATATACCCATAATGAATCCACTGAGAAAAAAATAAGGAAAATAATTCTATTCACAATAACTTCAAAAAATAAAAGTAGATACCTAGGAATAAATCCAACCAAAGAGATAAAAGACCTCTACAATGAAAATTACAGAACACTGAAGAAATATATTTAAAAACAAAAAAAAATCCTAGAAGACAGAAAGAGTTCCCATGTTCATGGATAGGCAGAATTAATATTTTATTTTATTATTTCTCCTAATAAGGTTAAAATTACCTTATTAGAAAAACAATCTACAGGTTTAACAAAATCTCCATCAAAATATCAATGATCTTCTTCACAGAACTAGAGAAAACAATCCTGAAATTCCTATGGAAGAACTAAAGACCCAAAGATCCAGATTAGCCCACCCTCACCTTTTTTTTTTTTTTTTTTTTTTGGCACTGGGTATCAAACCTAGGGCTTTATATGGGCTAGGCAAGTACTCAACCACTGAGCCACATGCACAATACAAACAGACATTTCTCAAAAGAAAAAGTACAAATAACCAACAACTATATGAAAAAAAATGTTTGGGGGGGCTGGGGTTGTGGCTCAGAGGTAGAGCCTAGTACAGGTGACGCCCTGAGTTTGATCCCAAACACCACATAAAAACAAAGAAAGAAATTAAAAATTAAAAGAAAATGTTCAATATCTTTAGCCATCAGGTAAATGCAAATCAAAACTACACTGAGATTCCTACCAACATAGTAGCTAATGTAAATTAGCTACTATGGAACTCAATATAGAGGTTATTCCAAAAGCTAAAAATAGAATACCATATGATTAAGCTATCCACTCTTTAGTATTTACCCAAAAGAATTAAAGTCAGTATACTTCAGAGATGCATGCATACCCATGTTTATTGCAACACAATTCATGATAACCAAGTTGTGGAATCTGCCCTGGTGTTGATAAGCAGATGAATGGATAAAGAAAATATGGTATATGTCCACACAGGAGTTTCATTCGGTCATAAAAAAGCACAAAATTATGTCATTTGCTGGAAAATGGTTGGAACTGGAGACCATAATTGTGAGCTAAATAAGTCAGACTCAGAAAGAAAGTATGTTTCCCTTCCTATGTGGAAGCTGGAAGGGAGAAAGGGGCACGAAGGTAGAGGAAAGGAATCAAAGGGAGGGAGGTGAGGAGGTGGAGAAGTGGGGGACTGAAACTGATCCCATCACCTTTTTCTGTACACACAAGTGTATCACAAGGAGACCTACCTGTCTGTAGAGTTATAGGCACCCATTTTTTAAAATGTGAAAAAAAATTGCTGAATTAGACAAATGGATGTGCTCTTCAGAGTGCACTGTGATGTCATGGGGCATGCAGGGGGACTTCTGGAGGTAGATGGCCTGGAATGGCAGAAGAGAAGGGAGAAGAATCCCAGAGGGCAAAGGCAGCACTACAGGAGCCGCAGGTAAAGACGGGCACTGGAGACTGCCGCATGGAGAGGGCAGTGTGACTCTACACACTTACTTGTATTCCCACCAATAATAATAGTGAAAGAACCTTTTAGAACACAAGAAAAGAGGACGGGGGAGACAGCAGCCTGAAAGCCACTGGGAAAGTGGTAAGTCATTAGCAGACCCAAGGAACCTAAGCCAGTACCTCAGAAAGCCAAGGATCCACCCAGTTTGCACCAGAGACTCCCCACAGGCTCAAGAACCTGTAGCAGTCATTACTTCTGGAAGATGTGGAGTAGATAGGGAGATCTAAACCATGATAAGTTGTCCTGAGATCTGCTCCCTGACACCCTCCATCCAGAGGCTGGGTGCACCCCTCATCCCAGTGAAAGACTAAATGCTGGTTCTCTGAGGAGGGTCCCTGGAGGTCGCAGGCCTACTTGGAAGGGAGGACTCTACTTTGTTAGCAACAGGATTAAGTGGACACTCATATAAATGTATTTATAGATGCCGTGAGCCCCCCAGCTCAGCTTCCAGAATGCTGGAATTGAGCCCCGTCTCTCCAGGCAGGGAGTCAGACACACACCCATACAAGACACTTGAGGCCACATGGTTCCCAATGTGGCAGTCCAGCTGCAGTCCCCACAGTGAATCTCACAAAACCATGAGCTCCCAAGTCCACTCAGCACCCCACTCTGAAATCTGAGCAGACCATCCAGCACCACAGACATTTTTGAGAGGGCCCTAACATAGGTGCTAGGAGCCAAAATAACAAGCAGTAAAAAAGATATTTGAAAGAAATGAAGGCCAATGCAAGAAGAAAACAGCGAAAATTTCTCTTTAATGTTGTCATTAAAAAAAAAAAAAAAAGATATTGCTTCCGTAAGACAGGAGGCTTCCAAGAAGGAACACTCAAAAACAAAAACAAAAAATTCAGAAATTAAAAACATGGGAGATTTAGCAGAAGTAATGAAAGATAAAGTCAAGGTAGCCTCTCAGAATGGGAAGGAGATTATAGGAGAGAAATGATAAGAAAATTTGAGCACCAATTTAGGAGGCCTAACACTCAAAGCATAGTTGATATGAAGGAAGAAGAGAGAAAAGGGAAGAAATTATCAACAAAAGAACACAATTTCCCAGCATTGAAGGACCTGAGCTTCCTTTCAAAAAGGCTGAGAGGTACCCAGGATGTTGTCATAAGATTTCAGAATACCAGGAACAAACAATGACACAGAAATCTAAATGACACCAGAAACTAGATGTGATGTCAAAATGTCTCCAGATTGCAAAGGCAATATTATATCCAACAGGGAACGCCATTTCCTGTCAAGTTGTCGATCCATTGATGAGGCAGGATAAATGCTTGGATGTTAAGATGTGCAAAGCCTTAAAATTTACCTGTCATGAACCAAGGGAAACTTCAACTACCTGAGGAAGCTCCATATTCCAACAAAACAATGAAATCAACAAAAGAAAAGAAAAAGGCAACAGCGACAGGAAATAGGAACTCAACAGGTTGATAAAGAAGCCAGACCCATGGTAACACCGGGCACCTGGCATTGAAGACAGACTGGAGCCCATTAGAAAGAAGACACAGTCATGAAAACCTGTTGGTTCTGAACGTACTGAGGAAAGACCGAGAGGCTGGCATGGAGTATGAAGTAGCATGTCCACGGAGAAGAACTAGCAAGCAAACAAGACGACCATTTAGTCCAGAGAAAGCAAAGCCATCTTCATGAAAGGTGATTATGGTTTGCTCTAGGGCTCCGCTTCAAATAGCACTGAAATGGTCATATTAAACTGAACTCTAGATATTGACCTTAACAAAATCATGATACAAATAAGTATTTGAGACATAGGGAATAGGTATCAAATAGGTAGATGCCTGTGGTGCAGGAAATGGGAGGAGAAGGAAGAGAAGGAGGAGGAGGAGGAGGAGATTCCGGTATGAAATGCAGACTGATATTCTTTGAGTGAAATCAATTAGAAGCCATCTAAGTGCGTTATTTAGAGACATGAAGGTAAATCCTGAGAGAATCCTCTGGAAGAGCTGATGGTGGTGGGATCTGTGGTCTCTGGCAATTCTGCCAACAGTTCCTGGGGCACAGGAAGTGGAATCCAGAGTCCCCTCCAGAAGGCCAGAAGAGCACTGGTAGGCAGATAAAGCTCGTGTGTTCCAGCATGACATTCCATCAGCCACACTCCACGGAGTCGGCCAAGGAGAGCTGGTCTGAGAGGCTGGCAGGTGTCCCCCCCCTAATGGCATAGAATGTCCTTGTTAAAGAGGGCCACGTGGTTCATGCCTCTGGGCATTTAGATGAGGGAAATTGAAATTTCCCACGCTTGGTTAGATGACTCTCCAAAGGACCTATAGCCCTTGGGTTGCAGAGGATTCTACAGGCAGGGATGTCTGACACCTTCACTGTTTTGCACCTCCCAAGAAAATATTACCTGCCTTTACGAAACTCTGGTGCCCCTTAAAAAGTGACAGGGAAGCGGCAGAGCCAGGTGATGGCTAAAAGCCTCAGCTTCCTCACCGGGCCCAGGGAGATGTGCTGTGAGGGAAGGCGCCCTTGGCTGTGTGGGACTGGGTGGACCCAGTAGAGGCCCTTCCTTTCCTTGTCCCAGTGGTTCCTGCTGCAGGGTGTCTGTCCTCTGGGATGCCGTGGAGTGGCAGCACTGATTCCACACCACGTGGGATCAGCTGTGAACGCTCCCACGTTGGGGGAGGTGTTTCCTGAGGCGAGAGCTCTGCCTCCACCACCAGCTCGAAGCAGCTGCTGTCCTCTGTGGCTCGAGAAAGAATCTGCTAGGTTTCCTTGCCTTCATTGTTTCAATGTCTTCATTGAGATCCACTTTACAGATCACACAAGTCAACCTCTTGAGGCACACAGGTTAATGGGTTTTAGTACATTCCCAGAGTCGAGCTGTCGGCACAATTTGATGACATGTTCATCACCTAAAAAAAAAAAAAAAAAAAAAAAAACCCACAGGGGCTGGGGATGTGGCTCAGCAGTAGAACACTTGCCTACCATGCTCAAAGCTCTGGGTTCTGTCCCAAGAACCACAGAAACAAACAAACAAACAAACAAACAATCACAGGGTAACCAACCTAAAAGAAAACAATAACAACAATACAGATTTAGTGCCGGTTCCCCTGTTCCACCCACCCTCGGCCCTAAACAACCACTAATCCACTTTCTGTCTCCATAGACTCTCCCGTTCTGAACTTCCATAGAAATGAAGTCACATGTCCTTCTGTCTTTCGTCCCTAGCTTATTTCATGTAGCACGATTTTTTCGAAGGTCATTCATGCTACAGCACGTGTCAGGACTTCACTCATTTTTATGGTCACGTAACGTTCTGTGGTCTGAAAACACGGCTTTTTGCTATCCATCTGTCTGTGGCTGGACGTGTGTGCTGTTTCCACCTTTGCCCATTAGGACAACAGCCACCGAGAAGGTTTGTGCCTATGCGTTTGTTTGCGTGCAACTCTGGAGTCCTGATACTCTGGTGGGCAGGGCCTGGGCTGGCCTCAGCACCTTTTGTCCTCCTGTGGGAGGAAGAAAGAGCCTCTGAACGCACTCCTTCTAGGTCACCCGTCAAGTCCATCTGAGTAAGTTAATATTTTCCCCACTTTCCTAAAGCACCCAACAGCTTCACCAGCTAGCGGATCTTCCCTCCCTCTGGCCCCACAGCACAACGGCATGTGTTGTGACAATCAGAACAGCAGGCCTGTCTTTGCCCCATTTCCTGCCAGACAAGCAGAAGGGACCAGCTCCCAGGACCATCCAACCCTTGGCGGTCTTTTTCCTGGACCACATCCAGCACCAGGCATTGTAGATCTCCTTCTCCAGGAAGCTGACCTGGGTGGAGTCTAGCGGGCAGGAGAGTTGCTAGGGCAGGTCCTGGAGCCAGCTGCTGTGTGAGGGAGGGGACAAAGCAGGACCAGGCAGAGGGAGAAGTTGAGACATGATGTCAAGCTAGTGTCAGACTAGGACGACCTATGGGAAGCTCTGAGCTGGTTTGGCCCCTAGTTGGTCCACGATGGTCCAACTGGACAGGCCTCTGAACCCCTGCTGTGATCAGTCACTGTGTGGGGCCACACAGGAAGGTGTGACAATGACCAAGGCTGTAGATGCAGCTGAGGCTGTGGTCCTCCCAGAAGCTGCGGCCACAAGTCCTTCTTCAGGGGTCCTCTGTGGTGCACCTCTGGCTCCAGTCCAGTACTTTACTGAAAGGAGGCTCTGGAACATTTTTGGAAGCAGAAACTCTCCACCCATCCTGGGTCTCTCCATGGGAAGGATGACGTTTCACCTCCAGGCTTCCTTAGCCGGTCTTGATGACCGCCCTTTGCTCCTCCGAGGCCAGGGTCTCTGCATGCCCAGCACTCCCCTCTGACCATGGATTCCTTTTCTTCTTCAAATCACTGACTGCTCAAATCTGAGTACAGAAGCCAACAGTAAACTGCCAAGGCCAGAGCTAAGCACAGGGAGCACAAGGTTGGAGGAAGAAATGGAAGGGCAACTTTGTCTCAGTAAAGCTGCGGCCTTCGGAGGGAGACGAGATATATTAGCTGGTGGTGCTGATGCCCACCAACACCACACCACCTCTTCTCAGTTTCCTTCTGCTACTCATAATCCCAGAGTGTAATCTCTCATGCGCACACATGCACACCACATGTGTGTATTTTTAACTTCATATCTCAAACCATTTGTCAACCTAACATTCAGCACCAGCCACCTACAATCACCACCTCGTAGCTGCAAAAATGCAGCCTACTGTGGAATAGCAGCTGCTCAGCAGCCCAGAGCAGTGCCACGGAGGAGCCCAGGGCAGGACCCAAAGCCAACGGACATAGCAGGTGAAGCAGCAGGTGGGACTCTAAGGAGCAGGAATGAGAAGCAAACAGCAGACACTGGGCTCAGAGAAGCATCATGACCTCATCTCTGTGCCCACCATGCTCTGGACCTGACCCCAGTGCCTGAAGCCCCCTGCATCCAGACATCAGGGAATGAAAATGCTTTACAGAACACACATCCCAGCTGTCGTACACCAACAGTAAAATCTGCGGCCGTCTAACTGAGGTGACCTAGGTATTGCAGTCATCTGGACGTCATCTACAGGATTCAAGAAAGGGTGTGTAGGTTCCATGCAAGCCCTCTCCTTCTACAGAAGATGTGAGCATCAGCAGATTCTGGTATGGGGGGAGGGGGTCCTAGAGCCAACCCCTAGTGGATGCTGAGGGCAACTATACCTCTTCTGAAACAAAAGGGTAAATGTTAACAACCTCAGATGCTGTTCTCCTATTTTAATTTAAGTATTACACACACACACACACACACACACACACAAAACTGGAACAATAAAGGAAGGAAGATCATTCAGAACATCATCCAGTTACTGTCTTCCTTGGTCCTTATTTGTTCTCAGTCCTGTTCAAAGAACCCAACAAGCTGAATGAAGTATCATATCCGACATATGATTTTTCTCCTCTGCATTTTCCACTTTATTCATAGGCATCTTTTTCTTGCAGCAGTCGCTCGGCTCCACCCTACACATGGAGGGTAAGCTGAAAGCAGGGATTCACCTGTGCCTGTCTCACTTCAGGCATTCATTGAACGCTTGCTTAGCGGACCACAGTCTTTATCATTATATCTTAACAGCTGCTTCCGTTGCCTTGCGTAGGTGGTCCTGTGGCTGGCACATGTACAATAGAATTACAGCCCTCTCCATACCCAGCGTGCCTTCCTGCCCTTTAGTTACCTGTCTACTATGAAATCTCAAGAGTGGAGTCTGTGATTTAAGTGGTTTTGCATTTTTATGCTTCTTGATATGTATTTCCAAACTAGTTTGCAGAGAGAGATTTTTCAACATAGACTGCTACTAGCAACGCCTGGGTGCAGGATCAGCAGCCCAAGCCGACTGATGGGGGTGGAGACCAGGCGCAGGGAGCAGGCAACATGCCGTGACAAGAGGACCATAGTTTGTAAATCCCAGGAGCTTGCGCTGCCTCCCACCCTCTGTGCCCTGTGCCCTTGTACTCCCAGGGCTCTGTAAAGCTGTCCCCTCCCTCTCACTTGGTCTAAATCATTAAGAGTAAGCTCGTGGCGGGATCCCATCTAGAAACCTGTTCTGACGGAAAATTGGACAGCGGAGATGCCTCTTGGAGCTCTCAAATTCCACGTGGGCTGAGCTCAGCCTTCACACATCTGTAGCCTCCATCTGTTCCTCGGCTGTGGGACACCATCCTCTGTCTGGGCCCTGCTTAGTTTGCACAGACACGTCTGTTCAAGAATTTTACTTGGCCGCCCACTCCCCCTCCACAGCTGCCTGTGCTCAGCCTACAGCACCCATCACCTTCTCTCCATCTGCTGGGAGCACATGGGGCATTGCACAGAGAAGAAATGCAGACCAAACTCACAGCGTGGCTCCATCTATGAGTTACCAGTGGTCCCGCAGGTGCCTGCTGGAAAGAAGAGTAGAAAAGATACTGGGCACCTGAGTCAGAAGCCCTTGCTCTACTTCCAGCTCTGAGAAACTGCAGGGCCATAGTGACTCCCTCACCAGCCACAGTCCGTAGCTCCCCTCTCTGTGCAGGAAGGACAGTTGTTCCAGCATCTCTCACATGGTAATGGTAAGAAGGGGCTGGAACTGTGTGCAAGAACACAGCACACTGTGAAGTGTCTTGAGATGCCAATGCCGCCAATGCCACCTGAGAGCCAACTCTAAAACGCACAGAGCACCTAGTGGCAGATGTCACTGTCTGACGGCACAGTGGCTACTCTATGCCATACTCCTTTGTTGCTAGAGGAACCCCAGTTGTGTTCAGGTGGCAAGTGGCTTTGTGTCCAGCATGACAGAGCTGAAGGAGTGGTGGAAATCCCACCTCTTCCTAGCTACTGTGAGCCTGGCCTGAGGACCCTGTCAAGCTGCTGAGGGGGCACTGTGGAGCCCGGCACCTGGCCTGCTGGGAAATCCTCCCCCTGATAGAACAGAACTGCCTGCTCCTTTCTGCTTGGCTGGTCCCAGGAGCAGCCCAGGATGCTAACCCAGGGCTACTCGGGTGAACCTGCAGCACTGCCCTTCTTAGACATAGGAATGCAAGACTGGCATCCACGGCTTGCAGATCATGTCATTTCTGAGCATCACTCCCTTCTGAAGTACCTCTTGGTGGCTTCCAGGCTTGGGGAGTTAAGAATGAACGCTCATAAAAAGTCACAGGAAGGGTTTTGTATAGACATTCAAATTATTTGGGTTAATACTTAGGAGGGTGATTCTTGGATTTTATGGGATGACCATTTTTTTTTTTTAGCTAACATCATATTTAATTAATAGAGAAACACTGAACAGGTTTTCACTAAGATTCCCTAAGGCAAATATTTTTCTTTTTTTTATTGGTTGTTCAAAACATTACAAAGCTCTTGACATATCATATTTCATACATTATATGGGATGACCATTTTTATCTTTGCAAGAAACTGTCATATTGCCTTCCAAAGTGGTTGTTCTGTGTTTCATTCTCACCAGTAGCTAATGAATTTTTGTTTCTTTGCATCCTCATTAGCATTTGGTATTGTTGCGAATTTTTCATTTTGGCCATTTTAATAGGTATGCAGTAGTATTACATTACTGTTGTAATTTATAACTCCCTAACGAAAAACAAGGCTGAGAATCTTCTCATGTGCTTATTTGACAGTTGTAGATCTTCTCTTAAAGGTGCCCATTCAAATGTTTTGCTCACTTTTTGTTGAATTATTTTCTTAATGTTGAGTTTCAGTAATTTGTATATTTTGTATGCCAGTTGTTTTTTTCACATATATTTTACAAGTATATTCTCCCATCATCTTCAAATCCTCAGTATTTTTTTTAGAGCAGAAGTTTTAACTTTTTAAAAAGGTCAATATAGGTCGGGTCGGTGGTGCATGCCTATAATCTCAGTGACTTGGGAAGCGGAGGCAAGAGGGAAGCTTGCAAGTTCAAAGCCAAACTCAGCAATTTAGCAAGGCCCTAAGCAACTTAGCGGGACCAATGGGTGTGGCTCAGTGGTTAAGCACCTCTATATTCAATCCCTGGTACCAAAAAAAAAAAAAAGTACAACTTGGAATTTGGCATATTAGCCCTACTAAACTAGAATATAGTATCTATTATATGGTAGAAACCAAAAAGGAAACTTTCTGTTGACTCCCTTTTTATGCTTTATGGTAGGTAGCAGGGGGGCAAATGCATTTATAGATCATTTCTAGGCATATTTTGAAGCTAACGACCAACCTATCTCTACCTATACTCTTTATTTTACTAAAAAAGGCATAATGGCCTCTTAAAGAGAGAAAAAATCACTATTCTATATTTAGCTGTATTTACCTATTGCATTTCTATATTTTTTTGTTTGCATGGTAAAAAAATTCACATAATAAACAATCTTGTGATGTAAAACAAAAAGAGCAATTTATCAATTTGTTTCTTTCACAGGTGGAGTTTTTAGTGTATGCAAAAACTCATCCCCTGGGCTGGGGATGTAGATCAGTGGTGGAGCTTTTGCCTAGCACACACAAGGCCCCAGATTTAATCCCTAGTACCACAAATAATAATAATTTGTATAAGTTTTTTAAAGTTCTTTTAAAAAACAACCTCAACCCCAAACTCAAGGTCATTAGGTCTTCTCCTGCTTTCTTGCATTTTGCATTTAGGTTTATGATAGATTCACAGTTAACTAGTGTGAAAACTGGAAGGTCCTTGTTTGTGTTTTTGTCACAGGTGGTGGTTCTGACTTGATTTGTTGGAAGGATTACCCTTCTCCATAGATACTTTGTTGCAGATGAGCTATGTTCTTTGGATTCTATTTCTGGCTTTGGTATTCTGTTCTGTGGATCTGTCACTTCTTGCACTGATGCCACACAGCCTGATCCCTGTTGTTGATAGTAAGTCATGAATGTGGGTGGTACCCATCCTCAACTTTGTCCTCCCTCAAGACCACGTTGGCCTCCTGGGCTTCTGCCTCTTTATATATATTTTATTTTATTTTTTTTATGTTTTAGAAAAATGTTTATTTAATATATTTTAATATTTAATGACAAGCAGTATTCAGCAAAATTAAAAATAATCAAATACTGATACAGCAATGTCTAATTTAAGATACTACTGAGTATTATCAATATGCTAATTCCCCAAGTGATCTTATACTTTGGAATCCTTTTCAAGGTTAAATAGGCAGTAATTTTATATTGATAATTTTTTTTTCTTTATATATATTTTAGAACCAGTGTGTTGATATCCATGAAATTACTTACTAGAATTTTGGCTGGGGTTGTACAGAATCTATGGCTCAATTTGGGAAGAATTGACATTTTGACAATATTGAGTCTTCCGATTCATGAACATAGAATATTGCTCCAGTTAATTAAATATATATATATCCTTTTTTTTCCCCTTAAACAACAGAGCACGAGGTATAAAGAAGCAGCCACTGAGATGGTGACTCAGAAGAAGTAATGGGCAAATCCCCTTTTCAAATACAATTTGGGAAAAATATCCTCAAAATAGGGAAGAGACAGACCTCAATGTAAACAATGCACAAATAAAGAACCAGGAGTTCTTTTGATATTCAGACAAACATTTACTCTATTAACAGGATTACTTCAGCCTCAAAACAAAAGCTCTAAAGCTCTCTTTTTAAAAGAATTTAGAGCACATAAACAGTTGTCTAAAGTACATAAAGAGCCAAGAGCATAAATGTAAGTTCTCTTTTTAAAAGAGAGAAAACGGAAACCTCATTTACTTATCATTAGTTAGGCCAGTGATCCATGACTGTGTTCAGCTACAACCTAATTTATTTCAGCAAACTAGGGCGTGGCTGCCACTGACAGAATAGGAAGAAAATGGAAGCAGTTCTTGTTATATTTGGGTCAGAATAGAGTTTAGTCTCAATTTTCTAGGTCATGTAGGTAAAAGTGGTGCTTGGGACTGAAGGACCAGCCATGCTTGCTTCTCTGCTCTCCACGACAGAAGTGGACACAAGCATAGCCCACATCCACTCCAGCAGGAATGGTGAAAGGTCTTGGTTATTCACTCACTGACTTAATCAACAGGTCTGTGTTGTGCACCATGCTCCAGGCACTAGGCACAGAGGGGAGACCTGTCCTGAAGGACAGTGCACAGCCCAAGGGCAGAGATGGGAGGTTCTATTTCCCCGGGGGGCAGGAAGGGTTTCCCAGGGAGATAGGAGAGCAAACACGAATCCAGAGGAGCTCCGTGTGAGCTTCTGGAGGAAAACAGCTCCAGACAGGAAGGCGGGTGCAGAGGCGGAGCATCCTTGAGGTTTCTGAGGAAGAGGGAGGCTGGGAGTGGAGGGGTAGGAGGCCCCGGGGAGGTCAGCTCAGAGGGGACACCCAAACCCTGGAGGGCTTGGAGCAAGAGAGCAAACTGATCTGATTTCCTTTTGTTAAACATCTTTTTTTTTTTTCTTTTTAAATTGTAGAATAAAATGAAGGTCAAGGAAAAAAAAAACCACAAAGGAATAGTATATCTTTGAATGATTCTAAGCAAGCACTTTTGCCTACCACCAAGGCCAAGTTCAAGGCTTGCCAGCCATTCTCCAAGCCTCTCCAAGTGACCAGTCCTCCTCTGGAGAAGTTTTCCTGCTGGTCACCTCCTCCTTCATGGGCGCCTCGTGGAGGTGTGCAGTCTGACCCTCCTGCTGACGCTGGCCACCTGACATGTGTGGACAGTGAAGTCAGAGGACCAGGGGAGAAGGAGCAGAGCCGGGAGGAGGCTGGTGCTGCCGGGGGAAGCGATGTCTACGTTTCTAGAGGTGGAAGAGGAATGGGATTGGAGAATCTTGGAAGGCAGAGACAACAGGGTTTGCAAGTGGCTTCAGCAGGAGAGCGCGTCAGAATACAGAGTCACCCAGGAGGCGTGCTGGCCTCCACAGCCACGAGTAGACCCAGGAAGCAGGTGTCCGACCTCCTCTACCTCCACAGCCTGTGCCATGTGGCTGCCGACCAGGAACAGAACACACCCAGACATGCCCACTATTTCTTAGTTATCTTATTTACTTTGTTTCTCATGATAAATATCCATTTTTTAAATGTTTAGAAATCTACTTGTACGTTTTTGAAAATTTAGAAAATAGAAAAGAATAAGAAAGATGGAAAGAAAATGGAATAAGGACCACCTTTCCCCATGGGCCAGCACCAGCCCCCGGGCACTCAGTGTGGGCTACTCCAGACTTTGGCAAATCTCCACTCGCGGGGTCACCACCAGGATCGTGGTCCAAGTTCGCCTTGAGTTTCATTTTCCCTTCTAGCAACCATACATGATCTTCATTTAGTCCTCGATCTGTTGTTGCTTTGCTTGGACTCGTCTCTCAGCTCCAGCCACCATGGACCACGACAGACCGGAGGCCTAGACACCAGCCATGGCTGAACAACAGGATGGGAGCCCAAGGCCAAGGTGTCACCAAGGCCCCTTTCCTGAGAGGCCTTTCCTTGACTGCTTTCTGGCTGAGTCCTCACGTGTCCTTTCCTCTGTGCTCTCAAGGACAAAGAATGCTCTGGCGTCTTTCTCCTCCTATAAAGATACCAATCCTATCTGATTAGGTCCCCACCCGTACAACATCATTTAACCTGAATTGTCTCCCTCAAAGCTTGTCTGCAAATACAGTCCTCCTGGGACATCGGGACTCCAAATTATGAATTTTGACAGGGTGTGGGGTGGGGAGGCAGGACACTTTTCAGTCTATACACTCTCCCAAAGAATTCATAGACTTTAAGAGCAAATACAGATTAGAAAACTTATTCTATTCTCATTGATCAGTTTAAAATACAAAACTGATACAAACCTAATACATTTTATTTTCCATCCAGTCTTGAAGCAGAGCAAATGTCATCATCTCAGGGGAGAACAGGTCAGTGCTCTTGAAAGTGCCTTGGACCCCCAGATTTGCCCACTATGTGTTGATTTCCAGATCAAAGAATATTTATTTATTCACTAAGAGCTGGGGTGTTGGTATATTGCCCAGGACAGTCCTGAACTTCTGAGCTCAAGTCATCCTCCTGCCTCAGGCTCCCTATGGGCTAGGAAATCAGGTGCACACCCCCACCCCAGCTCAAGAATCTGGTTTTAATAACATCATAAATATACATTATAAAGGCATCATAAATATACATTGGAAAAAAAGGTAGTCTATATTCAACAACTGGTGCTGGGAAAACTGGAAATTCATACATAGAAAAATGAAATTGAACCCCCATCTCTCAACCTGCAGGAAACTCAACTCAGAGTGGATCAAGAACGTGGGCATTAGACAAGAGACCCTGCGCCATTTGAAGAAAATGTAGACCCAACTCTTAATCATGTCAGCTTAGGAACCGACTTCCTCAATAAGACTCCTAAAGCACAAGAAGTGATCAAGAATCAATAATTGGGATGGCATCAAGCTAAAGAGCTTCTTCATAGCAAAGGAAACAATCAAGAACATGAACAGACAGCCTTATGGATGGGAGAAAATCTTTTCTACCTACACCTCAGATAGAGCATTAATCTCCAAGATATATAAAGAATTCAAAAAACTTAATATCAAAAAATAAATACCCCAATCATAAGTAGGCCAAAGTCTTCATCATGTTGGTTTCACACCTGACTTCCTTAACAGGACTGTTACCGTGTAAAAAGTAAAATTAAGAATCAATAAATGAAACTGATTCAAGCTAAAAAAAAGTTTCTTCTCAGCAAAGGAAACAATCAATAACGTGAAAAGAGAGCCTACATAATGGGAAAAAAATCTTTACCACACGTACCTCAGACAGAGCACTAATCTCCAGGGTATATAAAGAACTCAAAAAATTTAACACCAAACAAACAAACAAACAAAAAAGTAACCCAATCAATAAATGGCCTAAGGAACTGAACAGACACTTCATAGAAGAAATACAATTGATCAACAAACATGGAAAAATGTTCATCCTTAGAAATTAGAGAAATGCAAATCAAAACTAAGATTTCATCTCACTCTAGTCAGAATAGCATTATCAAGAAAACAAGCATTAATAAGTGTTGGCGAGGATGTGGGGGAAAGGTACTCTCATACATTGCTGGTGAGACTGCAAATTGGTGCAAAAACTGAAGAAAGCAGTAGAGAGATTCCTCAGAAAAGTTGGAATAGAACTACCACTTGACTCAGCTGACCCACTCCTCAGTTTATACCCAAAGGATTTAAAATCAGCATACTACTCAGCCACATTAATGTTTATAGCAGCTCAATTCACAATAGCTAAACTATGGAACCAACCTAGATGCCCTTCAACAGATGAATGGAAAAAGAAAATGTGGTATATATGCACAATGGAATATTACTCAGCCATAAAAAATGACATTATGGCATTTGCTGGTAAGTGGATGGAACTGCAGACTATAGTGATAATAAGCCAATCCCCCTCCCCCACCCCAAAAAGCTGAAAGTTCTCTTTGACATACACAATAAGGGCACACAGGGCAGGAGGAAGAATAAAAGTTCAGTGGACTAGACAAAGGGGAACAAAGTGAAGGGAGGCAGATGAGAATAGGAAAGAGAGTAGAACGAACCAGACATCACTTTACTATGTTCACATATGAACACATGACCAGTGAAACTCCCCACATGTACAACCACAAGACTGCGATCCTAATTAGAATGTTACACTGCATGTATGTATAGTATGTCAAAATACACTCTACTGTCGCATGCATCTAAAAAGAACAACAACAACAAAAAGAATCTGGTTTTAAAATTTACCCAAATATGGCTTCCCCTTCCATTTCTCTCTATATCACAAATTTACACAAAAGCACTTATCTTTAAAATTAGAAATTGAAGAGGGAAATTTTTAAAAACTATATCCTGATAAGCGGTAATAGCAGCTTCCCATCCAACGGCGCATGCGTGTGGGTGGCTCAGGTTGACGTCTCCTCCTCTGTGCTGCGGTAGGAGCATCATCCAATAACTAAAGCTGAACGTGAGCCCAGCACCCGGCTCTGCCAAGTGACCTTTACACTGGCAGGACAGAGGCCGAGCCAGAAACCAAATCAACCACAGGATGCTGACGAGCAATCTCCCAGTGAATGAATCCTTCTTTTCTAGTCTTCATCATTTTATTCTGACATAAGAGGAATTGGATGCTCTCTTCCTGATAAAGAACAGTGGTGCTTACAGAGCCACCGTGGTTCTGAGCAGCTCTGTGGATGTGGGCTTCCACATTGCTCAGGGATTTGGGAAATCGGATCAGAGGAGCTCAAACCCTCAACATGTAAGAGCACCAAGTCAAGAGCTCTGAGGGCCATGCTAGGTGACATCATGAAGGGTCTCCTAGAAAATGTATCCGGACGGGCCATGCACACTTGCTAAACCAAGAGATGTTCCTTCAGAGGAAGGAAGTGTTCTCTACACGTAGCCCAGAAGTCCAGTCTATGGAACTCCACAGATCCAAATGGCTTACCTGGGCTCTGCCACTTATCATTAGAGTGCCCTTAACTAGATGACTCAGTCCCCTCAAGTTTCAGTTTTCTCCTCTGTAAAATGAGGAGCTTCAAGCTCACGAGCTGGGAACCTGCCTGTAAAGTGCTCAGCCTAGTGTGTGCTAAGATTCTAACCCTACCATTACTGTTGTTCATCTCCTGCCATTCCCTTTAATCCATGCTCAGTGGCAACGGTTGAAGCTGGCTTGTCCTTCAGCATCTGCAGGGTCCATAGGTCAATACAAGACGACTAGATCTTTTAGTCTTTCTACAATGCAGTCTATCTCCAGCACTGCTTAGCTACATCCTTCTTGGCCAGCCCCAGTAACCCACACAAGCCCTCTGGGTTGTGCCTCCATGTTTGGAAAAGAGTCTCTATTGGTGAGTCTGGTCCTTTGGGAGGGTTACACTGGTACAGAATGGAGACTGGGCTTGCAGGGAAGATATCTGGGCCCTGTGGAGAGATCTTCTCTGAGTCTTAGAAAGGACAGGCAGCGGAGTTCTCTTAAATAGGAGAGATCTGGGCCGACCAAAGCTAAATGCCAAGACTTGGAAATTTCCTTAATAAATCTGTGCCCTCCCTTTGAAACGGACCATATGTTTTGGGACAGTGTTGCATCTCAATAGCACAAAAGCCGGCTGAAAACCAGATCTTTGTGGCAGGCCAAAAATTGCTCCTGGAAGAACCTATGTCAAGTTGCTGGGACCTGTGAATGTCATCTTATTTGGAAAAAGGGGGTTTTCCCACCTCTGGCCATAAAGGAATATATTTTATTTCTAACACTAACTAGGTGTTCAATGTAACCATCAATCATCATCTATGAATTCTCAACATATATCAGGCGTATGAAGGGCCCTGAGAGATGAAGGTAAGTTTTTTATTGTGTAGACATCAGTGAGTAATCCATTTCTCCATCTTTCTCTAGAAATCACTGTCTTACACTCTGAAACCACGGAAGGATCAGAAACTACTTTTGTGTGGAGAGATGGGCACATGTGGCCTTGGCTTGGCCCCTGGAGTCTGTGGCTAAGAGCGGGTGAGAGGTAAGGCCCAGAGGTGCCCAGGGTAGAATTCAAGGAGTCACTTCTTCTGCAGGGATGATGGTGCTCTCCCTCAGACCCCCGTGGTCAAGGCTTGGTCCCCAAGGCAGCACCGTGGAAGGTGGCAAAGCCTCTAAGAGGTGGTCCTACTGGGACTTCTTCAGGCCACTGAGGATATGTCCTGAAGGGGACCATGGACCCTGCCTCTTCCTGGCTCCCTCTCTTTTGCTTCCTGGTTTGTGACATAAGTTTACCCCACTATATTCTTTTCCAACTGTTCGAAAAAGTTCCATTTTTCTCTATTGGGTCATTTTGCAGTTAGAGCAAATTAGGATCTGGACTCCATGAAGCCAGAGAGAACTCGAAGGTACAAAACTAAAGAGATCCTCACTCAGTTATGTGAGTCCTGAGAGTGTTCATCAGTGTTCCTCCGCTCTAACTAAACACCCAAGACAGTTAACATATGAACAGAAGTACCTTGCCTTATCTCCCAGTGTTGGAGGTTCCGATCTGAGGAGCCATTGCTTTTAGGCCCATGGTAAATGGCACGCTATGGCTGAGGTCTATGTGGACAGGGTTTTTGCAGGTGTGGTTAGTTGAGGGTCTAGATGAATAGATTGGGGTATGCTGCCTTACAAAAATCTAGACTCTAAAAATACAGCAAAGTGTCCCTTCATGGCTTCATTATTGTGGAATCAGTCCTCACCCGCTGCATCTGCTGGTTCTAGGAATTGGTTGCTCTTCGCCTCATCTACCCGCCTGCATGGCTGCTGAATCCCAGGGGAAGAACAATAGGAACAGGGAGGTGCTCTCTGCACTTCCCTTAGGGCAGCGTGCCCTTCTCTGAGGACCCACGTCTTGGAGAAGTCAAGAACAGCTCCTCCTGCCCCAGAGGGCCAGGCTTCCCACGGGGCAGCCTTAGGCACACAGCTGGAAAGCCACTTGCATGCCATCTGGGTTCCAAATCCTCATAGACCATGATCCACCAGCACCTCCCTCTCCAACTCAGTGCAGCCTGGAGAGAGCACTGGGGGGTTAAGGAGCTTGTGCCCCATTCAAAATCTGTGCAAAACCTTCCTAATTTGCTAATTTATCACCTTCCGCCCACAGTATCCCCAGCAAGGATGCATTCCACACAGAGCTTACAACTAGATTAGTTTTTGTGGTTTTCTCCCCTCCTTGTTCACTGTCCAATGACCCCACCTGACCCAACCTTCCCTAGTCAGTGGTGAGGACCCTACGGAGTTGGTGCTTCCTACATCACCTCTGCTGCCCTTTGCCTTTCCCATGAGTTTTTCAAGTTCACCTAGACCAGGCCAGCCTTTGCAACAACCTCATTAAACCAGGCTGAAAATCCCTTTCTCACTTGAATTCCTTTGAACCAACAGGCTGTGTCCTCTCAGTCCTCATAGCTGACTGGCTTTCCTGATGGGAAAATCATCACGCAAGTCCAAGCCATCCTCCCTCCCAGGAGCTCTTCAGCAGATCTCAACATGAGATCAGGAAACCTAATCACCTGCTCATTGACAGGCTTTAACCCTTGTCCGACCACAGGACATAGAAAAGGACAGATTGCTCCAACACACTTTTCCTCCTGTAAGTGGAGAGCTCTTAGAATTAACATGGACAAAGTTGACACAGGTAAATGGATAGTCATGATCAGATTCATGTGACTGTTTCCTCCCTCATCGTCCCCTGACCCAGAGGTCACCAGTAGAGAGCTCTACAATAAAGGCAGCAGAGAACAAAGGCAGCCACTGACTTGTAACCACTACCATTTTTACAAGATGACTGTGCACACTAGATTTTGCTAGGGATGCGGGGTTGGGCAGGACTCTCCACTATGATCCAGTTTACCAGGTAACCTACGGTAGGACTTTAGATAGCTTTTCTCCAGAGCTCTCCAGCTCTTCCCACCATTGGGGATCCCTCCTGTTCAGGTTGCAGCACCCTCCTGAGCCCCTTCCTTATCTGCAAACTTCTTTCTATCTCCTTAATGCTTCCCACCAGTTCTCTTGGTCAGAGAGGTCTCTGGGTCTGTCTCTTAACCAATCACACTCTGAGGGCAAGCTTTCCACAGGCCCAGAGGTTGATCATGCTGCTCTGCTAAACAACATCTCCTCCCCTTGCTCAGGTGAGGGTGTCTCCACTACACAGTCTGAGGAGGGGACCTCGGCAGACACAAGACTTGTGAGCTCCCTGAGGGTGGACTTCCCAGCCTCCAGAACCGTGAGAAACTAATCTCTGCAGTCTGATTCTCCCAGTCTGTAGCACTCTTACGAAGCCCCTTCCCATGTCCCCACTGGTCTCCCTCCTGCTTCCTAGATCTCAGGCTGTCTCTGCAGGCTCGCTCCACCTGCAGGCCACTCTTGTCCCACGATTCCCGGGGCTGGTCCCATCCCTATCTTCAGGCTTCTGCTCAGGGGTCACCTCCACCGAGTGGTCCTCCCTGGGTGAAACAGCAAGCCGCAGCCCGTGAGTCCTGGCTTGGCTTGGCTTTCCTTCCGACATCACACTATACTTCTACGAATCCTGTGTTGCCCGCCTCCTCCCCTCACACACAAGCTTCCCTAAAGCAGATATGTTCGAGCTGTTGCTGGGGCCAGAGCTTGGAACAGCCCCTGCAGGATGGAAGGAGGGAAGGTTATGGAAAACCTTAGGGTCAGGAGTAGCCATGATAACTGTGAAGAGGAAGTTTGGCTGGGAGGGTAGGCTTGCCTCCTTATAAGGTGGGAAGACATTAGAAAACTCTAATAATCCATCTATAATGTTACAAATTCCCATACAAAGTCCCCCTGGGGAACAGCTTCAATTCAAAAACAGGCAGTAAACCAAGCAAGTTGAACACAGAGGAAAATAAGGCTTGGACCCACAGGAGGCCAGAGAACACCAGGCAGAGGACCCAGGGTCCCCAGGAGAGGAAGGCAACCAGAATCCACGGAACAGGGATGCATGGAGAACCCAGGATGCTGGCTGGCAGCCCCTGCAAACTGAAAGAGGCTGGATATCCAGGAGAGGGGCTTATCAAGCAGGTCAGATGGTGAGGACAACTCCTGGGGATAAATGCGTCAGCAGGAGATTTGGATGGCTGTCTGTGGAGGTATGAGATTGGATTCCTGGAAAATATTTAGGAAAAAAAAAAGCAAATGATCAAAAAACACTCAAAATGATGGCTAACTACAGGAAAAGATTTGCTAGAAAAGCCATCCCACAGCCTACATCAATGGTTCACATTTGAAGAGTCAGGTCGCTGCAGTACTGAACAATGCTCTAGGCAAAGTACGCCCAGAGCATATTTTATGATCTGTTCATTCAAGATTATTCCATAAGCATCTACAACACACTGAGCACCTTGGCTCTTGGATTAAACAATAATAAAATGCAGAAGCATGCACTCTCCTAATGAAAAAGGACTTAAGTGTGATGCAAAATTTTAAAAAAAGACATGGGTTTCGCAGGTGTTGGTAAGTGCAGTGGAAAAAGAAATCAAGGCACCAGGACCCTTAGTAATGGGGGAAGACAGCCTGTGACTGGCTTTCCTGTGGGGACTGAGGTCCACAGGGACAGGTGAGCCTCAGCACTGTGATGGAAGGGCCGGTGGGGGTCGTGGAGGGGAGAAGTGGGATGAGTGAGAACTCTGGTCTCCCCTCCTCACTTTTCTGTGCATGAAGAGGCAGCAGCCATGGAAGCTCAGCACCAGGATGAGGAGCTCAGGGCTCACAGCACCTGTGGGCAGGGTGCTCAGAGCTCTAGTGCCTTCATGATTCTTGTTTTTTGGTCCATAATTTATTACGCTGGCTTTACAAATGTTATTACTGCCTTTATCGCTTTGAGGAACCAAATATACTGAATTTTAGCCCTTTTTAGAAGTTGGCTTTATTATTTGAAGTGCTTCTGAAATTAATTTTTCTATTTGTTCAGGGTTTTGGCTATTTTTAATTAGTTTGGTTTTTGTACTTTGGAATTGTAACACACAGGCTCATCATTAGCAGGGGGTTGGGGAGGGTGTTCCCTCTCCTTTGCTTCCACCTGGTTACTTTAAATTGCACCCACCCACTTCAAAACACGGCCTCTATGA
Organism: Urocitellus parryii; assembly: GCF_045843805.1. Classification (NCBI taxonomy): domain Eukaryota; kingdom Metazoa; phylum Chordata; class Mammalia; order Rodentia; family Sciuridae; genus Urocitellus; species Urocitellus parryii. The sequence continues at coordinate 82,161,196 of NC_135539.1, forward strand.
GTGACTATAACTCCCCACTTCAAACCAAGGCTTATATAGATGCCTCCGGGTCCTCTTTGGGCAGGACTACAGATTAGCACAGCCAGAGTCCCGATACAGGGTCCCTCCAGGTCATCCTAGGACAGAGCTGATGCAGGACAGGTGCCTCAGGAGAAGTGACAACTCTGGTTCTGTGAAGAACTGAACAACTCGAGGCTGCCTCTGCCACATAATGGCTTCAGAGCCAGGATCCTAGAGCCCCCGATTTAGTCCACCCACCTCAGTGTGTCTGAGAGCACAAAGGTATTATTTATCTTCTTTGAGGCAGCACTTAAATCGTTGTATGTTGCTTTGATGTTTGGGGTCTCAGTTAACTTTATTAAGAATGTAAGAATGTATCATGGCTTGGGTATGAGTATGATGCCCTCCGAGGGGTGACTCAGACAGGACCTAACTCCCTCTGTCTGTGGCTCTGCCGTTTTCAGCACAAGGACCCTGGGGAGCTACTTCTACTCAAGTCCATTGGTGAAAACTAGCCACCTAGCTCCACCCAGAGGCAAGGTCACCAAAAGGCGAAGCTGTGGAGGAAGTGGTGGGACCCTGTCTGTCCCAGCTACCCCTAGTGAGGGTGCGCTGGAGCAAGGACGGTTTAACACACCAATGCACAGCACGCTGGCCCAAAGGGTCTGCCTTCAGGTCTCAACACACCCCTCCACTGCCCCACGGAAGTGGCTGTGTACCAGGATCACCAGGAGTCTCTGTCACACCAGAACTAACGCTTTTCTGTCCCATGCTAACTGGCCCCGCAGCAGCTCCCAACCCAGAGGCCCCCGCTCTTCTTGAAATGCCATCCTTTTGGCCTCCTTGAAGTTCTGTTCTCCTGGGTTTTTTCCCACACTGTTGGCAACCCTTCTGCGGTAGGTGACCCCTGAAGATCCACATCCTGATCCCCGTATCTGTGGATGTGCTACCTTATGGCAAAAGGGCCTGTGCATGGGTGATGGAATTGAGGATTCTGATATGAGGGACTGTCCTGGATTGGCTGGGTGGTCCTAATCTCAATCCACGAGTCCCCCGTAGAGGCAGCCAAGGGGATCTGACTGCGGAAGAAGGAGGTGGCAAGGGTAGCCTGAGCAGGATGTATGGTGCTGGCCCTGAAGAAAGGAGAGGGCCCGAGCCAAGGACTGCAGCCCCAGAAGCTGGCAGGGACAGGGACATGTATTCACCCCAGAGCCTCGGTGGGCACAGCTCTGCCCGCACCTCCATGGCAGCCCACTGACTTCCACAGCTGTAGCTTTGCTATGTTGAGCAGTTTGCTAATTGACCCAGTATGGCAAAACTAAGCATAATGTGATCATTTGTTACAGAGCAATAAGAAACAAATATACAAACCAAACATCCTCATCTGGAAATCTAAAACCCCACATGCTCCAAAATCTGAAACCTCTTTAGCACCAACATGACCCCACAAGTGGAAGAGTCCACACATGACCTCATGTGATGAGGCAAAACATAGGCACACTCAAAATATGGTACTAACTTACCTCAGGCCATGTGTCTGAGGCACCAGTGACTACAACTGAATTTCATGTTCACACTTGGTTCCATACCCAAGGTGTCTCTTTTTGCATGTGCAAATATTCCAAAATCTGGAAAATTCTAATCCAATACATGCATTTTGGGTGAGGAGTACTCGGTCTGCACGTGCCTGGCACCTGTGGGCTCCTCTTCCCTGTAAGGCTTGTAAACTCTGAAGCACCATCGTGCCCAGGACCAGTACCCCCTGTCCTGGAGGGCTGCAGTTTCTCTCTCCTCCTGGAGGACTGGCATCTGCTCAGACCCGTGGTCACTGTTCCCCTCCTATACAGCCCAGCCCCAGGAGACCCTGGCTTGCTTTGGACAGCAGAATCTCACTTTCCCTTTGGGACCTTCTCTCTCTCCCCCGCCCCCACTTTCAGCTCTTCCTGCTGATGGCAAGGTCCTCTTCCTTCCTGAGAACACCCCTGATATCTGCTGCCCTCCTTCAACAGCTGCTGCTGTGCACAGCAAGGGAGGAGTCTGTGGCAGACCAGCAGCTGCAAGAACTAGGGAAAGACCAGCTCCCTCACCCGTGCAGGTGGCCAGCCTTCCCTGGGCTGCACTGCAGGGGTGCAACTCCGCTGCAGACAAGGGGACACTGCTCTGGGCTGGCCTGATGGACCCTACTGGCAAAGGCCATGGCAGGCTCTGGGTATAGGGCCATCTCCAGCATGCTGCTAGCATGCTGCTGGAGAAGCTAGGAGCTGCTGAGAGCCAGGAGCAAAGCCTCCCTGAGTGAGGGAGGGGGTTGGAGCCCAGTCCTTCAAATCTCCCCACCACAAAACTCCTGCGCATGTGTGGGTGTGAAGATGAAAGGACAGCCCCCTCCAGTCGGCAAGATAAATGTATTTGGTGTTTGTAAAGCATTTTGTTTCTAAGAGCTCCAGCAGTTTTCAAATTCAAATTCACCTTGTTAACACATCAGCACCTCCCTGCAAACCTACTTGCTACAAGCAAGGGGATAAGGAAAAATGTCTCTGTCCTTCCCAGGCAGAAGATACATCCTGCTACCGCTTGAAGGAGTCTAGTCCCTTCAGGGGCAGGGGCAGCTCCCCACACTCTCCTAGGAATGCTGCTGCTACCTGCTGGGCTCCTCTCTCTGTTTTCTGCCAATGACATATTCCATATTCCAGCCACGAGTCTGAATTACCCCAGGCAGGAGCCCTGCTCTTTTACAGAAAGCTAAAAAGCCCATTTCTCTCTTTCTTCCCCACAGAAGCATAGCAAGTCATATATCTCTCTGTAACTCCCCACAGAGGGAGCGAGACTGGCTTCTGGCCAGAGGCGGCTGCCCTTTGAGGCTGTACCCCCAGAGGGGGGTGTTGGCAGTGTGTCCTGTCCTTCCTGGGCAGCCCTCCCTGTGCTGCTCCACAGGTGGCCAGGCCAGAGGCTAAATTCACCAGGCAGAGCTGAAGCAGCTGCCATATGAGGAACTATTTTAAAAATACCAGTGTTCCTTAGAGGCAGGGAGGTGAGACTGGCTGATTTCTTTGAAATCCAGAAAGAAAATGAAAATGTGGTCTTTCTCCTGAGAGCCAGACATTCGGGGACAGAGCTGGTGGATGCCTACATGTTGGTACCTGAAGGGTGCCAGAAGGTCCCAGCCAAAAATGCCCCACAGGTCCAACTGATGATCAAATGCTAAATCCTTCACATGGGATTTAGCTTCTCTCCCTTCGCATCCTCTTTACAAATGCAAAAGATTTCAGGAGGGGACAGTTCATCATCCTGTCCTTGTTTGGGGTTGAGCTGTGGCCCTCCAGATCTCACATGTTGAAGCCCTAACCACCCATACCTCAGACTGTGATGTTGTTGGAGATAAGGTCTCAGAGATAATTAAGTTAAAATGAGCCCCTGAGCATGCCTCCCATCCAATCGGACTGGTGCTCTTATAAGAAGGCGATCAGGACACAGATGCACACCAATGGACACTCCAATGAGGAAAGGGAGAGGAGACAACCAAAGACATGGACTTCAAAGGAAGCCCAGCTGCTGGCACCTTGGTCTTGGACGTCCAGCAGTCAGATCCATGAAAACATAAATGTCGGTGGTGTATTGTTAGGGTGGCAAAGGCTTCCTCCATGGTGGAAGTAGTTTACACAATGCTCTGCTCTTTGCCAATGGATTGGAGTAGAAATGGGGATAGATGCTTCCCAAGAAAGGAGAGATGCAGAGAAGATTCTCAAAGAACAAGGAAGCGGATTATTAAAAGAGAATAAAATTATGGCATTTGCAGATAAAATTATGGATGGAGTTGGAGAATATTATGCTAAACAAAGGAAGCCAGTTCCAAAAAACTAAAGACCAAATGTTTTCTCTGATTAGTGGATGCTGATCTATGATGGGGTTGGGGCATGAGAAGAATGGAGGAACTTTGGATTGGGCAAAGGGGAGGGTGGAGAGAGGTTACAGGGGTAGGAAAAATGGCGGAATGAGGTAGACATCACCACCCTAGTACATGTATGATTGCACAAATGGTGCGTCTCTACACCGTGTACAACCAGAGAATTGAAATGTTGTGTTCCATTTGTGTACGATGAATTGAAATGCATTCTGCTGTCACATGCAACTAAGTAGAACAAATAAAAAATTAATAAGTTAATTAATTTTTAAACAAAGAATAATGGAGCTGACTGAGCGCATGGATGTATGGTGATGGTTTAGACTGGAGGGGGACACAGTGAAAGGAAGGAGGAAGGTCCCCATGTCACTAACATCTGCTATTTGTGTAGGATCCCAGAGTTCCTAAGTGCCATCACATAGCATTTTGTCCTGAAAACGGTGTTTGAAGGAGACACTGTCTTCAATTCATAGAGGGAGAAACCAGAGTCTCAGAAGAACTGTGAGTTGCTCAAGGCCACCCCAGAGCCAGACCCCAAGCCCAAGCCATGGACTCTCACTGAAGGTGAACTTCTTTGGCTTCCCCAGCGGGCTATGGCTGACCCCGGGCATCTCACCCGGCACCTCCACTGTGCAGCCCTGGACCTTGCTAGGAACAAAAGACCAAACCACCCCTTGACCCAGTGGTTTTATATCACAACCTGCTATCACAACTGCCACCCCACGGGAAGCCAGGACCATGTCTTGGTCTCTTTCTAACCCTCATGGTACCTGATACAAAGCTTTGCTCAGTCAAGCAGAATATTTGCTGATTGAACAATGTGACCCCCGCTGTGTAGTTCCCACGGAATGATGTGGATTAATTCAAAGTACATTCAAGGATTTCTTCCTGATACCCTTCTAACTGTGGCTTCAAGGTTACCAGTGAGCTGGCCAAATTCCCAAGGTGTCCCCTGTTGCCCATCTGGCCAGTCTTGTATTCTTCAAGAATGTAGGTGACTGCTTCCCAACCCGCTGAATCCATACCAGTGAGGCTCCTCATGGTCCCAGGATCTGAGGGCTCTTCAGTGCAGGGCCCAAGAGCAGGAACAGCAAAGCCGTTCACTCAGGTCAGTGTCTGCACTATACAAAGAGCTGCGTGCGTTTTAGTAAGTCATTCAGGTATGTTGTCACACCCCAGCATCAACAATGATCAACTGAGGACCACAATGTGGTTGGAAGCAAATACCACCCCTTCTCACACCCAGCACTGGCCCAGCCATCTGCTCTGACCCAGACACCCAGTTCTGAGTTGTGCCCTGGACTCTCCCACGTGCCCCTTGCTTGGCAGGGCCAGGGTGGACTCCTTGGGCATGCACTCATAGGGTCCTGTGCCAGCTTAGGCTGTGCTCCACCATCTGGGAGCTCTTGATGCTTCTTGAACCCGGGGCCCCACAGAGCACGAGTAACAGGCAGCCTCGTTGCTTTTCTGTCTCAGGGCAGCTGCAGAGGCTGCCGGGAACTCTCAGGCTCCCTGTGTGTGATTTATAACAACAGACGGGGATTCCTCCAAGGGGTTGAGGGATGAACCAGGTAGGACACTAACCTGAACACAGGGCCTCCTCGACAAGCAGGGCCTGCTGGTGCTGCCACTGTCCAAGGGCTATCCCTAATCCAAAGTCATGCTCGAGGCCACCATCAACACTGACATCTGACCGGGGCTTGGGAAGAGCAGCAAAGGGCAGTGGAGTATCTCACCATTGTAAGAGAGCTGGGGTCTGGAGCCAGAAAGTCCTGTCCAAATCTGCTGCAAGGCAGGAGCAGAGCTCAGGCCTTAGGAAGCAGGTGCCAGCAAAATGTAGCCAGGGCCCAGCCAGCGAGCCTGTGGCCAGGAGTGGGACCCTCTCCCAGCTGGGACTCAGGCCCCAGCCAGTTCCAGCAGAAGAAGAGGGCCAGACTGTGGCCCTGTGTCTGCTGGGCCAAGCAAGGTGCCACTCCTTCTGACCCCACACCATTCAATTAACCTCCAGATGCCACTCCTTCTGATACCCACACAATTCCATCTGCTGCAACAGCTGGTAGCAGGGAGAGCCCAGTGAACAGAGCCCACTTCATAAGTGAAAAGACTTCACATGGAATCTAGAACTTTCATCAAAAGCATCTCCGTAGCTCTGGCTCTATCTACTCTTATTTGCTACTGTATAATTTTGCCAAAATCCTAAAATTTAAGATGGTGTGACTCATCCTGGGTGTTATACTGAGATTTCTTCCCCAGCTGGGGAAGCAAAAGTCCTTTCTCTCCCCCTCCCTCTCCCCCATCTCCTGCCCGTGTTGATCTTGTTGGTGATGGGCACTTAGCTTCTGGGCCTGAATGCAAATCCCCCATGATTCAGAAGGCTCAGGCCCCACTGGGAGTCCTGTGCTGACCACAACCACACACCTTGGCCAGAGCAGCTGATCTCAAATCTGTCCTCTGCCGCCTCACTGGGACTTGCTGCTTGACTATTCCGTCTCTGTGTAGATAAAACACCCACCACCTGAGGTGGAGGAATTGCCCAGGGCATGCATTATATTCTGGATTCTTTCTGGAGGTTAGCCTAAATAACCTCAGAGATCCCTGCCAGAATCTAGTATAAATAACCCCAAAGCAGATGGATAAAAATTCTACCTGGAAACCGTCTGAGATCTAAAACCTCTAATCTATGCAGACACATGCAAATTGTGAGTAAGTCTAATAATAAGATTGAATCGGGGCCACCAGACAGTGACTTCCCTGCTCCTCGACGCTATATTCAAGCTGTTTTTTCAGGACTCAATGCTGAATACGAGTAGATCTGACCTAAAATGATCTTGAGAGTCTGGTGGAACCACAAACCCCATGAGCAGAACCTGAGGAAGAAAACTGTGCCTCTCCACCTGGAGCGGGAGCTGCAGGATGAGCCAGATTAACGGGAGGCAGAGTGACCCGATTAGAAATTTTCCATGGTCTCATCTGGACTGCAAACTACACCAGGTGCGGACTGTTCCACCAAGATACCCAGCTACACAGCCATCTCCATTTCCTTCTTCAGTTCCTTCACTACTGGGGGATCTGGGAGAGATTTGAGTGTGCCTTCTGTCTGTTTGTAGGTCAACCTGCAATAAAGTGCACTCTCTCTCTCTCTCTCAATGCAAAAAAAAAAAAAAAAAAAAAAAAAAAAACCAGCCATTGTACTGGTTTCTGTGTATGCTGGGCCACAAGCCCTGGCCTGGGGTCAAGGTGACCATAGCTGGTGTCTATTGAGCACTAACTATGTGCCAGGCACTGTCTTCCTATACAATCTCATTCAGTGCTCACAAGGACTCTCCCCAAAAAATGGCCCTTAACATTCCTGTCAGTGGCTCGTGGCAGTCACAGGGCTAGTCAGAGAGGGAGCTAGGGTCTGACCACTTCACTCCAGGATGTGCTCAGGACGACGTGGGTAGTGAAGCCTGGTTCCCAGGTCCCAGTGTCGCTGTGCACAGTGACAGGCATCAGGCGTGGATCCCACAGATTTCTGCACCTTGATTCTAGCAGTTGACACACCACTCCCACCCGTGCCAAGTCTGCTTCCTGGCCTTGACTGCACTTGGGGCTGGAATACTTCCCGGTCCTCTGGAAGCCCACTGCTCACCAGACCGTCTACAGTCGGAGGAATAGCCGTGACGAGGCGGGAGGCCTGGTTCCCAGCAGCCCCAGCCGAGCTTCTGTGAGAACGTGCCTGCCTCCTCCTCACACGTAGTGACAGCCCGCATGTTGCAAGCTCTGGGATGGTGACACCTAGCCAGCCCTGCTTTCCATTTTCCAAATCTGCTGAGCCCCTGTGTGTGGAATCAGATCTCACCACCTGCACAAAGCCAGTAAATGACATTCTGAATAGCTTAAAAGGAGACAGGGAAGTGCCTGTGTGTCAGCTGTACGCACAAGCATGTGTGCTTCTGTGTGTGCACATGCATTCACCCTGTGTGCGTGCACATGGGTGTGCCTTCACCCGTCTACCCTGAGCCGTGAGGTGAGCAGCCCGCAGCTTGCCCGCCCACACTCTCTGCCTCAGCACCCACAGGCCAACGTCCCTCCCTCAATCTGCAGACACTGTCCTTGCCCAAGGTCTCTCTTTCCAGAGGGCTCTGCCTGCCAGGCTCCCACCTCGCTGATCCATCACTCCAATGCTGCAATCAGCCTCCTTGCAGAGGCTGGCTACAGCTCAGGTCTTCCCAGAACCCACAGGAGCGGGGCATTCAATGGCACGCCTTGGCATCACATTCTAAGACCTGCAGAACCCGGCTACAAATTTACCCTACAGCCTCCTCATCTACTTATGGTTCTGGAAACTATGTGTGAAGCCAACGTTTACTGAGCTTTCTGCAGAGCCAGGGACTCTGCCACCTGCTGAGGAACAATCCTAAGCAGGACTCAGCCTGCCAGTGTTCCCCCAGGCAGTGCCATGGAGAACCCTCCAGGACTGTGTCTGAGACCCACCAGGACTCAGTCTGGGGCTCTCTCCACTTGGAAGGCCTGCTCCTTCTCCTGCCTGCTAAGATAATCCCCACACCGACTGGATTTCTCCTTGCTGTGATATCGTCCTGATCCCCCTGGACCCCTCCTGAGTTTCAGTGCTGGCCTCACTAACTTGTTGCCTTAACTTCCCGGGGTCTCAGTTTCCTCATTGTGAAAAATGAGGATAATGATTATAAAACATTTGACGTGTTGTCGAGGCACCAAGTGAGGTTTTGTGCTCACTGTGTTTGGAAGAGGGTGGGGAGGGCGTTCCAGCCTTAGGCTGCTAGTTACACCGGGCTCTTCTGCCTCCTCCTTCTCTCGGTTTCCTCCTGAGGATTTCTCATTTCTTAAATCAGGGATGGTCATTTATCTTTGCATTCCAGAGTCACCAGGCAGACAGCTTTGACCACAGCCCATGTGTGATAAATATTGTTTTAGTCAAGTTCAATTGGCACACCACCATAGGGATTTGGGAAATTTAACGTTGTTTTACTCATTCTGCTGCCTACAAGCGGGACTTTCTTAATTCTCCATAGATGAGAGTCTGGCGCACTATCAACCTTTTGGACTTTCTGATATATTAAAAAAAGAAAATTTGAAAGAGGCCTAAAAGATTATTCTCTGCAAGGATGAAAAAGAGATGCCATTTTGTGTACCAACTTCAATCAATTAATAATGCCTTTCCCCAGTGCTGGGAATGCTATAATCCATTAGTAATGTCTGCTCTGTGCATGAGTTGGGCGACTGGTAAAGTGTGTCTTGCATTTGCCACTCCCCACACATGGTCCATTGCTGTCTTTTGTATGAGAGAAAAGAGTGGTGGGCCAAAGGACACAGTGAGTGGCAGCGTACAAATAGGAACTCAGACGTTCTGAATGCTGATTCAGTACTTCTTAGAGATTAATTAGGAAGAGAAGAAGAGAGTCCAATTGTGAGCCTCTGTTCCATGTGATCTAACTGTCCCTGCTCATCACCCTATGGTTTGGGAATGGTGTTTTTTGGAGCACAGCACATGAGTGGCAATTCCCTAAAGGAGAAGTTGCCCCTTCCAACATTGGGCACATCCTCCTCTCAGGAGCACCAGATGGTATCCGCCCAAATCCAGGGGATGGAGGGCTGAGTCCTGGATAGCCTCTTACTCATAATATTGAATTTGTGATTTTAATTTTGGGAAGAGGAGAGAAAATTCTGCAAGATAAAACAGAATTTTCAAATAAGCTGAAATTTCTGAAGAAGTCAGAATGCACAGCTTGTGTCAATAGACTTCAGACTCAATTGTGTGCAGACTAAAATTAGGTGGGAGGAAGCCGGGGACAGACAGACAGAGAGACACTCCAAAGAGCACCAAGAGGCAGGATCCACTGAGCCAAACAGCTCCTCTCGGGAATGACTCCCCCAGCGTCGAGCTGTGCAGGCCCATCACAGAGACACAGCATAGCACAGCCCACCAACAACACACAGCACAGCCCACCAACAACGCAGCCTCATGTCCACTGGAAGAGGGAACCTGGCAGGGAACGCTCACAGCAGATCCTGGCTCACAGAGTCACATATTGGTACGATGGCAGCCAATACCCTCTCTCCTTACTGAGGCCACTTTGCCAGTTAGACAGAGCCACCCATAAATCCCGGAGCTTCCGTTCAAAATCTTACACGTCCTGGGATTACAGGTTTTCCACAGAAACTGGGATAGACCATTGGAAGAAAAGTATCCAAAGCACGTTATTCATTCTGAATATTTACATCTGAATATTTACACTAGTTACCTCTCCTGAGTTAATTCCATTGGTTGTTATCCTTTCCCTTATTTCAGCCAAATAATTTTCATGGCCCGGGAGAATGCTCCTGGCTGTCCAGCCTTTCAGATCTGGAGGAAATCAGTACTGTGGCTGACCCACTGTGTGCGAGGGCTGCTTACCTTGTCTCCTAAAACAGCACCATTTGGGGTTGTGGCTCAGTGGTAGAGCACTCACCTGACACACATGAGGCACTGGGTTCAATCCTTAGAACCTCATAAATGTAAAGTAAAGGTATTGGGTCTACCTAAAACTTAAAAATAAATAAATATTTTTTTAAATCACCATTTGTTTTTCTTGTTTGTTTGTTTATATTTATTTTTTAGTTGTAGTTGGACACAATACTTTTATTTTATTTATTTTTATGTGGTGCTGAGGATCGAACCCAGGGCCTTGCACGTGCTAGGCAAGCGGTCTACCGCTGAGCAACAACCCTAACCCCCACCATTTGCTTTTAAGAAACTGATTTTTTGAGTTTCTGTTACTTCCTCAAGGCCGCGTGATTAGCGGCGAAGCTGGCTAATTCCACATGTCAACCTAGCTGGGCCATGGTACCCAGATATTTGGACAAACCATAGTCTGGATGTCACTGTAAAGGTGTTCTTTTTACATGAGCCCAATAGACAAATCCAAAACCAGCTACCTGTCTCCAGATCCTATGGGTTTCTGAGTCTGCCCGAGCTGCTGTAACAAAAATACCATCAACTGGGGGCTTAAACCTCAGAAGCGTTCCTCACAGTTCTGGAGGCTGGAACAGGTGCCTGCAGGGCGGGTTCTGGTCAGAACTCTCTTCCTGGCTGGCAGACGGTCACCTTCTCCCTGTGTCCTCACATAACAGAAGGACCAGAGAGCTCTCGGGGGTCCCCTGTAAAGGACACTAGCCCCATTATAAGAGTTCCACCCTCATGACTCAACCCCTTCCCCAAAGTCCCCACTCCTAAGCCCATGGTGTTAGGGGTTAGGATTCCAACACATGGATTTGGGGGACTTGAACGTGTAGTCCAGCTGTTTGAGGTTAACTTTGTATAACCTCAAACAGCTCCAAATACTCACGGAGCTAGAGAATGTTTATGGTGTTATTTCAGAAAAAGGCGGAGGTGGGGAGGGAGGCAAAGTCACACACCCCTGGTACTCGGGACCCTTGAATCTCAGTCTCTTGGGTGCTGCAGCCCTGGTGCTATATGTGGTATGTGGGAAGCTTCTGGCTGGCCTCTCCCCTGATGGACTGGCCCTGACTCTGGGATGCTGGTTTATTCCACATGTCAACCTAGCTGGGCCATGGTACCCAGATATTTGGACAAACCACAGTCTGGATGTCACTGTAAAGGTGTTCTTTTTACATGAGCCCAATAGACAAATCAGCAGACTGAGTTAGAATAAGATGGGTGGGCCTCAACCCATCAGTTGATGGTCTCCAAAGACTGAGTTTCCCACGGGAAGAGGGAATTCTGCCAGGATATTGCCTTTGGACCCAGGCTGCAACATCAGCTCCAACCTGGGAAAATTTTGGATTTGTCAGGCTCCACAATTGCTTGAGCCAATTTCCCAATTCCTTAAAACACACACACACACACACACACACACACACACACACACACACACACACACACCCTAGAGATTCTGTTCCTTGGGAGGACCCTAACTGACACACATAGGGATCCCTAAAGCATGCTTGGGTCTGGGAAACCAGATGCCTCAGCAGCACGCCCGCCCAGGCCTCTTTTTCCTCAGGCCCAGCCCTGAGCTCCACTTGGCTTTCCTTGGTTGCAGTGGGATACGGGGCCTGAGGGCCACCTCTCTCCAATCAGAGCCTGTCCCTGCCTGTTCAGAGCACCAGCTATGAGTTGGGGCCATGCAAAAGCACAGGATGCAGGATGGACAGCCCCTCGCCTTCCGACCTGGAGCTCTCTACACAGGAGGAGCGGGGATCCTGCCCAGGGCCTCCACACTTGAGCTTGTGCCCCTTGGCGAGCAGAGGAGAGTGAGGAAGCCCATGCAGCAGGGTGTGTGGTCAGCTTACCCAAGAGACATAACTGTACCCAACCAATCTCCACTGTGTAGACCTATCTGGCTGCCAAGGAAGGAACTCCAGTGTCCATGTAGGTGGCTGGCATGGGGCTCCTGGTGCCAAAGAACGGCACCAGTGAGAGCAAGAGACCAGGGAGACGTGAGCTGGAAGGAGCCAGGGCTGGGTGGGCGTAGGGGGTGCTTGCACTGACCCTTGGCTAGGTGTCTCGTGGCTGCCTGGCATTTGCCTGCTTCCTTTTTGTCTTAAAGTTACCTTGGCATCCTGGGAGTCAGGACAAGGCCGGGTTCCCATCCGGAGCCACCTATTGGACATCACTGTGAAAAGCTCCATCTTCCCCCTGGTTGGGTTGCAGACTATATTCTCTTTTCTTCCTCTTGTGGATACCTTAATAGATTAATCTGTATCTATTTGGTTGAACTGCATTAAATTGCCAATATCAAAACCATTAAAAAAAAAAAACAATCATTCTATGTGGTTCTACTGACCCAGCCTCCCCGGGTGCCTGTCAGGATCCCTAATACATTTTTATCTTCTTCAGTTATATAGATTTTCAACACCCACTTCTTTCCCCTTCATATATCACATTGATGTCATCTGCAAATTTGGGTCCATATTTAAAATAAAAGCCTTTAAAAAATAAAAAATAATTTACTTACTTTATCTCACTAGTACACCTTGTATAACACTCCTTGCTCCTGGATTCTTGTGCCTTCTAGCTAGGGCGCATCCTTTAGTAGTTTCTCAGGCAGAGGCTGTGAGTGAGAAACTCCTAATGATCTTATCTGACTTAAAATATCTATTTCACCCACACTCTGTAATGATCATGTGGCTAGATATGATAGGTTTATATCTTCCCCTTGAAACTTTAAAGATATCTCTCCCTTGTGTTCTGACTTCCAACTTTGCCAAGGAATAAACTGTTGCTTTTGCAAAAGTATATTTTCTGTTTCTGACACAGCCAAATATTCTTTTTTCAAAACCATGCGTTCTTGTTTCATAACTACTTATTCTTATTTATGGATATGACATCCTTCTCTATTTTTTTGAGAATTTTAGGTTTGATTTTTTAAAATCTTGTTCTAATCGTTTTATTAACTTCATACCCTTAAGTGTGAATTCATTTGTTATCTCCCTTGTGTGGGGCTTGTTTTCCTCAAGCATTTGGTGATTTTCACTTTTACTCTCATTTCTGTGATGGAGAATCCCACAGCTTCCTCCAGAGAGGAAGAGCTTGTCCACTGCTGCCCCAACCTGCCCTGATTTTAGCAGAGAAAGAGAAGGACAGATGGCTGTGTTCATGGGGCTCTGCTTTCCCTTCACCCCAGGCTCCCACAGTCACCTTTCCTATTTGGAGAGCAGAACCCTGCTTCGTCAGGGGAAGAAAATGGCCTTTTGTCTTAGACAGTGGACAAAGCTGTGAAGAAGTTCCTTGTGGCCTGAGCTGTGTCAGTCTTCAGAGCAACTGTTCAGATTACAGGTCTCACTGTGCAGAGCTGAGCCCTGGAGACAGGTGCCATTGTGTGTATGCACGTGTGTACACTTACACGTGAATGGGATGCAGACTTTCTAGCTGGTCCACAAATTGAGCTTCCCTACATTTTCTCTTGAATATTTCTCAAGTTTCCACATCACTGTATTTCTTGTATTGGGGTGTGTTATGGTTTAGATGTGAGATGTCCCCCAAAAGTTCAAGTGTGAGGCAGTGCAAGAAAGCTTAGAGGTGAAATGACTGGGTTATGAGAGCCTTAACCCAATCAGTGCATTAATTCCCCAACAGGAAGTAATTGGGTGGTGACTCTAGGCAGGTAGGTTGTGGCTGGGGGAGGTGGCTCACTGGGGGCGTGCCTTTGGTATATATGTTGTCTGTAGTGAGGGGAGAGATCTCTCCCTTCTTCCTGGTGCCATATTCCAGCTGCCCTCCTCCACCACACCCTTCCACCATCATGTTCTGCTTCACCTTGGGCCCAGAGCAATGGAGCTGGTTGTCTATGGACCTCTGAAACTGTGAGCCCTCAAGTAAACTTTTCCTCTTCTAAAATTGTTCTTACCAGATTTTCTGGTCACAGTAGCAACAAAGAGGACTTTTTCAAAAGATGATTAATTTTCAAAATATGTTTTCTGTTATTTCTATGGATTTGGCATGGACATGAAGAAGTGCAGCCTGTGCCTCAGGATCCTTGGGAAACACCCTGAATTCTTGGGAAGATACGAGTTAATCAGCACGCAGCATAGCACCTGACAGGCATCGGTGAGAACCATTACTGAGTGCTGCTGATACACATGACTCAAAACTGTTTTTAGCACAGTTTATAGTCTACATGAGCCTATTGCCATCCCCACCTGAAGCAATTCTGGAGTAAAACATGGTCATTTGTTGTTGTTGTTGTTGTTGTTGAGAGAGGTTTGTATTTCCCAGCCTGGCCCCGAGCTCCAGGGCCACCAGAGCCTCCTGCTTCAGCTACCCAATAGCTGGGACTATGGGCAGATGCCACCACACCCAGCTAAACATGGCCACTTCTGTATCAGGACCAAGCCCCATCTTATCACCTACCATGTCAAGACAAACCGAATTGCTCTCCTTCCACAGCTTGACAGCAAGCAGGGGCTGGGCTGTGAGTCTGAGCTCCCGCCTTCCACCAGCCATGGGCTCCTGTGCTGGCCGCCATGTTGGCTCCATCGCAGTTGCCAAGGCTTAGGAGAGGGGAGCTACCCACATACTGCTTCTGCAGAGGGTCCTGGAAGCCGGAACTTTCCTGTGGCCCCCTTCAAATCCACACATTTTGTTCTGAAGTGTGCAACGTAAAGTTGGCTCTTCCCTTAAATAAAAATGTTCTGGTTGTTTTACAAAAAGGGAAGAGAAAGATTCAAAATGGAGGAAGGGAAGGAGTGGGGGAGAACAAAAGGAAAGAAGAGAGGGAAGGAGGGAGAGAGGGAGGGAAGGGGAGGCCATTTCTGTCTCCCTTCTCTTTTGAATTCCTCTCCAGACACATTTGTTGGCAGCTCTGCCAGCTGTTAAAAGCATCTGCATTGGCAGCAGCTCCAAGGAGAAGATCAAACCTCCGTTCCTCCCCAGAGAACTCCACTGGCTACAGACTTAAGCAGTGGCTTCACCTGAGAGAGGAGAGACAGCAGCCCACAAGGACACCTCCCATCTCCCTAGGGAGCTCTGAGAAGCAGCTGCGTCCTGTTTCTCGGCCTTGACAACACTTCCTACTCCTTCCGCCTACAGGACTGTTCTGGAGAGAGACATTAGTACAGCAGAGTAACTACCTCCCCTCCCATGTTCCACCTCACACAGCAGAATCCAGATAGATGCATTTGTTAACGCTCTTGGCAGGCACAAGAAAGCCCTAGGGACAGAAGGGATCAGAGACCCTGCCCTCAAGCAAGATAGTGTAGCTCTCCAAAGCTAAGAATACACAGCCAATTCCTAGGAAGACTGGTAAGTTTGGTGTATTTTTACTCAGAAGTCTAAATTTATACAGTAAATGTAATAAAGAATGGTCAGTCCCAAAGCTTATTTCATTTCTATTGTTCCTTCCCTCCCTCCTTCCCTCTCTCCCTCCTTCCCTCCCTCCCCTCTTCTTTCTTTTGCAGTACTAGGGATCAAATCCAGGTCCTCAAGTACACCAGGCAAGTGCTCTACCACTGAGTTATAACCCTTCCCCAAGTTCCAAATTTTTAGCCAGCAATGGGATACTATTTTGTTTGTGTAGAATTTTTGTTTGGGAAACTCAGAATTCATTTTCCCATGAAATAAATGTTATAAATACATAGTAAAAACATGGATGTGTTTAAAATTGTTGACCCTGGAATCCACTTCAAGGAATGTGCCCCAGGGGACCAATTCAGTGGGAAAAAGAACCAAAGATATCCAATGATGTGTTGTGGTCAAGCCCAAGAACTAAGTATTAATTGTGTCACAAGGAAAATAGTTTTTAAATTTTAAGAGAGATGGGCTGGAGATATGGCTCAAGCGGTAGCATGCTCGCCTGGCTTGCGTGCGGCCTGGGTTCGATCCTCAGCACCACATACAAACAAAGACGTTGTGTCGGCCGAAAACTAAAAAATAAATATTAAAATTCTCTCTGTCTAAAAAAAAATTTTTAAGAGAGATTACTGCATTATAACACTAGGAGGATATCAAAAATGGTCATTGTTATGATTGAGATCTGGAATGTCCCACAAAGGCTCATGGTGTGTGCAGGCTTGGTCCTCAGTAGCAGTGTCCAGACGTGGGGTTTTTAGGAAATGATTGGGCCTCGCTCTCATGGGCTCTAACCTTATTAGTGGGTTAATCCCTTAATGGATTAATAATTTGAATGGACTACTGGGAGGTGGTGGGAACTGTAGGCAGGTAGGCCATGGTGGGAGGAAGTAGGTCGTGGGGGCAGCCCTGATGGACTGTATCTTGTCCCTGCTTGGCATGTGTGAGTGTGTGTGGGTGTCCTTCGGTCTCACTCTCTCTCTTCCCCAGCTGACATGCATTGAGCAGCTTTCCTCCACCGCACCCTTCCGCCATGCTCTTCTGCCTCACCTCAGACCTGGAGCAATGGAGCCAGCCTCCATGGGTGGACACCTCTGTAACCCTGAGCCAAAGTATATACTTCTTTCTTAAGTTGTTCTTCCTCAGGTATTTGGTACAGTGACAAAAATAAATAAATAAAAATAAAAAAAGTAAAAAAGCTGACTAACACAGTTATGATGCCAATGTATGCCAATAAAGCACAGTATGGAAAGCATTTGTGATATAATATTGGATGAGGGACTCAGATGATAGATTTGGCAGGTGCTCCACACAACCCCAAGGAAATCCCATGAGTGTGGGCATGCCAAAGGGCATTGTAGAAAAATGAAATTAATTGTACTAAAAGAGTAGAAATATGAGTAAAAGTGTTTTTTGATGGTGCTGTATTATTTTTCAAATAAAAATGGAAACATAAAACAAGGGAAATGTTAGATCCCTACATTAATGCATACAAGCCCTTTTAGCTCATATGCAGTTGATTTAAGTTCTGATAGTTTTATCCTGAAATCCAAGGCCTGAAACAAGCTCTGCAGAAGGAGAATTAAAGACAGAGATGGGACAGGGAGAGAAGAAAGGACGGGGAAGGAGGGAAGGTGTGTGAAGACTAACGAGCACCTCATCTTCCATCTGTGTAAGACATTTTTGTCTAAATCTGGTCTTAACTTTCAGAGCTCCCTGAATCAATTACTACCCTAAATTACATTTTTTTCTGACATGATATCTACCTGTCTCCAGACTGAACACCAGGGACTCTGTAATTAATATTACCATTAACCATGAGCTACAAGTTTCAATAAATACTCTACCAAATGCAGCTTGGCAAACAGACGAGCAAGAAGCTGGTTTCTTCCCTCCAGAGCTCACTGTCTTTGGCCCTCGGTTTATCAGGACGGAGAGGATCTGGTAGTACTTTATTCCCTACCTAATTGCCTCGCTTCTTCCTAGTTGGTTCCAACCATCCTTTTCCTGGAGTCAGGCACAAGTTGGAGGAGGCAGGTGGATGTTGGGGAACGATTACAAATATCACGGAAAAATGCAAAGAGAAAAAATGTACTTAACATCCAGCTTTGGACAGATGAGGCAGAATTAGCACCAGGCTGCAGGCTTAGCATGAAATTTTCAAGCCCCCCTCTCTCTGCTCTGCCTTCATCCTTACCACCAAGCCCAGGTGACACAGGTTACAGATTACTCCCATCACAAGGGGACAGTGACCCTTTGTTCATGCCGTGTGGTGGAGGCAACTATGAGCTGAAGTCCTCTACAGCAGGGGCAGAATAAGCCTGAGGAATTGAATTCTGCCTACTCATCCACATGTTGAAGTGCTGTCCTCTACATTTTCTGAATGCCTCAGAACATGGCCTCATCTGGGGACAGGGTGATTAAGAGGTGATTATATAAAAATGAGACCATTAGGGTGAACCCTCATCCAATACAGCTGGTGTCTGTGTAAGAAAGGGAAATTTAGACACAGCCAGCCCTAAACAGAACTGGGTGTCAACGGGAAGGGCTGTGACTTGAGGAATTTGTGGTCCTGGCGCAGGTTCTCTGCTGCAGCCCCATCTCTCAGCCACAGGCATTAATTTAGAAAACTGGGGGCAGGGGGCAGGGGAGCGCGAGAGAGAGGATGAAGAAAAACAGGCAGACACACACAGAATGAAAAGCGGGGACCAGGTGGGACACTGTCCTCTGATGGAGGAGCGGTGACCCAGAGCTAGCTGGGAAAAGTTTCAGCAAAGCAGGCAGATTGAAGGACACAGCACTGGCGAGACATTAGGATCATTTTGTTTTGCTCAGAATTTCCTATGCCTGAGCTCAAGGTCCTAACTGATACAGCTCTGCACCTTTGCATGGAGCCTCCTTGGGCCATATCAACTGGGCCATCTTGGCCTGCACCTTTGCACAGGAAGTTCCCAGCACAATGCAGCCATGAGGCAGTCAGAGGGACCATGATTCAAATCACTACTCTGCACAGTCCTTCCCAGCCTCAGAAGGTGCAGCCCTGCCCGCACCTTGAGGGTACACAACCGTCAGTTCTTCTTCCAGGTACAGGGAAGGGAACTGCTGTCCCTCTCCTCCCTTGGGACTCTGGAAGGAAGCCACTGCAACAGCCCTCCCTGAACAAACCTGGATGCCACCGTGGAAGTCCCCCTGTCCACATGAGGAGGGCCTGAGCAGGCTGTGGTGCATCAGCTCGAGTGGGTCTCTGTGTGATGCCCAGTGACCTGGAGGCTGCAGGGAGGTGGCAAACCAGAGGAGGTCGCCAGAGCAGGGCTGAGGTGGCTTTGGCAGGCTATAGTGGGTGCCCAGGTCCAGACCAGTGGGGAGTCCCAGCTGGGTTTCAGAAGGGATGTGGTACACAGGTTGGCATCCAGGAAGAGAGGCCCACTTCCAAGTTGCACACCTTCGAGCTGCAGCTGCAAATACCATCAGTGTGAGCTGGTCCCACACAGACAAGAGAGGTGGACCCCAAAGACCACAGCAAGCTCTGCATCCCCCCCTCTTCCCCATGGCAGGAGATGCATGCAGAGCAGGTCCAGCCTGCTCCTGAGCCATCTACAGGAGGGAGGGGGCAGGGGTGGGGAGGTGATGGGCTGAGCAACTGAGTCTGAGACCAAGCACTTCTGGTTGAGAGCAGCAAGGCACAACCAAAGTGTCAGATCAGAGCGAACTTTGAACATTCAGTTGACTTTTCCACATCAACAAGTTTTACCATGTGTTTAAATTCTACAGCATCTACCAGACGTACTGCGGGATCCACGGGAGCTCAGGGCCGCAGGGGCAGCAGAAGAGGGAGCATTCACCATGAGGGCCACTATTTCAGTAAATGACTTCAAAACCCCTCAGGGCTCCTCTGTGTTTTCTAGAATTGATTGGACATATCCCCAAATCCCCACAACTGGTGGTGTCACTAGCTTTAGGAAATGCAGCTTCACAGCCTGAGGGGTGCTAATGAGTCCCCAGCCCCAAGGTCCTCAGAAAACACAGCCATTCCTGGTCTGTCAGCTGCAGCAGCTGCTCATGCAAAGTGACAGAGTTGAGTGAAAAGTCACTGGAGAAATGCTAAAGTGGGCAGAGGAGAGCTGGCAGGCCTGGGGAAGGGTGCTCTGGATGGAGCTGCCCTTTCCACATGGCCTGTGAGGCAGGACTGCTCCATCCTCCTTGAGTTGAGAAAAACACCACCCACCACCATCAGGGGGAAAAAAAGCCACCAGCCAAGGCCCCTAGAGGTGTGGCATTGCAGCTGTGACTTTAAACTGTCACTGTGAACTAGCGGTTCCTTAGATGTGAAATGCATTGACAGATGGCCCGCCATCACTAAGGAGCCCCAGGAATCACAAATTCTCACAAAGACCTTTCCATCAAGGGCTGTCAAAGGACAGAATTCCAACAGCTTCGTTTGAAAATCTTAATTGGGTTTATTTTTCGACTTTAGAACCAGACACCACCTACTCCATGAAGTAGAATAGGTGTTCCTGGAGCCGAGCAGACAGAGGGCTGGACAGGAAATGAAGATCAGCAGTGGACACAGTGAATCCCAGGAGGAGGGTTGACTGCTCCAAAGCCATTTTCCTTGTCATTTGGGGACAGGCAGACAGTACAGAGAAGTAAGCCATTAACATCAGGCCATTTCAGGTTTCTTCTTCCTTGTGTAAGTTTAAGGCAGAGGGACTCTGCAGAAGTGTCAGCTGAAGCTGGACTGTCTGGGCAATGTGACTGCTTTCTCTGATTCCTTCTGGCTTCTTGGGAAGTCCAATAAACAGCTCGGTCCCAGTTGCTGGTGTGGAATGCTGGCATGGGTGACTCCACTTTTATTTTTACTCTCTTCGGTTAAGACCAAACAATGGCTTCCTGTAATGTGCACCTAGCAGGAGCACCAAGACCTGTGTCCCTCTCCTCCTTTGGGACTCTGGAAAGAAATCCCATCTCCTCTCAAAAGAGGAGCCTTCGACATGATTGCAGGCAGTCTTGGAATGACTCGTAACAGCGTGTTAAAGTGTCTCTCTCAGTGATATAAAAGGACCAAATTGAGGTGAGAGTAGCTTCTCTTTCTAGTTGCTGGAATTTTCCCAAATGTTAGGTCCCGTGGGGGGCACGGGAGTGATACTAAGACAAACACTGAGGAACTGGGCCACAAACATGTACCCATTCCTGTCACCCATTCACGTGTCCCTTCACAGCATTTATTGAACCCTGATTACATGTTGGACATCATCTAGCTGTTGAGGACCCAACCAATAAGAAAACAAGTCCTGACCTATTGACTGACTCTCTGCTGGAGGAGACCGACCACAAGTTAACA
This sequence comes from Urocitellus parryii, assembly GCF_045843805.1. Taxonomy (NCBI): domain Eukaryota; kingdom Metazoa; phylum Chordata; class Mammalia; order Rodentia; family Sciuridae; genus Urocitellus; species Urocitellus parryii. The sequence goes on from NC_135539.1 coordinate 82,182,244, forward strand.
TGTAAGATGAGGTGTGGGTGGTGTGTGTGACTTGGGGGAAGCAAGGAGTTGCAGGTGATGTCTCTCTAAGAGGTGACTTGTAAGGAGAAGCAGCATCAGATTGGGAGGGTGAAGGTGGGATTACTTGTCAACTGGACAGACCTGAGGGGCTCAGATTGAACATCACATCGGGTGTGTCCACAGGGGTTGGTAGATGGACAGCATTCGAGGTGGTGGCCATGGTAAGGTACATTGGCCTGTCCAGTGTGGGAGGGCTTCCTGCAATCCTCTGAGGGACTAAACAGAAGCGGAGGTGAGTGGAACTCACCCATTCCCTCCCTGCCCGATGGTTTGGGCCAGGATGTCCATGTCTCCTCCCTTCTGTGCTCCTCAGGCCTGTGGACTGAAGTGTGTGTGCCCATGTACAGTGGTCTGGGTCTCCTGGTGGCAGCCAGCAGGCTTCGGGACTCCTGGACCTCCATCATCAAGCGAGAGAGATGCTCATGAGCAATCTCTTCTAGAACGTTGGTTCCGTTCCTCTGGAGAACCCCTCCGGGGCGAGGAAGCCACGGACACTATGAGGAGAACATTCCAGCAGAGGGAGCAGCGTACTGTCAGAGAAGCAAAGAGCCAGGCCCAGGAGCCTGGAGCAGAGACAGCAGGTGGGAGCTGGGCACAACCAGGTACCCCGATCACACAGACCACACTCTGCAGCCACGATGAGGTCTTGGACTTTGTCCCAGATGAGAGAAGCCGCCAAAGGGCTCTGGACTGGGGAGCAATAAGACCATTTTAAAAGGCACGGTGGTGACAGAGAATGCCTGTGTTCTGTGCATGTATTTTTAAATCCACTATTTCTTCTTGTAGAAAAGAGTGTTTAAAAGGCACTCATTGGATCCTATTAAACCAAAACAAAATCTAATAACACATAGGATACTGTCTTAGAATAATGTTAATGAGAACAGACATATTTCCAATGTGGAGAGTAGGCTGTGGGGCAGCAGTGGACACAGTAGGAGGTCATCGCGGTGACAGAAAGACAGGAGGTAGGCAGGACGAGCAGCAGTCAGGTTTCGGATGTATGTGCTGGAAGAGGCAACTGTATCTCCTGATGAATGGAATGTGGGTGAAGAGAAAGAAGGGGGCAAGGACGGTCTATGCAGACAGACGGATGTGGGGACCATGGTGCCTTACAGTGTCACTGAGCCCTGCTCCCCACAAGTTCTCCTCCATCATCCACCCCTTCATTCCTTTCCACTTTCCTTCCTGTTCACTTGCTCTTTTCCTGCACATCTCCCTCTCCAGAACTGGAGTGAGCACGGCTGCCCACCTGTCCCCCCACCATGTGGGGCCTCCTCTGGTGTCCTCAAGGTCACTTAGAAGATTTTCTCTCTCTGATGAGATCCAAATGTTGGGGTTTGGAAGAACCTCAGTCAACACTGTGCACGGGCGCACACAAACACACACCTCCACAGAGTGTTCCAGACTTGCTCCCGGGCCCTCTCAGCCTTTGAGGAGGCTCCTCTCTGGTGTCAGTGGATACAGTGAGGATAGGGTGGACCAGGAGCCCGAGCACCCCTGCCCCACCCTGTGCCGGACCTTTTGATTTCTTTTCTCGCCCCTCCGTTTGCTCCTGTCTCCAGGTCAGCACTAGACAGGAGCAAGAGAGAATCATGTTTCCTTCCATTTCCAAAACAACCCTTGAACTTGGGAATGAAGACAGAAAGATTTTTTTCCCCCTAAACCAAGGGCATAGTTGAACTGTTTTGTGAAGTGTCACTCCACCTGCTGATCTCAGGGCACTGGATGAGCTTCCTGTCCCTGTCCAGAGGCTCAAATCAGCCTGTGGTACTCAGCAAAAGCCAGCCCCTAGCAGGGGGGGGGGGGGGCTGTACCAGTGTTAACGGTTACCTGACTCTCTCCCTTCACAATGTCTCAGACAGGAAAGTCAGGTTCTCAGGTGTCAGCTATAGCTGGGGGCTGAGTGTGTAATTGGTCATGTGGCCGAAGAGGCCCTGAGTGACTAGGATGGGAACTGACTTAGGAGCCTGGGCTTTCCGGCTCTCTGGGCTGGGAGTTTCATACTCTGGGTCTGGAAAATGCCCTCTTGCTGCTCTGGTAATGCTGAGCCTCGTTGACAATGACAGCCACTTTCATCACTCTGTGAAGGGCACAATACATGAGAGCTCCATCCACAGAGCCTTGAGCTCACGGAATCCACTCAATTCAGAGACCCTAAGCCAGCAATTGGGATGCATCCTGGCTCTCCCTGGACGTGTCCCGTGACGTCTGGCCCACTAGTGTCAGGCAGCTGTTTGCTGTGGCTCTGCCAGGTCTGAGCCAAAGGGAGTAACCCACACAAACAGCTCCCTTTTGGAGTTTGTGGTGAGAGCCACATGACCCGTGGGGAGACTGGAAAGACACCCATCCAAGAGTCTGTCCCCTCCAAGGGAGGAATCTCCACTACAGCTTGCTCCTTCACAGAGGAGAGATTGGCACCTCACTCACTACTGTGCATGAGGGACCATTCTGTGCCAGACATTGTACCACACCTTGAGGTGCAGCTCTTTGTGCACTGGGCGCTTTCGTCTAGCATATTATATTTTAATGATTCTGAATTAGGTTAAAGAGTATCAGTTATCCATAGCTTTCATTAGTTACATATTAATTTATTCTATAAAAATTTATTGACTAGAAGTTAACAGTCTAGTAGGGAGAGAAATCCAGATAAATCATTCTAACAGGACGCCACCAGTTCCCTGAGAGAACAGGCCCCTTCCTTGATCCTGCTTAAGGCAACTGGCCAAGGAAATCTTTCAGAGGTATTAAGGCAAAAAACTAAAAGTGCAAGAAGGACCTGGTATTTTCAAGGTATTTTCAAGTCTGTTCAAGGCTAGCCAGGCATGTGACAGCTGATTGACGACAGGGGTCCTTGGACAACACCTGTAATCATTCTTAAGCACTCAGAAGGCATGTCTAATGAGAGGTCTTGCAGTACCAGCTTAATGAGTTGAAACGATTAAAGTGTAATTAGCACATTTATTAGGTTAATACGAGTCAATGCTTCTAATGCCCCTCAAACAAATTTAATCTCTAAGATAAATTCCACCCTTCCCACAAGCTCCTTCATACTATTAAGGTGCCTTTTTTTTTTTGTATAAACATAAACATCATCTCCCAAATAGTTCTAACAATGGTGGCTAAAAGTAATTCAAGTTTTATTGTAAATTATTCTCTGAGCTTTTCTGGAAATCTCTAGGAAAGGGGAGGAAGAACAGATCTACAGCTGAGATCGAATTCCGATTGATCCCGAATGAGGACGTGTTTCTGGTAAAAACAACTGTTTCCTGGCCACAAGTCCTGCCTGGTGCAGGGCATGGGCGGCCCAGGCTGTACATTCCTCTCATTGTCACTCTCGGGCCTCCATTTATCAGGCGGAGCACAGAATCGATAGTTAGGTGCCTGGCAGGAGGTTTTAAGGTTATCACAATCCTTCACTTGATGGATGCAAAATGTCTATTGAATTGACTGGGAGTTGAAAAGTTGCCTTCTGTTGCAGGTTTGATGAGTTACCATTTTCTTCCAGATAAAGAAGTTTCCATAAAGCAAGAAAAATTACTTTTCTGAGATCTGCTCTTGCTCTATAGAAACAGAAACGTAGCTAAGAGGCTTAAAGTGAAAACAGCAGACAATTCAAGCTTCACCAGGCACTGTGGTGACAGAGAATGCCTGTGTTCTGTGCATGTATTTTTAAATCCACTATTTCTTCTTGTAGAAAAGAGTGTTTAAAAGGCACTCATTGGATCCTATTAAACCAAAACAAAATCTAATAACACATAGGATACTGTCTTAGAATAATGTTAATGAGAACAGACATATTTCCAAAGATTTAACTACCAAGGTTCTGATTTACTTTACAATGAATCCCCATGTTTCTGGATTCTGGGACTTTTTAATTTTTTTCTAGATTAAAAAAAGAAAAAACAGGGCTGGGGTTGTGGCTCAGCGGTAGAGCACCCGCCTTGCATGTGTGAGACCCTAGATTCGATCCTCAGCACCACATAAAAATAAACAAAATAAAGATATTGTTCCCATGTATATAATATATATATATTATAGATATTGTGCCCATGTATAATATATATATATATATATGTGTATATATATACACATATATATTATTAAAAAAATAGAGAAAACAAAGAACAGTGGCTTTGACAGTAGTCTCCTCCCTCCATATGTGTAAATACTTCTCCAACAGCAAGAAATATAATAATAGCAGTGTTAGAACTGCTAAGCTAAATCACTGCCAAAAGCAACCTCCTAGCTAGGGCCTGATCATAAGGTGACTCCCCCACCCCCTGGTAAACTGTGCACATGGTGCAATACAGGGACCTGGGTGTGTCATCCACAAAGGCTGGGTAGATATATACCTCACAGAATCCTCACCCTGCCCTTGTGCCTTCCTTTCACCCCCAGTCCCGTTGGATACCCCAACTCTCATTTCTACACCATGGAATATTGCAGCCTTGGACTTCAGATGAACAGGACCACAGACCTATGTGTTCTTCTGTCTCTGGGCTCAGCAGCTCAGCAAAATATTTCTGATATTTATCCATGCTGTGTGTCCATCCGCAATTTGTTCTTTTTATTGCTGACCAGTACTCCATAGTCTCAATAGTGCACATTCTGTATGTTCATGTTCCTGTTGATGGACATTGGTTTTATTTTTGTTTTCATTGTGCTAAGAACACATAATGTGAGATCCATATCTATCACACAATTTTAAGGGTGCAAGGCGATATCGTTAACGGTAGGCACAAGTTCTCCAAAACTTAAGCTCACCCTGAAACTTCCTGCCCCTTGAAGAGCCTCTACCTCTACCCTCCCCTCAAACTCTGGCAACAACTGTTTTCCTCTCTGCTTCTATGAGATTGGATTCCATGCCCCAGAGATACTGCAGGTTTGGTTCTAAACCACAGCAAACAGTGGGATATAGTAAATCACATGAATTATTTTGTTTCCTGGTGCATACAGTAGTCTATCAGGTGTGCAATAACATGATGTCTAACAGTACTTAACTTCATTGAGAAGCACCTTATTGCTAAATAATAACGACCAGCTGAGCCTTCAGAGTCCTCTCCTTTCTGCTGCTGGCCAGTCTTCCCTCTGTGCTGATGGCTGCCAGGGGACAAGGAGGTGGCTGCTAAAGAATGGCCGTGGCAATTTTTTAAAACAACAGTGAAGGGCACCACATTCATTGTTCCTTTTTCAAAAGATTTCTGTAGCATGCAATGCTGTTGGATAGCGCTTTACTCAGAGTAGAACTTTTTTCACAAGTGGAGTCATGCCAGGGACAGTGCCTGTGTCCCAGCTACCTCGGAGACTGAGGCTGAAGGATGGCTCGAGCCCAGGAGTTGGGGCTGTAGGGCACCATGCCCATCCAAAATTCACATGAAGCACCAGTGAGACTGTGCCTGGGAACAGCCACTGCTCTCCAGCCTGAGCCACAGTGAGACCCCCATCTCTCCAAAAAATGGAGTCAGTCCTCTCAAACCTTGCTGCACCTTTTCAATTAAGTTCACGCAGTGCTCTCAATTCTTCATTGCCAATTCATCAGTATTTATAGCATCTGCACCTGGAATGGATTCCATCTCAAGAAACCACTTTCTCTGCTCACCTTTAAGAAGCAACTTCCCACTGTTCAGATTTGATCCTGAGACTGCTGCAGTTTGGTGGTGTCTTCCAGTCCCAGTTCTCTTATTATTTCCCCCACAGCTGCAGTTGCTTCCCCCGCTCAAATCTTGAACACCTCAAAGTCGTCCATGAGGGTTGCAATCAGCTTCTCTCAAACTCCTGTTCATATTTTTACCTCCTCCCACGAATCATGAATGTGCTTACTGGCATCGAAAATGGTGAATCCTTTCCGGAAGGTTTCCAATTGATTTTGCCCAGACCCACCAGAGGAATCGCTATTTATAGCAGCTGTGGCCTTATGAAGTATATTTCTCAAATGGTAAGACTTGAAAGCTGAAATTACTCCTTGATCCAGGGGCTGCAGAACGGATGTGTTCGCAGGCACAAAAACCACATTAACCTCAAGTATTCTCCACCAGAGTGCTCAGGAGACGGGGTGCGCTGTGAATGAGTAGTAATAGCTTGAAAGGAATCTTTTTTTCTGAGCAGTACATTTCAACAGTGGGTTTTAAACATTCAGTGAGCTGTGCTGCCAACAGATGTATTGTCACCCAGGTGTGGTTGTTCCTCCATAGTTCACAGGCAGAGTGGAGCAGTGGGATTCTCCAGGGCCTGGGGACTCTCAGGACAGTGAGTGAGCACCGGCTTCCACTTGAAGTTAGTTACCTGCTACATCAGCCCCTAACAGAGGCTCAGCCTGTCCTCTGAGGATGAAGATACAAAAGCAAGGCACTGACTTCTCTCTTGCTATGAAGGTCCAGGATGGCATCCTACTCTCATAGTGAGCTTTTCCCCTACACTGAAAACCTGTCCTTGAGTGCAGCACCTTCCTTGGTCACCTCAGCTGCATATCCCAGGGAACTGGCTACAGCCTCGACGTTAGCACCTGATGCTCTTCCTGCACCTGTATCTTAAGGGCACGGCTTCTTACCTCAAATGAAGGCACCTCTGCTGGCTTCCACCATGTCTTCTGCAGCCTCCTCACCTCTCTGGGTCTTCCTAGACTGACGAGAGAGGATTTTGCCCTGGGTAGGCTGGGGGGAATGTTCTGCCGTGCCTTTCCCATCAAGCTTAACACTCCCACCCTTGGATTTAAAGAGGCATGTGACTCTTCTTTTGTCACTTTCACTCTTAGAAGCCACTGTAGGATTATTAACTGGCCCAACAGCAATATTGTGTCTCAGGGAATAGAGAAGCCAGAGGGGAGAGAGAGAGAGAGAGAGAGGAGAGAGAGAGAGAGAGAGAGAGAGAGAGAGAGAGAGAGAGAGAGAGAGAGAGAGAGAGAGAGAGAAACAGCTGCTTGGCAGAAGTGGGAACATACAGTTATTGCTGCCTAAAGCACAGTTTTGGCTCTCCAAATCAGTTGTGATAGTATCATCAAAGATCACTGATCACAGATCACACAGGCGACACAGCCACGCAGGGAGAGTCTCAAGTACCGTGAGAATCACCAAGATGCAACACAGAGGCACGAAGAGAGCCATTTGTTGGAAAAGGGCGCCAACAGCTCTACTTGATGCAGCAAGGTCACAGACTTCATTCAGTGTGTGGAACCACGATTTCTGGGAAGCAAAACAAAGCCAGGTGTGTCTGTGAGCCCTGCTGTGGCTGGCTAACTCCACTTGGCATAACGTCCCTCTGGCTCGTCCATGTGGCCACACTCGCCAGGATTTCCTTCTTTTGACAAACATTTTTTTCCTCCGGTTTGGTTATTGTGAATATAGTGTGGGGGTATGGATTGGTGCAACCACTGTGGAAAACTATCCAAAAGTTTTTTTTATATAAGATGCACCTTTTCTGTGTATAAGACAGTGTTCTACTGCTAGGTGTTCATCCAGAGGAATACATTCTTATGGAGAAGCTTGTATAAGAAAGTTTTTAGTGGCTTTATTCAAATTTGGGAAAATAGATCAATGAGCCCAGATAGATTTCAATATCCAGTTCTCAAAGGAACTCTGCAGCTGCGTGTGGTAGCACACACCTGTAATTCCAGCGGCTCAGGAGCCTGAGGCAGGAGGATCAAAAGTTCAAGGCCAGCCTGCACAATTTGCAAGACCCTCAACAACTTAATGAGACGCTGTCTTCAAATAAAAAACAAAACAACAACAAAAAAAAACAGGGGATATAGCTCAGTGGTAGAGCACCTCTGAGTTAAATTCCTGGTATCCCTGACCCTCAAAAATGGAATCCTCCCAGTGGCACATACCTGTAATCCCAGCAACTGGGGAGGCTGAGGCAGGAGAATTGAGAGTTCAAACTCAGCCTCAGCAACAGTGAGGTGCTTAGCAACTCGGTGAGACTGTGTTGCTAAATAAAAATACAAAATAGGACTGGGGATGTGTCTCAGTGATTGAGTGCTCCTGAGTTCAGTCCCTAGTACCAGTGCCTCCCCGGCCCCCGATAAAGGAATCTTGCTCTTTGCTCTTTGTCATTAACATCCATCTCAGTTAAATCCAACAAGTGTACTGTCATCTGTATGTCTGTGTGTGTTGTCTTTTTCTCCCCTCTTTATCGGCATCTTGATGATTTTGCATCTGTCTGTGGCTTTGGATCAAGTCCTCACATTCCAGAGAAGGACCACCTTATTTTCCAGGAAGCAGATAAAGTGGTAGCTGATCAGGGATTCTACCTACATTGACACTCCCCACACCTGGGGTGTAGCTCTCATAGGAGTCCCAACTGAGATTCTGCAGTGCTAGCCACCATCCTGACACTGTGCACAGGACCTGCTCTGCCCTTGGTGCCTAAATTCACAGAGAAACAAGGATGGGTAACAACAGAAAAGGGTGTTGGAGCAGTGGGAATCGGCGAGTTTGCCCAGGAGCTCTGGGAGATGTCTACTGTAGTCTGCCTAGACTTGGGACAAATTGAAAAAGCAAGATTAGTTTGGTGTTTTGGAGAAAGTGAAAGCTGCCAGTGAACTTTATTCTCTTTATCAGAAGTAACTAAAACCAATAAAGTTCTTTTAGCATATCCATGACTTGTCAATAAATTTTGTTATGAAGAGGCTGGCTGATCAAGTTGGCACTTCAACTTATGTTGGAAGCTGCAATCAAGTTAAGATGGCACCTGGCAGTTTGCCAGGAGGAGTGGTTTGGGAGGCAACGCCACCAAGCCATTAAGATGGTAGAGATTCCTTATTGGCTGATTGCTGTATCTGGATGATGCTAATTGAGTCAAGCTGTGTGTAATCAGTTAGGTATATATACCTCTGCTGTTCCGTAATAAAGTAGTTCCCGCTTCAATCTTCAAGTTGCTTGTCACCTCCGGGTTATTTTGCCCAGCCGGACTGCGGCAAACTTACTTGAACAAATAAATGCAGAAATACATAAAATCCTTTGAGGGGTGAAGATGGAATCCCTAAATAAACTAGTAAGAAAATAACCTTAAAAACTCAAGAATTCACAAATGTCTGAAGGGAAAAAGAGCAGTCAGGCACCATTGATCTAGGCCTCTCTTGCTCCCAGGGTCTTAACTCCAAGCTCTGAAGACTATCAGCCCTGAACTCCAGTTTCTGTCATTCTGTTCTGCAAGATTTCCAAAATTTCAGCTGGTATCCCTACTTATTAACAATAGCTTCCTACCTCGACCTTCTACCTGGAACTTAATTTTCCCCATCCTACTACCAAGAACTGGCAAACAGTTGGAGGGAAGAAGACGACATGATACTGGCTTCCTCCACATGGTGTTCTTCTCCAAGGATCATGGCTCAGTGGGTCCTGTTTGCCTCAGTAATTCTGCCATGCTTTCAATTATTTTTTAAAAATGTGACTTTTTTTAAATTTTTTTATTAGTTGCTCAAAACATTACAATGATCTTGACATATCATACATTTGATTCAAATGGGGTACGTAATCTTAATCTTATTTTTCCACGTGTACAGATTGCAGGATCACATGGGTTACACAGCCACGTTTATACATAGGGCCATACTAGTGTCCTATTGTATTGTGCTGCCCTTCCTATCTCTTTCTCTGCATTCACAGTGGGAGTCTTGTTGGTGACTCTGGTCAGGTGCTCTTTGTCCAGTCTGACCATCTCTGCAGCTGAGCTGGGATGTCAGACCATTGGCTTGTACTGTGATTATGGATGCTGCTGTATTTAAATTTGCCTACCTATTTTCTATGTGTCCTGCCTGTTCTTTGTTCCCTTTACTCTTTTCAGGCCCTCTTTTTGATTAATTGAGGCTTTTTATTATTTAATTCTACCTCTTTGATGGCTTATTAGCTGTACCTCTTTATGGTGTCATTTTGGGTTTCATCTTCAATGGACACAGTCTTCCCCAGAATGATGGCACATACCCTCAGAGACAAGACCAGGATCTTGCAGTACAGCGCTTCAGCTTGTCCCCCTCAGGTTCTGTGCTATCCTTGTCATACATTTTATTTCTATATGTTTCATAAAATCCACAATGTCTTATTATTTTCTCCTTAAATAGTCAGTGCTCTTTTAAAGCATGCATTTTCCATGGGGGTTAGTAAAGAATTCTTGAAGGTTAAAAAATGGTTCAGCATTACAGGGGCTCGTGGACCTCCAAAGGGCCACAGAACACAAACAGATGTATGGTGTCTGTGGTATTAAGGTTTTATGTGGGGAGGGCTTGCTTAAGGGGAAAATGCCCAAAAGAGGCTCTTTAGCGGGATAAGAATGGAAAACAGATTGAGGATTAAGAAACACTATTTTAAAGAGATTTAAATGAGAAAAAAACCTGCTTGTATTCAGTAGTGTAGGCCTCATTCCCAACATTCCTCCCTCCTTTGAGGACTCCAGCCCCACCTGGTATGTTTTCTCTGCACGGAGAACTTCTCCTGGAGTCTTAGCAGGTCTTCTCCTGGTGAATTCTTTCCGTATTTTCAGTCTGAAAAGTCTCTATGTCATCTTCATTTCCGAAAGACATTTTTACTAGCTGTAGCGGTCTAGGTTGGCAGAATTTTTCTACAATGCCTTCAAAACACTGCTGTCTCCTCTGCATTACTCCTGAAAAGAAATCCGTCCCCATCCTTCCCTGGAAACCATGGTCTCCCACCACCCTCTCTGGTTGCTTTTCTCCTTGCCCGTAGTTCAAACAATTTGATTATGAAGTACTTTACGGTAGTATTCTTAACCTTTCTTGTGCTTGGGTTGTATTGACATTCTTGAATTTGTGGCTTTATAATTTTCATCTCATTTTATCATTTTTCAGTCATTCTTTGTTTTTTTTAAATATTTTTTTTAGTTACAATTTATTTATTTATTTATTTATTTACTCATATGTGGTGCTGAGGATCAAACCCAGTGCCTCACATATGCTAGACAAGCGTTCTACCACTGAACCCCAGCTCCAGACCCGATTATGTGAGTTTGTGAAGACAACTTTTTGGAATATGATTCACATATTAAAGGTACAACTTGATGGTTTATAATAGCTTCATGGAGTTGAACAACCATCACAACCAGTTTTCATCGTCCCAAAAAGAAGCCAGGCACTCAATGCAGCCATTGCCTGGCTATCCTCACACCCAGGCGACCTCTTACCTGTGTGCTATTTCTACAGGTTTATTTAGTCCAGGTATTTCAAGGACAGTCATGTATCTTCTGTGCCTAGCTTCTCTCCCTAGTACAATATTTTCAAGGCTCGTCTATTGTACATGTATCAGCATTCTATTTTTTTTTTATGGACAAACAATGGTGCTATAAGCGGATATGCCACATTTTCTTTCCCCATTCATCACAGGTCATTTGGATTGTTTCTACTTTGAGCTCCTGTGGATCAGGCTGCAGTGAGCAGAGGTGACCGAGCTGCCTGGTGTGGGCGTCTTTTCCCTTCTCTTGACTGCAGGCCTGGGAGTGCAGTTGCTGGGCCACAAGGGAGCTCCTTGTCTAACTGGTTTCAACAGCAGCTGTCCCAGGTTCCTTCCCAGCAGAAGTGTGTGGGGCTCCTTCTAGTTCTCATTCTCTACCATATTGGTCCCCTTTCTGGGCTCGTTCTTCTGGTGTCATAGCAAGGTAACCATTGCCTATCCCAGGTCACAAAGACCTACGCCTGTTTTATTCTGACAGTTTTCTAGTTCTCATTTCTACATTTAGGTATTTGATCTATTTTGGCTGAATTTTTAAGTACCTTGTGAGGTAGGGATTCAACGCAATTCAGTTGTCCCAGCACCTGAGTTGAAGAACCTGTTCCTACACCTAATTGAACAGCCGTGGCATCTCTGTAGAAAGTCAACTGACCATAAGTGTGATGGTTTGTTTCTGGCTCTTAATTTTATTCCACTGATCTATACATTCATCTTTATCTGAGAAAGCATTAATTAATTGTCAGACACAAAAGTTATTGTTTTTATGCACCAAGTATCACTTCTCCGCTTTCTTAAATTGAAAACTGTAGAAGATACAAATAGAAAAATGACAGAAAAATAAAAATAGGAGAATTTAAAAATCTTCTATCAGCACAAGACCAATCAAGTAGATAAAAATTAATAAATCCAGAGAAAACAAACAATACAATCAATAAGAGATTCCATAGATGTATAGCAAACTCTGAACCTAGAACAGAGAACACACTTCCATTTCAAGCTCTCATGGAATCCTCAACAAAACTGAGTACAGGTCATAAACAAAAAACCCTTAACTTTTTGGTTCACAGTGGAATAATAAAATGTTGTGAATTTAAAAAACAACAAAGACAAAAGCAGCATATCTCAGAATCTGAGATAAAGCAATTATCAGAGAAAAAGTCTTGCATTAAGTATTTAACAGGAAATATTTTATAAAATGAATTAAATTCCAAGTAAAAAAGTTAGAAAAATATCACAAAGGAAAAACCAAAGAAATCAAAAGTACTTGAAACTCTAAACAGAAATTAATGGAAAAACAATAGAACAAACAAATAAAAGACTGAATCTTTTGAAACTCAACAAAGTAAACAAAATACCAGTTACCTTAAGACAAAAAGCAACTGCCGCAGTCTGGCTGGGCACAAATAACCGGGAGGTCACGAGCCACTTGTAGGTTCAAACAGGAACTACTTTATTGCCAGAACCCAACGGGAACTCAACCGGAACTCAACAGGAACTCCGTGAGAACTCAAAAGTAGTGGACACCCAAGGTAGCAGGAGCCACCTTATTGCCAGACAGCAGAGGTTTATATACACAACTGAATACACAGCTTGTTTCAATTTAGCATCATTCAGTTACAGCAATCAGTCATTATCTTAATAATTATACACAGCTTAACTTAATTATCATCATCTTAATGGCTCGCTGGCGTTACTTCTCAACCACTCCTTCTGGCAAAATGCCAGGAGCCATCTTGACTTGGTTGTGGCTCTCAACAAACAACAGTATACAATCATATAAATCTATTTCTGACAATAGAAAATAATCAACAAATAGAAAAGTAAGAAAAAAATATAAGCAAACTTTGCCTAACCTTCTACAAGTAATTTGAAAACCTAGATGAAAAGTATCATTTTGAAAGGTACAATTTAAAAAAATTGGTTTCAGTAGATACATGAATTCTTTTTTTAATTTTTATGGACCTTTATTTTATTCACTTATTTATATGTGGTGCTGAGAATTGAATGCATTGAACCCAGTGCCTCACACCTGCTAGGTAAGCGCTCTACCACTGAGCCACAACCCAGCCCAGATATGTGAATTCTAGTTGCCATAGAAAAATTAAATTGTATAAGAGCTTCCCTCCCTCTCTCTCTATCTATATATATGTAAAAACAACAAAATGGTTATACTGAATGTGTGTGCCCCCAAAATATTTTCCTTAAAATTCTAATGCCCAACAACATGACAGCATTAGGAAGTAGGGCCATCAGGAGGTGACTAAGTTGTGCCCTTATTAAAGGGACTCCAGGGAGCTCCCTCACCCACTTTTTATCAGCAAGTACACAAAAAGAAGTGGGCAGTGTGCAACCTAGAAGAGGCCCTCACCAGAACCTGACCACACTGGCAGCCTGATTCAGACCCCCAGTCTCCAGAACAGTTAGAAATACATTCAGTTGTTTATAAGTCCCTCTGTCTTTAATACTTTCTTGTAGCATTCCAAACTAAGATACACACACAAAGCCCTCAATGGTTTCTCAAAGAACTTCTACCAAGTCTTCAAAATTCAGAAACTCCCCGTTAGGCTTAAGCTACTGTAAAACAGAAAATTATTCTGTTTCATCAATCAAGTATGATAGTGATACATAATCCCAAAGAAGCCTATGCCAAAAAGGAAAACTACAGAACAGTTTACTTATGCATGTTGAGGAAATGCTCTGAAATAAAACTAGTAAATACAGAAGGGCTTCAGCATCAGGGGAATTCAAGGAAATGCAAATTAAAGCTACAAAGAGGGGCTGGGGATGTGGCTCAAGCGGTAGCGCGCTCGCCTGGCATGCGTGTGGCCCGAGATCGATCCTCAGCACCACAAACAAAGATGTTGTGTCCACCGAAAACTGAAAAATAAATATTGAAATTCTCTCTCGGGAAAAAAAAAAGCTACAATGATGCATCCAAAAACTGCAATTAAAGAAATAAAAAGGAAAAATAGAAGGGAAATCCATAGATTAAAAAAGATGTAAGACACATAGGTCAATTGCAACATATGGACTTTATTTGTATGCCAACTTAACAACTGACTGTATGAGAGTTCATAAGAGTCAATCAGGAAAATGTAAACACTGGATATTATAGCATTTTAAAATTTGAGATAACAATGATAGTGCGATTGTGTTTTCATTTTTAAAATGATTCCTTTTCTTTTAGTGGTACATACTGAAAAATGTATACATCAACTAATATGTCTGGGAGTTGCTACAGAACAATGTAGAGTCCATGGGAATAAAGATGAAGACAGATTTCACCATGTTCTGACAACTATTAAAACTAAGTACATTCGTTTGCTCGGGCAGCCAGAGCAAAATACTATAGGCTTAAAGGCTTAACAAGAGAAATTTATTGTCTCACAGTTATGGAGTCAAGTTCTGGCTCATTGTGTTGGCAGTTTGGTTTCTTCTAAGACTGTCCCCCTTGGTTTACAGATGGCCACCATCTCCCTGTGTCTCCACATGGTCTTCCTTCTGTGTCTGTGTCCTAATCTCTTTTTTTAATTTTTTAAATATATATATTTTTTAGTTGTAGATGGACACAATACCTCTATTTTGTTTATTTTTATGCGGTGCTGAGGATCAAACCCAGCACTCCACATGTGCTAGGCAAGTGTTCTACCACTGAGTTACAACTCCAGCCCCCTAATCTCTTTTTATAATGACACTCATCATATCAGATTAGGGTCCATTCACCTGACCTTGTTTTACTTCAATTAACTTCTTTAAAGACAATCTCCAAATATAGCCACATTCTAAGGTACTGGGAGCTAGGACTCAACTTGTGAACGAGGGGGGACACCACACAACCCATCACTCTGGGCAGTGAGGACAGTGGGTTTATTATTCTATTCACTCTACTTTTGTGTAAGTTTGAGATTTTTCCATATAGACAGTTTTAACATTTTTTAAATTAGAAAATCAATGGAAGAGAAAAATAAGCCTTAGCTTAGTGTAAACTACTGGAATAGCTCTAGATAGAAACTTAAACACTTACCTTTTATTTTCAATCAATGATATGATAATCCATACCAACTAGCAGACCATCTTTTACCTGACCAAGGCACTTCCATGTTCAATGGCTAAGAAACCAAAGACCACATCTAATGAAACACACAGTCAGACCCTCCCCAATGTTGGGCGTAGATAGAACTTGACTCTTGCTTACATACAATATTGCTGGTTGGGTTTAATCCTTCCCAACATGGCAGACCTACTTGGCTAGAACAGTGATAAATGTGACGTTGATAACCTATATCATGGCTTGGCTGAAATGTTTGAAGGACACATGGTCTTCATGCTAAGGTCAGCCACACATTTAGGTATCAAAGTTATAACTGTTGGCTTTCAGCTTTTTCAGTTCCCTTATGAACTTTCTTTTTAAGATTCTTCCAAGAGAATAGAGTCAGGATAGGCTCATCACCTGCATAAATGCGTAGAGGGACACCCATTGAACCCACCACATCACAGACTGAGAATACCCCATTCATGAAGACAAAATAGGATAAAAGTCTCATCAACTCAACAAAAGAAAAGTGGTTAATCACCACCGTCAGAGTCTAGAGGGCAGACTTCCATTTTTGGCAATATGGCAAACTGATTATCTGAAATTTTTTCTATCAAAAGACAAATGGAAATGATGGAAAAAATATAACAAATGTCCTTGTAAGTATATAACCAAGAATGCAAAAAAAAAAAAAAAAAAAAAAAAACCAAGGGGAAGCCTCTAGGGGCAAATCTAGGAATGAAACTGAAGAGCAGAGGTTCCAGCTGCCCTGCCGAAGCTTGAGGGACTTGATAATCAAGGGGCAGTCATTTCCATAATCATGTCAAGGAGGAAGATGAGGCAGGTGTTCTTGTCTGGAGTCAGGCTCTCACAGGCTTACAATCTCAGCAAAGGCTGAACTAAGAATAAAAGCCACCTATTGCCAGAGGTGACAAGAGAGCTTTCTGGTCTCGCCTG
This sequence comes from Urocitellus parryii, assembly GCF_045843805.1. Lineage (NCBI taxonomy): Eukaryota > Metazoa > Chordata > Mammalia > Rodentia > Sciuridae > Urocitellus > Urocitellus parryii. The sequence continues at coordinate 82,198,468 of NC_135539.1, forward strand.
GAGTGCCAGTTGTCTTGAATTAACACTACTCTGAGAAGTCTAACCATGTGCCTTTCCTCTCCTGTGTCTGCTGCTGAAATCTGTACTACCTCTGTGGTTCTCAAATCTCCACACTGAAACATTCACATAAAAAGTCATTGCGAGCTGGCAATACCTCTGGTATACCTGAGAGAAATGTGTACAGGGACACACCTTGAACCCAAGCCTACAAGATTCCACAGATAAAATACCATTGACACCAGCTCATGAGGTACAATCATAGGATACACAAGAAAAGCCAAGAATTGAACCCACTGGAACAAGACCGAACCATCTGAAACCCAAAGATTTCTAATGACTTGCCAAAACCTCACATGGCAGTCAGTGCAGGAGCCACACCAGAGCACAAGTCCCCTGAGGCACTCGCAAGCTATTTTTTCTCGCCCAGCAGCCTGCTTTGTTTGCACAAGGGGCTTCTCCTGATAATCTAAGGGGAAAACTGGATCTAACCGTCTTTAAAATCCACATTCTAGCATTGGAAAATGAACCTATTTACCCCCAAATATTCAAGTGGATTCTGCTACTGTGGTTCTTCAAGGCCCCTGCACTCTACCTGCAGTCTCAAGATCCTCTGGCCCTGAGAGAATGTGCCTACACGGGTGCCACCAGCCCTCTGGCACCCTCTTGGAAGGTGGTTGGATTCAACAAACCAAAATTTGTAAATGCAATGCTCCTCTGAGAAGTGCATTCTGAGGAAATTCTCAGACACAGGAACAAGGGTCTGGGGTCCAGTTATCCTCACGTTATTACAACCCACCACGAGGAACACGGGAGATGCCCCGTGTTTCATGAGAAGACCTAGTTACATATATCGAGGATTTTGAATAGACTGTCATACTGTGCAGGCATTTTAAAAACATCTTTGAAGGCTTTTCTATAAAGCTGAGTGAAAATGAATTAAAAGATGCACAACCACAATGAGATGCCACTTCACATCCACTAGGATGGCTATCACCAAAAAGGCAGAAAATAGGAATCCCTGTGAGGACGGGGGACTCGAACCCTGTGCACTGCTGGGGCGGGGGTGTAAAACGATGCAGCAGTTGTGGGAAAGGGCGTGCATGCTCCTCAAATGCTTGGACAGAAATGCCACATGGCCCAGCCATTCTTCCAGGTGTGCAGCCCAACACTGGGAGAGTGTGGACCCCAGCAAGTCTCTGCCCTCCCATCCCACAGCAGCATGAGAGATGGCAGGGAGCTGCTGTGTAGGGGTGAGGCGTGTCCATGGGGGAGGATGAGCAAGTTTGGCAGGTGGATATTATAGTTGGTGGTGATATTTGTAAACGATGTAAAATTCACAACATTGTGAATACCCTTAATATCACAGAACTCTACACTTAAAAATGGTTGAAATGGTTTCAGGTTTGTTGTGTGTATTTTACCACAACAAAATATATATACATGGATATACACTCATAGAGTGCAAAATATCAGTCATCTTTCTCATGGTAGGTTTATAACAAACTGACAGGTATGTGGTACGTTTACTTCCTGCTAAGTAACAACTTGTCACAAACATGGTTGCTTAAAACAACATGTATGTATGCTCTTAAGGTTCTGGAAAAATGAATCATAGATCAAGGTGTCAGCAGGGCTGCACTCTCTTCAGTGCTCTGGGGAGAATCTGTCCCCATGCTTCTAGAAGTTTCCTGTGCTCCTTGGCTTACAGCATAGCATTTTGCTCCAGATGTGGCAACAAGACCTTCTTCTGCCTCCACTCTCCTCTGAGAACACACTTGTGACTGCACGTTGGCCCCACTGGAGGTGCAACATAAGCTCCCTCTTGAAGATTTTTTTTTTTTTTAGTTAATCATGTCTTTTACCATATAAGATAATGTTCACAGGTTCTGTAGGTCAGAATACCTTTGAGAGTCATTATTTAACCTGCCCATGCATGGGTGGGACAAAAGAAGGAATGAAGGACAATGAAATGAAATATAATAAAACATCGAGTAGCTATGTGGATTATAGAACTATAGAATTATCCCTCCAAATACTTTTATATAGTTTACAACTTTTTGCAGTAAGAAAATTTTATAATGGGAAAAGCAACATACTTGAATGGAGATCACTGATGTACATACAGTTTAATGTAGCTGATATGCATTTCCAGGTGTGTGATGAGTGCCCCCTAAGCCACAAGCAGTTCTGGTTAATTCCCCTAGGGACCAGTGGAAATCCACTGGGAAGATGTGAGTTCTACAGCAGGCATGTTGCTTACAGTTGTACAACAAAACCTACAGCCCACTTAAGACTCTGCTCAGGAATGAGCCCAAATTAAAATCTCTATATGGAAGGTTAACATCACAAAAACGCAACACTAGAATCATGACAGGGTCATGGGCAAAGCCCAACAAGCACCTTGTCTTCGTTGGTGGCACAGCCCTGATTCCAGGATTGGTTCACCTGCAGAATTCACAGCTACCTCTGGAAAATCTCCAGCCTCTTCAAAGTTGATCTCCTGTCCCTAAGCTTTCCTTGTGACACTGGTATTCGTAATCAGATCTATTCACTGACCCAGGGATCCCCTCACCTTCAGGTCAGGCAGTTCCCAATCATCTAGGACTCCTCTCCATATACTAATCAAGATTCTGAAACATACGAAGAAGGTGGAAAAGATAGTTCCAGCCCTTTTAATATCCCACAATCTAATCTGAGAGCTAATACATACACCTACACTGTAATGAGAGCCGCAAAACAATCAGTGCCCTCAAAAACTCAACATGGGGACCAAAGAAGGGCCAGAACAACAAACAGAAGGGCCACAAGGACAGCCCGCCGCTGTGGGAGCAGACTGGAGCTGCCTCGGACTACTTGCTGCTGCTATGACATGAATGGCCCTACTGGATAAACTGTAAATGAGAGAACATTGTTTGGCTCGTGGTTCTGGGGACCAGGAAGCCCGAAATCAAGGGTCACATCCGAGGAGGGCCTTTGTGCTGCTTCAAAATGTGGCAGAGCAAGCACACGTGAAACAGAGGGAGGCAATTGACCCCACTTGTCCTTCTAACCAGGAACCTGCTGCCACATCATCAAACCCACTCACTTGGTAACAGCAGTCATCCATGGGTGAGGGCAGGGCCACTTCTAAACACTGTCACAGAGACAATCACAGTCACCATGGGATTTGGGGAGACATGCGGACCACAGCAGGTGGTTAAAGGCCTCTCTTTGGGGGCAGCTGAAGTACAGCACCATGGCTTAATGTACCAATAAGGTCCTTCTGCAGATTTTATGCATCAAAAACACCCCTTAACGACTGAGAGGAAGGTCATTTTCAAGTGAGTCAGGAGAATTTCTTTTTTACTTATGTTAAAGTGAAATTGCTGACTTCTTAGAAGTTGCACTTATGCTCAGAGAGCAAATTTTTAGAAAGGGATGAAGGAGGATAAAGAGGAGACTCATGACTTGAAGCAGTGGCAGGAAGGCAAGCTGCGTCTACACATCTTTAGAGAGCCGTGTGTTCAATGAGTGGCTTCTCTTGGAAGGCAGATGTTCACCAGGAAATAGTCTTTCAGAAGTGCAGCCTGTTAATCTGGGCACTTGCATTCCCAGAGGTTGTGATGCGCTAAAGGGAAGACACACCACTGCTCTAATTTGTGCTCATGAAACTACATGGCACCGTACTTATGTTCACCAGTTGGAGATCAAGACTTCACAACGTGAGTCTTTGGGGCCATTCTGTACCCAAACTATAACAGGAGGCCAAGAGAGGCCTTCTGCTTTAAAGTCCACAATTGAGGATGAGTTTAGACCCTAGGAACCCAAGGGACAGGAGGGAGTCTAATCATTACAAACTGCAGAGAATGGTACTCTCTGGGAGAGCAGGAAATTTTACTCTCTGGTTGTCTTTATGGACCCAGCCCTAGCACAGGCTCTGACCTGATAAATATCTGATGAACACTTAAATGAGTAGATACGAATGCACACATTCCATATAATAGCAAATATTCCAGTTCCTGGGGATCTCAGCCAAACCAAAGTAGAGGGAATTTGCTCCGCTAGCATTTCCTGTCTCTGATACCATGACCACAGTTCATGTTCACTGGAAAATTCATTTAAAAGGTATATGTAGATGTTTTTTCCTAATGCTGGAAATCTTGGTCCAGCCCTGATAACAAGATACCCATCAAATCTATAAGATAATAGATTTTCTAATTTTTAACTGAAGGTGAAAGAAGATGTGATGTGAGACAAATCACTGGAGAAGTTCCACTTTATTACAAAAGCCTGTGGGCTTATATAAATCTAAGGATAGGTGGCAGGGCTTAGGTAAATGACGGGTCACCGGTTTATTGGTAAGTTCTTCCAGATGTCAGTTCCGGAGCCCACGAAATTAGTTCTTATTGGGGCTAAGGTTTCCCACCGGCAGGAATTTTTGGCGCTGGTGGGAAAGGGAGAGGCAGGAAGAGAAGGTCCTCAGGCGCCATGTTGGGGTTTTTGGGGTGTGGCTGCCGGTATACCTTTTCCCAACAGAAGGAAGTAATAAAAATATGTTCACAATATCAGAACAACTGGCACCCACACACCTTACCCCCTGGAATGAGCCCATGCATCCTCTGCCTACAGAAGGCACACTTTATCCCTCTAATGTTGGCAGGAAAAAAAAAAAAAAAAAAACTTTCCACCCTCCCCATATTCAGGGCTGTCATGACTCCACTTCTCTTTCCTTTCTTCTCCCTTCAAAACATGACCATAAATGTTTGCTACTTTTATTACCAAACTCTTTACAAATAAAATTCTTGTTCTCCCCATCCAAAAATCTGTTTCCCCACTCTCCAACCCCACATACTTTGAGTAAAAATTTAAAGGTGACATCCAAAACCAAACCTCCCTTCATTTGGTAAAACCCAATAATTACTGTCTTAAATCAGATAGGAGTGCTAATCTGATACAAACCATCCCAAATTAGCACTTTCCTTCCCACTCAATGCCAACGGCATTAAATGACTCAACCCTGCCATGCACCATCGCTCCAGCTGCCAGAGTCTGTGCTAACATCCTCATCACGACACACACTCCCTCGCTTCGCTTGGAACCCCTCTCCTCTGGTATATTTTCACCCACTCTGACAAGACATCTTCTGTACTTGGGCATCCCTCTCCCTGGGTTAGATAAGGTCAGGCTGCGCTCTTTTGCCACATGGTGGTAAGCAGTTGAAGATACTCTGCAGCCTGGCATAACGGGGAAGAATTTTAATCTATATGCCACTTCATGGAGAGGGAACATTTGTCAAATTTAAGTGGCCAAACTTCAAATGCAATAATTCACATGGTAAAATGTACTTAATACTGAGATTGCATTGAATTTTAAGGAGTCTTTGATGATTTGGAAGGTACAACAAGAATATTGCAATACTTGTGTCATTGTAATGAATACTGACCATCAATGAATTGTAGGTTTTAGGTGGACTGAGTTGTTCCCATGCCTTGGCCAGTTCAGATCCCTGAATTGTCTGGAAAAGCTTCAGAGCACTGGTTGGCTTCCTGATCAGCCCTCCAAAATGATTTCACCCACTGAACAAATATTTATGCTCCTACTCTGTTCCTGGCAGGATTGCTAACTTTAGGTTCTGGTACTAACTATTGCATGTGATGCTCCTCCTATGTACTGTAGCAAGTGGAAAGGGACCATGCCTCCCTGTTTCTTAGCTTTTGGGTAAAATTTTGTTTTCCCTAATTGATGGTCAATTTTTATCAATGGAAAAGTTCCATAGGGTCTTTCTCTTGGTTAATCTGAGCTGTTGTGTGATAATACACAGGGTATAAAGCCTGAGTGGGCTTCTAAATCATATGCAGCTTTTTTTTTTTTTTTACATTTTCCTTATTACAAGAGATCACTTCTGTTAAGCCGAGATGAAATAAATAACATATAATATATATGCTCCTCCTTCCAGTGTCCAACTCAACAAGAAGAGTGGATGATTGGTAAAAGAGCCACTGATTGGTGTTTTTTTTCTTTTGACTCCTAAATTTATTCAAGATTTAATTCATCTAAAAGCCTAGTGGAGAGATGAGATCTGCAGACCCCAAACTAGTCCCAGCTCTGCTGGTGACCAAGCCATCACTGAAATTCGCTGCACATACCTCAGCTTTCCCAGAGGTTTTTAAATGGATGTTAGGACTTGCCTAGAGCAACTGAAGGAACACTCATGATGATGGGAGAAAACACTTCATGAAAGATCAGCACTGAAATATGTCTTGGAGCAAATTGCTCTTTTCCTCAACACTGCATTATTTTTAAAATAACCACGCATTTTGACACTAAGATGCTTTTCCCTGGAATTCTTCAAATTTTCTTCAACACAATTAAAAAAAATGTCAGGCTAAAATATTTTTAACAAATAATGTTTAGCACTACTTTCATTGAAAACACAGATAAGACAATTTTATGATTGAAGATAGGTGAGTACTGTGATTCTTTCAAATAATCTGAAATGCAATGTTGCTTTTCTTGAGTTGCTTTCTGGGTGAAAGAACAAATGAACTGCAGAAATTCAAAAGTTCCTTGCTCAGCCGCTGCCCATACCTGGCAGGTCACTCCATGGATTTGCATCATGGAAGACATTCTGACAAACATCATTTGCATGTTTGTGTTTTATTTCTTTCATTTCATAGAATATATAATCTCAAATCCAAAATCATTTAACCCAAGATCCTTTCTTCAGCAAGAACTGGTTTGCTTGTTTTTTGAGTGTCTTAACAGGCTAGAGTGTCACCCTTATCCAAGGTTTGGCTTTCTACAGCTTCAGTTACTGTGGCCAACAGTGGTCCAAAACTATTAAATGGAAAATTCTAGAAACAAACAATTCATCAGTTTTGTGCTCTACGTCATTTTAGGTGGCATGATGAAGGCTCACATTGTGCCCACTCTGTCCTCCAGGGACACACATGACCCCTTTGTCCATCATATCCATGCTGTATATGCTACCACCTGTTAGCTGCTTAGTAGCTGTCCTGATTATCAGATTGTCACTGTATTGCAGTGCTTGCGCTCAACTAGCCCTTATTTTACTTAGTAGTGGCCCCAAAGAGTAAGAGTAGTGATGCTGGCTATACAGATAAATCAAAGAGAAGCTGTAAAGTTCCTTTAGGTGAAAAGGTTAAAGTTCTGAACTTAAGGGGGAGAACAAACTAATAACCAATAAGAACAAATCTTCTGTGAAACTGTCACAGAAGAAAAGGATATTTGTGCTAGCTCTGCTTCTGCACCCAAATGGCAAAAGATACTGTCACAGTGTAAGAGCCTGGCTAAGATAGGAAAGCACTGCATTCATAGATGTATGTACAGGAAAAAAAAAAAAAAACCAGTGTATTAAGATTTGGTGGGAGTATATCTCCTAAAAAATCAAAGGGAAATCAGTAGAAGAAAAGGACCAAGAGGTGGGAGGGGGAGGGAGGAAAGCAATGGGAGTGATATTGGCCAAATTACATATATCCCATCAATATTACAACTGTAATGCACTCAAAGAAAAAAAAAAAAGATCTAGTACTATCGTGGTGTCAGGCATTCATGGAGTCCTGGAGTGTGTCCCTCAAGGATAAGGAGGCTACTGCATTAACACTTAAAGGTTAAAGTTGAGGAAAATCTTTAAAATTACATGTGAAGATTGGCAAACGTAAATAAAATTAGAGAATCTGCCAACCTTCCTTGTGCACCTGAACCAGCACTATTTTAAGACTCTATAAACAAAAACATGGATAAGGTTCCAAACCTGACTGCCTCTTCTCCTTTTCACCAAAACCTGATTTCTGGGAGCTATTGGCAGGTGCACAAATGCACCCCTCTCTGATCCAATTACTGTCCATTCTGGCTAAAATACTTTTCTTTTCTTCAAAAAACATATCTGACATACAAACACACCAGACTTGGGGATCTTGTTTCACTTTGCTTTTATTTTTTACAATATATGTACTACATGTATTCAATATAGCATATTTCAGATGTACAGAACTGACAGTTATAAAGGGAAACTGTATGTAGCACACACCCAGGCCCTCCCACCCAAGGACTAGAATGTTATTCATTTGACCTTAATCTGCCAGTGTTTCTATCTGAAATGCAATGTTGCTTTTCTTTACTGAGTTGCTCTCTGGGTAAAAGAACAAATGAACTGCAGAAATTCAAAATTTCCTTGCTCAGCTGCTGCCATACCTGGCAGGTCACTCGATGGATTTGCATCATGGAAGACAGACAGTCCCCATTTATTGATCCTGCTGAGCTAAATTTTGGTTTATCACTATTAACTTTTTTAACAGTACAGTTTTTGTATGCATGCTCAGACAATATATTCTTTGGTTTTGCTTATTTTTGAGCTCAATAATAATAGTATCTTACTACAAGTAGTGTCATGGAAATTGTTTTTTCCATTAACATTTTGAGATTCATTCTTATTGCCAGGTATAACTACAGATCATTCACTTTCATTACAGATAGTATCACTTAGAGTAAATATATATATAATTTATGAATCTATCCTCTACAGACAGATGTTTCACTTTTTCTAGTTACAAACTATTACACGTTACTATGAACATTCTTGCACATTTCTGCATATACTAAAGGGCAAGACATTGTTGAAGATGACTGCAAGATGAAAGCTAGATCACAAGATCTGCAAACATTCATGTCAGCAAGTGTAACTGTTTTCTACAGGAATGGTGACTTGCATAACGTGTGCGTTTCACAGATCTTCTCTAACCCCTCCTATGATCAGGCCCGATTTTTGCAAATCTTAAGGATATACAATGGAATTAAGACTGTGGTCTTAATTTATACTTGCCGAATCAGTAATGCTAGGGACATCTTCCTATTCATTTATAAGCCCCATGAGAAATGCCTTTTTAAGTTTCTTCTATTTTTTCAAAATATAAACTATATAACTTATCTTTTGTCAGTTTTTTGTATTGTGAATACATTCTGGTTTGTTTCTTCACTTTAAATTATTTGCTTAATATAGCCCTTGGTTTGGTTGAACTGATTTAATCATCTTTTAGGGTTAGTGCCTGTCGTTCCTGCTTTATGGAGGTTTTCATGTGAAGTTTAAAACTGCTGCTGTCTGCACTTTGCACTTCTGGAATCGGCTGTTGGGCAAGAGGGGAAGCAGCACTAACTCTCCTTCTTTCCCAGATGCACAGCCATACTCTAGCATTGTACTTCTCGAGTTGGCCCTCCTATCCTTATTCGTTGGCCACACCATTCCTACTGGGCCACCAAGGCCAACACAACATATCCATGGACTGGTTTCTAGGCTCTCATTCCACTGCTCAGAAAGTCACCTCTGCACCACATGACATTCTATGATAAAACTTGATGTACTGTAAAACAAATCCCCTAACCCTCTTCATCTTCAGAAGCATCTGGTCCTCTTACCCCTTTGCTATTCTACATAAGTTTAAATATTTGCTTATGTTTAACATAACCTTTGTTTGAATTTCTGTTGGAAACAGTATTGAATCTATAGCTCAATTTGGGAAGCTCTAGTATCTTTATAGTCTTTAATTGTCCCATTCTCTGTGAACAAACAGTTCTTCATTTGTTCTTTTTAAAATATTTTTTAGTTATACGTGGACACAGTATCTTTATTTATTTTAATGTGGTGCTAAGGCTCAAACCCAGTGCCTCACAGATGCAAGATAATTGCTCCACCATTGAGCTACAACCCCAGCCCTCATTTGTTCTTTTGATGCTTCTTTAGCCTTTAAATTGTTTGTTTTATTTATTTATTATCTATTTATTGTACCAGGGATTGGACTCAGGAGTACTTAACCACTGAGCCACATTATCCCTAGTCTCTTTTTATTAAGACAGGGTCTTACTAGCTTTGAACTTGTGATCCTCCTACCTTAGCCTCCTGAGCTGCTGGGATTACAGGAGTGCACCACTGTGCCCAACTCTTTATTCTTCAAATGTTAAACCAGGATTCAATCACTGTGTTCCTGAATAAATCTACCACCATCCATCTCAAGTAGGATAAGTGCATATTTAAGTGCAAAGTTCTAAAAAAAGATTATGGGTAAGCCTGAGACTTGTGGCTTGGGCAGAAGCATCTCTCCCTGTCAGTGAATGTGCTGGGGTTAAAATGAGGCATCAAAGACAGGGTTTGGGACACAGGGTGAGACCCAAGTATGTCCTCGGGAAGCAGCTGAGCATCACCATGTCCATCAGCAGAGGGAAGTCTAGATGGAGAGAAGTGCAGCTATCGACTGGACAGCCTCCCCTCTCAGACAGCACTGCCTGAGAGGCCACTGCTGACCAACTGCTGGGGACATGAGAGTTTCAGTGGGCAGAGAGAGTTATGAAAAGGGTTGATACATTATCATAAATATAGAAGGTTAACCAGAGAAGGAATGTCAAGGGGGAACCAGTGTAGAGAAATTTTTGAAAAACTGGTCAATACTGTCTAAAACCAAAGAAAAGAAAACCTATTGCAAAGGACCCTGGGACTAATAATCACGAGGTCCCTAGTGGCAGGAGTAATGAGAAAGCACAGGGCAGGGGTTTGTGTATGTGTATGCATTACAGAGAACGTGAGGAGAAGATGGCTGGCAGGGGCGAGGTACCCTACGTCTGCTGACGGCATGCCTGACTGTTCTCCATGAGTTCACTGTACGAAGGGTGGCGGCTAGCAGAATGGCTCAAAGGACAAATAGTATTTAAGACCTGAGCTCAACCACCAGCCTCCTCAGTAACAGCAGAACCAGCAGCAAAATGGGGACAATTCTTTAGAGGGAAAAGTTTACATGGAGCCTTAGTGAATGCGGAGGTGCTAAGCGCGCAGTTCACGTCAGTCCCAGATGCTGACAATGGAAGAGGTTGTGGATTGAGTCAGCCACACAGGGAAGACCTGAGTCTAGAATGTCACTAAACTCCCTGCCTTTGAAGTCCTGCTTTTCTGGCACCTGAGATAAACCCAGGAGGGTGCCTTTAGGTTGTATTTTATTCTTAATGATCACACAGGTACTTGAACTTACAAAATTTTTGTCTTTAGAAACAGATCTTTCATGGGATTAGCCTGACATCACATTCAAGAAAGCCACTCTATCTCAAACCAGCTGAGAGAAGATATGGCAAGTACTTAACAATCAGGACACTCTTAGTAACTATTCAAATAAAATATATTAACATATTTGAAGGAGGTTTCTTTTTCCCGAAGAAGAATGTCCCAAAGCCTAAATAATATACCTGCTATGGAACAGGAAGTAAGTTCTCCAACTAAGTGGCTCAGGACACCAAGTGCTATTCTCAATCTGAAACAAGTTAAGTGTACCTAAAGAAAGTACACAATCACCTTCACTTTAGGGGTACTCGATACTGGAAATGTATGCTGCTCTCCAATAAACACATACATGCTATGGCTGCTACGCAGAATTATTTCCCAAGTCTTTTTATTTTCCCCCTTTCACCTCCAACAAACCTCAACATACCACTGCTTTAGGGGCATGGCCAGCTGATATGCAGTGAGATAAGTGAGGATGTTTGGCTCACAGTGAGTGAGTCCCAATGAAGCACATAACATAGGAGGCAGATTCTCTTTCCCAGTCAAATGAGGTCTGAACCCCTGATCCAGCAGGTTCAGTCCCGTCATGACGATGCAAAATTTCCCCATTCTTTTGCCCTCTGTTAACCTCTTGTTCTCTTTTCAGGAGCACCTGCTACATGAGGAGTCTGGGGGCTACCTACAGAACTCCACAGAAGCTACCATTTATTAAGAACTTGCTGTGTGTCAGATGCCATGTGAATTGTCCCACATGCATCATGTCCTTTAGTCTGCATCTCATGTCAATGAGACAAAAACCACTCTTTATTCTCACTTTACAGATGAGAAAGCATATTGGAAAGTCTAAGTAATTTACTTATATCACACAGCAATTAAGTAGCCAAAGCTGAAATTTGAGTCCACGTATATCTGACTTCGAAGTCCATGCGCTTACCATTTCCCCTAAAATGGCCCAGAACAAGTCAATATGCTATTTCTAAACTATATGAGTTTCGAGTTAGATCAGTATAGAAAAAGAAGAATTGAATGACATCAGACTGTCCACAGTCCAACTCTGCAAAGGTCACTGCAGCTGAGCTAAGAATCTGCTCAATTCTGAAGACAATTAAAAGACATGAACCACCCTTAACTGCCACTCCTTCTCCACTTCCTTTTATCCCCCCTCAGGGAAGGGATTAGGAAATTGTGGGAGCACACACACAAAAAAAGCTTGGAGAGCGTGACTGCACTCAGCACACCAGGGCAAACAGCTCAATACTTCTGACATGCAAGCAGTGAGATGCCTTAGCCAAAAGGAGTTCTGCAGCCATTTAGCTGAGCCTTAGAAAATGAAGTCTTTCCAAGAGAGCAGAGATACTCTCTTTCCTGTCAGAGTCTGCTGTTGGGACCATTTAGATTAAACACCCCATTTCTCACAGTGGCACTCTGCCCCAGGGTTACATTTCTCTATTCCAACCAGGTTGCAGGCTTATTTTCTAGGAGGAGTGAGTTCCCTCCTAGATCCAAGGTAAAATGGAGAAGAAGCAGGCTGACTTGCTTTGAAATGCAAAAGACCTGTTTCCAGCTTGTCCAGTCCCCAGGTACCAGGGACACCATGAGAGCCACGAAACCTCACTGCTACTCATTCAAGGTACCTAAAAACAGCGATGTCTTCCAGAAATCCCCAGAAGCCCCGTTCCTCCATAGCATCTCCAGGATAGTTTCCAAAGCTAGAAGCAGGGCTGTGCTGACCAGATGCACTCAGGCCTTTGTTGTTGTTTTTAAGGCACTTTGGATTATCTCTCTTTGAGGTGAGCAAGCACACAGAAGGTTAAGAGGAGGAGGGCGGGCAGGAGGAAAAGTTAGTCTGTATCATATCCCAAGATGGGTCCAAGCCATTTCTCCACGTCAGCCACAGTCATGTTCTTCCTCAGAGCATAATCTTCAACCTGCAAAAAAAAGAAGCACCCAAGTAAATCCAAGTGCTAAGACTTTCTGAACTAAAGTTTCCTCAGGTTTTGTCAAGAAACATTAAGTACCTTCCATTTCTTATCTTAGTAGCAATCTACTGAGTTAAATGCAGATAGATATTTATCTGTCTACCTAGCTGCCTTCATCTCTGGGCAGAAAACAGTACTTAATAAATACCCACTGTATGGAAGCAGGCTATGTATGCTCCTGGTAGAGGGAGGGCTGGAATAAGGTAATTGGCTAAGATCAAATTCAGACATTAATGGGGAAAATATCATCATTCCCTTCCCTTCCTTTATTCTCATTCACAGGTAAAATAAAATCGATTCTAGAGTTCCATTTAAAACACAACAGGCATCCAAGGAAACCACACACTTACCTGATCCTTGGAAATTTTCCCCACAGCAAAATATTTGGACTGCAGATTGGAGAAATAGAGGCCCGACACTGCAGAGGCGGGTGCCATTGCCAAAGACTCTGTCAACCTGATGCCTAGAGAGGGCAATGCAGAAAACGCTCATTCACTGGGGGCCTCGTGCGGGGCACTCAGTAGACTCGCTGAACACATAAATCAAAGTAAATTTTATACCTTCTAGGTAGACACATGGCCCAGCAAGAAAGCTGTGACCAGAAGGGTCTAGCAAATTCCTACTGGACAGAAAAACAAAGTCAGAACATGCTAGAGACTGGGAAGAGATTCTCTGTATTCTTCCCCTGTTACCAAAGATCAGTGCAGAGGCCGCAACCTGCTGCTAAGCCTGGGGAAGACAGAACCATCTGACAGCTCCACATAGCTCCAGGGGCCAGCAACAAGAGCAATGACTGATAGCTGGTGCCAGTGAGGAATGAGCTCACAATAGCACAAGAAAGAAGCGATACTTTCTCCTGGGGTCTGGGAACCCAAAAGGACCCCCAAGGCTATCTATTCTAAGCTACTCATGTTATGGACATGGAAAGAGAACAACTCAAAGGTCAAGTGCCTTGCCACAGATCCCCAGCTGGCTTGTGGAAAACAGGACCCAAATCCAGATCCCAGGACTGCTTGCATTGTGCAGTTTCTCACTTCAACCTGGATTCCTTTAGCTCTGCCAGCTTGACAGCATGCCTTTCATTATTCCCACTGAAAACTGTAAACTCGGCCTCAGTCTTGTCAACATGTGATCTGTGGTAAGGGCTAGAACCTGCATAAGGATGGGACAATGCACAGCCACGGAACCATGGCAGATTCTGCCCTGGGCCAGGAATGCTGACACTGGGCGCCCAGGGCTCTATCTCAAGAGTACATGTGCCAACTTTCCATTTTAACTATGAGAATCAAAACACAGATAAAACATGAGTAAATTATGAATACAGAAGAGCATAAATGTTCATACCAGCATGATAGGAAAGAGGAGGGAGCTGGGAACTCTGAAAGGCTGGTGTCCAGAGATACCACCAGCAAACAACATGGGCCTGAAGCAGATAATACCACCAATAGGACATCATCTGTGGGTTGCTAAGGAGGGATGAAAGACACTATCACACCAGGAAGAGAGAACTGGGGCAAGAGGGCAATGGGCCGGCAAGGAGTGGGAGAAGATATCTCATCCATGATAGGTCAAGAGAAAATAATTTAAATTGATCAATCTATAAAGGTGATATAAAAAGACAATATAGTAGTATGAAAGTAAAATACAATGCATATAGCTAAAAGTGAGAAAGGGAGGGATAAGAGTTGATTTCATTGTAACTCTTCTATTTTTAAAAAATCTCTAACCATAGGTGCCATTACCCTGGTAAAAAGCGTAACTGAGTGAGGAAAGACAGGCGCTCACCCTTCCACACACACCTGTGCACTGCTCGATGTCAGCCAGTCTCCACATGGTGAGCTTCTCAGTGTGGTCAGGCTGGCTGGGGTAGCCGGGAGCTGGCCGGATCCCCTCATACCGGAGCTTGCGCAGGTCCGGGACGCTCAGCTGCTCACTGCTGCAGTAGGCCCAGAATTCTCTGCGAACCCTCTCATGCAGCTCCTCTGCAAAGGCCTGGGAACCAGAGCAGAGGGTCAGGCAGCAGCAGGAGCGTGTGGCATGCCAGCAGCCTCCCTCCCGGTCAAAGTCACACGGAACAGCTTCCCTCGGCAGGCCCACAACCAGGGTGAAGTTGCAAGAGGGGACAGGCTGCGTTCTTGAGAGTTTATCCTTTCATTAGCCACTCTGCTGCTCTACAGCAACCTGAACCTGGACTCTGAGTGTCATGTTTAATGATCTGAGAATTCCAAGATTTTTAATATTAATGTTCTCTGAAAGTCAGTCTACAGCACCACTCCCAGAAAGAGCAGCAGAGACCACACAGCTGCGTTCCTCCATGGCTCACCACAGGGAAAGGGGACAGGCTTTCCCCACAGCCTTGGCTGCCCTATTCCATATAGCAAGATGAAGAATCTATAGAAGATACGAACATCAGAATGAGGGGTTCTAAAACAAACATGTTTTGTTTTGCAGTGGCGGGGGGGTATCAGGGATCAAACTCAGAGGCACTCAACCACAGTGCCCCATCCCCAGCCCTATTTTGTATTTTATTTAGAGACAGGGTCTCACTGAGTTGCTTAGCGCCTCATTGTTGCTGAGGCTGGCTTTGCACATGCAATCCTCCTGCCTCAGCCTCCTCAGCCACTGGGATTACAGGTGTGCGCCACCACACCCAACCTGGTTTTTAATTCTGGGGGTGGTTCTCAGAAAAACATTACACCACAGCAAGCAAAGGAGGCATCAGACATAAGGCAAGAGGTCAAGGTTCTAAGGCAATGGCTAACTATAGCACCACTGAAGGTTTTCCTTTGCCTGAAGGATGATACATGAAAACTACTTAGAGATTTGTGATTTCTAAAACATGGGTAATGTTAAAGCCAGCACAGCATATGAATCAAGGAAAAAAAGACTGGTTTTAATAGTGGTATCTTTCTGATACTGTTGTGGTTATCTCACCCAGCTGGACTCCACTTCAGTGCCCAGTACACCACCACTGACTTACCTCTGCCAGCCGATCCCCCAGCGCCTTGACCATGATGCTGCTGTAGTCATCGCCCTGGTCCTCATAGGCCTTGCTCAGCTCTTCCACCCCAAAACATGCAACAGCAAACAGGCCCAAGTAGTCCCGGATCCCAGAATGCAGAGGAGCAATGAAGTCCGAGAGGCACTGGTATGAGTCTGTGCTGGCAGAGTCCTTCTCAGCCTTAAAACCCAAGCAGCAGGCACAGAGGCTATTAGCATGAATCTGGCTACCAGGACTGGCACAGAGGAAAGCAACTGGGGATCTTCAAATAATTCAAGCTTCGTGGAAAAGGGATGTTACCTATTTTGCTAACTATTAAACCTGTAGCACTTAGAACAGTGCCTGACATAGTGAGTATTCAATGAATATTTGTTGAATAAACAAATTGCTGTGGTTCGTGTGTGTAATTCCTTAAAGTGGCAATGTAGGGAGGTGGGGCCTGGTGGGAGGTTTCTGAATTCTTATAAATGTACTACTGTGTTTCTTGCAGGAATGGTAAACTATGACTGGAGTTCAACCGTCTTTTCTTTCCTTTTCTTTTTTTTTTTTTGTGTGTGTGCCCTCTCCTAATTTCTGCCACGTTATGAAGCAGTACATGACCTTTACCAGAAGTGGCTACATAGCTTGAACTTCCCAGCCTCCAAAATATAAACAGAAATAATTTTTTTCTTAATAAATTATCAGTCTCATGTATTTTGTCTAGAAACAGAAAATGAAATTGGACACAAGTAAAATAAGATTTTAAAAACCCACTTATTTGTTCACTCACACACTGCCTGCACTGTGCTAGGAACCAGAACCTTAAACAAGTATACAAAAAAAAAAAAAAAAAAAAGGTCTCCCCCCCCCCCCGCAAAGTTTTCTTCCCCGCCCCCCCCTTTTTGTTTTGTTTTATTGCTAGACTGGACTGGGGATTGAACCCAGGGGCCCTCTACCACTGAGCTACATCCCCAACCCTATTTATGTTAATGCAGGGTCTTACCAAATTGCCAAGGCTAGCCTCAAACTTCCAATCTTCCTACCTCAGCTCCCTGAATAATGGAGATTATGGGCACATGCCACTGCACCCAGCTTGTCCTCAATGTATTTTTAATCCAGATCAACATTAAGTACTGGTGCTATGTTTGCATGGGGACCAATAGATGTATAAGCTCCACAAACATCATAAGATGGGGTTCAACAAACTGTTAGGGTCAACATGATATTGGCCATGTGCTGTCTGCCACAGAGGACAGTACAGGAGACAGCTGGGACACCCCAGGACAGTCTGAAACCAAAGAGCTAAGTTGGGTTTGCTTGTGACTCTCCTCATAGCCCAGGTGCCTATCCTTGCCCATTTTCTACTCTCACCTGAAGACTGGCTCTACTTCACAGGTAAGACATCTGAGGCTCAGAGAACTTGGTCAACCAGCCCAGGCTCAGAAGAGGCAGGGCCAGGGGCCGGGTACCAACGCTCCATTGGTACCAACCACAGATGCTCCTGTACACGTGGTATTGCTTTTGACTATCAATTAATCCATGAGTAGCCACTCAGAAGCTTCACAAGCCTTCTGCCAGCCATAAAAGCAAATACAGCCTGACACTGGGCAGAAAATCAGCCAGTGCTGCAGGCAAGATGGTGTTAAAACCCCTCAGCAGGGGCTGGGGTTGTGGCTCAGGAAGCCGTGCTTCCTGTCCACCTGCACACGCTCCTGCTGGTGCCCAAGAGGCCTTGCCAGGTCTACCCGTGCTGCGCCTTCTCCTGCCATCCTCACAAGTGCTGTGGGCCTGGGCCCATGGAAGATGAGGGGGAGCAGATGCTATCATTTACACAAAGCTCGGACTTAATTCACATTAATGTTGTAGTTTAGTGACTGAACCCAAAAGTAAAAGCAGTGTGTTCACTGTCCCTATGCCCTTCGTACCTGCTGCCTCAACCCATGAAAGGTGGCTATGGGCTCCGCAGCCTGAGGCACCACACCCTCTGCATACAGGTGGATGTCGTCCTGGACACTCTGCGCTGGCCAGAACCCAACCACACCCCTGGCCTGGAGCTTCCTTTGACCAATCAGTGCGCTCAGCATACTCTGGGCATCATCATACACCTTTCTGGCCTCTTCACCTATTAGGAAAATACAGAAAGAATTCACTTCAAGATGCCAACAGTAACCAGTAAGGAATGCTTGTTTTAAAAACCACCACCCCTGGGCCGGTTTCCCCTTCACCCCTCCCCACTCCTCTGAAAGCCTTCTGGTGTTGGCCACCAGCACAGCTGAAAGGAAGCAGCTGAGGCTGATGGTTCCTGTGAACATAGCTCCCAGTCTGCCTCCCCCAGCTCAAGACACTTGCATTTTTCCATTTCACAAAAAGCTGAGAGCCAAAGCTATGGCAGCCCAAAGCAGTCTATCAGAGGGCAAGAAAAGCAGGCCAAATCCCAGGCTCCCTGATATTTCTGTGCATCCATGACTCCCCTGGTTCCACAGTGATCTTAAGGCATGGGACAGGGTAAGGAGAAAGGAATGGCTCCAAATGCTCCTATGTGGCCTCAGTGCTATGCCTGCACAGGGGAGCCAGGCCCCAGAACACCCTCCCTTGGTTTCTGCATCTGTAACACTGAGGTCCCAGGCCCATGCTGGGCCAGTCCTAAAGCCCCATAACTGCTTGCCTGTGAAGCTGAGGGGCAGCGCAGTGAGAAGCCCCTGCTGACCACCACGCTCCTGGCTACCTGGGAGCTGCTGAGTCTCAGCATCTTAACACATGTGCCCAGGACCTCTCCAACAAACTGGCAAAGGCTGGCTTCTCGGCTCTTCCCAAAACTCACCTCATATTTCTGAGTCCACCCTCCATCTCACTCTGATCTGGCCATTTCCTGACTTTGATTGGCTCTGCACTGTGAGCCCTTGTGTCAAGGGTAGGTTTGGGGGTGAGGCTAGTTGTGAGAACTGGGGCTGAATTTATCAACTCACCCATTCTCTAGTTTATCATCCCCAATCCCTCTCTGCTCCCTCCCTAATGCTCTGGGCACAGTGGGCTCTTGGCAGTTCCCCACACAGGACACCTATCTGAACCTTCTCAGATCTGCCTCCTCTGCCTGGAATGCCCTTTACTTCAGTGCCACCTCACATCCCCAAGCCCAGCCTCAATAAATCCCACTTCTAAAAAGCAGTTCGAATACTGCCTCATCCAGGAAGCCTGGTCTGAGCTCCCCATCTGAGCTCTAGCTCTTCCTGGGTCTGCAGGATCCGCAGGAGGAGTATAGCATTTCCAGTACTCTCAACTGTCCCAGTGAGTCAGATACTGGATGGCAGGATTACATTGTCTCCTTCTGTTTATCTCTAGTGCCCAGCAAGTAAAAGATGTCAATAAACATTTATTGAAAGAGTGAATAAATGAAACACCAAATTTAGTCTCTGTAATAGGACTGACCACGCAATTTAAAAACCATCTGAAAGTTAAGCAGGTTAACAAAATGAAAGCAGCTACACTCTGCATAATTCAAATACATGGCTTATCAAATACTCCTGCTTTCAAAGTCATAATATTACATTTTAAATATCAGGCAGTAACACAGGACCTACTGAACTAACCTACTGTTTTGTCGTTAAATATCTTGGGAAAGCCTCGATTCGGGTACTTGCCACGGAGCTGCCAGACATCAAAGAAAGGCTTCCAGTCAATGTAGTCCACCAGCTTCTGCAGGTCATAGTCTTCAAAGACCCGGGTCCCGATAAACATGGGCTTCACTACAGGAGGGAAGCACAGCGGGCAACTCTGGCGCAGGCTGAGCCCCTTGCGTGGGTGCATAGCCTGAGAGACCTGTTTCCCTGAGCCTCAGTCTTCGGGCTCCCAAGCTCTGCCTCCTGCCTGTCACCCCCGTAGGAGTTGTCGTACACAGAGGGGAACTTTAAATTACCCTGGGGAAGGAGTCATTCTGCACTGAACCTTAAATAAAACCATTCTTCCCGTGCAGCTGACTGATTACACAACCCTGGAAACACTGCCCTCAGCCCTCCATTCCCACCCCAGGAGAAAGGAGGATTTGGGTCAATTTCCCCTTATATAAATGAAAACAATACAAAATAAAGACCACTAGGGGTGGGGTACAGCCCACTGGTAGAGGGCTTGTCTATCTAGTATGTGCAAGGCCCTAGGTTTCATTCCCAGGTCCATAAAGTAAATAATAAACAAAGATCACAGAAAAACAAAGACAGTAAGCTACTTGTATATAAAGTCTGCAACAATGAAACAAGTCGGTATTTCCTGCTAATACATATGCACAAAGTATAAGGACATGCACAGAGATGAAATCCCAAATTCAGCATTGTGGTTATTTCCACAGGGGAGGAAGGGACACAGGGCACTGTGTCCTACTTATACAGGACAATCTCTTCTTATAAACACCCATTATGTCAGTTTGTTTGGTAACAAGTCATATAGTCCCCTTAGGGGTTGCATGACTACTACCCCCATTCTCCTGATTATAGTGGCCTATTTCCAGGGAGGCAGGGAAGAACTTCTGCTGCAGAGTCAGAGGACAGGCTTATTCTCTATCAACCTAGTCACCCAGAGATCAAGAGTTGCCCCAAACACTACCACCCAGGTCCTTGAGAGGAAACCTTCCTTTCTTCCTGCAGCTCCTGAAACGCTACGCTGTCCTTACAACATTTCTGAGGTCCATATCTTAGGGCCCCACATCTTGGACAGCAGGTCAGAGCCTTGTAAAATGGCCACTTGGAGAGTGTCCCTACTGCTGTCAGGAACAGTGGGACCTCTCAGGACTATTTCTATCAAAGCATGTTTTGGATGCTTGACTTGGTCAAGACAGACCTGCCCTAGGGCTATTAGCCCCACTTAGCAGTGAAACAAAAGGCAAAATGTCACAGCAGGGACTATACAGTGATGGATCTGTTTGCTCCAAGGTTCTTACATGTCTCACATTAGCCTCACAGGACTTCCTTTCTACACCCTGGAAACTGTCAGATATGGAAGACAGACACTCAAGGTCACTCAGAGAAACAGCCAGGAGCGAGCTGGCATTGAGAACCCCCATCCTCCCAATCTGGCATTCTTTCCACCAAACTACACTCAGCGGGAATGAAATTAGAATCAAGCACACCTACATTTCCAATTTAATCCTCTCAACTCTGCTAGGCATGTGTAGAACACAGATGTCGTGAGCACTGAAAGCTGATCTGAGATACTACTTGGAACTATGACTTCAACTAACCCAACCCCTGCTCACCCTGCCTGGGTTTGCAATTGTAGCTCAAGCCTCTCTGAGCCTGTCAAACACCTCACACGTTCTATTCCCTTGGGATCACCTATGTGAGCAAGAAGGTAGCTAGAAAAAAAAATAAAAGGGAAGAAACCAAATGAAACAGAAAGAAAGGGAAGCATCCAGATAAATACAAGGTGAGTAAGAAATAGGGGCGGAAGCTTTGCTTCACTGTTTCAAGACCTGAGAGTATAAAGGAGTTTTCTATTTCAGACCTTCCCCGCCTGCCCTTGGGCCTGCTCAAGACACACACAGGTCAGGCTGAGGGAGGACCACTCAAGCACAGCTCAGAGAAGGCACAGTCCTGCAGCTCCCTGAACACTTAAGAGACAAATCCAAACTGGAATTCTAGGAACCTTTCAATTATTCCCTGAAACTCAGTTTCTTCTGTCAAAATGGAGCCCACACCCATGCTCACTACAGAGCTGTCTGAATTTCACCTCAGGACAGTGTCTAACAGATGACAGGTTTTCCTTAAATGCTGCCTGTTTACTTTCTTGTCAGTCATCAGGGCCACTTGTTATTATGCACAACTGAGAGTCACTAGCTGCTGGTTTCATTCTATAGCCACAAAATTACAAATATCTCCTCAGCATATTGTCAGTTATTACACTCAGCTATCTCCACACAGACCTGGGTGAGGTTCTGTCAACCAGTCAATATGGAAACCATTTTTTCTGGCTTGATTTAAGGGTAGGTATTTCCTCTCCTGTTGGGGGGAAAAAAAGTTATTTAGGCTGAGACTCTTACTTCTTCCACATCTACTATAAACACATGACCAAGAAAGTCAGTACAAAATCTTTGCAAGAAAATAAATGCCATTTAGTGAAAATCCTTATCCTGAAAAGGTCCTCCTCTTCCATCCAACATGGCTTCAGACACTGGAACAGGAGCAGGAAAGACTAATAACTTTCTATTAGCTGTGGATATGTAATTATAAGGCTACCCTGCAGCCCCAACAGTCTAGCATGCCAGTGCCTTCAGAACACCTGAGGCCTATCATCAACCACCCAGGGAACCAGAAGGTAAAACCAAGGAACTGTCACTGTGGACAAACCTAAGGGGAAAGAAAAAGCCACTCACAGTGAGCCAGGCTTGCTGGCAACTCAGAAACCAATCTACGTCCTTTCTTCATGTAGTCTGTTAAAACTCCCAAATGCCACTCCCCCAACCAAAATCCCAGAAGCAAATAACCAGGAGGAAATACCCCAAAGACGTCAAAAGAGTAATTATAGATTCCCTGAAGCTGACAGAGGGCAGGACAGTTATTGACACAGTTCTGCACAGTCAGGTGAGTTCATCAGGGAAAGAGGCTCAGGAAGGTCCTGGCTAACGCCTCCATATTCCTTCACTATTCCCTCAACAGCAGAGCTCTATGGGTAATGTGCAGCTCCTATTTGCCGGCAGGTATGAGCTCATATTAATTCATTCTCATAACTCTGGCATCTAGCACAGCACCGACCACCTGTGGGGGACCCAGCACATGTTTGCCTCAATAGATTAAGGTTCATTTTAATATAACCAAAAGTGCTTGGGAACTTAAGACAACAGAGTACTCTGATTTGAATTACAAAGTAGGACTTCTCTGAAAGGACCCTTACTAAGTCTTTGCCTTCCTTAAAATAGTAAATAAAGTCACAAAACCACAGGATCACCTTATTGCCCAAACAAATAAAATCCTGTTTCTGTCATTTACCTTGAGATTCTCATAATGGTCCTGTCTAATATCTTCATATTCTTCCATGATTTCTTCAAAGAATTCATCTTTTAGATTTTCGTCTAATAGTTGAGAACACTGAAATGCAAAATAAAGTCAGTAACCAGAGAAAAGCAAACAATAAAAACTCTGGAGACACCTCCCTAAGAAAGGCTCCCCTAACAATGTTCTCTCTCACTTGGCCAACTGTGCTCACTCCTGCCCAGGTGTGCAGTACCAGGTGAACTCAGTGAGCTTTGGGTACAAAATCCTGTACATGTCAAAGAAAGTCCTAATCTTGGACTCCTTCCCTGGAGATAAGCTCTAAGCCCTTGGGATATCCTGCCTGATAAGAGTGTCATTGTATACCTGGGCTTTGGGCCTTGCCAGAGTTGATACCAACAATATCATTTATGGTAAGGGTTGTGGTTCAGGCTGTATCTGTTTGACCTTGGAAGGGTTGAAGACTAAGCTGCTAAGACCAGACACGTGGGCATCCCAGGCTTATGTGACAAGTCAGCAAGGTCTGAGTAAGCATCCTCGTTGGCAATGCTCCTTGAAAGCATTCTTCCACATCACTAGTGGAAGAGTTAAGTGCTGTCTGCATGACTCCCTGGGAGACAAACTGAAACTTGAGCCTTTCACCTGCAGCACACCCTCTATGCTTTCTGCCTTTGCACATTTTAAGCTATCTCTTTCTATGGCAACCACTGTGATCATGAGTATACAGTGTTTCTGAGACCTCCAAGACCTTTTGGTGAATCACTGAATTTGAAGGTGATCTCAGGGATCGGGAGACAGTGGGTTCAGTACCTTCTTCAGTGCTTCAAATACACCCAGATCACCCACAGTCTTTTAGTATCTGGTCACATCTACTTCCCTTATAGAAGTAGATTCCTTGAGAACCAAGAGCATGTCAACCACCTCTGCACCCCTGATGCCTCACTTACACCTGGAGCATATAAGGTATGCCCTTATGATGTGTTTAACAAAAAAATGAGGCTAACCTTCATGCTCAACTGGGAGCTTTTACTAAGATATGAAAGAAAAATGATAATCTAAGAAAATGTGAAATTACTCATTAAATTATAAAACCAAGATAAGCTAAAAATTGTGATTATGACTATCAAGCTGGTAGAAGACTAGCTTTCACCATAGCTCAAAATAACATTACAAAGAAAGAAGAACTGCTAGTGATTATATCAGTAGAAAACCACAGCACTATCCCTCCCTCATTCTCTAGCAGGATTTTCTAACACACAAAAAGACAAGGAAGTTCAGCATCTTCATCTAAAATTAAACAACTTAGACTAGATGATGGCTGATGAGCCTCCTAGTTTTAAAAGTCTATAACTATGGGATTCCCTAATTATCTCTATTAACAATCCCATCACCTATGGGATAGTTAAAAAAAAATCACTTCATTAAGAAATATAATCAGAAAAGATCATTGTGGCAGGCCTAAAAAATAGTTTCCCAAATGAAGTATTCCACTGCCTTACACAAACTCACCCCCACAGAGTCCTCACTTAGGAAACCCAATGAGGCAAATGAAAACAAGAGAGTGATGCACACCTCAGCTCCCCAAATACAAGGAACCAACGTCTTAACAGTGCTGCACTCTGCTAGATCATGTACCCTGAAACCCATCTCTGGACTTCCCTAACATGCAGAGTATTTATAATCCTCTAGCACAGGTACTAGTGGGTAGCCAGAACCTACTATTACAGTTTGCTGTGCCCCTTCCTGCCCAGTATGACCTGTTGACTAAAGAAACAAGCTTAGCCAGGCATAGTAGCACACCCCTAAAATAATCTTAGTGACTCAGAAATGTGGGGCAAGAGGAACCCAAGTTCAAGGCCAGACTGGGCAACTTAGTAAGACCCTGTCTCAAACAAAAAAGAGTTAGGGATGTAAGCTCAGTAGTAGAGTACCCTTGGATTCAATCCCTACTTGAAAGAAAGGAAGGAAGGAAGGAAGGAAGGAAGGAAGGAAGGAAGGAAGGAAGGAAGGAAGGGAGGGAGGGAGGGAGGGAGGGAGCGAGGGAGGGGTGATGGGGGAAGGGGGAAGCACATAAGGGAAGAAAAAAGTTCATGGCCAATGTGCTGCTAATCTAGCAATCCTTCCACCAATACTGAGGTCTATCAGATGTTTCATGCTAACCACTGAGACATATCACAACTTTTATTTACCTCCATTTTTTTTTTTTACTTTTTATGGTAATACTTGTACAATGAAAGAAAATAAGTTGAAATTTTAAAATATAATTTTAAAAGAACTACTTTACCCTTCTTAAAGAAAGGAAAGAAAGCAAAGGGAATCCTCAGGCCTGATTATAATATTTGCTGCATCTTTAAATCTTTCAAATACACAAGATAGCTACTAAAGCATGGTGTTGTCCAATGTTCATTCCATTTAGAGCAAAAGAACTTGAGCCAAAACCCATCCAAAACAAAACCTATCATGGCTCCTACAAAGAGTCACTAGCAGTTATTCAAATGACCTACCATATGACATGTGTTGAGTCACCTGGAAGAGTGGTCAATTCGTTGTACACGAGGAGAGCTAAGCATAGCTGGAAACCCCAGCCCAGGGGATGCACTGCCATGAATACAAGGCCCGCCCGCTCCTTACCTCCCCTGCCTGGCTCCCAGCAAGGCCTTGTTTGAAGGAGTCTGTCCTCCAGACCTAGACTCAAGGACCAACATCCCCCAACACACACCCACCTGTAGGGTAAGCACTGAGCACTCAAGCAGGTCCAACAGCCTTATCCCCAGATGGAAAATATTCAGCACCATTCAAAGCACTTGAAAATAGCCAACAGAGCTTAAAAAGGTGACCACTGGTCATTAAACTGGATTTAATATAAGCTCTGAAGAAACATGATCAGAAATTAAGACACAAACATTGTTTTTAAAATTGAGTAAAACTATAGATTATTTACACATTTTTTCTATGTCAATGAAAAACTTTAAAAGGGCAATTTTATGATTTCAGCCTTTTAAATAAAAAGTTGTTGAATATTTAATTGAAACAGGTTTAATTTAGGTCAGAATAAGGAGGATTGCATTCAGTCAGTCCCACACCTGTCATCTGATGGGTATGTGGCCTCAAGAATTACTAATCCCTTCCTTCCCATTTTCTCTTCTCTAAAATGGATAATAAAAGTATCTCCCTTCTGAGCCCACTCTGGAGATTAAATAACCTCTGTGAAACAGTTACTTCAACACCTGGTAGTCCACAAACTTTCAATAATAGCAATTATTGTATAATTTCCATGTAAAAAAAAATTCACAGATATGAATTTTTTCAGATTCAAAGGAATTTCTTCAGAAGATGGCTCAGGAAACATGGGCACTCTGGTCCGGGTTGCATGATACCACTGGAAGTCCCCCAAAACCACCAGGCCTCCTTGGTGGCATTTCTCCCCTGCCAAGTGTGAAGACTGGCCAACAATGGCAATTGTCAAACCCTGCTCTCTTGATGAGAAACAGGAGTGGGGTGAAGGTCAGAAGGGTTACTTGGCTCTTTTCTGTACCACACTGAGTTTCTAGGTCAAACATCATTTATGGGCAAGAGTTCTACGGCTCAGAATGGACTTGGAAACTAGTTGGCCACATGGTCTCAGATGCCCTCCAACTATTGTTTCCTATTATTCAGCAAACATAATGAAACAGGTAATAAGATGAGAACTCTTATTCACTGAAGGAGAAAAGCAGGGAAAGACACCTGCACAAGCTATTTATTATATTCGCTAAGAAAGAGAATCTATTATTCTGTGATTTTAATACCTAGTCAATATTTTTCTGTCCTTGCTTAGGTCAACTGATCCATTCTTGAGTGTTCTTCTATCTGGAAAAAAGGTCATTCTTAAAATCCTATATTCTGCTTAACTCTGGCAGTGGTCAAGGTGTGTATTCATGTGTGTAAACTGGAAAATTCTGTCTGTTTTTGCAGCTGTCTAGGTCACAGGAGTCTTGGTACCAGCCCTCTCATCAGCTGCTCAGCTGTCTTCGAGAATACAGGACATGCTCACCAGGACCTCCTTTCAAAGCAGCAGATGCTCTAGTGGCACACTGTAAACCCTAGACTGTTTCTTTAGCAGAACTGGGCAAAAATAAAAGGTCCTGGGCACTCCCCTGGCTCTTACTGCTTCCTTTGTCCTCTCTTTGAAACATATGTGAAATGAAAAGGAAGGCCCCACACGTACCACCACCACACTCTTGGATGCATCCAGGACGTGGATCACAGGCGCGCTGTATCTTGGAGCTATTTTAACTGCTGTGTGGGTTCTGAAAAGAAGGGTCAGGAAGAAAAGCACATCCATCAGTACTGACAGTTCCTACACAACTCCTGTTTAGAACCATTAGAAATAATGTCTTTCAACAGTGTTTCCAGAGAAAGATTTCAAGGTACTTACTTACAAATATTGAATTTCAAATTTTCCTTGTGAAACAAGAATGACTTTTTCCTATCCTAAGATGAGGAGAAATGACATGAATGAATAGGCCCAGGTTACAAAGAAGTCTGTGACCAAATGAAAAAGACCTTGTCCTCAGCTTCTGTCAACAAGGGCTGAGCCCCTGGCCTGGCTCTTTGTCAGCCTGTGTGAACCAAGAAGCAGCAGTCCCAGGCCACTGCATTTTAATGTCATCAAGGTCAAGCTACCTCCCTTCCTTCAAACAAGCCAGGCAACCAGCCAGGGTACCTGCAGAACCAGGAACCAGGCAAAGGACACAAGACACACTGCCTAGCTGCTGCCACCTCTGTGTGGCCAGCATCAATACCCCGTGGTCCCAGTCCCACCTGTAGTTGTAGTAAGGAACCCCAGTCTCAAAATTCAACACAAAATAAACAAAGGTCCAAGAAACAAATTTTTTACTAAGATTGGCTCAGCTTCAAATCCCTGCTGTCAAACTTGAAAATGTTGGTACTGGGAAACAACAATTAATCCTTAAAATTACCTAATTAACTAAACTAAATTTGCAAAACAAATTGCCCTCTGATTGCTCGATGTTTAGCACAGGCTGCATATCTGTTGTTTCATTCTATAACACACTAAATTCATATGAGAATTAGAAACACAAGTAGCCTCCCTAGCCTCCCTACAGAATTTGCAGAGGCTTGGAACCCATCAGATGGTGGCAGCCACACCCTGGATCTTCCTGCTCTTCCCTGGTACCCTGAAGCAGCACACTCACCCAAGTCAGGAGGTTTCACATTCTTTTCCTCAACTAAAGTGCATTTTTGTTTGGAATGTTGTCCAGAATATGCTATTATATGAGAAAGAAACAAACTAATAGAACACAAAGTTTATGCAATTCCATTTTTTAAAAAACATACATATCACAGTCAACCTGCCCCAACCAACCAACCGGATAGCTAAGATTCTGAGTACTGAGAAAACCACAAAGGGGCACACATCAAATGTCCATACAAGGAAAAGGTGGGAATGAAGGGGCAGGAAGAGACTAGATTTTACTTCACAACCTCTTAATTGATGACATGTTCCCATGAAGGGATTAATGAAGTAATTTTTAAAGACCTGGAGAGTATTATTATATTAAAGGTGTAATAAGTATACATATTTTTATAGGCTTCTCTGGGAAGGCACTCAGCATCCATGCACAGTGAGATGGGACCAACAATCCCACACCTGTTCTTGCTTTCTAAGAACATCTCCATTTGTAAATGAGAAGCAAAAAACTAAAGCCTTAGGCCACAAGAATTGAACTATATGGGGGTCCCTTCCAGCACAAGCTGGCTGTTGCAACATAGCTTTGGTGCTAGGAGGCAGGGCACAGGGCATCGGAGGCAGCCAGACCCTGGAATGAACTCCACAGCCTCCTGTGTCTTAGACTTGTGCCTAAGGGTGCACTCAGGCAACAAAGCTATGAAGACACCTTGAGTATTCTGCCAAGGGGAGGATTTTCAAACAGTAGAAAAAGTTATTTTTAAAAAGTTGCCCCAGTTTCAAAACAGAGTACAACTGAGACTAACCTTGCTTCCTCCCCTTCAGTTGGCAAGCTCCCTGAATGCACGGAGATACTTCTCTACATTCTGCTTGACATACGTATCCTGCAAGAAGGTGTTACTTTAAGCCTGGTAACACTCAGGCAGCCTTTCCCTTAGAGAAAACAAGTACGACTTTAAGTTTTAAGCATTCAAAGGTCCTCAGTCAATTTGAGCCCACTCTCTCTTTGATGAGCTTCTGACTGAAAAGAAACACTGAATTCTACTATTAAAAAATAAATAAAAGCAAAGTGCTGCTTTCCAACATAAAAATGGCAAGGCTATATGATAGAAGGCATGGCATTTGAACTTGCTTAGCCACTAAGAGTGCTTCCTGTTTCCTTATAAAGTAATTTGACATCAATTCCACTTTTTTTTTTTCCATAAGCTTCTCTACCTAGAAGAAACCATCCTTCTAAAGCCTGACAAGATGCAAAACACCAGAATCTCCCAGCCCCTTCTTGCACACCAAGAGCACAGTACTAGATGCTAAGGTTGACTCTCAAATTCTGTCTCTGCCAAATCATTCAAGACTCCCAGGATCCAACATGTCTTCTCCCATGTTTGCAAATGTTTAAAATTCAATGACAAAAATGAGAAAGAGAAAATAAAGATGAGGAGATTAAGATGGAATCAGGAGTGATATTAGCATATAAATCTATTCCATAAAATCCTATATACACGTCTAAATTCTAAGCTTCTATATGGTCAGTGCACAGAGAAAAATAAAAGCACTTATGTGTGATTTAGCACATGACTTTCTAGCAATTAAACACACACACACACTTGGAAAATTATCTCTACCTTGGAGCAATGTGATTTCCTCTTGAATTCTCCAAGCTACACAAACAATAATTGAAAAAGACATTTTGCAGTAATTAGCTAAAATTTTGTTAAAATGTGAAAGCTAACTGACACAACATATACCCTTTGGAAGTCCTGCTTTGTAAGAGGACTAGATTTGCAATAATTTTTCTATTCTTTTATAGCAACAGGTTAAAAAGACTACTCCAAGTATATTTCCACCCATCTTTGACCCCAACTCAGTAACCGCGTTTCAACCTCTGGACAGCCTTAACCCCCAGTCAAGTGTCTAGTTCTAGTTCTGTTCATGCTACCATAAGCCACTGGGGCTTAGAAAAGCTGAGAACTTATATCTCTTTAGAGATCTATCCTAGTAAAAATCTGCAAGCCCTGGGGCTGGGATTGTGGCTCAGTGGTAGATCGTTTGTCTAGCACATGCGAGGCCCTGGGTTTGATCCTCAGCACCACATAAAAATAAAATACAATAAAGATATTGTGTCCAGTTACAGCTAAAAAATAAATATTAAAAAAAATCTGCAAGTCCTGAGCTATTGTCTATACAACTGCAGCTAGTAAAAGCAAGAACTGACCCTGCTAAGCCCTCAACAGGTCTGAGGAAGAAATAACCAGGGGTCTGAGAGAGGCTTCTGAGACATTCAGGCTCCTGAATGCTCTGTAGGCTAAGCAGCCTAAGAGAAAATGGTTCTATTCAGACATAAATGCCATTAACTGTAAATGAAAATAATGGAAAAATCAGATCTCATAAACATTAAAAACTTTTATGATCCAAAGACTCCACGAAAACAGCAAAAGGCCAGCAAGACTGGAAGAATCTACTTGCTATTTTTCTGATAAAGGGCTTAAAGCCTAAAACAGTATGAATAAGGCAGAATATCCAACTTAAAAAAAAAAACTTAAAAAGTATATGTTCAATATACACAGAAAGGGTGTGTTAGCATCACTAATCAGCAAAGAAATATAAATGAAAAACATATCAAGAATTACTGCCTGGAAATAGTCAATGAAGATGGTTATACACTGTCCTGGGATCTAGTACTTCTCTTCTGGGCAGAAGCACACAAAGATATACTAAAACTCAGTTGCAAAAATGTTACAGCAGCATTGTTTGTGAGAACTCCAAACTGGAAAAACCTAAACTTCTACTAACAGAGGCATGGATGTCTGAATTATAGTACATT
Source organism: Urocitellus parryii (assembly GCF_045843805.1). NCBI lineage: Eukaryota > Metazoa > Chordata > Mammalia > Rodentia > Sciuridae > Urocitellus > Urocitellus parryii. Next base: position 82,229,451 of record NC_135539.1, read on the forward strand.
ATACAATGAAATGGGGGCAAAAAAACCTCTAAAACTGGGTTGGGGTTGTGGCTCAGTGGCAGAGCACTTGCCTCACACAGATGAGGCACTGGGTTCAATCCTCAGCACCACATAAAAATAAATGAACAAAATAAAGATACTGTATCCATATATAACTAAAAAAAACTCTAAAATTATTTTAACAACAATGTTGGGCCTTCATACACAGTACTGTTCCATTTTATATAAAGTCAAAATGCAGGCAAAACCAACCTACAGGGATACAAAGCAGCAGAGTTGCAAAAAATGCCAGGATATGTGACCCAGTGAGGCTGTTAGGTACCAATGACATTCTACTTCTTGATTTGGAGGTGGTTACATAGATGGATTCACTTTTGCAAACACTCATCAAGTCACACACCTGTATGAATTGCATACATTCTGTGTGATTGTTACATTTCAGTAGAAGTGCTTATTCAAACAGGAGAGATCAGTGAAGCCAGACTCCAGGTCTGTGACCTGATCCACAGTCACTATTCAGAAGGGAAGATGAACTGGGAATTTTCCATGGAAGCTCAAGGATGCTACATGAGAACCTTCTTTTCAAAGGTTGCTCCAGGCCCACAATGGAGAAAAGGAATGTTTCCCAGACTTTTATTTTCCAAATAAAGTTCCAGAGACTGCAAAGAACATGGAAGAGAAGAAAACCAGAAAAGAGAGTGTTCATGGAGAAACAAGGCACTGGAAAGTTGGAAGAAACCTTGTGAGGTCATGATATCCAGCTTTCTACCTTCAAATATTGGCAGACAATTAGAATAGATAGTGAATGATTTCCCATGTCACCATTTGTGCATCAGGATATAACTGTTAAGAGCCACCGATGATTCTAATTTTGCCATCAATGATGAATCCCAAGAGGCCAGTCCTGTTGTTCTGAAGATTTTTTCTTTAATCTGTTGACTTTCATAATAAAACAGACTATTGATCAAGTTCTAATCCATACAAGTAGCAAATTCCTGATATTAAGCTTCTAAGAATTTTTTATAAAGAGATTTTAATTTTGAAGTCATTGTCATATCAATATAAGTGCAATGTCCTTTAATACATCTGCCCATTTAAGTATTTATCCCATTTTATAACCATGGTTTTTAAAGGTCTTCCATCCTCATCACAGTCCAGAGATCCCCTCACTGTTCTTGTGCTCAGCTATCATTCATTACACAGGATCATGCTCATCAAAACCCCAGTTAGTGATGGCTGGTCATATTCTTTGACAATAATTCTGCCACTTACGTCTAGCAGATACATCATCTGTGGCAAAACAAACCCAGTTTTCTAATGTGAACAATGACTGTCAAACTATAGAACCTTTCAAAAACAAAGAGTCCTTAATTGAACAAAAGACACTGTGGCTACCCATAAAAATGATCCACTCATATTATACATGGTATGATGGTTAATTTTATGTGTAAACTTGGAAGGCCATAGTATCCAGTCTCCACTCAGACCACAGTCTAAATGTTGCTATGGATGTATTTTTTAGATATGATTAACATTTTACTCAGTAGATCCTAAGTTAAGCAAGTTACCATTCATAACGTGCATGGATCTCATTGATTCAGTAGAAGGCTTTCATAGAAAGAACGAAGGACCCTCTCTACTTTCTGCCCCTTCTCCACAAAGAAATTCTGCCTTGTCTGTCTTCAGACTCAAACCTACAACATCAACTCTTGCCTGGGTCTTCAGCCTGGAGACTTCAGACCTATCAACTTCCACAGTCACATGTGCCAATTCCTTGAAATACATTTCTTGCTCTTTCTAAGGATTTCTTGAATACTTATGACAGCCCACAATTGTATTTTTGTACCAGAAAAACAAAGTGCATATGTCAAGTTTAATGCTACAGTTTGATGTAAACAGTTGTGCAACATAATGAATGTTGCAAAGAAGTCTCGTATCCAAAATTAACACATCTCTGAATAAATCACACAATCAAGACCCCCCAAAAATAAAGACCATGCAACCAAATGTAAACTTTTCCTCTTTACATCTTTTATCCTAAAAGTTCTCCTTTCATAGATAACTCTCCAAAGTGTCCCTTTGGTTCTTTCTAGCTAGAAGGATTTTCTGACTCTAAACCACTAGAAGATTAGAGTTTCTTCAATAATTGTAAAAACTGTCTCTCTTTAACAGTTCAACTTTATGCCAAAAAAACACAGCTTGGGCATCCAATTTGATTTCAAGGAAAAGATAATTGTAAGCCAAAGGAACCCCCAAAAAAACAAGGGGTAGGAAATCACAAAGTTTCCTATGCATAATGTGTTCTGAAATTGTTCAGGCTCTCAACAAAGTAAAGACCAGAAAGTTTATGTAATAAGGAATCAATGTACATGCTTCTGGGGGAAAAAAACAGGTTTTAACACTGTTTATGAACACATATTTAACAAAACTCAAGGCATAAAAAGCTCATTATTAAGACTTACCTAGAAGTGGTTGCTCCTCCAATCAACAATGGAATCTTTATAGCTAACCTCTCCATTTCCTTGGCAACAAAAATCATTTCATCTAGGGAAGGAGTGATGAGTCCTGACAGGCCAATTATGTCTATGATTTTTAAAAAGAAAGGGAAAAAAAGGACAATGAGGAGGATAAGAGAAAAAAAGGAAAAGTATTAAGACCTATTTTTAAAACTTTATAATACAGACCACAAGACCTAACATGAACTGCCAGTTTCTAATTCTAAGACACCTTTTCTGTCTGGGGGATTTTAATGTATTATCTGCTTTTGGTAGCAAATAAGATTTATAACTTGAAGTATTTGCCACAGTTTTAGGAAACCATACAACAGAAGATTTTATTTACTTTGTGATTTTTCAGACTCAAACAACACAGTATTTTATAAAAACAACTATATGCAGAAAAAAATAAAATAAAATCCAAGTGTTCGCTTTTAAGAAGCTGGTCTCCATTTCATCTCCAGAAATCAGACGCAGCTGCCCGGTTGTTCTCACACCTCTATCAACTCCCAGTGCAGATGGGCATCCCAGCAGCCCTTTGCAGAAGCTGGACTTGACAGTTTGCATGTCCCTTAGACCCCCACGTGGAGTGAGCTTTACTACACTGACATACAGACTCTGGGGGACGTGACACTGAGAGTAATCCCCAAAGGACAGTTGCACAGTACCTGCTTTGTGGTCAAGAGCAGCTTTCAGTATCTTATCGCAGGGAGTCATGACTCCTAAATCAATCACTCTGAGGCACAGAAGTAAAATGTGAGGGGGGGGGGGACAGTAACAACCCATTAGAGACAAAGCTGCATGAGCATTTTCATTTTAGACATTAACACTGTTCTAATATAAAATGGAATCACACTGAAATGTTCACTAAGCACTGACAATTCACCACCACAACTATGCTAAAGCACTATGCTAAGCCTTTTTTACACAAGCTTTCCTGAAATATAATTCCCATTTCATGGAATTTGTCCATTAAGGCATACAATTCAGCTGGGCAAGGTAGACCCAGCTGCTCAGGAGGCTGGGACAGGAGGATCAGTTGAGGTCACAAGTTTGAGACCAGCCTAGGTAACATACAAGACCCTAGCTTAACCACAAATAAAAATAAAAATTAACAAATTCAACAGTTTCTGGCATATTATTTTTTAACCCTGGTAAGACATATGTAACTTTCCACTGGAATTGGTAAGTGCACAATTCAGGAGGATTAATTACAGTTACAGTGTTGTTCAACTATTACCACTATTTTTCCAAAAGCATTTCATCAGCCTACATAAAAACACTGTAACCATTAAGCAATGACTCCCTCTTCCTCCCCTTACCCTCCCTGGCAGCCTCTACTCTGCTTCCTGTCTCTACGAATTTATCTAATCTGGGTATTTCCTATAAGTGGAACCACACACTATTTGTCCCACTGTGTTTGGCTTATTTCACTCAGCACTATGTCTTCAAGGTTCATCCACATTTCATGTGTATCACAATTTCATTCTCTTTTAGGCTGAATACTATTTCATTGTATAGACATGCCACAGGCTATGGTTTGGGTCCAGGATGTTCCCCAAAGGCCCATATGTTAAAGGTCCATGCTATGGGGAAGTGGTAGAAACTTCAGGAGGTGGGGATTAATGAGAGGTCTTCTGGTCTTCAGAGCACACCTTAAAGGGGTAGTTGGATGCTAGCCCCTTTCTCTTTCTCTTTTTTTGTTTTTTGCCTTCTGTCCATGAGATGAATGGCTTTGGTCCAACATCCACTTCCTATCATGATGGTCTGCTTCAGTATAGGCCCAAAAGCAACCATATCAACCAATAATGGACTGACACCTCCAAACCTGTGAGCCAAAATTTGTTATAAGAGCAGAAAGCTGACTCATGCACATTTTGTTTACCCACTCATCTGCTGACAGACATCTGGGTTGTTTCCACTATGCTAAGACCTTTGCAAAGTAATTTAATTTAACCCTCACAGAACCTCTATGATGAAACCCCTACTATGGAAAAGGATCTGGTAAGTTAAGCAAGTTGTCCAGTCAGTCACACAACTAATTAGCAGGAGAGCTGGAAGAGTTAGGATCTAAATTAGCAAAACTCATTATCTAATTCATTTAAGCCAATAAAAAATGCTGGGAAGTTCCCCAGCAAACAGCTGTTGAACAGGAGAGCCAGTGGGGAGGGGGATAGAGAAGAGGCCAGTCCCTGCACACAGAGCTGTCACAGGAAAAGCTAGAGACTTAAGACAAAGAAGAGAGGTGGACTCAGAAAGCAGGCCTCCTTCTTCTTCTCAGGGTGGCCGAGAAGGTGTGCAAAACTCAAAGGGTGGGCACACCTGAGTGGGGGACAGGCACTGGACAGAGAATGCTGGAAGTATGCTGAGGGGACAGAACAGGGCCAGAAGGTTTGATTTCCACAGGAGTGCCTCCTAGAATCCAGCAGGAGGAGCGTCTGCCCTAGGAAATGCCGCAGTTACTAACATCCTATTTTACATGAGAACATCTACAATGTTAGTCTTTTTTATCATTTAATTTTATTATATTATTAAAAACATTTAAAAATTACATTATTTTCACTTATTTAATTATATCAACAATTCTTAAAATTCAATAGTAAAAGGTTCACATTTTTAAAAGTGTAAGTATGAACTTTTACATGATACGTCACCAGCTGGCAACATGGGTGTTGGACACTGGGTAGGAAGGAGGCCTGCTTCTCACTGTGTGCCCTCTTGTACTGTTGGATTTTCAGCTTGTTCTCATAGTATTTTTTTTTAATCCTTTTTTCTTTTCTTTAAATAAGTTAGCACACATGGAACCCTCAGTAGAAACTTTGACAGTTTCAAATCAAGAATTAACTATATTCAGCTTTGTTAGTTCTAACCTGGTAGCAAATGCCAGGGGCATGAATAATGGACAACCTGGAGGCCGCAGATAGCCAGCAGTAGCACATTTCTTTTTTAATATAGTGAAGAAAGTCTCATAACCAGATATATTGTTATACAATGAGAAGCGCAGAATCCTGCATATAAAACTAGGCAAAAGAGTACACTGCCTCTAAGTCCAGACAAAAAGGCCTGCACTTCAAAGCTGAGTTTTTCAACATTGCATGTGTTTTTAAAATCCAATTAAAACCCACCAGCATGATGCCAGTGCTACCTTGCTGTCACTGCTCGCTCTTCTGTCAGGAGCATCTCACCAATCACCGTTCATTCCCTCGCCTCTACCACAACCTCCCACTCCCACCCCAACACCTTGTCTTTCTTGACTCTCCCAGGGTTCTCCTCTGGCTCAGAGCCGCACCCCAGTCTGTAGCTCATCCTATGCACATTATTGCATTCTGCCACTTGGGAGACTGAAGAGAATAAAAATGAAAGAAGTCATGAAAAATGTTGATTTTATAATCTAACCTTCTTTGTGAGTGCTCATAACATGGCTGTAAGCATTTAATTTGAGCTTCTAATTCAAAAAAATATTGAAGCTATTCTAAATGCTTTAGCAATGTCATCCATAACTACTTAAGAACATACAGAATTTAGAAAATAAATGTTATCGGACAAAAAAAAATCACAAAAATAAACCTACATAGCAAGATACAGAATCAACACAGGTGCCCACTGATGGATGAATATATGTATAATAGAATACTATTTATATTTATATAATTTATGTAATATATATTTATAAAATAATATTTATATAATGAAATTTATAAGGGAATATCATTCAGTCATAAAAAATGAACGAAATCCTGTCATTCGTGGCAAAATAGATGAAATTGGAGGACATTATATTAAGGGAAATAAGCCAGATATACAAAGATGTTCTCTCTCATATGTGTAGCTTAAAAACTTGATGTCACAAGTATAAGAGAGTAGAATAGCTATTGGTAGAGACTAAGAAGAGCAGGGGAGGAAGGAGAGGAGGAAGCTGGATAACAGGTACCAAAACACAGCTGGGAGGAATAATTTCCTGCTCTACAGCACAGGAGGGTGACTATAGTTTACAATAACCTACTATATATTTTACAAAGAACAAGAAAAGGAGCTGAGAGGTTCTAAGCATACAGAAATGATAAGGAGACAGAAATACTAATCACCCTGATTTGATCGCTGCCCACCGTACACAGGTCGCACACTGCATACATGCAGCACATTGCTTACATGAATTGAAACAGCACATCATATTTCATATTTATGTACAATTATTATGTGTTTATTAAAAATAAAAAAGTAAAAAAAATCTGCATTTGCCCTCTTCAAAGGCACCTGACACTTGCTGTCACTCCCCCCTGCAATTCACACATTCCACCAACAGAAGGAAGTACCTGCACCAGTCTTCACCTTCCCCACTGTTTCCCACCTGCCCTTAGCAGAATCTGTGACCATTTCTAGTTCGTTAAAAAAACAAAACGAATTCTTGCAAATCTCCCTTTCAAAATATAACAAATTAAAAGCATCTAAATAATTAATGATGAGCATTTACACAGACAAAACCACCCTATAAAACTCCATTCAATCAGGTCTCATACAATCTCTGCTCTCAGCTTATTGAGAGGAAAAAGGGAAAATGCTGACTGCCATGGGGAGCCCCATGTTCTGGCCCTCGGGGTCTATGTTATGATGCCCATTCACAAGAAGCCTCTTGGCTACGTCCACCTGCCCAAATAGCTTTTCCTATTCTTTTTGTCCTCACTGAATGCATAATAGATAATTACTAACTTATTGCATTTGAAAAACTGTCTTCACTGTGGACAATTTGAAAACAGAGTAGACAAAAAATAAATAAATGAAAAAATAACCTCTAACATCTACTATTACTCATTACCTTCCTCCCTCAATAATTAACCTGTTGAAACATTTCCCTTCTTGAATAGCAAAGGGATGAAAAGGTGAGGTCTAAGCTTACCTGAAATTATTGCAGCCAAGGACCACTCCAACTATGTTCTTTCCTATGTCGTGCACATCACCTTTCACAGTGGCTAGCACAATGGTGCCTTGATAAGGGTCCTGAAAGCAAGCAACACAGTGAGCATGACTGGAGTTCCTCAGAGCAGACCACGTAGTTCTCGAGAGCTAGGTAGGTGCCAACCCAGAAAGGGATTAATACAATTACCTCAAAGATGAGCCTCAGACCCAAATACTGCACTAGGCAAGCAGAGCGCTGTAAGCTCGAGCAGTTCAAATGAGCCCATCTGCAGAGTAACCACAAGGGCTTCAACCAAGATTGTGCACTGCAACCTCTCAAGTTTAAACAGAACAATCCCACAGCTAAAGACCATATCCTTCACCCCAAAACTGTCTGATAAATGTTTACTGTCAACATTTAGAGGAGGGGGTAGAAAAGAGGAGATGTTCACTGCAATGCCCACTGCCAGAATCTGAAAATCACCACACTGGCCCAGTGCAGAGGGTATTAGGGGTAACTTTTTGCTTCTTCCACATGGTTGTTATGTACGCTGCCAGCACATCGCCTACCCTCCAAGGGAAAAAACAAGGAACAGTGAGCAAGGCAATGGCGTTTTTATAAACACCATGTCTGTCTGGGCTGGATCAATTGAAGAATTAAGAATCCCAAGAGCCAAAGCTGCCTGAGCTTCACTGGGAACCAAGCAAATTTAAAAGGCTTAATGATTTATTCTGGTGATACAATCAGCAAAAATTAAACTGAATTCAGTAGTGGTATCAAGGACACTATTAGTAGAGAGAGAATATTTGTTTGTTCAAAAAAATCAACCAAAACCAATCATTAGCCCATTACCTAAAAAACAAGAGCAGGTCTTCGTAGCTGCAGTATCAGCACAAAACTTGGTACAAAGTAAATATCAGTTAACGAAGGATTGTCTTGATTGAAAAATTACATCTGTATTAAAAAATTCATAAAGCTACATTCAAAGGAAAACCCTAAGTTATCCTGAAGCTTGGTAAAAGGAGGGACAGATGTTGGATCATTTCTCTACTTTATCTTTAGTGATAAACAGCAAGCCAGCCTGATGCCTAGTCCCCTACCCCACCCAAACAGGAGTCTCCCAGGCCCGCTCCATAAAGGGCCCACAGGCCTGAAAAAAAAAACAACTTGCCTCTTCTTCTACTGTGCAATTAAGCACTCTGTTTTCTTCTCTTTCTTTTTCCATAAAGGGGATAAGGTGGCCAACAGCCTTCTTCATGACCCGAGCTGACTTTATAACCTGGGAAAAAGCAGAGCTGGTTATCTGACTGACTACTGCAACCACAGCCATTGACAACCACATGGCTTCTGATGGCACCTGTGAAACCCCAGCACAAGCTCAGAACACACACTTTTAACTTCGGGCTAGCTATACTGGACTCTGCTTCTGACAGTGAGCAGAGTGAAAAATAAGCTCCCTGAGGGAAAGGCCAGTGAAGGAGGCAGAGCAGAAGGAAAACAAGGCTAGAAACCAAACATTGAAACTTCCATCTTCTTGAACTTCTGCCTGTTAGTTTTTCTCTGGCTAGAAGGCCTCTGTCGCTTATCTTTCAGGGTTAAAGTCCCCCCACCATGTGCTCATTCTCAGCCTTCTCTTCTCCACACTCCCTTAAAATTGAGCCTCAGAAAAGACAAGTCCCCTTCCATCCTTCATTGCCTCAGGCCCCTAACCTAGATGCTTAGCAAGTGTTTGTTAATTCATGGGCTAGCAGCTGCTGCAATTCAAAATAAAGAGTGGTGTTCTTACTTGAAATCTATCATTTAATGTAACTATTTAAAACAGTAATATTTTTTCAAAGTATGTATTATTTAAGATGAACACTTGCTGGTCAAATCAAATCTATCTTGAGTCTTACTTTACTTCTGAGAGTAAAAGGTGGTACAGAAAATCAGAACAAAAATTACGAAGCTAGCAATTTCCAGATGATTTCTAGCTTCCACACCACTCTAAAGACGGGTTTCCCCACACAACTTCAAAACACATCTGGGCAAGGACTGGTCCAAATCAAAACTTGAACAGAGTAACCAAACTCACTACTCACTAAGACAAGGAAGAGATTCAACTGTGAACATGTCTCCCTATTTTTGCCAACCTGAGGTAGAAACATTTTTCCAGCTCCAAAAAGATCACCAACAACTTTCATGCCATTCATCAGGGGTCCTTCGATTATATTCAGAGGTCGGGGATATTTTTCCTGATTTAACCTGGCTTCCTCAGTATCCTGGATAATATATTTTTCAATGCCCTTCAAAAAAAAAAAAAAAAAAAAAGGTTGTGGGAAGAATAAAGGGAAAAAAATGGCTTAAGTCCAAATAACCAACAGAAAATGATTCATAGATATGCTTAAGAATGAGAGTCCTGAAATCAGACTGTGTAAGTTCAGATCCTGGCTCCCAGCACCCACTCAAGCCATTTATTAAGCTTTAGTTTCCTAAGAGGGCCACAATATCTTATTCATACATTTTGAGATTTATTAAATTAAATTTAAAACCCATGTTAAGTGCTTAGCTGGCTTTCTTGATATAAAGTAATACTCACAAAAAGTGTGCTATTAATGAGAAGGTGGACTAATAAGTAGATTTCTAACTCAGATGTTTGTATTCTTGTATTTTAACAGGTTATACTTTAATAATATCTCTGCCAAATCAGTGTTTTCTCACTACTTGGCTGGAAGATGAATGAGGGTGAGTGGGGTTCTCAGGTGAAGTTCAAAAAGAGGAGGCTCCCCAATCTAGGCTTGAACAAGCCCTCCTCCAGGGTCCCCAACTCACAGATCTTGGATGTGGCTGAACTAGTTCCACAAACTGAAATATGTGAATCACAAAAGGCAAGAGTTGAATTTTAGATGCCACTCCCTCCAAAAAAGAACTCTGAAATTCTCCAGACTCACAAATGGGAAAACTGAAGCCAAAAGATTATTTATCTCACCAAAATCCCAAACATCCAGAGAAGAACCAGTACTGACTTGCTGACAGACTAAAAGCAACCTGGTCAGGGTAGGGTTCTCAACCTCAGTACTACTGACCTTGGGCTGGAATAGTCTTTGTTGTGGAGGGCTGTGGTGTATACCACAGGACGTTGAGCAACATCCCTGGTCACTGGGATTCCAGTGACATCTCCCACCCCCACCTTGACAACCACACATACCTTTAGACAGTGCCAAATGTGCTATCATATAATGCAGGGCAGGAGGGCCACCCAGGTTGAGAATCAGCAACCAGGAGTCCATGGCCTCTCTTGCTCCAGCTGCTATCACAAACAACCCTCCCACAATGGCATCAGACAGCAGTGACAAGCTATCAGCTGGCCAGTGCAGGTTCCCGAACTCACCTTCACAAGAGCATACTCTAGCCGTTGTTCAATGGGACTGTTCCTCCACTCATCGGTCTGAATGACCTTCTTCCCTCCTTTGCCATGAGTCTGAAATGAATTGAAATTTGAACGAAGAAATAGATGCAGGAAGTCACTTATTTGAACCATTTGGCAGCAACTAATAAACTGTCTTACTCTTTTACATTCCCAGCTCGCAGCAGAGTGCCCAGCATGAATTATGACACTGACCAACCACAGTACCAGGTCTGGTGAGATGCACAAGCAGCTCTTCCTTCTTTTTCAATTTTCACCTGAACTCTCATTCCTGTGGCAAGCTTCCTTAACCACCTCCACCTTTGGGGTCAATGCCACCTCAACATCCTCATAGCACCCTGTGCCTCCCCTACCACAGCACCTACCACAATGGATTAAGATCACCTCTGTACATTTTCTGCAGGTCTCAGTGAACATCAGCTGAATGCATTAATGTTGAACAAAAACTGATGTTGCTGGAGCAATGCTTGTGAAGGATAGTAGAGGCAAATCACAGAGGGCCAGAAATTCATGCTGTGGAGTTGGACTTAACCTCCAGGGCAACTGTGTGGTGGGACAGGAGATACTCGTCACAGTTCTGGAGCTGCAGCGTCATATTAAAAGTAGTGTTTTTAAGGGAAATTCAGAAGGGGCCTAGCCTGAGTGCTGATAACAGGAAAGGCCAATAAAAACAAACATGAAGACATCAAGTTACCAGTACAAATAAAAGAAAGAAAGATCTGGGGAGAAAACCAAGATATAGGACCAGAGTGGTAACTGGAATAACAACAATAGGAGTCTTTCATGTAGAAAAATCTAAAGAATAATTAAAAAAAGAAAAAGTCCTTCTAAAGTTCATATTCCCTTCACTGATACATGTTCTACCAGCCACACAACCAGACAATTCCTGCCTAAGGGATGGAATTGCTGGGTTAAGACAAAGCAGTCTATTCCAAATACTTTGGGTGGTGGGAATATGAGTGATTTTATTCTCTCCTTTTGCTTACCTGTATTTTGTAAATTTTCTAGAAGTAATATATGTCACTTGCTACAAGAAAAATATATTTCACACTTCAAAACAAATACATAGAAATTTAAGTTCCAGTGCACACCTGTAATCCTAGCATCACGGGAGGCTGAGGTAGGAGGATCAGGAGTTCAAAGCCAGCCTCAGCAGTTTAGCAAAGCCCTACACAACTTAGCCAGACCCTGTCTCAAAATAAAAAATATTAATATGGGGATGTGGCTCAGTAGTTGAGTCCCCAGTACCAAAAAAAGAAATTTAGGTTCAGAATGCTGAAGCAGAGTAGGAATGGTCCATTTCTCTTTCCTTACCCTAACCACAATACCTTCTCTAGAATGTTCGTTGATCCGAAGACATGATTAGGTATGTGCTTCTATTCTACAATGAAGGTCCAATAATTGTGAGTAATAAATTCAAAGAAAGGAAAAAGCCATGTTAGACACTTTTCTCTCTACCTGGGCATAATGTAAGAGCTTCTCAGTGGCTTCAGGGTCTTTATTCCAGATGAGGTCTTCACAGAGCTGAAGAAGTTCCTTGTGGATATCATCATATACTGGGAGGTTTCCTGCATTCACTATCCCCATATCCATACCAAACTAAGGGCAATAAAAAGAAAAGTGAGGATTTCCAGTGATGCCCTAAACTAGGAACCAGAAAGAAAACATTTTAGGCCATAGTCTCAGTCACAACTAATTGACTCTGCATTGGTGCCCCAAAGCAGCCTTAGATAAAATACAGGTGAATGCTGCATTTTGGGGGTACCCTAAACAAACCTCCTTTACAGAAACTGATCACAGGCCAGTTAGTCTGAGGGCCACAGTGGACAAACCTTGCCCTAAGTGAAAGCTGGTTTCAAGGGCAAACAGGCCTTCAATCATACCTTGATTGCGTGGTAAAGGAAAACCCCATGCATTGCTTCTCGGATGGCGTCCATTCCTCGGAAGGAGAAGGACAAATTGGAAAGACCTCCACTTATTCTGACTCCTGGTAAAGTTTCCTGGCAAAAATTTTAAAATGTGAAAACAGTGTCCATTTTGCTCAAAACACCAATCACAGTTCTTAAGCTTTATATGAGTGGAAAATAAACAAGTCCAAAGTAACACAGAACTTTCTGTAATCAGACACAGACCCAAGTTTGCTGTATGATGGTGCTGTAAAGGCACAGCTTCATCAGTGTCCCTCACTAGACTTTAGTCTCCCTAAGGGAAAATATAAAATTCTACTTTATCTCTGTGTACTTCAGTAATGACCCTGATAGGGTATAATATATAATGAGTATTCCATAAAATCCTTGCTGGATAAATGATAGAGAAGAAAGTGGTAGAGGGAGAGCATGTTAGTGTGCAAGCAAACACACACACACACACACACAGTTCCCCATTCATTGAAAGCACAAACTACCTGAAGGTATTTATAACTAAATGAACAAACGCTGTTGTTCATTATAAACTTGACCAATTATAAAAGGACAAAAGGCAACTGAGGTTCCTGCTGCACCTATGATAATATCAAGCATCATCAGGCATGTGCAACAACAGGATCTCTGATTTACTGTTGGCTCAAGGACAAACTGGCTCAAGCACTGAAGAAGACAGCTTGCTATTATCTAGTATTATGACCCAACCACTGGGCTTCTGGAGTATATGCTAAAGAAACTTGGGCATGTGTGCCCAAGATATGTATAGAAGAATGTTCACAGCAGCATTGTTCATGAGGCCCAGAAGCTGGAAACAAATCAGTTTTCCCTCTATGGTAGAATGGTTAATTATGGCGTAATGATACAATGGAATATTATACATTCAAAGAATGAACAAATGACAGTTACAGCAATGCAGATGAAACTTTTTCTTTTTCTTTTTTTTTTAGTTGTAAATGGATACAATAACTTTATTTTATTGATTTATTTTTATGTGGTGCTAAGGATCGAATCCAGTGCTAGGCAAGCACTCTACCACTGAACCAAAACCCCAGCCCCTCCATGAATCTTTAAAATGAGTATGAATAAAGAAAAAAGTCATAAATATCTTATGATTCCCTTCAAGCTAAAAAAACAGGCAAAATTAAACTATATTGTTTAGATATTCAGTTGGTTCTCATAGTTCTGTCCTATAAAGTCACTGTAAACTCTGAAATAGGGAATACTGACGCCCTGCTCCAAGAGAAATACCTGGTCACAACCTTTTCATCAGCCCATCAATGCTGGGCACATCACAGCTTTCCTCCATTCATGAATGCTAGCCAAGCCAACATAAGCCTTAGGGCCATCTTAAAAAGCAAAACCACCATCCGAACACAGTGGCACACACCTGTGATCCCAGCAAAACAAGAGGCCAAGGCAAAGGATCACTGGTTTGAAGCTAATCTCAGTAACTTAGCAATACCCTGTATCAAAATGAAAGAATAAAAGGGGCTGAAAATGTAGGTCAGTAGTAGAATACTCTGGATTCACTCCCCCGTGCCATCAAAACAAAGTTTAGGAAAAAAATAACCCTAAATAATATGGTTAAATCAGGATGATGACTATGACATGAAATTCAGAATGAGGTATACCCAGAAAAGGAGAGACACACAAGCTTAAGTGTGTTACACTGTGACACTATGAAGTGTGTCCCACTTCATAATTTAAACAGCATCACAAAAAATTTTAAAGTCTCTAACTTGAAAATTTACTACACAATGAGAATGTCAACATCCCCATCCAAAAATATGTGATAACGCTAACCATTCACTAGACCCCTGTGATAAATTTGAGATGTCTTGGATAGAAAAGAGAAAATGACCCTTACTTACTTTAATGACTTTAGTTGCATGGATAAAATTTATAGCATACAAGTTATGTTCTTCCATTCCAGTACCAATGGTGAGGATGTTGGGGTCAAAGATGATGTCATTTGGATTAAAGCCCAGTTTTTTCACAAGTAAATGGTAGGCTCGGGTGCATATACTGATTTTGACATCTGTTTCTGTCGCCTGGGGAAAGGAAAATATATGAAATATAAAAAATAAAAACAAAGTGTTATATGAAAACAGTACATTTCACTTGTTGAAAGCACTCAAGTGTCAACACATGGATTTCACAGAAATACAAATGCCAAGCAGCCTCTAAATATTTACCAAATTATTTTATATTTCAGAGGAGGAATCTGTTTGGAAAAAATACACACACACACACACATATATATATTTTTTTTAATTTGAAATGGGTCTTTTTCAATATGATTGATGTATGTACATTCCATGTATGTATTATATATCAAAATGCATTCTACTGTCATGTATGACTAAAAAAATAAATAAAAATTAAAAAAAAAAAAAGAAATGGGTCTTTTTAAGTTGTCCCAGCTGAACTTGAACTTAGTGTTCTCTTCCCTCAATCTCCAGGGTGGCTCAGAATGAAGGAATGCACCACTGTGCCTGGCTCCCTTTGTATTTTTATCAACATTACAGGTAAGATTTTTTCGGCAAAAATCAAATTTTATATGCATATAAATGGCATATTTAATAAAGAGGCTTCTTAAAAATACACGTGATAAAAATGCAAACACTACTAAAAGACAGACTAAAAATAAGTGTCCCTCCTTCTCCTGACCTTCCTGCAAGTCCTTTCATCCCAGAAGCACTGCCATCGCTTTCCTGAATTTTCCACCCTAACAATATATGCTGATCTGAGGACTCATGTTTATTCCCCATCCTCCAGTACAGCACTGACTTGTTAGCATGTGCCACGGCTTACAGATATGAATCACAGAAGTCCCTAGGACTCCAGCAAGGCTCACTCCCCACGGCTTCCCTTCCCCTTACCAACTTCCCTTCCCCTTACCATCAGGCTCTGCCTCCAGCCAAGGCTCATCATGCCCCTCCTCCACTCCACTCACTCACCCTGCTCCTCCCATAGGCCTAACCCCTCCAACCCTATGCTCCTGAGCCCTGGCATGAACTGCTGCCACTGCTCCAGATACCCCAGACATGGTTTTGTGCCTCAACATCTCTCAGGAATCTGGCCAAAGGCCCCTTTCAGAAGTTGCTTTAATCACCCTCCATAAAGTAGCCCCCACCATTCCTCCCTCCTTCTCCTTCTTCAGAGCAGGTCTTTTCAGAATCTGTACTAATTTGGCAACTTCTTTGTTATTTTTGGTTAATACTTATTATTAAATTCCCAACCTGTCTCCTGACAGCTAGAATGTCAGTCTTACTGTATCCCCAGTACCCAGAGCAGCACCTGTCAGAGGATGCACTCAATATCATTTGTTGAATGAATATACGAGGGAAATATATGTCTGAACTTTTGTCATAGAAGCTGTCTTTGGGTCAAACTTGCAACTTCAACACTCAGCACACTCACCAATTTACATCTTGAATTTCTGGCTACATGAAAAATGAAACATTCTCTGGGGGGAAAAAAAAAAATATATATATATATAGGAATCTACCTTACCCGCAGTTTCACTCTCCACTATTTCAGTTACCTGTGGTCCACTATGGTCCAAAATATTAAATGGAAAACTCCAGAAACAAACAATTCTTTTCTTTTTTCTTTTAAACAGATGGACAGAATGCCTTTATTTTGGTTTTATGTGGTGCTAAGGATCGAACCCAGTGCCTCATGCATGCTAGGCAAGCGCACTACCACTGAGCCAAAGCCATAGCCCAGATCTTTTTTTTTTTTAATTTTTTTAACCATACAATTTATTTTTATTTTTTTTAAGTCATACATGACAGCAGAATGTATTTTGACATATAATACATACATGGAATGTACATACATCAATCATATTACTTATTCTATTCTGCTGCCCTTCCTATCCTCCCTACTCCTCTTCTCCTCTCCCATCCTTTCTCTCTATCCAATCTAATATGACACACTTTTTTCTTTTTCTCATTACAACATCATATATGTATTCTGTATAACAATGAGGTTCTCCTTCCATCTTCCATGCAATTCTCCTTCTCCCTCTTTTTCCCTCCCATCTCTCTTCCCTATTTAGTGGTAGACTTCTTCTCATGCTCTTCCTCCCTATCCCATTTTGAGTCACCCCCCTTATATCAGAGAAGACATTCGGCATTTGTTTATTAGGGATTGGCTAACTCCACTTAGCATAATCTGCTCTAATGCCATCCATTTCCCTGCAAATGCCATGATCTTGTTATTTTTTAGTGCTGAGTAATATTCCATTGTGTATAATTGCCACATTTTTTAAATCCATTCATCTATTGAAGGGCATCTAGGTTGGTTCCACAGTCTAGCTATTGTGAATTGTGCTGCTATAAACATTGATGTGGCTGTGTCCCTGTAGTGTGCTGTTTTTAGGTCTTTTGGGTATAGTCCGAGAAGGGGAATAGCTGGGTCAAATGGTGGTTCCATTCCCAGCTTTCCAAGGAATCTCCAAACTGTTTTCCAAATTGGCTGCACCAATTTGCAGTCCCACCAGCAATGTATAAGTGTACCTCCCCCGCCCCCATCCTCTCCAGCACTTGTTGTTGTTTGACTTCATAATGGCTGCCATTCTTACTGGAGTGAGATGGTCTCTTACAGTAGTTTTAATTTGCATTTCTCTGATTGCTAGAGATGGTGAGCATTTTTTCATGTATTTGTTGATTGATTGTATATCCTCTTCTGAGAAGTTTCTGTTCAAGTCCTTGGCCCATTTGTTGACAGGGTTATTTGCTTTTTTGTTGTTTAACTTTTTTAGTTCTTTGTATACTCTAGAGATTACAGCTCTATCTGATGTTTGAGGGGTAAAAATTTGTTCCCAGGATGTAGGCTCCCTGTTCACCTCACATATTATTTCTCTTGCTGAGAAAAAACTTTTTAGTTTGAATTCATCCCATTTGTTGATTCTTGGTTTTAACTCTTGTGCTATAGGTGTCTTATTAAGAAATTTGGGGCCGCCCCCACGTGATGAAGATTAGGACCAACTTTATCTTCTATTAGACGCAGAGTCTCTGGTCTGATTCCTAGCTCCTTGATCCATTTTGAGTTGACTTTTGTGCATGGTGAGAGAAAGGGATTCAATTTCATTTTGTTGCATATGGATTTCTAGTTCTCCCAGCTCCATTTGTTGAAGATGCATAGCCCAGATCTTAAGTTTTAAAATCGAATTCCACCCTGAGTAGGTTGATGAAATCTTGAACCAACCTATAACTGTCCTGCTCCACTCACCCTAGGACATGAATCTTATCTGTCAGCATATACTTGCAGTACACATTACCTGTTCCTTGGCCCTATGTAGCTAGGTGGATTACAAGACCTACTACAGCAGGATCATAGTGCTTATGTTCAAGTAACTCTTATTTTACTTGCTAATGGTCACAAAGCACGAGGGAACAAATTGCTGACAATTTGGAAATGCCAAAGGGAAGCCTTAAAATGCTTCTTTAGAACAAAATCTTTACCAAATGCACCTCTGATAAAGCATCCTCCCCAAAAGCATTAATCTCTTGGATAAAGAACTCAAAAAACTTAACATCAAAAAAAAAACCAATCCAATCAATATAGTCCTTACCTGAACAGACACTTCACAGAAGAAGAAATACAATCAATCAACAAATATATGAAAAAGTGTTCAACATCTCTAGCAATTAGAGAGATGCAAATCAAAACTACTCTAAGATTTCATCTCACTCCTGTCAGAATGGCAATCATCAAGAATACAGGCATCAGTAAATGTTGGCGAGGATATGGAAAAAAAGGTACACTCATACATTGCTGGTGGGACTGCAAATTGGTGCAACCACTATGGATACAATTTTTCAAACAATCTAATGAAGTGCGCTCAAAATATTAAATGTATACACACCCTTTGGCTCACTTCTATGAACTGATCCCAAGAAAATCATTCTCTACAAGTGAAAGTGCTGCATAAATTAGGATATTCACTGGCCATTGTTCACACTACTAAAAAATTAGTTCAATAGACTAATTAAGGCATATACTGAAATATAATGCAACCATGGAATTATAATCCATATTTACTAAAATGGGAAGATGTCCACATTCTGTCAAGTTGGGGAATGAGATGCCGAATGGCAGAGGCAATCTTGTTTATATCTACTTTTCCATTTACCAGAACCTCTTCTATTCATTCCCCATGGCCTCCTGGAATTCTCCCTCATTTTATCTGGGTTTTCAAACATTTCCTCCACAGAGGGGCCTTAGGAGACCACCAGCCTCAGCAACTTCAAGAGGCGCTAAGCAACTCAGTGAGACCCTGTCTCTAAATAAAATACAAAATAGGGCTGGGGATGTCGCTCAGTGGTTGAGTGCCCACTGCCTCCCCAGTACCAAAAAAAAAAAAAAAAAAAAAAAAATTCCATCTTTTGTATAAGAAGAGTTAACAACACTTCTGTTAAAAATGATTTTACTACAAAAATTTTTTAAAGGCAGAAATAAAAAACTACACCATTTATTAACTGCTAATGTATTCCCATATGAGACTATGCCTACCTCTAAGCTATCATCAGGTTGTTTATTTTCTGTTCACACTATTTATTAAATAAAATTGGGATCATCTCCCTCCCCCAACCCCCGCCCATGGTTCCATCAACTCATTCTTTTTAAATGCTTCAAAATTTAAGCATTTGCCTAGTAATGGCTATTTAGAGTTTTCTCAATTTTTGGCTATCATAATGCTAAAATGACTGTGAACACATAGCCTTACATACTGAACCTACAAGATTTCCAAAACAGGATTAATTGAAAGGGATGGATTTTTCAATTTCTTTAGTTACTGAACAGATACCAAGATATCTTGCTTATGAAAATTATGTGAGGTATAAAACATAACAATGTAATGATCACCAGTGAAACCATAGTCGTATTTGAAGCTTCCCATATGTCCCACCCTGATTCCATGGCAGGGATGTTTTATGAGAGCTATCATTTATCAATCCTTTTGTTTCTGTTTGTTGAAGAAAATGAACATGATTGCTTTTTAAAAAACAGTATCTTCTCACAGGCTATTTGTATCAGTATCTTACTGGCTATTTGTACTCCTTTTTCTATAAATTGCTTATTTTTTTTGTCCAGTCTATGAACTTCCAAGTCAACCTAATTTTGGTATCTGATCTATAGAAATTCTTTGCACATTAGTGACATCAGCCCATACTATTACTCATGTCACAAATAGTACCATGTCTTTGCCATATAATGAAGTTTTATATTTTTATGTAAATATTTTTCCTTTCTGGCCTTTTGAGTTAATGATATTTTCTGCAACACTAGTTAGAATTTTCCTATATATTCTTTAGAACTTTTTACATTTAAATATTTTATCAGTGTAGACTTTAGTGTATGGTGGGGATGGGGCTAGTGCTGAGGTGGTAGGACCTTCATCAGTGGTGAAATCATAAGAATTCTTCAAAAATGGATTAATGTTGTCTTTATACGAATGGGTTCCTTACAGTGAGCGTGGGTCTGTTATAAAGATAAATTAAACTCTCTTGCTCTCTCTCACCCTCTCTGACCTTCTGCTAGGGGATGACGCAGGAAGAAGACCCTTACCAGATGTAGTCCCCAAATCTTAGACTTCTTGCATCCAGAACTATAAGCCAAATAAACTTCTATTGTTTATAAATTATCAAGTCTGTGTTAATCTGTTAGAGCAGCACAAAATGTATTAAAAGAGGACTCTGACTTTATTTTCTTCCAAATACATAACCAGTTGTCCCAGTAGTGTTTACTGAATAATTCAACCTTTCTCCACTGATGTAATGACTTTGTTCTATACCAAACCTTCACATTTATACGTATATGCATGCGTCTGTGTGTGGATACAGACATATGTATTGTGTACATGCATGTACATAAAGCTACTTCAGAATTCATTTTCTCCCACTGCTATCTAACCTGGATGACACAGTACAACTAGGTAGACAGAAATCACTCACCTGTCCTTCTTCATCAAAAGCCATAATCACCACAGCAGCTCCAAACTTCTTAATTTTCCTGGCCTTCTCCAAGAAGTCCTCCTCTCCCTCCTTCAAACTAATGCTGTTGACGATGCACTTTCCCTGGCAGCACTTTAACCCAGCTTCAATCACAGCAAAATTGGAAGAGTCAATGCACAAGGGCACCTAAGAGAAAGGCAAGAAAATAATCATAATGTGTGGAAAAGACAGACAGGATTTTAGTATATTTGTTCTTTTTTTTTTTTTTTCTTTCTTTTTTTTTTTTTTGAGAGGAGAGAGAGAGAGAGAGAGAGAGAGAGAGAGAGAGAGAGAGAGAATTTTTAATATTTATTTTTTAGTTCTCGGCGGACACAACATCTTTGTTTGTATGTGGTGCTGGGGATCAAACCCGGGCCGCACGCATGCCAGGCGAGCGCGCTACCGCTTGAGCCACATCCCCAGCCCAGTATATTTGTTCTTAAAGCCCAACATTCTTGGAGTAATTTCAACATACAAGAGACTACATGCATGAGCCAGGACTTTACAATTCAAAGACCAGAATGGAATCAGTAAGATCATTTTCCTGGTTTCAGCCCTAGTTCACACTTTCAAGTGCCTTAACCCTGAGGCAAATACCTCAAGTGAGATTCAGACATCCCTGGTTGAACTGAGGGATTAAGGTTTAGCCTCATGCCCTTTGGAAATAGCCTTCTAGCCAAGTTATTCGATTTCAGTTTTCCCTTTAGATAATCAAGTTCCTCAGTGAGGAGAAAATGAGTTTTAACATTAGAAAGTAAAAGTAGATCCAATACTCAACAAATGTATTTAACTAAAATAAAGGACAATAGTGAAATGTGCAAAGAACAGGTTTCTTTCTCATTAGTGCCTCTGTATCAAGGAAAGTGAAAGGAAGGATTTAAAGGAAGGATTCAATGGGTATAAAGAAATGAAACATGGAGGCTGATCTAGGCCCCATTGTTAGATTAAGGCATTCAATAAATAATTTAAGTAACCACTATGTCAGATCCCACACAATGTTAAGACACACAGGTCCTTGGCTTCACCAAGGCTATAAAGATAAATGATTAAACAGTAATTTCTTAAGAGCAGTAAATGCTACAACAAAGAAGCACAAAGTACTTTGAAAGGGTATTTCAAGGGAACCAATCTGTCTGAGGCAGTAGGAACGAAGAGGGAGAATTCAAAGAACATGTTTCAACAGAGTTGTAAGAAATTCCCTAAATCACACCTCCAAAGACAACAGGAAAAAAACAAGCACTCTGCCAATTTTCTCTTTCTTAGCATGCAAGTAATGTGGGGTTTCCTAGGAAAAGGGTCAAATGCAATGAAATACCAGACCAATGTTTTAAGGAATTCAGTGACAGCATAGTGTCCCGACCCTTCTGGTGAAAACATGCTACTAGAGCATTTGTATGCTATACTATAACTGACCAAAACTTGGTCTCCAATAAATTTTAGTAGTAGGTCAAAAACAAGAAAAGAGAAAATTACCATAATGATTGGGGCACTAAGTAACAGTCTCTTAAGTCATGAGAGTCCTTCACAGCTGACAAGACACTGTCATCATTATAATTCACAGACCAGACAGAGCAGGTGAGACAGCCCACTTATGGAAACCAGGGCCAATCACAGCTCATGGGGTGCCTGGACCCTGAGGGCATCCAGCTTTCCTGCCACTAGTAAGCAGATAAGCCACTGGCTCCACCTCTGAGTCTGACTGACTTTCAACAGGCCCCTGAGTTTCTTTGCTCCTTAAATTCTCAAAAGGTCTATTAAACCCAGAAAAGTGGAGAAACTTTTTAGTAAGGGTTTTTTTTTGGTTTGTTTGTTTTGGGTACTGGGGATTGATCTCAGGGCCCCTCAACCTCTCAGCCACATCCCCAGCCCTATTTTGTATTTTATTTAGAGACAAGGTCTCACTGAGTAGTTAAGGGCCTTATTAAGTTGCTGAAGCTAGCTCTGAACTTGTGATCCTCCCGTCTCAGCCTCCCAAATTGCTGGGATTACAGGTGTGTGCCACCCCACTCAGCCTAGTAAGGAGTTTTTGTTTCTGTTGTTGTTTTTTTTTTTTTTTTTTTTTTGGTGGTACTGGGGGTTGAACCCTAGGGGTACTCTACCACTGAATTATATCCCAACATTTTTATTATTTAAGATAGGGTCTCATTAAATTGCCAGGGCTGGACTCAAAACTTGACACTCCTGCCTCAGCCAGAGTTACTGGATTATAAACAGGTGCCATGGCACTCAGCTCATTTTTTAGGTTTTATTTTTATTTACTTTTGGTATTGGGGAATGAACCCAGGGGCACCAAACTACAACCCCAGCCTTTTTTTATATTAAGAGAGCCTCACTAAGTTGCTGAGGCTAGCCTTGAACTTGTAATCCTTCTGCCTCAGGCTCCTGAGCTGCTGGGATTATAGGTGTGCACCACTGTGCCCAGTATATCATCCAGTTCTTTAGAAGGAGTTTTAATATACAAATTAAAGATTGTAATTCAATGCTTGCCACAAGACTTATAACCTAAACATTTGCTGAAGTAAAAAAAAAAAAAAATTACAGCAGTCCAACCTGAAATTTTTTTTCCTTTTCTTTTTTTGGTACTGGGAATTAACCCCAAGGATTCTTCACCAATGAGCCACATCCCTCAATACTTTTTATTTTGACACAGGATCTTACAAGTTGCTGAGGCTGACCTTGAACTTAGGATCCTCCTGCCCCAGCCTCCCAAGTCAATGGGATTACAGGCATCCCCAAAACACACAATTCTAAAAGCACCAGGAAGTGAATAGGGGTATAGCTCTGTGGTTGAGTTCTGGGCTAAATTCCCAGCACCAAAAAACAAATCAAAACAAAATAAAAGCACAGAAGATTTCTTTTACAAAATAACTTCAAAAATCACTTCTCATCACAGACTTAATAGCAGAGAAATTAGATAAGATTTTTAGTTTTTAGAACCCCTCTAAAGTTTTTTAAAAGACTGATGCTAAAATTAACACTCACTTTTTTTTTTTTTGGAAGCTGGGGTGGGGGACAGGTACTGGAAGTTTAACCCAGAGGAGTTTTACCACTGAGTATCCCCAGCTCTTTTTATTTCTGATTTTGCAACAGGGTCTCACTAAGTTGTTTAGGGCCTTGCCAATTTGCTAAAGCTGGCCTTGAAGCTACAACTCTCCTGCCTCAGCCTCATGCATTGGATTACAGGTGTGAATCATCATAAAGATCTTAATTTTAACCTTTTAAAGAACACCTGTAAAGGCTGATATAATCCCTTGATTAACTACTTTTATACTTTTGTTTTAATCTGATAGGCCTAACAAGGTCTCTTCCTGATAAGGAGCACTTATTGAACTCAAATGGCAAGCAGGGAACAAATGATGTGGCAGGAATGGGTGGGAACATCCTTCCAAGATTCAGAAAGTGGGTCCTAGGTTCGCCCAGAAATCTAATACTCATCAGTTCTCAAGACCAATCCCAGAAGCCTAGGGAATAGCCAAGCTAAAACCATATCTCTCTCCAAAATCTGGCTTAAGCTGGACATGGTGGTGCAAGCTTACAATTCTAGCAGCTCAAATGGCTGAGGCAGGAATATCACAAGTTCAAGGCCAGCCGAAGCAACTGAGCAAAGCCTTAAGCAACTTAGTGAGACTTTGTCTCAAAATAAAAAAATAAAAAGGGCTGGAGATGTGGCTCAATGATAAAGCACCCCTGGGTTCAATCCCAAGTACAGTAAAGAAAAAAAATCTGGTTTGTGTCAAAAAGGTTACTGTTAGTCAAGAAAGCTGACAATCAATCGGGATGCTGAGGCAGGAGAATTATGAGTTCAAAGCCAGTTTTAGCAACTTAGCAAGGCACCAAGCAACTCACTGAGACACTGTCTCTAAATAAAATACAAAAAGGGCGGGGGATGTGGCTCAATGATTACGTGCCCTGAGTTCAATCACTGATACCAAAAAAAAAAAGAAAGGAAGCTGACAACCAGAAACCACTGTGCTTTAAATGTGGGAAAATAGAAAAACAGATCATAAGTAGACAGATCAAGGGGACAACTGGCAAAGCTAAGTGAAAAATGACACAGTGAGTCAACCAAAACCTCTCAAATACAAACTTTGCACAACCTTGGCAATGTCGGGCTCAGAAGCGATCAAGTTGCAAAATCTAGTCATTGCACTGGGACCATCTAGCATGCCATCATCCATGTTGATATCCAGCACCTGGGCTCCCATTTCCACTTGCAATTTGGCAATACTCAGGGCTTCCTGAGGAGGAATGCAAAAGGAAGCATTATTACGAGAGTGACTCAGAGAATGCTAACAAAAGTGATCCCCCACCATCCCCCAAGTATCTTTTCCAACCACTCTAGATTAACCAGCCTGGTTCCCTGTCCTCCTCTCTAACTCTCTCCACAGATGAACCTTTCTCACAGGCCTCTTCCTTCATATTACCTCACTAAGAATCCACCAAAGCTGTTTTCCCACTATAAAAAATATAAAATCCTCAGCTTGTGGTCAAGGCCCTCTAAGCTAGCCATGCCTTTTTACTCTGCCAACACAATCCCCTTTTCTTCTACATTTGTTTAGAACCAGCTTAAGCTCCATTTCCTTTAAGAAAGATACTAGGAGAAATCATCCAAAACTCACGTCACTCTTCAGTATTTGCCAAAACATGCAAAGTATTAATAGGAGGCTGTTATTTAGAGTTGCATGAAAAAAACTATAAGTGTATTTCAGCATGTTTTTATACTGAAATGCTTATCAAATACTTTCGTATATGAGTAAACATTACACTCTCCAATAAAAGAATATGATATGCAGAATTTCCCACTAATGATCATTTAAGGAGTATCTTGCAGGATCAATGTTCCAAAGAACACACTCTGGGAAACACTGCTCACTCCACAATGACCTGTGGTCTCTCAATACCATCATCATGTGGTTTATTACATTATCATTTCCTCCTGCCTTCACAAGTACTAGTTTAAGTTTTCATATAATTTGAAGCCTCTGGAAACCAAGAAAGGCCTTATATATCTCCTCCTGAAATGGACTGAGACTTTTTTGTTGTTATTTAAATCTTCATTGTACATGTCACAGTGTGATAAAATAAGGAGAAAAATTAATAGTAGATACTGATATTGTCCTGATTTTCCTAAGTCCAAGAAAATAAAATAGGAATTTTAACCAGTCTCTGTGCAGAATAGGCACATGCCTCTGGCACATGCCACAATGAAATGCCATTCACAGCAAAGCAAGGCAGCACAGAGAAAAAGGATCACCAATCCATTTGGCAAATCATAAAATATTTTTCAGTATCAGTAATGATTTAAATAGTATAAAGAATAAGAAGTATAGTTGACAATCCCCATTCTAGAAGGAGTTACATCTAGAAGGAGTTAGTTGAGAGTATGTGACACAGTCACATAAAAACCTACCAGGCACTGCCATACAGTGTAGGAAAGTACAAGTTCCCTATGGACTGAACCGAGGAAACCATCTGAGAGGGGAAGTCCTCCACTGGCCACTGGGGGATGGATTGGAGGAGACAGAAGGTAAGTGACAGAGGTCAAAAGACCTGGAAAACAGAGATGCCAATACCTCACCCATCTACTTCATCGATCACAGAATAACCACCTGAAGGTCCAACCCTCCCATGCGAGCTCAGAGAGAAAAAGTGGTTTGTTTATAAATAAGCCTAAGTTGATCAAGCCAGGACTGAAACTCCTCTTAGGTCAGTGCTTTCTCCACTAAGCCAAAGAGCCTTGAGGGATCACTGAGTCCTGGAAAACTAGACTCTAATAGGCAATCGTGCCACCCATCATCTCCTGCTTTTACTGCATCCCTCTCCTCTTTCCACTATGCAGAGTGGTGAAGGGACTGGGCTCAATGGACTGGGTTCCACCACTTACTTGCTGCGAAACAACAGGCAAGTAATTTAATCTCTCTCAAAGTCTCTGTTTCCGTAACTAAAAGATAGGAATAACAGCAGTGCTCATTCATGGAGCTATGAAGAGTAAACACGCAATGATAGAAAACATTTAGCACACAGACTGGCACAAAGAAAAACTTTATTTAAAAATGTATTATTAAGCCAAACACAGTGGCACACGCCTGTAATCCCAGCGGCTTGGGAGGCTAAGGCCGGAGGATCACAAGTTCAAAGCCAGCCTCAGCAATGGTGAGGTGCTAAGCAACTCAGTGAGACCCTGTCTCTAAATAAATAATACAAAATAGGGCTGGAGATGGGGCTCAGTGGTCAAGTGCCCCTGAGTTGCTTCTTCTAAAGTGCTCCCTGCAATTAGTGACAAATTCATCAAATGTAAGAGTTGAAGGGAACACCATAGAAAGGGCAGAAGAATCAAAATGTAGGTCAAAATACTGCCAAATGCAGCATACTACATGAGTAGTAGGAGACATCAGCACTTCAGAAGGAGCAAACAAGAGCTAAGATCCAGCAGCAGAAGCAAGCAGAACATGAGGAAGGGAAGCACCACGCACAAGTATAGGATAGGCGGCTGGCCTCAGAGTGTGAACTTCAACACATGCTGAAAGTTGCCACACAGAACTCTGAACTGGGGAGGACAACCATGAGAGAAGCATATGGTAGCAGTAAGCAGTGACAAGAATGAAGGGAAGGGGACCAATCAGTTAGGAACCAGGTAACCAAGCCCCTCCCTGAGGAGGAAGACACAGTTCTGGGGAATGGTGTGAAGTGGTAATTGGCAAGTCCATAAAGGAAGTTAATGGACCATTTCCATGTGATGTAAACTAAATCTGCTCTGATACTTATTTCTGAAAGATCTCTTTCTAAAGGTTGCAAAATCTTAAGAGTGAGAAAAGCTGAATAATAAAATTAACCAACATTAATGTTCAGACCAAATTCCTCTATTTTTAACTTCATATTTGTAAAAAAAAGAAAACCTATTCATATGACTCAGGCAGGCTCCATGAGGATTAAATTTTGCCCAACCACAATATGACTGAGCTTAACATGGTTAAAATGATCACATAAACTTTCTAAGGCAAGAACCTGTGTCTTTTCTTTATCTGTTTTAATCTACAGCTAAAAGGATCGATAATACCCTCACTTATCAGCATTTTATGTGGTCAGGAGAAACTGAATAGAAACTTTCTTGGCTTTCCTTTTTCCTAGAAGAATTTGTGAGAAAGAGGCTAGAGTTGTGGCTCAGTGATAGAGCATTTGCCTAGCATATGTGAGGCTCTGAGTTTGATTCTCAACACAGCATTTAAATAAATGAATAAAACAAAGATCCATCAACATCTAAAAAAATATTTTTAAAAATTTGCAAGATGACAAAATGAAAGAACATTCCCAAACATATGAACTTACTTCATGATTAACAGAAATAGCTAGAACCTGAATTGCTCCCATCTCCTCCCTCTTTATGACCAAATGCATACTTTTTGACAAATACTGTAACAGTAGCTTTGATTTTTCCTCTCCTACTCCCACCTGCTACAAACACCCATTACCGTCTTCTCACATTTCCTAGCAGTTCTGCTAAAAGCACTACCAAGGGCAGAAAGATGTTCACTGACATGCTGACTAGCCAGAGGCAGGGCAGTTGCCTCCAGGTCTCATGAGGATGCTCACTTCATAGTTTCCTGCCATGATGAGTTTAGCAAACTTCCTGGATCCTGCAACGTTACAGCGCTCTCCAATGTTAACAAAGTTGGTGTATGGTCCAATCCTGAAGGGCTCTAGACCTTAAAAGGAGAAGCATTTTGAAAAACTCCTGAAATTACATACAGTTGACATGAGATGAGACAGACAGACATAATTATTTTCAGTGAGAAAGAAGTCACTGTGCCAAAACCATTTGAGCAGTTGGACAGGAGATCCAATGTGGAAACAGGACCACAATCTTCTTAAAGGAGAGTCAAATGCAACAAAGGTTATTTGTTGCATGTGTACCTACAACTGAACTCTCAAAAGAAGTGTTTCAGGGTTATATGCCATAAATATTCCCCAATGAGCTGAATGAACCATACTGTTTCTGAGAAAGAAGAAAAAGTTTTATCATCATATCCATATTTAATCAAGAGTATGGAGCAAAAGCCAAGCAAAAAAAGTTAGAATCAAGGATTATTTCAGGATTTGTGAGAGGTCAAAATGAAGAGCATTCTCAAACATTTAAACTTACTTCATGATTAACAGAAATAGCTAGAACCTACACTGCTACCATCTCATACCTCTTGATGGCCCAAAAGCAGTAGCTTCAATTTTTTGAAGACTCATCCTCTCACTATTCCTGCCTGCTGCAAACATGTTACCAATTACCCATCTTCTTACACTTCATAGAAGTTCTAATAGCACTACCAATAGCTATCGTCCCAGCTACTTAGAAGGCAAAGGCAGAAAGATCACAAATTCAAACCCGGCCTGGGCAATTTGCAAGACCCTATCTCAAAACAAAATTTAAAAAGGGACAGGGATGTAGCTCAGAAGTGCTCCTGGGTTTAATCTCCAGTAACACACACACACATACACCCACGCTATGCCACAGCAGTATAGTCAGACAGACTGAAGCTGGAGAGAACAAGCTCTCTTAATTCCAACATTGTATGTATGCTTGTAACCAGAAAGGCTAAATCAAGCTGTGCAGAAGGACCCAGGTGGCAACCTGGAAGACAGACACCACTGTGGTCGGTCCACCAGTAATGAGCTGACCCAATGCAGACCAGCTGGGCTTTGACACCTATTTCCTTATCTCCTAACAAATGATAACATTTCCCTTGACTCAAGCTAACTGAGGGACACATATCTGACAATGCACATAGACACATTACACTGAGGTAAAGTGTCCCTACAGAAAAGACTGAGAACTCTTTTGTTTTGCTCATTACTTTTAAAATACTAAGCAATGCAGTCTCATTGGAGGGTTGTAGGCAAGCTCTGGGGACAGAGAGCCCTGAGTTCAATCCACTGACCTGAGTGAACACCTCAGGCAACTTCCCACACAGTCTCTGAGCTCATAAAATAAGCAGTGAAGTATCTGCCTTACACAATTGAAACTGGGTAACAGTGATGAGCACAAAATTAGCACCTGCAATAAGAGCTATCATTAAGAAAATGGTTTTCAAGTTCTGTTCAAAGAATCAATTGAGGAAAAAACAGATATGAGGGAGAGTAAAATAATGAACTAGATGATTACAAAGGAGCTGGGTAATTATAAAACCATTCCAGGTTGTTTGTTTATGTTCTTAGAAGAAAATCGCTTTCCACAATTTCGGCTTATGATTTCCCATCCTGTTTGTAATGATCCCCAGGCTAGGCTCAGGGACCCCTGATCCTTATGTTGACCAGAAGTTTGGAGGACAGGCAAACAGGGCTGCCAACTTTCATATGCTGAAGAGTTCTCATGTGACCTCCCTAACAGCATTTCACACAAAACCTTTGCTTCTGCATGAATGTGAAGGATCTAATACAAAAACAGACCTCTCAATTTTGTAATTTAGAAAAGACTAAGTTAAAAAGCACATTGATGTCATTCTTGAAGTCTATCTGAAGGTGACTATTAAAAAAATTTAGAAACAGTGCATAAAATTCAAATGGGGAAAAAGGATTATAATTTTTACACATAAATTCTAAAAATAACCACATGTAAATGGCTGTCTCATTCTGACTCTGGCAGAGCTTGGATTCTGTTATGAGACCTTAGCTGAAGTGATGCAGTCTTCAGTTAAGGTGAAACAAACTTTCCTGCCACACCTCCTTCTGTCAAAGCCACCATCAGAAATCATAAACTCTACTTCTGCCCTCATTCTCTGTCATTTGAAGCACACAGAGAAAAAAAGGGCTAAACTGTAGAGGTATGCTTATTGACAAAACTTCATGCTCACTCACTGGGGCTACTTCTGTGCATATGGTCTCACTGAGGAAAAAAAGCCAATATTACTCTTATTGTTACCTGTATTTTTATATCATGTTTTTCAGGACAACAAAAGCAACAAAAATATTTCAATAAAGAGATACTAAATTATAAAATACTATGAAGTATAATTCTTCTTTGTGTTATGCATAGTTTCCTCTTAAAAAAACAACAATAACAACACTTTTTTTTTGTTAAACTTACCATCTAATAATCCAAGAAAGGATTGAGTCATAAATATGAAATTCAAAGTTATTTTAATAGTTCAGAAGAGGATTCTTTTTACTAATATTCCTTGTTTGAATATGAAAATACATGCTGAAAAAGAAGTTGTCTACCTCACAGGATTTCTTGAAACCAAATAATATGAACACATGACTCTTCCCAAATGCTAATCACATGGCAAATAAAAATTACAACAATAAAATTTTCCAGGAAGATGTTGCTGCTGTTACCAAATGTCAGCCTTGGCAGTTTGGAATTTTGAGTCAACTAGTACCATTGTAAGGCTGTGGCAAGGAGTATGTTTTAGAACAGTGTAGAGACAGGTCCACAGAGTTCTCAGGGTAACCAAGGGCACTCCTGGGCCTTTATTCACTTTTACCCTGAAGGAATGTTCTGTCACCCAACCCCCAGAAATATAAAGCATTCCTCACTAGAATTCATTTAAGCACCAAGAAAAACAGGCACTCTTCCTTGACCTAATAAACAAATTGCTTGGTGAAACAATTCTGTTATTCTACCACTCAGAATAAACATACTAAATACAGCCTACAAATGGTTACTAAAATCATAATCACCACACCTTCATTACTTACCAGATAGTAACATATGTCCTTCAAAAACAGTGGCAGGTGGAACTCTAGGCTTGCAATTTTTCACAGCTTCAGCAATTTCCCTAAGTTAAAAGAGAAAACACTATATTCATTAATTCAGAATAAAATAAATTAAACTAATTTCCAACTAAGAAATCAAGACTACTAACACAACTATGCACATAATGATATACCTACTTCCAAATGTGCAGCAGCAATTATGCCCTTTAGTTCTCTCAGTCCACAGAAAATTAATCTGTGACCCTTCACTTCTATGTGCCTATCCAGCTGGCTATGAACTGGCTGTGCTGTTTCTATTCTCAGAGGCATGAACCTGGAGCTGCATGAGGGTTTGTAAGAAACAAATTATAAACTTCTTCTCCCATCTCCAAACTCACAGATGTCCTTTACTCCAGCAAACCTACACACAAAAATATATCCTTGCTGCCTATTCAACA
Organism: Urocitellus parryii; assembly: GCF_045843805.1. Classification (NCBI taxonomy): domain Eukaryota; kingdom Metazoa; phylum Chordata; class Mammalia; order Rodentia; family Sciuridae; genus Urocitellus; species Urocitellus parryii. The sequence goes on from NC_135539.1 coordinate 82,261,315, forward strand.
GTTTAACAACAAAAGGAAGTCTTCAGTTTTGATGAGAAGGTGTACACAGGAGTGGAAAGAATGAGGTCCTGTGGTTCCATTTTTACAATAACACACACATAGTAGGGAGTGTACACACTATTAACACTTCAAATAATTACTCCTCAAAATTTGTTTTAGCTGGCCGGGTGCAGTGGTGCATACCTGTAATCCCAGCAGCTCCACAGGCTGAGGCAGGAGGATCACAAGTTCAAAGCCAGCCTCACCAATGGCCAGATGCTAAGCAACTCAGTGAGAGACTGTCTCTAAATACAAAAATGGGACTGGAGATGTGGCTCAATGGTTGAGTGCCCCTGAGTTCAATCCCTGGTACCCAGGAGGGAAAAATTTATTTTAGCTATTTGCATTCTTTAACCTTATTTGCTTCTAATGAATGTCTTTTTTTTTTTTGGGGGGGGGGTATTGGGATTGAACCAAAGGGGTGCTTTACCACTAAGCTACATCCGTGTCCTTTTTATTTTTTGTTTTAAGACAGGGTCTCACTAAGTTCCTTAGGGCCTTGCTAAGAAGTCCTCACTTTACTGCCCCCTAAATTAATATGTAGACATCTAAGTTACACATCAAATATATATAGACAGATATTAATATACAGATGTAAATATACACACATTCAGAGAGACATTTAAAACAACTCTATTTAAAGAGGAACTGAAAAACAGAAAGAAATTATCTGTGATCCAATGATAACCTATATCAAACTACTACTAGGTTAAAAAAAATGGGGCTATTGGTGTAGCTCAGCAGAAAAGCACATGGTTAGCATGCAGGAGGCCCTGGTTTTAATCACACACACAAACATACACACACACACAAATCATATTTATTACGAGTTTATCATAGAAGTCAAACAAAGCACATTACTACTAGGCACAGTACATTATATGCATGAAAACAGACTTTAAACAGTGAGATGACTGGCTCAACATATGATCATTCACCACTCCAAAGGAAAACAAACAGTACAAACTATGTTCTATTTCACTGAAATCCAATGTGCTATATGGCATAAAATGGTAAGTAAGTAAACATACATGTGGCCTTGCTCCCATATCACTCCCTTCCTTAACACACTCACTGCCTGGAGTCAGGTGGAGGTACTTCTCTTGAACAAGACACTTGTTGCCTTACTGCTTTTTCCTTCTATGAAGGAATCTAATGGAGGTGTATACTTTCCACAAGAAATACAAGCTGCCTCTCTTTGAGCATTCAAAGACTGTTTAAGGGTATGTTTTGATATCTGGGATTGGTTCTATGATATTCCTGGGGAACATATGGGGGATAGGTAAAATAAGAATAACAAAATTTTGAAAAATCTGGCAACTATTATATAGGTACATGGAAGCTAATTTTTTTTTATTTCTTTACTTTTATTTTAGAATTTTTTCACAATAGTAAGGCCTAATACTTTGCTAAAGCTGCCTTAACAATGTACCACAGACAAGGTGACTTAAACAACAGTTATCTTCTCACAATTTGAAGGATAGGAGGCTCTGATCAGGGTTGGTTTATCCTGAGGCCTCTTCCCATAGCTTGAAGATGAATGTGTTTTACTTATGTCTTCCCTTTGCATGTGCATCTGTGTCCTCTTACTTATAAGGTCACCAACCAAACTGTATCATGGACAGACCCACTCCTTTCACCTTAAGTGACTATCAAAAAGCCCTTTCTTCAAATACAATCACATTCTGAGCTACTGAAGATAGGACTTCAATACACAAATTTGGAGTATATAAATTTAATTGAAAAAACTTAAAATATTTAAAGGTGATTATTACCTGATATGATCTGGTGTTGAACCACAGCATCCGCCAACAATATTGACCAAGCCATCCACTGCAAAGTCCTGCATTCAGGAAAAGTTTCTAAATCCTAAATTCACCAAGACCAATTAAGCATGAAAGCCTTTACTTTCTTCATTTCCTGAATCACTAAGATTGTACCAAAGCAACAGCTAAACATATTTAACTTTAGATACAAAATTTTCACAATCCCTAGATGTAAAAATAAAGTGGAAAATAATTCAGGTATGATGAAATCCCTTATGCCATTTAAAGTACAATGGGAAATTTATTTGCCTTTCTATTGAAATTAAAGATTTTCTTTACACATATGCTGAGTTGAATGAGTGCAAGCTAGATAATGCATTTTCAAATAATACATAAAATGAGTATCAGCTTTTAAATTTAATTTTTAAATAAAAAATTCAGTTGCTCTGTCATACTGGCCACATTTCAACCATTCCAATAAGCACATGTGATTGTGCCTCCATACTGGACAGCATGGGTCTGGAGTTAGATCAGAAGCTGGTGCATAAGAGCCCAGTAAGTAACATAGGAAGTTAAGAACCTGAGAAGTCAAGAGTGCTAGAAAGAGCACCCACACACTGAAATCGTAAGAATTAAGTCAGAAATAGTTTAATAGAAAATGTCAGTGAGCCAGGAGCTAAACACTCAAAGAATGATAGAAAAGAGGCATGGGGGTTAGTAGATGAGTACACTAAGGTGCAATAGTTTATAGTACAGTCTCATGATTCAAAGATGCCAAGAGAGACAAGAATGATGCTGGAGGGGCTGTGGTTGTAGCTCAGTGGTATAGCACTTGCCTGGCATGTGTGAGGCATCGGGTTCAATCCTCAGCACACATTAATTTTTTAAAAAAAGGTATTATGTCCATGTACAACTCTATATATATGTAAAAGGATAGTAGAGATGAGAATGGGGAGCCAGGAGGACACCTACTCCACCCAGAAGTTTTAGGGACATAGGGGGAAAATTCATTACTTGGGAAGGTTGTAGAGGAAGCAACATCTCAGAGAAGAATCAAGCCTCTATCAGTTTGGAGTGGCCTGCACTGGGACTTTTCAAAGAGTCAGCAGTGCCAATCAACAATAAGGATGTTAGTCCTTCCCTATATCTCCACCACCTTAATTAAGAGTAGCTATACTTTCATTATTAATGCCCTGGGATTTCTATAGAGAGAAAATCTGCTTCTAAATATTCTAAAACCAAAAATTCTCTCTCTTTTTTTAAAAAACAAGTGAAAGAGGATCCCTGACCTTGAGGTGCATGGCCATCATGGAAGGTGTTTCATCATAGTCACCAAAAGTGTTGGGAAGACCTGAGAAAGAATATTTCAACCATTACTGAAAACTACCTTAACAAAAGTTACAAAATTTTATATTGATAATTAAATTTTGCTTACCTGTAAAAAGCAAGGAACACATAATATTTACACAGTAAACACAGATACCACACAAAGAAAAAAAGGTCTAAGAATGTAGCTCAGTGGTAGAGCATTTGACTAGCTCTGAGTTCAATCTAGTACAACCAAAAGAAAAAGAAAAACAAGTCTAAAAACCAAAAACAACCAGTCTCCTTTCAAATAAATTTTCCCAAGTTGACTTTACCCTCTGCTATCCAATTTCCTGTTTTATTTATTATCCTCTTCCATTTATCTTATTCCTGGTGGGAAATACAATTTATTATGCATTTTAAGATGTACATATTTGGAGACGGGAGGCTGCAAAATTATTTTTAGCCCTAAGTAGCTGAGCAGCTCTCAAAAATATTCACAGGGAAATCTGGCTAACCCAGAACAGATCACCAATATTTAACTGGATGTGGTTTGAGAATTATCTACAAATGCCATTGGAATTTTTACACTCAGGAAACTCTAAGAACATCTTTTAGAGAGAAAAGAGGAAACAACAAAGACTCTTCTGCTGCTCATCCACTAAGAGTGAAGAAGAGAAGGGCTCCCTGTCCTCATCTCTGGCAATCTAGTTGGCCATGTCCACATGCAAGCACTGTCACCAAAGGCAAGGTGCTCGTAGCTTATATGACCAGGCTCACTCCCCAAAGTTCTGTCCTACTGTGAGGCTTCAGGCTGGGCCAAACTCTTCCCTCAGGTCGTGAGGGAAACACTGGTCTAGACCCAAATACTATTCATTTGGAAAATAAATCCCTACTGAGCAGCAACTATATACCAAGACCTATGAAACAAACTCTTGAAAAACACACCTGCATTGGGATAACAGAGAACATACGCTGTCGTACATTTTCCAATGGTTTCAATAAAAGGTCTCATTTCAGCTGCACCCAGAGCACAATTTAATCCAATGCTGAAAAACAATAAGAAGATATTAAAAGCATCATCTTTCATTCAATGTATTTATACATATAAAAGTTATACTAAAGAAGAATAAGCCAAGTGGATAATAAATCTCCAAATTCAAAGCACTTTATTCAGCTACAAAGCCATCTCACTGAGGTTCCATGCAGCATGGAATACTTCTACCCATAACTCCACCTTCAGATATTTACAGTTAAAGTACCCTGTCTATGGATATGACTCCTTAAATTAGTTTACAGAATGTCTAATGGCATACTATGGGACAGAAATGCCAGAAAAGTACCATTACTAATAAAAATGCAACCTCAAAATAATACTGAAGGAAGGATAAAATGTAAATCTTACAGGTACGAGAAACATGAAATGGGAGGAAAAAACTACCCCATCCTAGAACTCCAGAAAAGCAGAACTTAGTCCCAGCTTCACAAATAGGGTCCCTGCTACCCTGGAATCAGGCCCCTGAGGGCCTCCTGGAATTCAGAAAACAACCATGAAGCTATTGGACCATGTGATGTTTTGTTTTCATATTTTGCCTTTTTTCTTTATTATGATTTCTAAGTACAATGTGGTATACTTGGTTGGATCCTAGAATAGAAAAAGGATATTAGTAAAAAAAAAAAAAAATCTTTAAATCCAAATAAAGTTTGGAGTTTGGATAATAAATAGTAAGAAACTCAGTTTTCACAAAGTACCTTAGTTAGGTAAGATGCTAATATTAGGGAAAAACAGATGAAGACTATACTAGAATTATCTTTTCTATAAGTCTGAAATTATTTCAATTAAAAAAAAAAGCTTATTTAACAATAAGTACTCAGGGGAAAGAAAAAAAACCATCAGCTAACTAACAATAGAAGGGAACTTCCTCAACTTAATATAGAATATCTATTTTAAAAGCTCCAAATAACATCTAGTTAATAATGAGAATACAGAAGATGTTGCCCCCTAAGATCAAGAACAATGCTATGGGCTGGGATTGTAGCTCAGTGGAAAAGCACTTGCCTAGCATGTGTGAGGCACTCTCAGCACCACATAAAAATAAATATCCGCTCACAGCTAAAAAAAAAATTTTTTTGAAAAAATAACAATGCTATAATGTCCACTTTCATCTCCTAGTCATCTTTGTACTGGGAACCCTAATACAATAAAAGAAGCAAAATAGAAGGTATACAGAATGACAGATTGGAAAAGAAGAAGTAAAATTGTCTTTGTTCACAGATTGTATAACTGTTTTTGTAGAATTTCCCAATCACTAAAAATTCCTATAACTGATAAGCAAATACACTAATGCTGCAAAATAGAAAGTAGATATACCAAAATCAATTGTTTACCTATATACCAACAATGAGCAACTATAATTTGAAATAGAAAACAAAACCATCACATCAGCACCAAAATAAATTAAATACTTAGGTATATATCTAATAAAATACATATAACATCTCAAAGAGGAAAACTGTAAAATTTTAGTGAAAGAAATAAAACAGATTAAAATCAATGGAAAGATACATTTATGGAGCTGGGATATATAGCTCAGTGGTAGAGCACTTGCCTAGGATGCCTCAGGCCCAGGGTTCAATCCCCAGCATTGGAAAAAAAAAAAAAAAAGGATACTACATATATAAATAGGAAGATTCAACATTGTGAGTATGTCAATTCTCTCAAGTTGATCTATATTTACACTATCCAAATCAAAATCCCAGCAGTTATTTTATGGATATCAACCAATTGATTCTAATATCTATACACAGAGACAAAAGACCCAGCCCCAAAACTGAAACAGCAGAGAACTTACACCACCTGTCTTCAAAACTGACTAAAAAAGCCTAAGTAATCAGGACAGGGTGGTGTTGGTGAAAGAAAAAACAAAGAGGTCAATGGAACAGACTAGAACACCTAGAAAAATCTCATACAAAAAGTATCAACTGATCTTTTTAAAAAATTTTTTTTAGTTGTTGTTGGACCTCTATTTTATTCATTTATTATTTATATGTGGTGCTGAGATTTGAACCCAGTGCCTCAACATGCTAGACAATACATAACAGTGGGATTTGTTATATTCATACATACACACAACAAAACATTGTAATTGGATCAGTTTCACTCCCCAGGATCTCTCCTTTGCCTCCCCTCCCTCCCCCTCATCCCCTTCTATTCTACTGATCTCCCTTCTATTTTTTAAAAATTTGTTCTAATTACTTATATATGACAGTAGAATGCATTTTGACACATTGTACCCAAATGGAGCACAACTTCTCATTCCTATGGCTGTACATGGTGCAGAGTCACTCCAGTAGTGTAATCATACATGTTTATAGAGTAATAATGTCTGTCTCATTGTACTGTTTTTCCTGTCCCTGTTGGATGGGAAAAGGCCCCACTCCTCTCCTCCTTCCCCTATGCACAATTTAAAGTTTCTTCATTCTTCCCCACTATGGATAAGCATCCTCTTATCAGACAAAACATTTGGTCTATGAAGGTAGTGCTAAAAGGAAAGTTCATTGCATTGAGCTCATTCACTAAAAGAATAAAAAGCCTACAAATAAATGACCTAATGTTACATCTCAAAGTCCCAGAGAAAGAAGAACAAAACAACACCAAAAGTAGAAGACAGGACATAATTAGCTGAAATCAATGAAAATGAAACAAAAGACAACTGAAAAAAATTGACAAAACAAAAAGTTCTTTGAAAAAAACAAATAAAATTGATAAACCCTTAGCCATGCTAACAGAGGAGAGAGAAAAACTCAAATTACTAAATTTCATAATGAAAAAGGAAATATCACAATGGGCACTATTAAAATACAGAAGATAATTAGAAACTATTTTGAAAATTTATACTCCAGGAAAACAGAAAACTTAAAAACACTGACAAATTTCTGGAGACATATGATCTACCCAAACTCAATCAGGAAGACATTCACAATTTAAACAGATAAATTTCAAACAGTTAAATAAAAGATGCCATCAAAAGCTTACCAACAAAGAAAAGCCCAGAAACGGATTCTTAACTGAGTTCTACAAGACCATCAAAGAAGAACTAATACTCTTCAAATTAGTGCCTGAAATAGAAAAGGAGGGAAACCTTCTAAACTCATTCTATTAGGCTAGTATCACCCTGATACCAAAACCAGACAAAGACACATCAAGGAAAGAAAACTTCAGACCAATATCCATGATAAATATAGAAGCAAAAATTCTCAATAAAATTCTGGAAAATCACATACAAAAATATATTAAAAAGATAGTGTGGGATGGGGTTGCAACTCAGTAGAAAAGCTCTTGCCTAGCATGTATGAGGGAAAGGGTTCGATTCTCAACATCATGTATAAATAAATAAAATAAAGGTCCACTGACAACTAAACAAATATTTTTAAAAAAATGTGCATCATAATCAAGTGGGGTTCATCCCAGAGATGCAAGGTTGGTTTAACATACAGAAATCAATAAACATAATACATCACATCAAAAGACTTAAAGACAAGAATCATATGATTATCTCAATAGATGCAGAAAAAGAATTTCACAAAATACAGCACCTCTTCATGTGCAAACACTAGAAAAACTAGGGATAGTAGGAACACACCTCAACACTGAAAAAGGTATCTATGCTAAACCTAAGGCCAATACCATTCTAAATGGAAAAAAACTGAAAGCATTCCCTCTAAAAACTGGAAAAAGATAGGGATGCCCTCTTTTACCACTTCCATTCAACACAGTCCTGGAAACTCTAGCCAAAGCAATCAGGCACACAAAAGAAATTAAAGGGATACAAATAGGAAAAAAAAGAACTCAAACTATCACTATTTGCTAACAACATGACTCCATATTTAGAAGATCCCAAAAATTCTACGAGAACACTCTAGGACTAATAAATGAACTCAGCAAAGTAGCAGGAATAAAAATCAATACCCATAAAATCAAATGCATTTCTATACATAAGTGATAATCCACCACAAAAGAAATTTTAAAAACTATCCCATTCACAATAGCCTCAAAAAAATAAAATAAAATAAAATACTTGGGAGTCAATCTAAGAAGAGAGGTGAAAGACCTCTACAGTGAACTACAGAACACTAAAGAAAGAAATTGAAGAAGACCTTAGAAGATAGAAAGATCTCCCATGGGGCTGGGGTTGTGGCTCAGCAGTAGAGTGCTCACCAAGCAGGTGTAAGGCACTGAGTTCAATCCTCAACACCACATAAAAATAAATAAAATAAAGGTATTGTGTCCAACTACAGCTAAAATAAAAACAAAAAAACAAAAAAATCTCCTATGCTCTTGAATAGGCAGAATTAATATTGTCAAAATGGCCATACTACCAAAACTGATATACAGATTTAATGCAATTCCTATTAAAATCCCAATGATATTCTTCATAGAACTAGAAAAAGCAATCATTAAATTCATTCAGAAAAATAAGAGACCCAGAATAGCCAAAGCAATCCTCAGTAAAAACAGTGAAGCAGGAGGCATCACAATGCCAGACCTTAAACTATACTACAGAGCCACAGTAACAAAAACAGCATGGTATTGGCACCAAAGTAGACATGTAGACCAATGGTACAAAATAAAAGACACAGAGACCTATAAATACAATTATCTCATACTAGACAAAGGTGCCAAAAGCATACATTGGAGAAAAGAGAGTCTATTCAACAAATGGTGCTGGAAAAATGGAAATCCACATGTAGCAAAATGAAATTAATCCTCTATCTCTCACCCTGCACAAAAATCAACTCAAAGTGAATCAAAAACACTAGAACAGAGAACTTATGCTTAACAGAAGAAAAAGTAGGCCAAAGTCTTCATCATGTTTGCTTCATACCTGACTTCCTTAACAGGACTCTTACAGCGCAAAAAGTAAAATTAAGAATCAATAAATAGGACTGATTCCAGCTAAAAAGTTTCTTCTCAGAAAAGGAAACAATCAACAACATGAAAACAGAGCCTAAAGAATGAGAAAAAAATCTTTACCACACGCACCTCAGATAGAGCACTAATCTCCTGGAAATATAAGGGACCCAGAACTCAAAAAATTTAACACCAACCCCCCCCCCAAATAGCCCAATCAATAAATGGACAAAAAAACTAACTGAACAGACACTTCACAGAAGAAGAAATATGATAGGTCTACAAATACATGGAAAAATGTTCATCATCTCTAGCAATTAGAAAAATACAAATCAGAACTACTCTAAGATTTCATCTCACTCCAGTCAGAATGGCAATTATCAAGAATACAAGCAATAATAAGTGTTGGTGAGGATGTGAGGAAAAAGGTACACTCATACATTGCTGGTGAGACTGCAAATTGGTGCAAACACTGTAGAAAGCAGTGTGGAGATTCCTCAGAAAACTTGGAATGGAACCACCACTTGACCTAGCTGTCCCACTCCTCGGTTTATACCCAAAGGACTTAAAAATCAGCATACTACAGTGACACAGCCACATCAATGTTTATAGCAGCCTAATTCACAACAGCTAAACTATGGAAACAACCTAGATGCCCTTCAACATATGAATGGAAAAAGAAAATGTGATATATATATATATATATACACAATGGAATATTACTCAGCCTTAAAGAATAAAATTATGGCATTTGCAGGTACATGAATGGAACTAGAGAACATCATGCCAAGTGAAATAAGTCAATCTAAAAAAAAACAAAACAAAGACCAAATGTTTTGTCTGATAAGAGGATGCTTATCCATAGTGGGGAAGAATGAAGAAACTTTAAATTGTGCATAGGGGAAGGAGGAGAGGAGTGGGGCCTTTTCCCATCCAACAGGGACAGGAAAAACAGTACAATGAGACAGACATTATTACTCTATAAACATGTATGATTACACTACTGGAGTGACTCTGCACCATGTACAGCCATAGGAATGAGAAGTTGTGCTCCATTTGGGTACAATGTGTCAAAATGCATTCTACTGTCATATATAAGTAATTAGAACAAATTTTTAAAAAATAGAAGGGAGATCAGTAGAATAGAAGGGGATGAGGGGGAGGGAGGGGAGGCAAAGGAGAGATCCTGGGGAGTGAAACTGATCCAATTACAATGTTTTGTTGTGTGTATGTATGAATATAACAAATCCCACTGTTATGTATAATTATAATCCACCAATAAAAAGGGGGAAAAATGAATATTCCCAGAAAAAAAATGAAAAGTCAAAATGAAAAAAAAAAATTCATAGCATGTAAACACCAAGAATGAACTCTAATATAGACTATGGCCTTCAGTTAATATTGGTTCATATCTTAATATACCATACTGTACCAAGTAAGATGTTAATAACAGAACACTGGGGGTTTTCAAGAGCCAGGGAGGGAGTATATGAGGGCTTTCTGTACTTTTCTGCTAAAATTTTCAATTGCTAGGTCCAGCCAGGTATGAGAGTACACACCTATAATCCCAGTGACTCAGAAGGTTGAAGCAAAAGGATCACAAGTTGGAGGCCAGCATCAGCAACTGAGACCATGTCTCAAAAAAAAAAAAAAAAAAACGGACTGGGGGTTAAGCTTAATGGTAGAACATCCATGAGTTCAATCCCAGTCCAAAAAAAAAAAAATTGCTAAGTTCCATGCATGACTAACAACCCTTGAATAGACCTATTCAGTTTAGCTATTTTACCAGTCCCATTTGGTAATTTAACTTTTCCTTTCATCTTACATCACTATCACCTGGATTCAACACCAGGTAAAAAGCAAAATATGTGTGTGTGTGTGTGTGTGTGTACACATATATATTTAAGAATTTAAGCACTGTTATCATTAGAATGTATGTTTGACTTTTTCCCAAACTTAATTCCAAACCTAACTTTTTTTTTTTTTTTTGGTACCAGGAATTGAACCCAAGGCCTTATGCATGCTAGACAAATGCTCTACAACTGAACTAAATCCCTAGCCCTTTTTATATTTTATTTTGAGATAGGATCTTGCTAAATTTCCCAGGCTGGGCTTGAACTTGTGATCTTCTTACTCTGGCCTTCCAAGTAGCTAGGATTACAGGCAGATGCCACTGCACCCAGCCCAAGTTTGTCTATTCAACAGTCAGTTCTTCATCTGTTGAATGATAGGAATAATTCCATCAACTAAGAATAAGAAACTCAAGTTTTCAGAGTTATGTTGAAATTCAAATGAAACATCATATATAGAAACATTTTGTAGACTATACATCTACAAAACTGACATGAACTTATTCTCATGATCTATCCTGCCCCTCTGTGCTTAGCAAACTCTTATTTTTTTTTCCAACATAGCTCAAATAACACCTTCTCTACAGAGCCATCTCTCTATATATAGCAAGATTTTTTTTCACATTTTTGTACAGTGCTTTGTATTTTATCTTTCAACTTACAAAATTTATTTCTCCAAGTGTGGACTACTTCACATATGCCAACACTCAAGGCACACAGAAGGATTTCAATAAGTGCTGTATTAGTAATACAGGGTTCTGCCTGCTTGTTCTTTGTTAATAGGTAGTCTGTGATAACCATGAGTCAGTGAGTAATAGTTCCTTACATATGGACTTCATTTTGAAGGCTGCCTTCTAAATACCCCTTCAGTCTATAAGATTGATAAAAGATAAAAACCTGAGCTTCCCACCTTACTTCAAGTTAGGATTCTTCTGATTGCCCCATAAATAGGGAAAGGATATTACCCTTAAATTTGCAAAGCATTGCCCCAAAAATGTAACTGACTGATAAAAGTGTTACCTAGCCAAGCACAGTCTTAACTACAAGGGGGTACCTACAGACGAAAGGCATTTGGCTGCCTAGAGGTAGGACAGCTTTCCCAGTACCTCAAGTGACTCATTTTGGTAGTTCTGAAGCCCTTGAGAAACAGTCTGAAAGTATCTAAGGACAGTCAACACATCTCAGAAGTAGTACAAGGGAATTATGGGGAAGTAATCCCCACCCAGGTCATATGTGTAACTATTAGAAAAGATCTGCCAAAGAAGAAAGGAGTCAAGGAAGGGAGTCACTCACCAGAGTGGGTCTGCATGAGACACACTGATGACAAATGCCTCTCCGGTCTGTCCAGAAAGAGTCCGTCCACTTTTATCAACAATTGTCCCTGAGATCTGAATTAATAAAGGAAACAAAGTCAACAGTATAGATTCAGGTAAAGAATATAATTCCAAAAACAAAATAAAATGAATAGACCAGTATTCCTTATTCTTTTACTAGGAAGAGAAATGTGAAATTCAAATTCAGCACTTTCCAGAAGGATCAGAACGGATATATGCCAAGTGGCCAGGGGAGGAGGCAGAAAGTCACAGAAACAGAAAAGGGAAAGTCAATGAGGCAAAAATCAATGCCCCAACAGTAGAAGTCATCACATATCCACCTGGGAGTGTTAATTCCAGTTGCTTGGGAGGTTGAGGCAGGATTAAAAGTTCAAGACCAGTCTGGGCAAGTCAGTGAGACCCTGTCTCAAAAATTTTTTTAAAAGGGTGGGGCGTGGGTTTGGGGATTTAGTTCAGCAGCAGAATGCTTGCCTAGCACGCACAACACCCTGAGTTTAGTCCTAGGCCTGAAAAAAAAAGCAGGACTGGGAGTACAGTTCAGTGGCAAAGTATTTGCTTAGCACTTGTGGGGCTCTCAGTTTAATCCCCAGTATTAGGAAAAAAAAAAGAAAAAAAATATATCACACATCCATGTCAGATCCGTTGGAGGAGTTATCAGGTTATCCCAGCCTTCTGCTGTTAAATACCTGATTTATCTAACACCCTTGTTTTGATTCTGTCATATGCTCACCGAGCAGGTCTCTCAGAGGCCTGCCTTGAGTTAATGCCTTGGGGTCTAACATCGTCAGTGCTGGATACTTGGCATTCAGCATGCAAGCCCATCCCTCCTTGGCCCTAATGAGACTGGGTCTTTAAGCCTTTGGCTTTAAGGGGGCTTCTTGTGAGCTGCCCACCTGCAATGAGTTGGTAGTGTAGAAGGAAGGTGAACAGAAGAAGTTAAACTAAACGGTTTCCAAAAGATAACGTCAATCATTCTATTTTGGGGAGGGGAAGGGGGCTAGGGGTTATATTCAAAATGACAATTATTAACAAAAAACAAGAATATGTCATGCAAAATATTTTGGAACTTACAAAGATAGGCCGGGGAGCATAATTCTCTTCAAAAAGTTTCTGGAGTGCAAACAAGGCTGCCTGTCAGGGGTAAAACAAAAAACATCTTTACTGCCAGGAGAATAATGTATCCAAGGTCACTCTGACTGCCTGATAAGATGACACCCTATCCCAAGGCCTCTTCAGATGTGACACATCCAGAACTCTCTGGGGAAACGAAAAGTACCTTCCTTATAATGCCCAACCACAGGGTCCCTTTCTGGACCCAGTGTGCTTCAGTGAAAAAAAAAAAAAAAAAACATGTCTTTTTGTGGCGAGCTTGGACTGGGTTATAAAGCTATGAATCCAATGTTACCCTGTGCTTGTCAGTCTATATTTTAAGTTGCCAACAATTGATCTGTCCTTTCTTTCTATAATTCCTGAATCAAAGATGTACACATTTTCACAATTAATTTCTGAAATTAGAATGTAACCTGCAGTTAATGTGCACCTTCCCTATGATAGTAGGTGTTTTTTTTTTTTTCATGGAAAGTTATTAAATCACAATATTTAAATTTCCTCTTTACAATTAGAAAAATCAATTTAAAAATCTTATGGAAAACAAGCATGAGAAAAGTTCTGTAAAAAAGGTGGGGTTAATGAAAAGAAACTAAGCCCACTCAGACATATTCTGATGCTATGATAAACAGCGTGGTACTGTCATATCAGCAGACGGATTTCTGAAAAAGACTAAACCCAAATTAACTTGGGAATTTTGGGTAAGAGTGACATTCCACATCATTCCTATTACTGGGAAACAATAAGATGTTTAATAAATAGTGTTACGAAAAACAGGTAACCTTAGTTAAAAAAAAAAAAAAAAAAGACCTCAATCCTATTTCTTACTCCAAAATAAATTCCAGAGGCATCATAAGAAAAACCTCTATAATCAAAAGTATGCCACAAATCAAAATGACACTGAGATTTCATCTCACACTAGTCAGAATGGCAGTCATAGAGAATACAAATATTAATAAATGCTGGAGAGGATGTGAAGAAAAAGGAGCACTTTTATACTGTTGATGGGACTGTAAATTAGTACAACACTATGAAAATCAGTATGGAGGCTCCTCAATAGACTAGGCATGGGAACACCATATGACCCAGCTATACCACTTCTTGATATTTATCCTGAAAAATTAAAGTCATCTTACTACAGTGATACAAGCATCCCATGCTTATAGCAACACAATTCACAATAAACAAACTATGGAAGCTGCCAAGGTATCCATCAATGGATGAATGGATAAAGAAAATGTGGAGTGGGCTGGGGATGTGGCTCAAGCGGTAGCACGCTTGCCTGGCATGCGTGCGACCCGGGTTGGATCCTCAGCACCACATACCAACAAAGATGTTGTGTCCGCCGAGAACTAAAAAATAAATACTAAAAAAATTCTCTCTCTCTCTCTCTCCTCTCTCACTCTCTCTTTAAAAAAAAGAAAAAAAAAAAAAGAAAATGTGGAGTTTTACTCAGCCATAAAGAATAAAATTATGTCATTTGCAGGAAAATGGATGGAACTAGAGACCATCATGTTAAGCAAAATATGTCAAACTTAAAAGATTAACAGTAGAATGTATTCTCTCACACAGAAGATACAGAAGAAAAAGGAAAAGAAAGGCAGGGATGAATCTCCTAAAAATCAGAGAAACATCAATAGAGGAAGGGATCAAAGGGTAGAAAATGGGACAGGGTAATGCTGGGGAGTGATATTAGCTGATATAGTGATTATTACCTAGTGTGAATGTACAAATACGTAACAACAAAGCTCATCAATATGTACTATAATACACCAATAAAATAATGTGAGGGAGGGGCTGGGGTTGTGGCTCAGCAGTAGAGCTCTTGCCTAGCATGTGTGAGGCCTGGGTTCGATCCTCAGCACTACATAAGAATAAATAAAATAAAGGTATTGTGTTCAACAACTTCTTAATAAAATAAATAATAAATTTTTTTAAAATGTGGGGGGAAAAGGTGATATGGTGTCAGACACAGTGGCACATACCTGTAATCCCAGCAACTTTGGAGGCTGAGACAAGTTCAAGACCAGCCTTAGCAACTTAGTGAGACCCTGTCTCAAAAATAAAAAACAGAAAGGGCTGGGGATACAGCTCAGTGGTTGAGCACACCTGGGTTTAATCCCGGGTACCAAAAAAAATTAAAATAAAATAAAGCATTTAAGTATCTCTACTTAACAATTAGATAGTGGAGCATTTCCTCTGTATCTATGATCATTTATAAATCAACATCCATAAATCAAATGCACTTCTGTATATCAGTGACAAATCCTCAAAAAGGGAAATGAGGAAAACTACCCCATTTACAATAGCCTCAAAAAATAAAATAAAATACTTGGGTATCAACTTAATGAAAGATGTGAAAGATCTATATAATAAAAATTACAGAAGCCTAAAGAAAGAAATCAAAGAAGACCTTAGAACATGAAAAGAGCTACCTTGCTCTTGAATAGGCAGAATTAATATTATCAAAATGACCATACTACCAAAAGCACTACACAGATTTAATGCAATTCCGATCAAAATTCCAATGACATTCCTCATAGAAATAGAAAAAGCAACATGAAATTCATCTGGAAAAATAAAAGCCCCAGAATAGCTAAAGCTATCCTTAGCAGGAAGAGTGAAACAGGTGGCATCACTATACCAGATCTATAAACTATACTACAGAGCAATAGTAACAAAAACAGCATGGTATTGGCACCAAAACAATGGTACACATTAGAGGACTCAGAGACTAACCCACAAAATTATAATTATCTTATTTAGACAAAGGTGCCAAAAATATTCATTGGAGAAAAGATAAGACTCTTCAACAAATGGTGCTGGGAAAACTGGAAATCCATATGAAACAAAATGAAATTAAACCCCTATCTCTTCCCATGCACAAAACTCAACTCAAAATGGATCAAGGACCTAGGAATAAAACCAGAGAACCTGCGTCTAACAGAAGAAAAAGTAGGCCCTAATCTCCATCATGTGGAATTAGGCCCCAACTTCCTTAATAAGACTCCTTTGGTGCAAGAATTAAAATCAAGAATCAATAAATTGGGGGGCTGGGGATGTGGCTCAAGCGGTAACGCGCTAGCCTGCATGAGCAGGGCGCTGGGTTCAATCCTCAGCACCACATAAAAATAAAATAAAGCTGTTGTGTCCACCGAAAACTGAAAAATAAATACTAAAAACCTCTCTCTCTCTTTAAAAAAAAAAAAAGAAAGAATCAATAAATGGGATGGATTCAAACTAAAAAGTTTCTTCTCAGCAAAAGAAACAATCTGTGAGGTGAATAGAGAACCTACATCTGGAGAGCAAATCTTACCCCTTACACATCAGATAGAGCACTAATCTCTAGGGTATTTAAAGAACTCAAAAAGCTAAGCACAAAAAAAACAAATAATCCAATCAATAAATGGGCTAAGGACCTGAACAGAAACTTCTCAGAAGATGATACACAATCCATCAACAAATATGTGAAAAATGTTCATCACTGCCAGCAATTACAGAAATGCAAATCAAAACCACTCCAAGATCTCATCTCACTCCAGTCAGAATGGCAGCTATTAAGAATACAAACAACAATAAGTGTCCGTGAGGATGTGGGGAAAAAGATACACTCATATACTGCTGGTGGGACTGCAAACTAGTGCAGCCAATTTGGAAAGCAGTATGGAGATTGCTTGGAAAATTGGGAATGGAACCACCATTTGACCCATCTATCCCTTTCCTCAGTCTATACCCAAAGGACTTAAATAAAACAGCATACTACAGGGACACAGCCACATCAATGTTTATAGCAGCACAATTCACAATAGCTAAACTGTGGAACCAACCTAGATGCTCTTCAATAGATGAATGGATAAAAAAAAAAAAATATGGCATATATACACAATGGAATATTACTCAGCAATAAAAGAATAAAATCATGGCATTTGCAGGTAAATGGATGGAGTTAGAGAAGATAATGCTAAAAAAGTCAGCCAATCCCAAAAAAACAAATGCCAAATGTTTTCTCTGATATAAGGAGGCTGATTCATAGTGGGATAGGAAAGGGGAACATGGGAGGATTAGATGAATTCTAGATAGGGCAGAGAGATGGGAGGAGAAGGGAGGGAGCATGGGAATGTGGTGGAATGTGATGGACATTATTATCCAAAGTACATATATGAAGACACAATTTGTTGTGAATATACTCTGTATACTTTGGTGCTGGGGATTGAACCAGAGATATGAAAAATTGTGCTCTATATGTGTAATATGAATTGTAATGCATTCCACTGTCATATATAAATTTTTAAAATTAATTTAAAAAAAAGAGAAAACTGATTGGAATTCTCAAGCTAAAATTATGGTTCTACTACGGGCTGGTTCACTGCTGAGACAAAACAGTACTGATAATATAAGCCCATTTGCATACATAATTGCTATGTATGCAAACACATACATATAAGGACATTTACTTTGCACTCTATACAATTATGTGTTATACATATGTAAGAAACAAAACATAAATGCACACACACACTACATGCATGCTTATATCTGTATAGAAATTCTGTCAAGACCCCCAAACTGGTAATAGCAGCTATTTCCAGGAGGAAATCTAGATACCCAGGACTAGAAGGGAGAATATCTACTTTTCATCCCATGTATTTATATACCTTTTGAATTCACAATCAAGAGCATGCAAACATCACATATGCATATATGCACACATAGCAATTATGTATGCAAATATTTTCATAATGAGGGCTGGGGTTGTGGCTCAGTGGTAGAGTGCTCAAGTAGCACACGTGAAGCCACATAAAAAATAAATTAATTAATTAATTAAATAAAGGTATTGAAAAAAATAAAATATATTAAAAAATTTTCATAATGAGAAAAACATTTTAAATGCTAAAAACTGTTCTTTCGAAATTGTAATGGCCATTATCTTCTTACTACATTAAGAGATTCATCATGGGGCTGGGGTTGTGGCTCAGTGGTAGCGAGCTTGCCTAGCATGCACGAGGCACTGGGTTTGATCCTCAGCACCACATAAATGTAAAATAAAGATATTGTGTCCACCTTAAAAAAAAAAAAAAAAAGGGAGAGAGAGATTAATCATACCCTCTACCCACACCTTGTCTCTTTTCTACCTTAACTCACCTTGGCATTAGCAGTATCAAAAATAGTTTCAATGAGTAAGATATCAACTCCACCATCCAGAAGTCCTCTGGCCTGCTCTTGGTATGCTTCAACAAGCTCATCAAACGCTGCAAAACAATAAGTCACATCCATCATATCAGTCACCAACATCCTCTGAACTGCACTCAGGTAAGGTGACTTCAGGGCTAGCACACTGAACCCAATGCTGGCTTATAATGCATCTGTTGAAAACAAAAAACATTTTTTCCCTCAGTACTGGGTATTGAACCCAGGGATGCTTGACCACTGACCTACATCCCATTCGTTTTTTGTTTGTTTGTTTGTTTGTTTTTGAGACAGGATCTCAATAAGTTACCAAGGATAGCCTCAAACTTGTGATCCTCCTGCCTCAGCCTCTGGAGTTGATGGAATCATAGATGAGTGCCATCATGGCCGGCTAAAACACAATGTCTATAAGAAACCAAATAAAGAAATAACACAGTGATAGAAAAAAGAGAATTTAAAAAGAAATATGGCAGTGACAGGAGGAAAACAAGCAAACTGAACACACCTGTTTCTGAATACTTTCCACATGACCTCCTTCCCATGGATAAGTTAGGAGTGAGTAGGAAGGTGTGTCAATTTCCTAAACCATGTACTTTATTCTCAACTCTTTAAAATACATTTTTCTCAAAGACTTTTTTTTTTTTTTTTTTTTGGTCTCAGGTATTGAACCCAGGGGCACTTAACCAATGAACCACATCCCTAGCCCTTCTCATTTTTTATTTTGAGACAGGGCCTCACTAAGTTGCTGAGGCTACCTTCCAACTTTAGATCCTCCTCCCTCAGCCTCCGGAACCACCAGGATTACAGACATGCGCCACCATGTCCAACCCTAAAAAATCATTCTAATCAATCAATTAAGAGAGATCTCTGGAGGGTAAGAAACATAATCTGGATACAACACAAGTTGTCTTGAACTCTCACACTCTGGGGTAAAAGGCTACACTCCTGTGATTTTCACTCAATCCTTTTAGGTCAACTCTTTCAGAGAGGCAATCTCTCTGATGGGCAATCTTGATCTCAAACAAAATTTTACTCCCAGGTAAAATATTTGCTAGAAATGTACTGTGCTGTCTATATTCACCTGAGAGGTAGTTATCCCTCTCCCCATTTTATCTCCCAACCAAAACTGAAAAAAATACTTAGGTGTTCTATGAGAGAAGCTTAAGTAGCAAAGTTATGCTCACTGTGTTTTAAGTATACCTGACCTTACACAGCACAGGAGGAGGAGAGGTTATTTCCCCACTGTCCTATCTAGACCAGAGAGACCATTAATCACATACACATAGTGCAGTATCACAACATGCAAAGTGCTGTAACAAAAACCAACAAACTGTAATTGTGTGAAATTGTCATCTATACAAAATGCATTACCACATATGGTATTGTTAGTATTCAGCCTGAAAAGTTTAATTCTTTTTGTTTTTTGTAGTCTTGATGCTTAGACACTGACTTAGATTCCTGAGTTTCGGGTCAAATCAGAATAAAGTACATTTACATATACTAGTTTTTAATTTTATAATACTAGTACATTTAGATAGTTTGTATTACTAAATTAAATGGCAATATACTGGGTCTTTTATAATATACTAAGAGCTGGTATTCAGATGTGCTCAAGTTTTCACTTCGAAACTTTCTTACAATTGGTTTTGTTTCAATAGATGATAAAGAACAACTAACAAATCACCATATACATCTGAAAGCAAGCTCAAATAATAAGAGCTTTTTATTTAGATATCCACCATATTTCAAAACACTATACTGTAAGCCCTTTTCATAGATGAAATCACAATATCTCTGAAGTAAATCCTGTTACTGTCCCCACTTTACAGATTACTAAAGCACAAGGGTACTTTCCCAAGGTCCCTGATTATGTGTCATAAATACTCACTGATGTTCCTAAAATCTGGTCTTTCTACAGATGGAGACACAGAGAGTGTCTTATTAGTTGGGCCCAGAGCTCCTGCAACAAACCTCTTGATTCCTTTGGGAAAAGAAAAACAAGAATAAATTCTCTAACAACTCAAATCTTTTTGTTGTAAACTAATAGGCTATAAGACTTCTCATAGAACACAGGGCTTTGCCCACAACTCAAAATCTAAAAAGCTCTCAAAGCCCAAATTTTTTTTCTTAATTGAATTGACAACAAACCTGCCTTCTAATGAAGTAATAAACAGCTGTTTAGAGTCTTTTTGCCTTTTAGTGCACTTGTTCACAGATTCTGCTAATACATGTTTGGTTATGGGGGCTGCCCCAGACTCCCTGGGAAAATCATGGACTACAGGGGATATTTAAATATTCTCACCAAGCCAATCAAAACAACTAAATCCTCACACATGCAACCTCCAAGTCTTTCTATAAGTAATCCTTTCCTACCACCTCGCTATGTTTGGACAAATTGTCTCCCCATTCTTAAGAAACCTTGAAGAGGGGCTGAAGTTGTAACTCAGTGGTAGAACACTTGCTTAGCATGTGTAAAGCACTGGGTTTGATTCTCAGCACTGCATATAAGTAAATAAAGATCCATCAACAACTAAAAAAATAAATAAATATAATAAAAAAGAAATCTTGAAGATCCTGATCTTAACCTGAAATGTTTAAGTGAAAATTAATAATTATAAAACTTGAAATTCAGGTATGAAGCATATTTAATATTGCTTTAACAATTCTTTAATAACCCTGCCTCTGGGCCACATGGAGATGTTGTTCTCATCTGCATATCACACCACTCACTGCCTCTGGTGACTGTAGCCACTCAATGACCTGGGCTGTGCTGTAGGACTAAACTGGAGAAGACTACAACTAGTTAATAACCCAGCTTGTGAGAAGGCTACAGGCCCAAATATTTTTTATCTTCTGCAAAGCTTAGCAATAATACAGTGTAAGAAAAATGTCCTTATCTCTCCCTGCTTCAGCTGGTTCAGTATCCTCTGACCTGTCCATACATTACTGTGGATTTAAACTTTATCTCTCAGAAACAGAGTTCCCATTAAGCTGATTTGGTTTTCATTAATATGCTTGCCTAACTTCCTAACAATTCTGCATTATATATTTTCTATTGGCAATAACTTCACATTTCCAACTCCTAAAGGGCTCCGTTTATTTCCTCTATTCCATCTCTCTCTTAAAATTCTCCCACCAATGTTCTGAGGGCAACCTATAGGAGGTTAGTTATTTCAGAACACTTTTCAAGTCTCAGTAAGACTGAATCTAAGCCCTCTTATGTGTGCTGCAGTGCCTTCAAGGTCATTAGTAGGATAAAGTGGAAAATGCTCCAAAGGCATCCCCTTTGCTTAAATAAGCCAGCCCTGGGAGCAGGGTGGCTTTACAGTGATAACATCAAATGTCCTAATGATAACAAAAATAATCAAATCAGGCAGCTAAACCTTTAAGAACCTGATGAGGGGCTTCCACAGGGAGAAAAAGGATTATAGCTCTTTCACAGGAAAATAATGGGCCTAGCTACAAAGTCAGACTATAAACAATGGCAGGGTTTTAAAAAAAAAAAAAACGAGTCCAAGGCCCACAGAAATAGCATGACAGCAGGGATGATGAGTACTTCATTATGAAACTGCAGAGAAGCAACCTACAAACAAATTAAAATACAGTATCTACAATTGCTCATAGGCCAAAGGTCATGTAAGGAAAACTGCAGTAAGAACAACACATTATAGCCAAGAACACTGAAGCAATCATTGTGCAAGAAAGAAAGGAGAGCATCCTTTACCTGTCTGTCGAGTTATCTCTTCAGCAGCTTTTCTGGCCACACCTGCAGAGCACTTGTTCATCCGGTAAGCCTAATATATCAACCACTAACGTTAGTTTGTCCTGCTTTTCCTCCATGCAATAAATAAAGCATCTATATAGCCATCTAATACCTAGTTGTGTTCAGACAATAAACGTAAAGTGAATTAATGTGAGATCAAAGTGAAAACTTAACCAAGAAGATCTATCAGTTACCCTAGCCTCAAAAGATAGTAGGGAATGGCAAGTCCTTGGGAACTTCTTCTAAAAGGATCTTCTCCCAAACCATAAGCCAGCTGGTAAAAAAAAAAAAAAAAAAAAAAAAAAAAAAAAACCACTGGACACCTGGCATGCCACAGAATAACTGGTATAGTTATATATTCTGCAAATTACGAAAAACAGTAATGGGGAAAACAGAGGCTTAGACCTAGGTTCTAGGTCTAGCTCTGTCACTGCCTGGCCAGACAATCCCATAGCAACTTTCCCTGGTCCTGATTTCCTTCACTGTAAAATGGCTGAATGAGTAGTTCTAAACTTTCTGCAGATTATTAGCCTCTTAAGAATTTGATAAAGGGGTATGGGGTGGTGGCTCAATGGTAGAGTGCTTGCCTAGCATGTGTGAGGCACTGGGTTCGATTCTTAGCACCACATATAAATACATTTAAAAAAAATAAAGGTCCATTGACAACTAAAAAATATTTTTAAAAAATAGAATTTGATAAGGAACCATGAACCATCTTATGGGGAAATAAGCACATACACACACAGTGTGGCCTGGAAGTTAAGGAGGTCTGGGTCTCTTCAAGAGCCCTTCCACATGCCAGGTTTGTGAACTTCATGATCTCTTTCAACTCTTAAGATCCATGTGCCTTGGATCCTCACATCAGATAATTAAGAAACCATAATATCCTAAGTGTGGTTAGCAAAGTATGGCTCATGGGCAATCCAGGCCCTATTTTTATAAATAAAGTTTTTCTGGAATGCAGTCATAACCATTTATCTACATATTATCTACAGGTGCACACAATGATTATGACTTTACCAAAAGCAACTGCAAAACAAGCATCATTTGTATTTGATTATTACTTGTTCATAAAAGAAACCATTTGGAAAATGAATGGGTTGCTTTGCTCATAAGCAGAAAAGTTTCAAACTATTTTCCATGTATCACCACAAACAACAGAAACAAGCCATTAGCTTCATCCTGCAGCTTCAAATGATTTTCTTACTAGCAACTACCAACACAGCAAAAGCTCATAAGCTTCTCAAATGGGAGGAAAAGTGAAGTTCTTACCAAGTGTTCAAGGCCATAGTCAGCCTGGGCAATACTAGTGCTGCTAAAAGTATTTGTTTCGATGATATCTGCTCCAGCCACCAAGTATTCCTGCAACAACACAATCATATCAATTCTCAGTTCAGAGTCCCTGTCCCCCCAAAATAAACACATCCTTTCATCACCATCACTGCCAACCACCTTTTGATTACTTACTAAGGGTAAAACAGTGCGTCAGAAACTAGAGACACAGGAAGGTATAAGGATTTCACAAAAAGGCATGTGTTTCAAGAAATAAGCACAGAACTTTCAGTCAGATGAAGTTAACACACTAAGGTTATATAAATTCTGTCAAGTTCCTTCAAGTCTCAGTCCCAGTCTCCTCATCTGAAAGTACTACAACCCTCTTCTTCAATCAGTGCAGCTGTATAATACAAGGTAACACTTCACATGTCTGGCACATCTTGGGCACTCAACAAACATCAATTCTGACCCCTTACCTTCTCCCTGCTTCAGCACCCTGATTCCCAATGAAAACTGCACCATCAGTGAGAACTCAATTCAGACCCTCTTTTTAATCCACATCTCCTATTCTCTCTGGCCCAAACCTGCACCCTTACTGGAACCTTAAGGACTCTAATACCATACAGTTTGTTCTCCCTGTTTGAAACCCATCTTCCTGATTTCATTCTTTGGATACGAATTCAATCTCAATCTAATGCCCTGGAATCTCTCAATCCCCCTGATTTTCCAACAATAAGTAAATTCAATCCTTCCTAAGCTGATGAACAATGTTTGCAAAAAAGCTAGGCAATGAAAAACAACATAAACACAAATGTAACAACTATAAGTCACAAACACCCTAAATACTGTCAACAGGAAGACAGCTAAATAAATTATATATTCATTTTATTACCAGCCATGTGACAGCTAAAAAAATAAAGCTTTTTAAAAATCTCCATATCCTACATATGAAGATCTTTCAAAGTATTGTTCAATAGAAAAACAAAATAAAGCTAGGCGTGGTGGCACACACATTTAATTCTAGCAACTTGGGAAGCTAAGGCAAGAAGATCACAGATTTGAGGTCAGCCTAAGCAACTTAGGGAGAATCTGTCTCAAAATAAAAAGGGCTAGGGATGTAGTTCAGTAGTAGACAGAGTTGCCTTGGGTTCAATCCCCACTATCAAAAAAAAAAGAAAACCAAAACAGAATAATATGTAAAGATGATACTACTAAAACACATGTGTACTAACAGTTCCTACACATACATAAATAACTGTATAAACATATAACACAAGGATCTGAAAAGACAGAGAGCAACTAAGAGTAGCTATCTCTGGGGGAAAAAAATAGCAATGTGGAGTAATTGATGGGAATTTATTCTTATCACTGGGTTTTGTTGTATAAGAATGAATTTTAAAATTTAATTTTTTAACAAAGAACAAGAAAAATGAAAAACAACCTTAATGCCTATGAATAACAGATTAATTAAGCAAATAGGTTATTATGAAATTATAAAGCCATGTTTTAGAACATTTAATGCTAATGGTATATAAGTAAAAACTACAAATTATAAAATAGTATGAAGCAATAAAATTCAACTTAATTTTTAAAAATCCAAGTGCAGAAAAGTAGACAAAATGTTATTAGGGGTTTTGTTTATTTTGTTTGGTATCAGGGTTCAAACCATAGAGTACTATACCAAGCTACTACCCCAGCCCGTTTGAGACATGATCTTACTAAATTACTAAGGGCTTCAAGTTGCTAAAACTAGCCTTGACCTTGTAATCCTCCTGCCTTAGCCTCCCAAGTCACTGGGACTACAAGCCTGCACTATCATGCCTCACTAGAAAATTAGATGAAAAATCAACTAGAATACATGAATGGTAGTTATGCCTTGAGATTTTGTAATGGGTGAGGACCTGCTTCCTGGTTCACAGAGGACATCTTCCTACTGTGCCCTCACATGGAAGAGTTGAATGAGCTCCCTCTATTAACAGAGCGCCTCTTACCACCATCACATTGGGCATTAGGATTTAACAGGTGACTCTTAGGGGTACACCGATATTTACAACATAGCTGCTCTTATAAGACACAGACTTTGTTTTCTCTTTCTGCTGTCCACCACGTGAGGACACAATGAGAAGATGGTTATCTGTGAATAGGAAGAGGGCCCATAGCTGGCACTTCAATCCCAAGAACCGTAAAAAAAAAGAATACAGTTGTTTAATCCTTCCAGTCTAATTTATCACAGCAGCCCAAATCAACTAAGATACCATCTTTTGAGATTTCTTCTTAAGAGCTGTGTCAGTAACTTAAACAAGGTAGTGAACCCTTAATTTGCCAGAATTTTAGGGTTCTTCACTGGAGTTTTCCTCAAAAGCATAAAACCAACTACTTCTTATCTGTTTATCCCAAATACTAAACACTAAAACACTTTATTTTCTATCCCACACCAGCTTTCTTAATAAATCATCTTTCGGGGCTGGGGATGTGGCTCAAGCGGTAGCTCGCTCGCCTATCGTGTGTGCGGCCCGGGTTCGATCCTCAGCACCACATACAAAAACAAAGATGTTGTGTCCGCCGAGAACTAAGAAAAAATAAATAAATGTTAAAATTCTCTCTCTCTGTTCCCCTCTCTCTCTCACTCTCTCTTTAAAAAAATAAAATAAAATAAAAAAATAAATCTTCTTTCTTCTGTATTCTCCAGAGCACACAGGAGTGTTCTGACTCGGTACATGAAACAGTTTGAGAGAACGTTAAGAAGCTAGAAAAATTACCTTATGGATTTGGTAAATGATATCAGGTTGAGTTATACTTAAAATATCATTGTTGCCTTTCAGTGGTTTGGCATGGTCTTTAAATTCTTGACCTTGGAACTTTTCTTCACTTAGCTTGTACCGCTGGATCATGGTCCCCATTCCGCCATCAAGCACCATAATCCTCTTCCTCAGAATGGCTTCAATCTCATCCTGAAGTGTTTTCTTCATACCTCCTTTAAAGAAAGTAAAATCTGACTTTAAAGAATGAAAGATAACCCAGGCACGGTGGCACATCTATAATCCCAGCAGCTGAGGAGGCTGAGGCAGGAGGATCCTCAGTTCAAAGCCAGCCTCAACAATAGCAAGGCAGTAAGCAACTCAATGAGACCATGTCTCCAAATAAAATACCAAAAAGAAAAGGGCTTGGGGATGTGGCTCAGTGGTTAAGTGCCCCTAAGTTCAATCCCCAGTACCCACCCTACCACCCCCAAAAAAGAATGAAAGATAAACCAGTTGTGGTTGTGAATGCCTGTAATCCCAGGAGGCTGAGGCAGGAGGATCCCAAGTTCAAGCCCAGGAATTTAGCAAGATCCTGTCTCAAAATTTAAAAAAAAAAAAAAAAAAAAAAAACCTTTTTAGATTTTTTGTGTTGGTGGTGGTAGATGAAAACAATATCTTTGGAGCTGGGGATGTGGCTCAAGCGGTAGCGCGCTTGCCTGGCATGCGTGCGGCCCAGGTTCAATCCTCAGCACCACATACAAACAAAGATGTTGTGTCCGCCAATAAATATAATATTAAAAAATTCAAAAAAAAAAAAAAAAGAAAACAATATCTTTATTTTATTTATTGTTATGTGGTGCTGAGGATCGAACCCAGTGCCTCACACATGCTAGGCAAGTGCTCTACCACTGAGCTACAATAAGTAAAAATAAAGAGTAAAAGAAAAAAAAAGATATGGAGGAAGAATTCAGGATAGTTTATAATTCACAATAGGGAGGAATATGTGAAGCTCATAAAAGATGCACTATAATTCTACAGCTTAGGTGAAGCACCAAACCAAGAAGAAAGCAGGCTGGTCCTATTTCAGATGTGAAACAATCTCCACTTAAACTCACAGGGTCTCACTTCAGGGTGAATTCAAAAAAGGAATTTTAAAAAAGGAATTTCAGTTGGATATATTATAGGTTAAAGTGTTATTGCCATTTAATTGTCTGCACTGAGTATTGGCTTCTTTCTGCCAGATTGATGTTCATTTCCAAACATGAAAATATGCCATTCCTGTCTCAACAGCAACAGGCTTCTACATTAATCACATACTTATTTTTCCTTTAGAGATGTAAGATTTCCCACTGAGAGAAAATCAGACTTCCTCCTAAGAGTTGTTGGTCTAGGTGTCCACTGTTCTTGTTCTTCAGTATTCCAAGCTTAGCTTTTCCAGTGGAAGGTTATCTTTCACTGGTGTCTAGCATTCTAATTCTCCAGTTTCTAACCTTCTTTTAAGTTCTTAAGTCCCCTGAACAACTTTCCCTTGGCAGAGTGACCATTCATTGGAATGCTGCTCTTCCATGAAGAACTACCACCAACAGAAAGTAATAATTTATCTGCAATTAGGTCTAGAACACTCTGTACATTTCAGGACTAGCCAGGTCCTAAACAGAACAGATTCTTCCAAATTCCTTTCACAGTAAATATAGGAATATAGTATTGCAGTTCCCCCACTTAACTGGTTCTAGCACTGTCTCAGAAATATTTTTATGCTTAATGTATGTATGTGATATATATTACTAATGCAGAGCAGAGAGTCCTAAGAAATGTCCTTGGGGGTTGGGTTGTAGCATAGTAGTAGAACGCTTGCCTTGAATATGTGAGGCACTGGGTTCAATCCTGGCACCATATAAAAATAAATAAATCAATAAAGATATTGTCTCCATCTACAAGCAAAAAAAAAAAAAAAAAAGAAAGAAAGAAAGAAAGAAATGTCAGCCCAAGAGATCACACAGTATTTTATGATCTAGCCAATGCATTTTATTGGGTTTCTTTTTTTTGTCATTAACATTTTATTTTTTAGCTAATATTTTGAGTTACAGCAAGTGTTCCAAAGAACAAACATGGAATTAACTGGTTATAGGACCAATGAGATGTTGAGGTGGGTAAGTCAGATAACACCACCTTTAAGAACTATCCTAAAGAATGACAAGATGAAATCATTAGCTAATAAAACCCTAATAATGTTAGTAATAAATTGCAGTATCAGGAATACATCTCTGGATATACAATGACCTCACATAGGCCTGATTTTCTTAGGACTTCCCTTTCCACTGTGATAAACAGGAAGGAAAAAACATTCTTATTTTCTGCACCATAAGTAAGTAATCCCAATGCTTCCTCGTCTTTATTCTATTAAAGAACATCTTACTTCTGCCCTACAAATCCCTCTCAAGATACTTTTATTTTTGGATTCTTAATTTCCTTGGTTTGCACTTACTTGCTACCAAGGCATCTCTTTGCTTGTGCAGTATTCCATTTTTTAAATACTTTATTTCCCCATTTGATTTTAATAATCCAGAAAAGGATTAAGCTGATACCCTCACACTGAATCACTCATTCATTCTTTCATTAATCATTCATAAACTGAATTCCAAATAACATGTACAGTACCAGGCAAGGATGAAACTAAGAATTCTTTAGAAGGCTGTAGTTGGAATCTTCACACAGGAAGTATCTGCTAGTCTATCAGACTCCTCCCCCAGGGGATACAACCATGGTCTGAAGTCACAGACAGTTAGCCTTAAGACCCAACCTTGAGATTCAGGAATTCCCAGTTTTTCAATTAAACAGCTTCATTAAGATTCAACATTATGGGCTGTGTTTGTAGCTCAGTGGTAGAGCACTTGCCCAGCATGTGTGAGGCACTAGGTTCAATTATCAGCACCACATAAGAATAAATAAATTAAGGTACTGTGTCCATTTACAACTAACTATGTATGTGTGTGTGTGTGTGTGTGTGTGTGTGTGTGTGTGTGTGTACACGAAGAAAAATAAAGCAGGGGAAAAAAAGAAAAGACTGGACCCAAGTAAGTGGCTAAGGGTTTTAGGAAGTTAAAACCTAACTGGAATCCTAACATACAGAGAAGCAGGAATACATGAAAGGTGTTTTCTAGCCCACAGTCCTGACTCAGAGCTCTTTAAGGGCCCTATGCTTGGTTAAACTTGAGGGTGCTCAATAGCAGAAGACAATAAAATGAGGGGACTGGGCTAGATCCACCCAACAATTTTCCTGTCATTTTCTGTATTAAAAAAAAAAAAAAACAAAAACAACTCACTCACTATTCAAAGTATTCTAAATATTCAGAGACATACTGCTGCTACTATTACCTACATTCAGCTTAAGGAGTAATACTATTTCCTTTTTTAAAATAAACGAGGAAGAAGCCCAAAGCCATGAGTAAGAGATTATTCAGATAACTATGATACCCCTTTCAGAAAGATCTTTCTGTTTTGTTTTTGGTATCAGGGACTGAACCCAGGCGCATTTTACCACTGTACTACATTCCCAACCTTAATTATTTTTTATTTGAGACAGTGCTGCTTAGTTGCTGAAGGTCTCACTAAGTTGCTGAGACTGGTCTTGAACTTGCAATCCTCCTGCCAAGTTGCTGGGATTACAAGAGTGCCAGCTGGAGACAGGTCTAATTTTAAAGCATCAGTGCTGTGTTTCTCAATCACAGTTCCATTCGTTTCAACGACATTTCTACTAGGTCCATTTATCAAGACCTTAGTCCTGCCGAAGTCACCAGCTACCCGAAGTCATTAGCTACCCTCGGATAAACTTCCTTCTGGATTATTCATTCAGTACTCATCCTCCTTCTGGAGCTGAACATCCTCGCCTCATAAGACAGTTACTTCTCTGTCCTTCTTACTAATTCTCTTGTTTCTACATCTCCTACCACACATTTCTATAATGTTTTTGCCCACAAATTATGAGACCCAGAGTTCCTTACAAGACTGAAACTGTGGTCTGTTCTTGTGCGTATATAGCATTTTCTCATTGTTGACCCCAGAGCCAGCAACATCACGATACTTGAGAGTGCCACTCCCCGCCCTGAGTCCCAGAGTGGGCCCAAAGGGGCTATTTAAACCCCTGGGAGCCCCTCCTCTCAGATCTGCAACACCAGCCAAAACTTAAAAATGTTTAAAACAGACGAAGTGGCTCGCGCCTACGTTCCCAGTGACTCTGAGGCTGAGGCAGGAGGATCGCAAATTCATAAACCAGCCTCAGCAGGAGGGCCCGGAGTCCAATACCCAGCCCCCCCCCAAAAAAAAAAAGGGAGAGAGAGAGAGAGAGAAAAGAGCCAAGACAGACAGCAGGTCTGGCCCTGGGGTCCTGGGGTTCCCGCAGCGGCTCTGGCTTCCCTGGAGCCCGCGAGGTCCGCGCACACCCGAGAGCCAAGTTGGCGGCGCTCCTGGGGACAGCAGGCGGCCTACGCCACGGCGTAAAGTCCTGGCCGGGGCGGGCGTGGGCGCAGAGGCACGCGGCGAGAGGCCGCCGGAGCGGGGCGCCGCGCCTTACCGGGTTGCAGCGGGTCCTGCAGCGCGGGACACATGTCGCCGAGCCCCCTCCGCGGGCCCGCGGGCCCGCAGGGCAGCCGCGCCCTCCACAGGTGGCAGCCGCGGGCGATGCCGGCCAGCGGGCGAGCCAGGCCCGGTACCCTAGCGCGGCCGCAGACGGGTGTGGGACACGTGCCGCCTCCGCGTCACCGGCCGCCCTCGGTGCCAGCGCGGTAGCAATGGGGTCGCGGGAGGGCGCGGAAGCAGGTCGGCCGGCCACAGCTTCCAAAGAGCTTCCTCCGAGCCGCTACTCAGCTCGCGCCATCCTGAGCGCGGGAGGACCCGCCCCCTCCGGCCTGCGATTGGCCCGCACGCTCCCCTAGCAGGGATATTGGCCGCCGGCCTCAACCAATCATCGAGGCTTTGCCCCACTGCCGTCTGGGACGCAATCCCGGCCCGGTTCAGGCCGCGCGAGGCCTGTAGCATTCCTGCACCTGGACCAGATTCAAGTCGTGGCGTCAAGTCGCGCTGGCCTGCAGGAGCTAAGACGTGGCTAAAGCCAAGAACTTGTAGTCCGAAGACCAACTCCAGTTCCGTTTCGGCGGCGTGGGGCAACACACTAAGCCTCTGTCTCCACACTCAGTAGAAGTGCTGGGGCGGTGTAATTACTGTTTTATGGAACTAGGATTAAATTAAATTAAATCCTGTGGATGCACTGTGAAAACTCTGAAACACATATATGCATAATGATTGTCACTTATTGACCGTAAACATTTATATATATATATATATATATATATATATATATATATATAGAGAGAGAGAGAGAGAGAGAGAGAGAGAGAGAGAGAGGGAGAGAGGGAGAGAGGGAGGAAAGAGAGAAGAGAAAGAGAGAGAGAGCGCTTCGGGATACACAGAAACACAAGGTACACCACACCCCAACTCTGACTTGCAGAAGGAATGCATATGTACTAAAAAATAACTGAACATGAAAAAGAACCATATAAAATGTCTCAAAAGAGGGGTTGAGGTTGTGGCTCAGCAGTAAAGTGCTTGCCTAGCATGCATAAGGCACCAGGTTCGATCCTCAGCATCACATAAAAATGATTAAAATAAAGGTATCGTGTCCAACTGCAACTAAAAAATAAATATATATTTTTAAATGTTTCAAAAGAGCTGCATTCTCTAAGAGTGTTGAGGGGAAACTTCAAAGAAGTATCTGGGTCTTGAAAGAGACTCTTTATGCCAGCTAAATCCATTCCAGCCCAGGAAAAATTACCTTGAAATACACAGCACTTTAGAGAATGTGAATGAGGGACAGCTCTGTAAAGCTTATGTTGGTAGTTGAGAGGAAAAGCAAATTAATCTAGAAAAATAAAATGGAGACCAAATTACAAAGTCTTGTGTTTTAAAAAAGGCATAAAGTCACATGCCATTCTGTTTTATTGTATGTAATTATGCCTCAATTTTTAAAAATCTAAAAAATTATGTGTGTAGCATCCTTACCAAAGGTGGTCATAGGAGAAGGAGGGAAATGGAGTGGAGGGGATAGATAGGATAGAGATAAGATAGTCCTGAAAAGCCAAAAGACTTTTTTTTAAGATTATAAAGGCCAATTTTCAAATTATCATCTATAAGCTAAAGTTCATTAATAAGCATTATTGTTTGGATATGAGACATCCCCAAAGCTCCTGCATTAATGCAAGAATATTCAGAAGCTAAATGGTTGGATTATGATTATTTTTAACCTAATTCGTCCTTCTTAGGTTTTGGTTTTTATGGGGTATTTTTGTTTGTTTTAGGTGCCAGGGATTGAACCCAGGCACACTTAAACACTGAGCCAGGTCCCCAGCCCTTTTTAAAATTTATTTTTAGACCGGGTCTTGCTAAGTTGTTGAGACTGGCTTTGAACTCCCAGTACTCCTGCTTTGGCCTCTCAAGAGGCTGTCACCACACTCTGCCATCCTTCATAGTTTGAGTGGACTGAGTGCTCACTGTAGACAGGTGGGATATGGCTGGAGAAGGTATATTGGAGGGGTGTATCCTGGAAGGATTCCTCTTTCTTGCTGCCCCTTCCCCCTCTCTGTTTCCTGGCCTTCTTGAAGGACATAGCCAGCTCTCCACCACCTTGCCTTTCCACCTTGATGTTCTGCCTCACCTTGGCCCAGAGCATTAGAGCAGCCAACATGAACTACAACTCTGAAAACATCAGCCAAAATAAATTTTTTCTCCTCTAAGTTGGTCTTCTTGGGTATTTTGGTCACAGAGACTCAAAGCTGATTAAAAATCTCCTAGTAGATACTCCAGAACTATGTATCAGTCTCTGCTTCTAACAAGTTATCAAAAATTACTGTCTCAGCTAAAAATAAGTCTAGTATTTTCTTGATGTCATCAAAGAATAAGACCAATGAACACATAATGCTTGGTGACTTCCTAGTACAAAAACTCACACAGCTCAAAGAAAAGTTCCAAAAATACTTTTATAGATCACATTGTGTGGCCCCCAAAGATACACTGAAGTTCTAACCCCACTGCTTGAGAATGTGACCTTATTTGGAAATGGGGTTGTTGCAGATGTAATCAGTTCAGTACAGTAAGGTCATCCTAGAGTAGGGTAGACCCTTAAACCAATAGGACCAGTGTCCTTACAAGAAGAAGTGAGAGACACACAATAAGAAAACAGCCATGTGCTCACAGAAATTGGAGTGATACATCCACAAACCAAAGCACATAAGGACTGCCGTGAACCCTGAAGCTAGGAAGGACAAGGAAGGACACTCCCCTGTAGGTTTCAAAGTGCAATCCTGTGTATACCTTGCCCTTCAGACTTCTGGCTTGCAAAACTGTAAAATAATAAATTTCAATTGTTTTAAGCCACTTGTTTTGTGGTACTTCGTTAAGTTGCCTTAGGAAACCAATAGAAGTACATCTGTAGATGGGATGGGATTACTGAAGCAAAGCCTGGGGTCTCTGTCTCTGTAGATGATAACCTACTATCTTTGGTGACAAGGTGGCTAGCCCACCCTGTCTCCACCTCTCCCTCATTAATAACTTCGACTCAATCCCACTGTTTAGCGGTTAGGCACAAACAACTCCTGGATGAGTTGAATGTCCTTGCCTAGTGCATGACTCTTAATAGAAAGAAGTATGGTTACCGCCCCTGAATGTCCAGTTCTTATGGTATCCAGTAACAAATTGGCCTTCCAGCTCCATACACTATCCCAAGGGTTCGGTCTGTGGATCAACTCATTAGGTCACCTCTTGTGTTCTGTTAATCAAGGTCCTGAGAATGTGAACCAAGATCTAAAACAAAGCGTTGCTACCCAGGGGTCTGTCCACGTGGCCATTAGCTTTTCAGAAAAGATCTCTGACTTTGCCACGAAGGTGAGCCCTGCTACCTCCATCCCTCAAATTCTTTCATCAGCTAAAACTAGATGAACACAAAGTTCATCTATTCCCCACCCCCAGAATCACACAGACCAGCAACCATTATTAACCACACAGATTGTACAAGATAAGCTGAATTTTCAGTGTGTGGGATATGGTCCTCGCACCAGTTGCTGGGCGGTGAGAAAGGATGGAAAGGGAATTTGTACCTATTTTATTATAACCTAGAGCCCTGGGGGGACCCCTCTTGCTTTCCTGCTGTATTGAGACTACTACCATTTCCCTTTCAAATATCTGACACCTAGAGGCATAGAGGGCTCAGTTTGGGCCTCTATTCCTCAGACTCCAACAGCATGCTTTATTTTCAAAACACAGTTCATCTTTCACTCAGCTAATTATGGCAGCACCTGGAGAAAATTAAATGCAAAATAGATTTTAGCTAATTACGTGGTAATGGTAGCTACGAATGAACTGTTTAACTGTTACGTGCCATCTCTTACTTAATCTTATTCAACCCTTCTTGTAACACAGAGTTCATCTATTTTCCTCATCTTTTTCAGGGATAAAAACTGGTACTTAAATGTTAGCAGGAAGAGAAGGGGGAAAGATTTGTGGAGGGATGAGGCCAGATGCCAGTACCCAGCACAGCAGGTTAACAGTTAAGGAAGCAAAAATATATTTCCAAGTACAGAAAATATCGATATTCAAGATGGAAGTAGAGCATTGTGCAAGGGTTCAGTACAAGGATTCTTTTTTTTTTTTTTTTAACTTTTTCAGAAAATTCAAGCAAGAATGTAAGGGTTTTACATTCTTTCCCACAACCCCCATGGTTTGGTTTTGTTTTGTTTTCATCAAAACACACTGCAAATTTTTGGCATTCTTTGCATATAGAATGACCCACATTAACTCAAATTTTAACTCCCAATAGTCTTATATTTACTACCCAGGAGGAAAACCATCTTGAACTGTTTCTATACATCAATGACTTCCAAAAACACATTTAATAGACGTAAACATGTTTGTATAGAACTTGAGATTCTCATTTGCAAGTTTCACGTAAGCCTTGAGTTAAGCTGTTCTACCTGCAATAGCTCAGTCTCCAAGGGCATTTTTAAATCTCTTCAGTTTTCTCTTCAGTCTCAGGCAAGTTTGAGAATTGACCCTCAGATACCCAGTTTTTGAGAAAAGATAGCTGAAGAGACCAATGCACAGACCAAAACCTCAATTCAGACAAAATAAGATAGAACAAACTTATATTAGAGAAAAAAATGAGGGCAAAAAGGCAGGAAAAATGATTGTCAAAAATTGTCACCATTATTTCTGAGAATGGGGGGATCCTTTTTTTTTTTTTTGGTCAGGTTTTATGGATTGTTTTACCTAAGTAAAATATTTTTATTTAATGGACAAAAACATGGCATTTAATTAGCTTAAAATGGGAAGTGAACAATAACACTTCAAAATCTTTTTTTTTTTTTTTTTGGTTCTGTGGATTCAACTCAGGGGTGTCTTGCCCCTGAGCTATAGCCCCAGTCCTTTTAATTTTTTTATTTTGAGACAGGGCCTCACTAAATTGCTTAAGGCCTCAGTACATTGCTAAGGCTGTCCTCCTGCCTCAGCCTCTTGAGTCTCTGGGACTACAGACAAGCACAGGGAGCCAGGGGCTATTGTTTGCCTTTCAAGAATAAGTTTTAAAATAGAAGTGATTTATAAGAATTAAGTGACCTAGGCTCAGACTATGTCTGGACAGCCACAGGGAAGGACCTTCTTGAGATGGGAGGGAAAAGCTGGAGGAGGGAAATGGGGAGGAGGGAAAGAAAGGAGAGGGAAGGAGGCAGGGTTATGAGAAAAAATAATAATAATAAAGTGAACTAACCAGTGTTGTTTTCCAGCCCTTCCTGGCAGAAGGGCTCCAATTAATATGATCAAGTCGAAATCTGGAATTTCTGTTGTAGTTGGCACATAATTCAGTCATGA
Organism: Urocitellus parryii; assembly: GCF_045843805.1. Taxonomy (NCBI): domain Eukaryota; kingdom Metazoa; phylum Chordata; class Mammalia; order Rodentia; family Sciuridae; genus Urocitellus; species Urocitellus parryii. Next base: position 82,297,502 of record NC_135539.1, read on the forward strand.
AAAGAAACATTCTTGGTATACGTGTAAAGATCCAGTTGTTTAGCCAGGTGCAGTGGTGCATGCCTGTAATCCCAGCAGCTCGGGAGGCTGCAGCAGGAGGACCACAAGTTCAAGGCAAGAATCAGCAAGTTAGTGAGGCCCTAAGCAACTTAGCAAGACCGTGTCTCAAAATTTAAAAATTAAATAAAATAAAAAAGGCTGGGGATGTGTCTCAGTGGTAAAGCATCCCTGGGTTTAATCCCCAGTAACAAAACAAACATCTATTTGTTGTAATTCTATGAATTATTCTGGTTATGGATGTATTCGTTTAATAAACATTTATTGGCTCCATTAAAATGTGCCATAATAGTGCACAGAGGCTAACATGCGGGAAAAGAAAGTCTACTGCTTCTTCTCCCACAGAGTGGGTGAGTCAGACAACATTCAAATATTGTTGTTTGTGTTATTACAGAGCTTAGTTAGCAGGAAGGAGGATCACTGTCAGCTAATTGCTGTTATTCTTGTTTTATAGATAAGGTGGCAAAGGGAAGTTCAACAATGGCCCCAGGTCACACTTCTAACACTATTACAGCTGGGACTGAAACTAGGGAGGTGGCTTCAACACTCAGAAGCCTCCTGGGAGAAACAGTTGGAAGATCTTCCTCTCAGAAAATCAGGCACACCCAGGGGCCTCTCACTGCAGTTGTTGCTCGGACTCACAGGCCTCAGTTTACAAAGTGAATTGATAACATGTTGCTGCACCCTTATATTTAAGCAAATGCTTTTCAGGAATGTTCTCTATGGACAAAACCCTGAGACTTTACACTACATTTTCAATTGGAGATATACCTCATTGGCTTATGTATGGAATATCATCAACAGCAACCTGCAAGTCAGCACAAGGCCTCCCTGCACTTCATGAGTCAGAGACTTTGGTGCGACAGGTGGTCTTTTGCCTTGCAGACTGCAGTTTCTCTAAAGAGACCATTTTTGTGTTTAAGAACTTCCAGCTTGTTTAAATTTCACTGGAGGGAGCATTGTTGTTGGAGATGACAGACGAGGCAGGGCACCAAAGACAGCAGGAAACAGTTTTTATTTGGCTGCAGCCAGGTTCAGAGGGTACAGCTTTTGCTGTAATCAATTAATCCTCTGAACCCCGAGTTCAGGTAGTTTCATAACTTTATACCCAGCATGTAAGAAGAGGGGCTAAGATGTTCACATAAAAGCAGCTTTTTCTTTCACTGTTCTGGGCAAGTTTCTTCAAGGACAGCACCTGAGAAGGGGAGAGCTGCTTCTCTCCTTTCTTTCCTCCCCTGCCAGCTGTTACCATGGAGCCCAATTGGTAACTTCTCTTATCTTAGAAATGTAGACATCTCTGTGAAGCCCAGCTCAAGGCCAGAGGCCTTGTTAAATAATCTTTTTTTTAACCACATTTTGCATTTGCAAATACACTTTTACAAACTACTATACTGGATAAATGTTTGTGAAAAACCAGTAAAGGGGCGTTCAGCATCTAGAGTGCTGATTTCTTCCAGGCCAGTGGCCAAGTAATAGAGCAACAGGATAACAGGAAGTTTACCTACATTGAACTCTTTTGTAGAGACTCTTTTTCTGATAGTCCTAAAATTAACTATGGAGAAGCTAAGATTCTCTGTGGAAGAGGAGGTACCACTACATTTTGAGCTTGTGGGCAGATGAAGTGTTATACTTTAAGGAGCCTAACTATATGAGCCAGATGTGATGGCCCAAGCCTGTAAACCCCAGTGATTGGGGAGGCCGAGGCAGGAGGATGGAAAGATCAAAGTCAGCTTTGGCAACTTGGTGAGGCTCTAAGCAACTTAGTCAGCTCCTGTCTCAGAATAAAAAAATAAAAAGGACTGGGGATGAAATTCAGTGGTAAAATGCCTCTGGGTTCAATCTAGTACCCTGCCCCCCACCAAAAAAGAAAAAGCAGCAGCTCAATTGAATTAGACGATTTTAGGCCCCTTTGACAGCCATTTATCACCAGCTTCTGCATCTGCTTTCATGTTTTTATAACGACTGGATAAAGTTTAAAATGTATCATAGGCTCCACAGACTTTGGCCTGTATTAAGTCTTACAGCTCAGAATGAGGCAGAGCCTGAATGCTGCAGGAAATATACCTGATTTATCAAAAATACCTGGATCCCCTGTTAAGATTTCCCCACTTTTGAGTAGCTTGCCTGCCTGATGATCCTGTCTACTTTCCTGGGACTATAAAAGGCTCACATAATCATTTAAGGAAAGAACCAAGTCACTGGGGAACCATGTCCTTGAAGAACTTGCCTTATTGACCAGAGTCTGTTTTGCCCTGGAAGAAGCAGTCAGTTTTCCATCCACAGTACTGTTTGTTTTCATATCTCAATCTATCCACAAAACACCCATGTACCTGTGATATCAAACATCCCATCATAAAACAGGGTTTGTGTGAGATGATTTTGCCCCACCCCAAGCTAATGTATTCTGAGCCTTTAAGGTAGGTGGGGCCATGGTGTTGGGTAGGTTAGGAATATTAAGTACACTTTCAATCTTTGATGTCTTCATCCCAGGATGGGTTTGTTAGGCCATCACCTCATAGTAAGCCGAGGAGATGTCTTCTCATTTTGTCCATACATCATTTTCCTGACCTCCTATAGCTGGCCATATTTTCCTTCAGCTCATTATATTTGTGATAGTTGACTTAACATTATTAATCAATAATTTCAATGTCCAGACTTCTTCAAGAATGGTTTCTGTCAAATTCTTTATTTCCTGTGAATGGGTCATACTTTATCCTTTTGTGGGGGAATGCTAAGGATTTGACCCAGGGGGCTTTCCCACTGAGCCACATTCCCAGCCTTTTGGAGATAGGGCCTAAATTGCTGAGGCTGGTCTTGAACTTGTGATCCTCCTGCATAAGCTGGGGGATTGCAGGTGTGTGCCACTGCACCCAGCTTCTAATTCTTTAAGGGAGGTAAATCCTATATCAAATGAGTTTTTAAATATGAAGGAAATTTTAAGCAAGGAAGTTTGCTTGCATCAACCAAGACATCTGGTTATTCTTTGAAATAATAAAAACAGATTCTTTTTTCTTTTACAAATTTAGTTTAATTGATAACTCAGCATCAGAAATAAAAATGACTTTGAAAATGAGAATATAAACATGTTTATTGTTTTTCAGTTTATTTCCTTTCTTCACTTATTGGCAGATAATATGTTGATCCATTCTTGTTGCTGAATCTTGTGAAGAAGTTAGAAATTCAGGATGAGTCACTCATACCCACCTTAAAATACATAAGAGTCCCCCTGATGGCAGCCTAAAGGAGAGTGACTCCCAGTCTCTCCCTGATGTTTGTGGATAGGGTATAGCACCTGCTTGAGATGAACCAGAGTCCAGAGCTGACCTGCACACCACCCCAAAAGCACACACATAAACCAAAGGATCAAATAATCCAGGAATTTGGAAACAACCAACTACTTAATAATGAAACAAATCAATGAAATGCATAAAGGTCTAAGGTTCTAAACGGGCCAGTATGATGAAAGTACCCAGTTACCCGACAGTTGTGAAAAGAAAGGATCACATTTCCCATTTCCAGTCATGGGTAGAAAGCTGAAAATCAGAGGAAACAGACTTGCTGATGGGCACCCTGCAGCTCCAGGACACTTTAGCATCCTGAGCCACACAAGCCTGACAGAGACAAGGCCACAGACAAAGCCACACTCAGGGCTTGCTGGGAAACTCTGTCCACACTGGTCCTGGACAGTCAGCAGATGGGCAAACCTCAGGCGGCCACCTGAGAGCTAAGGAGAGGTTCTGCAGAGAGAGAAACGACCTCCTGCCAAGTCTGGCTCCACTAAGGCAGGCCTGCTGGGGACCAGAAGGCACCCTGGTTGTCTCTTGTTGACAAGCAGAGAGCTTACCTAAAGCTGCCTCTGGAGAACCTTTAGGAGCATGTACTGGAAAAGGCATGGGAATCTAGAAGCAACAGAGTCCTAAAAGCTCCATTCTATCTAAGGGCTCTCCACCTCCATCTGGCGGAATTAAGCTCCCCATTTTCTCAGGTCCTTCTCTGGGGAAAAAGTATGCATCAGAACCCACCAATCAGGCTCTCTATTCCTGAAGAGTGAAGAGCTTCAGAACTTTATTACTGAAGATCTCCCGAGTAGTCTGTGTCTTTCCCTGGCAGGTCATCTCCTAACATGTAATTCCAATGAAGAGATGACAGTATCACTTACACTTATGTAGGGCTAATCTTTGGGTAAGAGAGAAAATAAAACACTAAGAGTCCAAATATAGTCTCCTAGGGAGAATCACATATGCATTAGATATGAAGAATTCTTTTAAAAAATATCAAATAGCCAGGAACAGTGGTGCACACCTATAATCCCAGCAGCTGGGGAGGCTGAGGCAGGAGGATCAAGAGTTCAAGGCCAGCCTTAGCAACTTAAGCGAGGCCATAAGCAACTTAGTGACACCATGTCCCTAAATAAAATACAAAACAGGGTTGGGGATGTGGCTCAATGGTGCCCATTGGTTCAATCCCCAGTAACAAAAATAATTATCAAACATTTACCAATTTGTGATTCCCCCCCCATTATCTTAGATATTTGGGATTTTCATTTTTTCACTTTTCTTCTATCCCTAGATCTTGCTAATTTCAAAGTACTCAAGTAATTTGCTTTACTTAATCAAAGAAACAAACTAATTTGATACTTTATTACATTTAGCTAAGGATTCAGAAATAAAGAGACCTACTTACAAAGCACACTGTCATACACTATTGAAACTCCATTTCAGCCATGTTACCATCCTGGCAAAGACTGAGATGCTTGTAAATTCTCTTAACTTATAAAGTTTGTCAAAGTTTCCAGGAAACAAACTATGACTTCAGCTTTTATTGTGTTCTGATGGGATCAATGATTACAGAACCCAGGCATCACAGATCACTCTCCCCGTAAAGTGCAGAAGAGAATGCAGTGTAATCCAGCGCACCAGGCACGCTGCCGGGGCCAGAGTAGGGAGGCATCCTCTTAATGCAGTACTGGGCCTGATCCGGGGGCAGCTCTCGACGAAGCTCCTCTGCCAGGATGTACGGCTGGAAAACACACACAAGTGTTTGCAAAGCCAGTCAAAGAAACACTGGAACATAAGCAGTTTCAATACTTTCAATACAACATTTCTTACATTTGTGATCTAAATTTCTTAACAGACAGGTAAAGGTATAGTTGGGTCACATTATACACTGATGAGAATGCAGGGCTATTTGACATAGTGGAATTGGTATTAAAAACAAAAATGTATGCATATGTGCTTTTAGAAAATGGAATCATTTTCCCACTCAGTAAATTTTTACTTAAAAACTGAAAATATACTGCCACTGGAGAAAACGTCTCCACAATATGATACTGACACATTTAATGATGGGGCTCTTTTTAAAAATGTCAAATATCCATTGAGAAATAGGACAATTCTGGTAAAGCAGACTGACAAGTAAGATAATATCACAGTGTGACTTTTTTTTAACATTTATTTTTTAGTTTTCGGTGGACACAACATCTTTATTTTATTTTTATGTGGTGCTGAGGATCAAACCCAGTGCCCCATGCATGCCAGGCGAGCTCGCTACCGCTTGAGCCACATCCCCAGCCCTCACAGTGTGACTTATAACAGGAACTTCCCTGGGGGGTTGGACACACGTGGTTTACTACTTCCTAAATCCTTTGCACTCTCCCTCCCCATGTTAAACAAACTTCTTATTTTTGAGATAGCTGATCCTCTCTGATTTTTATGGTAATAAACATGGCTGTACTGAAGTGTTTTAATATCCTAACTTTCTTGCAGGACTCTTTTTCCTCTCTCAACCAGATCACAGAGTAAAATAATCCTATCCCAGACTGAATTTATGCATCCTAAGAAATTTTTATTGTTTGGGGAGTGGTATTTAAAAGCTCTGAACTTTCAGTTAAATTCTTGCTTAGTTTTAGGCATGTGTCATGAGAGTCTTGCCCAAAAGTCTTGCAACTTTTCACTGGGGAATGGGCATGAAGTCAAGGTCCCTGGCCCTGGGCTGGGGATGTGGCTCAAGCGGTAGCACGCTCGCCTGGCGTGCGTGCGGCCTGGGTTCGATCCTCAGCACCACATACCAACAAAGATGTTGTGTCTGCCGAGAACTAAAAAAATAAATATTAAAAATTCTCTCTCTCTCACTCTCTCTTTAAAAAAAAAAAAAAAAGGTCCCTGGCCCTTAGTGGAAGAGCTTAACAGTTCTGCAATACCTAAACTGCAATAGTTTCTTCTTTCTGAATCACACCTATTAACCCAGAATGCACAATGGGGTTGAACCATTAACCATAAACCTTAACATACACATACATCTACCAAATGCACATTACCGCTCCCTTCTATAACACTAGCATGAGGCCTGAGCACAAATGCCGGGGAAGGAAGAGCTGTGTTTTCTCTGAGGTCTCCTCTGTGCTGCTTTCCAGATTCAGTGCTAATATACCAGGGGCACTGGTATTAGAATGTTAAAGTGAAAGGAAATCCATCAATACATACCTTATCAGAAGCCAGAATTCGGAAGGAGGCAATGACCTGCTCAGCAGTGTCTGTGTCAGCTGTCTCTCTAGTCATGAAGTCAATGAAGGACTGGAAGGTGACAGTGCCTTGTCCATTGGGATCAACCAGGGTCATAATTCGGGCAAATTCAGCTTCACCCTGAGGCCAAGGGCAAAGAGGTAATAAGTTCCTTTGTGTTTGAAATCTTAATCCTGCAATTCCTTTCAGTCTCTGGAAGGGATTCCCTTTAGAGTGACTGAGGTTTATTGTCATCAAATACATAAAGGTTGTGTAGCATCAAGCTAGAATATCAATGCCCTTCCTCTCTGTGACCCAGGAATGCAACATAATACATTTGTCATAGAGTAACTTGGAGCAGATTGGGTCTTTTTTCAGGTTGCAAGAAAGAAAAGAGATGTTGCTAAACAGGAAGGCAGTTCAGAGCTGGTGCTTGTGATCTTATTTTAAACTTTGGGAGGGAAGCAAAGCAAGTCATGTTTAAAATATGCATTAATGGGCAACACAGAAGTATGAGTATATTGGGACCATTATAGTCCCAATACACTCATACTTTTTAAATTTTTTTTGGTATTGAGGACTGAACCCAGGGGCACTTTAACACTGAGCTACATCCCCAGCCCCCCACATCTTTTTTTCAAAGATGCAGTCTGAGTTGCTGAGGCTGTCCTGGAACTTGCAATCCTCCTCTGCTTAGCCCCTCGGCCATCTGTAATTATAGGTGTGCTCACCTAGGATGCAAATTATATCAATAACGCTGTTAAAAATCATAAAGGAAGCCCAGACTCTTGATTTCTTCATTAGGAAAAAAATCTGACCAATTTCTGGAAAAAATGTGTTTGTTTGACTCTGTAAAATTATTTTTACATAGCAACAGGGAAACCTTAAAAAATATTCTTCTGGGGGCTGGGGATGTGGCTCAAGCAGTAGCGCGCTCGCCTGGCATGCGTGCGACCCGGGTTCGATCCTCAGCACCACATAACAACAAAGATGTTGTGTCCGCCGAGAACTAAAAAATAAATATTAAAAATTCTCTCTCTCTCTCTCTCTCTCCTCTCTCACTCTGTCTTTAAAAAAAAAATTCTTCTGTGTAATGAAAATTAACCAACCCTAAATGTTCTACCTTACATTTAAGTGTGTCATTTTCTATAATATAAACTCAAACTCAATAAAATCAGACCTTAGCACAGTTTCAACTTCTGTCTTACCAAGTCATAACCCATGGAAATGAGGCAGGCTCTGAAGTCCTCATGGTCCATCAAGCCATTCTTTCTCTGTTGGCAAAAGCAAGGAACAGAAAAGTGGGAATTAGAGGTGATATGAGCAGCTCTGCTCGGCCAAGTGAGCAAGATCTAGTAAGGGAAGGGCCACTTTGAACTCTGCCAAGATCACAACGGTCATCACTGACTTAAAGGAAGGGTGGATCTGACAACACAAGGATGTTATCAATAGTTATTTAAAAGGAATGGGGGGTGAGTGGCAATAAAAACTAGACAAAAATGAGACCACAGGGTCAAGAAGGTAGCAAAGGAACTGGACAGGAGCATAAATTTTCATATACTTTACTGTGAATGTTATCACCATTTTGTGGGTCCATTTTTCTTATCATGAGTCAATTTGTTAATTAATCATTAGATACTTTACATAGTTACTAGGAAAAGTACATCAGAGTTTTGCAACCAAGTCTTTACAAAATGACTGAAATACAACAACCACACCTTGTTAAGGACATACTTTCAGTAAGAACAAATGGGACTCTGATATCCACTACAAATGCATTCACTGACAGCTGCAAGACACAGCTCACAGCCTGCACCTCAGGTCACAGGAGCAACGTCAGCTGTGCATACCTTCTTTTGGTGGCTACTTTCCTGTGGCAATACTCAACCAGTTTCCCTGTAAACTTTTTGGGGTGTTAAGACTTAAGGTAACAGCATGCATATTATTTCAGACTCATTGTTTGGTGTCTACAGAACTGCCTTTCAAATAAGCAGAGTGCGATACCCTGTCGAAGTGGTTGAAGGAGGCTCTGAACTCATTCATCTGCTCCTGGGTGATGCCCTTAGCGTCCCTCGTCAGGATCTGGGTCTCCACCTCGTTGATGGTTCTGGCAATGGTGGTCAGCAGTAGCTCCCATCCAACACGGATGTGCTACCAAGGAAAAAGGCAATGATAAGTTCGAAGTTTTTCTAGCAATGTCAACCTTGCCTTTTCGTTTTCACAACAGGAGAGCTGACCCCAAAGGAGGGCCTGCTATAGACATTCCTATGCTTTTTAAATTTTTTTATTTGTTTTAATTAGTTACATATGACAGTACAATGATCTTGACATATCATACATTTGAATCAGATGGGCATAATTTCTCATTTTGGAAATGAGAAATGTACAGGTTACAGAATCACATTGGTCATGCAGTCATGTATATACATACTGCAATAATAATGTCTATTTTATTCTGCTGCCCTTCCTATCCCCCCTTCCCCTCCCCTCCTCTCCCATCACTTCTCTCTACCCAATCTAATGTGACACACTTTTTTTTTTCCCTCACATCGTCATACATGTATTCTGTATATCGATGAGGGTCTCTTTCCAACTTCCGTGCAGTTCCCCTTCACCCTCCCTTCCCCTCCCATCTCTCTTCCCTATTTAGTGGTAATTTTCTTCTCATTTTCTTCCTCCCTACCCCATTTTGAGTCACCCTCCTTATATCAGAGAAGACATTCAGCATTTGTTTTTTAGGGACTGGCTAACTTCACTTAGCATAATCTGTTCTAATGCCATCCATTTCCCTGCAAATGCCATGATCTTGTTATTTTTTAGTGCTGAGTAATATTCCTTTGTGTATAATTGCCACATTTTTTAATTCATTCATCCATTGAAGGGCATCTAGGTTGGTTCCACAGTCTAGCTATTGTGAATTGTGCTGCTATAAACATTGATGTGGCTGTGTCCCTGTAGTGTGCTGTTTTTAGGTCTTTTGGGTATAGTCCGAGAAGGGGAATAGCTGGGTCAAATGGTGGTTCCATTCCCAGCTTTCCAAGGAATCTCCATACTGCTTTCCAAATTGGCTGCACCAATTTGCAGTCCCACCAGCAATGTATAAGTGTACCTCCCCCGCCCCCATCCTCTCCAGCACTTGTTGTTGTTTGACTTCATAATGGCTGCCATTCTTACTGGAGTGAGATGGTATCTTAGAGTAGTTTTAATTTACATTTCTCTGATTGCTAGAGATAGTGAGCATTTTTTCGTGTATTTGTTGATTGATTGTATATCCTCTTCTAAAAAGTGTCTGTTCAGGTCCTTGGCCCATTTGTTGATTGGGTTATTTATTTATTTATTTTTTTGCTGATGACATGATCCTATACCTAGCAGACCCAAAAGGTTCTACCAAGAAACATTCAGCAAAGTGGCAGGATATAAAATCAATACCAATAAATCAAAGGCATTCCTGTATATCAGTGACAAATCCTCTGAAATGGAAATGGGGAAAACTACCCCATTCACAATATCCTCCAAAAAAATAACATACTTGGGAATCAACTTAACAAAAGAGGTGAAAGATCTATACAATGTAAACTACTGAACCTTAAAGAGAGAAATAGAAGAAGACCTTAGAAGATGAAAAGATATACCTTGCTCATGGACCGGCAGAATTAATATTATTAAAATGGCCATATTACCAAACGCACTTTACAGATTCAATGTGATTCCGATCAAAATCCCAATGGCATTCCTCACATAAATAGAAAAAGCAATTATGAAATTCATCTGGAAAAATAAGAGACCCAGAATAGCTAAAGCAATTCTAAGCAGGAGGAGTGAAACAGAAGGTATCGCTATACCAGATCTTAAACTATACTACAGAGCAATAGTAACAAAAACAGCATGGTCCTGGCACCAAAACAGGCTGGTAGACCAATGGTACAGAATAGAAGACACAGAGACCAACCCACAAAATTACAACTACAGGTGCTAAAAGCATGCAATGGAGAAAGGATAGCATCTTCAACAAATGGTGCTGGGAAAACTGGAAATCCATAGGCAACAAAATGAAATTGAATCCCTTTCTCTCACCATGCACAAAAGTTAACTCAAAATGGATCAAGGATCTAGGAATCAAACCAGAGACTCTGCATCTAATAGAAGAAAAAGTTGGCCCTAATCTCCATCAAGTGGGGTCAGGCCTCAAATTCCTTAATAAGACACCTATGGCACAAGAGTTAAAACCAAGAATCGACAAATGGGATGAATTCAAACTAAAAAATTTTTTCTCAGCAAGAGAAATAATATGAGGTGAATAGGGAGCCTACATCCTTGGAACAAATTTTTTACCCCTCACACATCAGATAGAGCTCTAATCTTTAGGGTATACAAAGAACTCAAAAAGTTAAACAACAAAAAAACAAATAACCCAATCAACATTCATATACTTTAGAAAAAAATTCTACCCTAGTCTATAGTGGGAAGTACTCAGAAGTGAGATCAGGGCTCTCACAGTGACAACTGGATCTCTGTGGATTAGACAGACAGTGAATAGCCTATTTGTCACTGAAGCTATCTTTCCATTTACCAAGAAGCAGGATGAGCCCTGAGTTATACCTGCTAGCTCCCAGGGAGCCCGAATTGGGCCAAACTGTAGATGTGGCAGTAGTCTAATTTCTGGTACTCTCCCCAAAGAGGCATAATGAATTCGTTGTGTTGAGTCATAATGCTGTTAACTATGATCTCACACTTGATGTAGTGCACAGAGCCTTTTCATACAGCAACTAGAAAAGCTTACCACCCTCTGATGTTCACACTTTGAGAATTCAGCAGGAACAAAGCACAGAAGTGCACCCAGAGCACACCAGCCACTGAGAGCAGCAGGAGCAGTCCACTGCCTGGTGCTTACCTCCATTGTGTAGTTGGTGTGCTTGTTGTCAAAGACCAGGGCCTCCTGGATGAGCTGGTGGTCTCCTTCCAGCTTGTCTATGTTGTTCTTGTAGTTGATGATGTTGTGCTCATACTGCTTCAGCTGGTTCATCTGGTCTTCCAGTGCCCCTGTGATCTGGATGGAGCTCCGGGCAATCTCCTAGGGGAGGCACGCGGGCAGACAGGGAGAGGTGAGCAGAGCTAGGAGGTAGTGCTGTGAGAGTCATCGGTCATGACTGCTCAAGATGTCACACCATATTAGGCAGCAGCTCAAGTCACTTGATGTCCCCAGACACAGTGGGAGAGGGACAGGGTCACAGGATAGAATAAGGTCTGGTTCTGGTCCACCTGGAGAATGGGAAAAGGTCTCCCAGAATCTACAGTGGAACAGCAAAGGCAGGAAGAAGTAAGCCCTGACCATCTTCTTGCACTGGGAGCAAAACTTCCTGGGCCAGCAACCTAGTCCTTCAGCGGGGGCAGGGGTGGGGTAGCCAACTGCCTGGGGAGACCTACCACGCAGATGGCCATACCCTCCAGCACAAGAATTTCTTACAGTTTTAAATATTCTTTCCTTTGGGAAAAAGTTAACATTTTATCACCAAAAGAGAGAGAAATGTCTCCTGGCTGTTCTTGGTGATGAAATGAACCCAGACCTCAACACCATTCACAGACCACTCTTTCATGAATGTTCTGACATGAAGCATGCCTGAGTCTTTGCTGTTCTCCTTAGGTTGGGGGTTTAAAGGCCAAAAACTGAGAAAGGGCTTCATCGCTATTTTTAATGACACAATTAATATCCATCAGTAAGAACCTCCTTGCTCCCTTCATTGGGCACCCACCAAGCTCCCAAGTGTGCCAGGCACACAGAGTCCACAACAGCCCCAGGGCTGGAAAGATAAAGCCCCATATGAAAACAGAATGAGTGGGGCAACCAGAATCCACAGCACAGGAGGCACCACTCTGTCACTAAGGGGGACTGGCTGCCAGGCCTGTGGACAGCCTGAGAAGGGTGTGACCTACCTCCATCTTGTTCTGGATCCAGGGACCAATGGCATTGGCCTGGGCAGCAAATTGGCGCCTCAGGCGCTCATTAGCATGCTGGCGAGCCAGCTCCTCTTGCAGGGATTGATCTCTGATGGGCACCAGCTGCTTCACCTGTCAGGGCCCAAGGACAAGGGGTGAATAGCCAGCTCTGGTCTCCTAGGAATGGCTGCAGGATAGCAGTCCAAGGAGTTGGTGGAGTGGAGAGAGAGGGAAGGTGGGGAAGATGGAAGAGGAGGAAAAGGGAAGCGGGATAAGGGTGAAAAGAGGGAAGAGAAGTGGGATAGGGGTGAGGAAAGGGGGAGGAAGTGGGGTAGGGGACAAGAGAGGGAGGGGAAGTGGGGCAGGAGTGAGGAGAGGGAGAGGAAGTGGGATGGGGGGAGGAGAGAGAGGGGAAGAGGGGTGGGAGGAGGAGAGGGAGGGGAAGTGGAGTAAGGGAGAGGAGGGGGAGAAGTGGAAGTCCCTCCTGTAGGGGGACTAGCTGTGACTGCCACCTGGTGCCACCAAGGCTTGTAGAGTACAAGGTGTGTAAGAGCCTCTATCAGGCACACCACCATCCCTCCTCCCAGGAGAGTTCCTCCTGTGGCACCCATGCCACGGAGCCAGGTCTACAATGTAGCAGATTTGTGAACTTGGATGAGGGGGTAACTGCTATCTTTATTTTCACTCTCTCTGATTCAAAGTTAGCCTTTTCTTCCATTACGCAGGTGTGCAGCAAATCCACAGCAGTGCCTTGCCATCCCTGAGACATCACAGGAGAAATCCCAGAGGTTCAGGCACCAGCTACTGCTGCCTCTGATAAATCATGTGCCCTCAGCTCTACTCCAAGATCATCAGCAGTTATGAGGTCTTGATTTTAACGTATTAGTAGAGGCACGTGCATTACTATATCCCAACTTTAAAAATATTTTAATAACTATATCACAGTGTAATTCACTTCCTTCATAGTCCTACATATTTTATGATCATGTAAACATCATCTTCATCAAGGGATCCTCAGGCTCCCCAGCCTGCTGAAGCTCTCCATGACCCACGTGAACACAGAAGCCCTGCTGGGCCAAGGTCTGCTTCCAGAGAAGAGTGGCATCTGGCCTGTACACTTGTGAGTCATTTTTTAAGGCTATGCCCCAGTGCTCTCTGAAAAGGCAGGAAAACTACTGCAGAAATCTTTTTTGTGTCGTCTACAAAACTGCTGTTGAAGGCAATATTTGCCAGAGTCCCTTTTATGAAAATCCATATGGCCAACTGCCCTATAAATTACTGAGGGGAAAAGAGTATGTCTCACTTTAAGAAATTACATAGATCCTTTTGTTGTTGTTAAAGGGAACTACTCAGCTCAGTTTCCCTTTTCTCTTTTCTTGGCCAGAAGACCAGAACTAACTTCAAAGCTCTTATGCAGACAACTGAGGATGTGGTTCAATGGTCGAGCGCTTGCCTAGTACACAGCAGGCCCTGGGTTTTATCTCCAGTGCAGGGGGTGGGGGTGGGGAACACACACACAATAAAAACCTCTCATGCAATGACTGTCTCTGACATGGACCCTGGCCTCCTTTCCATGTCGTTTCTGTCCCCTCTTTGGCACTGCTTGTAACTAACCCTTGCTTCTCTTTAAAATGAGACCAAAAGGCCAGGCACAGTGCTACACATGTGTGATCCCATCAACTTAGGAAGCTGAGGCAGGAAGACTGCAAGTTCAAGGCCAGTCTCAGCAACTCAGGGGACTCTGTCTCAAAATAAAAAATAAAAAGGGCTGGAGATGTCACTCAGTGATGAAGCACCCCTGGGTTCAATCCCCAGTACAAAAAGAAAAAGAAACAAAAGGGCTGAAAATGAGCCTACTTTGACTATAAACTTGTGAATAGTTTCTCTAAACTCAAAGAGCAACAAAAGTTAGTAGCAATATTTTGTCCCTCAGATGTATTTTTGAAAGTGACTTTTTTAAAAAAATATTTTTCGTTGCAGATGGACACAATACCTTTATTTTGTTTATTTGGCTTTTTGAATGTGGTGCTGGGGGTTAAACCCAGTGTCTTACACGTGCTAAGCAAGCACTCTACCACTGAGCCACAACCCCAACCCTCTAAGTGACTCTTTTAAATTTAAAACTCACACACATTTGGGATATAATTCAGTCTAAAAATTCTATAATGATACACTATGGGCAAGCTGATTTCCCCAAATTCAGCTGGCACTTTAGGAATCGTTTCCCTAATAGCATTAGTATCATAAGCTATACTAATTTTGCCAAAATCTATAAGATTTTCCTTAAAGAAAGTAATCCCAACTTTCTTTTCCAAGAACCACAAAGGCTACCAACTGGCATTCAGAGTGTGAAATTCTGGGACGAAGGAAAGTCTGGCCTATGAGGCCACATGGCAGTCACCCTAGTGCCCCAGGTGCTCGCCTCTCCCCTCAACCCCAGCTTCAAGATGCCACCTACCTTGTCCCACTTGGTGCGGATCTCATCCATGGTGACGGTGCTGTATGGGTTGCTTGAGCTGATCCTGATGTTGTAGCTCTGAATCACTTTCTCTACCTCGTTCTGGATGGCCATGATGGACTGCCGCTCCCCATCTGCCTCTGGCAGCGTGGCCTTAAACTGCTCGTGGGCAGTGATCAAACTCTGCACCAGGGAACAAGGGAGAAAACCCAGATTACCGTCAGTTTCACAGGCTTTGATGTTCACACACAGGAGTGTCTGTACGTTACCTGCAGGCACCTCTGGAGAAAAACAAAGCCTGCATGTTTTACAAAAGCTCTGCCTGGAAAAAAATTGTTTTCTTCTTCAAAAAATCACCTTTGCCTTCATTATGTCTGGGCCCTGCTACTGTTAAGGTCTTAATGTCTGCTGATAAAAGAACTTAGCTAGAACTTTCTAGCAACAGCTGTTCTTCTCAGCTCTGTACTCATCACTTGCTATCTCATTTATAACTAAAGACAATAGCAGAACATCTCTGCTCCTCAAAAAGAGAAGCCCTCAGAACCCAGCTCTTCCCCAGAAAGCTCCATACAACCTCTACAAATCAAACCCGTTCCTTGATGATAACATGTCAGATGAAGGACTGTGAGTCCCACGGTCCACATCCTTGCTGCCTGTGGCCCAGGAAGAACCCACTGCATACTTTAGTCCTGCAACACATCAGCTGCCAACAGGCTCTCACTAAACAGTGTGACACCTGAGGCAGACGTAGCAGTCTTGCCTACTCCAAAGAGAGACAAAAGATTTTGGCGATTCGCCTCTGCTTTGCAATGTGCACAGAAACACCAATAAAATCTCTTTCAGATGCTGCAACGTTCAAAGAAAATACCTGCTCCTTGACTCCCAATGAGACCTCATCCCCGTAATCCCTCAGAGGCTGAAAATACCCTAAACTGAAAACACATTTAGCACACTAACCCACCTACCATCATTGCCTAGCCCACCACACGTTGTAGAGGGTCTATGGTTTCCTCTTGTGATGGAGGGCTGACCAGGAGCTGGCCCTGCCCAGTATCACAAGAGGACACTCTGCCTATCACCAGTCCAGGAAAAGTGGGAAAGTCACCATGTAAAGCCTGGATTCTACAGAATGTGGGTCATTTCTGCACTGTCGTAAAGCTGAAAGACCCTACACTGAGCCATCTGAAGTCAGGGGCTGAGTGTAACTCCCCTGACACCAGGGGACCACCCTTCTAGCCTGCTCCTTGGCAGCGAGGCGGGAGTGCAAACCTGACCTTCTGTGTTTCCAGTCTGCTGATGACATTCCTATTTTACAGAAAAAGAATTACAAAAGTATTCTTTTTATATTCTATTATGTTAAATTCACTGTATGATGGTCTCTAAATAAATTGGGACCTGGCTGTTTGAAGGTAGTTTCCTCCCTACCACCACCACTTAGAAGACTTATTTATAGCTTTGAAGCTCCAGAAGACCATGTGGACTGGAGGGAGGTGCTGGTTTGGGATTTCTTATGTTTTATGATCTGGCAAAACTCTGTAGGTCTAAACAAATGGCAATAATGTACACATTTGCAAAGTAGTTAACTCAGTAGTCAGTAGACTCATAGCTTCCCATGAGCAACTCTAAGAACAGAGATGTCCAAGTTGCTTAAGGATTCAGCATTCTTTTTTAAAAAGGAAACCCCTCTGAGATGCATCTAACATTACCTGATAACAACTAGTTGCAGCAAAAAGGCAAACAAGCTAAGGTTCAAAGGGCAACTTATTTGGGCTTTCCAGCATATGCTTTTTAATTTAAAAAAGTAATATATACATAAAATTATATATATATGAATAAAGAAAAGGGCTGGGTGCAGCCCACTGCTAAAGCAAATGCTGGCATGTGTGAAACCATGAGTTCAATCTCTAGTGCCAAAAATAAACAGATGACTCAGTAGGTAAATAAACAAAACCACCTCTAATGCAGGTAGAGTCGAGTCTGGCTACCTGTATCTCCTCGATGCTGTGCACAATAAACATGTCTTGTAGGTCTTCCATAGCACCCTCCATCCAGTTGTTGAAAGGTGCAGCCCTCTTGGCGAACTCCAGGTGTAGTTGATCAATCGTTTCCAGCAATTTCTCTGTTCTCTGAAGATCAATTAAACAGAAGGGAGTGTTATAATAGATTAAATTGAAAAAAAAAATCCTCTGATGTACAGAGAAATGTAAACACATATCCCTAAACAATAAAGTGTTAGCTGACACTTAGCATATGTCTATAAAAGGTTAACCAAGGCTCAAATGATTAGGCTGAGCCCTGCGGGCCTTGAGAAGGATTCATTGACATCCAGAGCAGTCTTGGTTTTAAAGCACCTGAAGTACTCTGCTAGATATTAGATTCTGGAAAAGTGAGAATCCATATACAGTATTCTTAACTTGCTTTCAGCTAAAGCAGGTCTTGGTAAATTAGAGGCTTGATTCTCCAACTGTGGGTAGCAGGAAACTCAAGACACCTTCTGCATTATGTCGTCTACAAGGTGCAGGAAAGCTATGTGACTCTCTCAAGGTCACCTACAGAGGGAGGACAGAAAGAACTAGCTTGGCGATCTCAATCCTCATTTGCAATACAATGCTCACCTCTGTGGGTTTATGAGAGCATGAGGCTTCCAGCCTCAGAGAGAGATGGTGTGCTGTTCTCCACAGCAGAGCTGATGGGGAGCAGACAGAGAGCATGCTGTACCTGGGGATCTCCCACTGTTAGATTCACCTTCTCTCCTACTCTAAAATGTTGGCACTTGGTCTGTTGTGCCTGGTCCTTCCTCCCGCTAGACATTCCTTTTCTATGCAAATACATAACAGCCAGCTGGCACTCAGAAGCTTGAGTCCACACGTTTCTATTTCATTAGAGTCAAGGGGAAAAGCCTGGGACCTGGAAACGGCCTCTTTCCCTCAGGTCCCAGGAGTCCTTTCATGGTGAAAGACTATTAGGTACCCTTGAACCTACTACCTACTGTCTTCTACCCACATCCTGCACACAGAGAAGCCCCGTTGCACTCTGATTCTGTTTCCCATCAATTTTTCCTTGAATATCCATTACTACTTTCCCTCTGCACGTCTCAAATTGGGTTCTTCTTGATTTCCTGATTGTTAATTTACACATACAGAAGGACTTTTGGAAATTTACTATAATTACTACTTGAGACCAAGTGGGCTTATACCATCATCCCTGTACTTCTTAAAAACTTCAAAAGAACACACAGTGTTATGAACCTCCATGTTCCTATCTCCCACTTTGTGTATTCCCTTCAGGGGCTCCATTCAACAAATGATCTGTTTAGATTTAAATACACAAGGCCACAGAGACACAGAGGATACCAACGACTTAAATAAAGAGCCTCTAGTAAAAGACTTCATTCTACAGGTGCCTTTAAGACTTCACCTCCAAGGCCTCTCTCCTCTTCTGAGTGAGGGTCCCCAATCTGTCCCACTGGTCACAAATTTTCTGGCAACGATCATTGACATTCACAGCATCATGATAATCCAGTTCACTAGGAAGAGTGAAAATAAATGAAGATTAGTTTTCCCAGGTGATATGAGGGGAAATGGGGCTCAAAACAGACAAGGAAATTTTAAATAAAAAGATCTGGCAAGAGAATTGACAGGGCATTTCAAGGTTTTATGGACTGTCCCCATCAGTCTTAGAAAAATTATAAGAATTAGTAAAACTTTTATGTCAGTCAACAAATTTCTAAACTGAAAGAATGCTGTTCCTTTAATGCCTCTGGTTAGCCTTCTCCCTCCTTGTTCTCTGAGGCCCTCTGGAAGCATGGTTTTTAAATGGAAACTGTAAGTGAAGCCAACTTTCTGCCCTGAGGACAGTCCTGCAGGCCACTGTAGCCACAGTGACCATAACATCGAAATGAGTCAAGGGGGAGGGAGGCGTGGGCTTGCACTGGGTGTCCTTGGTTCCTCTGGAAGGGCACAAGCTCACTACTGAGTACAGCCTGTCCTGGAGGATACTGTGACTTTATCTAGCACACGGGGACTTCTAAAAGAGGGCAGGACAGAGCCCTTCCGCATAGGAACCACAAGGTTCTTGCCACTAATCCAACAAGCCAGAACAAAATGATTTCTTGCTAAATGCTAATCTTTCCTGGCCAGATCCACCCATGGACCCCTTCTGGGGATCACTGTGAGGTGAAGTGACTGGAACTTTCTGAAAAAAGGCTTGACTAGAAGGTCAACCTTACATCTCCAGGGATAGGAAGTTTCAGTCTTCTACAAAACCTAATCAACCATTAGTTAAGATAAAAGCAAGAATCATGGAAATGTAAAGACATTCAGGAAGCTTCCTAAAGAGTATAGGAAGAGACAGCTTTGCAAAGCCCCCCTTTCCTTGCCCCCATCCATTTCCGTGAGGCTTAAGTCTTTTTTTTTTTTTTTGACCTTATATGAAGGCAGTGGTTGTTCATTGCTGTTTCTCCTGCTCACTCAACCTACTGTTTCTGCTACTGAGCGAAGGAGATGCCTGTGCTTGCTATCTCAAGGTTCTTCAGTGTTCACCTGAGTGTTCCTCCGGTAGACAGAAGTTCTCTGTCACCTTGTCAAAGCCAGTCCAGTTCTCAGGAGCAACCAGCTTTCCACAAACATGCTCTCTTCTCTATACTGAAGCTAAGATTCTTGTGCTGATTTTTCTTTTTTTGGTACTCAGGATTAAACCCAAGATCACTCAACCACAAAGTCACATCCTCAGGCTTTTTTTTTTTTTTTTTTTTTTTTTTTTTTTTAGTGTTTTGAGACAGGGTCTTGCTAAGACCTTAGGGCCTTGTTAAGTTGCTGAGGTTGGTCTTGAACTGGCAGTGCTCCTGCCTTTGCCTCCTGAGTCATAGGGATTACAGCATGTGCCACTGCACCAGGCATGCCAATTTCTTATGACCAAAAACAAAACCAAAAACAAATAACCCCACCCCACTCCCCACACACATACATGCACGCACACAAAACAAACACACCAGCAGTGGGCACATCCCTGAAAATAAAAACAAAGGCAGCAATGGCTCTTCCAAATGCAAACATTGGGGCTGGGGATAGCTCATGGTAGAGTGTTTTCCTAGTATGTTCAAGGCCCTGGGTTCAATCTCCCGCACTTTAAAAAAAAAAAAAAAATTAGAAGAAAGACTTCTCCAACACTGGAAATGAGCCACGCATGGTGGTGCATGCCTGTAATCCCAGTGACTCCAGAGGCTGAGACAGAAGGATCTCAAGTTCAAGACCAGCCTTAGCAAATTAGCAAGATCCTGTCTCAAAGTAAAACATAAAAAGGACTGGGGATGTGACTCAGTGGTTAAGCACCTCTGGGTTCATTCCTCTTTGCTCCAAACAAACAAACAAACACAACTGTCCAAAACTGGAAACAAAAACCAAAGGCTACTTCCACATATCCCCAGTGCAGATGCTAGTGCTCACCCCTCCAGTATTATCCTTAGGGTCTCTTCTAGATAATCTACATGTACCTGCTGCACGTGTATCTGCTTTTTAGGAGTCAGGATTTGCATAACTACACACACTATCTTTGTGTACTTTAAGAAATGCAAAAAACTGACTTATTACTTTAAGATAGGCAAAAAAGATAAAGACATTACTAGCAATATAATGGACACAGAACAGTTCAGTATGTGGTTCATCTCAACTATGTCAGGAGACAGGCACTAGGGTACCAGGAATAATAATAATATGAAATTGCTTCTTAAATTTATAGGCAACACTTAGAACAGCTCTAATTACTCATGGGAACTATTATAGAGCATTAAATAGCCTGAGTTTCCTTTCATCCCTTATTTTATTGGTAACTATTAATGAGCAATCAGAGCCAACATGGAAGCAGCATGAGCTGTAAGACCATGTAAAGGCCACAAACTTAGAGTAGAGACAGGATATGAAGGCCACAGAAAATGAAGTGCTTATATGGAGCTGATATGACAAGGCTGAAGAATAGTGTTCTCTTTAAAAAAAGGCCCCACCTGTCAATCAAGTTTGCTCTAGTCAAAGTGAGGAACCTGGGTGTTTTAAAATGTTACATACTGAAATCAATTTTTATTATTTAGTTTTAAAGTTATTATTATGTGTTAGGCTCTTAAAATCCTGCAAATGTATCAGTGATTATAATGAAGGGGAAAGAAGGAAGGACCGAGAACCTCCACCTAGTGCTCAACTCCACCTGGCCTCAGTCTCCACACCAGCTCTTGCCATAAAATGAAAAGCAGAGTAGACAGTTGCTCCAGGGCCTAGATAGCAGCTCCTTTTGTGCTGTTCTCTGCACAGGCAGGTCCCCCTCTTGGATGGAGCCAGGGTGAGGCTGCCCTGCCCCACCTTCGGAGCGTAGGCCTCTGCCCTGCTTTCCCCAGCTGTGGGGGACTGGGGTGCTGCTGGATGGGAGGCAGGGATTCTTCCACAACCAATGAACCCAAGTCAAATCTGTTTCTACATTTAGAGAAACAAGAATCCTGTCCCAGGGTACTCTGGCCTGGCTCTGGATCCATTAGAGAAGGGGAAGGCAGGCCTCCCTTGCCCTCTCCCAGGGGTCCCCAAGACCCATGCCCTGGGCTTCAGCACGCACTTGAGCTCCTGTGCAATGGCTGCGATCTGCTCCACGCGGTCCTGATGGGCTGCCAGGTCACTCTCAAAGGCCTCGTGCTTCCGCAGCAAGGCCCGAACTTCCGTCAGGGATGCAGACTCATAATCCTTCTGCAGTAAGATCTGCTCTTTGCCTGCAAAGGTGGCATCAAGCAAGTGTGAGTACCCTGCAGCCTCCCAGAGGCTTCCTTGGAATGGACAAGCACCCCGAGAGCACAGAGTTTCCAAGGAGGTAAGAGGATGTGCCAAGCATGGCAGGACTGAGGCAGGAGGCATTCAGGCCGTTGCCTGCCATCAGCACCCCAGCTCCTCCAGGTGTCCACAGCCCATGGTGCCCCAGGCATGGGGGCACACTGAGGACGTTTCACAAAACAAAGCTGTGCTCTTCATTACTGAGTAGTGGGAATTGCCCCTCCAGTGCTCAGCTCAGCGAACCCTGGCTCCCAGGAGCTACTGGGTGGCTGACTGTGACACTCAGGCTCTGTTCTCCGCCACAAGTGCCACCCTACCACGGTGCTTTCTGCTTGAAAGCTTTACTTCTGTGGCCAAATGTGGCCTGGGTTTTATTGTCCTGAAAATAAACATTACAGATTTTCCTTCCTTAACCTCCACCTACTTCCCCACATGTTGTAACTCCAGCAACTGCTGTGGTTGAAGAACTAGATCCACACTTATTCCCTGGCTAATGACCTGTAAGCATTTAATTCCAGAAGCTGGACATATAGCTGAGTGGTGGGGCACTTGCCTCACGAGGTAAGTGAGACCCTGGGTTCAACCTCCAACATTACAGAGGGAAAAAGAATTTAATTGGATAAAGACTGAAATAGAAAGCAAATATTTATATATTTAATGATGAAAACACAGCACTTATGGTGTGTCCAACACTGATTGAATATGAATTCATATTCATAAATATGAATTCACCAAATCTTCATGAAACCTTTCAAGGGAGCTGTTACTGCTGTTCCCATTCCGAAGAGGACACTGGGGCACTGAGAGATCACGCACTTGTCCAGGGCACATAGCTGCCACTGTCAGGGAGGGGCACCCCTACCTGTCATGTACTTGCTATGTAACATCAAAACTCAAGTAAAGCACAGGGCAGCAGAGGATGACAGGACATCTCCCCCACCTCTCTCAAAACAGACTATTACAGGGTGGAGTGAAGGTTCCTCTCCTTCAGCAGGAAGGACCACTTAGTCCAGCAGACACATCACCCTGGCTATAGGTACAGGTCCATTTGTAAGGCCTGAAGGAAGCAGATAAACGCAAGGGCAACGAGGAAATCAGACCACAGAAGACCACCCTGGCTTTCCTCCTTCCCTGTTAGATTTTCTAGGTAAAATACTTGATGGCATTTGATACACACCTTGTGGCAGAGGCTGGGCTGAGGCTATCTGATCGACAGTTAGGCTACAGACAGTTACTTTGGAGCCAGACAGGAGAGAAGAAGGAGGCCGGCCTCCCACACTGAGCACATGAAGAGCACTCAGAAGCTTGATTAGAACACCAGCTTCATGCTTTCCTCTTGAGAAACGTAGCAGGGCAAATAGGGGGACACCTGCCTATGGTATCGCAGATGCTGGGGACAATTAGTAATAATGCCTTGTGGCTCTACGCAGCTGGACCCTGACCTCATGCATTCACCATAGGCCTGTGTTTTGTGGGTAGAAGCCTTCTGCCTCCGGGCTCTCTGCAGCTGGACCCTGACCTCCCAGAGCTAAATGCGGGCCTCGTCATTCACCATAGGCCTGTGTTTCGTGGGTGGAAGCCTTCTGCCTCCTGGCTCTGCGCAGCTGGACCCTAACCTCGTGCACTCACCGTAGGCCCAGGTTTCGTGGGTGGAGGCCTTCTGCCTAAACTTCTCAGCCAGGTGCTCCAAGCGCTCCAGCCTCCGGATCTCGTTGAGCAGCCATTCCTCATAACCCTTCTCGGCTTGCTCCAGCCTCTGCCAGGCTCCAGCGATGTCCTGATGACGCAAGGACAGGCAAGGCAAGGTTGTTATGCATGGGCCTCCTCTGGGCATCCTCCAGTGCCAGTCTGGCAGTACTCCCTTTGTTTCCTTTTCCTTCCTCACCTCCACCCAAATGACCATTCAATTATCTTGGTTTCCAAATGTCTTCATCATCACAAGGACCTTTCAAAATACAGCTACTCTCCTCTGGCAAGCCCACACTTCTCCAGGTATGGACACAGGCACTCGGGGCTTAAGTTTTCTGGCTACAAAATGAAGCCTCAAAGCCATCCTGAGGTCAGGCTTAGGTGAATACCTAAGTCTGGGAGCTGGTTTAGTAGATCTGGGAGGCACTGGCACTGGCAGTCATTAGAGGCACGGATCTAGATGAGATCACCAGAAGGGTATCAAGATACAGAAGGAAGCTCAGCACTGAGCACAGGAGCTGCCCAACATCTGCAGACAGCAGAGAAGGCGAGACCTTGAGCAGATATGGAGGAGGCCTCGCTGGTGAGGGAGGAAGAAGAAGGGAAAGACTAGAGCAGAAAGAATCTCAAGAAGAATGCAACAACCAATAGGATCACAGCCACCAAGAAGTACAAAGTATGAAACCAAAGAGGACAAGTTTGTGGATGTCAATATGAATACCACTGAGGGATGAAGACAGCATCAGAGGAGGGGGACAGAAGCCAGGGTACTGCAGGAATTAGTGATATGGTGGAAACCATGACAGAACTCCTTGTACATGTTCTGTTGTAAAGAGACCAAATCAAGCAGCAGCTATGGAGTGGGGTGCAGTGATGGGGTTTTTGTTTCTTTTGTTTCTTTTTTTTTTTTTAGTTGTGGTTGGACACAATATCTTTAATTTATTTATTTACTTTTATGTGGTGCTGAGGATCAAATATAGCGCCTCGCATGTGCTAGGCGAGCACTCTACCGCTGAGCCATAACCCCAGCCCTCTTTGTTTTGTTTTTGTCTTGCAGATTTCAAAGCACTTTGAATGTTCATGTGGTAACACCATCGAGAGGGGAAAACTGAAGTGTGAGAGAAGAACGCCAGACTTAGACCTTGAGAATATGAAAAGGGTAGGTGGTAATAGCAAGGAGAAGAGGGTACGTGATCCTGCCGGTAGATCTATGGGGGCAGATGAGGTAAGGTTGGAGAAGGGAGGAAAGAAAGGCCATTCCTGGTATATCTGCTGAGGACCTGCTCTTTGCGGGACACCATTCATGGGCTGAGTCAACAACTGCATGATGGCAGGTGAAAAACATCAAGAATGACAAGGTGGCAGAGTGCGCACCTCTGATCCCAGCAGCTTGTGAGGCTGAGGCAGGAGGATCGCAGGTTCAACACCAACTCAGCAACTTAGCAAGACCCTGTCTCAAGATTCAAGAAGTCAAAGCTTCCTTCTCAGCAGTCCACCAGGGAAGAGACCCAGGCCAAAAGCCTATAGGAAAACATGAAGCTTCCCGCATTCCCAGGCTGACCCCAGCTACTCACCGACACCATCTTCCCCTCGGAGGGCATGAAGGCAGGCCGGTTGCTGATACGCAGCTTGGTCTGCAGGGTATTGAAGTTGATCTCCAGCTGGCACTTCTCCTGCACCTTGGGGGGCTTGTGCTTCCGACGATAATCCCGGAAGTCTTCCAGCTTTTTCTGCATGGCCTGCATGGTTTTCTCAGGAGTCCGGTTCTCCAACCAGGGGATCGTGCGCCGAATCCATTCCAAAAGCTGCTCCCAAACACAAAAACACTGCTGAAAACACCAGCAAACTGCTCCCAGTTTAAAAAAAAAAAAAGAGGTGCCTGATCATTTGGAGTAGGTTAAACTAATGCTCCCCAAACTACTGAAGGGTGGTCACAGTGCCCTGCCCTAAAGGCAGGAAGGGCAGCCCTGCACTTGGCAGTGAGAAAGACTCCTGGAGTCACCAAGGGCCACTGGTGAGTAGTGACCCACCCCAACAACACCAAACACAGGTCGAAACTTAAAAGTCAGCACGCAAAGTCATGTTTAACAAAAAATGTGACAGTTACAATAAACTCAGGGACCAGACATTAGCAGACAAATGCTGGATGGAGCTTCCAAATTAAAAGGAAGAAAGAAAGAAAAAATCTGACATGGAGGAAATATAGTGTTATAAACTCAGCAAAGAACTGAGTTTAAATCAAAATGCATTTAAAAAAAATAAGCTTGAATCTAATGACTCTAATGAGTTTGTTTACTAGACAAATGTACCGTAAACGTGGGGCTGACTCAGTGCCAGTGCCTATTTTAACATCCAGCTTTTAAGTAAACCAGTCAGAGATCAGTGAGAATGGTGGTGCATCCCCGGCTCCTGCACACCCCTTCCCAGGCCTGGAAACGACCCACGGGAGGCCCGTCGTCCCCCCAGGCCTGCTGACAGTCACGGAAATGCCAGCAGACTAGAATAAAGCAGTGTAAGTGGTGAGACTGCTGCAGTCCAAGGTCTCAGGAGCGTAAATGAAAGACTAAGTAAGAAAAGGGAGGATTTCATTACTGAGAACCGGCTACCCTTCTGTTCTGGTCATAATTGAAATCTGAATTTCATCGAAGTCTTAAACAATGCTGTCCAATTGGATTTTTCCATAGTAAAACTATGAACAACAAAGAAAGAAAACAAAACAAAAAAATATATATTTCCTCCCCTCAGTAGTATAAAAATACAAACTCAGTATCACTAGATTAGATTACCATCAACTATTAATTGGGACAATTTCTCCAAGAGTCCTGAAAATTTTCCCTGCATAGACCCAATATCAGGTAAATTAAGTCAGAGCAAAAATTATCTGGGCTTGAACATGTGCCACTGTATTGGAGTCTGTTCTTGGAGGAAGTGCCTGTGGGCCTCGCCCAGCCCAAGGGAGAAAAAAACTCCTGGGCAGGCAGGACATGCCTCCTTGCAACCTGTGCTACGATGAGGACAAGAGATCAACAGGGACAGTGCTTCTCTAACCAAGGGTCTGGCAGAAGAGCTGTGGACAGGCATCCCTGGACCTCGGGTACAGACCCTATGGGGAGGGCGCTCTGTTCTGGATGCCCTGGGTACATGGCAGACACACAGGCTGGGCCACCTCCTCACAGTGGGTCATACGAGTTCTGTTCAGGGGCCATTGAGTGGAGCAAGGCTCCTGAACGTGATCTGCATCCTGTGTGACGTCAGGAGGAACACAAGTCCCGCAGTGTCATCTGGGGGTCCAACCCACAGAGCAGAGCCCAAGGAAGGTGCCCTTCACTAGCTGGGAACACGCAGACCAGCTCTGTGCTCTGGGGCTGTCTGCAGCAGGAACTGCGTGGCTACAGGATTACCCTCCTTTCAGATGCAGCACATCTTCTGCCTTTCTTCTATCTGAGGTGGAAAGTGCAAAGACCATGGATGCTCCGCTTCCCACTCTGCACCTCACCCCCTGGATGGGTGTGGACAGAATGGGGCCACCAGTTTCCTTTACCTCACTCGCTAGCCTCTCATATTCTTCCATCAGCCTCTCATTCTCTTGATTCACAGCAAGAACCTTACATATCCTGTTAGCCGCTGTCTCAGCCTGAAAAACACAAGAGGTAAACGGAACGGCTCCAGCGACAGGGTGCACACACACAGGCCGACGGGGCCAGGCTGAGGGCGAGGAGGGGTGGCGTGCTGAAAAGGCACAGAGTGGGTGAGGGCAGGATATGACAGAGGGCACAGCTTTCTGACACTGAAATCATTTCACACTGTTTTTAAGTTTTCACAGAGACTTACACAGCAGGCTAGATATACTGTGTGCAACAACGGGGAAATGACATTAGTCCAAGACACAGGCTTTGTAAGACATCAAGCAAGTTAGTAACAGACATGTGTGGGTCAAGGAGACCAAATCTCGGGTCCCTGAATGTCTGTCCACCTGAACACTCCTCAATACTGATCTCATGGCAACAGAGCAGAGATGCCCTGAATGACACTGGACTTCAGAAATCAAAGCAAGAGTGACTGGTCCTGAGCACACAGACACAGTGCTGCACTGAATGCACCCAAGATATCTTCTGAAAAGGGTATGCAGAACTTTCTAGATAGGGTCCTCACACAGAGCTGAGCTTGCTTTAGGGTTTTGTTTAATTTACTGTTTAACCTGAGGAGTCATTGTAATCCTCTGCTGTCATTTGTGGTCATGGCCTCAAACCACGACCATGCGGTGGATGGAGAAGAGGAACGTCTCAAGGATGCTTCCAGGCCCATAGCCTTCCACTAGCCTGGCCTCTGAAGCCCTCTGGGCCTAACCACAGGCAGATTTCAGTTATGACTGCTTCCCGATGATCACTTTTAAATGAAAGGGACTACAGGAAGACACACACCATCCACCCCGTCTATCGGAATTCCACATAATGTAAAGGGTGAGCAGCAGGAACTGGTGAAGCTACAGAAGCTGAAGAACATTCTCCCAGTGTCTGGGCTGTTTATCTAGAGGAATGTGACTTTTCTTTTTCTTTTTTTTTTTTTTGAGGCTATAGCACTTGTATCCCTTTCACTGTTCACTAAACAAAAGTTAATCTTGACAGATGTGAGGACAAATCACTGAGCCATAAAGGCGATTTCCAGGCAGATGACCAAGGGAAGGCATTACCTCTCTTGTCAACCCCCACTGCCTGATGCATGTGGCTTGCTCTTCAAGGCACTTCTTTTGTTCCTAACGCCCCAATGTTTCTACAACTGACTAATGAGATAAACAAAAGATCTCAGAAGGAAAAAATATAGACTAAAACCCCTTCCGTAACTGTGTAAAGTTAAAGCATTACAAAGTATTTGCAGCTTGGAACTCGCTGTGTTAGGGTTGTTCAGAGACACTAAGAAAGAGTCCAAGTCAGATGTGAAGCACGCACACACACGCCAGGCACACATGGAGCAGCCAGCCAGCAGTGCACGGGGTCAAGTACCTGCTCCGCTCCTGCGAAAGCATGGTAGAAGCAGGAGACGTAAGTCATGATGGCTCTTTCGTCAGGTTTGGGAGTGTTCACAATGTCTGAGGGGGAGAAAATAACACAGGACACACACACAGGCGAAGAGGAGAAACCAGGGTGAACACAGGGAAGAGCAAACCAGGTCACATGGCCCGTTTTCTATGCATTTCACAGGCCGGGGATCCTGACTGGGAAGAATGCACGGCACTGAGATTTCTCCTGACAGAATGATCTAAACCCACAGGTTTTTTGAACCATCAACTGGGGATTTGTGCTCCCTATCCTGATGGGCTTTTAAAGGGTGTTCAGTGCATGACCACGGAACCTGCTGCTGCATCAAAATGTCACCCCTTTCTGGAGACTCCGCTTGACAAATTGCTTGGAGAGTGCACAGTACTCTGAAAGACGCTCAAGATACTAGCAGACTGTTCTGGACTCCTCCATCCTCACCATCACAGTGGCCAGCATTCTCTGCTCTGCAAATCACCCAAGTGGAGAGGGCATGGCTGCTCACCCTCCATACACACTTACCACGCCACTCAGAGAGACACTAAGAGTGACAACACATGTAGAGAGAAGGGCAGGCACGGACATGCTCCTGAGTGTCCACTACCCTCTGCACTAGTTGAAGACCAGTCAGAATAGACGACCACGAAAGTACACCCCTTCCTGCTCCACCCTGGCAGCACCGTGCTTCTTAACCTTGCTCATGAACTCTAGTCAGTCAACGACAGAATGAAGCTAACACAATTCCCTGTGATCCCCTAGAGCAAAGCCTTGTTCACAGAGGCCATTAACAGGAAGAATTGTATGACTGTGTGGAATCCTCAGGAAAACAAACACAAATGGCGTGCCACTGCATGAACAGTAAGTTTCAAGAAAACTAGACTACAAAAGACAAACGCCAGCTTCCTCAGAACAAGATGGGTCTCTTTACTCAGAAGAGAGGGAAAAAAACAGGAAAATGAGAGGAAAAAATCCAGACATAGGAGGTGAAAGTGAGTGGCGACCTGTTTTGGCAGCCTCACCTCTGCATACCAGCAAAAGCATGGCAGTAACAGGGAGCATGAGTCATTGAGGCCCTCTCCTCGGGTCTGGTAGTATGTGCTGACTCTGCATGGAGAAAAGGTGGTTAGCTGTGGATGTTCTAGTCCTGCAGCTTCTGCCCAGTGCTTCCTCAGAGAGGCTGGGATTCTCCCCTACCCCACACTGGGGCTGTTTAAATCTCAGCTCAAGTCCAAGAAGTTACGTTGCAAAGTTAACACTCTGTGCACTTCCAAGAACCGTCATAGGAAACGAAGGAGCTGCCCAGAGAAGGCACTGCCAGCCTAGAAGAGCCTCAACTAGCAAGAAAGTCACGTCTGTGGCCAGAACAAGGCCTCCAGAATATCAGCGCACTCACAGGGACATCCTGTCACAACACACAAGGCCCAGGGTCATCCAGGCCCCTGCCAGGTCTACAAGGAGCCAAACCCAGGGTTCACCTCAAATAGGTTCATGGTGAAAAGTAAGGAAATAACTTTCACAACCTCTTAAAATTATGCTAGATAGTTCAGATGAGAAGAATTCACTTTTCACTACAGGTACAGTTCCTGGCTAAATAGGCCAATTAACCCCTTGAAAATCCCTTCCCGGGTTCAGAGACCAACACAAGTAACAAAATGTAAGGCAACAGTGGCAGTGGAAAGTCAAGGTCTTCCAAGAGGCACTAACGAGCTGAGAGGAGGAGACCTGGACCTGCCATTGCATGGAAGAGCCCCATGGGTCAAAGCAAAGAACGAAGGGCACCGCATGGGGTCCTTCCATCAGTCGGATTTTAGCAGAGCATGCTCTGTACCCAGGCCTCTGCACCCTTCCACACTGCTGGCCTGCAGAGACCCTGAGTAATACTCCATAAGGACAATAATGCAGGAGCATTCTTCTGATCCATTAGAAAGGAAAGATGGAAAAAAGGAATGAAAGACAAGGAGGAAGAAGACTACAGTGGCACCTTTCCCATCAGCCACAAGGGACACATGAAGTGGACAGTTACCCAGGCCAGGAGCCAGAGACCAAGACAAGAAGCAAGAGAGAGTATGGGCAGGCCCAGAGCAAGGGCAGTGGCAGAACCAACAACTGGTCAGTGATGAGCAGAACTGAGACCTGCCTCAATTCAGGGTGCCAGGAAGGTATCAATGAGCCAGAAGGTGGCTTTGCTGATGTGTCCTGGCTATTACCTCAGGAACTCCAGGTAGTTATTCTCACAGGAGAAGCCAAAGGAGAAACCACACAAAGAGGAACTTATTTTGGAGGGGGCAGAGGGACAAAGAGCAGAAAGAAATCTGCTGTCTTACTTCATTGTTATATTGACTCTCTACCTCTGAAGAATTTTAGAAAAACTAAGTAGAATTCTGAAGAGTGCATTCAAGTGTTAGCACCAGAAATGAGTTTAATAAATGGTCAACAGTGAAGTCCTGATTGAAAGACCACAATCATGGGTTGAAGTACGTCACCCCAAAAGACATGCTGAAGTCCTATCCTCCAGCATCGCAAACATGACCTTGCTTGGAAGGAGAATCTCTACAGATGGGATCCAGGGAAGGTAAGGGCATTCTGTAGCTGGGAGGGCCTGACTCCAACCAGTGTCCTTATACAAGGACAGACACAGGAGAAGGCCATGTGAAGACCAGGGCAGGGACTGGGCTGACACTGCCACAAGCCAAGGACTGTCTGGGGATTCCACCAACACCTTGATTTTAGACTTGGACTCCAGAGTTATGAATAGGAAGAATCTCTCCTTATTTTAAGCCACTCAGTTTGTGGTTACTTCTTGTAACAGCCCTAGCAATCACCAAAATAAGGAAAAATGGAAGCTGCTATTAACTGTAATCAAGTTCCTTACTTTTCCAAAGCAATGAACGATTAGGGAATAAAAAAAATAACAACAAAGTGAAGTCTGAGTATGACTCTGGGGCTTGAACTTCTCCCTCGCCTCCAGATACCCAGCAGAGGGCCTTTCTCATTCTAAGAGCCTGGTCAGTGTCTACTGAACAGTAGTTGACCCACAGATGGACAAAATGAAGTTTCCTCAAGTCTGTTCTGGAAAGAGGTGCCACAGGCACAGCTCACATGAACTCATCATGTTGTTCCAGATTCAACAAAACAATTTAGTTTAGTTAAAAATGAGATGTGAAGGTCTGGCTGGTAAACCGATGGCTGAATGCTCCATACTTAATTCTGCAACTTCTAGTTAGTTACAAGGACGGGTTCCCCCCGCCCCGCTTATATGTCACAGAGAGATTTATTTGCTAAACTTATCTCTATGTGGTTAAGGAAAATGCATTATGTTGTTGGAAAAAAATAAATGCAGAAAGTCTTTTTTAAAAAATGATAAAGCATTCTGTTTTCTGAGCTAAAGCTGAACTTTGTGCCAAATCCTTTCACTGTAATTATGCTGGCTTGTTTTTGAGCAGGGTTTAAATACATACATATGAAAAAGTTAAATGTAAAACTCTAATACTCATGTGCCTAGGAACAGAAGTCTGTCAGGAATCACAAGAACTTCCAGTGTAACTTAGCATAAAGCTCTGCAAGGTCCCCTGCAGAGCCACTGCGCTGGAATCCAGGGGTCCTCTAGAACTCCGCAGACACACTCCCAGCTCACCTTCAGCATCCAGCATCTTGGGGATGTCCAAGTGCTTCTCTGCGATCTCCATGGCCAGGTTAATGTTTCCTATGGGGTCATCCTGCACAAAACAACACAGCCAGCTCTTTAAAATACTGAAGCAGAACTCAGAGACACCGCCTCTTCTCCCCTCACCTTGGGGAGGGCTGCGCAACCCACACGTGACACTACCCTAGAGGACTGTCCCTCTCGCCTTTCCCCCACTGCCTTGAAAACAGCAAGAAACAGCAAAGTCACAGAAACCACAGGACCCATGCACACTGCACTGCGCACCATGCAAGCGCAAGGGGCAGGCTGTCAGGAATCTCCCCACTGAGAAGAATGAATGGCACTTGAGAGCATGTGTTCCAGCCTGCGAGCCACACAATTTCCATCTTGCTCAAAGGAACCATGGAAGACACATCTTCCAGATCTGCAGAGTGGTCTTGGAGAAAGTTTACTCCAACAGATTGGTTTGAAAAATAAGAGAGAGGGGGGTGAGGGCAGAAGGCAGAGGGGTGAGGGTGGAGGGGTGACTGGTGGAGGGCAGGGGGGGTGAGGGCTACAGGAGGTGGAGCTAGGTGAGACTGTAAGTTCACAAAAGAGGCTACAGGCAGCTGTGAAGAACAAAAATCATGTTTTTATGAAGTCAAATCCTAAAAAAAACTACAAAATCTTAAAAACTGTGAATTTGTGAAGAAATGTTTTCTAAAGACTACATGTATCTTTCATTGTGAAATTGGTTAAATATGTATTACAAAATAAATTTAATCTGAGGTGTAGAACTGAAACACTGAAAAACTAAAAGACTTGAGGTATTGTTCTGATCTATTAAGGAATTAACTTATATGTCTGAAATGGATGGGGTTAAAATAGAAAAATCAAAATGAAAAGCAGTGCTGTTACTCAATTACGCAAGAATGACTGTCATCAATTTTAACAGCAAAGTTGTTTGAACATTTTAGGAACTGTGATGCTTTGCGAGGAGCACAATCATTTTAATAGGATATTTGAAAAGTGCCGAGTTTAAAAACACATGTCAGCTTCCAGGTCCCATACAGTAGATCATTATTTTAAGCAAAAAAGTAAGTTAACTAAGTATGGTTTTAATACAGTATGTAAGTACTTGTCTGTCAGCAGATCCATGTAGTGAATCTCACCAGCGTGTTGAATGGATGTGCTTATGAAGCCAACTACAGCATACAAGTTTCTTTCTTTCTTTTTCCAAAGAAAGATTTTGGTACCAAAAACAGAGTAACATCTGTAAAATCTGTCTCATCTGGACTGTAACATAAAGAGAGAACATGCTGCAGTTGAGTAGTTAGCTCAGCTATTGTCCAAATGGCCCCAGGCCATTTGAGTTTCTTAAAAGCACCAACTTTAGAGTGAGGCATGAAGAAAAGTGTGTGATTGTATCTACACACATACATGTGAGTACACATATGCATCCATATCTAACAGGCTCTGATCTCGCACCATGTAAAGGATTAGCTGCCGTCATTTACTATCACTTTCCATCCATTGCAAATGGCCAATCACCACAGGTCTACAGACCTTTCATAACAAACACTGACCATCATAAAATGCTAGTTTATAATGAGCCTATCTAGTACAACTGAGTCTAGTGCAGATTTTTCATTTTGCTAATGTAACAGAGATTTATGGGAAAAATGTAACTTGTCCATATGATTAAAATGTGTCAAGGGAACTTGGGGTAATATGCACATTGAGGAGCTGGGGGAAGCTCCATTTTCTACTACAGCAATGTAGTCTGAATCCAGGATGTAAGTGAACTCCTCATGTGTTTCCCTGCGACCATGGAGACAGGCTGGGGAAAGGGTGAGTGGGCAAGCAATAACTAACAAGATGTGGGAAGCCAGGACCCTTCTGTCAACCATCTGTGCCACACAGGTGAGTACAGCATGCAGCAGGGCAGATTCCACACCCAAACACACAGCACACCAGTTAAGCACACCAGCACCCAGGGGGACATGAGCTGAGACTTCCACTGGGAGTGGCCAGCAGGGGTGGCCACACTAGCCTCCAGTCGTTATTTCTAAAGCAGCACACACCATGCATCTGGACGGGGCCCTGACTTCTTTTTGCATTGCTATTCACACGGCAAACTGTTCTTAAAGAATAATTTAGAAAAGGAACCTACAACTTAGACACACTAAACTTTAGGCTCAAAGAGAGAATTAGTTTTCTAAGTCCAATTGTCTAAAACAAGCAAAACAAAACAAAAATCCCAAAACTTTTCTAATAATACCATGTATCAATAGTGAGATAGGAAGTATCCTTTGTGCAAGAAACAAGTTAATTAATTGAGTAAATATTCCTGCCACTAAATCCTCAGAAAGGCAAAGGGAATTTTAAAAGGCTTGGAGTATTTGAAAGTCCTTTGCCAAAAAAAAAAAAAAATATATATATATATATATATATATATATATAGGCTTCAATACTCATTTTTTATACTCCAGGAACATAAAATCTTTAAGAAACATGGATGACACCTTCCCAGGAAGTCCAACCAATCATAAGCTGTATTTTGGTGGGGACCTGGAAGCCTGGCTTGGCCTGGCTTTTGGTGTCGTCCTCCATGGCAGACAAGCATGCTCTTGGCTGCCTTCTATGGCCTCCCAGGAAGGCTGGCTGGGAGGGCGTGCTTGTCCAGGGCGGGTCTTGTAGCAGCACTGGGTCTGTTCTAGTTAGTGCTGATGTGCTCATTCTCAGAATCACATGCTGAGCACAAGGGAGGGGACACTGCATGCTGGGCCAACCCAGAATGACCTTGTTAAGCTTTGAGTAGTCAATGAGGTCAGGCCGGTGTCTGTGGATGAGGGCACAGAGTCCAAGGCCATCTTTCCAGCTTCACAACCAACATGGGGGAGAAGAGGAACATGGTTAAAGGAGAGAAAGCAACAAGCAGGCTCCGCTAGGCAAGATGCTGGCCTTCCCTCCGACTGAATACACCGAAGGGACCTTCCCCTTGACCCTACCCAGTAGGTTGGTAGTCCCTTGCACGCCCATCTCTTCCTGGGGGCAATAAACACTGCCACCTCCTGGTCCTCTTCTTTCCGTTTTCAATGACAAGGACTTGCCAGGGTCCTGCCTTGTTTCCGTGGCGCAGACCATGGCACGAGGGAGATGCCTTTGTGCTGTGCCTGCCCTTCCTGTCCCAGCTTTCCTCTCCTCATTCTCCACTTTGGTCCTTAGCCTTGGGCTGCCAAATAAGAACCCCTGGGAAATTCTACTCCGAACATGTCCAGGGATCTTCCCACTGAGTTCAGGGACACTTCAAAAGCCACCATTTGTTCCTAATGCAAAGGCATGTAGGCAAGGGGATATATAGGAACAGGGCAGATTTTGATTTCCAGGCTATTTCCCATAGACACCAGCACTGATCACTCCTTAGCCAACGCCAAGCTTGGCATGTGCAGGTGACAGCAGGGTCAGTGAAGGCTGGCAGGGTACAGAGCTCTGTGCCCAAAGGTTTGGGAGTGGAAGGAGACTCTGGTGGGAGCCTCCAGGCCTTGTTGCTGAAGGGCTGTGACAACCTAGGGTCAGTGGAAAACAAGCAAGAAGATGAGTGGAAGCAAGTCTGGGGCTCTGGCAAAGGCCCCAGCCCTGCCTGGCTCCTATCATCTGCCAAACAGCATCCAGTGGGGACAGGGCAGCATTTCCCCTTCTGTGCTCTGAAGGCCTGGCTGGTTCAGTGCTCATAACAGGCAGGCACTCTTGAGATATCTGTTAAGCTATAAGAACCTCCCAATCGGTCCTTGTGGCCCATCTTGGTCCTTCCTCTTTCCCACTATCCACAGACCCATTTGTATTGGAGAGTAACCCACACTCCGAAGGGTGAGTATACAACCAAATTTCCATGTCCATGTGATGACAAATATGCAAGAGACAGAAGACCGCAGCAAGCATGAATCCTGATCACGGATTATGTCAGCACTTCACTCATCTCGTTCCCTGTGATTTTTCAGAAGTGATTTTCCTACTTCTTTTGAATCTTAGAGGAGCAAAGCTGATGACCAGGCCTGAGGGATCAGGGTGCAGCAAGTCTACCAGGATCTCACCTGTCACTGACAAGTGACCATCAATCCTACTGCCTTCTCCCAGCAGCAGGTGAAGCCAAACTGAGGCGCATTCTCGTGCCCCAAATTCCGGCACTGCCGGCCCTTTGGTTGTCCACAGGGCTGCCTTATGAGCATCCCACACCTCTACTGAACCTTCTCCCCTGGGAGAGCCTGAGCATCAAGAGTTCTATACCATGGTTTTTCTCCACACACAAACTCCAGGCAGGAGGAGGGAAACCCCAGAGTAAACAAACATGGTTTCTCCCAGCTGCGGTGGATTCCAGTGAGCAGGGAAAGATCTCGAGGCCCTGTGCTTACCTGGTGTGGAAGTTCTGAATGTTCACATTTCTATAAGGAGCTGTTTTCCTCTGACACCAAAGCAGCAGCCCTTCTTTGGCAGATGTTTCTGTAACAATAGCCAAGAAAAAAAATGTCCATAGGAAGGACTCATTGTTTAGTTCACCCAGCTCCTACTTGCTTTTGTAAGAGACCTTCCAGGAGGCCACTCACCAACAAAGCAGCTCTTCTCCCAGTCTCTGCTAGCAGATGAAGCTGGAACCCCAATCCCAGGGACAAGCTTCTGAAGACTTGTAAGAGTCTTCAAAAGGACAATGCAGGAGTGGCCAAAGATTATAGCATAAAAAAACACCAAAGCCAGACTTCAGGGTGACTGGTAACCTACCCTCTTTAAAATTAAATTAAGATAATTGAAAAAATATGTGGGGTTCCTGCTAGGTGAGATGATAAGCAGGCTTCACTCGGCAAGATGTTAGTCTTCCCTCCGACTGAATACACCGAGGGGACCTTCCCCTTGACCCCACCCAGCAGGCTGGTGGTCCCTTGAACACTGAGGATGTCAATTACTCTGGACTGGAGACTGTCCAATGTGAAAAGGCAGGCTGTGGAGACCAGGATGCTGCAGGCCGACCCCTGCTTCTCAACTGACTGCATCCTTTAAATACCAGGAAAGCTAGATATGGGAACAACCTTTGGGGAAGGGAGTCTGATGGGGCCACCTAATTCTCTGCACTGGCTAAATGTTTATGCATACAATTCCAAAAAGCATAAATAAATGAAGCAACCTGAAACGCAACTCCCACAAACTTACAGAACAACTAACCTATCCATCTCATTTATAATCCACACTCTTAGGAAAAGGGAATTCTCAGAGGCCACTATGTTTTAAATTTACTCCCAGTGATTTTATAATCCAGAGTGTTACTGATAAATGACCAGTTTGGTCACTTGAGTTTTGACTAAGTTATAAAACCCGTCAGCACCCATGATGATGTGCTGATGACCACCTGAGGGCACAACAGGACAGGCCACTGGTTCACCAGCAACAGCCCCTGCATGAGCCATGCTTGCCCACTGTGACACCCAAGCCACTTCCCCACAGTAGCTCCAGGCAGTGACCATGATGGGGAGATGGAGTGGAGAAGGCCCCAGCGGCACCAACCTCAGGACCACACAGCGAGCGTGTGCCTCTCCACGCCTCCACCCTGCCCTTCATGCCCAGAACTCCAGGAGGCTGGAGTTCCTCAGCCACCCCTGCTGCCTCCCTTGCCCTGCCAGGCATCCCCAGCAATCTCAGGCACTTCTTCTGTGGACGAGTGCTGGCACCTTCTGTCCCCTACCTCTCCTTTACTTTCTTGGAAGAGGCCACCCATCATTCTGTTGAAAGAAACTGGCTCCCTCCAAAATTTAGTTCTAATAACAGTATCTTTTTCTATCTAAAATATATCATTAAAAACAAAGATGACTTTCCACAGACTTACTGAAATTAAAAATTACTTCATAAAACTAAGACAAATAAAATGTTAGCAAACCAATATTATGCACTGTGTTGGACACTAAAAGAACATCTCCTGGAAGAGACTTAGGTACTCCGCTCATGAAATGACTACTTTTTATTTTTAATTTTATTTATTTATTTATTTATTGGTACCAAGATTGAACCCAGGGGCACTTAACCATTGAGCCATATCCCCACCCTTTTTTTTTTTTTTTTTTTTTTTTTGAGACGGAGTCTTGCTGAGTTGCTTAGGACCTTGCTAGGTTTCAGGGGCTAACTTTGAACTCATGATCCTCCTGCCTCAGCCTCCCAAACTGCTGGGATTATAGGCATACACCATAGCACCCAGCATGAAATGACTGCTTTTTTTTTTTTTAAGAGAGAGAGAGAGAGAGAGAATTTTAATATTTATTTTTTAGTTTTCGGCGGACACAACATCTTTGTTTTTTGTATGTGGTGTTGAGGATTGAATCCGGGAGAGCGCGCTACCGCTTGAGCCACATCCCCAGCCCATGACTACTTTTTAATGTACAGTTCTTAATCTTGTGAAGAACATATTACTGTATTCTTTTATGTTAGCATTTTATAAAAAACTGATTTGTAATCTCAGCAGCACAGGAGGCTGAGGCAGAAGTATTGCAAATTCAAAGTCACCTCAGCAATTTAGTGAGGCCCTAAGTAACTTAAGTGAGGACCCATCTCAAAATAAAAAAATAAAAAGAGCTGGGATGTGGTTCAGTGGTTCAGCGTCCCTGGATTCAATTTCTGGTACCAAAGAAACAACAACAAAAAAAACCCCTGTGATTTGACTATTTTATTTGGGACATGTAAATAATTATTTTGTGAAAACTCTAGGGGAACATACCATTCACCTGAAATGATAAAATTAAGTTTTAAATTCATATTATAATGAGTTTAAAATTGGTAATCAATCAGAAAAAAAAATCTGAGGTTAAATTCACCCTAAAATATTTGGTGAAAAAGAATTTGCGGCCGGGCACAGTTGCACATGCCTGTAATCCCAGTGGCTTGGGAGGCTAAGGCAGGAAGATGGCAAGTTCAAAGCCACATCAGCAATGCGAGGTACTAAGCAACTCAGTGAGCCCTTGTCTCTAAATAAAATACAAAATAGGGCTGGGGATGAGGCTCAGCGATTAAATGCATACCCTCCCCCATCAAACAAACAAAGAAACAAAAAAGGATTTGCTAGCCCAGATATTCCAACAGTGTGAACAAGATGTTTAAAAATAACAATTGGTTTTTACAATAGGTTCAACTGTTTAAACATTTAAATTTTAAAAGTATATAATACCTGACAAAATTATCACCAAATAATGTTTTTTAATAAAGCAAAAACTTTTAGGAAATGTCTTGTTTTCATCAGCGAAGGAATATACTTTATGATAAAACTACCTCATGTAGAAGTTTTCAAATTCAAGCTATTTATCAACACTGGCTGGTGGTCATTCCTGAACCTGAATTGAGATTTTATTGTCATTATATCCTAGTTTGATTTTAGATGACATAAATGGGTCTCTGGTGCTAAAAGGAAATAATCTAAGTGAATTAAAATTGCCTTAAGGGCAAACACTGCAGGCTTCAGGTTACTGGGAAAGGTCACTGGGAAACTGCTGGTTCTTAAGGTTTGTCATTTCTAAGTCTGGGCTGGGCAGAATGGCAGACAATGCCTCCCTCACCACCAGGCATCTGGTTCTCAGGTTACAGAGCTCACATATGTTGTGGTTTAAGGGCTAAAAAGGCTAAGTGCTAATTTTAGGAATCTCAGTTTGACACTTGATTTTTCAACAATAATCAATTTATCTAGCTCTTTGAGAGTGAAATGGGGTAAGATACTTAAGATACTTAAGATGATATTATAATGATAAATGGCTCTTAGGCCAAAGACAGTGATAATAGGTTTTGTTCAAAGAAAGAAAGGGGGAGGGGTGAAGTGAGAGAGGGAAGGAGAGAAGAAGATAACAAACACAACTGTAATTTTTTTTTTCCACCTTAAAAAATAGTGTTAACAAGTATAAGCTTAAAGAACTCTGCCACTGGGGACTGGGAGTGTGGCCCAGTGATAGAGCCCTAGCTTAGTATGTGCAAGACACTGGGGTCAATCCCCAACACGCACACACACAAAAACTAAGCAGAACTCTGCCATCATTATGATTTTACTAGAATAAAGAGTAAAAAAAAAAAAAAAATCAACAAATGCTCATTTAAAAAAAATTCTGCAATGAACATGTGCTCATCTTTTCCAAAATGATTCCACCCTTCTGAGCAGAACAGTAACTGACGAAAATGCAACATACATGCCCTTTATTCACCCATGTGACTATTGAGAATGTCACTGTATCTATTTAAATTTTAATCTGCAACCTAGATTCCCACCATACAGGTCTAGACTTTTAGCCACACTTTTTTCTAGCCACAGTTTACCTTCAACTGAAATGTCCTGAATGGCAAAGCGAAGGATGATGGTCCAGATCATACCCAGTGTCATCTTCACATTGCCGTCAACAATCTCTGCAGGTGAGAAGAAAGTCAACAAGAGAATCCACTCAGGACACAGCTCACTCCTTCAGAGCTAAAGGGAAACATTCATATGGAAAGACCAGCGTATGTTTTATAAGCATCACAGTGTTTCTGATCATAAAAGTGGTATTCATTACCAAGTGTCTCCAGTTTAAATGAATTCTGTGTTAATAATAAATACAAATCTTGCATACGTTATCATGAAAAACATTCAGGAGTTTCCAAAGCTTTACAACTATACAAACTAAGGTTTAAAATCATCAAATTCCGAGAATACGGCCTCATCTCTACCAAATCCTTCTTCTAGGCTGTGTGTAATGAGGTGCCACCAGTCCCAGCTCCTGCTGGACTCTGTGGATTCCCAATCTCCCACTGAGAGCCAGGAGGCCACATCCTTCCTAGTAATTAGTTCTCATTATGAGTAATAGGGATGTGTAGATTCTTTCTCACTCCTGTAATGGGTTTGAAGAAGATGTGATGCTATATTTGACTCTAACACTGTGGGAGGGAAGAGAGAATTCACACTGAGGTCAGTGGCAGGAAGGGCCCAGGCCCTCTCACCTTCAGCCCCGATGGACACCAGTTTCACCCCTTTGCTGGCTATGTAATCCAAAGCCTTATTGACGTTCGCAATCTTGTGGAACCGCATTTTGCCCCGGTCAGGTTTGGGCAGCCTTTCCCCTGTAGGATAAAGGGAGCACAGTAGGGCCAGAGTTACCCTTGGTACAGAATGAAGATGCCCAAACTCAGAGCCCTGAGGATCATTTGAACCCAGGGCCTTAAGACCAGCCTGGGCAACATAGTGAGGCCCCATCTCAAAAAACAAACCAAAAAAACCCAAGATGCCAAAATGCAGAGTCCAGGCGTTCCTTAAGCAGAAAAGATCACTTGAGTGTGTGTGACACTTTCCCAGTTTCTCTAAATTACAGGGTAGAGGAAACGACGGCCCAGAGCTAAGAAGACCAGCAGGGAGTCATAGTATTAAGGATCTGCTGGAAGAGTCTTGTTTGGCCTATAAGCCAACCTTCACATGTGTAAAGAGAGAAGCCAATTCATGTCCCTAGAGCATTCGCAGTTGCTGGCTATCTGTTAGAGGAAGTTGGGTGGCCTAGTTCAAATCTCAGAGGTGGCTGCCAGGACTCGCTTTAGACACCTGGTTATGAAGATATATAGACCAGGGCAGACTTGCCATCCTCCTTCCCAGTCACACCCCTCCAAGGGTGCTCCATCTAGTCCAAGTCTAGACCAGCCAAGTGAAACTAGGCAATCAGATGCACGGGATCTCAACTCACACATTCAGAGCCATGCTAACATACATATGGGTGTTCTGGCTAGGACATGACTTCTGGAATGCATGCTAGCTGGACTAGAAGGGAGAGGGCAGTCACATCAATGTCAATTTTCTTCTCTTACTTTGTTTCAAGGAGGATTGCATAAACATTATTTTAATCAGTCCATTTTAAACAGAATTCTCTCCTTTTTTTTGAACAACAACAACAACAAAATTACTTCAGACAGATTGCTCTTTGGAAAGGTTCCTTTGCCAGAATACCATGTTCTTGCTCAGCCAAGTTCAAAGGAAACTTCTGCTGTGATCATCTTTTAAAAGAGATGTTTACCTAGTGATTACACATTAAAGTATAGGACTGGTGGGGTGTGTACACCAACCTGAGATGACTTCCAAAAGCAGCATGAGCTTGAGGCCATTCCTGAAGTCCTCCTCGATGTTTTCAATCTGAGTGCCGGCTTTCCGCAGGTGGGAGTTGCACCAGGCTGTGAAGGTCTGCAACGAAAATCAGACACAGCTGAGCACAGGACCCTAGCTGACATTCCACATCCGCCACACCTCAGAGGGCCCAAGAGTCTGCAGGGCCCGGACCTTTCACAAAACAAAGGATTTGATGAAAAGAACTAGAAACCCAAGAGTAAGATTTTAGTAAAATTTCTTCCTAATGAACAACAACTCATTTGCTATTCTGACTTGAGGATTTTCTGCCTCACATCAAAAAGGCCCCGTTTACACCTACACCTTCACCTTGAAAAACTCTTTCTTTGTAAGAAAGGGACTAAATTGGGATGTGCTTTATTCCTTGTATACAGCAAAAATAAGCTTGCTTGCAGAATAGATGCATAAATAATATTGAAGTAATGTTCAAATGTCTTTCTTTAGAGCAGAGGATAGGCAACATTGTGTGGCAGAAAGGAGAGGGGAGGAGACAACCATAGTCACTAATTATGAACAAACAGTCTATCTTGGATAAACAACAGTTTAAAGCTCTTAACTCAATTAAATGAATTTGTAGTACAGCTTATCATTTAAAAAGTAACAGTACTCCTTCTAGGAGCATATCCCAGGCCCTGAGCTAGATCCTAGATTTCAAACATGACTAGAAGAGCCCTGCCCGAGAAGGGCTTCCAGTCCAGTCATCGTTAACAATTACCAGGGTAACCTACAGCAGAAAATGGACTATATATTGGGGGCATCCAAAGTCATTCTGTTTGTTTTTCAGTTTCTTTTAACTTGGCTTCAACTTTTGTACTATTTCCTGCCAAAACCAGATTAGGAATGCTTCTAGCAGCTGCTGGCTAAGAATGCAAACTGTCCCCTTGTCTCCTGACAGCTGCTAGGCACAGGAACAAAGTGCCTGGCACACTAAGCTTGGGGGAAGGAAGGAGGGGAAATAAATAGGGTTCTCTGCTCAAGAGGAGAAAATCAACCTCTTAAAAAATAGGCTGCTTCCAAGTAAGATAAGGAAAAAGTCAAAAGTATTCACAAAAATGACTTTCCTGGGTAATAAAGAGATTTTCACATCTAATGGTCATTCATTTCAAGAAATACATGGTAATGTTGAATTCAAGGGCAAAAAGAAAATGTAGGCATTTTATTGGGTTTATAGTAATAAACTTTGCCCTGAGAGCCTAATGGAGTGAGTTTCCTGAGACACATCAGAGCTTTAATTGGGTCTAAGCAGGGGAGATGCTCCAGATTCATCCCCAATCAATGTGGCAGGCACTCACAAGTGGATATGCAAATTTTAATTAATTAAAATGAAATGAAATTAAAAATATAGCTCCATGTTGCACAAGCCATCTTTCAAGCCTTCAGGGTTGCTTGTGGGATAGTTTAGCTATAGAACATTCCCACCATCACAGAAAATTCTACTGGACAGCACTGTTCTAGAGAGCAAAGGCTATTTTCTGAAGATAAGATTACTGTAAGCCTCCACCACTTATTTGTTTAAATACTAATTTTATGCATTTACTCTCCGCATAGATAAAACATTTTATTGGTTCAAATCTCAAGTGGAACAGAAGGGTATTAAGTGAAAATCCTTCCTCTCACCCTTGTTCCCCAGCAATCTAGTGCCCCAGAGGGAGCAAAGGGCATCCATTGCTTCTGTATGCTATCTGTGCACATACACATTTTGAGTCCCTTCAAAAACAGTGTTGTATCTTGTTTTTATCCACTTAAAAGTATGGTGTGGAGACTGTTCCATTATCAGTACAGATGGCTCCTATCTGCAGCTGCCTCGTATCCCACACTACTGTAACACATTTCATGTAACAGGCTCCCTATGGATGGACACCTGCATTATTTCCAGATCACCGAGTCCTTACAGTGAAAAAACAGGCTCCATTTTCCATACTGTGTGTTTTATGAATTGACAATATTGAGACTGATTATATACCTGGTCTTATGAGAAAGGCAAGAGGATAGCAGGTTGTAATAAAAAGGAAGTTATTAGCAGAAATAAAATACAATGAATGAACATGCACAGTTGCTTTTACTTAGATTCTACTTTAAAAGCAGCTCAGATTGCTGGTGAAAATCACCATACTTTATTTAAGTCTCTTTGTAATAATCACATCAGAGGCACTTCTGGCCATAACCCCAGCACCGCTCACAAAATCAACACTGGCTTCTTGACTCGCACTATAGAATTCTGTAGAAGTCTGTCTGCCACTACCTTTTATAGGTAGAGACAATGAAGGAAATTCATCATGGGTAATTATTCAGTTGTACAAATCCAGAGGATAAATTCAGTCTAAAAGGTCACTTGACTTAATTAAGCATAATGAAGTTCCCCACCTTAAGGACTTCTGAGTGCCCACAGAAGTGGTGACTAACCAACTTATACACAGAATAAGGACTCTAGCTGCTCTGAGATAACTACTTGCAAAGAGGCCTGTGCACTCTGAAAAAGAATCCTAAGT
Organism: Urocitellus parryii; assembly: GCF_045843805.1. Taxonomy (NCBI): domain Eukaryota; kingdom Metazoa; phylum Chordata; class Mammalia; order Rodentia; family Sciuridae; genus Urocitellus; species Urocitellus parryii. The sequence goes on from NC_135539.1 coordinate 82,342,240, forward strand.
TTACTAGAAGGTTTAATTTTCATCCTATTTACAGTTTTAATTACCATGGCCTAGAAGGGCTATTGCTATACATTACCTCACCCGAGGGTTCAGTGAAAAGCCTTTGGACTTGGAGGAGACAGAAACACCAGTGGCAACAAGACCCCACACATCACCTGAAAGCTTCTTTGGGGACTTACTTGCTGTTTAAATAGCATCTTTAATTCCATGAAAATGCAAATGAGAACCAACATAGGTCTACAGAATTGGGGGGCAGTCTCCTTGATTCAAACCAGACTGCCATATTTTCTTAAGGGAATTGGTGCTCGAGGAAAGAGGCCAATGTCTCCCCAGCCCAGAGTCTAACCCAGAAGCTGCCCAGGTGCATGGGAGACCTTCCCTTGCTTTCCAACTCAGACCTTCCTTGGCTTCTCTAGTCCCCCTTCCTCTGCACCTACAGAGAAATGCAAATGCCATTAGCAACTCAAAAGTGAAAGCATAAGAATGTTTCAGAAACATACAAAGAGGACCAAGAAGGGAAGCCATCTATCCCCAGCAAGGAAAGACAGGTGTTTCTAGTCCCTCCAAAGAAGCTAAGACAAAGCTGAGGAAAGAGTCTTCAAGTCACAGAGAGCAAAGAAGTGCAGTGGCAGACACTGTCTCACTGTGTATGCCTGTCAGACAACTGGAGCAGACAGTAGGATATCCTTCCTAAACATAAGGAATCACAACCCTCAGTCACTGGCCTTTCCTAAATGAAGACAGCAGCCCTCCAGGCACAGGGAGAAAAGTGGAGCCAAGGTCAAGGCTATGTTATAGTGATTTTAATAGTTTGCTCTCATTTGAGAAGACAGAAGGAAGCCCAGACCATCAGCAGCCTCTGTCTCTGTTGTATTCCTTACTGTGCTCTAGAAGCCCAGAAAATGTTCCTTAAACCCCACACCCCCACATATGTAGTGATTGAGAAGGACATCAGCTGAAGGCGTTTCCCAAAATATTCACTAGCAAGAACTTCCAGCCCCAATCAATGGCAGGAGAGGCCATTCCATCTTCCATGAAGGACTTATAAGCAAAGTCCTTAATCCATGGGCACTAGGAAACCACTGCTTTCTCAAAGTGAAACTATTTAACAGGACAATCAGCACCATGTGCTTAAAGTAAAAAGAACACCGAGTCCTTACTGAGCCACCTGGGATCAGCCTGTAGTTCAGTCCTGTGCATTCACACTGGGTCTCTTTTTAATGTTAATTAAACTATTGGCATCCCACCTATTCCACAGGGAATATTATTTAAGAAAAATGTGTTACACTTGTGATGATTTGTATTATTCCTTTCTGATCACACAGGTGCACAATTTCACCTGAAAGAGATTACCTGGGTACAGAGACAAAAGATCAGCTCTAAGGTTGACCATGGTCCTCCAAAAGTTCTGGTTCACCTACTTCTGACTGCAGGAAGGCTCTATCCCTGGAATGATTCTGAGTAATCGTCACCATTCCATGTTCTCCAAGCAAAAAATTTTGGCAACATATCTACAAGTGTCCTTTCTTCTTCTTTAGCCAGGTTTTTCTTTAATAATAATTACATATAATATTCTGATCATATTTCCTAAGCTCAAAACATTACATCTTTTCTGAATAGGATGAACCTGGGTCAGCAGCACAAAGGCCAGGAAAAGACAGCCTGAAGAACCTGACAATCACAGAACTGCACTGCCCATCAGGTCAAAACGGCTGGGGGCTGTAAAGTGATCTATGATTTTGAGGTGCATATCATTTACTTTCCAAAGGGAATCAAGCAGCCCACTCAGCGGTTCTGAGCCTGCCCTGACATTCCTCCTAGCCTGCTCCCTGTGGCGTGGGACTACGGGGTTCCCGAGAGGGAGAATGGAGAACAGACGGAGCCTGGCGCAGCCTGCACTTGTGGCTCAGAACTCAAAGTCTATTTCTGACTCTGACACCATGAAATGATTTGTCCTCTGGATGCTGATGCTCTGGTGGCTATTAAAAAAAGGGGGGGGGGGGACAGTCGTTGCCAGGATTAGCATTGTGAAATCGTTCAACAGGTTACCAAAGAGGAGAAGAAATACAGAAGTCGGCTGGCCAATACAACCCAGGGCACAAAGGTTCTGACCTCTCACAAACTACTATTAGAAACCACAATTCTATTAAACCGATTTCCTCAAAAATGCTCCATTTACTTTTCTATTTTTAACAACCACTGTAATAGGGTCTTCTTTTCTACTTCACAAATTCTCAATTTGCCAGGATCACTTCTAATCACTTTCCTGGTTCATTATAAAGATTGCAAAGTAAGGGGGTTCTGGAAAGCCGCCCATGTATTCAGAATCATCAGTGAAGGTCAGAGAGGAAGGTCAGAGATGCTTCTCCTAAGTAAATGTGTTTTCAACCTTATCATTAAGAAAGGAGAAGACTGCCCTCCCAGACACAGGTGGCCTAACCCCCTGAGTGGGGAGAAGCTCCTGATTTCCACATGGCTACCAGCAAAGCTGCCTGGATAACCATAAAACTCTACACCCCTCTGCCCACCAGAAAGGCCCTACCTGTGCACATATCACACAAGGAACGGCAGGGGTGATCCCCATAGATGCTGCACTGCTAATCCCAACCAACATGCCCATCCAGAGTGACATCAGAAACCAACAGTAGAGCCTCAAATTTAAACTCCTTGCCATCTTAGAACACATTCAGCACAGTGTTTCTGCTGGTCTCTACTCAAACATCCAGGAAGTCTCTGGACCCAGAAGCAACTTACAGTGATGACAAAACATTCACCATAATGAAGATGGAATTCCAAACCTTCAAGGCTTCAGGTGCCCAGGTATGTGTGAATATACCTTTCAACTATTCACACAAAATCTTAAAAACTTAATCAAAGCAAGGAGTATCCAAATTGTAGGAGGATCCTGCATGCACTACAATCAATTCCCAGGGTGTCTTGGAGTCCAATGGAACTCTAACATTCTCATAACTTACATAACCAGGCATCTAGCTACACAGTGGGCAGCCCTTTTATTCTCTGCTCACAAATCTCTGCTTAATCTCTAAAGATCTTGTTAGATAACATGGACCGAGACAGCTCAATTTATACAGTGGCCCTTAAATCTGCAGCCAGGCCTTGAGATCAGCTTAGTATGGAGTAGGCATGTCAGTACATTTCCTGTTGACCTACTCTACCAGCTCGCTCACCTGTATGATGAATTATAAGACTTCAAAACTCAAAAGAACAGTGAGCAGTAATGGCAACTCAAAGAATCTTAAGATGCTATGGGCTTTAAACAGAAAGAGAATCAAGTCACTCCAGAACTTTATTTTGGTAGGACAAGATCACTTAGAAAAATGCAGACAACCTCTAGGCACGATGTAAGCCTACTTGAGCATGGGACACAGCCCACCTCCGATCACATTGCTCAGCACAATCCAGACGATGATGCTGTAGAGACACAAAGGAGATACAAGATGGTCCAGATCCAAGAAGCCAGAATGCTGCCAGGTCTTTATCGTCTCTAAACTTATCACCAGTGTACATACCACTGTTGAGAACACACACACCATTGGTATAACATAACCTCCTCTGGGTAAAAGGTGCTCAGAACATGAGATTTTGCTGGGGGAGTAGGGTGTGTGTGTAAAAACATCTTGCCCATCCTTTAAAAAAAAAACTTTATTACTAAGTGGCAATCAGGACTTGTTCATAACACACCAGATACAAAGAGCCTTAGGAGGAGCCCTGTACAAAGGCAAGTCCTACAGCACTCCGCTGCAAAAGGAAGGCCCACATCTGGCTACCCAGACTGTCAGATGCCTGCACGCACCCACATCATGAAAATGAACACAGTAGTCTCTATGGGTGCCTTGTTCTCCCCTACATCACCCAGAGAACCAGCTCCCTGCAGGGGCATCTAAATTCACACACACACACACACATACACACACACACACACACACCTAGGACCTGTTTCAATTTTCTATAGTTCAAAGTTTAAACTATGATGATCTCAGTCATAAACAAAAACTTTGATGGTTAAAAAAAAAAAAACAAAAACCCAAATGCTGCTTTTAACTTGAATTCCAATGCTAATGACAAAGACAAATTTAATTAACCAAAAACAAGGTAAGTGAAAAAAGAGGCAGTCTTTTTGTCCTACTGATTTAACTCCAACAAACTGCATCTGCAAACAGGAATCAGGATTTCCTTCTATCAATGCCTAAGAATACATAATAATCTCAAACCAAAGGGATAGGAAAGCCCACAACAGTCCAGAGTTTCAAGAGGCCCCATCCCTACTACCACAGGAACATCCTAAAAATGTTCGTCAAAATGACCCACACAAGCAGGCCAGGGTCTTTGTTTTGTGTTCTGGACAGTGCCTGGAACACAGTAGCATAAAGATACTACTTGCTGGACTTTCTGGGAGAGATGAAAGAGGACAGCAGTCAAAAAAATTTTTTTAACCAAAAAGAAAAAAAAAAAAAGACCAATAAGCTAAAAATGGGTTATCTATTCAAATTCTAGTTGTTTAAAAAAATTATTATTATCATGTCAAACTTGAACTGCTGAATCTTTAAATGTTAAGAAAGTCTGTAAGCTTGCCAAAAAGAGAAATACCTTGCAAAAATAACAGGCAACCTCCCTGCTGAGAGCGTCTAAAAATAGAGTGGAGCTAATGGGTGATGCTTTAAGTGGGCAGGTTAAAGATGACTCTCCCAGCACTTGGGATGACACTCTTACCAGGCCAGATTTGAATCACAAATTCTGAGCCATGAACTTCAGCATTCCACTGCTGGCCTCCTGAGATGATCTGGGTGTAGACCATATTGCTCAGAACAGAGAGAGACAAGGGCTCAGAGGGTGGGGGTGGGAGTGGGCATGTGGGATCCACAAAGCCTAGTCTAGGCCAGACAATTTTGGTTTGAGGAATGACCTCTGATATGTGGAATCATCCCCAAAACTTCCAGAAAGGACAGAACAAATTACAGCTCTGGAATCTGGAAAGGGGAACAGCCAAGGAGGCCATACAGAGGGGAAGATGTACAGCTCTCTAAGTCACAGGAAACTTACAGCAGTGCAGACCACCTCTAACAGACATGCAGTGAACCCCTCCAGGAGGGGACAACCCTCTCTCTACCATAGTAAGTCTGCACATCAAGACATTCACTTTAATATTCCTGACCTCTAAATGGGTCTATTCTCTGGATGCTCTTCCCACTAACTGTAAGGTCTCGCTAGTTTTCTCACTAATGAGTTAAGTACCAGCTTTAACACTATTCACCCTTATATTTGTATGAGAGCAGCAATCACACTTTTGAGAATCATCTTCTAAGGGAGTGGGAATAGGAAAGACAGTAGAATGAATCAGACATCACTTTCCTATGTCCATGAAGGAATACCCAAGCAGAGGAATCCCACATGTGTACAGCCACAGGAATGGGAGTTATATTCCATATATATTAATATGTCAAGTCCAGTCTACTGTCATGTATAACTAAAAAGAATAAAAGAAAAAAAATCATCTTCTAATACTTACAGAGTCTTTCTTCTAAGGGGAGGTAAAAATTCAAATTAAGCTAAAACATTCACTATATTCCAGTCTAAATTTTACCAATTTTGATGAAGAAGATAGTGATACACAAGAATGAACCACAGAACTAACTGAAGCCTAGCACTTGCTGATCTTAAATTACAGCTTGCATCCTGTCCTGTGGAACCAACAACTGTCCTGGGTTGCACCTTACCACATTCCTTTTCGATGTCAAACTCTCCATTTAAAACTGAGCATGTGTCCCTGTGTTCCCTCTGATACAGATCACCATAAATAATAATGCATTTGGGTTGATTTTTTAGCATTTTTCTCTGTTTCACAAAGATTGTACATTTATCAAGAAACTAAAATATTTCCATCTGTCAATTTTCTTCCTGTTCAAAAAAAATTCCTATAAACATTTTATTACCACTTACAGGAGACCTTATTACTCATTCTCCTGATTCTTATTTTTCAGCTGCAATTATTCATCTCTACCTCTCTACAATTTATCAAGGATGTCAAACACTTTTGAGATGTGGATATCTGATGCTAGTTTCCATGCAAGACAACTCTGTTTCAATGCCAAAGAGAGTTTGTAAATCCTCAAAACAAGGAAAAAAGCCACTACGGCACTCTTTCTTCTAAAGGAGAGTTCCCAAATGTCTTGGTGAAACCCCCTTTAACTGTCAAATCCAAAAGAGTAAAGACAAGAAATATGTAGATTCTTCCCAAAATATTTTAGGACTGGAAGCATATGTTAAACTAACCAAATCAAATGTCTTCAGAATCAAAGTCTAAATCATTCTTGCTCTAGAAGGTAAAAATGGAAAAGAAAAAAAGTAATAAGCTCAAAGAACCATAGGAAAGCTACTGGTGTCTGGTCACTGAAGCTTAAAGATGTGCAGAGCCTGGCTTTGCCACTAGCTGGGTGTTCTGCCAGCTCACACCTGCCTCCCCTAAGCGGCACAAAGGACGTGGAGAATTCCTCTGGAAACTTTCTGGTAAGCAACCATATTAAGGCTCCCAGCAAAGAGCCCTCCATATGATTGATCCTGGGCTGTGCTTCCCAAAATAACCTGTTCCCTTGGAGCCTGGGTAATTATGCACAAGACATGGCTCAGTGACAGGGCACACCCCACTGCTGCTCAGAGTTGGGCTTCAGTATTGTACTTTCCTCACTCTCCTCTTGAGCATGAATCAAGCTTAAGGAAAAGCACACAGTTCCCCCTCAGGCCGTCCAGCAACTGGGGAAGCAGTTTGTACAGCAAAATAAATATTGTTTAATTCAACTTCACCCTACTGTTACTATTTTCGGGGACCTAAATAAATGGCTGCTATAAAGAGGGAAGGACGTGTTCACTTAGAAGGAAGCAGTTCTTGTAATACATCCTATTTCCTGCACTGCACCAGTCAGGTGCACCCGCTCAATCCTCACAAGGGGAGAACTCTGTGAACATATGGTAAACCAGGGAAGCTGGGCATTCCCAAAGTTCCTGCTGACTCCACACGAGAGGGAACAAGGCTGGGCTTCCCCAGCAAGAGGGCTCATGCTGCCTGGAGAGTGTTCATGAAAACACAGATCCTACATACCTCGTGTCCTGGGCCACTCTAGCAGTTACAGTATAAAACACAAACGTGTGCTTACATACTATGGCATAAAGCAGTCTGGTGGGCACATCGCCAACTCTGCTTTTCCTTTAACAATTTCTTTTCTACATATTCATTCCTTATGCAGCCATTTAAAAATTATCTCAGGGCTGTGGGTGTGATTCAACAGCAGAACACCTGCCTGTCAGGCATGAGGCTCTGGATTCAACTCCGAGCACCAAAGGAGGGAAAAAAAGTAATTGAGGAAGGTCCATAAAACTTGTTGGCCTAGATTCATAACCTTGTCCCCTCTGTGGTCTTCTGCAATTTTGCTAGTAGCTCCTAACTGTGGACAGGGACTACTTAAACTGGACATGACCCAGCAAACTTAGCTTTCTGAAGCTTATCACTCAATGAACTGCTAAAGATTTTTAAAGTTTCATATTAAAACCCCTAAATCAACATCACATTTTAAAATCCTAATGCAGAAGTGACACACTGTCTGAGAACCAGTACCACAGAAGAGAAACCCTTCTGCGTCTCTAACATCCAGTCATGGCAAGAAAGCCACTGACACAGTTTTCACACGAAGCATCTCTGACAGTTTTCCCTGCCTCCCTACCCAGTCCTTAAAGGACCCTAAGGGCAACTGTGGCTTAAAGGAAAACACCTCATTAAATATGATTTTATCAGACAGCAAATATACTTATCATTTCACCCCCAGATTTTCAAGTCCATGAACACAGAAATAAATTCTTCTAATCTGGCAAAAGCCTGAAATTGTTAGAACATAGCTAGAGACCTAACTTGGGTAAGGGGCTCAGACTGAAATATTTAACATTTAGTTTTTCAGATGTGCAAAGTAAGTATCCTTAATGTCTGGCACAAATTAATATCAAATGGTATGAAATGTGAGTATATTTATAAAACCTTAAAAATAAAAATATACATATAAAATATCAAAATTATAACAGAAACCCACATTTAGAGGGTGACTTGGGCCCCAGGAGGCCTCTAGGAAGATGCGTGGTCCCATATCCCTCCAGCCCCTGGGCTCATCCCTCACAGCAGTCTGCAAGGCTTGGTCTATATTATAAGCTCATGAATTAGGACATTCAAAAATACTTGGTATGGGCTGGGGTTGTGGCTCAGTGGCAGAGCTCTTGCCTCACATATGTGAGGCACTGGATTCGATCCTTAGCATAAAAATAAGCAAACAAAAATAAAGATATTTTGCCAATGTATAACTAAAATAAATAAATAAATAAAATTGTCTCATTTCTATAAAAAAAAAATACCTGGTATGTATACTTGAAATCTCACTTCACTAATATCTACATTTTTTTGAAGTTCAGTACTTCAATACAAGACAGTATTTTGAGAAAGGGTATCACTACTCTCTGTATGCATTACCTGGGTGCCAGCACTGACCTTCCAAAAGGCTGCCTTGTATCGTTCCTTGGAACAAGTGACCTCAGTTAGTAGTCATCACTGGGTCACTTCTGAGAGTCAGAAAGTTGCTAGGTAAAATCCTTTGGGACAACAGCCACAAACAGGATTATTCTGAGCAAACCAGGACATGGGATCCTTCAACCTCATTTCATCTCATAAAGAACAGGGTCCTCAAAGACGACATTCCTTGCACAAAGCCATGGGACTGTTGTGCTGCTTCTCATGCAGTTTTTCATCTTTCAGGATCAGAAGGAATCTTGTAAGGAAAAAGATGGCCCAGAACTGCTGCAAATATGTCCCCATCTCTTTTCTGGGGCCACTGTGACACACACATGTCTAAGAGGGTGAGGGCCTGTTTTGTGTGTAATCACAATCTCCAGAAGCAGTCTTAACCATATGAAAAATAACCACTCATGCAGAACCATTTCCACACCTGTCCTGTTTCCTCTCCAGGGATGGAGGAGGAAAATGATGCATCAGCATCATTTTCAGCATCCTCAGACACTGTTCCCACCTGAACAAAGTCTCAAATTCAGGCTCTCCTCAAAACAGGGACAAGAGTGGTCAGAGGTGCTAAGAGGACTGATCCTCAAGCCTGACAGAGGGTGGGGTGGGATCAGAGGGTCCACCTTCTCAGTCCTCTTAACATGCAGCACATGCCCTGAGAGTACCAATGCCCAGGGTGCACAGGGTCAACCTCCACATCCACCGGATATTAAAAGGCCTGGCTTCTGCCCAAGTGTTTTATTAGCACGGCTCTACTCTCTTATCCTACTGAGTCTGAAATTCACCAGAATCAGACAATAGGGTTACTATCCTTAAAAACGTCTCTTTCTAAGTACTGGTGATTCCTGAAAGGCAGGTCTTGGGAATCTCAACTTTTTAGGAATTAAAATGTAAGTCAAAGGCATGAAAAATCATTAGAATGGGAAGGACAGGGCCAGTTCCCAGGTGGGGAAGGGAGCATCCGTGCAGAAGGAAGTGCAAGCCCTAGGGAGGAGCCAGGCTTTCCAAACTCAGGGTAGTGAGTCCCCACTGCTGCTCTCTTTCGGAAAGCATCTGTTAGCCACAAAGGCTCTGTCTGTTCCTTTCGCAATCGGGCAGCCCCAGCTCCCCAAACCAAGCTCCTCACCAGTTTCCTTCAGAGGGATTTCTTACTTTCTCTTAGCTTTTGTGGGTGCTTGAACATTTCCATAATGAGAAGTTAAATAAAAGCAAAGCAAGATTTTTTTGAATGTAAACTGAGTTCCTGCTGCTGCCACATCCCTACTGGCTAGGCTACATCCCCACAAAGCTCTGCTCTGGTAGCACTCCTGTAGCCTTGCAGGGGGTCTTTGGGGGCAATGCTGGTCTGTGCCCTCACCTGAGTAGGCAACACAGACACCAGGCCTCTTGACTCTGGCTTCTTTCAGAACTGAGTAGGACATACAGCAGCTAACTTCACTGATGCGCCCTACATGGCTGTCCCCGACTCTGCCTGGGTGGCTTCTCTGTGGCCCCTGCCGCCGCCTCTGGCATTTCTGGTGAACAAAGCAAACCTTAGAGATCCAGCTGGAGGAAACCTTTGAATGAAAGTATGCACCAAGCCTCAAAGCCCAGTATTTTCATTCCCTCAGATGTTTCCAGCTGACAAGTTGAGAAATTAAAAATTCAGGGATACACACAAACTTCCACAAAAGCAGAACAGGTCTGATAAGTTAAAAAGTAGGAATAATGGATTCCAGGCCTCTACTCTGAGCTATTGGTTATAAATCTGAGTAGAAAGTAACAAACAGCCCTGAGTTCAATTCCCAGTGCCAATCCCCACACATACAAAAAGAAAGTAGCAAACAGAAGGTTAGTGGTTCAAAGCCTGGCCCCTGGAGCAAGCAGCCTGGATCTGAAGTCCAGTTCTATCACAAACCAAAAATACGCAATAAAATAATGAACATCTTAATTATTTTATAAAACTTCAATTGTGATATGGAGCCTTTCAAAATTTAGACAAAATCCTCTGCATTTTCCAGCTACAACTTCCCAACATCAACCGCCACTAGGCAAGTTACTTAGCATTCCTAGCTAAAAAATTGAAGATGACAAGGCTTATCTTTCACAATTATTTTGAAGATCAAACAATGTATTGGGTTAAAATAGTGCCTGGAAATTCTCAGTAACAGTTGCTTCTCTGCTTTACACAGTGAATGGTTTGGGATACTAGGGATGATATGCCAAAATCCCTCCCACACATACCTTTTTAAAATCCACTGGCGAAAATCCTACATTAAAATATCACTTTTACTGTCTGAGTGGAATTTTTCTTGTACTGGTGTTACATCGAGGGGCGAGAGATCCTTCTACTCCCAAATCTAACATAAAAAGCCAAAGTATGCAATAGAAAAATCATATTTCATAAAATTGCAATAACAAGAGAGAAATATTACAGTTTCTAAAATGTAAAATACAGTTTGCGTGTTTCCAAGTGACATCTTTCCCCACAGACTCTGCCTCCCCTCAAAAATGTGTTTGCTTCCAAATTAAAAAAAAAAAACACTAAGGGTAAATATCTAAGCTGATTATAATACTTTATGTCTTTCACTTTTTCATGACTGATATTCTCAAATACCCTTCAATAACTGTTTTTTAAAAACCTTGAAGCAAGACACCTAAATGAGAACAATAATTATTTCCTTAATTTCACATATGATAAAATGGAAGAAGGAAAATCTATCTTGGAACTTAATTCTACCCTGGGAATAGTTAAGATGAAACATTTGATTTCTCTAGTAACCCTACAAACTTACAGTGACATCTTCCTAAAGAAAGCCTATCAATGGCCAGTCCAAGTACAGAAGGATATAATGTCACAGATTCAAGCACATCACCCTAAATAACTCCTTACAGCTTTTTGCTTCTTTTGAAGATATAAGTTGCCTATTGAGCTAAAATACACCCCATTACACAATGCCAAAGCCCCTGGGCTTCTGTTCCAGCGACTAATGTAACTCAAATGCCAGATCCAGGCTGACTGGCAAAGTTCTAACAGAATACCAAGGCAAGACTTCTCCAGAAAGAAAACCAAAGACATTCCTGACAGCTCAATTGGTTCCAAGATGTCTAATACATGCATGTTTTCATCCAGAAAAGCAAGGCTTCCACATTCAGTTAATGTCACTGCTTCCTCCAGAGTCCTCTATTTTTAGCTCACTCTGGTACCTTCCTGGTAAATCCTCTTCCATTTTTCCCTCCTGTAGCATCAACCTCTACACATACGCAGATAACATCTTTACCTAAGTCTCTAGCTTGACCTTCCTCCAGAGTACTTCCATTGGGTATCAAGCCCTCCATTCAAATCCCTCATTTTTAACCAATCCTCACACTCTCCTGTTTCCCTCAAATGAATACCAAAGGCATTAGAGATAAGGACAAAAACTAATCAGAATTCAGTTTTACAGTCTGGATGTTTTGTGGTATTGGTTGAGGACTTTGAATGTACTCCCACAATAGTGGTAAAGTGGTTTTATTGGGTTAAACTATAAGAAACTGCAATTTGGGAAGTTGAAATAGCATGGAGAATCTCATATGGTTCCATATTATATAAAATATCTCAAAATTCTAATCAAGAGCAATGATATTGCATAAATAATTAAATAATTAAATAATTACCATTCTCACATCTTGTTTGACTAGCATGAAGCAACCTGAATACTCTCGAAGAGGGCTAGGGATATAACTAAGTAGTAAAGCAACTGGCTATTGTATGTAACGCCCTGAGTTCAGCTCTCTCCAGTACTGCAAAAACAAACCATCCTTATGACAGAGAAGATGGATTTCTTGATTAACCTTTGTCATCTCAATCACAATTATCTGTGCAAAATTCAACTGTAGCTTCATATTAAATATTGCTCCCATTTGCCCAAAATAATCTCACATTTACCAATTTGCCCATTTGGTTCTCACAACCACTAAAAAAAAAAAAAAAAGAGAGCTTTAGCAAGCTAGAATGCCTTTTAACAAAAAAAAGTCGTAATGGACACCAAGAATAATCTACTTTCAATGTACAATCATTGTGGAAATTTTGACTAATACATTTACCCCCTGGCAAAAATCAAACAAAACAGGTTGACTCTGGGGTCCAGGGTGGGTATGTGCTAATGCTGTGCATGCGGAAACTTCCCCAGGATGGCACACTCACCCTCCACAACTGTGGAGCATACCATATCTTCAAAATTTGTTCATGTTTTTATATACAAAAGCACAATTTTAAATTTATATTTATCTGAATCATAAAATGAATTCTGAGTTTTAAGTAGGTAAAGATTTTCAATTTGGAAAAAAAACAGTCATTTTAATCAAATTTAGGTTACCAGAATTTTTTGAATAAATATAACGACATATTTTATTATAATTTAAATAAATCTGCATGTATGATATTTTTCAATTCCAACTTTAAAAACAAATAAATGAGCAGCTTGTCTCTGAAGGCTCAGTATTAAAACAATCAAGTCAGAGAATTTTATTACTGTGAAAACTTACTGAGAAAATAAGAAAACATTTCTTTAAAGCATCATACAACAAGTATAAGATGGAGTTAATACATTCATAGCTCAAAGAGTTATAAAGTCTATAAATAAAACCTAATTGTTTAATATTTAACTTTAAAAACTAATCATACTGAATTTTTTTCCAGAAAGGTGATTCATAAATCCTTTAGCCAACTAATGTGAGTGAGAAGCACCAGGACCACAGAGCACTATGGTTCCCAGCCTGGCAGGCCCAGGAGCACAGTGACAAGGGGCTGTGTCCTGGGAGGCAAGCCTCCAGAGGAGGGATACAGAGGGAGAATCCCCTGGGGTGAGGAGCCAGAGCTGTGCAGAAGGCAAGCTGGTAGGGGGAGCAAGGGTGAGGGGCAGCCTGCAGGGTAAGACCTTGAAGAACCTGCAGGAAAGGGTCAGCAGATAGCTGCAAGCATAGCTGGTCTCAGGCTCCAGGACAGGGCAGAACCCTCCCTGAGGCAGTGAAGAACCACAGAGGTGCCTTAAGCAGGCAAACAGCAGGGCCCAGCTTGAGTCTTCTCAAAATCATTCTTGCCAGCATGGAGGAGAAAGGGCTGAAGACAGGCAGGATTACTGGGAGAGTGGCAGAACAGGAGACCACCAGGCCTGGACAGAGAATGCAGAAGGCCTGGCAGCACACATAGGAGGAAGGCAGGTCCAGACTGGGGAGGCCATGGCTGGCCCCTGTGGGAGAGAGGCAGGTGTCAAGGGCACTCCCAGGTCTCTGACTAGATGCCTGGGAGGACTTTCCCATTCTTCTCCAGAGGTCCAGCAGGAGGGGTACCCTGGAGCACCCTTACTTCCTCCTCTCTGCCAGCAGGAGGGGCACCCTGGAGCACCCCTACTTCCTCCTCTCTCTCTGTGCTTCTCACCTTCCCCAAACTTGAACTTGGGTCAGCTCTCTAAGGGCCAGTATGGTGTCAATTCTCTTGCCTGGCCCCTCGAAAAACCACAATGAAGGCCTGCATGAACAACTGTGCTTGCTGTGCCCATTTATATGTCACTCCTCCACAGGATTACAGGTTAAAACACCTCCTGGTTTCCCACTTAGAAAACTGTGGGGTGGGTGCGTCTGGGTGTGTCCACAAAAACTCTCCTCAGACTTCTCAGAAAGACCCAATCCTTACACATTAGATGTCCTTCCTTTGCAATGTGTCTAGCAGAGCACCTAGCAAGCTTTCTCCTCATCTTCATTTTTCTGTTCTTTCTGGAATCATCAGTGCTGTTCCCAGGGAAACGCAGTGAGTTCTGACTGTCCTCCAGCGATCCCGCTGGATCCCGCAGGAACTCCTCTGCACATCAGGGCGTCTCCCGCCCACTGACTGCCTGTAGGTGTCTCCCAGCTGTGGTGGCTTAGTGTGGGACTTTTGACAGTTTTCTGAGGCTGCATCAATTAAGGTTTCCAGCCTAGGCCCAACCCCTCCCTTTCTCGTGGGAGATCTTATTTTGAATTCAAGATTCTTACTTGGTGAATCTGATGGAAACAGCAGGGCCTACCCCAGGACCCGTCACAGTGCCCTGGACAGGACTCAAGGACAGTGATTTTTCCTCATCACAACCAGTGATTCTCCAGGACACCATGTCTGACAGTCCTCGGGTGAGTATGGAGGTTTCCTGAGGCTCAAAGGAGATTCTGCTTCTACCTTCTGCATTCTCTGTCCAGGCCTGGTGGTCTCCTGTTCTGCCACTCTCCCAGTAATCCTGCCTGTCTTCAGCCCTTTCTCCTCCATGCTGGCAAGAATGATTTTGAGAAGACTCAAGCTGGGCCCTGCTGTTTGCCTGCTTAAGGCACCTCTGTGGTTCTTCACTGCCTCAGGGAGGGTTCTGCCCTGTCCTGGAGCCTGAGACCAGCTATGCTTGCCGCTGTCTGCTGACCCTTTCCTGCAGGTTCTTCAAGGTCTTACCCTGTAGGCTGCCCCTCACCCTTGCTCCCCCACTTTGCCTTCTGCACAGCTCTGCTTCTACCTCTTCCTCTGCCCTTCTCTCATCAAGAACTTTGACTGCCCATGAAAACCTCTCTCAACCTGCAGCCCTGCCTTCACATGCTTGGGACTCTGCCTCCTCAGTATGGTAGCGCATTTCCTGCACCAGGTGATGATGTGTTCTGTAAATATTGAGCTTCCCCTCTGGACGCAATCTCTTGACGGATCAGCAGACACTGCTGCTTGTCAGTACCACCATCTTGAGTGCTAGGCCAGGAGCTCTACCAGAAGGACCACGTCAGCCTGACCAGATCCATCAACGGCTTACTGTGGAACAACATGTGCTTATCTGATCCTTCCACAATCCCTCGGATCACTCTCAAATGGACGCCTTCCTTGTCACCATGCCTACTGTCCCCTCCTTCTAATCCTCACAGTGTGCCCATAGACCTACAGTGGTTCCCCCAGCCTCAGGCCCTTCCATGCAGACTGATACTGAAACGGCAAGCTCCTGAAAGTATGGCTCCTCCCAGCTCCAAAGACCTCTGCACAGCCTGCAGAAGGAGTCTGCACCACCCTGGCATCCCAGGCCCACTGAAACCCAGCTCTGTCTTCTCTCTAAATTTGACTCTGCATCTTTGGCTTCACAAAGCCTATCTGCTCTTCACACTTCCTCAAACTCATCAGGAGCCACAGACAATCCAAGAATACAGAAAGAGGTAGCTTCGGGGACCCAAGTCAGCCCATGTGGCCACTGAGTTACTTCCCTCTACATGCTTGCCTCTGCACTTGTTGCGTCTCTGTGTATGAGTGAGGCATCCTCATCAGTGCTAAAGGGGTACATAAACATGCTGTATTCCACCAACCAATCCCTGCCTCTCTCCAAACAAAACAGGTTTCTCACACGTTTTCTCTAAACAAGAAGGCAGTTCCTCCTGCTCCACTCAGCCAACAGTGCTCACTCAAGGAGGCCCTATCAGACCTACACCCCTGTAAGCACTTCCTCATTATTGTTCACCTACAATGATTCTCCTTGTTCGACCTCCTATCATTTTTATTCTTTAGACAATCCAGCACTTAATATTAAACAATTTCTTATGTTCTAAGTTTTTGATATGTAAATCCAATCTTCAAAGGTACATGGAGGAAGGGAGGGCTAGAAAGTGATTTTTTTTTTTTAATGGAAGAGTTTCAGTTTGGGATGACGGAAAAAGTTCTGGAAACGGACAGTGTGATACAATAATATGAAGGTACATAATGCCACTGAATTGTGCACTTAAAAATGGTTAAAAAAATGGTGAAATGTTTTATACATTTTATCCCAATAAAAAGTACATTGCAGTCACTAAGGACCAATCTTTTACTTCATAATCTCTCACAAACCCAAGTGTAGACCTTATTATTATTAGATCATTTGAGAAAATAACAACTATTGCTGCACACAAGGTAATAATGTTTGAAAATTGATGGATTTATGTAGTGTATAAAGCCCCTTCAATATAAATCAGTTCATCCACTGGATCCAGACAAAAACCCTATAAGATAAGAAAGACAGGGTTCTACCTTTGTCTCCTGGCTGCACAAATCAATAATCAAAAGGTAGAGAGACCCAGCTGTGATCACAGAGGACTAGTCAGAGCTGAGAGTCATGGGGATTTCATGAGAATCATCTGGATCTTGTGAATCAACAGCTTGTTTTGATTTAGCTACACAACATGCATCTTCCAGTTAAAACCCAGGCAAGAGCATGCGTCACTAGCTGAGAGCAGCCTCAACCATGCCCCTTTAAGGGGCAGCTGCTCCCACAAAACACAGAGGGGCAGTTCCCAGCTCTGTGTGACCCTGGACTCATGGGCAGCTCTTCCTGCATATACACACTGCCTGAGCCAATGCAGCTAGGAAGGCCAGCCAGTCAGGAAGCTGCCCCAAGGAGAATGGGCCACTTCAACAGGGAAGGTGCAGAACTTGAATCTCTGGGGACACTATGAAGATCAATCAGAACTCAGAAGAGTTTATCATGGGGCCATATACAAATTAAGATGTAAGGACCCTTTAGGTATGGAAAAAGTATCTCCTTTCACTTCCTGCTTGGTTAAGAACATGTACATCAGCACTGCTGCTCTGACAAGGCACCTCCTGCACAGGCTTCCACGGAGGCAAAGACAGACTGTGCTCCCTCATCCAGGGGAAGTTCATTTCTAGACTTCAATGCTCCAGAAGCCAGCGGTTCACCCTGGAGACAGCCTAAGTTACCTGAAATTGATATCCCTAACCTGCATCCTGTAGGGCAGAAGATTCTACTTCCAGTAGTAAGACCAGCATTTCAGTCTTTTTTACTACTTAAAGTGCTGCACCCTTGACACTGCAGGCACCCTTCCCCTGTCTGTGAGCTGTATGAAAGAAAAGACAACTATCTTTACAAGCACTGTAAACAGCCCTGCCACGGGCACTCAGCAGCCCCTGACAGGTGAGGTGGGCACTCAGGTTGCCTCTGTCTACATGTACTAAGTCCAGCATCTTCTGGAGGACCTTTTGTGAACAGCACAACACTTTTACAAGTCCTTCTGCAGCAAGGCATTCCATATCAGGGAACAAGGATTACCATAGTCCGCCAGACTCTCTGAACTGTGGGTATAATTAGGCACTGTATCCATTAGAGCCCACGGACGTCATCAAGTGCCACCAGCATTTGTTGACAGATCGCATACCCAGCATATCACTAAATGGCAAGTGTGGAGAAGGTAGCCCACAATAGAAACAATGGCATCTTGTGCTCGCCATGTTCCAACAGTGTGTCTCATAGGACATAAATAGAGGCCACCGCTCTGGCTGGGTTGAGCTCCTGGTTCCACATTATTCCACTGACTTGAAATGGAAAGAAAGTCTCCTGTGGATCTGTACAGGTCTAACAAAGTTCCCCTACCCTAGCATCTACAACATTTTATCTACCTTAAACATGAGCTTTTTAAAACTCTCCAGCATTATTTTGCACTGAGATCAGCAAGTATGTTTGCTTTTTCATAACATACTTTACTTCAAGTGCTACACTAACAACAAAGTCACACAGGAATCCCAAACCTAAACAAAATAACAATGCCATTATATCCAAAAATATTGTAAATATATAAAAATTAAATACAGCAAAAGACACTTCAATGTGACCTTTGGATATGGATATTACCTGTCTCTCACAATCTCACAATCATCTAAAAAAATCAACAGAAACCTCTGGGATCAAACTGCTACTATAAAAAAATGACAGCCTGTCCTGTTCCTTAGCTATTTTGCTATTTCCAGTAAGAAAAATCCATCTTTGAAACAATATAGGAGCTGTTTTTTTTTTAATCCATGAAAAAAACGCATTAAAAATTGGGAAACTTAAAATGAAAGCAATGCATTCACTGTTAAAACTAAACTTCTTCTTAACTCTTGCTGACCTATGATGCATGGATGAACCCAGACAACGGCCCAAAATCCTCAGGCCGCATGCTGCCGTCAGAATGCACCCTTCAAAACTGTGGAAAGCTAGAAACTTAGTTGTTCTTTTCAGACTCAACTTCTATATACTTTTCTGTCTCTTGTTTCCATGAGATAGTAAAAGGCTTATGGAACTAAAACAGAAACTGAAAGATAGCTAAATAGGAGCTTTACAATAATAATGGTAAAGGCTATTTTCAGAGAGATGGTAGACAAGAGAAATCGTGTTATAAAAATAGTGCTTGGCTATTTGATAATTATCCAAATATGGGACTACTCTCTTTCCAGCTGTCTATAGGGAGAGAAGGGCAGGCTGCATGTTTTCCACCATCATGTATTTATATCATACCATCAACCACAGTAGCTGCTACAGAGATTGCCAGGCACCTGTGGTCAACACAGATTATCCTCTTAAAAAAGCAGGCCCTTAAGAAGAAAAGCCACCTTGCACTGTACCCAGAAAAATAGGAGAAAGCACAGGACACTTGACTTTAGCCATGATGCTGTTATCATAAGGCTGGGTTAGCAGGTCTCTGACCTCATGCCTGCCCAGCCAGGCTCTGTGCCCAGCCAAAGAGGAGGCAAGGTTTGGCCCTTTGGTGCGCACCCACTATTTGATCTCGCCAAGAGGATCAAGAAGAAACTTGAAATAATGGAATGTTCCATTGGGCCCCAGAGAGCACCAACCAGGATGGGCAGGGAGCTCTTGGAAGCTGGCTGACTCCTTCATCCCTGTGTGCTTACCTCAATGAACTATAAATAGAGTGTGAATAATTATTACTTGACTGCTGAACTCTAGTGTTCTACAGCATCCCTCTCCAATGAGGCGCAAACACTAAATGACTGTCCCTGACTCTTCAGAGGTAGCCCTGCGAAAGTTGGGACCAAGGTGCTGTTCCCCTGGCCCTGTTACTGGGGAGAGACTGGCTTGAGGCGAATGGACACAACAGAACCAGTAGATTATAACCCTGCGACCAAGGTCACAGACTCAAAGCGGTGAGAGAGTCCGCAGCAGACCTGGGACTCTCAGATTCTAGACTGATGCAAGCTGGTGTGAAAAACACACAAAGCACTATTCTTCTGTCAACGTTTTTCGGTTTGCCATTCTTATGTCACTTAAACACACACGTTTCTGTTTCTCTCTCCCCCCCCCCCGCCCCACACACATGTACGTGTCCAGTGCCCTGTCTGTCCCTGGACATGTTCTCCTTTCTGATGGTGAGCGGGGCTGCAAGGACACAGGTCAAGTCACCACCTCCACAGGGCGCCCTCTGGCCTGCTGACCTTCCTCTGCTGCTTCTCCCAGGCGGGGTCCAGCAGCAGGTCGCGGTCCCATTCCTCCTCCTGGATCATGTACTCATCGTCATCGTAGACGTAGTTGTACTGCACGCCGGGCTCTATCTGGTTCATGGCGATCGATCGGGGCTGGGGCTGCGGCGCGGCGAGGGGGCGCGGGTCTCGACAGGTGAACGGAGGGACGCTAGGAGGCGGGAGGCGACCTTGCGGCTGCTCTGGGCGGCTTGGCGGGGCACTGGGTCTCAGCACAAGCACCAGCTCGAGCTGGGAGCAGCTGCGCTCCGCTTAATAGCCGCGCCGCAGGTCACGTGCCGCCGCCGGCCCCGCCCTCTGCGCACGTGCCGCCGGCGGCCCCGCCCCGCCCCGCCGCGCACGTGCCGCGGGCCGAGGCAGCTCCGCTCACCCTCTGTCGCCGCTTCCGAGCACCGCTCCTGAGGGTTCCCCGGGGCCCTCAGGGCCCCGCGAGCCGCCGGCCCACGCTGCCACCCTCTTCTGCTCCTTTCCGGCTTGCGGCAGGTGGCCTGCGGGCGCGCCTGAGCCGGTCCCCCCCCTCCCGGGTGGGTTTGAGTGGGCCTGGGTCTCGGAACACGCGGGCAGGACCAAGTTCTCCGTGTGTCACTTGCACCATCACGTTTTCTGTGCGTTTCCGCGCATTCCTGTCCCCCTCTCCTGCACGCACGCACACACACACAAACACACACAGAGACACCCTAAAGTTCAAAAGCTGCAGAACCTTTCTATCCTCCAGCTCTCACCTGAGGAATTCAAGGCAGAGGAACTGCACGGACCGAGCCAAGGGCAGGAGGCGTCCGCTCTCACCTGCCAGCCATAAATTTAGGGAACTGACAACGGAGGACAGCAGCCCGCTTCCCCTTACAGTTCCATCTGTCCCCCAGTGTTGCCGCACGTACGTCTTCTATCTGGCCGGTGCTGCTTAGCTGTTCCCCACCAGTAACGCCTGTGAAGGAAGCAAAACAGGACCCTAGAACACGCGGAAAATTTAAGTCAATGATATATTAAGCACCTACTGTGAACCAGATACCGCAGTAAGTGTCTGGCTACATAAGCAAGTTCATAGGGCCTCCAGTTAAATTTATATCTGAATTGAATAATAGTTGCCCACGGATGCTAGAGGGTTGATTGTGGTTCTTGGCTACTCATTTGTTAACATGTTTCAAGATGAAAATATGCCTGAAATTATCATGTTCCTTATAAATTTTACATCATATACCTTTAATATCTGGAGCTTTGTGCAAAAATACTTTGACAATTAGCAAATATATTATACATTGCATTAAAATTTTTAAAAACAGCTGGGCATAGTGTGACACACGTCTAATCCTAGAGACTGAGGAGGCTGAGACGGAAGGATGGAAACCTCACAAACTTAGAGCCTATTTCAAAATAGAAAGGACTGGGGATATGGCTCAGTGAGTGCCCCTGGGTTCAATACCCCATACCAAAAAATAAAAATAACTTCAAAAACATTCTCACTAGGCTGCAAACTCCAGGCAGGCAAGGATATTGTCTTGTTAACAGGTAGCAAGCCCCAGCAACTACAAGTGTGTCTGCTGTATAGCAGGAGGTCAAAGGAAGAAATATTCCTGGAAACTGGTTGGAGTAAGTATCCCTGGAAACAGTGACAGAGCTAATTTGCTTGGTTTTAAATGTACATTTTCAAGTTTATATTCTGGATTAAAATTATAATCTCTGAACAAGTTTATCAATAAATCTTAACTATTAGAAATTGGATTAACAGCTGCAGAGTATTACAGTGTTAATCTTATTCTTCATAAATTATAGGGACTTCAGATTCCAGATGAAATGGAATAAATTGCACTAAATTTATCATCCTGCCTGAAATAACTGAAATCTGGGGGTTCGGGGAAACACATGAAGCAAAGATTTTCAAGACTTTGTCATCAAGCAAGAAAAGATGATGACCCATGAAAAGAGGAAATGAACAACACAGGCACTAGGATTGCCCCAACAATCTTGGAGAAAATTTTCAAGATGCACTATAATAAAGAAGAGCCCAGTCATAGCTCAGTGGTCTCTCTAAATTGAGGAGGGGCAGCTAAAGGTTATAAGACCAATTACAGGAAAAAAGAAAGTTGCAAAAAAGAGACAATCCTAGAGATTTATAGGACATCCCTCTAGAATCTGATCACTAAATGCTGAGAGAAAAAGCAGTAGAATGAATGATTATTGGAGCTCATAAAGGGCCAAAAATAATAATTCCTGTTTCTATTAGCCAGAAAGGTCAACCTCACAATTCACCAAGTAGCAGACAGAAGTAGTACTCAGAAGTAGAAGGAAATTAACTCTTGATTAAATGTTGCAGTGTTTTCCTGAAAAAAACCCAAAAGCAAGACCTAAAAGGATCAAACCAAGAACCATGTAACCATGTCCCCGAACACTCAACAGTATCTGTAGTAATATAAAAATATTCAACATTCAACAAGGTAAAATCTTCAAGTTCTGCCAAAATATTTTGCAGAATTTCTGCAAAAATATTTCATCCATGATATATTATGAAGGTGTGTGAAGGAGCAAGAAAGTATGATTCAAGATGAGGAAAACAATTGATTAATCAAAACAATTAAAATTGATGCAGATGATTGAATTAGTAGGAAGGAACAGTAATTGGTAAATTATTACTGTAATCCACATATTTCCGAAGCTGGAGGAGAGAAAACATGCAAAGTAGAGACATGGAAGATATTTTTTTTTAATCGTAAATCAAATTATCTAGCGATGAAAACTATAGAATCTGAGATTAAAAATGTTAAATGTGTTTAGCGACTAGTGAAACATTGTATAAGAAAAAATAAGTGAACTTGAAGACATAGCAACAGAAAACTTAGGAAAAAGGAGACTTGAAAAATGAGTAGAGGAGGAGCTGGGGTTGTGGCTCAGTGGTAGAGTGTTTGCCTGGCATGTGTAAGGCACTAGGTTCAATTCTCAGTACCACATATAAATAAACGAACAAAATAAAGGCCCATTTAGAAAAAAATAAAGGAATGTATTTTTTTTAATGAGTAGAGGATCAGTGAGACTTGAGAAAACGTCAAGCAATTTAATATCTTTCAGGAGTCCCTGAACTGGGAGAACAGAGAAGAAAAAGAAGTATGTGAGAAATTAAGAGGCAAAGTCAAGAAATTAGTAAGGGGACTTCCACCTCTGGCCAAAGTGGAAAAAGTGGAAATGGGGATCATCCTTCTTTCTGAAACTACAACAAATGACAAAGTATATGAAATTGATGTTTCAAAACGCTGGGCAAAAGGCAATGAAGAGCAGTAATGCTGAGTGATACAGATGAATCAGGCAAGCCCTGTCGGCGGTTGCCTCAGTTTACAGTCTTGAGTGTGCTACCAGACCACAGCATTGAGGTAGAATCTGGACTCTGCAAATTCAAAAGCTGAAGCTGAAAACATGGGGGAATAAGGACAGGGTATCAGAGTGGATAGGGCCAGAGACAGATCGCTGGAGATCTTTTGACTGTCCCACCTGTGGATTTAGCAGGATGCTGATCATAACATGCTTGTAAGGAGAGCACCCAAAGCCAAGGAAAGATCTATCTGAAAGGGTTAGAGGGCCACATGGGTGCCTGCTCCCAAGAGTTAGGCTGGAAAAACTCAATAGTTCACAGAATATTTGGTAGGATATTTGGAAGATCTTGCCTTATTAGTGCAGAATAATTAGCCCTAGTGCTTCAAAACTGGCTTAACACATCATAAAAGCAATACACAAAGAGATAAACTTGTTTCCAAGTGACTAAATCATACAACAAAACTCAGGATGATCTGCAGCATTGCAAAATCACCCAGCATTTGACAAGTTGAAAATCGTGGTATCCAGCATCCATTCGCAGATCACCAAGCATACAAAGCGGCCTGAAAACACACCCGCGATAAAAAGAACAGCAATCTATAGAAACTGACCTAGGGCTGACACAGATGTCAAAGTTAGCAGACAAGGACATTGAAACGGGTAATACAACTATATACCTTGTGTTCAAAGACTTAATAAAGGCATGAAAAATATTCTTAGAAAGATAAAATGTAAATATGAAAACTGAGATAAAGAATACACTGAATACATCAAGGGAAGATTAGATACCACAGAAGGAAAGATAAATGAACTGGAAAGCATAGCCATAAAGGCCATCTAACAGGAAATAGAAAAAAAATATCCGAAAGAATGAAAAGAGCTTTAGAAAATTTGCTAGAGGGGCAACCACCACAGAACCTGAGTGTCCCTGCAGAGTCTTGCTGATACACCAAAACTGCTAGGACCCCATCAGTGTTTTACTCAGGCCATTTGTCAGGGTGTGTTTGCCATAAGCAATCTTGGCAGGTAATCATATCTACTACCAAAGAACAGCTCTGCTTTTGTTTGCTACCTCATAAAGCCTCAAACTTAGCATTTCTCTTCTGCAGTTAAGGCCACCATGTGTTCAGGTTTTTACTATGGGCCCTTCATATAACTCCTAAAGCGGGTTATGAAGAACCAACATTGGCATTAAAATAGATCATACTCAACCTATAAAATAATTCTCAATAAATTTTAAAGAATTCAAATTATACAAAAAGTACTTTGAGACCACACAAATGAGTTAAATTAGAAAGAAGTAACAGAAAGATATCTGGAAAATCCTTGGATATTTGAAAATTTAATAACACATTTCTAGGGAACCCATGGATCAAAGGAAAAAATCCAAAGAAATATTAGTAAGCAATTTTTGTCTAAATGTAAATTAAAATAATCTAACAGAACCTGTGAGAAGCAATAGGGCAACACTTTGTAGCACTAAACTCTATTACAAGAAAGGATCTTGCGTCCATGAACTCAGGTTCCACCTAAAGAAACTGGAAAAAAGATCAAATAAACCTGAAGTAAGCAAAAGAAAAGAAAAAATAAAAATCCAAGTGAAAATCTGTGAAACCTATAAAATAGAAATCCAGTAGAGCAAATTGATAAACCCAAAGTTGATTCTTACAGAAAATTGATAAAATTGGTAGCCTCAAGCCATACTGAGGAAAGAAGAAAAAAAAAAGAAACAATGTGTATACACCCAGAATGAAAGAAGGGACATCACTACAGATTGTACAGATATTAAAAGAATAACGTGAATCTTATCAACTACTGTATGGTGATAGATTCAATAATTTAGCTATAATGGACAACTTCCTTTAATGACACAAACTTCCAAAGCTCATGAGGAAATAAAAAGTCTTAATAGCCTGATATTAAATAGATATTAATAAATTCAATTTGTAATTTAAAACTTTCCCTAAAACAAAATGTAACCACAAAGCCCAGATGGCTTTAGTGTGAGTTCTACCAAACATTTAAGAAAGAAATATAGAAAGTCTCTAGCTTAGAATGGTCCTACCTGTGATTTTTCAACTTTATAAATGTGTGAGAGCAAGATGCATTCAGTAGAAATCGCACTTCACGTTTTGAATTTTGGTCTTTTTCTGGGCTGGCAATATGCAATTCGACGCTCCTTCATGAGGCTAAGCAGCACCAGCTGCCAATCAGCCACATGATCACAAGGGGAAGCAATAAGTGTGCTATGATTCTGTGTCACTAAGCTAAGATGGACAGACAGGCTGTATTAAGTGCATTTAACTTGTGATGCTTTCAACTTATGATGAGCTTATTGGGATGTAACCCAATGTAAGTCAATATGCATCTATAATACCAATTATATACAACCAGGAAACTGAAGAGAGAACACTTCCCAAGCTGTTCTATAAGGTTATCATTAGTCTGACATGAAAAGCAGATGAAGACATCAACAAGAAAAGAAACTACAGGTAAATATCCTACATGAAAATAGTTACAAAAATTCTTAACAAGGTTTAACAAATTGGATTCGCAGCCAAGGATAAGAACAGTCATTCATTGGAAGACTGAGGGGCTGAGGCAGGATGATTGTGAATTCAGAGCCAGCCTCAGCAACTCAGCAAGGCCCTAAGTAACTCGGTGAGAACCTGTCTCCAAATAAAATATTAAAAAGGGCTGGAGATGTGGTTCAGTGGTTAAGTGTCCCTGGGTTCAATCCCTGGTACCGGGGGAAAAAAAATCATTCACACTGGGAAGGAAGGGGTAAAACTGTGTTCACTCACAGACATTATCATCAATATAGAAGATCTGATGGAATCTTCAAAAAAGCTATTAGAACTAATTAACAAACATGTTTATTAAAGTTGTAGGATACAGAGTTGATATATAAAAGTCAAGGCTCAAATGGCTTCACCAGCAAAGTCTACCAAATATTTAAAGAAATAACTCACTTACACTGCAGTACACTATACCTACACAATTACTTCCAGAAAATGGAAGGAACACTTTCCAACACATCTTGTGAGGCTGGTATTACTTTGAAACCCAAAGCCAGGGACAGTATACAACTAGAAAACTACAGACCAACTTCCCTGGTTAACAGAGATTCAAAAACCCACAACAAAATGTTAGCAAATTGAACCCAGGAAGGTTTAAAAAGAATAAAAATATTTGATACTCATCCAACAAAGAACATATTCAAAATACATAAACAACTCTCTCAATGCAACAGTAGTCAACTCAATAAAGAGATGGAAAAGGGCTGGGGTTGTAGTTTGGTGGTAGAGTGTTTGCCTGACACACATGAGGCTCTGGATTCGATCCTAAGCACCACATTTAAAAAAATGAATATATAGATAAAAATAAAGATATATATATATATGTATTTATATATATACATATACATATATGTATATATATAGTCATGTTCTTTTTTTATTTTTTTATTTTTTTTATTGTTGGTTGTTCAAAACATTACATAGTTCTTGATATATCATATTTCACAGTTTGATTCAAGTGGGTTATGAACTCCCATTTTTACCCCATACACAGATTGCAGAATCACATCAGTTACACTTCCATTGATTTACATATTGCCATACTAGTGTCTGTTGTATTCTGCTGCCTCTCCTATCCTCTACTATCCCCCCTCCCCTCCCCTCCCCTCCCCTCTTCTCTCTCTACCCCCTCTACTTTAATTCCTTTCTCCCCCTTGTATTATTTTTCCCTTTCCCCTCACTTCCTCTTATATGTAATTTTGTATAACCCTGAGGGTCTGCTTCCATTTCCATGCAATTTCCCTTCTCCCTTTCCCTCCCACCTCTCATCCCTGTTTGATGTTAATCTTCTTCTCATGCTCTTTGTCCCTACTCTGTTCTTAGTTATTCCCCTTATAACAAAGAAGACATTTGGCATTTGTTTTTTTAGGGATTGGCTAGCTTCACTTAGCATAATCTGCTCTAATGCCATCCATTTCCCTCCAAATTCTATGATTTTGTCATTTTTTAATGCAGAGTAATACTCCAAAAAAAAGAGATGGGAAAAAGAACTGAACAGAGAGAATATACAATAGAAAACAAGCATATGAAAGATACTCCACATAATTAGTCACTCAGAAAACACAAACAAAAACCACCGTGAGATACCACCACATACCTATAAATATTTTTTAAATCTATGGCTCAGTGGGGTTGTGGCTCGGTGGTATAGCTCTTGCTTAGCATTCTTAGCATCATAAACAAATAAAATAAAGGTCTGTCAACATCTAGTAATAAATATATATATATATATATTTTTTAAAATCTAGAAATATGAACATATCCAGTGTTGGCAAAGGTTTGGAGCAACTGGAATATGCATGCATTGTTGGTGGGAATATAAAATGATATGATCATTTTGAAAATCAGTTTGGCACTTTCTTTATAAGTTGGACACATGCTTGCATATGATTCATTCATTCCATTTAAGTTGCTTATCTGAGAGAAAAAAATAGCGTATGTCTGTTTCAACACTTGTGCATCAATGCTCACACCAGCTGTTTTTGCAATAACCAAAAGTTAGAAACAGTCCAAATGTCTATCAGTAAGAGAATAGATAAAAAATTGTAGATTCATTAATAGAATACTATTCAGCAATAAAAAGAATGAACTACCTGAAAATAATGATGCTGAGTATACTAAAGCAGATATTTTAAAAATTCAAACCTTAAGTTTCCATGTACATAAAATTATACCTGACAGAGTGCAGATTTGGGGTTTCCTGGGAACTGGAAGAGTTTGGACTCAGGCAGGAAGTATTACTGTGTGGCATAAGAAAATGTTTGCAGTGATAAATTCATTATTTTGATTGTGGTGATGATTTCACAGATTAATACGTATCAAAACAACAAATCATACCTTTTAAATATGTACAGTTCATTTTATGCAATTATATCTCAGTGAAGTTGTTTAAAATTAACTGTGTATTTCTGTTAGCCTAACAATTTGGACTAGGTCAATACCCGTAGATGGTGATTCTGAAAGTTTTTATTTTGCAAGTTTTGATTTTTAACATTCTACCCATGTTTGGAGCCCTAGAAGGCCTTGTCTCCTAACACAAGTTTTGATAATTTCAGCCAGAAGTGACTCATCACCATATTCCAAAAATCTTTACTAACTGTATGCAAATAACAAATACTGCCTTGAATTATAAACACTTGTTTATCATTTTACTTAGTAAATTATACAGTCCTGAAAGGAAGGACCTTATCCTGTACTATTTGGAATCTCTACAACATTTGGTACAAAAAATTGCATAATAAATGTTCATAACTGTTTTTAAAACTAATCAATGTAGTAACATACTATATTACTTACTTTGTACCAGGCGCTATGGAAAATGCCTTGAATGCTAACTAATTCAATCTCACAGCAATTTTATGTTTGAACTAAGTATAATCACTCCGATTTACACACAGGAAAATGTGAAGCTTGTGATTTAGATTAATTAATTTGCCCAAATCATACAACTAATTGTTGATATGATGGCACTTTTGACTGTCAATGTGACTGGCCTGAGGGGTACCTAGAAAATCAGTGAAGCAAACTTCTTGGTGTCCCTGTGAGAGCACTTCAGAGAAAATTGGCAGGTAGGTCAGCAAACCAAACTGAGAGAATCCCACACTGAATGTGGATGGCACCATCCCACAGGCTGGGGGCCCCGATGAGGCAAAAATCAGAAGACGGGGGAAACTCACAGGTGTGCATATTGATCCTTCTCAGCAGGTACTTATTTTTGCTGTGACTATTACCTGTGGACATCACACTCCAGATTCTTCAACCTTTGAACAAAGAACAGTTCTTTAGGATGCTCCCAGGCCTTCAGCCTCAGACTGGGGCTGCAACATTGGTCTCTCCTGTTCTAACATTTCCAGCTTCTTGGACAAAGAAGCTCTCACTTTCCCTGGCTTCCCAGACTGCAGACTGTCATTATAAGGCTACTCAGTCTCTGATCATGAAAACCAATCCAATGCATTCCATCTTGTAGTTACATACAGTCTGTTGGTTCTGTTTCCTTGGAGAACCCTGACCAACACAAATGGTAAAACCCAAATTGAACCCAACCTGTTGTTAACTGCTACTAAAAAATTAGGGGCCTAGCTGAGGTCAATACTGAGTAGCAGAGACATAGTAAGAAGTCACACCTCTCTTGCCACAGGAATCTATGCAGGCCTTTCTTCAGGTCAACCCGTTAAACTCACACCCAGACATTTTTTCACTTCAAGTAAAGAAAACTCACTTGGCTCCAGAATCAGAATCTCCCCACATCTCTGAAATCTCCTTGGCATGCCATTGCTGGGTCCCTGCAGGCCTCCTCTTCCACTGTGTGTGTGCAAGCCCTCCTCGCAGCTTCCCGGGTCCAAGCAGCCCCCTCTGTCCCACTCCCCAACCACAGTGCTGCATGGGTCAATCTTGTCCTCAAGAGAAAATTTAATTTTAAGAACTGTTGATTATTTAAGGAATAAAAATTTATGGTGTAAATCACTTCTTCTTTCTTCTCCCCTGAGATACACATATTTAGGGTGTTTCAGTATATATTAACAACTTTCAGATTTGGGGAAACTGAGGAGTTTAAGAGCTATCAAATATTACCGAGTCCCAGTTCCCATCCAGTGTACTGGCATAAGAATCAACTGAAGAATACTATTTTAAAAACTTGCTTTCCTACATTATTTCTAGACCTCTGACGTGGCTGCCATGGCCATAATCATCATTTTTCAGTCCCAGAATGCTGGCTGACTCACAAAGGGACTCATTGGAAGGTGGATTTACTGCAGCATAAATTTCAGACACCTGCACAGACCTTTCTAGGACTCTTTTCAAATTTGGAATGTATAATTTTGTATTCTTCATTCTTAAATAAAGTCCACCAAATTGAATAATCAGAAGGTCCCTCAGCTCATCCTAGGATTGGAAGAAACTATGTGCTTGTGAGTAGCCTCAGGAGCCTTCAGCTCAGAGATGTGCAATCATATTCAAACATTTTAAGAGAATCAACAGTACAGACTTTCTTTTCCATCATATTGTGATACTGTTTTCCACAGTCTCCCCCTAACAGCATTTATCAAGAGCCCTCTACTTGGTAGACACCATGGTAATCAGGTTACTCAAATCATCTCCTTCAATCCAGGCAGCCATGTAGGAGGGAGGAGCTGTGATTCCCATTTTAAAAGTGAAGGACACTGAGACAGAAGAAATTATTTCATATGTCCAAGGTCACACAACTGAAATATGAAGTGGAGAACTGCAAAACCCTCAAGGGCTACGTCATATTGCCTTCTCAATTTCTTCACTGGACATGTTTATGTATGTAGATAATGCTTCTAAAAGGTGAGTCCCAGGCAACCCTTTGGACAGCATTTGTCACTATCAACATTTTAATTGTCCCCTTTGACCCAGAAATTCTGCTTTATGAATATACCCAACAAACATGGGAAATGTCCACATGTGATGGGATTAGGAAGAGGCTATAGAGCACCTCTCAATTTAGATGTCCACAACTTAGAAGTGAAAAGCAAATTTCAAAAGTGATTTATTTGTGTAAGAAAATTATACCTGTCTATAACATGTTTGTATTTGGAAGAAAACATTCCAAACAGTTCTGCAAGCCTTGAAGAATAGGTAGGTGGTAGAAAGATGGGGCCACTTCCTCTATTTATTTTATACAATTTTGTACTATTTGGTATTTTTTCAGTGAGTACATGTCACTTTTATAATAAATGGTAACATTTATTACTCCAGCTGTGTTCCCTCCTGCTTAGTGAACAGCACATCCCCAACAAGGGAACATCACATCCAATGATGAAGCCGAAGAAGTTTGCATTTCACTTTTCATCCACCCACAGTAGCTTCTGTTGAACTCACTGCCAGCTAAGACATCTAGGTGTTTCACTCAGCACCAGAAAGCAGTGTGGGTAAAGGAACAAAAGATTAAATTCCATCCAATTATTGTTCCTTTTCATTAGGAACAGACTTAAAACAGGAAATTCTTGGCATTTTCAACACTCCCTCCTGCACCAATCCACCTTCTCTTTTCTATTGATGATGTTTACAGTTTTCTCAAGTTGCCACTCTGTTCAGAGCCTCTTTTAAAAATGAAAGTACAGGTGGGTGGTGTGCAGATGCAGCTATTCACTGTGCTCGGAGGTATTTCAGTTAGTTTTGCCTATTAAACAAATGTACATTTAAAGCATAATACTGCTTCCTAACCCTACAAGTAACCAATGTGAACACTGTGAATCCTTTCAGAACTTTCCTATGCATATTCACAAGACCATATTTTAAACTTAAATGTGACCAAACAGCATGAACTATTGTGCAACTTCCTTTTTTAATGGAACACGGTAGCTGGGATATCTCTCTACATTGCTCCAGGCAGTTCATTCTTGGAAAGCCAGCATTGTCACAATAATATTGATTGAGCTTTTTAACCATTGGCCTTTGTGAGTATGTAGGAGAGGCAGGGAACACACAATGACAGACAAGGGAAAGTGGGGAAGGATATGGGT
Source organism: Urocitellus parryii (assembly GCF_045843805.1). Classification (NCBI taxonomy): domain Eukaryota; kingdom Metazoa; phylum Chordata; class Mammalia; order Rodentia; family Sciuridae; genus Urocitellus; species Urocitellus parryii. Next base: position 82,373,929 of record NC_135539.1, read on the forward strand.
CACCCTGGAATTTCTGAATGCAAAGAGTATCAGAAGTTACCTGCTCAAAACTTATGCTCTGAACTCTCCATTAACTAGAAAGTCATTTATACTGCTGAGTCTCCACTGGGGATACAGATGTGGTTTCTGAAGGTGACCTTCACAACACAACCCAGCCAGCCTCTGGGCTGCAGCCCTCTCGCAGCTATCGCATCTCCTCCAACTGAGATGGTTCCTCCTTTCCTGGTTTTTCACTCAGTTAGCATCTACCCTGTGGAGAAATCCTTTCATGTTTCCTCTCCTACCTGACTGTTTTCCAGGCTGTACAGTTTGGTAAACTTGAATCTTCAGGCAAGTCCTTGATGGACTTGCCCTCTAGTGTCTGTCTGCTCCAGTCCTCTAGGATTGTCCCAGGAGAGCACTCCAGCACTCCTGTGAGGCTTGGAAAGCTGGGTGGCATGCAGGGTTAACTTACCCCCATATAAATATCCAGTTGTACGATGTTTTTTAGGTGATGCCTGAGATGAGATTAGTGAATTTAAGTTGAGTTTCTAGGTAGAGATTTAATTTGGACCTTGGAAATTGAAAAATATTGGTGGGTGGAAAGGAGGAAGTTAGAAGATAAGGGATAGAACACCATGCTAGCAGAGAGGCTAGGGGGGTGGGCAGAGACTTTACACTCTGTGACATGTCACTCAAGAAGAGGACACATCCTGAGAATCATGTCTGTAGGCAGTCTCACTGTGTGCATGGAGCGCACTTACACAAACCAGATGGTCTAGGGCAATCTCTTAACATGGCCTCCATGTGTGACCGAGAGACACAGTAAGCATAAATGTATGAGTCTGCTGTTGGCAAAACATGGTGTATGCCTTTATGGTAAGATTATAGGTAGAGGGAGCATACTGCAGAAGAATGAGAGCAAGTGTGGAGTAGGAAATACTTAACCAGTAACTTAGTCAGATGTTGTTCTCAGGTATTACGATGAGCAGCTAATTGTATGAGCTATGCTTTTACACAACTTGAAGCACAGTTGGTTTGTTAATACCAGTGTCTCCACTTGTAAGTAATGTGTCTAGCTAAGATGTTACAATGGTTACAACATCCAAGGCAATAGGAAATTTTCAGCTCTGTTCTAATCTTATGGGACCACTATCATATATGTGGTCTGTCATTGACAAGAATGTCATGCAATGCAAACTCTGTAATTTTGACTAGAACATGGGTAGTGGCTGGAAAAGTTCCTTAAAACATCTTTAATACCATTAATATGCTTGTGATTCCTCAGAGTATCAGTGCCTGAATTGCAGATGACAGAACTAGTATGGAATTGCTAATAATAGTATCTACCACATTTTGAGGGCATGATATTAGCCAGGCATGCAGTAAGTGCCCACTAATGCTAGATCACATTATCCCCAGAATCTAGAGCAGTACCTGGCACATAGTGGACCATTAAAAGATAATTATCAAGTCTATGAGTAAATCAGTCCATAATTAGTAAATGTCACAATCAGAATTCAAACATAGATCTATCTGATTTCAAACTTCTTGGCCACTGTGTTAATCTGCTTCTCTCAAAGGCAGAAATCAGAGCCTGTCCCTTTTTAGCTGATTGATTCTGATCCAAGTTAATCACATATCCTCTAGTGCAATTCTTGAATTTAAACTAATGATTCTCTCCAAGAGAACCTAAAGCAAAATAATGTGCCAGACCCATGCTTGCGGGAAAGTAAGTTATTCTTGAAGAATGGACCTCACTCAACTGCTCCAATTTAGGTTTGTTCCCATATAGCGAAAGAGAAATTTCTAGAATTTTTTTCTGCATCAGTTCTATTTCAGCATAGCAGTATAGACAAGGCAAGTCACAGAGGAGTGATAGAATGACACATACCAACATCATTCATTCCTTCTTTTATTTTTTAGTTTTTAGGTATCGGGAATTGAACTCAGGAGCACTCGACCACTGAGCCACATCTACATCCTTATTGTTTTGTATTTTTATAGACAGGGTCTCACTGAGTTGCTTAGCTTCTTGCTTTTGCTAAGGCTGTTTTGAACTCATAATCCTCCTGCTTCATCCTCCTGAGCTGCTGGTATTACAGGCGTGTGCCACTTCTTTATTAAGCAAATATTTTTTGAGCATATTCTAACTGCCAAGCACTATGATCAGCACTGGGGATGCTGAACAGAAAGTAAACTGATTCCATCTTCGAGGAGCTCAGAAGCTCTTGCAGAATCACACAAACGAAGAGCTCTAGTAGCATACCTTAACAGGTGTCATGGAGGTAGGTACAAATGGGAAGGGCAGAGCAAGCCAGGAGGGGTTTGAACTGAGTTGTGAAAGGTGAAGGTCCTGTTTCCCAGGTTAGTAAGCTGGCAACAGTGTTTGTTTTAAAAGAAGGAACAACATATGCACAGGCATGGAGGCCAGATAGCGCCTTGAGCATGAAAATCTAATGTGAGGTGGTTGGATGGGCTAGGCAGGAAATCAGACTGCACAGGGAACATGGGGGCTGGTGCAGACCCTGAGGGGGGCCCTGCACAGCACGCTGGACAATGAGGATTTACTCCATAGGTTAGGAGGGACTCCTGAGGGATTTTCTTAGGCAGGCATTATTGAAGCACTTTAGAAGTGCCTTCTAGCAGCAAAGGATAAGGAAGGAGCTGGGACAGTCATCAAGGAGATGTGGATGTAAGGGGCATTTGGAAGGTGAAAGAGAATGTTTTTTGTTTTAAGTTTATTTATTGTAGTTAGGTATATATAACAGCCAAATGCATTTTGATTTATTGTATACAATTGCAGCCCAACTTTTCATTTCTCTGTACACGATGTATCGTAGCACCATATATGCATCATACATGTTCCTAGGTAATGATGTCCATCCTATTCCACATCTTTCCTGCCCCATGCCTGCTCCTCTCCTCTCCCTCCCCTTTGCTCAATGTTCTTGCATTTTTCCCATGCCCCCTACCCCCCGTTATGGATCATCATCCACTTATCAGAGACAACATTTGGCCTTTGTTTTTTGGGGATTGGCTTACTTCGCTTAGCATGATATTCTCCAACTCCATCCATTTACCTGCAAATGCCATAATTTTATTTTCTTTTAATGCTAAGTAATATTCCATTGTGTATATATACCACAGTTTCTTTATCCATTCATCTACTGAAGGACATCTAGGTTGCTTCCACAGTTTAGCTATTGTGAATTGAGCTGCTATAAACATTGATGTGGCTGCATTACTGTAGTATGCTAATTTTAAGTCCTTTGGGTATAGACTGAGGAGTGGGATAGCTAGGTCAAATGTGGTTCCATTCCACGTTTTCTTAGGAATCTCCATAGTGCTTTCCAGAGTGGTTGCACCAATTTGCAGTCCCACCAGCAATGTATGAGTGCACCTTTTTCCCCACATCCTCGCCAACACTTAGGAAGAGGATGTTTTGATTGATTAGATGCAGGCAGAGAGAGGAACCGTGGCTTCCTGATGGGTTCTTGATGGGCCAGCAGTGGATGCAGAGTCTCTGAGACCACAGAGGAAAGGAAATGCAGAGAGGGTCGGAGAGATGGTGAGTACAGGCGGAAGACATCTGCAGAGCTGGCTCTGGAGCCAGGGAGGCATCTGGCTGGAAGGAGAGGGTGGGGCACATCAGCCCTGGTGAAGCTGAGCCTGCTCGTTGCTAGTTGCTAGTGGGCTGCCCAGGTACATTAAGACAGGTGAGGCCATACCTGGAGAGCACACTGTCACTGGGAGAGACTGAAGATGGCTATTGTCTGCTCAAATTGTCACCAGCATACTCTGAGCCCAGTAGCTTGCCTTTGCCCGAAAGCCTGCAATCTTGCTATTCTGGTTTAGTCTTCTTTTTCTTTATTTTGTATGTGGCATTGAGTAATATGCTTTCATGTCCTTCTTTTTGAATGGTCATATGTATATGCCTGCTTCCTGGAAAGTTATAAAATTATTAGGAAAGTTTTAGTTCCTTGTCCAAGAGAAATCTCCAAACGCATCTTTCAAAGATCAGATACACTATGAGGGTCTCTTTTCCAATCCCTTAAAATGAACCCAGAGAGTCTCTAGGGAAAAGCTGGGCAGTAGTGGAAGCATAGGAACAGACTGAAGGGCTATCAAAGTTCCCTCCTGGGAGATCCAGGACAAGATGATGAGGTTTGTGGTTGTCCACTGGTCATGGAAAATAAGACAAGCTCCAAATCCTGCCTTTAATTTAGTCCCTAAGGCACCTAGATTTAAACTAAGACAAGAGTTATATGGCAAAAGGCTGCAGAATTTTCTCACTTGATAGAATCCAAGAGCTGGAGGACTCTCTTCTAAGAGTGTACAGGGTACATTCCTACTTGAACATCTATTTTACACACCACTTTGTGCTCAGGTTAATTTCCTTAGGTCTGAAGTTCCATAGCAGCACAGGGACTTCTTTCATCCTCTTCTCTTCTCCAGTGTCAGAAGCAAAGGGGAAAGAACTTACAGAGAGTATTAGAGGAACTTAGTGGTGATGTCCAGCTCTCTCATGTGAAAGATAAGGACACTGAGGCCTAGAAGAAGAGCCTGCCCCAGCTCTAATCACCACTGTGTCCACAGAGGCAGGTGCTGTGGCAGAAAAGAATGGGCATTAGGGGCAGGTTGACCCAGGTTCTGGTTCACTTAGTTATGAGTCCTCAGGCAGCTTTTGGTCCATCTCTGAGCTAGATTTCCATACACATAGAAAATAAAAGGCTTGGACTAGAAAATCTCTAATGCCACTTCAAGTTCTAGCATCCTGTAAGTGTTTTTTTTTAAGGATCAAAGTCAATATTACCTGTTCCTTAATCCAGGGTGTTTTAAACCACTCTTTACTCCCCCATCACTACAAACTTTTGGTAACAATCTGAGAAACCCTTCCTACTTCAACAGCTGCTGCTTGCTGACACACAACTTCATCTGGGAATGTGGACACAGCAGAGCTTCAGGAACTCACACATCTGAATCTGCATTTTCAGAAGATCACATTAAAACTTGAGAAGTGTTTAAAAGGTTTGTGCTTATAGCATTGATCATAAAAACTTTTAGATTAAATAGTTAATTTGCTTAAACTTTAAAAAAAATAAATTAGGGGTTGGGGTTGTGGCTCAGTGGTAGAGCACATGCCTTGCATGCATGAGGCACTGGGTTTGATCCTTAGCACCACATAAAAATAAATAAATAAAGATATTGTGCCCATTTAACTAAAGAAATTATATATATATATATATATATAAGTTAGATGCATATAAATGCAAATTACTTATTGTAAGCATCACATTTGAATCTCACTTCAAAGGACTTGAGAATTTGGAGTCAAGGCCTAGAACACTCACTTATTACCTGTGTGACGCTCTACAGATTATTCTCCAAACTTCTTTTTCCCCAGTGGTAAAGTATGAATAACTTCTGCCTTGCACTCTTTCATCAGGGATATTATGAAATAAATTGTGAAATTAAATAATCTATCCAGAGTATCTTTGTGTTTGGTTCCATAGAAAAGCAACTTTTAAAAAGCAGGATAGTACTGACTCCACAGATAATAGAACAGAGTACCTTTGGGAAGTTGATAGCATGGTTTTTGTTTGTATGCAGAGGCAACTGCCTACATAATGCGGTTTGTGAGATAATGAGAGGGCTTCTTCTATCTCCTTCACTATCCAGCAGCTCAGGAGGCTGAGGAAGAAGGATCTCAAGTTCAAAGCCAGCCTTAGCAACTTAGCAAGTCCCTAAGCAATTCAGCAAGACCCTGTCTCTAAATAAAATATTTTTTTAAAAGGGCTGGGGGTGTGGGCCCATGGTTAAGCTCCCCTTGGTTCAATCCCCAGTACAAAAAAAAAAAAAAAGATTAGATGAAATATTTAAAAACATCTTCATAAAGGTATTGACCCAAATATATGCTAATTTTACTAATGATAAAGTTTAAAATGCCCAGAAGGCAAAAACTATGAAAGAAAAAGCTGAGAGAAATGAAAGAAGGAGCTAGGGGAAGTAATACAAACATTAAAAGCCAAATTTCAACTTTAGAGTGTGAATAACAGTAAACAGACTTAATAGAGAAATTCTAATACAAGACATTCCCTCAAAAAGCCAAACCCCAAAGGATCAAGCAAGAAGGGAATGGTGAACTTGAATGACTGGTGGAAGGCCAAAAAAAGTTCTGTCTTAAATCTTGTTGAATGAAAAGAAAAAAATTCTTCCCTAAGAAATTCTAAGTATAAAACTGACCCCCATGTTAGTTGGACTTGCAGTCCAAGTATTATACATTCAAACATCTCAAATGAAATATTTAGTTTAAAATAGTCATCAGAAAAAACAGTGAACTTGAAGGCTTAACAAGAGAGATTATAAATATAAGATAATAATATAAAAAATAAAAAAGGAGAGAAAAAATTAAAAAGTAAAAAGAACATGAGTAAGTGGTATAATATCAAACAGCTTAATGTACAAGTAATCAGAATCTCTGAAGAAGAGGAGTTAGAAAAAAAGCACAGAAAAAATACTTGAAAAAAATAGTGACTGAAATTTTCCCCAATTTGATGATGATCCATAGAGCCAGGATACTCTGTGAGCCCAAAGCACAAGAAATATGAAGAAAACTACACCAAAATGCTCAAAAGCAGTGAGAAAGAGAAAATCTTAAAAGCAACCGGGGTTGGAGGTGGGTAGAGATGTGCTATAGACAGAGAAAGAAAAGGTTATCAACAGATAAGGATCACAGCAGATTTTTTCCCTTGGAACAATACAAGCCCAAAGGTAGTGGAGTGATATCTTAAAGTAGTGAAAGACCATTGTAAACCTAGACTTCTATACCCAGTGAAAATATCTTTTACATTAAAGTTATTCACCTTTTCAGACATATAAAAGCTGAAAGAATTCATCACTAGCAAGAAACATTAAAGATAGTCCTTTAATCAGAAAGGAAATACCAGATAGATATGTGAATCTACACAAAGGAATAAAAGACACAAGAAACAACAAAGGCAAACAGGATTTTTTTCTTATTATTGAATCCGTTTTGTTTGTTTATTTTCAGTGATGAGTGATCTGCCATTGAACTCATTCTCCAACCCCTAAAATCTATTTTTAAAAGAATTAACAGTTTAGGGGCTGGGGTTGTGGCTCAGTGATAGAACGCTTGCCTAGTACATGCGAGGCCATAGGTTTGATCTTTAGCACCATGTGGTAAATTAATTAATTAATTAATTAATTAATTAATTAATTAAAGGTATTTTAAAAAAAGAACTAACAGTTTAGAAAAATAATCATAATGTAATATGGGGTTTATAGCATGTCATAAAATATATGACAGTAATAGTACCAAGTTCAGAAAGGGAGAAATGGAAGTATATGTTGTAAAGTTTGTATACTCCATGTGAAGTGATAATATCTGACCCAAAGATAGACTAGGGTGAGTTAAAGATACATACTAATTGTCCCAAATCAACATTTAAGATAACAAATCAAGAAGTTACAACTAAGACACCAATAATGGAGATAAATTGGAACTGTTTTTTAAAACTCCATCAAAAAGAAGGTAGAAAAAGTAGAAAAGTGAACAAAGAATGAGTGGAACAAAAAATAAATAAGGGGATGACAGATTTTAACCTAACCACATTAGGAATCACGGATGTAAATGGTCTGAAGTCTCCACTTACAAGGCAGAGAGTATCTGACCAAGTTAAGAAGCAAGCCCCGAATACATGTTATTTACAAGAAACACACTTTATATATAAAGTCACAAAAAGATGAAAAGTAAAGGTGATGTCAAGAACTGAAGAACCTAAGATTTTTACTCCATCTGCAAGTTAGTAATGGAAACGGCTGTAGCCTCATGGTGCCGGTAGAAGACAGGAGGCCCCTGGTCTGAGACAAAGGACTTTTCTTACCCACATCAATAGCAGAAGCCAGAAAATCAGCATTTTCACAATGGTTTCCTGAGTCTCAAATGTCAGATTCTATGAAAAATAGGAGGATAATCAAGGAATATTATGAAAAACTGATGTCAGAAAATGTGACAGCTTAGATAAAATGGACAAATTCCTCAAAAATATTACTAAATTTCACTATAGATAGATGCATATAAATTCAAATTACTTCAAGAAGAACTATATGTCCTGAATAGTCTTATTGAAGAAGGTATTATTTATGATTTTCCCACAAAGTAATTCCTTTGCTCAGATGGCTCAGCTGATGGATTCTACCAACAGACAGACTCTTCTACAAATTCTTCCAGAAAATTGTCGTGGAAGGGGATACTTCCCAGCACTTCTGTAAGAACAACATTAATCTGATACCAAATCAGACACAGTCATTACCAAAAAGAAAATAAAACTGCAAAAACAAACAAACAAACAAACAAAAACGCTCTCATGGACTTAGATACAGAAATTCTAAAGTAAATGTTAGCATATCAAATAAAAAAGATAATGAATCATGACCAGTTAGGGTTTATCCCAAGAATACAAAGCTGCTTTGATATTCAAGAACAATCGTGTAATATGCCATATTGAAAAACTAACAAAGAACAACTATATATTTATTTTGATAGTTGTAGAAAAAGAATCTGTCAAAATAAAAAATTCATTCCTGACCCAAAAAAATTAGTAAATTAGGAAGTGTTTGGCTTGTGGCTTTGGTCTCATCTGGAGGTCTTGGGAGCCACCAAGTAAGGAAAGGACATCTGCTGAGGTAAGAGGAAGAGGACTGGAGGCATGGGGAGACGGGGACAAGTTCCACCAGGGAAGGCAGCAAGTGCCACAAATGGAAGGAGGAGCCAAGCCGGCCCTCAAGTGTGCGCAGTTTCCTGGAAGCCTGCTTCTGGGTGGTAGAGACATCAGAACCGCAGCTCAGCCTTTGAAATGATGGGATGGAAACTGAAACCTCCCACTTCAGCTTTGCTTCACAAGCCATCCAACCTCCCTATTTTGCAAATATTATTGTCAAATTAAATCATAGAATTCTCGTCGCTTGGTATCTGAGAGCTCAGAGGCAATTGGAGATCATTTTTACAGATGGAAAAAAAAACCAGAAATATTCTTCCCCAGACCTCTGCTTTATCACTTTTATTTGAAGACTGCAGTAACACTGGATGATTAGCAATTAACATTTCTGCAGGATTTCATTCCTTTTTAAAAAATATTTTATTGTGATAAAATACACGATATATAAATGTACTATTTTTAACTATTTTAAGCGTATAGTGCAGTGACATTGAATAGCTTCACATTGCTGCATAAGCATTGTGCCATCCTCTGGAACTTTCTCATCTCCCCAGATGAAACTCCGTCCCCATTAAACAGGATTCATTCTTAACCCAACCCCTCAGCACCTCTCATACACATAATGAAGAGTCTTGGGACCCCTCAAAGTACCCCCACAGTTATTTTTGGAGACTCTAAAGAGGAGATTCTTATGTGCACATATAAATATGTTATATACATAAAAACTATACAAACATAATTTGATATATTTTTAATTTAGTATTTATTTTTTAAAGCAATTTTAGATTCACAGAAGAAAATCTAATCGAAAGTACAGAGAATTCCTATATGCCCCCACCTACATCCCTCCCAACTGTTCCTGCTCTGTTACCATCTTGCATGTATTTGTTACCAGTGATGAACTAATATTTATATTAAGGTGCACACTTTATATTGTATAGCTCTATGGGTTTTGAACACTGTGTAATGATGTGGATCCATCATTGTAGTCTTGTACTAAATAGTTTCAATGTCCTAAAATTCCCTGGTGTTCTTGTCATTCTCCCATGCCTCCTCCAAACCTAGAGAAACCATCAATCTTTCTACTTGGTCCATAGTTTTGACTTTCTGGAATATCATGTAATCAAAATCATTCAACATGTAGCCTTTTAAAATTGGCTTCTTCTGGTTTAGTGATATACATTTAAACTTTCTCTATGTCTTTTCCTGGCTTGATAGCTCATTTTTTTTTTTTAGCACTATACATAATACTCCATTGTCTGGCTAGACCACAGTTTATTTATCCATTCACCTACTGAAGGACATCTTGGTTGCTTCCAAGTTTGGCAACTATAAATAAAGTTGCTGTAAACATTCATGTGCAGGTTTTTGTGTAAACATATTTTCAATTCATTTGGATAAAATACCAAAGAACACTACTGATGAATCATATGGTGAGAATATGTGTAGTTCCATAGAAAGAAGCTACAGAATAGAAGACACAAGAGACAACCCACACAGTACAGTCATCCAATCCTTGACAAAGGTGCCAAAAACACATTGGAGAAAAGAGAGACTTTTAAACAAATGGTGCTGGGACAACTGGTTATCCATGTGCACAAAATAAAACTAGACCCTTATCTCTCACCCAGCATAAAATCAACTCAAATGGATTAAAGACCTTGAAATTAGACCAGAAACTGTGCAACTTCCAGAAGAAAATGTAGGGTCAACACTCCAGCTGTTAGGCCCAGGCAATGACTTTCTCAATAGACTCCCTAAAGCTCTGGAAATAATGTCAAGAGTTAATAAATGATGGCATCGCATTAAAAAGCTTCTGCACAACAGGGAAACAATTAGGAATGTGAAGAAAGAACTCACAGAATAGTAGAAAATCTTTGCTAGCTATTTTTCTGACAGAGGATTAATATCTAGAAAAAATAAAGAGCTCCAAAACTGTACACCAAAAAAATCAAATAACCCTAGGGCTGGGGTTGTGGCTCAGTGGTAGAGCACTTGCCTAGCGAGTGTGAGGCACTGGGTTGGATTCTCAGCACCATAAAAAATAAAAATATATGTCCATCAACAAATCAAAAATATTTTTTTTAAAAAATCAAACAACCCAGTTAATAAATGGGCAAACAAACAAATACTTTTCAAAAAAAAGAAATATAAATGGCCAACAAATAAATGAAAAAATATTTAACATTATTAGCAATTAAGGAAATGCAAATCAAAATTGCATTGAGATTTTTCTCATACCAGTCAGAATGGCAGTCATCAAGGATACAAATAATAATAAATGCTGGGGAGGATGTAAAGAAAAGAAAATACTTTTACACAGTTGGTGGGACTGTAAATCACTATAGAGTCTCCACAAAAGACTAGGCATGGAACCACCATATGACTCAGCTATTCTGCTTGGCATTTCCCCTGAAGAATTATAGAGTCATCTTACTACAGTGATGCATGCATGATTATAGCAGCACAATTTACAATAGCTAAACTATGGAGCCAGCCCAGGTGTCCATCATTGGATGAGTGGATTTTTTAAAAAGTGGTATATATACACAATGGAATTTTATTCAGCCATAAAGAAAAATGAAATTATGGCAGTTTCAGGAAAATGGATGGAACTAGAGACCATCATGTTAAGCAAAGTCAGTCAAAATCAGAAGGTTAAGGGTCAGATGTTTTCTCTCATAGGCAGAAGCTAGAGAGAAAAAAGGAAAAGAAAGGTGGGTGTGGATTTCCTAAAAATCATAGGAAAATCAGTAGAGGAAAGGGACCAAGAGGTGGGAAGAGGGGAGGAAGGGGGGAAATGCCAGGGAGTGATATTGGCCAAATTATGGAATTATATTGTGTGCACATATGAATATGTAACAACAAATCTCCACAATATGTACAATTATAATTCACCAGTAAAATATATGGAAAAAAAAAGAATATGCGTAGTTCGTAAGAAACCAAATGACCTTTCCAACGGGGTGAGCCATCTTGCACTCCCACAGGCAGTGATGGAGAGCTGCTGCTGCTCCATACCAGCATTTGATGGACTTTGGACTTAGTTACTGTTCAGAGGTGTGCAGTGACCTCTTGTTGCTTTAATTTTAAATCTCAAAGACACATGATGAGGGACATCTTTCCATATGCTTCTTGAGTTATCTGTTCAGAACTTTAGCTCACTTTTTAAAATTGAGTTGTTTTTCTATTGTTGAATTCTAAGAAATCTTCACTTATTTGGGTTCCAGTTCTTATAAGATGAACATTTTACAAATATTTCCTCCTAGTTTGTGACTCATACTTTCATTTCTTAACAGTGTGTCCTTCAGAGAACAAAGAGTGTTTACATTTTATGAAATCAAACATAATTTTTTTCTTGCATGGATTATATTTTTGGTATTGTTTCTAAAAACTAATAACCAAACCCAAGGTCACCTAGATTTTCTCCTATTTTATATTCTAGGAGTTTTACAGTTCTATTGTATACTTATGTGTATGATACATTCTATTTTCTTTTTTGACTAATATTCTCCACAATATTCTACTTTAAGGGACACATTCATGATATTTTCCATTTTGCTTTCTAAGTTGTGCTCTGGAAATTGGGGTTTCTTTTTACTTTTCTGTCCACTTTTACATTTATGTTTCCCTGTTTCTTTCCCATTGTTATCTCTTATATGTCAACCTTTTATAACCTCTGTATTACTTGCATACATGCAGTAACTTCTTTAATCATGAGCATATTATGCCATTAGTAAGTTACTACAGATTTCTCATTTACAGACGAGAATAACTCAGGCCCTAAGAGAAACTCAATATGTATCACTCAACCCCACTGAACCAGCACAGCTGAAAAGCTGTGAAGACTCATAAAAGGTCCTAAAATGGAGCATTCGAAGAAAGCACAGTGTTCTAAGTGAGTTTGCGCTGGTATTATGCTATTAGGGAGGCTGCGCTTGGCCTTTGCAGCCTAACACATATGGTGACAGGTGGAGAAACTACAAATAGCCCTGGCCTAAGAATGGAAAAAATGATAAGCTGGGCCAAGGCCTTCCAAGTGACTTAATGACAAGAATGCAAGGGGCAGACCTGAGGAGACAGAGCAGCGGGTCACAGGCCTCCTGAAGGACCTGCAGAAGGCTCTGGGCGGTGCACCACCTCATGCCGGCCCCACTGAGACTAGATAGTAAACCCTGAGGGATCCATATTTCCACCCAGTGTGTCTCTTAAATACCAATTTCCTACCATAGTCCCCACTGTTTTACGAACAGAATCTCTGTGTATCTTGTGTTTTTTGTTTTGTTTTGGGAGGTACTAGGTATTGAACCCAGGGGCTCACAAGTACTAGGTAGGTGTTCACCACCGCTCTACACCCCTTGCCATAGGAGCCTTTGGAAGGGCTCATTTCCTGGGACTATCAAGCCCTGCTGCTTAGCCTGGGGGTTGGTGCAGTTGTGACAGCCTGGCCCACCTGTCAGAGGTCTCACGTTACCTGAAGGCCAATGAGGGCCCTGCAGGGGGATTTAGGAGCTCTGGGTTTTAATCCCACTCCACTTGTGGACTCACTGAACACTTCTGGCATTTCGATTTCCTCATCTTTAAAATTGGGACATGAGCTGGCTTTACCAGGAAGATGACTGAATAACTGACAAAAGACAGACCATGTGCTGCTGTCTGCTCAGTAGAAGAGGAGGGCTGACCAGAATTCCAGGCCTCCCTCGGCCTTGCCCAGCCCTATTTCCTCGTGATAAGGACATCCTCATCAGCATAGGCCACAAGAGTCCTAAAACTGCTTCTAAGCTGAAATCCAGCCTACTAGTCCTTGCCTGAGGCAGCATTCCCAAAACAGGACTGAGACAGACTCAGAGGAGGTGGGAAGCTGGGCATTTCTATCAAGTTCCCAGATGTGGTTGATGTTCCTTTCCAGGAGACCCTGCCCAGAGAACCTGCAGCAGCTTATGGAGGAGAAAACTGGCTGAGGGAGATGGCCAGGCCCAGGCTGTCTCCTGGGGTCCAGCCTGAGCAGGTCCACAACTCCTCCAAGTTTCCAGGCTTGGTTTAATGCCTTGCTGTCACCAACAACTTGTGATTCTCAAGTTTTGAAGAGGACTCTCTGCAGCTTCATTTTGCTCTGGGCCCTGTGGATGATGTAGCTGGTCCAATTTGTAGTTTGGTTTCTCTTTTTCTTACCTTCTTTTTTTCTTTTTTTTTTTTTCAATTTATTATTTTTTTTTAGTACTGGGATTTAACCAGGGGCATTTGGCCACTGAGCCATATCCCCAGATCTTTTTTGTTTTTATTTTAAGAAAGGGCCTCACTAAGTTGCTTGGGGCCTTGCTCAGTTGCTGAGACTGCCTGTGAACTTTTGATCCTCCTGCCTCAGCCTACCAAGTCAGGAGGATTACAGGCATGTGCCACCACGCTTGCTTGTTTGGGTTTTTCAAATAAACTTTGGGTAAATGAGCAAATGTCATTTCCAAAAGGAATGTTAAAACTATGGAGAACTTCCAAGCTACTTCTACACACACACACACACACAAAAAAAAAAAAAAAAAAAAAAAAACCAACAACAACAACAGGCTCCTTGGGAATTTGCTCTTCAGGCTCCTAATGTCTTGCCTGTCTGCTGATCCCCTGGGGAAAAGGCTGATGTGTGTAAGTAGCCAAGCCAAGTTAGGCAGTGAGGCCCAGCCTCCTCCTCTTCCAGCGCCTCTCTTTCTACTTTTGCCCTCTGTACTCTGCCCCCTCTTTTGCAGTCTTCTGCACTCCTAGTGAGCCTAATTTACCGCACCACCCTTGGCAAAAATGCTGGAGCAGGTTCTCCTAGGATTTCTGGATGGAATGTCTGCATGTTAAAGGATGCCTCAGGGAGAAAGCAATGTTATTATGTATCCACACACCATTTTTGAGGATGGAGAACTTCACCATTTTTTAAGACTTTTGTTTGTTTGTTTTTAGTTGTAGATGGGCTCAACACCTTTATTTTATTTATTTTTATGGTGCTGAGGATGGAACCCAGTGCTTCATGCATGGGAGACAAGCATTTCAACACTAAGCCACAAGCCCAGCCTAGAATTTTCACCTTTTGAATCACAGACGCAGAGTCTTGTCTTACCTAGCTTCTCTCTGTTGCCCCACAATTCTGCCCCCAAGAGGGACCCTTAGGTGCTTCACCTGAAATTATATCAAGGACTCCAGGGCACACTAGCTGCTGCAAGCAGGGTCAAGGCAAGGGACTCTGACCAGCCAAAGTGAGACATCCACGTCTTTTTTTAGGCTGGGATTTCCTACCCTGGCACACCTCTTGGGCTCGTTTTCCTTTCTCTCAGAGCTGATAATAGCACGAGGGTTTAATATAGCCCAGTGGTAGTGAGTACGACAGTGCAGGGAAATATAGAACCAAAATCCATTTATATTGCTTCCCTGAGGTAACAGGCATTTAGCTTTTATAGAAACAGATGATTCAGGCAAGTTTTTCCAAGAGGGACTAAAGAACAGGAGATAGAGAGAGACACTGCTTACATTAACATTTCATCAGACACCAAAAAAGACTCTGGGTCTCAGAGTGGTTCTAAGGGTCACAAGGACATGCTCACGGCCTGGGGAACTCCCATTTTAGTAAAGATTGCCTGGAATGACGAGAGGCTAGCAGACTAGAGGTGACAGGTACTAACTAGCTTTATCTCCCATGAAGAAGCCATACTAAAAACAAGCAGTTTAGCCCTCTTCCCCCACAATCCCACTGTTTGTATCCAGGGAGACTGCAAAATCAGAAAAGGGACCCCCTTTCTTGGGATGCTTGGCAGCCATTAGCCAGAGCACTGACATCGTCACCAAAGTCCTGATGCCCCCTAAGTGAGTGGTGTTCCTTGGCTTGTGCTGACTTGACCAGCTGGTCTCTAAAGAACCCAAGGGATGGGGACAGGTGTGTCTTTTTCCTACTGTTCTCCTTGGAGGGAGCAGCTGCAGATCACTATCAAGAAAAAAAGAGGTATTGCTTGTTGACCTTGGTGTGGCTGGAGAATAAGAACTCAAATGGTAAAGAATAGGGGAAATGATGTAAGGTTGAAAAAATCATATCCACTAAATTATCATTTTCTGGATGTTAAGAAACACTGTTCTTTGAATTTGGTAGCAGAATACTGACATTTACCTGGTGAGGCAATAAGGTTTGTGCAGAAGCATCGTTTGAGATTCACTTCAGCAAGTGGATTCTACATCATATCTGAGGGGGATATGAGGGACTTTCCAGAAGAAGGTAATCAAAAATAAAAACCATAATCACAATTCAGTCCAACAAAATCATGAGAGAATTAAATGTATTTCTGTGTACCTGTATCTGGGGCAAACATTACCCTAGCCAATAATGTATCACTTAGGTTTTTCCTTGGAGTTTCCTAGGTGATAGGAGCATTCTTTGTCTTAGTGATATGACACTTGGTGGGTTCCTGGGTGGGGGATGTTCACCAGAAAACTAAAACTTGAATGAAGCTTGAAATTTTCACTCCCTACCCACCCCTACCATACTCAGGACAGGGACTGGTGCTGCAGATATAGGGAATAATTGATTATGCCTGTGAGATGAAGTCTCCATATAAATCCCTGCGCTGTTGGGTTTGGAGAGCTTTGGTGTCGGTGCACACATGAAGGTTCTGGGGGTGTCGTGTCTTGAGAGGGTGTGAAGGACCTCCAAACCTCACTCTTGGCATCCATGTGGCTGCCTCTGAGTTGGATCATTCATAATAAACTAGTAATCTAGTAAGTAAACCCTTTTCTTGAGTTTGTGAGCCACTCTGCCAAATGATAAAACCTAGGAGTGCATCATGGGAACCCTTAATTTATAGCCAGCAGGTCAGAAGTAAATGGCACAACCTGAGACTTACAACCAGCATCTGAAGTGGGGGACAGTCTTGTGGAACAGAGCCCTTAACTCCAGCTAGTGTCAGAACAGAGTGAAATTGCAGGGCACCCACCTGGTACCCATGGAGAACTGGATTAATGCTTGTAGGAAACAAAACCCTGGGCATTTGGTCTCAGAAGTGTTCTGTGGAAGAGTGTGGAGAAGTGTGGTTTCCCAGGAGCTCAAGCTGAAACAGGTGTCAAAGCCCAAATCAGGCTTCATCACAGCCAAAGTGAGAGTTCTACAAACTGTGCTTGTTACCAAAACATCCATGCTCAGTTTGGGTCAAGGCAACGTCTGCTATTTTCAGAAGAATAGAGACAAGACTCTCAATCCTAAAATCACATTGCTTTGGTTGGTCACATCTGCATTGGCTGTTTGGGGAACAAATAAAAGATTAATTTCTGAGTCCTGATGGCAATTGATAACTGAAAACATGTTTTCTCCAGCAACTTCCTATAGTGATGTTTTGTAATGTCAGGGAATCGTTGTCTTCCCGTGTCTCCTGCTGGTTTTACACTGCTCTTATGTTCAGACTGGAGGCTTAGCTCGGACCTCTGGAAGGATGTCACCTCCATTCTGGGTCCCATCTATGCCAGGCAGCTCTGTCCTTGTCTCTGTCAGCTAAGCCAAAAGGAGAAGAGAAATATTTTTCATTTAGCTTTTCAGGACATGATTACTCATCCTAACACATTGCTGTATTTGCAATGAAAATTACAATTCTATATTTCCATGTGAAAGAACCACTAGTGACTATTCAGCTGGGTTTTCAGAACCAACTTCAAATATCTGGCTATCAAATTGAGAAAGGAAAGGAGAGAGAATAATGAAGCCAAAGAAAATGTAGCATGAAGGATGCCTTTTTACTATATCCTAATCCCATTTATCAATAGGGTGACCACCAGAAAAATGCATCGTCCAATCAGGAACATGTCATCTGAAAGTGAAAATAGAGGCCTTTAATTGATTTGTTGGGGACAACCTCCCTACAGGTTGGAGAGACAAAGAGCCCCAAATGTCTTATCTTCCATGCGTGCTAAAAGCTGGTTGGGGAGAGAAGACATTTAGAAAAAGGAAACTGTGAATTGGCAAAGCGAAGGCCATCCCACAGGTGAAGCAGCAAAATCCAGGGAGGTGGATTGGCCAGCAGCCCAGTGCTGGGGAAAGGTGCATGGAGGACAGAGCCAAGTGCTGGGCATCTGGTCTCGTCCACTGCAACACTACACCTGGGAGAGGGCAACAGGGTCACGGAACCCAGGAAGGAGATGGAGTATTGGGAACAAGCCCACAGCGTGGCTAGAACACAACTGAGTGGAAGATGGGAAATGATAGAAAGCGCAGTTTAGGTGAAATGATGAAAACACTGAACCGGTGAAGCTAAATCTCTGAATGCAGGCTTCAGGATAATGTGAGCCAAAGGAGTGATGTATACAAAGTCAGGTCTCAGGAGGACTTACCGCGAGGCACTGGAGCAGAAGGAGAGGAGCACAGACAGGCTGCAGGACTTCGACATCAAGTGCTCCAGGAGTAGGAGTGAGATGGCAGATTTTGTAGTGCAAAGAACTTCATAAGAGTCATGGCGGGTGAGAAGGCACAGGTGTGAGCCTTTTTTTAAACAGAAGTGAAATACTATTAACAAAAACAGGGAAGCTAGCAGCTTGGGAGGCTGAGACAGGAGGATCACAATTTCAAAGCCAGCCTCAGCAAAAGACTCTGTCTCTAAATAATAAAGTACAGAATAGGGCTGGGGATGTGGCTCAGTGGTCAAGAGCCCCTGAGTTCAACTCCTGGTACACACACACACACACACACACACACACACACACACCCTGCCAAATAGGGAGGCTCAGAGGAGAACCCCTTAACATTACATTTGAGAGGTCTGTCTATACTGGGACACAGAGATACACAGCATTCTTTAAATTGCTACATAGCATTCCATAGCATAGTGTACCAAACTTATTTTTATTTAACTTAATTTGATCTTTACCCTTTCATCAACCATTATGTTTACAACTATAAATGAAAACCCTGTGCTTATGCATCATCACCTGCTAAATGTCAGAGAAAGATACATAATTCCATAACTAGGATGCTGTATATTTGGTGTGGAAATCAGGAGGCATCTACACAGTCTGACTCGGTAAATTGAAATTTCCCATTCCAAGAACATTTATTGAATAATTTATATGTGCAAATCACAGGTAATGGTGCTGTGGGCTTAACATCAAGGAATTTAGAGTTAAATAGAGGAGATACACATGTTGCAAAATAGCATTAAAAAAAGAAGGAAAAAAATAAAAAAGGAAAAACTACACCAGAGGCATGAGCAAAATGCTAGATAGTGCCAAAGGTGGAGGGACCAATTCTGGCACAGAGATAGATTGTAAATAGGCTTGCAGGTTACAGATCGGCTTTTCATCCTCTAAGCTCAAGTGCACATAGTAGTTGAGCCATTCAGGAAATGCATATTGACTGTGGGTTTTTCCACAAATAACAGCTGATGTTTGAGGCATGTGCTGTGCACTAGCACGGTGGAAAGTGCTCTGCTTACATCACCTCATTTAATCAGGTAATGGAAAGCAGGTTGAGAAGGAAGATATTCAGTGAGCTCACTCACTCATTCTTGTACATTCTAGTCCCACTAACAGGTACTTCTTATCACTGCATTTTTACTGATTCTATGAATACAGGAGAACTACTACTAATTTAATACATGTAATTATACACATATGGGAATTGCAGTATATTTTCTAATTAGACAGATACCAAATAACTTAGCAAATCGCTTTTGTGATCACGTACTAATTGTGAGTGCATTCCTATCACAGTGCCATGTACTGCTGATGATATTTAAGACAGGATTGGGCTGCACATCCGGCACTCCCTGCTGCTGCAGTCTCTTTCTCTTGCCCTCTTCTTGTTCTTATCCTCTTCCCCCCGCCCGTCTGCTCCTCCTCCCTTCTCTTCTCCTTTCCTTCTTCCTCTTCTGCATGTTCTTAAAAAAAAAAAAAGTAAGTGTTCAAGTCCCATGATTCCCATTGTGTATGGTAATCTTTGTAGAGAAAAGAGTATTCCCTTAGGTTTGGGGTTTAGTTTTTAGTCTGTCTCTTTTATTTGAGCCTGAAAGAAACCCTTTTATCTTTTTCCTTTGTCCAGTGATGTTTTCCTTCTATAATAGTCCTGTTCACAACATCAACTCACATGTAAAAGTCAGCTCTACCTAGAGTCCAGATGAACTCAGTTTAGGATTGAGGAGATCCCTGAGAGCCCTAAAGCTGTGGTGGCCCGAAGCTCAGTGGGTCCTGCCCTCCATGAGGCATCACCATGTGCTTCATGTGCTGGCCATGGAGGTGATCCGGCCAGATCCTCGGTTAGACCCCATGGAAGCCAGCCAGCTTCATGAGCTCCCTTGCCCTGACCCGGACCCACCTGCTCTGTGCATGCTGGGAAGGGAGAGTGAGCCCAAGTGCAGAGCAGGTCGGGCCTGGTGAGGGCAGATGCCTCACAGCGGGTGGCAAGGTTGAGGTCTGCTCTAGGCTGTGTGTGCCCTCTGACCCTCAGGCTGTGCTCTTGCCATAGAGATTCATTTGCCTTTTTCCGTAGAAGCAATGAGACAGAGAGACTGAGAGAGAGCATGTGTGCAGGCAATGGGGCCGGTAGTTCTGCTTCCCAGTGTGTGTATGACTTCCTGCCTCAATTCCCCAGCTCAGGAAAGGGAGTCTTGTGGGCATGAGGTGTGCCTACCCAGCCTGGCTGCTAACATGCAGCTCTGTCTGGGAACCAAAGCCAGGAATAAGTTTTTCAGAAAATAAAACAATGGGGCTGGGGATGTGGCTCAAGCGGTAGCACACTCACCTGGCATGCGTGCGGCCTGGGTTGGATCCTCAGCACCACATACAAAGATGCTGTGCCCGCCGAAAATTTTTAAAAAATAAATATTAAAAATAATTCTCTCTCTCTCTCTCTCTCTCTCTCTCTCTCTCTCTCACTCTCTTTAAAAAAAAGAAAATAAAACAATGAGTACATAATAAATAGATTTTATCTGAAAGAAAGAACGGTACTTAGAAATTGGAGGTTGGGGCCATAGTTCAGTAGTAGAGCACTTAGAAACCCTAGGTTCAATCCCCAGCATAAAAGAAAGAAAGAAAGAATTGTTTGAAAGAGGAAACAAAAGTGGGTGAGTGAGCCGGGTGAGGTGGCGCACAACTGCAATCCCAGAGTCTCTGGAGGCTGAGGCAGGAGGATCCCAAGCTTGAAGCCAGCTTCAGCAAATAAGCAAGGTCCTAAACAACTCAGTGAGATCCTGTCTGAAAATAAAACACAAAATAGGGCTGGGGATCTGGCTTAGTGTTTGCGTACCCCTGAGTTCAATCTCTGGTAACCCCCTCCCCACAAAAAAGTGGATGAGTGTAAATGAGAAAGAAGTCATCACTTGTACTCCCCTTGCTGTGCTTCCGACCTGGGTCACAGAGGTGGTCTCTGGCGAGAGTCCTCACCCCTGAGAAGCAGGGTCTGGAGAAAGTCATGCTGTGGTCTCCAGCTGCATGCCCCATCCCCAGTACACACCCACCTTCTCCATACCCCTCTCTGCTTATGTCATCCTGGGGAAGCAAAGTGAAAGCAGAAACCAAGGCAGTCACCAGGGAAAATAAAGCTCAGAGGAAGTGCTCACCTGAAGAATGTGCTGGACCGTGTAGGGGCGGGGCATCCTGCTCCACCCCAGGAGCCCAGAGAAGGCTGGAGGTGATAGCTTGGAGGTGATAGCTTGTGGCTGGATGCCTCTGGTTTTGGAGATGACTCTAACACATATCTTTTCTTCAGAATGATCCCCTCAGAAGTGGCCATCTCTTCCCTCCTTCTCCTCTTTATAGATGGGCCAGGGCTGGTTGGCCAGATGGAGATGGAAGGACCCTGGGGAGTTATAAGGCTCCCAGGACAAGACCGAGGCCAGGAGTTTCCATCTGAGTTGACAGGAGATGCAGCAGAAGGAGCAGGTGAAGCCCGATTCAGACCCAGGGAGCTGAGTCTGAATCAGAACCACAGGTCCAGGAAAGCAGCTGTGGCTCTGCTGGGACCAGAAAACCTCTGGTCATCTAGGCAACATCGTATGGGGATGTCGCGTGCCCAGGACCCTGCAGTGTGGCTGCTGGGGGAAGGACGGGGCCCACTAGGCTGGATCTGAATGTTCCTCAAAGGTCCACGTGTTAAAGCTTGGTCCCCAGCTGGGCTACTGGGAGGTGGTGGGACCTTTAAGAGGTGGAGCCTAAAGGGAGGTCTTTAGGTCACTGGGGTGTGCCCTCAAGGGAGACAGTGGGACCTAGTTCCTTTCTGCTCGGCCCTGCTCCCTAGGGAGATGGGAACACTCTGCTCCAGCATGAACTCCTCACTCTGCCCTCTGGACCCTGCCAGACACCTAAAGCTATGGATGCACCCGATAATGGGCTGGACTCTTTAGAACCACAGACAAGATAAAATTTTTCTCTCTGAAAGCTGATTATCTCCAGTATTTGTGGCAGTAACAAGCTGATCATCACAGGTCCTTTCTTTTCTTGGGTCCATTAGTCTGTATCTGATGCCCAAATACTGCTGCTCTTGCCAGAGCCAGGGACAGCCCCCTCAGCCTCTAGCTATCACCTGTCACCAATTCTCAAACAAAGCTCATGCTCACATTCCATAAGTACAGGTTTTTGGTGAGTGTGCTGTCTTTTGTCCTTGTTTATTTTCAGCACAGAGAAGTTTCTCTAAGTTAGGAGAACCTGTAGCCAGGTGCAGAGGCACACACCTGTAATCCCAGCTCCTCAAGAGGCCAAGGCAGGAGGATTGCAAATTTGAGACCCTGTCTCAAGATAAAATGAAAAGGCCTGGAAATGTGGCTCAGAGGTGGAGCACCTACCTGGCATGCAAAGCCCTGGTTCCATCCCAGTGCCACAGTGAATGGAAGGGAGGAAAAACTGCATAATAAAACACCTTTCTCCAACTGTCTGCCCAACAGTCCTCCAGCCACAGAGACGGCTCTTCACTGCACACACTGCTTGAAGCAAGCAATTCCCATCTTGGCACCAGAGCTTCTCAGTAACTGTATCCATTAGCAATGTTTCTTTGGATGCTGACAAAAGAAAGCTGAACTAACAGTAACTCAAACTAGGTTTATTTATTTATTTTTTTGATATAACAAAAAGAATTCAGAGGCTCCACAATAAAGGCTTGTTTCCCCACTCCATCATCCTAAAGGCCATATGCTTTGTCCCTCATGGTCCCAATGTCATTGCTGCAGCTCCAGGCATTTAGAGATGAGAGAAGAGGAAGGGACGATGGCAGCATGTTCTTTCTTGCCCTTAGCTTTTGTAAAGAAGTGAAAACGTTCTCAGCAATAACCCCATCCACATCTTTTTTATGTCTCAGAAGAACTGAGAAACATGGCCACTGCTGGCTGCAAGGGAGGCCAGGAAAGCAATGTGTACAGTTTGTTTTCCTCAGCTTCTGTGGTGGGAGGAAGATGAAGAAAAAGGGGGTTGAGAGAGGCTACTGAATTCCACTGTTCCCTATAAGGACACCAGGGCATCAGAAATGGTGACCCCTCTGGGTCATGGACAGAGCCTCTGACTGGTTGCTCTGACCTCCAGCTCATCCTCAGTCTTCCTCAGACATGTACTACATTAACTGTTCTCAACATTTTTGGTTTTAAGATACTCCCCACTTTTTTTATACTGGGGATTGAACCCAGAAGCACTTAACCACTGATCCACATCCCTCACTCTTTTTTTTATATTTTATTTGGAGACAGAATCTTACTGAGTTGCTTCAGGGATGGGCCAAGATGCTGAGGCTGGCTTTAAACGTGTGATCCTCCTGTCTCAGCCTCCTGAGCCACTGGGATTACAGATGTGCCTTACTGCACCTGGTTTAAGACCCCTTTTTGTAGAACTATAAAGAGCACTCATCTCTGTGAGTTGTATCTATCAACATTTACCATATTAGAAACTAAAACTGAGAGATTTTTGAGATGTTATAGTAATTCATTTTCAAATAAAAACAACAAATTCATTGCATGTTTCCATAAATTTAACATACTTTTTTATTAAATATAACTCTATTAAAAAAAAAAAAGATTAGTGATTCCCCTGACATTGCTCGGCAGTTTTACACGTCCCTTTATTCCCCACCTCAATGGAAGACAGCTGGATTCTGCTGTCGTCTCCTATAGTTGGTTTCATTTTCACATAACAAATAGCCTCGGAAAACTTGCAGTAGACTGGTGAAGAATGAAACTGGCAAAGACAAACAATGGCTCAGTGCTGTCATAAAGATGGTCCTGGCCTGCAGAAGGCCTGCATAGTGTCAGGAGCATTTGGAGAACCACTTGGAGAACAATAAGGCCCATTTTTGGGAAGCACCAAACTAGCCATCCTAGAGTGTCTGCCAGCCACGGTCCCCATTTCCAATTGAGTGTCACTTCGTAGTTGCATAACTAAATGGTCAGTTCTCAGAGCTAAGAAATACCTCCCCCACTGTCATGTGTCATTCTCCATAGCTAACTGCACAGAAAGCTACCAGGAATTTTAAAAGTAAAGGCTTGCTTGGGGGTTCCCTTATAAGGTCATGGCTCAAACAAACAATTCCTGTGTTTCATCTCTTCTGCGAGAAGGAACCTCCCTCTGGGGCTCACAGGTGGGGGTATGCATGGAGGGACCCTCTGAGTGGTGGGCAGGCCCCGGCTCCAGGCCCCACTGTCTTTGTGCTGTCATCCTGCACCATTAAGGACATCAAAACTCACACGCTAAGTTGTCAGCAATGCCTTGGGTCAGAGCTAAGGCTCGCTGTCACCCACTGTCAGCATTTAATTATGCCACCTCCTTCCCAGATGCATCCAGTCTCTCTATCAACTCCCTGATAAATGTGAGAAAGTTCACGGGGCAGCATGGGGATGGTGGCCAAGGCTTTGTGACAATTCCCTGTCTGATCTTCCCTGGGTGCTTTGTAGGTCCCCTTGGAAATGTCAGGAGCTCTCTGAGCAAGCGGCAGAAGCCAGTGAGATCTTCCTGTGGGATTCTGGGGTGGGATATAGAACCACAGGGACCCTCTTCAAGCTGTACCTGCTGGTTCCTTCCTCACCCCCTGGAGGCAGCCCTCCCCCACCCCCAGCCTGGTTGAAAATCAGATCTCAGTTGTTAGGAAAGAGCTTTATTCAGTTTAAATTTAGCATGTGAGGTTGTGGATAACCCTATCTCTGTTCCTGAGAAACAACTGTTTACTATTCCAACACTCCAGAGCCTGGCAACCGGCTCACAGAGGGCTGGCAACTGGGAGCTCTCAGGCTCCTCTGCAGCTGCTCCTGAGTCCCCTGCCCTCAGCCCCCTCCTCACCAGCCTGGTGTCGAAGTTCCAAAGGCTGCAGGACCTGGTACTTCACAAGACCAAAAAAGGCAGCCAGGACCTATTTTTGATGACCCTGAGGATTATTAAGAAGGGAAATTCCATGAAGTCCACAGAGCTCTTAAAAAGTATTCTGTTCCACTTCTTTCTTTCCTCGTCCCTCGGGTTCTATTTCTGTATTTTCCCCTTGATGTTTATGGGATTAGAACCGAATAGCCACACGATGATAAGGATAGTCCCAAAGAGGTGTTCCTGGGTAGAAAACGGGTACTACACTTCCCACCTCCACCAATCAGAGGGCAATCTGAATGGAATCATGGGGGAGAGTTGGAGCTCTTGATATTCAGAAGAGAGAAGTTTTATTCTATTACCACTCACTCTTGGGAAAATGTGATGTGGGTCCAAGCTACATGAGTCTTATGGCCAAATTTGTCACTGAACACTGAGAGATTGCCTTGCTCATATTTTCTGTTGGATCCTTTGGCCACAAGCAAAGCTCTCTGCTTAGATGCTCTTCTAAGTCACACACTCAGCACGTGATGCCTGGTGCTGGAGGGCGGGGAGGGGGGGTCACTGGACAGTAGGGACCAACAGTAACGTTATCTCCACAAGTGACGTTACGGACATGCCATGCCGCGTGATCCCCACAGCTAAAATGAGACTCCAGAGCTGGAGGGAACGGAAAGTGATGACATGGGCCACCCCCAAGGGTGTTGTGACCTCAGAGGACGGGGCAGCTGGGCTGCAGAAGCTGAGTGGACCGGATCTGAGTACCTATGACGACATCGTGGCTCAGAGTGTCACGAAGTCACATGGGGCTTGCTGCCTGAAGTGCCCCATGCAGCGAGCCTTCTCGTCATGGAGAAAATGACACGAAGCTTGTAGACTTCATCAGTAGTGGATGTTGGAAGTGCGCTCTGTGAGAGGAAAAGTGTATTTAAAGGATGATGTGTTTTAGCAAGACCTGTGCAATCCCACTGCCTCTGTGTTAACACGCTCATAGGAGAGGGCAAATACAGGGTCCTTCCACAGGCACACACATCATTATATATTGACACACCTGAAGACTCAGAGTGGAAGGACAATAGGTGACTGGAACCTATGCATATGCCCTGGTCTATATTTTTTCTTTTGTTAGTTGTTGATAGACCTTTATTTATTTATACGTGGTGCTAAAAATCGAACCCAGTGCTTCACACATGCCAGGCAAGTGCGCTACCACTGAGCCATAACTCCAGTCCCTGCCCTGGCCTATTTTAATGGAAGATACACATATTATTTTCCCCCCATAGTTCAGGAAGCTAGGGCAGGATTCTGGAATATTGTTTTTAATAGACATTAATTGTCTGTCTACCAAAACTCACAGTGAAACATTATGTTCAAAAATGAATAAGCTCAGGGCTGGGGCTGGGGCTCAGTGGCAGAGCGCTTGCCTAGCAGGTGTGAGGCACTGGGTTTGATCCTCAGCACCAGGCCTCTGTGAGTTAGCACCTGCTGTGTGAGTTCACTGGCTGCAGTCGCCCCTGACACAGTGTGATTCCCTAGGCCAGCCACTTACACTGCCTCCTGCTGGTGATTCCAGGGAGTAATTTCCCTTGCTCCTTTCATACACGTGCACACACACGCATGTGCTTTCCTCTTCTCTCCCTCCCATCATACTCCTTGGCCGTCACCAAGCCAGTGCTACATAATAATTTGTCACCAGTGTTGCCTCCATGGGACCTTGCCCCCTCCAGATCCAGTATCAGTCTCTCCTGGTGGGAAGAGGAGCTTCTCCCTTCATCCCAACTAGTCCACGATGTTGAGTGTGCAAGGGAGACGGGGAGTCTGAGAAGCCCCATCCTGTCACCTAATTCCTGCCACTTCTGCTCCCTGCCCTCCCCACCACCTCACTCCCTGCAGCAAGTGTCTGGTAAGAAGAGTAGGAGGCAGCCAGGAAAGGGTTGATCCAGGAGAATCAGGCCCAGAGCCTCTGGGGCCAGCCAGAGGGGCCTTCACGCACTCCTCACTCCAACCTCTGCCCCATTGGCCTGTCCCCTTTAGCATCCCAAGTCATTCCCCACCTCTTTCCAGTCTGCGAGGCTCCATATGTTCCCCCTGCCACCGACCCCTCTGCTGGCACAGACCTGGGCAGGTCATCATCCTGGTTGTAGAACCACAGGGCCAGTTCTTGACACCCAGAGTTAGGACTGTCCAAGAGGGCTTGCCCATGGCCACCATGCCCAGTTCATGGTGAAACATAGGCCTTTCACAGCTTGGTCCCACTCTGCCCTCCAGCTGTAGCTCTTCCTCCTTCCTATACACCCCTGCATTAGTTACTGACCACTCTGTGCTGTTATTTTTCAGTTTTTAACATTTGGGTAACATTTAACATTGTGGTAAAATATACACAACATAAAATTTGCCATCTTCAGTGTTGTTAGTGTGCAGCTTACTGTTGGTCAGTACGTTCATGATGTGTGACCACCGCCCACCCAGCTGCAGAACAGTTTGCCTTGTAAAACTCAAGCCTGGTACCTGTTAACAATAACTCCCCACTTTCCCTTCTTTCCAAGCCCCTGGCAGCCACCATTCTCCTCCCAATGATTGGGTTTGACCCCTGATGATTGGGTTAGATACCTCCTGTAAGTGGAGTCACACGGTAGGTGACCTTTTGTGATTGGCTTATTTCACTTGATAGAACCTGAGGTTCAGGGTGCTGCACGTGTCAGAATCTTCTTCTTCTTTGAGAATGAATGGCATTCCCTCCTATGGAGGGATGGCGCCTTGCTTATTGGTGGTCTATGGCTGGACATCCCGCCATGCTACTTCCTTGGGATGGATGCCTGATCTTCACCTCCTTACCCCCCTTGCCACTCATCCTTGGAGAGCAGGTGGCGTGTCCTCTCTGAAGCTTTCCATGAGTTGCTTCCTCTCCCGTCAGGTAGGATTGTCTACTGCTAACCCCAATCTCCACACTGCTCTAGCTGGCCTCCGTAAGCATGTTGCCACACACCGCGACAGCTGCTTGTTTTCCACCCTCTGCAATGCAATCGTTCAAACTGGGGGAGTGGGGAAGGTCAAGGGACATGTCCAATTCACCCTTTTCTTTTAAATTTTATTTGTTTGGTTTTTTATGTGGACCACACTCAGGATCTAACCCAGTGCCTCACATGAGCTGGCCAAGCACTCTGCCATTGAGCCACAACACTAGCCCTGTCGGGTCCATCTTTAACTCCTAATGAACCAGCACGTGATGAAATAAGCATGTGACAGATGGAGTCAAGTATGTGATTAGTTCTAGATAGATGTATTCTAGATTAAATTTTTAAAAATGCACACCTATGGCTTGTTGGAACTGTTCCAAACCCTGGCGATACCTTCATACCAGTGACAGATAAAGCACTTACAGTCATGAACATTTCATAGAGGGAGGCTGGGGACAAGCAGGCAAATAAATGAGAGCCACCTTAGCCTGAAACCCCATGAGTGAAGTACTACAGCGGATGGGATAGTGTCTAGGTAGCACACGTCACAGTGAGTGGCCTTGGAAGGCTGTTCTCAGGAAGTCTGGGTGGTGTTCTCTCTGAGACTGAATGGTGGAAATGAGACTCTGAAGGCTCAGGAGGCACAGCATTCTAACAAGTCGTAGCAGCTACACAGCCCAAGGTGTGAATGAGATTGTCATGCCTGAGAGACATCAGGGTCAGTGTCGGGAGGACAATGAGTGAGAGAAGCCTTGGACTGAACCGTGGCATCCAAATTCGTGTGCTGAAGGCTAACTGTTGATGGTATTCACAAGAGTCTTTGGAGGTCTTTAGGTACAGATGAGGTCAGAGAGGTAGCCTGAGAATGAGATTAGTGTCCTCCTAAGACGAGATGTGAAGGTCCTGTCGGAAGAGAGCCCTCGCCAGAAACTAGGCGCTACTGGAAACCTGATCTGATCTTGAGACTCTGGACTCCAGTATTGTATTAATTCTGTGTTAATTACTGTATTAATCATTACATCTCCTGTAGGATGGAGCTGCAAGGTATCAGGAGGGGGAGAGGAGGGACTCGGGTGAGCTGGACCTAGCAGAGTAGTTTGTGACTGCTGACAATTTCTCCTTCAGAACTTTGAACAGTGCTAGCCCAGGATATGGGAACGCATTTGAGTCCTTCCACCGTGTGTCCATCTAGACTTTGTCCCTGGACTGCATCAGTGGGTTTCTATATTGCCCCTGGGACTCAGACTTGACCTCTACTACAGGTGTGGTAGGAAAGTCTCCTTTCTGCCCCTGCAGAGGCAAAGTGACTATTATTAATAGCTCATGCTCATCGAGCTCATGCACTGTGCTCAGAAACCTTGAAATCTCTACATCACAACTGAGGAAGCCGAGATGCTGAGAGGCCAATCAGGTAGCCCAAGGCAGGAAATGGGAGAGCAGGAGCCTGGCTCAGGTGTCTGTGTGAGTCCCAGCCTCTCCCCAGATGTGGTCCCTCTCTCCCTGGACTGTGGTGGCCTGTCATTCTGGCCTTCTGCCTGGCATTTGGGTCCTACCACATACCAAGATGCTGCCTAATGCTGGCCATGAACCTTCTTTCTCTTTAACAAAAATTGTTTAAATGTGTATAACATTGTGTGTAGACAAGTTTACTTGAGGGATCCTTCACAAAATGGATGCACCTGGGTCCTTACCATCCAAATCAAGAAACAGAACATCACTAGGATCCCAGATATCCCCCACCCCCTTCTGATATCTGCCTACCCTTCCTTGCTGCCCAAATTAGTGTCTTTATTGTAGATTAATCTCGATTGTTTTTGAATGTCATATGGATAGACTCTTGTTGGATGTGTGCTTTTGTATCTAGTACCTGCTGCTTACCATTATGCTTATAAGAGCCAGTCCTCTTATAAGCATAATGGTAACTATTGTGTTCATTCTATTTGCTGAGTGGCGTTCCATGGCATGGCACTTCCCAACAATTGCATCCATTCTTCTGCTGATAAACATCTGGATGGTTCTAGGTCAAGTTGTTACAAATAATGCTGCCATGGACATTGTTGGACACACTTTTTGGTGCACAGGCATTTCTGTTAAGTGTGTTATATGAAATGACAATTTTACATAGTCTTCATATCAATCTGCATTTCTATCAGCAGTAGGGAGAATTTCAGTGGCTCCGCATTCTTTCCAGCTCTGGTTTTGCCAGTCTTCTTGGTATCAGCCATTCTGGTGGTGTATAGTGAAATTTCACTGTGGTGTTGGTTTGATGGACTACTAATGATGTGTAGAACATTCTTATCTGTTTATTATAAATTTGGATATTGCATTTTTGAAAGTGACTAAGTCTTTTGCCCATCTTTCTATTGGGTCGTCATCCTTATTTAAAAATTTGAAGCAGTTCCTCAAATATTCTGGATGCAAGTCACTTATCAAATATATAAACAGTAAATATCTTTTCTATTCTGTGGCTTACCTTTTGTTGTTGTTGTTGTTGTTGTTGTTGTTGTTAGCAGAGATTGAACCCAGGGATGCTTAATCACCAAGCCACATTGCCAGGCCCCCTGCTTTTTTTAGAGAGAGAGAGAGACAGTGTCACTGAGTTGCTTAGGGCCTCGCTAAGTTGCTAAGGCTGGCTTTGAACTCAAAATCCTCCTGCCTCAGCCTCCCAAGCCACTGGGATTATAAGTGTGCACAACTGGGCCCAGCTTATGTCTTTTTTATTGGTTCTTTTTAGTTACACATGATAGTAGAATCCATTTATATATAAACATGGAATATATATTATTCTAAGTAACACCCCATTCTTGGGCCAGGTATGGTGGCAGACGCTTGTAATCCCAGCATCTTAGGAGGTTGAGACAGGAGGATCTCTAGTTCAAAGCCAGCCTCAGCAACTTAGTGAGGCACTAAGTAACTTAGTGAGACCCTATCCCTAATAAATTATTTTAAAAAGGGCTGGGAATATGGCTCAGTGGTTAAACACCCCTAGGTTTAATCCCTGGTACAAAAAAAAAAAAAAAGACCCCGTTCTTGTGGATGTATATGATGGTGGGATTCACTGTGGTGCACTCATACATGCACATAGGAAAATTATCAGACTCATTCTACCGCCTTTCCTTTTCCTATCCTCCCTCCCTTCCCTTCATTCCCCTTTGTCTAGTCTCCTGAATTTCTATTCTTCTCCCTTACTGTCTGTGGGTTATCGTCCACATATCAGTGAAAACATTCAACCCTTGGCTTTGGGGACTGGCTTACTTCACTTAGCATGATAGTCTACAGATCCATCCATTTACTGGCAAATGACCTCTGTGTATCTTCATAGTGTTTTGGTAAGCTTTTCTCTGAAGTATCACTGCTCTGATTGTCAGTTACTAAACTCACTTCCCAATGGGGGGGTCACCTTGCTATCTCTGGGCCTTCTCTAATGCCAACCACTGCTGTACCCTGCCTTCAGGATAATGTCCCCAGCCGATTGCACTGGATGCCCTCAGGGTTCAGTGCACCTGTTCCTGTCCTTCAAGGACCAGCCCTTTCCCAAAGGGCAGATCTGATTCCATGTTCTGGCACCTTCGAGTCTTCAAAGACATCCCAATCGTTCACTAACTGTGCCTAATCATGGTCTGAAAATAAGTTCAGGATGTTCAAACAATTAACTTATAAGTGAACTTTTGAAATCCATGACTTTGTACATTGGGGGAGTCCTAGACGTTCTATTTCTTTCTATCTTAGTCACCTAGGATCAAGTATTTCTAGCCAGAGAGAACTGAAACATTCAAACCATGATCGTGAGTCACCTAAACACCCCTGCAATTTAGGGCCCGCCTGCCAATCCATGGGAGAAATTATACAATGGAAAAAAACACTTTTTTTTGCCAAATTGAGAAATTCAAGATGTAGTTATTGAGTGCCTAATATGTCATCCACTGTCCAAAATACTGTAGAAGGAATAAAAGAAAAAACCCAACACCAATCTATGCACATATGGCACTTAACCATTTAGATGGAGAGACAGACAGTAAAGAAGCTAAATAAATAAGACATTTGGTATGTTAGACAGTAAGTGCTAAGGAAGGGAAGTGGGAGTGTCTCTAAGTGGTAGTGACTTGTTAGTTTTAGATGGAATTTCTAGATCGGGGCTCACAATAAAGGTGAAATTTGAGTAAATACCTGAAAAAAGGAGATGGTTATGAAGATAACTGGGGAAGAGTATCTAAGGCTGAGGGAAGAGCAAGTACAAAGGTCCTGAGGTAGAAGTGTGTCTCATGTGCTAGAAAAGCAGTGAGTAGCCAGATGCAAGTATGGTTAGAGCTGAGGGAGAAACAGGAGAAGAGGTCAAAAAGATGTAAGGAGGGCAGGGCCTTCTAGGTCACTGACCTATAGTGTGATGTAGGACTATGCTAATTTGAGATAGTGATGCTCAGAAGCCAAGTTTGCCTTATGTGTACGTAAGAATGATGGTTGTATGGGCTGGGGTTGTGGCTCGGTGGTAGAGAGCTTGTCTTGCACGTGCAAGGCCCTGGGTTCGATTCTTAGCACCAGATTAAAAATAAAGTATCGTGTCCAACTGCAACTAAAAAATAAATATTAAAAAAAAGAATGATGGCTGTAACTTGAGGATTGTTAACCACATACTGTAGTATTTAAATATCAAGTTCTGTACCATAATGTATGTGCAATTTATATGTGAATGATATCTTAATAAAGCTGCTTAAAAATAACACTACTAGGGGAGATATGGGGGAATGATATTGGCTAAAATAAATTGTTCTATTGTGTGAATATATGAATATGTAACCAAGAATTCCACCATTAGCACAATTATAACACACCAATACAAAATAGAAAAAAAATAAAATTTTTATTTTTAAAAAAGAGCATATTTCACCCTGAGAAGAAAGAAAATCAGCCATGGGCGGACAGAGCTGGGCCGGGGGTTAGGAATGTGGCTGGCTGACAGGTGCACTGAGATCCTGGGTCCCCAGCAAGAACATTGCGAGCAAGGCCAGGACACAGGACGGACTAACAAAGCCCAGCCTCGAGGTTCAGCAGAGGCCAGATGGCTTCCTGTAGAGAACTAGTGGATGAGGAAGGGCTGAGGTCACAGGAAGAGCCTCCTGAGCCTCGGCTCTTATCAAGGGTCAGCTTCTCCCCAGTGGCTGCCCACTTAGGTCATTCCTTCCACCCTTGCTAGAAATGGGTATTCTTTATTATTATTTTTTTAATTTAAGATGTCTGTCTTCTTCAGTAACTTTATCATGCTAGATATATGTTCTGCTTGCTCTGATGTATATTGCTCTTTTTGGTTAGGAGTTCTTAAATAAGCTACATTTTTCTTTGCTGCCTCCTGGGGCTCTGGCTTGCCACGGGATTCTCCAAGTTGGGAGCCCCCCTCTCTCTGGTCTTCTGAGCTGCAGATGTGGAAGAAGGCAGGCTCCAAGTCCCCTGGGGATTATGGACAAAGTCTTTCTGTCCCAATCCTTCTTATTTACCTTGTCATAGAATCAGCATAGTCTTGAGGCCTTGTTAAGCTTTGTATTAGTTATTTTAAAAAAATATTTGTTTATTTTTATGTGGTGCTGAGGATCGAATCCAGTGCCTCACACATGCTAGGCAAGTGCTTTACCGTGGAGACACAACCCCAGCCCCTGTATTAGTCATCTTTTGCTGAGCAACAACATCATCACAAACTCAGTGTCTTAAACAATACTTTTATTAACTCGCCGTTCCGTGAATCAGGACTGCAGACACAGGGAGGCTGGGTCCCCTGCTTTAGGATCCCACAGAACTTCAGTTGGGGGCCAGCTGGGCTGCAGGCTCATTGGAGGATCCACAGGGCAGGATCTGCTTCCAAGCTCAGGCACATGATGGCAGAATGCAATTCTTGTGGACCGCAGAACCCAGGGTCTCAGTTTCTTGCTGGCCGTTGGCTGGAGACTCTCCTTAGTTCCTCACCCTCTGAGTTTTCCCAGCAAAACACATTTCCTCAATGCCAGCACATTAGAATCTCCTGGCAAGACCAATGTTCAATCTTACATAATGCAATCAAGGTCATGTGCTCAGACGTATCCTCTCACTGTGTGCTGTGCAACTAGAATCAGGTCACAGGTCCCACCTACACTCAAATAAGGGGGTTACAGAAAGACCCAAATACCAAATACCAGAGGCAAGGATTATGGGGCCATCTTTGAGGTAAGTCAGCCACAGTCTGCCCTCCAGCCCCCAGGCAGTTGTGTCTCTCCTCCAGGAAAAGACATTTCGCCCCTTCCGAGGTTCCCAAGAGTGTCTCATCTCATTACAGACTTTGCTCATCGCAGAATCTCATCATCTACATGATGATGAGACCCGTATGTAGATGATGCTCATCGAGTGACATTCCTCTCAATCTGTCGGTACATAAAACCAAAGAAGTAGGGGCCAGGGTGGGACTGAGACCCAAGGAATCTATTGCTTCATAAACATAGAATTCGCTTGATTTATTATCAAGCAAAGGAAAAAGAAAAGATATCAGGATGTACGCACTCAAGTAGCCCACAAGTTGGCTATGAAGCCACAGTGAAGGTTTAGCTCTTATAGAATTAAAGCCACAGTAGACGGAGCTTACTAGCTTTTGTGAAGAGAAATCAGGATAAAGGGGTTATCCTAGGCACCGAGTATACTTGACAGTACAAAGTGTTTATCACATTTTTCAATGTCCCTCAAAATTTGAGATTAAGCCCAGTTTCCCTCAAGAGGCAACTTCTCTGTTCTCCCCTCCCCCTAGCCAATATAAAATGGTGGCACAGGCTTATAACAACAGCTACGCACATGCCCATTCAAAAGGGGTGAAAACAAGGTATGAAGAAACCCTTTATCTATAGAAATTCTGAAATCCAGCCAGACAAGCGTTCGAAGTTCCTTGACTAGGTTTCAAGGCCTGAGACTAGTCTTTGCAGCTATGGGTGCTGCCTTCAAAGTTGCTCTTTTCTCCTCAAGGGTGATGTGTTTCCACTGAGTGGTCCCACTGGTCTGCCTCCTGCCAGTCGCATCCGGGGAGCCTGACACTCTTGTTCTGAGCCTTGTCCCTTCTGGTGTGTTTTTGCTTAAATAACATTCTCGAGCACTTTGTGGGTTTTCCTGTGAAATTTTCTGGCTTAGGTTCTATCAAAACCCCTAACCACAGAACTAGTTGAGATCCCTACCTTAGGCCTTGCTGAGCTGGCCAAGGGAGACAGTGCTCGAGCCTCCGAGGGGCTGTGTTTTGCTCAGGAGGGCCCACAGGCACACCCACGCTCTCTGGAAAGGCTCTTGTGTGACAGAAGCTGCTCTGGCCCTCTGATCTGGCTGAGGTCTTAACAGAAGGTTGTCTGTACCACCCTCAGCTTTTCTGTAGACAGCATATCCCCGAGTGTGATCAGAAACCATTTCTTCATTTTAACATCTTTGCCATCTGGAGTGGCTGAGGATTTTCAAAATCATAAATTCCTAGTTCCATTAGGTTTGATCATTTCTCCTCTTGGTCTGTCTCCTCCTCTCATGTTCTACTACACACAGTCAGAAGAAGCAGGCGGCACCTGCGACACTTTGCTTGGGAATCTCTTCAGCTACATAACCAAGTTCACCCCTCCTGTTCTGTTTTCCACAACTACTGGCAACCAATTTTTTTTGTAGCAAAGGTCCTCCTTACTACTGTTCCTGATAATATACTCCTTACTTCCTTCTGAGCATGCACAGGCAGAATCCTCCAAGTCCAGATTTCTACTTAGAGTCTGATCAAGATAATGTAGGCTTTCCTTAGCGTCTGCTTGGGAGGATTACCAGCCTCCACCTACCGCCTGTTACAGAGCCGTGCCCTCCCCATTTTTGGTGATGCCACAGAAGCATCCTACACTGTACTGAAATCTCTTCTGGTTATTTCTTTCTGTGGAATAGCACCATAAAGTTGGTGGCGTAAACAACACACATAATTTGTGTTCTCACATTTTTGTAGATCAGGAGACCAGGTAGAGCTTAGGTGGTTCCTTTGCTCCTGGATCACTGTGTCAGCTGGAGCTGAGCCTCATCTGAAGCTCCACGGTGGCAGGATCTACTTGCCCGCTCATGTGGCAGCATGCTGTTCCTTGTAGGCTTTTGGGATAAGGGTCTCATTATCTTGCTAACTGGAGGCCAGAAGCTGCTGGAGGATTTCCTTGGTTCCTTGTCATGGGGATATTGCCAACAGTACCTTGTTTTCTTGATGTCCTCAAACCTAGCAAGGTAAAGATACTCCTTGCAAGACGAATATTACATGCTTAATATAAACTTATACAACAAAATCACATACCCATACTCCTGCCCCTTTGACCCCTCACCCCCCCACACACACATACATTTGGTACTGGGGACTGAACCCAGGGGTGCTCTACTACTGAGCTACATCCTCAGCTCTTTTAACTTTCTATTTTGAGACAAGGTCTTGCTGGGTTGCTGAGGCTGGCCTTCAACTTACCTTCCCTGCCTCAGTCTCCCAAATTGCTGGGATTACAAGTGTGTACCACTGTGCCCAGCTCCCCTTTGCCATAGTCTGTTGGTTAGGAGCAAGTGACAGGCCTCACACTCAAGAGGAAAGGTTCAGACAAAGGCATGAGAACTAGCTATGGATGGGGACCATCTTAGAGTCCATCTGTCATGATTTCTTCTTAGGAGCTCAGGACCAGGGAGACTGGGCACACTCGTTCATTCAAGTCAGCTTACCATAGGGAGGTAGATGGGTTTCAGCAGCACATGATCTACCCAAGATCCTCAGCCTGATGGTCCTCAAGCAACAGTTCCCTGATGTCTTGACCACCGCGGTCTCCCTTAGCTGCAGCTCTCTGGCTTTGTGAGATGTAGAAAGTGAAGTTAGACGTGCGTCTCATCTGGATGCCACATTCCCAGAATCCCTGTATACATACATGTACATACAAACATATATGTGTATGTGTATACAAAATGTTGAACATTTCCCACAGCCTAAACATTTAGAAAGTATTTAAATAAGTTATAATACTCATAAATTAAAGTACCCTCTAATTATGCAAATATTCAAAGATTTTAGCATAGAAAAACATTCCTGGAGGGGAGGCAGTTTACAAAAACAGGTAGTTTCAAATGTGATTCCTCCTAAATATATACATGGGTATGTGTATAAAATGGTTAAAAGTGGTTATCTGTAGGTGGGTAGCATGAAAAGTGCTTTTATATGCCTTCCTTTAACCAGTATTATAAAAAATTTAATGAAATATATCACTTTTTATGTTATAGGGTCGAGATTTAAAATGTTTGCTTATTTTAACTTTAGAATGTGAGCTATTTGTGGTTGGACACGTGTTATTTATTTCTGTATTTCTAGCCCCTAGCATAATCCCTTGGGCATATTAAACTCTTAATAAATGTTTTTGAATAAACACATGAATTTCAGAATGTTTAAAATCTAAAATCAAGATATTCTGTGAATATAAAAATAGTAGTTTACATGCACTTTTGTAAGTAAAACAAAACAAAGTACCTGAAACCTGGATTCTATTTCTTCAAAGAAACTAACTCTACTCC
The DNA here is from genome assembly GCF_045843805.1 of Urocitellus parryii. Taxonomy (NCBI): domain Eukaryota; kingdom Metazoa; phylum Chordata; class Mammalia; order Rodentia; family Sciuridae; genus Urocitellus; species Urocitellus parryii. The sequence goes on from NC_135539.1 coordinate 82,411,418, forward strand.
AACCCCAAGTAAAGTCAAATATTATACCTCCAGCATCCAGGGAAAGGGTGGTAGATGGCATGGCTGTTAATGAAGGCTGGTTTGAACAAGTGAGCTTTGCAGATAATCTAATGTTTCCTGTCTTAGTCTACAATTTTAACCATCTTCCCCTATATGACTTTAAAAAATTATTTTTAGTTATACATGAATATAATATTTTATTTTGTTTATTGATTTTTATGTGGTGCTGAGGATCAAACCCAGTGCCTCATCTATATGAGGCAAGCCCTCTGCCGCGGAGCCACAACCCCGGCCACTCCCCCACCCCGCATATGACTTTTGAAACAGAGACTAATGAAAATTGATGAAGTTATTGTTAATGATTCCTTTTCTGTTCCATCACTATAGAAATTGGTAATAAACTTTTTACTGATTTTTAGATTTAAAACGGATGAGGAAGAAAAATAACGGGCCAAATAAGTGGTCCTTGTAATATTGAGACTTTACTATAAAGTACTTGCTTTTTTTTTTTTTTTTTTTGCTTCACTCAAAATAAACTGTTACTCACCAAGATGATCTTGGGTAAGAGATCTTTTCCCCAAGAATACTGAACAGTGACACGGCATGGTATGTTTATAAGTTATAATCTCATCATTGAGCTCTAATGCTCACATGATTTTTAAAGATAATGGGGCAAGAATACTTTAATCCTCTTTTATACACAGAGAGATCGAAGTGCAGAAAGAGTCTAAGGAAGGGTTACAGGTGATTTGGAAAGTTACCAGCCATCAAATAATAGTTTCTGGCCAATCTTTCTGTGTAAGTTTAGCCGAGACCCTTTTACCTCCTCCTACTCAGTAGGTTCTTGATTCTGAAGAAAATAGAAGAGGAAATCCTTCATAAATTACAAAACCTTCTGTGACTCTAATGTTTTGTGATGAGTAGCTCAGAGTCCCCTTTTTAATCTCCTCTTTGCCCCAAAAATGAGCCCTGTGAGCGCTCTTGACTGCAAACCCTCTGGTCATAGCCGAGTAACCAAGCTGTCCACTGCCATCCCAAGGCCAGCAAGATTTTCCCGGTGTATTTCAGCTGGTTGGGTTTCCTGGGTGTCTATGGCTTGGGCCTTGGTCTCTTCCAGGTTCAGTCAGCTGCCAATCATCCTGCATTTATCCCCCCCGCCAAAAAAATGCAGAGGCTGCTGCAAGATGGAAATGAGCCAAGTTCTGGCTGATGGCTAGGGCACATAGAGATGGCCAGTGTTGCCGTTGCTCTGCCCCACCTGAAAAAGGCACCCACTCCCCCCCACCCCGCAAACATCCCCTGGCCACCTCCTACCAAGTCCCTATGTGGAAGTTCCCAGCTGTGCACCTTCTAGGTCTCCAATCTGAGCCTCCCAGCTCATCTGTTCGCTCCCCATCCCTTCCTCTCTTTGCCTCTCTTTGGCTTCTTTTCTCTCTTTATCCTCAAAGTCAAGCTTTTCTTTCAAATCTTCAGCTCCCTTCTCCACCAGCAAGCCTACACACAACTAATGTGAGGTGGCCCTTCTCCTCCAGGAATACCTAAAAAGGACTGTTAGTCCCTAAAGAAGACATTCAGAAAGTATTGTTTTAGATTATATTGGCATCCAGACCATATCTTTTTTTATTAAACAACTTTTTCCTTATGTTAAAGTAAACAATCTTCTATGAAAATGAGAAAGTAGAGGCAGGTAGAAATAAGAAAACAGAAATCAGAGTCTCACCATCCACAGTTCTTGCTAAGATTCACATGCATTTCTTCTGAGACCAAGTTCTATTCATACAAGGTACATGTGCTTACCCAGGAGAGCTGAGATGCACAATTTGGTATCTCCTTTTATCTAGCATGGTGTTGGGACATTTTCCAACATAATGAAATATTCATTTAAATACATTATGCTTTAAAGTCAGCCTGTCTAGACATTTCTCCTTGTATGTTAACATTGGGTGGGGGAAACATCCCCATCTTTGGGGCCATTCCTAAGTTTGAAGATTCTATTTAAAAAATATGGAAAAAGCTACTTATTATAGATCTTATAGTGGACCAAAAATCTCTGTATGTAATTACTTAATTTAATGGAGAACAGTGGTGTTATCCATCAGGAATACCAAAAGGAAGCTAAAAATAGTGATCGTTGAGTAACACTGCAGGAGATATTCTAAGAACAGATGAGGAAACATGATAGCAAATTCCTCTGTGGTTTGTAAATAGACTTGTGCTCTGTTGGAAGAGGCCGAGTCTTCTGTTCGGCTGGGGAATAGGACCCAAGGTTTTACTTCCATCCTATATTTATGGCGTAGGGGATAGGGAAGTGGCCATCCTTGACCTTATAAGTCTAATGATTATAAAGGCGTATTTTTCTGATGCTTACAATAGTACATAGGAGAAAGACTTTCGTATGGATACATTGTTGATCAAGAGGCTCAGAAATTTATTTGTTTCTATAAAAGCAGTGAATCTTCCATTTTATTTGCTTTATGAAGAAATAGGAACTAGAAATCTGATTAAATTCTCAGAAAGCCAGAGGTTTGGGTAAAGGCCTCTCAAGTCCTTGGTTGGGTGGCAAAGGCATCTGTATGCTATAAACTGCATTCTGATGCTGTCTGGGGGATTTGATCAAATTACTTTACTTTTCTGAGGTTCCAATTTTTCTTCTGGGGAAAAAAATGCAAAAGAAATACACACTCATTATAAAGATGTTAAGCAATATTTCAGTACATAAAATAAAAATGTATTTTACGTCACTCTCTGCGTCTAACCCATGATTGTGACCTTTGTTAAAATTTGATATCATTGCTTCATGTATTTCTCTACAAGTATTTAAATATTTCCTTATAAAGTGAGCAAACTTTATATATTGTTCTATAATTTGCTTTTTGCACTTAACAGTAAGTATAGGCATTAATTATCTCCTATAGTAGACTTCTATTTCATGACACAGAGATACCTTAATTTATTTAACAATTTTCAGAACTGATGGATGTTTGGATTGACCTTGATCTTTTAGCATGTTCACCAAAAATGTACAACTTGATATTTTCCCAAAAATGCTCCCCTGGCTGGGCACAATGGCACACACCTATAATCCTAGCTACTTGGGAGGCCCATGTAGGATTATCACAAGTTTGAGTCCAGTCTAGACAACTTAGTAAGGCTGTCTCAAAATAAAATCAGAAAGGACTGGGGGGTGTATCTCAGTGGTAGAGCATTTGCCCAGCATGTGCAAGCCCCTGGTTCAACACCCAGCATTGCAAAAAAAATATTTTAAATGCTCCCCTTCTATACCTTCTCTACCATTGAATATTATAAATAATTTTTTATATTTATGCAATTTAGTCAGTGAAAATGGAATTTATTTATTTATTTATTTATTTTATTATTAGTTGTTCAAAACATTACAAAGCTCTTGACATATCATATTTCATACATTTGATTCAAGCGGATTATGAACGAAAATGGAATTTTTTTTAAAAGTTTTTTTTTTATTTGTAGATAAACACAATATCTTTAATTATTTATTTATATGTGGTGCTGAGGATCAAATCCAGTGCCTCACACATGTGAGGCAGGTACTCTACCACTGAGTTACAGCCCCAGCCTGAAAATGGAATTATATTGAACATTTCTCCGTGTATAAAATGAAGAGTTGGACTGCATGATCTCCAGGGACTTTTTGGAATCCCTGGAGATTGCTACAACTCTGAGGAACTGTGGAAAACAAATTGCTGTACCTAAAGACAGAAATGACTGGTGCCATAGTGGACCTTTCTGACCAACCCCTGACGCATCTACAAACTACAATTGGAAGGTCTGAGAGTTTCCACGGAAAGTTCCAGAGGAGGCGGGACATCCAAGTAGACAATAAGTAGACAATGGGACCTAACAAACTCATCTGAAGGGAAGGGAGACTTTTGCTATTTTCAGCATTTTTTTTAATGTTTATTTTTTGGTTGTAACTAGACACAATATCTTTATTTTATTTATTTATTTTTATGTGGTGCTGAGGATCCATCCCCTGCTGACCTCCATCCCCTGCTCCAGCTGCTTCCCCAGGGCCTCCCCCATGCCAAGCGAGCACTCTACCACTGAGCCACAATCCCAGCCCCGATTTTCAGCAATTTTAAAGAAATAAAACTTAAGATACACACACACACACACACACACACACACACACAAGAATCAAGAGTAAAAATGATAACAATCAACCCTTCAATACTGCATATCATAAAGGAAAGACAAAAGCTCAGTGTTTTATCCCCAAAGCTCTGGCTTTGCAAAATTAAGCATTTGGCAGGGACTATCACCAATTATAGTAAATGTCTTGGCGAAGCCATCTCAGTTGACACCTTCTTTCCAGCTAGACTGGAGGGTCTGTGGAGCGGGGGTCGGGGGGTATCGCTGTGTCTGATGGGCCTTTCTGGCTCCTTCAATCTTTTGCTCACACAGATTTCCGGTCTGTGTGGCAGTTTGGAAGCTGTCCCCTAGACCCAGGCATTGGTGAGCCTCCTCCGAGTCCCATAGAGGTTAACTTCCTAGTTACCATCAGTTTTCCTCTCACACCTTCTTTTCCAGTAACTCTTTTTAGTTCACAAAATCCTTTCACAGTTTTAAAACCTTTAACTTTCAAAAATCTCAGTCAAGGGTACTGTAAGAATGCAAGAAACCAGGTCCACATGGCACCAGTGGGGAAATACTGAAATGTTGTCAAAACCCCACACTGAACACCTACAGTCACCACCTACTGCTTCTCTACCCATGGCCTTTGCCCTCTGCCCCGATCTCTACTCCTCTGATCTGACCTCTACTCCTTGGCCAGAAGAAAAGCACCCACAACAAGGAATGTCTTCCATATCTGACCTCCATCCTCTGCTCCAGCTGCTTCCCCAGTGTTTCCTTGGGGTATACCCATTGTCCAGCCTAGTCAGACTCCGCAAACACTGCTTCCCCTCTCCATGTCTATCTACCTGCTGATCCAGTAGTGGGCTGAATTGTCACCCAGCACATCAGCCTTTTGTTTGTTTCTAGTTGATCTTTGAAGATGCAGCTCAATGTCACATTCTAGGGGAAGGTGAACTGTCTGGGAAGGTTAACCCCATCACAGCCTCAATATCTGTCTTGGAGATGGTTGAACAGATGGGCATGGGTTATTTTACACCACCATCTTTTGCATTAGATTCTGCTAAGGCTGATTTCTAGGTAACTACAGGTCCTATGTGTAGGTCATCTTGCTTTCACATATCAAAGTTTCAGGCATCTGTAAATTGAGTTGACGTGAATTCAATTAGCACAACACAGTGGTGAATCTGAAGTATTTGAAGACAGATTTGGTTAGTGATGTTGACATAAGTTCCTACAAAGTATTGTTTTGTCAAATCAGCTACACTTCACAAGTTATGAAAACTACTATCATGTATCTGGGAGAATGTCAATTGGCAGAATGATCTCAAACTCCATAGTATAGGAAGAATGAAATATGAGAAATTCTATTGTTATTTTGTTGGTTCTCCTTGGTAGGATTTTTGTACAATAGCTACAATTCTCCAAGGATTCTGCCACTGTTTGCAACATTTGAAAGCATATTTAATGAGAATACAAAACTAATAATGTGTAAAATATAACAGGACACACTTTGCTTGTGCTAGTTCAATTAATTTCTTAAAGGCATAGTACCATCCTTCCAACCTTCAAAATGCTCAAATGATTTTGACCTTTCCCATTTTGATGTGTTAAATGGGATAACAACCACTACCACCACCACCACTACCACCACCACCACCATTCTGACAGTATAAGACAATAATTGCCTTATATCTAAATAAGTTACCCTTTAATCTAAGTTCTCAGATTCTTTAATGTCTAAAATTATACTTGTAGCTTACACATGCAAAGGTCCTCTGAAATATGCAATGAGACATTTCCCAACATCCTTATATGTGTTAAAGGAGGAAGTTAATTCTATTTCTCCTTTGTTATGGAAAACTGACTCCCAGGACTAAGTGTCTTCAGAGGATGCTCTCTTTGTTCCCAGACTGAAGGAATGTCTTGAGGATAGCATAACCCAAAATGGGCATTGCTATTTAAATAATTGTTGCTATATTGTCTTTAGAAGTTATTTACATGGAGTTATTTATGGAAAGAATGTTAACTATGTTTATTAAGTCTGAGAGGTTGATTTAAGATGAAAAATGACATGATGAAAGAATTGTTGTATTTATGAACACTACTTAAGGTAACATTATTTATCCCTGACAGAGACATATTTTAATTCATATTTTCATGTATTACCAGTGATACTATAAAGTGGCATCATCCTTTCAGAAGCTATTTGGAAATATGCATCAGGAACTCAAAATATGCTCATACCCATTAACTTCCTAATCCTACTTCTGGAAGCCTAACCATCCAGCATTCCAAAGCCATGAATGGTCCATTATCACTTTATTGTGTGGGATGGTGGACTTAAAAATATATAGTTATATAAAGTATAAATACAGTCAATGTAAGTACACATCTCTAAATATAAACTTAAACTATAGTTCTATAGTTTTAAACAAAAGTAATCAGGGGTTTTTTTCTAATTTATCTATGCATACCAGCAATTCCATTTCTAGTTGCTCCGATGGAGAGCACAAATTCAGATGCTGTTACTCCATCCTCTTCAAAACCCTCATTTCCTTGGGTTCTCTAGAATTCACTCTTGTGGATGGACAGAAATGAACATCTATTTTTTAATTTCCTTATTCCACCCAAATTACATAACCCAATATTAACTGGTGGATATTTTCTTCCTTGGTTGCATTTGAAACTTCCCTGGTACACTATTAAATGCTAACCCATATTGGAAACTCTCTCTGGATTAGCTGCTTGGTACTGGGGATCTACTTGTCTGGTTTTAGCCCAGAGCTATAAACTTACAACTGCTTTGTCCTATATTCCTAATACCTGATAACAATCTCTTATCATATCATCTTTTGCCATTAAGTGTCCCTTTGAAAATTTTTAAAAAATGTTCATTCTAGAGTATATACTTTGGAATGATTTGGTCAAATTATGAAAAATATTGCATATTTCTCAAGACTGAATTAAATATGTAAAATTTAATAACTTGCAATGGCAAACAGATTTTTACACATTTGCCAATATATCCAGGAACATAATTTTTCTCTCTATTCATTCAAATCTTTGTTTTAGGATTGGGGATATGGCTCAGTCGTTAAGTGTCCTGGATTCAATAACTTGTACCAAAAAAAAAAAAAGGCCTCAAATATTTGTTTTAGTTTTCCCTAAAGTTCTACAGTTTTATTCACCACTACCCTATCACTAAACAAATCACTATTTCCCCAGTGGCAAATATTCAATAGAAACTAGCATAGAATGAGCAAGGGATGAGAGAAGAAAGGGATTCAGGCTACCCACATCTATAATTTAGTGTGTATATTAAGCAGATGACTGTGAATAAATATTGTTTGAATGCATAGATAAATTAGAATAATTTGATTTTGAGTCCTAAATTTATTACTTTTGTTTAAAACTATCAAACTATAGTTTTTTTAAAAAAACGTTTATATTCAGGATATATACTTACATTGACTGTATTCATACTTTATATAGAGATATATTTTTTAAAATTCACCATCCCACACAATACAGTGAGAGTAGTCCATTCATGGCTGTGGAATGTCGAATTGTTAAACTTCCAAAAATAGAATTAGAAAGTTAGTGGGTATGAACATATTTTGAGTTCCTGATGCATATTTCCAAATAGCTTCTGAAATTATCTACTGTAGTATCACTAGTAACACATGAAAATGTCCTTTCCAGGAATAAATAATATTACCTTAAGTAATATTAGTAAATGTAACACTATGGTTTCTAAATAAAAATAAATATTATCTTATAAAATTTTGTTCTCATTGGGTAAGTGTCTAAACATTTTTAAAGTAGCTCTCTTGGTGACATTTGGAAGCATTGTTTTTGTTGCATTTTACAACACATGGAGGGTTAATGAGTCAATTTTTAGATAATTGTACATACTTTTCAAATTTAAAAAATTTGATAATTGCTGCTTCCCACAGGCACCAGGATACCACCTACCGTCATTTGGGTAGGGAGACACTTTGGTGCCACCTGCTGCTTGCTAATGATATGCCGGGTACTTGCTCCTGTCCCAAATCACTTCAACTCCTAGCTCCACCAGCATATTAAAAAAAAAAAAAAAAAAAAGCACTCAGATTCATAATAATTCAAATAACTTTGTTTGGGACCCAATATGAACAAAGACTTCTCAATGATTTAACTAATCACATAGTTGTTGACTCTTGACCAAATTACAGATTTCACATGTTGAGTTTATTTGTTAATGATATGCATCTTATTTCTTTTCTCATGAACTTATACAACTTAAAGTTAATTGCATCCTGTCAATTGTAATATGTGATGTAAATAATCCAATGATAAAATTTCTGAATAAATTATTTTTATTATAATTAGAATAATTCTAACTATAGTGTTACTACTTTAATCATGTTACTCTCATTCACTTGCATTTTGACACATCTATCTTCCTTCCTTCCTTCCCTCTCTCTATTTCAGTACTGGTGATTGAAACCAGAGATGCTTCACCACTGAGCTACCCCCCAACCCTTTTAGCTTTTATTTTGGGGTAGGGTGTCACTAAATTGCTGAGGCTGGACTTGAGCTTGTTGTCCTCCTGCCTCAGCCTCTTGAGTCACTGGGATCGCCCGTGTGCACCCCCTCCCCTGACTCTGACACACATTTCTTAAACAGGAAGGAGATACAGATGTGGCTTAAGCCCATTTTCATTCATTCAGTTAGTAAACTAACATGTTAGCCATGTCCTAGTACTTGAGTTGGTAGTAGAGATTCAGTGGTGAACAATAAAATGCCCTTGTCTTCAATAGCATCGCAGACCAGGTGACGACTGGATTTCTGCAGATACACAAAAATTTATTTGTTTAAAAATGTAGGAGCCTGTCCCTAACAACCTGCCAGCCGGCACTGATGGAGCACAGCCCACAGACCAAGTCCCTGGCCCTTGCCCTTGCCCTGTGCACCTGGGCTTCAGGGAAGCGGATTTTTTCTCCCAGAATAAGACCCTGAGTGCTCTGCGGGGGAGGTTCTGTGGCTCCTGGTCACTGCTTCAGAGCCCAGGGAGGGTCTGACTGAAGTACTTAGGTGAGAGAAGAGACAAATTGACTTGTTCCTGCTCCTTTCAAACTGCAGCAACATAATAGATTTTGACATATGGAGTATTATTTCTAAGTGGTTCCAAACACGTAATTTTTTATTTCCTTTTGTTTTCTGATTTATGGTTCTGGATGTGCTTAGAAATTTGTGTAGCATTCCCAATGATTAAATACAACAGCTGAGAAATATTTAACAATATCAAACAATTCGTAGGACTCAAATTTGAAAAGAGATGACTACAGCTGAACCATGAATGAAAGTGACACCTATTGTTTACAATGGCAACTAGATGGACACTGAATAATCAACTTGTCATTTAATTTTGTGAAAATATCTCATAAGGTAATATTTAGAGACAGGGTCTCACTAAGTTGCTTAAGGCCTCGCTAAATTGCTGAGGGTAGCTTTGAACGGACCATCCTCCTGCCTCATCCTCCTGTCTCAGCTGGGATTATAGGCATGTACCACTGAGCCTGGCTCAGAGTTTAGACTGATTTAAACAGTTTTATTTAAATTTTTGTCATTGATTACAAACTATATTTGGCTTGCTAGAATGAAAATAACTCACGAAAAATACACTTAATGTATTGATTTTTATTTAATTTACATTTTAATAAAATCATCTAAATTTTACACACCTTGAATATAATTAAATTTATTTTAAACTCAATCATCATTGTTGATAGAACATAATTACATTGAGATTTTTCTTCTTCTAGGAGGGCTGCTGGGGATCAAATATGAGGGGAAAAAGAAGCAGGTAAACAAATCAGATCATTTCAGGTGTGTTAAATGCTGATAACAGGATTTTCATGTAAAGGGGATCCACTTCGTGCTTTAGATATAAACTTCGCTGCTCAACCCTGGGACTTATTTTAAAACCAACTTATGCTTTTCCTTCCTCTTCTCCCTTTTTCCCTCCCTAACCTCAAGAAAAGCAAGATTAACATTCTTCCTGCCTAAAGTGAGTCTTATGTATTTCTGCTCACTGCTTACATGAATAAAGAAACTCTGAGCCAGGTGCAGTGGCGCATGCCTGTAATCCCATCGGCTCAGGAGGCTGAGACAGGAGGATCTCGAGTTCAAAGCCAACCTCTGCAATTTAGCGAGGTACTAAGCAACTCAGTGAGACCCTGTCTCTAAATAAAATACAAAATTGGGCTGGGGATGTGGCTCAGTGGTGGAGTCAAAAGAAAGAAAGGAAGGAAGGAATGAAAGAAAGAAAGAAACAAACAAACTCTGGACTGGGAAACAGGAACAACAGTTCTTTCAAGGGTATAAGATGAACATTCATTAGATCTACTGATAATGTTACTTGGAAAACACCCTTTGTATCCCCCTTTTTAAAGCTCTTTGCTCCTCCTGGCCATTAGAATGTCAGTCTCTGTGACATGAGTCTTCTGTGACTGAGTCCACTGCCTACTCATTTGCTAGTAAATCAATAAAACTTCTTTTTCTTTTTTCTCAAACCCTTGTCCTCATTATTGGATCTTAAAAGACATTTGCAGGGTCCACACAAAGTCCAAGGACCACGCCACACACGGGAACGTCACAAGAGATTTATTGTCAGTAACAGAAGGCATACCAATAAGGCTGTCCCTCTGAGGACAGCAGCAACCTGTAGGCACTCACAGAGCAACTTTGTAACCCACAGGAGGAATCAATCTCATAAACTGCTTAGGAGTCTAAGCTGCGGTGGGGTTGATGGTTTTTTAGCAGGCACATGTTCTTATGAGAAGTTAAGCAGGATTGCCTCAGAATCAAAACTTTGGAACCTCTAGGTAAAATGGCTTCTAACCTAAAATGGAGAATCTGATGCCAATATTGATCTGATGCCAATAGAATCAACACTGGAGACAAGGATTGAGCTGTTTGTTGTGTCATGCTCTGGAGAAAATACTAGCTCAGTATATTTGATGGACAGGAAGGAGCCCTGTTGTGGTTGAAGTAGAGCCAAGGTCAAGAACAATCCTATCTGGGATCATCATTTTCCCAAAACTTCTCATTCTGGTCCTAGTATAACTGCCACCATCCATAGACCCTCTGATAATCCCATCAGGAGATCATCAGGGGCTCATCACATTACCTGACGGTTTGGGGATTTACCCATTTGTGTTCTTGTCTCTTCCTGCTGGAATGAAACTTCTACAGGAACAAGCACCTCATTCTCTCCTTCACAGGCACAGCTACATCTCCAGCCTGGCATAGGGCACACCTGGGATGAATTAAGGAAGCTGTACTCTGGGTTGAACCGAGTGGGATGGGAGGGGGAGAACAGCCTTAAAACTGCTCTTACAAATTTTCTTTTTTGGAGCAGAGTCCTTTTCATGAACAGTGATTGAAACAAGGAGTAGAGTTCATTCCTCTTCCTCCCCAGACCAGAATGAAAGAATGTATGATTAAAACACTGTCTCTGTACTGGGGATAAATCTCAGTTGGTAGAGTACTTGCCTCACATGCACAAGGCCCTGAGTTCAATCCCCTAGCACCACCAAACAAAACAAAACAAACAAACAACAAAAAAAACCCCTCCATCTCTATCTTTGCATTTAGGAATATTCATTAATTGTAACTGAATCTATGGTCTTAATGAATGTAAAATAGTAAAAAAAAATAGTAATAGTCATAAAAAGAATTATTAGGAGACTTAGAGAGCTATGTATGATCTATAACTGGTATTTTAAATTCAATAACTGAGAAAATAAGTTTGCTCAGATCGTCATTGAGATAGGTATATAACCACAAAATCAAAAAACCACAAAACCAAAATCAAAAAACACTTAGGAACAAATTCAAAGAATTGTTTTAAAAAGGAGAAAACACAAATCATGATCATCATGTATTTTCCAAACCAAAGCTTTTTATAAAAAAAAATCATTTATGAACTTTTAATTTATTTCCCTTTTTAATTTCCTAGCCTACTTCCAAAGTAAAATTTAGCATGGCACTCTGTACCATTAGAGCCGACAGAGAAGACTGAACTAAATATCTGTAGTACATTTTTCAAATTCACTTTGATAAAGCCTTTAAAAATGTATAAAGGATTTTTTTTTCAGATAAAATAAAGAATAAAATAGGCCTGATTTTCATTCTTTACTTATTACTCAAAACTAATTGCTTTTATAAAGGTAAAATTCCTGAGAAAGAAGAACAAATTCCTACGAGAGATTTGAGTCAGGATGAAATAGTCTCCTGCACTTTCCTGTCATCTTTACAAGGCTATCAACACCCGGGAAAAGGTAGATTAATAACTACCTGCAGAAATAACCGAAGACAACCTGTGGCTGTCGTGCGTGCCCTTAAAACAACCCAACAAAAGATAACAAATGGGACAAAATCTGCAGAAAGCACAGGAAAGGGGAGCCCCTGTATTTGTCCGTGTCTCCGACATTCTCTTGGGAAGAGGGGTGCGCAAAGACTGGCGCGCTCCGCGACTGAAATGGATGCTACCACCTACTGGCAGGCACCCGAGGCACCCAGCGCCCTCAGTCCGCGCAGGCTGCGAGAGGCCACCCTGCCTGGCATTACCACGCTGCCCTGAAAGCAAGCTTAGTAGGGGCGTGGGACCTTTCCGCCAGGCCAGCGCCGGACGCCCGCACCATGCACGCCCGGGGCCCGGCTGCGGGGGCGCCCTCGCCGAGAGGGAGCCAACCGCGGGCGCTGGACACTGTGTGTGGACTGGAGGGAGAGTTGCTCCTACACGTTCATTTGCTGAAAGTCACCAGGCGTTCAAATGATCGGGTGCGTTCACAGTTTGTAAATGACCCCTCCCCGCGCGCCCTCCGGGAAGGCGCACCAAACAGCCGCAGCCGGGGCCCGGGGCTTGGAGCAGCTCGTCTCAGGAAATTCTCGGCCCGACCCCACTTCACAGAGAAAGTAACAAACTCAGAGACGACAAGCTGAGGTGGAGCGGCACAAACGGAAGGCGCGGCGCTGAGATCTGAACCCGCGATGCGACATTACGCTACACTGCGCACGGCTGCTGGATAGGTGCGTACTGAGTGAATGCGGCTACAGATCCTTAGAGTTTGCAAAAAGCCTCGCCGGAGGTTGACACCCTGACGCTAGCCGTTGAATACAAGGCCGCCGCTCCAGAGCGAGGGAGCAGAAAGCCACAGCAGGAGGCCCGCAGCCAGCTGGGAGGCGGGGTGCTTCAACCGAGCTTCGCGGCGGGGAGGCGGGGCTGGCTCCTCTGTCTCATACTATTGTACCTTTTCTCTTGCCGTAGATCCCAGTACCGGAAGCTCCTCTGAAATTTGGGGCAGATTTCCGGTCGAGGGCTAGGCTCGCTGATGCCATGTGGTAGCCTCTGTGAGGTGTTTTTGGCTTCCAAGTCCTGTTGAAATTCAGCGCTTCAGGTGAAGAGCTGCTTGGTGTGGCTGCGGGCCGGGGCGCTGTGCCGCGGGAAGGTAAGGCGTCCCTGGGGTTGGGCTGTCCGCGGGGTTCGGGGTCGAGGAAAGCCTTGGCGCGGCCGGGACTGGAGCCCGCGGTTGACGCTCTTGTCGGGATGTTTGCAAGTCGGGGTTCGGCGACTGCGGGTCAGCGGATTCATGGGTGCTGCAGGGCGCTGCGTGCCGAGGAAAGCTGCGTGCACCGGCGGCATTGGCAGCTTTCAGAGGAGCCTCCTGTAGTTTTGCACGCACTTCTCCCAGCGATTGTGTTTCTTAGTGTTTTTAGAAGTCGCTGGCGTGAAAGATGACGTCCTTAGCCCAGCAGCTGCAACGACTCGCCCTCCCTCAGAGTGATCCCAGTCTCTTATCTAGAGATGAAGTTTCCTCTTTGTTGTTTGACCCCAAGGAAGCGGCCACCATCGACAGGGACACCGCCTTTGCCATCGGTGAGCCACCCTTAACTTTGGAAAGGGCTTTGAAGCGTTTGTTTTCGGAGCGTTGCTGTATTTTCTTGTTTTCTCTTTTGCCCTGCTTTCTTCCCTAGCATTTGTAATGTGATATCTTTACCTTGTGCTAGGTACTTGAAACATATTTAGGTAGTGGTATCTGAGTCTCAGGAACAAGAAACAAGATTAGGAAGGTAAACTAAAACATGAAAAGGAAGAATAGTTAAAAAGGGACTGGGGTTGTGCTGGTGGGATGGAGAAGTCTTCCAGGAGGAGTGGCCTAGTTTTTGTAGAGGATAGTTAAACAGGATTTAAGAAAGCCAGAAGAAAAGTTGCTTCTGCCCTGAAGTACTTTCTTTTCTCCTGCTTAATGACATAGGATTAAGTCTGTGTGTTGAAAACTAGAACTCTGTTTGGAACTACATTGTGTGTTACACATGCTAAAAGAATTCATAGACTTTCAGACTAAGTAAAACTGTAAAAAGGATGGGATGAGTTTACTCCAAGAGACTTGTTAAATAAACCTACCTTTTCCTAGGATGCACTGGCCTGGAAGAGCTGCTTGGAATTGATCCTGCCTTTGAGCAGTTTGAAGCACCATTGTTCAGCCAGCTAGCAAAGACCTTGGAACGCAGTGTTCAGACCAAAGCCGTGAACAAACAGCTGGATGAAAATATTTCATTATTTCTTATTCATTTGTCCCCTTACTTCCTGCTTAAGCCAGCGCATAAGTGTCTGGAGTGGTTGATTCACAGGTAACTGAGTTACAGAAATAACTGTGGGCTGGCCTCTTTTAAAAAATTAAGTAGTTGAAGACCCCTTTCTATTTATAGCCGAAAGATTAGATATGTTGAGAGCTTAATATGTCTAGAACTTGAAATAAGCATGTTCTTCTGATAAAACACTCTGCTGTAAGATCCATTTGTTTTAAACTCATTAAGTAGTCTAAGGAGCTCTAACAACAGAACTGGAGTATACATGAAGTTTGTTTCTAAGATCTGATCTTTCATCTGCTTTGGAAAATTTTAGTAAGTTTTCTGTTCATTTCCTCATTGATTGGCATCATATTAGAGCTTACATATTTTTGTTTTTGTTCCCGTATATGTATTTTAGAAGTAGAAAAGTTTTCATTTCACTAATGGAGATGAGCAAGTATAGTAGTTTTCTTTTAAAAGAAAACCTAATTTTAACTTGGAGCTTCTGATTACTAGAACATTAGAGGTAAAAGGGAGTTCAGAAGTGAATAAAATTTCTCTTTGTTGTCTAGCACTTAGTTTCTCCCAAATACATCCTTAATATAAGAACTTTTGCGTTTGATTTTTTATTTATTTCTTTGTGGAACTAATTTATTCAACAAATACTTTGATACACAGATAAGTAGCTTACTCTTGGATACTATTTTGAAATAAATGTCTTAGTAAAGATTTATGTAAAATTTGGGGCAGGGTAGCTTGGAGTCATTGAGGAAAGAAACTATGGAAAAAATAGCATGTTGGCTAATTCTAAAGTATATGTAAAACTAATAAAAGGCAAAGCAGTGTGGTAATGTAAGAAAAAGTACATATAAAGGCGTAGGACAGTTAGATGTACGAGGGAACACTTGCCTGGAGACTTAGGAAAAGCACCTTGAGAAAGAAGCAAGGTGTGAGGTAGGTTCTGAAGACTGAGAAGAATTTAATGTATCTTACAGAATTATCTCCTACATTCTAGGTATTTTTAGCTCATTGGTATGTAATTTGGACATGTCGGGAAATGTAAATTTTGTGTCAATTGGAATTGTTTGCTTTTTCCTCAGATTTCACATCCATCTTTATAATCAAGATAGCCTCATTGGTTGTGTTCTGCCATACCATGAGACAAGAATATTTGTGCGGGTTATACAACTTCTAAAAATTCATAATCCAAAGCACAAGTGGTTCTGGTTGTTCCCAGTTAAGGTATGATTATTAAATGATGTATGTCTTTATGTAATCATTACAAACCTTGATTAAGGAGTGTAGTTTGGAAAAAAATAAGTTCTTTATGCTCCTGGAGATAGTTCAGATATTATCTATATTTTATTTTCTGACTTCCAGTTAAAATTAACTAATAGCATCTGGCATTTATTTAGGACCTGGACATCAGTCTAGGCATTTTACGTTATATTTTCTTAAATTCTTATAGAACTGTTTTTTTACTGATGAAGACAGGCTCAGAAAATTATGTTACTTGCTAGAGTTTATATGACTATAAAGTTCAGAGTTGGGATTTGAATCCCAATCTGATGTTAACAGCCTGTGTCTTTTTCCACTGCTCTATGATGTTTGGCATTTTATGTTTTGGAACTGAAGAAGTTGGAGATGATGAAAGACCAAAATTAAAAGGATAAGGATAAGTTGAAAAGCTCCCAGAAATTACAAAAATTATGAATAAGATGTTAGAAGTTGATTTACAAATAAATAAAGGATAGTTGCCTAGCAGAAAGGGTCTGTGTAAGATCAGAAAACACAGAATTAAAGTAAAACCACTGACTTGCCATTAGCACTTTGCAACACGTAAGTATATGTTGTTAGCAGGTAATTATATACGCTATATTGAGCCTGGTAATCCAGCTGAGAAGAGGGCACATGAGCATAAAAGTAGCCATGAAACTGAAACTGCAGAAAATTCGACAGATGATCATGGTGAGGTCACCAATCAGAATGAGTTAAAGGAAAGGAATGAGGAATTTTGAATTCAAAGGAGAATTTAAGAATCTGGCTATAAAGCACTTGAACTACAGTGTCAAAAAGGCCAACCTAGGACGGGGTTGTGGCTCAGTGGTAGAGTACTTGCCTAGAGTGTGTGAGGCACTGATCTGCACACACAAACTCTACTACTTCCTAGAAACTTGTATTTGAGGTATCCAAACCTCATTCTTCATAAAGGTTACTCCAGATTCTCCTTTCATTGATTTATTCAGTGTTTGAGCACTCCATACAGACTGTGTACAATGCTGGGTGGTATGAGTAATGATGTAATCTGGGTAGGTTCCTGGTCTATTTTCTTTACTAGCATTTTTGCAAAGCAGTGGTAAACCATATCACATTAACTCAGAAATCAAATACAACCAGTAGAATTATTAAGAAGCTAGAGAATACAGCTTTATATAAATACATACCAAAATGTGACATATGCTAAGTATTTTCCACTGAGTTCTTTGCCTTCGTTGTTGGCCTGCTTTTTTGGATTTCTGGAGTCTGCGTAGTTTTATTTATTTATTTATTTATAATTAATGGTATGAGATTAAATTTTGTACTCATGAACTTCAGCAGTATAAAGACATAATTAGGGTAGGTACTTGAAAATAATCAATTGATGAATATCCTTAATATCTTGGTTTTTTTTGTCAATAACAGCAGTCAGGAGTGCCCTTAGCTAAGGGCACCTTGATTACCCATTGCTACAAAGATCTGGGATTCATGGATTTCATTTGTAGCCTGGTGACCAAGTCTGCGAAGGTGAGTAGTGTATTGTTTCGTGCATGTTTGAGTCTATGAAATGGTTGCCTGCTCTGAAAGAAGACATACTAAATAAAGTCTTACCTAAGAATAATGGAATTTGAAGAAATTCCTTTTGTTAAATGTTATGCTGTGTTGGAGCATGAACAGTTTAAGTCTTTTCTCACCAAAGGTGTTTTTCTACAAAGATAAATAAGTCTGTTCCTTGTCATATTCTAGGTAATGATTATCATTTAAACAAAGAAACATCTAAAAATATCAGGAAGATTGTTAGGCATTTCATTCTTGTCCTATTGTGTACTTGTTGTTACAAATGTAAAAATTAAAATGTCAGAGTAGGTCAGGAGAGCTATTAAATATTTTTGTGTGTTCATCTACACCCCTGCATTTTTGGTTTGTGTTCCTTGTTTCAGGTATTTGCTGAGTGTCCACGAAGCTCTGCTCAGTTGCGTGTGCTCTTGGCTTTTTATGCTTCTACCATCGTGTCTGCTCTAGTGGCTGCTGAGGACATATCAGACAGTGTTGTTGCCAAACTATTTCCATATATCCAAAAGGTTGGTCCTATCGATATGTCAAGTATTTTGTACTTAATGGAATTTAATGGAATTTTCTTGATTTTGAAAATTTCATTTAAGTAAAAATGTTTTTAAGTGTACATTTTATTTTAGATGATTGTTAAAATTTAATCTTTATGTAAAAATATATGATTTTTTTTCAGACCTTAATTAGGTTTTTAAGAATAACTATTGGGCTGAGCACATTCCTCTAATCCCAGTGACTTAGGAGGCTGAGGCAGGAGGATTGCAAGTTGAAAGCAAACCGTAGCAACTTAGCAAGACCCTATCTCAAAATAAAAAGTTTTTAAAAGGGACTGGGTATGTGGCTCAGTGGTAAAGTGCCCGTGGTTTAATCTCTGATAACCAAAAAAGAGAGAGAATAAGTGTTGGCTCTATACCCCAGCTGCAGTCTTACAGATCTATAACTTTAGCAGTCTCTTTACTGGAAAGAGAAGAGCAGACAGTCTTCAGGGTGCAGACATGCATCTGTTCTCTTTGCACTGGCTTCTGCTTCTCGGGCTTTCTTTCTCTCAGGTGGCCTTTTTGCCGGCTGACTTCATAGAATCCTGTGAGGCTCACTTCCCATAATTGTCCCAATGTTCTTCATCAGGTGTTTTTTTAACTTCTGTTAGTGATCTGATTGAAGTCTCCCTTCCACAGATAGGGGTTTCCAGATAAAATCAGAGCATGTTGCTTCCTGTCAGGATGCATAGTGTATGTATGAGTTAGAAGATTTCAGAGATCTCTTCTCTCATCTAAGAGATGCATTTCATCCCTGGGTCCACTCAGGAATGGGCTCAATTAGTGGATTTTCTACTTCTAAGAATGATTAGTTAATTGTCCTTGTGCGTAGGTAGGTGTTATTAATATCTACTTTGATATATTTTTAAAATTTTATTTTTAATGGGCACATTCAACATAAAAATTATATATTTATGGGGTATCATGTGATGTTTTGATACACATATATGTGATGTAATAATTTGTTATGGTAAAAGTAACATTTTAAGTGGAAGAAAATAACCCTTATGCTTGGTCATTTTCCTTATATTTCAAAAATATGTAGGGATTAAAATCATCTTTACCAGATTACAGAGCTGCAACATACATGATAATATGTCAGATCTCTGTAAAAGTGACAATGGAAGATACAGTCATTAATTCACTGGCATCACAGATCATCAGAACGTTGACTAAGGTACCCTCCTTGGTCAAGGATGGATTAGGTTGCTTGATTGTTCTTCTGCAGAGACAGAAGCCAGAGAGCCTTGGGAAAAAGTAAGTCATTGAACTGAGAAATGATGCTACTTGAGTGAACTTAGTTATTTTACATAATTTTTGTGAGGTGACTTTTTATATTGCTGCTTGTCTCACTTGTCAACCTCATATGTACTTGCTTCTTCAAAGGCCTTTTCCTCATTTGTGTAATATTCCTGATCTTACTGCAATACTTTACGGTATTTCTGAAACACATGATGTCAGTCCTCTTCTACGTTATATGCTTCCTCATCTGGTGGTTGCCCTCACTCATCACATTGCAGGTACATAGTTGTATGTCTATGTTCAGAGCTTACTTTCTAAAATGTGACTCTTGATACGGACCACACTCTGGTTAATACCTTCAGATCATTTAAAATTCCCACTGTCTAATTGTTTCCATGCAACTTACCTGTTGTTCTTATGTGAGAAATATTTGGGATGGGAGAGATCCTGGAATTACTAAGTGATTTCTGAGAATTCTATCAAATAGTCTCTACACGAAAAAAGACCATGGGATTATGTTAAAGTATATTACTCAGTAGAATTTTTCCTTCTCCTTTAGGTACTTAATGATCTTTAGTGATTCATTTACATTAAATATCCAGCTGCCAAAAATTTTTTTTCTTCTGAGAGTCATTAAAATATAAGTCCAGCCAGGCATGGAGGCACTTGCTTGTTAATCCCAGTGGCTCAGGAGACTGAGGCAGGAGGATTATAAGTTCAAAGTGAGCCTCAGCAACGTAGGGAGCCCCTGAGCAACTTAGTAAGACCCTGACTCTAGAAAAAAATATAAAAACAGACTGGGGATGTGGCTTCGTGGTTAAATGCTCCTGGGTTAAATCCTTGGTACCAAAAAGAAAAAAAAAGTTCAAGAAAATCTCATGCATAAAAAATACTAATTATTAAAAAAAAGATTAATTAGAAAGTAGTTAAGTAGTTATTTGCATATTTGTTTTTATCCTTTAATAAATACAGAAAGAACGAGGAAATACATGGTCCTCTTGCTACTTAGAGAATACTAAGAAAGACTTCTTTAAAATTATGTCAGTCTGTTGGACAATAAGATCTGCACAACTGAATCTTGGTGTAAATCTTACATTTCAGAGAAATGGCTAGCATAAATGAAAATGTGTTCTTTGTCTCTAATGATGATAAGTAATGTAATCCCAGGCTTTGAAATAGCATCTAATATTAGATCCACATTTATAGTAAATCTAAACTAGAAAGTGATAACCTTGGCTCGTAAGGAGCTATCACAGTGGAAGTATAGCCTGTTTTCAGATACAGTTTATAAGAGCTGGGCTCATGCCCCAGCTTCACCACTAACTTCTAATGGGACCTGGTAGTATTTGTTGTCAACAAGTATTCTCATACTATGTTCATAATAAAACAGAAGTGCAAAAATTTTAGTCTTTGTATTCTCCTGCTACCAATATAGAGAGTTTCAGATAAAGAGAAAATGATTTGAGAAATATAAATAGATCATACATCTTTAAAAATAGGTAGAAGGCTAAATGTCAATTTATATCTTTTAAAATTACTTTTAGAAAAATTTTCTGCTATAAGTAAATTTTATCATGTGAGCATGCAAAAGAATTTCTCCTGACTCAATTTGATTTGTTACATATTAAGGAGAAAAAACTGAAGAAGGAGATGGTCAAATCTATAAGACACTCTTGGAATCTATACTTACAAAAATATCACTGAAGAACAATGTAGACCACTTGTTAGCCAGGTAAGCTATTGTTTTTAACATGCTTCTGATTTTCATGCCTGTGTCTCAATCAGTATTTGTTTCAGCATTAGTTAGCAACAGCAAAAACAGCAAAAGTAAGTTTTCTATTTGCCTTTATAGCTTATAGAAAGAAAAGGTAATGGGTAAGCTAAATTGAATGCAATTTGTTAGTGTTTAAAATTACTACTAAATTGGGTGCAGTGGCACACACCTGTAATCCCAGCAGCTTGATCTCAAGTTCAAAGCCAGCCTCAGCAAAAGTGAGACACTAAGCAACTCAGTGAGACCCTATCCCTAAATAAATACAAAATGGGGCTGGGGATGTGGCTTAGTGGTTCAGTACCCTTAAGTTCAATCTCCAGTATTCCCCCCAAAAAAGTTTCAACACTATTGGAACTCATTTGGAAACTTAATATGGGGATAAGCATGCAGTAAAGATTATTTCTAGCTTGGCATGGTGGTACATTCCTGAAATTCCAGCTGTTTGGGAAGCTCAGTTGGAGGATCACTTGAGTTCATGAGTTAAGGCCAACCTGGGCAACACTGTAAAGACCTATCTCAAAAAAACAACAAAATTGTATGTTCCTTTTTTTCTTTTCCTAATTAAAGAGCAACTTGGTAACAGTTGCAGTAGATTAGAATCCTGCTTCCACCCTTCCACTAGAGCAGTAAGTTCTGGAGGTCAGACCCTGGATCTATTTTTGCCATTGTGTGAGGTTGACAGGGACCTGTCTGCTGATATGCATCATTTGTCCCCTTGCTCAGTGGTTGGGCTGAGAGTTAAATGACAGTGTACATGTGAAGGCTTAGTTTAGACTTGAGAATGAGAATGGGGTTTAAAATTAAAAATCCCAATCTTCCTTTTCTGGTATTTAAGGGCTGAGGGTTGGCTTTTATGCTATTTATTTGGACCTCAGAAAAATTGGAAGATGTCTTATGCTTTAGTTTTTTTGTTTTTTTTTTTTTTAATCAGCAAAAGAGGTTTTATAATTTCTAACTCATACAAGTATGACAATCAGAGATGATATTTGTAAAGTACCTAGGTCATAGGAAGGACTGAATGAATAATAATTCTCCTATCTGTTGATATTTCTACTTCCTTTTTCAGCCTTCTTTTTGAAGAGTATATTTCATATTGTTCACAGGAAGAAATTGATCCTCATAAAGTGTCTTTGCTTAATGAACAATTTCTTCCACTCATCAGACTGTTGGAAAGCAAGTAAGTTCTCTTGTGTTTGTGCTCTTTGTTCATGTATACTTCCTCCTATTCTGTGAAGATAAAAGTTCACAGATCATATCTTAATATATTTTAAGTTGTAAAGAGACTTCATATTTTTTCCTTTCCATGAAGATACAAGAATAGGAATTAAATATATTTGAAATACAAAAGGAAATAGGGCATGTACAACCAGAAAAACGAGAAGTTATACTTCATTTATGTATGGTATGTTAAAATGCATTCTACTGTCAAATATAACTAGTTACAGAAAAAAATGCAAGGAAAAAAAGGAAATAGGTGTTGAATGGGGACTGTGGAGAGTGTAACTTTTTTTTTATAGATATAGACTATTTCGTTCTTGAAGCTATAAGGGTACCAAACTTGATCATTTGATTTTATATATACCATTTGTTAAATTAATTTTTTAAAAGTTTTTTTTTAGTTGTTGATGGACCTTTATTTTTATTTATTTATTTTTTGTGTGATGCTGAGTGCCTCACATATGCTGGGCAAGCACTCTATCAGTGTACTACAACCCCAGCCTTCATTTGTTAAATTCAACTTTCAGTTATTTTTAAAATTTTATTTCTTTTCTTTATACGTGTATGGTGTACGTGGTTAGTAACTTTCTTAAGAAGTGAATGAACTCTTCAATCTCTTCCTAGGTACCCCAGCACATTAGATGTTGTGTTAGAGGATCACCTAAAAGAAATTACAGCTCTTAAAAAACAGGAACTTTTTCACCAATTTATTTCTCTTTCCACAAGTGGAGGAAAGTATCAGGTATGTTGTTCTTCTATAGAGGAATTGTGATTTTTAGTAAATAGACATTATGTGGTTGCTTGAAGAGCTGCAGATGGAAATGTCCTATTCTCCTTCCTTCTGGAAAAAAAATCAGAAACGAGACTGAACAGTTTGCCTGCTTGTTTGATGTAAGGCTCAGAAGCAAGTATTGAAGAAAGTACAGTAATTTTAAATAACTGAACATGATGCGTTATTTCATGAAAACAGTTGTTGGGGATTTACATATGGCGTTCATTAACAGTCACCAGAAGATGATGCTTCTTGTCTTTCTCTGGGTCTGTGCTTTAATTGTAGTATTCACTGGCCCCATGTGGCTATTTTCAATTATGATTAGGATAGATGATGATCATGGTAGGACTTCCAAAATCTGGTGCTTCCGCCCTAGGTTTTTATGCTAGAAGTTAGACATGTAAGCAGAAGTTCTTACAATTAGCCTTGAAAATGGGTATTATGAAGGGAATATGATAGGTTTAGTTTTTCTCTTACATAATTAGACTTTTATCTTTAACAGTATTGCATTTCCAAATCTTGAGTTGATAGGTAGATTTCCTTTAGTCTGATTACATTTATTAATTAAATTGTCATTAATTTGATTCTCAGATTTATGTTCCACTAATTTTGAGACTTTTTGTTTTGGGGTTCTGTTCACTCTGAAATAGGTATCTGTAAAAAGGGTAGAGTTACTTCATAGAATTTCTTCACTAAATTGAACCTACTCATACACACAAGTACACACAAAATACAACCATTAACCATACAAATGTTTTCATCTGTTGTGATTCACCATGTTCTGGAGACAATTTTGCTTTACTTTTTGTTTTTGTAGTTTTAGATGGGTTTAACTGAATATGTTGTGCAGTTTGGGGTATTTTTATTACGGTTCATATGCTGCTCAGATTAGATGAAATTATTGGATATTTTTGTTACCTAAAGATTTTAGCAGATTCTGATACTTCCTTGATGCTTAGTCTGAATCATCCACTTGCTCCTGTGCGACTTCTGGCTGTTAATCATCTGAAAAATGTCATGAGAACATCAAAGGTTTGTGTCAGATAATTTTCAGTTGTGATATCTTTGACATTCTGATGAGCAGAATAATTTTAGAATAAGAAATTGAAGTTATCAAGAATTGATAATGTATAATTGTAGAAATTAATTTTATAGTTTTTTGATATTTGCAATGTTGGGTTTTAAAAAATGTTTTGTATTTTTGTTTTGTATCTTGTGTATTTTAAAAAGTTAACTCTTAATTTTAAAGTTGTTATAAGTAATAATTTAAAGCAACTTTAGGATCTGTGAAAATGTTCTTCAAAGGTGGTTGATTTAATACTGAAGTTCTGAGAAATGCTTTATTTTGATGCATTTTAAAAAATATATATATTTATTTTTTAGTTGTAGTTGGACACAGTGTTTTTTATTTATTTATTTATTTTTATGTGGTGCTGAGGATTAAACCCAGGGCCTCGCACATGCTAGGCAAGCGCTCTACTGATGAGCCATAACCCCAGCCCTAGTGTGTGTTTTTAAGCCTCTAGCAACCTTTTGAGTTAGATGTTCTTATGAGCAGTCCTATTTCACAGGCAACAGTGCAGCCCAGAATTAGGGAACTTGCCGAAGGTTTCATACCTAGTGGACACTAGAGTTTGGATTTAAACCTGGACATTCTTGCTCTTTAGTCTGTATATTTCAATATCTGGGCTCTTGTTTTAACAAGATCAGCTCCTTACTTTAAAAATGGATAATAAATATAATCCAGTTCCTTCAGTGGAAACTGGAAGAAGTTTTTTTTACTAAACTAATCTTATAAGGCCCATGATAGATTGCCCCATTCCTGTGTGTTTGACTTTTTTCCTCCAGTACTTGGGCCTGTGATTGGGATTCTGGAGTGCTTTTCATAAAACTGCTCTTCCTTTCTGGCTAGTCTTGTGAGGTTTATAGCAGCAACTGGATTAATTTGTTTTTCTCTTGCTCAGGAAGGCATTGATGAGTCTTTCATAAAAGAAGCTATTTTAACCCGATTAGGTGATGATAACATAGATGTTGTTTTGTCGGCTCTGGGTGCTTTTGAGGTAAGTAAATTTGTTGTTTGTGGGTGTATACATTTTGTAAATATTTTACTGCTCTTCTGACATTATTCTCTGCTGTAGACTGGAATATATTTTGAAATTATTACTCCATTGGAAATTTGTTCACATGAGAGCACAGACTTAAGTCTGCTTTAGAGGAAGCTCAGAGAAGTAATTAGACTTTACAGTTATCAATTGCAATACCTTGGGACCATAGAAAATTGGGTAATGAGTGCCACTTTTGAGAAATTGCTCTCATAAACTTTATACTGGGATTGTTAGGAAAAATTCACCATAAATCATTATTTTTTAAAGTTCATTTTAGAAACACCATATATGTTTGAGGCAAGTAAATATTTGCTCTTGGGTTTTTTTTCCCCCTCTAGATTTTCCAGCAACACTTTAGTGCAGAAGTGACTGTTTCAAATCTTCTGAATCTCTTTCAAAGAGCAGAACTTTCAAAGAATAGGAAGTGGTATGTGTTCATTTCTCTTCATGCTCTTTTGAATGGAGTTCTTGTACCAAGTACAAATTGATTTTCTTTTTTTTTTTTTAAATTTTTAACTAATAATTTAGTTATGTGGCCTTTTGGTTGTGGTAGTAGGAAAGATCCTAATGTAATGTCTTCTTGCATTTTATACCTAATTTAGGTTTATGTGTAGTCTTCATAATTTCTGTGTATGAAATTTTTAAATAAAATACAAAAGTGTGTCATATACTAATAATATATATTAATATGTGGTGTGTTAAGATATAATAAATTTTGTGGGATGAAGAGTTTTCTGATTTTTTTTTACTCTATACTACTTTTACATAATTATTACTTTGTAATTGAATACAGATATAAATAAGTTCAGAGGCACGTGATATCTTCTGGTAGTATTTGATGAGCTCTGGTTATTTCATTTTGGGCATATAAGCATTTTCCAGCTCCTTAGAGCATGAGACCATGTCTTATGTGGCTTTGTCTGTCATATAGATATTTCTCACATTAATATGTATATATGATGATATAGGATGTGCTTAGTTAATTTTTTGAATGTATGAGTGAATCTTTGGTAAGTAGAGAAGTTGAGATATGCAATTTGATATGTATTATAGTTGACGTTGATTTTTAATTTTTTTTAATTGACATATATAAAAAGGTAACTCCTTCATTAGCATGGATTTTAAGAGATGTTTCTGAATAATACTTTTTTGGTAAGGAGATATTGTCAGTTGAACTACAAACAACATGATGATTAATTTTTACTGAAGTCTCGAACATGTCTCAACAAAACATGCTCATGTATCTCTTAGGTACAGGGCCCTTGAGATAGCAGCAGATGTACTAATTAGAGAAGAGATACTAAGTGGAAATGATCAGTTGTCAAATCAGGTGGTTGTGCATTTGCTGCCTTTCATGGTCATCACTGATGATGATGTAGGATCTGCTGAAGTGAAAATCGCTTCGTATTTATCAAAATCGGGAATTTGCTCTCTGCATCCTCTGTTAAAAGGCTGGAAAGAAGGTAAGAAATTTAGGTGGGTTTTAGAAAAAGCAAACAGGTAACACTTTAAAGATATTTAAATTTAAAACTGTCTGTATTCACTATTTGAATAAATTGTGTTTATTTTACCTCAGCACGATTTTTAAAAAAATATTGCCAAGATGAAAAATATACAACAAAAAGGAAATTGGGTGGGCACAGTGGTGCACCCCTGTAATTCTAGCAGCTAGGGAAGCTGAGGAGGAGGATAGTGAGTTCAAAGCCAGCTTCAGCAACTTAGTGAGGCCCTGTCTCTAAATAAAATATAAAAAAGGACTGGAGATGTGGCTTAATCCTTCATACCACAAAAAAAAAAAAAGAAGAAAAGGAAGTTGACTCAGATATTCAGAACTGGATAAGAAAGAAAAAGCAAACCTTTGAAGAGCAATACTAAAATTTTTACACAAATTCCTTATTTTACACAGTTCTATATATGAGTGTTGGTGGCATGAGGACACTATTCATAATTTTTTACAGCTCTTGAAAGTGTGATTAAAAGCACAAAATCAGGAAAACTGAGTGGTGTAGCAAATCAGAAGATGATTCAAGTGTTGGCTGGCAATATAAATTCAGGAGACCCTTCTTCAATGTTGGTAATGGTAGGTGTCTATTGACGTCCACCCCAGCTTTCCTTCTCACGCTCTTGTTAAACTCTCTGCTTCTGTTTTTTTAGATTTTTCTTATTTCCATTCTTGAATATACTGATTATCTTACTTAAAACAAGTAAAATGTTGTTCAGATATTTTCCAGAATGTTTGAGAGCCTTGGTATATCATTCTTTTCACTGTGGTTCTGAATTGGACTAGTGAGAATAATGTGTTCTTTTTCACCTTCATTTTCCCCTCTCATTCTCATTTAAAACTTAAAAGTCTTTTTTTGTTAAAGTAGCAAAGTAGAAAAGTATTTGCCTTAATTAGTAAAGCTTTGTAAAGTTCATAACTGTGTGATTTGAACACATTAACTAGTTTGCAAGTGTGATTATGTTCATCGTAGTTTATGAGAATATTTTTTTAAGTACTTAGAAATCAGTGCTTATTACATTTTTAAAAGCTTTATATTTGTCCTCTCACTTTGTATGTAAAACATACAGTACCTCAATAGGCCTGAGATAGAAAAAGCTGTTTTACGAAAATTAAGAGTTACAAGTAATAGAATGTGTTTATTTTTCAAGGTGGAAGATTTAATAAACGCAGGTGAAAAGGAGACCTTTAGCCTGAAGCAGAAAGTGACATTTCACGTGATTGTGTCTATACTTGTCTCCTGCTGTTCATCTTTAAAAGAAACTCGCTTTCCATTTGCAATGAGAGTCTTCGGTTTGTTGCAGAAAAAAATAAAGAAGCTGGAAAGTGTCATTACTGCGATGGTAAGGAGTGCAGTCTACAGAAAGCTGCATATTGACATCAGTCAGTTGAAAATCTGGCCTGTTACAGCAAAACCAAAACTTAGGAGGCAGAGATGTGGTGTCTGGTTGCTAGGTGGGAGAAATGTGAAGCAGCCTTGCGTTGCAGTGGGGTCCTGAATTAGGTGCTCCTGTGCTTTTGCAGAAAATTTAATTGAATCGTAGAGTTTCGAGGTTGCAAATTTTTATGTCTAATGTTTGACTCTTCCCTTCATTATCTTTATTGGGTAGTTTTCCAAGTTACATTTAACTACCTTGAGTGATGAAGAATTTGCTTAGTGTATTAGTACTTGAACAAAACATTATTTAATTCTATTGTTTACTAAAACAAGATCTTGTTTATATTTTTAAAAAAATTTTTTTAGATGTTGGTGGACCTTTATTTTATTCATTTATTTATATTCAGTGTTGAGAATTGAACCCAGTGCCTCACACATGTTAGGCAAGTATACTACCACTGAGTCACAACTCCAACCCCGAGATCTTGTATATTTTAAAAATCGAATATTCTATTAAATATGGATCTTTCCAGCCTTCTATTGTCTTTGACAGTATTACAAGGGACGTGTTTCACCTATTTTATTTCTACCTAGTACTACATCTTGAGGTAATGAGATTATTTCTTTTCATATCTGCCCTACATAATTGTATTTTGTTTTTATTTTTCCTCCAAATTTCAAAGGAATACATATTATAGGATTTGCTAAATGAATTACATTTTATCACATTTATTTACACTTTCAGGATTTATGAATTCTGATCATAGCCATTGTTGGCTAAAGTTACATAAACTTTAAGAATGGATCTTTATATTTTTAAAAGTGTTTCATGTGAGCTCTTAATGTCTAGCTTCTTTTCCTTTTGTGAAGTGTGGTAACTGGAATTATACTTCTTAGTGTTAAAAGTGTGTACCAATTTTTTATATAAAAGTAGGACCATATTGCTTTATATTTAAATACCCTTTCTGAGCATGTTGCAGTTGCAGCAGCACATTGAGCCAATCAGAGCCCTCAAAAAAGACATTGTCTGATAAAATTGAACTTAGATTCTTTTTCTTTGGTGATTTTGTTGTGTACCCTCTTTAGATTAGCAGGAAATGTGCAATTAGAGAAGTCCCTTTGAAGAGTTCTTAGAAATGCAATTCTTAGACTGGGGTTGTGGCTCATTGTTAGAGTTTTTGCCAAGCACATGCACCATATAAAAATAATTCAATAAAAATAAAGATATCATGTTCATCTACAACTACCGAAACTTTTAAACAATAATAATAATGAATAAATATAGTGTCTATCCCCAGCTAAAAAAAAAAAATTAAAAAAGATGCAATTCCTTATCTTTCTGTTTGGAAATATGCCTGTTTATTCCTACCATTTATTTGATAGGATTAATATGAGTGGAATTTGTTTTTAGAGAGTTTTTTAAGGTAAAACAGATAAAATGAAGCCATGTTTTCTTGTGAATAGTAATGGCTAGACCTCTCAAAATCTGTGTGAAAGTTATCCATCCTCTCCCCACCAGTACATGTTACTGTCCCCCCACATAGTCCATGCTCAGAACCTCTTCAAGTGTGTGCTTGCTTTGTTTCCTTTCACATTTCAGGAAATCCCCTCAGAATGGCATCCAGAACTGATGTTAGACAGAGATTTACCAGGGGAGCTGTGGGCACATTACATAGAAGAGCTTCACAGTGCCCAGAGGGTTGCAGTGGAAGACTCAGTTTTACTTATATTTTCCCTGAAGAATTTTATTTATGCACTGAAGGCTCCAAAGTCTTTTCCTAAAGGTAAAACGCAAGTTGTAAATCTTTTAAAACTGGATTCTTGACTCTGTGATTCTCTGTCTTGAACATGCTATGGGGAACTTTTCATTCAAGTAGGTTATGCATTGCTCCTCTTTTTCCATATTCCGTAGATGATACGTGGTGGAATCCTGAACGCCTGGACGAGGACGGTAGACAATACCTGCACTTGCTTATCGGGCTCTTTGAGGTGGTCCTCTGGGGTGCTGATGCAGTTCACTTCAGGGTTCTGATGAAACTTCTCATGAAGGTACATGATGTACTGCTTTCAGACATTCTTCCCTTTAAGATAATATTGTAGATTATTTTAGTTATGACAGATTATAACAAAAATGAAAGTTCTCTTCAGCTAGTGAAGCATATGTGATAATAAACATGGGCCTTGTAAAGCATTGTAATCCTGACACTAAGCGGTAGGTTGAGCAGAGACTAACGTGCTGCACCTCTACTAATGTGCTAATGTGCTAAGCCCATAATCATGTTTAAGAATCATAGTAGCCCAGTTGGTTTGACTTTTAAATGCTGTTTGCAAATGAGAAAACTTAAGTTGGGAGAGGTTATTCAGTGTCCCCAAAGTCACTCAGGAAATTCATGGTGGGTACCACTTACCTCCATGTTCCCAGCAAGTGATTCTTGTTCTTCTCCACAGCATTTGACATATTTAGCATTTTTTAACTTCATCTTTGAAGTCTCTTGATGAAGCTTCCCAGATACTACTCTTACTTGGTTTCTATTTAGTGCTGTCTTTTTTGTTAAGTATTCAAGTGCAAGGTTAGAATGAGTCCGAGTATCACTCTTTATTGGTTAAAATACCAAGAGTAGAATAAATGATTAGACAAGGCACAACTTTAAATTATTTGTGTTTTATAATTGTACGTGAGTGATAACAGGATTTGGAACCAACTTGTTTGAGCAAGGATTAAACCTCACTTTTTTTCTTTAAATTAGGTACATTTAGAAGATGTTTTTCAGTTATTCAAGTTCCTTTCTGTTTTGTGGACTTATGGTTCTAGCCTTTCAAATCCACTTAACTACAGTGTGAAGTCAGTGCTGCAGATTCAGGCTCTTTATGTAGGCTGTGCACTGCTTTCCTCTCAGAAGATCCAGTGTAAACAGCAGCTGGCGTCCATGTCATCCCCAGGTATTAAAAGTAGCGTTGATGTGTTCTGTCATGTCTGACTGTAAATGCTTTCTTTGAATGTCGTTTATGTAGTGTGGAAAATTATAACTTATTAAAAAAAATTGTATATAATTTTTCCAATTCTAAATATTGCAGTTAATGTATGAATGACATTTACAGAATCTCACTTAACACAAAAAGTTGCATAATAGAAATGGTGGCAGAAATATATGTGAATTCTTAATATACAACTATTAATTTCTTGAGCAGCAGCAGCTTTAGTTACAAATGAAAGCCAAATCATCATATTCGGTTCAATAATCAACTGACTGTTTATTCAAAAGTCCTTCCTGGATTTATCTCTTTCCTAGGTGTAAGTCATTTTCAGATTCATTGCTCTCTAATGAAACATCTGAAAATAGAATTTATATGTAATTTTGTGTAAAGTAGAATTGCAAGTCCAGCATGGTTGTGTACACTTGTAATCCCAGTAAGGTAGGAGGATTGCAATTTCAAAGCCAGCCTGCCTGAGCAACTTAGTAAGACCCTGTCTCAAAAAAGTAAAAGAGCTAGGTATAGGCTCAATGGTCAAGCATCCCTAGGTTCAATCCTCAGTACCAAAAAAGAAAAAATAGAGTTTCACATTTTAAAAAGGTGGAGAATTTTACGAAGTTGATGAATGTGATACTGAAAAGTAGATTGACTTAACAGAGCTATTGTCAAATAAGTGTATCTGGCAGAATTAAACCATAAAAATATGGTTGAAGATGAACAAAATGATTTGGATAATGGTTTCAGTTACAAATGTTGTATATTTCATTTTTAAAATTTGGTATCAACATGTTTTCTTTTGTTAGTGGTGACATCTCTACTCATTAATTTGGGAAGCCCTGTTAAAGAAGTCCGTAGGGCTGCCATTCATTGTCTCCAAACTCTCAGTGGAGTGGCGTCACAGTTTCATTTGGTGATAGATCATTTGGTTCCTAAAGCAGAGGAGATCACCTCAGATGCCACCTATGTTATTCAGGTAAACTCCTTGGCAAATTAATTGTGTGCATGCCTGTGTGTTTTGCAAGTTCTCCAATCTTGACATTTTTCTTGGAGGGATTTTGATGAACTGAGTCACTGAATTTGTAAACTGATAGGGCAGTAACTACATATCTTTCCACCATTTCTAAAAGATTATAGTTTTATGTATCAATTCTGCTATTCTTTCCTTTGGCTAAAAGACCAATGTTTAGCTTTTCATAGTAAACTAGCTTTGGGGTATTGATACTCTTTCCAGTTAGTGCTTTAAAGGGAAATAAAGTATAAGCAGTGTCGCATTTGGGAAAGATTTTTCATATTTAATACCTTTAGCCTTTGTAGTTCCTGAACATTTTTAAATCCAATTTTCCTTCTGTAATACTAGGATTTGGCTACTCTATTTGAGGAACTTCAGAGAGAGAAGAAACAAAAATCTCATCAAAAGTTGTCTGAAACTTTGAAAAACCTACTTTATTGTGTGTATGGTTGCCCATCTTACGTTGCAAAAGATTTGATGAGAGTATTTCAGAAAGTCAACAGTGAGGTATGTGTGATTTAAGTCGATTGTACACCTATGATCATGTATGAGGAAGACATTTACAAGACACATGCACTTTCAGAAATGATAATTTTCTTAATTTGGGATGAAGAGTTGAGGTGGGTGGAGTAAAGGATGCAGGATACAAGAAACATATTTTGGTGTTTCTTTGTATTTTAGAATTAAGTGCATCATCCTTGTCTGATCATTCGTTTGGTTTTTAAGTAGACTTAAAATGCACATGGGAGTGCACTACTGGAAGAACTGTTGGTATGTGTCTATTTTGCAAGTGAAAATTCTCCATAAGGGGATATGTTTGGACATGAGTCAATGGAAATTCCTAACTTGTTTCCTTATTTATTAAATATTATGTGTTTATACATTTTGGGGGGAGGGAGGGGAGTCCATAGCTTTTGTTATGTTCTCAAGGAAGCTTGTGATACAAAAGAAAGAGGTAATGAAACACTTGTGTGTATGGTGGTGTGTATTATGGTCAGCAGAGGAAAAGACCTTCATTCTGGTTCCAAAACTGCCTGACGGATTGTAGACTTTGAGAGTTAAAATGGGTTAAATGGAGTGAAGACCATTTGATTATATTTTCTACACATATCAGCTCTGAGTTATCCATGGTGTAGCTTAGGAGTGGGCAGATATCTTGGCTGAGGACCAGGTAGCAAATACAGTTGGCTATCTTCATCTGTGGGTTTTGCCAACCTCAAATTGAAAATATTTGGGAAAAAAAAATTGTGCCTGTGTTGAACATGTACAAACTTTTTTCTTGTTATTTCCTAACCAGAGTATAATAGCTATTTATTTAGCACTTATGTTGTATTAAATATTATGAGTAACCTAGAGGTGATTTAAAATAAATAGGAGGCTGTACATTGGTTATATGGAAACACTAGACTATTTTATATGAAGGGTATCCTGGGTTTTGGTTTCTCGGGAGGTTGTGGAACCCATCCCCCATGGATACTGAGGAACAACTCTGTTTTGGGCTCCGTAGACATAAGCTCTGATGCAGCTACTCATTTTTGCCACTGTGTCAGCAAAGTAGCTATAGTGGGTATGTAAGTAGATGAGCATGGCTGTCAGTAAACAAAACTTATAAAGGGCATCTGTTGAGTTTGCCATGGTTTGCCGACCTAGTTATTAAAGCCTTCACATTCATAATTTGAATAAACACTTATACCAAATTCAGTGTTTGAGGGAAGTGCACAATGTTTTAGCAAATCATAAAATATTGTTTTAGTCAGATTTTAGGAATATACATATTTGTTCTCAGCTCCTCTCTGAAGAATGAAGGGCTTCGAACGTTACAGGTGGACCACCAGAGAAGACCTGATCTTAATTCAGATTAATAGTCTCCTCTGAGAATTATGATTGTTTTTTTGGGGGGGGGGGACGGGGAGTACCAGGGATTGAACTCGGCCACTCAACCACTGAGCCACATCCCCAGCCCTATTTTGTATTTTATTTAGAGACAGGGTCTCACTAAATTGCTTAGTGCCTCACTGTTTTGCTAAGGTTGTCTTTGAACTCTGTGATACTCCTGTTTCAGCCTCCTGAGCTGGTGTAATTTCAGGCAAGTGCCACTGTGCCTGGCTATGATTGGGTTTTTATCCTAAGCTCCTAGCCTTCCTACAGGGTGTCTTTGGACATCTTTGTAGTGTGAGGGAAACATCAGAACATCACTGTTTACTAATACGTTTTCCAATCTTTAGATGGTGCTTTCTCAGCTCTTGCCAATGGTAGAACAGCTACTGGAAAAGATTGAGAAGGAGCCCACCGCTATCCTGAAAGACGAGGCTGTTGTTTTGCATCTTGCTCTGGGAAAGTACAATGAATACTCAGCTTCCCTTTTACATAAAGACCCAAAGAGTCTAGATATGTTTTTAAAGGCTGTGCACACAACAAAGGAACTTGACCCAGGAATGCCAACCATTCAAATCACTGCCCTTGAAAAGGTCAGTGACTTTTTTTGAAATCTAAAGCTTGTTGTGTAATGTAAGTGATTAATAGACTAGATGCATTTTAAAGGCTCCTCATACAGTTTAACTACTCTACAAAACTGAATGTTGCACATGTGTTGTTAAAAAAGAATTGCATTATACACGAGAAAATAAAATGTGAAACAGTTTATATTCTGAGAGAATAAAGATGCAGATGCCATCTTTGGAGTTTAAGCTTGTTCACTGAACTCAGTTGTAGTGTTTGTGTTTTGTTTTTTCCTATCCCTGCTAGATCACAAAGCCGTTTTTTGCAGCCATTTCAGATGAAAAAGTTCAGCAGAAGCTTCTGTGCATGCTGTTTGATCTGTTGGTGAACTGTAAGAACTCACATTGTGCTCAGACTGTTGGCAGTGTTTTTAAAGGGGTAAGTTGTAAACTTTCTATAATTTGTCTGTTGTTTAGTCTTTTACATGTGACCTCATTTTTAACTGTCCTGAATTTTACAGTATTCCTGAGAGGTCAGATGTCAGTCACCATTAGCAAGAATGATGAAAAAGTAGGTCATAGGGAGGTACAAAATCAGAATTTTAAGTCCTTGCTATTATTTTTATTATTGACATACTTATAGTTTTAACAAGGTAGGATGTGTCCATTTGTTGGTTGGATCTTAGTTGCATTAACAGGTGCGTTTTGTTTTATTCAAGAAATGAGAAAGAGTAGCTCCCATGTTGATCTGGGTGGTGTTATTCCATTTAAATAGTTTTATGCGGGGGCTGAGGATGTGGCTCAAGCAGTAGCGTGCTCGCCTGGCATGCGTGCAGCCCAGGTTCGATCCTCAGCACCACATACCAATAAAGATGTTGTGTCCGCCGAGAACTAAAAAATAAATATTAAAAAAATTCTCTCTCTCTCTCTATTTTTTTTTTTATTTTTTTTATTGGTTGTTCACAACATTACAAAGCTCTTGACATATCATATTTCATACATTAGATTGAAGTGGGTTATGAACTCCCAATTTTACCCCAAATGCAGATTGCAGAATCAAGTCGGTTACACATCCACAATTTTACATAATGCCCTATTAGTAATTGTTGTATTCTGCTACCTTTCCTATCCCCTACTATCCCCCCTCCCCTTCCCTCACATCTTCTCTCTCTACCCCATCTACTGTAATTCATTTCTCTCATTGTTTATTTTCCCATTCCCCTCACAACCTCTTATATGTAATTTTGTATAGCAATGAGGGTCTCCCTTCATTTCCATGCAATTTCCCTTTTCTCTCCCTTTCCCTCCCATCTCATATCTCTGTTTAAAGTTAATCTTTTCTTCCTGCTCTTCCTCCCTACTCTGTTCATAGTTGCTCTCATTATATCAAAGAAGACATTTGGTATTTGTTTTTTAGGGATTGGCTAGCTTCACTAAACATAATCTGCTCTAGTGCCATCCATTTACCTGCAAATTCCATGATTTTGTCATTTTTTAGTGCTGCGTAATATTCCATGGTGTATAAATGCCACATTTTTTTTAATCCATTCATCTATTGAAGGGCATCTGGGTTGGTTCCACAGTTTAGCTATTGTGAATTGTGCTGCTATGAACATCGATGTGGCAGTATCCCTGTAGCATGCTCTTTTAAGGTCTTCAGGGAATAGTCCGAGAAGGGCAATAGCAGGGTCAAATGGTGGTTCCATTCCCAGCTTTCCCAGGAATCTCCATACTGCTTTCCAAATTGGCCGCACCAGTTTGCAGTCCCACCAGCAATGTACAAGTGTACCCTTTTCTCCACATCCTCGCCAGCACTTGTTGTTTGACTTCCTAGTGGCTGCCAATCTTACTGGAGTGAGATGGTATCTTAGGGTGGTTTTGATTTGCATTTCTCTGACTGCTAGAGATGGTGAGCATTTTTTCATGTACTTGTTGATTGATTGTATATCCTCCTCTGAGAAGTGTCTGTTCAGGTCCTTGGCCCATTTGTTGATTGAGTTATTTGTTATCTTATTGTCTAATTTTTTGAGGTCTTTGTATACTCTGGATATTAAGGCTCTATCTGAAGTGTGAGGAGTAAAAATTTAAAAAATTTAAATTTAAAAAAAAATGGGGCTGGGGATATGGCTCAAGGGGTAGCGCGCTCGCCTGGCATGCGTGCAGCCCGGGTTCGATCCTCAGCACCACATACCAACAAAGATGTTGTGTCCGCCGAGAACTAAAAAAAAATAAATATTAAAAAAAAATTCTCTCTCTCTCTCTCTCTCTCTCTCTCTCTCTCTCTCTCTCTCTCTCTCTCTCCTCTCTCACTCTCTTTAAAAATAAATAAATAAATAGTTTTATGCCATGTATGATGGAATTGAAAATTCACTTATTGGTTTCATATTTATATGGAAGCCTAGCTAACAGCAGAATACTACGTGGTTAATTCTGTGTTTCAAATGCATGGAACTAGATAATTAGTATGGTGAAGCCCTAGTATCCAGATTTAACAGTTCTCAAAATTTTAACATATTCACTTAATTTTTTCTTTCTTTGCTGAAGCATTTCACAGTGGACCTTAGAACAACATTTTCTATGCATTTTTTTAAAAAATGAACAATTTTTTATGACTGTAATGCCATTGACACCTGGAAAAATTAATATTAGTTCTTTAATGTCATCTAAATACTCAGTTTATAATCATATTTTTATGGTAGTAACAAAAATACTTTTTGTCAATTGTCTTCTTTTTAATCCAGATCCAAACATGTCATTTAGATATCACAACAATGTTTTCTAAAGAGAGAGATTTCTGGATCTCTCCCATATCTGCAAAATCTTGGTATGAGTGTGTGTGTCTTAGTTATTCCTTTCCAGTTGATTAGGATATATCAGGCTTTGTACATGGAAACAGTGGGTATGGATGATTCTCTGTCTGGTGGCTAGCTTTTCGTTCTAAGGGTTGAATATGGAATTGAGTGCCACTGGACTAGAGAAGTGGTACCATGTTATAATCAGAGCAAGTGCAGGACTGTAACTTGAGACCCAGGATAAACCCTACAGAAGCAAGTGCCCTGTAGCAAGAGAACTCAGGTAAAATGAGCATCGAACTGGAACTCATGTTGACTAGTGCTGGATTGGTTGCTTTGAATTTATACCTGCTCCCTCCTTTGCTTCTAATTTTCCTTTGGGTATACAACACAGGAGCATCAGATGGCAGAAGAGTGGGGCAGACACAGATTGAGAAAGTCATCCTTCCTCATCAGTTGATGAAACTGTTCTCATGGGAGAATGTCTGATTTTAGTCTTAATGTAAACAAATGTAAAGAGAAATTAGAATCACAAATAACATGTGTTCAACAGGCTTTGAATACACTATAGTGCTAATTAATTATAGTGCTGGTTGAATTAAGATTTATTGCAAAAAAGGAGACTCTTACAACATTTTGAAGGATTATTGAAAGGAAAATGTTAACCCAAATCCCTCTAGCTTTCATTTCAATAGACTGTGGACTAGAGGGTAGATGAAATATTGGAAACATGCTATGTCAACCAAAGATAA
Organism: Urocitellus parryii; assembly: GCF_045843805.1. Taxonomy (NCBI): domain Eukaryota; kingdom Metazoa; phylum Chordata; class Mammalia; order Rodentia; family Sciuridae; genus Urocitellus; species Urocitellus parryii. The sequence continues at coordinate 82,449,470 of NC_135539.1, forward strand.
GCTTGGCCTGAAGCATAAGACAGCTGTACTTCTCATTATAAACATTGTTTTGATTACAAAGTACACTAGATGAAACACTTCTTTTACATTTGTGACAATAAAACATATGCCATATAGTGAAATAAGTATATACTGATACGAGTAGATTTTTAAGATACCAGAACAGTGTATTCCTTTAAACAACTACTGGTATGTGGAAAATTTTCAAAAGAAAATGTTAATGGTGTTTGCATTTGAGGTTTGAGCTATGCTGTAGACTGGTATAAAGACATAAAAGTGGACATAAATACTTTGACCATATCTCTTTTAATCATTGCTTATTCCTCTGATTTCATCATGGTGAATTAATGTTATCAACCATTCTTCCTTCAATATTTCAGATTTCCATTAATGCTGACCAAGTCAGAATAGAACTGGAACCACCAGATAAAGCTAAATCCTTGGGCACAATTCAGCAAACAAGAAGGCAAAAAATGCAGCAAAAGTAAGAGCTATGAGTGTATTAAGAACATACTCTTGTTCCCAGGCTTTGCATGTTGACACCATTATGATACTCATCAGTTTGCCATACTGGGTACAGTAGTTTTTGTTTAACAGTGATGGTGTTTGTATTTCCATCTTTTTGTCTTCTATTTTCCCAGAAAATCACAAGATATAGAATCCATTCAGGAAGTTGGAGGTTCTTACTGGCAAAGAGTAACCCTCATCCTAGAATTATTGCAGCACAAGAAGAAGCTGAAAAGCCCTCAGATATTGATACCAACTCTTTTTAACTTGTTGTCTAGGTAATGACATTTAACTTTGATCCGTGAGCAATTAATTCTTAGTTGTCTGCTCATCCCATTTTACTTAACATTCTCTTTTCAACACATTGTTTTCTTTAGATAGTCTGTCCAGTAAAGTAGGTTCAGATTCATAGTTGGAGGATTATAGGAATGGTTTAAGTACTCATCGCCAGCCCCTAAATGGACTTCATCCTGTGTCAAGTTAAGAAAAAAGCAACATTACTGCTGCTTTTTTCTTAACTTTCAGTACTGTACCCAAGCTGTTGTGACTTGTATTTAAAGATACAGTGAGACACTGCTTAATTTTTTAAGTGTAGGTAGGTGTAGAGTTATGTCGCTGAACTGTAGAGTGTACTGTTAGGCAAAGAGTAAAGTAATTCTTGCCTCTAAGATTCCAAATAGGATAGTGGGAAGTACAATGGAGGAAAGAGAATTAGACATAAGTACCTGTTTATATAAAAAAAAAAAAAAATAGGGGCTGGGGTTGTGGCTCAGCAGTAGGACGCTCGCCTAGCACGTGAGGTCCTGGGTTGATCCTTAGCACCACATAAAAACAAATAAATAAAATAAAGGTATTAAATTAAAGTTACAAATTTACATCCTATTTATAGACTTTAATATAGTATTTTAGCTATTATTTTCTAAACATGAGTTCTGGACAGTAGTCATTAATGTGGCAATGAATTAAGCAACTTCTACATTTCCTGTTATTTTTCTTGTGGGTGTCCTAAAGGTGTTTAGAGGCTTTGCCACCAGAGCAGGGGAACATGGAATACACCAAGCAATTAATTCTTAGTTGTCTGCTCAACATCTGCCAGAAACTCTCCCCAGATGATGGAAGGATACCTAAAGGTATGTGCTGGTTGGGTAGAAAGTTCACCTACTTTGAGTGCAGATGTATCTGCCACTTATATTTTTTAACTTTCTCACTGCTATAGATGTTGTAGATGAGGAGAAGTTCAATGTGGAATTGATAGTTCAGTGCATCCGCCTTTCAGAGATGCCTCAAACTCATCACCAGGCCCTTTTACTTTTGGGTACCGTTGCTGGAATATTTCCGGTGAGTGTTGATGACTTCAGACTTTAGCTACTTCACATATTTTTCTCCCATGGAAATGTGTTGACACTTATTGATTTAAATTCATTGGGCTGAAGCTGGGGTTATAAATCAGTAGTAAAGTACTTGCTAAGCATGCTTGAGGTCCTGGATTTGATCCCTAGTACTGTAACAAACAAACAAAAACAAAAAATAGCTGGGTGTGGTGGTACTTGCCTATAGTCTCAGGAACTCAGGAGGCTTAGGCAGGAAAATCATAAGTTGGAGGCCAGCCTGGGCAACTTAGCCAGATCCTGTCTCAAAATAAAAATTTAAAAAAGGGCTGGGGATGTGGCTCAGTGGTAGAGCACTAGCTTAGCATGTGTGAGTCCCTGGGTTTAATCCCTAGAACTGCAAAATAAGTAAATAAAGCCATTAGACTTTGGGGTCCTCCAGCACTACTGGGACTCCTACCCTGTCTCTTTAAGGCTGGGACATGTGAACTGATTGATCTTGCTAACTAATCTTTGGTTCTCTTCTTTGGAAAGTGAAATTGGAATAGTAACCTCTTTTCTAGCATTGCTGTGAGGACCCCGGTATGTAACTTGGGGTTAGCTCTCAGCCAGTGCCTGTACAAGTGTTGTTTGAAAACTAATAGCCCATTAACCATTAATTTTCTAAGCAGGCTTCACCCAGCAACAATAAAGTTAATTTGATTATAACTTACCTCATTTGAAGAAATCACATCCCTTTATAAAGCAAATCATTTAAAGAGTTTGACACTCTTTTCATATAGAGCTTTATTCAGAGGGTCTTAATTGGAGGTTCTCCATGAGCTTTAATCTGTTGACATCATGTGAAGATCTGTTATGTGGGACTTTATATTTCTTTGGACAAAAGTCTTTAGCTCTCAGGGGGGTTGCTATGAATGTTTGTATATAAGGTTTTGTGTGGACATGTTTTCGTATCTATTGGGCACACACCTAGAAGTAGAATTTCTGGGTCATATGGTAAGTTAACTTTTCAAGGAACTACTGGGCTGTTTTCCAAAGTGGCTGCACCATTTTACCCACCAATAGTATATGAGAATTCCAGTTTTTCCACATCCTTGCCAGAATTTGTTATTGTCTTTTTTTTATCATAGCCATCCTAATAGATGTGGAAGCGTATCTTGGATTTTGATTTTGTAATTACCTAGTGACTAATATTGGACATCTTTTCATAAGCAAATATGCTTTGCCAATTTGCATATTTTGAAGAAACGTGTTTCATATATTTTGCCTATTTATTTATTTATTTTATTTTTGGTGGTGCAAGGAATTAAACCTAGATCCTAAGCATATTCTCTGAGTTATGGCCCCAACCCCTTGCCCATTTTTAAACCAGATTATTTCTATTTTTATTGGTGAGTTGTAATGAATTATTGGCCTTTGATATGCTTGAAATATAAAATGTTGATTTGTGTTTTCTTTCAGGATAAAGTTCTACACAATATCATGTCTATTTTTACATTTATGGGCGCCAATGTCATGCGCCTAGATGACACATACAGTTTTCAAGTTATTAGCAAGACAGTGAAGATGGTTATTCCAGCACTGATTCAGGTAAGCTGTCTGAACACCACCATCATCATTATTGCTTCTAGTTTTTTGAATGTTGTATGATGGGTATTAAAAACCTTTCTGAAGTGCTCAAGTAATTGTTGCTTGCCGCAGGCTGCTCGCCGGCCGTGGGTCGAGCGGGCTGAGCACTGCCTGCCGCACCCCTGCTGAGCACTTCCCTGCTGGGCTGTCAGTGCACGCGGGCTTGCAATCTTGCAACCCGGTTGGGCACAAAAACACAAGCCAGTTAAACTGAGACAAAGTTTTATTTTGTGAGAGGCCGTGTGCGTCCCCTAACAAGTGGGTCCACCACGTGTGTTCTACCTGAGGGGGGGGGGGGCTCCACTTCCCCCGGAACACCCTCCTACCATCCTTTCCCAACCAATGGGAACTCTCCCATTACAAGAGTGACATGAGTAACCTGAGTCCTGAAACGGGCCCAGGTAAACAGCATGAGTCCAATTACCATATGAATGTGAATTGCTGGCTGGCAGTCACTAAACCCAAAGGTGCCTGTATCAATATTTTTGCTGTGGCTCCTAACAGTTGCTCATAAGCTATAGAATGGCAGTGCTCAGAATCAGTCTTGGAAATAATTTCCATTCCAAGATGTAATCAGACAAGCTGCAGCTGGTGCTGCTGTGCTGCATGGGCATCTTAGGGTTGTACTAGTAGAGTTTGGTTCAGAAGATCATGTCAGTTTAACAACTCTCTAGTGTAGATCAGCAGAGATGTGTAGGAAAAAAGAAAAGGAGCTGTTAGACCTATGGTGGCGATTTGTTAACATGCAATCCAGCCTTTGCTGAACAAACTCTGTGAGCCAGGTCCTCAGGAAGAGGCGCACGCATAGCGTCTGCTGGGGAGAATGAATTGCAAAGTAGCCTCTGAGGTGAGAGGGTGTGGTTGCATGCTGGAGTTTTCTGCTTCCCCACTTGTAACTATCTTTTCTCATGCTCTTTACCATCTCAGGGATGAACAGTCATACCATCTCCTTTTAGTTTTGGCATTAGATTGGTGTTTTCTGTGTCTAATAATTTGTCAAATGTAGAACATATGCCTAAAAAGAAAAATATGTGCATTAATACATGTGCCAAAGAAGTAATCATAAAGAGTTCAGAATAGGTGAAAATCAAGGTGGGCCAGGATGAACAGAAAGTTTCATAAAACATAGAATTCAAATGGGTAGAAACGCATAGAATTTGCATAGGGAAATGGCAGAGCTGTCGGAAGCAAAGAAAAGGCTTTGTATGGACATGTGCCCAGGATGTTTAAAGATTGTGATGTAGATTAATTTGATGGAGAAGAGAAATTGAAGACAGAAGTAGAGGGCCTTGGGCTGTTCATTTCAAGTGTTTCTTTTTTTTTTTTTTTTTATAATATTTATTTGTTTTTAGTTTTTGGCGGACACAACATCTTTGTATATGGTGCTAAGGATCGAACCTGGGCCGCACGCATGCCAGGCGAGCACGCTACCGCTTGAGCCACATCCCCAGCCCCATGTTTCTTTATTCTTCATTCTCTCATTCAGCAACTCTATTATAGTAAAATGGTTTGAACTTTATTCTGAAAGCAACAGGGGCCTTTGGGCCCTTTCTTCTCGGCACCACATAAGTGCGTTGTGTTTGCAGTTTTCGCAGTTGACCCACACAGACTGGCTGGCTGTGCCACACATTTGGCACTTGTCATTTGCTACCTCCTGCTGTCTTTCACATGTGCATTTTGTTTAATACAGATTACACATCTCCCTTGGGGCAGAGGTCACATCCTAAACTCTGTATCCCCCTCAGGGCCAAAAAGTACTTGAGATATGACTGATACTCATTGACTATTTATTGATAAATCTTTGATTATTAAAATTCTTTTGATAGCTTTTCCAGGGCACATCCAAAGGTCTGGTCTTCTGTATTGCAAGTTTGTTTTGAGGAGGATTATTTGCTTCTACTCATATTCCTGCTTTCTGTTTTGCAGTCTGATAGTGGAGACTCCACAGAAGTCACAAGAAACGTAGAAGAAATTGTGGTAAAAATCATCAGTGTGTTTGTGGATGCACTGCCGCATGTTCCAGAGCACAGGCGCCTGCCCATCCTTGTTCAGCTTGTTGATACTCTGGGTGCACAGAAGTTCCTCTGGGTTCTCCTCGTCTTGCTCTTTGAACAGTATGTCACTAAAACAGTTCTGGTGGCTGCCTGTGGAGAAAAGGTCAGAATGTCGGTGGTGTGGTAAGAAGGAAAATGGTGATGTTTCATGCAGATTTTGTTTAAACTTGGGGCTGGCAATGCTTAATGTGCATTGCCCAGAACCTTTTCTTCTTTCCTCCCTCCCTTGCTCTCCCAGGGGTACCCTACCACTGAACTATATCCTCAGCCCTTTTATTCTTTATTTTTGAGAAAGGGTTTTGCTAAATTGCTGAGACTGTGATCTTCTTGCCTCAGCCTCTCGAGTAGCTGGGATTATAGACATACATCACAATACCCAACACCTTTTTAAAAAATGTTTTTGGCATTCTTTAAAATTGCTTTCAGATCTGTGGGCACCTGTAACGTTTCAGTAGCAACAAGGCATCTTTTGAGGGCAGTTTCCTTTATCTGACAAACAGGTTTAGCGCCATGCTGGGTGGTTCCGTTTTAAGCCCAGCAGAGTGAGGCTGTGGAGTAGTGAGACTCCTCTGGAATGTGACTTTGAAGGCATTTTATCAGGAAGGGGAAGAGCATCCATAACTAAAGACACAGACCTGAGTGATGGTTTGGATGAACAGGGTCAGAACTCAGAGATCCTGGGCTATTTGTAAATGGCATCTCAGACATGGATCTGGGAGTAGAATTAGACCTTATGGAAGCAATGTGGGAAGTTCCTCTGGAAATCAGAGTACAGACTATCCTGGAACCCTGCCCTCTTCAGTTCTCATGAATGGCCTTTTACAGAAGGAGCTCGCCAGTTTAACTCATCTAGTGATGACCATCAGGAAAGATAGGATGACTTTGCATGCTAAGGGATGTTTTTTGAGCATGTTCCCTTATTTATAGTTATTAATACTCATTTGTTAGTTACGATTCTGTTACTTCTGTCCTTTCTTTCCATACAGGATGCTATTTTAGAGGCAGATACTGAATTTTGGATCTCAGTCTGCTGTGAGTTTAGTGTCCAGCATCAGGTACAAAGCTTGATGAGCATCCTCCAGTACTTGGTGAAGCTGCCAGAGGAAAAGGAGGGTAAGTACAAGTCCAGTATCGCTGCCATCTCCTGATTGGGAGTAGCAGAGTAGCAGAGCACGTCAGCCTTACAACCGCAGCATGTCCTTAGCAGGCCTATGATTTTTTTTATTGATTGATTGATTGGTTGGTTGATTGATTATCTTTAATTTTAGTATGTAATCATGTACTTTCCTGAATCCTGTGTGAAAAGGTCAGCAGTTCTGCTTGCCTCACATGTTGTTTTTGTTCTCTGTGTCTTGCCATGCATGTGTTGTCTATGGAATGTCCCCTGTGTCCCAAATGAATTATGTTCAAATGACAGTAAGTTAGCTGGACCTAACTAGATTCCCATTAAATTTGCAAGAAAATAATAAAAATAGGTAGCACAGCAGTGGTACCTGAAGGTTAAAGTTGTCCATGGAGCAGTTTTGAGGATGGGGCACATGGTCACAGTACCAGTAAGGCTGGCTGAAGGCAGCACTGATGTGGTGATGTGCTCAGTCCTCTGCCTGTGCAGCAGAACAGCAGGGTGGACTAGAAGGCAGGAGTGAAGGACTCCTAGGACTGCTCTCTGTGTGGCCAATGTGGACCTTGTCACCAGAGAGGTTGGCTCAGGTTTGTCAGGAGCAGACCAGGAAACAGCCTGGAGAGCTGCGCTTGGTGGCATGGCTGGGGAGGAGTCTTCACTGTGAACCATTCTCTAGCACAAAGGGTGGTTTGGTTTGGTTTGGTTTTTTAAGTGCTGAACATTGAACTCAGAGCCTTGCACATGCCAGGCAAGTGCTCTTCGCTGAACTTTATCCCTTGACCACTGTACTGTCAGCGTGGTACTGTGGTCAAGAAAATAGAACAAACATTTTCAGACTTAAAACTGAGCCTTAAGGTTAGTTCACAGGCTCCTTCAGCCTGTGTGGACTGCCATGAAAGAGCTCCTGAAATGTCAGGAGCTCTGTCCAGAGCCAGCATCTGAAGGGTTCTTCTGGAGTGTCTGTGCCTTCTGTTTGATTGTCTCAGTTATCTTGTTGTTTTGGTTTTTGCCTTACACATCTCTTTGTATTAAGAAGCTTTGGGGTACTTTCTTGGAAGGCACACTCCCACTTTTCACTGACAAGAGCTATGTGTTGTAACTCTAGTTTTTCCTTTCTGAAATTGCATCCTCTTCGCCCTGCTGTACTTGAATTCAGTATGCCAAGCAGTCAGATTGAAGAAGAGTGAGGTCACTTGTTTTGTTGTTGTTTTTCAGAAACCATCCCCAAGGCAGTATCTAACAAAGCCCAAGAAGAAATGCTCCAGATTTTTAATGTCGACACCCATACTAGCAAGCAGTTGCGGCATTTTAAATTTCTGTCAGTGTCCTTCATGGCCCAGCTCCTGGCTTCCAGTAGTTTTCTCAAAAAGGTGATGTGTTTGAATGGGTTTATGATAAAATGCTCCTGCTCTTTCTAAGGAAGCGAGTTTTTTAAATTAAGATTTATTTTTTAGTTGTAGTTGGACACAATACGTTTATTTATTTATTTTTATATGGTGATGGGGATCGAACCCAGGGGTATGCCTTGGAAGATAATAGAAAAAAGTATTATACTTCACCATGAAAAACTGTTATACACTCTACCAAGGGTGAGTGTATAAGCCCTGTGAACATGTGATTTCATTCTCAAAAGCTGTATTCCCAGCACAGGGTATGAACATGTGGACCAGCAGCCGTTTGCAAGAGGGCTGGGGCTGGGATTCAGTGGTGGAGCACTTGCCTAGCATGTATGAGGCACTGGGTTCAATTCTCAGCACCACATATAAATAAATAAAAATAATAAAGGTATATTGATAACTAAAATTTTTTTTTTTAAAAAAGAATGTTTACAGTAGCATTGTTCTCGGCAGCTGAACTGGTAGCAACGTAGGTGTCTGCCTGTGGAGTGGGTAAATGGCTGTGGTCACACGGGAACATAGATGGACAACATAGCCATCTGGGAATCTCAAGCATTATGACTAGAAAGAGGACAGGCACAAAAGAATGTGTACTCTGGTTTCATTATATAAAATTATAAACAGACAAAATAAGTTTGTGGTTTTAGACGATAAGACAGTGGCATCTTGGGGAGGAGGATGGGGCACATGGGAGGCGAGTGTGCAGCGGGACTCTGGGCTGCCAGCAGTGAGCTGGAGCTCTGCGGGGCACGGTGAGCTCTGCATGGATGATTGGTGCACTCTGCTGCCCCTGTGTTAAACCTCAGTGTGGGCAATGAGAGGAAAAAGGAAAGAAAGAAATACAACCTGAGATAGAAAATGGTTGAACATTGGAACATTTATTAAAGTACTATGACACTTTAAGAGATAAAATCATCAGAATTCTTGATCTACTGGATTTTTTTTCTGTGTAAAAATTCATTCATTCATGATTTAAGAAAAAAAAAAAACCTCTTACATGGAAATACTTTGGCGTGAAAAAGGTATTTATGAGAAGCCTATGGATTGTATCATAATTAATAATGAAACATTAATGGCATCATTGCTAAAGTCAGGAACAAAGGTGCCTTTTGTTATCCCTTTTACTCAGAAAAAGAAATGACATGTAAGGATCAGGAAAAAAAGAATCAACAAACTTTAATTAGTCTTGTATATCATGTAATCCTATGGTTTACCTTATGTTAAAACAGAATAAAATATTTCATATACAATAAAAATAAACTTGTAAGACTAACCAAATGTATGCAAGAATATTAAAGGACACAAAAGAAGACTCAAAGAAATGAAAAGAGACAGTGTTCCTGTGCAGAAGACTCACTATTTAAAGATTTCAGTTCTTCACAGATTAATCTAGAAATTCAGTGCACTTCCTCAATGACATGTGTTAAATGACCTTGACAAACAAGTACATTACAAAATACACAGGATTAAGGACAGTGGAGCAAGAGGAAAAAGATGGATCGGTGTGAACCAACAGTAAGCTCAGAAACACTTTGAGATAGGTAGAAAAGGTGTCATGTGGGGAATAAGTACTAGCACAAGTGCAGTTTGTTTCTGTTTGTGATGGGAAAAGTCTCTGATCTCACACCATATACAACCAAAAATTTTAGGCAGAGTAAAAATTTGAGTGGAAAGCAATACTTAGAATTTGTAGAAGAAAACTGAGAACAGTATTGTGGCCTGAGGTTAAAGAAAATTTTTTCTTTAAATGTTTCGGGCTAGGGCTGTAGCTCAGTGGTAAAGTGCCTGCCTCACATGTGTGAGTCACTGGGTTCTATCCACAGCACCACATAAAAATAAATAAAGATACTATGTGTTCATCTACAACGAAATAAATATTTTTTTAAAAAATGGTTCAACAAAAAACTACCATAAATTGAAAAGAAAGCCACAGACCAAGAGAAAATTGTTGCTGTGCATAAATAAAAAAGCATCTGTTTCCATTAGAACAACTCGCAAAAAATGTGAACTCGGTGAAGAGAAATCACAAATGGCCACTTGCTACACAACACATCTCACCCTTCTTAGTGAATGGGAAGTGCAGATTAAATAAGATGTCACTGTGGTGCCCATCAAATTGGTAAAATTGTCAAAGCTGTTAATACAAAGGAGTGGCAAGGACATGAGATACACAGAGTTGGGTAGAGTGCTCCAAACTGTAGAAAGACTTTGGCAGGATCCTGTGGAGCCAGGGGTTTATTATTTATATCTGTAGATATTTACTATACAAAAAGGTAGCAGAATACAACAATTACTAATAGGGCATTATGTAAAATTGTGGATGTGTAACCGACATGATTCTGCAATCTGCATTTGGGGTAAAATTGGGAGTTCATAACCCACTTCAATCTAATGTATGAAATATGATATGTCAAGAGCTTTGTAATGTTGTGAACAACCAATAAAAAAAAAACTGGTGAAGATGCTCAAGAGATTTATAAAAGTGTTTTTCTTTAGAATTTTTTATAGGTTAGGCATTCTTATATCTAAAATGCTCCAAAACCCAAAACTTTCCTAGCACTGATATGACAAACACAAGTAGAAAATTCTACATCTGACCCATACTGTGATTATGACTTGTCATAAATCACAGTACAAATACACTAAAAATGTTGTTCAGAATTACCTTCAGGCTATGTGTATAAAGTGAACATAAGTGAGTTTTGTGTTTAGACTTGGGTCCCATCCTCACAATCTCATTATGTCTATGCAAATCTTTTTTATCCTTCCCCACAACAATCTGAAACATTTCTGGTCTTGAGCATTTCAGATAAGGGATATTCAATCTGTAAAAGGAAAAAAAAAATAGACTTAAACTAAATGTCAAGCAACAGAGGCAAATGGATAAGTAAGTTATGGTTTCCATAGAGGAGAGCTGTGTGCAGTTGAATGTACCAGAGCAATGTTGAGTCCCCACACACAATTCTAAAAAAATCCAGTGTTACCAGAAAGTCATGTTGTTGAATATGTACTATTTGGAAACACTTGATAGCAGGGTGTTTTTTTCCTCTGGAGGCGTGGGGTAGGGGAGAGTGTATCAGGGAGCAGTAGGTAGGGGACCACAGCTGTCCATATGTTTAACTTCTCCACTGATTCCGTATGAATTAGCCAGGTCGGCATTTCATTCCATGGACAAGTGAGTATTGCTCATCTACTGTATTTTCCTGATTCTTTTTTTCAAATTTTCCAGATACAACAGAATATAAGAGAATCAGAGTTAAATACAGTCTACAGTGAGGGTGCTCTGAACCTGATTAAATTGTAATATCAGAAAATTTAAGCGTGGTGTCTGTGTGTGTACTCCTGAGTTATATTGAACCTAATTCAAATGACATTATTGTCATCCATGCTGTTTTCTAATGGAGCTTTCTTTAAAATGTAGGTGGTTGAAGGTGGTGGTCCTCAAATTTTAAAAGGACTTGAACAGAGGTATGTTTGTCTTTTTTCACTTTTTATACGGAAATAATTTCAAACTTACAGAAAAACTGGAAGACTAGAACAGGAACTCATGCACTCTTTATAGCAGGTTGACCATGGACATTTTATGCCACATTTATCATTCTCTCTGCATACATTTTGTTCTTTGAACTCTTTGAAACTAAGTCCTATATATTATGCTTCTTTCCCTTAGTATGTATTTCCTAAGAATCTGAGATATTGTTATAAAACCATGACACAGTTACCAAGGCTCAGAGCCAAAGTAAGAGTATCCTTCTAGATAGAGGCCTCTGTTTATTTCTTAGTGGGATTTCTGTATGACAGTAATCCCTACTTTCTTTTTCTTCCACATCATTTTTAAAATAATTCAGTACAAAATTATTAATTGTCTTTTTTCATTGAAACATCTGCATGGGATAGAGACATGTGAGTTCTGTAAATGCCTTCAGCTGCTGTTTGTTGGTTGTGTTTCCTGTGCCTTATAGGTTGCTAGAAACTATTCTTGGCTATATCAACGCTGTAGCACAGTCCATGGAAAAAAACGCAGACAAACTAACTGTGAAGTTTTGGCGAGCACTGCTTAGCAAAGCTTATGACATGTTAGATAAGGTAGGTTATCATTTTTCCCCCGTAAGTACTGAATTTTGTCACTGGTTTTTAAGTCATTGAAAAATTATTTGACTTGAAGTTTTACTTTAAGAATGAATTTAGCAATACCTTTTATTAATATAGTGAATCTCAGATTGTTCCTGAAAAGACTCTTGATGATTAGAAATAAACTCTTCTGGGAAAAAAAATGCCACCTTACCCAATTATATGAACGTGTGCCTCCATAGAATATTTTAAATAGTCGCGTGATAAATAATGTCCCATTTTATTCAGGTAGAAAAAAATTAAAATATGTCATATATATTAGGTAAAGCATTGGTTTTGAAATTAGGGTCATTGTTCAAATTTAGCTAAATTATTTGGCTACATGGTCTAGAGCAGTTCACTTGTTCTTAGCATTAGGATTTTTGTTTTGTTTTAGTTAATGAATTGAGTAATACTAGTCCTAGTAGAAAGGTTACTGTAAGAAATACACAAGTGTGTGTGAAAATTGCTTCATGCCCAGAGATATGCAGTAAATAGAAGTTTCATTTGGTTGATCATTATCAGGTTTTTTGATTGTTAAATGTAATCTTCCCTATAGGTTAATGCCTTACTGTCCACAGAAACCTTCATTACTGTGATTAGGGGGCTGGTGGGCAATCCACTGCCATCTGTTCGCCGCAAGGCATTGGATCTTTTAAACAACAAGCTACAGCAGAATACATCCTGGAAGAGGAAAACGGTGAGTGAAGCCATATTGCAGACACATATAGCTTTCCTTGCTTTATTAAAGAGCAGCATTTAACTCCCTGAAGTTTCCCCAGGGTGCTATTTAACATTGTATTGTATATGTATTTAAAAATGTGATGGTCTAGTAGTGACACAGGTATGTTGCAGAGCTCTTAGAATGGAATTCGGCCTAATGGAATTATTGCTTGATAGGGACCACACACTGCCTTAGCTTTAGCATAATTTTAACCCTTTCCCTCTGGGGTGTTTTATATGAATCAGGTTGGTGAGAGCACGTGTATTTACTTAGCAGTAAAGAAAGCAGATGGGGAAACCATTGCTTTGAGTATAGTCAAGAGGTGGGGCCCTCAGTCAGATTTTCATTGAGAGAGTCTCAGGCTGTGAAGATGGAAAATGAACTAGAAAATTTTAAGCTTTAACTATTTGAGAACTGTGACTTTTTCTTCAGGTTTACCGCTTTCTAAAACTGGTTCCAGTCCTTTTGGCCATTGTGCAGCGTAAGAAAAAGGAAGGGGAAGAACAAGCCATAAACAGACAAACGGCTCTGTATACCCTGAAGCTTTTATGCAAGAATTTTGGTGCAGAAAATCCAGAATATTTTGTGCCAGTGTTGAACACTGCAGTAAAACTGATTGCTCCAGAAAGAAAGGAAGACAAGAATGTCGTGGGAAGTTCTCTTCTGTGCATAGCAGAAGTGGCCTCCACCCTGGAAGCACTGGCCATTCCTCAGCTTCCAAGGTATGCCACTGGAGACTTGGCACAGGAACCAGTACAGTGCTGTACAGACTATAAAAGAATGCCTTGGTGACTTTTTTTTTTTTTTTTTTTTTGGCTTGAGTAGAAATTACATAAAGTAGATTTGTTAAAGAATTGATCTTTTCTTCAAACTGAAAAATACAACATTGCTATTTAGCTTCAGATGCTTTGTGATGTTACTTGTCCCCCCATTCTTCCTTCCTTTTGAGCAACTGTGGCTAGAAAGCAGGGTGAAGCTCATAGAAAAGCGAGTCAGATCACCCTGCATGGGGTTGGACATGCCTGATTGTGGCTCTGACTGGAACTGGCTGCTACAACTCTGGTGTCTGTAAAACAGAGGCATGCCTACCCACCCAATAGGGCCTCCGCAGGACAGGGCTTGCCAGAGTTTTTGTACAGTCCTGACACAGTAATGGAAAGATAGTACTGTGTTAACAGTTACTCTTGTACTGTTGGCAATAGGAGATTTCTTGTACTTCAGTCACATAAAGTATGTAGACACTGTTTTGTGATCTGTGGGATATGTGGTGACATAATGGGTACAGTTTGGGTTTTTCCTTATTGTCCCCTACTTCATCTTCCAGTCTGTTTTCTGTTTGGAATTCTCTAAGGAACTTGCTCTCTCCTTTTAGCCTGATGCCATCGTTGCTAGCAGCAATGCAGAGCACCAGCGAGCTGGTCTGCAGCGAGGTCTGCCTGCTCAGTGCCCTGGCTGCCCTGCACAAGGTTGTCGAGACTCTGCCACACTTCATCAGCCCCTACCTGAAAGGCATTCTGTCTCAGGTGAGCTGTAGTGACTGAAATGCTCTGTAGGGTGGTAGGAGAGCAGAAGATTGCCACTTAAATCATTGTTATTGGTTCCTTTTCAGTGTCACCTCTGTTTCTCTTCCATCGTCCTTTCTGCTTCATAATGAAGCTGACCAGAATCACTATTTAGTGGGGGCTCTTCTTCTTTTTTTGACTGTGTAGGATGTATTTTATTGATCTTTTTCACTCTGTGAGGCCTTGGGAGTTGGGAGATAGAGCTGCCTATTGTACTTCTTGTGGAAACTGGTGTGTCCTGTTTGTTTTTGCTGGGAAACTTTCTTAATCCTAAGTCATTTTGCATAGTGGCATTCCTATAGCAACCTTACAGGTTGTTAGGTACCTGTGAACATATTGGGCAAATGAACAAAAAACATAGCTGCAGCAAAGAAGGGGCCTAGGTTGTGAGGAGTATCTAGATTTTTTTAGCAAGAAAGAACCTGGCTCTTCCCAAGGTCCCAGATTTCTGTCTAAGAAGATTATCAGTCTGGGTTCTCAGAGTTTTGCGTTTGCCGTTTACCTTCATCCCTGGCCCCCACTAGGCACAAGACATCTGCCCAGTATTACCTACAGATGCTCAAAGTTGGCATTCAAAGGAATTCTGTGCATGGTTGAAGTAACAGTATTTCCCAAACCCTGGCATTAGAATTTACCTGGTGTCATCATTGAGCCTTCTGCATGAGTGTGGTTGTCAACACAGAGCCATCATGGCCTCAGTTGCTATATTTTATATTCCCATAGGTGATTCATTTGGAGAAAATCACTAGAGAAATGGGGTCTGCCTCACAGGCTAATGTCCGTCTCACATCTCTTAAAAAGACACTGGCCACCAGGCTGTCACCTCGAGTCTTATTGCCCGCCATCAGCAAAACCTACAAGCAGATTGCAAGGAACTGGGAGGTAAGATCATTTGGGTACTGGATTCTGGAGAAGGAAGAGGTGGTACTGAAATGTTTCAAGTTTTCACTTGAGGAATTCCTGAGTTCTAGGAATAAAAGTGGTACCTCTCTTTGCTGTTTGTGGTAGAATAACATGGGCCCATTTATGAGCATCTTGCAAGAGCACATTGGGGTGATGAAGAAGGAAGAGCTCACCTCCTATCAGTCTCAGCTGACTGCCTTCTTCTTAGAGGCCCTGGATTTCCGGGCACAACACTCAGAGGTGAGCTGGTCTCTGCTTTCTCACAGTCCTAGGGTTGTCATCTCTCTGTTGCAAGGAAAATCTCACTATGCAAATAGTCATACTTGCCAAATAATTTGAAAGTCAGTACCCTGGCTAATCATCAGCTCTTCCATTTTCAGGATGATCTAGAGGAAATTGGGAAAACAGAAAGTTGCATCATTGACTGTCTGGTGGCCATGATTGTGAAACTCTCCGAGGTTACATTCAGACCCCTGTTTTTCAAGGTGAGGCTTCCTTCCTCTGTTTCCCTTTCCTGCTCAGATACATGTGAAGGCATGAGTAGAAGCAGCTAATCTTCTGTTGTGGTTTTAGCTGTTTGATTGGGCCAAAACAGAAGACGCCCCAAAGGACAGGCTGTTGACATTTTACAACCTGGCAGACTGCATTGCTGGGAAGCTGAAGGGGCTTTTTACTCTGTTTGCCGGCCACTTGGTAAAACCTTTTGCTGACACCTTGAACCAGGTGAACATCTCTAAAACAGGTTGGTGGCTCCTTCACTTCAGTCCACATCCTTGTTCTGCATACCATACACTGGGTACAGTTAGTGTAAGACATGACTTTGAAGGTTCTAGAGTTCTTGGCTAAGGAAGATGCGTTTTTACTTCATTGTTGTGAGCCATTGAAGTGATTGTTTTACCATTATGGAATAGTGTTATTTGGCCCAGAAGAAAGAATAAAATAAAGGCATTATTACAAGTCATTGGAAGTAACTGTAAATATCATTAAAATTGGGGAGAGTTTAGAAGTAGAGCACTTGCCTAGCATGCATCAGGCCCTATGTTAAACTCCCAACAACTCCTTCCAAAAAAGAGGGAGAAAATTAAAATTAAGATTGTTCTATTCTTTGATGCCAATAAGCGATCAAAGGTGACAGTTGAGGTAATTTAACTTGTCAAACTAAGCATGAGTCAGTCTTCACTCCAAGATGGTTTCTCCACTTTTGAAAAACCATCCATTTGATCTAATCCACATTCATGCTAATTATGATTCTAGATGGTTTTTTAAATACTCTCCTGATTGTAATTATGTTGATGGTGATTCACATTTAAACCTGGGGGATTAAACTGTGAAATTCTCTTGGTTTTCGTTTGTCTTTTTCATTTTTACTCTTTCCTTGTCTACAGATGAAGCATTTTTTGACTCGGAACACGACCCTGAGAAGTGCTGCTTGCTGTTGCAGTTTATCCTGAGTTGTCTGTATAAAATCTTCCTTTTCGACACCCAGCATTTCATTAGTAAAGAGAGAGCAGAAGCCCTGATGATGCCTCTGGTGGATCAGGTAACTGCAGAACTGGCCTGTTAGCTGAGGAGGCTGCCACCTGTCAAGTTTCTGCAGGTTTATATTCACCAAATAGACGCTTGTAGGGCTTTTTTTAAAAGGTTGGTGGGTTTTTTTGTTTTGTTTGTTTTTTGTTTTTTTTGGTAGGGGAGTCTTTTTTATGACATTTCAAAGTCTTCATTGTTCAGTGTTTCTTTTGAATTGTTCAGAAAAAACACCTTCCCATGGTTACTTAACGTTAAAAATTGTGTTGACTGACAGGCATGATGGTGTGTACCTGTAATCCCCAGTGACTTCGGAGACTGAGGCAGGAGGATCAAATGTTTGAGGCCAACCTGGGCAACTTACTGACATCCTGTCTCAAAATAAGTTCAGAAGGCTGTGGGGAATGTAGCTCAGTGGTAGAATACCCCTAGGTTCAATCTCCAGTACCCACCCCCCCCCCCCAAAAAAAAAAGAAGTGTTAGCCATTTAATGGCTTTTTCAGAAGTGTGAGGGTGTGGCTGCCCCTGGAGGAAAACTGTCCAAGGTTTTCTTGGGGGAGGAGAAGGCTGGTGCTGAGGGTTGTGAGACTGAGTTCCAGAAGATAGGATACTTGTTATAGAAAGTTAGATTATAAGATACCAGATACCATTCTACAGCAGGCATTTTCTAGTAGAAGGAAAATGAGACGTGTTGCTCACAGTCCTTGCCCCACTCTTCACAGCTGGAAAACAGGCTTGGAGGAGAGGAGAGGTTCCAGGAGCGAGTGACAAAGCACCTGATTCCTTGCATTGCACAGTTCTCAGTGGCCATGGCAGATGACTCTCTATGGAAACCTCTGAACTACCAGATTCTGCTGAAGACAAGAGACTCCTCACCCAAGGTTAGGGGCTGTGGGCAACAAGCTCTGCAGCTGCATACTCCCCATGATTCTAGTAGCACTGATGTAGGGTCATGGCCGTAGGACCTGGGCCTGGAGTGGGGGGACAGTGCAGTTTGTCTTCTGGTACTCAGGGTCTGGTGTGCTGTGCTGGGCAGAAATTGAAGCCTAGAAACTTTAATTTACTGATAGGCATCCTCCCCAGGTGTGGTAGGCATGAGCACCAAAATATCTTTTAGATATTTTTAATTCTTGAACAGCAAGACTTAAATATCAGTATTTTTAAAATGTCATTGTACTCCTGAGATACATGCTTTCAGTTTGTCCATAGAATACTCCTTTGAGTTAAAGCAGTAGAGGTATTATATAGTATCTCTTCTGTGTAGATTAGGCTTACAATTCTCTTGGGCAAGTTTTGGCAACAGATACAGGATGACATGGACAGGTGGGGTGGCGTTAAAATGCCCTATGGAAACTTTCAATCATTTTAGAAATGAATAGCCATTTCTCAAATTGATTACCATACAGACCTTCACTGGATAAATCAGACCGAAGCAGACTTCTATTAATAGGATTTGTTCAGATTTTTAACATTTGTTTATTAGAAAGTAACATAAGGAACTTGTTGTGATGGACCCTTAAATCTTAAGTCACAGATTACATACACTGCAGCATTAGATTTATTTTTTTAAATTTTGATTGCACAAAACAAAAAATGCTGACTGAATATAGTTTGAATTATTTCAAACTGGAACGGTATTATAGTAGTATCTGGTGACTGCGTCCATTCCTTTTCATAGATAAGGTATATGAGAAGCACCCAAACTATTTCTTTTCCTTTTTTTAAATTTCAGAAGTAGGACATTGTGACACTGTGTTTTATTAATAGATGAGAGTGTAATCCATGTGGGTGCTCTGGCCCCTCTCACAATGCAGTGGTGATTATAGCTAGTAATTGTGGGTGAGTTCAACTGCCAGAGAAGGCAAGACTCTTCATTGCCAGGTTGGCATCATCTCAGGCAGCCCAGCAAGCCGGAGAACTCCAGAGCAATTAAATTTGGTGACATGATGGGTATGGTGGTGCATGCCTGTAATCCCAGCGACTTGGGAGGCTGAGGCAGGAGGATCATGAATTCAAAGCCGGCCTCAGCAACTGCAAGGCACTAACCAACTCAGCAGATCCTGTCTCTAAATCAAATACAAAACAGGTCTGGGGATGTGGTGCAGTGGTTTAGTGCCCGGTACCCCTCCCCTGCAGATGGTGACACACTTGAGCCTGCAAGTAGCATTTTATTATTTCTTATAGAAAAATGTCATAAAAAGACATTTACAATAGTGTTAAAATGATAGTGTTAAAACAGAGTTCTAAAAACTGATTTGTACAATTACCCATATTTCAAACAGACCCCAAGTATTAAACTGATAATCTTAAGATGAAAGTTGAATAATATTAATGCATAATAATGAAGTAAAAAATGCAAGTAAAATAAGATTTAGTTTGAAAAGAGCTTGTCTCAAGTCAGAACATATCTTAATGTGGTAAAATAGTAGTGAACAATAAAACAAACCACTTTTTTGTTCTTTTTTTATTCCTGTCAGGTCCGGTTTGCTGCCTTGATTACTGTGATAGCCCTGGCTGAAAAGCTGAAGGAAAATTATATCATTTTGCTACCAGAATCCATTCCTTTCTTAGCAGAATTGATGGAAGGTAGGTCCCAAACTGTTATTAAATATTACAGTAAGTTTCTGTGGAAATGTGCCCAATGCTGATAAGAGATTTGGATGTATGGTTAGCAGGGGTCCAGTCCTCTGCCTCGCTCCCAGGTGGGAGTATGGGCTAATGGAAGCCACCACCTCTCACTCACGCTGTTTACAGGACTTGTCACTGTCTTTACCCTTCTTTGTATTCAGACAGACTACAGTTTTGTTTTTCATTAATCTCATACATTTATATGGCTGAATATTTGGTCTCGAGATGTGGAGTTAATGTATCAAAACCTCTAGTGCCATTAGGATGTGTTGGAGGGACTGGGGTTATGGCTCATGGTACAGCACTTGCCTCGCACGTGCGAGGCCCTGGGCTTGATCCTCAGCACCACATATAAATAAACTACTAAAATAAAGGTATTGTGTCCACATACAACTAAAAGAATGTTTTTTAAAAAAGGATGTATTGGAATGTCCATTTGAGTGGTGAATGGCACTTGGTGCTCAGTGTTAAGATGCTCTACACAGATGATCTTCAGTTCTCATGTAGGGTAAAGAACATTGTTCCTATTTTACAAAGGAAGAAACTAGAGGCTTTAAGACCCAAATAGTTTGATGGCGGAAACAAAGCCAGTGTGACAGGTGATTTATGCAGCCAGGTTTGTCCCAGCTAGAGCTCATACCCTTGTGCGTCGTACCCCTCCCTCAAAAGCCCTTTCTGTTAAGCAGGAATGCTGGGGAAGGGGACCACTACTTGCACACTGATTTGCTGCTTCTCATAAGCAGAAGAGCATCTTGCTTTGTGACTTGCCCCTGGAGAGGGGCTGTGTGAGCTTCTAAGAGCAGCATTTCCTTGAGTTTTGGGTCTGGATGTGCCTGCTCTACTCCCGGGCTCTGTTCTATTGAGCAGCCATGCACTCTCATTTAGGAGGGAGGGAAGGCAGAGGGGAGTGCACCATGTGCCCTGGGCCACCCATGCACTTCTTCCACTCTGAGGGAACAAATGCTAGATAACACAGGACGTTGAAAATTAGGCTGATAACTGAAGCGGGATGACAAATGGACCCAGATTTTAATTTTGATATTTCATTTTTTTAGATGAATGTGAGGAAGTAGAACACCAGTGCCAAAAGACCATTCAGCAACTGGAAGTCACGCTGGGGGAGCCACTCCAGAGCTACTTCTGAAACTTTCCTTGGTGTTTAAAATTGTGTTCAGAGTTCATATTTTTATTTGGGGTGTTTGGTGCCATGTTACTTTTGGTGCTTTCACACCTACTGGGACTACTTAAAGACCTTACTGACTGCTTTGCCAAGTCCGTGCCTGGCCTGTGCTGCCAAACGAGCTCCCCTCCCCAACCCACACCCCCCTCCAACCCCGCTGTATCGTTATTAAGAGTAAATGATTCATATGTAAGCACTTGTAGTCTTTGAATGGAGTTACTATGACTCATGTGTTTAACTTCAGCACCCAAAGCTGACAGCTCCCTTAGACCTGGAAACCCTTACTATTCAGCATAGCCCTTACTATTCTCCCTGCTGGAGATTCACTCATACCATTCTGTGTTCAACAGGAATATTTGGATGAAAGCCAGTTTGGGGAGACTCATAATGCAGCCTTCATTTCTGAATGTGTACATGTAGGGAAGCACTTCTAAATGCATTTTACACTCAATGACTATGATTGCCTCCTATATCCTTTAACCCTTTTGGGGTAGGGGTGGGGAGGCAGCAACACCATGTTTATAAAATACCCCACATCTGGCTGGTCACACAGGAAGGACCCGGACATACTAGATGGCATGAGGGAGGGAGCCCTTTCCACAATTAAAACACACCAGCTTTCCCTTCGTGGTTAACTCAGAGAACAGCAGCACATTTTTTCCAGGCTTTGAAGTTTGCTGTCTCTAGTGCTGTGTCATGGTGAAGCTGGAAGGTAAGCCCTGAGCTAAAAATCAAACAAATCTGCCTTTTGTTTGTAAAGCATTGAGTTCCATAGAATATTCACATTGAGTGAAAGAAAGTCTTTGATTTAAATTTCTTTTTTTTTTTTTTTTTTTAATTTGGTACCAGGGATTGAACCCAGAGGAACTTAACCACTGGACCACACCCCCAACCCATTTGTTTTTGTTTTAGATTTTGAGACAGTCTTGCAAAGCTCTCTGAACTTGTGATCCCCCTGCCTCAGCCTCTTGAGTGGCTGGGTTACAGTTTGTGCTACCGTGCCCAGCTCGGTCTAATCAAGAAATTTCAGTGCAGAGCTGACAAGCACAAGGCTGACTTTGAGCTCAGTGAGGAGCTTTTTAAGACTCACTGGGGACAATAGGAATGGGCTTTTTTTTTTCCTCCTAAGTGCCTTTCAGTCTAACATCTCACTCTGATGTCTTCATGGAAAGAAAGAACCCTGTAACTCTGGGGGGATTCTAGAGCCTTCTAGCCTCCTGCAATTTTTCCTGCCACCACACCCCCCAAGTCTTGAGTTTGGCAAGACTTAGCACTACTTTTGTTTAAAAAAAAAAAATGATATTCTTTTAAAATATGTGGCTATAAATGATATCTAACCAAGTATGTTATGAAAATATTTCTGAACCCTGGCAGAATTCTGCCTAGCAGTTTAACATGATAAAATGATGACTGATTTTAGCTTTTTTTCTTCTCTACACCCAAAACTTTGATATCTCCTCTAACAAGATCTGACCTGTACAGATTCTACATAAAAGTTATGCCAATTCCCTTCAAATGATGGAAAAACTACAGAAAGGCAACAGTTGAACTTGCTGACACAGGTTTGATTTTAATCACTGAAGCAGAACAAGGTTTTGATCTTAGTTGCTAATGATGAACTAATCTTTAGAAGAGCAAAGGTGAGTGTTGGTTTGCACGCCAACACAACATTTTTATGTTCCCTTTACCTAATTCATTGGTCTCTCACAGGTAGATTCTGCCTTCTGGGAGTGCCTGTTTTATATGCACTGGGTCTCATCTCGACTTCACTGCCACCCACAGGTACTTTACAGACCTCACGTACCTGACTTGCCACAGGCACACTCTGGCTTTTGATGAGAGACGGGTGGACTACCTGAAGTCTGGTGTCAAGCTAAAGTCGGCATCATTTGTTTTTTGTTTGGCTTTGACTTTTGCCTTAGTTTTTTTTTTTTTATTCAGATGTCATAACGTTAATTATTTGGAAAAGCTTTCTTTAGCAAGGACAGCTAGGTATTCATTAAGCTCAAAGTCAATTGCCAGATGAAAGCATCTGTCCACAATCATGGACTAAGACAGGACTGACTGGAAGCCACTGCTGGGGAGGGGTGGTGGCTTCTGTAAACTAGTGTTTTACAGGAGCACAGCCCTTAGCCCTGAAGGACCTCTGATTAGTGTACATAGTGTCCTCAGAAGACTGCACCTGGCGGAAGGTAGGTCCTGCGCCCACCATGCACATGTCCCAGCTCCTAATACACTGATGATAGAAAAGATATGCTCAGTACCTATCAGCAGATGTAGTATAGTAGGCACTTAATAAATACTTGAGTGTGGTTTTAAGAGGAGTCCAGGGGCAGAGAACAGAGCCACCCTACTGTTACAAGTTGCTGTTGCCCCAGTTTCCTCCTCTGGTGCTAGGGAGACACGATGCATGGCAAAGACTGAGAACATCCAGGAGGACTTAATGCTATGCAAGCTCAACTTAACAACAGAAACTGCAGGGACAGCCAGATGTGTTTGACATGGCCAGAATCACAATAGCCATTTGTATTTTGGGTTTTGTAGCAGTGGCGGCAGCTACCAGCTCCTTACTTCCAGTAAGCGAATGTCACCATCAATGGCCAGCATGTCGATGCGGCCAAGCTCTTTAAATCTGTGCTTGTACTCCAGGCTGTGCACGCCATTTACTGCAACCTTGAATTCTCTAACATCACAATAAATTATCATCTGAAAGGAAAGGAAAGACGATTAGTGGCCTCCCTGAGTTTGTTACACACTAATAGAGGGTCAAAGGAAAACCATCTGGTTTACTTTCCTTCTAGAGTGGTTCTCCCAGCCTGCTGCTACTCACTTCCCTGCTGTCATTTCTAACACCCAAATCAACCAGGGTATGGGAATGGCACTTCCCGTCTCATGCTCAGATTCTCCATGTGGATCCTTGGGCACAGAGTCCCCAGGGCCTACTGACCTTCCTTTCCTCTGCTCACTCCTCCTAAAGCTCCCATCCTGCCCCTTGCTCCCGCAAAAACAGAAAGCTGCCCCTCATCTCAGTGTTTAGGAACTGATGAAGGAGGGAGGCTGCTTGTATCTTTACCCTTACTCATTGAGAGGCTTTCCAATTTACAGGCTGGGGACTAAGAGCCTTGGGTTCTTTCCTGCCTCAAACTATAGGGTCTTGGGCAAGTCAGACCTTTATAGGTGATTTCAGAAGCTTGAGACATTATTAACTCAGGACCTTGGTGGTCCTGAGGCCATTTCAGCTCTGCACAACTCAACTTCAATGTGTCTCCTCAAAGCTGAGTTATGGGATACTCTGGAGTAATAGCATTCTGGCAGTTTCATCATCACTAGGAGTAGCACTTTGGAGTGCTTTACTTAAACAATGAGATGCACACCCAAAAGCCCAGTATCCTTTCACATCACCTGTATGCCTGATGCCAGTGTGGCCACTGATTCTACCCCACTGAAAAGGCTATTTTGGTGGCCTTGCACTGTGCTCCTTGCTATCCTGGAGACTTCAAAGAAAACAGAGCAGCACAGGATGTTGCTAATCCACCCATCCCTGGAGGCCAAAGATCTGCAGAGAAGCAAGTTAAGGGTCTTTATTCTTTTTTTGGTACTAGGGATTTAACCCAGGGCCGAGTCATATTCCCAGTCTTTTCTAAGACAGGGTCTCCTGAAGTTGCTTAAGGCCTTGCTAAATTGCTGAGGCTGGCCCTGAACTTGCAATCCTCCTGCCTTAGCCTCCCAAGCCACTGGGATTACACACAGGCACTATTGTGTCTGGTTAATGTCTGTTCTTTTGACAGTAGTATTACAAATGGCTGCCAAGGAAATTGGCAAGAACAAATGCCTGGGTAACAGCTGATCAAAATGAAAGTCCTAGGGCTATTTTTTTTTTTAATGGAGTTGGCTGGGAGTGTTGCTCATTGGTACAGCACTTCCCCCCATCATGCATGAGGCCCTGGGTTTCAACCAAGCACTGCAAAACTATAAATAGAAGAATAAGTGAATCTGAGAAAAGCCTATTTAAAATGAAAGTAATGACATAGTGGACAAATCTGAGATAATCTCAGAAGCATAATAAAAACCAGACATTTCAGGCAATCTGCCACAGTCTGGCTGGGCACAAATCACGAGCCACTGAATCAGGAACAAACTTTATTTCTGAACTCCACCAGCACACTCCACACTCCTCCAGGAACCAGCAACCGGAAATATCCCTCCTCCGGAATTCCCTCCTACCACACTTCCCCAACCAATGGGAACTCTCTGGGAGTCCCACAGAGCTCCAAAGTAGAGGGGGACAGCAGGGGTCTAATCTCCAATTGAATGCACATCTTAACATAATCATTATCATCTCAATGGCTTGCTGGTGTCACCTTTCAACCAAAAATGCCATGCTTCATTCCTACTTGGCTATGGCTCTCAGCATCAATCAAAACTTGAGTCACTGTGGAAGAGTACCAACAGTGGTAAAGAGATAATTAACACTCCCACAGCAGAAAACAAACGAGGGAGACTGGCATGATTTGAGAATGGATACAAGACACGGCATTAGTCCATCTCCCCTTAGCCAGGCTTTAGTTTTTCATCTTATTATCTTTATTTCTCTTGATACCACAGAACCAAACTTGGGCCCTGATAGGTCTAATTGTATCACTGGTTTTCTGTCACAAGCCACAGGGACCAACTTCCTTCTAGGATCCTTCATCTCCCTCCCGTGAACCTCAAGACACCCTCTGTGCCCTGATTTCACCCTCTGTGCCCTGATTCCTGCCAATTTAGCAAGCCTGTGCCACTCTTCCCACCTGGAGTGAGTTGTTCAAATCATGCCCTAAATCTGGCCTTCCACATTCTTCCTAGCCTTCTGACTTCAATAACCACAACTTCACAGAACCTTCTATATGCCCACATCTCTCTCTGATCCATAAAGGCATTCATCACACTGGAACTAGGGAGTGAGCCTTCTGTGAAACTGTTCTCCCGTTTCCAGCCTTGATGTTCCTGCTTCCAAGAACTAGTTCTGATGAGTCCTTGAAAGCCCAGTGCTTCAGAGCATATGATGGTCTAAAACGTGGAAGTGGGAGCCAAATCAATGGCCCTAGATGTGATAGTGTGTAGCAGTGAGATCTATGCTAGTGAGCAAGCCCAAACAGCCACCCAGCAGCCACCATTCAAGGACTTCATTCTCTGCTCAGCATCTCAGGAACTTATTTTGGGAAAGCATGTGTTACCACAGTACTGAAATATTTGGGGACTCAGGACTACTTGCCTTTTAGCTGCAAGGGTCTGATGTATTTTTTTCTTACACACATAGAGAAAGGAAGACAGGGCTGCCACGTGAAACTGTGCCAAAATGGCAGGTGACATATGTGCAAACCACCAATTTGGGGATTCCTACATTGTGTCCACCTGAGATTACACACATCACTCAAATCCTGAGACAAGTTTGCAGGATTTGCTTTCCTGTCCCATTTTCAAAAAATATACTCTTACCTCAAAGTACATCCCAGGACTAAATGGGAAACAGGTAATATTTCTCTCTTCTTCTCCCCAGGCCTCCTGAAGGAAAGAATTTCTTACAAATGCTTTAATATTCAGGCGTGGGTTCAAGTGTAGAGCGATATCCTTTGATTTTCCTGATACTAGATCAACATTAAAGCTTTTGAGAGGAAAAAAACACTTAGTTAACCAAGTAGGACAGAGTAGTGGCAGATTCTGCAATCTTAACATCAACTTAACTGTGACCATGACTGCATCCAACTGATATGCACAGGGACAGGGGACACAGGCAAAGGTAAATTTCCAATCTGAGGAGATAGCATTCCACTAGTATGTTGCTTGTAAAATGAAAATAACAAAAACTTTAACATCAGTGTTGAGGCTGAGATCCAGCTAGGCAGAAGCGCAAGGCTCAGTGCTGGAAAAGCAAATGACTGCTTCAGGCTGTAGAAGGCAGGCCTGGTCATGTGGGTGTTGTAGTCATCTGCATGAGCTCTTCTTGAATACATTCTACTGTCTAGGAAATAGTTCTATTTCAAGCTTTCAGAAATCTGGCCATCTCTGGAAAAGGTTCTTAAAGCAGAAATGTTCTAAGTCACAAGATAGGAGGGGCCCTAAAAAAGCTGCCTAATATCCTGGGGCTGCTCTGCTACCCTCTTGTCTGGCTAGAAAAGACTCTGGTCAGCACACTGGATTTCAGTCCTGGCTCAGTCTAACTTCCTCTTGCTTTAACGTTCTGTCTTTCAAATGCGGTTTGTCATTAGCCCCACTTATAGCCCCGAGGATCATCATGAGGAAAAGGAGGCCTCAGGTGCCTGGCAGGGACTCCAACTCACTGTAACAGCCATACTGACCCTTTGGCATCTGCATGCACTTCTCCTTTCACAACAACAGTTCGTCCAGGGCCCATGGGGGAGTTCAACCTCGCTTCAAATGGCAGAGTCTAAAAAGAAGCCACATTGAAAACCAGGAAGCGACTTCATGAGGAAACTGGCCACATACCATGGGGGCATGGTTCAGAGAGCCTGGAAATCCCATGAGGGGACACACCAAGTCTGCTTTGGTCCCTAATGGGACCTAACATGCCTAGCTCACAGCATGTTACCGATGACAACATTTACACCACCAAGTGAGTGGGCATGGGTGGCCCTGATGCCCTGCACACAGGGCATCACTCTGGCAAAGCCACCTGTGCATTCTGCCTGAAGGGGAGGCAGCCATGCTGGAAGGAGTTGAGGATAGAGGTGAAGGGCTCAGAAACATGCCTGGGTGCCGCCTGTGTCTGTCCAGTGACAACACACAAGCGTGACTAGCTGCTCTGGGCTGCTACTGGGGAGCAGAAATGATGAACATAATTATAACTTAATCTTTATGTAAAGGTAAGAAAATTTTTGACTCTTCAAACCTTTGACAAAGAGTTGGTAGGTAGTATTTTGGTGGAAGTCAAAGTGTGATTGGCAGTCGGATCTCTGCTCTTGGTGTAGACAGTTTTGGGTACGATTTTAGAAATGTCTCCTTCTCTATTACTAGGCTGCAGGGAAACAGTTCTACAGTAAGGTATGGAAAGAAGGAAGCTGCCTTTCAAGGTTAAACTATTCATTTTTGAGGCAATTTTATAAAATGTTCTTCATTGAATGACCAGAAAAAAATACTTACAAGCTGTGAAATGCCAGACTTTTGTACCTATTGGAAGAAAAAGAAAAATAAGAATGTTTAAAAGAAAGACTGACATTCCATAATAGAAGCAGTCTGATGTGGTTAGTCGGCCTGAGCTCAGCTCTGGGCCACCAGTGCCCACTCTACTCTGGGTGTGGCACCCAGGCGGGCAGCCAGTGCTTTATCCTGGGTGCCATGGCTGGAACAGACCAACAGCTCTGTTCATCCGAACCTTCATCCTCCTCCATAAACTGGTAATATTTTATATAACTACATGTGAACTTCAAACACATCCTTTCCTAGTACCACCCAAATGCTGAAATTATGTGCTGTGAAATATGAATGTGTGAAAGGGGACAGACTGACTTTTATCCATTAAGACTAGAAAAGATGCAGGCTGGGGTTGTAGCTCAGCGGTAGAGCGCTCGCTCGCAACTGTGAGACTCTAGGTTCAGTCCTCAGCACCACATAATAATATATGAATAAAATAAAGGTATTGTGTCCAACTACAACTAAAAAATAAATATTAAAAAAAAAGACTGGCAAAGATGCAATTTTTAAATTGCACTTGTTCCCAAGGGGGAGGACATACACATGGATCTGTGCCACAGATTGATGTTCAATAATTTAAAATGCCTTGTGTCAAACTGAAACTATGGAGCTTTCATCTCACTCTAGTCAGAATGGCAATTATCAATAATACAAGTAACAATAAATGTAGGATGTGGGGGAAAAGGTGCACTCATACATTGCTGGTGAGA
The DNA here is from genome assembly GCF_045843805.1 of Urocitellus parryii. NCBI lineage: Eukaryota > Metazoa > Chordata > Mammalia > Rodentia > Sciuridae > Urocitellus > Urocitellus parryii. The sequence continues at coordinate 82,478,040 of NC_135539.1, forward strand.
CTTGCAAATTGTTGCACCCACTATGGAAAGCAGTATGGAGATTCCTCAGAAAATTTGGAATGGAACCACTATTGGACCCAGTTATCCCACTCCTCAGTAAATATACCCAAAGGACTTAAAATCAGCATACTATAGTGATGTGGCCACATCAATGTTTACAGCAGCTCAATTCACAATAGCTAAACTATGGAACCAGCCTAGATGTCCTTCAACAGATGAATGGATAAAGAATATGTGGTACATATATTACTCATCCATAAAGAGAAATGAAATTATGACATTTGCTGGTAAATGGATAGAACTGGAGACTATCATGTTAAGTGAAATAAGCTAATCTCAAAAAACCAAAGGTCAAATATTCTCTCTGATATACGGATGCTAGCTCACAATAAGGGCAGTAGGGGCAGGTAGGGAAGAATAGAAGTACTTTGGATTAGACAAAGGAGAATGAAGGGAAGGGAGGAAGAATGGAAATAGGAAAGACAGTAGAATGAATGGGACATAAATTTCCTATGTTCATATATGAATACAAGTACATCATGTACAACCAGAAGAATGGGAAGTTATACTCCATGTATGTATAATATTTGAAAATACATTATACTTTCATGTATAACTAAAAAGAACAAATAAAATAAAAAGTTGATGCTGCAGTCTTGCAAATTACAAATAAAGTAATAAAAATAAATCAGGAAAAAAATGCCTCATGCCAGGACCAGTCAAGAGCAAGAACAAGAGGTATGTTTCATATGAGACACACATACACTAACAGGTTAAGCATCAGTTCCTGGTACTCTGAGAAATATGTGCCACACTGTTTAAATGATTGCTTCCAGGCTGGCCTGCTGAGGGCCATTGCCAAGTAGGAATGACACATCGAAATTTCCTTGCCAGCGTACCCCATGTTAAATGGACTTGCCTTGGAAATTTGCTGTGACATTGCATGTGTGTTTGAGAAAGGTGACCCTGCTCAAGGACGAGGGTGGATCCAGCTTTAGGGTGTATCCTGCAGGTTTTAGGAAGTATCCTGGTTTAGGATAATTTGGGTTTAAGGCCTTCCCGGTTTAAGACAATCTGGGTTTAGGGAAGTTCCAGGTTTAAGGTTACTGCTGCTGGGAATAAGGCGTTCCTGCTGCCTGAGTTCCCGTTGAGTTCTCGTGGAATTCAGAAAGTATTTGGGACGTGAATTGTGTGGCAGAACTTGGATTGCCCCAGAACGTGTTTGTACAGGGCCGGTATGAGTTCGGGAATAAAGAATTGCTGTTTGAATCTACAAAGCTGTGAGTGGCTCGTGATTTTGTGCCCAGCCAAGACTGCGGCACTGGCCTCATAGTAAAAGTGTATTTTTTAAAAACCCAGCCTTCCTTCCATCTGATAGCAACTAAAAAATAACATTTCATTAAAAGATTTCATGGGGCTGGGGTTGAAGCTCAGTGGTACAGTACTTGCCTAGCATGTGTAAGGCCCTGGGTTTGATCCCCAGCACCACATAAAAGTAAATAGATAAAATAAAGGTATGTGTCCAAATAAAAAAAAAAAAAAAAAATTAAAAAATATAAGAAAAGATTTCATATTTACATTTTCTCTACTTATCTGTGTCAGTCCCAGAGTAGATACCTGAGTATTCTGTAAATCCTAAAGAAAAGATAGTAAAGGTTAATATCCATCAGAATGTAACCTATTCAACACATCAAAAAATTAAATGGTACTAAACATGAAAATATCCTTGAAAATTATGATCCCAAAACACTTGACACTGGGGCTTCCCACAGTGGCAAGCATTAAAGAGAATCAGCTCAGATTTCAACAAGAATGTGAGCAGATGGTACTGCCGCTCAGAGTGCCAACTGTTTTCATCTTTCAGGGCAAGTTGGCAATATACAGCAAAACTTAAACTGCAAATACTCTGACTCAGATACTCCACTTCTAGGAAAGTGGAAATACTCCACTGTGCTCCCATGAAAGGAAAATACATCTTCTCCAGCTAAAAAGGTTGGTTGCTTTGCTAGAATAAAGCCCTGGTAAAGAAATTGAGGAAAAGATTTATTTTATTTATTTTTATCTCATCATTTTATTTTTATCTCATCTGAAGATGTTAAAAGATATTTTCTGCCATTCCTTATGAAAACATCATCAAAAAAAGGCCCACACTATGCATGAAAGGTACTCACCAGGCTGAAGCTAAAGCCCACTGAGTGGACATTCACTTGGCCATAAATGCCCAGGGTGTCTATTTTCTCTGGGCTGATCCTGTGGGCATAGAGCAGAATGTGTTTTCCATTCACAGCCACCTGGAGGGACAGAGAAGACAGCACCCCCAAAACAGTTAATAAATTAACATTATCCAAATCCAAATGTTTCCTTGGCTTTCATTTTGTGCCTTTTCCCACAGGTCTCTACTTAGAGCTGACCAAATTACAGCAGAAAACAGCCTCTGCACAGCAGAGTTCCTGAAGGTTCTGGGTTCCTGATCTGATTAAGCGCCCTGAACCACCTCCCCAGACAGACATGCACAGTCAGGGACATATACACAAGCACATGCACATCTGTGAACCTGGGCAGGTGCAGCAGAAATGCAGGGACTCAGAGCCATCCGGCCCCCACCCTCCAGTCCTGGGGCCTGGGAACCGAGGTTAACGATTTGCCCCATATTTCTCCCTCACACAGTCTTTGGGGACCACTTTAACAGAGACCACCCATGTGTCAGAAGTTTCATAAATATGTATTGTGTGAAGTGGATGAACATGGGCAAGTTCCCATCTCATCTGGGATTGCTTTCTACCCATGAGGAGGAGCCAGCATGGCCTCAGCCTCAGTGGGCACAGATGTGAGTAGAGAGCAGCGCAGCTCCTGCAAGTCCTCAGCATAGTGCCAGTCACAAACAGGGCCAACCCCTAGCTCCTTCCCCTTGCCTTCCACCACATGCAGGGACCACATTAGAACACAAGCAGCACACAGGATGGTCTCTGACTCAAGGAGCATAAAATCCCACCAGGGAGCAAAGTAAAAATGTTAAAGCAGGAACAATAGTACAGGGACTGCTGTCCTAACAGGAGGCTAGAAAGGGCAAAGAAGGGTGAGAAGAGGGAAGTCTAGGAGGTTAGAGGATTTTCCCCTGGGAGCAGTACCCATGGGCCAGGGTGTTGCACAGACCTGCACAGATATGAGGGCCCTAGTGGAGTTGTGGGATCTCTAGTCTGCAAGAGATCCGTGGGCCTGAGTGCCAGCAGGGGCTCCAGAAAGAAATTCCACCTCCTACCATACACTTAGGATATGAAAAAAAACAGGAAGCCAGGGAGAATTTACCAGGTCCTCATGATTCTACATAACTGTCCTATGGCAAGACCTCACACTCAGGGTGCTGTCTATAATTTACTTTCTCACACTTAATATGATGCTATGACAATTCAGAACTGAGCCCTGCTGGAGGAAATGTGACTGAGATGCAGCGACAGTGGGCCTGTGTCCCGAATGTTCACAACATGCTGGAGAGTAGCTGTGCCCCACTCACAGCTAGGTGCCTGCTGGTCCTACTTCGGAGGACAAGTACACAGCCTTGCACGTTCTCGGGTGAAAGATGCAGATATTGAGTTTGAAAATGTGAAGTGCTTCCAGGACACTAGTTAGGACTCTGCTTGTCCTTCTCCAGAGCCTACCTGGAATTTGTCCTTCAGTACCATAATCACAATTTCAAATGATTTTTCCTTTTTGAAGGGCATGTCATAGGTGATCTCTTCCCATCCCCATTTTTCACTTATCAGAGTGTTGCAAACAATGCAGTTGGTCCTTTTGAAACGAGGGTTGAAGTGAAAAGCTACGTCAGCTCGAGGTTTTATGCTGCTGCCACACTGTAAGTCCACCTGGAATCTGTGAGAAAGAACAGGTACCATATGAGGCCCAGAGGCCAGCAAAAGGGAAAATCCCAGAAAGCACCCAGGCCAAGTGATACATGACCCTTGTTCTTTACTGGCAGGGCCACAACAGCTAGATGCCTCATATTCCTTTCCTTCCTCCTCAATAATAAGAGCCCTTCAGTCTGAGCTGGGTCTCCCTTGGCCTGCATGGTCAAAGCTCTGCCAATAAGCTATTGGAAGCTGTCTTGAAGGCAAGCTGACATTTGCCCTTTGTCCTCCATGATCTGCCTATCCTCACACATGCCCAACTGCCCAAAACAATAATGGGAGCTAGAATTCCAGCTGAGGGAATCCAGACAGAGGACCTCCCCCTAGGGACAGCAGGGCAGAACCAGACCCTACCTTCTCTTCCGACTTGAGGAGTTGACTGCCAACATCTGGGTGCCTGCATGAGATCTGACCTTATTAAACCATGTTTAGGTGTCAGCCACACAGCTGAGCCCAGCTCTGACACATCCCAGTCCAGGCTGTGCACCCAAAGCACTCAGTTTCCCCCATTTGAAGCTATCCCAAATGGTCTTAAGAGATGCTGTGGGAATGTTAGACTATGCCTGAACCACCTCTGAAGCATGAGAAAACAATTCCCTTTTTTGTTGATATATCTTATTCTCATATTAAAATCAAACTTTTAGGGCTGGGGTTGTGGTAGAGCACTTGCTTCACATGTGTGGGCATTGGGTTTAATTCTCAGCACTGCATATAAATAAATAAATTAATTAAGGTCCATCAACAACTAAAAAGCAAAATTTTTTTTAAGTCAGACTTTTAGCAAGAAATAAAAAATTCCAATAATCTTTCCTCATTTATTCATTTCCATCTCCTCAGCACCTTGATGGAGCCGTTGATGAAAGCAGATCAGGCCTCAGAATATCCAAATGGTCTCTCCCACATTATTTTTTTGTTGTTACAATTACATACATATAGTTTATGGATTTTTCCTTCTAACACAATGTTCTTACCTGTCTGCATCACTAGGAACATGCCCACGGATTACAATCAATGATCCAGGATCCAGTTGCTCAGAAATGGTGCCCACATAGGGGATCATCTAAGGGAAAAAAAATTGAACAAATATACATTTACATAAACAAAATTACTTACAAAGTAGTTATGACCAAACCCAGTGACTGACAAAATATACTACAGTTTTATTTTATTTTTTTATAGGATTTGCAATTTTATTTTCTTTTTCTCAATTATTATTATTTCCAGATGTATCTGGGAGCATCATTATACCCATTTTGCAGAACTGACACTTAACTAGATAAAGTACTTTTGCTCAATGTCAAATATTGCAAAGTGCTTTGAGAATGACTACATTTTTTAAAGGCTGAATATAAATTGCTTGGAATCCAGCATCTTTCAAGCCATCTTCACTAATCAAACATTTACAAGGGATCAACCAACAGAGCTAGGATCCCACAGTATCTGCAAATTACTCTTAGTTCCTTAGAACAAAGACATACTGCTTTTATTTTAGTTTTAGTTTTTTAGTTGTTGATAGACCTTTATTTTATTTATTTATGTGTGGTGCTGAGAATCGAATTCAGTGCCTCACACATGCCAGGCAAGTGCATTATCACTGAGCCCAGCCCCAGCCCCAACACACTGCTTTTAATTTGGGCAAGGGCTTTGTGAATTAAAACTTCTACTTAATATAGTAATCGTAAGAAGAAAAAGAATGACTTGGAACCTCAAGCTTCCCACCCCTCTCCCCACTGCTTCATAGATGATTCCAGCAGAAGGCTTAAGACCACCCAAAGCCTATGGCCCAGGCTGATGGAGACAGCAACAAGCCACTGCCTCTGCCAGGGTTCCAAAGTAAGCCACACCCTCGAGCCTGGGGTTCTAGGCCCTGACTTCCACTGAACTTTCACATCACAGCCCAGAGAACCAGAGAGCTGTGCATCTTAAGGATGAGCTCTTATTTTAATGTTTATATTTATTGATTTAATTGTTATGGTACAGTTTTGTAGCTCTGGGAGTCTAGGAGTCTCTCAAGACATGCACCTACCTATTTATTCTGGCCCAGGCCATATGTGGATCCCATGCTGTCCCCTCATTACCCAGATCCCAGCCTTTTTGTCTGGGACCTGTCAGATCTTCTTTCCCCTTTCCTAGACATGACTCCCTGTCCCTGAATGGGGACCTGCGTCACATGGCTACATCTTCTGCATCAACAACCATCTCCTTCCTCTCCTTTGGAGCCTCTGACAAGGATGTGCAGGCCAGATGACAGCATGTTTTAGGCTACACTGGTCTGAGTGATGACATGCATGCCTAAGCCTACCCAAGGTGGCTCTGATCAAATCAAGAGGAAGGACACAAAACAAGAGAAGCTATAGTGCTGAGTGGTAGCTCATATGTGGCAAGATCTTAGCTGGAGCATGGCCTTCCCGTGGAACCTTTCCCCAGTTCCCAGGCTGATGAGCTGCCCCTGTTCATCACAACACTTTAGAGTCAGTTTGTTGGCACACAGCTTTGCCCTGACGCTGAGCCTTGTGGATAGGCCTGGGTCACCACCTTTCCCTCACCAGGACCAAGGTCAAGAGATGATCAATAACTCTTACAGCCTGGTCACTGGGTTCTGGCAGACTGCATGCAGAGAAGTGATCAAGCAGATGCTGAACTTTGAGCCAAGGCAGCGAGTTCCTACTGCTTCAGCAATAAGACAAGAAATTATTGAAGCCAGTCATTCCACTGGGGTCATGGCCAATCACTGCGGCAGGCAGGGTGAGGAGAGGACAGAGGTCCAGTAGACCAGAGGAAAAATCCATCAACCACACAGATGATGGCTACAGCTGCATTACTGGGTAGGTGGCTGGTTTTGCATACAGGGAATATAAAAGGAATTACACTTCCATTCTGTTCTGAGCCACAACTGACTCTGAATATACACAGTAGCATCTTCTATAATGGAAGCCTCTTAAGATGGGCAGATTTGTAACTTCATACTTTACAGATGTTAAGATTAATATCTGCAATTTGTTTTTTCCTTTTAAGATGGGTGGCTTACTATGTTTGTTGCCCAGGTGGCCTCCCATGGCTGATCCTGCTGCCTCAACTCCCAAGCGGCTTGGACTATAGGCATGCATGAATGCAGCTGGCTAAGTGTGCTGAATAACATACTGGGTTTGATTTTCATCAGAAAGTCACCTACAAGATTATATATACCATGATCTCAACTAAACTAATAAGTATAAGCATTAAAATAAAAACACTAAAGAATAAGCCAAAAATGTTGCAAGAGTTTCTGTGGAGAATGGGATTTTAATTTTCTTTATATATTTGTATAGTTTCCAGATTTCTGTAATGAGCACTTATATTCTTATAACCACAAAAATATCTTTAATTATACACTTAATTTTACAGTTGGGAAGAGCTTTTTGAGACCAAACAATCTATTTCCATCATTGTTAATCCCTTGTTTGCAAATGTAAATAAGTTGTTCTAGTCTGATAAGAATAAATAATCATGTTGAGAATTTTGGCCATTTGCTGCTGTGGTTTTCTGTGTTAATGCTTCCTATTTTGGAAAAGACCACAAGATATTCCACTGTTTTGGACCAAGTTCATGAGACAAAATGCCCTGCAGCCTACTCATGAGCCCATGGCACCTGCTCTTGTGACAAGGGAGAAGGGTACTGTTTTCCAGGCAACTCCAGGCTAGATGCTTTGCTGCTTCACAGGTCATTATTAACTTCTACAAAAAATTAGAAATCAGATGTAATCACATCAAACATAATGCCACCGGTTAAGCAGTGGTTACATGTGGTATTACTTGCCAAAACATCTAGGTGATTCATCTTGCTTTGCCTTTCTGATGACTACTTACTTATTCAATGCCTACTGCATGCAATTATTAGGCAGACTACAGTTTATAAACTGTAGACAGACTACAGTTTGTAGTTTATAAACACAACCCTTCCTGTGTCTAGAAAGTGTCCTCTCTCATGAACTTGACCTCAGCATAACTTCTCTCTTATGAACTTGATGCCACTGTCTGGCAGAACTCCCAGCTCAGACATTAAGTCAGAAGTAGTGACAAGAAGTCATAGGGATGCAGACTGCACTTCAGCAAGGGGACAGCAGTCACATCCATAGTCAGAGGCAGTGCCAGTGCCATAGCACCACCTGTGTTCAGGGGTGACAAGACTCATTGACAGCATTTCTGATATAAAATGAAGATACTGTCTCCCAATTTGAAAGGAAAGAAAATTTAGAATATCATCAATGGAATAAGTCAAAGGGAAATGCTAAGAAAACAATTACAGGCTAGTTACAATATTACCTTTTCCTTTCCAAGAAGAGTTATTATAGACAAAGTTTGTACCAAATGGACCAAAAATTTTAAAACTAATGAAATAAAAATTAAAAGATGCAGTTCTGTCTTCATAATGCCTAATAAAGAACTCAGAAGAGACTCTATAATAAATACTTCCTCATTGTATGAACTGATCACTAACAAAATTAAATAACCACCATGCGAAAAACAGATTTTTAAAGTCTAGCTTACAATATATCCTAACTAATTAATTTAAAATCTCTTTGCTAGTGCGCCACATTTTTTTGTCTTTTGACCACTGGTAGAGCAAAAACTGCAAATGGGAGAGTAACTTCAGTGCAAGGTGGCACTTCATGCTATGAATACTTAACAATGGGGAAATTTAAAGACAGAGCAAAGTGTTATTCTTGCCATTCAGCTCAGTTTTTCTACCTAACCTTTTGTACCACTTTGTGAGAACTGATTGTGAAACAGAAAAACAAAAACAAAGCTATCTGCCAGAACATTCTCCTTGGAATCAGGTCATGATATGTGTCTCCAGGCCCAAAGGCATTTTCTGGTCTCAAGCAGCACTGTTCTGCTTTCCTCTTCCTCAAGTCAGAAGTTGACTTATTTTTGTTCCAACTCTACAGGGTATGGGGCTAACTCCAAAAATTACAAGAATCACCAGTGTGATTCAGAATCAAGACATGCTGGGATTTTAACCTATAAAATAGTTTGCTAACTAACATTTAAAGTGTCTATGCATGAAGGATACAGGTGAGCAGAAGCCCTGGCCATCTTCTCTGTTCTCCAGCTTGAGTTAAGGGGATGCCCTTCAGTCACCTTGGCAGGCAGCTGTTATTATAATTATTATTAGTCTTAATCTTTGCAGAATGTCAGTCTACAACCTTGAGATGTTTTTAGCCCTAACGTGCACAAAATCATTTTAAATGTCTCATGGGTTCCAAATTCTTCAAGTTTTCCTTTTTAAACCCATTACTACCAAATGCTAATTCTTCTAAAACTGAGTTTGTGTAATATAGTGGTTCTACCTCACACTACTCAATGATATTGAAACTCAGGGGAAAAGAAGTACAGCAACAAAATAATTAACAAAAACTTAAGCCTATGGACCTGGGGTTGTGGCTCAGTGGTGAAGTGCTCACCTAGCATGTGTGAGACACTGAGTTAGATCCTCAGCACCCATAAAAGTAAATAAAAACAAAAATAAAGGTCTACAACTACAACAAACCAAAAAAAAAAAAAAAAAGTGAGCCTAGGACCTTACTTCAAGGGCTCTCATCACCTTTGTTGCCCAACAGTCTCCAATGGATTTACCAAAAACAATCCTGCCCTATCTCAGATCTAAATACAACTTCAGAGAAGTGGAAACTAAAGAGTTCTAAAAACTGAAGTGAGTCCTTTACTGCCCAGAGTGATCACTGCTCTTTTTGACAATCACAGTCATTTGGGGGTTCTTGAACCAGGCTGGTCTGGACAAGCCCCTGCTAACCTTGCTCTGTCTCACCACTGGCTTTTTTTTTTTTTTTTTTTTTTTTTAAGAGAGAGAGGAGAGAGAGAGAATTTTATTTTTTAGTTTTCGGCGGACACAACATGTTTATTTGTATGTGGTGCTGAGGATCAAACCCAGGCCGCACGCATGCCAGGCAAGCGCACTACCACTTGAGCCCCATCCCCAGCCCGTTAACACTGGCTTTTGACATTCTCCCTTCTCAATTACCAAAATGTATTTGAAAAGTGGAAGGGAAAGCTGAGACATTAACTTCTTATAGACAGTTCTAACTAAAAAATAAATTGAAAAACTTGGAAAGAATCCATTTCCCTTTTAAAGTGGCCTGAGCCTCCCCACCCACCACCACCTCAAGGTGACATTTCTCCATGTGCTCGCACACATTTTTTGTTTGACACTATTCTCATGACTTTGTATTGTCACTATAACCTCTCTCCCCCTAGGGGCAGGAACACCCACCACACTCCTACCACACAGTAGGTACATATTTGCTGAATTTTATTCTGGTCTCATTCCAATGGGTAATTACTATTCAATTGCATCTGCTCTCATTCCTGCCATGGGAAAAATGATTTGACAGAAATCCGTTACCGGGTTATATATGATGTTCTGCAGGTTGTTTAAGGACAACATCATTCTTCTCAAACTTATTGTTGATTAGTCTCTCCTGTGTGTAAGATTTTAACCACGTTTCACTTAAAGGTTCCCCAGAGTGAAATTGAGGTACTCGCCCTGTGTAAAATCAAAATAGAGGGAAAAACAAGAATACGTCACCTTTTCTCATAACTACTTTCATGTTTAAAATGTTATTTTAGTAATATTTACCAATAGGTCATCGTTAATAAGATGTAACCCCATTCTTAAAATCGTACCAACAAACATAATTTGGGATCCTGAGTGCAGGAACTATCTCTAAAATATTTCGGTGCAAGTTTTCTAATGTGGAATTCATTATTAAAATAACTAAACTCGGGGCTGGGATCTAGCTTCGTGGAGCACCCTTAGCATGTGCAAGGCCGCGGCCGTGCCCGCACACGGCCACAGGAGCTGACCACTGCGGCGCCGCTCTCACCCTCCGGTTGGCGACCGGGACCGGCGCTCCTCCCCAGGCGGCGAGCTCTGCACCGTGGGGGGGGACGGCAGCGCAGCCCCGGGAACCTGCCAGCGGCGGGCACAGCCCAGTTCCACGGGGGCCAGTCACCAGCCCGGCCCACCGCTGCTCCCCGGAGCCGACCCCCGCGGCCGGCGGCCCGGGACTTGCGTCCCGTGACTCAGCCGCCCGCGGGGGCACCCTGCACTCTCAAGGACGCCGGCCTCACTGCGCCCGGCCGGCCGCGGGGCACCACGACCCCGACGACCCTCGGCCCCCGCGGGCCTGCGGCGGGGTGCCGGACCCCGGCCCGCCCATGAAGCTGAGCGTGGGACAGCGACGCCCCAGGCCCACCTCGGCTGGCACAACTTCCAGGCCAGCGGGATCCCGGCAGTGCCGCAGCCAAGGCGGGTGCAGCGACTCACCCCAGGGCTGCCGAAGCGGGGGCTCCACCCGGTGTTTGTCCGCCGCGGGTCGCCGTCTGGGCTTCCGAGCCGGAGTCCGAGGTAACTACGGAAGCCGGGGGAGTCAGTCCGCGTCCATTTCCGGGCGCCGCCGGTGTCCAAATGCGGGCGTCCTCGCGGCTCTGGGGACTTCCGGCGGGCCCAGCTGCTGACCGCTGCCCGAGTAGGCTTCGTACACAGCCTCTGGGGTCTGGGACCGCGACCGGCTTGCTGTGGGACGAGCAAAGAGGGTCAGCACAAGGGCACGTTTGCGGAATTTCGGCGCGGATCCAGCTGCCAGGCGGACAGCGGTGGGTCACAGTATAGAGAGCGCCGGACGGGGCTACCGGCGGTGGGTTGCAGCGCAGGGTACTGACCAAGAGCCGCCCGGACCCGCGGGACCCTCTGCTTGCGGGTAGTCGTGCTTTGCCGTCTCAGCCTGGCTGCTTCCTAAGACACAGTTAAAACGGTATGGAGCGCCATTCTGAGCTTACTGGATGCGCTGTGAAGACCCGGCTTCTCAGTCAAGGGCCCACGGGGACTGACAGTTTGACATCAGAAATACAGTCGCACGCAGGCTATTTGAAGGGCTGGCTGGACCGCTTAAAGACCTCAAGGTTATTTTCTGATATTTTTATGCACATTTGTCTCACCACTGTGGGCTTTCTTCTCCCTGGTTTTTGCTATTATTATTATTTATTAATACCTTTATTTTATTTATTTATTTTATGCGGTCCTGAGGATTGAACCCAGTGCCTCACACATGCTAGGTGAGCTTCAACTCCAGCCCGGCTTTTATTATTTTTAATTTAAGCTGAAGAATTCATTACTCATGGAAGAAAATTCACATGCTGATTCACTGTTACTTCTTTCTCCTCTTCCTCCTATCCATTGCCTAAGTTTGATTCACTCTTCAAGATCCAGTTGAAGAGCTGAATTTTACCCTTGACATGCACTACCTTGGATCTGCAGTGTCTTTCTGTGTATTGTGCGTGATGTCTGTCCAATTTGATTGTAAGTTGAGAAAAGAAACTTGTTTTACACATAGTGTAATGCATTGTATGAAATAGATACCTGAAAACTAGGTTGATATATTGAATGTCTTCACAGTTTTGCCTGGTTCTACTTGGTACTTCCTTTACAGAGTCAAAAACAATATAAAAAAATACATCTCAAGCATTTCACACTAAGGGGACAAGCTAATGCCAAGTTCATAAGGCTCTTGAGAATGACTGTTCAAGAGACAAGACCACCAGCATGGCCAAAGCATGGTAGATGAGGGAAATGATAGAAAGTTATGGGAATGAATGAGGTCACCAGAGAAGATACATGGAGAAAATGACCTAGGTCAGAGCCCCCGGGGAGTTAAAAGCCAATAAAAGAAAATGCCAGTAAGTAGCTAAGAGGGGCCAGTGGTGGAGCCTGGTGAGTGGCATCATAGAAGACAAAAAAGAGGAACAGCCAGTTATGCCAATGCCCTGAGGTCATGATAGATAAAGTGACCAGTGGGCTTAGCGACATGGAGGTCAGTCCCTGTGACTGAAGAAGATTAATGCAAGGCGGAGAAGTGGAAGAAAGGTTGAGCAAAAATATTTCAAGAAATTTTGCTATTTCGAGAACAAAGAAACAACATCACTGAGGAATCACTGAAATAAAGGGAAGATTTTACTTTTCTTGTGTTTAAAAAGAAAAGATACACAATGGTAGCTTTTTGACTTTGTTCATGAGCCACAGTAAGAACTACATAATAATTATATTTATAATTAAAATTATAGAGTAAAAAATTCCACAAAACAATGCTTTTGTTATGTGTGAAACAATCTTTTTCACTTAAGAAAAATGCTATTCATAATCCACTAAGATATTTGCAAGACCTGCTAACTGGTGTGACCTGAAGTCTGAGGAATACTTTCATTGGTGCGTTGGACTCCATTCATTACTGGCTTGTGAGAGCCAATTTTGTACATCTTTTCCATTTTGATACCTTGAAATTGGCCAGGATGGGAGTATTTACCATGGAAATAGGCAACTGCTACAAATTAGGATTTTCCCACCTTGAGGCCAGATGTTAAACATTTATCAGCACTCAATTGACTGTACTCATGTGTTGATTGAGAAGCAAGGACACATTCATGCAGGAGAGAAGATGGGTACAAGAGTGATTCTTGAGATGATTTTGCCCCAAAAAACAGGCTTAAAAGTTGTACTCACAAAACAGTGTAGATGTTACAAATGATTTGCCACAATTACCTTGAGAGTTCCAAAGATAAAAGGATCACTTCTGGTTGAATCAACTCATTTTTCTTTTCTTTTAAATATTTTTTAGTTGTTGGATCTTTATTTGTACTCGGTTCTGAGAATCAAACCCAGTGCCTCACTCATATTAGGCAAGTGCTTGCTCTTCTACTGAGTTACAACCCCAGCCCCCTCATTTTTCTTTCTTTTTTTCTTTTCTTGGTACTGGGGATTGAACGAGGGGTGCTTTATCACTGAGCCACCTATCTGGTTCTTTAAAGTTTATTTTGATACAAGGTCTCACTATGTTGCTGAGGCTGACCTGGAGCTTGGGATCTTCCTGCCTTATCCTCCCAAGTAGCTGGGATTACAGGCCTGTATCACTTAACACCTGGGTTTTCATCTGTCTTATCCTCATATCCAATGAGCCTTGGTTATATAGCTCAAAGTAAACTTTATATCACATATTTAGAATAATGTGATATATTTTCGTACAAGAAAATACAAAGTAATTATATATTGCCCACATTTTTCTAAAAACTTATAGAAATCACAATTTTAGACTTCTGAATTATAAACTCTATGCTCTTGCTACTTGGCAGCATTAAAACACCTGCCACATTTCATCAATGATGTCAGCCATAGTGTTTCAAGCTGAGAAACATCTGGAAGTGATTTTGCTTATTATAGTGTTGCCATGATATTTTTGTTGTTCCTATAACTTAAAAACTTTTTTGACCTTTTATTAAATAGTGGTGCCAATGCTGGAAAAATATTCTCCAAATCAATAATTTTGAAATGCAAATTAGATACAATAAAACCTGAAGAACTTTAAACAACTGCCTTGATATATCCTGGCCTAAATGTAGAAGCCTAGAACCTGAGACAATTTTTTTTTAAAGAAAGCAGTATTAAAGCAAAACTTTACCATGATAGCTATAGATTTCAGAGCACTAAGAACACATACCTACTTTCCAATTATTCCCATGAGAAAAATACTCTTGAACTAGGTAGGTTTTAAATTATGCCAAGTCTTTGGAAATTCATTCTTTACTAAACCACAAGGCTCACATTCCTCATACTGATTGCTACTTCCCTGGGAAGTTTTATGGTTGATGCCATTTGCTTCATCTGATCATCCTCCCAGTCTCAGTGGACACTTGAACTCCTCTTGCTGGACCTAGTATCTCCCACACCCCAGGAGCACTGAACTCCTTTCTCCCCTCCCAAACTCCCTGTGTTTGAATTCACCAAGCTTACCTCTTAAGTTCTATAGGATCATGTCCCAAATCTAATCTTCTCAGGTGCAAGAAACAACCTTCTAGAACTAATGGTTTTGTCATAAAATAAAAGAATCTTAGTGATGGGAGAAATCTTATGGGGAGTGTAAATTGACTTGTGTCAATGATTCAAGGTTGAGGTGCTCTCCTGTTTTTTCAGTACTCTTAAATGGCTTGTAGATTATTGTATGCTAATACTATCCCAGCTATTTAACAGGAGAAAGTGTATCTGAAATGACTTAGATTTCAAAGGCAAAACAATGCTAAACGTGCAGTATATGTGTTTATAGGTAGAATACAAAATATGTAAAATATATACAATAGTGTACATACATATATGTTCTATACAGATTCAATAAATGTAAGCCCTGGAGATACAGTAAGTTAAAAACAATTAGATCCCCTGAAGCTTAAAATATAGTTAGGGGCAGTACATTGGTTACACATAGGTGTATTTAATGAAGTGCAAAAGAAAGGTTGAGGACTGTGAGCACTCATTGTTATCTCTGTTCCCTTCCTGTGAAGTTGCTGAGGTTCACTGCAAGTGTTCCCTTGGCAGCCCAATCTCAGTTTTAACCAACCCTGCTTCACATAACTAGTCCACTTCTGGCTGTGTTTACACAGCTCTTTGTCAAAGTGATAACTGGAACCTTAATAGTAAGTTTTCTGTGAGAAGTTGAATCAAGGAAGAAATTGAGGTAGTTTTCAAATAGGGAAAAAAAACTGTTATTGAGTCTGAGTACTTGTTTAGTCACTTTAAAGCCTACCTAGAAGTACGTATGTGTAGGTGATCCCCGTGCTCTCACCGTCCAGCTCCGGCAACTCTCAACATGGCCAGTCTTGTCTCACACATACCTCACCCACTTCCTGTCCACCACTGGTTCATTTTGAAGCACATCTCATGCTTCATTTTGTCCATAAAAACTTCAGTACCATTTGTTAAAACTTGAAGGCTTTCAAGATACCAGTTTCAGTGTTTGGGCCAGAAGACTGCTTGAGCAATTTATACTTCTTTGTAATGTGTTTGACCAGTAGGTGCAAAAATGTTTGATTGTTTTTCTCTCTCTCTCTCTCTCTCTCTCTCTCTCTCTCTCTCTCTCTCTCTCAGATCAGAACTGATCAGTGGTTTTGTGGTTTTGGATGTCATTAGACTGATCCAACAACTATTATAATGTTCCCATTGGTTTTTGCTCAGGTGTTTTTAGTACCTAGCTATTGATGGTCATTACCTAGATCCATTACTGAGAACTGAAAGATAATGGTATCTCAATTCTAGCATTCCTCCTAAACTCATTCTTCTATAATTCTTCTGTAAGGAAATACTGCTACTTTCATCAACTCTTTGGTGACCCCAATATGAAGTTTATTCCAGAACAGCAGGGTAAGTGCTTGATTCTTTTCCTTTACTTGGGGGCTTTCAGAAGGATTTGGTTCTCCCAGCCTCCACCAAAGGAGTTAATTGTGTTAGTCAGCTTTCTGTTACTGAGATAGATCAACTTAAAGTTTATTTTAGCTCACAGTTTTGGAGGTTTCAGTCCTGGACTGGCCCTTTTGCTTTCAAGGCTGTGGCAAGGAACACGTCATAGCAGGAGCACATAGTGGAGAAGAACTGCTCACCTCATGGCCCAGAATGGAAGAAGAGAGGACAGGAGGACTGGGTATGAGTCCAAGCACTTTTTGAGAGTTCATTTAAATCCCCTTCTTGCTCTAGCTTAGGAGGAAGCCCAGGGTAAGGACGGCCTTAGGCCTTACCCTAAGCAACTCCATTTTAAAAAACCTGCAGTCTCCGCAGGCACAAGCCTACAGAGCCATCCAATATGCCATCAGCCATAACCTTGTAAACAAGTCAGAAATGAAGCCACTTGGTGAAAACAAGTAACTTTCCACAATGCTGACAAGAGTCAGAGTGAAGCCACTTAGTATAAACATGTCACTTGCCTTAACCCTGATAAGAGTCAAGAGTATAAAATCAGGACAGAAGCCACCAAACCATATGGCTTGGCTCTAAAATGTAAAACGTCATTAAGAAACCTGATAACAGCTGATAGGGACCCAAAGGGCAAGCAGAAGCTCCAAAAATTAGTATAAATAATAGAGCAAAAGGACAGACATTCAGCCAGCTGACACTGATGCACACTTTCTGGAGAGCCTGATGAGGACCTGGACTAACATCCCAACTCTTCTCATCATCTTCCTGATCCTCTGCATCGTCCTCACCACTCTCAAGCTCTACAGCAGCCTCTTGACCCTGTTGAGAACAGCAACCTCTCTTTATATCTCCTTGACAGCCGTCAACCCCACCCCAGAAGAAGCCTCCACCAGTTGCTGTGGTCTGAGTGAGTGTGCATCTGCTGGACTTAAGGCCTAAGGCTTAAGGCTTTAGATCTGGCACTTGAGCTTAGCACACAGAGGGAATGTCTGTCATGATTAAGTGTGTCTGCAGTGCCTGGAGTTAACTTAGAATTGTTTGCTTTGAATTGATTATGTCTGTTGCAGTGCCCAGCATTAAGGATTGTCACTTCTTGATTAAGAACCTATTGAGTGAATTGTATTGAGTGATTTGAGTGAATAAAGCATGTAGGACAGAAGCGTGTCTTTATTTCTCCCCTTGACTGCATTAGTCTCACCTTTGCCCATTGCGACCCCCAAGATACTATGGTGGTGGTGAGGGCCAAGAGACTGGTGGGAAAACTCAGAGGAGATGATAGGGACTAGAATCAAAGGCATGCATGGGATCAGGAACCACACAGAAAGCCAAAGGCAAGGAGGATCCAGGAAAGAAAGCTGAGGAGATTTGGATAGGGGCCAGGAGAAGATATGGAAGCTTCCATCCAGGAGTGGAAATGGGATAGCTGGGCCCCACAGTGATCTGTCTGTAATTCTAGCTACTTGGGAGGCTGAGGCAGGAGGATCTCAAGTTTGAGGCCAGCCTCAGCAACTTAGGCCCTAAGCAACTTAATGAGACTCTGTCTCAAAAACTAAGAAGGGCTGAGAATATAGGTCAGTGGCAAAATATCCCTGGGTTCACTCCCCAGTACCAAGAGAGAGAACGAGAGACAGGAATGAATGTGGCAATAATGCTAAGAGCAGGTTTGGGGCAGGTTGGGAAGGGTTTGAGGTAATTACCCAGATCAGCAGCTGCTCTTCCACATTTTTTCCTGGCTGGCTGACCCTAGGGCAAAGCCCCAAGGTCGTTGCTTGTGTATAATGCACCGGGGCAGCCAGCTAAAGGAGAGTTTGGGAGCTAACCCAAATCTGTGCTTTATGTGGCATTGGGGCTAGTACTACTTCCCTTCCAGACCAAAACCACATTTTTCTAATTTGCAGAAAAGTACATTTGGTCTGTGACTGCAGAATGGGCAAGAATTTCCCCAAACCTCCTCTCGTATTAGTGGTAATATCATTTTTTCCTCTATAATTTGGCTATAATTTTAGCCATTGTCACTTGGTTGAAACATGTTTATTTCTCTTACACTCAACAATCTGTTTGTAGATGTTTTTCCCTGTGGGTGACAAACCTATTCCCCAGTGATATACAGAGTCTTTATAAGAGAAGAATTGGCACTTTGGTCCCCATTTCATGGTGCTTAGCTGACTGGACAGATCATGAGGAATGTGCATGTGATAGTCAAAGGGCAAAGAAGCAGTTTTCAGGGTTGTGTAAGTGCTTCCTGGTATCAGAAATGAACTTCTGAGTCCTCATGACAAGGCAAGAACAACCATAAATACTCAGGAGCCCTGTATCTCACATGTGATCTGTATATCAGCACCTTCTTCATGTATGGAACAAATTTATCAGAAAACCTTTAATATAGTGTGGAAAACTGTAGGTGACCCAGGTCAGAGTATGATCCAGCTGTTGGAGGAGGCTCTGTGGGACCCTGGAGGGTGGAGCTTTTAGGAGAATAGATTGTAGAAAACAAAAACAAAACCACCCAGATGATCTAGCACCAGGGCTTGGAATTTGAGACCAGCAGCCCTCTTCCTGTTCTTCTTATCTATCATTGAACACTTATTAGGCACACATTTTGTGGGCATGCAGGACAGAGGTGTACTAAGATATCACATGTAGAACTGGACCATTCAACATGTCAGTGTTGTCAAAACTCTGCCCACTAAGGCTTCGTCTTGAGAGCTGCCTTCCTGGTGGAGATTTCCAAGTAGATGCTAACACTGGACCTCCTAGGAGAAGAGGCCATGGCCAGGGTGATCAGGAAGCCAGGCAGTGTTTTGTGTAGGGTGGTTTATAAATCCAATTTGACCTTTGGTACTTGAGGCAGTTAGTATTGGTTTAGCTCCTCTTAATGGCCAGATAATTCAACCTTTGAGGGAGCCAGCCCCTTGAGGTTCTTCAAGAATGAACCCCAATGATTTGGGAAACAGAACTGTGCAAGGATGCAAGTTCAGGAATTTATGGATTCATTTAGAAACTAAATATTTTGAAGAAGTGAAGGCAATGAACCTTAAAACTCCAACAATTCCCAGTTCTCACTTGCTTTCTTCCTGTTTGTTTCTGCCAGTAAGTTACAGAGAGGAAAGACATAAAGGGTTTCCACATAGTCTCTGAGGGTAGAGCAGACTTCTCCAGCAGGAGAGGAAGGTGAAGCTGAGAGACTGGGCATGTCAAAGCACCCAGTTGCTGCTTTCAAAGAGGGCACTTACCCCAGTGTTAGAGGCCTGGGCCAGGCAGTAGGGTTTTTCTGTTTTAGGGCAAGCGAGTGCTGAATTTTTTTTTCAAGTTGTAGATGGACACAATCTCTTTATTTTATTTATTTATTTCTATGTGGTGCTGAGGATCAAACCCAGAGCCTCACACATGGGGCAATCGCTCTGCCACTGAGCTACAGCCCCAACCCTGAGTGTTAGATTTTACTGGATATTTCCCTTGTATCACAGTGAGGGAGTGGAGGGAAGAATCCGAGCTCCCCCAACCACTCCATAGGCTCCATTCCATAAGCACATATTCATCTTGCTGGGATGACCCCACTCCACTGCCCAGTGGGGAAGAAATTATGTTGCTTTAAAAGATGGACTCATGGGGCTGGGGATGTGGCTCAAGTGGTAGCGTGCTCGCCTAGCATGCATGAGGCACTGGGTTCGATTCTCAACACCACATAAAAATGAAGTGAAGATGTTGTGTCCACCTAGAATTAAAAAAATAAATATTAAAAAAGTGATACTTAAAAAAATAATAAAATAAAAGATGGGCTCAGATGCCAGTAATACTTCAAATACATGTGCTATCTCAATTCCACCTGAAAATATGAGCTATAAAGTTGAGACCAATGTGCTTGAGATCTTAGGCCTTTGGGGATAATTTGTATTTTGGAGTTTTTAGGTGAAAATTTTTAATTAGGGATTTTTTTTATAAGAATAATGTCCAGGGCCTGGGGCTGGAGCTCAGCAGTAGAGCGCTCGTCTCGCATGTTGAGACCCTGGGTTTGATCCTCAGCACCACATAAATAAAAAAATAAAAAGGTATTGGTGTCCACCTACAACTAAAAAAATATTTAAAGAAAAAAAATAATATCCATTTATGCTAGAACATTCTTAGAGTCTCAATTGACCCTGCCTAGTATGTGAAGGATCTGATTAACCATCTGATTAATCTTCTTTGTGGATACGTGAAGGTGTAGCTTTACCCATGCTGTACATGCTACCTGTCCATTAGTCTCCTAGTAGCCCTCAACTCTCATGGTACTGTGGTGCTTGTGTTCACCTAGCAGTTGCATGCTATGTCACAATGCCCTGTTTCATTTGCCTTGCTGTATATTGTCATAGGCATTTTATCATCTCATCTCATCACAGAAGAAGGGTGAGTGCAGTACATGAAGATATTTTGAGAAACAACATTCACATAACATTTATTACTGCCTATTATTATACTGAAAGGTTAATAAAATAGGTACTTGTCACTCTGTTTTTCTATATGCTTAACAGAACACTGTTGAAATCTTGTTCCCAGGATGTGTTGTCCCCAACTGTGAACTGTTTGCTAATCTTGTTCCCAGGAAGTGCTGTCCCCAACTGCCAAACTGCAGGATGCACTCCCTCACTCGGTTGCAGGCAAACTGCTCACTCGCCCTGACCCATCAATGAACTTCCCTCCCTGCCCTCTCCAAGAAAAGTATATAAGCTCTGCTCAAGCAGTTCTCAGGGCTCTATCTCTCTTTGCTATAGAGAGCTCGGGCCCCAGCATGCTGGTCTCCAAATAAACCCACCCTTCTGCTTTTGCATAAGACAGTCTCTTGTGGTCTCTTACTCCGACCTTCCGCCGGACCCTTACATTTGGTGCATGGGCCGGGAATTGCGCATCGCCGGACAGGGAGACCTCAACAAGACTCCTTTAGGGGGGTAAGTAAGGTGCCTTATCTTCTTCTTCTTCTCCTCCTCCTCCTTCTTCTCCTTCTTGTTTTTCCTTTGCGATCGCTTGAGTCTGGTTTTGGGCTGGAGAGCGTGAACTCTCAGGGCCTTCTGGTTTTGGGCTGGAGAGCGTGAGCTCTCAGGGCCTTCTGGTTTTGGGCTAAAGAGCGTGAGCTCTCAGGGCCTTCTGGTTTTGGGCTGGAGAGCGTGAGCTCTCAGGGCCTTCTGGTTTTGGGCTGGAGAACGTGAGCTCTCAGAGCCTTCTGGTTTTTCTGGTTTTCTGATTTTGGGTTGGCAGAGTGTGGTTGTCAGCGGAGAGCGTGAGCTCCCCTGGCGGTGGTGGATAGACGTGTCCCTGAAGCCACAGACCACGTCTCCTCAAGGGACGCTTTGGGAGACTCTGGGGGGGACGGAAGTGCCCCCATCTGGGAGGGACAAGGTGCCCTCATCTGTATTCTGCTGCCAACCCGTCTGGTCTTGCCGGCAACTATTCTTTCTCACAGGTTGAATTCACTGTCTATTTTTAATCTTTGCCTCTGAACTTGTGTTACACGTTTATTGTTTAGTGTGTGTCCGTGTTAGTGTCACGTTTGTATTGTCCCTGTCTTTGTTCAAGTAACTTTCATTATGGGACAGAGTCATTCACTGGACTGAAGTCCGCATAAGGACTCAGAATCTTTCTTTTTCAGTAAAACACCGGACCTGGCAGACTCTCTGTGCCACAGAATGGCCCGCTTTTGGAGTTGGATGGCCTCCAGAAGGATCTTTCTACTCCCCACTAATTTGAAAAGTCAGAAATATTGTCTTTGTCTTTCAGCCGGGGCCACATAGCCATCCAGATCAACAGCCGTATATCTTAACTTGGCAGGACCTTTGTGAATCTCCTCCTCCACCCTTTGTTCTCCCTGAGTCTCAAGATTTGACTCTGCTGGACTCTCCTCCCTTTCCTTAACCCCTGCCTTCGTTCCCCAACCCCCAACACCCTCTAAGTGATTCCCCTGATGCTGACTCAGGTTCTCCACCATTGAAGGAGGTTAAACAAGCCCAGCACCCTCCAGATGACTTCCCTGAAGCACACATAGCCCCTCCTCCCCTGGAGGAAGCTGGCCCGGCTAAAGGAACTTGCCGGCAGCAAATGATTAAAAACCCTGAAGCCCCCGTGATACTTCTTCCCCTCCGTCCTCATGGGCCAATGATAGAGGATGACCATGATGGAGAAATGCAAGTCTACCAGTATTGGCCTTTCTCCTCTTCAGATCTATATAACTGGAAAAATAACAATCCCCCTTTTTCCGAGGACCCCACCCTGCTCACAGGTCTGATCGAGTCATTGATGTTTTCACACCAGCCTACTTGGGATGACTGCCAACAACTCTTAGGCACTCTCTTCATGACAGAGGAGTGAGAGAGAGTCCTCCTGGAAGCAAGAAAAAATATCCTCGGACCAGATGGGCGACCAACACAACTTCCCAACATAATCGAAGCTGACTTCCCCTTGAACTGACCCAACTGGGACCCCAACACCTTTGAAGGTAGGGAGCATCTGTCCACTTATTGCCGGGCTCTAATAGTGGGTCTCCAAGCAGCCGCTAAACGGCCAACTAATTTGACCAAGGTAAGAGAGATTATTCAAGGGCCTAATGAATCACCCTCTATGTTTCTAGAGAGAATTATGGAGGCATATAGGAGATATACTCCTTTTGATCCTCAGGCAGAGGATCAAAAGGCATCTGTCACGATGGCCTTTAATGGGCAAGCTGCCCTGGATATTAAAAAAAGGTTATAACGCTTAGATGGATTACAAGATATGACTTTAAGAGATTTAGTCAGAGAAGCTGAGAAGGTATACTATAAGAGAGAAACTGAGGAAGAGAAGTGAGCAAAGGGAGGATGAAAGAAACAAAAGACAGACTGAGGCATTGAATAAGGTCCTGGTTACAACAACAAATAGGCCAGAAGTTAGGAGACAGGGAGACAGAAAGGGATACCTGGGCCCATGCCAAAAGCCACATCTGGCCTCAGATCAATGTGCCTACTGTAGAGAAAAAGGACACTAGGTCAAAGAGTGACCTAGAGAGAAACAGCCACGCCAACCAGCCATTCTAACTTTGGAGGATGACTAGGAAAGTCAAGGCTCGGATCCCCTCCCCGAGCTCAGGGTAACTTTTGAAGTGGAGGGGACCCCAATAAACTTTGAAGTGGATACAGGGGCAATATACTCAGCCCTTAAGGCCCCATTGGGCCCTCTATCAACTAAAAGGTCTCTAATTCAAGGGGCTAACGGCAGTAAATATCAGGCTTGGACAACTAAGAGGACCATGGACCTGGGAAAAGGAAAAATCCATCACTCTTTCCTAGTGATCCCAGAATGCCCAGCCCCATTGATGGGCAAAGATCTGCTCACCAAATTCCGGGCCAGAATAACTTTTAACCCTGAAGGCCCCCAAATGAAATTTCTAAATCCTTCAGTAAAAACTCCTATAGTCATGGCTTTAACTATGTCAATAAAAAATGAACATCAACTCTTCACACCCCCCCAAGACTGATCAAACAGGCAAGCTATCCCAGAAATGGATAACAGATTACCCAGATGCCGGGGCAGAAACTGCTGGGTTAGGCCTCGCCGTAAAACAACCTCCAATAATGGTGGAGTTAAAAACCTCAGCCTCCCCAATTAATATTAAACAATATCCTCTGAGCAAAGAAGCTAAAGATGGGATAAGGTCCCATATTCAGAAATATCTGGCCTTAGGGGTCCTAAGGCCCTATCAATCGGCCTGGAACACTCCCCTGTTACCAGTAAAAAGCCAGGAACTGGGGACTATCGCCCTGTTCAAGACCTAAGAGAGATCAACAACAGAGTGCAGGACATTCACCCCACAGTACCTAATCCGTACAATCTGCTTAGCACCCTGAACCCTGAACGAAAATGGTATACTGTCCTGGGCTTAAAAGATGCTTTCTTTTGCTTGCCTCTGCATAAAGATAGTCAATTGCTGTTTGCTTTCAAATGGGTAAACCCAGAAACTGGAACGACTGATCAACTAACTTGGACCAGACTCCCACAGGGGTTCAAAAACTCCCCCACTCTCTTTGATGAAGCCCTCCACAGAGATCTCAACAACTTCAGAACTACGCACCCCGAAGTCACCCTGCTTCAATATATGGATGACCTACTACTGGCAGCCGATACCAAGGAAAACTGTGAGTCTGGGACCCAAGCACTATTATCCGAGCTTGCTCAACTCAGGTATAGAGCTTCTGCCAAAAAGGCCCAAATTTGCCAGCAAGAAGTAATCTTTCTGGACTATTCCCTTAGGGGCAATAAATGATGGCTCACTAAGCCCAGAAAACAAACCGTTGTGCAGATACCACCCCCATCTAACAAGAGGGCAAATGAAAAAGCTAAATTGGCAGCCCTAAACAGAGTAACCATGTTAACACTTTCCATACGGAGGAAATATGAGTCAGAAGATTTAACTACATCAGAGCACCCCGAAAACTTAACATCTGAGGACACTGACACTGAACTCCTTGACAACACTGAACCCAACTTGCAATTTCAGAAAGCCCTACACTACGTTAAAAATGTACATCAACTCACTCACCTTGGTTCAAAGAAACTGCAGGCATTCCTAAAAGATCAAGAACAGAGTTTTCCACTAACCGGCTCACAGCAAAAGGAAAAAACTGAACGGGTAATAAAAGTCTGTCGGGTCTATCAATTGGTTAATGCTTACCCCTCCAAGCTTCCTATAGGAAGACGTCTTCGAGGAACCAGACCAGGACAATTCTGGGAAGTGGACTTTACTGAAATTAAGCCAGCAAGGTATGGACTTAAATATCTCCTAATCTTTGTAGATACATTTTCAGGATGGAATGAAGCCTTCCCCGCAAAAAAGAAACGGCACAAATGGTGGTCAAGAAGATCCTAGAAGATATTTTTCCAAGATACAACCTGCCTAAGGTAATAGGGTCTAATAATGGACCGGTGTTCGTGGCCCAGGTAAGTCAGGGGTTAACCAGGACCCTGGGGATTAATTGGAGGTTACATTGCACTTATAGACCCCAGAGCTCAGGACAGGTAGAAAGAATGAATAGAACCATTAAAGAGACCTTGACAAAATTAAGCTTGGAGACCGGCATAAAAGATTGGACTATGCTCCTGCCTTATGCACTGTTTCATGCAAGAAAAATGCCCTCTGTTTCTTTGTGTAACCTCACCCCCTATGAAATTCTCTATGGTGCCCCTCCTCCAATAAGGGACCTGACCCCAACTCTAAGACCTAACGATTCTTTTCACACCCCCTTGCTTGACAGACTTAAAACTTTTGAAAAAACTCAGTGATGCCTATGGAAACAGCTGGCCACTGCCTACCAACTTGGGAATGAAGGAACTCCACACCGATATCAAGTGGGAAACTTCATCTATGTAAGACAATATCAGGTGTCATCCCTAGAACCCCGCTGGAAAAGACCATACCAGGTGCTACTTATAACACCTAAAGAGGTAAAAGTAAATGGAATCACTTCCTGGATCCATGCCTCTCATCTCAAGCCTGCGCCCTGTCCAGATTCTGGTTGGAAATTGAAAAAGACTGGTAACCCTCTCAAATTGCGTATTCGCCGTGTGGATAAGGCTATAGACTCTCCCCTTGACCACCAGTGGTCCTAACCCTCATCAGCCCGTACAACAGTGATGGCTAATCTCAAATCATGTCAGCTGGCTATAGGTCTTTCCTATTGAGATAACCCTGATGAAAAAGATCCCACTAAAATTCCATTAAATCCCTTCCATACCAGATAATAGAAACAAACATTATGGATGTAGAGACACTCGAGCCAGATGTAGGTTGGTTAACCTAGATTACTATGTTTGCTCGGCGGACTATCAAAGCCACAAACAGTCACAGCTATGTTGGGGAAAAACCGACTTCTTCTGTAAGTCATAAGGATGTAAACATACAGGGGCTACCTGATGGAACCCAAACCTCCGCCGGTTCTCAGACCATTGCCCCTTGCTGAAGTAACAGGTACTGAGGTATCTCTCCACCCATTCACTCCTCTCTTCTCCTGTCAATGTCCACACCGGGTCCCACCAGGTCCTCCTACCAGCTAACCCAAAGCTCCAACCAGCTGAGGAGAGCCCTCAGACCCCTATCCGAGATGTAATGAAAATGGCCTTTAAAGTTGCTTTGTCATCACTGAAAACAGGTTACTAAAAATTTAAAGTCCCTCACAGGCTTTTTGGGATACTCACTCCAGTCTTCCCCTCTGCTCTACCTGTTCTAGTACTCGAGTTTTTGTTGCTAGGAAAATCCCAAACCCCTTTCCCATTATTCTTTTACATCTCTCCTTCCTCATTCTCAGATCCATGGAGCTGCTCTCAGCACCGCCTTCCCCGTCCTCCCCCTCTGTACCAGGCCCACAAAACTGACCTTCTTCAGAAGTCTTCACTATGGCTGACTTTAGGACTTTCAGCAAAAGAGTCCCTATAAAAGAGTTCAGTATAGATAAACTTCCTCTTTTCATATTGCCCTGTTCTACTTGGCCACTGACTGAAAAAATCAGCACTCCTAAGCTAGACACCCCCTTACTAGTTTTTCACAAAATATGTGAACAAGGCCTCTGGCCTTGAGCTGGGGCTTCACAGAGATGGCTACATTTCTAAGATAAAAAAGTTATCAATTGGGCTCCATGGTAACAGCTGGCAAGGAAAAAAAAGAAAAAGTTCTCCCCCTCCCAGGTGTCCTTGAAAAGTTAACTTGCCCAGAACAGAGAAAGAAAAAAAAAAAAAAAAAAAAAACAGAAACAAAAACTGCTTTTTGTAAACTTCTGCAGACTGGAAACTTCTGAGTCCCTTCCCTTACATGTTGAGTACAAAATTCTAAAACTACCTAAACTTGGGTTACAAGAGATTAATTGATTACAACAGAAGCAATGCCCTCTGAATCCGGTTGCAACCAAATAAGACTGTTTCCCTGTCTTCAGTGCTATCTTAGGTGCCTTGCCTTGCCCGTCCCTGCAACAGTATAATTCTATATACTTAAACATTATTTATGTTTTCATAAAATGGTCAACAGATATGATTAATTATGTAATGGTGCAGATGTTTCCCAGAATGCTCTATCATGACGCAGGTTCATTTAAAGATCAAATAAGGGGACATACAACCTGGTTCCGCTGGGAACCTGTAGCCCTCACTCTAGCCATCTTATTAGGAATGGGAATTGCTGTAGGGGTGAACACAAGGACTACTGCCCTGGTGCGTGGGACGCAACAAATGACCCAATTAGAAACAGCAATGGACCAAAACTTAAAGATATTAGAAACCTCCATCACAGCTTTACAGGAATCTTTAACCTCTCTCTCTGAAGCTGTTTTACAGAACAGGCGAGGGTTGAACCTCCTCTTCATGAGAGAAGAGGGCCTTTATGTTGCATTAAAGAAAAATTGTTGTTTTTATGTCGACCATACTGGAATTGTAAAAGAATCTATGAGTAAACTAAGAAGACGCCTTGAAGAACGTCAGAGAGAGAAAAAAAACCCCAAAAAGGATGATATGAGTCTTGGTTCACACAGTCCCCCTAGTTAACTACGCTTTTATCAGCCTTGGCCGGTCCTCTAATAATTCTTATATTGTTGCTAACATTAGGACCCTGTTTGCTCAACCGTGTAGTTTCCTTTCTCCAATCCCAAAATTGGACAAGTCAAACTTATGGTAATCAGACAACAATATACCCCACTAGCAGACACAGAATGTGACACCCCCCAATGATCACTTTTATGATTAAAAGTAGCCAGAAAAAGAAGTGGGGAATGAAAGGTTAATAAAATAGGTACTTGTCACTCTGTTTTTCTATATGCTTAACAGAACACTGTTGAAATCTTGTTCCCAGGATGTGTTGTCCCCAACTGTGAACTGTTTGCTAATCTTGTTCCCAGGAAGTGCTGTCCCCAACTGCCAAACTGCAGGATGCACTCCCTCACTCGGTTGCAGGCAAACTGCTCACTCGCCCTGACCCATCAATGAACTTCCCTCCCTGCCCTCTCCAAGAAAAGTATATAAGCTCTGCTCAAGCAGTTCTCAGGGCTCTATCTCTCTTTGCTATAGAGAGCTCGGGCCCCAGCATGCTGGTCTCCAAATAAACCCACCCTTCTGCTTTTGCATAAGACAGTCTCTTGTGGTCTCTTACTCCGACGTTCCGCCGGACCCTTACAATACTTGTTCTCTTTTATTATTATTGTTAATCTCTTATTGTGCCTAATTTATTAATTAAACCTTGTCATAGGTACATATAGCAAAAAGCATACATAGGGTTTAGTACTTTCCATAGTTTCAGGTATCCCTGAGGATCTTGGAATGTGTCCCCTGGAGATAAGGGGAACTACCGTACTCTGCCACATAAGACTCATACTCTAGTCCATCTGTTCAGGAGGATGTCAAGTCCAATGTTTCAGGTCATTTATGGCCACTTAGCTTAAAATTCCTGACTGGCCAGCTGAGCACTCTGCCAGGAACTCCATCAAGACCATCAGAACAATTGGCTCTGCCCTACACACTCCTGCAGGCAGATAGCTCCATTGCTAAAGGACACTAGATTCCTCTTCCATCCCCATTCTTCTCTGCCAGCCTCATAATATAGCAATGCGTTTCATCAAAGGAAAATTCAGTTCCTGGCTTGAGCATCTGCTCGGCTTGCATCTTGATTCTTATCTGGCTCATGGCTGCCCTCCCTTAGCTGAGCAATGTGAGCCTGTGGCCTTTTTAATGCACCACTTGTTTAGGGAATTTGGTAGTATGACCCTGATGCAAAGATGCTTAATTGCAATTGCATATTTAATTGGCCTCTTGTTCTACCCATGAGGCCCAAGCGAGCTTTTAGACATTTCTAATCTTGAAAAAGTTTCCTATTTTATTTGAGAAGAAACAGTAGGCCTGTTTTTTTGTTGCAAAGGAAATTTTGTAGCTATTCCTTTTTTTTTAAGAGAGAGAGAGAATTTTTAACATTTATTTATTTTTTTTAATTTTCGGCAGACACAACATCTTTGTTTGTATGTGGTGCTGAGGATTGAACCCAGGCCGCATGCATGCCAGGCGAGTGCGCTACCACTTGAGACACATCCCTAGCCCTATTCCTTTGTTTTTAATGAAATCATTATCAGTATGTATTTTTAGTGTATTGGTTCATCCTCATTATAGAAATAATGAATAAGCCAGAAGAGTGTCATCCCAGTTGCATGGGATGGCCACAAAGAATAATCCTTCATACATCAAGAAAGACACTCTGCTTTTCCTCCAAAATCTTTTTTTGTTGTTGTTGAACTGAGGATTGGAACCAGTGCTCACACATGCTAGGCAATCACTTTACCATTGAGCTACATCCCCAGACCTTCTTATTTTTTTGAGCCAGGGTCTTGCTAAGTTGCCCAGGTTGGCCTTGAACTTGTGATCCTTCTGCCTCAGGCCCTCCAAGTAGTTGGGTATATGTCATTGTTCCCAGCTTGCAACATCAGTTTTCATGGTAGAGTCCTATGAATAGGCAGAGTTTTTTTTTAATTCTTCAATAACCTAGGTCTTATAAATATCTAATCTGAACTTTTTAATACATATAATATACAACTAAAAAAATCAGTCATGACAAGATTTAAGGGTCCCTAAAAGTGTTTCCAGATAATCGTCACAATATGTGTGTGTGTGTCTTCCTCAAACCCAAAGACTCAGGCTCAGGTTGTGGCTCAGTAGTGAGGTGCTTTCCTAGCATGTGTTAGGCACTGGGTTCAATCCTCAGTACCACATAAAAATAAATAAGTAAAATAAAAGTATTGTGTGTGTCCATCTACAACTAAAAAAAATTTTGTAAATAAAATTTTAAAAAATTCTAAAGACTGAACCTGTTCACATTTCTGACCTTAATCTGCTGCCACCTGTGTTGCTGCCTACAATTCTCAGCAGAACACACCCAGCCCATCCTTCCTGCCTACTCCTACCCACCGCCAGGACACACACTCAAGTCCTAGTTTCCTCTCTCCCTTCCTCCTGCCCTTCCTTCTTCCTTCCTTCCTATGTAGGTTTTACTAATTCACTTGAGGAAACAGAGCTTTTGAAAAATGCTAAGCAGAAGTGAAATTATAGGCATCCCTGGAATCTCACCATGTCCTCCTGGTGTTATTTCTGGGCAAAGCACACACATTCACCAGACTGCTGGTTTGGAATCCTTGGGAGTCTTTCCCAGGAACACGATGCGTGTTTGTCCTGAAAACATATCATAGCTTTACTCAAGCCATAGTGATGAGGTCTCACTGTCAGCATAGTCTAACACCTACTAGAAATTCGACCTTAGGCAAGTGACTTAAACTTTCTGTGCCTCAGTTGTCTCATCTGTGAAGTGGGGATAAGCAGAATGTTTGCCTTGTAGAGTGTGAGGACCAAGTCAGCTAACATACAGAATCTAGGTAAACATGGTAAACACCAGGGAAGAACATAAGCTATTATTACTTTTAAAAATCCAGAAATGTTTTGAAGGAAATTCCTTTGGTTTGCAGATACCTTTAACTCCTGGAGAATCAGGTGGAACAACAGGAATCGTGTAAGGCCATAGTGCTTCCATCTTAAAGGTACTGCTGAATACCTCCCAAAGGCATAGAACATCAAATTAAGCTTCACCCCTGGCTTGACATTTTTCATATTTAATGTAGGTGGTCTTTGCAAAATAAAATAAGAAAGCACTACAGTGGGGCTGTAAGCAGTGGAAACATGGCTTCTGACCCAAACCATAAAGCAAAGAAGGTTGCCTTCCCAGTCAGAGAGGCCAGGGCAGCTCTAGGGATGAACACTGATTCTCCAAGTCAGAGGAGGTCTTGTGCTTCACTACTCTCGGCATTTACCATTTCTAGAAGTTCTGAGGAAGTGTTTCTTCATCCTTCTGCCAGTTGCTCTCATTTGTAATATGAAGAATGAAAAAAATATAACTCTACCAGTGAGTCTCATTTTATTACCTAACAATGTTATCAGCAGTATACTCTAAACAGCATAACCAACAGCTAGATAGAGCTACCATTTGGGTTTCCCAAATTGAGTGAAGCTAAGAATAGTATTCTTTCTTTTATTCAACCCAATGAAATCTTTTTTTTTATTAAAATATCTTGATTATAGATACCTGAAGTACATCTTTGAAGATTTCCTTTGAGGATTTTCTGACTGGAGGCCTTCATAACTTTAAAAATATATCATAAAGCTGGTACTTCCTCAAAGACTTCTGGGTGCAATCAAGCATGTTGACAGGCATTTTGAAGAGGCCCTCTTTGCTCACTGTGATGGGGAAGCCTGACCAAGTAGGTTGGAAGTTGCTTGGTATAACACTTATGGGGAGAGTCAGCTTTGAGGGCATGTGGCATGGACATGGGCCTCCCTACATGGGGTCCATGCTGTGCTCCAAAGTGGGCCCTGGGCAGAAGACAGCTCACTCGGGACTGGTTCCTTGGAGGCTGGCACACTGCTTGCTCTGCAGCCTCAACTGTTACATGAATTAACCTTTTGGAGACTTCCTGGTGAATCTGCCCCTCTTTTTTATTGTTTTTTTAGTTGTAAATGGATCTTTTATTTTATCTATCTATCTATTTATATGAATTATGAGGATTGAAGCCAGGGCCTCACACATGCCAGGCAAGAGCTCTATACCACTGAGCCACAGCTCCTGTCCCTGAATCTGCCCCCTCTTATCTGAAATCTTTCTAATTAAGTATTCAAGTGTCATCTTGGAGCAAAACATCATCTCCATGGATACTCAATTTGTACCCAAATAAGTGGTCGCTGCCAAGAACAGGTAAAACAATGACCATTATGTATTTTCTGTCGAGTAGTGTGTAAAAGGACTTTTTGTTTTCATGAATGTAAGTAAAATAAATCTGTCAGGGCCCTGCACGGAATTTTACTGCTAGTTACCAAGAGTGTGTTTGACTTGGACTGGATTTTTAAACTGTTTTTATATAGAATTTTACTTGAGTTTTTAACTGTAGTTAGACTACGCTGACAGTGAGACCTCATCACTATGGCTTGAGTAAAGCTGTGATATGTTTTCAGGACAAACACGCATCGTGTCCCTAGGAAAGACTCCCTCACCAACAAGGACAGTTATTTTATTTGGCTGTAGGGAATTAAGCAGGTACGTTTGACTTGGTTTTGATTTCAGATCATTCTAGCATGTGCATGAAAGATGAGCTGCGGTGTAGGAAAAGGGAAGCTGGAGTAGGGACCAGTTTCCGCCACGGCAGTGGCCCAGGCAAGCAGAGATGGGGCTGTGGGCTGCTTGGGGTAGAGGGAGCTGAGGATGGGTTCACAAGATTGATCAACGGGGTGTGGTCCTGGAGAGGAGTGCAATGCCAAGACAGTTTCTTACTGGCATGGACACTTCGCACAGAGGAAGGTAACCTAGGGTAAAAGCAGATGTTCAGAAGAAACAACGCCCATCATTTTAGACATTTGAAGCACCTGGGACTTCTATTTGATGGAGAGTCAGCATGTGGGTGGAAATGGAGCTAGAGAGACTAGGTAGCAGTGGAAGGACAGGGAAGAAACAAGGCCACATTGAAGGCCACTGTCACTTAGTGATACAGGTGAAGCAGAGGGATGTAGGAAAGAAAGGAGAAAGAAAAGAACCAGGAGATAATGGAGCCCCACAGGCCAGTGCAGGTGTGATTTAATGTTAAATTACTCCCGCCTACAGACACAAGGCCCTAGTGCCTGCTCATTCCCCTCCAAGAAGTGGTTTCCTGGGAGTCTTTGCAGCATTGCCCTGGCATCTCACCCACAGGATTCTCAGGCTTCTCTGGGTGAGGTACTTTCCGCTGGGCATGGTGGACCATTCTCCAGCCATGTGGCCATGGCTCCTCCCCACTCTGCCATTCCTAATCCTGCTTTGCTGGTGGCCACCTGAGCAATCAGTGCCCTAGAATTTCACAGTGGCCTGTGACAGTGAGGGTGTGGTTCCCTCCCTTAAGTCACAGTGTCTTAGAGAGAGGTGTGTTATTTTTTGGAGGGATTCTCAAAGCTTGGAGTATTTATTGGGGGAAGATTCTAGAAGCATCCACTACACTATTTAAAATCCTACTTCTTTCCAGTGAATCTGTCTTGCTTCCTGAATAGTTTGTCTTGGTTCCTTTTCTCAGAATATGCTCTTCTGCATGGTCTGTGTGAGTGACTTCTAGGGGAAGACACTCCTATTGCCTTGATATGCGGAGAGCCACTAAGCAGTGGCCCTGGCTTGCATTCCATCTCATGGGCTCCTTGGACCCATGCTGT
Organism: Urocitellus parryii; assembly: GCF_045843805.1. Taxonomy (NCBI): domain Eukaryota; kingdom Metazoa; phylum Chordata; class Mammalia; order Rodentia; family Sciuridae; genus Urocitellus; species Urocitellus parryii. The sequence goes on from NC_135539.1 coordinate 82,511,463, forward strand.
CCTCTGTCATGCTGTTCTGTTACTCATGGACACTAGGGGCCACACGGAGCAAGCTGAGCTCTCCTCCACACAGGACAGGGGCTGGGGGTGGGAGAAGGGACTTGTCCTTCTCTGTCAGACACTACCCGAGTCATAGAACACCATGGGAAGGGAAGATTTGGAGACGGGAAAAGCAGACAGCTCTTTCCAGGGGCAAAGGTCGTGAAGGAAAAGAAAAAAGACAGTTGGTTGCTGTCGCACATCATGAAATTTAGGAACTTTGGTTCCCATGTTTTAAAGATGGGAGAAATTTTAATCAAAGTCAACTTATAATTTAACTGTGTCTTTGATTTACTCTCCCCTCTGTGTAGTCCAGTTGTTTTTCTTCTGTTGTTTGGTATGAGATCACATCAAATATATAGTGACATTCTATGATTTGCACAAGTCCAAGTGCTCCAGCCTCAGCCACTTGGAACTCTTCAGCCTGTTTTCCTGTCCTGGGAAGGAGGAGTTGTCAGCCACAGATGGAGGTGGTTGGATAGAGGGTGGGACCCTCTAGCAGGAACAGGGTCTTTAGCCCCATAAAAGCCAACATGAGAGCAGTTGCATTAGGGCCCCATGGGTTTGTGTTATCTGACACTAGGAGTGGACCTGCCAGCTGCCCAGTGGGCTCACAGGAGAGAGCCTCTCTGGCTGACACCACCAGCCTCTTCTCCCCCCACCTTCCCTGCTCCTCTCCGCTGCCCACTCAGACCCCTGCAGTCTCTGCCTCACTTGCCACTTTGCGAACAGCTTCAATCTTGTTCAGTCCTGTTTTTTTCAATTGGGATATAGTTCATGTAACATGAAATTCACCACTTTTACTATTTTAAGTTGTTCCATTCAGTGGCTTTAATATTTTCACAATGCTGTGTCCCCACCATTACCTAATTCCAGTACACTTTAGCTTTAATCTCTTGAGCCCGGAAGATAAATGAAAGGGGGTGGACCTCATCAAAAGAAATAAAAGTTCCCCACACAGAGGATCCACAGTTTGGTGAGTAAATCCCCTCATTTTTTATTTTCTATTTGTAACATTTTTTCCCCTTCTCAGAGGCTATAAAATTGTAATGAACTGTTTTGCTTTGCTGGCATTATTTATTTATTTATTCCACTCATTCTGTGTATTTAGCATCTCTTCTAGGCCAGGCACTCAGTGCTAGCAAGAGGTAAGTAAGATGAGGTAAATAAGCGAACGAGGCCCCTGTGCTCTGGGGTTTGTAGTCTTAACAGGGACCACAGATAGTAATCAAGCAATGGTTATCACAGGGATAACAGAAAGACTCCCCAGTCTAGGGGTCAAGTGCAGTTTCCCTGAGAAAGCAGTAATGAGGTGAGAGCTGGGGGTGGAGCAGGCTTAGCCAGAGAAGGACAGTGTGAGTGTAGCTGGGGCAGGAGGAGGACACCTGAGTGTGGACTGGGCAAAAGAAGTAGCCTTTGGTGATGCCTTCAGCAGGAAAGAGAATGCTGGCCGTGGGGACCCAGAGGTATAGGGTGGCTGAAGCATTGAGAACTACAGGGGAGTGGAGCAAGATGGCACCAGGTGATGGAGGCAGGGGGTACCCTGAACCCATGTTGATGATTTAGGATCTTATCTTCAAAATGGGAATCTACTGGTTGGTTAGTGCTGAGGATGACAGGATCCACCAACTGTGTGGAGACCAGCTGGGAGGTCACTATATGGTGGGAAACTATGGTTGCTTGGGTTATGATGGCAGCCTTAAGGTTGGAGAAGAGGGAATGGATTTAAGAAGTGATTAGGAGATAAAATATATGGAAGGAGAGTGAAATCTTTATTTATTTACTTATTTTAGTTGTAGGTGAACACAATAACTTTATTTTTTTTAAGTAGTGCTGAGGATGGAACCCAGTTCCTCACATGTGCTAGGCAAGTGCTCTACCACTGAGCCACAACCCCAGCCCCAGAGAGGGAAGTTTTAAGGATGACTCGAGCAGGTTGGTGCAGAGAAGACAAGGAACTCTGGTGAGAAACAAGTTTAGAAGGAAGGATCTTGTGTTCAGCTTGGGAAAAAAGGAGACAGGAAATTGCTATTAGACAGGGATATCTGGCAGCTCGGAAGAGAGGCAGAGGGTAACTGAAATCACCCTTCATACCAGTGACAGTACACGAGATACTTACTGGGTGGTCATTACCTGTCTCTCCTCCTGACTCAGTACTTCTGGGCCTTGTTGTGCCCACTCCTAGACCATGTTTGCCCTGATCTTTCCAATCCTGTCTCTCCATGTCTACAGTGGCTCTCTTTAGTCTCTAGCTTCTTGAGAGTAGGTCTGTGTTGCTTATTTTTACATCCTTAGTGCTTAGGAGCATTTTAGAAACCCACCAGGTATTCAGATGATGAATGACTGACTAGCAGGACTCCCAAGTCAACAAGTGGGTTGGAATCTACATACAGCACGTGTTAGAAATAGTGGTGAACATCAGTCTTTAATTTTATAGCACCTATTATTTTAGTTAAAACAATCCTTATTTAGAAGAAAGACAAAGTCATACAGGAGATCAGAATGTAGGCAGTTTTAGAAGTACAGCACAAAGGAATATATAAACAAAGCGCCCAGGACCCGGTAGTTCAGAAGCGCCACCTTCATTGTCGCAAATGTCTTCCTTGAAGCTTTGGAGGACATGCTTCAGAGGACTGTGGTCACTAGGATGTCACCTAAGAACACAGCTTAGCTCAGGAAGTATCTAAGAAACCATCCTCTTATATTTCCAAACAGGCTGACATTTCACGTTGAATGGTTGATGGCTTAGATCTCTTCAGTTCAACTGTGGAGCTGGATTCTAGGAGGCACCCTGTCTAGACACGGCCCTAGATCCATGACCCTCCATGCCACGGGGAGGAGGAGAACAGACATGCTCTGCTTCACAATGGTCCTTTCTGACCAACCTTCCTGACCAGTAGTCCCAGCTCACAGCCCCGCATCTTGGCCACAATGCTCTCTAAACCCAGGGGAGACTAGACCCACCCTAGCCATGTGCAACCTAGTGCATGGGGTTCAGGAGAGTGCTGCTGAGTTCCCAAGGAGGAGATGGAAGAACAAATGGGGTGCTTCTCTGTCACTGCTTCCATCCCACCTTTGTGGGTGTGTGCATTTCAGTTACAAGGGCTGAAAAGAACTTCAACATGAGCAGGCCCAAAGCAGCATCTAAAAAGGAAAGGAAAAGGAGAGGAAATCTGCGTATGTTCTTGTTGAATGTGTCATGGAGGAAAGGTGCGATTCCTGCTCCAGAGAGGCAGACCATTTGCCACTTGGCATCACAGCCACCCCCCAGGTGCTAACATGAAAGGGAGAGAGACCCAACATCCACAAGCAACTGACCTTCTGTCTGCTCAGAGGGAAGGCCCATCTGAACGCCCACAGTCATTCCCAGGGCACAGGATCGCACTGAACTGAACACAGCTCTGAATGGCAGGGCGTGCAGTGCTGGGCAAGTCCAGGGGACAGGAACCCATCTCAGTTATGCTGCCCTCGTTCTGCCTGTCTGCCAAGCAGTAAAGCAACTGCAGTCTTCCTCTTCAGCAGGGCTGCCTGTAAGGTGCTGAACACGGCCCATACCCAGGCCCAAGGCTGGTGGGAGCTGGCATCTGGAAGAGTGGGTGTAGATTTTGTACTCCAGCAGAGGGCAGTGCCACATAGGTTTACTATGAAGGACCAGTGGGGGAGCAGCATCTTTTGTCTATTGCCACATGTTCTCTGTATTATTGAATAATGATTATTTAGTGTCACAAAAATGGGTGACCCCTTCTTACATTTACCTTTTGGATATAGGTGGGAGGTCCTAGGGAAGATTAAACCCTAACAATTTAAAACCTTACTATTTTAAATACCACGTGCCTCATTTTGTCTTTTTCCTCCAATATAGGCCTCCTGGTATAGATCTGTCCTGGCATGTAACGTCCACTGTGACTTCCCCTTCTCTGTTGTGTGGTACTTTGCTATTGCAACCAAACAAAACCCATATTTCCTAGAGCCTTGTCATGGAATATTACAGATGGGAGTTTTAAGGCGAGCCTGTTACTCTAACAACAAAAGGACTTCATCCCAAGCAGCTTAATTTATAGTGTGGACAATTTAACATGGATCCCTAGAACAGGATGAAGAGCAAAGCTGTGACGTGTTAATGGGCGGGCCTTTAACGACTGTTCTATTGGTCATAAAGCAATCTTCCCTTTCCACTCCCTGTGCGGTGTCAGGGCGTTATGCGATGACAGTATGTGCTTTCATAAACCGACTCTAAGTGTAGTTGTCTGGGATTCCTGCACAGTCGGCTTGTACCTGCACCTCAGTTAAGAATTCCTGTCTGGCACTTCCCCACATGACACAGATCAGAGTCTGAAAGAACTTTAGAAAATCTTAGGTTATATTTCTCTCTGCTGACACTATGATGCTAATAATTAAAAATCCTCACAAAGTCAAGGTTAACAATTCAGATGTCCATATGTGTAAATAATGATATAGGTGAAGCAAATTTGTGGGAAGCCATTTCTGACACGTAATTGGGTGGCTCCCGTTAAGGGCCTGAGGTGCTCTGGCTGTGTCAGAGCTTTCCCGGCACTTTCCTGTTGAGAGAGCCCATCCGAGTAGGGGTGTGCCTGACCACTGACCCCGGGGGCCCAATCACTGACCCTGACCTTGGAGTGCGGTCCCCCCTCAACCTTCATTGGATGGAATTTTCCCCTGAATTTCTTGTTCCCCAATAAAAGGCTACTCCCAGGCGTGTTCTCTCTCTCTCTCTCCTGCTAGCCCTGAGTAATCCTTGCTGCCCTGCTGGGCAGTTAGAGGAGGGAACCAGAGAGGTGAGCCGTCTCGGACCTGGCAATAGAAATAAGGTAACTGAGTCTGTGTGTTTTATTTTGATCTCATCTAGCTAAGTTTATGCCTAGAACCTCATTAATGAAACCATTGCGCAGGCCACATGGTGGACAAATTTATATTAATTCCCCTATTTTAAAAATTCCTTCTATCTGGGCACTTCCTCATGGAATTATAATAGGAATTTTTAAAAAAGAAGATGGCATTAAAAGCTTTCTACCTCCCTGGTAGTGAAGTGGTGATAGATCCAGGGGTGGAAGTTGTTAGCTACCAAGACTCTGTACATAATGGCGCCAGGTGGGGATGGGAGGCTGCTGTACTTCTGATATAGGAGGTTTTCTGCTCTGGAATTGAGCATCATCAAGTCTGGTTGGTCTGAGTGCTGTGTCTTGCTTGAACAAGAAGGGCAAGTTCAGCCACAGACAGTAGTTGTGTTTGAGATGTAAAATGGCAAATTCAGTTTAAGATCAGATTGGGAACTGGATTTAAGGCTGAATGTTGGAAATAAGTCCTGTAGAAGCAGTGATCCTCAGGACCCGTTTCCCCCGGCCAGCCGTGGAGAACTTGCCCTTCAGGACTTTGTGACTAGAGAACTTGAGTTTGGTAGAACCTAATCACCATGCAGCACAGGGGTCTCTAAGGAAGCTTTCATCTAAATTTCCAGATTTTACATCTGAGATATTAGGAACACCTTGGTTTTTAAAAATAGATTCTCTGGTAAATTGGTGGTTGGCAACAAAAATAGTTAAAAACCAAGGTGTTCCTAATATCTCAGAAAACCTCCTATGTCAGAAGTACAGCAGCCTCCCATCCCCACCTCGTCTCATCTGCTCCTCCTGTTCTGTCTGCATGGGGGAGGCCCTGAAGTGAAGGAGAAAAGGGAACAGGGCAGGCTTCTCCCTCCGGCCTCCTCTCCTGCCCCTCACCACTGCCTCTGTGGTAGCCAGACTGTGTTGGCCGTGGTGGGGCTGAGGGAACCAGTCAGCTGGGAGATGGGGTGAGGAAGAGCTTCCTGGAGGCATTGTCAGGCAGTGCAGGCAGGGCATTTTCCTGGTCTGGGAGCTACACCTTACATCTAATGTGGCAGGACACAAGGAGAGATGACCGTCCACTGGAATGTGGGGAGTTGGTGCCTCACAATGCGAAATAATCCCAACCTCTTTAGTTCCATTTTCCCCAATGCCAAAAATGAATAACATGTTTTCCCACAGTCAATTCTGAGCTACGAAGTTAGAGCTTGTCATAGGTAGCTCAGCAAGAACGTACTCATACATCAAATCAGATTCCCGGAAGACCAGAACTCCCCCTAACTAGTTCTGTACAGAGCCAGGATCCTGGCCAACAATACCCATTTAACAAGCACCTCATCAACCACCAATTTACCAGAGAATCTATTTTTAAAAAACTGTTTTATTACTGGCTGTTACATTAACTACATCTAGTGATAAGTGACATTTATCTGTAAATCTTACCAGGGAAATGAACATGGTGTAATCAGCACTGAATCAGAAGGGATGAGTCAGTCTCTAGTAGATTTTGCTACTTAGAGTTTACATTTAGGGGGCAGCTGACTCTGCATATTAGCAACCTAACAAAAACCACCATAATTATTAGTGAAAATAAACAGTGGTTCAGAACTTTCTGCTGAGTTAATCCCAATCTTTCTGTGGTACTTTATCAGTCTTTTTTTTTTAGAATGTTTTTTTTTTAAATATTTATTTATTTTTTAGTTATTGGCGGACACAACATCTTTGTTTGTATGTGGTGCTGGAGGATCGAACCCGGGCCGCACGCATGCCAGGCGAGCGCGCTACCACTTGAGCCACATCCCCAGCCCCACTTTATCAGTCTTATTTACCATTTTCATTTATTTTATCAGGGACTAAACTGAACAGAGTACTTAACTTCCTAAAAACCAAACAGCACTGCCTTGGGCCTGCCAACCAAACCAAGTCTTTGCCTTGTTCTCTCTTTCCTCCCAAATCTAGAAAATCTGACCTCTCCCATTACAACCCTTTTTGTCCCCACATTTGCCCTTTCCCCAGATGATCAAATAAGGTCACTGAATATCCTTTGAGCCAAATTTTCTTCTGGTTTAAGGTTGGATTTCCAGCCTGCCCTCCCTCCTGGTAGGCCTCAGGGTACCCCTTTTGGTCATCCTGTGAGGTGTCAGCGGGGCTCAGCGGGGAGCATCGCCAGTGAGCCCAATGATTTTTATTTATTAATTAATTAAGTTTCATCTCAGGGAAGAAGTATTCAGACTTATGTAAAAGAAGAAGAAGTCAATATTAATTTTTTAAAGGTCATAGGTAACAAAAGGGCATTTTGAGTACAATTCATTTTCAAACACCATTCCTGTGGTACTTACAAACCCATGAATTTCTCACTCTGCCCTCCCAGTAATCATCAGTTTGTGTGCTTCTTTTAAAAATACCCAAAGCAAATGACATTATCAATAGTCCACATATCATAAAAATGCTTGGATAAAAATGACAGTAGCATAGGACCACATGCTACTGCATCTGTTCATTACCTAAGCACTTTATAACCCAAACAGTAACGAATGGACAGATGCAGTACCGTCCCGTTGCTTCTTCCTCTGAGCTTCGAGTGCCTCAGCTCCAAGTGAGCAGGCGTGATGACCTGTGGGTCATTACGCATCTAGACTGCTGGGTCTGGGACTGAAATCTTCAGCAGTATTCACAGAGAGGAACATTTTATTTTCATCATGTCATGAACCCTTTCTGACCCCTATGTGAGCCTACAAAATATTCTTTCCCAAGTTCAGATTCAAATATTAAATTAAAATAGATGTGCAAAAAGAAAGAAAGATCTGCCACCAAAACAGAGCCTATCCCTCCACAGAACCACCAGCTTGGGGGAAAACCAGTGTCCACTGTTCCATGTCCTTATCCAAGCTCTTAAAGAACAGGCTCACATTCTTCGTGACCCGCGGATGTCCCAGCATGCAGAGGAGCACTAGAAGTGTGCAGGGTGGTCTGCACGCCCACGCCGGGGCCATTCCTCATCCACCCACCTGCGCAGCACCTTCTCCACGTCGGCCCTGTGATAGAGCCTGCACAGCTCCATCAGCTGGCTCACTGTCCTCTGGCTGTTGCGGAACAGGAACTCCAGGGTGGGGCTCTGGGGCCTCTGCTCCAGGAAGCACAGTTCATCATAGGACATGCCCCATTTGCTTGCAAAATTCCTCCAGTTCTTCACCGTTGGGTGACAGGGATCCAGCTTTATCCTGATCACATCTAGCAAGTCCTGATCATTGAGCAAGTCACTGATGGTGGGGGCCCGGAGTGAGCAGGAGGAGCAAGTGCAGTCTTCCCTACAGGACTGGTCCTTAGTAACACCTGCAGGAAGAAACAGAGTTACCCGGGAGGCCTGACCTACGCATTCGTTTCTCACCACCTTCATTTTCTGCGGACCTGTTGAAAGCATCAATCAGAGCACACAGCTTTTTCTTAGAAATAGTTCAGAACATTCGTTTCTCAGTGTTCACACAACAGTGTTCTTCATCACAGCCAAAGACAGATTGTTTTACTGGAAGCAGTTGTAAGATTTTATAAAGTCAGTCTCCCTTTCTGACCCAGCGCCCAACTGTAGGACCACCGGTCAGAACGAGGGCTCCCAAGAAGGAGGAGTAGGGGCCCTCAAGGGCAGAGCACTAGTCCAGTCCCCACTGGAACCCGCCCACACTGTGAGCACCTCCACCCTTGCCCTCAAAGCTTCTTAACAGAAACACAGAGTGTCAGGGTGTGATGGATTGAACAGTTCTTTAAAAAATGAAAACTGGAATATCCACTCCATATGCATATTTGAAAACAAGGGTAACTGAGAGTGCTAGAGACAGACTTCAAATTTATGGCCACCTTATCATCCCTTCCTTTATCTATCTTTTCTTCACCAAGGGGCTCCCTTTGAAGGGGAGCCAACTGCCTGGGGCATGTGCAGTGAGATGAACAGGCAGAGGAGAGTTGGGCCTCCCCACGAGAGCACGCCCCCAGCAGAGGGAGGGAGGGCAGCTTCTCACATCCAGTCCTCCACCTCGTCTCATCACCAGGCTGGTGAGTGGGAGTAAGTCAGTGGGTAAGAAGTCGGCTGCCAACTCGTCTATGATAAAGTACTAAGCAGTGTCTACACAACATGGCACACCAAGCAGCTTAAATTCTATCACACTGACTCATGAGTCCTTTGGATTTGGGTTTTAAGGGCTATTTAGAGATAACTGGCTGGGAAGATTCCGGGGAAGTAATGATGTCCTTGTATTACTCAGCTTTTTATTGCTGTGACCAACATATCTGGTAAGAACAACTTAGAGGAGGGAAGAGTTACTTTGGCTCATGACTCAGAGGTTTCAACCCAGGTCTGATGGCTCCACTGCTCTGGGCCTGAGATGAGGCAGAACATCATGGCAGAAGAGTTGGTGGAGGAAAGCTGCTCGATTTGTAGAAGCTGGGAAGCAAAGAAGAAAGAGCAAGAGAAAAGACAACCCCTTCCAGTGACCTACTTCCTCCAAGAAGGTTCTACTTCCCAGTAGTCCATTCAGTCATCAAAGGATCAAATCCACTGATGATGTCAGAGCCCTCATGATCCAACCACTTCCTAAAGCCCCACCTCTGAACACTGCTGCATTTCAACATGAGACTCTGGGGAACATTCCAGGCCCAAACCCTAACATGAACTGCATATGCTATCACACTGGGCAGAGACCTTCCCAATTTAGGAAAGTGAAGAAGTCAGCATCACTTTGGTCATTAAGTTGAAAGCCAGCAATTCTGTTCAAATTCAAAGTACAAATTCAAAAGCTAAAAAACAAGAGCCATGACAATTATACTCATATTCTTTGACCAAGGGATGTGACCTCTGGGAGTCCAGCTCAAGGAGACTGCAAAAGATATGTACATACATGAACATTTCCATGACACTGTTAGTCATATTATCAAGTTTTTTTCTCTCTTTTTTTTTTGGGGGGGGGGTGTGTGTGTAACTAGGGCTTGAACCCAGAAGTGCTTAACCACTGAGCAACATCCCCAGCCTTTTTTATTTTTTATTTTGAGACAGGGTCTCACTAAGTTGCATAGGGCCTTGCTAAATTGCTGAGGCTGGCTTTGAACTTGTGATCCTCCTGCCTCAGCCTCCCCAGTCACTGTGATCATAGGCAGCTCAATTTTTAAAAACAACTTAAATGCATAAGACTAGGGGACTAGTGATTCATGACTGCACTCCTTGAAGGAGTATGACCTCAATAATCATGAAAACTACACAGCAACCTAGAAAGTGCTTGTCATGTTAAGCAAGAAATGTAAGACCTAAAAAACATGTACTCCAGGATCAGCACAAAGGGTAGAGACAAGGTGATATCACTATGGAAGGAGATGTGCAGAAATAATAGCCATTGCCTCAACTTGACAGGATGTTTCTGTGTTTCAAACTTTCTCCGGCACACTCTGTGCTTCTGTAACGATTAAACCACGTATCAACATAGAGAGGACTCCTCAGTAGAGCATCCCTTCTCTTGGCCACACTGTGGCCATAACTCTGAGCCTACACTTCCCCCCTTGGCTAGGACTCATTTCATCTAGTATTCTTTCTTTCTCCTCATCTTTAGCCATGTTCTCTCTCCTTCACCTACAAATATGTACAGGAATCCTCTTCCCTAAAAAATAAGAACCTCAAGCTACCATCCTCTGGTCTCATAATGTTCTAAAGCCACTTTCTCTTTTTCTTCTTTTATTCACTGTTGAACTGGTAGAATAAATATGCAAAACTTGTGGCCTCCTGGCTGCCTCATGTTCTTAATGGTCCTCTTCTTTGGCTTTGAGTCCATCTGACCCAGCCTAGCTCCTGCCAAACCTTGTGAAGACTGGACCCAGTTCCCTGCATCCCACTTTCTGGCCAGAGACCAGTTCTGATCAGGTAGAAAAATCTGGATCTATGATTGACTCTATAGATGCCCTGGGCCTCCTGCTGCTACTGCCTCCATGCTGCCTGGTCTGGGAAGACCAGCTCTGGAGCCAGGCCTGAGACTCCTCTGCCCCTGTGGATGCAGTATGTCACATGGCAGGGCTCATTCTCTTCTGTGGGTCTCTTCTAGAAGATGGTCAAGCCCTGTCATGTCCTAGCCATGTTCTCCTTCTCTTTGATGTGCCAAGACCCCCGCTGGTTTCTGTGGACCCTGAGGAGCTTCAAAGAGGTGCTCAGGTCCCATTCCTGTCCCGCAGCCTTCCCCTTCCACACCCTCTCCATTTGGTGATCTCCCGGCTCCAGAGCTGAACATTGAGAGCTCCTCCAGAGTATGACAACTCAATGCACCAAACCAGTACTTAAAATTTGCCCCCAAGCACCCAAATGCTTGACTGCTCTGTGCATACCTCCAGGTCCCCGGAGTCCTGACAGACTTTCCATCACATCCTCCACTGCGAAGCCTCTACCTTCCACTCCACACTACTCTTCCCGTTTCATCCCTGTGGCTGTCCAAACCAAACCACTTGGTTCCCCATGTTGTTTTATAAAGCTTAATTTAAAAAAATTAAAGCTAATATAATCACAATGTAGAAAAAAATTGGAAAATATAGTATTATTATGGACTTTGAGAAACTATGGAACACTCGGGTTTTTCCAGATTTTTACAACCCTGAGCAGTGGTTGTAAAAATGTGCACATTTGACCACAGCTTCAATCATCTCACCAGCAATAGGATCACGGGGTCAGAAGTATGGGTCTCCGAAGGCTACAGATGCACCTGCTCAGGTCCTTCTCCAGAGGCAAAGGCTGGGCCAGTTTACATCCCAATCCAAGCACAGTTAAGGTTCGTTTTGCTCACCTTTAGCACCAGGCTCCAGTTCTAAATATCTCCCCAGTATCATAAGCTAAAAGATCCACTCATGTTTTGTTTCTGTGCTTTCAATAACAGAGGTGCCAGAGTATTTACTGAGTTGGTCAATGTGAGGGAATTTAAAGCTGTCCTTTAAAATCACAAACTGGAGTTAGCTCTCTGGATGACTTAAATAGGGAAACAAGTATTTTTTCAAATACACTTTGTCCTGCTATACTTTAATAGCATGTACTATTATATGTGAAAGGGCAAATGGGGTGAGGTCTTTGGGAAGAAAGAGATTCAGGATCAAAGAAATCTTTATCAGAAATGGGGAAGATTAAATGATCACTTGATGCCTCTCCAATGACAAGCACTGAGTGGTAAATGATGGTCACTGAATGATGAGAAATGGGCCCTTCCTCGAATTTTCAAAATTCATTTACTAAATGAATATATGAATGAATGAGAACTGTGTTTCTCCATGGGGGATAAGGTAGATTGTGCTATATGAATTTTAGAAACTAATGAGGGAGAGGAGATTCCAACATGGCGGCGGTCACGGAGAGATCAAGTCTCTGACCTCTTCAGCTGTGCAGGCATAGGGAGTTGTAAACAGCCTAAATCTGTTTGCTCAGGATCACTAGGCAATGCTGAGCTGACGTGGATCTGGGGTGAACAGTCTGGGCCTCTCAGAACACACACCGAGCCCGGATCGGCTGAATTCAAGCTCCCATTCGCCTGCTTCCCGCAGACAAACAGCTGCGACTCAGCACTAATCCATCCGGCTGAAACAACTGGTCAGCCCTTCTGATCCTACGGAGGTAAATGCCAACCGAGCCTTCATAGGTAGCAGCCACAGGTTTGAAACGGGGCTTGGGAGAGACAGTAAGGACCCACCCGTTGCATTGGTCACCCGGCAAAGGGAAACGAACTGTTGCCATTTGCAAGAGATACCACCATGGCAGAGAACTGACGTCATCAGACTGCGGCGGAGGAGATAACTTCATTGAATCCTGCGGCTACAGGTGTGTAATCCCCTAGCCTTCCCTCTCCACACATCGGGGAAACCTTAAGGGCCCCTCCCAGCTCTCCCGTAAAGGCCCCTCCCAGCTCTCCCGTGAGCTCGGTAGCCAGACCAAGGGAATTAGAGGTGGCACGGGACCCGTGGCGCGGAACTACTGCTCCCACCAATGCTGACAGCTGAGGCTTCTTGCACCAGCTACCGGGGGCGTGGCTACCGGAGGGGGCAGTAAAATTCGCTGAGGATTCTCAGCCCCAAGCTCTACAAACTTAGGGTCTGAGGGAATGGCAAACTGGAAGAGTGTGCCCAGTCATTCATGACAACAGGGCTCCCAGGAGCAGCAGACCTGGTGTGTACCCAGTATTGTGGTAAGCGGCACCCGTGAGAGGGGCCTGGCTAGAGGAAAAGTGGGGAAGTGACTAGACACAAGAGGAGGCCCTAGGCACTCAGGATTGGAGACTCGCCCAGTCTGGGAGGAGGAGCTGCTGCACAGTGATTGGTTCCCGCGTATTGACAGGAGAAACTTGGCCTGGTGGGCACAGCGCCACCTACTGGAAGAGAAGTTAATCAAACTCTAAGACTGCATTTATTAGTTTTTTTTCTTTTTTCTTTTCTCTCTTTTTAAATTTTTTTTTACAATTTAAAAAAAAATTTTTTTCTTCCCATTTTAATTTTATTTAATTATCTTTTTTAAATTTTTGTTTCTTTTTTTACTTCCTATTTTTTTTCTTCTTTTGTCTTTTCGTTTCTTTTCAATTATCTTATCCCCCCTTCCTTGAAATCTACCTGCTTACTCTCATTCTCTTTAGTGACTTCTTCCCTTCCCTTCTAATACCTTTCCTCCCAAGCATCAAATAAATTTATAGGAGTAAACAGTAACTCAGCAGTCAAACAGAACAAGAAGTAACATGAGCAGCTTCAAAAAGCAAGGAAGAAAAGGAGTACAAACAATGCAGGACAGCCTAAATATTCAGGAGGACCTAGAGTCATCAGAAAAATGGTCAAATAAAGAACTCAAGGAATACCTTAGACAGATGGAATGGAACCTTAAAGAGGATACGAGACAGCAAATTCAAGCAGCGAAAGAACACACTGAGAATGAATTACATAAACAGATAAAAGAAGAAGTTAAGCATCTTTATCAGGAGATAGATTATAAAAAATAATCAAACAATAATTCTAGAAATGAAGGAAACGATAAACCAAATTAAAAACTCAATTGAGAGTATCACTAACAGAGTGGATCAAGTAGAAGCCAGAACGTCAGATAATGAAGACAAAATATATCATCTTGAAAAGAGTCTAGCCAACTCAGAAAGGCTGGTAAAAAATCACGAGAAAAATATCCAAGAGTTATGGGATAACATAAAAAAACCAAACTTACGAGTCATCGGGATAGAAGAAGGTACAGAGATTCAAACCAAGGGAATGAGAAACCTGCTGAATGAAATAATTACAGAAAACTTTCCAGAAATAAAAAAGGAAACAGATATACAAATTGAAGATGCATACAGGACACTGAGCACACAAAATCACAGTAGACCAACGCCAAGACACATTGTTATGAAGATATCCAATATACAGAACAAAGAGAAAATATTAAAAGCTACAAGAGAAAGGAGACAGATTACATTCAGGGGTAAACCAATAAGGTTAACAACGGATTTTTCATCACAGACACTGAAAGCAAGAAGGTCATGGAACAATGTATTTCAAACACTGAAAGAAAATGGATGCCCACCAAGAATTCTGTATCCAGCAAAATTATGCTTCAGGTATGACAACGAAATAAAAATCTTTCATGATAAACAAAAGTTAAAAGAATTTGCAGCCAGAAAACCAGCATTGCAAAGCATTTTGAGCAAAACACTACACGAGGAAGAAATGAAAAACAATAACCAAAACCATCAGAGGGAAGTGCCTCGGTAAAGACAGAGGGTGAGGGGAAAGATAATCATGGAGAAAAAAACTAAATTTTTTTTAAAAAGGATAAATAATCAAACATGGATGGAAGTACAAACCATATATCAATAGTAACTCTGAATGTTAATGGCTTAAACTCTCCAATAAAGCGACATAGGCTGGTATCATGGATTAAAAAAACAAATCCAACAATATGCTGCCTCCAGGAGACACATCTGATTGGAAAAGACATACACAGGCTGAAGGTGAAAGGATGGGAAAAAATATACCACTCACACGGTCCTCGTAAGCAAGCAGGGGTGGCCATCCTCATATCGAATAAAATCGACTTCAAGACTAAGTTAATCAAAAGGGATAAAGAAGGACATTATATACTGTTAAAAGGAACCATTCACCAACAAGACATAACAATTATCAATATTTATGCACCAAATAATGGCGCTGCGACATTCATAAAACAAATTCTCCTCAAGTTCAAGAATCAAATAGACCACAACACAATAATTATGGGTGACTTCAACACACCTCTCTCACCATTGGACAGATCCTCCAAACAAAAGTTGAATAAAGAAACTATAGAACTCAATACCACAATCAATAACCTAGACTTAACTGACATATATAGAATATATCAACCATCATCAAATGGATATACTTTTTTCTCAGCAGCACATGGATCCTTCTCAAAAATAGACCATATATTATGCCATAGGGCAACCCTCAGTAAATATAAAGGGGTGGAGATAATACCAGGCATTTTATCTGATCATAATGGAATGAAACTGGAAATCAATGATAAAAGAAGGAAGGAAAAATCCTACATCACATGGAAAATGAACAATATGTTACTGAATGATCAATGGGTTACAGAAGACATAAACGAGGAAATCAAAAAATTCTTAGAGATAAAAGAAAATACAGACACAACATATCGGAATCTATGGGACACAATGAAAGCAGTTTTAAGAGGAAAATTCATCGCCTGGTGGTCATTCCTCAAAAAAAGAAAAAACCAACAAATAAATGAGCTCACACTTCATCTCAAAGCCCTAGAAAAGGAAGAGCAAAACAACAGCAAATGTAGCAGAAGGCAAGAAATAATTAAAATCAGAGCAGAAATCAATGAAATTGAAACAAAAGAAACTATTGAAAAAATTAACAAAACTAAAAGTTGGTTCTTCGAAAAAATAAATAAGATCGACAGACCTTTAGCCATGCTAACGAAGAGAAGAAGAGAGAGAACTCAAATTACTAACATACAGGATGAAAAAGGCAATATCACAACAGATGCTACAGAAATACAGAAGACAATTAGAAATTATTTTGAAAACCTATATTCCAATAAAATAGAAGATAGTGAAGACATCAATAAATTTCTTAAGTCTTATGATTTGCCCAGACTGAGTCAGGAGGATACCCACAATTTAAACAGACCAATATCA
Source organism: Urocitellus parryii (assembly GCF_045843805.1). Lineage (NCBI taxonomy): Eukaryota > Metazoa > Chordata > Mammalia > Rodentia > Sciuridae > Urocitellus > Urocitellus parryii. The sequence goes on from NC_135539.1 coordinate 82,527,529, forward strand.
ATGGATGAAATTGAAGAAGCAATCAAAAGACTACCAACCAAGAAAAGCCCAGGACCGGATGGGTATACAGCGGAGTTTTACAAAACCTTTAAAGAAGAATTAATACCAATACTTTTCAAGTTATTTCAGGAAATAGAAAAAGAGGGAACTCTTCCAAATTCATTCTTTGAGGCCAACATCACCCTGATTCCGAAACCAGACAAAGACACCTCAAAGAAAGAAAACTACAGACCAATATCTATAATGAACCTAGATGCAAAAATCCTCAATAAAATTCTGGCGAATCGAATACAAAAACACATAAAAAAAATTGTGCACCATGATCAAGTAGGATTCATCCTTGGGATGCAAGGATGGTTCAATATATGGAAATCAATAAATGTTATTCACCACATCAATAGACTTAAAGATAAGAACCATATGATCATCTCGATAGACGCAGAGAAAGCATTCGACAAAGTACAGCATCCCTTTATGTTCAAAACATTAGAAAAACTAGGGATAACAGGAACTTACCTTGACATTGTAAAAGCTATCTATGCTAAGCCTCAGGCTAGCATCATTCTGAATGGACAAAAGTTAAAGGCATTCCCTCTAAAATCTGGAACAAGACAGGGATGCCCTCTATCACCACTTCTATTCAATATAGTTCTTGAAACACTGGCCAGAGCAATTAGACAAACGAAAGAAATTAAAGGCATAAAAATAGGAAAAGAAGAACTTAAATTATCACTATTTGCTGATTACATGATTCTATACCTAGAAGACCCAAAAGGGTCTACAAAGAAACTACTAGAACTAATAAATGAATTCAGCAAAGTGACAGGATATAAAATCAACACGCATAAATCAAAGGCATTTCTGTATATCAGCAACAAAACTTCTGAAACGGAAATGAGGAAAAACACTCCATTCACAATATCCTCAAAAAAAAAAAAATACTTGGGAATCAACCTAACAAAAGAGGTGAAAGATTTATACAATGAAAACTACAGAACCCTAAAGAGAGAAGTAGAAGAAGATCTTAGAAGATGGAAAAATATACCCTGTTCATGGATAGGCAGAACTAACATTATCAAAATGGCGATATTACCAAAAGCTCTCTATAGGTTTAATGCAATGCCAATCAAAATCCCAACGGCATTTCTTGTAGAAATAGATAAAGCAATCATGAAATTCATATGGAAAAATAAAAGACCCAGAATATCAAAAGCAATTCTAAGCAGGAAGTGTGAATCAGGCGGTATAGCGATACCAGATTTCAAACTATATTACAGAGCAATAGTGACAAAAACAGCATGGTACTGGTACCAAAACAGGCGGGTGGACCAATGGTATAGAATAGAGGACACAGAGACTAATCCACAAAGTTACAACTATCTTATATTTGATAAAGGGGCTAAAAGCATGCAATGGAGGAAGGATAGCATCTTCAACAAATGGTGTTGGGAAAACTGGAAATCCATATGCAACAAAATGAAACTGAATCCCTTTCTCTCGCCATGCACAAAAGTTAACTCAAAATGGATCAAGGAGCTTGATATCAAATCAGAGACTCTGCGTCTGATAGAAGAAAAAGTTGGCTCCGATCTACATATTGTGGGGTCGGGCTCCAAATTCCTTAATAGGACACCCATAGCACAAGAGTTAACAACAAGAATCAACAAATGGGACTTACTTAAACTAAAAAGCTTTTTCTCAGCAAGAGAAACAATAAGAGAGGTAAATAGGGAGCCTACATCATGGGAACAAATTTTTACTCCTCACACTTCAGATAGAGCCTTAATATCCAGAGTATACAAAGAACTCAAAAAATTAGACAATAAGATAACAAATAACCCAATCAACAAATGGGCCAAGGACCTGAACAGACACTTCTCAGAGGAGGATATACAATCAATCAACAAGTACATGAAAAAATGCTCACCATCTCTAGCAGTCAGAGAAATGCAAATCAAAACCACCCTAAGATACCATCTCACTCCAGTAAGATTGGCAGCCACTAGGAAGTCAAACAACAACAAGTGCTGGCGAGGATGTGGAGAAAAGGGTACTCTTGTACATTGCTGGTGGGACTGCAAATTGGTGCGGCCAATTTGGAAAGCAGTTTGGAGATTCCTGGGAAAGCTGGGAATGGAACCACCATTTGACCCTGCTATTGCCCTTCTCGGACTATTCCCTGAAGACCTTAAAAGAGCATGCTACAGAGATGCTGCCACATCGATGTTCATAGCAGCACAATTCACAATAGCTAGACTGTGGAACCAACCCAGATGCCCTTCAATAGATGAATGGATAAAAAAAATGTGGCATCTATACACAATGGAGTACTATGCAGCAATAAAAAATGACAAAATCATAGAATTTGCAGGGAAATGGATGGCACTAGAGCAGATTATGCTTAGTGAAGCTAGTCAATCCCTAAAAAACAAATACCAAATGTCTTCTTTGATATAATGAGAGCAACTATGAACAGAGCAGGGAGGAAGAGCAGGAAGAAAAGATTAACATTAAACAGAGACATGAGATGGGAAGGAAAGGGAGAGAAAAGGGAAATTGCATGGAAATGAAGGGAGACCCTCATTGTTATACAAAATTACATATAAGAGGTTGTGAGGGGAATGGGGAAAAACAAGGAGAGAAATGAATTACAGTAGATGGGGTAGAGAGAGAAGATGTGAGGGAAGGGGAGGGGGGATAGTAAGGGATAGGAAAGGTAGCAGAATACAACAATTACTAATTGGGCATTATGTAAAATTGTGGACGTGTAACCGACGTGATTCTGCAATCTGCATTTGGGGTAAAATTGGGAGTTCATAACCCACTTCAATCTAATGTATGAAATATGATATGTCAAGAGCTTTGTAATGTTGTGAACAACCAATAAAAAAAAATAATATGTTCTTTAAAAAAAAAAGAAACTAATGAGGGAAAGGAACGGGCATACAGCTGGTATCTACTGACAGTTAATAAGGACTGGGGGAAAACAGTATAGAATGCATCTTAAAATATAAAAAGATGGGTCACTTCTAGATTTGGAGAAGAGAAGGTTGTTGAAATTTTTAAGTTTTCTATAAAAGCTCATTTAGATTATCTAGGGGCTGGGGTTGGGGCTCAGTGGTAGGGTGTCAGGCACTGGGTTCAATCCTCAGCCCCGTATTAAAAAATAAACACAGACTCTCTAAACATTAGGGCCCTCATTTGCCACATGTGGACACCTGACAACTGTTTTCACTGACATAAAGCAAAGGTGAGATACACTGTTAACTAGTGACAAGTGCTTATGTGAAAAGCCAAAACCCTGGAGACCCACTGTCTCTCAGCTGGTTGCTCGTGCTAAGGAAGACTATCAGGGCAGGAAGGGCCAGGTCCCCACCACTGTGGTAACCACTCTTTATCAGGGCCTGCTGTGCACCAGCTCTGTGCAGAGAACTCGTCCTGAACCATCCTGGAGCCTGGGTCTCTGAGGGGTGGGGGTCTTCAAATCCCTGCAATCTAACTGCCCAGAGGCCCACTTGATCCAGGGGTTCAAGACCGGTCTGAACAGGTTGGGGATGGAGCTCTGCCTACCATGCACATTGTCCTGAGAGTGGCCCCTGGGGGAGGGAGAAACCTGAACAACATAGTGTCCCTTGAGAAGGAGGGCGGGGTGGGGGAGGGAGAGGAGGGGGACACTGATACCTCAGGTTCCACACTCAGCGACAGATAACAGGGACAGCCTTCCCTGGGAGCATTCCCTCCCCTCCCCTCCCCTCCCCGACTCTTCACCCTTTCTCATACCTATATTTTTACATCATACTTTGAAGAAGAGTTTAAGAGCCAAGCATGTTCATCCACAGGGAGGTCAAGGTTATTTAGAATAGTAAGAAACAGTTAGTGTCCAGTAGTGGAACTCTTACCTTTGGGGCTGGCAGGCTGTAAATGCCAGTCAATTAACATTTAACTGGATTGGAACAAGGTTCAAAATTCACAAAGGTCATAATTTGTTGAGTCTAGAAGTAGCTCTAGTCAGGATGTTGGCAGTGGATCACAGTGGACTTAATGGTCTCCCTGCAGGGGAGGTGCCCTTTTATCTTGCACACCCTGGCGTCTCGGGAGCTCTTACTGCGTTGGCGTTTCCCTCCCATTCTCCAGGACCCCGTTAGCTCCTGGCTGCATCGTAATGATGCTCCCAAGGACAACTAGTCATTGAGTTGGTTCAACAAATAGTAAAAATTTTATATTTAGATAGCAAAGTATTGTGGTTCTGAAATAGAATAAGCCTATCCTAGGTGTCTATAAATTATCAGTGTTGGAGTCTGTGAAATACCAAGAGGTGTCCAAGTAGTCTCCCACTTCTGTCGTGATGCTTAGTAAGGATGAAAAGTCATGCCTTTTTTTGCATGTGGTTTCACATGTGGTTACTATTAAAATGCCAGTTCTGGCTTTGATGATCATTGGATTGGGGCGAACACACACCACAGTATTTGTTAGGTTAGTTTTATGGTATGAGCTGGAACTAATGAGTAATTATTTTTATCTACCAAGAAATGGACCCAAGGGCTTTTGGTGGGTGTTTGATCTCTGCACCAAAGGAGAAATCAACATGATTTCATTCTTCTCTCCTTAAGGAGACATCAAGTTGGCGGCAGCATGGGAGGGTCTCATGGACAAATTGGGTGGATATTGGCAAATAAATCACACTGGGCCTCAATTCTGTCTTCAAGCTATGTGAAAAAGAATAAGCTCTTCTATATTAAAAGACCTGAGTTAAAATTTAGTGTAGATTTTTACATGAATTTGAATCGTGATTCTGAAGAGATAAGACACAGCAAATATACAAGTGTCACTTCACAGACCTAATTTTTTAAAAAAATCACCATCCTACTCTGCATTCAGTTCTATGTGGAGGTTAGTTTTAGGTGGCAGGTGCCAAATTAATTGAGGTCACCAGAAAGTCATCCTTGAAAAACTGGCGATGAGTACCAAAGCTTCCGGGCATGTGTCCTATCACTGCTCCTCAAAGGGTATGAACAACCAGGGTTTTGTCAATTGTTGCTTCATATTTAAACCCAGGAGTAATGCTTCAGTTTACTGGGCACACTAGGGAAATGAAGTCTTCCAATTTGGGGACTGTTTTGCATATTATATAATGAAGGCTTACTGCTTTCATGCCCAGATATTTTCCTTTAGCCTTTTGTGTGATAGCACTGTAAAACTCTCAGGCCTCCATTAGCAGGGTCAGCTGAATGGTCACTGCTGCTGCTTTAGCCAGGGCATCGGTAGCAATGCCTTACTTGGGGGCCCGCTGGGTGCTGGCTTCTGTCTTCACTTGCTTTTCCAGTGGTATCTGGTTCTAGCTGCATCTTCTCTCTTTCCTTGATAACCATCTGTTGCTATCATTCGTCACTCCTCTCTAGTCCCTTGTTCACCCAAGTGCCCTCCACCCTGCCCATGTCCCTTATTTTAACCCCTATAGGCTGCACAGGGCTTCAAAGGGCAAGAATTAAATAAAAACCAGACCTGGGTTAAGGCCAGGGGCCTTGTCCATGGAAAGTAGCAAGCTTTTGCGAAAAGTGGCTCAGATACTGACTTCTGGGGGTTGGGGTAGACTTAGGCTCTGTTCCAGCTGAAGACTGTGAGAGAGCAGAAGTCTCAACCTCACCCTCTCGTAGGATGCTCAGCACTCAATGTCTGCACTACACAGGGATGCATTTTGCAGGCCCCAGAGGCAGCCTGCTGCCCAGACCTTGAATTCCATTTACTCCTGGGTGATCCTGTGATGCTCCCAACCACTTATGTATAATAAGAAAATAACAGGGCCTTATGTGCAGGGCTGTCATTCACATTAGTGCCTGGTACCTGGAAGGTGCCCAATTAGTGCTTATATGTACCACAGAATAAAATAAATCTCTCTTAAGGCACAACCCTCATTCAAATACAAAATTTGCAGATCTGCTTTTGCCAATTTGCATGAAGAACAAAGCCACTAAATCCACATTTCTCACTTATTTGTTTTTGGAAAACAAGATTAACAAGAAAACAAGCAGGCCAGACACCATGGGAGGAGGGGCTGAGACCTCAACTTGAATCGCACAGTTCCTGCTCTCAAGAGCAGCACAGGCAAGCCCACCACACACCATTGTGTTACTCATTGTGGTGAGAAGTTCAGCCTCCCTGAAAGGCTCCTGTTTCATTCTGAGACGACAGCTTGATTAAAGTTTATCTATTAATTAAGAATGACCCTGACCCATAAAAGAACTTGATAGCTATTCCTAAACAAATTTGCTTATTCATTTTTATTTTAGCTAACATGTCAGTGTGGAGGATGTTAGTCCTTTAAAAGTTTAAATATATATATTTTAATTAGAAAAGAATAATATGTCCTGGGGATTGATGGGCTCGGGCTCAGTGGTAGTGCATTTGCCTAGTGTACCTGAGGCCCAGGGTCCAATCCCTAGCACAGAAAGAAAAGGAGGGACAATCTTTAAAGTGTCTTAGGCTAGAGACACAAAAGCAGAAAAGGGGAAGGAATGGGGACAACTCATGACTTAATGCTGTAATGCTCGTTTGGCTGCCACTGCTGGGGGAGGAGAAGGAATGGAGGTGGCTGTAGCCCAGTGGGTCCCTCCCATGCTGACATCTCATGGGTGGGAGAGGGTGGGTCTGCGGGAATGCTGACAGCAGCCCAGTCCTAAGCCTTCCCAATTTAGAACCTGCTGTCCCCTTCCAAAGCAAAGGAGAAAAACACTCCTTGAAGACTTGAGAGGTTTCGTTAGGATGCCTTTCCCTGCAGTTTGCCATGGCATGGAGAGTCGCTCTGCTCTGCAGTGCAGATTTTAAAAGTCTATGATGGGCTTTCCCTCTCCCCAAACCCTTGCCCTTTTCCTTTCCAACCTGGGCCCTGCAGAAGGATTCCTGCAAAGAAGGGAGGCCGAGAAGATGGGTCATTCTGCCACCAACAAGGTGTTGAACCAAGAATTCACCAGCAACTTTCACAGCGTGTCCATGATGTGGCCTTCAAGAAGCAAGCCTCTGAACACTCAGAGGCTGGGAAATTCCCTTGGAGGAGACGGAGATTCCAGATGGTTGCACTGGTATTGGGCTCAACAGAGCTGCTTGGCCCAGAGGAACCAGGCCGTCCCGTACTGTACCTGTGTGCAGTTGTCCAGAGGACAGTGAGGACAGAGCAGGGCCAACAAGCCCTGCCCTTGGTTACTCATGTGCCCATTACTGCTCTCAAAATGCTGTGATGGTTAAAGTTATCAAGCCACACACACAACAGTTCATGACAGACACATTCTCAACTGAGCCATGCTAGCTGTTGCTGCAGCCCCGGTGGCTTTACAGTGGATCATGTACCTGAAAGGGGTTCTCCAGTGCTGTCCGGAAGGCCATTTTCTTCTCCCTAAAAACCAAAAAGTGACTGTCATTAAAATCACGAGCACATGTGAACGGCGCTATCGTCAACTTTCTTCTTCAGTTGAATTTCTACCAAGACTTGTGAATGGGATGAATGTTTAGAAGGGCACTTCAATGGGATGTAGGGGTGTGGAGAGCTGAGCTGTGCGGCTCTCTCTGAAATCTAACCTTCTCAAGGGAGCAGCTTTTGTTTATTTGCTCCCTGGCTGAGTCCCAGTGCCCAGAACAGATCTGCTGGAGGAGAGCTGTGTAACTGTTCATTAGATGCATTAAGGTCCTGTTTAAAACAAATGATGATGCGCATAATGATGTGCTACCTTTTAATTTTTACTTCATATTATGGCTTATTTCTCTTTCTGCTTTGTGATGGGCTGGGTTTTGCCTAGATTACAATTATTTTATCTATTATATCGATTTTTAAAGGTACCTATTGCAAAGCAGTTGAAATGAACTGGGAAAAAGCAGTGTCTAGGTCCTGGGAGGGGTGACGGCACTTTTGCCCGTCCAACTGGGGTTCCTGCTTACAACCAAGGCCATGCCATGTGCACCCGGCAGGAGGGACCTGCTGGGATCTTCCTGGAGTGGCGTGTGTCTTCCAAGGCGAGGCCCATCCCAGCACACCTCCTTTTCTGTGACTGCACCTTCATGTACCTGAAGCCTCCCTGGCAGCCAGTGTGGCCCCATCCATGCTACACAGAGGAAGCAGTGGAGTGGCCTCCACAGCTGTCTTCTACAGCTTCAGCTGCTCACCCCCCACCTGGCCTCCACCCATCCTGTGGTCAGGGCTGCTGGATTGGCACAGCCTGATGGGGCCTCTAATCCTCAGGTCTCTGAGAACTTTGCTCTTAAGGAAGTGCTAACTCCACCGTGTCATGAACTCTTTCTTTTCATCTCTGCCTCCCACCAAGGCCCCCCCCCCTCCTGCTTGCTCCGCAGTGTGGTCACATTTGTCTAATCCCCTCCCCCCCCAGCTAGAATTACTAGCTGAGAATTTCCCCCTGGGAGTCTACACAGTTCTCACTCTGGTGTGAGTCCTCTTCCTGGCACTCACTGTCACAGTGGAAACAACAACAAAAGCATGAGGTTGTACTTTGTTCTCACATTTCCTTCACTCAGGGAGGTATGTGTGTGTGCGAGAGAAATAGAGAGAGGGGAAGCAGCACAGGAGTCCTTTGCAGGAACAGAAGTGTCTCTTTGAACAATTGTGTACATTCACAACCTCAGGAGGCCCCGACGCCAGGGCTTGTTCCCGGGGACCTGGCTCTCCTGTGTGCGCTCCAGCAGGCCGGGCAGGTCTGCTCACGCTCTCTTCAGCACTGGCAGCTCTGCCTCTTGCCCTGGAACCTGGGCTGTGGGAACGGGAACTTCAGGTCACGTGCAGACACACAGATGTTAGAACTTGACAGTTTAAATGGTATGAGGTCCCTGCTAAAACGCATGTTTTCCAGAAGTGAAAGCTACATTACAAAGCATGTTTGCCTTGATTTTTCGTAATCCAGAGAGAACTTTTCTGAAGTCAATGTTTGGCCACCACCATCCCTGTGATGTAAACAAGGAACATGGCCCAGGAGGGCCCTGAAGGGTGATGAGGACAGGATTTAGATCGACGTCTGGACCCTGTTCTTGGCTCTGATTATTTGGTTGTGCCACTTCACAGGTTAATTGTCAAGAGTGATAGCTGGATCTTGGCCAAAACCACAGCAGTGCCTCATTCTCTACCCCGTGTTAATCACGAGCACTGCTGTCAATGTTCACGTGAACCCACGTCAGTCACCGAGCATGAGATGTTCAAATCCCATGTTGGAACCGTACTCCAAAGTAAGGACCTGGGCCCTGCCCTGAAGGGAGGCACGGGCGCCACCAGAGGGAAGAGGTTTCTGCCAGCTGAAGAATCAGAGGCTGTCTCTGGGGCACAGAGGTGTCTGAGATGGGGCCTGGAGGTGGGCACGCCAGAGGCCGGCGGGAGCCGGAGAGGCCATGGAAAACATGGGCACCTCTGGGGCGCAGTGTGTCAAGCAAGGGCAAGGAGGGGGAAAGAGGGGACAGGAAGTGGACTGCAGCCCTTCCAGGGGCTGGACTTCATTTCACAGACACAGGGAGTCACGGAAGCTCTCCTCAGAGGCAGGGTGTCCTCAGAGCTGTCTAGGATTAGTGCAGGAAATGCCCACCTGGCTGCAGGACTCAGGGGGGTAGGGACAGGCCAGGGGAGGGGAGGGGAAGCACAGATGAGGCTTGGATGGATGCCCTCACCTGGGAGGGCTGCGGATAAAGCAAGAGCTGCCACAGAGACAGTCACTGAGGGCAGGGCCAAGGAGGTGGAAAGAGGAACAGGATTTGGAGAGGTCGTGGACAACGCAGGAAGTCAGGCTCCCTTTTGTCTGAGATGCTGGTGGGGTTTCTGGGAGAAGCCCCCAGACAGAAGATGGAAATAAGGTGTTGAGGTAGTCGTGGGAGAAAAGACTGGAAGTGGGTGGGCATGAGCCGAGGGCACTGAAAAGCCTACGTTTGGGTGGCAGAGGCAGAAATGAGGAGCAAGAGGAGAAAGGTCAGAGAAGGGACAAGAAGCAGAAGGTGCTAGCACCCAGTGCAGGAAGGCACCAGGCTCTGAAGGTCAGGAGCAGACAAGACTTGGAGGCGGGGAGTGGTGCCCAGTGCCCTAGAGAGCAGTACCAGCAGAGGGCAGAGGGAAGGCAGCTCCCCAGAGGATCAGGAAGGCTAGGAGAGCTGCCCACAGCCACCCAGCCCTTTAGCCTGCCCAGGCCTCGGTTTAGATGGCACTTCCTCAGGTGCCTTCTCCCACCCCCAGTCTGGGTTTGTGCCCTGGGTGTCCCCCAAGCACAGCAAGTACCTCATGCTTACTGTGCTTTGGGGATAGCACAGGTCTGAGCCAGTTAACACCCTGTATCTGTGGAGGGAGGGAGGGCCAAGGTCACCGGCAGATGCTGTTGGCACTGTCCAGGCCAGGGCACAGGCTGCAGTTCAGCATGGTGCTCTCTCTGCCCCTCCCATCCTGTCACCCTGCCCCAGGGCCTCATCTCCACAAGTTTCCTATGGTCCCATTGTATTCCTGTCCACAGACCTGCTGGCTAGTTCTGCCTGCCAGTGAGGGCCACTGGCTAATCCTCAGCTCTCCCAGGCTTGCTCTGAATGGATCTGAAGGCTGAGACAGGAGGATCTCAGGTTCAAGGCCAGCCTCAGTAACTGAGCGAGGTCCTAAGCTACTAAGTTATCTAAAGGGAAGGCGGGGTGCTCTGCAGGGCCACATGGCCTGGTGAGATGCTCAAACACTGTCCAGGAAGTCAGAGGGACTCTGTGAGTGGCATTTACACATGGGAAAGAAGAGGGGAGAGCTGCACTTGCAAATTACAGAAATCGGTGATTTTTTTAAAATATTTTTTTTAATATTTATTTCTTTTTAGTTATTGGCAGACACAACATCTTTGTTTGTATGTGGTGCTGAGGATCGAACCCGGGCCGCACGCATGCCAGGCGAGCGCGCTACCGCTTGAGCCACATCCCCAGCCCCAAATCTGTGATTTTAAATGTGTATAAATTAATTTAAACCAAATAGGCATTGGCATGGATCGAATATGGTTTGTCCCCAAGGATTCATGTGCTAGAAGCTTGGGTCCCCAGTGTGGCAATGTTGAGAGGTAGTGGGACCAGTGGAAGTCGTTAGGGTACGAGGACCCTGCTCAGAGGGATTAATTCGTTCTCTGAGACCCTGGTTACAGTCTCTTGAGGGGGTTGTTATGAAAGAGCCCTCCAGCTCTCTGGCTTCCTGTCTTGCCATGTGATCTTCCCTCTCTCATGTATTCTGCCAGGATACTATGAGGTCCTTCTAGTTTCTTGGAACAAGGGAATCATCCAACCTTGGACTTTCATCCTTCAAAACTGTTGGCAACATATACCTCTTTTCTTTATAAAGTATCCAGTCTCAGGTATTTATTATAGCAATTGGAAACAGACTAATATTCATACGCATTTGGAAAGTTTGTCTACCACCCTGAAACATGTTAACTTTTCTCAACTCTAGCTGGGAAGAGATTCTCATTTAATTGGTGTATTGTGGGACCCAGGTAAGAGTTATTTTTTGAAAATCATAATAAGTTTTAGTGTACTGCAGGGGTGAACACCAATATTTTATTTATTCAAATAGGCTAAGAAAAACCCCATTTTACAAAACCTTCTCATTGTGGATATAACAGAATTATTTTAGTACTGGGCAAAATGTGTTAACTACTGCCAAGAATTCTTTCAACAGAGAGAAAATTGGCAAGGTTTCAGGAATTTTGTCCTCTGTTTGGTTTATAAGCTGATAGGTCCCGTTTTTACTCAGGGAGCTGAGAACTCTGTGTGCTGTAGAACAGCTGCCTGTAAAGATTTACACTAAGATTTCATACCAGACTCTAAGCAGAGAAAGTCTGGGGCCCAGAGCATGGCCTGGGAAAGGCTCTCAACTCGGAGCTCAGCATGTAGCCCACCTGGGGATGGAATGACATGATTGGGTACTGACATTAATAGGGAAGTCCTGTTAAATAAGATTCACAGGAAGCCATCGATTTGAACTGCACTCCTGCACTAGGCCCTAACCAACCAACCCAAAATGGAGTCACTCATGCTAGGAACCCACATCACCAAAGTAAAACCTAAGCTGCTTACTCCTAAGACCCGACTTCCTCCAGAACCAGGAGAGAGATCTCCAAACAGGCCAGTTAGAAAAAAAAAAAAAAAAAAAAGATTTGCAAGAACTGATCCAAAGGGGCCCAGTCCACCTGAGCTGGCAGATAAGGGAGTCCCTTCTGCTCCAACCCCAACAAGGAAAGTGATCTGAGACAACCTCATGACAACCCATCCACCTTTTGCACTGTGCTGTTCCTTTCTTCCTGCTCAAGCTGCTTTTAAAAAACCAAATTCTCTGCCGCGCCCACTGGAGCTCCTCTGTTTTGCAGACTGAATGCTGCCCAGTTCATGAACCAACAATAAAAGCCGATTAGGGTCGGGGGCGTTGCTCAGTGGCAGAGCGATTCCCTTGCATGTGTTGAGGGGCAAGGAAGGCCCTGGGTTTGACTCCCAGCACGACCAAACTAAAATGCTAAAAAGATCTTTCAAACAAAACACATTGAAATCTTGGTCTTTGCTGGTCCCCATGGGTACTCAGAAGCTAGTTTTCTACAAAACCTATCTTTCAGGATAGTCCAGTTTGGTCTTTAAATATGTATGCTTAGGCTAATTAATAAAGAGTTCATTTTTTGTTCTCTATTTTTTCCCTTAACCTCTTTGAATAAGGAATGCTTCATGACCCTGTGTGTCATCCTGTGCAGGGGCCACACCCATCGTCTCTGTATCGGTCCAATTCCAGTATATATGAGCGGCCAAAGTAGCACTAAAGAGCCTGTCTTTATCATTCTGCAATCTGAGGGGAAAAGAACTGAATGTGAAAGCACACCTTACGTTGCTTAAACTGACAGAGCCAAAGCCTGGCTGGAGCCACAATGGACACCAAAATCAAGCTGCCACTGCCGGCAATGGCAACCTCCACTGCAGTTCAAGAACCTGAAAAGGGGCTGGGTGTGGCTCAGTGGCAGAGCGCTTTCCTTGAATGTGGGAAGCACTGGGTTGGATCCTCAGCACCACATAAAAAATAAGTAAAAGTATGTATCCGTCTAAAACTAAAAATATTTTTTAAAAAAAGAACCCGAAAAGATTCTAAAAGCAGAGCTTTTCTAACAAGGGTTTAGACTATGCAAAACCTTCTTGTGTCACCTGGCCATTGAAAGCCAAGTAGCTTTGAGTGGTGAGAATTCCCAAGGCAGACCAATTACCTGCGTGACTCTGCCGAACAATTACCAACCTCTACCTCTAAATACTCCTACTACACTGTGAACCTCCTTCTAAGAAAACCAATTTATACTCAGTTATTTTTCTGCAAATTAATTGCTATAATTGCAACAACAGCATCCATTTTTACTTTTTGTTGAAATATACCTATAGAAAAATGGACGTGTGTTCACTTATCAAAGTATATTCAGGAAACTGGCTTTCAGAAATGTAGTTAATTTGAGATATATTTACTGAGCACCTACTCAGTGTAAAAAACATTCTCAGCCCTGGCAATGTAGAGACTGAGGCCTGCTGCCTCGGGATTGAAATCCAGGAATGGAACAAAGACAGGCGTGAATACTGATATCACAGGAACCAAGTGTCGAAAGGCACAGACAGAATAAAGACAGCACAAAAGTGGGCAGGGAGTCAGGGGAGACCTCGGGTTGGGGTGTTCCACTGAGGATGAAGAACTAAATGGGAAGAATGCACATCTGAGAGCCCTGACAGGTCACTGGGCATGTTTACCTCTTTCCTCCAGCAGGAGTTGAAGTGGGGGTCAAGGACCACAGTGCCTCTGCCACCCAGCAGGGCACGCCTCTGCTATGGTTCAAAGATGAAAGATCAACAGGCTTTCCCTTTGTGTGTGAAGCACACTGGATCACTGTTTAGAAATGTCACAAAGGATTGTGCAGGAGACTCTGGTCTGTACACGAAAATGGAGGTAGACCGCAGGGTGCGGTACTGCAGAGGCAGAGCTTTCGCAGGCGTCTGTTCCTTTCCCAATCCCCGGCGACAGGAGGCAAGTGATGCCAGGCGTAGGGGTGACGGAAGGCGGTGTTAACACTCTCCCTGCTCTGCACTCTTCCTGTGGTGCCATGTGTCACTGTATGAAAAGCGCTCTGAGCCTTAATACCATGGGTGGTTTATTCTAAGACTTTATTTCTAATTTGAAAAAAAAAACAAAAAAACCAAAAACTACTCAAAATCATGCTTTTTTTTTTTTTTTTTTGGTACTGGGGATTGAACTCAGGGACACTCGACCACTGAGCCACATCCCCAGCCCTTTTTTGTATTTTATTTACAGACGAGTCTTACTGAGTTGTTCAGTGCCTCACTGAATCCCTGAGGCTGGCTTTGAACTTGAGAATCTCCGGTCTCAGCCTCCCTAGCTGCTGGAATTATAGGATGCACTATAGTGCCTAGCTTTTTTTTTTTTTTTTTTTAAACAAAGCAAAAAGAGATACAAAAATTCTTTTTGGTCAATCTCTCATCCCATCCTGCAATTCCACCTAGCCCTGACAGGTTACTGGTGACAGTCTACACACATCCTTTCCAATCCCTGAGTCACCTTAGTGACATATGGCCAAAGTCACCATCTGCAGAGACATTTTTAAGTCCTAAACCATATTGGTCTACAAACGGTTTCATCTGTTTAACAATATATCACACACAGTTTTCAAAGGCAGCCGTCTCTCTCCTTAATGTTTAATAACGTTGCAGCGTCCACTCAACCAGTTCCTGCCAGTGGGCCTGGAAGAGATCCACAGCACTCCTGTCATGAGAGTTGCAACGGTCTTGACCTCTCTTTGATTTCTGTAATTTGTCCCCACTGGGAGACTGCTAGATCCATTAGCTGTGGGTGCTGCCAAATAATTTTCTAAAAAGTGTGCCAGTTCAGATCCTGAGAAGTGTGAGGGTGGCCATGCCTGACACCTGCCAACTGAAGTCTGAGGGACACTCTAACCCACCGTGAGCTCCAAAGGCATTAGTCAACACAGCCCTGAAGGAGAATGAGGAGAACCCCTGTGTCGAGGCAGTGGAGCTGGTCAGATGGAGAGCCGCTGACTTCACTGGGAACTCTGAAAGCCCCTGTGTGTCCTTGGGAAGCAACTAGGTGCTGAGAAGGAAGCATCACCCTGGGCTTCTCCATGTCTTACCTGTTAAAGTCAAAGCCTTTAACATTAATAGGCCACATCACAATAAGAATACTGTGATTTTCCTTCTAGAATTTTGATTCTGGGAAATTTCATTATAGAAAAATATCCTCTAGGCCCTGAATGGTGACTAAGGTTGGGTAGCAGGGACTCGTCATAGGACCGATGGGAACAGCAACTTATATCCATTATTTTCTCCAGTCAACAGAGGAAGCAGGTGGTCCTGGTCCACCCAAGGCCTAGGACTCAGCAAGGCAGGTTTGCAAGAAACCAGCAAGAGCTGACCGGGGCATGAAGCCAGGTCCACTGAAGTCAGAGGAGGGCTGGGGACAGGGACGAGAGGCTGGGAACAGCAGGAGCCTCTCCACAGGCTATGAATGAGGCCGGGAGGGCAGACACTTGAACACGGGACGTGTGAAGGCTAAACATACCTGCAGAGGGAGGCAGGGGACTGGAAGACACAGGAGGCAAGGCTAGGGTCAGAGAGGGGAGCTTGGAGTCTGGGCTGAAGGACTTGTTCCCAGTGACAGTGTGATCCAAGAGATCATGGCTGTGGATGGTGTGTGCATGAAGAAGAGAAGGATCACAGCAAGCTCACAGCCTGGGACAAATAACTTAGTCTAGAAAGATAAGACACCACACCCTGAGGAAGTGCAGCACCAACAAGCAGAGGTCAGGTTCTCATCTGTTTTGGGCAAAACCTTCCAGGGTTCCCAAAAGGTGGAAGTTCCATGGCTTTTAAAGACCCAAGCCATCTTCACTGTTGTTACTCACAGCTAGTGGTTAGTGTGTCTATCCTAATGTAGCACCCTAGATCCCCTTCTTAGAGGCAGGATGGCCAGCTCTGTAGGCTAATGTGGAAGGCTGGTCCACAAAGAACAGAGGAAACAGGGTTTAAGGCCAAGTTCACAGCACAGAGCAGGTAATCTCCATTCTGTGAAACCAACCCCTTGAGAGTCTTGCTCTCCTCTTAGGTACCCAGATAGCACCATGTCGAGGGCCCTTTCATGGCCTGGCTTAAGAAAGGGCCATCTGTTTGGACTGGCAGATTAGCTGAATGGTTAAGTGAGTCCCTCTCATCAGAGTTAAAGATACCAAGTGTATGTCCCAGGGCAAGTTTATAGTTACCTGGTAGCACCGGCTCTTCATTGTATGTACTCCATATCAGAGGTAAAGAAAGGAATTAAAAACAAACCAGAGCTATCTGATCTTTCCCTTAGAGAAAAAAGCTAAAGGACTCACCAATCAATTAAACAGATCCTGTTAGAGCTTGCCAGGATTGCTGAATACCAAGAGGAGCAGGTAGGGGCCTGCCAGGTGACTCATGTCAGACACCAGCTACGCAGTGCTGGCTGGGCCAGTGCCCTGTTATTATCACGCACATAATTGCTTCCAGTTTGCAGAGTCTGGTGGGCCACTGCTCTGCCGAGGCAATGAAGCTGTTGGACGGAATTCTGCCCACTGTAAAGAAAGGCAGAACGACCCCTCCATTTACCGATTCTGCTCTAGAACCATTCACGCATGCTATTCTGCAGTCTGATATCAATCACCAGAATGGTGGAAAAGCCTACTATCTCCTTAGATTTAGGCAAGGTGACCTTGGTAACACTGACTGTTAACAACTCTGGGAGTGGGGGGTGGTGCTGAACAAAGTCACAGACTCCAATTCTGCCCATTATCAACTGCCTCAGGTTCCCTCCTCCGTAAGTAAGAGAGTCAAAAGAATGACTTCTTAGGTCCTCATTGGCTGCCTTAGTCTGTTTTCTGTTGCTATAACTGAATACCAAGGATTGAGAAATTCATAAAGAAAAGAAGTTTGGCTTATAGTTCTGGAGGCTGGGAAGTTCAAGGTGGAGGGCCCTTTCTGCACCACAGAAAGGGACTGAGTAGGTGGGAGGAGAGAGAAATATAGGGCAGCCTTGCTTTATAAGAACTTGCTCTTAGGGCTGGGATTGTGGCTCAACGGTAGAGTGCTCACCTAGCACAGGTGGGACCCGGGTTCGATCCTCAGCACCACATAAAAATAAAGGCATTGTGTTGTGTCCATCTACACCTAAAAAATAAAATATTAAAAAACAAAAGAACTTGCTCTTGCAATCATCAACTCACTCTGAGAGAATGATATAATCTATTCATGTGGGCACTGCCTCCATGAACTGATCACCTTTTATAGACCCCCCCACCTCTTTTTAAAATATTTATTTATTTATTTAAAAATTGTTTTGGTACCAGGGATTGAACTCAGGGGTGCTCAACCACTGAGCCACATAATCAACCTATTTTTATTTTTTTTTATTTTGAGACAGGTCTTGCTAAGTTGCTTAGGGCCTCTCTAAGTTGCCAAGGCTGGCTTTGAATTTGCAATTCTCTTGCCTCAGCCTCTCAAGCCTTTGGGATTACAACTGTGCCATCGCACCAGTCCCCCTACCTCTTAATACTGCCACACTGGGGACAAATTTTTCAAAACACAAATCCAAGAACCCATTCAAACCAAGGCAAATTCTAAAGAGGTCAACTTGTCAAACTGGGTGTGTGGGCCCAGACCCACTTTCTAAACTGTACAGTTAGCAACGCTAAGCCACCCTCCAATTTACCACTGGCCAGTGCTCAGCTTAGGGTAAGGTTCAATAGAGAGGGCTATGCCTCTTTATGTCAAGGTGTGCAGGGAGCTAGGAAGAAGTGGGGAATCCTGGATTCCCAAAGGAAGGTATGGTGGTGGGAGGGGTCAAAGCCACAGGGGAATCCTACTAAGATACAACAAAATATGTATCCTTGGAAATACAAGACTTTGGTGAAAAAAAAAAAGATATGAAATTAGTTCCCATTTCTTGAGCAGCTATTTAAGCATCATTTATCAATTAAGACAGTTTTCTGGCAAACGATGGACTGAAAACTTCTGTGTCGGCCACCATATTGTAATACCAGACAAGCAAGCTTGGGCTTCCATGGTCCCTAGCCCTCCACTTATTTTGAATAACATAAAGCAGAACTTTATTTTTAAAAGACTTATTTACTTATTTTTTAGAATATAATTGTAAGATTTTTAATATTTAAAAGACATTTAATTTCAAACAAATTAATTACTTACTGCTGTGGTTTTCCTATTTGGTAACTTTTTTTTTTTTTTTAATGAGAAATGGATGTAGGGCCCTTTGGCTTGCTTCATGGAAGAAGGAACCGACAGTCTGGGCCTGGGTCTCTTCTGTAAATACCAACATCAATGTGGCCTAAGGAAGCAGACAGCCTTACCAGGGCTGACTGGCAGGGACCAAGACTCCAGTATTCACCTAAGCAATATGCATAACAGTAAAATAAAGAACTGAAACCATCTCATAGTCCCATATCAGGGAAATATGTCATAATCCAGTGGCATAGGCTGCAGCAGAATATGCCAGAAGATGTTTTCCTAGTGTCTGAAGAGTTCTATGGACCCAAGCAGAGGACGGTGGGGTGTCTACATTCTACAGACAGCTGCTATGAGCCCTACCCAAGGGCCTCTTGAGGGGTGCTTGCCAGCAGAGGAGACCAGGTCTCCCTCCACACTGGGTGACCATCGCCTGTGGGTACCCACAGACCCACCCCTTCAGCCACTGTGTGTGCAAGGGAGTGAGAACCTGGCTGCGTCTGCCTGTTGGTGGGATGTTTCCATGGCCAAGAGGACCCTGGAACATGGACAGAGATTTGTCCTCCTGTTCAATTATTTTATTTGGAGGTAGAATCACCTTGGAGGCTTTTAAAAATTACTCCCTCCCTGAGAAGGACAGCTGGGGGCAGAGAAGGAAGGCTGGGTCGCCTGCTCTTGCTGGTGGAAGCTCAGAGCCTCTGCATCTGGCCCACTTCCTTCCCTCTGCCTTGCTGGCCTCTATTCTCAATGGCCACCAGCTGGCCAGCTGTGTGCTCAGGCTATTGCCTCTTCTCCACTGCCCAGTAACGGTATGGACCCACTGTAGGAGAGAGTCCCAGAATACCTACAGTGGGCCAGTCCTGGGTACCTGTGTTTGGAGGTGCCCTACAGCCAGTCCTTGAGCTATGCCTGTCCCCCATGCACAGGTCTCGCCAGCTCAGCTCCACCCTGGGTTTCTGGAGGGAGGAAGCAGGCTCTGTGCATCTTCTGCAAACCTTCTGCTCACACCACCATGGTGCAGCAGGAGAGGCCAAGCTGCCTGAACCAGAGTTGGCACAGCCTGTGATTT
The DNA here is from genome assembly GCF_045843805.1 of Urocitellus parryii. Lineage (NCBI taxonomy): Eukaryota > Metazoa > Chordata > Mammalia > Rodentia > Sciuridae > Urocitellus > Urocitellus parryii. The sequence goes on from NC_135539.1 coordinate 82,546,883, forward strand.
TGCCACACCTACCGCTTCCTCTGCTTTCTTTAAGATTTTCTAAGAGTCCCTTGAGCACAGCTGTTTGTTTCAGATTCCCAATTAAAAACAGCACTCCCCAGGCCCCTCTCTGCTCTATTTTTCTTCACAGCACCTGTTACCATTGGAAATGCTCTGTGCAGTGCAAATCTGCTGCTGATTAATCTCATCTATTCGTTGCATCAGGCATTGATGATATGCTTGATATTTCAAGAGCTTAAAAAGTATTAGTTCATTTCATTACCAAAAAGCTCCGAGTTGATACTTCTGATGAGCCCCCCTGCTTTACAGATAGGAAAATGAAGACACTAAGAGGGTTGGGGGGGCTGTACAGGTCTCAGGGCCAGTGGACAAAGAGTCCTCTTCTCATGCACTAGAATGTCAGGTCCAGTCCTTTTTACCACCATGATCCCAGTGCTGTGAGCAGGAACTAGCACAACCTGAGAATACTGTCATTCACACACCACAGTGAGTACCTACTGTGCAAGCAGGATGGGCACGCGGCCTCCATGACAAGGAGGTGTGTAAACAGTGGGGGCAGTAATGGCAGGGCAGTGCTGTCCAGATGCCAGGTCTCCCAGCCGGTGCTCTGAATCAACACAATCCCAACTAAAATCCCAGCAAGGGCTGGGGATGTGGCTCAAGCATGCCTGGCATGCGTGCGACCCGGGTTCAATCCTCAGCACCACATGCAAACAAAGATGTTGTGTCCGCCAAAAACTAAAAAATAAATATTAAAAAAAATTCTCTCTCTCTTTCTCTCTCTCTCTCTCTCTCTCTCTCTCTCTCCTCACACTCTCTCTTAAAATAAATAAATAAATAAATAAATAAATAAATAAATAAATAAATAAAAAAAATAAAATCCCAGCAAGTTATGCTTTGGGTATGGAGAAACTGATTCTAAAATTCACATGAAGAGATGAAAGACCCAGAGAGCCACCTGAAGGACTGCAGTGCGGGGACTCACACCATCGACTTTCAGACCTACAAAGTCACAGTCGTCCCAACAGAATGGTGCAGGGAAGAACACACAGATTTGTCAGTGGAACAGAAGGGAGAGTCCAGAAGTCGGTTCATACAAGTATGTCAAGTGGTCTTTGACAAAGGAGCGTGGCAAGGCTAGTATTAAAAAAAAAAAAGAAAAAGAAAAAACCAGGTGCTGAAACAACTGGACATCCATGCAGAGAGAAAGAGAGAGAGAGAGAGAGAGAGAGAGAGAGAGAGACCTCTCGATCTTCACAAAACCAGCTCCATCTGGATGACAGACCTAAAGGTATAACACACAGGAGAAAATCTAGATGACCTCAGCAGTGACTTCTGAGGTTCAACAGCAAAGGCACCACCCACAAAGCAAAGAACTGATAAACCGACTTCGATAAAATTAAAATTTTTGGCTTGGCAAAGGACACTGTCAAAAGAACAGGAAGGCAAGACACAGACTGGGAAAAAATATCTGTAAAAGACATATTTGATAAATATTCAAAGAAACCTCAAAATCAACAAAAAGAACACAAACCAACTAAAATTGAGAAAGGTCTGAGCAGACACCCATGGAAGAAGACACATAGGTGGAAACCCCGCGTGTGAAAAGATACTCCAGTCCTGTGTCATCAAGGAAATGTGAACAAAATGACAAGGGACACCAGCAGGCAGCTGCTGGAATGGCCAGGGCCCAGAACTACAGATGCTGGGGGACAGGGGCAGCAGCAGGGGCTCTTTCATCCCCAGCAGGAACCAAGAACCGAACAGGCTCTTGGGAAGACAGCCAGCTGCTTCTTACAAAAATCATCTCCCTCTTACCCCATAAGCCAGCGTTCACACTGAGGAATTAACACAGACACTGCACATGCAGGTTGACGGCAGCTTTCTTCATAACCCAAGTTTGAAGCAACTAGGATGTCCTTGAGTAGGTGAGTGGCTAAGCGACAATGGATGTCACTCAGCCCCGGAAAGCAGTGCTCTAGGCCATGAAGAGACCCAGAGGAACCCTCGGGGCACATTCTAAGTGAAAGCAGCCAGTTTGAAAAGGCCATACGTGTGTGTGACGCCACCTCCAGGACATTCTGGAAAAGGCAAGACTATGGAGCCAGAGAAAAGATCCCAGGTTGCCAGGGGCTGGGGGAGGGACAAAGAGGCAGAAATGAGTGATTTTCAGGTAAGTGAAACTACTTTGTATACTACAATCATGACACAAAAGGCTAAAGCCACAGAAGGCACACACCACATGACCCTAAGGGACACTACAAACTTCTGTAGATAAAAGGAGGAGCTAACTCCTCCTCCCCAGCACACAGACCTGACCTCCCTGAATTCTCTGTTTACACTGTTAATAGCAACTTTCTTCCAGCCTGTCTCATCTTGCCTGATCCGGAGTCCCAGATATGGCCAAGGGGCCAACACCTTCCACTCACCCAACTCTGACATCAAGGCTCCAGGGCCCGGCCCTCCACTATCCTTCCAGCCCACTCCTAAGGTCGTCAAGGACAGCTGCAGCTCCTGGCCAACACTCATTGTCACAGGGTCCCCTCACAGCCTCACTCACACCATCCCACCACCAGAGGACTCTGGCCCTGGCTCACAGCCCCCAGCATGGTTTCCATGTCACACGTGATCCTATCTTGCTGCCACTGACCAGGACAGTGAGCCACATGGAGCCACAGGGTGGATGGTATGCTGAGTGAAGTGCACACGAGGTATCAAACAAAAAAACCCGGGAACAGAACAATGTGCAATTATTTGCAGTTTTCTTTATAACTGCACATAAAAATGTAGGTGGAAATTTATCAAAGTGATAAATAGTTTGTACTGAATGGTAAAATCGTGGATGAGTTCTTCTACTTTCCTAGAATCTGAATTTTACTTATCATTCTTTTTAAAATAAACTTTTTATTTTAGAATAGTTTTAGATTTACAGAAAGTTTTCTAAGACGGTTGGAAGAGCTCTTGTATATGCTACATTCACTTTTTCTTATTATAACATCTTACATTAGGATAACTATAGGGGCCAATCATTAATGTGTTTTCTAAAACTTAAAAATAAAACCCTTAGTTTTGTAAAGCCAAGAAAACAACATAGGGGAAAGTGTTGGTCCTTCTATGATCTCTCAACTCCAATTTAAATATTGACTATTTTCCTCATTTTCAGGGTTACTTCAGACCCTGCTTGGCGTGGGTTTCTGACTACAAACTGGATCAATTCTGCGCTTCCTCATTAGCCATGTGCTTGTGTGTGTAGAAGAGTTAAGGATGTCACTGTCTGGCGATGAAGATCACAGGAAATGTCCTCTGGATCCTTTCAACAGAGAGCCCACCTCCTGGGATCTCATCTTCTTTGCAGTCCTCCCCAGCAAATCTGTAAGTTCTGCCGGGGCTCCTGCCTCCCTTCAGCCCCTCCTGCCTCTTTATGTCCAAGAGCGCTCAGTCCACAGCTTGGGACATGGCTAGGTGGTAGAGAGCTTGCCTGGCATACAGGAGGCCTGGAGTCCTCCCCAGCACCACACACATCAAAAACAGAAAACCTGAGTTCAGATGGCCTCAGATTACATAGTCAATAATCAATAATTGCAGGGCAGGGCAGCTCCAGTACTTATGGCTTTGAGTGAATGACTCAAAGAGGAGGATAATTCCCACAGCTTTGTCTTAGACATCAGATGTGACAGGAGTCAGAGAAAGGCGGTTGAAATTAAACCTTACTGGGATAGGATATTAGTGTTCAAATCAAGAATCGTTTCCAGCTTGTTTAAATGTCTCAACTATAAAAAATGGAGGGTAGGTTGCCTTTTTTCATTTTTTTCCTCTCTCTCCCTTTTAAATGTTTCTTCCCTAGTGAGTTTTCTTTGTTCTAAGTGCCAAGTTGGTTTCAAAGAATCTTTCTGTCTCTAGCAGTTAGAACAAATCCTATAGATTATAAAAGAAATAGCCAACTGAAGTAGGTAGCTTTATATTCCCACTTTTACCAGAAGAAAAGACATTTGATTTTAAAATAGAACTTCAGAAGTCTCAAATAGATCTTTCCTCCTTTTCTTTAGTTGATACATACATTTTCATATTTGAGGGCAGTCCTTAGTGATACAGCCAGAACTGTAATACTAATGTTAGGGAAAACATTGATCAGCGTTGTAACATATATTCTACACCTAATCTGAAGCGATTTTGGAAAACCCCTAAAAGTAAACTAAAAACACATCATTCTTTTCAGTTTCAAGGAAACCTATGTCGTGTCACAAAAAAAGGTAAGGAGAAAAACTGTTAAAGATATTGAAGGCTACTAGGAAGGGAAAATGTTTACTTTGGGTTTATTGAAAAGTACAAATTCAGCAAGTCACTAGGTTGACATTTCGAGGAAGGTGCTGACTGTGAGGACTGGGAGGAAGAGTCCCACATTCACATTATGTGGCTGAGTCCCACATTCTGCAACTGAGCCCCTGCTCCCCCCATTAAAAGCACTACTGCCTATGCTTTGCAATTAAAATTACTTATTCTAGCAAATACTATGTAACTTTGCTTTACCACAGAGGTGATCTGCTTGCCCAAGAATATCATTACTGAAGATTTATTACAGACTGATGTTTTTAGAGCAAGACCAAACAAAACTTGTTAAAAATCAACTTGGTTTATGAAAGGAACAGGTATGAACCAGCCTGTCTTGGGGCAAGACATGCTTCTGAGACATTTAATGCTTCAACCAGAGCTTAGCAGATTTCAGGGATTGTGCAACTTTGCTGGTGTGCTTGAGGGAGAGCCTGAACAGAGGTGGGCCGGGTGGGGCAAGAAGGAAGCCACTGGAAGGATGTGTAGCCAAAGGGCAGCAGCAGGATCACAAGCAATCCTCCCTGGGTTCTGCTGCTATGGCTATTTTTTTGGTTATTATTATTTTTTTGCACAATCTAAACTTTAAAATAATAAATCTTTTCTCGTGATCGGAACATAACGAACACTTGCTTTTGGGAAACAGATATCATGTGAAAGTCTTACATCTGAAGAGAGATCAGTAGGGTAGAGCAAGCAGATCCTGGGAGGGTGGTGGGCAGGGACAGGGAGGTAGGAGGAATAGGATTTTCCAAATGAAGTCACACCCATGTGTGAAAACAGCACAGCCAGTCCCACTGTAGTGTATGATTATAATGCCTGGATGAAGTAATTTTTAACAAAGGATAAACATAAAAACAAAACAAAATTTTTTGACTTCTGAAATCTGAAAAAAGTAAAATTTTACAAACCTTTATAAAAATGTTGCATTATGCTATCTAGTTTTGTGGTGTCTTAAAAAAATTTCACACCTACAACCAACCACATGAAGGAAAGCTACTCTGTGTGCTCACACACACAAAGTGTTAAGTTTTACTGTGCTTAGGAAAACAAGGAGTTCTGTGAGAAAGTATGAACTCTTTGAACTGTGTCCTTGTTGCGGTCTTAAGAAGATAAAAGAATGATCTGCCAAGTGTAAAATTTATACATATGTGTGTGTGTGTGTGTGTGTGTGTGTGTGTTTGCCTGGGAATAACTCGCCACAAGTTAATTGATAAGAAATACGGAGCACTGTGACCATAAACAAAGTTTTCCTGAGAATATTTATCCATGCTTGTAAGGATTAAGCTGCCGAAAGGATGTTTTTCCTTTCCCCTTGTTTTTATTAACAATGCTGTATAAAAGAAGGAGAGAAAAAAGTAAAGACGGTGCTCATTTTCTACTGAATGTGTGTGTGTGCATGTGTCTTTCTTAAACATCTCTGCTGTACCAGGAATTACAGATTGTCAGCGGGTCTGACACTACTCCATTTTCTAACTCACTAACATTAATTTTCTGTTCTTTGCAAATTATATGGTTATTAGAAGTAACAGAGGTTCCTGATTATACTGCCTAACTGGACACTTAGAGACCATTTTCCATCTTACTTCCTTATGTAGAAATCCCGTTATTCATTCTTTTTTTTATCATTTCTTTTTAGGTGTAGTTGGACACAATACCTTTATTTTATTTATTTATTTTTATGTGGTGCTGGAATCGAACCCAGCACCTCACACATGCTAGGCAAACGCTCTACCTCTGAGCTACAACCCCAGCACACACACACACGCCCCCCAGCACCCCTCCTCCATGTTATTCATTCTTTATGTTTAAGACTATTTGGTCATTCTTGTAATCCTTCTGGGTGAATTACCATGTAATTGGAGGTGATAACAAACAGTTGAAATTATTCTTACCTGGTCTTGCTCATCAGGATTTGGTGGGCTGTTCAAAGTAACCGTGTCACACTCTTCAACTGGAGGGGAGGGAAAAAAAAGACTCAAAGCTTGAAGAAAGCACCCACTGTGTGTAAGACCCAGGATGAAGTCCTGACATCATGTGCCACCTTGATGTCACGTGTGTCATGTGGGGCCCTGATGTCTCATAAAGCAGTGAGGCCTTGAGTGGTGGCCTACAGTTCTCTTCCCAGCTCTTGCTAAGGTTGGTCCCACACGCCTCATCCAGGGATGAGGCACACTTCTGCCCACACTGAGCAGCAGGTTTCAGTTCCCGGCCAGCTCATGGAATTATTAAACCAACCACCATGTCCTCTCACGGGAACCAGAGGCACCCCATCCTGTGGATTTTACAAAGCCCTGGCTGTCCCTTGTTCCCAAAAGCAACCTGGTATGCATGGTGCAGGGTCCTTCTCCCCATTTGTGAGTATGTGTGGCTCGCAAGCCACTGTCTATGTCATCTGTCCAGGGCCAAATGTCACGTGTTTGGCCATCACCAGAATCTTAGGATGGGATCCCTCCCTGACCATGGGACAAAGAAGAGGCCATCAGGCCAAATGTCATAATGAACAGGATGGCATGTCCATGACGACCCTGTCAAAATGAACAGGATGGCCCATCTTTGACGACCCTTGAAAACATTTGGTCAGATTTGATTGACTTCTCTTATAACTAACTTTCCCAATACACTGAAGGCTGCCTGGGACAGACACCAATGCTGATGGACTTGAACTCTGGCCTGGGGTGCTGCATTGTTTTTATCTTGGGGGTTTTCTCATCTAAAGTGCCCCCTCATCCCAAATGAAAACTGCTATGAACAAGAGCTGGGTGTGGAGCACTTTCAGCACCAGCCTGCATCTGGCAGGTGGTCTCTGAGCACCCACCTGCTCAGGCAGTGGGAGAAGAGCACCCTATCTGACTGCTGCTTAGGTTCTACTGCTCAAGGCGGGAGCTTCCTGGGTGTTACGTTAGCTTGGTGACCACACTGGCTACCTGTGCCATGCATGATTCCAGACATTGCGATCATGTACTCCAGTACCAATATCCGCAGCACCAATGTGGGGTGTCCCTTGGTGAGATTTACAGAAGGCAGAATTCCACATGGCACTGGGTTGATGCTGTCCAGGCAAGGGCAGTGACCCTGTCTGTCCCTGGCTGCTGTTCCCCTTCCTGCTGTGTATTCTCCTGACCCCTAAGGGCATCAGGGTGCCAAGGCCAGCTGCGCTTGGGTGCTGATGACAAAGGGCACGGGGTATTGGACACACCACTCTTCTCCAGGGGCACAGAACCCTGGCCGAGAACCTGGGCTCAACTTAGGGCCACCCTCTGAAGGGTGAAGTTTGCCTTTGGGGACTCACGGCCCAATCCAGACCACAGACAAACCCCTGGGATCGGATGTGGACCCCACCCCAAAGAGATGTATTGGCACTCCCTGGTGGAAGAATCATGAGGGTAATTTGTTTAACACACAGATTCTGGGCCCCTAAAATAGCATCAAATTCAAATTCCACAAAGCTATTAACAATAAAGTCACTCTACTTCTTTCTACCTTTTCAACTCACTATATGATTTTTTTGAGAAATACAGGGAAGATTAGAGCTGGCCCACCACAGAAAAGGAAATGGCCAGATCTTGATTGATTTCTGGGACACCCATCTCCACCACTCCTGGTCACATGTGCCAGGCACCCTTCTGCACCCTGTCAATGGTGGCTGAGGTATCAAAATTCTTTGGAAGGCGGGTCACACTTGCTCCAGAGCACTCAAGCCAGCAGTTTCTATGAACAAGCAGGATCTGCGGGAGTAAAGTGAGGCCCGGTCTCACTTGAGTCCTGAGTCCTGTGCCTGTACATACCCAGCAGAGCCACCGGAAAAGAGGCTCTGCAGAATAAACACGGGAACCCTCAAGACCTGGGATGAAAAGGAAGGTCTGCATTTGACCCTAGTGATGGGAGGGGCTTAGTAATAACTCAGATGCAGATGGCTCAAATTACACTAGGTTCCTCGGTTGACTTACGGTAAACAACTCTACTTTGGCCTGTGTTTGAGAACCCCTTCCTGCTGTTTGTGAATAGAGCAGGGATATGACAATAGGATAATAAAGACTGTGAAACATGCTCAACCAGCTTAGGAAAATGAACTTTGAGGACTTTTAAGCCATATGGAGATTATTTATTAAAGCTAATCATACATAACTCCTCTATGAAATCAAGAGTCTCCCCAAATCACTCAAATGTTGGAATCCTGGTGGGTACTTAATTTGATTACATTTAACTTGCAGGTCTATAAATTAGTCTCTTTACAAATCCATATGGATTTACTTTCTCCAAAAACAACTTTAAATACCAGAAATGTCTAATGATGATATTGTCCCCATTTGTGGAATTAAAAGAAAAATATGAACAGACATTAAATTGTTAGATTACTAAATACCAATGTTGGAGTATGATTTCAACTTCTAACCATGGTTCATTTACCTACACAATGATGTATTTATCTGGAGATGAGCAATTAGGCATTTAATATTTTTCATTGTGAATAAGGATAAAGAAAAAGTCTAAGGTATGGTTATCAAAGTCACATTTCCTGGGCACTCATAATGGCTTTCAGTTGAGGTTTTGTGAAATTCAAATTCCAGGAGAAACCCAGCAGTACTACAAGCATGGGACCGGGTTGCTAAGTAACAGCCTATTCCTTTCAAAACAGGAAATCGCAATCAAAGACTGATAAAAGAAGAGCTTGAGGTAGATGCAGCTTGACACTGCACCAAGACAGTCCCACCCTGGCTACTCTGCTTGGAGGGAGCTTTTGAGAGTCTTCTGTCCTGAATTCCCACCATTCTTTGGCCATCTTTTCCACCACTCCTGGTCACATGTGGCAGGCACCCTTCTGCACTCCTGTCACTGAATTCTCATCAGCACCCTCGGAGGTGGGTGCTCACCTTGTCCTTTCGGCTCCACAGATGAGGAACTGAAGACCCTGAGACCTGGAGTCATTGGGTACTCTGAGCAGCCCCAGCAAGTCCTCTCCTCTTTGGTAGGCTCTCAAAAAGCTCTGTCCCCATCCCACAGCTGTGAGCTCACAGGGCAGTCCTGGGTCTAATCCCAACGCCCCTCCCCACCCCGACCCCCCAAAAAAAAGCCATGATCCCAGGACAGCAGGGCCCAGGATCTGCATTTCAAACAAGCTCCCCTGATGACTCCAGACTGACTGCAACTCAAGTCTGCAAACCAAGCACTTTCCACTTCTGCTGAGATAGAGTCCCATGTCTGGGACCCAGAGATTCTGAGGTCATTCATGGAGAGGGCAAAGGAGAAGGGAATGTGTTCCCCCAGCACAGCCTGGGTCCTGATAGTTTTTTCTGTACACCACTGCCACTCCAGAGGCATGTACAAGAGAATAATAACACTCTAACGGTGTCACTTCAAGGGCCAGCAAGAAAAACTGGGGGTAGGGGGAGGAGAACCTTGGCCAAACCTGGACTTACCACAGACTGGCCCAGGTAGGAAGATCCCTGTGGTCCCCACAACTACAAGAACTGCCGGGGAAGCCCATGAGAGCAGGGGCTGGGCAGGCACACCTCCATGGGGATCAGAAGCCAGGTGCCCCTGTTGTCCCTGAAGCTGGACACAACTAATGGTCCTTACCCCACATCATCTCTGGGTGGTCAGCAGAGTACAAGGTAAGTGCTCCCATGTGACAACCAGCAACTTAGGCTCTATAACATGTGACTTGCAAAGTCATAGTGTAGACTTTCCCTTTCTCCTCATTCAGTGTGAAAATACTGAGTGCATAGTTTCTCATCTCCAAATAAAAAAGAATGAAAAACTAGGGTCTCGCCCCCAAATGGCCTAAACCTGAGACTACGGGTTATAAAAGAGCTTCACTGGTTGGATTTTGTGCCTGGTCAGCTTCCTCTCTCCCTTGATGGCCACAGAACACTCTTTCCTGAGGTTTGGGTAGAATCTACCTCATGCCCATCCTTATCTGACCATAAGAACCAGACCTGACCAACCTCCCCTATCTTCCTGATGGCAGTAAGTGACTCGGGATGGACACAAGACCCAACCTGAACCCACACAGTCATCCCTACAGTGGTGCTATGGGTTCTGGGGAGGCTCCCCCCTCTGCCCTCTGGAATAGCACAAACCTGAAGCTGGCAGCGCAGGGGACCACCCTTCCCTCCAGGTGGGGATCTCCTGCCCAAACCCAAACCATCACAGAAGGCAGAGCCCTGAGGCAGAGAGACTGAGTCCAGGAGCCTCCTTAAGCATTTGGACCCAGCAGGACGCAGGGGACCCTGAGCCAGTAGGCCCCTCCCCTACTTTTAAAACCAACTTGTATTAGATTTCTGTCACTCAGGATAGAGATCTGGCTATCTTCATTTTATGCTTAGTAAAAACCCCATTGGAATTTATTTTATAAAATCTGGTATAAAATAATTTACACATTTTAATGAATATTCATTTGTGAACTTTTTTCAGGCTGACATATATATTTTTAATTAGTTATTTTAATTAGTTAATTAATTAACTTGCTCTAATCAGTCATACATGACAGCACAATGCTCTTCGATTCCTTGTACAAAAATTGAGCACAGTTTTTCACTTCTCTGGTTATGAACTAGGGTCACACCATTTGTGCAATCATACATATACCTAAGGTAATGATGTCCACTCCTTTGTGAACTTTTTTAGTCATGTAACAGGTGAGAAAAATTGTCATTGTTTCTGTTTGACAACTTTAAATAGTGAAAAATGACTTAGACTAGTGCTTTGTTCGAGATACTAAAGCGTCACAAATTCAAGGAGTTACATTAATCATACGTACCTTTAGGGAGTCCCGTGTCTTGAATGGGATATTTGTCTGACTGTAGAAACCAACAAAAGAGAAGAGTTATTTTTAAATGTCGGTTATAAGATCAAAGTGAAAAGAAAGCTTTGTTTTTCCATTTAAAACATGCTTTCAATTTAAAATCTTGGAAATGCTTAGTCTTAGATCTATTAGTCCAGATCCATTGATTGTTTTTCTTCTCAATTTATAGAAAGAAAATCAAGGTTGACAAGAAGCTAGTGTTGAAACGTGAAATAGAAAAAGGCTCTCTCTAATTTCCTTGGCTCTGACCACTAAACCACACTTCCTCTTTTCAACAGTGCTAATCTCCCTATCTCCTTCCTGCAGTTTAAAGCATTTATTTCCTGGCGTTATGGCGGCAGACTCATTTCTTCTCTCCATTTCTGTGGCAGTCTTTAGAGCCAACAAGCATGTGTTCTGGGCAGTGCTGCACTCTGGTTTGAATCATAGGACAGATCCCAAGGTGACCTGCCATCACCTGCATGAGATGGCACTAAAGCTCAGCCCCTGACCGGCACAGCTGCCCAGCCTCAGTGGACTAGTGCAGGGTAGTCCCACTACAGGAAGTTCAAATCGCAAATGCTCTTACGATCACACTATTTAATTCCCTCGTACCTATCTGTTGGTATCTAATGTTCCAGTAACTTGTTTCAGATTAAACAACGCAGCCATTCTCTGAAGACTTCCGGGAGAGGAGTCCCTGTCCTGCCCCAAACCCTGCTTGGCTCACACTCCATTGTCCCCTGTCCTCCATCCTAAACAGTCACTGCTTCCACATGTCCGGCAGGTCCCACCGGGCCCTTTGACAAGGGGAACATTAGCACAAGTGGCCTGTTTCAGAGCCTCTCCATGGAGGTCCTCTGAACTGGGCAGTTAAGTTTCAGGACCTGCAGAAGCATCCAACTGTCTCCCAACACAACTAAATAGGTCAGAATCCACCGCAGACCAAGACCCTGCCCCCAGGAAATCGGCTCCTCTCCTCCCCATTCCAGAGCATGGAACACCCTGTGCTCTGCACTCCACAGTCTGGTTGGAAAGCACTCCTCATTTCCTCAGAGAGACAGTGAGTTTTTCCACAGAAAGGACTATGATTGATGCACCCCCAGACGTGGACTCAGAAAGACCGTGTGGATGAACACACAGGTGCAGGAGTGCAGGTCTCTAGAGGAATCCATGCTTGAGTGAGGCGAGCCCAGACCCAGCACATGGGTGAACCCAAAGGAAGGAGCAAGGTCACTGTGAACAGCAGATGCAGCAGGAGCAAGGGGACCCGTCAGCCTGAATAGAGCTGTCTGCTGCAGATGGACAGAGGAAGGTGAGAGACAGCTTCCAAGAGGACCATGACCGCAAAGCCCAGGGATTTACATACAGGTTCTCAGGAAGCTACTTCATCGAATGTCAGGTGCCATCTGTCCTGTGCCCAGCTCTTCACGTGGAAGGTGAAAAACATGGTGTTTGTGAAGTCAGACAGCCAAGTTACTAGAGAAAACGTAAGGGTGAGGTGACAAAGGAGAGAGCACTAGAAGGTCCCAAGAAGAGAGAACGCACAGGAGTCAGTTGGGAGGAGGCAGGGGACATCCTTGCCAGAGGGAACAGCATGATTGGTGTCCCAGGAAGGTGTGAGGATGTGCCGTGGCCAAGCCCCAGCAGACAGATCTGGCTCAGCAGGTGAGCTGGAGATGCTCAGATGAAGCCACTGAGGACTCACCTGCCAGGCCAGGGAGGATGCATGGCGTCCCGCACACAGCAGGGATGTCACGGATTGGATTTTGTCTCCCATAAAAGGACATGTTGAAGTCCCAGCCCCTCATATCTCAGAGTGTAGTCTTATTTGGAAACAGTTGTTATGATGTAATTCAATAAGATGAGTTCATACTAAAGTAGGGGGGACTCTTAGCCCAATAGGACAGATGGGGTGTGGTCAGTGTGGAGAGTTGCCTAGCATGTACAAGGCCTTGGGTTCCATCCCCAGCACTGAAAAAAAGAAGAAAGAGAGACTGTGGCGAACACAGGAGAAGAGGCCATGTGCTCACAGTGTGAGATGCAGGGGAGATGTCCAAAGCCCAGGAGGCCCAGGTGGCTTGCGACCTCTGGCACTGCCCACACCCTGACCTTGGACTTTAACCTCCAGGCCTGTGACAGAACACAAGCTGTCGTTCCAAGCTGCCTAGTACGAGGAGTGTTGTTTCCATAGCTCTGGGAGACTAGTAACAGAGACACTTTGGAGAGATCACTCACCTCCAGGGTGGAGAGGTGACCAGAGGGCTCACATAAGTGGTGGGGAAAGGGGCTCCGAGGAAGGGCAAACCTGTCACCAGGATGTGAATAGGAGGCCTTGACACTCCCCGTGGACCAAGGGATACTTTACAGGGTAATAGACTGTATCTGAGAGGATCCCAGTCACAACCCAGGTTGTTCTGCATTGCACTTGTGAGGCTGAGAGAAGTTTTCCTTATTACTTTTCCTTATTACCACTGTGTGTCAAACCTGATCCCCATGCCACCCATGCTTACCAAACTGCAATGATGACCAAAACCAGACAGCAGGTCCTTGGCACACCAAAGAAGGAAAGCCACTTAATCTGATGACACTAAGTGTATCTTAGGTCATCGGCACTTTCCAGGTCTCAGTGGCCCTGTCTTCAGAAGCGTGGAAGAGAAGGAACGTGTCGTACACTGTACCCACAGAGACAACTGTGCTGGTGTCCAGGGCCATGACTGGGTTCTGAACAAGAGGCACAGGACAGCGGGGCCCCTGCTGTACACATCAGCTAACTGCTACTTCTCACCTGTGAATGGGGACAAATACTTGCCCCAGTATCTCACAGTCTATTTGGAGGGTGAGAAACAATGCATGGAGAATCTCTGGCAACCCAAAGCAGTAGAGAGTGCAGGAGGGTCGGGAAGGCAGGCCAGGAGCCAGCTCTGGAATTAGAGGTGACACCAGAAGCAAATCAAATAGCACTTGCCAATCTCTGCTCAGCTGCTGCAAAAGAGTCCTAAATTTTTTTTCTTCAATCTCACATTAAATATTTTGAGTTTTGAAGATGGGTTAGTAAAAAGTAGGACCAATATGGGCTGAGGGTATACCAGTGGCAGAACACTTACCTGGCATTTGCGAGGCCCTGGGTTTACTCTTTAGCAACACACACACACACACACACACACACACACACACACACACACACACACACTCAACCAGTATTATTAAAGTAGATAAAAACCTCACAAAATCTAAGAAGGTCACTTCTAGTGTGCATAAAACAATACCATTTTAGCCTGGAGAAATCCAAAGTTCATTATGCCATATAAATAAAGAAGTTTCTCTTGGAAGAATCTTGCTGTTGGGTTTCTAGACCTCACACAAATACTTTAATGAAAATGGGAGAGAAATGCAAAACAAGGGGTGTGGCTATGAAGGTAAAATGTGTGACCTACCACATGAAAAGATAAAGTGCTGGGGTCCGTGTCTTCCACTGGCTCCTTTGCCATGTGATCTGCAGAGAAAACAAAAAGAAAGCATTTTCCCTCATGGAGAAGCACTCGTGGTACCTCGGGGTTATCCTCCTACCAGTGTGAGCTGTGGGGGGCAGCAGGGGCTGGAGAACTGCTCCCTCTCCATCCCCTGAAGGCCAAGTGAGGGGCGGAATCAGACTGTGCTGAGAACAAGAAAAAGAAACCTTGCAAAACACAAACACAAAAACCTATGCTATTTTGGAACAAGTCACCTAAAAATATCACCAAATAATCAAATTATGCAGATGTGATATTGACGACTTTTTACATGTTGGATTGGACATAACTTTGGGCAGGAAAGATTTAACTCTGGATTCAGCTTCTTTCTATTCTTGGTAGTTTTTAATTTTTTTATATCATTTGAGATACTAGCCTTCCTTAGAACATATAACCTAGCACGAGTAAGACTGAAGGTTTAATCCCTGTACCAGAAACAATAAAATTATATGCTGTTATGATTTGAATCTTATATATCCCCCAAAGCTAATCCCCAGATGAGCCTTGGGAGGTATTAGGAGTGGGGTCCTAGCTGAGGAAATATGTTGCCAAGGACATGTTCTTAAAGGGTGTATCTTGTCACTGGCCCCTTCCCATCTCCTTCTGCCTCCTGGCCTCTGTGAAGTGAGCAGCTCTGCTCTCCCATACCCCCTCCCAGGCCCAAAGCAATGGAACCAAGTGACCATGGGCTGAATCCTCTGAAATTATGAGCCAAAATAAATCTTTCCTCGTTTCAGTTGGAAACAAGGAAAGGTATTTTGTCACAGCAATGAACAGCTAACATGTACATGCATGAAGCTTTTTGATGTAGTCCATGGGAACTTTAATAAAGGAAATATACCTCACAATATTTTTATCAAAAATTGATCTTGATTTCTTAATATTTTTCTTCTTATGCTTTGTCAATGCTTTTTTTTTGCAATTAAGAAATCTAATGAGGAATTACAGAAAAAAATCAAATGTGGAAATATAGAAAAAGGTATGGGCCTCAATCAGACTACTGCCAGATCATATGAATTTGTACACATAAGAAATAGCTCCCCTTTTCTAAGATGCTTTAAAAGACACCTGCCAGAAAACCATAACAATAATCAAATCTGCTTATGCAAGGTCTTCTAGATTTGTGCAGTATACAACCTGTATCTATCTACTGCCAAATCTCAACAGCCAAAACATTCACTTTTTATCCAAATTCTCATTAAGTACATACTGTACATTAGGCTCTAGGTCCAGGAATACCTCTAGGGATCCAGGTGAGCCTCATAGGACAATTTTGTTTTATTGATTTGCTGCATTATAGTTTTATGAATAAAAGTGGAATTTGTTGTGATACATTCATACATGCACATGATATAGCTTTGTTAATATCATTTTGTTGTTCCTTCCCTTCTCCATCCCTTCTTCTTCTCTCTCATTCCCTTTCCTTCACTCCACTGTTCAATGGAACCATTTCTTGAGACAATCATCTGTCTGTTCTTCCTGGATGTTTCCCTGCTAAGAGAAGGTCTGGACTTTCCTTTTTTTTGCTCCAAGTGTTGACAATGTCCAAAGGAGATGCTCATGGAGGCAACATCTCTATTTGTTTTATGATACCAACAGTCATTGGAGAGAAGTGGGGACAAATGGAGAGAGCTTTGGCCAGGGTCCTCCCGTGACAAGGGACCATTCCCTGGTTCCAGCAGAGCAGATAGCAGTAAGACCACATTGGAGAAGGCATGGAGCAGATTAGGCCCTAGCTCAGGATCCACCCAACAATGTGGATGACTGTGCATGGTGTCCAGAAGACAACATGTCCTCTGACCTCACAGGACCTTTCAGTGTGGATAGCATGGATCAATGCCTACCTGGAGCAAAGTAAAGCCAAGGTCCCTCCTAGAGTCCAAGCACCATATTAGCCTTAGGTCCCTCATGACCCTAAGGAGGAGCAGAGTGCCAGTTCTGTCTGAAATGGGATTTCCTGCTGGTCTAATGTAACACAGACTCAGATTTGAAATTAAAATGACATAAAGACAATAGAAGACAAATTGTGTTGTAATTCCACCCTGAGTTTGTAGAACTCCTGCTGCCCAAGTAATCAGGAACCAGCATAGGGCACCAAGTGCCTGACAGTGGAAGAGAAAGTTCCACAGGGCAGTGGAGCTGATGCCTGAGTCCTCAAGAGCCAGCTGACCAGGAGGAGCTGACAGGAAGAATGTTCTAGACAGAGAGATTGGTGGCCTGTGCGTGTCCTGGGGACAGGGCAGTGGAGCTGACGCCTGAGTCCTCGAGGGCCAGCTGACCAGGAGAAGGAGCTGATAAGAAGAGCATCCTAGACAGAGGGACTAGGTAGGCTGAGGACAGGAGAGGAAAGAGAATGTGCTTTGGTGGGTCCTTCCAGCCAGACAGCCCAGATCTCATTTCCTAGTTGTTTTATTCCATGTTTCTCACAATCTCAATCCTGGCTGGGGCAGGGGCAGGAGAAGCCACCATTAAGCAGCTTCAAGTCCCTTTTCTGCTTCTCCTATCATAGCATCTCCTCAAATATGTCATCTTCACTGAAGGGATCCTGGATGTCAGTACTTTAAAATGCCACACACCAGCAGCATGGGATTCTAGCAGGTGTCAACACAATGGGCTCTCAGGTGCGCAGCTATGCAGAACTTGGGGGGCAAGGGCTTAATTGCCTCAACCGCTTCCGGTAAAGACAATAGGTTAGTCTTGTTTCTCACAGAAGAATTAGTATAAGAGGAAGGAAAAAGAAAAAGACTTGGAGGAAGATGGAGGAGACCACTGGGAAAGGCAGCAGAGAAAAGCAAACAGGATAGCTAAAGGGAGGAGTACTGGGTTAGGTGTGGAGGTCTGGGCCCACACCAGCACTCCACCGGGAACCAGAGCTGGCCTTGACCAGCCTGGTGCTTGACCTCAGACAGGCCTGGATATGACCTTGACCATCCTGGTGCTGTGACCTCAGACAGGCCTGGATGCGACCTTGACCACCCTAGTGCTGTGAACTTGACTAGCCTGGTGCTGTGACCTCAGAGAGGCCTGGAGATGTGACCTTGACCATCCTAGTGCTGTGCCCTCAGACAGGCCTGGGTGTGACTTTGACTAGCCTGGTATAGCCTGGTGCTTGACCTCAGTCAGGCCTGCAGCCTTGGACCAACCCAGTGCTGTGGCCCTAGAAGAGCTGTTGGCTTTCCCAGCCCCAGGCTTTTCCTCTGCACAGGACAAGCCCAGGTCTCTCATTGCCATATATCGATGGTGACAGTTATTCTGGTCAGGCCAGGTCTGGCACTCTGCTGCTGCTCAGGCCCTGAGCAACTTCAGGGCCTACTGGGGCACATTTGGGAGGGTGATGAGGTTGGCTGAGATACAGGTGGAAGACAGGGCCTCTTGCATTGGTCTGACACCTCTGGGAACTCACAGAGGCCGAGAAGGGAAGACAGGTGGAGTTCAGGGTTTCCTGTTCTAAGTGCAGCAATTGGTGGGGGGTGTTGAGGACTCACACCAAAGGCATTTCAGGTCTCCCTTCACTCCAAATACTCTGACCATGGCCCCCTTTGCCACATAGGGCTGTGGAAGAATTCCAGGGTCCCAACTGCCTGCAGACCCAGGCCCATGCAGTATCCCATACTCTGAATCTGCTCTAGCACCTTCTCTGGACAGTTGTTGTAGGTCAGGCTGAAGTACTTCTATTCTCACAGGCTCAGAATTTTCTGTGCCAAGGAAATTACTGAGCCAGGTGGGAAAGCTGCTCCCAGTTGTTTGAGACTGATCTAGAAGAGAAAGTTTTCCTAAGATCTTATCTACAGACCTTGGAATTGCATATTTGCAATACTATTAAGTATGAAATCAAATTGTTTATTTAAAGCTTTAAAATGTTTGTTTCCACAATTCCCAGGGAGCAGCAGGTGGAGTCTGCCAGGCAAGCTCTGGTAGTGCATGGGACATAGGGCACGGAGGTGCAAAACCGGCCACCCTGCCCAAGCTGGTGGGGCTCCCCTGCTCCTGTCATTCAGTGCCTGGCCAAGCCTCCCTCCCAAAGCTGCCCAGACTCCCCAGGATCACGGCCTGACCAAGCTCAGGTCGACAGGGCTCCCAGGCTGCCAAGACACACAGCCGGCCTACTGGTTGGTCCCTGCTGAAAAGCGGCAATGGAGTGGGGGAGCAGCAGCTTGGGTAGGTTGGAACTCGGGTGGCAAGCGCGGCCCAAGGCCACTTGGAGCAGGCAGAGCAGGCCTGAGGCAACTCGGGCCAGCACCAAGGTGGCCAGGGCAAGCCTATCCATCACCCCGCAGCAATCTGGCCTGCACACAGTGGGGATGCCTCTGCAGATGCAGAAGTGCACTCTACGCAGCGGGCAACTCCAGATAACCCACTGAGCACGTGCAATCAATTACTTCAACCTCCAGCTTCAAGCAGGGAGAAAAGGGAAGCAAGGCAAACCTGAATGGCATTCAGAGCTGACCAACACCATCGGTAAGTTTAGAGACCAGTGTGCTCCATGGGAAAGAGCGCCGAATGCAGTTCCCTTGCAGAGCCCCTGTTCCTCAAGATATCCTGTGACCACACTAACCTATCTTGGTCTGTGGCTTTCAGTTCTTGAACTCCTAAGACAAGAACCTGGAGAGGAGAAATTGAAGATGAGTTGCTGGGCTGCTCCCACACTGGTGGGCGTGGCCTGCCACGGGGAGCTACCATCAGCTCTGGGCTGAGGTCTGTAGCTGGTGCAGTCCCACCCTCCAGGAGAAGCAGTGAATACAGTTTGATCCTGAAATGCTTGTTTCAGGGTCACCATCCTTGACTGACAATGGACAGGTGGGACACTTGGGATGAGATTGGTGTGCACTTCCAGGAGCACAGTCAGGAGAGCAGTGGGCATGGGGGGTGGGGTGCAGTGCCAAACTGCTCTCAGCCCGGGGGCAGCAGTACCTGGGGACAGGAGGGCTGTACAGCCATTTGGTTTCTGTGGACTGCATGTGCCTAGCCTGTGATGTCAGGGCGTGAGAACCTCTGTCAGCCCCAGGTGTGAGTCTGTGAGTGGTGTCCAGCAGGACTATACAGGTGAAGGGCATCCCTAGGTAAGGGCCCACGGCACTGCACATGAGCAAAGGGCTGTGGCGCGCTCCTCCCTTTTATCTGGTGTCAGGATATCCTTGACTAGGTCTTTTCCCACCTTTCCTGGCTCTTTACTCCCTCCCCAAGGCAAGACAGGACGCAGCAACCTCAGCCTCCCCACCTGGCTGCCTTGCAGCTGGCCATGAGGAACTCCTCTGACCTGCCTTGCCTGACAGTGGAGCGGGAGACTCCATTTGAAAAGGGTCCTGCCCCACACCTGGGAGGGGACAAGCTGCAGAGAGGCCAGGAGTCTGTGCAGAGGCCTTGCTGGGTTTCCCATCCAGTCTATAAGTGGCAGAGCAGACCCTGATGGTTTGGATGTTAAATGTCCCCTAAAGGCCAGGTACTAAAGTCTTAGTCACCAGCTTGCAGGGCTACTGGAAGGTGGTGGGACCCAGTGGAAGGATGCTGGGTCACTAGGGCATGCCCTTGAAGGGGATATTGGGATCCCAGCCTTCTTCTCTGCTTCCCAGCTGCATGAGGTGAACAGGTTTCTTTTACCATGTGGGTGGCCACAGGGCCAAGTGACCCTGGATTGAAACCTCCTCCTCCTCCTCCTCCTCCTCCTCCTCCTCCTCCTCCTCCTCTTCCTTCTTGCACATCTCTGGCCCTTTTAAAAAGTATTTTATTTTGAAGCAGGGTCTTGCTACGTTGCTTAACACCTCACTAAGTTTTTGAGGCTGGCTTTGAACTAGCAATCCTCCTGCCTCAGCCTCTGGAGCTGCTGGAATTACAGGTGTCCACCACCATGCCCAGCCAACATTTCTTCCTTTAAGTTGATTCACTCATATATTTTGTCATGGTGAGGAAAAACTAACATACTGTTTTAATCAAGTTTTTTGTTGCTGGGACCAAAAGACCTGACGAGAACAATGTAGAGGGGGAAAAGTTTATTTGGCTGTTTCAGAGGTCTCAGTCCAAAGGTGGATTTTTGCTCTGATCCAACGTCAGGCAGAACACCATGGTGGCAGGGCTTGGCAGTGGAAAGGGCTCAGGACATGACAATCAGGAAGCAGAGCACTCTGCTCACAAGAGGCAAAACATAAACCCCCCAAGTTTATGTGACCTACTTCTTCCAGTCACATCCTCCCTGCCTATAGTTATCACCAAGTTAATCCATGTTAGTGGATTAATCCATCGATTAGGTTAAAGCTCTCGTTTCACTTGATCATTTCGCCTCTGAACTTTCTTGCATTGTCTCACACATGAGCTTCTGGGGGACACCTCATCTCTAAACCATAACTCACACCCTCCTTGTTTGACCACACTTAGAGACAGTAGGCACAGTTGTGCCTACAACAGTGAAGTTGCCACAACAACCCAAAGGACAGGGTTCAAGGAGCTTCTGGATGGTTGACCACACCAAATGCAGGTTCCTGGAGAGCAGTGCCCAGAGAGGGCACAGAAACTTTGAGCCCCTTGGACCCCTGCATCTCTTCCAGCTGCTCAGTCAGAAGCAGGGGTAAAGCGATCTGGGGTTTGCAACTGAAGGTGCCGTCCGGGGACAGAGTCCACAAACAACCTGTGGGACCTAATGCTGTCTAAAGGCAGGGTCAGAGGACACCCAGCTGGGGCTTGCTTGCTTGATTATGGTGACAAACTCAACACTTCTGAGGTCACAGAAGCCTTCTAAGTGGACTGCTGCAGTGTGACAGTGTCTCGGTGAGGCCTGACAGTACCTTGAGGAAGGGACTAGAGACCCCTCTGCACACACCCAGTGCCAGGCTCACAGAGAAGTGAAAGCCAGACTTCAGTCCCAGACCCGCTGGCTTCTGAGTCCGGCTGTTCTCCAGCATCATCAGCTTCTAGAGCAGCTCAGGCACTGGTGTACCACCATTCACACTGACCGTTCCCAAAGGGACGCAGCCATGCTGGCTTAGAACTCACTCTGATGACCCTACTTTAACTCGATTACCTCAGTGACACTTTCCAAAGTAGGTTACATTCTGAGGTACATCCAGGGCCCTGCAAAGCATTTCAGGGGAACACAATCCAAACCTGTAACAGTCTACCCTGTGTCCTCCAAAGTCACATACTCACCACAGGCAGATTGCATGCACTATCAGGACCTCCCCCAAAGCCTCAGTCATCCCATCATTGGCTCTAAATCCAACACCTCCTCCACCTCAAGACCCAAACCAGAAGCCTGGGAGGGAAGGTGGTAGGGTGGGTGAGTGGAAGGGGCTACCTGCCCCCAGGAGAAGTCTCCCTTTGTTTGCCACACACTAGAGAGGGGCCAGCTGCTGGAAGCAGCTATACACAGGAAGCTCAAACATCTTCTCCAAAGATGTCCTTTAAGAAAACAAAGAGGGAAGCTTGTCAAAGGTTCCGGCTTTCTGAGCCACGAGAGTGAGGCCCTTTGTGCTTTCTAGAATTAAATGCAGCTCTTTGAACCAGTGACTTTTTTTTTTTTTTTTTTTTTTTAGTGCCATAGCTTTCTTCCAACCCAGGACTGTTTTCGTGAATGGCTCTCAAGAAGCCTGGAGTCCTGTGCCACACAAGCTCTTGGAACCAGGGAAGGCTGCAGTACTGCCAATGGCCTCTTCCCTGGCCACAGGGCTGGACAGGTGTGGAAGGAGCGGGGGCCAAGCAAACACATTTCTACAGGGACAACTAGAGTGGCCTTGCCCAGTGACTGGGACCAGACTGTGGAAGGGCAGGGCAGGGGAGGAGGGAGAAGAGATGAAGCAAAGGGGCGTAAGGAGGTTCCTGCTAGTGAAGAAAACTTAGGAAGCCAAGGTGCCACAGAAAAGCAAGGGTAGGAAATGAAGAAAAATTGGGCAAACCCACAGGGCAGGGAACAGGAGAGGCGAGGCAAGGAGGAAGGGAGGAGAGAAGAGAGGAGCCCCTCTCCTCCTGGCTTTAGAAGAACAGGCTGGTCCAGCATTGTGAATGTGGGTGCTTCTGAGGGGTTCACCTATCAATCGTGGGTACTGCCCTCTGTGCTACCTTGGACCCACATGCACCCACAGGAGGGCTGGGAAGGGCCAATGGCAGGTGAGGTACCTTCAAAAGGTTGTCCTGAGCTGGGGGCTGGGCTCCAGGGAGCAGCCATGCTGTGTGGTACACACAGGACCCCAGAACAAAGGGAGAGCTGCTGCCATGCTTTGTGAAATGGGTGCTCAGCTCACCACAACAGAGCACCAAAGTCTGCACATCCTCAGCCAGACCTCAAGCCTCCTCCTCTGTTCTGTATTTAACATCCTTGACTGACAGTTCTGGTTCAGCCAGTGCTAGATTGTTAATAGTGGTAGAGAGAGAGAGTGACCACTGCTCTGTAAACAGCTAACCATTTCCCTTCCCTGTGACTTCAATAGTCTTGTAATTTTTTGTGTGTAAAAGCTGCTTTTTAAGCTAACTTCATTATAAGTTTATATATATATATATATATATATATATATATATATATGCCTTTATTATATACATATAGAAATATACACATCTATTTTCTTTTTAAGCTTTACAAGGTAAATTTAGTTACACTAAACTGATGAATAAGTTCCTAATATATCAATATGGGAAAAGCACTTCCTTTTTTTCTTTTGGTACCAGGGATTGGTACCAGGGGCACTTAACCACTGAGCCACATCCTCATCCTTTTTTCATATTTTATTTAGAGACAGGGTCTCACTGAGTTGCTTAGGGCCTCACTAAGTTGCTGAGGCTGGCTTTAAACTTGCCATCCTTCTGTTTCAGCCTCCTGAGCTGCTGGGATTACAGGTGTGCACCACCCGCTGTGCAGAGCTGGGAAGAGCACTCTTTGCCCATGGTTTGAAGCATATTTAACTAAACTGACCCTCACTGAAATAAGATTTTGTACAGAGTAACTGTGCTACATACTGTTCCAGGTATTAGAGACAAGCTCCGTGAAACATGGACTTTATCCAGGAGCTTACACTACAATGGGAGAAAGTGACATTGACCAAACAATCATACAGCAGGCAGTTCCAGGATGGAAAGCATGGGGAGTGCTGAGTGTGCACCACATGGGGCCCAGGCTGAGTCAACTTTGAGCTAAAGTCTGGAGGAGATGTAGGAGGTAAAGTGCAGAAGGGAGGTGGAGTGTCTAGGCAGCAGAAATAACCTCTGCAAAGGTCCTGGGCCACAAGAGTGTGATGCCTTTAGAGGCAATGAAGGCAGGCAGTGTGGCAGCAGGGCCCACACAAGGTTATATGTAAGGTGGTTGAAGAGAGGCAGGAATCAACAGTACAGAAATTAAAAAAAAAAAAAAACACTGGAAGACTGGGGATTTGTTGGGAAGTGGCTCTAAGGAGAGGAAGGGCAGGAACTGACTTGCTTTTAGGAGATCACTGTGATCACCTTTTGGAGAATGGGTGGGCAGAGGGTAAGAGTGAGTGTGAATGCCAGTTGGGAGATGAGTGTAGGAAACTCGGTGAAGTCTGGTAACATAGTTGTGGGAGATGAGGTTAAAATTCTGTATCTAGTTCCACATGTTGGCACCACTTGTGGTTTCATTACAGAAAAGGAAGGGAAAGGTGGGTGTGTCCTGTGGGTTGCAAAACTGAATGAAATGTTCAAAAGGGGAAAGGGCGTGTGTGTCTAAACCGAGGAACCGTGATTTGATTTGATGGAAAGAATCTCACATGGGAAGGGGCATCCGGATCACCTTTCAGAGGCCCGACTACTTTCTTCAACATTCTCTGCCAGGTGGCAGAGAGATATCAACCTCCAGAGGCCTGCCTCCACTTTGCAGGGAACCCATGTCCATCTCTCCTTACATATTTCACCTGCAGGTTCAGGTTCTACCTCTTGGAGTTGGAGACAGATCCCCATGTGCCATGTTCTCTCAATATCCCACAGATGCTGGGGTTCCCAAGTCCCTTTGTTCCAGGCTGTGTGCACCCCGTTTTGGCTGGGCCAAGCTGAGTCCAGGTACCACCCCCTGGAATTCCACATCCTGCATACTATTGCTGGCCCTAACATCACACTGGTCTCACCACACTACTGTCATACTGAGCCTTTATATCACCTATGTCACTTCAGAGCTGGTTCCCAGCCCCATCTTCTTAACTGCTGTTGATTTTGGGGGGCCTAAGCAGATTTTATATGTAATCCCCATTTAGTGAATCCTTCACACGATCTTTTTAAATTCTCCACCTGCATCATTTAGTGACATCCAAGGCCATTATTACTGAAAAGTAGCCAGAAACATCCAGTGGCACCTTGTCAATTAGGTGGATGTGGGTGGGAGTGGGATGATTTTTCCTCCTTTATTTCCCCTTCAGTTTTCCAAACAAGGAGTTTAGGGAGAGGGGAAGGATAGAGGGACTATTTATTTTCCATCTCCAATCAATGAAATGTTTGCCACTCCCCACCTGAAGAATCCAAACCTTTCTTTGAAGTCTCACGGGGAAAATCCCTCCAAACTAGCACCTTACAATCTCAACTTTAACTGTTGGGTGCAATCTTCTGAACACCTCTAGACACATTCTGTATCCTCCTGACTGTGGAAGCCACAAATCAGCACTACTGGAAAAGTCCAGCTTTGTCCCTGCCCAAGCTCAAAATATTCAATCTATTCGAGCAGTCGCATCCGGTTCTGTGCAGCTCTCCCCAGCGCTTCCAGCTTACAGAAACCAGACAAGGCCCCAAGCACCCGCACCCGAGGAGTGCAGTGGTCCCTGTGATTGCAAACACCGTGGCGTTTGCCGCCTAGGTTGTAGTGGACCAGGGAGAGGGAATTTCTGGAAGGGGAATTAAACCCAGGTGAGACATTAAAGAAAAATCTAGATGCGGGCCCTAGGTACAAATGTGCAATGTTTTAAAACAGGACAGGACTGAGGCCATTCTAATCAAAGTCCTGCCCGGATGGGGATGGGATCCCTCTTAGATTCTGCCGGTACTGGTTTATGAAGTAGCTGCGGGGCCAATAAGTAGAAAAAGCAAAACCGTATCATAAAAGCGTAATGAGGAGCGAGGAAGAGGAGCAAGACCGCATGAGTGGGTTGAAAGGGAGTCGGGAGGAGTACATGAGAGATCCACCTCTTCCCCTCTCTTTTGCCCGAGGTTTGCGGGGCTTGTTTCAACCTGGCGTCCCGGCCCAGAACAAAAGCGGCCGGGGCCACAGCGTGGGGAGGGACCTCGAGTCCTCGGTGCGCGGGGTGCGCTGGAGGCGAGCGCTCTGCACCCAGGCAACAGCGGCTCTCAAGGGTGGCCAGGGGCACCGCCGCCGTCCCCACCAGCCTCGCGCGGCCTGGGTCCCAAGGTCCCGTGGCGCCCTGAGGGTCGCCTCCTCATCTCCCGGCCAGCAGTCCCAGCTCCAGGTGAGGGCGCGGCGGCGCGGTGTCAGTTTACCTGCGTGCAGAGGGTCGTTCGGAGAAGACATGGGAGCAGCGAGAGGGCAGACAAGCGCCCCAGCAGGGTCGGGTAGCCTTCGGGACCCGGAGCAGAGCGGCGCTGTGGGGACTGGACGTCCTGCGGTTCCGACGCGCCGGGAGAGGACCTCCACAGCTGTGCGCGCCCCGCTCCCGCTCCTCCTGCTCCTCCTCCACTGCTCCTCCTCCCGGGTCTCCGCGGCTTCTTCCTCGTGCTCACTTCCTGCTCTGGCAATTAGCAAAGCCCCTTTCCCGCGCGTCTCCCGCCCTCCAGCAGAGGCGCGGGGCGGGAGTCGGGCCGCCGGCTGAGGCGCGGGGAGGGGCCTCGGCGCGAGGGGTGCGCTCGGTGCTGCGTCCACGACTCCCGGACGGTCCCGCTGCCGGGCTCGAGCGATCGCAGCACCGGACGGACTGCGAGGGAACCGCTGGTCTTGAAAGTCCGCGGCAGTGGCGCGCGGGTGGCTTTCTTGGCCCTCTTATCGCGCCCTCAGCGGGGACAGCAGAACGCCCCGCACACAGGCCCGTACTGAGACGCCTGCCGGAGATCAGATATTTAAACAGTTTCCTAATCTTTAGGCCGACTCTGCCGCTGCAAGATGGCACTTGCCAACGCTTTCTGTCCTGATGTTTTCCTTTGGCATTAGTTTTTGCCTGACCTCCTGGGTTAGTGCTGCACAAAGGAGCGGGAGGAAAACACCAGACACGCGCTCCCCTGGCCTCTCTAAAAAAATAAAATAAAATAAAATAAAATAAAAGCGCTTCCGGTTCTCTTGGAAACGCTAAATTAATCGATCTCTGTAAAAATTAGGGTTTAATTTAAATGATTGTATCATTAAGTGATCCCAAATTGGGAGCGTTTAAAATTACTCTATTTTAACCACACTTATCAAGTCCATTCCATGAAGGTTACAGGCAATTTAAATTTAATAGGAATCGCTGAAAGGTATTAAATAATCTAGATCTGCCTTCATAAATAAGATCAGAATCACAAAAATTGGTTTAAAAGCGATAAGAGTTTTTAGTTTACAATGTCATAGGCAAATTAACACAGATAAGCGACTCTGTCTAAAACCTTAGCTCTGAAAACTGCAGAACTGCAGGTGAACATACCTACCCTTGTGACCAGGAGGTTGCTTTGTGCCTCTCCCCATTTGTTTCGTCGTCCTGAGGCCCATGGCTCCTTATTCTCCGGAGTACGCCATGGAAGAGCTTCAGAGAAGAGGTTGCTGGCTGTGTGTCCACCCGAGTTAATGAAACCTTTCGGGGAAATTTGCTGGTGGATGATAAACTTCCTCTTGTTCGGCCTTCTGACAGGAAGGGAAATTTTTTAAAAGGGCATTTTCTCTGGGAATCCATTTTGAGGTTTGGTTTGTGGTTCTTTCTGTACTTCACATGAAGTCGGAATTATTTTTGTGGTTTGATCTGCAGGAACCACATATCAAGTTAGGCAGTCTTGTTGGCCCGACTTCAAGTGTGACTCTAATGCTGTCTTGCTTTTCAAAACTCTGCACTAGACATTATCTTTTTATCACACCATTTTTCGTCACAGCAGATAGAAGATGGTATAGAAATGCATCTACATGCTAATGTTTTAGAGGAGGATTAATTGGGTATGTCACTTATCATTCCCTTGAGCCACCTTCCCTTTTTTTTTTTTTTTTTTTTTGGTAGTGGGAATTACACGAAGGGGTGCTTAACTACTCAACCACATCCCCAGCCCTCTTTATTTTATTTTATTTTTTAAATTTTGAGACAGGGTCTCACTGAGTTACTGAGGCTGGCGTTGAATTCACGATCCTCCTGCCTCAGCCTTGGAGCTGCTGGAATTACAGGTGTGTGCCACCGTTTGTGCTTCTTAGCCCCAGGTTTTCCCATGTGCTTTGTAAATAATGAAGTGCAATGCAAATGAGAACTATTATTTTTTGCAGTTTACCAAAAAAGTAACTTAAAAATAACTGTCCTTCGCTAAACTTCCCAAAGAGTTCCCTTATAATCCATTTGCTGTCACATTATGGCCTTTGGCTTCTACTTCTGTCACTGCCCAAAAAGTGTTTTTAAACACCCTCTTGAAAATAGACATTTTTGACATTTCCTAATAGCATCCCTAAACTCACAAATCTTGGAGTCCTGTGTTAAGTTTCATATTTCCATTGCTTCCTTGATTTTTGAGGAACTTCCAATTTTCCTTTTCTAGCAAATGGGACAATCAGACCTGGTAGTCCTGGTGTCATACTGCCAGATTTGACTCAGACCTGTCACTTCACATCTGTGTTAGCTTTAGTAAGAAATCCAAACTCTGAGTCTCAAGAGTCTTGCAAGATTGTGAAAACCCGCTGAAATAATGTATCTTTTAAAAGATCTAAACCAGTGCCTGTCACATAGTAGGTACAGACAAACCAGTTTCATTATTTCCTTGGAGTTCAGTCTACTGGGAGAAACTCTTATTACCTTTGTTACAAGAAATGTTACAGTATTTACCACTGTGCTCATATAGAGCATGAACCAGGGCATTGACTGGTGACATTGTTACTACAATGTTTTTAACCCCACCCCATCCCCATAACAAAACCCCAAGCCCTGGTGAAACCAAAATGGGAAGTCCCTTCTCTTAGGCTTGTGATCCAGAGGAATTTGCAAATATTGCTTGGTGATAGAATTGAGAAAGAAACATTCAAACCAGAAGGGAATGTGTTGTGGGAAGGCCTGGGAGAACTGTGGAGGCCATGTGGCTGGGTGGTGACCACCTCAGACCCGCCCTGAGCAGCGGCATCTCAGGCAAGTTCTGAGGCCGTCATTCATGGCTATGGCTACAGCCTGAGGGGTAGGAAATCCGTCTTGTGTGTGTTTTTTAAAAATGTTTATTTTTTAGTTGTAGTTGGACATAATATCTTTATTTATTTGTTTTTATGTGGTGTTGGGGATTGAACCCAGGGCCTCACCTGTGTTAGATGAGTGCTCTACCACTGAGCCACAACCCAGCCCCGTATCTTGTGTTTTTTCATAAATACTGACAACTATCAGAAAAGTTATCTTTCAACCTAGAGAAGGGCGACTTAAAATACGTTCTATTTAATTCACTGTAGAATGTTACTTTATTCATTTCACACCATTTTGGATAATTGTCAAATTTCTGCTCTCTAAAATAAAAACTCCCATTATAGAATCACATATCTCCTTATTTCAAAGGATTTTGTACATTGTGTGTAGATGAGTCCAGCATACTGAGCTTGGCTGTCCCACGGGGTCTGGTTCGAAAGAAAGAGGCTAGAAGTGCAAATGGTAATCTTTGAGTCCAGGAACATAGATGATTCCCTAAGCCACAGGATAGGCAGCCATGTGGTACAATGGAAGATCCCCCAAGGATGGTTACCAAGCTCACGTGCCTCCTCGTTTTTGGAACAGATGTTTGTTAAATCTTATCCAGGGTGCCATCTTATTATGTCTCAAAGCAGTGGCCAAGTTTTCTTCTGGAGAATCAGGGTTCCACACAGCCTAGGAGAGTAGGTGGTGGGCCACATCCCCCAACCCCTGACTCTAGGAGGTGACATATTACTCAGTCATGGCCTTTCAGAGTGTTGCCACAGTGAATGATGAGCCAGGGAGATGCAAGGGACCTTTGCAGGGACATGTAAGGTGGGTCTTTAAATAACTAGCACAAGAGCACACCATCGGTGTGGGAGAGAGGAGAAGTAAAAGGAGAGAGCCTTGGCTACAGAAGCCTTGAATGCCAGGCAAGAGCATTGGAAACTAGTTTTTAGACAACAGGAAGTAGGTTTCGAAAATTGGCAGAAGAAAATTGGTGTTTTGGGAAGATTAGTCTGGCAGCTGTGTGTAGGAAGGAACAAAACAAGGAGAGAATGCAGGATGGGAGACTTTACTATACACTGTGCTTTGTTAGAGTGAATTGACATTTTTGTCCAAATGTGCACGAAACTCACATTGGAAAAATGTAAATGTTTTGTTGCCTTTTAAAGTTCATGGTTACACTCCAGTCCACTGCCTTGTTGATTTGCATGTAGGTATTAAGTGATGTGGAGAGGTGTATTCCAAAATGTTAACAGAAGAACTGAATCTTAAATAAGTAAAATATTGCCTGTTTCACTGGTTTGATTTCGGAGGCACAATATTCCATGCATGCATTTAAGCATGAATAATTAGTAAAGGCCCCTGTCCTTGCTTATGCATTCCCCACACACATATATGTGATTAAATCTCTCTTGCCTACTCTCTTGCCCACCTTGAATTGCTTACCCATCAGAGGTATAAACTATTTGATTTCCCACAAAGAGAATGACTGAGTGAGGGTGATTCCCATACAGTCTTGCTGAACACTCTAGAATGCCCTGGGGTGGAGAGGGGAGAGGAGGGCAGGGATGGGGAGAAAATGGGCAGTGGCTCAGTGGTGGTAAGGGGGACACCTCTATGCTATCTGTCCTTCTGGCTGCCCAGAAGCCCCAACACCACCTGGCAGGTAATCCTATCCTTGAATGACTTCCACTTGCTTCTTAGTGAATTGCCTCTGGACATGGTACTATAGTTTTGGTCCAGATTTTGAGAGAAAAACATGTTCAAAGAAGTAAACTTTATATATTAAAGCCCAAGGGGCTGGGGGTGCAGCTTAGTGGCAGAGCATTTATCTAATGTGCAAGGCCTTGAGTTGGATCCCCAGCACCACCACAAAACAACAACAAAACCACTGAAAACCAATCAACCCAAGTCAGCTAGGGGAGTTTTTATTTTGCATTTGCTTTTGTTATACGGTTAGAGGAAAAGGCAACCAGAAAGAAAATCCAGTGTTGTCAGTGACTGTGGTCTTGCAGGAGGGCTTCGTTTCCTGTGCTTTGTACCCACAGGATGCAGAACACAGAACTCAGGTGGGTGATTCAGGAGTGACGTCATCAGTCATTAGACAATAGAACTTTTAGATATTAAAACAATAGACTGATGAACCTAGCCTAATTCCATTTTAAGATTGGGAGCCATCTCATCACAAAGTCATGAAAAGTTAATTTCTGTTTTACTATAAAATACTGAGATTTCTAAACTTGTTTGGAATTCCTGCTTGCTCTGAACTTACCCGTGCCTGGCTCTCCCGACCAGATAACAACCCTCTCTAAAACCTTAGTGGCGCCTCATAAATCCTGGCTCCCCCTGACCAGGTAACAACCCTCTCTGAAACCCCAGTGGCACCTCATAAATTCTAATGTTGGAATCTGAATTTATTCCCTACCTTGAAATATCATGCCATGTAGATCATTAATCTGCTATCTGCTCTTGTATTACATTTGTCAGAACACTGTTAGCTGAAAGTTCCCAAGACACCGCCCTTTGTAACTTTTTGTGCTATATAAACCTTTTCTTCCCTGAGAGCTGGGCTGATCTCTAGCCCAGTTTTGGGAGAGATAGTCGCTGATCAGCTTTCTGTGTGTACACAATATAAGCTTGCTTTAATTTTATTTAAAATTGGAGTTGGTGGTCTTTTCTTTGCATCGTGGTTCCACAATACCCGAGAGGAAAAATATAATGGAGGGAATTAATGACAGAAAAAAAATCACAGAAGAAAAGAATAGTGACTTGAAAACATGGCAATTCAAGGTATTAAAAATGAAACTCAGAAGAGCTAATTTTAGAAAATGAAAGGACTGTGAGAAATCCTATTATTCCTGTAATTTGAGTCCTAGAAAAGGAAAGCATGGGTTTGAAGAAATGACAGGCAAAAGTTTTCCCCAAGTTTGACGAAAATTTAAGCCCACAGATCAAGAAAGCTCAATGAACCCCAAGCATAAGAAACACAGGGAAAACAGTGCAACCAACGAAACCACCAAAGCACAACATAATCACATTGCTCAAAGCCATGGTTGAAGATAAAAATTGAGAGCAGCAAGAGAGGCAATTTACAGAGGGACAGAAGCAAGGTGATGGCGGAGCCTCCTTCAGAAATCCTACAAGGCGGGAAACTATGGAGCAGTATCTCTAGAAAATGGAAAGAAAAGCCTGCCGACCCAGAGTTGTACACCCACTGGAAATATCTTTTAGAAATAAAAATCAGGTACTTTTTCAGCCACACAGAAGTTGAGAGTTGTCTCCAGCAGACTTGCATTACCAGAAACCTATGTGGAAATTGTTTATAACTTTGCTATTAAAATTTTAAATTTTGCCTCTAATGTTCTAATTTTATTTAAGTTTATTTTTTATTTTTTAAAATTTTTTGTATAACTTTATTTATTTGTTTTTAGTGGTGCTGAGGATGGAACCCAGGGCCTTGCACGTGCGAGGTGAGTGCTCCATCGCTGAGCCATAACCCCAGCCCCTGGTTATTTATTTATGTATATTTTATTTAATTAAAAAGTTAACTGCCCCAGGCATGGTAGCACACACCTGTAATCCCAGCAGCTCTGGAGACTGAGCCAGGAGGATCACAAGTTCAAAGCCAGCCTCAGCAATGTCGAGGTGCTAAGCAACTCAATGAGACCCTGTCTCTAAATAAAATACAAACTAGGGCTGGGGTTGTGGCTCAGTGGGAGAGCACCTGAATAGCAGTGTGAGGTACTGGGTTGGATCATCAGCAAAAAATACGTAAAGTTATTATCTCTATCTACAACTAAAAATATTTTTTAAAAAATCAGACTTGACCTGCCCTGCTCCCCACTACACACGAGGTTTCACAGTGATCTGTTTGCCAAGAGTAATCACCTGAAGGTTTTTCCTTTGTTCCTCTCATTTTCCAGCCAGTGATTTTTCCAAATGGAAATGACAAAGTAATAATTGACTTTTTATCCATTTTACAGAAAAAGCAATGGGTAGCATATTTGGAGTGAGTTGAGCTTACACTTTTAGAATTTCAATCCTTTGTGTAGCCCAACTTTGATTCTTCTTAAAATGCAAATAATCTTATGCTAATATTCATAATTTGGATCTAACCTGGTTTTCCTTAGGAAACAGGGGAGCATAATAAGGGAAGGGAAGGAGGAGGTGGAAGTGCCGGAGAGGGAAGGTAGGGGGCGCCAGAGGCAAGCAGCAGAGAGGAGGGCCTCGCCCTGCCGGGCCTCCCAGTTGCCAAGGTCTATAGAGTAGTTTTGTTTTGGTTTTGGGTTTTTTTTTTTTTTTTGGGGGGGGGGATGGGGATTCATAGTTCATTAGCATGTTATTCTGGTGCTTTTGGGGGAGAGTTAAGTTCAGTTGAAACGGAAGGAAAGTTTAAGTTGCATGTTGTTGAATATAATTTCTCATAGGTTAACAGATATGAATTGGCCTTTGCTTCGTGACCTTTAAGAACTTACATTTTAGAAATGCACGATAGCAGTGTTTCAGCAGAAGCTCTATCAGTCGAAGGATGACTTATTTATTTGTAGAGGAAAGAGATTGTGATTTCAGTTGTTTAAACAGGCATCTTCCAGTTGCTGAGTTGTTCTCAGAAAGTTTCAATCAGTGCAAAGCCTTGCAGTGGGAAGAAGCCCCATCTCTTCCCCAGCTTAACTACAGGTCAGGTGTTCCTGACCCCGAGTTGGTTCCCAGGAGGTTTGTGCTCCCACAATGGTGGTTCTGTGTATCCACCTGTCTGTGTTTCCACTTTGAGGGCAGCAGCTGGCCCTGTGACCTGGCTCACAGGATGAATCTAGGAACTGTTGCTTTATCAGTTTGATGAAATTGTACTTGTTAGGACAGCCATACTTTCAAGCTCCCTGCATGTTCACCATTATAAATTAGAGAAGTACCACTTTTTCCTTATCTATTTCTTATTTATACCTCAGCCAAATGATCATCTTTATGTCTTTAAAATTATTTTTCTTTTGAATTATTTTCTTCTCAAATACTTAAAACTTTATAATGGTGAGCATGTAGGGAGCTTGGAAGTCATGTCTGTTCTAACAAAAAGTACAAACCTCCTGGGAACCATCTCGGGGTCAGGAACACCCGACCTGTAGTTACGCTGCTCAGTTGCCAGAGGCTCAGTGAGAGATAAAAATCCCCTACACTCTGTGAGTCTGACCTCCAGGAGCTTGATCAGGTTCACCCAATGAACATTGGAGAAAAGTCCCCTTGTGTTTCTGCAGGAGGGAAGGGGAAGGAACCACTGTGCAATACACCAGAGTACTCTGCTCTTAGCAAGGTCAGCCTTGCCGTCGAATCTGTGGTAGAATCTGTTCTACCACAGCCTAAACTTGTGGTTTTATTAGTGCCTGACTGACTGGGAAGAAGGGGAATACCCAGCTCTGACCTTCCACATGGGGAAGGGAAATACCCAACTCCAAACCCGGCCATCCTGACTCACCCAAGGGAGAAAAAACTGAGAACACATGTGCCGTTCACAGCTGAGAGGCTCAGGCTCACAGAAAGACTGAGACCTGACCCAGCACAGGAAGGCTCCCCTGCCCCGCACCTTAACACCGCATTAGTGACAGCCCGTTGACCTTCTTTTCTGTACCCAGGTGTCTTGTCCAGCTATTTAAGAAGTGACAAGACATACAGAAAGGAAAACAAAACACAATGCACACACAGTTTGAAGAGACAGAATCAAGATCTGAACCAGATTCAAATATGGGAGAGATGATGGAGTCATCAGATGGGAGATTAGCCAACTACGTAACTACGCTGCGGGCTCTCATGGATGGACAGTACGCAACGGTGGATGGATAACGTAAGCAGAGAGAAGGAAATTCTAAGAAAGAAACTAAGAAAGTGATAGAAACAAAAATAATGTAACATCCTCCTTTGTGTAGTGGTGAGTAAAAACAACAGGAAAAATACTATAGCAGAAGTGGAGACTGAGGGCTGGGGCTGGGGCTCAGTGGTAGAGCACTTGCCTAGTATGTGTGAGGCACTGGGTTCGAGTCTCAGCACCAATCTAAATAAAGAAAGGTCCATTAACAACTAAAAAAAATTTAAAAAGAGAAATGGAGACTGACTTTCATCAGCTCAACAGCTGGAGAGACATGGCTGAGGACAATCCCTGAGTTTGAGGCTTTCACTAGAAATAACCAAATCAGAATCACAAGGGAAAAGTGACTTAGAAACCTGGCATGAGTTCCAAAAACTGTGGGAACAACTATAAAAAGTTTAGCATTTACAAATGGTGGAATGTGATGGACATTATTATCCAAAGTATACATATGAAGACACGAATTGGTGTGAATATTCTTTGTATACAACCTGAAATATGAAAAATTGTGCTCTATGTGTGTAATAAGAATTGTAATGCATTCTGCTGCCATACATAAATTCAAAAAAATAATTTTAAAAATAGGAGAAAAAAAAAAGGAAGACAGAAGTGAAAGAAATAAATGAATAGAAGGAATATTTGAAGGAATCATGACTGAGAGTTTCTCCAAATTAATGTCAGATACCAAACCACAGATCTAGGAAGCTCAAAGATCACCAAAGCAGAGAAGATGACAAAAAGTGACACCTGAGCATATCATACTCAAACTGCAGGGAAGGAAAGACAAAGAAAAAAAATCTTGAAAGAAGACAGGAAAAACACATTGCCTACAGAGGGGAAAGGTAAGAATTATATCCAGCTTCTCTTAGAAGCCATGTAAATAATAAAAGAGTGCAGTGAAATTTTTTAAATGCGGGGGGTGGGGTGGGGGGGCTACTAACCTAGAATTTTATACCCTGCAAAATCTTCCTTTTAAAGAGAAGGAATAGGGGCTGGGGATGTGGCTCAAGTGGTGGCACACTTGCCTGGCATGCATGAGGCACTGGGTTCTATTCTCAGCACCACATAAAAACAAAAATAAAGATATTTTTAAAAAATGGTCAAGATGGTAAATTAAAAAAAATAAAGAGAAGGAATAGGAGGGGAAAAATAGGATCATGTGTTAATATAAGTAACAGCACTAACCATGTGTGGTATGGGCTTTTAGACAGTGGACTTGTATCAGCTATAAATGTATATTGCAAGTTCTAAAACAATCACTAAAAACGTTTTGAAAAGTTTAAAAACTTTAAAAATTGATTTCTAGGAAAGGAGAGCAGATGGAATCATATAATATTTGAGTCATAAAAAGCATAGTGGAAGACAAAAATAGGAACAAAGAGTACAGGCACTGACCAGAAAATAGTAACAAATATGGTAGATAGAAATCCAGTTTATCAATAATCACTTTAAACTTCATTGGTCTAAATATACAAAGAAAATATAGAGATTACTCTATAAAGCTCTCACAAAAATAATTTTAAATAAAAACTATCCTTGTTTTTAAAAAAGAAAGACATTGAGTAGATCACAAGTCAAAATTCACATACATATCATCTACAAGAAACCCACAAGAAATAAAAGACATACTCATTAAGTGCAAAAGCATGGAGAGATACATACCATGCTAGCACTGATTGAAAGAGTGAGAATAGCCTCTGAAAGAGGAGGCTTCTTAGCAAGGAGAGTGATCATAGCTAAAGGTGGGCATTGCACAATGAAAAAGTGGTTAGCTCTCCAAGAAAGCACAGTCCAACAACAGAGCATCAAGATGGGAGGCAAAACTGACAGAATCAGCCAGGTGCATGCCTGTAATCCCAGCGGCTCAGGAGGCTGAGGCAGGAGGATCACAAGTTCAAAGCCAGCCTCAGCAACAAAGAGATGCTAAGCCCTGTCTCTAAATAAAATACAAAATACGGCGGGGGAATGGGGCTTAATGGTTGAGTACCCCTGAGTTCAGTCCCCAGTACCGTTAGATAGATAGATCAATTGATCGATCTGTCACAACTGGGAAGAAACATAGATCAATTCCCTACTATAGTTGGAGACTTCAATGCCCCTCTCAGAAGTGGCCTAGCAGGCATAACATGAGTTATGAGTTGAATTCAACAGAACAGCATCACCTGGTATTGCCAAAATGTCCACTCAAAAAAAAAAAAAAAAGCATTCCCTATGAAGAAAGAGGGGAAGTGATTTCCAAGCAAGTTTTCCATCCCAAGAAGGCTAAGTGTGTGTCATTACTCTGAAAATCAGTAAATCAAGAACATTTACAAAAGTCCAGAAGCACTATATTGTGAAAACTAAAAGATAAAATAAAATGTCACCAATGAGCCTGATGTATTGACATCCACTGACGTCCATCAACAGCAGCATATACATTCTTCTCAAGATCACATGGGACATTCACCAAAATAGACAACATTCTAGGTCATAAAACACCCCACAGCACATGTAAAAAGAATATAAATCATTGAGTGTCTGCTGTCAGACCACAGTGGAAATAAACTTGAAGGCAATAAGAAAAACATATCTGGAAAATCCCAGAATGCTTGGAGGTTAAGCAACATATGAGTCAAGAAAAAATATCAGGAGAAATTTAAAACATATTTTGAACTAAATGAAGATACAATTTATCAAAACTTGTAGGATGCAGAAAAAGCAATAGAGAGAAATTTATAGTATATAAATATGTAATATACTTATATAGAATAGATATATATATAGAATGCATATATTAGGAAAAGAGAAAAGTTTAAAGTCAATCATTCAATGTCTAACTTAGAAAACTAGGGAAAAGAGAAAATTAAATTCCAAGAAAACAAAAGAAAAGAAATAATAAAAATTAAAGCCAACATCAATGAAACTGGAAATAAGAAATCCATAGAAAAAAATGAATAAAACCAAAAGCTGGTCCATTGAAGAGATCAATAAAATCAGTAAGTATCTAGCCAGGCTAACCAAGAAATATAAAGAAGACATGAATCACTAATGTCAAAAATGAAAAAGGGGACATCACTGCCAATTCCCTGGACAGTAAAAGGATAAAAGAGGAATATTATCTACATCAACAAACGTGGTAATCTAGATTAAATGGACCAATTTCTTTAAAGACAGAAAAAATAGACAATTTGAATAAGACTGAACCTACCAAAGAAATTGAATCAATAATTAATAACCTTCCAAAACAGATAGCAGCAGGCCCAGACGGGTTTTTTCTACCAAATATTTAAGGAAGGAAATCATACCACATCTCTACAATCTTAGAGAAGATAGGAGCAGAGGGAATCCTTCCTAACTCAGTCTATGAGGTCAGCATTAGCCTATTATCAAAACCAAAGATATCGCAAGAAAACTACAGGACAGTTTCTGTCATGAACACAGATTCAAAAATAATAAAATACTAGCAAATCAAATTTGATGATGTATAAAAAGAATTACACACCACAACCAAATGGGAGTTAATCAAGGTATACTAGGCTGATTCAGTTTTCAAAAATCAGTAATGAATTTGATCACACTAACAAGTTAAAGAAGAAACATCACTAATAATATCAATAGTTGCAGAAAAAGCTTTCACAAAATTCACATTCATTCATCATAAAAACTCCCAGCAAAGTAGGAATAAATGAGAACTTTCCTCAACTTGATAAAGAGCATCTACAAAATCTTTTGACTAATATCATGATTAACAGTGAGAAATCCGAAGCCTTCCTGACAAGATCCGGAGGAGGTCAAGGGTATCCTCTCTCACCTGTCCTTTCCAACTTCATACTGGAAGTCCTAGCCAAGCAATAAGACAATTGGAAATAAAAGTATTTTTATTGAGAAGAAATAAATAAAACTGTCTTTGCAGATAATATGATTTCTATGTAGAAAATCTGAAATTCCAAATAACAAAAACAAAAACAAAAAAAATGGAATAAAATGATACTGGCAAGGTTGCAGAATGTAATGTTAATGTGTGAAATCAACCACCTTCCCGTGCACAGGCAATGAACCAGTGGAGTTTGAAATTAAAAGCATGGTGCTATTTACCCAGGCATCCCAAAATGAAATACTTCGGTGCATTCTAACAAAATATGTGCAAGAACTATAAAAGAGGAAAAGGATCAAATAACTAAATAAGTAGAGAAGTGTTCTGTGCTCGTGAACAGGAAGACTCAATATTGTCAAGATTACATTTATTCCAAGTTGATTTGTAGATTCAATGCAACCTCAATCAGACTTCCAGCCATTTATTTTGTGGATATTGACAAGCTGATATTGAATTCACCTTTATGGTCTTTAAAAGTTCATATAATATGTTTTTTTCCTGAGTAATAAAGAAACACATATGGTTATTGAAGATGGAAAACATTACTTTCCCCCTCAGCTCACATTCTCTGATGCCTTAGTGCCTTGCACTTAGTAGAAACTAAAAATTATTTACTACTCCTCTAAAACTGCTACAGTCCCCACCTTTCAGTCTCTCCTAAAGAAAGGGTACTTAAGTCTCAACCACCTCTCCCTTTCTTTGAGTTTCATATTTCATGTGGCTCTCATGATGTGTGCCTAATTAATAAATCTACATATCTTTTTCTCCCATTAATCTGTCTATTCTCAGTTAATATCAGCAAACCTTCTGAAAGCAAAGGAGAAATTTTTTCCACCCCCATTCTTGCTTTTGCACCATAGTACAAATGTCAACACAGTTAAAAAGACAAATGATAAATAATATCTTGGTATATTATAAAAAAGGTTTTGATCTCACAGTTCTGGGCCCCACCCCAGGGGTCCAGAGAACACACTTTGAGAGTTGCTATTGTGGGTTTCAGGATGAGGCCAAAATACTTAGTAAACAGGGTCTCCAGGCTGGGGCATAAATGGTTGTTCTGGGGCTGGGGATGTGTCTCAAGTGGTAGCACGATCGCCTGGCATGCGTGAGCGATCCTCAGCACCACATAAAAATAAAATAAAGATGTTGTGTCCACCGAAAACTAAAAAATAAATATTAAAAAATTCTCTCTCTCCCCCCCTTTAAAATAAATAAATAAATAGATAGATAAATAAATGGCTGTCCTGCTCTTGAACCAGCACATCCTCTCTGAGGAGCCTTTGGTTGCCATAGAGAACCTGTACTATTTCCAGAATTACTCAAGTACCCACCATGCCCATCTTCATCCAGAGTTCACATGCCAGAGCTCTGAGTTA
The DNA here is from genome assembly GCF_045843805.1 of Urocitellus parryii. NCBI lineage: Eukaryota > Metazoa > Chordata > Mammalia > Rodentia > Sciuridae > Urocitellus > Urocitellus parryii. The sequence goes on from NC_135539.1 coordinate 82,586,828, forward strand.
AAAGAGTAGGCAAGAGGTAGTGCAGCTGAGCCCCAAAGCCCTTAACCACTTGGTCTCTCCTCCCTCCTCCCGTCTTTGCTGGTCTGTCAGTTGATCTCAAATTGTGGAGAATCTGGAAGCAGGGCTCAGGAGTCTAGTAATGCTCTGTGGGCATGGATGAGGGTTTTTTGTTGTTTGTTTGTTTGTTTGGTACTGGGGATTAAACCCAGGAGCACTTAACCACTGAGCCACATCCCTAGCCCTTTTTACATTTTATTTAGAGAAATAGTCTCTATAAGTTGCTTAGGGCCTTGCTAAATTGCTGAGGCTGGTTTTGAACTTGTGATCCTCCTGCCTCAGCCTCCTGAGCCACTGGGATTACAGGTGTGCACCACTGCACCTGGCATGGATGAGTTTTTAATCAGCATAAAAGAAACCCACTGTGTGTAAGAGTCAGCCTAGCACAGATCAGGGGAGCCTTAGAACTCTGCTGTGGGTTTTCTGTGATGAAGGCCGAAGCCACATGAAGGCCAGAGGCTGAGTGAATGGGAGGTGTAGAGCAGGCGCAGGGGACGTGCTGGATGCTTTAGGGACCGGAGAGCGCTTACAGTCTAATACATGCATGTCTACATGCGTGAGGCTAGCCATGGTGTGAGCACGTCTTAATCTAGAATAAGAGAGTGGTAGAGAGGAGAAGAAGTGATAGAATGAGTGACGGTGCTTTGAAAAACACACAAGTTGATAACATTAATAGCAGTGATGGTACCCAGCAGGGTCTTGCTGCCCATGCTCGTGGAAGCCACTGTGGCACTGGGCTTTCCAAAAAGGAGGAGCTTGATCGCACAGCCAGGCTGGGGGGAAATGAGATCAGGTTCAAATCCACCTCCCAGGTCAGTAAGCAGCTGGGACTTCTAGGAAGGGGACTGGCGTGAGAAGGATGGTTTGGGGTTGTCCTGCACAGGCACAGAGGGTCCTTGTGCTCCTCATGCCCCTTGTGGTGGCGGGTTTCTTTCTGAGAAGTTGCATTCTGCTTGGGGGACTTTGAGCTTGTGACAACAGAGGTTACTGCCAGGACAAGCTCTTCCCGGGCATGTCCACTCACGGAAAGCCAGTTTCAAACTGTCCTTGACTGGGTTTTGGAAGCTTTTCCTGGAAAACAACTTAAGTGCTTTATTATGCAAGAAATTTATACCCAAGTGTGCCCAGACCTTAACCCACCTCTGTAACAGCTGCCAGCAGTCATCATGGGCTGTTTCACTAAGTTCAGATACACTAAATGTATGTCATCTTGTATTATTTTTCACTTAGTCCTTATAACAATTCCGGAAAGTGTTGTTTTAATTTTACAGAAGGGGAAACCGAAGCTCAGAGAGATTAATTAATTTGTCAAAGGTCATACAGCCCAAAAGTGAGTGTGCTGGGATTGGAGCCCAAGTGTTTCTGACCTCCTATATTCTAGTCTTTTCTCTCATTCTGATATTTTTCTCTTAAAAACCCCTGAGTTAATCCTGGTCCTTTAATACGTGTGCGTCATTTGTGCCCCATCCAGGATTCATTTCCTGGATAGGTGCTGAGATACCTACTTGGCATCTGAGGTCAGTGCTTTATGAATAAATTAGGCGGTGTTTAGGCTTTGAAGTACCTAGGCGACTGAAGGCGAGTCTTCAAAGGAGAGAATGACAGGCTTATAAAACAGGATTACAAAGGCAGAACTTAGTATCTTAGAATCTCTAAACCTCGCAACCCAGAGAGCACAAAAGAGAAAACGTCCCCAGCTGCAGGAGAGCTTCATGAGCCTGTGGTTGTGCTGGGCAACGCAAGAGCAACCACTGGGTGCCTGCTTCAGGTAAAAGGCAGAAAAGCCAAGGGGTGAAGAGGCACCTCTTCCTTTAACAAGCCTGAAATACCGCCACAGATTAAGTCACTTCACGTTTTAACACCCACCGAATCCAACCCCCCAATCCAACGTCTCTTTGTGTCAGGGAGTGTCCCCATGCCCACAGATGGCTCAGTCATCCACAAGCTCAGAACTAGAGTGGTTCTTACTGCCATTGGCACAGCCGTGCAGATTGAGATGGGATAAGGGAGGCCAGGAGGGGAAGAGCTTGCCCAAGGACACAGTGTGGCTCTGCAGAGCTGAATACCAGGTCTGGGGGGTGGCAGAGATAACCCAGGTTCTGACTGGACTGCCTCCTTTCCAGGCTTTATTTTTTTTTTAACTGGAGATTGAACCCAGGAGTGCTTTTACCACTGAGCTATATCCCCAGCACTATTATTATTTTTATTATTATTAATAAGGGGTCTCACAAAGTTGCTGAGGCTGGCCTCAAACTTGCCATCCGCCTCCCTCAGCCTCCTGAGTTGATGGGCTTACAGGTGTGGGGCCACCATGGTGGGTAGTAAGGCCCACTTTAACATTTGGTAACAGAGATACAAAGCCCAGAATATCACAGGGATGTGTGAAGAGCATTGTGACAAAGGCCTCACAAATTCACTCTTCTTACCACCATCACTGCGACCCCTTCCTTGGTGCCCTTCTTCCACAGGACCTGCCCACCCTGTATTAATATCTGATGAAAACCAAACATTTCCTGGACTGCCACAGGAGAAGCTTCTGGGACCTGTTTTGGACACTAGCCAAAACTGGGACTTCTGGGTGCAATGTTACTCATTTGCCTGCATTGATCAGCTAGACTTCAGAGAGGAAGTGGCTGTGTTTCTAAAGTAGGAGGCTTTGTCCCTGGACAGGCAAGACCAGGAGACCTACAGCTGCAGCACAAGCCAGCCCAACTTTTAGGGCTATGCACTGATGCAGGGTGGGCATCCTCTCCCTTGGGACGGGGTGACTGTTCAGAAGGACCGTGTGTACAGAAGGAACATCACAGCCAGGGGGTGGTGCACACCTCACCAGGCAGGTGGCTGGCTGTCTCAAACATTTGCATAATGGGCTGATCAAACCTGCCTCCAACCCTCTGCAGATGGTTGCAGGTAGTGGACTTCAGAGGCCATTGAGAGAAGTGAATCCCTGATCCTTTAAAATAGGGAGCAGAGACTGTAGGGAGACAAATCTGCACTGATGGATTATGGATGAGAACATCTGGAAGGTCCCCAGGAAGTGGTGGTTTTTCTTCCTTCTTTCCTCTCCCCCCTTTCTTTCTTTCTTCCTTCCTTTCTCTCTCTCTCTCTCTCTCTCTCTCTCTCTCTCTCTCTCTCTCTCTCTCTCTCTCTCTCTTTCTCTTTCTTTCTCCTTTGTTTAGAAAGAAGATGAGTATGGGAATCCGAGTTAGGACGTAATGAATGGGACCATGGGTTTTGTCGAAGGTTTGGCAGTTGAGGTAGGCTGTTGGGAGGTGTCAAGTGAAAACTCCAAGAAGAAGCTGGCATTTGGGTTTGGAATTAAGAAACCATCATTGTAACCCCAGCTGAATGATCACACTTGTAGCTCTGAGTGTGCTCATGTGGGAGTGTTTTCTCTGGGGCTGACTTCTTATTAGTTCTTCATAGTTGAGGATCCCCGGTTGGACGCTTAGTGACATATTATCCAAGCCCAGCATTCTTTTTTTTTTTTTTTTAAAAGAGAGAGTGAAAGAGGAGGGAGGGAGAGAGAGAGAGAGAGAGAGAGAGAGAGAGAATTTTTTTTTAATATTTATTTTTTAGTTCTCGGCGGACACAACATCTTTGTTGGTATGTGGTGCTGAGGATCGAACCCGGGCCGCACGCATGCCAGGCGAGCGCGCTACCGCTTGAGCCACATCCCCAGCCCCTAGCCCAGCATTCTTGTATCTGTGACTTCTATTGAGGGTACATCCCCAAAGCAGGGAGCACAGTGAGTAGAAAACAGGAGATTCCAACAAGTCTTCGGAGAAGGCTTTATCAGTGTATTAGTTTACTCGGGCTGCTGTAACAAAGTACCAGGGACTAAGTGGCTGCAACAACAGAAATGTACTCCATCACAGTTCCAGAGTCTAGAGGTCTAGAATCAAGGGGCTAGCTTGGATGGTTTCCTGTGAGACGTCTCTTCCAGTCTTGTAGAGGTCTGCCTTCTTTCTAAGTCTTCACATGGCCTCTTCCGTGTGAATATTCTGAGGGGTGAGGGAGGAAGGGGGGGGGCAGCCCTCTAGCATCTCTTCCTCTTTAAGAACACTAGTCCCAATGGATTAGAGACCCATCCTAAGACTTCATTTAACCTTTATTACCTACCTATAGACCCTAATTCCAAATACAGTCACATTGGGGGATACAATATAGTCCCTAATAATCTGTGTGGGAGAAACCATGGTGTAAACTCTAGAGGTGCCATGTGGTGATGTGGGTATAAAAAAGTTACCTCTGGAGTGCACGTAGGACATCAGTGCTAGAGAGGGAAGATCCTACATCTCCTCAGCTTCAAGTTTGAGAATGGGACTACCCCCAAAGGAAAGATATTTGGGAGTCTTCTGCCAAAGCTATATGGCTGTCGTTATTTCCACATCATTACTTCCAGTCTGTGGAGATTCTGAAATGAAGATCTATCAGGGCCTCAAGTATTACACAGAATCCAGAATTGGGGTTGCAAAGGGGCAGCTCCCAAAGCCTGCGATGTCTGGCGCTGTGACGTGAATTCGAGTGCTGTCCTGGGAGTTGGGAGATCTGGAGTCTCTTCTTTTTGCTGTTGCTAACCAGATGTGAGACCTTGGGCAGTTCCTGAGCCACCTAAGTTCTGCTACCTGGTGATGGTGGCATGTGTTCCAAGCCCCACATTTGTTTGACCATAACCAGACCCAAGTCCTTTGGGCTTCCAGTCTGTTAGCTGGGCTGACCATCATAAAAACGTGAGGCGCAGGAGAACCAATGGTGAGGAGTGAATGCTTTTCATTTCCTCTTGAGGAGGGTGGAACACTTCCCAGTACGGGGACCCCTGCAAGTCCCTGCGCCTGGAGGCAGGAGTGTGGGGGTTGCTGATAGGAGACTGGGGCTGGGGAGCAGGTGCCTCCTCTGGTTCTGTTCCCATCACAGCAGGTGACTGGATACAGTGGAGAGCAACCCTGTGGAGCAGAGGTTGTTTTGTCACAGTCTTTGATTTTGTGACTGAGACAGAAAGAAAACACATTCGATTTTTGAATAAAAGAAATAGACAGTATTTACCTTTTTTCTGATGATTTTTAGAAATTCAATATGATTGTAAAGGGTCTGTGGATGCTGGGCTGCAGGCCTGGGTTCAGAGAACTGCAGTGGGAGATCCAAGGAGCTGGGCTCCCTGGAGAGGGAAGCATGAGTCGTGCTGCATGGTTCAGCTGGTGAGATCCTGGCCCTGCCAAACATGGCTCCTGTCTTTTCCCCCAGAGTGAGTCTCACCAGTTCAGCCCAATGGCCTTGCTGCATGGGAATGGCAGCTGTGCCCTGGGCCTCTTGCAGGGTGTTGTGCTCCCTCAGGTCCTCTTGCTTCTCCCTGAAGCAACCTTCAACATACTTCCAGCCCCCACAGAAGCACCAGGAGCCACAGTTATTGGCCATGCACTTGTTCAACCCCATTCCAGTCCCTGCACTGCAACGCAGTGAGATACAGAGAGATGAAGTGTGAGCTCTGCTGTCACAAAGCTACAACCTGGCGACTCCTTTCACCGTCCGTCCCCATTCTGCCTTCTCAAGTCACTGTCCCATGCACCTACAGGATTGAAAATGTCTGAATCTATAAAATGACCAGTGTCCTCAGTGGGCTCCTGAGGCTGGCCTTGCCTTGAGTGGAGAAAAAGAGGCAGGGCATTTGGGCCCTTTTCATTCACTAGCTATTTTGTAATCTGGTGATAGTTTCTGGTTTCTGAAGGTGGGTGTGATAATTACAATGGCCAAGGTGTTGTTTGTAAGAAGATTGGAAAATTGTGGAAGAACAGTGAGCCTAAGTGATCCTTCTCACTCTTGGGAGACAAGCAGATCCCAGGAATATGGCTAGTTACTGAGGAATGGCGAGGTGCTTCATGGAGTGGTTTGGAAAGAGGAAGCAATGGGAACATCTCTGTACTAGTAACTGGCTTCCTGTGCAGGGCCTCTGTTGAGCATGGCCTTAGGGATGCAACAAGCTTTACCAGCCATTGAACTTGAAGTGTTTTTCATCCTGAGCACAGCATGCACTCCTCTCTAACCTAGACAGTATGTTATAAAAGCAAACTTTCTTCAGGCTGACAATTTTCATTTTGTATCTTCATTCCTTCATTCCTTTATTCATTCATTTTTTCAGTACTAGGAATTGAAAACAGGGTCTTACACGTGCTAGGCAAGCAGTCTACCACTGAGCTATATTGCCAGCCCCTTTCTCAATTTTATTTTGAGAAGGACTTGCAAAGTTGCCAAGGTTGACCGACCTCAAACTTGTGATCCTCCTGCCTCAGCCTCCCAAGCAGCTGGGATTCCAGGTGTGCTACCGTGCCCAGCTCAGCTTGTTTTGTATCCTCTTTTAGAAATGAGAATCATTTTAAATGAATCCCAAATTTAACTAATTTATCTTTACTTTCTGTTCAGTAAAGTCAACCTCAGTTTTATAGCTCCACAAATATTTAAAGAAAACCCTGAACTCATTGTACTTACTTTTTCTGTTGTGCACTTGCCAAGGAAAGGAGAAAGTAAGTATCAGAAATCTTATCACCAACCACAAATTGCAATCTATCCCAAAGTCAGGATGTAATTCTCCACATAAATCACCAGCCTCCTCAGAAGTCTCACCTGACTTATAAAATCACTTTTGCGCCATATAAATAAGAGCAGTTACCAGGCACCATCTGGTTTATTAACCACCACTCAGCTAGTCCCAGAAGTGCAAATGAATTGCTTGTAAAACATTTTAATCTCATCACCTTGGCCCTAATATAGAATTACCTGATTCCTAAATCAAGAACTCACAAAATTTTCATTAATAGCCCTTGGTTGTTACATGGAAATTTAAGTGTCCAGAGCAATTTTCCTAATTCCTACAGCTGTTTAACCATTATAGTAATTTTTAACAGTAAGACAGCCTGTGAGGAGGGTTATTCACGAAAGGAACTTCCCTGCACTCTGGGCGATAACCCCGGCCGAGGGGTCACATTAGCCGGCGACGTGTCTGGAGGCTGGTGGACCTTCCAACAGTGGGACAACAAACCTGTGTAAAGGTGCTACAATCCTGCTTCTCAATGGGGTTCTGTCACCTTGCATGCCATCGTTCCTGACTCAGAAGGCATTGTCAGAGATCAGATGGACAGCAGTTAGTTTACAGATCTTAACTGGCTTTGTCTTTTTATTCTAGATAAGGCAGCTCTTCATTCCATAAAGCAGGACAAGTGTCCCCATGAGCTGAGTAGAGAGATGAGTGGGAAAGGAATGAAGAAAGAAGAGGCTGGTCACTGGGAAGTCACTTTGCTCATCAGACAGGGACAGGGAAACAGAAGTAGGACACAGCTGACTGGGGACACGGGGTTACCCCAGGTTGGTGTTTTGTGTAAGGATCAAGGCAGAGAGAATGCCATCCTCTTGCCAATCAAAACTGGCCTGTGTGGGAAACCTGGCTGTTGTCTTTTTAATCCTGATTTCTCAGAAAGTCAGATAAATAGCTGGGTTTCAGCTTGGTCACTGGAACTTCAGCACAAGTGACTCCATTTTGATCTTCAGCCTGGTCTGTTGGGGCCTGGTGCAGGAGCTTCTTCTGATACAATGGTCTCCTGAAGTTTTTATGTAACACTGTGAACAACTTCTCAGAGGGAATTTTCATGCTGTCGAAAATACTTTCAATGGGGCTGTGGATGTAGCTCAGTGTGAGAGCAACTGCCTAGTGTGCATGAGGCCCTGGTTTCCTCCCCTAGCACCATCACACACACACAAAGTAATCTTAAATGCTGTGTCTGAAAAAAATCAGTAGGTACAGTTTCAGCCCTCCACTGGTCAGAGTAATCAATGACTGGCAGAGTGGCTCGCTTGTGCAAAAATTCAGCAGGAACCAAAAGAGCACAAAACAAGGAATGGATATTGTTTGGAGACAGTTTTCCACAAGTCTCTCAGATGTTGTGGAGACACTGAAAGCCTTTGTTTCCAACTATCTTTCCAGTGGTGTCTGGTTAGTGAACACCCTTGAAACATACAGTTGTGTTAGCCAGCTCCCCATCTCTGTGACAAAATATCTAGCATAATCAATTTATAAAGAGAAAAGGTTTTGGGGCACGGTGGCACACACCTATAATCTCAGCTACTTGAGTGTCTGAGGCAAAGGGATGGCAAGTGCAAGACCAGCCTTGGCTATTTACCCAAGATCCTATCTCAAAATAAAAAAATAAAACAAAAAGATTGGGAATGTTGTTCAGTGGTAAAGCACCCCTAAGTTCAATTCCCACTTAAAAAAACAAAACAAAACAGGTTTATTTCATGTGCTGTTTTGGAGTTTCCTGTCTATGATTAACTGATCTATGGCTTTTGGGCCTGTGGCACAGCATTACATTATGATGAGAGCATGTGTCGGAGCCAGACCTCTCACTCCATGGCTCGGGAATTAAGAAGAGGAAGAGACTGGGTTCCACAGTTCCCTTTGAGGGCACCCCTATGTCTTCAAGACCTCCCACTAGGTCCTCCTCTCAAAGTCTCTACCATTCCCAGGAACCCCAAGCTGAAGACCGAGCTTCAACCACAGGCTTTGGGAGCTGTGTTTTGAGATCCAACTGCAGGAGAGGCAGTGTCTCTTTCCAGAACAAAAGGTGGGTTTGTTTACTGCCCACTCTGGGGAAGGATTAGACAGGCTTATAAAAGGTGTGGGTTCCCTGTGCTCAGGGTTCCTCGGCTGCCATGCAAACCTATACTACATGCAGAGCTAGCCCTTGGGTTCCTCCATGTCCCTTGGGGGACCAACAAGGATATGAAGCTCAATCCACCTGCTGTGCTATGGTAACAAGATCCTTTGATCCTGATCTCAACACCTGGTAATGTCCGCCAGCACCCAGGAAGCTGTAGCAAGTCATCTGCTTAGCTCAGGGAGGGTGAAGTTGTAGTCCTAGATAAAAGGTCAAGTAGGCAGTTAACTTGCAAAAATGGAGTTCCCAGGATTGTGGTGGGAACACCCCTAATTTGCAGATGGAGACTGTGAACCTTGGACAGGAGCAGCTTATTGAGGGTTATGCTAAGGTCACAGCAGAGCTGAAAATAGAACCATGTCTATATGTTAATAGCTAAGCAGCTTATCTGAGGTCATGGCAAGTCTGTGGCAAAGCTGAACCAGAACCAAGTCTGTGCTTATGGCTAAGCCTGGGGTGAAGCAGACTGTCCTGGGTTTGATCTTGGTTCTTCTCTTTATCACTTCTTGTTTTGTGACCCTGGTGGATAATTTGATTGGGGGTAATAATAGTATATGCCCCAGAGGGTTATTCTGAATCTTAAATCTTGTCACAATTCTCAATTTTTAAGCTTTATCACAATTCTTGGTGTACACAAATACATGCACACACACACACACACAAATGTGAGGCATTAATATTAAAATAACTTACTAGCAGGCTGAGGTTGAAGCTCAGCTGTAGAGCACTAACCTAGCATGTGGAAGGCTCTGGGTTCAATCCTTAGCACCACATAAAAATAAATAAATAAAATAAAGGTCTAAAAAAAATAACTTACCAGAGCCAGACATGGTGGCACATGCCTGTAATCCCACTGACTCAGGAAGCTGAGGCAGGAGGATCACAAATTCAAGGCCAGACCCAGCAACTTAGTGAGATCCTGTCTCAAAATAAAAAAAAAAAAGGAAAAGAATTGAAGATATAGTGGCAAAGAGTCCCTGGGTTCAATCTCCAGTACCCACCCCTCAAAAAAAATAAAAGATAATTAGCTAATTGATTAGTGCATTCGTGCCTCCTATTGATTGGCTCCGGTGTCAGGAGTTCATTAAAACAGAGTTGTCCTATGAGAACCCGAGCCCATCAGAGAACACAGCCCCTGGGAGGTTCTTCTCTGCTGAGCCTCTGCCTCTGCACCTGCGTTCAATCTATAGCCCTGCAGAAGACAAAAGCCAAACCAAAATTGATTTATTGACTCAGCACAGGGACAGGGACATTCCACAGGGACCACAGGCTGCTGCTTGATGTGAGGGAGAGATGTGTCTTGCCACTGCTGGGCTCCTGATGGGTTGGCGGCCAGCCCAGGGAAGCAGAGGTCAGATCTGGGTTGGCTGCTGTGTGTGGTGCAGGTTTGTACAAGTAGGGGCTACTCAGGAGGGAGGTGTCGCAAGGCAGAGTGCCTTAGTCACCGGGCACCCCCAGGAACAGATGGGGACAGCAAAGCAGGCCCACAGGCGTCACTGGTGAGAGCAGCGGCTGCTCAGAGAGGTTCTCGTGGAATTCCAAGCACAACTGTAGGCAGTCGGTGTTTTAGCTTTCTGGTTCCCAGTCATGTCCATGTTTTAATGTTGACAGACTTACTCTTTCAGAGTGTTCTCCATCGGAATGTGACATGTTTGTATGTGCAATTGTGGAAACTGCCAAAGGTCCAGAGTCTGTCATGGGTCACAGGTTGGGGAACTCCAGCCTTGTTCCCATCCTGGGCGGCTCTCCAAGGGTTCACATACATTGGCTTGTTGTTTATTCTTAAATTTTAACTGTTTAGGCCAGGCACGGTGGCACACATCTGTAATCCCAGTTCCTCCAAAAGCTGAGGAAGGAGGATTGTAAATTCAAGGCCAACCTCAGCAAGACCCTGTTGCAAAATAAAAACAGAAATAAAAAAGGTCTGGAAATATAGCTCAGTGGTAAAGTGCCCCTGGTTTCAATCCCCAGTACTATTACAAAATTTTTTGAGTGCTTATGAGTGTTAAATTACGGTAAACTAAAAGCCCTTAATTGGCTTTTGGTGAAAATGCTGCAGAAGTTACACCTAGAAGTTACTGATGAACTTCTAAGAACTGCCAATTTGTGTGTCGCTAGGCAGAAAGAGAAAAGTATTTCTGCCCCCTATTTTGGAAAGTCTGAGCCAAGTGCTAGGGTGAGCAGGTTCCCAGGACTCTAATTTGAGGTAGAGAACTTGGAGACTCCATACAGGGAGGCCCTCCAGAAGTCTTGTATCCTTGGGCTTTTCTAGAAGCAAAACTTGGCTTGAGGCCCAGACTTTGGAGGGAGGACCTAGGACCATGTGGCACATAAGGGCATGCTCTGTGGCCAGGCTAAGCTCTGGAAGGATGCAGCTCAGGCCAGCCTGGCACCTCCTCCGGTGTTGAGGGTTGTATAATCTCCACTCACCAGGTACGTGGTAAATTTGGCTCTTTTGGGAGGCTGTGCAGGGTCTCAAATTCAGGGAACAGAAAAAAAACTGGCTTTTGTGTTTCCTCCTCCTCCTCCTCCTCTTTTCCCCATGTTATGATTTTCTTTCTTTTCTGCTTTTCTGTGCTGGGGGTCAAACCCAGGGTCTTGTTCATGCTATGCAAGTGCTTTACCACTGAGTTTAACCTCAGTCCTGCATTTATCTTTAAAACCCTTTAGAAATTGAAAAACAGAAATCCTGGTTTTTATATCTGACCATGTATCTACCTTTATCAGAGATCTTCAAGTTACTGTCTAGCATACTTTCATTTCAAACTTGAGGACTCCCTTCAACACTTACTATAGGGCAAGTCTAGTAATAAAATCCAATTTTAAAATCTGGAAATGTCTTAATTTCTCCCTCATTTTTTGAAAAGTTTTGCTGGCAATATAATTCTCAAATGACAATTTGAATATGATGTGTCTCAGTGTGGATCTCCTTCCTTCTTGGAGTTTACTAGGCTTCTTGATGTATAGATTTATGTCTCTCATCAGACTTGGAGAGTTTTCAGCTATTATTTGTTCATAGAAAATCTGTTCCTTTCTCTATTCGCCTTCTTAGATTTCCAAAATGACTATATTGGTCTGCTGAATGGTGTCCCATAATTTTGTTATGAGGAGATGCCTCAGAAAGCACTCTAAGTCAGAATTTCAAATCAAAAGAGAGCTTTATTTACCTGGCCAGGGACTATCACCCACTGCAGAGACTCAAATTCTATGGGAGAACAGCTGCTTCCTGGTCCATCCAAAGAGAACATGAGGACAAAAACCACAGCTCAGTCACTTGCTTATCGTCATGTAAGCTAGCCAGTCATAGAAATTAAAACATTAATAAGTGGTGAAAGACGAGTGACTCACCAAGAGATTTTACTGGGGGCTGCCCAAAGGAGAAGAAAAGGAGAGGCAGAGAGCAGGGAGAGAAGAGGAGGAGGGCAGAGAGGGAGAGGGAGAGGAAAAGAGCAGAGAAAAAGAGAGCAGATCGAGGAGAGAAAGAAGAGGAAGAGGGCAGAGAGCGTGAGCTTGCAAACTTTGGCTTCAGAAGGGTTGCGTAGGCTATGTGGTGGGTGCTGATTGGCAGGGTGACTAAGGAATGGCAAGAGGACATTGTGTCCTGTGGGAATTGGTAGAGAAAACTTTTGAATTTGGCTCCCTTTGGAGAGGAGGGGGAGGGATAAGGGATTATGTGATGTTCTTGGGGAGAGGGAACCTCAACTTCAGTGGAGAGTCTCCCACACACCCAACAAGTGGGACCTGTGGGCTCTAGGCAGGACTAGAATTTTCCAGTCAGCAAGCAAGCTGTAAAAAGAAGCAAAAAAAAAAAAAAAAGCTATAGCTTTGCAGTTCAGTTGACCACAGTCCTGGGATCAAGCAGGTGCTATACTGTTGCACACTGAATTTGGGCGGGGGTTGGGGGGGGTGAGTACTTCAAAGTCATGTAGACCCACAAGGGCATTCACACCCAGGATGCAGCTCACCATGACCACTGCTGAAACTTGAGTAGGGTACCATTTTTGGAGTACAAAGTACAGAAAGACAATTTTTATAAGAAAACAGCTTTCATTTCAGTTTCTCAGAAACAGCTCTTGTAACAGTTTTCTATAGAAGGCAGCAAAATGGAGTCTTAGGCCTGTCTATGACAGTTTTTGCTTTATAATTGTCTTATCTCACTTATCAAAATCTTATATCTATAATCTATATTTCTTACTAATCTGTAACCTACAATTTACACTCTTATTGATTGTATTTATCAATTCACACCACAACAATTTAGCTTCACTGAAGAAGCACAAACATTGGAATTCCTAGACAAAGGCTTTAAAACAATTGTTTTTCTTTAGTGTTTTTCTTTTTGTTTCTCTTAAAAATAACCTGTCTCCATGTCTACATTTTCAAGTCTGCTGTTGAACCCTCTCTACTTTACAAATTATTGTGTTATTCTGCTCCAAAATTTATGTTTGGTTCTTTTAAAAGAAACAATTTTGATCTGTTGATATTCCTGTTTCTTTTGTATGTCTTCCTAGTTTCCTTTAGTCATTATGCATGTTTTTCTTTAAGCTCTTTGAGCACATTTAAGACAATTGGTTTAAAGCCTTTGTCTAGTAATTCCAATGTCTATGCTTCTTCGTTGATGGGTTTTGGAGATTTATTTTACAGTTTTGAATGGGACATAGTTTTGTGTTTCTTTGTATGCTTTTTGTGGTTGGTTGTTTGTTTGTTTTGAAAACCTGGCATTTGGAAAAAAACAGTCTTTGCAGCCTGATCTTTTCTGGGAAGGACCTTTACTAATTATTAGCACAGCAAGTTCTGAGACTCGACATCAGCCCAGGACTTCTTAGGGCTTTGGGAGCATGTTTCCTGTCTGGGCCTGTGTGTTCACTTCTTTTACCCCTCCCCCCCAATACACACAACACACAGCTGCAGGGACATACCCTGATTTTCCAGTCTCAGCCCAGCTTCTTCTCAGGGTCTTGGATGTTCTGTTGTATTTCTCTACCCATAATGCCTCATGCCAGGTGTTGGAGGCCCACAGTTCCCTGCAGCTTTCACAGGCAATGGTGCCTGCCACCCTTTTCCCAGCCTGCTCTCTGAGCCATGCTGCCTTTCCCTCATTTAAGGACACTAATAGAAAACTATCTTATTATTATTTAGTTTTTAAATTTAATTTTTTTTTTTTTAGTTAGAGGTGGACACAATATCTTTATTTTATTTTTATGTAGTGCTGAGGATCGAACCCAGTGCCTCACACATGGTAGATGAGCGCTCTACCTCTGAGCCACAACCCCAGCCCTAGTTTTAAAATTTTTAATTTGGGCAAGGATAGCTGGGAAGGCTGTGAATGGGATAGAGAAAGTTGAGAGTCCTGTGCTATGAGAAGGCCAAGTCAGTGTGGGTACCATGTGGTGATTCTCAAGCAAAGGGCTACCAAAAGGCTGGGTGCCAAAGAGACCTCAGGATGCTGGGCTTAAGAGAATGTTGGTCGGTTGCTCCCTGAGAAGTTCCCTCTGGGATATGAATTAGAGTCCTGTCTCTAGTTGTGCAACATTGGCCTGTTCATTCTTGATTCTGTCACTGCATGACTTGGGTTATTAGTTTATGGCAGTTGTGTCCAGTACCCTTGCCCCTATGACTTCCTCCATCTGTAGAAGACAGGAGCTCAACAAGCCTTTCACCTCAGCAAGGTTGGCCGCTGAGGAAAAGCACTCGGAGTGGGCAGTGGCCATCCTCATTCTAGGAATGATGGGTGCATCATCTCCACCCAGCAGCGGGAGAAGGTGGCACCATTGGCTGTATCCGATAACCAACTGGATTCTATCATCAGCCTAGAGATGGATGAGGTAAGGGTGTGAGAGCAACAGTCCTCCTGATACACAATGGAATTTCCTTGGGAAATTTGGGTTAGCACACAAAAAGACACAAGCTATTTTGAACTAATATTTACTTCTTAATTGTAGATGATTGTTATTTGTGACATTCATGCTCTGATCACAGTAAATAACACTTTATGAAATTCATATATACCTGTTGGAAGATGTTAGAAAGACTTATGCTGGATGATCAAAAGAGATGTCAAATTATTACAAGGAAACAGAGAGAGGCTACTACAGGTTTAAAATTAATATACAACATTGTTTACCTCATCTTGGCCTTTGAAAAACTTGCCTTCTTGTTTTTATTTTTCTAATCCTGATAAAAATTAAAAAAGCAGGGCCTGGGGTTGTGGCTTAGCAGAAGAACACTCACCTAGCACGTGTGAGGTCCGGGGTTTGATCCTCAGCACCACATGAAGATAGATAAATAAATAAATAAAATAAAATCATTGTGTCCAACTACAACTGAAAAATAAATATTTTTAAAAATGTGAGAAAGGTGCTGAGATTGAGACACTAGCCCCAGAGGGGACTCTCATCTCTGTCGTTTGTGTCTTTCCCCTTGTGTCACTAACTTCTACATCAACAACACGTAATACGATGAATATTGTGCCCTCTAAAATGTGAGAATAGCCCCTAACATGTACCTTGTGGCAGGAAAGACCCTGGGAGCAGTGGATCCAGAAGGACAAGACCAACATCTGCCTAATAAAGTTCACTCCCGTCTCTCACTGTCCTTTTTTGCTTTTTTATGGGCAATAATGCCAGCGAGTGCCCTCAGGCTTTCAAATAGCTGCCGATCCTGCTATAAAAATAACTGTTCTTTGTTCCATGAGCTCACAAAGCTAAACCTGACTTAATGGGTTCAAGAGGAGAAGGGATCCAAAATTTATTTCTCATTTGAGTTTCAGTGAAACCTCGCATGGCAGAATCCTTACTGGACTCTGTCTATCCTTCTCCACTGCCATCCCCAACCACTGCCCCCTGTTCACATCTACTGGTTTGCTGAAGGCACAGCCACTTTGGTGCCACCCAGCCTTCCCCTATCCCCAGGTATTGTTCCAGAGTTAACACCTGCCCCAGGCCCAGTCAGTCAAAGTCGCCAACACATTCCCCTCACAGATGAGGTGACTTAGGTGCGAGATGGAAGAAGCCTGGGAGCTGAGGGTGTCCACGCCCTGCCACATAGTCGGGAAGCAGAAAGGTCTGGTCTGCAATGAGAGATGGCAGTGGAGAGATGTTGAGAGAGGCCTGGAGGGCAGAGAAAGAGCGAGTCCTGCAGCATCAGGTTGTTCGTTTTTGATTTGTTTCTGAAATTAGACATCTTTGTTTTCCTGTTTGAATAAGCCAACTTAAACAACAATACAATAAAGACATAAGACAAGATGGATGTATTTCAAAGAAAGCACTTTGCTGTTTGCTACAATCTGAAGAGAAAACAGAAAGCAGAAAGATTTGTTCCAAATCAATGTTAATATATCGATGAGTCATTAGTATTTTGGAACCAAGTACTTTCTGTGCCTTCTTTACTAATGTCTTTCTTAGAAGAAAGATAATAACCAGTACAAGGCATAATAATTGAGGTAGTTTTGCACAAAAGTAAAGGAACAGCACCTGGAGCCAGACTCTCTGGTATGAATCCCAAGTCTACCACTTTCTAGATGTGACCTGGGCAGGAGACCCAACTTCTCTAAGAATTTTGAGGGTTGCCAGAAGAACTAGTTGTTGGTGCACATAAGGCACTGATAACACTGACCGGCACGCACAAAATACGGAATGAATGACAACTATAAGTGGGTCCCTGTTGACGAGGTGCCTGGAGTTGGAGGGGCCGGGTATACCAGGTGGGGGAGTCTCACTGACCAGAACACCAGGAGGGCTCTCCTTGGATCAGAACCAGCAACGTTGCGAATACCTTGAAATCAGCTCTCTGCCCCTGGCCCTCCCTTACATTTCAGAAGGCTATTTTTAATCACCAAGCATTGCAGAGCATTCATATTTAATGAGAATAATCTGTATTTCATGAAGATACTTCACCTTCTGCACAGTTTTCACAAAAGGACTAAAAATTGTTTTTAAAATATTTTAAGTATTTTTTTTTAAAAAATTAGATAATACCAGGTATGGTAGTACATGCCTATAATCCCAGGTACTCAGGAGGCTGAAGCAGGAAGTTTGAGGCTAGCCTGGGCAACTTAGTAAGCCCCCTGCCTCAAAATAAAATAAGGACCCCACATTCCAGGCTCACCCATGTGTGGCAAATGGCAAGGATGCATTCTTATTTAGGACTGGATGTATTCTTCTGTGTATATGTACCATGGTTTTTCTATCCATTCATCTGTCAACAGACACAGAAATTCCCTCCTGGACAGAGACCCAAAGGAGATGGAATCACTCCCCTCATTCAGTTTCCTGCCCTGCGGAGTTCACTGCAGCATTATTTTGATGACCTTTTTGGAGGAAGTTGTAACATCCTTTATTAATGAAAGCCCACTTTCCCTCTTGCTGCCTTTTCCAGAGTCATATTTAAACCATCTAAAAGAAATCTTTCGGATATTGCAGAAACAGGATTCTCATTTTACTTAGCAAAAATAAGTCTTTTAAAATCTTAGATGTGTTTTTCTGAAACAGGCAGGAGAAAGACTGTAAAGACAAGGTGTCCTGGTGCTTTCGGCTAATAAAGTGAGTTTTTGCAATGCAGACACTGGTGAAGTTAGAGAGCAAGGCTATAAGGTCATCAATGGTGAGGTGGTCATCACAGCGATGGTGTAGATATTAGAGCTTAGGTGACTACGTCAAATTTCTACAACAAACAAATTTTAAATCATATCTCCCTATAATATATACAGTATCTGTTATGGTTTAGATAAGAAGTATCCCCCATAAGCTCATGTGTGAGAAGATGCAAGAAAGCTTAGAGATAAAAAGAACTTGATCAGCATTGATCCCCTTATAAGGGTTAACTGGGTGGTAACCGTAGGCTGGTGGTATGTGGCTAGAGGAGCTGGGAGTGTGCTGTCAAGGTTTGTACTTTCTCATGGTGAGGACAGCTCTGTTTCTCTGCTTCCTGGTGCAATGTTCTGAGCCACTTCCCTCCACCACACTTATATGACATGATGTTTTTCTTCACCTGCAGCCTCGAGTAATGGAATGGGTGTTGTGATGGGCAAAAGTGCAACATCTGCAGTCAAGAGGAGAGATAAAGAATGTCCACACACTTGTGCCCTTTTCAATGTTTTATTTACTCAAATCACTTAATACAGGGCTGGGTTGTGGCTCAGCGGTAAAGTGCTCACCTAGCACATGCAAGGCCCCGAGTTCAATCCTCAGTACCACATAAGAATAAATAAATAAATAAATTAAAGGTATTGTGTCCACTACAACTTAAAAATAAATATTTTTTAAAAATCACTTAATACAATTTTACTCTACAGGTTCTTAATCAAGGAATGATAATTCTTAATGCTGGGCACCTCAATAGACACAATCAATTCAAAGCAAACAATTCTAAGTTAACTCTAAGCACTGCAAACACACTTAATCATGACAGGCCTATTAAGGACATTGCTTCTGTGTGCTAAGCTTAAGTGCTAGATTTCAAAGTCTTAAGTCTTAGATCTTAAGTCCACTTACTCAGACCACGGTGATCAAGTCAGGAACCCATAGAGGCTTCTCCTGGGGTGGAGCTGATGGTTGGTTGGGGAGATGGTCTTCAGGAGAAGTGCTTTTCTCACCAGAGAAACTGCTGTAGAGTTTGAGGGTGGTGAGAACAATGCAGAGGATCAGGCAGAGGAGAAGAGTTGGGATGCCAGTCAAGGTCCTCATCAGGCTCTCAGGCTTGTGTACATCAGTGTGGGTTGGTTGAAAGTCTGTTCATTTGCTCCAACATTTATAGTAAATTTTGGGAGCTTCTGCTCACCCTTGGGTCCCTATCAGCTGTTACCAGGTTTCTTAGTGACATCTTTCATTTTTAGAGAGAACATATGGTCTGGATTTCCACCCTGATATCACACTTCTGACTCTTATCAGGGTTACAATAAATAACATGTGACTTCACCCTAACTCTTACCAGGATTGTGGAAAGCGACTTGATTTTATCAGGCTATGTCTGATGACATATCTGAGGGCTCTGTGGTTTGCCTGGTGAGACTTCAGGTTTATTTTAAGATGGAGTTTTAAAATGGAGTTGCTTAGACTAAGACCTAAGGCCATCCTTACAGTGAGCTATCTATGAATGAGACCTCTGAAACTGTGAGTCCCCAGATAAACTTTTCTTCCTCTAAAATTGTTCTTGTCAAGTCTTTTTCTCACAGCAGTGAAAAAGCTGACTAAAACAGTCTCTTAAAACAAACTTATAACCTTAGGCCCAGTTACGGGTTAAATTCTACAGGACAGGGCAAAACATTTTGGCACTCATAAAAACAGATCCTTAAAAGACCATGTTTTACCTTTTATAAAAACAAAAACTCAGGCTGGGGTTGTGGCTCAACTGTAGAGTCCTTGCCTAGCACGTATGAGACCCTGGGTTTGATCTGCTCAGCACCACATGAAAATAAATAAATAAATAAAATAAAGATAATGTGTCCAACTATTACTAAAAAATAAATTAATAATAATAATAATAATAACAACAATAATAATAAAACTCAGGGGCTGTGGTTGTAGCTCAGTGGTAGAGCACTTGCCTTGCATGTGTGAGGCACTGGGTTCGATCCTCAGCACCACATAAACATAAATAAGCAAAATAAAGGTATTGTGTCCATCTACAACTAAGAAAAATATTTTTAAAAAAAACCTCAACTTTGTGGTGCTAAGACTCAGAATGTGTTCTGAAGTTTACCCATTTGGCAAATATCCTTTCCTCTTGGTGTTATCATGGTAACTCATAAGTAAATATTTTCCAGCATCTCTTTTTTCTCTGTCTGTGGGTGATGGCAAGTTCAGTGTTGCATTTTTAGTTTTTTTAAAATTTTCATTTGGTACAGGGGATTGAACCCAGAGGCTGCTGAGCACATCCCAGTTTTATTTATTTATTTATTTATTTATTTATTTATTCATTCATTCATTCATTCATTCAGTCATGCGACAGGATCTCACTAAGTTCTGAGGCTGGCTTTGACCTTGTGATCCTTTTGACCTTGTGATCCTCTTGCCTCAGCCTCCTGAGTCACTGGGATTACAGGTATGTACCACTGCACCAGGCATTGGCGCTGCATTTTTAAAAAATCTTGCATCATTGATTGCATCCCTCAAGGCAATACTATCCTAATGTGGTTTTTGCCCATGGCTTCAAATTTAATAAGAGCTAAGTCAAAGTATCTAGTATTTGTACTTTTAGTTTTCCATACAGGGCATCAATTCTAGAATGGTCATCTGAGATTCCTGTGGGGTCAAGTGGAAAATTAAAGCAAAATCAATGGTTATCATTATGGCAAATGTGAGGGGGAGCCACGATAAGTCACAGGGAGCTGTCACAAGGTATAGAACACACGTACAAGACAACCATGCAGAGCAGCTCACCACGAGTGGTAGGTGAATATGATCCACCAGGTTTGCATTGGACTACAAAGGTGAGATTGCTTGGCCTGTGGCCGTGAGGCCGGCTGCACCTCAAGGTAAAGGTGCACTTGAGCTGGGATTTGAGGGACCAGAGGAGTAGAAGGATTAGAGTGGGAGGGACCAGCCAACATGGAAGGAGGATGGGGATAATTCCAGGAGAAAAGGGCTGGAGTGGGTTGATTGGACTCCAGTGCTTTCAGATGTATCAATCTGTGTATACCTTCACAACATCCCTGGCAAGAGTGAGACATAACTACTGAATCCCTTGGCCCCATCCAGAGCTGCTGAGCAGTCACTGTGGCCACAGTGCCATCTCCCTATACCAGGACTCTTCCGCCTTCAGTCATCTTGTGTCACAGACTTTCCAACTGATTTCCTCTCTCAGATGGAGTACTTCCCTTCAGTGTGGGTTAGGACGCTTCAGCTCTCCTGTTAGCCAAAGAACTAACCGAATCTCCACCTTCCTTGCTAGTGAAAGGAAATAGTCCCTGACTCATGCATTCAACACCAACTGGCTGTGTGATTTGGGGCAACTCCTCCTGTCCTCCAGTTTGTAACGACTTGCAGTTGCTTGCAGTTTGTTGACTTTTTCTTAAATTAGGTTGTAAACTTTTATTACAAATTAAAAATGAAGTTCTTATAATCATAACTTGATCAGATATGAAACAGTTTAAAAAATCTTTAAGGGTGCTGCACCTGCCCACAGCTGCCACCAGTCAGTCTGTTCAAATTAAGAGGGACTGATTAGGCTTTTGCTTAATTTCTTGGTATCTCAGCATGACCTGGAGTTACTGGGAGAATTCAATCATTGGCACTTGCACAGTGAGAAGTGAAGTAACGGCAACAGCAGTAGGTGCTGCAGTCTAATCCAGCTTGAGTTGCAATAGAGCATTGGGTTAGGGAAGGTGCAAAATTGCATGATAGGAATAGGAAGGAAGAGGCTGCAAGAATTCACTGCTTTATTTCTCAAATCTTGGGGGACTGTTTGTGGGACTTGCATCTTGAAGGTGTTTGACCAAGAGGATCATAATTTTGACTCTGGCTAAATACATGTACTGCTATCAGTATAATCAGCACAATCTACTAGCTCTGATAGTTGGTTACATTTCTAACAATTTTGTGGATTAGCTATTGCAAGTTTGGACCCAATGGTACTCATGTTGCACCATACAAATAGATAAGAAACCCCTGGAATGGTGTAGAGCAAAGGTTCTCAGACAACTGGGCAGTGTCTATAAACATTTTTTACTGTAAGAATTTGGAGGGTGCTACAGACTTTTACTGGATAGAGGTGCTGTTAAATATTCCACAAAGAGCAGGACACCCCAACTCCCAACAAAAGAAGCCCTTGGCCCAGAATGTCTATAGATTGTTTCAATCAGCTTTTGCTTCACTGTGACCAAAATAGCCAAGAAAAACAACTTAGAGGAGGGCAAGTTTATTTAGGGCTCACCATTTCAGGGGTCTTAATCCATAGGAGGCTGACTCCTTTGTTCTGGGCCCAAGATGAGGCAGCATATCATGGTCGAAAGGCCCAGTGGAGAAAAGCTGCTCAGCTCACGGGGTGGGGGGGGGGGCGGCGGTGTGAGGAAGCAGAGAGACAAGGAGGAAGGAACCCCAGGGAAGATGCATGCCTTTGTGACCCACCTTCTCCAATCGTGCCACACCTGCCTACAGCTATCACCAGTCAGTCTGTTCAAACTAGGAGGGACTGATTAGGTGACAGCTCTCACTTCACCTTTGACTATTCATTGCATTAACAGGAGCTTTGGGGGGCCACCTCATATGCAAATGCTGATGTAGAGCAAGGAATACCAAGACTCAGAATGAGGGAGATTCTGGCTTGATGCCATATGTGTGACTCTCTCATCCATGCCCTCACTATGTCTCCAACAAGGTCAAGATTATTTATATCACAATGCAGAGGAGGTTTTTAATTAAGGAGGCAAGACAACCTGAGAGTTATATTAGTTTCCCTTTTGCCTTGCCAATCCCACATGCTTGTGGATATATTAATTTTAGTGGCAGAGCTTCAAGTTATATGAAAGCTCAGAAATATGGACTTTTCATCACCAAAGCTGCCACTGCTGAGTGCATAATTTTCCTAATTTGCTGACCACCATGATTCATACTGAATCCCCAATCTTGAGATGACCAGCAATCTGGTAGTAAGCCAGGGACTTTGAACTTCTTTCTTCTGGGAAAGGAGAATGATCTTTCCTTCACTAGGACAGGCCCATTCTCATCTGAATTTGCCTTTTCCATCTGTCCTGTCTGCCAGCATCATTATCTGTGGATCCTCTTTTGCAATAGGAAATGATCAAGAAAGAAGCAAGGGGGTGTCATTTGGGACCGTAAAACACAGTGGAACTTCCAAATTGGAAAGAATGATCAAAAGACTTTTAAAGATCCTAAATTGGATAAAAATTGTTTTACAATGTCTGAAACTTGACTGCTTACAGAAAGAGAAGTGTTATGAAATTGCAAAGAGATCTGTTACATTGCAGGTGGGGTGTTTGATCGACAGTTGAAAAGTTATGTAACAAAGAAATTTCTTTCTTTGTTTTTCTTTCTTCTTCTTCTTCTTCTTCTTCTTCTTCTTCTTCTTCTTCTTCTTCTTCTTTAGTAATTTAGAAAAGTAGAATTGTGCTTTGTGCAATGTGCTTTTAAAATAAATTGGAAATGCATTGGTTAAACCTAGGAGGAAGAATCTGATAACCCTGATTAAATATTAAAGCAATGCTGCAAAGAAAACTGCAAAGAAGACTACCTTCCCTCGTGATCACAAATTGACTGCTAGTGGCTTGCTGGACACCATGCTTCTTCACTTACCTCTGTCCCAGTCACAGAATGACAGCCCATCCCATATGTCTCCCTGTACCAAAGGGGTCACTTTTCCTAGTCCGAACCACTAGTAGTTGCTAGGGGGTGTCATGCACCAATTGGCTTGGACTGAAGTTTCTGACATTACTCTTATAAGGCTGATGGAATCACCATATTTGACTGAGATGAATCAGGACCCCATTCCTATGTCATCTCTTGTGTCTCACGAGTTGTGAGGGGAACAAATGAATTATGGAGGAAGTTCGGGTTCTGATGCCAAGAGAGAAGGCAGGGATGGATGCTGAGGGAAGAGCTTCTGTGAGGGGCAAGCTCCTCTTTCCCTTGCAGAGGTCACGCTCACGTATATCCCAACACGGGGACCCTAACTCCCTTCTTGTCTGTTTTCCTGGTTGTACAAAAAGCCAGACACAAGCAGGCGGCAGTGCCAGCTTCTGTTTCGGTGAAGAACTTTGTGCGTCTTGGAGTGGGGCTGAGAAGGGAGAAGAGTTCGGTGAGGCCTTCCGACCTGCAGAGCCAGGAGTCCTGAGAAAAGGAAGCAAGTGGTCGAGAGTAGCCATCAGGAGAGAATCCTCCTGTCTGTCCATCTCCCAACTTTACTTTTGGGCTCCCCTATTTGTGCACTCCACCAAGATAAAATCATAAAACGATGGATTCAAATTAATTCAAAGCATGCGCTGTATCCGGTTCATGGGTTTTTATTCAGTTTCAGGTGGGTTTCTGTTACTTGTTTGTATTTATTTGCCCAAAACATCCAAATTGATACACTGTGATGGGAGAAGGTGGGGGGCCTGAAGAGAACAGTGAGAATCTGGGAAGGGCCTGGGGCTCTTCCTTCCACACTATTCCTGCTAGCAGAGGTGCACAAAGACCACTCACCCTACACCACAGAGAGCCCTTGGGTGGGGAGTTTGGCCCTTTACCAAGCACAGATCCCTGTAGAGTGCTGACTAGGTGGGACTGCAGCAGCAGGAGAACAGGAGTCCCAGCTGTGTTCTTGTGACCAATCTTAATCTCAGTTTCTGTTTCCTTCATTTCTTCTTTTTTGTTAAAATTTCACTTCTATTTCTATTGGCATTATTATTTTCCCATTATTAGCAGGTGTTTGGGCAATGATAAAGTTCACTATGGACTTCAAATCATCAAGATAGGACTGCAATGGAACAAGAGGTGGAATGGAACTTATTGAGAGATCATAAACTCAGAACCAAGTTTGTTTTCTTTTTTTTTTTTTAACCTGTGCTGTGCTGGGGATTGAACCCAGGGCCTTGTAAGTCACTGAGTTACGACCTCAGCTAAATTTTTACTTTCAGATACAAAAGACGGCGGCATGACTTTGGGTCACCTTTCATTGAAGAGGGGACAGGAGTGTTTACAATTATATGTGGAAACTCGTAAGCCCTGGGACAGGAAATTTTTGGAAAGCCTCAGAAATCCTCAGAAGGATTTGTGAGGGCACATGACGAGGCTGGTGTTGGAATACAGGTGTGTCTCTTTCTGCCCAGTGCCTGTCGTTTGGAGAAGTGTGTTCACCTACTCCGTGTGGCTCTTAGTCCAGGTCCTTCATGAAGCAGATGGCAAGAGGGGATTAATTTGTGTGAAGAAATGTATGTGGGGAAATGCCTGACAAGAAAATGGGGAGGAAGCCAGGAGAGGCTGGGAGAGCATCAGACTCAGTCTGATGAAAGAAGAGGGGAAACAGGAAGGAAGACAGGGTAGAACAGTCTTAGAATAAAGCACAGCTCTGAAGTCTGTTCCAGGGAGTCTTGCTCCCGGAATCTGCCTTTCCCAAGAAGGGGCTTGCCTCGTACTCCTACTGGGGCGGTTGTTGACTAGGAGCTGCCTGAGAGGGAACCTAGGCTCAGTGCTATCCTCAGATGGATTTCAGAGCAGCCTCAGGCTCTCAATCATTGAGGTCCCCTGCCACTGGGGATTTGAGAGGTGTATCCCCATCAGCTGAGCAGTCAGTCACAGGAGGGAGCACCCTGGCTCCCCCCCACACACAGGGGAATGACACTAAGTTGGGCCAACACACACCTCTCAGGAATTTAAACCTCCCTGGAGGAAACTCACAAAGGCCTTGAGGTGTCAGAGTCCCACAGGGGCACGGTCTCTGGGGAATACCCCAGCTGCCTTGATTCCATTTTGAGAAACTTAATGGGTCAGCCCTTTGATATGTGAAGTTTTCAGTATAGTTCTAATACCCGCACACCTCTTTGTTTTAAAATTTTTTAGAATTATTTTTATTGCTTGTAAATTTCCAAGAACCCTAGTGGAGGTGGGGGAAAGGGAGCTAGTTTTTTAAAATAAATATTTTTAGATATATATATATATATATATATATATATATATATATATATATATATATGGAGGCTATACTCCTTGAACAAGTTACAACATGACGATAACAAATCAACTAAATCGAACAAAGTGCTACTCTGTACACTTGATGGTAACAAAATACTTGAACTTTATCTGGAAAAATACACCAAAATATTAACAGATGTTACTTAAGGCAGTTAGATGGTAGGAGACTATCACTTCTACATTAGCTGTTTTTTATTATATTTAAAACTTTTTATAAAAAGCATTAAAAATGAAGAATTATTACAAAAAATTTTATACACAAAATTGCTAAGAACAATATGCTGAAGACTTGTGATATGATAAGCAAATGAGAAGTGACTCTGGATCCTCCCTCACGGCAGAGTTCTCTCCCCACCAAAACAAGCGTTGACTTTAAACTCAGGGCTGCTTTGCCTGGGTGTCACTTTGTTCCTCTACTCCACATGTACATAATGACAAATGATATAAAGTATTGTTAGATTTTAAAATTTATTTATATAATGTTACATTGTTGATATTCTTCTGAAAAGCTAATTTTTCTGTTAAGCATTATGTTCAAGGTCTCATCCATGCCTGTGGTTCGTTAGGAAGTATTTCACTGAATGAACATACCATGATTGATCCATTCTCTTCTCCATGAGCAGTAAGAAGGATTCCACTTTTCTGCAATTACAAACCTGCT
Source organism: Urocitellus parryii (assembly GCF_045843805.1). NCBI lineage: Eukaryota > Metazoa > Chordata > Mammalia > Rodentia > Sciuridae > Urocitellus > Urocitellus parryii. The sequence continues at coordinate 82,612,876 of NC_135539.1, forward strand.
TCTGAGCATTGTGCACCTGTACAAGAATTTCCATGCCAAAGAGCATGTTTGCTGTGCCCTAAGGTATTAACACTTGAACTATACTAGGTGTTGCCAGTTCCCCTCATAATAACTATTAGAATTTACTTTCCCTGTCAAACATACAGAAGATTTCTCATAGCTCCATGTCACTGAAATACTTGGTATCATTAGCTTATTAATGTGGTATATCCTACAATGGAATATTATTGGGCAGTAAAAAGGAGTGAAGGGCTGATACACGCTACAACATGAGTGAATCTTGAAAGTATTAACTAAATGAAAGAAGTTGGCCTCAAAGGCCACATATTGTGTGATTCCATTTCCGTTGAGATGACATGTCAAGGACAGAGACACAAGTAGATTAGTGACTGCCTGAGGCTGAGGGAGTCCTAGGAAATGGGGCATGAATGCCAATGGGTAGAGGGTTTCTTTGGGGAGTGACGGAAATGTTTTTAAAACGGGTTGTGGCGATACTTTTACGACTCTGTGAATATGCCTGAAACCACTGAACTGCACATTTCAAATGGGTGAATTGTATGGGTATATAAATTTTATCTCAAGAAAGCTATTCAAAAAATGTTTAGAGACTGCTGGTGTCAATAAGTTAGGAAATACTTGCAAGAGTAATGGATTAATTAGTGGAGAAATAGGAAATAAAAAGCTATAGCTTTTCATTGTTTTATTGGAGATAGAGTTTGAAAGAATGTAAAATTAGAGGTGACTAAGAGTGCACCCCAGATGGACTTCTGGACAAATGGTATTATGAACTGAAGTGATGCCAACGTAAGAGAGGGTGCAGATTTTGTTGGTGCCACTTGTGTCACCAACCGCTACAATATCAGAGCCTGCCAAAGCCTACTGATGTTGAGTGGCAAAGTGCTTTGGTATTTTCTAAAATTCACTAAGTAGATGGCTTGCCTGCCCACCCTCCTTCTCTCTTTCCTTCCTTCCTTCACTTCCTCTCTACCTCCCTTTCTTCCCTTCTGATGTACTGTGGTTACAGTATTTTGTGAAAATAGAGGTGAACTAAGATCACGAGCTGTCTTATTTTAAGTATTTTAAAAGACAAAGTAATGTGTGTATAAATATGATTCTCCCAGGACTAGGTCTGCAAAAACAAGACTTCAAATGACAATGTGCACTTCTTGTTCTCTTTGGATGGCGCACCTGTTTATCAGCAACATTTTCTCATTCCTAGTTGGAAAATGATAAGTCATGTTGCTTTTTATGTGGTACAAAACAAGCTCCAAGAGATGCCAAATATAACATAAACCTATAATTACTGATTACTTATGGGAGAGGAAATAATCTTAATTACGGTGTTGATGATGCTACTATTTTGGTTCATAACCACTTAAATATGAATGGGTTTTCACTATGTATGGGACTATAGCTATAGATTTTCCACATATCTTGATTGTGTTTAACTGTTGTCAGAAATGAGTTGTGAAATATAACTCAAAGTGCTTCAGAGTAAGATATTCTCTTAGAAAGTATCAAATCAAGGAAATATTTAAGACCACATATCCCAGTTTGGAATTTGAAAACTTTCTCATGAAGAACATTCTCTGTTCCCAAGCATTTGGGAGGCTAAAGCAGGAGGATCCCTTCAGCCCAGGAGTTCAAGGCATTCCTGAATGAGACCCCATCTGGGGAAAAAAAAAAACTTATGTACATACTATTTCGTGAGTTTTCAAGAAACATTCCCTTAATAAGAGCAAAAGCTGATCGACGTTATAGCTTTCTGCAGGTGTGACATTTGGGGCATATTACCTATACAATTCTGGCATCTTATTAATTTCTCCAAAGGGTCATCTGTGAAATAAAAAACTTAACCCCAACCCTTACAATGTATATATTTTCTGCTGTGAAGATGCTTTATTATCAAGCAAGTCCTGCCAAAAGGCCACTTGACCAAACAGTTCTTCTGGGTACCTCACTCATACCGTTTCCTTAATGGCCTCCCGGGAGATGTTTGCACTTAAGCAAGGTGAAATTGTTTCCCTTTACACCTGGACGAGGTCTCTAATTGAGTGAATGCCATGAACAGTTTTCATGCAGAAAGTTGCTAGGCATCTGGTGCCAAGGACTGACATCAGGCAGGAGAGGAGAGGCCGGAATAGAGATGGCCGCTTCACTAGCTATGAGGAATGGGGGTGTCAGGACATTAGTGGAATGGGCTGCAGGGGCGGAGGGGGTGATGGGGAGGTGGCACACATGCCCATTCTAATGGCAGCAACATCTGCTGGGCTAGTGCTTTGGATATAAATCTGAACTGTCCTTATTGCTAAATGTCAGTAACTAACTCAACTTTTAAAAAAATCTGTGGTTCAACACTTTGCAAGCCAAACAAGATAGTTCTGTGAGCCATGTGAGGTCTCAGGCCATCAGTTTCAAACCATAAGAACAGAACATTTCCCACAGGAAGTTGAAGAATCTTTTTTTTTTTTAAGATAGAGAGAGAGAGAAGAGAATTTTACTTTTAATATTTATTTTTTAGTTCTCGGCGGAGGACACAACATCTTTGTTGGTATGTGGTGCTGGGGATCGAACCCGGGTCGCACGCACTCCAGGTGAGTGCGCTACCAGTTGAGCCACATCCCCAGCCCAAGTTGAAGAATCTTGAGGACAAAAGTTGCTCTTTCTCAGGCAAACCCATAGCCAATGGTGCAAGGAATTCTTGCCTCTGGTCTTTGTGCATATCCACAATTAAGCTTTGCACAAAAGGAGCTTTGCCAGCTCCCTCCCCGAAAATGGAGTTCAAAGGCAATGTTCAATTCTTTTAACAGTTTTAGAATAATCAGAGTCACAAGTTAATCTCCTGAGTTGAATAAAATCATGGGGCTGTTGGCATTATTTCTGCCATAGCTGTAAGAGCAGAAGAATCATGAGATATTTGCTCTTCTCTCCTCTACATATTGATTAGTACTGAGTCTCTTTACTGACAAGTCCCTGGGAGCCTGGAGTATGACTGCTGGGGCAGGGGTCAGGAGCACCACTAGAATCTAATCTTCCACTATTGGGGCCTGCCGCAGTTGGCTGGGTCAAATAACCAGGAGGTGACAAGCAACTTGAAGGTTGAAGTTGAAGGGAACTGCTTTACTGCAGGGAAACTCAGTGGGAACTGAGTGGGAACTCAAGGTAGCGGGCACCCAAGGTAGCAGGAGCCGCTTTATTGCGGAGCAGCAGAGGTATATATACCTAACTGATTACACACAGCTTGACTCAATTAGCATAATCCAGATACAGCAATCAGCCAATAAGTAATCTCCACCATCTTAATGGCTCGGTGGCGTTGCCTCACAAACCACTCCTCCTGGCAAACTGCCAGGCGCCATCTTGACTTGATTTGCGATCCCCAACAGGGGCCATTGTGGTTCTGTAGTGATTAGGAACATGAGCTCTGGTCAATTTTTTTGTTGGGGGGGCAGTGCTGGGGATTGAACTCAGGAGTACTCGACCACTGAGCTACATCCCCAGCCCTATTTTGTATTTTATTTAGAGTCAGGGTCTCACTGAGTTGCTGAGCACTTCACTTTTGCTGAGGCTGGCTTTGAACTGCCTCAACCTTCTGAGATGCTGGGATTACCAGCATATGCCACTGTGCTCAGCTCTGGTCAAATTTTTACTCCCCCTCTGGCTTCAAGGCAGTCTGAACTTAGGCAAATTGAACCGTAAAATGGGGATAAAAAATACCTACCAATGAAGTAGGTTGTGTATTATGATTAATACATTGGTTGTTAGCGCTTATGGAGAAATATTATTTTGGAAAGTTGAGGAAACTTTTATCATCAAGCTGCCTTTATGTGGAGATTGATGACTATTATTTGAGCACCTGCTACTTAGAAGGCCTTTGCTAATAGAGAAATGTCTAATTGATATAAATGGGGTTTTTGTTTTCGGTACTGGGGATTGAACCCAGGGGCCCTTAAACACTGAGCCCCATCTAGCCTTCAAATTTTTACTCCCTCACTTGCTTCAAAAGTGAGGCTCAGAGAAGCTACTTGGCTTGTCCAAAGTCCCACTACTAAGAAAAAAAAAAAAGTAAATAGTACTGTAATTTGAATTTCAGTTTGTCTAATCCCAAAGATAGTATTGGTATTCTGGTCTTTTTACCATACTCCCCAAATTTCTATAATGATGTTAGGTTTATTTGATTATTTAATACAAGTGATTTGTGTATGAGCAGGTTTTGCTGCAAATCCTGGTTGCATTTGAATAGAGTATATTAGGGTAATTGATGGAGATAATTCTAGGCAAAGAGCCTTCTAAGTTATTAAAACACAGTGGAGCAGGGTGTGGTGGCACACACCTCCCAGTGGCTTGGGAGGCTGAGGCAGGAGGATCATGAGTTCAAATAGAGCCTCAGCAAAAAGCAAGGTGCTAAGTTACTCAGTGAGACTCTGTCTATAAATGAAATACAAAATAGGGCTGGGGACATGGCTCAGTGGTTAAGTGCCCCTGGGTTCAATCCCCAGTACCAAAAACAAAAACCCCATTTATATCAGTAGACATTTCTCTATCAATAAAGGTCTTCTAAGTAGCAGGTGCTCAAATAATAGTCATCAATCTCCACATGAAGGCAGCTTGATGATGATCATTTATAGATAAGGACACTAAGGCTAGGAGATGAAAGACTTGAACAGGTCGTTCAGTGAGTTGGAAACAGATAGCTAGACTCAAGTCCACATGTGTCAGCGGATAGACCTGTGACCCCTGAACAGGAACTTCTGGTACCAAATTCCACCCTGCCTCTTGCTTCTTCTATTGCTTTGGGGAATTACAAATTCTTTCTGTGTTTCGACTTCCTCCTTTCTGAAATAGCAGAAGAGTGGCACTTGCCTCAACACCTAGTTGTTCTGACTCACGGAAAGCATTTGCCACAAAGCCTGGCACACAGCAGGCACAGCAGTGGCAGCTCTCATTGAGACTGAATGCCAGCACAGTGCACATTCAGCTGTCAGTCATTCAACAAAGACATGAGCAAAAACTGATTAAAGTGGACTTTTATTCCTGTGTCCTCAAACAGGGATGAAGGAACTCTCTGGAGTACCTTTCACAAGGCACACATCCTGTTTTCGAGGGTTTTCCCCACATGATCCCATTGCCTCCATTAGCCCCACCTCTAAATACCATCACATTAGGGTCAACACATTCGAGGGGGCACAGCATTAGGTGTACAGCAGTTACAGAGTCTCGATTTTCTTCCATAATTCCACAGTGCTGAAGACAGTTTTCTTATCTCTGATTTAGCTCGGGGTACCTGGGTTGCAGCCAGATTTAAAGTCCCCACACTCCTGGCTCATAATTTTGGTCAGAAGACTAAATTGCTGACCATTAATGTTTAGTAAGGTAACTGGACACAACTACTCTTGAAACTCTCTATTGAAAGCACACTGGGAAGGTACAATGAAGAGAGATCACTGGAGGGTAGTGATTGGATATTTGGTTCTGTTTAAATCTATGTGGTTAGAATTTATTCCAGCTGATAACAGACTTTTCCCTTTGTGACTAAAACTTAAGGATAGAAAAGTTTACTTTTAAAGTGATTTCCTTTAGGAAAAGGAGAATGAATAGATGGAGCACAGGGGATTTTTAGGGCAGCAAACTTATACTGAATGATTCTATAATGGTGGATACCAACACCCCATCAGACATCTGTCCTAACCCTAGAATATTCAACATAGGAACGAACCCTAATGTAAAGTACCAACTTTGGTTGAAATGGTTTGTCAGTGCTGGCTAATTGACTGTAACAAATGTACCTTTCTGGGAGTGGTGTTGACAGTAGGGTGGTTTGCATGTGTGTAGGAGGGGTACATGGGAACTCTCTGTACTTTCCACTTAATTTCACTGTGAACCTAAAACTACTTTTAAAGATTAAGTCTATTTTAAAAATTATTTCATTTCTAAAAAAAAAAAGCTTTCAGATGTAAACATGTTTATGAACAAGCAGAACTTCATGATTTTTAAAATGTTCTTTTTGTTTTTAAAAATCTTAGAGCCATTTTAAAAAAATAAGTAAGTAAATTTATTAGAAGCACAAAGAAGGGATTCAATAAGAGAACCTCTGTGGTAAATTATTTTGTATAGTGAATAAATTTGATGTTTTGTTTTGTTTTAGTCTATATGATAAAACAAAACAAAACATCAAATTCATTGATAAATCCAGGGATGCTTTGAGCATCACAGTCTAGAAATTCCAGATTTTAAAGATATCTTTAAAACAGAACCCTGGGGGCTGGGGTTGTGGCTCAGTGGTACAGCGCTTGTTTAGCATGTGCAATACACTGGGTTCGATTCTCAGCACTGCATATAAATAAGTAAATAAAATAAAGGTTCATGACCAACTAATAAAAATATTTTTAAAAAACCACAACAGAAGAAACTTGGGGTACAGACTCTCTCAAACAGTTGCAAAAAACTCTCAGAAATGACTGGATGTTTTCTCTGTATTTTCTGATTGTTTTATAACTTTGTGCAACTGCAGACTGGTAAAAGGAGGTAGAATATTCTAAGAAATAGGCAGATGAAGGAGTGTAACTCACTGATAGAACACTTGCCTAGCATATGCAGGGCCTTGGGTTCAGTCCCCAGCACTGGAAAGAAAAGAAAAGAAAAGAAAAGAGAGGGGGGGAGGGGAAAGGAAAGGAAAGGAAAGGAAAGGAAAGGAAAGGAAAGGAGGAAGGAAGGAAGGAAGGAAGGAAGGAAGGAAGGAAGGAAGGAAGGAAGAAAGAAAGAAAGAAAGAAAGAAAGAAAGAAAGAAAGAAAGAAAGAAAGAAAGAAAGAAAGAAAGAGCCTGATGATTTTATGGGATAGAATAGAAAGAGAATCCCTGCAGTTGTGGGGGACTAGGAGAGGTATAATTGGCCCTTTTCATTCTTGGAGGATGAGATGATTCTCTAGAATGTAGTTTACTATGGTGGCTCCTTCCACTCCTGAGGGTGACTGTGGACTGTCACAAACAAGGAGAATTCCACTGAGATTCCAGTTGTAAGAGGTATCAGATAAGAGGCACTTCTAGTGCCTTGCACAGTATGTACTAAGCATATATCTTTTTTCCGGGGTGGTGGGGGGGCGGGGAAGCACTGGGTTTTTGATGAAACATTCTAAATGGAGAATGGTTGTCCTTTTCAAGTAGCAAAAGATCCTTGCAGAATGTGACTCTGTGAGAGGGTGTCAGAAGTCCCTAAATAGAACAACAGATATCGTAATAAATGGAAACCAACGAGCAGGTGATTCTGTTAGGGTCAAGTGGAATCCAGACCCAAGTCAAGATGCTGGCAAGTGAGCGAGAATGACAGAGGAGCTCAGGTCCCACCAAGCTGGGGCTGTGCAGTGCTATCCACAGGCACTGGGGGCTGGGAGAGGGGGACTGAGAGGCCCTAGGGGCAGGCACGTGTCCCCAGGAGAAGCAGCAGGAGGGGAGGGTGTGGCAGCTGACTGGACTCCATGCACACACTTGCTTAAGCTTCTGGAAAAACAGCTTAATTTGGCTTCCCAATGGTTCGGGGTACAGATTGCAGAAGGAAAGAACTCAGGCAGTACCCACACTGAACTATACCATCCCCCCAGCCACCTTCAATGCCCTTGACCTCCTCTGCCTGTCTCTGTTTGCAGTCCCCACCTCCGTGGCCTTGTTCCCGTTTCCTGTGATGCTTATTTTCACCCTGTAGAAACTGATGGTATTGGCCTTCCCCGTGTTCAGTCCCATCCACATGGGCCCTGCGTGTGGATGCAGGGGAGAGCACAGTGGGTAGAAGTCAAGTAGTCCCGGTGTGTAGGTGGAACATACATTTTTGTGATTATGTGAAGGCTTTTGCATTATAGAAGTTAGGTGGGAATTAGAAATTGGCAGAATTATGATTCTAGTTTTCCCAACTTGGATTTTCCCTCTCTCACCAAATCATACATTAACTTCTATGATGTTTGTTATATAAAAGATTTTATCCGAGTTACATATATCACCTTGTAAACACCTTTAGAAATGGCAGTACTTTTAACTGATTCACACTTATCAGCTTTAATGCCATTCAGTGAAAATACTTGAGAGTATCACAGCTGAGTAAATATTAAAGAAAAACAAAGAAAACTTTAGGTAGAATGACTATAAAAAGTCATAAGCCAGCCAAGTTCTTTGATTTGAATTACTTTTAATCCCTATTACTTGTCAAAAGAAAAGGGGAAGAAATCCCCTTAGTAAAATTCAGAAATGTGATCACCAAGCAAAAACTCCCTTCTAATTAAGTCTCAAATAGAAATCCAGTTTTTTAAAAATTGCAGTGGTCAGTTGTTGACACACCAGGACAATCTACAAACACAGTTGTTCAAACACAACAGATTGCCCTCACTCTGCAGATCCATTAATCACAATTCAGCTTGCTATCAGAGAGAAAGTGACTGGTGTTATTAAATTTCCACCCCATTACCTTGACTTTTATTTAGAGCCATTCATCAATAATTTCCCTCTTCACTGGAAGCCACAAGTTAACCAAGCCAGAAAGTCATCAAAGAAATACAACAGACTTGATAATGTCTTGGAAATGTAAATGGTTAGTGTGATTTTGTTAATTCACAAAGTTTCTTAACCATCTCAGTCATCTATTTAAGATACTTTTTAAGCCTTTGCTTCAAAGCCCATCAGCTAAAAAACATCAAATAGAATATGAGGAAAACTCTTGAAGTAACAGTATCCAGCAATTGGCCTCCTCCAGTGTGACAAATTGTTCACTCTTTTTAACGGTCCCCCAAATCCACCTCTATTTAAGGAACCACAACTCCTTAATGATAGACTGCTAGTTTCATTTCACTTGGTTGTTCAAGAAACTCCTAGTTTCATTTCACTGACAGAGCTGACTTCATGAGCAGGTGACATGGGCAGTCACTATGGCCCTGCATTTCGTTTAACACTCTGCTTTTCCTGTCACAACATTCTTCACATTTTTTGAAGAAGGGCCTTACATTTTCATTTTACACTAAGCTCCCCAGATTCTACAGCAGGTCCTAAGGAATGAAAGATGTGAAAGTGCTCTGAAAAGTGTTTGCTAAATTTATTAATGTCCTGCCTCCAATAAATGTCCTATGTTCTCATCTCTGGAACCTGTGAATGTTGTCCTATATGGCAAAAGATACTTTGTAGATGGATTAAGTTAAGGATTTGAGATAGATTATCCTGGATTATCTGGGTGGGTCTAGTGCAATCACAAGAGTTCTTATATGAAGGAGGCAGTAGAGTTAGGATGGAAAGTCATGTAAGGGTGGAAGCAGAGTAAAGGGGATAGTGACTGTTATATGAGGTCATGAGTCAAGGAATGCAGGTGGCCTCTAGAAGCTGGAAAACCAAGGAAACATCTCCTAGAGTTTACAAAGAGAACACAGCTCTGCTGATCCAGTTTGGACTTCTGACTTCCAGAATGCAGGATAATAAATTTGTTTTTAGTCATTTAATTTGTGGTAATTTATTATAGCAGCCATGAAAAAATAATACATACTACATGAAGTGATGTGTTGCTCATTTTGTAGAAATCAAAGATGTTGATAAGCAAATAGCAGCTACCACTTATTGAGCACTTCCTATGTGCTATGCACTGTACTAAGCTCTTTATGTATATGCATTTATGAAATCCTAGAACAATATTTGAGGTGGAAATTAAAGCCATATAACTAACTAGAATGTGTCAGATTTGGGATCCAGGTTCAGTCTAAGTCACTCCAAGTCTTCCTGTGCGTTTATCTTCGTTCCCATATTTCCCAGTAAACTTTGGCCTGTCCTCATGCTTTACCGTGCATTATGTGTGCACGTGTCACCGCAGCCATAGGGGTGGGACCGGGCAGGAGGTGACATCCATTAGGGAGTCTGAAGGAGGAGGTGCTGAATGCTGAATCCACCTCGTCAAGACGCTGCTGGCGTCCAGGCAGCTGAAGGAGACATGAGGCTACAGGAAAGCGAAGGAGACGTTGAGGCTCAGGCCGCTCGGGAGACTCCCTGCTCCTCGCCCGCCCGCGGGTGTTTTGGAGCCCGCGTGGTCTCGCCTCATTGGCTGCCGCGGGCCCGAGAGGCGGGGCAGCCTCCGCCTACTAGCTCGCGATCAACGGTGCGGCGCCGCGGGGGCCGCCGGGACCACAACTCCCAGAAGGCCGCGCGCTGGGGGCGTGTCCGCGGCCGAGGACGCGGGGGGCGGGGCCGGCGGGGCATGAAGCGGGGGCGCGCGACGCTCCTGCCTCAGTCGCCGCTGCCGGGTGCCCGAGAGCGTCCCCTGCCTCCGACCGGCGCGCAGACCTCCGCCACCGTCCTCGGGGGTCGTCGCCCGGCATCTCGCCTCGACGGGCCCGGCCGGCCTCGGCGGGGGAGGACAGCATGAGTCGGGGGGCCCGCCGGGCCGGCGCCGGGCAGGGGGCGGCGGCCGCGGTGCAGCTGCTGGTTTCTCTCAGCTTCCTGCCGCGCGTCGTCGAGGCCCAGGTGAGCCGGCCGGGGGCCGGCCGGGGGCCCTCGGTCCGCCGTGAGCTGGAGGCCGGGGCGCAGGTGCTGGAGGGAGCGGGGCGGGGGCGCGCCGACAGGTGCGGGAACGGCCGAGAACCCCGGCGGAGCGCGGGGCGGCCCTCGGCTGCGGCCGTCGGCAGCGGAAGGGGCGACGCCTCCGAACCGCTCCCGCGGGTGTCCTGGCGATGTTTCGGCTGCCGGGAGCGCGGCTGGCTGGGACGGGATGGAACCGCGGCCGTCGTGGAGGAGGGCGCACGGAAGTGGGACATCCCCCTGACCGAGGCAGCGACCCGCCCAACGGACCCCGCGCTCGCCTGGAGGAGTGCGGTAGGCGGGCAGGGCGCCCTGACTTCCTCCGAGGCGGGCGCGGGAGAGCACTCGGCTTTGCCCTTGTCCGCCGCCTGGGTCCAAGAAGTGGCTCCGTCAGATGCGCCGAGTACGCGAGCTAGGGTCCGTGGTCTGGGCTCGTGCGCAGAGCCCTTGCCCTGCCAGTCTCGGGGTAGGGGGGTGTTCCCAGAGTGCTGAAGTCGGAGGGTTAGCCGACCCTCTGGGCGTCTTCTATTTATAATTCGAGCAAACTGCCAGGTGCTGCCAGGTCTTCTCTGCACCTGCTGCAAAGTGGAAGCTTTGTTGTGAGGGAGAAAAAAAAAAAAAGTCTCAGGTGGCCTGGTAATGAGGGGAGATGTGAAGCAATTAATGCTAGTTGCTAAGAAAAATTGACGGTAACTGAGTGTAACTACGCAAACAATTTTTTCTTACTTTATTTGGACACTTTTTCTTGGCTTTATGTTGTCCAGCACTAAATCCCAGAATGCCATACATTTGTGGGCATGTTTGAATAATTTTCAGAAGAATGATTTGATAAAAATAAAAGGGGCAGGCTGGGGATATAGCTCAGTTGGTAGAGTGCTTGCCTAGCATGCACAAGGCCCTAGGTTCAATCCCCAGCACCACCCTCCAAAATAAATAAATAAATAGATAGATAGATAGGCGAATTTTTGGTATGAGTAAGGAGCAGATTAAAATGCAGATTTTGTGGCCCTACTTCCAGAAGTTCTGATTAAGTGAATCGAGACAATGACCTAGAAATCAGCATTTAAAATAAGCCTTGCAGATAACTGTAGTGCCGTTACTCTTTTGACCATCTCTTGGACTCGGCTTGGCAAACACTGAAATTGTGGAAGTCTGGACTTATCTACCAGATTTACGTTTCCACAGTGTCTTTGGCAAAATTTTTTCTAATTACTAATTGAGTGGAATTTACATTTATGTATTTTTCTAAAATGGGATTTCTTGTTTTCTATTTTTACAAAGCATATATTAATTGTATACTTAATCACTAGAAACTTTTAGGTTTCTTCACCTACCACTAATTATGTATAATTAATTTTAAAATTTTACCTGTATTTTTTTAAAATTTTATTTTTTTAGGTGTAGATAAACGCAGTACCATTATTTATTACGCAGTACCATTATTCATTTTATGTGGCGCTGAGGATGGAACCCAGTGCCTCATATGTGCGAGGCAAGTGCTCTACCACTACAGCCCCAGCCTTTCACCTGTACTTATAATTTCCTTATATCCAAGTGAATATATATATAGTTCAACAGTTAAACATTTGTGTTTAAAGTAGTATCATGCCAAATAGACTTCAAGTGGATATATTTTTTATTTCCAATGGTACTTTCTTTTTTTGAAAAAATATTTTATTTTTTAGTTGAACACAACACCCTTATTTTGTTTGTTTATTTTTATGTGGTGCTGAGGATCGAACCCAGGGCCTGCACCCCCTAGGTGAGGAGGCTACTGCTCAGCTACAACCCCAGCCCCTCAAGTGATACTTTCTAATGTAGTGTCTGATTATATTTAGACAGTACTTTAACCCAAAACATGCTTAGTTATACATTATCCTATTGTGTTTGGTACATCTCTCAGAACTTGGGCCATAGTGGTAACTGAAGTTCAGAGAACTTGAGTGATGTTAAATTGGAGCCCTACTACAGACTTCTTTTTGCTTTATACAGTTTTTTTTTCAGTGTATTTGTTTCCCTGAAGTATAGAAAAGCAGAGAGAGAGAACTAAGTAGAGCTAAGTTCTTTCTTCTCTTGAATATATACTAAATTGGTTAAAAAAAAAAAATAGTAAAGCTGAAGGAAATAATTAGAATTTTTGAAAAATGCCTCTGTTCACAAGGAAATAGTCATTTAAGGATATATATATTTATTTTAAATGAAAGCAAGGAAAAATTTTTGAGCACACAAAATATTTGTATCCCATGCTCAATTTTCTTATAAATGTGAACATGTAGGAGCTGAGGCTTTGGCTCAGCGGTAGCTCACTTGCCTGGCATGTGTGAGGCACTGGGTTCGAGTCTTAGATCATTTATTTATTTGCTTATTTATATGTGGTGCTAACAACTAAAAAAAAATCTTAAAAATGTAACTATGCTTTGTAGTACAGTACGGTGAGCTAAACAAATAAGTACAAGTAAGTGATGAATAGTATTTCTAGAAAAAGTAATTTCAACTGGGGATATTGGAAATCCTAAAGGCCTTTCTGAGGAGGCATGAATTCAAGGAACCTTCAAAGACTCAGGCAAATTGAAAGCCAGCCACTTGGGGCTCCGATTATGCTCTACCAGTACATTACTCTGGAGATTCTCTCAAACCCTTGGAGCTTCTGCTATAACAGTTTTATGGGGTGGGCTGGGCAAGATATAATACCTATGTCTGCCCGAAGAGAGGAAACTGATGAGAGACTCCATATTAAACTTGTAGTCCAAAAAGCTACATCCTCAATGTAAGAGATGAGTAATGAATCCTGCCATAAGAAGAAAGTAAAGAAACTTGCTAGAGGAGGGGGGGAAAACTCCCTTCAGAATTTGTAAGCCAGCCCTTACAAGGTTTGCAGGCTTACTTCATACCACTTACGCTAGGAAAAGTTTCATGTAGAAAATTTAATTTATAGCAGTTCCAAGTTTGTATTCCCCAGATTACCAGGGAAAGCAAATATCCATTCCCTCTGGAGAAATTTAATTTTAACTCAAATCATAAAGAATTTTTGAAGATAAAGTGTCAGGAAGAATAAACATAATAGTTTTTTAAAAATCTGAAAACAGGGCACCATGAATCAGGTGCAGATCTTGACCTACAATGGGTCCCCCTTAATCATTTTATGATATTTCAGTTTTATGGTGATATGAAAACAACACTCTTTCAGCACAGACTGTACTCTTTTCATGGGTAGTTGTCACTCTCTCAATGCTGAGCAATGGCAGTGGGCTATAGCTCCCTTGTGAGCATGAGCGTAAACCCCTGTATTACACGGGGTACTGTGTTTCTAAGCTGTGATATCTTGTAAGTTAGGTGTCACAAAGGCATTTCCACTTGATAATTTAAATTTCCAGGATGTATTCATGTTGTAAGTTGAGGAGCATCTGTATTAGAAACAGAAACATAATGACCTTAGGTCTGAAATTATCAGATAGTTGAATGTCTTTGATTACTATGTTTAAATAAAAAAAAGAAGCTTGAAAGTATAGAAATGGAATAAGAAATTTAAAGAATGACCAAAAGGATTAAAAAATAATAGGTGAAGAAATAAAATTTCAATGGATGGATTAAATAACTTATTATACCCATCTGAAGAAATGATTTTTTTTTCCAGTACTAGGAATTCAACCCAGTGGTGCTCTACTACTGAGCTATATTCCCAGCCCTTTTTATTTTTTATGTTGAGACAGGGTCTTCTATGCTGCCTGTCCTTCTTCTGCCTCAGTCTCCTGAGTAGCTAAGATCACAGGCATTCACCACTGTACCTGGCTTGAAGAAATGATTATTGAATTAGCCATTTCCTGTCTTTTTTTTTTTTTCCATCACTTTCTCTTCCATCCTTACTCTTGGCTTCATGCGGGACAGAATTGGAGCAATCAGAAGAGAACTTCCACAGAGTAATTCACATCTATCCACTTACAAGGCTCTTTACCTATAGGTTTGATTTCCTATTGGTTACCATGGATGAACTATTCATGAATAGTTCTTGTCAAAAAACAGTTCCTCCACACATATTAGGGCCCATATCTTTCCCCTTCAAGGACATGGTTCCAACAGTGTTCCCTTTCTCTTTTGGATCATTGGTTTTTACTTCTCTAATGAAATGTTACTGTCATCATAAAACAAGTATTGGGATAAGGGTGTAGCTCATTAGAAGAACACTTCCCCAGCCCTGGATTTGATCCCCAGTACCTCAAAAACAAAAATATTGTTTACATCTTCTTTGTTGATCCACTCTTCTTTTCTGCCCCATTTTTCTTGTTCTTTCAAGAAAAATTGAAAAGCATTGTCTTTATTCCTCCTATTTCTCTTTGTTCCATTCCAGTCAGACTTTTGTCCCTAACACTCTCTGAAACTGCTCTCATCAAGATTACCAGTGTCCTTGTTGCTAAGGCCAGTAGTTTTCAAACCTCAGCTTTACCTTTTGACAGCATTTTTCATAGCTCCTCATTGACACTTCTTGGAGTACTTTCTTCTTTTTTTAATATTTATTTTTTTAGTTTTAGGTGGACGCAATATCTTTTATTTCTTTTTATGTGGTGGTGAGAATTGAACCCAGTGCCTCATGTATGCTAGGCGAGCGCACTACCACCTGAGCCACATCCCCAGTGTCAGGGTACCTCCATCTCCTCCTGACCAGCAGGAGAAGCGGGGAAAGCATGCCCCGACCTGGATGAGCCAAGAAAGGCAAAGGTCCACTGGCCACCAGCACCCAGCCCTCCCTTGCCGGAGGACAATCTGATGCGCCAGGGAGTCAAAGCAGGATCTCGTTTATTGAGGAAGTACACACAGCTTATATACTGCACAGGAACCAATCAGGATAAAAGTCAGAGGGGTGGAGCGAGTTCACGTGTATACCCATCCCGTGGTCTGTAAGGGAAGGCACGAGCTGTCCACGAGGGCAAAAGAGTCCTGGACCTATCCTGGTGGTGGTCTGTTTTTTCGCTCACCACACACAGCACTGCCTCCTGGTTGATCGCCAGGCGCCTTCCCAGCCACATGTGTGGCCCCAAGACTGGGAAGCGGGCAGCAAGTCATGCCCTATACCCAGCCCATACTTTCTTCTTTTGACATTCAGGATACAATAACTGTGGCTGGTCTGAGTGCAGTGGTGTTTACAGTACTTTACTAGTGTCCTTCCCATGTGATGGACCAGTCTTTCTTAGTATCCTTTGCTTGTTCCTCCTCTGCCCTTGACTGCCAGTCATTTAAACTTCAGAGTTCACATCTTGTACTGTTTCTTTATCTTCTTCATCTCATCTAGTCTCTTGCATTTAAATACCATACCATCAGTATTGCTAACAGATTTAAGTCTCCAGATTAGTATTCTCAATTCTACGTCTGTGTTATCTAACTTTTCTTTTAACATCTCTACTTGGGTGACTAATAAGTATCAATAATAAGACTTGATTATTAGGAAATTGCTGATTTTTCCTCTCAAATTTACTCTTCCCAAGACCTTCCCCTTATACATGTTCCAGCAACCCTGGCCTGCTTTTTCTTCAGACATTGCAAGTATGTTTGTTTATTATTTATGCGCACAGTATAACTATATAATTTGACCAACATGCAAGTGTTTTCTTCCCTCATGGTATTTGTACTGTTCTACCTAACACTTTTGTGTTCATACAGTTCACCCATCTCTTCATATCTTAGTTTCTGCTGAAGTGTCACTTTATCTGACATGTCCCCTTATCTAAAATGTCCCCATCTCTGATCATAGTATATACAAGAAAAACCCCTCTTTCCTCAGCTGATAGTCCATATTACTTTTACCCTTTGCTTAAGACTTTCCAGTAGCTTCCTGCCTCACTCAGTGTGGTATATTGTGAATATACATTTGGTTTTTGTTTGATTGCTGGCACAAAGCTCCTAAAATGCTTGGAATTTTCTAAGTGATGAAAGTATTAAGTGATAATATATTGTTCACAATGAGTCCCTTTCAATCATACCTGAGTTTATGCTAATGAGGTGACTTAGGGTGAAGCTCGTATTTAGCCTCATGATGAGCATGATCACCAGAAAGACCAAGTGATTCAACTCTGGAGCTGTTAAGAGTTGATGAACTTGTGGGGTATGAAAACAGGTACTGGGAGAGTGATGAGGAGAGGGCATAGAAGCTCAAACCATCTCCTACTAATACTCTCCCATTTGGTTGTTTCTGAGTTGTTTCCTTCATAATAAATTGATTAAAAGGTAATTAAAGTGCTTTTCTGAGTTCTATGAATCATTCTAACAAATTACTGGACCTGGAAAAGGGGATCCTGGGACCCAGATTTATAGTCAGTCAGTTAGAAGAACGAGTGGCCCAGGGTTTGAGATTGGTTTGAAGTTGGGGCAGTCTTTTGGGACTTGTGCCTTAACTGATTAGAGTTGGCACTGATTCTGGATAGTTGGTATCTAACAATTCAATTCTGATACTTAAGTCTCTTAGATCTGGAGACTTGGTTGGTGTGAGCATCTCTTAGATCTGGAGACTTGGTTGGTGTGAGCAAACACCCTAGATTCTGTAAACTAAAGTCTTACAATGGTCTCCTTTATTTTCTCCCATTCTCTTATAGAATATAAGCTCCTCAAGGGCAGAGATTTTAGTTTTTTTCTAAGTCCATATTCTCAGCATGTAGAATGATACAAAGTTTGATAGTAAATGAGTAAGTGGAGGGTAAATGCAAATAAATTATTCACAAGGAAATCTCAAGCGACGACAGGATAATAAATATTAAAGAGAACTCCAGAGACATAATAGGATAGAGGCAGAAGGTCTAATAGAATAGGAAAAAATTTGTATTGATTCCTTGTAGTAGGTCAGTATGAAAAGGACAAGTGAACTAAAGATGACATTGCACACAATAATAAATACAAATGTCTCCTAAAACATGAACATAGTGCCTCATTAGTGCAAACAAACATAAACCAGATACCATTCCACACTTTAATATTAGATTGGCAAAAATTAAAGACTAGATTAATATCAAATATTAGAATATAGCTCATCATTAATCCCAATCCATTGATGGTGACATAATAAATTGTTAGATGGGTCTGGGCATATGGCTTAAGTGGCAGTGCGCTCGCCTGGCATGCGTGTGGCCCGGATTGGATCATCAGCACCACATACAAACAAAGATGTTGTGTGCGCCGAGAACTAAAAAAAAAAATAAATAAAATATTTAAAAACAATTGTTAGAACTATTTTGGAAATCAGCCTGTTCTTCCCTAGTAAAGCTGAAATATACTTACTGCACTCTACTCCTAATCATTACAACCTGGACAAACTCCTGCATATGTATACCACCATATATATACAAAAATATTTGCATAGCATTTGTAGATCCTAAGTATGTTGTATTATTTTCTTATTATTGCTACAAATCAACACAAACTTAGTGACTTAAAACAACATAAATTTATTATCTCCTACTTTTGGGGGTTAGAAATCTGAAAATGGTTTTACAGGGTTAAAAATCAAGATATCAGCAAGATGGCATTCCTTCTGGAGACGCTGGTGGTGGGGGATCCAGTCTTCTAGAGGCTTCTGTAATCTTTGGCTTGTGACTTCTTCCTCTATCTTCAAAGCCAACAATGCAGCATCTTCTCTAACTCTTCTTTTACAAGGAACTTTGTAACTGTTGTACTTAATAATCTATATAGTCTTCCCATCTCAAGATCCTTAATTATATCTTTAAAGTCCTTTTTGTAATGTGAAATAACATTGCAAAACTACAGAAATTAGGGCCTGGATATCTTTGGGAGGGCCATTCTGCCTACTGTGTGAATCAATAATAGAATGAATAAATTGTGATTATTTTCATATAATGCAACACTTTTAACTGGGAAAATGAATGCACTACTGTAAAACGAATCATTATGGACAGATGTCAAAATAAAATGTTAGCAACAGGAGTACATTACAGAAGAATTCACATATTTCATTAACATTAAAGTTCAAAAATGGGGGAAAATTCTTAAATACATTGTTTTACAGGGAACAGTAAAGCAGTGTTGTTTTTTTTTTTTTTTAAAGAGATGGTGTCTCACTAGGTTGCCTATACTGCCACTGAACTCCTAGGCTCAAGCTATCCTCTTGCCTCAGCCTCCTAAATTGAACAAAAGTGAACAACTCAAGAAAAATGCATAAGAAATAGTGATTACTGGGCTGGGGTTGTAGCTCAGTGATAGAGTGCTTGCTTAGCATGTGTGAGACACTGGGTTTGATCCTCAACACATAAAGACAAATAAATGTATTGTATCCATCTACAACTAAAAAATATTAAAAAGGGAAATAGTGATTACTAGATAAAATACTTTAAAATCTAGAGAGTATTTTGGTTTGCATTTTGATTCCCTCACCCCATTGTTATCAGGCTAGAATTTTAAGTCTTATAAGTAGTGAGAACAATGAAATGAAACAAAGCATAAAGAACTCCAGAACCAAATTCTTGATAATGATCCCTTATTCTTTATCTCAAGATAATATAGCTCTTAACTTTATATTGTAGGGAGTTTGGGGACACCTTTACGTTCCTCTGGAGAAGGATAATAACTAGCAAGGGCTAGTTTCCATTGCTGGATCACTAAATAGCCTGTAGCAGCCTGGGGCCCGTTTTTGTTCTCGGTTGAAAATTTGAAAGGAAATAGTTGTAAGTTCATATACAATTTAAAAAAATAATCAGGGGCTGGGATTGTGACTCTGCGGTAGAGCGCTTGCCTAGCATGCGCAGGGCCCTGGGTTCGATCCTCAGCACCACATAAAAATAAATGAATGGGAAAAAGGTATTGTGTTAAACTACAACTAAAAAAATATTAAAAAGAATCAGAAATGCCATGTCCTTTTTATCCAGTTATCCCCCTGTAACAGCTTGTGAACATATCTGGTATCATAAGGAGGACATGTTAGTAATAGAATCTGTAGACTTTATTCAGATTTCTCCAGTTTTACTTGCCTCATTTGTATGTGTTCTGTACAACTTTATCACCTGTAGCTATGAGAATCTACCACCACAGTGAAAAATACTCAATGATTTCCTTAACACTTTTAGAAGTCCTTCCTGTTGGTTTTTTTGTAACCATACTACCTCATCCTCACCTGACTCCCCACTCCCACTCTGTCCTCTAGTATAGTCCTTAAAGCCTGGCAACTAAAATCTTTTCTGCATTTCTAAAAATTTTTCATTTCAATAATATTCTAAATGGAGTCATACAGTTTTAAAACTTTGGGGATTGACTTTTTTACTTGGGATAATTCCTGGAAGATTCATCAAAGTCGCATATCAGTTGGTCGGTCTCATTTTTAAGAATGATTATGGAATTTTTGAATTTTGAATTCACTTTGTAAATACTAAATTTTCTTCTTGGCTTAATAGATACTTTGAGTAGTGGACAGGAGCATGAATTTTAAAGTCTGGTGTGGATTTGGGGATAAGTTTCATTTTTACTTTGGAAAAATTAGGTTTGCCAAAGTTTAATTTCCTTTTATGTAAAATGAGGATAATAGTACCTTATGTATAGGATACTTTTAAAAGTAAATGAAGAGGCATATTAAAGAATACTGTGAGCCCAGGGAAATGGTTCATGCCTGTAATCAGATGAGTCTGTAGCCTGAGGCAGGAGGATCTCAAGTTCTAGGTCAGCCTTAGTAACTTAGTGAGACTGTATTGAAATTAAAAAGGATCTGAGGAGGGCTGGGCTGTAGCTCAGTGGAAGAACGCTTGCCTAACATGTGTGAGGCACTAGGTTCAATCCTTAGCATGACATAAAAACAAAGGTATTCTACAACAACAACAACAAAAAGAAAATGATCTGAGGATGCAGCAGTGTTGTTCTAGACTGTGACCTCTGGGACAGTCTGGGAAGAGATTGCTTTAGATTTCAGTGGCTACTTGGATTTTACGTGTGTGTAGGTAAAGGAAGGAGAATTCTCCCCGCCCCCATTTATTTATTTATTTATTTATTTATTTATTTTTTAAGTGTAGTTGGACATAATGTCTTTATTTACTTGTTTTTATGTGGTGCTGAGGATCGAACCCAGTGCCTCATGCGTGTGAGGCAGGCGCTCTACCACTGAGCTATAACCCCAGCCCTGAGAATTCTTATTTTTCATTTTGACCATTAATCTTTTATATAATAAAGCAAATCTATAAAGGTTGAAATATCAGTAATTTACATATTTAAATTTTATGTACATATGCAAATTTTAGGTGGTTGGAGTTCTGGACGATTGCCTATGTGATATTACCAGCATTGACAATTTCAATACCTACAAAATCTTCCCCAAAATAAAACAATTGCAAGAGCGAGACTATTTTCGTTATTACAAGGTAAGGTTGTAATTTTTTATTCTTTTGATTACAGAGATTTCTGTAATGCTGTCTCTAGATGTGAATTTTATGATGCTTTGGAAAATCCATTTTGCTTCCTCTCAGCACCCTGTATGTTTTTTATCATTTGACTATATTGAGTATGATAGTGAAAACCTGTTGGTTTTATTAAACATTAAGAATCTGAGCCAAGTGCTACAGTTACCTAAAACTCTGGGTAGAAGAGGAGAGGAGCGGGTAGCCATGGAAGAGAAGAGGAGGCAGTATGAGCTGAAGCGGATTAAGAGAACAGGCAGAAGCCCAAGAGGGCATACTGAAGTGAAGGCTCCCGAGAGCCTGCCGATCTCCCAAGTCTAGCAGAATAAAGCTTCCTCCTATGTGGGGGGGTTGGAGAGCGGAATCTGAGCCTCCTTCCTCTGGGGAATTCCTGAGTTTTGGTTTTGAGGCACACCATTCCTCCCTTTATAGAAGCTGAAAATGCAAGAGACTTACTTTGTCCACCTTCCTTTAAAGTAGGTCCTGCCATCTGGACACACTACTAGACTTTGGGTTGTGCTGATGGCCTCACAGCTGAGTGCTGGCATTGTTGGCAATGCAAAGTAGGGCAGCAGAAGATGTGGATTGAATAAGTCTGTCAGAGGGCTGGCAAGCCAGGCTGAGGCCACAAGTCCAACATCACCATACTGCAGAATTGGTTCTGAAATCTAGTAGTAGTTCTACTTTAAACCCTCACAAAATACTAATATTAGTTTAAGATAGCAGCATCCTTTAAATATGGCAATAGTCAATATTCCTAAGAAAAATTATTTTGAATTTTAGAAAACTATTTTAAAAACTGTTTTAGGGGCTTTACCTTTGTTCTTCCTCTCAGGATTCATTTGATTTATAATTTACTTGATTTTCATTTTTAGTTTATTCTAAAAATTGAGCATGATGATTATCTTCTTATCCTGATTTTAGATAGACTATCTTAATCCTTTAAGTATTTTTGAGGGTAAAGAAACACCATCTCTTCTAATTTGTCTTCCTGTACAACCTAAAAAACTGCGAAGAGACGTTGTACAGGAAGATGAAAAGTAAAGATTTAATACCTCCCCCATCTGCTTTTTTAGTCAGGACCAAGACTGTTCAAAAAATATGAATATTTCTGCTTCATACAAAATTCCTTAGGGATGTAGATTCTATGAATTTATTCCAAAGAGTAATCTGTACCTAGACAAATTATTTAATGTCTTTTAATCTAGGCATTTTACATTCAAAGGAGACAGTACTTATAATTCCCACCACTAAATCTATGAATCTGTGTTGGGAGATAATTTCTCATGCTTCCTTCCTACTATTAGATTAAATTATATGAAATTGTTGCCTAAATGGTTGAAAAATGGTTACATATGGTTCAGTCTAATACAATGGAGAAAGCATTTCTTCTGTCAAAGACTGTTTTCACAGAAAGTTCAGGACACATCTCCACTTAATCTCTCATAATCCCCATTCTTTCACCCCTTCTGTTTTGGGGTTTCATCTTCTATTTCTTTATCTCTACAAGGCCTGGTCAGTAGGTATACTCAGATATTTGAATGAGTGGATATCTCATTTAATCATCACACTCAAATGTTAATATTATCCACATTTTTCGAATGAAGAAATAATGGTTTAGGTATCCTAGGTAGGGTACTTTTATTGGCTAGAAAAACAGTTTCAGAAAAGCTTTGGAATAATTTACAAAAATGAATATACTTCAGAAAAGATGAAACTACAGAAATCACTAATGAACCATTTACCTATTTTTTTATTTTTTAGTTGTCAATGGACCTTTATTTTTTATTTATTTATATGTAGTGTTGAAAATCGAACCCAGTGCTAGGCAAGTGCTCTTCCACTGAGCTATAACCCCAGTCCCCATTTACCTATATTTTTGTAACAAAATTTCTGGAGGAGGGAGCCTTGATTATTTCCAGTACGTTCATGTGAACCCTTCATCCAAAGAAGAAAGGACACCTTAGTTGATAATGCATTTGCATGAATATAAGACAAGTCATTGTTTCTCAAAGGTAAATTAGGGGACTGTTACAGAAAAAGGAAAAAATGGAAGGTGGATAGGCAAAAATAGCAATATATAATAACATATAATAGCTATTTGTAATAACAGCTGCTCAATATATAATCTCATCTTTTCTCTTATCCATGTGGTTTAAAAACTGTTCCTGCAACGCAGTGAAATTGTTAGGTATATAGACAAAATATACTCTCGCCCAAAAGAGAGTAATGCCCTATTCTAGTTTATTGCACTTAGAACCAATTCTAGAGTGTTAGTGATAGCTACTCCTCTTGTAATTCTGCCTGTGAAGTTAATAAAAAGGAAATTTAACCAGTCCTAGTATACTCTACATACGATAAGTGGCAACAAAGGAAAGCTAAGAGGTTAGTTTTAAACACATATTTATAATTCAACAAGCAAGGAAATAAAGATAGAAACAACAGTCTACCTTTATTTGTAGGAAAGTGGAATGCAGCCTTGCCAAGGTGGATCTCTTCAGCTGAGGTTGTCTTGCCTTCAACATTTCCAGAAGCTAGGGTAATTATAAGCTCTTCATCCTGGAAGGAGGTCTGACTAGTGTGTTACGGTGTCTGCCACAGTTCACTTCTTGGCACTGTTCATTAGTTAGCTTTTGTTGCATAATAAATGAGCCAAAATTTAGTATCTTATAAGTAGTGCCAACTGAGAAGGTGTCATTTGAGGAAAATCTAAAGGAGGTAAGAAAGCAGACTAAGTGGATATTTGGAGAAAGAACATTCTAGGCAAAGGCAAGAGCAAAATCCCTGAGATTGCAGTGTGCCTGTATTTGAGGAACAGCAAGGTCAGTGAACAAGGGGAGGAGAGCAGGGCCACCAGATCATGTAAGGGATGATCAGTCACTGTGAGGTGAGTTGGTGGATTTTAAGCACTTGCCAAAAGATCACTCTGAAACATTGAAAATGAATTGTAAAAGAATAAGGAGTAAGAAGGGGAAACTAGAGAAAGGCAATGGCAGTGATCCAGGAGAGATGAGATGATGGCTTGCGTCACTGTACTAACGATGGAAGTGGTAATTGTTGAATCGAGTGTTTCTTTTTTTTTCTTTATTTTTTTTTAACTTGCCTTAGAAAAAGTCTCCTATTATTGTAATTGCATTCTATTCCTCCCTTTAGATTTATTGATATTTGCTTTATATATTTAGGTTTTCTAATGTTGGTACATGTGTATTTATAATTTTTATAACTTCTTGATGAATTAACCCCTTTATCATGATATGATTTTCTTTGCCTCTTTTTATAGTTTTTTTAAATAATTTTTTTATATTTATTTTTTAGTTTTTAGGTGGACACAGTATCTTTGTTTTTTATTTTTATGTGGTGTTGAGGATCGAACCCAATGCCCCGCGCATGCCAGGCGAGCACGCTACTGCTTGAGCCACATCCCCAGCCCTCTTTTTATAGTTTTTGAGTCAGTTTATTTTGACTGATAGAAGCCTATGCCTGTCCTCTCATAGTTACCACATACGGAGAGTATCTTTCCATCTCTTCATTTTCAGTCTCTGTGTTCTTAGAGTGGACATAAGTCATAAGTCTCTTGTAGGTAGCATATAGTTAGATCTTGTGTTTTTTTTTGTTGTTGTTGTTAGTTTTTTTTTTTTTTTTTCTTTTTCCTATGGTACCAGGGATTGAACTCAGGGCAACTGAGCCACATCCCCAGCCCTGTTTTGTATTTTATTTAGAGACAGGGTCCCACTGAATTGCTTAGTGCCTTGCCATTGCTGAGGCTGGCTTTGAACTTGTGATCCTCCTTCTGAGCTGCTGGGATAACAGGTGTGCGCCACCATGTCAGGCCTACTCAGTCTTTTGATTAGAGAGAATCCATTTAAACTCAAGATAATAATCTTGATAATAACCAGTAAAGACTTACTGTTGCCATTTTGTTAATTGTTTTCTGGTTATTTTTTAGATCCTTTGTTCTTTTCTTTCTCTCTTGATGCCTTTGTGGTTTGATGATTCTTAGTGGTATTCCCTGAATACTTATTTTTTAATCTTTTGTGTGTCCATGAAGGGTTTTGCTTTGTGTTAGGAATGGGGCTTACATAGAATTTTGGAGCAGGCTGTTTTAAGATGATAACAATTTAAATTTGATCTCTTGCATAAACTGTATACTTTTACTATGCCCCCACAATTTATTTGGTACTGGGGGTTGAATCTACCATTGAGCTGTATCTCTACCCCTTTTTTTAAATTTATATTTTGAGATCAGATCTTTATAAGTTACCTAGATTGGTCTTGAATTTGCCATTCTTCTGCCTCAGCTTCTGGAGTAGCTCGATTACAGATGTATGCCGAAGAGGTGAGTAAGAGGCCAGTTTAGGGAAGGGCCCTGTGGAGCTTGCTGATGACTGGATTTGCTTTAAGGGTTATGGGAAGTCAGAGAAAGATTCTTGACTGGGATTGATGGGATATGATTTGCTTTGTGAGCTAACTATGGAATAGATGGTGTGTGGAATAGATGGTGGTAGAAGCGGGGAGACTATTAGAGTAGCTTAGGAGTTAAGTGTTGATAGGGGAGGTAGTGAAAAGTAGATAATTATATAAAGGGAGGAAATGAATAAATAATCTAGATCTTTGGTATAGGCAATCCATCTGTCTAATTGAATTACCAGGTTCCCGTTATGTGTAGAATATGAAAACATAGAGATTTTATCATGCTTAAATTGTCTTATATGACCTGCTGGCCTCTTTCTATCCTTATTTCTGTTCCCCACTAAACATGAGCCCAACTAATGGTTCTCAGTTCCCAGAACCATCCAAGCTCTTTATTGCCTTATTCAGATGCCTGTTCCACCAGCTTTCATTTCTCCTGAAATGTTACCTGAGTCCTCAGAAGCCGCCATCCACCAGCCTGTTACACAACTCTGGGTTTTCTTTTGTAATACTGAGCTAAACTTGAAATTAAATAAACATACACTAATTTAATTTCTCTTTCCTTCAGTATATTTTAAGTTCAGGAGGAGTTCTTTTCCTGCTTCTGTTTCCCTGGATCCTAGCCCAGTGATTGACACACTGCATATGCTCAGTACATACTCCTTCAGAAAATGGATGCATAAGAGAACCCTGAAAAGAAGGCTGGAAGACTATATAGTAGTCCTAAATTGCTGTCAGGTGTTCTTCAGAAGAGCAGTGAATTTGAAAGTTGTTCAAGTGTCACAGGACTAATAGCCATTATTTCAAAAATTGATATTACATTTAGGTGTCTGAAAAAACTCAGTCATTTAAAATCTGAACTGTATAGGTGCCATACAAAAGGAAGGGTTTTTTGCCTACTCACTACCATGTCACAGGTAGTCAGTGACATTGACAAACATTCTGTAATTATAATACATGTTCACCAAAAATAATTTATTCTTTTTCTCAGGTTAATCTGAAGCGACCATGTCCTTTCTGGGCAGAAGATGGCCACTGTTCAATAAAAGACTGTCATGTGGAACCCTGCCCAGAGGTATAATAAATAAATAAAAATAAAACAATAGCAAAAAACTTGCTTTCTCTTGACTTGAAATAAACATAACCTCTTTATTTTAGACTGATGTCAATGGATTTGAACTTAAAAAATTCACATGCTTTCAGCTCTGCTTTATAACCAGATTATTGAACATTTATTTTATACTTGTCACTAAAATGGGTTTAGAGATACTTTTGGATTGGAAGTATACGTACTCTGTTTCTGAAATGGAAGGAAGGAAAATCAGAGCCTGCCTGATGTTGGATTAGATATACTATTATTGGCTTTTATTTCATACTTTATTGAATGTTTATATCTTGTTTCATAGACCAAAATGGGGGGAAAAAGTACTGGATCCTATACTTCAAATTTAGGATGGGAATTTCAGTGGGTAAAGTGAGAACATTTCAGGTTTGGAATTGTGTTTTCATTTGGCCTTTAACAAGTTTTTGTCCTTAAAAATAGTAAAAGAAAGGGTTGAGGTTGTGGCTCAGTGGTAGAGTGCTCGCCTAGCACATGTGAGGCACTGGGTTAAAACCTCAGCACCACATAAAAAATGAAATAAAGATATTATGTCCACCTACAACTAAAAAATAAATATATTTTTAAAAAAGATGGTAAATTAAAAAAAATAGTAAAAAAGAAAAGCATGGGACTGATGTCCGTTCTAAAAGGAAAAATTCTTTTTTTTTTTTTTTTGTACTAGAGATTTAACCTAAGGATGCTTTCCACTAAGCTACATCTTCAGCCCTTTTTGTTTTTTAAATTATTTATATATATATTTTAATTGTTGACGAAACTTTATTTTATTTATTTATATGTGGTGCTGAGGATCAGACTTACTGCCTCGTACATGCTAGGCAAGTGCTCTACTATTGAGCCACATGCCTAGCCCACCCCTTTTTATTTTGAGATGGGGGTGTCACTAATTTGCTGAAGCTAGCTGGCTTTGAACTTGCAGTTCTCCTGCCTCAGCCTCCAGAGTCCCTGGGATTACAGGTGTGTACCACTTCACCTGGAAAATTATTTTTGAAACTTTTTTTTTTACTTTTGAGACAATGCTTTGCTAAATTGCCAAGGCCTGCCTCGAATTTGTGTTCCTCCTGAGTCAGCCTCCCAAGTCACTGCAAGTTGCTGGGGAATGAAATTGACCAAATTATTCTATTATATTGTGTGCATGTATAAACATGTAACGATGA
This sequence comes from Urocitellus parryii, assembly GCF_045843805.1. Classification (NCBI taxonomy): domain Eukaryota; kingdom Metazoa; phylum Chordata; class Mammalia; order Rodentia; family Sciuridae; genus Urocitellus; species Urocitellus parryii. The sequence goes on from NC_135539.1 coordinate 82,640,470, forward strand.
ATCCCAATGTTATGTGTAATTGTAATGCACCAGTAAAAAGGTAAAAAAGAAACTGTTTCTTACCATAAAATTAACATCAATAAAATACTGATGTCTAATCTATAAAACTGAATTATAGCAAAAACTGTTAAAAAAAAGTTTATACATATGGTAGGCAAGTGCTCTGTCACTAAGCTCCACATCCAGCTCTGCTTTGCCCATTTTTAAATGAAGTTGTTTTCTTACTGCTGAGTTGTGAATTGTAAGTTATTTGGCTTTGATATAGATATGTATTTCTAAATTGTTTGCTTTTCAAGTCAATTCACTGTCTATCACGGATTATCCTCCTTTTTTAAGTTTCTAATAATAATAAACTGTTTAGTCAGCTTTTTTGCTGTTGTGACCGAAAGACTTGACAAGAATTTTAGAGAAGGAAAAGTTTGGTGTTCATGGTTTTAGAGATTTCAATGGCTCTAGTTTGACGCTTATGGTCTCAGAGGTACTCTGTTGCTCTGGGTCTGAGATGAGGCACAACACCGTGGTGGAAAGGTTTTGGAGGAGGAAAGCAGCTCAGACATGGCAATCAGGAAGTGGAGAGAGAGCTCCATTAACTAGGGAAAAAAATACAAACCTCAAAGGCATGTCTCTGGTGACCCAACTCCTCCAGCCACACTCTATACCTACTTATAGGTACAGCCCAGTTAATCTATATTAGGGGATTAATGGCACTGATTGTGTTAGGGAACTCATAACCAATTATTTCACCTTTGAACTTTCTTTCATTGTCATATACATGAGCTTTTGGGGGACAACCATAACAGAAATTAAAGTATTAAATTATAGAAGAACCCCAAACATAGGAAATCAAACACATAGACATTTAAAGATCCCCATTCCTCTTCTCCAGAGATACTCACCTTCTTATTGATTCTTCATGTAAGGTGAAGATTTTTGTATTTGTCTGTCTTTGGGGAAAAATTTATTAGGCATTTCATATTGTACCCAACCTTGTGATGCAGTTTGCTTTCTAGAATTTGAAATCTGATTTAATTGTGAAGGTTACTTTGTAGTTTACAGACTGCTTCATGTTATTTGAATTAGTGGCAATTATCAAGTCCAAGTTTTATGGTTGATTTTAGTAGTTTTTTTAAATTTACCATTGCTTTTAATAATTCTTTTTGGGGATGTTTTTGTTATTTATGGCAATTTCTGCATGACCTGTATCTAAAATTTGATTAAGTCATTATGTTCTCCAGCAAATCTTTTATAAAGCTTCTAACTTTTAGCAAATTATACTGACAGGAGTACATACAGTAGTCAGAGGGTGCTTCCGGTTAATATTTATTTCAGAATATAAAAATTCAGAGTCCTATAACTGTGACTACCTAGATTTTACTTGAGTTTTATAATTTTCTCTCCTGCCCCCTATAGATGTGTTAGAAAAAAATACTTAAGTGATAAAATATTGGCAGCAAGAAATATTTTTATCTACATAGTGTCATTGATTAGAGAAAATAATTTATCATGATCATTATTTGTATTCTTCATCCTGACAGGAAATATTTGTTCTGAATATTTTGTTAAAATTTATGAAATATGAACAATTTTTAATAGGTAATTTGCAGTTATTTGCTACCCCATAAGTAGTCAAGTTTAGAATTCAGTCCTGAGTTGATCAAAGGATCAGTCTGGGATTGTTTTCTTTCAGGTATGATTTTTGTTCTATTTGGAAATACTTTATAAATTCATTTATTAAATCCTAACATGAATTATTAGCTTTGTGGAAAAAAATGCTGGACCTAACATTTTTTCCATTGGTAAATCCTAGATTATGTAGATTGATAAACCTTAGGGTTGCCTGTGAAATCTGATTCTTGTCTTCTTGTAATCCATAATTGCCTAAATTTTAAATCTCAGCAGAAATTAAAGTTGAGCAAAGTATATGAAATATTTTTGAAAAATTTAAAAGCTTCCTTTTCTGTAGTTAGAAAGTTTATGGAAAAGTGTCAGTTTTTTACCTTAAAATAATGTGAATTATAAAGAATAAATAGCATTAAAAATTATTAGAGCTGAATTTTGGACACTTTGACATACTAGTCTATAAACAGGTATAATTCTTTGCTTTTATCCCAAGAGTATTATGAAAACATTTTGAATGAATGTGTATTTGCTCCCCATAGGATAAAATACTTTGAATCACTTTCTAAATTGTTGTTGTTGTTCTTTTAAGAGTAAAATTCCAGTTGGAATTAAAGCTGGGCTTTCTAATAAGGTGAGTCACTTCTTCCTTGAATATTTCTGCTTTACAAAGTAACACTTGTCATTTATAATACTTGACAATTGTTGCAGCAAAAAACCATAGTATAGTTAGTTGGGCCTGGAGATGTTTTGCCTCTGGATTCCAAGTCCCTAATCCTTGCAGCAAGCAAAAAGGTCCTATATTCCTAGCTTGTTTTGAAGTTATTTCAGGTCTGTCTGTGGAACTTTTAGAAGAACTTTGAACTGTAATTTAGTGTCAGATCACCTATTCAACAAGTGTTTTTATCACAGGGTGCTTTTAATCTTCTCTTTCAACTAGTCTACCTGTTAGATTCAGGATTCTATTGGATGAAGAAAATAATTAGGCTGTTTTGAGCAGAGTGCATTTTTAGATGTTGTTAAACTGCCCCTTATTAAAGATTACCTTTTTATTCTTAGGAGCATGCCACAATTAATTTTTCCATTTATTTTTTTGGGTACCAGTTTACTTTTGGTTTTTCACTGTTGGACATGTGTAATGAAGATCATCATACCCTCTTTCTGCCTTCCTCTTGTGCATCCTCTCCATTTTCTTCTTGCACTCTTTCCCATGTATTGTATGTGCTCACTTTCTTATATCTTTGTTTCAAATCTATAATAAAACCATATAAAGGCAGTTAAAGCCCACAACACCTCCTCAATTCCATGTTTCCTCCCCCCAGAAACCATTTTTCTGTGGTTTTATATTCTTGTTATGCTCTTATCCACAAGTATTATGTAGATTATTTTGTGTAATTTTTTTAAAATTTAGATATTTATTTCTTTATTTCTTCAGGTTGAAAACATTTTATTAGTTTATATTGTTAACACAGTGTTTTCCTTATCTCTCTCTCTCACTCTTTTTTTTCCTCCTTTTTTGGTAGCATATTTGGGCCTCTTCATCTCTATACTGTGTGTTCCCCAGCTCTTTTTAGAAAGTGTCTCACTAAGTTGCCTAGGCTGCCTCAGCCTCCAAAGTAGCTGGGTTTATAGACATATGCCACAGTACCCAGCCTTTACTTATTCTTAGGGTTTTGAATTTTTTTCTCTTTTGATATCTGTGGATCTTGTTCATTCATTCTGATAACTATATAGTAGTCAGTTATATGACCTTATACGGAGTAAAAGTCCTCTGTACATCAACATTTCACTTGTTTCCAGTTTTTGCTATTGCAAAAAATGATGCACTAGTATTTTGTTTCATTGTGCACATAGGTAATGTTCCTCTAGGTATGGGTTTAGAAGTAGGATTGCTGGACCATAGGCCATGCCTGTCTCAACATTACAAGACAGTAACAAATAACTCTGGAAGGTGATCCTGCCTTTTGTTTTTAAATAGTTGCCTTAAATATGGTCTCATTAATAACACTGCTAAAGTTTTAAGAGTTTATACATTTTTATAACTCTAGATTGTATTAAATTTCTATCCCAAATGAGTTTTCCGATTTGTCATCACCAACGCACTGATGCCAGTTGTTAAAATGTTCATCCTTGCTTGTTTTATAGGTAGAAATTTGTGCCTCATTTTTATTACTACTTATTATATATGTTAGGCATTTTGATAATAGGATGTATCTGTATTTAATGTATATCTGTATTGACAGATTGTTCTGCTAGTGGAAGCTGAGCAAGAGAAAGTTGTTCTTAAACTTATGGTTAACTTCCTTGCAGTACTTGAAAGTGGCAAACAATACCAAAGAATTACAAGATTGTGAGCAAGCTAATAAACTGGGAGCAATTAACAACACATTAAGGCAAGTTTAACTTATTAGTATTAAAAGATATTCTCTTGTTTAGTTTAATATCAATAATCTTTTTTCTTGAGATTGTGGAAAATCATTTTTGCTAAACATTAAATTTTCAGCTAATATTTGATAATAATAAACTTAAATTCCATAATAATTTTGCCTCTTTCTTGGCCTTTTTGTTTTTAAATTTCTGTGATGTATCATAAATACAAATATATTAAAAAGTAGAAATTTAGATTACTCAGGGCTTATGGGTTTTGAAACTTTTTTTATAAATAGTAGTTCAGTCTACATATTTAATTTGAATGTTATATTTTGAATGATAATTTATTACCATAAGTTTTTTTTTTCTACTGACTACATTATTTACTCTAAGCAGACATTTGTTTTTGAAGGCCAATATAAATCATTTATAAATAGTTCCAGCTTATGCAGTATAAAATAACTGAATGTAATCTGTTAGGAATAGATTATTACAGACATTCTTTTTAACTTTCAATTGTTTGTATTTGTGCACATAATTGATAAGACTCATAATAAATTTAGTAATATTATTTAAATTAAAAATATTAATATAGAAAAGTAAAAGGGATAATATAATAAATGCCTTTATAACTCATTTCAAATAAACAAACCTCCAGAGCAGAGAGATTGTTCTTGTCCTTCACATTTTTGCAAACAGTTGGTAATGTTTAATTACTGAAATGGCTACAGAAATTACTGAATGCTATGGAAAAAAGTAAAATAGGGAAGAAGAATGTAGAGGGTTCAGAGTGAAGGGGGTGGCACTGTTTGAAATTGAGTGGTCAGGGGAAGACCTGAGTGATAACAGGACATTTGAGTATAGTATTGAAGAAGATGAAGGCTGAAGTTAGCATATGGCTGCCTGGGAGTGTGCATCCCAGGTAGTACCTGAAGTGTTCCTTAGGAGACCCGTGGCAGGGCATGCCTAGACTATGAGGAAACACAAGAATACTGGTGTGGCTGGCCTATAGGGATCAAGGGCAAAGTAGTACAAGACAAGGTCAAAAAATGTAAAGGGTGGAGGTGGAGTGGGTGGGGTGGGTGGAGATCTTGTAGAGCCTGGAACGTACTTGTAATGAATATTGCTTTCATGGGAGTGAAATGCAAAGTGATCAAAGGATCTTGAGCACAGGAATGAGAGTGTGTTTAGGGAGCCCTGTGCCATGCTTTAGAAGCCTGATTATGAGATATTGTAGTAATCCAGTTAAGACTTATGGTGGTTAGACAGTTGACAGCAGTGGAAACAATGGGAAGGTCAGATTCTGGACATATTTGAAGATAGGGCTGACAGTATTTGCTGAAGGATTGGGTATGGAGTATGAAAAAGGAGCTTATGGATGACTGTGAAATTCATGTTCTTGAGCATAGGAAGTTTTATTTTTTTGTCTACATGTAGTATTCTATAGTATTTCCACCCTACTGTTGTTATCTGGATGTTTTCCACTAGGAGAACATTTCACAAACATTTTAGTGCACGTGTGCATTTCTAGGGAGAATATTACTAGGAATGAAATTAAGTACTGCCAAATGGTTTTCCAAAATTGCTGTATCAAGTTACATTACTGCTAACAGTGCCTAAAAGTTCTTAGTTCCACATCTTCTCTAACAATTGGTACTATAATTCTTAAATGGCTTTATTTTGAGGTATTATTGGCATACAATGCAGTGCACATATTTGAAATGCATATATACACATAAAATATCATCACAATTAAGACAGTTTATCATATCTGTTCCCTTCCCTTCTTATCTCCTGGTTTCTCATGCTTTTTAAAAAAAAAATACATGTGTGTGCACGTGCGCGCGTGTGTGCGCAGTTGGACACAATACCTTTATTTAATTAATTTTTTTATGGTGCTGAGGATCAAACCCAGTGCAGTGCACATGCTAGGCAAGAGCTCTACCGCTGAGCCTTTTCTGACTACTCATTTCCCAATTGAAGACTGTAATTCACAGCAGCATCTTTATGGAAACATTGGGTTAAATCCAAGAAAGTCTTATGTAAATAGCTTTGCATCCATCCCCAAACTGTCTTTTTGAAAAGTTTAAATAGGTGACCTCTGGTTCCTTCTAGCCCATGTATAAATCACACTGGGTGAGCTCTGTTAGCTTTAGGTAAATATTCAGTTCTTTTCCACTAAAATGTCTTTAGGCAAGTATTAGATTGAAGTACTTAGCAAAGCCTTATCAAATAATAGTGCTCAAAGAAAAATGTTTTTGCAAGTCAGTCATATTGTTAACCAGAAAAAAGGAATTGACTTATTATTTTCAACATAAGATTTATCTTATTAAACAACAATAGTTATGTCATTTTTAGATCTTTGGCATTCTTGTTGTGGTGTCATATTTCACCTGAATCAACTATGATACAAAAGTTTTCATTAACTTATTATTCCCATTGAAAAAATAAGGATTTTTTTAATATCAATCATTTAATTGATTGAAAAACTATCTAGTGCAGCCAGCCTTACACACTTCATTGTTCGTGGTTATGTAGCAGTTTCTCAAAATAAATTCTTGGCTGTGATAGGGATTATCTGATTTAATACTTTATACATATTTTTTACCTTGTTTTTTCCTTTGTGTAGTGAATAAAGAAGGGAAGCAACATGATGCTTCTCTGATAGATGTTTGCCATCATGTGTTCAAGACAGAAGGCCTGCAAATAGATAAAAATGGATGTAGGTCAGAGTTCGAATTAATACAGTTGTTCCTTTTCAAGTTAGAAATCTTTGCCATAGATTTTGCTAAATGATGAGATAGAATGTAAGATGAATGATAACTCCATGATGAAAGTGACTTTGGTGTAACTAATGATGGTACATTAGATTGAGAGATTATAGAAATGCTGTTCTTGGTATTTTGGATTCTATCAATATAGAAAACAATTTCAATTTTTAAAATTCTGAAAGTTAATGTAGTTCCTACTTAAGGAAAAACAAACATTATTGTAATTTCTAAGTCATTTGAAAAAGCCAGTTTGATTTTATGTTTATAAGTTTTATGTATTTATAAATTAATTTTTTGTCAAAATTATTAATATTTTAATGGTACTGGGGATTGAACCCAGGGATACTCTACCACTGAGCTACATCCCCAGCCCTTTTTTAAATTTTAAGACAGCTTCTTACTAAGTTGTCCAGAATGGCCTTGAACCTCGATCTTCCTGCCTCTGCTTCCTGAGTGGCTGTGATTATGGACATGCAGTACAGTGCCTGCCTCAAAATTGTTTTGGAGCTAGGGATAATAATCATTTTAATATAGTTAAGAAATATAAATCACTTGTGGAAATTACTATATCTGTGTTTTTCATATGACTTGTTCTTATTATTCATGTATCCACTAATAATGGAATTTGTGATTCATCTAATAAAAAATGACCTTAGACTATTATTTTAATTACACTTGAATACATTGTTAGAATTTTTGATTCCAAGTTGAAAGGTTTTTCTTTTTATTCCTCTTTCCTGTAGTAATCAAAGCAAAGAAGCTTTCATTGACTGGGCAAGATATGATGATTCACAGGATCACTTTTGTGAACTTGATGGTAATAAAAAAATTGTTGTAATTAAATTATCTTAACTTTATCCTTTTTAGTAAGACATTTAAATAAAAATATAATTTAAATTACAGCTTAACACTGGATTTTGCTATGTAGGTCTTATTTATAACAACATATATGGAGAACCTGTGTTCCTGGTGTTAAGCACATTAAATACTTTTGTCTTTACAGCTAGCTTAATGGGTATATATAATTTTATGTCTGAGAAAACTGAGTGTCAGAAAGACTAACCAACTTGCTCCAAATCACACTAGCAAGAGGCTGAGGCAGAATTTAGTCCTGAATTCAAAACCTGTGTTCTCTCCACTACAACATACCATGTCTTATGCATCTTCATTTGAGGACATTTGGTTATAATATGTGAACATATTATAAAATGTTTACACTGGAATTTGCTGGAAGTTTCAACAAACTCATATAAAGATGTCCTCCAATATTGGGAGGATGATAATTGGACTTCTCCACAGCAGTGTCTCTTTCCAAGAAAAAATACACAGAATACTATTCGGCAGGGCAACTAACACTTCCTTAATAGAAGGTAATTGCTGTGACTCAAAACTTTTGATCTATAGGATATTTCCATAGAGCTGCTGTGTAGTCTGAAACCATTGATTTGGCCTCTTTTCAACCTTTTATTTTCATATTGTTAAATTTTTGGTGGCAGGGAAGAATTGGGTTCAAGCATGCACAGTTGGAAATGGATAGAAGTTTTCTGAATTCAAGGATCTAAAGTAATCATACCAATTTATAAATGTTTAAAAAGGGTTCACAGGTAGAATTGTGCTCTTCTATTAATTGTGCTATTAATCTGTGAAGTATATTATAGTGGGCTTCTACTATAGGATGGTGAATTGAGAAGAATAATGGAAGATGGAATGTTATCATTGCTTATAAATTTCAGCAAAGAAATTAAAAATATTTGCGAGATCTCTTTGCTCATTTGTATGTATATACATATATGCAATTAAGGAAATAGTCTCCATTATGATATTTAGAATTGGCAGGTTTTGTTAGCAAGACATTGTATCTATAGTAAGAACTCTTATCACTGCTTACGCTTATTTAGTCTTTTGTTCTAATTGAGTTTGGTGTTTAACACTGTGGTCACTTCTTTCCAATTTATCATTTTACCTGTTTGATTAAAATAAAATAATTCAATCGTGGTTATTTAATAGGTTTTCTGATTAGTCATTTCTGTGAATATATACATTTTATAGTAAATTGGGTATTTCATAAAATACTATTTAGTTGCAAGCATTATTTGTATAAATAAGTTGATGTGCTACATTTCCCATTATTAAATACATGTTAACTATTTTTTAAAATATTACTTTCTTAAATTGCTGAAATGAAAGAGATATCCTATAAGAATTTAAATAAAATAAAATTACTCTTTAAGATTTTTAGAATTACATATTTTAAATAGGAATTTTTATATTCTATGTAATTCTTATGCAAATAAAACCATGCTACTTACTAATTGGGTTGCTGCTACTCTTTTGCATAGTAATGTTCATCTGTTTCCCAGTGATTTATAGATAATTTTTTTATTATAGTCAGTGAAGCTTTTAGAATCATTGTTTAGTTATTCCTGTTATCAAAATTCAGTAGATTAAAATTAAACTTGAAGAAAATTAACCCCAGTTTATTAGGGAAAATATCCATGTTTCTATTTCTTGCTGTTTTGTTGTTGGTGTTGTTTCTGTTTGAATGGAAAATGATCTCTAAAGATCAAATAGTTTTTAATAATTTGGCAGTTTAATAGTCACTAAGGTAAGCTGCCCTTCCTATCCTACTCTTATTTTTTGCTATTGTCTTTATTCATGGCTTGACTCCTCTCTGGTTCATGTTTCTGCTCAAATGTCAAAGAAGGCTTCTCTCATGTCTATACAGAATAGTAACCAGGGTCATTCTCAGACTCTCTGCACTTCTGGTTTCCATCCACCCATCCCCTGCACTGACAACCACCTGATGATATGTGGCCTTTTATTTAGGCTGTGAGTTCATGGTCCTCTTCAGTTAGATTGCGAGCTGCTCAAGGGCAAAGGGCTTTCTCTTGCTGGCTCTCTACTGTATTAGTGCCTAGAATAGTGCCTTGACTGGTAGGTGCTTAATAAATATTTGTTGAATGAAGTAATTGGTTCATAAATCACCTAAATGGCATGATAGGTTTTTATTTTCATTTCCCCCCTGTTTATTAATACATTTAAAGTACTGTTTAGAGTAGTAGTTTTAAAATATGAAGATAAATGACTTGACAGCTTAGATTCTCCTCTACTGTGTAGACCTTGTTTTAATAGTTAGTAGCAGTCTGGGATAGGGTTGATGATGGAGGGCTGTAGGCTTAATTATGAGTTCATAACATAATATTTTAAATATGTGATAAGCAAAAAACCTGAATCCTAAATTGATTATTCTATGTTAATATAATGTTTTAAGAGATTGGTGGGTGACAGGACAGGGCTGAATATCTGACACACTAGAAAATGTGGCATGGCCTTAAAAGCATTACTATTAAATTAGGGCAGTGAAAGGCAAATTCATTTGAGAAAAATGGTATTCTTAAGGAGGAAGAATAAGACAATAGTTCAATTTGATGAATTCCCATAATTAGAAATCTTGATTCAGTGGAAGTCATTGAATCCCTAGGTAATAGTTGACATATACAATGAACAGCTTTGTAGAGGGAGGAAGAAGAGAAAATTTTCTTGAGGGAGGACATAGTACTGGGGGCAGAGGTCCTCTGTAGGCCACTTTTTGACCCAATGTAAGTTAACTGTTTCGTGTACTTTTATTTATATAGTGGAATATCTATAATTCTAGAGCTAGAAATAGAGCCAATATCTTATATTTTGTAAAGTTTGTTTCCATTTTCTGTGTTAGACATATACCATCTAATAATGGCAATTTGCAGTTACTTTTGTATTTTTTCTGTATCATAAAAATAGCTGATAATTCTTGGAAGACATGGATCAAGGTACCAGTTTCTCTTTATTCCCAACCGTGGTCATCAAATGTCCAATGAGTTTTGTTTATTGATAGGAAAGTATACTGTTAGATAAGGAAAGGAAGAGAGACATTAGTGATCACATTTGGCCCCCATTATAAGCCATAAGTCTGTGTACTGTTTATTTAATCTCATGCCACCAAAAGGTAGTGGGAAATACATTTATGCCAATGTAGGTGAGACTTGTGGAGCATAGTTACAATAATTTTATGGTCAGAAGTTTTTTTTTAAGGTATGAATTTATATGTTTCCTTTTTTGACTGGGAATGTGAGCCTTAGTAATTAAGAATGTTTTTCTTTTTATCTCTGTTAAAATGTCCAAATAGTAGAGATTTAGGAAATCCTTATTTGGGTTTCATTGTGGAAAATAGTCAATTTTACGTGTTCGACAAATTTTTGAAAATTGCTCCTACATGTACTATTTTGAGAGTGAAAAACCACAATATATTAACACTAGTAAAATGGAGATTTTTAAAAACTAGAGCATTGCTCTATGAATAATCAGATTTGAATCACAAAGTATTGAGCCAGATGCTTTTTAAGACCCATGAAGAGAGAGAGAGAGAGTAGCAGCGACTTTTTTTTTTTTTAATGGCATTAAGAGTTGAAACCAGGAATGCTCTGCCATTGAGTTCAATCCCCAGCCTTTATTAATTTTCTGTTTTTGAGACAGGGTTTCACTAAGTTGCCAAGGTTGGCCTTGAATTTGTGGTCCTTCTGCCTCAGCCTCCCAAATAGCCAGGATTATAGGCATGTGCCATTGCACTCAAGGAAATCTGTATTTTAAATATAAAATGTTTTAAAAAATCAGTTTCCAAGCCCATGGTAGTTGGATATATATTTAGAGAAGAAATCATATAAGACAATAGAACTAGTTATGGTTCTGTTAGATCTGTTCATTCCTAGGTGGCTAAAACTAATAAGGTGAGGGATGTTCATTTTCTTAAGAGCACTGAGTATCCAAAGGAAAGGGAAAAGTTGCTTCTTTGTTTCAGATAATTTGTCCAAGTTTTACAAATGCTGGGTCAAGTATAGTCACAAGTGTGTGAACCACTCTACCATGTAAGTTGGCAGTGACTTGAAAAACAGCATTTTCCCAGCTTTTGGGTAGCTCTGTTTGCATTATAATGCCAAATTCTAGGCAAATGGTGAGACATGGATGACTTTATAAATCATCTCTTGTTCAGATGAGAGATCTCCTGCTGCTCAGTATGTAGATCTGTTGCTGAACCCAGAGCGTTACACCGGCTATAAGGGGTCCTCGGCGTGGAGAGTGTGGAACAGCATCTATGAAGAGAACTGTTTCAAGTAACAGGGAGCGGGGGGGGGGGGGGATATTTATTTCTGTTCCGAAAAGATTATGTATAAAAGTCAAACCATTTTATGTTTTGGGTTTTGTTTTCTTTTTTTAGGCCTAGATCTGTTTACCGTCCTTTAAATCCTCTGGCCCCAAGTCGAGGTGGGTTTTTATACATTTTCATGCTTTTGAAAATTGTTTATATTTTTATATTTTATATTTTTTAATTTGAATGATTAACAAAATATGAGATTATTTTGTAGGTAAGTCTTAAGATTCCTATACATCTTCTATAGTTATCATCATTTTTTGGGTGCCTGCTATGTGCCAGCCCTAAAATAGGAACTTTACATAGAATAAATTAGAACATGTGAATAATCCACATTCACCAGAGCTTTCCTGGGAAACTTATAAAAATCTGAATGCCCTGTAGCAGTGAAGGACCTAGGCATCCATGTTTTTTAAATTCTGCAGATGGTTCCAGTGTGCAGCTCAGTGTCAAAACCAGGGGCTCATCACAGTGCTTCTGAAACCTGTGTGTGTGCAGATTCCCTCACAGCCTGGTTAGTGAACAATAGGCTCTGCTGCTGTAGGCATCAGTGGGGCACAAAGTCTGGATAAGCTCCCATGCACTGCCTGGAGTGCTCACCCCCCAGTACATTTTGAACAGGAAGAGAAGGAGTTGAGGCACTCAGACTGCACTCAGCAGAGCTCTATACCTCATTGTCCTGTAGGGGCCTGTTGCTACATGGACCACTTAAAATGTGGCCAGTGTGAAACTAAGTTTTAAATTTTATTTACTTTTAATTCATTCAAATGTAAGAGTGTAAGATACTGTTACCACTAAACAGAGTTGTCTTGGTAGTTTGTTTTAGTAGGTAACATCAGTGCAATGCCATGTGCACTTTTTACTTTGAAAAATGTGACTATTAGAAAAGCTTTAGGTGATGTATGGCTGGAGTGATACTTTGACCTACAGCATTGCTGAAGTCAGCTGGGATGAGCTCATTTTGTCCTCACTGAAAAACCAAACCCTGGGAACAACCCTCTTATTGACCTGCCAGTTCAATGTTTTCATTAGACCAGGATTAAGAAATTGAATTTCCTGGTCTAGATTTGTATCTTTGGCCTTTCTCAGGGCCAGATAGACTTGGAAGAATTGAATGCATAGGCTGCTTGTAGATGCTCACTGTCAAAATGTGGGAAATGTTCTCCAAATTCATTCTGAACTGCCTGGAGAAGGGAATTGGACCTTTAAAAAGGCTGCCATGGCTTCTTACCCTTTTACTGCTTTCACCTTAGAACTTTTCTCTTCAAACCTAAATGTTTTAATTATACAAATTTATTTATTTATTTATTTATTTTAAAGTATAGAGAATAAGTGGTCAGCTCTTGCCTCTAAAACTCCCTACACTCTTTTTTTAAAGAGTGAGTGAGAGAGGAGAGAGAGAGAATTTTTAATATTTATTTTTTAGTTCTCGGTGGACACAACATCTTTGTTGGTATGTGGTGCTGAGGATCGAACCCGGGTCGCACGCTTGCCAGGCGAGCGCGCTACCGCTTGAGCCACATCCCCAGCCCCACAAATTTTTTTAATATTTTTTTTTTTTTTTTTAGTTTTAGGTGGACACAATATCTTTATATTTTTATTTTTATGTGGTGTTGAGAATCGTACCTAGCGCCCCGCGCGTGCCAGGTGAGCGCGCTACTGCTTGAGCCACATCCCCATCCCCCCATTTTTTTTTTTAAAGAGAAAGAGAAAGAGAATTTTAATATTTATTTTTTAGTTTTCAGCAGACACACATCTTTGTTTTTGTATGTGGTGCTGAGGATCGAACCCAGGCCGCACGCATGCCAGGCAAGAGTGCTACCGCTTGAGCCACATCCCCAGCCCCCCAAGTTTTTTATATTTATTTTTTTAGTTGTACACAATATCATCTTTATTTCACTTATTTATTTTTATGTGATGCTGAGGATTGAACCCAGGGCCTCACATGTGCTAGGTGAGCGATCTACCGCTGAGCCCCAGCCCCAGCCTCATTAATTATACAAAATTTTATAAAAATTGAAGCAACAGAAGTTATATAAAGTGAAATAGAAAGCCTCCTCCCTTGCTTTCTGATTCACAGTAGAGTTTGGAAGGAATTCTTCCAACCTTTTCCATTGTTACCTTTTCTAAATTTAAAGCAAAAAATACAATAATTGACTTAAAACCACCGAGTACTGGGGCTAGGATTGTGGCTTAGCGGTAGAGCATTCCCCTAGCACAGGTGGGACCCGGGTTCGATCCTCAGCACCACATAAAAATAAAGACATTGTGTTGTATCCATCTACACCTAAAAAATAAATATTAAAAAAAAACATCAAGTACTAAGAAACTCATTTCCATGTTATGATAAATCAGACATGAAACTGCTAGAAAAGAAGAGAGGAACGAAATCGTTATGTAGAAAAGATAGTGAAAGAGGAGGAGAAAGGAAGGAAAAAAGTATGAAAGAAGAAAAAGAAAGCTAGGCCAGAGGAGAGGCTGGGCTCCAGCTGTCACAGCTTTCCTGAAGTAGTTCCACAGCTCTTGCTGATCTGCTTGCAAGCTGTCATCACTGAAATGCTAGTAGAGAGCTCTTCAGCCTTCTCAGCTCTATTTCTCTGCATAATTCCTGAGTTGTAATAGCTAGGCCTCTATAGCTATTTTTCTAAAAATTTTTGAGCACCAGAACATTTATTTCCCTCCAAAACACAAAGTGGACCATCAGAGATCCTCAAATGAAGCTGGCAGAAGTGATCTGTGGAGCCGAGAGCCCAGCCTCCTGGCCTTTTCCCACCTCTTGTGGCCCAGGGGCAGGCCCTCCCTGTAAAGGGCTGTGTTAGAGAGCAGTAATGGGAGAGAAGCTACTGTATACCCTTGCTAATTACTGAAATTAGGGTTCTTTATGGTTGTTTTAGTCACTTTCTGATGTCTTATTTTTTGCATAAAATATGGAAATCTTTAGCCTATATATTCTTATTATGCCATGTTTCAGGATGACTAAACACTGACCAAGGTTCATGATATAAGGAATACTTTAACAATAAGTTTTAATCCTATATTAAAAAGGATTCATTTTGGAACCTGAACTAAATAGAACTTGAAAATGAAGGCATTTTCTAAATTTTTTAATTTTCTCTTTTAGGTGAAGATGATGGTGAGTTGAAACTCTTGTGTTTTATGTTGACTTCAAGTATAGAAGAAATTATCAAAATTGGATTTTTTCCTCTTTTGATTCAAGAGAAAATGTTGATCCTTCTTTTTTTTTCTTCAGAAAATAGCTATCAGTGACTGACAGAAAACAAGATTTTTAAAAATAAAGTTATTCTGTGTTAAAAATATATATAAAGACCCTTTATCTAAGTGTGTAATATAGAAATCGGCTTCACATTCTAAGTTTCCTATTTTCTGGTTATTAAAATCTATTTGAATATATTCTGAGGAAATGTAGTACAGTTAACATAGTTTTACCTATAATGTTATCTCTTTATTTTCTTCCTGACTTTAAACTTTATAACAACAATTCTCAGTGTAATACTTAATGAACAGTTGCTTACTTCAGGTGACTGAATGAACATCCATCATAAGATACCCCAAACAGTTGAGGTAGTGACTTCAGTTGAAGGTTTCCTTATTTGTGATCAAAGTCAGTGCACTGGGTAGGATAGGAGATGGGCAGAACACTGGGCCTTCCCTCAGGAGCTGACATGCATAGGAAGAATGATAAGCACTCTGCTTTATAATGAAGCTAAGAGGAGAAGTGTGTGGTTACCGCTATAAACTGGAGGTGATGCAGCTCCTCAGGTAAAGCAAGTCATATGCTGCTGGAGTGATACGGGAAAGCTAACTGGAGGTAGTGGCTTTTGAGATGAATTTTAAGTAAAGGAACAGATTTGGGCCAGATTTGGACAATACAAACTTGGAGGAAATAGCATGAGCCTACAAGATGAGCAAGGAAAAGTCAAAAAGCCTGTTGGGAGACAATAAGACCACCCTGTTAGCAGTGGGAAAGACTATGTTATTGGTCCTTTGAAGTGCTGGATAGAGGCCAAACTAGAAGACTAAGATTTATCAGGTAGAGTTGAGATTTTTTGAATAAACAGTTGAGATAATAATGATCCTTGGTAAGTTAAGTTGAATGAATGACTTTCTAGAGAGATGTTTGTGTAGTTTGTAAAGTATTAAAACTTAGGAGACAAAGGAAGTCCCATCATGGAATTAATCTCCTAGACTCTTTACCCAGCTTCTCTATATATTGGGTTTCTGTCACTCTTTTCTCAATTAAAAATATAGGAATTTAGGAGGTATAATAAAAATTCTATCCTTCTTGACTGACATCTTTTTTTTCCTACCAAGAACAATATTGGTCCAGTAATAATTCTTTTTTAGTTGACAAAAATTATATATATTTATATGTCGAGCATGATGTTTTGAAGTGTATGCATTGTAGAATGGCTAAAACAAATTATTATATGTATTTCCTCACCTTTTGTGTGTGTAGGGGGTGGGGTGGGGGGGTTCTGGGAATTGATTCCAGCGCCTTGTGCATGAGAGGCAAGTACTCTACCAGCTGAGCTATATCCCCAGCCCCTAACTTATTTTTAATGGCAACACTTAAAATCTTTTTGCAGCAGTTTTCAAGAATATAATACATTGATATTAACTGTAGTCATCATGTTGTACAGTAGATCTCTTGAACTTACTCCTACTATCTGAATTTTTGTATGCTTTGCTATTCTTCTGAACCCCAGAAATAGATATTATGACATTAATACACAAATTAGTTAAGCTCCTTTCTAGTCTGTTCATTTGCTTTTCTGAAGAATTTTATTGAAAATTAAAGGTTTTAAAAATTATCCTTTGAAACTTAATCTTAGATAATTGAGGAAATATATCTAGCTTTATTGGCAAAAGGAAAAATGAAGTAAATAATAATTTGATTTTTGTATTCACTATTTTTTCTGGAATTTATAAAAAGTACTGTGATTTTTTTTTTTTCATTAAAAGCAAACTTACCCTCATGCTTTTGGATATTCAAAGCTCTAAAGAATTAAGATTTACTTAATATTGAGACTGAAATGTTTTTTAAAAACATTTTTAATGATCAAAATATCATTTATATGAACATTCTCCAAGGGCTGGGGTAGCACAGTGGTAGAGTGCTTGGCTAGCACACATGCCACATGTGGCCCTGGTTCAATTCTCAGCACCACATAAAAATAAACAAAATAAAGGAATCTATTTACAACTAAAAATATGTTTTTAAAAAACATTCTCCAGAGTTACTTAAATTATTTGGGGGCTTTATTTTATAGAATCGTATGCCTGTTTTCCATTTCACCCAAATCAGACATTTTTAGAGATAACTGTTTAATTTCTCATAATAAGTATATAAAATACTTATATATAAAAGACCTAATTCATTCTAATTTATAAATGAACATTTAAAATATTTTAACCTGATTCTCTCTCTCTCTCTGTCTAGGAGAATCATTCTATACATGGCTAGAAGGTAAACTTAATGTCTGTTTTTTAAATTTATTGGCTTTTTGTACAAAGAAATATTTAATATGTTTTTGTAAGTTTTAAGATTTTATTACCTATACAACAAATTTTGACAGTGTTTAAAAGAAATTAGCACATATTTTTAGGTTATATATTTGGGGATAAAATTATATGAAAAGTTTGAGGATATTGGTCAGCCAAAAGCCAATGTGTGAATACACAGGCCAGATACTATCATTAGGTTTCCATAATTGTTCCCTAGTCTTAAATTCATTTTGTATGTAGTGCTCAACCAAACTATTTTCCTAGTAGCCAGTAAGCAAATCTGTTTTTAAATAGAGGCATTCACCTTGGAAGGAAGTACTTTTTATGTGTAAAATTAGGGGAGACATATTGAATCCAGAAGGCCCATGTTAATATAGTCCAGATTTCTCTAATTATAATTAAGATAATGCATTATAGATCCCAGTGTATTAGATGTTTTAGCATTCCTTTATATTCTATAATGAAATATAAAATGTTACTGATAGAAAACTTAAATGTTCTCCCCGCCCACCCCTGGCCAAAGGTATAGACAGAGGTTTATTTAGGAAAGTAGGTACATATTTAAGGGAGAAGGGGCTGGCAGTCTCAAAAGAGGTGCTTTTAGGGTGAAATGAGGAATATGCACTTAAGGGAGAAGCAGGCTCTCTCCAGAGGGAGAAGCAGGCTCTCTCCAGAGGGAGAGACAGCAAGCAACCTGTTGGTGTGAAGTGAACCAACATTTTGATCATTTTGCTACTTGATAACAGATTTGATGAAAATTTTCATGTTATGTTAAATCTATTCATAGTGTATTTTATTAAATCTATTCATAGTTTGTATCCCTTGTTATTATAACATTCAAAACTGTCCTTATTTTTGGGAGAGAACTATATAGTAGAACTTAGTTTGTACTTTTTGGTTTCTGTCCATGACAATTTAAGTATTCTAGCAAGAATTCTGAATTAGAGAATGAGATCTGAAAAGAATTTTTTTTCCTGTTTGAGGCTGCTTCCTCTGTGGTAGGGCACAAAGAGTAAATTAATGATCTGAAAGATCTTGACAAGATGCAAAGTAACCCACATAGTTATCCTTACACTGAGAAAATTTGCTCAGTCTATAAAATGAGACTATACCTTACTTTCCAATATTGAAGCTCATTTCCCCCATGGAGAAGGTATTTAAAAACAAAATAAAACAACAAACCCTATTGGGTAGTGAAAAAGGGAAAAGGCTAGTTGCTCTGCATCCACTGGATTCTTAAAACTTGTTATTCTCTGTTTCATATATTTTTAATTTTTTTTTTTTTTACAAGGAGTATTACTTCATCATGATGTGTGCTCAGTAAATTCTTAGCCTTAGTCATAGAAAGCCAATGCTGTTGCCTTCTGGGAGCTTGCCAGTCGCACCCTGAGAGTGTGCACCTGTGGGAGCCTGGGCCTTTTATCTTACTCTGCATTAAGTTTTCATCATAAGTTAGTTTATTCGAAAGCCAGAATCTATGTTGTCTTCCAGTAAGAGAATCTAAATCTAATTGTTTATGTATTAATTCTCTATTTTTAATGTCCTTGAATCTTTAAAATAGTTCCATGTAAATGGAACTACCATTTGACCCTGTTATCCCACTCCTTGGCATATATCCAAGGGACTTTAAATCAGCATACTACAGTGATGTAGCCACATCAATGTTTATAGCAGCTCAGTTCGTAATAGCTAAGCTATGGAACCAACCTAGCTACTCCTCAATAAAGAAAATGGGGAATATATATACACAATGGAATATTAACCATAAAGAAGAATGGAATTATGGCATTTGCTGGTAAATGGCTGGAACTGGAGACTATCATGTTAAGTGAAATAAGCCAATCCCAAACAACTAAAGGCCAAATGTTCTCTCTGATATGTGATATACACAGTAAGGGGGTGGGGAGAATAGAAGTTAATTGCATTAGACAAAGAGGAAGAAAATGGGGATGGAAATAGGAAAGATAGTAGAATGAATCGTACATAACTTTCCTATGTTCATATATGAATACATGACCAGCATGTACAACCACAAGAATGGGAAGCTATACTCCCTGTATCTATAATATGTCAAAATACATTCTACTGTCATTTATAACTAAAAAAAAAAAAATTAAAAATTTTAAAGTCCATATACTGAATCTCATTGATTCAATCTCTTATCTAAATGGGCATGATTTCTTTTTCAATATTTTTCTGAATAGGTTTGTGTCTGGAGAAGAGAGTCTTCTATAAACTTATATCAGGACTTCATGCCAGTATCAATTTACATCTATGTGCGAATTATCTTTTGGAAGGTAATTAGATTTTTAAGTGGAGATTTTGCCTTCTATTAATGTAAAGGTTATTGGGGGAAGTACATATTCTTTAGAATGAAACATCCTCTTTACTAAAAGAACATAATGTATTTCTCTCTCTCTAGAAACCTGGGGTAAACCTAGCTGGGGACATAATATCAAAGAATTTAAACGTCGCTTTGACCCTGTGGAAACAAAGGGAGAAGGTCCAAGAAGGCTGAAACATCTGTACTTTTTATACTTGATCGAGCTTCGAGCTTTGTCAAAGGTGGCCCCCTATTTTGAGCGTTCAATTGTTGATCTTTACACTGGAAATGTAGAAGATGATGCCGACACCAAAAGCCTTCTACTGAGTATATTTCAAGATACCAAGTAAGAATCCTGAACTCTATTCAGATGAGGTGGTCTTGAATGGCAATAAAAACTGACTACTAAAAGTCAGGAAAAGAAATCAGAACTGAGAAGGCAAATAAATGATCAATGGAATGGTAGCATTTGAAATTATTTCTAAAAATGCTAAATATAAGCATCTATAAAGCTTTGTTGCAGAAAGTTCTATACTTGAGAGCAGGCTATGTTTTATTTTTTTAAAATTGATTTTATTTTTTAAATACACGGCAGCAGAATGTATTACAATTCTTATTACACATACAGAGCACAATTTTTCATATCTTTGTATAAAATATTTAATTTTATTTTTTAAATACACGAGAGCAGAATGTATTATAATTCGAGAGAAGGCTATATTTTAAAATATGACTTAGGATTTTATGTAGTACCAGAATTTAACGTTCTTTCTACCAATTTTATGTTTGTCCTAATATTTAAACTTGAATGGTATCATGCTTAGTCTATCAAACTTAAGTTTACTGGTTAATATGAGCATGGAGAATTTAGATCAAGAAGTACTTAAATTATTACGTTTTTTAAGAGAGTGTTGTATATTTTTCACAGATTGATTTTCATTTTTTAGATATTTTGTCATGTAATTTCTTTAAAATATTAATCTTAAAATTTTAAAGCTTTGTCTTTATTAAAGAGTGTATATGTGAATTCTTTGTCACCTTCCTGTGTTATAAGAAATATGAATTTTAAATACTTACAGGGAAGAAAAGTCTACCAAAGCTCTAATATAAGACGCCTGAGTTTTTCATCTGTAACTTATTAATTATAATATTGTCGTTTCATCAGGTCATTTCCTATGCACTTCGATGAGAAATCCATGTTTGCAGGCAACAAAAAGGGGGCCAAGTCATTAAAGGTAAAAAAAAAAAAAAAAAAAATTATTGAATGGGGGAGCTGGTGGGGAGCTGTTTGCTGTTGTCTTTTAATTTTGTTCATCTAGATCCTTTTATTCTCTAGTTCTCTGCCTTTTTGTAGTTAATTTTATTTTTAAAGCTTAGTTAGACTGAAAATATTTTCTGCATGATAGGAAGAATTCCGGTTACATTTCAAGAATATTTCCCGTATTATGGACTGTGTTGGATGTGACAAATGCAGATTATGGGGAAAATTACAGGTATGTGTAATGTCTTTTCTTTTGAAATTAAAATTTTCCACTGAGTTCAAAATTTTTATTAGAATGTCCTCATTGTTTATTGCATTAGAGTTTAGAAATAGGCAGATCCAAAGTGCAGTTTTGTTTATTTTTTTATTTTTTAAATAACTTTATTTATTTTTTAATGTAGTGGTTAGGATTGAACCACTTGCCTCACACATGCTAGGCAAGCACTCTGCCACTGAGCCACAACCCCAGCCCCAGTTTTTGTTTTATTTATGAAAAATATCATTAAACTGTGTTACATGCACATGTTTGTATAAAGATGTTTTTTGTAGTCTGTGTTAATGATTTTAGTTTTATTGTATCTGTATCTTTTGATACAATGTTGGGTTCATTTCTGAAGTTGGTGATTGTGAATAGAGTTATATATGTTTACACAAAAGCTAAATTATAATTATATAAAAGTTAAATATCCAATTTTGTCATTGAATTTATTTCAGTAGTCACTAGAGACCGCCTAAGGACAAAATATGAAAGCTCTGCTAGGTAGGTCTGTTACCCTGAACAATGAAAAGGGATTGTTTGATGTTTTATTTTCTTTAAAAGAGGATAATAAGTTACAAAAAATCAAGAGGCGGTTATTTTAATGGAGACTACACTAAAATAAAAATTATCTTTTCCTCTGGTGCTGACAATTGAGAAATTAATGAGTATACTTATCATTAATAATCTCTAAGGTTTGAATTGCCTGGGTTTTTTTTTTTTTTTTAAAAGAAAGAGAAAGAAAGAAAGAAAAGGAAAAAAAAGCTTTCATTGGGATTGGAAGCCGAGTTCAATGGTAGAGTGCTTGCCTAGCATGCCTGAGGCCCTAGGTTCTACATCTAGCACTGCTTGCTCTAAATAAATAAGTGCTTTCAAGGTTATAAATCAAACACTGTAGTCCTGATGTGATGTTTTCAAGGTTGTAAAATAGGCATTTACAAGTCTTAAAACCGCTCAGTTTTCCTTAATAGTTTATTAGCTAAGGTTATCTCATTCATAACCTGCCAGGAGGCACTATGTTGTGCATAGTTTAATATTTTGGTGAAAAGCTCAGTCCATGTGAGTTTCTTGTCTTCACAATGACTTAAGTATTCCTTTAAATCTTTTTTTTTTTTGAGAGAGAGAATTTTTAAATATTTTTTAGTTTTCGGTGAACACATCATCTTTATTTTATTTTTATGTGGTGCTGAGGATCAAACCCAGCGCCCCGCGCATGCCAGGCGAGCGCAATACCTCTTGAGCCACATCCCCAGCCCCATTTAAATCTTTATAGTAGTTCTTATTATATAAAGTTAATTGTCAGTTCATCAATGTTTTCTTTAGACTCAGGGTTTAGGAACTGCCTTGAAGATACTATTCTCTGAAAAAGAAATCCAAAAGCTTCCAGAGAACAGTCCATCCAAAGGCTTCCAGCTCACTCGGCAGGAAATAGTTGCTCTTCTAAATGCTTTTGGAAGGTAAGAGCCATTTCCACTGCAAAGACTTTGTTCCCATTCAGTTCCGAGTAAGCTGCAAAGATCATCTTCTCCCCTGAAGTGCAGTTTGTTTTTATTTGTTGACAGAAAGATGTTATTACTGTATTATACCTGGACTCACTTTGCTTAGAGCAGCTTCAAGGCAGACAAGTCAATTTCTTATTGATCATAGGAGAAGTTAATAGTTTCCAGTTGCCAGGATGTCTCAGTTTGCCTCCTTAATTCTGTGGAGATGATATTCTCTGAATATCTTGTCATTAGGGGGCTATGATTTGTTCAGGTACCATAACAGAATTAAGAATAGTGGTCATGAAGGTTATCAAAGGAAAAAAAAATTCAGCCCTCTTTTCCTGCTCTTAATTTCTTAAGCCATGAAGTACCTTCTTTCTTTTATTTATACCCCATTTATTTGTCAGATATGTAGTCTTGCTTGTTTATACTACAGTGGTATCAAAAATAATTTGAATTTACCTACAGAGATAGATGCAGTACCAACGGCGGAATACAAAATAGAAGGAAGAGTTGCAGAAAATAATACTATGCTGTTTGGGAAAACAGGGCAAGAATTCAAGTCAAGGAAGATTTAAGAACAACAAAAAAATAAGGGACCAAGTGATATAGAGATTATTGCTTATGTTTTCTTATTATGCATTTTAAATCAGATAGGTAGTTAACTTAAAAATAGATTAATTACACTTTTTCATCTTTTGTTGTTGTTTTTTTTTTGAGGGGGGGGTACCACAAATTGAACTCGGGGGCACTTGACCACAAAGCCCCATCCCCAGCCCTATTTGTATTTTATTTAGAGATAGGGTCTCACTGAGCTGCTTAGCACTTTGCTGTTGCAAAGGCTGGATTTGAACTTAGATCCTCCTGCCTCAGTCTCTTGAACCACTAGGATTACAGGTGTGCACCACTGTACCTGGCCTTTCTCATCTTAATAGCAATGATTTTTACTTGTTGCTTCCCTATATTTAAAAATGATGTAGGTTGAGATTTGAAACACAAAATGAACAAAATCTCCATTGTTAATTTGCATTTCATGAAAATTCAGTCCACCCACTTATGAGGCCTGTAGAAAGATAACAGGAGAAACTGAATGAAATTTAAATTAATTTAAAATGAACTGAAATGAAAAGGATTTTAAATAATTTAAATGTAAGTCCAAATAAAATTAAACTTAGGAAGAAGAAAAAATTGAAAATTTCATTAAAATATCCCTGGGTCTCATAAATGCACACTTGGCAGCTTTATTTCTTTACCTAGAGACCCTGGTCTTTATTTTTCACTGGAGAGTTCTAGGCTTGGAATCAGGTCTTCAAGTCCAGGGATTGTGGTCTGTCATTTATTAGCATTGTGGGCTCAATAAAAAATCACTACTCTGCTAGCAAGTTTCCTTTCTAAACTGTAAAATGAAAATGATGAACCATCTTAATGGTTAAAACCTACCTACTAGTTGAGTGACCTTGAGAAAACATTTATTTGAGCCTTGACTTTCTTAAAATGTAAAACCAGGATTAATTATATCTATCTTGTAGCATTTTTAATGTTTACTGAGATCTTACATGTTATGGACTTAGAACATTGCCTGATATACCCTAAGCTCTCAATAAATGGTAACTTTTTAAGCACTTGAGTAAAGAAAGGAGCTTAATATATACCATGTATTACATCGCCCTAAGCTATAGGAAGGAGAAACATTGGATGTTCCTTATATCAGCTCTGAATTGTACATAAGGAGAATTGAGCTTGTAGAATTACTTTTTTGTGTTTCCCATCCTAGAGTTTTATTTCTGGCCTGGGCTGATGAGGAGCTCGGATTTATCTGTTTTGTATGTCAGTAATCACAACTGATAAAACAAATTTTAGATGAATACAGGGAAGAGGGAGGTACTAGGCAGGAAGCAGTCTTTACCCTCAGCATTAGTGTGTTTGGGGGGCAGCTAGAAAGGAGTAGTCAGTGTTTGGAGAGGTATGTACATAATGAATTTATGAGGGGAAACAAATAATCTGATATTCTTTATCATTGTGAGTTATTTTCATATTACTTTTTCTAAAGTCTGTTGATAATAAGTAACTGGCTTCCTTTGCCCCTTCTAAACCAAGACCAAAGGACTATAGTTTTATGTTTTGTCAGTTTTTGTATGTCAGTAATCACAACTGATAAACAAATTTTAGATGAATACAGGGAAGAGGGAGGTACTAGGCAGGAAGCAGTCTTTACCCTCAGCATTAGTGTGTTTGGGGGGCAGCTAGAAAGGAGTAGTCAGTGTTTGGAGAGGTCTGTACATAATGAATTTATGAGGGGAAACAAATAATCTGATATTCTTTATCATTGTGAGTTATTTTCATATTGCTTTTTCTAAAGTCTGTTGATAATAAGTAACTGGCTTCCTTTGCCCCTTCTAAACCAAGACCAAAGGACTATAGTTTTATGTTTTGTCAGTTTTTGTAAGAGATGGTAGCATACTGATTTAAAAATTGGAATCCTCAGTGTTCAGTAGTATTGTTTGTTTTTAACTTTAGATTTTGCTTTCAAATTGTGGCCTTTAACATTATCAGGAATTTGAAACAAGTAACATCATATTAGCTGTATGTACTAATATGCTTTTCTTTTTCTCCTATAGGCTTTCTACAAGTATAAGA
Source organism: Urocitellus parryii (assembly GCF_045843805.1). Classification (NCBI taxonomy): domain Eukaryota; kingdom Metazoa; phylum Chordata; class Mammalia; order Rodentia; family Sciuridae; genus Urocitellus; species Urocitellus parryii. Next base: position 82,665,900 of record NC_135539.1, read on the forward strand.
GAGTTACAGAATTTTAAAGTTTTATTACAACACAGTAGGTAATAAAGGCTTTTATATGTCCAAGTAGAGACGTACAGTGGCTTGATGAAGCCTTTTAGTCTTGGACATTCAGCAGAGAGAGACTAATCTTCTAAGACTTCAAGAATTCTGAACTCTTAAAAGAGAAAATTCAAATGTTCACTTGAATATTTATGACCTTTAATAGATTATCATTTAGAAATATTTATAAATGAAGTATATACTTTTAAGATATGTAAATTATACTAATTCTATTTAATTTCATGTGTTTCTGTTGAATATTCTTCTGTTCCATTTGTTTTGAATTGGTTTTATTTTTATTATATTACCCTTTATTTCCAGTTGTCAAACTTTAAATGACTATTCCTATCTTAGTAACAGAGTTCAGTCTTTTGTGGAAAAGAACAACTAGAGAACCAGTGTTGGTTAGGACTAGGATCACAAAAACGTGTCTGTGATTTAACTTGTTTTAGCCTTGCCTGGCACTTTGTGTATCACCTTCTATAGTGTGGGGCTGACCTTGTGGTCAGTGGCCAATTCAGTGAATGGAACAGGGGCTCCTTAAAGATCCCCAGCACTTGTAGCTCCAGTTCCACGGTTTTTGATATTCTTGTTGAGGATGCAGTTTTGTTTTTTGCCTAAAGGACCTGTGTTGGTGAAGGTAAGTGCTGACTGCACAAGGAGTCCTGTCTATGCACTGGGCTGGCACAGGAGCATTCCTTACCTAAAACAGATCACCTTCTGACTTTGTTCCTCTCCTAATTTTAGATATTGTCAGTTACTTTAAGAAAAAAAAAAAAACCCTGCATATTTATTTAATGGATTAATTCTTGAAAAATTTGAAGGGAAATATATGAATTTATGCCAATTACTTTTATTCACAAAACTTGCTATTTTAAAGTAAGTACTTTTTAAAGGATTTAATTTTGAATACAATCTATGCAACCCTTTAGCTCTCAGTGCTATTGTCTCTGGTGATATATATCAGAGGGAGATCAGGTCAGGCCTCTTCTAGGCTTCCTTTCCCCTCTCGTTCCATTTTTAGCTCATCTGGTATCAGTGGTACTTTGTGTGACTCAGACCAACAGACTTTTAGGTCCTAGACTGTCACTTTCTAATCCTGGGATTTAGTCGTCAAACAATATTTAAAGTCTTGATTCTTTTAAAGGTGTCAGTGGATATAATGGAATTAACTTGAAAGGTTGAATATTCATGTAGAAGTATCACAGGTACAAAGTCTAGTTTCTCCTTAGAGTCTTCCATCTTCCCTAAAGTAAATAAGTGCTCTTAAACCCATATCATATGCTGCCAGAGTCTGATATGTGTTCCTTTACAGTTTCATGGCATATTTTAAAATTATATTTTTGCCATCCTGTGGAACAGTATAATTGGGGGAAGAAGGTCCAACTAGAGTTATTTATTTTCTTACCCAATTTCTAACCTTTATGAATGTGGGATTTTGTTGTAGTTGGGGGGTAATTTTGTTAGGTTGAATAAAAAGATTGGCTTGATTGGAGCTTTCTCCATTTTTTTCCTTCCCCCCTCCTTTGGGGAGGGTTTGAGGAGGGAAACCTTAAGGCTAAGTGAGTATCTAGTCATCTTGCTAGTAAGAATAAGAATTATTCTTCACTTAGTGATCATTCAGTTTCAGAAAATGTGAAAAATTTGCACTTTGTTTATTTTTATTGTAAATTAAAGATCTCTTTAGTGTTACTTCACCATTCCCCAGTTAACAGCTACTCTTTAAACTCTTATTTACTAGAGAAAATTCTTGGTCATTTCCATTTATTGCATTTTTCTTTAATTTGTTTCAAGCTTAGGAAAATATATTAGAATGTGCTCTGGCATATTAAAAGATCTAGTTAAGCTAAAGTTACTTTGGGTTTTAATGAATTTTTTCACTTCTAAGAAAATAAAATTAAGTATTCTGCATCTGAAATTCATCTGATTACCTTTATTTTATTTACTATAAATCAGATTGTGGGAGCAGTCTACATTTGTGTGCGTTGTGTGTTTCTAAAGATTGTGTAGACTGCAGGAACCTGCTTTGTGAGTCTGGTGACATTTAATGGTCCTTGAGATGAAAACTGCTCCCAGTTCACTCACTTTGGCTGTGAGGTGGTGACTGAAAACTGATGGCATGGTGTTTGAAATGCTCAGCTAGTGAGCATTTCTTGGAATTTGTCTGTTTCTCATCACTTAATGTAAAAATCCAGCACTTGACCATATAACTGACAGAAATGATTGTAGGAGCTGATGATCTAATGAACAAGGAGAAAAGGAACCATTCCTTCCTTCAATGGCATGATTTTTTTTTAAGAGGCATCTCTGTAAGTTAGACAAACCACATACTGTGTTCCTTCTGTTTTGATTCTTGGATTATGAGGAAGATCATATGGAAGAATAACAGATTTCAGTTTTGAAATTTGACAAGTAAAATGCTCTAACTTTAAACATTGTGCATTACTCAGTTTTGTAAATTTATTATGTATGTGAAACACTGTGCCATGTTTTCGACTTTGCATAGGTGCCATTGTATGTAAGACAGGACAGCTCTTTTGGTCTTCATCAGCATTGCCTTCAGCTGGAAACTTGAGAAAAAGTTCACAGTAAACCTCCCAGCAGTTTGCAGACTGAAGTACCTACAGAAACCATAGCTATTCACCAAAAGACACAGGTTAGGTGCACGGTATTGTGGAAATTCTTTTGTACAAAATTCAACACATAAGATCACTAGTACTCTATTTTAAGTAACTCTTACAGGTGCAGCTTTGACTTTTGAAAAGAATTCCAAATAATTTGCTGTTGTACCCACCAGATTATAGAAAATGTGGATTAAAGTACATGTTTCTGCAATCTTTTTCTGTCTTGTTTCCACTCCCCCCCCCCCAAATTTTAAGTGTTTCTTTTAGGAGATGAAGATTTGCTTGTCATTTGTGGAGTGGGGAGAAAATATATTTGCAGGTGGTCTGAGGTGGCTGCTTCTAGTCATGATAGCAAGTGTTGGCAGGCATTGTTTCATCTTCACAGCAGCACTGGTAGGTGATAAGAACACGGAGGACAGGATAGGCTCACTAACTGGTCCAGAAAATCTGACTCCAGAGCTCTCAATGTGGTCTGTGTCTCTGTACAAGTGGCCTGTTACTTTCGACTAAAAGATGTGGAGGTTTTTAACATCTTTCAATTTGTATTGATTCATAAGGCTTTTAAAATATGATTATTTTATTTAATTTTCTGAATAGGTAATACATTCATATGGTTAAAAAGCCAAAAGATAACAAAAGTTATATAGCAAATGTCCTCGTATCAGAGGCCCAACTTCCAGCATGCATACCCGCTGCCCACCAGCACTATATATGACCTCCGCTCTTGGTTTTTCATGTTTCCAGCCACACATTTCCGGGCATATACAAATATACAAATGTAAAGGGTTTTCTCATTTTTACTTAGTGACATCATATACACATCATTTGCTTTTTTTCCCACATACTATTTCTTGATGGCCTTCACGTGTTACAAGATGGCTTTGTTATTTTTGAATAGCTGCGTGGTATTCCATCACATGGATGTGCCATCATTTAACTGGTCCCTTATTGGTCATTTGGGTTGCTTTCAGAATTTTTATGTATGTCATCTCACATCTTAACCCACAGCCTAACCATCACAGATGTTATTAAAATGCTGGATTATATCTTCTGATAGATGAAAAAACTGATCAATATGTTTATATTCCTATGACTAGGGTTGAACACCTTCTAATATGCCTAAGAACCATTTGTTTGCTTTTGTGTTCAAATCTTTTGTGCACTTTTCTGTCACGATTATTTTCCTTACGGATTTCTAGTACTAGTTTGTTAGGGATAATAACACTTCAGCTATAATGAACTGCAGTTTTTTAAATTTGTTGTTTGTCATTTAGCTTTGCTTATAATGGTTTTGCCATGAAGTTTTCTATTTTTATCTATCCTGATAACTTTTTTTTAGTATTCTGGATTTTTGAGTCATGGTTATAATGCCTTCCTCAATCCAGGACAATGGAATAATTCACCAATTTCTTCTAGAACTTTTATGGTTTTTTTTTTTTCCAAACATCCAAATTTTGATCCTTTGGAATGTATCCTGGTCAACCCAATTTTTTCCCACAAATGATTACCTAGTTGTCCCAGTACCTTTAACAGTTCATTTTTCCCTCACTAGTTTGAGAGGCTACCTTATTTTTTTTTTTGAGAAGTGTTTTTATAATGCTGAACTTGAACTTGTGTGCTTACAGACTTATCCTGCCTCAGCCTCCCAAGCAATTGGGACCACACACATGTGCTACTATGCCTGGCTGAGAGTCTACGTTTGTCATATCTCAAGTCCCATATGCACTTTTAGCTCTACCTGGGTTCTGTTTCTGTAATTGGTGTGTAAATGTAGCAGACGCTGTTTAATTATACAGGTTGTATTTTTTAATATCTGTGCCCTGGTCGTCTTTAATTCCTTCTCGTCTCTCTCACCCTCTCCATTTTCCCCCAGTGTGTCTAGCTATTCTGATTTGCTTTTCTATACGAGCTTTAAAAATCCTTAAAACGTGCTAAAACTCTGGCTCAGTGTTCTCTCTCAAGGGTTGCACTTGTCACTGCTTACTGGTAAAGATCTTTTTTCTTTTTCTTTTTCTGTTTTTTTTTTTACTACTAGGCTAATTATTTTAGTATTGCATTTGCCAAATAAGTGAAGGCAAATGGAGGCATAACACTAGTGCTCATGTGGACAGAATTTCATCTTGGTGCTTCTATTGTAGGATTTAGCTTCCAAGGATGATTTGAGGATTATCTTATAAAATCCTCATTACCTTTTGTTGAGCTTTTGGGGATGTGCCAGGTCCAAATCTTATGTGTTAAAAGTACGGTCTCCGGTTCAGCAAGGCTCAGAGATGCTGCTTTTAGGACATGATTACATCATGAAGGATATGTCCACATCAGGCGATTAATCCATCCACTGAAAGCTGAAAGACTGCTGAGAGGCAGGACCTAGTGTGTCACTTGGGTGTGCTTGAGGTAGGTTTATCTTTTCTGTGCCTCCCACCCCCTCGCTTCCCTGTTGCTCAGAGCTCAGCATCTTTTCCCTAGGTTGTTTTCCTCCTCTGTTAATTTTTGTCAAGTATTTTGATTACACAATGTAAAACAAGAAGGAAAAGCTCTTAAATAAGTACTAAACTTATAAAATCAATAAGCAATAGATACAAGTATACAAGGCACCTTAAAAAAAAAATCTACCAAAACAACAAGAGGTGAGTATTCACTCACCTCTAGGAACTGGAAATACAGCAGTGAATAAGCAGCAGATGTCACTGCCACCATGTAACTTACTATTCTGTTAGCTAACTGGATTATTCTGTTTATATCTTGGTACCTTTTTAGTATTAATGTCAGCTGAAGATGACAAATGCCAACCTAGAATCCCATCTAGAGAAGACTATGCTTGTCATATCTCAAGTCCCATATGCACTTTTAGCTCTACCTGGGTTCTGTCTCTGTTTCTCTAATTGGTGTGTAAATGTAGCAGACACTGTTTAATTATACAGGCTGTATTTTTTAATATCTGTACCCTGGTCGTCTTTAATTCCTTCCCATCTCTCCCGCCCTCCCCTCCATTTTCCCCCAGTGTGTCTAGCTATTCTGATTGGTAGTATTGGGTGGAATGAACTGTATAGTATCTTCCTGATATTGCCATCAGGCTCCACAGGTAAAGTCACTTCCCTGACACCACTCCTCAGGGCAAAGTTGGCTTCACCAGGCAATATTCTGGGATTGTGTACCTTTTCCTGTGGCCTTTACAGCACATTTCTCTTAACAGTTATTATCTCTGTAAACCTGAAGTCCAGATTCTGGGCTAGTGATTGTACCAGGGAGAAGCACTCTGTGGCTACTCAGTTCCATAGGTTGAATGGCCCTGAGAAAACAGTGTTCATTTATCCAGACAGAAGACATTAAGATATAAAATGGCGCTAAGAACACCAGGCCTCAGGACTGCACAAGGTCTAGAGGGACTGCTGGGGGGCAGGTGAGACTAATGAGCAAAAGGTCATGCCCATAAGGAGAAACAGGGAAAGGGAGGACTTTGAGGGTCATAAACTGGAGAGATGGAAGTCACATTTCAGGAGAAGAAAGCCTCTGAACTCCAGCTCTGCCCAGGCTAAAATCAGGGCCAGAAAGTCTATTGTGAATTTTTTAAAAAGTTAATATTTTGAGTGGTAGTGCACCCAACTCCAAAAGGACAGACCAGATTTGAAACTAAAGGATTGATTGCCAAGGTATTAGTTGGTGTCAGGGAAAGTAGAGAGCAGGGGTCAGCCATGGCTCAAGAACTAGAAAGTAGTAGGGAATCCAGACCTGGAGAAAGCAAGTAGATGCCAGGAGCTGTTGAGTCACTGGATTTGCATCTGAGGACTTTGAACCTGTAACTTGACCTGTGCAGCACTGCATGGATATAGCACCATGTCCTGGCCCAGAAGGATGGGGCAAAGATACAGCAGTCAGGTACAGAGCTAGGCTGGGGCACAGGGACGTTTTCAGCAGACATTAGGTATTTTGAGCAGGGCTTTGGATAGGGCTTTTCATGTGTCCCTGATGAGGACCAAGAATAGGGTTAACACAGTTGCTCCTGAGTTCACAGACCAGTGTAGCAAAACAATGACTATAGACATGGAATCCCATTCTCTTATGCACACTGTCCCTTTTAACAGGTTTCCTCACTTGAAGTGGTTTATTAATATAGAGTCTTTGAGAAGAACTTTACTGTTTATCCTGATCATTCCAACAGCTCCTCCATCTGGACCTTTAAGTTGTAAGTAGTTTATGCACAATTGGAAACGTTTTTAATAAAATTCTCACATCAGATAAAAAGTATAAATGTGTATCACATTTCTCCATACCAGTGTATAATATTATCATATAGCAATCTAAAGTGCAAGGATTTTTTTAAAAAAATATTAAGACCTATTTAGTTCTAATGTAGGTTTACCTATTAGGAAACTAGAAGCAGGGCTCAGGATATAGCTCAGTTGGTAGTACGCTTGGCTTGCATGCACAAGGCCCTGGGTTCAATCCCCAGCACCAAAAAATAAAAAGTTTAGTGGTAGAGCACTTGCCTAGTATGCCTGAGGCCCTGGGTTTAATCCCCAACAACAAAAGTTTAAGAAAAGTAGTTTTATAGTAGTAATCAGTATGTAGATGAAAATGAAAATCTTTCTCACAGCACTTCTGAATCTTTGGAGTTAATGCTTATTTGGTGTAATAGGGATTAAGTGTGGGCTCAACAGCAAGGACCCCAAAGACCAGTTATCATGAGTTTTTGTTAAGGTGGAATGTGGGAGGGAATAGTGAGTTTGCCTGATCTAAGCAGATGACTATGGGACCAGCACAGTATTAAAAATGTGGTAACATTCAAGAGAGAATTGGCATAACTAAATGTAATGGATACGCATATTGTAATAATCAGAACTTTTTTGTGAGGGCGTACTAGGGATCAAGCCCAAGGATGTTTTGTTTTACCATTAGGTTACATCTCCAGCCTTTTTATTTTGAGCAGGGTCTTGCCAGGTTACTGAGGCTGGCTTCAAACTTGGCAGTCCTTCTGCCTTAACCTCTCAGGTCAGTGGGATTACAGATATATGCCACCAGCTAAGCAGAACTCCTTAATTATATAAAATGGAAACAAAGCCAATGAAAAATACCTCCACAGAGCAGGTAGAATGATTCATTGCAGAGGTGGCTATGTCTTTAGTAGTCACACAGAAACATTTGCGTGCAGTTTTTTAATGCTGCATTGGACTACAGTGGTGGTACAGAATTTTCAGTAGTACTACCTCTTCTCCAGGCACTTTTAACTTGCACGTTATCAGGGTTTAAATTTCATTTTACTTTAAAACAAGGGAACATTGGGCATTTTAGAACCAGAAATCATTCCTCTTCCCCTCTTAGCATTCAAAATTCCACATAAAGAACAGTTTTGCTAGCATACCTTGCAGGGCAAATAAATTCAGAAGCTTGGGAAACTTGCTTTTCCTTTCTACAATGTTCCTGCAGCATCTTGCAGCTTGTAGGGTACATGGTTCTATGAGAGGATGTGAGTCTGACAGTTGTTTATTCCAGTGTGGGTTGACATCATTCCTAAAAGTTTAGCATTACTTTTTTAAAAGGAGGAGGGCAGAATGGGCACTTAAAATATTATCTTTCCCAACAAAAAATAGTTCATGTAAATATTAGCAACCTATCATAAAAGTGGATTGTGGCTTCTGTTACTTGATGCTGGGGATTTTCCTTTTCCTGATAGTAACAAGATAATTAAACAGTGTTTATGTACTGTTGGATAAGTATAATAATTATGTGATTTTATGATATTGCACTTTAAAATACACCTGTCCTTGGCTGACTAAATAGTGAAGGATGCAGGACATAGCAAAGACTTATATGGTGCATCTGCCTGAATTCTCCCAGCACAGTGGGAGACAACGTGGCCCAAAGGCAAGCAAGAGTCTCCCTATGATCCTGGAGTTCTCTTTCCTGGGTATATATGCACTTTGCCTTAATACTATGAACTCCTTAAACATGAAAAAGAAAGTGACCACGATGGGGGTTTCTTAACACTGTTTAGAGTAACAATGTATAATACTGTTTTGAGGCAACCTAAATGATTGGTGCAGGCTTTGCTTCAGTGTAAAATTTTCCCTGGCAAGTAACTATTTTAAATGGTATTTTAAATAATAGTTGACCCAGATTATTCCATGTACAGAAAGACTGTGTTCTGAGATTACGCAGGGTAAAGGTTTTCTGAAAAACCCAATCATGACTCATTTGAATAACTTTGGAGATCCCAATTTTAAAGACCATCAGAATAAGAAAGTAGAGTTGTTTATGTGAAGTTAATGTCCAGAGATTAGTTATTCCTGAAGACCAGAGTGGGAAGTAGGAGCTACAGAACTTAGAATCCTTACAAATCCTTCTCACTTGTCCTTCATTCTGTCCTAAGATGAAACTTCTAAGGTGAGGCAGAATGGAATAGTCCTTACTCTACAACAATGATACTTCCTCTAGAACCAGAGGTGTGCTGTGTGGAAAATCGGAGCATTCAGCCTCCCTGTGGGTAGCTCGAGAGTATATACAGTGGAGGTCTGGAGGTTTTACAATGGCACTTTTGGTCTGGGATATATTTCATAGAGAGTTCTTTCAGCAATTGTCTGGAAAATCCCCCTCCCCAATAGCTTATTGCAGCCCCACTGCCATGTCAAACCTTCAGCTTTCAGCTGAGTTGCTTATGGAGCTGTTCAAGAGGCATTTTAAACGTGGTTGGATATTACAGAAAAACTATCAATTCTAGAGAATTTCAACCTAAAGGCATATTAACGCTTTCTTGGGAACCTCATGGTTTCTCCTTGAGAAGTGGATGTTTGCCGAGTTAGGAAAGGTAGAATCTGGCTACACTCCTGAAGTAATGGATATTCAATTTCATTTTGCTGAAAAAAATATGCAAAATCACTATGAATAAAGCAGAGGTGGTTTAATAGTGTCAGTCAGCTACATTGTTAATGTAATCAGCTTGTTCTTACCAAAGTGCATGCATTGGTGTCCTTAAAAGGAAGTACCAGACTTTTGGCAAAATATAAGATTGAGACCAAACATCTGGATCTTTAGAAAACTCTGAAGAGCCATTTTCCTTAAAGGCTGATGATGTTCCAAGTAATTTAACACTGCAGTCACAATTGGCTTTCTGGATGTGAATTGTATTTTAGGAGTCTACTAATGTGGAGGAATCCAAGTGACCTTCAGAGGTAAGGATGACTTTAGTTCAAAAGCCTTAAACCATGTATTCTGTACTTTTAAAGTGAATTATGCATAAAAGATGTGCAAACTACAACATATATTGCATAACAGTCTCGAGGAAAAATCCTAGTATTCTTTAGCATTATTATTTAAGTTATATAAAATACATTTTTATAAAAGTACATATTTTCTTTAAATTATACCCAATGAAATAGCCAGGCTTGCTTATTAGTACTGAAAATAAGAATTTATCAATCTAAATTATTGCTTTGTCCTATAGAGCCATTAGAAAAAAATAAAATAAAAATCAAGTCCTATTTCTTAGGGGAAAAGTGCCCCCCAAAAAAACTCAGCTATCATTGTCTTTCTGTAGATTTTCAACAAAGGAATCTTCAATTAAAGTGTAACTAATGCTACCCGTGGCTTGGTTTGTCAGGATCCAAAGTTGAGTCTTGCTGTGAAGTTCCTCCTTGTGCTGGGAAACTGTTAGTTTGTTGTCCCCAGTCATAGTAGTCTGGAGCAAAACTTAAAAAAAAAAAAAAAAAAAATCACTATCTTAAAGTGGCATATTCCGTATGCATGACATGTCTGGTTAAGTAGATGGAACTGGTATACACTAAGCCCATTTAGAACAGTCCTGTGCACCATGCTGGCAACCTACACATGGTCTATTGAACTTTTTTTAAAAAGTCAATGGACCTTTATTATGTTTTATTTATACACGGTGCTGAGAATCGAACCCAGTGCCTCACACATGCTAGGTGAGCGCTTTACAACTGAGCTACAACCCCAGCCCCTCTACTGAACTCTTCAGAACGCAGCATCACTAGAACCTAAGGACTTTCCTATTGCTAGCATAGGGCTAGGAATATAGCTCAATGATAGAGGGCTTGCCTAGTATTGTCTGAGGCCCTGGGTTCCATCCCCATCTGCAGGGGTGAGGGTGCATATCTTATCAAAGGTACATTGACATAGAATAAATCTTTAAACTCAGCAACAGGAGGGGCTCAGCAAGCATGAGATCACAGGGCAGTGAGCATAGCTGAAACACCTGGACACTAAGGAAGGCTCTGACTTTAGAACATCTGATTAGTCTGCTTGGATTTCCCATGTTCCGTTTCTGTTAAGTGTTTTCATGGCCTAGTGTTCTCTTTCCCTCTTACAGAGTCAGAGTACACCTGTTATGGTTTACATGTGGTGTCACCCAAAAACTCACACGTAATACAGTTATTTGGTTTTGAGAGTCTTAACCCCATCAGTGAATTAATCCTCTGATGAGGTTTAACAATGGTAACTGAAGTGGTTGGAGGAGGTGGGAATTGGGGGTGGCTTTGGTGAATATATTTGTGTCTGGCAAGCAGAGTCTCTTTGCTTCCTGATCACCATGATGTGAACTGCTTCCTTCTGCCATGATGTTGAGCCTCACCTCGAGCCCTGAGAAATGGAGCCAGCCTTCTATGGACTAAGACCTCTGAAACCATGAACCCTCACATCAACTTTTCCTCCTCTACAGTTGTGCATGTCCGGTCCTTTTGGCACAGTAGCAAAAAATGTTGACTGAAACAACACCTTAGGCTCTGGGAAATTCTGCAGTTGTTTTTCTTTTAAACACCATTTGCATCCACACAGCACAGCTATTACAGACATGCCGACCATGTAATGTTTAGGACACTGTAATAATGTCATGGGGCTTTAAGATTTTGTGTCAGTCCTTTTTCATTCACACTTATGTAAAATAATCTGCTAGAGGTCCTGCACCACCTCTAGCTACGTGCTACATGGTTTTCATGAAGGAATCCATTTCAGTGGTGTAGCTGTCTCCTCCTCATGAGCCCTATATGTGAACCAGGGTCTTACCTGCCCTGAAGTCCCTGAGGGGCAATGTTCCAGGCAAGGTCATCGTCACTGTCATATCTTCGAGGGTTGTCAAAGAAATACGATCTGGGATTGAATCCATGGCTGGGGACCATTCCAGGGTTGGTCTAGAAAGAGATAATCATTCAGCATCCTTCCAGATACTATGCATTACCTAAGATTAAGATGTTCAGATCACTTCCTTTACGCTGGGGTGATCACTACATCAGCACAGATAAAATCCATCTTGGTTTCAACAGTGAGTCATTGTTTAATCCCTCATTAAAAATGCCCAAATTAGCCAAACTTGGTAGTCCTTTTTGGATATAAACCTGTATAATTTTGTGGGCATTCATACAAAATAAAAACAGTGATGAAATCATACTGGGAAAGGTTCTTAACCTATTTCTATTGCCTGTCTCTATGGTCATTTCATCCTGTTTTTGCCCCCAAATTGAGTTCATTTCTCAAAAACTCTGAAATGTACATTGTTGAATTTCATCCCAGTTAGTTCTCTATCCAAGGGCCTCTGGGCCAGGGTATGCCTCAACCCCCACCCCAGCCTCACTGTTCTGTATTCCTGGATCATCAGTGACTGTCCAGAGAAGAATAAAGCAAGTTATTATCCTCGGGGTATGAGATAAGGACCAGATTATTTGTGGATTTCATTCTATGCTTTCATCCACCCTTTTCTCACATAGCCCAAATCTACTCATAACCTGAGATTAAGGAGGTGAAATTCTACCACTAGCTTGAGTGGCTGGAATAATCTGATGCAAAGCCCCCAGTAGAAGCTTTCTCTACCTAGTTTTAGCATTTTCTGTCCTGCCCCCATATATATATTTATATAAAGGTAGTTGAACAGAAATGTGACCAAACTGCAGGAGTGGCTTTAGCCCCAGTCCCTGTCTACACTCTGTAGGGTGAAAAACTGAATTTATCATTTACTTTGCTAAAAGAAAAGCATACATATTTGGTGCACAGCAAATCCAGACTCAAATACTAGTGAGACTTTATTGCATTAAGAAAAATAATCACACTCCCCAGTCTACAAGATGCATTTCTTTTATAAAATAAACACATAAGGGAAAAGAAAGCCCCCAAATAGCCAAGGCACTTGTATCACGATGATATAAAGGAGGCTCTCTGCTCTACGCAAAAGCTAGGAAAAGATTCTAAGTGCAGGTCTCGTGAGCAGAATTGGTGTTTTTGCTAATATAAAATGGCATACTCACAAGACCCTTTGCAGGATTTCTAACTCGGAAGAAGTAAACTACCAAGGAGGTGGGTAAGAGTTCCCACACGAAAAGCACCACTCCAAACACCACATAGCCAGCGTCTCCCAGCTGATTCTTCAAATCTGCCTATAAAAAGGGGAGAGATGGCATCATCAAACTAATGGCAGAGGAAATACATTTGATTCAATTCTTTCTGACTTAAAACAGAACCATAATATGGTATGATTCCTTTCCGCTAAAATGTGCATTGTGTAATGGTCCCGGCTTTTCAGGATTATTTGAATCAGTCAGGAATGGATAACTTGTCATATAAAATACTCAGACACCCAATTTCTGATGTTTTATTACTTCATCCCCCAGAACTCTTGTGTCCAATTTAACTTGCTCACTTAGATCTATGCTGATTTTCTTCAACAAGTAGACTGTTAGGTTGCCTCCTCTTCAGTTCTTGAGAGTAGCATGTGACTTACCCCTTAACTCTCATCCCTAGAATAAACATAAATTTTTAAGCTTCACATAAGCTATACCCTTTAAAGCTTACTGTAGGCTAGCTAGTCTATCAAGTCCTTATAGCACTAGATGTTGGGCTTTGGCCCAGGGTAATGGCCAATGGGGCTCAGCAACACAGTGATCTCCATCAGACAGGCGGTCCATAAGAAAAGGGGACCCAGATGTGAGAAACTCCAGAAAGAACAACATTCCAAACTAGGAGAAGGCACTGGAACCAAGTTCTAGAGGGCCAGGCACCTAACTTCCTTTTGCCTTCTCTAATGCATCATGTGGAAGATAAAGGAACCAAAACTACTCGTCTTGCTTTCCAGAAGGACCCTGATCACACTTCACATCCTTCACCTGTACTACAGCTCAGCCAACTTTTTCCAGTCTGCACCAAGAACATGTGCAACTATGGCCATTTGTTTTATTGTTCCTAAATTATTTGGGCTGTGACACACAAGTCCAGATCATAACAAAATAATTCCCCCCAAACAAAAGCATTTTAAAAACTGATTATATGTTCTCAATCCATGGTAATTATAAGCTCTTGAAAGAAAAATGTTTTGTTAAAACTAAATCTTTGTTGTTTAATGGAGCTTCAGTTTGGGAAGATGGAAAGGTTCTGGAGGTAGATGGTGACAGCTGCATGAATATTCTGAGTGCACTTGGTCTGCACACGTTAGGACATTTAATATACATTTTGCAATACGCAAATCCTTTGTGCATTATGAAAGATGTATTCATAATTGGTCACTATTTAGCTTAGGTTTTTATATATTGGAATTTGCAAGGCACACCCTGCCAGTGCCTGGCCCAGCTTTCTCCCCTCTGCACTTGTGGCCCTGGGCTCAGTCTGGGATTACTGTGTTATTGCTGTTCAATTCTCCCAATGGTGACATCTCACATTGATTTCACTTTGTCCTCTGGATTATCCTGGTCATTTTATTCTTTCTCCCACTGTCTTAATTCAGTCCTGCTGGGATTTTAGCAAAGGACTTATAGTTTATTGTGCACTGTTAATCCAAGGAAACCTAAGGAGCCCATCAACCCAACAGTCTTCTAGTAGAGAGTCATTTCTGTACTGTAATGGCATTTGTGTAGGTGTGTGTGTGTGGGTGCACGCGCGCACGCATGTGGGTGCATCGTCTGCCTGCAGACCATAAACCTCCCCCCACCCTGGGGCAGAGGCATCTGTTAATGTTTGTGTCCTGGCACTCTGCACAGAGCCTGACAACAAAAGTCAGGATATGTCAAATGAGTGAATGCCAGCTCATTCTCATCCTCGACTCTTCTGAGCTATTATGAGCATGGATGTCAGACATTTCACTACCTGGTTCCTTTGCTTACAGTTTATAACTTATGAATTCATAAAATGTGAGAATCATATTAGACCCCTGGTGCTGTGAGCTTTTATTAAACCATAATATCCTCATCACTATTGTATACATGCTCCATTAAAAAGTCTCAAAACTTCATAGTTTTGGGTACTTTCTTGAACCTAATATAATTTATTTTAGCAAATTTTACCCTTTAATAACACCATCTTATATGGAAGCAGGTAAAAATTTTAAGTACTTCTAAGCAAGAACCGTGAAGTGGAAAGGAGATGGGAGTGCATGTACCTATGCCGTATACTCATGTGCTTATGTGCATGTGCGCGCGCACACCTACACATAGCTCACCTAGCTTTCTCAGAAAATGTTACAAGAGCAAGATACTGTGGTCCATCAGACAGAGGAAGGTGCAGATACCACACGTGAAAGTCCTCTCAAGGTCACTCAGCTATTCATCACAAGTGAGGGGCTTACCCTCTGCCACCTGGAGTGCCACATAGCAAACCCCTTGTGGTATCCTCACTGACCTGGTCAGATACATTGTACCAGTCGTAATCAAAGGAGTGGACATTCTCAATCTGAGAAAACGACAAGATGAACAGGTTATAGCACGCTCGCGAGGTGTAAAGCAGGATGACGGTAACACCAATGGCAGTCACTTGACACACGGAAGAGCCCTGGAAAAGAGCCAGCAGGGGTGGGTCACACCAGGTCCAGGACACTGGCCCCATCCCTTTCCCTCACCTGCTGTCACCCAGAGCCTCAGGAGCTCAGGCACTGCAGGAGCGCCCTTTAGGGCTTCTGTCAGAGCCCCACACCCAGGCCCACTGTGTCCACCCCTCCTCACATTCTAGGCAGCCTCCTGTGGGGAAGACCTGGGCCTTGGTTGGAAGATGCTTTTAATAGGGTTAGATATGAGCCCTTTGCCCAGGGTCCTACACTGTGAAGAGCCACAAAGCCAGAGGGCTTCTCTAAAATCACTGCCCAGCACATGAGCCCAGGCTGGGTCGGGCTAAGGGACACAGCGGTCTTGGAGGGACTGGCTAGGAGCAAATGTGCTGAGATGGTGTACCAGATGTATTAGATGTGAGCTCTTCCTCAAAATCCATAGCCTTCTAGGCTCCATATAATACAGGAGGCCTGATGTGACCCTGGGATTACAGGAAATCTGTGACTCATGCCCCACCTTAGAAAGTTATCAATTTCTAAAGTCAGTTAAAGAGCCTTAGCGAGAAATAGATAACTAACATTACCAAAAAACACTAGAGTTGATTTTTGGGTTTTGCATTTGGAAGTCATTACCTAAATCCAAAACATTATTTTGCCAGTAGTTCTGTTAGCTTGTGTGTCATATGGGTGAGCTAAATGGCATTTTGACAATCTATGACTTAACTCCAACTGTTAAAAATTAGTTTTATTTTTTTTAAATCCTTGAAATAGCCCCTAAGTGGGAGATGAAACAGTAAAGGTAAAATCAAGTCTGAAATTCATCACAATTTATAAATCCAAGAACTACTTTTTCACACTAACTTGCAAGATTTGCAAGAGGTCAACTAAATGAGCATCCTAATGAGGGCTTCATATGTTTGAAGTTAGATGCACAGATTTTAATCTGATCCCTTCTGAAGACATAGTGGGAGACAAGCTGCCCTTCATATCAGATATATTCTGGCAGATGGGCCCCAAGAAAGATGGACACAGGTATGCCTTGGGACTCCAGGCCCTGCGCCTCAGCAGCACGGGAGCTACAGTTGTCACTCAACCATTTGGTGAGTGGAAAGGCGAGGGGCTGGGGCCCAGGAGTACTCCCGGCCCCCATGCTCACCAAGCTTCTGGGCTGAGGTTCAGTCTGTTTATGAAAGAGATCTGGGGAACCTAGCTGACCACAAGCACTGTAATACCAGAGCATATTTGCCCTTCCTTCTAGTTGGGGACTAGGCTGTGAGGCACAGCAATGGGAGAAAAGAACAGTCCAGGAACATCCTTCCTGCTCATGTCTAGTTGTCTCTGAATATTCATCAGAAGAGGAATGTTCTGAATTCCAGGAGCCATCCCTACTGCTAAGGACAGGCTGCTAGAGGTCTGTCTGGCATCTGACTGGATCTGAGGGTCCCCGGCAGTGCAACAGCAGCACGACACCACAGTGTGGATCTCAGCTCTGCACCTGATAGCCATATGGCCAGCAGCCAGCTATTTGAGTTCTCCATGCCTCAGTTTTCTGACCCATAAAGTGGGGATGAGATCTTGTCTCCTCCCAGAGCTGTGAGGGTTACATCCACTCATGCACATGACTGTTTGCTATTAGTGATGTTAGTACAGCCCATCCTACCCGCCTTTAAAGTGTTGGGTTAAACTCTGTATCTACAAATCAGACTGTATACACCAACACACTGAGCCATCTGGCACAGAGCACTTCCTGCCTACAAGGTTCCGTGAATTCCCACTCCCCTGTCTGGCGACCACTGTGTGGTTAATCATTTGCAAGAGGACAGGCGTGAAAAAGATTTGTGTTGTGTCCTGTTTGTGAACCAGGAAACTACTTTTAGAACAGATTTCATGAGAGGAATCTTGACCACATTCCCACCCTACCTTCGACTCCAGGTAAATGTTGGCTAAGGACATCTTAGAGATTTTGTAGAGACAGATGGAGAGAGACACAGCACACAGCACGAAGAGCGTGTCATTGATGGCTACTCGCACAGAGACGATGACCTTCCTCTCCCAGTTGCCAGTCTTCACCAGCACAGCGCAGGTTAAATTCACCAACAGGAAAACGAGACTAATGAAGAGTGAGGCCAGGTAGAGGGGCAACCTGGAAAGAACAAGAGGGAAACTGAAGGCATCGGGTCCTGCATGCTGTACATGTCAGAGGGAAGTAAGTCTTCATGTGTTTTAGTTAATGCACCAAAGATAACAACAAAGAGCTCAGACTCTTGGCCACAGACATTTCCAGATACAAATGACAGACTAATCACAAATTCTGCTCCTAAGGGTCCTTCATGATATTCCCCATCTCTAGGAGGTCACGAGGAGAGCTCTCTCTAGGAGAGCGCTCTCAGGTACGGGCTGGCTCATGTGAATGGCTCCAGAATACTCCCATGTACAAGGATGGGGGCATGTTGAGAGTCAAAAGCTAGAGCACAGAGACAGGGATCCAGTGTGAGCACTGGACATTCTGCATGGTTAGACCAAATTGTGGGCAAATCAGGCAAACTGTAACCTCTTTGAGCTTTACTTTCCTCACCTAAAAATAAGACCACATGATCCCTACTTCACAGGTTGGTCATGAGGATGAAGGGAAGCCAGCCCTTCTTAGCCACGGGGTACACATCCCAGACTCAACCACACGAAGACCCAGGTAATTTGTGTGTCTCTACTGAACACGTACAGAATCTTTCTCTTGTGATCACTAGTGTGACATCTATACATAGCATTTACATTGTCTGGGTACCTTGAGTAATCCAGAGATGACTTAAACTGCATGGAAGGACGTGTGGGTCATAAAAGATAAGTGTCCATGGACTTGGCTGTCAGGTCCCAGAAGCAGTCCCCACAGACACTAACGTACAGCTGTTTGTGTGATGTAGTTATTTGTACAATGCAGTTTGTTCCCCCAAAAAGTCATTAATAGGGTCCAAAATCATCAAGGGAGTCCATTAATGTGACTGAAAATGTGCCATAGCTAGACAGATACAACTGTTTCCCGGGCCATTTTCAAACTCAGTTTAGAACACGCTGTGCCTGAGACCTGTGTGCAGTCAAGCTTGTCCGCACCCCACCCAGGAGGTGTGCAGATGAGGACTGGCCTCTCGAGCTCAGAAAAGGAATGGTTTGAGGATGTCCATGAGTCAAGTCAGAGGACACAGAGCTCTCGACCAAAGGATTTTTTGAAGCTACACAGGGACTTATGGCATCTTTAAAAGCCATCACAGATCAGAACAAGGGAAACCTGGATTCTAGGCCCAGCTTCAGATATTACTGATGATAGGGCAGGGTGGGGGACAGAGACAGGGAGAGGGAGAAGATAGATGGAGACAGGTAGAGAGGCAGGGGACTTTTATATCTTGGAATACTTACTCCCTACCAGCAAAGTCTCTCACGGAACTCAGACCCTGGGTTCTACCAAAGTGCTAAGCCTGCCTGGCTCCCGCAGGCCACATCCCTCAGCCTGGCAGTGGTCACCCAGAGCTGTGCCAACTCCCCCACACTCTTGCACACACCCTTGATTTCAGACATCTGCTTCCCTGTGCTGGAGCCTCACAGACTCACACAGCTTCTAACGAAAGGAAAGACGATGACCTGCTCATGCCTGCCCGTACCTAAGGCAGCAAGTTCAGTGACACCCAGGCTCAGGCTATTCTCCACCCCATTGTGCCCGCAGGAGAGACAGGGGCTCCCTGCATGCATTTCCAGAGGGAAGGAGAAGGACTCATACGGAATGCCTTATGCTGGGCCTCTGAACATGGTCTGCCCTCCCATCTCCTGGAAACGCTGCCACAGCTGCTGGAGGGTCTCTTGCTGGGGGAGAACAGGACAGGAGGAATGACATCTGCCTAGGAGGGGAGAAAGGACTGTAAGTGCCTCTTCAGGCCTGCGCTCAGGTGCTGGGAAAGGTGCCACGGCACAGACCGAGTGTGCCCCACAGGCAGGGACAAGGTGTGCAGACCTGTGGGCTGAGAGGCACAGGCAGGCCGTTGGGGATGGCAGAGCAAAGTAGTGTGGGCAGCAGCGCGGGGGACATGCAAGGATGAGCAGCAGAGGAGCAATTGAGGTGACTGCTGGAGTCTGAGGAAGCCATGTGTGGCATGGCGCAGAGCCCGGACGAGACCCAGAGAAGCAGTTCCACTCCAGGAAGCTCTGATGGAAGTGCTGGCCCCTGGCCAAGGTAAGCAGCACAGTCAGGACTCAGGGACCAGGACTCAGGGACCAGGACTCAGGGACCTGGACTCAGGGACCTGGACTCAGGGACCTGGACTCAGGCATGGCGAGAGCTGCTATCCCCAGCAGGGCTTCCCTGTGAACAGAGCCCCCTGGTGCTGTGCCTGGGGTCTCCTGAAGTCTCAGTGACTCCACTGTGGGTCACCAAGCACTGGAGGCTTTTTAAGCAGGAACAAACGTCTTTGGAAAAGGAAACATTAGCGATGTGCCAAGAACAGGTACCTTTCCAGGTCGTGGTCAGTGATCAGGCCCTTCAAATCCACTCACTCTCTCCTCTGCCACAGCCTGCTGTTCCCTCAGCACCCAGCATCTCCAACGAGACTATGGCACCCAAAGGACCTGGACCCTCCCAGGCACCCAGCCCCAAACAGCTGAGCCACCGCATCTGAGTGCTCCTGGCTCCTGCCTGCCCCGGCCCACAAGGCTCTGCTTCCCATTCCTAGGTCTCCACCAGGATCTTCTCACCACAGGGACATTGTCCCCTTCCTGAAGTCTATGGTGTGTCCTGGGTCAGAGTCAGGAAACGAGGCAACACATGTGCAACCTCAGGCTAGTCCCCTCCCTCCTCTCTGGAGTAAGGCAGGTGCCCAAGCCCATCTCTGAAAGGATGCCCATGGGATGCTGGGCAGTGCCAGGTTCATGGGGACTTGTTACAGATTTTGTCTGTTCTCCATTGGGTGTTCTAGGGACAGGGACCTCAGGGCCACTTGGAGTCACCAATCTACATTCTGATTCCTGGAAGCCATTTTCCATGCTTCACAGAGCTTTGCTGTGCTTTTGTGAAGAATACACACTGCAGATGTAGAGAACCCCCCTTGCAGCAAGGAGGTCCCACACGCAGGGCATCCAGTGGCAGCCACAGCCCCAGGGGAAGCACAGACTGGCCATGGACCTTTCCATGTGACTCCTCAGAGTTGTGGTTTCATATGATTAAATTACAGATGTAAATTCTTATTCCCCTTTTATTGAAAAAGCAATGTGCCCTGGGAACACACCTCTAGGGTAGAGGGTAAGGAGAACAGGCATGGTGCGCTACCCGGCATCGCTGGGCACCACTGCATGAGGCACCCACTATTGGCACAGCTACTCCCAGTATTCCCTTTCCCATCTGGGTTTCCACACCAAGCCACCAAGCCTCCACTCCACTCCTTCCTCCCCTGCCTGTCCCGCTGCCTGTGCACAAGGAAAGTGGTGTGGTAGACAGGTGCAGCAGGACATCACCTGAGCTGAAGCTGTGACATGACACGAGTCTCTGGGCCACTCTGAGCTCTCAGCCCTCTCCTCTTCTCTGCAGAGATGATTTGCTTCTTGGAGGACTTAGCGGGACCAGAGCCTCCCTTCTCTGCTTTCTCTCTTGTTCAACTCTCAGGGCCTCCCCAACCAACCCCAGTCTGCCTTGTTAGATTGACAGCCTCTAGTCTTTGCCGCCTCCTGCTATCACCCACTCCCCGGCCCTTGTGACACAAGCATGTAAATAGCTCTGCCATCTGGTCACTGGATTCAGAGGCCTGCTCAGCCTTCCTAGGTTCCCCTCCTTCTCCTGCAGCCCTGCATCCCACCCATTCCTTGTCCTAAGGAAGGCATCCTGGGAGTGCTCTCCAACTTCCACCACAACTTTTCTATGACCAAGTTCAAAAATCTCATCTCAGGCTCTGCCTCTGCCCCAAGCAGACTCAGGCCCCAATGGCCTGCCATTAGGAAGCCCTGTCCCTCATGCCAGTGTGTCCTAGACTCAGCTCCTGATGTTCCTAACATGCTCTGAGTTTTCTCCTTTGTGAGACGCAACATGATTTTTCACAGAGCTGTGAACTGTGAAGGTCATCTCCAATTCCTACTCCTCTGTACAAGCCATGGTCAAGATCCACAGATTCTTCACCCACTTCTCCAATCTACACCTCCTTTGCCAGCTTCATGGCTGCCACGCTGCCTCCCAGCTCTGGCCAGAATTCACCTCAGCCCTCAACAACCCTAACCCTAACCCTAACCCAGTCACCAAGGCAGGTTGTCTATGGATGCCTCCAGACAAGCTCCCAACCTGGCTGGGTGTCCCCACCTGTTGGGGATCACAAATCAAGTCAAGATGGCACCTGGCAGTTTGCCAGGAGGAGTGGTTTGTGAGGCAACGCCACTGAGCCATTAAGATGGTGGAGATTCCTTATTGGCTGACTGCTGTATCTGGATGATGCTAATTGAGTCAAGCTGTGTGTTATCAGTTAGGTATACATACCACTGTTGTTCCATAATAAAGCAATTCCCGTTTCAACCTTCAAGTTGCTTGTCACCTCCCAGTTACTTTGCCCAGCCAGACTGCGGCACCCACCTGCCTTCCTCAAGCAAGCTGACTGTTCTGCTTGCAGCCTTCTTCCCCTTGATTTCTATCAAATCCTATCCCTGAACCTCTGGAGGTTTTGCAGCCTGCTACACAGAAGTCTGCTATCAATTTGAATAAAGAGGCTGTGTTGGGAGATTAGAAAGAATTTGGAAAAAAATATGTATGATCTCACGTAAGTTAAAAAGTCAGAATGCAGAACTGGAAGTATGAGAACAGCTCTGTCCTGGGAACTGCACATGAAGACCAGGACCTGTGTCAGGCTACCCAGGGCATCGCCGTAGAGTGAGGAGGCTTACATTGAGGGGAGGGGCTCGGTAGGTGTGTTTTCTTTCTTTTCACATGTTTATACTATTTGAGCATCTCTAACCCCAAACTCTGAAACCCCAAAGGCTCTGAAATCAGAAACTTTTTTTTTTTCTCTACAGTGCCTGGGATTCACCCCAGGGGCCCACAAATGCTAGGCAAGGACTCTGCCACTGAGTCACACTCCCAGCTCTGAAATCAGAAACTTTGTGAGCACCGAACAATATCTCAAAATGTTTTTAGTTTCAGAGCATTTCAGAATTCTGACTTTGGGATTAGGGATGCTCAGCCAGTGAAGTCTATGCAAACAGTCCGAAATCCAAAAACAGCCCACCCTGGCAAAATGAGAGAAAATAAGAAAGGAAAAGAGAATCAAATGAGCCAGCATCTGGGAGGATCATTCTGTGAGACCAGGAGAGTCAGCATGGCTGGTAAGCCATGAGAGGTACGTGTGGCCACTGCTCAGGACACTCCACCCACTAGCCCCAGAGAGGCAGACATGTGCACTGCCAGCTCAGACATTGCCTCTACCAGGAAGGGGGGGGGGTGACCAAAAAAACCAATGGGTTGCAGATGTTTGAATTCCTCTCCTAATATCATAGATTTCTTAAGGGAAATGCAAAGCCAGGCTCCTTACATTTTGTACTTATTCAAAATCAGAAGAGGAGAGAAAACACTTGAAAATCCTTAAAAATCAAAGTACTCTTGAATGTTCCCATGCCCTGCTCTGCATTTTCTGAGCCAAAGAGATTAAGAGAGAGACTGGGAAAGAGGAGAACTGAATCAAGTTGGCACCAACCCCAGCAAAACTCTGAGCCATCTCATGTGTTAGGAGAGGGGGGCTTTTGGCTAAGAAATAAAGTGGTTCTTGGCTGGGTTGATATAAATTATCTTCAAAAACAGAACTGCTGCCGGAGCAGCTTGGGATGGTAAGCCTGAACCAGTTCTAGACTCATGTTTCATCTCAGATGAGTCATGACTGAATTAGGGAAGCCAGCCTGTTGAGAAGCCACAGAACAAAGCATCTCAGGGACAAATAGTGGCTTAAAACGTCTGTAGTGGCATCTAGTTTAAGAGAAATGGGAAGTTAAACAGATGATACAAAGACTGCGCCCCAATGTGAATAACTCCTAGGACCGTATTATACTTGGCAACTCAATTATAGGTCTGAGTTAACAGGCTTCTCCCACTGAACCTCTCCCTGCTGCTTCAAGAAAACCTCCACCTTCTCTGGCTCAAACATTCACAGTTAACGTCTGGATCCCACCACAGTCCCCTACTTCCCATCTCTCCCTCCATCTCTGCAAGTCCCCCTCCCAGTGAGAACAGCCCGGGGTCTGCAGCACCTGCTGCAGATACTCTGCCCCAGGACCCCAGCCCCAGTGCTCCAGCCCAAAAGCTTTTCTAGCTATTTCCTCTCTAACCAGTTTTTTCCTATTCCACTTCTGAGAGACGCCTAATTACCCAGCCTCATTTCCAGGATGGAATCAGCTCCCTGATCCAGGCAGAATATATTCTTCTCCATCAGATTTCACTCATTCCTTATTCTAGGCCTCTCAACTGATCTGTATTTGTCATCAGAAGCGGGAGGACCATCTCCTTGGACTCACAACAGGTTGAATATTCTCAGGTTTTACAAACATCTAGATTTTCAAATATCTGCATATGTATATCTTGGGGTCGGAGCCCAAGTTTAAACAAACAAACAAAAATCCATATATGCTATATACAGAGCATGAAGTTAATTTCACATAGCATTTTTAGCGTGCCTACATTTTCACTGTGACCCCTTTCTTGAGATCAAGTGTGGAATTTTCCACTTGTGGCATTATGATGCTCAAAATTCATTTTGAGGGCATTTTGCGGGGCTTGGGGTTTTCAGATTAGGGATGCTCAGCCTCTTCAGGACCAACTGTCATTTCCCAGCGAGCTCTGAAGTTCTGGTTGAGCAGTCTGGTGGAAATGAAAACTGAACTATCCAAAAAGCAGTGCAGAGAGTTCAGGAGAGGGGGAGGGAAACAAGACAAGGCAGCTCCGGCTGGCCCCAGCCACTTGTGAACTTCAGAGGAATGTTCTCAAGTCACTTCCTTGCATGTAAACTGAGAGACACTACATTAAACTCTCAACATAATTCAGATTACATACATATCCCTCCCTATCCACAGGAACTAGTCTCAGGACCCTCAAGATTACCAAAGTCCACGGCTGCTCAAGTCCTTCTATAGCAGTGGCATGGATCTGCACAGAACCTGCACTTCTGCCACACAGTTTAAGTCATCTCTGGAGGACTTTTAACACCTAATGCACTATAAACACTATGTAGACAACCGTTAGACTGTTGATCAAGGGGAAAGTCTGTATGTGTTCAGATGGAATATAATTTTTTTCTGAAAATTTTTGGATCCACTATTGATTGAATCCATGGACATGGAGCCAAGGATAGGGAGGACCAACTGTATTTAAATAAATGACTTTAGCTTATTTTTAAAGTAACAAAATAATTTTTCATCTTGATCCGGATGGTGATTCACCTTTCCAAAACCTGCTCCTGGGCCCTGCCCTCCCACAGGCCTTTTCTCCCACTGCCCCACCAGCCAACTCTGACTATTCTGTAAGCCACTGGCTCTTGGCTTTAGGGAGTCACAGATCTTTGAAAAATCTGGGGAAAGCTACTGACCCTGTCCACAGGAAATGCATGTGGTGCCACCTCTTCCCATGCAGCCTGGGATGGAGATGTGCCACACTACAGGCATGGGGCATATGCTGCCTTTTCTGATTCTGCAAAGTTTTGTGTCACTTAGGACATCTTTATAAGCACAGTGAACCCTTCTCACCTATCCTCCCTTCTCTGTGTTCTGAAGGGTCAAACCTGGATCTCTGCTGGATGTGGATGAATCCCAGCAGGAGGCTGGCAGCAAGTTACAATGACAGGGCAAGGGAAGGAGGGGTTCTGGAAAACATGGAGCCTGCCCAGCGTCAGCAGCTAGCAACGGGGGCTGCAGAGAAGAGGCACTGCCACAGGGGCACCTGACCAGGGGTGTGTGGGGTGGGAGGGGAACCTGGCCCTGCACTAGCACCCACAGGAAACCCAATTCCTTCTGCGGAGGCTCTGTGCCTCTCCAGTGGCCCTCAGGCTAGACAGTGTGCATCTACTGGGTTCCCGACTACCTCCTCCCTGCAAGGCACCAGGCTCTTGCTGAACAAGGTGCACCCACTGTGAGACCCGGAAAGTCCTAACTCAGAGGCTGACTCTCACGAGCAAGAGAGACAATCTCCCAGGCAAACGTCACCACACAGGATCACTCCAAGGGCTCGCAGAGGGGTACCAAGTGCTTCACATACCAGCGCTTTCATCTTCTGCCATGGAGGGAAATGTCCCGGGCACTTACCGGTATTTGAGTAATTCTGGAGAGTACTTAGACTTGGCTTTGAAGATCACCTGCAATGACAGGAAACAATGAGGGTAGTGTACCAACGCTGACACAATGCCGCCACCACCTGGAACCCGCCTGCCCGCACACCCAGGCCTGCACACCTTGCCTGAAATAGACGCCCACCTTCCGTGAGAACTTCTGTTATATATACCGATTTTTCAAGTCGTGCTTGTAATTTTAAATGTTTGAAGTACAGGTATTTAAAAATGGTTAGAATAATTTAAAAAGGACAACCAAAGTGAAGGTGGCACTGATCTACTACCAAGTGCTTCTCTTACTTTGACATTCTTGGTTGAGACCAACAGTCCACCCTTTTCACTAGAATTTTCACTGGCACCAAATTAGCATTGCTCAAATGTGCCCACCTACCCAGATCTCCCCATTTGCAGTGTCAGGTAACAAAACATCTTGGGAGTACAGAAGTATTGAACTGGACTGTTTTTCTCTAAGAGAAATACTGCAGTTTACACTCTCAGGAGCTTCAGAAGCCTGCCCAATGGCTGGCGTGCGGGCATGGTGGCTGGCATGTGGGCATGATGGGTGTGGCATTCCGCCTGGCAGAGCTATGGAGTAGGCAAAGGGGAGGCAGAAGCAGAAACCTACTCACTCCCACTAGGGCAGGCACAGCTGCCACTGCATTCATGGATGAACCTCACCGGGCTTTTGGGGGGCCAGGCAGAGCGACAACATGCGAGCTCCCGGGCTAGCTCTCCCTGGACCCCTGGTGGTGGGTGCACTGAGGGAGGGAAAGGGGGGAATCAAGAGTGGAGAGGTGAGGATCTCCCTCCAGAGATGCACACGGCAGCTCAGGAGACCCACTTTTCATAGGGTCTGGACCCTCCAACCAATATCTCCCCACCCCCTTGCCAGCCACCCTCCTGCTCTGTTTCTATGAGTTCATCTTTTAGAGTCTACACAGCAGTGGCACGGGCAGTACTTGTCTGGCTAGTTTCACTTAGCATGATGTCCTCCAGCTCCACATCAGCAATTCCTGGAGACCTAACTCAGCCTGGTGGCAACAGTTAACTGCACCATGTCACATACTTGAAATCTGTTAGGAGGGTAAAGCTCAAGTGTTCTCCCTGCAGAAAATAAGAGTAACCATGTTCAATGACGAGTCTCCATCAGCGTGATTGTGGGCATCATTCACTATAGATACACACGTCAACATGTCACACTGTACACCCTGAATTACATGATTTTTGTCAAATACAGCTCAATAAATGGAGGAATAAAAAGGACTCATTCCCTACTTCTAAGCAAACTGTTCCATATGGACTTTCTAAACCTGTCCTTGACCTCTGGGCCTTTTCTCTTGCAGCCCTATGCCACAATGTTCCCAGGAGCCCCACCACCCCTTAACCTGCATCACCCTCCTGGGAATCCCCTGGTGACATGCACCCGCCCTCTGCACACGGCACTCCTCTCAGGATCTGCTCAGTCCCTGCAGTATTTGTCTAAGGGACTGATGCATATCACCTGAGGCCAAAGAAAAAGTGTCCAGCAGAAGCTTGGGCTCTTGTGTGTAGGAGGCACAGGCAACCGTGGAACCACAGTGGGAACAACTGGGTACAGTTGTCCCTTGTCTAAGGAGGAAGTGGGAGCTGGTTTGCTGGACGGGTATCTGAGGGGAACCCCAGGAAACCTTTAGTGGACCTTGGGTGCCTGAGGATTCAGAGAGACTGTGGGCTGATGTGTGGGGCATCCTTAGGAAGCTTCTAGAAAACATTCTTCTGATGACTTTCTCAGCATTTCTCAGAATTTCATATACAGAGGAATTCCCTGGGGAACTTTTGAAAAACCAAGTCCCAGGCCCCCTTTTGGAGATCCCAGTCCAGAGGGCCAGGAAGAGGCCCAGGGATCTCAAGTTCACTAAGTTCTCCACGTGGTTCTGACATCGCTGGCCCAGGACTACTGGGGAGATGCTGACCCTAGAGAGAACGAGCTTCCTGACGTAATACACTGTGGAGCTGTGGATCATTAGAACATTCTGACTGGTGGTGATTCAAATGTAAAACCTTCTAAAATGGCGGGGTGGCCATCCCCCGTAAGTCAGAGCAGTAGTGTCAACATGTGAGGTGAGAAGCGGGACACGGGGAACACATTGCTGCAGCCAGCCCCCATCCATACTACGTGTCACCTTGAACTTCCAGGAATGTGCCACCAGGGAGGACTCCGGGCCAAAGAGTCGCTGAGGGGGTGGTTACAGGTGTTCCCACAGGTTTCAGTCAGGCGGCTCCCCATCTCCACCTCCCCAGCAGGTGAGTCTGCCAGCTACCTGGAGGGATGCTGTGGTTTCTGACAGAAGCCTTGTCACGATCCTAAACTCCTTTTGGAAGTAAGTAAGGGGGTTCACCCATAAATACACTGAGATCTCTGGTCATGGTACTACAGGTCAGTGTCCCTGCCTGAGTCCTGATCACCTGCCATGGGAGGGGGACAAGGCTCATGACCTTTGGTACGTCCCTGCCACCCACAGTAAGTTATAGCCTCACTTAGGAGCAAGGAACTGATTAATACTGACTCGAAAATTCTGTTACAAAATTTAACAATGATCCTTACAATTCAATGAGGGCTCCTGTTAGTACTTAGGATCTTATTTTTAATGACAGGAGAAGCAGCTACGCTATCTTTTTAAAAATTCGACCTTGTCATAAAAATATACAACTTTCTTTTCAGATTGTGTGCCCCAATTGTGGGGCTCATTGGAGTCGGGGGACTCACTCTGTCTACTCTACCCAACACCTGACACAGCTGCACTGCAACTATGTCACCCTGTGGGGTCTCCAAGGGAGTGGCAGCCTCAGCCAGGGCACAGCCTGGGAGCACTGTCCTGGGGATTCAACTCTGTACAAAGTGCCATTGGGAACGAGGGAGGAGGATGTGACAAGCCCTACCTTCAGCGGGCTTGGGGCGCTCCTGGAGAGGCAGGAGCCAGACACATAGATCATGGCAACAGAGGACCCCGGAGGCTCCAGCCTCACTTGGTCAGAGCAGAGACCGGGCTTGCAGGTCATGGGCTCAATCTGGGCTGCTACGTCGGCCCTTCTCTGCTCCTTGGCACCTGCTGCAGATGTAGCTCTTGTCACAGGAGAGACAGAGGAGGGGTCTGGGTGGATTAGGGTTCATCCATGGCTACTCTGGGGTCTCTGCTCATTCCCACTCGTTGGGCAATGCTGTGTCTCTTGCCTGGGACCTACAGAATGGCATCCCCAGCCAAGAGCTGCAAATAGGCAGAGGGGCCCATTGGCAGTGAGGCCCACCTGTCCCCCGCCTGCCACCACCTCCCCTCCCCCACTCCTTTACAGAGAAAGCATTTCCTCACTTCCCTCAGCCCTATCCCTTTCTAGATCTCAGTGAAAGACAGAGTTTCCTAGGATGGTCACCAAGAATTCCGTGCAGTCTTTGAGTCTTACAAACATTCATATGCTTTGTCCTAATAAATTCCACTTGTAAGAATTTACCCTCAGTTTCTCAAGCTATTCCAACAGAATTAGAAATTAACCACAAATGTTATTGAACATAATGTCACGTGACCAATTTTAGAAATCAGTAGGAAAACACTTGTTTCCCTCCAGGAATTCTCAGAACCTTTTAAAAGCTAGTATATTGTCAGTCTCCAAGAGGAATGCACGGGACAAGCAGGTAGGTGGCCCCAGGAGGTGGCAGCCTGAAGCCAGGCCAGGAGTGTGGGGGTCCCTAGGTAAGAGATGCTGAGGACTCAGCAGAAAACTAACATCACTACAGAAGGAGAGGGGGGTCAGGGTTGGGGACCAGAGCAAATGGCCAGCACTATGACTGACAGAGAAGGTGAACACAGGTGTGTGTTTAAAAGCAAACCAGAGACATGGTAGATCAGAGGCTGCCTAGGCCCAGGGGTCGGGGAGTTGGGGAGTGACTACTATTGGGTACAGGATTCTTTTGGGGATGATGAAAAAATTTCTAAAATTGATTGTGGTGGTAGCTGCAATCTCCATAAATACAGTCTCAGTAGGACTTCTATCTCAATGAAGCTGCTAAAAATAAAAGGCCTAGAGAGGAAGTCCAGCAGGCCCCCTCAGTCGCAGTGGCCTCTCTGCTGGGTGGGGACGATCTGCAGGAGGTGAGGCAGGATAATAGTCCACCCACTCTGGGGAGCGAAGGAGGGCCCTGGGGAAGTTCACGGCCACTGAAGCAGAGGAGGAAGTGGGAGCGGTGAGTCAACTCCAGACATAGCTACTCCTCAAACGTGTGCTGTGACAGGCAAGACGTCACTCAGGGGTGCAGGGCCCTCGTTCCTAAGCCTGGGTGACCCAAGTGGGACCCAAGGAGGGTGAATCAGGCAGAGGCAGGGCCCATCGAGGGCTCCCTGGAGAGGGTGGAGAGTACTGGGGGGCGAGGTCACGCTGCAGGTTCCCAGTGGCTTAATGGAGACTTGATAGGAATGGCCAGTGAGTGCGGAGGGTCCTGCCTTCCCTCCAGTCCCAGGAAGTCTGCACAGTTCTGAACATACCAGGCTTCTCAGGGGTTGCCTATGGCAGCGACAGGGACAGAGGAGGGGCGGAAGCAGAGCTGGAGGACAAGGTGAGCTGCAGCTCTCACGGGTGCCCTGCAGACACAGCATTTCGCCTGCCCTTAGCAAGCTCCCTGTGCTTTTAGCATCACGGTCTCTGCTTCTTAAAGTCCCACCTAGAACCCCGGCGGGACTCAGCAGGCCTGTGGCGGTAGCCTGACCTGGCTTCTCTGGTGGCTGCTGGAAGAGGGAGCATGGGAACCCCTGTGGTTACAAGCTGGCCTCCTCATCCCCACTGTGGTGGCCCTGGGCCCCAGCAGTAGCCCCACGCCCTTTACCAGGCCCTTGCAGAGGTCAAGGGCACCCAGGGCACCGCTGCTAATATGTCTGCTCCTGCGGAAGCAGAAAGGCCTGCAGCCATTGAGCCCTCCTCCTGACCCATACATCATGGCCTGCTCCTTGCCGACCCGCCGACCGACACCCCCTCCGAACTCCTGCCGCCATGTTTCCCATGACTACAAATGTCATTTGCCATCTCACAATCATTCTAATGTTGCATTGTCTGCTGCTGGCAGATCTGTCCCACGTTATTCTTTGTGGGTATGACAGTGTCCCTTGTGCATCCAGTGAAACCCAACCCAAGAGCCCTCTGCTGTCCCCAGAGGCGGTGCAACTAAATGAAGCACTGTGCTGCCAGGCTTGCCAGTGGCCCTCAGTGTGGCCACTCTGCTTTGTAAACCCCAATGCGACCTCCTTGGAGGCACCTCTTCTGCGACCGACCCACCTCCTGAAATGCTCCCCGCAGAAAAGGACAGACACAGGGCACTGTGAATCCCTCACCCTCCGAAAGCTTCACACCCTGACCCGGGGGCTTGTGGTCCTGCCAGCAGGCTGAGGCCCCCAGAGAGATGCTCCAGTAATGAGGGGGATCTGAAACTGCATGCGCCAAGTAAGCTCAAGGCCAAAGAAAGTTTCTCTCTCAATTTTAAAATGTATAAATGCAAACTCCTTTGAAAATGTCACATATCGATGACTTGTTTTTCTTGGTACTAGAATGGAACCCAGGACCTGGCACATCCTACACAAGTGCTCTACCCTGAGATTTGCTCCAGCCCCGTAAACATTTTATTATAATATTTCATGTATACAAAAAAAAAAATCATTGCTGACCCTGGTGTGTCCACCACTCAGCTTCACCAACCTTGAGGCTCTGCACACTTGTACCTGCTGCTTTGTTGTTAAAAACAGAAATGGCACAGGCACCCTGGCCAAGCCCCACTGGGCTCTGTGCTCTCCCGGGTCATCACAGTAGTCACCTAGCTTTGGTGGCTTTACACCCAGCAGCCTTATCTGTTACTAGGTGTGTCACTCAAATGACCTTCAGGACGTCCTGCATGGCTCTACCCTGCTCACAGAGGTACCAGGAGACCCACAATCCCCCCTGGATTGCAACTGGAACGTGTCTCTGTTGAAACACAGGACTCTGGCTCACGCATCTTCATCAGGCCACAATGTTGGCCACGGTCTCAACTGGCCACTGCTGCGTATCAACCTCCAGCAGAGCTGCCTTGCGTGGGCTCAAATCCTGGCTCAACCAGCTGAGTGGGCGTGGGATAGTCACCACACCTTTCTGTGCCTCAAGTACCTACCTCATCTGTACAGGAGACGAATAACAGCACCCACTTCATGGGCTTTGGAGACACTGAGGTGAATTAACCACGTAGAGCACTTAGACAAACACCCGCCCCTGACAATTCCTCTGTTTGTTGTCCCTATGCTGTGGCTGCTAGGACTGTCTGTCCTCACATGGTCCCAAACCATGTTCTCAATGCGCAACTACGGGTCTGAGATCACTGGAGCTTTCTTGACCATAAAAGGAACCCTAACGCTCGGAAAGGTGAGGAACAGACACACTCAGCACCTGCTCTTGGTGACTCTGTGCTGCCCACTTCCTAATACACTGGGGAAATTAGGCAAGCTCTGAGGCCACAGTCTCCCGGGAGCCAGTCACGAGTCAGCTGCCCCAGGCTGTTCCCACATGCAGGGAGGGCCTCGTTCAGCAGAGCAGGGGGCAGAACAGCCAGGGTCCCTCAGATCCAGATGGAGGACTCTCCCCTTCTGCAGGCTTCCCTGAAGACCAGGAGGTGGCTCTCCAAGAAGAGAGGGCAAGGCTGCTGTCAGTTGTTTTTCTTTCCTTCCAAAGGTCCGACGCAGGCTGTGGGTCTGGGGGCTGAGGACGGGACAAGCATGCTACCCACGCATACTCCTGTGTCCGCAGCACCAGTGTGACCGGCCCCCGAGGCTTCGCTGGGCACACAGCCCCACAGGGGAAGCTGGCCGGGGTTTACAGGGCAGCTGGGGCTGGGAGGTAAGGACACCCATGTTCCCTACCCTGTACCCACCCTGGGGACACCTAGAGGATTCTCAAGGGAGACTCCAGGGCAAAAACTAATCTTTCTGCTCACATTAAAGCAACTGAACAAGAAGAGAGGTAACTAATGAAATCCTCTGGAGACCAGAAACAGCGGATAGGGAGGAATGATAGGGAGGAATCAACCAAGAGAGATTCATAAGCTAACCAATTTAGACCACCTGGGGCCTGGCGATCACCTTAAACCACCCCCCAGTGAAGTCAACAGCAATTGGCCCCCAGCCGGCTGCTAGAGTTCCAGGAAGCTATTGCAAAGGAAGAAAAAAATTAAGGGATTGTGTGGTATGTCCCCTTTGTTTTCTTCTCTGAATGCAGCTAGTGATGGGAAATGCTGGTCACCAGCAAACTTGCAACTGCCCTGTGCAGGTCCTCGCCATGCCGGCCTTGGAGGTGGGGTCTTGCTCTGGGCATGCTGTAACTAGTGGCTGTGTGGCAGGCACCGTGGCTTGACCTCCCAACACCCCTTCTCTCCTTCCTACCATTGCAGCAGAGCCCCCCCCCCCCATTCAGGGCCACAGGTCATATGGCTGAGTGCATCCTTCCCAGGACGCCCCTTTCTGCACAGTGAGACTCAGCAGAAGTCTGCGAAGGATTTCTGGGGACACTGCACCTTCCAGAAAATATGGTTTCTGCCCTTCCCCTTCCCTGGCTCCCCGTCTGGAATGTGGGTGACCATGGGGATGGGACAATCCTCTATCCAGTGAGCTAAGAAACGAAGAAGACCCCACTGTGAGGGAAGGGGCACTGCCCAGCCTGGACTCTGGTTCTCACTGGGTGAAGAAATAATGCCCTTTAGTCCACCGAGTCTGGGTGGGCCCAGGTACACATGGCCAAATACAAACCCACTGGCCCCAGCCTCTCCCACAGGCTGGCCCTCACACAGCCTCCCCCTGTGCACAGACACGAGGAAGGGCCTTCGATTCCTCTAGCATCACTTCAACTGGAATCAGTGTTAGTGTGTACAAAGGGCATTTGTGTCAAACCATTTTCCTCCTCTTAACTTTCTCAAAGAGAGTTCTGAAGATCAACCAACCCAGAGACACCTTTGGTTCTTGAAGCCACAGAACCCCATTAAAAGACAAGGAGCATGCTGGGGCAGCCCCGGTATGCCCTGTCTGTGGGGCCAGCCAGGCCTAGGCCCTGGTCCTCATGGGTCAGTTCCCCACTCTGAGCCCAAGGGGCGGCCTGCTCACTGTCAGCCCTGTGCTGACTCAGAACCCAGAACCCCACATGGGGCAAGCTTCCTCCATCTGCACTCGGTAAACCCCATAGCGCCCCGGGGTATTCTCAGCCTTCTCTGATCCCATGAGAGCTCCAGGGTGCTGTTCCACTGACCTGTCACATACCACTCTTATGCGTCTGTGCGTGCGTGCAACTGTGTGTGTGCACATGTGCCCCAGGAGACAGGAGGTCAGCCTCACAACTGGACACTCCACTCTTGATACTCAGAAAACATTCCAATAAATGCTTAGGGACAGCCAAGGGCCTTCACCTTCACAGACAGAGGCCATCTCCACTTGAAGCCTCCCTTCCTAAAGGACTCTCCTCTCTCCAGTTCCTCAGCCCAGCTCCCCACCTCACAGAGCCTTGAACCCATCCAACAGGGCTGGCAGGGCACTTGGTCCCCATGCTGGTAAGTCACCCACAGGCAGGCAGCCCACAGAGGACAGGGGCTCAGGCTCTTGGGAAGTGTGACTCTCCACATGAACCTAAACACACCAAACACTGGCCCTCAGTGTCCCTGCTTTTCTGTGTCATCTTGTCCACTGAGAGCCAGGCCCCAGGGACGAGCCTGGTCAAGTCCATGAACATTCTCTGAGGCCCGAAGTGAACTTCTGACCTCTCTGGGCTTGTGTCTGGGTCTCTCTCTGTGAGACAGGGTGAGTACAAATATTCCTTACAGTGCCTTGCAGAGGGCGCCTGTGTCCGCTGCCTGGGGACCCCACAGGTTTCCCTGCAGCCTGGCTTCCAAGGTGGCAGTGCCATGTAGGCTCTACCCATCCAGCAGAGGAGCCCCCTGACCCTGGAGGGCACGTTACGCAAAGTCAACAGTGAAAATGCCCAACCTACCCCCAGCCCACAGAACCACCTGCTTCAGAATGGAAGGTTTTCCCAGAGAGGCTTTCCCTTGCTGGACACACTGCGGTGTTAGATGATGCTTCTGTGTCCTTCCACTGGGAGGAGGGCCACAGGAACCCCTGGGGGGAGAAGCCGCATGGTGCAGTGGAGCGTGACTCTCACCTGGGACCAGACCTAGGGCTGCTCCCAGTGCTGCCCCCAACTCACTATGGGACCCTGGGCAGGGCTGTAAGGGACAATGGTCAGGAGGGTGAAGGACAAGCCCACCCTCAATCAGGAACAAGGAAAGAACTGAGGATGGCTGACCCTAAGCAGGACAATGCACTCTGTGACAGATTGTCACAGAAGAGGGACCTCCTATGCCGTGCTTGACCCCAGAAGAGAAGCAGAAATCATCTGCACCACTCTTCACCCTCAGGGTGGTCTGAACCCCAGAAGCTGCCCTGAACACACACGGGCAGGGCCCAGGCTCCAACCTACCTATAGCAGGTGCAGGAAGAACAGCCTTATGGCTTCCCATACACAACCGGAGACCAGCAGGGAGCTGACCTGTCACCCAGCTCTGTCAGAAGATGCCCCAATTCAGCAGCATCCAATAAATGGCTGCTGGGAGCAGGGCCAGGGTAATGGGGTAGACTCCCAAAGACCCAAGCTATAGGCAGCAGCTCTGACCGAGCCCTGTTCCCCAGCACAGAGCTAGCCTCTCTTGGTGGATATCTGGGTTTTGGAAATATTTTTATTTCATTTTCCTGAAGTGAGATTTTTTTTTTTAATCATAACAAAATTTACTGCACATGGATCTGACTTATACTTAAATAACATCAAAGCCACTGATGTTGTTCTGAGTGAGTGTCCTCAGGGAGAATGGTGAAGGTGAAGGAATGCATACAGCTCCCAACACCCCACACCCCACATCTGGAGTCACCCCCAAAGGGGCCATAGCTGAGTGACATCAGCCGCTGCACAAGGGAGAAACTATCTACACAAAGTCTGTCCTCCCCTCTCAGAGCCAAGTTCCACGGAGGCAGGAACCACTTTCAAGCTTGACTCTGTGCACAGCGTGGCCGACACGATACCCAGGGGCAGCCATGGAACAAAAGGCCTTAAAAAGGAAGGATGTGTCACGCGCTACCACGGGATGAACCTCAAAACCATGTGCTAAGCGAAGAAGTCAGGCACAAAAGGACCTGTATGATCTTGTGAACTCTCCAGAACAGGTCAAACCAGGGCAGAGGGCAGACTGGTGACTGCCAGAGGCGGCGGGGAGGAAGGGAGGGAGTGACCGCTTCATGGGTGCCCAGGCTGGACGTCATGGGTCCCCCAAGTTCATATGTCAGAAGCTTGGTCCCCGGTGGGGTGGTACTGAGAGGTGGTGAATGATACTCCCTCAACCCAGGGAGGAGCCAGAACCTGCTTCTGACTTGTCTGAATGACTTGCCCAGAAAAATTACAGAGTAAGGCGGGAGGGATCTTGGAAAAACACACAGGTTTGTGGTAACCTGGGGCCAGGAAACTACAGCCCCCGGCTAATTCCAGCTTCAAAGTGTGAGCTAAGAATAGCCTTTAAAGGTTATTTTAAAAAGAGAGAAAAAAGCACATGCACAGACCACATGTGGCTCCCAGGCCTAGAGCTGGCGGAGCTCAGGGAACCAACTCCCTGGTGGAGGGAAACCTCTCAGGCTCCATCTGTCCTTGCAGGTTACGATGCTAAACTCCAGCAGCAAGACAAATTAAAAAAGACACTGAGGGAGCCTTTGCGGGCCTCTGTTAAGGCCTGTGTCCAGGTACTGCTCGAATTGTTTGCCATGACTATTCCCGTCCTGAAAGAATCGGCCACAGGCAGGTCAGGACCAACGGGCATTCAGCCAGAAAAAGGCTTCCTTCTCCCACGGAAACACAAGGTCACCAGGGCCGGATGGTGAAAGCAGCTCTTGGGACGCCATGGTTGGGCTATTCCCAAACCCCACGACCCTCGCAGTGATGGTCTTCTCTGGTCAGTCCTCCCTTACTGCCCCACCCCTGCCCTCAATTCCCTATCACACAGAGCTGAGCAGCTGCTGGGAGAGACAGCCTAGTGACAGCGTCTGCTGTCAGACATGACAGGAGCCAGACTCCTGAACTCACCTGGACAATGGTGCTGACGACAGGGGTCTGTCCCTGCCGCTGCTTGTCTGACGGTGGCAAGCTAGGGGAGGGAAAAAACAGCAGACTCTGCAACACCTAAGATGAGGGGAACCACTGCAGGGAGCTCCAGGTGACAGAGGCCCAGCCTCCACTGGAGCGGAGGCCAAGAGGGCCGGACTGCTGATGCGCTGCAAATGTTCCTGGTATGAAAGAAATGAGCCCCCCTCAGCTGTCAGGGGATTGCCCTGAGGCACCCAAGCAGAGCAACCAACAGAGAATAATGAGCTGGTGAAGAGGAGAGGCCTGGAGACCAGGGCGGCAGTCACAAAGCTCCTTCACAGAGGGGGAGTGCAGGGTGAGGAGACGAACACAGCCTGCACATGCGTACACACACACACACACACACACACACAGGTATGTACAGGCACACAGACACACACAGGTATTCATACAGACCTGCAGAGTTGGCAGAACCCTTCCTACCACTAACCACACACACTCAGACGCCCAGGTACACACCCAGGAGCACACAGTGACCACAGGCAGCCAGTGCTAGGCCAGAGCCTGGGTATGGTGCTAGAGGCCAGGTGAAGCATAGTCTCTGCCCTGGGTCAGTATGTGGTCCCAACTCTGCAATGAGACCCCTGGGGGCCTGCAAGCCCTGTTGCTTCCCAAGCATCATACTTCTTCATGATCACCCAGAGGCCGCGAGGCCTTCCTCTTCCCGGGGCCCAGCACAGGGCTTGGCACATGACAGGTACTTGACCAGACTGACTGCCAGGGGCCACAGCAAAAGCCTCTTATTCCTAAAGTCACTGCGTCCCTTTCTGGGAGTGGGGGTGGAGGCACAGTCCCTGGTTAAATGCGAGTTGCCTCCTCGTTCCCATCAACAGGGTGAGCAGCATGCTGTGTGAAGGCACAGGGGATGCCGAAGTGGCAGCCAGGATTGCCAGCTCATCATACCCTCCCCAAGGGTGTGCCAAGAGCTACCACCACTCAGCAAACAGGACAGCAGCGACTTGGAGGTGAAAGTCATTCTGCCAGTGTGGTGTGCTGGTGCAGACCAGGGCGTCCAAGCAAGAGCCTGGCTCAGGAGTGTTGGGACAAGGTCAGCTGAGTTCTGTACTGCAGGAGAAGGAAAGCAAAGAGCTCCAATCCACACAGCGTCTCCTCGAGCCTCTCCAACCCGCAGGACAAACACTGTGGTTCCAGCTGCCCTGGTACAGTAGCAGCCTCGGAAATCCGTACAGACCTGAACCCAGCACAGGTTCCCCACCTCTCCAGTTACAGAGCTACCTCCTGATTCACAAGCCCTTGCTGGCCCATGCCCATGCTGAGCTCCTAGCAGCCTCCACGAAACTAAGACTCCTACCGTGAGCCTCCAGTTCCCTATGAGCTCGGTGCCCCAGGGGTTCCTGGTACCAGCCCACAGGAGCACACAACTAACAAAGCATCCCTGCTCCAGCCAAGTGGAATCCTGTGAAGGTCCCAGCAGAGACCAGGACACCCAGACCCCAACAGATTGGTCCTGAGGCACGAGGAGCATGTCTCTTATCATAGCACCTCTCTGCCACTGAGAGGGTCACCTCTCCATTTCCTGCCTCCAACCACTGCACAGCAAATGGCAGGAATTTGTCCTAGGACAGGACTGAGAGAGGCTGGGCCCGTTCCATCTGACCGAACGCAGGGAAGCAGAGGTGTTGCGAAGCCTGCTGCCACTCCGCCACCCTCCGCACCCGCTCTGCAGGCATACCTCCCCTGCCCAGCAGCTGCCCCCTTTGCTTCCAAGTGTCTCCCTAAGATCTGGTCGGAGAGGCCATGAAGCCTCCTGAGCACAGACCCCACACACCTTGGTTTTGAGGATCCTGTCCCACTCTGATGCCCCTGTGGAAAAGGGGATCCGAGTCCTGGCACAGCACGAGGCCTCAGGCACACCTGGTCCTGCAACCTCCCGGGGGGGGGGGGGGGGGGGGGCTGCGTCAGGCTCAGTTGAGCCCAGAGTTGGCACCAGGGCCTGCTGCTGGATACAACAGGTCCTTAATGCTCCATGTCCCAAAAGAGCTCAGAATCTTTGAGCCACATACCCCTGCTGCACACTGAGGGCCTGCAGACAGTCCGCAGACCAGTCCTGCCGCTGGCTGCCTCCTCAACACCCAGGCTTATTAGGAGGTGGAGTAGAGACAGGAAAGGGTGCTCAGCAGTCTGTTGGCAGAGAGCACCTCATCCCGGGTCATCAAGGGAGCCTGGACAAGCACCTACCAAGCTGGAACCTGCAGGCCTAGCAGGGTAGGCATCAGAGCAAAGGGGTGAGGGAGGGAGGCCTGGCAGAGCCTGGGCCCCACAGGTCTGTGGGCACCAGGACCTGGTGGTGCCTGCTTCCACCTGGGATTTCAGCAGGTAAGAGGGTTCCTAGGAGGGAGGGAGAGGGAGCAAGAGGGGTGGGCCCAGGAGAAGACGCTGGTGACTACCCGTCACCTGTGCAGCTGAGTGGTAGAGAGGCTGCAGTAGCCCCATGGCTTCACGAGAAAAGAAAGGTTGAAAAGGGGGCCCAAAGTCACATGGCTGCCCGCCCTCCTGGAAAAGGGATTGGACAGAAGGGAGACAGCAGAGGGGTCAGGGTGAAGTTGAAGCCCACCATGGAGACACGGCAGGGGCAAGCTGGGGCGCAGTCTGTCCAGGGGTGGACAGGCTAAGCCGCAAGAAAACTACCACAGAAGATGCAGGGACTGTCCCCTCCGGTTAACAGCACCAGATACTCCCTGCTCTCCAAGCCCCAGAGCTGAGGCCAGGCCTGCCCTGGACTGGGGTGGAGAGGAGATTTAAGTTGGACATGAAGATTTAATAACCTACAGGTGTGCCTAAGAGGTCACGAGGGCTGAAGAGGAGGTTTAACCAGGGAGAGTTTAAAAACAGGAATTTTGGGGGAAAAAGTAAAGTGGGCCTGCTCAGTGATCGGGCTACCGTACGCAGTGGACTATAGGCAGGTGGGGCGGGTGCTGAAAGCTGGGCAGTGCATGAACGAGGCACAGAGGCGTCGCGGGGATGCAGGGTGTGGGAGAAGACGACTCCACGCCCATCCACCTCACAGCAGGCTGCAGGGCACTGGAGATAAGTGGTCTCATCTCTGAGTCTCAGGGGAGGGTAACAGTGCCCTCAGTGGAGAGGTTAAGTAAGATGAGAAAGTGTCCTGGCAAAAGGTTCCTCCACCCCCTTGGACCCTGCTCCCGCTTCATTTCCAATTCCAAACCTCCGCCACACTGCTCCCTTCCCAGCCCATCTCCTGCCTCAGAACCCACCACTCTGAAGACTCAGGACCTGCTGGAGTTCCCCTGGGCTTCAAATTCCACTCCTGCCATCCCTTGAATCATGACTTAACTGCCACATGTATACTTTGTATTAGCCCAACTGCCTCGGAACCACCACTTAACTGTGCCAAATGTATAGCCTCTATCAATCCAAATGCGACTGAATCCCTACTTATTTGTGCTGAATATATATTGTATCTCCCTAAATCTTAAGGTCCTGGAGAACAGGTGTTTGCATTTAGTCTGGGTATGTTTTCCATCCTAAGAGATTTAAAAATCCATCATAAAGACAGGCCTTACTTGTCAATTTCACAGATGTGGGTGTAAATCCTGGCTGAGTCATTTAACTCGTCTGTAAAATGGACAATGCGGGGCTTGTTCAGAGGGCTGTTGTGAAGCATGAAGACAATCTGCTTAGAACAGCGCCATGCACGCCATTCCCATCCCAAAGCAGATTTACTTGGTCTGAGATGGAGCTCCTGAGCAGTAATTCTTAAAGCTCCCCATTTAGGTACTGCCACTGGCTAAGAATGCTGTATAGGGCAGTAAGTGTGTGGGGACAGCAGGAAAGCACAGGCAATGTTGGGCTGGCGTCACAAGGCCAGCCTCTTAATGCCACTCTCCACCCCAGAAGTTCCATTCTTTTCTGGAAGCCAGGAATGGTTCTGCCTGCCAGGGTCCGAGATTCGGCCCTAAGTGCCACCTACTCTTGCCAGCCTCCCTGGACCCTCAGGAAAACGCCCTTTGCTATGACATCTGCCTGTCTGGGAAACATAAAGAAGACAAGGGCCATGCCTTTGGGCCTCCTGGCCAGAGTGGCTCTGTCTGCCTGGTCATTTTTTCCTTTGCTCAGCATTTACTCACCAACCAGCAGACAGTGCAGAAAAAGTGCCGCCCAGGCCCGGATCCGGCTCTAAGTTCAGGATTTGCATATGATTACCACAGACCCATGGCAGTTCCTCACGTTTTCCTCCTTCCCAAAAGGGTCAGGAGTGGAGATCTCAATGTGTGATACTGTTATCGGTTCTTGAGGGAACACCAACTTATCTTTTGCATCTTCCTGGCACTACCCAATTTTGATCCAATTACAAAGGCCAGTGTCTGCAATGTAGCCAACTGCCTGAATCGATTTGCAAGTTTAAAAGTAGTATTTTGGGAGCTAGGGGGTGGTTCAGTGGAGGATACTTATCTAGCATGTGTAAGGCACTGAGTTCGATTCTCAGCACCACATATCACTGACAACCAAAGAATATTATATATATATTAAAAAGGAGTATTTGGACAGACAATACCATTACTACCTGGACTGGAAAATATGCTGATACACCAGACACATAAGAACGCTCTCAGGGGCTGGGGCTGTAGCTCAGTGGCAGAGCACTTGCCTAGAATGGATGAGGCACTGGGTTCGATCCCTAGCACATCATAAAAATAAACAAATAAAATAAAGGCATTATGTCCATCTACAACTACAAAAAAATAAAAATAAAAAAGGCTCTCAGCTAGATCCACTGAATGTAACGTCTACTAAATGTCACATCTGCCATTTTAAGCCAAAATATTTCCTCCAACATTTCAGCTGGTGCCTCCCACTACACCAGAGCAATTATTTTTCTTTCTTTTTAAATTCAGTGTCATTTTATTTTGAGGAAGAGATGCTGTTAAAAGGCATGGGATGCCTGCAAGCTGCCCAGGAGACAGCTCTTAAATTACCCTCGCCAGATGACACAATTGGAGCCTCTCCCTTGGGCAGAGTCCTGGTGAAAATGGACATTTTCATACTTGGAACAGCTAATGGGAATAGAGATAATGAGGATGGTGGTGGCACTGTTAAACCCTCGTGCAAGCTCGGCATTGTACTTGCAAAGTGTTTACATTAATTACCATACTTTCATTAAACCAACAGGTAAACCAGCAGCCAAATGAGTTCACATGCAACCTATTAGCTTTTTAACAATATGCCTCATAAAATGAATCCTGCTCCTGTAACAGAGCTCCGGTTAACTTTTATGGCTTTTTTCTTGGGGCCTTTCAAATGAGCTCAGACAGCAAGCCTGACCTCCTGCCGCAGCTGGGGAGCTGGGTGTGACCCCAGACTGCTGTTAGGCAATCCTGTGGAATGAGTTAGTAAGTCGCACTTCAGTAGGGCTCCTAATCCTGAGGTTCAAAACAAACACCTCATCAAAACCAAACCTGGTCCACCCAGCCATTACTTAAAAAAGGTAGTGTCCAGCCTCAAAGTGGGGCCAATATGCAGATAACCTTCTCAGGCCGGGCTTCAGTGCCTTAGGCTTAGGCAGATGGCTGGAGGGGCTGTAGAGTTCGAGCTTCCTCGGGGGCACCCTCCATCGGTACCAAATCTGATGCACGCAGAAGATGCAGCTTGGCACGGAGCGCAGAGGCGCCCAGGTGCCCACGAAGTGGTGCAGAGCCAAGGGGGCGAGGGACCCGCGGCCCCAGCCCTGTCTTCCGTCTCCTTGCGGAATTACTCAGGAGAAGGAGGCAAGACAGACTCAGAGACCCCAGAACCGGAGCCTTCCTCCATCCAGGCAGCTCCACCAGGTGAGAGCCGGGCGGCGCGGGGCCGCGTCCCGCGACTCACCTGCGTGAAGTAGAGGTTCATCAGCGTGAGGGTGAAGAACTGCAGGCACACGGGGAAGCAGTAGAGCAGCCAGAAGACGAAGGGGCTCAGCGAGTTGGCCGCCACGAAGTCTCTGAAGTAGAAGGAGAACAGGACCGTCCGCAGCGAGGCCCAGAAGAGGCAGAGGAAGAGGAAGACGCTCTGGTAGCTGAGCCGCTTGTGACGGTAGCGCAGTACCAGCCAGAGCTGCACGTAGATGAACACGAAGAGCAACGCGTAGAACACGGTGTAGACCACCGTGAGGCCGAGCTTTACATAGGGGGGCACGGCCGGGGTCAGCGTGGGCGGCAACGAGCCGTTGCGCGCGGGGTCCCAGGGCGGCGCCTCCATCGGGCCGGGGGCGCTGCGGCGCGGCGGGGGGCGCTCGGGCCTCATCGGGGCTCGCCGCCGCCCCCACGGGGGTCTCGGAGCATCGCGCTGAGCCGCAGCCCCGAGGCCGGAGGAAAGAAAACAAGCCGCACTTCCTCCCGCCGCACCACATGATTCCCTGGGCGGCCTTTGTCTGCGATTGGCAGCGCCGCGCCCCCAGGCCCGCGCGCCCGCGCACGGCTCCGCGGCCCGGCCCGCCCTCCGCTCCGCACTGCGCGCCCGCGCCTCCGGGGCGCCGCTGGCCCGGCCCGCCGCCCACCCGCAGGTCCCCACCCGCCGCCCACCTGCGCCCGGGCCGCCGCCCACCTGCGCCGCAGGTCCGCCGGTCGCCCCGCCCAGCCGAGGGTGGGTCCGAACTCCAGTCCGCGCTCTCGGCGGATGACAACCTGTTTGCACTTCTATTTTCGTTTAAAAGCAGACACAAAACTAGGGCTCTGCGGCCGCGCACCGACAGCGTCTGGGTGATGTCCACTCCAAATCCAGGAACGCCAGAGTCAGGGCTGGTGTCTGAGGACCTTCAAATCCTCCCGAGGAGGGAGCCTCCGGTGCCTGCGCAGGGCGGCTCTCGGCGCCTGGACGCGAGCTGGGCTCTTTTCTTTTTCTTTTCTTTTCTTTTTTTTTTTTTTTTTTATTTTTTTTTTAGAGAGGAGAAGGGAGACAGAGAGAGAGAGAGAGAGAGAGAGAGAGAGAGAGAGAGAGAGAATTTTTTAATATTTATTTTTTAGTTTTCGGCGGACACTACATCTTTGTTTGTCGAACCCGGGCCGCACACATGCCAGTCCAGAGACCCTCGGAGCGCTGGTGGCCGAGGCGCGCGGGCGGCGCCGGGGGCGCAGCCTGCCAGGTCCGTCCAGCCGACCCGGTAGCGCGGCCTGTCCGCTCCTCCCAGGCGGAGAATTGACTCAGTTTACTCCCCCGGGCGCCACACTACTGCTATGCTGGGAGTCCTAGGAGTTGGAGAATGTTCTGGGCGGAGCAGAGAAGCCGGGCTGCCGGGTGGAAGCTTTGCTAGGCAAGCAGTTCGAGTAAACAGAAGAAAGGGACCCGATTTCCCAGGCTCCAGCGATTTCTTGTGATTCCCTTTTTCATCTTAAACTGAAACTCAATTTCCTGCCCAACGGTGTGTGCTTTTTCTTGAGGGACTGGTAGATCCTGGATTGAGCTTTTCCTTAGAATCGCCTATTGTTTACCAGCTCCCTCAGGGAACGAGGCCAAGTGCTCCTTCCGAGTCCTTCCATTCTGTCATTACTGAAAGAGGACATGCGAATTAGTCCCACCTTCTGACCTTGCTCCCCTCATTCCTTTTCTGCAGAGAGCAGCTGGGATGAGCTTTCTAAAGAGTACACCTACTTATGTTGCCCCATACTTAAATTCCCCTCACCTGCTCCTCATTCTGAGGCTGAG
This sequence comes from Urocitellus parryii, assembly GCF_045843805.1. NCBI lineage: Eukaryota > Metazoa > Chordata > Mammalia > Rodentia > Sciuridae > Urocitellus > Urocitellus parryii. Next base: position 82,710,494 of record NC_135539.1, read on the forward strand.
TGCACCCCTGACTCATCTCCTGAAAAGGGATAAGCAGTGTTGGTACCAGCTGACACTCCCCAGGCAAGACAACTCTTCCACACCTTCCTGCAAAAACTGGCCCAATCCTCTTGATCTATGAGGTGTCATTTCCTCTGGAAGGTCTTTACAGACCACATCACCCACTGTGCCTTTGCTTGAGATCAGGTGAGCCCCATCTGTGCTTCCAGAGCACCTTTGCCTAATTGTTTGTCACCTGACTTGTTTCTAAGTTTCCTTGGGGAACTTTCTTATCCCAAGCACTTGCCTTGTTTACCAGTGTCTCCCCTGGGACATTGGAAAAACCATCTGTCCACATTTTATTATATGGAAAGAAAATCGTTTGCCATCAGAAGTCCAGCTCTAAAATTTCTCCTAAATGGTGCCAGTTTCTATGCACATGACTACCTCATGATCCAAGATGGTTACTGGTTCTCCAACTACTGTGTCCACATCTCAGGTAGATATTAGGGAAAACAGAAGAGGACTAAAGGGTACCCCTCTTCTGCTTAAGGAGACCTCCAATGCACACAATGCATCCACATTCAGCTCACCGACGGAACTTAAATACATTAGTAGGCTAGCTACAAGAGAGGTTGGGAGATGTTGTCTCTATTCCCTGTGGCACTGTGCTCAGCTAGAGGCCATGGTTCTGCTCTTGTTCATGAAGGGAGGATGGATTTGGGAGAACGTGTAATCTTTATCACACCTTCAAAGCAGCCAAAAGGAATGCCAGATGACTACTTCAGTATCCCTCTTTGACTATCAAGTGTTGAATGTATTTCTTGCCATCCTTTCAATTCTAGAGATAAAGATGATGTACAACAAAAATACTTCCATTTAATACAATGGAATATCTTTTAACAATTGAAAAACGCATTTTTTTTCTGTGTCCAGTTCCAAGCTCAGCAGCTCTGAGTGATGGTCACTCATTATCTATCACCTCCCATATCTCATGCGCCAAGCTAATAAGATATCCATCACTAGTTGGTCCTATATAAAACAGTAGAGGACAAGGGCCAAATAGCAAAGGCGATTATTTTATATCGATATGCATAATACACAAGAAAGAAAATGTAAGTAGAGGTTACAGTCCTTGATTTGCAACTGGTCTTAAGGCTATTGATTGGACTCTATGACTCCTAATGCACATTACAGAACCTCCCTTTCCCTTTATCAGACATCTCAGGTAGCTAGGAGCAGCCCTCATTCCTGAGGGGTCGGAGTTTTTTATTATGATTTGCTGCTGTACATTCCAGGAGCAAGATGCATGGCCGTGACTGGCTTTTATCCATTCACCTCCTTTTGCCCATTATAAAGAGCAACCCTACTTCCCCCTGAAGTCACAGCTACCCCCACCATCATAGCCACCCCATCGTCAAGCCAACACTTGCAGTTCACCCCCCTCTCCCTGCACCTGAGAGGAAAAGTCTGAAATAGCCAGCGTCTCAATTTTCATTTCAATGGAAATTATGCTCAAATCCCCAAAGTGGAAGAATTCCTTCTTGTTACCAACACCTTCAAACTAGCACAGCCCAGAGGAGGAGAAACAGAAACAAGAAATTTGCAAGTAGGTCATTGGGTGTGTTAGTGACAGGCACGCTCTCTTGGTTCCTCCAGCCATGTGTTCTATGTCAGCTTCCAGCTCAGAGAGTCCACACTATAGGATGGTGACACTCCCTTTCCAGGCAGTGTCCACCAGGCACTGTGGCTGAGGCTACAACTGATTATTTCCTCAGCTGCTACTGAGGGACAGAAATTAGCGCACCATGGTTCTTCTTTTGGTTTAAAACAGAAGCAATACTGTATTTTGATGAATAAGGCATTCCTTGGGAAAGTGTGAGGATGCTGGCATAGGCATTGATGGGTAAAGAAAGTCAATCCAAGTTCAAAAACCCTGTATTATAGTGGGGACAAGTTGCTGATATCTGCCAATAAAAGATGTCCATATAACCTCCCTCCAAGTGGGGCATCTAGGACCACACTTAACATTGGAGCCTTTCAGAAGACTCAAAACCTGCTAGTAAGGAGCTGGGGTTGTGGCTCAGCAGTATAGCACTTGCCTAGCATGTGCAAGGCCCTGAGTTTGATCCTCAGCACCACATAAAAATAAATAAAGGTATTGTGACCAACTACAACTAAAAAATAAATATTTAAAAAATATTAAAAACAAAACTGGCTGCTGATGCTGGTGAGAAGCAGGTCAGTGTTGGGAGGGGAAATGGGTTGTCAAAAACATGGATGGAGTCAGTCCCTGTCTGTGTGTCTACAAGCCCATTAGATGAGCAGGGGCCTACCTAGAAATAGAAAGTGATTTAAATCATAGAGCAGGTCACTCCGTCTTCCTGAATGTTGAAAAATGTCCAGCATAGCTGGGTGTTTTGGTGAACCTGACTCGGAAGTTTGATGGATCACAGTAACATCCATCTCGAAATGGGTAGCTCTGACTACCTGATCATTAAACTTCCCTGATCAGACTTTCAGTCTCTTCTATAATCTGGTATTAAGCCAAACCTTTTTCTCAAAAATAGTTATTTGAGAAAGAAGGTATGTATTTGCTTCAAATGTTGTAGTGGGCTTGCCATAGCCCCCTCCAACTCCTCCTTTTGCCATGACACTTCGAGCACCATTAGGCGGCATTGAAACCAGAAAAACTTGACTCCCTGTTTCTGCCAGTGAGTGGCATGTGCACAAGCTTCAGGCCTTTGCAGCAGAGAGATGCATCCGCTCTTAGTGGTAGGCCCCACCAGCTCACCATCAAGTGACTCCTTCTCTCAAGGTTCTTGTCTTACCAATTCAAAAAGTGAAATACACAGACCAGAATGAGCATAAGAGGAGGATTTATCAGAAGTAGAAACAGGAACAGAGCTCTTACAGACAAGAGGGAACTTGACACCAGAATTTCCCCATCTGGGTGTGCTAGTCTAGGGCTTTATTAGCACTTGGGTCACTGCTTTTGGTGCAAACTTGTGCTGATTAGGGTTTGGCAAAGTAATAATGCCGTTAGCCCTGAGTCCCATTCAGTTTATGTCCATTTTCTCCCTCCTTCAAGAAGCAGGAAGCTGGAGGGCAAAGTCATTGAATTGCACATGCTGGGGGGGGGGGTTGTCTGGTGCTGCATGGAGTGCACTTCTATGAGGGCATCCCATTGTGTACGGGCCAGGCTGCTATGGGGCGATGGGTCAGCTTACTTGGCTCACCTCAGCGCTGGCCCAGAGCACCTTAGATCTGCCGCACCTCACCTTCATGGCCGGCTGTGCTGCCACTCTGCCACCTCACTGCTCCCCTGCTGCTTTTCTGCAGAGAGCTGGCTGCACGGCTTGGTGGCTGGGGAGCTGTGACACCATGAGTCATAAATGACCAAACAGATGGCATTGCTGCTGAACCAGACGGAAAGTCTCCTCAATCTCTGGGCCCCGTCTCAACATCAGCACCCTTTTGATTCACCCTGTAAAGGGACACAGAAGCGCTCCCTATGTGACAAACGTTGCTTCCACATTGAGGCCTGCAAGCATTGGAACCAGAGTGAGGCCCACAGCTCATCCTTAGCCTAGGAGGACATAGCTCAGCCTTGGCACTGGACCCACAAGAAGGCCTTGCTGAGGCCGCAGATCCCTGTAGATTCAGGAGACCGACTCCCACATGGCCTTGTGCATATCTTTCCGGTCTAGAACAGCTGCTATCCCTGTTCTGCAGGTCCTGTGGTATGATGTCACTGGAGTACTGGGCGCCTTGGTGTGCTGAAGAGAAACATTGTGGTGATTAAGATGGCTGCAGTCTGACTGTGGCTTGGGGCCAGAGGTGACCTAAGTCTTAGGCGAGATGAGAAGGTCTCTTATCAAATGAGATAAGGTGGCTGTGGAAGTTCTCCAATTATGGGAAAAGAGAAGAAAACATTCTTCTCCAGGAGAGGGGCTATATGGGCTTGTTGTTTGGGCTGTGTTAGCCTTCTGAGAATCTGTTTCCTTCTTGAAGACCCCTCCATCTTCTATTCCAACCAAAAAGTTAAATGGGAAGTGATAGGATTAGCTGTTTCTGTAGCATTCAAGATCAAGTGTGGGAGCCGGGTGTGGGTACAACACTGTTGAGATGCCTTCTGTCTCATCAAGAGTTTTACTTTTGCTGTCATATAGATTAAGCAGGGGCCTAGAGGCTGCCCATCTGTTTTGGTTCCAGGGGATCATGGTCAGTTTTAGTCATGGCCATAGTGCCTGCTACCAAGACAGCTTCTCCCTTTCTGGTGACCTGCTCATCAACTACAGCAGCCCTCAACAGAGTCACATATCTATCAAATAGCCTTGGCTTTTGAGCCAGGGACATTGTTTTTCCCAGTGACAAGGGAAGTTCTTCAGGTGTCTCTCAAGGGAGCAATTAGGGGCTTGGTGAGTGTGTCACATAGGATATATCCATACCAGCATTCTTGCTTCTATACTGCCCTGGAGAATGTCAGGCATCTCAGCTTCTCTTGGGTGGCAAGGGCTGCCCGGAAGTTCAAGTTTCACTCAACCAACCAATCAACCGCCCAGGCAAGCAGGACACTCGCTGTGCTCCAGGAAGCACACTGCACCAGCATCACTTGCTAAATCCAGAGTCCTTTCCCTCCATTCCTGGTTTAGCACCCTCAGAATCCAGTCCTTTGTCCAATGTAAAATTCAAAATCTTTCAATGACTTGATGGGGGTCCATGGGCATCCTAGCTCTGTTTGAGTCTGAAGACAACAAAGAGTAGGAGGTAGAGGGGACACCTCCTGTGACAAGGGAAGCTTTGCATACCCTGAGGCCTCAGCACTATCCGCTCCATGTCCAGCCTCCCACTCTCTCTCCACCATTGATCCCCCAGTCAAGGAAGAAACCAGAAGAGGCTGTGCATGTAGCGGATGTTATATCAGAAACCCACGGGCTGTCCCTTTGGATTTGGTTATGGTTAGCAAAGTTATTGAAAGTCCTTGGCTGTTGGTCTGTGCCTTGAACTGGGATTTAAGTTCACGTCTCACCTTCCTGGCCACTTCTCCCCACAGTTCTTTGTGGGAATTCTTGTGTCTTTAATGCAGCTGTCTGGCAGCAATTCCTGTTCCTCCAAGTTTTAATTCAAGTGTGATCTTCATTGCACTGGGTGACCATCCCTGCAGGTGACCACAAGTGATCATTTGTGACACAAAATGTCTTAACACCATCTGAATTGTCCTCAGACCCAACCAGACCAGAAACCACCCCGTCCCCCGACTCTCTGAGGGTGTGCTATTGTGAACACTACAGGATCATTCTTTTGTATTTCCCAGAGTCCTTGGTTGCAAGCACAGGAATAAGACTCAGTCAATTTAAGCAGAAAAATAATTTATTAAAAGGCACGTTTTGTAACTCGCAGAATTCTCAGGCTGGAGTAGCTTGGAGACTGAGAGGGATGAGCCCAAAGTAAGACTGCAGAGCAGGTTCTGTGGGTTCACCACTGTGACCACCACTGTCTTTTGGTTGGTAGTTTGTGCTTCAGACAAGCTGCCTAGGAATGGCCCACTTCATTTAGGAAAGCAGACAGTTGCAAGTAGCAAAAAATCTGGCTAACAGCAGGTTAATGATACATTTTTTTTCCTGACTGATTTAGACTTTGATTGTTGCAAACTTTGTATCAACTATCCAAAAATGTCCCCAGGGACCTGGCTGGCTCTTTCTTCTTGACCACTGATAGCATATTGACTTTAATCTTCAGAGTTGTCCCCTTTTGGGGATTTGCAGGCAGAGCCATTATATTGACATTCAAGGCAGAGACTGGGAGAAGGCAAAAGGGGTGGCTTTGGAGTCAGAAATCCCCAGTGGAACTTCCACCTGCCTCTCTGCGGCCACAAATGCACCACGCGCCCCTCTAGAGATGTGAGGGAAGCCTAGAGAGCACTCTGTTTTGGTTCCTGGCCTGAGCCGGGCAGGGGTGCAGGGTGCTGGGCGAGTGAGCTCTTCTCAGTGTAGATCCTGTCTGTTTCTTTGAATCTCCAGATCCTGGAACAGGAGCATCTTATAGGCAGAGCCTGGACATGAGCCGCATTTTGGCACCAGGAGGGACTGGGAGCTGACAGCCTGGAGCCTGGAGCTCCTGTGCCAGGACCTACTTAATAAAACAGAGAGTTCCCCAAATGTGGGTGGGGAGTTCCTGTGTGGGAAGGCCAGGCTAGTGACAGACACCCTGCCCTGTTATAGATCTTCCTGGATTGTTTCATGTGCGTAGTTCAAAGTGAAAAATTAACATTTTGGACAATGAATAATCCATTTGCAAGAAATTATTATCTGTCCCCAGGAATTCATTTATGCTTCCTTTTAAATGGTTGAGGGGTGAGAAGAAGGCAGGACAAATAAGGGGTTCCTGTTTTGCTCCTTGGCTGGTGTCTGAGATGCAGCTCCACCAGGTAGTTTGCCAGCTCCTACCCTGACTGAGCGCCCAGGTGTCTAGAATCCCTGTGAAGCTGCTCCAGATCTACTGACCAGCACGCAGGTCCCAGGTCTTTGCCAATTCCCCAGTTCTCCCTACCTAGTACACCTAGCACCTGTGTGTCCCAACCTAGCACCTGCCTGTGCTTCACTGCAGGGGACTAGAACTCGGAGGTGGCAAGTAGCTCATTTCAATAAAACCCATGCCAGTGTTTTCTTGGGAAAGAACACTTTGTACTTCCTAGTACTGCAGATCCTGACTATAGAAAAGAGTTATGGTTAGGAAGCCTATAACCAAACACAGGCTGCTCAGTCTAGAGTCTTCTAGAAGGAGCCTACTAACCAGAAGGAATTTCAGTTCCCAAGGAAGGCAGGCTGCCTCAACAATGAAAGCCTTTACCTAACAGTAGGGAATCCCAGTGACTGGCAGGGCTGATTCCCATTCAGAGATGTCAGATGAGAACCCCTGAAATGGCTACAGTAGCCACTTTTTGTTCACTGTAAAAGCCCTGAAAACAGCATCATGTGGCTCCCAGTCCCCAGATGCCAGCAGGAAAGAGGTTGGCCTTGCTCTGGGCTCTGATGCGTCCTGCTTTACCAAACCTAGCGTAAGAGAAACAGGGGGGTCTCCTGGTTTCTGCCATTGGTGCGCATGGGGTGTGGGGTTCATTCCTGAATGAGCAACTGATTGTCTGGCTGTAGTTTTTGCTCTTACTGTTTCCAGACAAAGCCTCCACTTCTTGTGGATTTTTTGCCCAAATTGCATCTTAGAGGGCTGGGGATGTGGCTCAAACGGTAGCGATCTCATCTGGCATGCGTGCGGCCCGGGTTCGATCCTCAGCACCACATACCAACAAAGATGTTGTGTCTGCCGAGAACTAAAAAATAAATATTAAAAATTCTCAAAAAAAATAAATAAATTGCATCTTAGAATTTGGATGCTGAGATTCAAAGGTTTTAAGAATGCTGGGGGGCCTGGGGATGTGGCTCAAGCAGTAGTGCGCTCGCCTGGCATGCGTGCGGCCCGGGTTCGATCCTCAGCACCACGTACAAACAACGATGTTGTGTCCGCCAATAACTAAAAAATAAATATTAAAAAAAAAAGTTAAAAAAAAAAAAGAATGCTGGGATTCAGAAGTAAGTGAAATAACATAAGACAAAAGTGTTTCACAAGCTGACTTTATTCTTGTTTAAAGGCCAGAATTTTTGTTTTAAATGTTCCTATTTAATGATAAGTAAGATTTTTTTGTGAAATATGTGTGAATTACATACCAATGATTTTAATCTCATGCTTGTAGTTCCTAAAGTGAGAGACCATTAAGAAGCACATCAGATTTTTTTTTTTTAAAATATTGACTCAAAATCCACACCGTTCAGTGATTTTTTTTAAGTGAACTATTGCCATAAAACTGTTACACCCTTGGCATTCCTCTGGTAATAAGTGTATTAGGTCTTAATTCAAGTAGATTTTTACAATAAACCCCACATCTTGGCATTCCTTAATCAGAATCTAGGCAAAAAGGCAGATGTTGGAGCTTTCCTAAAGCTGCTCTGAAATGCTCCTTTAATGATTCAATACTTTCATTGAAACTTCAGTATTAAGTGGATCTGGGATTTAAAAGAGAGTGTGTGTGTGTGGGGGGGGGGGGTAGTATAAGCTGGGATCCACAGAGGTCAAGAGAATGGAGTATTTCCCATTTGCCTGAAAACAGAATGAAACTTTTGCTACAAATGAATCCCAAGAAGCATGTGGGCCTCACACTGTGCTCTATGGACTTCACTGAAAGTGATTCGCGTTTTGGTGCAGAGAAGGACTGGGTCCTCACCAAGCATTCAATGTCAAGGTTCTTTGCAGCGCCTGCAGGGAAGGTGACGCCTACCATGCTGGGTGTGAAATCTGCACACGCAGGGGAATTAGCTGTGGTGGTTGCACCCAGGTCTTCCTGCACAGGGCACGCTTGGCCACCTGCAGTGTGGAGTCTCCAGGCTCCAGTGAGCTTGCCTGCAGCTGCAGGGCACAGGGGACAAAGGTGAGAGGCAAAGCTCAAGAGTCTGCACCAGCGGGGGGTTTTTGTGAGTCCCAAAGCTTATTCAACGCTGCAGATTCTCTTTAAAAAAAAAAGAGAGAAACAAAATCCTAAACCCCAAATCAGGTCCTCAAGTGACTATTCATTTAGAACAACAAATTACACATTCTAAGAAGCTGATGCATATAAACATCCTAAGATCTGGAAAACAAGGTGCTATTTTTAGCTATCTGGCCTGGGGCATCTCTAGATACCCATTCCCTGTGTTTTGTTGGTTCACTCTGGTGTTTATGGAAGAATGATTCTGCAATATAATTTTCTGTGGAGGGAAAAGAAAGAATTATTTTCTCTAGCATGATCCATCCCATTTCATTTTTCTCACTGAAGCTCAGTAGTGGTGATTTCGGTTTTGTAACTTGTTAGTCATTGGATTTTTAGAGTTATTTTCAAGTTCAGGGAAATTTCAATGAACTTTCATTATGATCCATAAGACTTCAGGGCATCTCAAGTTTTCTTGTGCAGTGATTGATTGTTGTTGTTGCTTTTTGTGTGTGTGTGTGTGATACTGGTGATAGAAACCAGGTCCTGGGACTGGGGATGTGGCTCAAGCGGTAGCGCGCTCGCCTGGCATGCATGCGGCCCGGGTTCGATCCTCAGCACCACATACCAACAAAGATGCAAAGATGTTGTGTCCGCCGAGAACTAAAAAATAAATATTAAAAGTTCTCTCTCTCTCTCTCTCTCTCTCTCTCTCTCTCTCTCTCTCTCTCCTCTCTCACTCTCTTTAAAAAAAAAAAAAAAAAGAAAGAAACCAGGTCCTCATGCATGATAGGCAAGTGCTCTGCCACTGAGCTACACCCCCAAACCCAGCAATTCATCTTCAGTAGTCTTTGGATTCGTGACATTACCCAATTTGTAGCCATGTCCATGTGGTGACATGCTGTGGGTCGTTTTGTTATCTCCTGTTTCAGCCCACTGGAGCACCACTGAAAGAGAAAAGGAGCCCCTCCAGGGAAGAAGGCACTGGGCCCCAGGGATTTGCTCAGGGGCTGCTTTGGACTTGGGAAGGGGAGAATGACCACCAGAGGCCAGTGAGCACCCTTGGAAGGCTACCCCTCCTGTACCCTTTCCTGAGGACCGGTGCAAGGAGGAGAAAAAAGGTGAGGAAGGTGAGCCACAGGGCCACGAGGGGCAGTGCTCTGGGTTCCTGTCCTCTGGGGCTCTGGGGATGTGGGGATCTGGGTTCTTTGCTGGAGGATTTGACCAGCAGAGCTCACCATGTGGACAGTTTCCCTAGGAACAGTTGGACCCTTCTAAACCAGATAGAGAATGTGGTGGCATGCAGAGGCAGGTTCTGTATGGACAGATGACAGTGCTTCCACGGCAGGAACACAGCCCGGGATAGATGTTCCCAGAGAGCTGCTGGTGGCCTCTAATAATGGGAAATCAAATGAAAGAAGTGAGTAGAGCAGGAGGGGAAGCCGGGCTGTTCCCTGGCAGTACTGACAAGCAAGCTGGGGAGTCACAGAAGGTGCAGCAGCTGCTTCTGCCCCCAGTGAAAGCATAGAGCCACACGGTGGCCACAGTGGTGGCCTGACCAGACGCCCAGTCACTGGAGCACCACCAGCCCTCTGCTCTGACACCCTCCACAACCAAGCCCCAGCGGTCATCTTCAGCAGCCCTGTGAGTCCACTGGCAGGGCTGGTGAGCAGCCAGCTCCTTCCCCTGTCAGCGAGCTGAGCAGATGTGTTGAGCTGGAGAAGTTTTCGGAACAGGGTGAGACCCCAGGCAGACAGAGTGAGTGCTGAGCGACTGAGGTTGCTCACAGATCTGAGCATGCTGGGCAGGATGCGCTGGCTTCCCTGCTTGGAATAAGCCTGGCTGGTCCCCACTGCCCATCCTGTCCAGACTTGGTGGTCCACCTCAGAGAGTGGACGTGAGGATGGAAGGAAGGAATGAAGCCCCAGACGACGTGCTCAGCCCACGTCTGCAATGCAGGGGCCCCCTGTAGACCAGAGCAGGCCCCCCCAGGTCTCATCATGTAAGGATTATTCAAGTAACTAAGATGTCGGAGGAGCACCACAGAGCAGGTCACCCTTTGCTAAGAAAGACGAGGTGACTCTAAGTCACAAGACTTCTCCACGGAGGAGGCGTCAGCTCGGTTCTGCTAGCAAATCTTTCCCTTGCTCATTTAGTTCTCTTGGGCAACTCCGGGTATCCAGCTGGCCCACACCCTCCTGCCGCAGTCTGGCCGGGCACAATTCAGGAGCCACTTGTCAAAAGAAACGAACTTTATTTTTAGAACCACACATGCCAAACCACACACCTCTTCAGGAAAACCTTCAGAGCCAACTGCCATCACCGGCTTCCCACAAGCGTCTCAACCTCCCCCACTCCTCCTGCTCTTGAGGCCGATTGGCTGGGTCGCATGGGCGGAGCCAAAAAAAAGTCCCCCAATGAGCAGCTCCGTGGTCTGAAAGGGCGGGGAAACAACCCGATGAGCATCACTGCAGAGGAGCCAATCAGTTGGCAGCTAGAAGTTTGCTGGGGCTGCTGTGAGCCAATCATCAGCTGGCAACTGGAAGTTTGCTGGCAGCTGGAAGTTTGCTGGGGCCCCTCCAGCTGTGGCTCTCAACATCTCCCCCTCTCTGTTTAAACAACAAGCGTGTGGCTTAGGGACCGTGCCTGCCTTAGGTTGTCCAATAGTACATATGGTCCTTGCCTTTCATCGGATGAGCTGATCTTACCCGTCATTGACTACCGGTCCAGCATACAGTCACACCTGTGGATAGGTCTTTGTACCAGTGGGGGGGTGAGGTTCTTTGCCTCACCTCTGTTGGCCCCCAAATTTTAGTTGAACGACCATGACAAGCAGAAGGGAGGAAGATACACCAAGCCAATTGACGGCTCCTTTTGGAAAAATTGTACCACCGATGACATCATCAGTAAAAATACCCCAACACTACCACAAGTCGCTGCACCAAAAGATAGTTCACAATGCATACAAGTGAGTTCACAATGCATACAAGTTATACATAGTCCAGGCAAGTTCTGCAAGCAGTTCAGTGATGGCTATTGCAGAAGCTGTAGATTGATTTTATCTTTGTCTTCACCAGCACTGGGATGAAGATAGGAATTCTGGCAATAATGGCTAAAGAAAAAATTATGTAACATTCCAGAAGGCACTAAAAGAAAACAATTTTCTTAACAATTTACATTATCTTGAACAGAATTATTAAATATAATGAAAAGGAAAGGTGAAAGTAAGCAAACAGATCTGTTAACCTCCTTTTTTGTTCACATATTAAAACAATCCTCAACAGCTGTTCACCCAATTTAAATTAAACGATTTAAATCACGTGAATAAAAAAAATATTTGGATCCATTTTTTCATGAGTGCTCATCATATATGATATATGGACATACATACATACAAACATACAACATAAAACACAAGTGTGCACACATAATATAATACGTACAACACATAACATAATAGTAAAGGCCTTATAACTTTTTACAGGTGAAATCTCCATTGCAATGTTTAAAAACTCTATAGTCAAAAAAATAGAAGTGATCAGCAAAACATTAACCTAGGTCTGTATGAGCTCAAAAAAACAAAATAGAACTTCATGATGTGGGAAAGGGTAATAATAAAGTAGATATTGAAAAAAGCATCCTGGTTCTGTGGCAGATGTAAGGATAGCCAAACTGGAGTTTTGGATATCAGCTGTTACGGATTTGAGCCAAATCATCTTCTTTTTGGTCTGTAGAAATCGCTTTAGTTAATCTCTCTGGAATCCAAATGGGCTGCTGTTCTCCCTGTGGAAACACACAAACAGACCTCCGACTCCAGACAATCACTGGGTCAGGACCTTAGTTAATCTCTCTGGAATCCAAATCGGCTGCTGTTCTCCCTGTGGAAACACACAAACAGACCCCCGACTCCAGACAATCACTGGGTCAGGACCTTAGTTAATCTCTCTGGAATCCAAATCGGCTGCTGTTCTCCCTGTGGAAACACACAAACAGACCCCCGACTCCAGACAATTACTGGGTCAGGACCTTTCCATTGTCCTGTTAGAATATCCTTCCAAAGTACCTTGGGCTTATGTACATTTTTTGGACACATATGCCTTTCCGCAGCACTAAGCCCTGATGAATCCAAATTTTAAAAGTTTAGAGTAAAAAGGGTTATTTTAAGTTTATCTTTGGGGAATATATACCCCTTCCCAATTCCCTCTTTTTGCTTTAATAAGTACATTTTAATAGTTTGATGAGCTCTTTCAACTATGGATTGTATGGGATTCCTGTTATATGAGTAATGCCAAACGATGAGCAAAATTGTTTAAAAGAGGTAGAAGTAACCAGGGGCATTATCTGTTTTTAACTGTTTTGGAACGCCCACAGTGGCAAAATTTTGTAAGCAATGAGCTATAATATCTTTAGTTTTTTCTCCGGCATGAAGGGAGCCCATCAAAAATCCAGAAGAAGTATCAACTGTAATATGCAAATATTTTAATTTTCCAAATTCTGGCAAGTGTGTGATGTCCATCTGCCAAATATGGTTAGGTATCAGTCCTCTAGGATTGATTCCAGGATTAACTTGTGGTAAAAAGGTCACACAATTTTGACATTGTTTTATTATTTGTCTAGCTTGTTCCTTAGTTATTTTAAAACACTTTTGTAAAGTATTAGCATTGACATGGAACTTTTTATGAAAATTTGTAGCTTCTTCTAGTGTAGAGAAAATATGTATGTCATGTGTAGTTTTATCTGCTAAATCATTGCCCAAACTAAGGGCTCCAGGCAATCCTGTATGTGTCCTAATATGTCCTATAAAGAATGGATCTTTTCTGTCCCAGATTAGACTTTGTATAGTGGAAAGCAAAGAGAAAACAGTAGAGGAAGGGGAAATCCTACCAGCATCTTCAAGGGATACTATAGCATTAACTATATACTGACTATCAGAAAATAAATTAAATACAGAATCTTTAAACATCACAAAAGCTTGTATTACTGCATTAAGCTCTACCTTTTGAGCTGATTGTTTGGGTACTAAAAATGTAAAAGTTTGATCAGGTGTAACTATTGCTGCTGTACCATTATTTGACCCATCAGTGAATATATTTGGAGCATTCATGATAGGTGTTTTTCTTGTCATTTTTGGAAAAATTACAGGATGCAATGACCAAAAAGACAATAAAGGATTTTGGTAAGTGGTTATCAAATGAAACATTAGATTTGCACATGATTATTGCCCAAGTATTTAACTCATTAGCTAACTCATCAATTTGATTCATAGTATATGGAGTAATAATTTTATTGGGAGAAATTCCAAACACTTCCTTTGCTGCTTTTATTCCTTTGAGTATTAATTGTCCTACAGCCTCAGGATATCTAGTAAGAATAGTGTTAGGAGAATAAGATAAATGTATCCATAATAATGGACCTTCTTGCCAAAATACTTCTGTAGGAATATTTTTTGTTGGTAGTACAATAAATAATAAAGGCAAACTTATATCAATTCTATCCAAATGCATATTTTCCATATATGTTTCAATGATTTTTAATGCCTTTCTTGCTTCAGGCGCTAACATTCGGGGTGAATTTGGATCTGATGGACCTTTTTAGGATATCAAATAAAGGTCCCAACTCTCCTGTTGGTATACCTAGATAAGGCCTTATCCAATTTATATCTCCTAATAACTTTTGAAAGTCGTTAAGTGATTTGAGTTGATCTACTCGTATTTGAATTTTTGGTGGATGGACCATAGTTGAGGATAATAGAACTCCTAAATAATTAATTGGAAAATTTAATTGTACTTTATCTATTGCTATCTCTAGATTATAATTTTTTAATAAGTTTGTAAGTGTGGCATAACATTCTAGCAATGTGTTTTTATCTTTGTGTGCTAATAATAAATCATCCATATAGTTAAATATTTGTAGTTCAGGATTTTGATTTCTAAGTGACTGTATTACTTTGTTAACATAAATTTGACACATAGTTGGGCTGTTAGCCATCCCTTGAGGGAGTACTTTCCATTCATATCTCTGATCAGGACCTTCATGATTCAGTGCAGGGATAGTAAATGCAAAACGTGGACTATCCTCAGGATGAATTGGAATTGAAAAAAAAAAACCAATCTTTAATATCTATAACTAAAACATACCAGGTTTTTGACAAAGCAGACAATTGAGGAATCCCTGATTGAGCAGGTCCCATAATAACCTTTTCATTATTAATGGCTCTTAAATCTTGCAATAATCTCCATTTACCAGATTTCTTTTTGGTGACAAAAATGGGAGTATTAGGGCTGGGGATGTGGCTCAAGCGGTAGCGCGCTCACCTGGCACCACATACCAAAAAAGATGTTGTGTCCGCCAAGAACTAAAAAATAAATATTAAAAATTCTCTCTCCCTCTCTCCTCTCTCACTCTCTCTTTAAAAAAAAAATGGGAGTATTATGGGGAGATACAGAAGGTTGTATATGTCCTTCCGCTAATTGTTGTATGACCAGGTCATGGGCTGCTTGTATCTTTTCTTTAGTCAGGGGCCACTGAGGAACCCATACTGGTCTTTCTGATTTCCAAGTAATTTTTATTGTCTCAGTGGCCCTTTCTGAAAATCCAACCCATGTCTGTCTGTTCCTTGATCTATTTGTATTGGTGCTGCTATTCCTTGTTCTTGTTTTTCTAATCTTTTTCCTTTCCTAAAACCTTGTCTAGCCATAATAGTGGGTGCATTTGGATTGATGTTATTTGTTAATGTCAAACCTAATTGATCTCGTCCCCATAAATTTATGGGAAGATGATCCAATACATATGGCTGTATAGTTCCTTCACATCCTTCAGGATCCTTCCAATCTAATTCCATTGCACTTCTATGGGGATTAGTCGCCACTCCTAGGCCTCGAAGCGTTTGAGTGGCTTGTTGTAATGGCCAATGTTTTGACCATTCTTGACGAGAGATGATGCTAAGATCTGCACCTGTATCCATTAGCCCATTAAATTCATGTCCTTGAATATTTAGTTTTAGCATGGTGCGAGAATCTAAATTTAAAGAAAGCATAGCCCAATCTACACCTGTGGAGCCTAATCCCTTGGAACCTCTTTCTACAGTACAACTGGAAAATTTATCATGCAGGCTGGGTATTATTAATAACTGTGCTATTCTATCTCCTGGTGAAATTACTGATATACCCTTGGAGAACTGGCTATAATTTTTATTTCACCTTCATAATCGGGATCAATTACCCCAGGACTTATCATAAGTCCTTTTAGAGTAGAAGAGCTGCGTCCCAATAATAAGCCTACTGTTCCTTTGGGAAGAGGTCCTTTTACCCCTGTGGGTATGATCTGAACTCCCATCTCTGGCCCACACCCTTCTTTCTTTCCTTTTCTGTGTGGCCTTCAGGTGTCCTCGAGGTGCCTGTTGGTACACTTATTCCTTTTTCCCTTGCTAACAGGTGCTGTCCATAAACTCTATGGGGAGGGGTGGTGGCAGAGAGAGAATGATCTCACATCAGCAGCTGGAGGTGAGGAGGGGGCTGACTGATGTGCACAGGTGGTGGTGACAGTGACCCAGGGCTACCCGTGTGTCGGTGTGACAGCGTGATGGGTGGATGCAGTCTGCTGGGCTCCTCTCTGGCTCCTCTAACCACTACTCGTGGTTTAAGGCAGGTAATCACCTAGAGGTGATTAATCCCTGGCTCCAGGACTGAAAATCCAACCCACGGAGGAGGAGCTGTGGAATTAGGAAGAGCTCAAAGGACAAGCAGGAAGTGGGGAGTGAAAAGAAAAAGAGCCAAATATGGGAGAGCAGAGGGTTCAGGTAGATGGAGAGTAGCAGGGCCACTGGTGGTCCCAGGGATCGGAGCCTGAGCAGGTGAAGGGAGCAGGACCCTGAGTGGTGCTCACCTAGGAAGCCCTGTGTCAGCTCTGGGCCACGAGGTGGCATTGCCCTAGGAGCCTAGAGGTGACCACCAGCTCCACCAGGCTGGGAAAAAAACCATTCTGCAGGCCACATGGCTGTAGCAGTGGCCCCTGGAGCCAATGACTTTACCCTTATAACTCCCCACTGCCCTTCTATCCTTTAATATGTAACCATCCCTGGACTCTGGTCAGTCCAGGGAGCATGGTGAGCCCTGGGGCAGGTGACAGCTAGCTCAGTTCTGCTTCAGTAAGGCCTGCTCCAGGTGACCGCTTTCCACTGGCATTCTATCTGTGGCTGTGTACAGGACAGGCCTTGGTCTGGACCCCTCCCCCCCGCTGACCCTGCAATAGTAAATTGTAAAGGGGTGGGTGCCAGGCTGCGGCTGCCACCCCTCTGGGAGCAGCCCAGGATGGGACCTGAGGGCCCAGTCACTTCAGGCTGAGAGCCACATGGACCTCACAGCTGGTTAAATGCAACTTGTGCTGGTGGCTGGTGGCAAGTTCTGAGACAGCAGATGGTTATAGCAAAGCCCTGGGCCCAAGACAGACAGGCAGAAACTGCCTGCACACAGCAGTGCCCATCAGTAGGTAGCTGTTGAAGATTCACTCAGTGTAGGGCACAGAGCAAGGCAGTGGAAAACCTGCAGGTGTGAGGCAGGACCTTGTGCGGCCAGACAGCCCAACGTGGCACCAGGCAGCCTAGGGGGAACAAAGGGAGCGTGAGCTCCTTGATCTCCAGAGATTCACCACCCAGTAGAAGTGGACCTGACCCAGAAACAATTAGAGCTTCAGAGTCTTGGGATGGGGCAGGAGGAGAGCAGGCTGGGTGTGATTTGCTCAGCAGACTCCAAAAGAAGACCTGACAGGACAGGGGTGGAAGCGAGTAAATGTGGCTTACGGAAAAAGGCCGACCCCCACCCCCACCCCCGGGGTTGATGTGGCTTTCATCCCAGTGAGCCAGGCAAGCTAATTCTTCACCCCAACAGCAGCCTGGCTTGCACACAGTGGGAATGCAGGCTGCAAAGGTGCACTCCATGCAGCTCTGCGGCTCCAGACCCCACTGAGTGTGTACAAGTCAATGAGTTCACCCTCCCACCTCCTGAAGCAGGGAGAAAATGGAACTAAGGCAAACCTGAAAGGGATTCAGGGCTGACCAGTAGCATTAGTACTTTTCAAACCCCAATTAGCATAGGTTTGGACCAATAGCAGTGACCCAAGTACTATGTGGGCCCCTAGACTAGTGCACTTAGGCAGAGAAAAGCTGCTGTGGCGTCCTCTCTTGCATCACAAGCGTTCTGGTTCTGTTCTTCAGTAAATTCTTCTATGCCACTCATTCCTCCTGGTCTGTGAATTTCATTCTTTGAACTCACAAGACAAAAGCCCAGAAAGTGGGCCACTGGGGTCTGCCACAACATTGAAGGACATGGTGACCATTAAGAGCTACGCGGCTTCTGGCTGCAGAGACCTGCCGTTTATGAGACCCCACCTGTTAGCACAAGTGGAGGGACTCTGGTCCCACCTACCAGCCACAGTGGGAATATAGTTTCATTTCAAAACTCTGGTTTTAGTATCGAACAAGTTATTTTTTCTCTTTAATCCTCAATTCTCTAATCTGGAAATCTTGTATTTCCAACTCTGATGTGACTGAGTTCATATTACATGAACTAAGACACATGAGGATTTTGGAGAAGGAAATGCCTGTAACCCACGGCAAAGTAGCAACACGGCTCCCGGCAACCAAGCCACACAGCTGGTCCACTGGTCCCTCCTGAGTCGTGGCAGTGGAGTGGTCTAGCGGTAGAGTTGCGGCTAGATGGGTTGGAGTGCAGGCGGCCAGTGTGGAACCTGCCATGCATGCATGGAGGTCCCAAGGCCCTGCAAGCCAAGGCACACTGACCTGCCACCCTTTGGTGACCAAGCCCTGGCATGGTATGGATGCCTATTGCAGAAGTCTGCTGCGGGCAGCACACAGCCTAGAACCTGCAAGCACAGACCATCCGATGACCTCAACTTCCCGAGTACTGACCTTTGGTGAGAAAATAGAAGTTGGGTAGACCTGAGTGCAAGTCAGGATTCCAAGAGTTGACCAATAGGGCTGGTGTGTTTCCAAACCCTTATTAGCATAAATTTGGGCCAATAGCATCTGTCCTTTTCCAAACCCTAATTAGTATAAGTCTGGACTAAATAGTAGGGACCTACATGCTCTACAGACCCCTGGATTAGCACACTGGAGAAAACCTGCTATGGGGGGGGCCTCCTGTGTTGTGGGAGTTGTGCTTCTGTTCCTCAATAATCCCCCTCTTATATTCACACATCCTGGTCTGAGAATTTCATTTTTTGAGTTCACTGAGACAAGAATCCTGAGATTTGGGGTAAGCTGCTGGGGTCTGAGGCAACACTGGAGGGGGTAGCCCACAATTTAGAGCTGCAATACTTATTAGCTGCCGAGACCTGCAGCTTGTGCAGACCCCACCCACCAGCAGAAGCCCTGAATCAAGTTTCATTTCAGAAGTTTGATTTTGGTAGAACATGGGGTGTCCATTTGGGGGGGGGCAGCGCTGGCTGCTTTTCCCTGTGGGTTACACCGTCCCCTTCTCCTCAGTACCAACCCGTAGGGAGATCGTAGCTAGCAGCGCAGGTCTAGTGAGCAGTCATAATTCAATGATTAAGTTGGGGAAAACTCCTTGCCACCACTAAGGAGGTCACCTAGATTGCTCAGAAGGTCCTCAGCGCTGACACCCTCCCCCGATTCTCCCAGTACTTTGGGGCTGAAAGTGGCTTTTAGAGAACTCTGATCTGGGCTGTTTGTCAAATGCCTTCTAACAAAAAGCCTTGCTGTCCAGGTCTGGGATTACAACACCCACTTTATTTTCTTCATTGTCCTGGGACCACTCGGGGACTGCAACGATTTTCTGGCAGTATAACCTTCCCAAGGACCCTCAATGGAGAGGATCCTGACAGTGGGAGACAGTGGGAAGGTCAGGATCTTTTCCTTTCTTCAGTGACAAAAATCTCAATTGCTCATGGCAAAGTGTACCTACATGTCACGGTGATATCGGCTTCCCTTTCCCCAGATTCTAGTAGGAGTGCCTGGAATCCCACGGGGCTGCAGCACAGCAACAGGACTTGGTCAATTTCCAGTGACCCTCAGTTTAGAGTACTGTCTTCTAAAACAGTGTCAGCACATTGCCACTCCCTACACCTAGAGGAGGATGTATTTACTGCCCTGGGAGGCAAACAATAGATCCTCTGCCCCAGAGAGGCACTAGTTTCTTTGCTAAAAGTATTTCCTATACAAAAACACATTGAGAATTGTCCAGGACAAAGCTGTCGATGCTTCTACGCAGAAGGCATGAACACATGCAAGAAAGCCCTAGAGACTTGTCTCCAAACAATACCACCGGCCTTGTTCCTGCACTGTCTTATTATTTGGCAAATTTAGAGCATTTCACATCTGGGAGATCCACAAGAACATAGCCAAATGGGATCCACTAAAACATACCTATACCTACATGTCTTACTCAAAATCCACTCATCTTGGGGCAGGTGCTGTAGCTCAGTGGTAGAGCACTTGCCTAGCATGTGTGAGGCACTGGGTTGGATCCTCAACACCACCTAAAAATAAATAAATAACAGTATTGTGGGCTGGGGTGGTGGCTCAGTGGTAGAGCACTAGCTTAGCATATGCGAGGCCCTGGGTTCCATCCTCAGCACCACATAAAAATAAATAAATATAATAAAGATATTGTGTCCAACTACAACTAAAATATATATTTTAAAAGAGTATTGTGCCCATCAAAACCAAAAACAAAAACAAAAATAACTCATCTCAAATAAAACCAACACTTAACCTCTGGTTTTGTCTCATTTTGTGTAAAAATACAAGAATCTCCCCATCTCCGCTACAGGAAATGCTTGTGCATCTATGTGACATTCACAGGTGTGTCCTTCAAGTCCTCAGAAGCATCAGGGGTGCCTAGACACTGCTGAGAGTTATATGCATGTTGGAGAACTGCAGATTGCTGGGTAACACCCCTCGACAAGGCAGGGTCCATGCTCTTCAGCCTGGAGCCCCTAGATACTTTGCCTTGAAGGGCTGTTTCTGATCCCTTCTTATGCACAGGTTGGGAGCTTTGGAAGAAACTAGAAGGATCAGAATGATGGTTCTGGGTTTCAGTCTCCCAGGTCCTTGGAGCTTCTGCTCACTTTGCCTTGGCTCAGTGGTAGCTCCAGGCCCCAGTGTTCATGGCAAACCCTGTAACTACGCAACTCTCTGATTTTACCCCTGTGCCTCTGAGTTCTTGGATCTGTTCGTGTAGGCTGTAGGTAGATCCACATCTTTCACACAGGTGAAGTATCTATTATCTGAAAAGCCTGAAACTAGAAGTGCTGCAGATCTTGGAGGTTCCTGAATTTGGGGGTCTTTACTGCATGAGCATCTCTAATGACAGAATACAAAATCCAAAATTCTCTGAAATCCACAGCTCTTTGAGGAGTGAGATGGATGCACGGTGCTCTCATTTTGGAGCATTTTAAACAGCAGATTTGGGTTGGTGTGCTTAGCCTCACTCTCTAAACATTTATAAGCTTTATTTTTAGATCCATCCATATCCTTTAGCCTGGTATGACAATGAAATAGATTTGAACTGTACGAGAGCCAATTGCATGCCACATTTCTTTTTTAAAAAATTTCAATCTTAAACAACTATACATGCACAGGAAGTTTTGAAGAATAGACTGGAAACTCGCTTGTGGTAACATATAGACAAGATTCTGAGTATAATAAACCTGTTAGTATCCAAAATAACAAAAAATGTTTCTACCCCAAAGCTGCCATTATCCTTGAGATTCCTATTGAGACAATGACTGAGGATTATTTCCTTTTTTCTTTTTAAATTAGAGCTTTATAGTTGTGCATAGTAGTTGGGTTCATTCTGACAAACATGTATGGAATTCAATTTCAGTTCATGATCCCCCCATTCCCTCCCCTCTCCCTCCCCCTCCCATTCTCCTTCTTCTCGTCTACTAGCCTTCTTTTTGCTTGTCTATAATTTATATTCAATTTATTCTTTCTACCTATGTACAAAGATGAGGTTCCCAACTTATATTTTTTTAAAGAGAGAGAAAGAGAGAGAATTTTTTAATATTTATTTTTTAGTTCTCGGCGGACACAACATCTTTGTTTGTATGTGGTGCTGAGGATCGAACCCTGGCCGCACGCACGCCAGGCGAGCGCACTACTGCTTGAGCCACATCCCCAGCCCAACTTATATTTATATATGCTTTTTTAAAGAATTCATTCTACGTTATCTCCCCTTACACTTTTCTCCACTCTGCCTCTCAATTTCCTTCAGTACTTATCTTCCCTTTGTGTTATCCTATACTTCCCCTCCCTTTCCTTTTTTTTATTCTAGCTTTCCCATATGAGAGAAAACATTCAAACTTTTGAGTGTCTGAGTTTGGTTTATTTCACTTAGCATGAGCTTCTCCATTCCCATCCATCTACTGGCAAATGCCATAATTTCATTCATTTTTATGGCTGAGTAGAACTCCATTGTATTTAAATACCACAATTTTGTAATTCATTCATCTATTGACAGGCATCTGGGTGGATTCCATAATTTAGCTATTGTAAATTGTGCTGTTTTATAAACATTGAGGTGGCTGTGTTGCTGTAGTATGCCGATTTTAGATCTTTTGGGAAAATACCAAGAAGTGGGATAGCTAGTTGGGTCATATGGTTGGGTCATATGGGTCACATGGTGGTTCCATCCCTTTACCAAGGATTATTTTCTAATTGTGGTTTCTAATTGTGTAGCAAAGCTCCTTTATGTGTAAAGAGTTATTCTAAGTCCAATATCAATCACGTGCAAAGGTTAGTGCTGTGATTTCGATGTGCTACTCCAGGGCCCGCCCCATGGCCACATCTGACTGAAGGAAAGCAAGACAGGCTCAGGATTAGGATAGTGACAGAGACTACCTCGCTTTATGCCAGAAACAGGACACAATGATGCTTTAAGGTACTGGACACAAGACAAAATTGGAACTGGAAGTTAAAGACACAACACCATTTACATAAGCAAGTGTGGAATCCTGTCATGGAGACCATCATGTTGACATGTGGAAAGTCAAGGAGGAAGGCGTAGCATTAACAGACTTTCAAACTCAGTTTGAAACCCATTAATAATATAGCTTTTTAATAAATCTAAAATAATAGATCAAATTATTTTATAAACTGAGGAAAACAGACCTTTTGACAGGTCTCCTCATGCTTTGACATCCATCATGGTCCAAAGCCAGAAGGTGGGCATGGGTTTGTATGACTCCAAATCCTGTGATGTGAGCATGGAGCCTCTCCGGATCTCTTGCTCTGTGCCTTGGACAAGGAACAGTCCGCAGCTCTAGGGTTGCCACATTTGACTGCACTCGTAGTTCCGATCTGCACAGGAAGCAAGCAGGTGGTCCATTTGGGGACCATCCCTCATACACAGCCTGCATCCAACATGCACGGGTGTCTGCATAAACCCCTGGGCCTTCGAGGTACAGTATTCCTGGTTTTGTGCACACACTGGACCTGTTCCAGCCACAGGGCACTATTTGGGTCCCCAGAGGGCAGCCCTCACCGCCACCAGGGCAGCTCTCTGAATCTGCCTCTCTAACGTCACAGTGGGTTCGGAGGTCATCTGCTGTAAGAAGCCCATTTCAGCCCCATTTGAGCTAGAGTTCCCTTCTTTGTGTTCCCACCTTGGCCCAGGCGCACCCTCAGCACACCGAGCTCTTGGGGCCTCACTTGTCCTCTGCCAACCTGCAGGAGGTCTGGGATGGCAGATGGGGAACACTGCAGGGTGGAGAAGCCATGGGCCTTGGCACGAGACACCTGCATTTGAGTCCTCTGTCCACGTGGGGACCCTTTGCCAGCCACCAATGCTATCTCTGTGTCATGTCCCTCTCACCCTGTGTTGCTGGGAGTCCTGGGTCACACTCTGAATCATGGCGCCTGATAGAATGCTCAGCATGGAGAATGACCATCCCACATCCAGTTCCACCTATAGATGTCCTGAGCCACAAGATGAAGTCCACATGAGAGTTCCAGGTGTGACTGGATGTCCCTCTCTATCCTGTACAGCTTGGCAGGTCGTCCGGCAACATCTGGACCTGGGCTGTCCAAGGTGGAGGCGTTGGGCCAACTTGACTCCTGGGCACTTGGATGTGAGAGTCAGCACTGAGGGCCCTCTGGGGCACAAGGCACCCCTCAGTCCAAGGTCCTGGAGAAATGGACAAAATAACGAAGCTCACTGATAATAATCCTCAATGTTGAGCACATTCAGTACTTAACAATGTTTCACATTACTAATTTCATATATTTTTATTGTTTTAAAGCATCAGGGTATTGTCTTAGTTTCAAGGTGTGTTACAGTGCAGACCTAAGTGGGTTCAGATTTTCCAAATGCAGCTTTAGAAAAATAACAATATTTTTCTTCGTATGATGCCTTCAGCTTTACAAAGGACTTGCAGCCTAAGAGCTTTGCAATCTACAAAGTGCTGAAATAATTTAAATTATATATGTAATTCTAGTTTGCGGCTTTATATTTCTATGGGATAGCCATATTCTTTGTCCTCAGAAGCTGGAAGCTTGCATCCGTTCATTCACTAGTAATGTGAATTTTATCAATCCATTCAATAAATGTATGTGTTGACACTTGTGATTGACACTCTTTTTGGGAACCACATATAAAAAGTCCAACTAGCTGGGCATGGTGGCACATGCCTGTAATCCCAGCGGCTTGGGAGGCTATGGCAGGAGGATCATGAGTTCAAAGCCAGCCTCAGCAACTTAGCGAGACCCTAAACAACTCAATGAGACCTTGTCTCTAGGTAAAATACAAAATAGGGCTGGGGATGTGGCTCAGTGGTCAAGTGCCCACTATTTCTGGGAAAGTCATACAAGAATAAGTAGATACATCAAGAAGTCAGAAGATAATGAAAGATGAGAATCTAATTACAAAGCATGTGGGTTTAGACTAATAGTCAAAAGCTCTACAGATATTCTGAAAAGGGAGAGAAGATCATGCCAGACTTGGGGAAAGAGGCCCCACTGGTTCCATGACCTCATCTCCCCAGGCCTCTGCTCTCTCATCTCAGGAAACCAGATCATCTCTAAAGACCCTTTCGAATCCAAATTCACAGTTCTGCAAAATAAATGACTAAATGAGGATCTTTCATCTCTTTATTGTAATTTTTTAAATTCTTAGGTAAATTTTGTAGAAAAAGTGAAAATTACATATGTGCAAGAAAATGAGAACCACCAGTCCCCCCACCTGAGACAGCCATTGCGAATGTCCTAATGCATTTTCTCCAGATTTGTATATACATATGTGTAGTAGGTAAGGTTGGGCAATTCTACTGCCTTTTTTGTCAGCCAACAAAATATTGCGAGGGCATTTTCTTGTCTTAGTTTTGTCTCTGTGTCATGGATTATAGTCTAAATGAAAGCACAAGGGTGTCATTTGAGTTGCAGAGTGTGTTAAAGTGCAGCGTGAGTGTGTTCAGGTGGGAAGAGATGAAGGACATTTAGAAAAATAACACTATTTTTCTTTGTACAATTCCTTTAACTTTACAAACAACTTTGCTTAACAGCCTTATAACCTGCAAAGTGTTTTTACATCTTCTTTTACAGCTGCTCAAGTAGCACAGTACCGAGCACCAGGGCTACATCAACAGCCTCATTAATTAAGCAAATACTCATCATCCCAAGTATTCCCCTAAATCTGGGATTAGGTCAGCCTCATCCTCATTTTTACAGATTTTTACATTAGGTCACCCCTAATGACCTAATGCAGGATTTACAGTTTCCCAGCAACTCGCTAAGCAGGGTGGACAGCATCATCCCCTTGCAGAGATGTGGGAACAGAGGATGAAGCAGGACGAGCTTGACTTCAAGCCCAAACCCCACACCTGCCACTGCTTCCCACATGCGAGGATGCCCTGGCCCCTCTACTGCAGCAGTAGGTACGGAGGCGGAACAGCTTCACCGGGGCCACACGTCGTTTCCCATTCAGTCCTGGGGTGGTGTGGGAGCCCTCTTTGTCTCACTGGGACTGATCTGACACCCTGGGGCAAGGTCCCTGAGCATGGGGGTGTGCACAGGCAGCACAGGGTGCACCCCGCGTGGACCAGCCTTCTCTCCCTGCTCTTGGGCTCTGGGGGCACCAAGGTGCGGAGGCTGGCAGTGCTGGGCTCTGAGGCCCGATGGCCCAGGGTTGCTCTGCAGGTTCTTCAGTGTCCGCTTTCCTGCCTGTCAACCCTCATCCGCTGGACCAAAGCGAGGGCCTGGGGCCAGCCCTGTCCCTCCACCGACTGCCACAGGAGCTCTTGCCCTACAGACTGTGAAGGCCAACCTTGTCTCCTTCCGTTTCCCAGGGTCAGCACCCCGCTATTTCTGGGAAAGTCTGAGCTCTTGCCTCCGTGGGGTGGTGGGCGGGATGGAGGTGGCAGGTGGGAGCGGTCTGAAGCTGGGCACTGCAGGGTCGTTCCTCAAAACTGAATTGGCCCCCAAATCCATGACCTGCTTGGAAACCTGGGGATCTGGCTGCTGGTTATGCTTCCCAGGGCTACACCTCTTGGGGCTGTTTTCCCCTTAAGCAGCCTTGCTGAGCTGCTCCGCGGTGGCTTCAGCGCGTCGGTCCCTACAGGTGCAGAAAGGGCGCCTTCTGGAGGGCGGGGCAGAGACCCCGAAACCAGGGAGCGCGGGGGCCCGGGAGGAAAGCCGGCCTGCGGCGCCATCTGCTGGCATCTCCTGTTATTGCACGACGTGGGTGAATTTGATAAACCGAAAACAGAAACTTTATATTCTGTTCTGTGACACAAAAAGTCGGTTTTGAAAATCTCTTACTAGAGAAAATATGGAAAACAAACTCCTAATGAAACATTACTTAATTACTAACTTCTTCTCCACTAAATCATTTATTTAACATGCTGTATTTGCTTTCTGTCCTAACCCACCCTCCCTCACAAACACAAGCAGTCTCCATTTACTATGGCTTGACTCACAGTGTTTCGATTTTATAATGATGTGATAGGTACACACATTCAGGATGAGCCACGTTTCAGGTTTTGAATTTGGATCTTTTCCTGGGCTAGCAATACACAGCAGGATGCTCTCTCCATGCTGGGCAGTGGCAGCTCGGGTACAACCTGAGATCACAAGGGGAAACTACAGGGGCTCTAGAGTGCCCTGTGCCACCAAGGGAGGTGTTCTGAGGGTTAAATGTGCTATGTGTATTTTTCACCCCACCTAAGCATTTGCAAAAGCTGCTTTGACATAGTCTGTTAAAGCCATGCCCTGTGCATAGTAACCATGACGTTGACACCTAGGTGATATTTTATATCCTAAACACGAGACTACCAAAATGACATCAAACTGTTGGCACCCCATCCTGTGGAGTGCTGTCTGGCCTGTCATCTCTTCTCACAGGTGGGACAAGGAGCCTCAGTACACCTCAGCTTACCTTGCCTTCACAGAGAAGTCGGGCGAGGTCTGGGGTGTGCTCCTCAGCTGAAGTTACCACCTAATAAATAACAATTGTGATATTTTAAAAATATTCATTCCTTAGTTGTAGTTGGGCACAATATCTTTATTTTATTTATTTTTATGTGGTGCTAAGGATCGAACCCAGGGCCCTGCTGAACCACAACTCCAGCCCCATGATTGTGATTTCTGAGCCCAGGACGGACACCAGAATTCCAGGGTTTTCCTCTGTACCAAATGGGAATTAAACTGGTACCAGTGGTTCGACTTTGAATCCATATAAAAAAGCAAGTGCACTTACACATATGATGTAAGAACAGTCATCGTCTTAAACTGTTCTTATTAATACAGCACCTTGGAAGCATGTAAAATTCTCCCTACTTTTAGGAATTTTTTAATTATTTAAATACACATGTGATTAATAACCTTAAGAATCCATTTCAGCAGCTGACCACAGGATAATGAGAACTTTTTCTGGCACAGAAGACACTGGACTTCTTTTTGCAGCAGCATTACTTGGTCTTGGTGTCACTCAGTGCTCCTCAGAAGCTCTCATGGATGCCATCTCACAAAGCCCTGTGATGTCCTGGAAGGCGCTTCTCCTGGTGCTACAGAGACTGAGGTTCAGAGGCAGTGGAGTCTTTCCTGGTTCCAGGGGAGGGAGAGCCCCCATCCCAGGGCCCCTGAGCAGGAGCTCCACAGAGCTGGGAGTAGAACTGATGGACACTGACGGACTACTAGGGCTGGGTGTTGGGTGGGCTTGCACCTTTGTTGGACATTTACTGAGCATCTACTATGTGCTAACCATGAGCCAGGGTAGATCCTGTCTTCAGGACCTGTCAGTGAGATGGGGCAGGTGGACAAATTTAGATAACCACACTCCAAAGCGGGAAAGGGTCACTGTGCGGGAGACCACCAAGGAGCAGTGTCTCCTCCCTAGGCGGGGAGGATGGGTTGCTCCGTGGGATCTCTGAATCTCTGAAGGGGAGAGCTGATGTGACTTGGTAACAGTCACACACTCACACTCACACACTCGCTGCCCTGTGGTTGGGGACAGGGCAAGGGTGCCCTCTCACCTCTTGCATTGAGCCTTGCACTACAGGGTTTATCAAGTAGGGTAAACAAGGAACAAAGTTATCCATGTTGGAAATAAGTAAAATTGTCATTTCCACGTATAATGTAGTTGTCTATGTAGGGAACCCTAAGAAATCCGCAAATGGTCTATTAGAGTTAGTAAGTGTGTGTCATCAATGCTGTAAGATAAAAGGCCATATAAAAAAACTCATTTCACATTCCAGCAACAAAAAATTGAAAAGAAACATAATTTTCACATCAAAGATATAAAACATATGGGGATTGACTTAACAGAATGTGTATAGAACCCTACACTCAAAGCTTTGAAACAGTACTGACGGAAATTAAGAAAGACCAAAGTAGGTAGAGATACTATGTTCATGGATTGGAAGATTCCACAGTGTCAAGGTGTTAATTCTTTCTAAACTGATGCATAAATTCAAAGCCATCCATGAAAGTCTAGGCTTCTAAAAGTACAGTTGGACAAGCCAATTCTAAAATTATGGAAATTCAAATATCTAAAACAGCCAAAACTATCTGGAAAAAGAGACTCTAGTTGGAGGATTTACGATGTTGCATGATTTCAAGGCTTGTTATAAGGATATGATAGCTGTGGCAGGGTGGCATTGGTAGAGCAGGTGCATAGACCAATGGCCCAGAGCAGCAAGTTGAGAAACGCAGACTTGGCCAGTGAGCCCCGGTCAACACCAACACCACAGTGTGAGAAGGACATTCTTTTTAGAAAATCATGCTGAAGCAAGTGGTTGTCTGTAGACAGATATCAGGAATCTCCTGTCTCGCTTCATATCATCAAGATATTTAATGCAAAATGCATCTTAGATCTAAATGTAACAGCTAAAACTAAAACGTATTTAGAACAGACGAAGGTCGGGAAACTGGGGGTGATGGCTGTTCCTGCCCACAGGCCACGTGGTCTCTGCTGCCATCTCTCCGCTCTGCTGAAGCACAAAAGCACTGTGTGCGTGAGAGAATTCAGGCACCAAAGATTACTTACTATAAGATTTCATTGAGCCAGGCAGAAGGTATTGAGAGAAGGCAGGAGGATTATAAGTTCAAGGCCAGTCTGGGCAACCTAGTGAGATCCTGTCTCAAAATAAAAATTAATTTTTAAAAATGACTGGGGATGTAGCTTAATCCTTAGTATGGCAAAAAAAAAAAAAAATCAATGTGAAATTCTAGATACCAAGTTGTAGTGGCAGAAGACAGATGCCCACTTGCCAGAACTGGGGGCAGGGGGAGTTGACTGTAGAGAATACAGGGATGTTTGGAGAGTGATGGAATTTTTCCACATCATGACTGTGGTAGTAGTCACATGACTGCAGGCATTTGCTAAAACTTGCAAAATTATATTCTAAAAGTCAGTGAATGTTATCTAAAATTGCACCTCAATAAAGCTGATTAAGAGAAGAATGACTAAGAAAATCTCCCCAAAAAGCAGAAAAGGGAGGCAGAGCAAGCCCTCCTGGGGGATTGGGGTGTAATTCGGTGTGTGCTTGGCACAGGAAATTAGCTGTCCTCACATCCTCCATCCCCTTCCTTTGGCTGGATCCCAGGATAAAGCTTTTTTTTTTTTTTTTTTTTTTTGAGGCAGGAGGTGGGGGATGGTGGTGCAGGGGACGATCTCAGGGCCCCTCAACCACTGAGCCCCAATCCCAGCCCTATTTTGTATTTTATTTAGAAACAGGGTTTCTATGAGTTGCTCAGCGCCTTGCTTTTGCTGAGGCTGGCTTTGAACTTGCAATTCTCCTGTCTCAGCTTCCGGAACTGCTGGGATTACAGGCGTGGGCCACCAGCCAGGCAGGATAAAGCTTTGATGCAGACAAGGGGCCCCTGCCAGGGGTGGAATTCTGGGACACAGTCAACTGCCTGCCGGTTCCATGCCTCCCACTGCTTCTAGAGAGAAAGCCACCCTGTCTCATTGGAGCTACTGTAGTCTGGAGTCTGTCGTAGCAGCCAGTCCTACATGGGATGTCACCCAGTGTGTTCATGGATTGGGCAATCAGCGCCCTGGGCTCACTGTGTGCCAGGCACTGTCCTAGGACCTTCACACCAACAGCTCGTTGAACCAACTGCCCCTGGGGGTGAGGACCAGGATTGTGCCCATCTCAGAGAGGAGCACAAGGAGGTCCCTCGGCTGGGAGACAACACTGGCACTCTGACTCGAGTCTGTCCTCACCGTGATGTCCTGGGAACCAGTCCTGGAGGGAAACATCTCAATTGTCTGCGGTACGGTCAGCAGGGAAGGAGGGGGAGATTTTCCTCCACCATCTACGTTTCTGAGTGTTTGATTCCTTCACAAGTCAGGCATATTTTTATAACTTCAGAAAGGGAAGTTTCAAAAAGGTCTAGATGTTTTAGTGAAAAATGCATGTCATGGAGATCGCGACAGTAGCTTAAAATGTGATTTATAAAAGGGAAGAATCTACTCCTGAGGTCTAACTGCTTGCAGAAGGGCTGGTGTGAGGTGAGCCAGGGACAGAGGGCCCATTAAGGGGACAGAGCAACGGGCCGATTCCAATGGAGCAGGGAGTGGGACTCCCAGGGCCTCACAGGCAGACGCTGGCCAGCCTCGAGGCTTCCTGGCTCCGGGCTGCAAGCCTCACTGCCCCGCACAGTTGTGCCAACACGTATCCTCACCCCAAGCCCAGAAAGTAGGAACGGGCTCAAGGGGTGTCGAGTGGCCTCCGGGGTTTGTGAGCCTCCGGGCTGTGATGGCGCTGGGCCTCCGCAGCAGGTCCAAGAAGCCAGGTCAGAGCTGCGCGGATGCAAGGTCTGTGCGCGGTTCTGAAAGCGCCCAGATCTAGGAAAATCTCGTGCCTCACAGAACTGTGGGGAGCGGCTCCGGCAAAGGGCCTGTCGCCTGTGTAGACGTCCAAAATGACCATGGAACCTGTCTTACATTAAAAGAGTTCACCCCCCATGCAAAATGTTCCTTTTTAAAAATGATAATAATGGTTATAACTGCTTTTTTTATTCACTTGTTTTTTTTTTTAAAGCAATATAAATAATCAGCTGTGCTTTCCCATCATTATTTTTGGTGAAATAACGTTTTCTGGACAAACGAAGACTGCATTTTGTAGGCAGGGATTTTAAACCCGTATCTGTAGATTCTCAGCACTTTCTGGGGCAGGGAGACCCACGCAGCACTTGGTATCCAGCCCAGGGGGGTTGTTTGGAAAGTAGGCCGCTCCTGATTTTCACAAAGGGAGCTTCCCCTAAACAGGAAAATCAGTTTCTGCTGATATCAGTTGCTTTAGGCAAGCATTTCATGAGCGCCTACTATGTGCTCATTGCTTTTTCAGGACCCAAGTGAACAAGGACCTCAGGGCCTAGTGAGGAGGAGGACACTGTTTTTTCAACACAATATGAAAGGATACCTTTGGCCATGGGCTGAGCGTGTTCCCCAGGGTTCCCATTTTGGAACTCACACCAGGGGAAGCAATGTTGGGAGGTGGGCCTAACAAAAGGGCTGGGGTCCCCGGGCTCCCCGGGAGTGGATGGAAGCCACCAACCATCACAAGGACTTGTGGAGTGGATTCACTCTTCTTCCACGCAATGACAGAGCTTTCCTCCTCACTTTTCCTTGCACCTTCTGACATTTGGAGACCCAGTAAGAAGGTCCACAGAGGAGGCCAGCTCCTTGACTTTGGACTTCCAGCCTCCAGAGACAAATTTCTGTTCTGTGTAAATCACCAGACCTCGGGTGTGCTGTTACAGTAGCACAGAATGGAATCAGAGCAGGGTCAGGTCTATCTTTCTGGGGACAGGGCAAGGACACAGCAAAGCCGAAGTAAGCCGGGCTTGAGAGATGAGCTGAGGCTGGGAGGAGGGGGTGGGTACTGGGGACAAGGGACAGGCCACGGTGGGAGGCACAAGACAGCACAGGACTGGGGACAGGGCAGGTGGTGCAGGATGGCTGGAGCCAGAGGTGCCAGCTGGAAGTGAGGGGCAGTTGGTGTCTCCTCTGGGCTCATCGTGAGCACAGTGCCAGCGACATGGTCTGTAACGAAGCTTCCATTTTATTAAAATTCATATGTCATGATTATCTATCATGTAATCATTATCTGTATAAAATCACATATTGCAGGTACAGTTATTCTACATGCAGGTGCAGTTTGTAGAAAGTGAATTTTTCATGGACTTAACAGTAACCAATTAAAAGCCTTCTCTTTTATTCTTACCCCCTGTCCTCCTTCCATCCTAGCATTGAAATGTCCTGTCACCGGTGACATCCTATCACATGGTGACAATAGAAAGTTGGCAATTCTAGGTTGGTTCCTTCATTTTTTGCTTAAATTTTCATAGAGCTAGAGATTCAGAATCCTGGGTACACCAAAATCGATCCCTGGGGACCATCGAGGGGTGGGCGGATGGGACGTTCATCCCTGACTTCCCTGAAGGGGGTACGGGGATGAGTGGGGACAGGTGGCCCCAGACAACAGAGGACCATGGGTCAGCAGGGGTCTGAGCCCCAGTGCTTTGGCTCACAGTTCAGTGCAGAAGGCTCTCTGAGGCCTGGACCCAGCCTCGCCTGCCCGACACAGAGGAGCCACCTGCATCCTCTTCTCTGGGGCACACTGAAGGGGGAGGGTCTTTCCTTTCCCAGGAAGTCGTTGATTTCCCCTTCTCTGGTAAAGATCCTGCAAAACAACCACCCACGGCATCAAACTCTTTCCCATGTGGTTCTTCAAAGCCAGAACCTTTCATCTCTAATAGGAAGTCCTTCGTTTCCCCCCTTATTTCAATCTGAGAAGTTGTTGGAATGCTCTGAGGCCCCGCTAACTAACTTGGTTCCCTCCTCTGGCTCTTCCCCACAGGCAGGAGCAGTGCACAGCCTGGGACAAGCCATGGTCCCAGAGGATCAGGCAGAATGATTCTGGC
Organism: Urocitellus parryii; assembly: GCF_045843805.1. Taxonomy (NCBI): domain Eukaryota; kingdom Metazoa; phylum Chordata; class Mammalia; order Rodentia; family Sciuridae; genus Urocitellus; species Urocitellus parryii. Next base: position 82,743,394 of record NC_135539.1, read on the forward strand.
CAGAGGCTGTGTCAGATTCTCTCTGGTTCATCAGGGAGGAGCAGGATGCAACCAGGCTCAGGCATGGAAAAGAGTTCTGGGCCCAGGTGGTGCTCTGAAACGTCCTCTTCCAATAGCCACTCCTCCTCACTCTCCAATATCACACATACCTCTCTCTCTCTCTGTCTCTCTCTCTCTGTCTCTCTCTCTCTCTCTCTCTCTCTCTCTCTCTCTCTCTCGCACACACACACACACACACACACACACACATGCACCCCACACATGCATACATTTACATAAACCACACATGGAAACCCACACATGCACACACTACTTATACTATATGCCTTAGTCTGTTTTGTGTTGCTATAACAAAATACCTGAGACTGGGTTATGTAAAAGGAAAAGACATAAGGTCCTTGCTTCACATCTGGATGGCCATCTTAAGTGACAGCTACTATTTTAAGGAAAAAGTTTTGCTTTTTTCGACTTTTCCCAAGAGCCTTTCTGAGAAAGGCTCACCACTCCCTCATACTAACCCCTCACCCTGCATAAGACCTGTCCATCTCTAATTCCTGAGCCTCCCCCATAAAAGTCCCAGAACTCAAGCCTGTTTTGATCTCTTGCCTATAGAGAGATGGCCTTTATTTTTCAGCTCTGACAAATAAACTCTCATGTGTATCTCTGCCTGGTCTTGGTCTTTCATTTTTCCCTTACCTGTTTCTCATTCCTTGATTTCCCTTCAAAAGAGGTTTAACTTGACTCAGTTTTGAAAGTGAGAAGTTCAAGCTCATTTGGCCACACCTGGAAAGAGCATCACGCTGCATAGTGACAGATGGCATCACAGGTGCTCGTGATCCCAGCACCTCGGGAGGCTGTCTCAGAATAAAAGTAAAATAAGGGCTGGGGCTGTAGCTCAGTGGTAAAGCGCTTGCCTTGCACGTGCCAGGCCCTAGGTTCCATCCGCAGAACAAGAAAAACAAACACACAAATTAATCATTTAAAATTACAATTTAAAAAAATCCCGAAGCCACATAACTGGCAGGGCTTCTACCTGGAGCCTGCATGGACGGCCGGCAGATGTCATGCGGCTTCTGCTTCCACAGCCTCCTGTTCATGTGTTTCTCCTTAAAAATGATTTGCCTGTTTCTTGTGAGTCACAAGCTATTTCAAAATAAAATGTATTTTTAAAATAGGATGTCAACCTCTTTCTAGACAGAGGACATAGAGATCATGTACAGTCAAGCACCTATTAATGTGGTGCTGTGTGGCCTCCAGTCTTGTCCCTGGTGCGAATGTCCCACCGTATCAGAAACATCATGCACAGACCGAGAAAGAGCTGCTTAGAATACCTGGGAAGCTGGAGCATCACACTCATATTAGTTTGCTAAGAATTCTCGAACAAAGTGCCACAAACTGGGCTAAAAACAGGAATTTACGGTCTCCCAGATCCAGAGGCCAATTGTGCATATGGGTTGCGTATTTAGATAATGAGATTGTGTGGCTATTGAACTAGGATCAGTGTGCTGTGGTTGTGAAAAGAAAATCTTTGTTGTCAGGACACCTGTGCTTAACTTGTAGGCAAGAAGGGCCATGCGATGGTTGAGATGGGAAGTGTCCCTTGGGTGTGACAACACAAGAAAGCTTAGAGCTGAAATGATTGGGCTGTGAGACCCTTGACCTGATCAGTACATTAACCCACTGATGGGAATTAGCTGGGTGGGACTGGAGGCAGGTGGGATGTGGCTGGAGGGGGGTGGGTCCTTGGAAGCGTGGCTTTGGGGCTGATAGTTTGTCCTTGTTGAGTGGAGCTTTTTCTCTGCTTTCTGGTACCATGTCCCCAGCTGCTTTCCTCCAACCCACTCTTCCGTCATGATGTTCACCTTCACCTCAGGCCTGAGGAATGGAGGTGGCATCTATGGACGGAGCCTCTGAAACCGTGAGCCCCCAAATAAACGTTTCTCCTCTAATTGTTGCTGTTGGGTCTTTTGGTCACAGCAGTAAAAAAGCTGACTAAAGCAGGTCATATCTGCAAATGACTCTCAAATAATTATGTAAATAACACAATAACATATGATCATGACATTGAAAGAGATAAAGCTCATGTGGGAAACAGCTGGTACATTTGATTATATTTTCTACCAAATTCTCTCAAGGTTTGTTAAAAGAACTTTAAAAATAACCACTAACAACCAAAAAGGCATCAACCTGATTCAAAATGGGCAAAAACTTACGTGGACATTTCTCCATCACTAATCACCAGGAAAATGCAAATCAAAACCATAGTAAGATGCCCCCTCCTCACCCATTAGGAGGCTATTATTTAAAGAAAACACAAAACAGAAGAAAGTGTTGTTCAGGACGTGGGGAAGTCAGACCCCCCTGCAATGGTGGGAAGGTGAAGGGGTGCAGCCTCTGTGGGAACAGCACAGCGGTTCCTCAAGATGCCAAGAATTAAGTCCCCATGTGGGGCAGCGATTCCACTGCTGGATATATGCGCCCCAAGGGACTGAAGGCAGGGTCTCAAAGAGATATCTGTACTTGTGTGTTCGTGGCAGCATTATTCACAACAGCTGAACACAGAGGCAACCCTGTGTCTGTCCACAGATGAATGGAAAAACAAGATGTGGCAGATCCAAACAATGGACATCAGCCTTAAAAGGAAGGAAATTCTGACGCAGGCCAGGCATGAATGAATCTCCAGGCAGTACGCTGTGTGGGATCAGCCTGTCACAGAGGGACAGATACTGTGTGATCTCACCAACGGGAGTTTCCTGGAATAGTCAGATTCATAGAGACAGGAAGTAGTCGGTGGCTGCCTGGCGAGGGAAGGAGAAGTGGGGATTGTTGTTCAATGGGTAGAGCTCGGTTTTGTAAGACAGAAAGAGTCATCGAGATGCACGGTGGTGACGGTCACACAGCAATATGAACACACGTCATACGATGGAACTCTACACTTAAAACGTTTCTGAAGATAAATATGCATGTGTATTTTACCAGAATTAAGAAAAAATTTTAAGAACCAAAGTGGGGGGGGGGGGCTGGGGTTGTGGCTCAGTGGCAGAGCGCTCGCCTAGCATGCATGAGGCACTGGGTTCCATCCTCAGTACCACATAAAAGTAAAAGGAAAATAAATATTAAAAAAAAAAAGTACCAAAGTGGGCAGGTGTGTGTGTGTGGGGGGGGGACAGCTGGCATCCATTGCAATAATTCTGGCAAGAATCATCAATGGGGTTAAAATTAGAGGGTAAAAGTTGAGTGAAGAACAAGGTACTTACATAGCCTCAAATTATCTCCACAATAGACTCATTAATTATAAAACAAAACACAGAAAGTTTTGTTTGTAGTAGGGAAGTCTAGGCAAGGTAAATGTACCAGTTGACCAAGGTTAACAAGACTGGCATTAGGAGAAAGTGACACTAGGTGTCCCTTGCCACGCTGCCCTGAAGACACAAATCATCTCTGTGAAGTTCATGCAAGACCCTGATCTAGTTACGAAGCAAACTTTGACAAACTGAGAGACAGCTGACGAAACAACTGGCCTGTCCTCTTAAGATATACCAAGGTCACGAGAGGTAGAGTGACTGAGGGACTCTTTCAAATCAAAGAAGACTAGAAACAGGCGACAACAAAATGCAGTTTATAATTCGATACTTTCTTTTGCAGACGTTATCTAGATATTTGGGGATCTCTGAATAATATCTATAAGTCAGTAGCTTTTCATCACTGTGATAAAACACCTGAGATAAACAGCTTAAAAGGGGGAAAGATTTATTTGGGCTCAGAGGTCTGAGCCTCAGGCAAGGTAGGACGTCATGGTGGGAAGAGCTCCTGTTAGAGGAGGCTGCTCATCTCAGGAAGCAGAGAGAGAAAGGAGGGGCTAGGGACAAGCCAGAAACCCTCAAAGGCAAGCCCTTCATGACTTCCTCCAGCCAAGCCCCACCTCCTGCAGGACCCTCCCCTCAGGGTTATCAGCTGAGACGAAGCCTCAGCACATGGCTTTTGGGAGAATGAAGATCCAAACCTTAACACTTAGATCTGAGTGTGAAATCAATGCTATTTCCTTATTCAGGTAATTACAGTGGCTATGTCAGAGAATGTGTTTAAGACGCATACACTAAAGTGTTCAGATGTAAAGGGAACATCATATTTGCAACTTACCCTCCAATGGTTCAGTTAAAAATATGCACATATGCATACATCTGTGCATGAGTGTGCACTTGCATGCACAGAAATACAGCAACTACAAGTTGCTCACAAGTCGGGGGAAACCTAGGGAAAGGTATATAGGAATTTTTTTGTTGTATTATTTCTTGAAACTTTTAGGTAAGTCTGAAAGTTACACAAGATGAAATTAAAAATTAAAATGACAACAAAAAGCAAGTGGAGCCAGGGAGGCCTGATGATGATCTAGGAAGAGGCCCAGAGGCAAGCAGGGTGCCGGGCCTGAGATTAGACTCTGTCCTGAGAAGCCTGGCATCTTCCCCCTCGGCTGCAGAGCAGGCACCACTGTGACTCCCTAAAACCTTTATCCAAATTGCCTTTAGAAGTAAATGGGTGGAGCACCACTGCTTGATCCCACCCTTTATCTTTCATTCAGGTCCTGTTTATCTGAGGTCAAACCTGAGATTAGGTTGTTGAAGGTATTCACAGGTGAGTCCCTCAGAATTGAGACAGTCACACATTTAACTCCATGTGACGTGTGGAAGGCGAAGGATTTTTCCATGGCCACGTGTGGTCAGTGGCCACACCTCACGGCAGAGTGAAGTTGGAAGGGAAGCCTCCTTTCATGAGATAGCTGTGTTTTCTCACTCAACTGGGCGGACGTCTGTCTGAATAACCAGGTGGGCAAGTTACTGTGGCTTCTCACAGACACGGCCTGAGACCGGCTTCATAAATTTCATCTTCCTGCTTCATCAGGATAACAGAAGCCAAAGAAAGAGTACAAGTCTCAAAAGAGCAGGGTTTCACTTTAATTTTTTTTTTTTTTTTTTTTTTTAATGCTGGGCATGGAACCCCAGGCCTCACTCCTGCCAGGCAAGTGCTCTACCCAGTCCACTTTTTAAAAAATCTGATGTATCCTGGAATTATGGGTGCCATTGCTACTGCAGATACTGAAGGATTCTTAAAGGTATTACTGAGATCTTAAACGGTTCACCTTGATTCTTGTGCATGCGGCATCAGGTGAGGCTCTGTGAACTGAGTGCATGCTCCTTCCTCATGGAGCTTATATCTGAGGAAACACATGAGGGACCAGAGGAGACAGCACCACTGCATGCACTTGGGAAACCGTCCAGCACAATATGAAATGAAGTATTCCGTGGTGGAGTTTGTGATCACCGAAATGCATCTGGAACTATAAATCATAACGGAGTGAGAGGGACTCAGACCACAGTGTCCTACTAGGACACACAGCACTAACATCACGTCCCACAGGACTGGGCATTGGGAAGGGAGTGCAGGGCTATAAATAGGAAATGACAGTGAGTTTATAATATACACTAGCTCGCGCAGGCCAGATGGTGCTGATGGAATAAGGGAAAACGGGCAAACATAAATAGAGCGTGCGCATTGTGTACACACAGTGTAGCAAGGTTTCCTGTGGGTGGAGATGGAAGCAGAAACCCTGCCTGCTGTACAAAGGCAGGATGGTGTGGTAGAAAGTACATCAGCTTTGGTGGGGGACTCAAATCCTCTGCTCTCTGCTCTGAATGAACTGTGCTTCCGAGTGTGGGGTTTGTGCAACTTTTGTTAGGACCAGATGCACTGCTGCATAAAGTATCTAGCAGAAGCAAGCGTCCCACGAGCAGCAGCTGGTCTATCAAGGCATCCCATGGTTAAGGTCTTGTCTGTTTTCCCCCAAAACTGCAGGCTTACAAAAGGGTTGTGCCTTAATGGTCCTGGTATTGAAAATTCCTAGTAGTGTCTGACTCATGGTTCATTCTCAGGAGATGTTGAAGCAATCAGAATCATGAAAACAGTCCCCTGAGATCATAATGGTGGCTTAGTATAACTGCCTGTGTTCTTTGAACTCTGGCGGGGACCTTTCACAGATCACCTTATATTGTGTTCCTAACTCTTTGATTGTAAGTGTGAATATCCCACACAAACGGTGAGGGTATGGGCGTTCTGAAACTTGCCCACATTTACACAGTTGGTAGTGGGGGCGCCGGCCTCCGCCAGCCAGACTGGGGGCTGTGCTGAACCAGACGTCCAGAGCTGCTCTCCTCTTGCGTTTGCTGGGGAATCCCGTGGGCCAATAGGAATTCCCGAAGCTGTATGAGTACCAAAAAGGGAGAGAGTCTGTGAAAGGGTAGGAGCATTCCAGGCGCAGAGAAGGCGCCAGGGACAGCTCTGATGTGTGACCCAGAGTAGGGTGGGTGGGGATTGGAGACTCTGCATAGGCAGGAAGAGGCCACTGAGCTCTGGCTCTCCTCATCATGGGCCCAGGCAGCAGTGGGCCGGAGCCATGTGCAGGTGGACAGAGAGGAGAAGGGCCTTCTTATGGGATCTCAGTGGTTAGAACCTGGTGCTGCTGGAGCCCAGCAGCCCAGAGATAGAGGGTAAAGCAGCAGTCTATGGATGGCTAGGAGTTGAGCCAGGAAGTGCTTCTGGAAGAAGGATCAATCTGTGGTGCAGGATTTAACAGACAGCTTTAGTTGCTTTCTTTAACACAGGAAGAAATGCAGCAATGCAGGGTCTACTTAATGTAGGGGTCCCCAGGGACACAGTAGAAGCCCGTGGGTTTGATCCTCAGCACTGCAATAAATAAATAAGTAAATGAATATGGAGTCTCTGTAGCTGGAACATCTTGGGTCACCTGCAAGGGCCCAGCTGTGTGATCTTAGAATGATTTAACTCCTCTGGGTCTCTATGTCCCTCTGTAGTACAGGGATGGCTTCTTCCTTGGGTGTGCAAGGTTAATACCTGTAGAACACTGGGTACCTAGGGAGCACTTGACAAATGGGACCTCTGATGGCAAATGAGTTTAAAAGAAAGTGTCACGAGTAGATACAAAACGTTTAGCTCAGCAGCTGTGCTTCATTTGGTTTTTCTTCCTGTTTTCTGCTGCTTCAGGATTCACATCCTCTAAATATTATATAGAATTTGCTGTTTACTGGGAGAGTGATTCCAGATGAGCTTTCAGGACCTTAATTTTAGCTCCTAGCAGGAAATGGAGATGTCCTGTTGACCCATCTGAGTTAACAGGTCTGAAGCCAAACACATCTCCAGCTCCAGCTGTCCCAAATGTCTTCTTTCCTGGTTTCAAAGTCAGCACTGGCTTTCTGACCCACCCTCCAGGCACAAAACTTTGACCCAGTTTTAACCTCATGTCTTTTCAGCTTCAATGTTAAATCTGTCATCAGGTCTTGTTCCTTCTTTCATTGTAACAACCCTTGGGTTCATTTCTTCTAGATCTCTTTCTCACCCTGCACACTCTCTACCTGCCCTCCTAGCCCCCTAAGTTCCCACTGTCTCTACTTTCAGATTAATGATCAACAGCTTGGTTAGGATACCACTTAAATCACTTATCTCACTTTTTCAAGAACTTTCAATAGTTCTTCTTTGAGTCTAAGGGCGAGTTCAAATTCCTAGATGTTACTCAAGACTTGGAGCAGACTCACCCAAATTCTCTGCTGGGGGATGTTCCCTAGCATCCACCTGGCTCACGGGTCCACCTCCCCATTCCTTCCAGAAGGTTCGGTTCGATTCCCACCGCCCCTCACAAAGATTTCCCTGGAATCTTTCCAGTTCTAATGTCTTATCACATGGGGCTCCAGCAGACCTAACCCTGAATTGAGCGACACACTGGTGCGATTATCTTGGAGAGTGGGACCCTATTTCTTGGGAACCCTCCACCTTAGGGAGTTCCAAAATCAGGCACTCAAAAATTGTGTGAATAGATGGATGAGTACAGGAACATGCTCCTGGTCCAGTCCCCTCACCACTGATAGCCAGCGCTACCCAGTCTTCCCTTAGGAGGCATGAGATCGGAACCAGAACCCTCATCAGCAATGGGTACACTCGGTTCCTGGATTCAGAGTGTTTCCAAGTCGCCTTCCCTCCAGGGGAGAGCCTGGCAGGGGGGCCACAGTGCGGTGCGGAGTCTCACGCTTTGCTCTCTCTATCTGGACCCCTTCGGTGGGAGCCCACCGTTGGTTGGTTTCAGAACCGCTGGCACCAAGGCCCACGGCGACAGAACGTGGGGGGACCCGAGGCCCCCCCACCCTCCTCCTCGCCCTCTCGGTCGCCGCCTTTGGCCATCGGGCCGCGTCCGCCGCACTGGGTGGACGGGGCGGGGCCCTCCGCATCTCGGCGCGGCTCTCCTCCAGTCTCCCGGGTGGGAAGGTTGGGAGGCGGAGGCGAGGAGGGGCTGCAGAGGGGCGTCCGGTTACGTCTCCGCCTCCCCAGCCTCGGGCCGCAAAGCCGCTTACTGTGCGGGACCGCAGTTGGGGAACATGTTGGCGGCGAGCGGCGGGCGCGAGGCTGCGTGGACGTGGGCGCTGCTGCTGCAGCTGCTGCTGGCGGGGCCCGGGAGCTGCCTGAGCCGCCAGGAGCTCTTCCCCTTCGGTCCCGAACACGGCGACCTGGAGCTGGAGGACGGGGATGACCTCGTCTCCCCGGCCCTGGAGCTGAGCGGGGCACTCCGCTTCTACGACAAGTCGGGCATCACCTCGGTCTACGTGAGTCCACAGGGCAGGAGGGCGCCGGGCTGCGCGGGGTCGGCAGGAAGACCGGGCGCGCCGGGGGCGCCGGCCGAGCCGGACGAACGTGGGCGTCGCAGGCGGGACTCGAGCCACGGGCCGCCGGGGCGCGGCGCTGGGTCTGCGCGCCGAGGGGTCTCGGGCCTGTCCCGGCCCGCCTGGGTCTCCCGCGTCGGGCGATGTCCCCCGAGGAGCACTCGAGTCTGGGCCGCACCGGGCACTGGGTCTGTCCCGTTCCGCGCGCGCCCTGCCCGTACGCCGGGACTCCGCGGCCCCGGGAGTCAGGGCGGAGCTTCCTTCCCGCGGCCGTGGGCTGCGTCTCCTCCCGGAGGTCGTCGGGCGTCTTGCCTTTGTCCCAGGCCTGGCGTGGCAGGACCCGGCTGGGTGGGGCCAGGTGCGGACGCGGAGCCTGGGTAGGAGAGTGGCCAAGTTTGGGTCCAGCCTGCACGCGGGCACAGGGATTCCCAGGGGTGCCAGGCGGGAAAAGAGAGGACCCGGCCGGTGCCGGGACATTTAACCGACAGCCGACTGCATCAGTGTGGACTGTGGCCGACTTGGCAGTGATTCTGCTCTCTACTGGGCGCCATTCAGTGTCCAGAGGTCAGGGCTGGGAACGCAGGGCGCCCGGGTGAGCCAGTTTCCTGTGGCCGACATTGTCACCCCGGGGGGCCCACATGAGGAGCGAGGCCAGACGACCTTTAGCTCTCCACATCCTTCCCTGCACTGGCGGGGCCTGGGGACGTTGTCAACTTGGTCAAACCCTGCGGTGCCGCTGCCTCCCCAGCAGAGCACCATGTGGATTTCATAAAGCAGCGTGCATTCCAGAAGTGGGGAACTACACAAACAGCGCCTGGAGCCTGTCCTGCTGGTGAAGCGGCTGGGCTCGGCCCGCCTGGACAGAGCGCGCTTGGGGCAACACCCTCGTGGGGCTGGTCAGTTGTGCCTGAAACGAATGAGTCCTTAGTCCCTGACACGAAGGGCTCTCAGCTCTGCCGGTTGACTGCCCTGCCCCCCTGGGCAGTCTGGCGGGTCTGTGGACCCCTTTGCAGCATAATGCGTTTGAATGCATGAAGTAAAATCCACGAGATTATACAAGAGATTTCACATGTAGAAATACAGATCAAAATATTAAAAAATGTATGGAGTGGTGTTCTTACTTTTAACCATATTAAATAACAAGGTGGAGCAGTGGATTCAAGGGTGGGCCATGCAGCTATTGAACCTTGAAGATCCTGAGGACTGTAAAAACCTGCAGCAACTATAATTTGATATGGAAATGCCTGTGAATTTTGTTAGGGTCAGAATCACTAAGTGCTACTACTGCTGTGCTTAGTTACCTACATTCATGTTGAAGGAAATACTAAATATTGGTTAGTAGCTACAGAAAATAAACATGAAAATTTCTCATGTAAGAAAGCAGACTCAATGGAACCAGCTAGCAGTAGACTGATCCAGGGTAGCCTTGGTAGGGGTTTGGGATGATTTGCTCTGTTTCATCCACCTCTCATCTTCCACAGCTGTTCTAACACAGTAGCCACTACCCATATGTACTTTTCTAAATGAATGGCCATGAAATAATATGAAAGTTTTGGTCATACTAGCCACATGTCAAGAGCCCAGCACCCTCATTGGCAAATGGCAACTATGTTGTACACTGACATTCTAGAACATTTCTAGCATTGCTAAGAGTTTTGCTGGACAGTGCTGCCTCCCAGGGCCAGTTGAGACTCATCCTTCTTTCATGTCAAAGGCACAGGAGAGATAGTGGAAAGACCTGAGTGCCTTCTCAAATCTCTGCTTGGGCCATGCCTGTTGACATCTCATGGACTACAGCAAGTCAGGTGACTGTACCCAGGGTCAATTGGGAAGCCAGTCACCCTATCCATGGTGGTAACCAGCAGGGAGACAGGGAGGGGGAAGAACTGAGGCCAAGTGATGTAATTTGCTGTGTGGAGAGTCATGGAAGGTGGCTGGAAGTTCCTGGTTGGAAGCTTGTAGCTCTTCTGTTTTGCATGTCTGTCTGGCAGTGATTTGCAAGATGGCCTGGACAAGCAGGTAAGGGAGTGTTTGGAAGCAGAAACCAGTGTTGTAAGCTGCTGTTTTATCCTGGCCCATGGGCAAGAGGCCTGTAGAAGGGGGAAAAGGAAGGAGAGGGTGAATCTGAGAGGTGATCTGTCAGGTCACCTAAGGGACATGAAGAAGGCAGACAGTGATGGGGTGGCTGGTTAGAAGGGCTGACTCAAGTGAGAAGTCATTAGCCCAAGTTTGACAGTGGCTTTGGAGACTAGAAAGGGGACCAGAACTTGGAGATGCCCTGGAGCTAGCAGACTCTCAAGCAAGCAGTTGGACTAGGGAGGAAGTGGAAGCCTGCAAACAGTGGTTTGCAAAGGGGAATAGGATAGGAAGAAAAACTGATTTTGGAGCCCTGGAAAACGATACCTGCTATTAATGATGTGCCAAGGCAGCTGTTCTCAGTGTGCCACTTAGAAGAAGGTTTGCCCAAAGTTATTCAGTGACTATGGTTGAATGGCAGAATCCAAAACAGAGTTTTCATCTCTAGGGTCCCTGGGTGCTCTGAGACTTTTACAAGGAATTTATAAGTTTGAAACTCTTTTCCTAAACATGCTAAGGTGATACTTGCTTTTGATACTCTCATGGTCTCACACATGTAGAGTGGAGCTCACCAGAGGCTACATGATGCATGCATGATATCACCAAAGATCAAATGAGGAAGCAGATGTGAGACTCCAGCTGCCTTCCAATGAGCCAGACATCAGGCTAATTTTTAAAAAAGTAAAATGATAAGTCTTCTCTTCCTAGGTACTTTTGGCTTGGAAAATGTAATTATTTTCATTTAAAATGTCATTTATCATGTCATGAGCTCATTACTTAAATGTTAACAACATTTAAATATTTCTCAGCTTTAATTTCTCATAGGATAAATATTGATTATAATAATTTATATAAAACAAATCTTTGGAACTCTTCAAACACATTAGGAGTGTAAAGGGTCCTGAGACCCAGTATCTGCTGGAGTGCTGTTGGTCTGGTGGGATCCGGACATCATATAGGTATATGATGTCCTCAAAGGCAGGAGGAGAGAATTGCTGGACAGTGCCCCATGGGCAGGCAGGTACCATCTTGGTTTACCAATTTCCTCCTGTGGGTCATATGGGCTCCCTCTGTGAGGAAGCCTCATTCTCCCCATGGAATGACCTCTGAGCTTTGAATGGTAAGTCAGCACAATCTACCAATAAGACCAGCCATTCTCCAGATTTCATTTTGGGTCTCATCACCTACCTCTTTGAGCCACTGGACGTTTCACTTGAGCTCTGCTGCCTTGGCCAATGAACCTTGAACTCCCTTGGAGAGAGTTTTTCAAAATCATAACAAGGTTGAACAGAGCAATGAAAACACGTTCTTCCTTTGATTGGATTTTTATCATGTCAGTTTATTTATGCTAGGCATCTCATGCTGATTTGAAACTTTCATTGGGGGTGTAGATCAATACAATAATTTCTGGAACATAATTTTTATTGCAAAATGTCTTTGATTCATAAAAATTGAGAAGTGAATTAATTGTTATTATTTAATGCATTCAGGGTTTTTTTGTAGATAAAATCCTCATGCCATGGAAAAATAATCAAAGGATATCTTTGGTAGCAAAAAGATCATAGGCCTCTATCCTGACTCATCTCTGTGCCTCTGGTTTCCTTCCCTCTGCTTCCCTTTCTCTTCTCTCACAATCTCTCTTTCTTTTTCTCAAACACACACACACACACACACACACACACACACACACACACACACACTCTGTCCTCTAGATGTTTCAGGTGTAGTGAGGCCACATTTACTGGCAGTCAGGAAGTTTATGGATTGACTGGCCAAACACAGGGCCACCACCTAGGGCTGAGCAGGCTGTTCACTGCACACGAAGGGTTCTGGCCCAGGACACAGTAGGGCTGAACTCCTGCCCAAAACCTGTTCACCCAGCCCTGAGCCTCAGCCTGGAACTGGGGCCACTTGGAAGAAGGGACCCCTGCTCCTGGTCTGCCAGAAGTTGCTCAGTGACTATGGTTGAATGGCAGAATCCAAAACAGAGTTTTCATCTCTAGTGGAGGCGAAAATGCAGCTGATTAATTGAGGAGGCCAGCCATTGCAAAGAATATGAGCTGGGGGCGTGCCTTTGACCTGGGACAGACATCAGGGAGCTAAGCCCTGGGGGGTCCAAGGAGGTGCCTTGTAGACTGACCTCTCCCCACCAACTTCCAATTGAAAGAAAATCATTTCCTTTCTCAGCCTCTTGTCAACCTGGTGTTTTTACATATAAAATGAAGGGGTTCCACAAGGTTATCCCCTAAGCATTTCATTTTGAATCTTGAATTCATTTTGATTGGTGACCCCCTGCTGTTTAAATTTTCAGGATGCTGGGTATCCTTATTGCTATTTTGTGAAATGCAGTCCATTGTTAAGATCTGTCATTCATTCAGTCCATAAATACTTAATTTGTCCCCTAGTATGCCAGGCATAGTGCGAAGATTCGGACAGAAATTGAAAGTAGACCATGTGTTTCTATCCTCCCAGAGCCTACAGGATCATGAGGACATTGAGCCAGTGGTGACACAGTGCCCATGTGCCACTGTGCCGGAAGAAGAAACTCAGGGTGTGATGTGCTGGCAGGAAGCCTGGGGAGAGGAGTTGTCCTCTCCAACATGGAAGGGACAAAAGGGTGACAGAGCTTAGCTTGGGGGTGGGAGGGCAGGTGGCAGGAGAGACCCTCACCTTATTCAGTCAGGGATTCAAAAAAGGACCATGCTTACGAGTTGCTGTTTTCCCCTTTTGATTATCTGTTTATTGAGAATCACTGCCTGTCATCCTTGGGCATTTCTGTTAGTGTGTTATTTAGTGTGTTATTTCATTTCTGCATTTCCTATAAATGGGTCATTGAATCATATCTTGAAAATATTCAGTTAGATTTTTTCCTATAAAAACATGTATTATTTCATTTTTGAAATTAATTTTGGAAGTAATAATACATCTAAGGTTTCAAAGAAGCAGTCTAGTAAAAACAGTGGAAAATGGATTTTCCTTCTCACTCACCTTAGAGACATTGTTCATGTTTTTAAAACCTCCTTGCAGAGAGATTCTCAAATGTATCTCTCTTCTCATTTAATACACTCATCTCCCTCTCTGATTTTTAAACAGCAGCTTTATTGAGATATAAGACACATACGATGGAACTCACCTTTAAGTATGCTATAGTGACGTTTAGTACTTTTAGAGAGCTGTACAGCGATCACCACTATCCAGTTCTGAAGTAACATTTATTAGCCCCAAAGCAAACCCGGCATCCGGCAGCCACTTCCCATTTCGACCTCCTCCCGCTCCTGGCAGCCACTACTCTATTTTCTGTCTCTGGATTTGCCTGTTGTGGCTGTTTGATGAAAATGGAATGTGTGATCTTTCACTCTGCAAGTCTTGGAGGTTCACCCCTGTTGTAGCACTACCAGAACCCAATCACTGTCAGAACCCATCACTGTCAGAACCCCATCACTGTCAGAGCCCATCACTGTCAGAGCCCATCACTGTCAGAACCCCATCACTGTCAGAGCCCATCACTGTCAGAACCCATCACTGTCAGAGCCCATCACTGTCAGAGCCCATCACTGTCAGAGCCCATCACTGTCAGAACCCATCACTGTCAGAGCCCATCACTGTCAGAGCCCACCACTGTCAGAGCCCATCACTGTCAGAGCCCATCACTGTCAGAGTCCATCACTGTCAGAGCCCACCACTGTCAGAACCCATCACTGTCAGAACCCATCACTGTCAGAGCCCATCACTGTCAGAACCCATCACTGTCAGAGCCCATCACTGTCAGAGCCCACCACTGTCAGAGCCCACCACTGTCAGAGCCCATCACTGTCAGAGCCCATCACTGTCAGAGCCCATCACTGTCAGAGCCCACCACTGTCAGAACCCATCACTGTCAGAGCCCATCACTGTCAGAGTCCATCACTGTCAGAGCCCATCACTGTCAGAACCCATCACTGTCAGAGCCCATCACTGTCAGAACCCATCACTGTCAGAGCCCATCACTGTCAGAGCCCACCACTGTCAGAGCCCACCACTGTCAGAGCCCATCACTGTCAGAGCCCATCACTGTCAGAGCCCATCACTGTCAGAGCCCATCACTGTCAGAGCCCATCACTGTCAGAACTCCATTCTTTTGTGGCTAGATAATAATCCATTGTTTGGATAACCCACATTTTGTTTATCTTTTCTTAAGTTAATGGACATCCAGTTTCTTTCTCTGTTTTGACCATTTTAAGTATGTGCCATGAATAATCATGTGCAAGCTTTGTATGGATCCCTGCTTTAGGATCTTGAGCACATCCTCGGTGCAGAATTGCTGGGTTATTTCTAACTTTGTCTTACATTCTGAGGAGCTGTCAGACTGTTCTATGGTGACTGCACCGTCCCTCCTGTGTCTGGGGGTTCCACTTGCTCTGCATCCTCGCCAGCACTGTTGGTTCCATGCGTCTGGAGTGGTGTCTCATGATTTTGACTTGCATTTCCCCAGTGGGTCCTGAGACTGAGCATCTTTGCATGTGCTCGTTAGCCACTCGTACGTCATCTTTGGAGAAATAACTCTGAGTCCTTTTAATTGAGTTTTAAATTTTTTAATTTAATTTTTAATTGTCTTTTTATTGATGAATATATTGTATTTTTTTAAACTAAAGTACTTCGTAAATGAAGCTGTGCCTGTCACATTGTGTAAGATCAGGGACTGTTGATGACTGGTTGTTGCTGTGTTTGTCGTGTTAAGATTAATAACAGGCACCAAGGAGATGACGGCCAGGGAGTGTCTGTCAACTATGTTCTGAAGCTTGTGAGCAGAGCCATGGTGGATGTTGGTCTCCAAGCTAGTCCCTGCCCCAATCTTTCTTCCATGTTTTTTTTTTTTCTTTTGTTATTTGCTTGTTTGTTTCCATTGTTCTTTCCGAATTATTAGCTGGCACTTCTGAGGACAAGGCTCTTCCTTGTGATCTGTGGTTTGGGGTTATACTACAGTAGTAAGTAAAGTAGGTCTCCTTCTAGAAAGACAGAAACAGAACACACTGAATCCTTAACTCTCTCCTAGAGTCTCTGAGGTTCAAATGAAGGAATTAGGTATCAGGAGGCTCCTGTTGCCACAGTGCTGATTTCTCAGGAGAACCCTGTTCTCTCCAGAGATGGAGGAATTGGGCAAGGCCCCTCCCTCCCTCCCCACCCTCCGAGGTGACTTGGAGTACTCAAGGGCATCATTATCTCTTCTCTGATAGGCACAGCTGTAGCTAAAATGAAAAGACCTTGACCATTTCTAAGTGTGGGAATGTCATCTCTGTAGACATTTCCCTCAGAAGAGATAGGTAGGTAATTCTTCCCAAATCTCTCATTAGACATTAACTGGATCAAGCAGAACGTGATGACTTTCTATTACCCCTGGTTGTCCCTCACCTTTATTTAGTAATACTTTTGTTTCTATTTCTAATCCACGACAGCCATTCTCCGGCTCTTTAGGGTTAATGGACTTGGGCTGCCTTCCTTCCTTTCTTCTTTTCTTTTTGATGGTGCTGGGGATTGAACTTGAGGCCTCAGGCATTCTAGGGACTTGCAGTACCACTCAGCTGTGCCAGCCCTCTTTTAAGTTTGTTTTGAGACAGTGTCTCACTCAAGTTGCCCAGACTGGCCTGGAACTTGGGCTCCTCCTGCCTCAGCCTCCTGAGCAGCTGGGATACAGCTGGACTTGGAGTTTTGTTCTGTCACTACTAACGTGTGGTCTTTAGGCAAGTGATAGACACAGAAGCTCATTTTTTTTTCCCTCAGACTAAGAAGGAAGAAGCTGTTAATATTGCCCACTTTACTAAATTTAGTGAGAAACTGAGGTAAAAGTGCTTTGTAAACTGTCTGAATTGACAAGGCCCCAGGTCCACGTCTGGGCTGTAGGCCTTAGACTTGGTTGTATCCTGGACTTGTTTTAAAGTTTTTCTTTTCTTAAGCCTGTTAGTTTTCCAATTTTTTTCTGGCTACTGAACCCTAGCCACGAAGCCACCTTGTCCATGGCTTCTGCCCCCATTTCCCCAAACAGAGCAGCTGTGTGTGACTAGAAAGACCCGGGTTATGGATCCCACTTGATGTGGGTCTGGATCCTGGTTTCATCGCTGGGCGGCTGTGTGAACCTTGGAATAAATTAGTCTCTCCATTTCCTTGTCTGTTTCACACACGTGAACAGAGGGATGACAGTGTTGAATTATTAAACTTTTAAAAATGCAAACAGTCACAGCAAAGGACTGCAAACGGCATACACACTCTAAATGTTTGTAGCTTTTCCATTCTTTGTTCTGAATAATTCTACCTTGAGTTCCCCTGCCTATCACCCAGGGAGTTGGCTTTCCCCGAAAATGTCTTTGTCTTCTCAGCGCAGCTATTTGCATTTCTAAAGCCACCCTGTTTGTTTCTCATTTGTGTTACCTCAAGTATTCTCTAACCACACACCCTTTGGAGAAGGCCTTCCCCTCTTTTGCAGGCTGCTTTCTGCCCTGGGGACTGCAGCTCGACTCATGGCTCACGGAAACCAAAATGATGGCTGTTGTTTTCCTTCTAGACTGTGGGATATAGGAACTCTGGTACGATTTCAATTGACTGTCTGCATTTCGACTTTCCCCAGCATCTCCCACTGTCTTAAAGGGGAAAATGTCAGCAACTGCTTTTAATACAGAAGTGCTCTTCCACTTTAAGTTACTTGCTTCTTCTTGTCAGATGGGCTGAAACCATCACAGGTGGGTTTTTTCAGCTGTTAATCTCGAGGTGGGTGACATTTTTCCCCTTGCAGTTTTGTGACATGATTGACACTTTCTGCCCTAGGGCAGCTGATGAAAAGCTATATTGTGTGTTGTGTGCCTTGGGGTGGGTGGGAAGAGGAAAGAGCTTTGGGTCCTGCCGGTGACAGGCAGTGCACATATTTGCACTTTGCTAAGGGAACCTTTCCAGTGCGACTGGAGTTGGTAAGCAAGGCTTCAGGGCAGTATTTACAGTGGTCAACCTGCCAAAGGAGGTAGGTGTTTTCAACAAACAGTTTTTACTCTTTGATGTAAGTAACCAAGGATCTCACCTGGCCGGGATGTTTGTTACTTTAACACTATAACATAATTGCTGTCATGTTTAGCTCTCTCAGTAATTCCTGGAGGCTTCCTAGAGTGTGCTCACTCAGGGTGGGCTCCTGGTGCGATCCCCAGCAGGAAACACCCAGGTATCATTGAGTCAGAGATCCTTTTTTTTTTTTTGGTACCAGGGATTGAACCCAGGAGCACCTAACTACTGAGCCACATCCACAGCCCTTTTTTATATTTTATTTTGAGACAGTCTTGCTAAGTAGCTCAGGGCTTCACGAAGTGGCTGAGGCTGTCTTTGAACCTGCAGTCTTCCTGCCTCACCCTCCCAAGCCACTGGGGTTATGGGCATGCATGTGCTCTAAGGTGCTAAATGCGAAGTTGGAGTGTGGTACCTCTCACTGGGGAAGCTAGGCCACCTAAAGACTTCCCCTGGCACCTGGATTTCTACTCCAGCCTCCTACTTACAGATGTTCACACCAAAACTGAAGTCTGGTTCCATAACGCTAATTGTTTCAGGCAGTGCAGATGGGTGAGCAGAGTACTGTGACTGCTGTGCACTCCCTTGCTTAATAACTGTTCCTTCTGGACCCGGGCACTGCTGGTGCCTGTAACATTTGGTTGACTTTAATTACTAGAGCTACATTTGCCAGCACCTTCTGCTCATTAACCAGCAGGCCCAAAGCCACTAATACTCCTGAACCCCAGGCTGGTGGGGTGCTGGGATGGAGGCGTGGGAGAGGCTGGGAGAGCCCGGGAAGGAATTCAAGGCCCTGACGGAGTCCCACTTACTTATTTTTAGCTTTTGTTGCTTGAGCTTTTGGTGTCATGCCCCCAAGAAAGCATGGCCAAGACCAACGCCAAGAGCCAGTTCCTTGTTTTCTTTGGGGAGTTTTATGGTTTCAGATCCTACATTTGTCTCTAATCCACTTCACGTTAGTTTCTGTGAGCACTGTAAAGCAAGGCTCCAGTTTCATTTTTTTGCACAGATAACCAGTTTTCCTGGCACTGTTTACTGAAGAGATGCCCCATCCCTCTGTCTTCTTGGTGCTCTTGCCACGTGTCAGTTGACCGTACCATGTGGGTTTCTTCCCCAGCTCTCCATGGGGGTGGTCTAGTTTCCTTGTCTGTTCGCCCTGCCGACTAACCTGGTGTGGCCATCGCTTCATGCCGTCCACCCTAGATGTATACAGTTTTTTTTTTTTGTCAGTTAGATACCTCAATAAATCTGGAAAAGCAGAACAGACTCAAAGATGGTGCGCTACAGGCCCTCTGGTGACCACGCACGAGTGTTAGCTTGTCTGCTGAAACCACTGGCCCCTCTGTTAAACTCCAGATGATGATGTTCATTATCTTTTTAAAAACTAAACCTTGGGTGGGGAGGGGGACTGGGGGGCAGGAAAGATGGTGGAATGAGATGGACATCAGGACCCTAGGTACACATGAGACTGCCCATAGGGTGCGACGCCACATTGTGCACTACAGTTGTGTACAGTGGATCAAAATGCATTTTGCTGTCATAAGTACCTAATTAAAATAAAAAAAAATTTCTGTGGCAAATCTTCAATGTATTCAAAAATAGATGGATGCAAGGAACTCCTTTGTACCCATCACTCCGCTTTGACAGCTGTTAATATGTGACAAATCTTGTTTCATTTATAGCCCCAACTGTTCCTAATATTCCCTCCCTTGTCCCAAACTATTATTTTTAAGCAAATCTCAAACATTTTTTTCATTGTAAATATTTCAGAGTGTATCTCAAAAAAGATTCTCTTTAAAAACAAAGCAGAAAAATCAGGATCATGCCTAGAATTAATAATACTTTCTTGACATTATTCAATATCCACATAGTTTCATAAAATGTTTTATTTTGCTTTTCAGTTGAATCAGGGTTTAAATCAGGGCCCAGATGAAGCCCACTGATTGCATTTCGTGGGTATAATCTTTTCTTAGGATTTTAGCAATCAATAAACTCCCCCATTTTCTCTACCTCTCTTTTCCTTGCAATTTTTTAGGGGTGCTGTAGACTGAATCCAGAGGCCCTCTACCATTGAGCTAGACCCCTAGCCCCTTTCATTTTATTTTTGAGACAGGGTCTTGCTAATTTGCTGAGGCTGGCCTTGAACTTACCATCCTCTTGCCTGAGCCTCCTGAGTTGCTGAGGTTACAGAAGTGTGCCATCGCTCCTGGCTTCCTCGCAAATTATTTATTAAAGAAACTTGGCATTTTTTTTTTCCAGCATCCCAACTTCTGGATTTTGCTGATCACATCCCTGTCATATCATTTAACATGTTCTTCTGTTTCCTGGTCTTCCTGTAAACTGAGAGATTTGGTCACATTTGCATTACGGGTTCATGTTCGGGCACTCTCTGCTTTGGCAGCAAGGACTGCAGGTTCACAGAGTTCTGTGGTCCTTCGTGCTCCCTGATGAACTCTCTCTCTCTGCATGGTTTCTACAGCAGCCTAGGTGCACAGGTCCTGTCCTGCCTCCAACCTCTCTGCCTGCATATTGGAGGAAGTCAGGAAGAAATGGAAACATGTATCAGATAGCAAGTAAACTCTGGAGCTGCAGTGGTGACCTGCAGAGAGCTGAACTCACAGTGCCATCGCAGCCAGAGTCTACAGACGGGTGGGAAGGAAACCCATAGGGGATGGAGACAGAAATCTGGGTGAGGGAGTGGGGGAAGGGAGGAGGAAAGGCCGGTGATAGGAGCCTGCTGGGCATAGAGGGGAGCTCTCTGAGGAGGTGCCAGTCAAGTGAAGGAAGGTACTGGTGGCAGCAGATAGTGGAGGTGAGAAAGGGGGAGGAGCAAAGGCCCACCCCGGAGTCCCTGGCATCAGCACTGGGGGAATGTGTTGAGGGCTCTGGCTCTTGGGAGCTCCTCAGGGCTGTGTGGACCCCAAGGGGGTCTCACATCTAATGTACAGAAATGTTGTTCAAGGTTGCTGATGATGTATCTGGAGAGGTATATCTGAAAAGGAAGTTTATGGGAGAGAAGCTTAAGTCTAAGAATCTAAAAAATTTCTGGCTCTTCTGTGTACTACATTAATAATAAAGGCAATGAGTTGAATGCAAGGTCACATTGGTTGAAAGATAATTTTCAGTAATAATACTAATGAGGATTATGCCATCTTTCTCCAAAGCTTTTTCAGTTCTTCATGATACTTGCATTAAAACTTGGTTATTTCTAAGACATTCCTTAAGAAAATAGAAACATTCCTGGACCCAGATTCCAAATAATAAAAGACACTGGGAGTGTTTTCAAAACTGTTGGGTTGATTTAAATTTCACTGAAAACAGCTTTAGACAACAGAGTGGTCTGTATGTGGCCTCTGTGTGGTCACTTCCCACCAGCAGCTGGTGGCTGCCAGCTCGTGGCGGTGGCTGGGAAGGCCAGCTGTTCCCACGCTCCCCTGTGCAGCCAGCTAGGATGTTTGTGCTGGGGGCTGTTGGACCCTGAGAGACTGGTGGCCAGAGGCGCCTTTGCTGACTCCCTTCTGCGGCCTGGCAGTATATTCTAGAAAAGTCCTGCTGGTGCCAGGTGGTGATGGAAAACACTCACCCGAGAAGTTAACAACCTGTGGCATTTGAAGAGTGGGTCATGTCAAGCCCATTGCTGGCTCTCAGAGAACTTGTCTTTCTCCTGCCTGGCCCCAGATTGGCTCCCCATCTTGAACCCTGCTACCAGGTTCTTGGCAGTTCCAGGAGCTTGGTCTTAGGGTCCTCTCTTCTGTTGTCCCTAACCCTTCCCTGGTTATGAGGTGAGAAGTGACGAGAAGGCTCCTCTGTGGTAGAAGGAGGGGAGCAAGCAGAGCATTCTCAAGCCTCTGATGGACTCCCCAGCCACTGAACACTGCTCTTTCAGATTTGGGTGCTTCCAGTCTACAGCCTCTAGAAGAGCAAAATAGGGTCCATTTGCAAAACCTCTCCTATGTGTTTAGAGAATTTTAAAAAGGTTTATATTCTCAAGAAAAGATGGCTGCAGTGGAGTTCCAGCCACCAAGAAGTGGGAGGTGTCTGGCCTTGCTGGCTAGCTGGCTTACAGAAGGCCCTGCCTCCGCCTCACCACCATGGGGCTGGTGCCCCTGGATTTCAGTGGCCCCTTCCCCGTTTTCTGGAGGAGTGTGAGGTTTAGCTGAGTGGGAACAGTGGTGCCTTACAAGGTGACAATGATTTCAAGAAGGCTCTGCATGTGGCGATTAAGATGGCCAACTTTGGAGTCAGGTTCCCTGAATTAGAATCCAGTGTTGCCACCTATTACTTGGTGGCCTTGGACAAATTGATTAATGTACTGAATTTTCTTCACCAGAAAAATATGGATATTAGTAGTACCTGGTCTTCTGGGGTTTTTTGGAGGATTTGATGCTAATAAGATGCTTAGAGCATGGTGAACAGTCTAAACACGTTGGCTGTTCCTCTAACCCGATAACCTAGCGGCAGCAAGGAGTGATACCACAGGCCCCTTTGTCTTGGAATTGCAGGTCCTTGGAAGCAGACATTGGTCCCTTCTCGAACTGTACCCACAGCACTGCACATAGCCCTGATGAGGGATAGTTCCTCCATCTGTGGAATAAATTAATTAAGGCCTGAATGCTTAGCAGTAAACAAAGCACTTTTATTCCCATGTTTTACTGGAGGTCAGGAGGATACATGGGGAAACTGGAGACTCCAAGTCTGAAAGGCTTGCCCATGCTCCGGCGGCTGGCAGACGGCAGAGTCCATCCTTGGGATCTCAGCCCCGCTCCCTCACCAGCGCACCTTGCCTGGAGCAGGAAGGCTGGTTTTGTGATTCTCAGATTCCCTTGGGGTTTGTGTGGAGGAGTGTGGGTCCCCATTACAGCGTTCAGTGAGCAGGGCTCCCTCGGGGAATCGGTCACCTCTGCATCCCCTTGAACCACGCTTGGTTTCCCACAGGTCACCACAAATGGCATCATTGCCACCAGTGAACCACCGGCCGAAGAGTCGCACCCTGGGCTCTTCCCACCCACCTTCGGCGCCATCGCTCCTTTCTTGGCGGACCTGGACACAACCGGTGGCCTGGGGAAGGTCTACTACCGGGAAGATCTGTCCCCCTCCATCCTACAGCTGGCGGCGGAGTGTGTCCAGAGGGGCTTCCCAGAGGTCCCTTTCCAGCCCAGCAGTGTGGTGGTGGTCACGTGGGAATCTGTGGCCCCCTACCAGGGGCCCCACGGGAGCCCTGCCCAGGAAGGCAAGGTAAGCACTGCTGCAGACAGCCTGGCCTTCTGCTTTGTGCCACCCTGATGTGTGAAATGTCTGCATTATTGATCAAGACAGGAAGTGCCAATTAAAATTTAACAGTCGTGTTACTGCAGGTCTGAAACTTCGGAGAGCTTCTCTGCAAGGTTATGTGAATGTGTGTTCAAAGCCAGGCATGGTGGCACACACGTGTAAATATGTAACTCAGGTGGCTGAGGCTTTGCAAGTTTGTTGCCAGCCTGGGCAACTTAGAGAGATTTGTCTCAAAAAATACAAAAGGGTGTAGGTGGGTGGTAAAGTGCCCTGGGCTCACTCCCTGGTATAAAACAAAGTACTGGCAGCAAGATAGCCTAAAATTTATAAATAAGTACATAATGTATCCAGTGACACCTAAATATAAAGAATGCAAAAGAATGCAAATCCCGAGAGGACCCTTACTTAGCAAAAACAGTGCTGCTAAATGGCAGCCCCTGGTGTTCCTGATTCAGATGGCTGATGGTGGAAGGACACTTTCTAATTAAAGAGAGGAATTATGTACATGAAATGGTAGGTTATAGTGGCCTAGTACTCCTGAGGGACGGGGTGGGGGCAGGCTGTAGCAGGGGAGGCAGGAACCATATGTGCCCCTGAGTGTTCAGGACACAGGTCTTCATAAACCAGGTGGGCTCTCTTGGGTGCAATAGTCAGGAAAGGCTTGGAAACCCTGGACTTGCCCTTGAAGGAGAAAGAGTGTTTGAGTAGGTTAAGAAATGACCTACCGTGGCTTTTTGGGGCAGATCTCAACTTGTCCTATGAAAAGTTCCATTATTTAATTTTGATAGGATAACTTGGTAGAGAGAAACTCGGAAAGATCCAAAATCACACTAAAGGAGAGGTGTTGCAGACTGACGGTTCCCAAAGTGTGTGCCATAGAACACCAGCCCTACAAGATAGGCCTTGGGGTAAAGGCCTCCCCTGGCCACTTTAGTTTGGGAAATGCAAAAGTTATAGCTCCCTCTTGGTGATTCACTCTGAAGAGTCCTGTAGTAAAGAAACTTGCTTAAATTGGGTTTAACTGAGCATTCTTCAAACCTTTTGGCCATATCTTCCCCTTACCCCTACCCCCAAATAAGGCACATCACATGGGGTATGACCTGCATTGCCAGCTGTTACCTGTCAGAGTACCATATTGGAGAAGCTCCCAACCCCTTGCACAGAGCCTTTGCACGCCCTTCCCAGCACTGTACCAAGTTACCTGCAATTCCCTGTCATGCCCCTCTCTCTTTGTACAGTGCTTTGCATGTGCTGTCCTTTCTACCAGGGGCATCCTCTCCCTGACCCCTACAGGTGGCACACTGCTCCTACTGGTTTGTTCAGGCCCTTCTGTGAGGCTGTGACCAGCTGTGGCCTCCTCCCCTCCCACTTCCTCCTTTGGCTCCCACAGTGCTTTGCACCTATCACTGCTGGGGAATCTGTTCCCAAGTTTTGCAAGGCTTTGTTCACATGTCAGCTTCTCTGCCTAGACTGTACATGAAGTGTAGGGCCACGTGTTGTTTCCATCATGTGTGCCGAGCTCAGGGCAGTGTGTGGCCTGTGGAAAGGTGTTAATGTGTAAGAACATGTTTTAGCTCGTTTGAGCTCCATGGTACTGATGCACATGCTGAGGTTTAGAGAACTTCAGTATCATGCCCATGACCTCAAGACCAATAAGGAGTACAGCAAAGATTTGGATTGAGGTCTATTTTCTCCCCAAACTCATATTTTTACTACCACATGATGACTATGCTTATTAAATATTTGCTAGCTGATAGATGTGATTGGATATGTTTAATGGCTTTGGAAACAAAAGCCTCTCTATTCTGTGGGTAGAGATTTGCCAAATTGCCATCATATTGAGGTTCCATCTGTATAATTTTTGGCCAATAAGGTAAGAGTTATGTAAAATATATTCATTAATTAATTGGGAAATGTCATGTGTACATAGCTCTGGAGATATTTCAGTGGAGCCATGTTGAGAGAGAAGGTGAGAACAAGAAGGTGAGAACTCTCTCTATAGTGCTCTGTTCAGAGCCAAGAGAGCTGCACATCTGGAGATCTGTAGGTATGTTGCCGCTGGGTAGCTGAATTTTAACTCATCTCCACAGAGAAACACGTTCCAGGCTGTCCTGGCCTCCTCTGACTCCCGCTCCTATGCCATTTTCCTTTATCCGGAAGACGGTCTGCAGTTCTCCACCACATTCTCCAAGAAGGATGAGAACCAAGTGCCCGCTATGGTTGTGTTCAGTCAAGGTTTAGTGGGATTCCTGTGGACAAGTGACGGAGCTTACAACGTGTTTGCTAATGACCGAGAGTCGATTGAAAACTTGGCCAAGTACGCTTTCTTTGCTCTTCAGTGGATTCCTTCCTAATAATATTATTATTTTACCAAGGGAAATGCAATAAGCATTACAGATCATTCCCTAAACATGTTTCTGCAGATTTAAATTTTATATGTAGTTTTTCATATTATGAAATACGATTTTTCTAAAGAGCTTAAGGGAACATTCTCAGAACCAACAGATATGCTATTTTTTAGAAGTCGCCCTTGTTGAGAACAGTTTCCACCATGTCCTGTAGAAGTCATTCACACCTGTCCTCTGCCAGGAACTGAAGGCTGATGAAATCTGAACCCCTCCCTCCCCATGACGGAGAGACACTCCTACAACATTGACTATGCTCAGTGCTCTCAGACCATGGCAGTGTTGACCAGAGAAATTTTTAATTTCTATAAATTAAAAATCTTTCCTCTCTCATTACTCTTTAAAAAACAAAGACTAAGTCCAGCCCCTCCTGATTTCATATTTTTCAACCTAGCCTAAAACCCTCTGTGCTTTACTCTGTGGGCTCCTGGTAGATGCTAACAGCATGTTTTATGATGGTAGGAGGAGCCCAGGTTCTTAGTGCTTGCCTGTTTCTGTGGTATAAATATTCCCTCTGGGGTCAAGTTCAGGCTATTAGTGCCATGTAACTCGGTGCAGAACTGAGAAAAGATGCACCTTATGTACACTCTCACCATAAAGATACCATGGACTCTAACCCAAGAACACGGATACATGTCAAATAAACAGGACATGATGAGTTTTGAGTATTTCTTGCCTTTTAAAACATATACTTTATTAAATTGAAAATTTATATTATTTCATTTTTTTCAATGGCTGTGTTTAATAACTGGCATGGAAAATTTCTAAAAATTTAATAGTTTTCCATCATATAATGTCATCATTTTATGTAATTTTCTGATAGGTCATCTCTGATCATAGATATGAAAGAACAGTAAAGGTGGTGGAGCAAGAAGTAGGACTTAGAGTTATTCAGCTGCCCTGGATAAAATACCTTTGGATCTAGCATCTCATTGGCTTTTCACTACACCCTTTGAACACAAAATGGTAAACTGAGACCTGTACAGAATCCCATAGCTAGGCTAGTTGGGTTTTTAATAAACCAATTCTGTACTGTTTTCACTCACAGGGTGTCTGATACCAAATGTATGTCTGTTTGTTTTTTCCCTCTCACACCAACCAATTCTCCAGTGCTCTGGATGCAGACTGTGCATCCTTAATTTCTATTTCAACTCTGGCACTAACTTCCTACAGTTAAAGTCGTCCCCACAGGTGCAGGGTCCAGCCCCACATACTGCCCCACTTCAGAAGCCAGGCACCAGCCTTGCAGCTCCACCTGCACCTCTCACCTCCCAGCAAGGACTCGGGGCCTCCCGACTCTGTCCTCAGGTTCAGTATTCAATGGAAGAGTTCACAGAGCCCAGAAAATTGCTTTTCCCACTATTATCAGTCTGTTATAAAGGACCCGCTGTAGGGACAACCAATTGAAGAGGACACAGGGCATGGTAGGGGCAGGGTGCTGAGCTCCCAGGCCCTCCCCACCACCTCACCTCCTAGCACCGCCAGTTGTTCACCAACCCAGTTCTCCAAGCCCTCACATGTAGGGTTTCATGGAGGCTTTGTTTTATGGGTATTGGTTATTGACTGAATCCCAGCTGGTCCCTCCAACCTGGAGGTGGAGGTGGAGGTGGGGTGGGTTGGGGTGGGGCTGGGATGGGACAGAACCTTCCCACTCTCTCATTTTGGCTTGGTCTTTCAGGCCACCATCCCCTAATCTGAGGCTATCTGTGAGCCCTCCAGCCACCAGTCAACTCACTAACTTACATAGGACACTTCTTTTCTATCATTTTGGAAATTCTAAGTGTGTTCAGAACTCTTGTGTCAGGAACCAGGGACAGAGACCAATTGTATGTTCTCTGTTACATCACATCATGCCATGGAGAGTGCGTAGTGGAGAAAACAAATGACCACAGACACCTTAGCATAGAAGGTAGGGTAGATAACAAGTGGTCAGTACAGCAGGCAGCTTGTGAATCCTGCTAAAGTCTTTGGACTATCTGGGGATGGTGGAGGCTGAGCCCTTGCTAGTGTTGTGCCCACAGGGGTATAGCCTCCCCAGATTGCCCTGGACCACCTGGGCTCTAGAATAACCAGACACAATGGCTGCTGCCCTCCCACTCCATCCAGGCCCTGCTGGTGGGTGAGGGAGATGGGTTTCAGATTGACAGGGTTCCCCAGGGTTTCTCCCCTGCTGGCCAGTTTTCAAGAAGCCTTCCTTGTCCCCTAGGAGTAGCAACTCTGGGCACCAAGGCGTGTGGGTGTTTGAGATCGGGAGTCCGGCCACAGCCGATGGCGTGGTACCTGCAGATGTGAACCTTGGACCAGATGATGGAGCACAGTATGAGGAGGAGGATGAAGATTACGACCTGGTGACTCTTCCTCTGGGCCTGGAGGATGTGGGCACCACATCCCTCCCCTACAAGACTTCAAGGAGGGGAGACACTGACACATACAATGTCCCCAGTGTCCTCTCCCCCCATCATGGGGCTACTGAGAGACCCCCAGGACCCTCCACAGAGAGGACTAGGTCCTTCCAACTGCCATCGGAGAAGTTTCCCCAGCAGCACCCTCAGGTCATCGATGTGGATGAAGTGGAGGAAACAGGAGTTGGTAAGATCCCTAAAGTCCAGCCAAGTTGGACCCTTGGGTTTCCAGAGGAGAGTTCTGCTGGGGGTGTGGGTCACATGCTTTGTGTGGGGGCTTGTAAGAGTGGGTGCTTGGGGAAGAGGGGTTGAACTCAGTGCTGAGAGCATGGGGGTGTAGCCCTGGTGCCTTTGAAGAGCCCAGTGATCTCTCCTGGATTAAGACTATGGTTCTAGAGATAGGGGGTGTCCGGTGTCCTCTTTCAAGATTCCTCATATTCCATTCTGTTTTAAAGAGAAACATGCTTTGGAGTTATTTTAAAAGTCAGAATTTCTTATTTGTGACTTCTGAGATCAGAAATATATTCACCCACCTGAAAAAACATTGTAAAAGTTCTTTTGGCTATTTATGTGGCTTATCTTTGACATGTATTTCCTCTTGGTTTTTTGGAATTAGAATGGCTGATTATTTTTCCTCCCAGGACCTCTCAGTCTCAGAGTTGATTTGTGAAGATTAAAAAAATACAAAATAAGAAGATGCCCTTTAAAAAATAGTTTCACAGGGCTGGGGTTGTGGCTCAGCGGTAGAGTGCTCGCCTAGCGCGTGCGAGGCCCTGGGTTCGATCCTCAGCGCCACATAAAAATAAATAAATAAAACAAAAGTATTTTAAAAATAGTTTTACAGTTTAATATCTGTTAGTCAGCTATATTGGTTTTTTTTCTATATTTTGAGGAAAAAATAGTTTGAGCATGATTTAATTTGTCTAATAAGAGATATTCAAACTAAACTGTGTTTTTTTTTCTCTTGAGATTGCTATATAATCCATTGAGACTTATGGGTGGGATAGTTTAAGCCTTTGAACCTATTTTTTATGATTCTTTACTGTTTCTACCAAGATGTTATCAGGAGAGTCTAGTTCACTCCACACTCTTCATTTTTTTAAAAAAATTTCTCCTTATTTGTTTTGATGTATCTCATAGCGATAGTCAGAAAGGTTGGTTCTTATTAAGCACCCCAAACAGACAGGATGGGGTGCTTACCGGGAAATGTGATCACTCACTTCTGAGGCACAAAAATGAAGGAGTTGAATTTGGCAGCAGGACAAGGACATGGGCTTCTGTCTCAGGGTTCCCCATACACAGGGCACTGGGATTCCTGGGGTGAGGCCCACATCTCTCAGGCTGTGGCAGTCTGTCATGGGTCCAGTTTGATCTCCCCAAGAATTGATTATTCTTATTTGCAGTTGTTGAGCTTGAAGACTCATCCTATTTCCGCCCTTTCTAGGTATCTCTGAAATTCTCATTTGTGAAGCCGTTGCATTTAAAGAAGACCCTACCTAGACCCAACAACTTAAGACAACTTAAGACAGTGTGTTACTTGATATTGGAAAAAGCCTAGCTTTGAACTCAAAATGTGTCTGTAACAGATGTTTTTCCCAGTTATTCTGTCGTGTTTATTAGAAAGGTCAGCCTTCTGTGGCCAGTGGTGCATTCCTGGTGTTGTCTGCATAGTCACCCTCAGGTCACAGTGGACCCCCTGAGAGTTGGCCACAGCTGGGGCTTATGCAATCAGTGTCCCCTCCATTGAGTCAGGGCCCAAGTGCTTCTTGCTGTGAACACTATCCTTACACACACCGGAAATTCCCTTCCCAGCCTGCAGGACCAGTGGAATCTACCTGGGGTTAAACATTACTTTGATCTTCACTGGTAACAGTCAATTATAAATGAGATCATTACTCCCTCTAAAAGTTCACTCCTCTTGTGCTTTTGAACTCATTCCAAATTAATTTGCTATGGATCATTAAATTTAATGAGCTAGTTCATGATTCTAATAAGGTGAACTTGGGAGGCGGGAATTTGAACTAGGAGAGATTCTTTTTGATACTTGGGTCAAAGACTTTTTTTAGACCAACTGTAACTGAGGGATTATTTCTGATCAGCTTTTGAGTATCAGAGCTTTGGAATTGTTCCCTGGGAGAAAGGAGGAGATTTACATAAATATGTAGTAAATACATGTATTTAATGGTTGTTAAAAATGGCAAATTTTATGTTGTATATATTTTACCACAAGAAAAAAGAAAAAAACAAAAAGATATATTTTAAAGTTCTCCCAAATGTGAAGCTGATCCCTCTGGCCAAATCAGACATCACGTTTGTTGGACCCTGGATGGCAGAGCTTCAGTGACACCAGGAACCCTGGGTTATAAGTGGTTCTAGTAGTTCAGGCTTGTGGGGTCTCAGCTGTTTTAGACTCGTTATGCCCAGCGGAGCCCCATCACCTCGCTAGCTGCGCACAGTGGGTTGGGGTCTTCTATGGTGAGCTGGGTCCCCAACTC
This sequence comes from Urocitellus parryii, assembly GCF_045843805.1. NCBI lineage: Eukaryota > Metazoa > Chordata > Mammalia > Rodentia > Sciuridae > Urocitellus > Urocitellus parryii. Next base: position 82,773,783 of record NC_135539.1, read on the forward strand.
TGACAGGTAGGGCCCCCGCAGAGCTTGGGGGCACCCGGGGAGACGCCTCCGGGCCCAGGCGCGGCACAGCGCAGCGCTGACCCATGTGCCCTTCTTTCTGGAAACAGTGTTCAGCTACAACACGGACTCCCGGCAGACGTGTGCCAACAGCAGGCACCAGTGCTCAGTGCACGCCGAGTGCAGGGACCACGCCACGGGCTTCTGCTGCCGCTGCGTGGCGGGCTACACCGGCAACGGCAGGCAGTGCGTTGCGGAAGGTAACTGGTCCTTACTGCTCAGCTTGGGGGAGGAGGAGGAGTGGGGTTTTGCTTCTGTGTGTCTATAGTGCGTCATGTCCCCGTGGCAGGAACCGGGAGGTTTGCTGGTGTGCCACCGCTCTCCCCTGTGCCTTCTCCTACTCTACCCTGCCTTCCTCTGGACATGCTTATTGTTCTAACATGGAGAAGTTCCTTTCTTTCCTGTGCTACTTCTGCATCTTGGGAGTGACCATCTCTGGAGCATCCAGTGTCCCTCTTCATAGCAGCCCCAGTGCTGAAGTGTCTGTCATAGCCTGGACCAGGTGTTGTCCAGGCCCCTCACCTGCCACAGTCTCTGCCAGCCTTCTCCATGTTCTTGTCCTTGGAGTCTCTACCTGGTGCTGCTCACAGACCTGTCTTAATGGTAGTGGCCCCGGACTGGATCCAGGGATGCTGGCTTAGCCCATGGCTTGCAGTGGGTCAGGTTTATCCTAGGGGTCCTCCCTGTGTTTCTCTTACCTTGTGCCCTGAAATCATAGCAGGGCTGTGGTGGAGCTCAGGGGTGCACTCTGTTAATCCCAGAGGGCCAGACCACTGTGGGACCAGCTCCAAAGAGGACTCTAGGATGGGCTGTGGGCCCTGAAGTCCTTCCTCATCCTTGATGCTCCCAGATGGTCAGAAGAATCTTCTCTGTGCAAATCCAGTTCACTCAGAGTGAGGCCAGAATTAAAACAAAACCCCACTACACTAAGCCTTTGTCCCTTCATCTGCCACCAAATTGCTTCACTTCTCATGGGTCACTTTCCTTGTATGCTTAATGAGAACTTCAATTGCTTTGTAAAATCCTACTAAATGAATCCCAGTTGTAGAAATGTGTTCTGCTTTTCAGATTCTTTGCCATAGCTGTTAAGTCAGGTCATTTTAATTTGCCAAAAGCAAAACATTGTTTCCTTCTGGGTCTTAATTAAAGTTTTTTTTTATTTCTATTTTTTAAAAATACTACCTTCAGCCATGGAAGAAAATTCAGTATACTTTTCATGTTAATTTTGGGGGTTGTTTTTAACTTCTTTAGAGTGTTTTCTATTTTCTTCCAAATCTCGTCACCCCAGGGATTGTGTGCCTTTGCCTCTTTGTTTCAGGCTTGGCTTTTATACCTCCCCACCCTGGAGAAGCTTCCAAAATCCACAATGAGAGCTTAATTCTTAAAGAGCAACCTCATTAGCCTCCCTTCCCCACCACCCCCACCAAAGAGCAGTTTGTTTGACAGCAAGCTCAGAGATCACAAACTGTTCAGCCACAAATTTTGATGTTATATACACACTCCATAATAGTTTTGTGGTTTAAATATTTGTTGCATTCTTGCTACTTAATTTTTTTTTTCCTAGCTCAAAGTTTGATGGAAAGTTTCTGTTAGTTCTGTCCACTTGGCTTTCCGGCCTGTTTTTGGAATTGTTCTGGGACGCATTTTTTCGCTATTAGCCTGCTGGATTCATAGTATTCTCCAGTGTAATCGAACAATGTGTGCAGAATTGCTTGTGAGTGACCCTGTTTAGCAATCTGGGCATGTCCAATCAACAAAAGGTCACCAGAACATAGGGCACTCCCAAGGTATGAGCCCATCTGTGTAGGATTATTCCACAACGTTTACTGAGAATTTACTATGTGAAGAAAACTGCCAAGAACAAGTGAGGGGGATGGGTGAGTCAGCTCAGTAGCTGATAGAATTTAATTCACCCTCACATCTAGGCAACCAAGGTGACCTTCATTTTATCTTCTATTTACCTCTTCCTTCGGCTTTTGTTTTTTTGAGATACAGCTCACATACCTTATTAAGATAGACAATTAGATGGGTTTAGTAGATTCACAAGGTTGTGCAACTGTGGCCTCTGTCTAATCTTAGGACATTTTCATCACTGTCACTCTCAGCAGTCACTCTTGATTCCCCACAGTTCCCAGCTGTGTCCACCACCAGCCTGCTTTCTGTTCCTGTGAGTTTTTCCTGTTCTGGACATTTCATATCAATGGAGTCATGTGATTGTGGCCTGTTGTGTCTGGCTTCTTTCACTCAACACCGTGTTTTCAAGGTTTATCCACGTTAAAGTCCACATGAGCATTTCATTCCTTTTTCTCACCAAATACTACCTGTGGATGGATAGTCGAATTTTGTTTATCCATTCATCGGGTGATGGGTCTTTGGGTTGTTTCCCTTTATAGCTGGGATGAGGAAAGCTGCTAAGAACATCTGTGTACAGACTTTCCTGTGGGCATTATGTGTTCTGTTCTCTTGGGTATATGCTGGGGAATTGGAATTGTTGGGTCATATGGTAGCCTTCAGTTTTTGTATCTAAATACAATAAGAGCAATTTAATGTCTTTCGTTCTTATTATTTTCCTTATTCAACAATACATACAAGTTATAAATATTCAGATATATAATGCAGAAAATGATTCACCATACTGTTCCAACTTAGCTTCTGTTAGCAGTTTTCCCCCAGCTGTAGACTAACACTTATGAAGGTAATTTCTAAAGCCAATGATATTTTACATGTACTGTGTCAGGTATCAATCACATCGTTTCCAGTTGCCTAAAAGGAACTTCCCTCTGCCCCAGTCTACCAAGTGGCTGTGTTTCAGAGGGTCTGTCTGGGGTCTGTGACGTCCACTCTGCCCACATCTCTTCTGGATTGTGCTGTGTGAAGCTGCAGGACTAACGTGTCCACCCTAAGCTTGGGAAATAAGACATAATTGAGCCCATGGGCTTGTTAAGGTGTTTTGTGGATCAGTTGCCACATGCCCCAGATTCCTAGGGCCATTCAGTTTAGTTTCAGTGCTGTCCTGGAGAATGAGTAATTCTGCTCTTTTACTCTCAAAAGATCTTTTATATGATCTAAGGTGCTATTGTGCTGGCTAGCATGTCTGTGATATTGCTCTTCTCCTGGAATTACTTGCCCCTGAAGTTCCAGATCATGCAGTGGCTCCCAGTGGAGTTATCTTTCACTCTGTCCACTGTCAGTGACCTGAAAGAGAGGCAGCCACATTGGAATTTCTAAGGCTCCCCATGCACGGTCATGGCTGTGGTTGCTTATGTTTTCCCAGTGCTTTCTTCACGAATGGGTGCAGGCTCTGTGGACATGCTCCTTTGGAAGGCTGGCTGGAAAGCCTTCTCCACCTCCTCCTTCTGTTTCTGGCTCAGGCTCCCCCCAGCGTGTCAATGGCAAGGTGAAGGGAAGGATCTTTGTGGGGAGCAGCCAGGTCCCTATTGTCTTCGAGAACACTGACCTCCACTCCTACGTGGTGATGAACCATGGACGCTCCTACACGGCCATCAGCACCATTCCTGAGACCATCGGCTATTCTCTGCTTCCTCTGGCGCCCATTGGAGGCATCATTGGATGGATGTTTGCAGTGGAGCAGGACGGATTCAAGAATGGGTTCAGCATCACTGGTAATTTACATCTGATATTAAATTACACTGGTAATTTAAGATCAGTCAGAGTTTAACGTGGGGCCTGGGAAGGCCTGGGAATGAGTGGAGAGGGCACCCTGAGCCTGCAGGCAGCTTTTGATAAGCATTTTGTCTGTAGAAGGGTACACTATAGTTCTGCCCTGGAAATACAATGATGAGGTCAGATTAACACGTAGTACTCATTAACTGAGACTGCCTAGAATTGTTTTGAACAGGGAGCAATTTCTTGGTGGCTATTTAGAATAGAAATCTCTGCAGAGCAAGTGATGTCAGCTCACATATCCCCACAGCCAGAAGGGTGGTGCTGGGGCTTTCCTCCTCCTCCTTATCAAACCTGCCTCCAAATTCCAAAGCAATCTGGGCTGACTGGACATTCCCTCAGTATCTTGTCAGAGAAAAGGAACCTGCCATTGTCCAGCTGGTGAATTAAGCCTGATAACCATCACCCTCAGGACTCTTAGGAAGCCATGGAGGCTCTTGGAGCCTGTGCCCTGTTGAGGATAGTGCAGGCCTTCATGGATATGTGGGCAGATAACGGGGGACATTCCCTTGGTGTGGTGGGAGCCCCTCCTTTGCTGTGCCAGGTCCCATTCCTGGTCACAGCTGGATGGAGAAGCCTCATCCTTCATCTCTGGGCTCCTCCTGTCATGCTGGGCGTCACCCCCTGCCTTCCCCCACTGCCTGAGGTACCTGAGCGTTAGCCTGGGCTGGTTGGTGGAGCAGAGCCTCTGCCTTGGCTTTACCCTGGTCATCATCCATAAGTTAGGTGTGAAAATGCACAATTTTCTGAAGTGTGGCCATTTAGAAAGGAGAGAACCTGGTGTGAACAGGGTACACTACCCTAAGACTTGCCGGTTTGGGCCTGGGTCTTCTTCCTGTTCTGTAGGCCTGTGTATTTTGAATATTGTAACCACATCCATGTTCTCACGCAAGCAAGATGCTCTTTGCAGATAGCTGAGCTGCAGCAGCCCACTGACCCTGCTCTTCCTAGCACAACTTCCCCAGGGTGCTGCTTGTAGTGGGTTACTACTTATGGGTGATGATGCATAGGAGAAGAGGAATTTCAAATTCCCTGCACCAGCAAACCTTTGTAACTCTTAGTTTCTCCAGGACTTATGTTATTAATTGGATATTTCCCTGGAAATTGGGTAATGACAAAGCAGAAGTTGTCACACATTTTCTCCAAAAGGCCATTTAGTACATACTTGAAGCTTGGCCCAAATATTTTAGGCTGCATGGCTTCTGTTACAGCCACTCAACTCTGTGTGGCTGCAGAGAGAAAGCAACTGTAGACAGTCCGTATACAGAGGAGCCTGTGTTTCAGTAAAACCTTATTAATGGGCATTGAAGTTTCAATTTCATATATTTTTCACATGTCATGAAACAATATTCTTATTTCAATTATTTTTTAACCATTTTAAAACATAAAGAGCATTCTTCTCTTGAGATTGATGCAAAGGAGGCAGCCCTCGAAGCTCAGTACGGAGCCTGGTTTGCTGTCCCCTGCTGTGGTGGGGGCATGCTCTTGTGGAGGAGGAAATCGACTGGACGAGGGGGAGCATTCCCCTGCCTGTCTGGGCTGCTGCCTTGCCCAGACCAGGGGGAGGTCCCAGCTCAACACCGTAGCCAGTGATCTCAGGGTGGTATCTGGTACTACTGATGGTTTTCCCTGAGAAATGGGCCCATCCTGACTGGGACTTAGCTGTTTCAATATTTATCACCTTACTGTCATCACAGAATGCCAGACAAGTGTGCAGAACAAATTGTTTTTTTAATTTTTTTTAACTTGTAGATGGACACTATACCTTTATTTATTTTTTATGTGGTGCTAAGAATTGAACCCAGTGCCTCAGACATGCTAGGCAAGCGCTCTAACACTGAGCCAAAACCCAGCCCCCAAACACTTTTTAACATCCTTCCTGTCCTCTAATCCTTATAGGATAGATTGTCCCCCTTCTATAGCACCAGGAAGTGGAGGCTCAGAGGAGTTAAGCAACTTATTCAAGTTCATCCAGCCAGAAGGGGGCATGCTGGGAGCAGACACAGGTCCCCTGCTTTTTCTGACCCAGCCTGGAGCCAGTGCATTGTAGATGCTGGTGTGTGGCTGGGAAGTGACTTCTGTCCTCTGAGTGACTTTATTAGACCACTGGGATTCCTCGGTGTCTCCAGCCCCATGTCCTACCAGCCAGGCTGAAGCACCTTCAGAGGAGGTCCCCGCCCACCCGTACCTCGTGGCACTGCCATTTTAAAACATAAAATTAAGCAACTTTAAGCAACCTCGAGCTGTGATGGGAAGGAGGGTGGACGGGCCTGACAGCGGAATGACAGGCCACTGTTGCTTTCCAGGGGGCGAGTTCACCCGGCAGGCTGAGGTGACCTTTGTGGGCCACCCAGGCAAGCTGGTCATTAAGCAGCAGTTCAATGGTATTGATGAGCACGGGCACCTGACCATCGACACGGAGCTGGAGGGCCGCCTGCCGCAGATCCCGTTCGGCTCCTCCGTGCACATGGAGCCCTACACAGAGCTCTACCACTACTCCAGCTCCGGTGAGTCCCAGCCTGGGCCAGCCCAGGGACAGCGACACATTACGCTGTGATCCAACCAGCTGTACACTCTCATGGGCTTGGCCACTCTGGGGTCTGGAAAGGGGATTATGCAGACCTTTGCTTATTACACTTCCTGTCCTCCAGTGATAGACATGGGGCGTACTTGTAGGGAATTGGTGCAAAACAGGAATAAGCTTAACTTGGAAATTAATTTAAGAGTATTTCCCTTCCCCATCATCTATCATCAAATATCCCAACATATTCCATAGTTCAAAATAAAATAATAAAATTTTACCATAATAAACATCTATCTGTAGCTTTTAAGCTGCATTTATTCTCCATTTGTTACCAAAAAGAATTCCAGTTTTACCCATTGTTAACATTTTGCCATGTCTCTCTGTGTGCATGTGCATGTGTGTGTATGTGTGTGAACATGTATGCAATTTTTTCCTGACCATTTGAGAGTGGGTTGTATATATCACAATTGTTCATCTCCTAAACACTTCATGTGTTTTTCCTAAGAACAAAGACATTCTACATTATAACAATCAAAATCAGGAAATTTAATACTGATATGATTATATAATGTATAATTGGATGTATAATTTTATTTAGATCAAATTGCAGTCATGTTGTTCTATCTTTACTCTCCAGGTAACATCAAACCATGAATATTTAATAATTTCACTAAGTGGCCCTTGGAAACACCTCTGAAGGAGCCTCCAGTTCTGCTGGATGCCTGTTAATTTAAGTCCTTCTCCTGTGTTCTAAAGCTTAGGCTATTTCTAGCTTTCCTCTCATGAGGAGTTGAAATGACCATCTTCACATAATTCTTGGCCAGATTTCTGACTTTTCTGAGACTCAGTTCCTAGAAACAGAGGTACTCAGTCAAACAATAGGACTTTATTTAAAAGGCCCCTATGAAATCGCTGTCCAGGGCCCTGGGCTTGGTCCAGTCCTAGGGTGGGAGCCTGTGGGGGAGCCTAGGACCGCGCGGCGCAGCCTGCGGAGCCAGATGGCCTTTCTGGCAGGCAGCGTGTGGGAGCAGGACAGGAGGCGGCCACTGACTGGTGTTTACCCTTTGGCTTTCATGCTTCTATTATGGAGCAAACTGCAGCAGAGCACAAAACTATAAAGAGTCTTTTATACATTTTTTTTTTAATAGGAAGCTGAGGGTTTTGTTGCATGGGCGAATAGCAGCTGTTCTGCTTTGGGTGGCCTCTCCTCTCCTCTGCTGAGGTTTGCTCAGGACACTTGAGTAGTTTTGCCAAAACTGTCTGCTAAGATGCATTTAATGTTCCCTTTTTAAAATATGACAGTACTGCTTGGTTGGGGTGGTGTGGTGCAAACCCTGTTTACTGACTCCCAAGTGAAATCAACTACAGAAAGCAGGGAGCCTGCTGCTCATCATATAGTGAGTGCTCAGGAAATGGTGGTTGTCTTGGTAATAGGGTCAGTTTGCTTGCTTCCAGAAATTTTGCCTATGTGACTTCATTTAATCTGCACCCAGCTCATTCCACAAAAGAAACCAAGGCTAGTGCTGCTGGCACTACTCTTCCTGCCAAACCTTGCCTCTAGTTCTGGGAGACCTAGGCACCTACAGAGAGTTATTTGATTCACAAAGGAGCCGATATTATTAATAACGCCAGGGCTATCGGTGATGGCCAGGGACATGTGGCAGGCAGTGTGTGGCCTTCCTCCTCCAGTCCATGGGCCTACCTTCTGGTTGCATCATGGACCGGACGCCACCTGTGATTTCAAAGCCCTGGATGAGGAGGTGAAGGTCTCTGTCTTTCTCCCACCCAGTGATCACTTCCTCCTCCACACGGGAGTACACGGTGACGGAGCCCGAGCGGGACGGGGGTGCGCCTTCCCACACCTACACCTACCAGTGGCGCCAGACCATCACCTTCCAGGAGTGTGTCCACGATGCTTCCCGGCCGGCCCTCCCCAGCACGCAGCAGCTCTCGGTGGACAGCGTGTTCGTCCTGTACAACCAGGAGGAGAGGATCCTGCGCTACGCTCTCAGCAACTCCATCGGGCCTGTGCGGGGTAAGGGACGGAGCCTTGCCTCTCTCTGCCCTCGCTCTTTGGAAACCCCGCTCTGTGACTTTGGGGTTTTGATCTGTTACTCTCCTAGGAAAACTGTGCTCAAATGTCTTCTGAAAAGAAAATTGCTTGTCAGCTGTGATTCTTGTGATTCTTGCCAAACCCAGTTAGGATCCCTCGGGGGAGGGTGCCGAAAGCTAACAGATGAGTGATGCTTCGGGGTCCCAAGTTGGTGGCTTGGACAGGACATTTAAAAATTTTGGTTTTTGTTTTTAATTGGTACATTAATACTCGTGCATATTAGTGAGGTATAGTAATTCATTTCTATGCAGGTATACTATGTGTGATGATCAGGTCAGGGAAATTGGGTATTCATCCCTTAAACATTATCATTTCTTTGAGTTGAGACAGTCTTAATTCCCTCTGTTGGCTATTTTGAAGTAAATGCCATCAACCTCAGTCCCCTGCTGGGCTATAGAACGTGAGGAGTTATTCCTCCCATCCAGCTGCACCCCATGAGCCCCCTTTCCCTTCTCCTCGCTGTCCCTACCCTCTGGTTTTCACTATTCTACTCTTATTTCTATGAGATCAACTACATTAGCTATATTGAGCCCCTGCATTTAAGTGACATTGTGCAGGGTTTGTCCTTCAGTGGCTGACTCATTTTATTTAACATCTTGTCATGGATGACAGGATTCCATTCTTTTTTGGGGGAGTGGGTACTGGGGATTGAACTCAGGGGCACTCAACCACTGAGCCACATCTCCAGCCCTATTTTTTAAAAATATTTATTTTTTAGAAGTAGTTGGACACAATACCTTTATTTTGTTTATTTATTTTTATGTGGTGCTGAGGATTGAACCCAGGGCCTCGAATGTGCTAGATGAGCGCTCTGCCGCTGAGCCACAATCCCAGCGCCCCCAGCCCTATTTTGTATTTTATTTAGAGACAGTGTCTCACTGAGTTGCATAGTGTCTCATTGTTGCTGAGGCTGGCTTTGAACTCATGATTCTTTTGCCTCAGCCTCCCAAGCAGCTGGGATTATAGGTGTGCACCACTGTGCCCAGTGGATTCCATTCTTTATGGCTGACTGACATTCCATCGTGGACGTCTACCGTGATTTCTTCATCCCTTCCTAGGGGACCTTTCAAACACCCAGATACTCCACCCTGGAGGAACCGTGTGCTTAGGGCCTGAGGAAATGTGAATGAGTCATGCACAGAGCCCAGGCCCAGCTCTCGGAGACTCACACCCCCCGGCTGGGTTGGTGGAAGGGACTGCCAGGGAAGTGCTATTGCCACATGTCAGCGCCTGTCCTCCCATTGTCCCCATGAGGTCCTGCATAACTGGGACATGTCCCTTTTCCAGATGTGATTCTTCTTCCATCCTCAAGTCACTTCCTCAACTATTGGTTTGTCCCTGGTTAGCTCTGGGACAGCGGGAAGTAGCTGAGGCTCTCCCTGTTGACAGCCGTGCCTCTGAGCATCAGGAGTCAGCACAGCACTCCTCACCCTTCTTTTTTCTTTTTTTTTGGTACTGGGGAAAGGACTCAGGGGTGCTCAACTACTGAGCTATATCCCCATCCCCCCACCCACTTTAAAAAAAATTTTTGAGGGGCTGGGGATGTGGCTCAAGCGGTAGCGCGCTCGCCTGGCATGCGTGCGGCCCAGGTTCGATCCTCAGCACCACATGCCAACAAAGATGTTGTGTCCGCCGAGAACTAAAAAATAAAATATTAAAAATTCTCTCTCTCTCTCCTCTCTCACTCTCTCTTTAAAAAAAAAAAAATCTTTTTTTGAGACAGGATCTCACTAAGTTGCTGAGGGTCTTATGAAATTGCTGAGGCTGGCCTTGAACTTGTGATCCTCCTTTCTCAGCCTCCTGAGTCACTGGGATTACAGGTGTGTGCCATGATGCCTGGCACATTTTTTTTTTTTTCTTGAAGGAACAGATAGTAAATATTTCAGCCTCTGCCAGCCACATACATCTCAGCTCTGCCATGGCAGCGTGAAAGCAGCCTTAGACCATTTGTAAGTGAATGGGTGTGACTGGTTGCCAGTAAAACTTTATTTTCAGAAACAGGGAGGGAGCCAGGTAGAAGAGGGTCGCAGGAAATGCAGGAGCCGGCTCAGCCCCCACTGCTCTCAGTCACCAGTGGAGCTTGCTATCTGGGGCAGGAGGCCTGTGGGAGTTCCTGACCACTCACTGGGTCCCACTGCCTCTGCCTTCACAGATGGTTCCCCAGATGCCCTTCAGAACCCTTGCTACATCGGCACTCATGGGTGTGACACCAACGCGGCCTGTCGCCCTGGACCTGGGACACAGTTCACCTGCGAGTGCTCCATTGGCTTCCGAGGAGATGGGCAGATCTGTTACGGTACAGCCTTTGATTCTGGCTCTCTGGGGCTGGGGCTGGGGCAGTCGGGCTAGCAGGAGCATCCAGATTCTGCAGGGCCAAGAGCTGGGTCCGGGGTGGAAGTTCAGGTGAGATGCAGATGCGGAAGGACGTGCCACGCCTGAATGGTGTACGTCAGCACTGCTGACCCGGGTGACGGGGGCTCTGTCCCTGTAGTACAGTACATGTGACGTGCAGATGCCCAGCGGCCAGCAGTGTCCTGGGCCACACTGCTCTCTGTGCTGAGCACACAGGGCTGAACGGAGGTGAGAGCCAGTGACGTAGCCGTGGCTGGGTTCACCCTGCGCTGTTTGCATTTAATGCTTCACAAACACCACATCATCTAATTCTCCAGCACTTTCATAGGATAGAGTCTTTCATTCATTCCTGTTTTAAAAGCTGAGATTTAATTGTGGTAAAATGTGCCATTTTTAACTATGCCGTTCAGTGTGGTTAAGGACATTCTGCTGCTTTGCAGCCACTGACCTCCAGAACCCTTCATCTCACACGACTGACTATGAGCCCGTTAAATAACCTCTTCTCTTCCCCTGGGTCAATGGCCACCATTCTACTGTCCCTATGAATCTGATGATTCTTGGAATCTCTAGTGGAATCACAGTATTTGTCCTTCTGTGATGGGCTTATTTCACATACTGCAATGTTCTCAGAGTTCTTCCACGTAGCACATGTCAGAATTTCCTTTTTTGAAGATTGAATAATATTCCACTGTGTACACATACCACATTTTATTTCTCTATCTATCAGTTGATGGGCACATGGGCTGCATCCACCTTTTTGGCTGTTGCCAATAATGCTGTTGTGAACGTGGTGTACAAACACTGTTGAAGCCTCTATTTTCTGTTCTTTGGGTTATATACTCCAAATGGGGTTACTGGATTTATATTGTCATTCTATGCTTATTTTTTTGAGAAACCCCCACACCGCTTTCCGTAGCAGTTGTGCCGTTTTGCACTCCCATCAATAGTGCACAAGGTTCCGATTTCTCCATATCCTTGACAGCACTTGTTATTTTTTTAATAGAGGCTCATTAACATGAGCCAGTGACAAAAAATATTTGAACTCAAGCCTGTGACTTGACCATCTGCATTACTTTGCCTTCTTGTAGCACTTATTTTATTATTTATGACTTTACTTCAAAAGCTTTCATGTGAATAGCTTGATATTTATATTTGTTAATCCAGTACCAGAGCAAGAATGTCTGGCCCCTCATCCAGCACTATTTAAATCTGCAGTAAAGAGCCCCCTAGTAAGGGTAAGGAATGCTCGACCTGAGGTTCCCTGGCACAGGGAGGAGTGTATTCACATGTTTGCCCAGAAAAACAGGCAGCTCCCTCCACCCTTGCTTGACTGGGGAATCAGAATCTGGCAAGTCGACAGCCTTGGGATTTGGGAATAATGCCTTAAGTCTGGAATTCAACTCCACTGACTGATTGTGGCTTTGGTGTGTGATTCAATGTGAAGCTCAGCAGGTCCTGAGGCAGGATATGTGGCATTTGCTTCCGTGACCCTTGCATGCAAGGTGCTCATTGGGGTGCCTGAAGCATCGGAGGGCAGGGCCTTGACGCAGAGACAGGCTGTGTGCTTGTTTGGCCAGCTTGCTGATAGCTTTGTAGTGTGGAAGAATCCAATCTGAGATTCACCTTCCTGGTAACACTCCACCCGAGAGGACACCTGCTCACCTAAACTGTTAATTGCCCAGTCTTTCCCTAAGGAGCGAGGTGGTCTTGGGTGACTGTGTTGACCCAGGACAGTCCCAAGCAGCACAGCACTGTGTGGATATGCAGAGCTGTCCTGCACTGTGCAGAGGTGATGGACACCATGCAGGGTGAGCCTCCTTCATTTGCCCACACCTCCTCAGTCCTTATGCAGTCACAGCAGCTTCATAAGTCACCTGAGTGTTGGAGAGTTGGGGGGTCCCCAGCCTGCTGCTGCTGACTGTGACCTTCAGGCTGATTCTGCTTTTGGCGCCTTAGCTTGGTGCAGAGGTGGCTTCAGCTCGGAAGGCTCAGCCAGACGTGCTTCATGCCATCCGCTGCTATCCTCGGAAGTTCTCAGAGGCCCTTGCCCAGGAGGGCAGGTGGTCACGTGCATTGCTTTTGTGCTGAGGTCAGTCATCATTCTGGAATGTTAGCTCTGTGGAATGTGGGGCTGTTCCCAGTCGGGCTGGTCATTGTTCTGGGTCATTACAACATGCTTCAGAGTGTTAATGCATTGGGACACGAGGCTTTCAATAGGAAATTGCATTAAGCAGATCGCTTTGTGTGTTATTTTGACCTGGGAAGTGCCTAGGAGGAGAATGAGGATGAGCCTTTGTGACTCGGTGTGTGTGCTATTGATATAATGACTCCTGGCCTCCAACACAAGCTAGCTTTGGTTAGACGTCTCACAGCGAACTTCCCAGGTAATTTGGAGATTTCCCATTGAACCAAAGCACTCTCATTTTCTGTACCCGTCAGAACAGTGCCTGTGTGCTTCTCAATTTGGAGTCTGTTGAGACTGTACTGGTTAATCTCTCATGGAGTGATTTTTTTTTTTTTGAGTATGTAGAAGGCATTTAACAAATCAATAATGAAGCACGTCTCCTCGAAGATCTGGCCTTTAAAAAAGAGCTGAATTGGAGCAACAGTTCTTGAAAATATGTGAAAAGTAGCCACTGTAAAAAAAAAAAAAAAAGCAAAAAAGAATAATCCAGGATTTTGCTATTGGACTGGAGAGTGATTATGTGAAGGGAATATCTCTCCAGAGAGAAGGTTGACCGGAAACTAAAGAATAAGCATCTTCAAGCAGACACCATGGTATGCCATGAGAAACAGTTGTCACAATTACCAGGTCACTATTCCCAATAAAGAAAGGTTTAAGGTTCTGGCCTCAATTTATAGAAGAGGAGATTTAAATTACACCTCAGGAAAAATTTCCACACTTCAAGGACCATGAAACACTCACAGGAAATTTCGAGAGTCTTGTCTCTAAAGAAAGGACATCCGGCTTGGCTTGTATGTGTACACCTGTGTGGTGGGGGTGGCTGTGCTTTGTCCCTCTGCTCCGAGATCCTGTTTGTCTCTGGTTCTGCAGGCCCAGCATATGAAAAGAGCCCGATTGCCTAATGAGCTATTTCAAAACACATAGCTTCCCTCTCTATAAATGTTCCCGGGGAGGAATGGAGCTTGGAAAAGTTCCCCTGGTGATCTTGCTCTTCTGTCTTCTTGATTGAAAACTATTGCTGTGCACTCTGGTGCTGGTGGGGTGGGTCTAAGCCTGTTGGGTCCTGTAGCCAGTACAGTGCGTCCGGCCATCTGTGCGAGGAGAACCCTCTGGGGGCAGTGGTGCAGGGGTGGGCACTGGGATGTCTCTCCCAGGCTGTTGGTGGCAGCCGGCAGATGGAGTAGTGAGGTCCACCCTTGCTGCCCGACCCCAGCCCCACCCCAGCCCTAGCTTGTACTGTTCCGTAACCCTCCAGCTGTGCTTGGCACAGACCTCTTGCCTGAGATCCTGTCTCTCTCTCACACACTTTTCTAAAAGAATTGACTAATATTTGGGTTTTTAGTAGGAGGGATTTTGCTGGGTACAGGACTAACTATGGGGCTGATATGGCAAAAGTGCTTGTCCAAGAAGCCAGCAAGCATTTGTTTTACCCAGGATGGGACTGGCTAGATGGGCCATTGGAGGTAGACAAGAGGCTTTGCCCTGGGGAGGGGACTTCACAGGGGGAAGGGAGGCGAGTGGCCTCAGCCATTATGGAATCCTGTGCACACATCTCAGACACTCTGAGAATGGTGTTGGCGTGGGAAGGACCTGTTTCACCCCATCGGTGGATAGGTAACCAGGGTTATGAGAGGTTAGCTCAGTTTTTTGTCTGCGCCAACCAGACCAGCCTTACACTAGTGGCAGCTGCAGACTGATCCCCAAAGCCTAGTGGCCATCTGAGGGCTGTGTCCCTGCAATCAGCCAAATCCTTCACCATGGCTGGAGGTTGAGGGTGGATACCTGATAATTTTAGAAGTGACGTGCCTTGAGCATGCTAGGCATGCCTTTGGCCTGCATCCATTTTCTGAAACCCTCCGAAGATCCTTCAAGATGATTATTAATATGATTATTTACCAATGGGGAAACTGAGGCTGAGTAGTTGGGTAACTTGTTCAAAACCACAAGAGCTAGTAGTAAAAGCAGGTAGGATTTGAACCTAGCATATTCAACTCCAAAACATGTCTTCCCCTGTACATCACCCCAAGGCAATGGCTGTAGTACTGTCATATGAAAGGACATCACCCTACTGGTCAGCTTTCTGTCTTATTGAAACCAGAGTTTGAGACAGAATTGGGTTCTCCACTTACTGCTGGTGGGTGCAGCCTGTGCAAGCTGCCCATTTTAGTGTTGGCAGCTAATTACAGCACGATGCCTGCCAGTCAGTGCCAAGGGTCATGGCCAGCAAAACTGGGTTCTTCTCCACTATTGTGGAGGGACAGGGGCAGCTCTGAGGGGTGGACTGTGCGCTTCAGTGTTGCAGCAGACCTCAGAAGCTTGCCACTAACTTCCTTCCAGCTTCTTGTTGCTATGGAAGGTCAGGGTCAAAGGAGTAGAATTTTTTTTTAAGATACAAAGAAAAGACCCAACAACTCAGGAGGCTGAGTCAGGAGGATCACAAGTTCCAGTTCAACCTCAGGAACTTAGCAAGGCCCTATGCAACTTAATGAAATCCTGTCTTAAAATAAAAAAATAAGAGGGACTGAGGGCCTACCTCAGTGCTAAAGCTCCCCTAAGTTCAATCCTCTGTACAAAAAAAAGATCCCTTGCAGGAACAAGAGAGAAGAATGATGGGGGCTGATGCCTGAGTAGGAGATTTATATAATACTTGGGTCTGTGCTATGAGTCCAAACTTATCCTAATCAGTTTGAAAAGCACTAATGATATTGGTCCAAATTTATGCTAATCAGGTTTGGGAAAACATTAGTGGCTATTGGTCCAAGCTTAGGCTAATCAGGGTTGGGAAAAGGCTAGTGCTATTGATTGGCCTTGCCTCCCTTGCAGGTCTGCCCCACTTCTGTATTCCTGCTGCTTGTTCTTGGGGAAGTGGGAGGTTGAGGTCCTGGGATGGTGGATGTTCAGGGTATTCGGCTGTAGCACTGTGTGGAGCGGGTGCCACAGTGGGCCTGGGCTGGGTCTCCATGGGGCTAGGTGTGCCCGGGCTTTCTGAGCCTTGGGTCCATGATGGCATGGCAGGCTCCTTGTGCTGCCTGTACTCCAGCCTGAGTGCACTGCCGCTCTGCAGCTCTGGAACAAGGACTTGCCTTCCTCTGAGTTGATGACTTTCCTTTTAGTCCATTAAGCTTCAGATAATGTTTGAATGTTCACATTAAGCTCTCTATTGTCCAACTTTTCTTTGTAACTGTAATTGGAGAAAGATCACATTTTTAAGCCATAATGTGCTTAACATGCTCTCAAGTTTAGGCTTCTATCCAGAGTCCCTTGTCCCTGTGTCCTTCAAATTTGTCTTTGTGAATCTTCTGTGAGCAGACATGGGCTCCAGGGGAGGTGGAGGAAGGACCCGCTTACTTAGGAAATGGGCCTGGGATCCGCTCTCTGAAGCCATGCACAGAAAAAACACATTCATTTCACTCAATTTTGGGGATGTATAAAAATCTGCCCGAAAATCGGTCTGTTCTCAGGGAGCATGCTTTCTATTTTATTATATTCAGTGCCATTTGAAGAGGCTAAGAGTATGTTTGTAAACTTTGCTGCAGATATTGACGAATGTTCCGAGCAACCCTCCGTGTGTGGCAGCCACGCGATCTGCAATAACCACCCGGGGACCTTCCGCTGCGAGTGTGTGGAGGGCTACCGCTTCTCAGATGGGGGGACGTGTGTGGGTAAGTTCTCCAGGCAACATTTCAAAGCATGTCATGGTGCCTGCTGACTCCCGTGGGAGAGGGATCGTCCTGGTATCGGTCCTGGTGGAGCAGATGACCTTTCTGCTATCAGACGGGCAGTTTCCAGAGGACCGTGGACCGTTCCTCTGCCCTCCCCCTACCTGGAGAGTCAGGCTGAAGGAGTTTCATCTGCAACTGTAACACCGTCCTCTCCCTTGCTGCAGGTGTCCACAATGCATTTGCTTCATCATTAAGCTTCTGCTAATCATTCTCCGTATGCTTTTAGTGGCTATGAAAGCTCTTCGACTTGCTTCTCCCTCGTCATTAATTAGCAGCGGTGGGTGCAGCAGAAGGACCAATTTCGGGCACCTTTATGCTATTAGCTGTCATAGACCAGATTCTCCATGAGTTATGTCTAAAATCCCACTCCATGTATTTATGCATATTAATTTTATAAACCGCAGGTCACAGTGTACTGTTTTAGTCTTTTTAAAAAATTTTTTTTAGTTGTAGATGGACACAATACCTTTATTTATTTTTTTAAATTTTTGTGTGGTGCTGAGGATCAAACCCAGTGCCTCATACATGGGAGGCAAGCACTCCACCACTGAGCCATAAATCCTGCCCAACTTTTTAGTCTTACTGAGGCAAGTAGATACTACTGACTAGGCTAGCTATGCTCTTGGTGGTTGATGGTTTTGTGGTGGGGACAACGGGCCAGTCACAAACAGTGTTGTCTAAACCCTTTCTTGTTCTGCCACTGCTCGTTGACCTTGGTTCCGAGGACATTAAGGTTTCCAGGTGTAGAGGGCCGCATGCTGGATGGCCACCTGAGCTCAAAGCATCTGCCAGCATAATGCAGATACTCACGTGGGGTCAGCTAGCTATCCCTTTGTCCTTCCTGCCTGCGTGCAGCGCCTGGGGTACTTTCCCTGTGCTCCATCTCGCAGCTCAGACGAGGAGCCAAGGTCACGGGGTGAGGTGTGTCTGAGGGTGGAGGGAACAGGCAGTTCTCATGTTTTGAGTGTGACCCAAACATCTGCAGGCTCAGGGAGGCCCGTCCCCTGCACAGCTGGGATTTCAGCTTGCTCGGCTGGAGTTTTGTCTTTTTCCTCTCGACGGAGAACATCAGTTTCTCTGTATTTGGCCTGACTTCCTTCTCTGCTTTTTGAGGTCAAAGAGATTCCAAATTTTGCTTTTAATGGTAACACCATCTACTGTCCATGTTGTCTCAAGCTGGATAATGGCTTCTTTACCCCTTGGGTGGTGGTGCGCATAGTAACTGAGGTCCATTCTGGGACACGTGTGGGCTGCATGGTGGCCTGGATCTGACCATGCCTGATGTCCACACCCATTGGAGGGGCAGGGAGAGTGCTGTGCAAATGTCTGCTCCTGGTCATTTGATTTTTGAGGACACTCAACCTCCCTGGGCCTCAGTTCCTTATCTGTAAGGCAACAGTCTGGACTTGACCTGTGGTTTCCTGTGTCCCATGGAGCTCTTAGAGGTGCCTCAGGAGTTTCTCAGGCCACAGGGAGGCCACAGGCAGACCCTTGTTCTTTCCTCCTGGTCACTAGCCTTCTATTTTTCTATATATCAAATTCTGAGTGAGGTGTTTGAATAGTGGATTCCACTGCTCAAAAACGAAGGTGAGCAGTGCAGGTCATCACTGATCCCCGGTTTCAGCTGCATGAGGTTTCCTCCCACCCCTTCCCCCAGCCACCTGCAGCGTCCCGGGCACCTCCATCCTGCTTAGCCCTTTACCCTGTTTGTCAGCTCTTTGGGGAGTCTCTGGGAACCAGGTCTAGCTGAACACATTTAAATAGCTGGCTTGTCACTGCATAATTGAGTATCACTTCATCTCCTTCCTTCAGTGTCATTCATAGAAATGTGGGCTAGGACAGTTTCTCTGTGGGACAGACGGGTAAAGGTGCAGAATGAGTCCTGGCAGCTTAGGAGGCTGACCGAGCCCTTCCAGCTACTTGGGACTGGGGCTCGGGCAGGACACATGGCTGGTCACAGGGGAGTCTCTCTTCATGACCACTGTCCATTACTGGGGACTAGTAGACTCACATACTGGTATTTTCTATAAGCCTATGACTTTCTTTTCCACTTTATGCAAACTTCTGTAGTTAACTGAAATATTCAAAACATTTTTGAAGGAGATGGTCCCTAGCTTGCCCATAATTCACCTTAGATGTACCTGAGTGGACATGGCCCTGGAATACTGGTCTTGCATATGGGGCGTGGAGACCTGGAGATTCTGCTTGTCCCTCAATAGGACATCTCTACAGCACACATTATGCACCAGCCCCTGTCAAGGCAGGAACAGGGCCAAGCTCAGGTGAAGGTTACTGTGCACAGATCCCCTGGCCTTGCCTTACCTAGTGTTCCTGTCCCCTTCCTTGCTAGCTGTTAGGAAAAGCTGACCACCATGATCTTCGTTTTAGAACTCTCAGTAATGGGGCTTTATGAAACCTCCTTTGCTCCCTGTCCTTCCCTTCCTTCCCTCCATTTGTCCTTCCTTGGCATCTTCTTTCCTCTCCTGTTCCTCATGTTCCAGTTTTGACCTGCCTGTGTCTCTCAGTGATCCTGCCTGTCAAACCAGCATGGCAAGCCACCCTGCTGTCCTCCTTAGCTGGTCATCGCTCTTCAGGAATAAATGAACCAAAAAGGTGAAATCCTACCTTGAGAATCTTTTCAAATCCTGTTCTAGAACTTTCCTGTCCCCTCATCCTGTGGCTCCCCTTTGCTGAATAGGTAGGGAGGTAAGGAAGTCGGCTCTCTGCAGTCCAGGGCCTCCAAGGAAAGGGGGCTCTGCTGGTGCCCCACTAGGGTATCAGCTCTTCTTGAAGTTCTTGGTTAGCTTTGCTCTTGTGGCACTGGCCACTGGCTCTCTGGAGTACCATACTGCTTTCTGCATGCACAAACCAGTAAGGCCATCTGGACGCCCTGAACTCCTTATCTCAGGAGAACTGGAGGAAATTCACACTCAGCTGAGTCTTCCTTTGCACAATTCAGATAGAAATCACAAATAAGCAAATCACAGCTCCCTGAGCGTCAGCAGCCGGGCTGTGGAGCACCGGTGGCTCTCTGCACCTCCAGGCTCAGCTCATGCTGGACACAGCCTCAGCCCTTCTCACGGCAGCTTGAGGGAGCTCTCTAGCCTTGTACCACTCTCCCTCTGCCCCAGTGTTGGCAGCCCGACTTCTGGTCATTCCCAGTGCCAGCTGCTCTGCGTTGACAGCTCTTAGTGCAGCCAGCTCTGCTGTACTGGAGTCAAAGGTGACAGCCAGGGACCCCCCCCACCCCCACCCCCCCAAGTGGCCTTATCAGAACTTCTGCTGCAGCACAAGGAAAGTATCTCACACACTGTTCTGATAAAGGGCGGGAGCGGGGGGCTGCTTATATAGATAAAGAGGCAGGCTCAGGCCTGTCCGGTGTCCTGCAGCTGGCCACAGACCTTCTGCTGAGTCATGGGGAGTGGAGGGGCTCCTTGGGACCTGATTGGGGACAGCTGAAGGGCTGCAGAGGGGCAGAATCATTAGGATGGACCTGGACAGAGGCCACCAAAGCTAAATGTCTGAACACTAAGGTGTTCGGGACAAACCTTAGCTGTTAACAACAGAGGAAAAATTTAAGAAGTACCTGGTGGGGAGCACCGGGCCTTCTCCATCTCAAACTACCAGACCTGTGGAGGGCACATTGCCACAGGGAGACCTAGGAAGTATTTTCCTTTCAACTGGTGTAAAAACATTAGCTTTCAAATGCTTTATGGTACTAAACTATCTATTTTTGTGCTAGTGGGGGGGACTCTGGCAATGGTCGTGAACTTTCTGTCTGCCCAGGGGGCCCAAAGTTGTAGACCCTGTGTGTCTCAGATCCTTGGCTTCAAAGCCACCCCAGCAGGGTTGCCATGGGAGTGTGGCCTCTGCAAATGTCCTGCCTCTGGGTCCAGATGAGGAGGAGCTTGGTCCTGGGGCCTGTCGCAGGCTGTGGTGTAGTTAGTGGCCTGGGCCAGAGCCCAGGGTGAAGCCAAGGTGGGGCCAGGCTGAATGCCCAACCAGGGTGTTGATCAGTGAGGATGTGTGACACAGTCCAGGGAGAGGGGACAGCAGGAAACAGTGGAGAGCACGGTGACACCCACACACCTGGGGTCCAGGCACTGTCCCTCATTCATGCTCCATTGGACCAAAGCATAGGTGTGGAGGGGTTTGGGAGGTGCCCACTGCTCAGGGACTCTTCCACCAGTGGGTGATAACCTTTTGTTCCAAAGCCATTGTGGACCAGCGTCCCATCAACTACTGTGCTACCGGCCTTCACGACTGTGACATCCCGCAGCGGGCCCAGTGCGTCTACACGGGAGGCTCCTCTTACACCTGCTCCTGTCTGCCCGGCTTCTTTGGGGATGGCCGAGCCTGCCAAGGTGCGTGGTGCCCCCTTTCCCACCAGGTAACCCAAAAGGGTCCCTAGGTGGGGCTTGTGCTCCGCTGGTCACCAACTTGCCCTGGACGATAAAAAAGAATGGTCCTCCCAGCTCCCCTGGGAAGTGGGCAGCTGACCTCTGCTATAGCTGGAACCACATGCTTTCCCAGGGGCTGTTCTCAGCCCATGCTGATTTGTCCTATGTGACCGTCTGTGACTGTCTCGCTGAGGCGACAGCTAGATACCTGCTGTCTGTTGGGGACTGAGAATGTTGTTTGTCTTGCACAAATGGACAAACAGTGCTTGCATGCTCAGAGCTTGAAGTCCATGCTTTTATTTAGTAAAATAAATAGCTTTTATTTAGTAAATACATAGTTTTATTTAGTAAAATACATAGTTATTCAGCCGGCTCACTCCAGCCTCTCCACAAAAAGCAAAGTTTCCTAATTGGATAAATGATGACAGAGACGGAGAGTAAATAACACTATAGAGTTCAGGTTTGGCATCAGCCCATCCTAGGAGACAGGGTGCCCTGGAAGGTGATTCTGGGTAAGATGATCCATGAACAGATCACCCTGAGTCTCTTGGATGCAAAATTGCTTAAAACTGTACCATAGAGTGTTTCTGAAAAGTGCATACTTTACATAAGATCAGCCATGACCTCTGAGTTACTCTGTCTTCGTTACTGCACAAGTGAATTTTCTCTCATCCACGAGGCTCTTCTATCCAGCAGTTAATGATCTGTCTAAACGCCCAGCCATTTCTGAAGCTCTCATTGATGATGGGAGGGGTCATCTTAAGGTGCAGATGAATCCTCTCTTTCCCCTTTGGCAAGCGTGACATTTTCATGAGAATATTATAGCCAAGGTGATACACATTAGGTGGAAAGGTACTAGATGGAACTGAGGACCTCATGTCCTGATAATTAATATTTAGCTGGGCATGATGGCACACACCTGTGATCCCAGCCACTGGAGAGGCTGAATCAGGAGGATCACAAGTTTGGGGCCAGCCTCAGCATCTTAGCAAGCTGAGTGGTAAAGTGCTCCTGGGTTCCATCCCTTTGTCAAATAAAGAAGAAAGAAAATTAACATAAGATGACTTTAAAGTCACTGCTCTCAGATCGGCAGCTGGCCCCCATAGATTTGAGCAAGTGCCTTACGTTGCTGTGTAAGCCACAAATTCCAGAAGCAGTCTCACTCTCCTGGCCCTGTGACTGTTTTGCAGATGTGGACGAATGTCAGCCCAGCCAATGTCACCCCGATGCCTTCTGCTACAACACCCCAGGCTCCTTCTCGTGCCAGTGCAAGCCTGGCTACCAAGGAGATGGCTTCCGATGCGTGCCTGGAGGTGAGGTGGTGGGACATGCAGGCCTGGTAGCCATCTCCCTGCCTAGGGGTGCCAAGTACATGGCCCCTGGGCAGGGGGCAGAGGGGAGGGGGGAGGGGGAGGCTCTGGGGAGGGGCCTATGATTCTCGAGGTGGGGGATGGGAGCCCAGGCTGCAGCACAGAGCTACTCTGGTGTGCACTGCACAACCCAGTGGGCAGCACAGGGACCATGCTTGCTAGCAGCCTGGAGCCCATCACCTTGGACTGCAGAATAAGGACTGGCCTGTTTGTCGGAGTTCTCCAGAGAAACAGAGCCCAAAGGACACACACACACACACACACACACGCGTGCGTGTGTGTGTGTGTGTGTGTGTGTGTGTGTGATTTATTACAAGAGTTGAGTCAGATAATTACGGAGGCTGACAAATCCCAAGATCTGCAGTAGATAAGCAGGAAACTCAGGAAAGTTGGCGGCCTGGTTCTAGTCCAGAGACCAGCAGGCACGTGAACCAGGAAGAGCCAATGCTTTAGTTCAGGTCTTGAGATGGGGGAATCAAAGTTCCCCTTTGGAAATCTCTGAGCAGAAGAATTCTGTCCTTACTCAGGACAGGGTCAGCATCTTTATTGTGGTCAGCCTTCAGCCGATTGGATTGGACCCACCTACATTAGGGAGGATGATCTGCTTTACTCAGCCTATCTATTTATATATTAATCTCATCTGAACACAATCTGTGGAAACACCTAGAATAATGTATGACCAAATATACGGGCACCTTGTGGCCCAGTCATATTCACATATAAAATTAACAGGTTCCTAAAGAGCCCTGGGGAATGGAGTTGACTTGGGGGTATGGGACAAGGTGAAGGGCCCAAGCTAGGGGAAGATGCAGACTGCGGACTCCTTGGAAGAGAGCCTGGATTGCCTGTATTCCAGACCCAGACATGCAGCTTCTACAGTCACTGCTGACCTGAGACTCAGGTGGCTGCTCCCTAGAGTACAAGTTCCCAGTGGCTCCAGGCAGCCCAGGCACAAGTCTAGGGGATTCTCAGCGGATGTTGTTGATTGCGTGAGTCTAGCTGGCTGTTGTTTGTGCAGAACCTGTTACATGCTGGGTGCTTGTGTTGGTCATATTTCTATCATGTTAACAAAATACCTGAGAAAATCAACTTAAAAGGACGAAGGTTTTTTTTGTTTCTTGGTTTCAGTTCGTGGTTGGTTGGCTCTGTGGTTTCTGGGCCTGTGGTGAGTCGGAACCTCATGAAGGGGAACATGTGGTGGAGCAGGGCTGCCCACCTCTCAGTGGCCATGAAATGGGGGGGCCTGGGGTCCTAGTATCCCTTTGAGGCCACGCCCCCAATGACCTAACTTCCTCCCACCAGGCCCTGCCTGCTAAGGGTTCCACCTCCTCCCAAGGGCACCACAGGCCCCCCAGAGGCTGGCAAGCCTCCAACTGTGGCCCTTGGGGGATGTTTAAGATCCAAACCATGGAGGGCCTGCAGCCCCTGCTTCATGATGAGCCGTGCTGATCTTCTCAGGCGAGTTTTTTACACAGAGGCTGCTGAACTGGAGGAAGGGAAAGGCCCTTACAAGGCCACCTGGGGAGTCAGTGTTAGACCCAGCCTCGGTCCCCGTCACAGAACCCTAGGTCTGACCCACGGTGTCCTGACATGGGATTAGACTCCCTGTCCTGGAGTTAGCCTGTTATGTTGTTTATTTTTAACCACTGCTGCTGCTACTGGACAGATGTGTTCACGTGACCATAAACGTCTTCAGTAAGAGGTGCCAGGGCATGGTCACTCCACCATGCTTCCAAGGGGCTGCCTGCTGTCTGAATGTCCGTCCCCTTCACCAGCCCTGGAGTGCACTGAGGACAGGGGCAGGCACTGTGCTTTGGCTTCTAGTGCCCACGGGGGCACCTGGCTCCTGGTGGGGCCCACAGCTCCTTACAGTTATTGAAGAGGGAAAGGAAGGTGCCAGGTTGTTCTACCAGCAGCCTGTGCATACGCTTCCTGCACCCTGAGGAGGGTTCAGGATGTTGTTGACCTAGGAGAAAATGTCAAATCAAAGTTTACATTTTGACCTATAATACTAGATGTCGCTGAGATAAATCATTTTCTGCTTAAAACAGGAATAGCAGGGCCTGGGGCTTGGACTTAGTGGTAGAGCCCTCTCCTAGCATATATGGGGCCCTGGGTTCCGTCCTCAGCACCACATAACAATAAATAAATAAAATAGAGGTATTGTGTCCATCTACAACTAAAAATATTTTTTAAAAGAACAGGAATTAGCAGCCTATTTATTTATTTATTTATTTATTTTAATTTTATCAAGGGTCTTGCTAAGTTTCCCAGGCTGACTTCAAACTAGTGATCTTCCTACCTCAACCTCCTGAGTCTCAAGTTTGGCTCACTCTCTGTTCTTGTAAGTAAAGTTTTATTGGAGCCGGGTGCAGTGGGGCACACCTGTAATCCCAGTGGCTCTGGAGGCTGAGGCAGGAGGATCCGAAGTTCAAAGCCAGCCTCAGCAAAAGTGAAGCATTAAGCAACTCAGTGAGACCCTGTCTCTAAATAAAATACAAAATAGGGCTGGATGTGGCTCAGTGGTCGTGTGCCCCTGAGTTCAATCCCTGGTATTCCCCCATACACACACAAAAAAGTTTTATTGGCACACAGCCTTGCTTGTTAGCTTATGCATTGTCTGTGGCTGTTTTCATGTTGTGAAGACAGAATCTAGCAGTTGTAACAGAACCTGGAAGGGCCAGACCCCAAACACCCTGAATAGCTTTCTTTCTGGCCTATGGGAGAAAACGTTTGCTGACCCTGGCTTAGAAGGATCCAGGCATGGCCAGCCTTTTGTTCCTGAGCCTGCAGGTCAGAACTGTAGCACTGCTCACAGCTTTTGGAAGGCAGGGTACAGAGAGGGCCTCTTGTGATTTGGGTCGAGGCATTGCAGCAGCTGTTAACCATGAATACGTCCAGCTGGGCATGGTGGTCACATCTGCAATCCGGCAAACCAGGAGGCTGAAGAAGGAGCAGATCAAGTTCAAGGCTTGGGCAAGATCATCAATAAAAATAAAATAGAAATTAAAAATTTAAAATTGGGCTGGGGATGTAGGTCTGTGATACTCGGCATCCCTGAGTTCAATCCCCAGTACCACACACACAAAAAGAAATCACATCCGTTATTTGCATAGCCTGTCTCACATCTCCACTTCAAAGGGAAGCAGATGTTCCAGTTTTGGGGTTTTGTTTGCTTTGGCTTGACTCTTTGCCCTCTCTTTAAAGCTCTGTTTACTAAACAGAGACAAATCCAGACCTACAGGTTGGATGTGAAGATAGGGTGACGATATTAATAAGAGCTGTGTGCCAGGACTGTTCAGGTATTTAATCCTGTCCCCTGAAGAAATTCCATTTCTAGTTGTACACCCAGGAGAGAGTGTTCACTGCCCGTGGTTTGTAACAGAAAAACACCTGAGTGACAGTCGGCAGGAGGAGTGGACAGCTGACTTCTGGTTCAGTTCATACCATGAAGTAACAGAGCAGTTGAAATGAATGATGTGCAGGGCATGGGGGTGAAACTAAAAACACAACCTTGAGCCAAGTAAGATACAAAAGCATATAGATATACGCAGTGTGACCCCACATGTGTAGAATGTAAACCCGTGTGAAAGCAACTCACTGTGAAAATCTCGCAGTGTGAGAACGGAGCAGAGGTGCCTTCGGGCGGGGAAGGCACTGGCTTGCAGAGGCAGGCATGGGGGGTCTTGATCCATTTGGACTTCGGTAACAGAATGCCCTAGACTGCTGGCTTATTAACAGAAACGTGTTTCTTTCAGTTCTGAGGGTTGAGAAGTCCAAGAAAGTTCTGTGCCTGGTGAGGGCCAGGTTCCTGTTTCACAGGCACCTAGTCTTGGTGTAATGACTTCACGTGACGGAAGCAGCGAGGGTCTCTCTTTCTTAAGACCCTGATGGCGTTCTCCAGGGGCACCCTCATGACCTGATCACCTCCCGAAGGCTCGGCCTCCTTCTGCACCACCTGGGGGCTGGGTTTTAACATGGGGATTTTCGGGGAGGCAACCATCAGGCCCAGCACAGGGGTCAGGGAGGGTATGGTCAGCACTTAGTTGGTACCTGCTCTATACAGAACTCAGCTGGCTTTGACGGTGGACTGGTTAAGGTCATGGCTCCTGCAAGGTCAGTTGAGGACAGACAAAATAGAGGAAATTGCTGTTTGTTCCACTCTGTCCTATGCCCTGTCCCATTGAGTCACCTTAGTGGATCACTGTGGCCATTTTCTTTCAAATGCTGTGAATGAAATAGAGAACAATATCTAGAAGATAGTGTGCATAGAGTGTATTCGGTAGGAACAAATACCATTCCATGAAACAGACCTCACACGTGCTCATGTATGTATGGGGTGAGTGCATGCCTGTATTGCGACGTGTGTGTGTGTGTGTGTGTGTGTGTGTGTGTGTGTGAGCACCACTTGTGTGCACTGGGTTGCCAAGTAAAATGTATTTCTTTCTGTTAGACTGTTTGGAAGCCATCATATTAGGAATCTGTTGTTGCATGACAAATCACCAGAATTAGCAGCTTAACACAGTAAACATTAGTCATCTCACAGTTCCCTGGGTGAAGATTTCAGGAGCAGCTTACCTGGGTGATGCTGGGTGGCTGTCTGCCCTGATGGTGGGGAGGGATCTGCACTGAAGGACCCACGCAGCCATTGGCAGCCTCGACCTGCTTTCTCCACAGGGCTGCCTCCGTCTTCAAGGTCTTTAAGACCA
This sequence comes from Urocitellus parryii, assembly GCF_045843805.1. NCBI lineage: Eukaryota > Metazoa > Chordata > Mammalia > Rodentia > Sciuridae > Urocitellus > Urocitellus parryii. Next base: position 82,800,899 of record NC_135539.1, read on the forward strand.
AACAGTTGGCTCCCTCCAGGGCAAATGAAGAGCAAAACATGGTGGGGGCTGAGGTCGAAGCCACAGTCTTTACTTTGGGAAGTGACCTTCTGTCACTCTGCTGGTGCTGGTGTCTCAGGCCAATGCTCTTAGAGTGTGAGAGGGGACTACGAAGAGGGGACAAGGGAGGCCATCCTGGAGGCCAGCTGCCACCACCTCTGACCTTGCCTGGACATCAGAGGGATCTCACTGGCTAGGCTTTAGTAACTTAGGAGTTTAGTAGAGGATCAAAGAGGAGCATAAAAATCCTGGGCTGCAGACTGAAGCCTGTTTCCCAGGGCAGATACCAGGCCTCTGACAGATCAGTCTCTGCATCCTGACTCTGTTGTGCCTCTGGGCACCCTGCCTGGCGATCCACACCACACATCTAGAGAAGAAGATAATGAAGGGTTCAGAAGGTAGGGCCGCCAGCAGAGATGAGAACAGGCAGCACAGTACAGCTCAAAGGAAAGAAAACTGACAAACATTTCCGTGTTTTCTGTTTCTTGGGCTTCTGTTGTGGGGGGGCAGTTTTCACTGTTTCAAGCAAATCCAATGTGAGAAACGTGGGATTTCCTAGTTGGATCTGGAAGGGGCTCTAGAAACTCTGTTGTTCATTCCCTTTATCTAAGGGAATGAGGCTTGAAGGACTTCTTAGATCTGTGTTTAAACAGGCCTGCTGTGCTTTCCAGGGTACACCTCTTTGAGGCCTGCCTGCTCCCAGGACTCCTACATGCTTTGGAGCTTCCCTTTGCTGTCTCTCAGTCAGACACTGATGTCGGGTGGGCCTTGTGGCCATTGGTGGTGTTCCTCACCTGCTTGTGTTTCAGGGCTCACAGGGCTGCTACCTTGGCACCTTGTTTCTTTGTACATGTGACTTGCAGAGTTTATCGAGCTCTCTTATCTGTAACTAGATTCTACATCTAGGCTGCTGCCTTTTTCTGAGTCTTCCATGCTTTCTCACCCACAATGCTCCTGTACAAGTCAGAGACAACTGTCACTTACTGGAGCTCAGATCCACCTTTATTGGCAGCACTGGGCAGGTGGCCTCACCATCCTCCCTGAAATAGTTCCTGAATTTGGTGTCCAAGGCACCACATCTGAGTTCTCTGCATCATGGACTGCTTTATCACTGTTGATCAAAGCAGCCAGTTGAATGGATAAGAGTATGGGGGTTTAGCCAGGCTAGCTAATTTGCCCAAGGCTCTTAGCTAACTAGTTGCATAGTTAAGTACTGGTAAGCACCTCCTGTGGGCCTGCTGTTATACTCAGCACATGAATAGGAATGCCTCTGCCTTGGAGGGGTGTACCTGGCAGGAAAGGGGAGCACTTGAAAGTAGTGAATCTGTCAGTGGTGACCAGTGGCTGGGAGAAAAATCCAGGTGGGCTAGAAATTCTGGGGAAAGCACCAGGAGAGAGAGACTTGCCCGCAGCCTTGAAGGATGGGGAGGATCTGAAGAGTGTGGAGGAATAATGCAGAGATGCAGTGGGGCAGGCAGGGAGGGAAGGTCGAGGAGGACCCAGCCAGGGCCCTCTGGAGCTGGAGAGCCTCCCCAGTCTTGGTGCTCTTGGCTTTGCAAAGTACAGCCTCTCCTTGGAGTTCTCAGGTGGCCTCATTTCCAAACAGGCTCGGCAGTGTCATCGCTGAGCCTCAGGCTCCTCCTCAGGGCTTCCTTATTGTTCTTCATCTTGATTCTCCTCTAACCAAAACCCTGGAAGCATTTCACCTGGAGTTTTGAGATGAAATTTGATTTCCCACTTCCACTAGCAGGTAAGACTGGAGTTTCTCCGCTCCTGCAGGCAGGTGGGGTTGAGCACAGGTTGCAGCCTCTGTAGCCAAGAGGTGTAGCTCCTAACAGTGGGCTAGGTTCCTGGTATCACAGCAAGCCTTAGCATCTCATCAGCAACTTCTTTCCAGGTTCTTGTCTTCTGAATTCAAAGAATAAAGTCCACAGAGCAAGAAGAGGGAGTGTAAGAGTAAGATTTATTGAAGAATAAAACCAAAACTAAAACTCTGATGCCACTTAAAGAGAACTCAATAGCAGGTTTTCTCCCCCAGTGTGCTGGTCTAGGGTTTTATATGGTACTTGGTTCCATGCTATTGGTCCAAACTAATGATAATTAGGGTTTGGAAGAAGTACTAATGCTATTGATCCAAACTAATGCCAATTAGGGTTTGGAAAGATACAAACACTGTTGGTCAGTTCTTGAGTCCTGCTTTCCATCCGGGTCTGCCCCACCCCCATTTTCTGCCCAAGTCAGGAAGACAGAGGTTGAGATCCTAAGATGGTCTATTATTGCAGATTCTGGGCTGCAGTGCTGCATGGAGTAGGCTTCTGCCACAGGGTCTGTACCATGCCCAGGCCTGGCTGCTATAAGGTGACAGGTCAGCATGCCTTGGCTCACAGTGCCTTAGGACCCCAGCCTGCAGGGCGGGCTCCACTTGGCCGCAGGTTGTGTTGCAGCTCACAAGCCCACCCACCTAGGCTGCCACCCCTGCCACTCCAGCACACTGCAGCCGCTTCTCGCCAGGGACTGATGTGCTGGCTCTCGGCTTGGCAGCAGGGAGCCAGGTCAGCATCGTGGCGACCAAGCTTACCAGGGCCCTGAATTTCTTGCCTCCTGATTATTTCTTCACTTAGACCTGGAAGCCCCCAGACTTCTGCCAGTCAGCTACTGAACCAGGCCTCACATACATAGGGACACCATAGATTGTTACCCTGAGGGTCAGACGAGCCCTTACTGGGGTGGATGAGCTTCTCCTTCCCTCTGGTCCCGTGGTGGCCTTCTCCCCCTGTGGTCCCCTGAGCAGGAGCCTGGCCTTCTCCTCTGGCCCGTGAGCTCTGAGGCCACCTGTTCAGCTGTAGATCCTCTGTCTGGGGGGCGCCTGGCTCATGGCAGCTTCCTAGGAGTGCTTTTATCACAATAAAGGGGACAAGTGGTTCAAGGGTCTGCGAAGTTCAATGAATGCAGTGATTTAAAAAGTGACGGGTGAGAGTTTTAGGAGAGGATTGGGCAGAAGCTGACAGGGCGCTTTGCACAGCGCAAGAGATAACTCGGGCTCCAGGGCATGTGCTCTCCTCCCAGCTTCAAGGGCTTTCCTCCACTTCTGTGCAGGAAGAGCCCCAGTAAACGGCACTTCTTCAGACGACTTTGTTCTGAGTTCTCCCCATCAGAGAGGCTCGGCTTCCTTCTGCAATGGCCTCTTTTTCTTTTTGGTTCCAGGGATGGAACTCAAAGGTGCTCAACCACTGAGCCACATCCCTAGCTCTTTTAATATTTTCTTTTGAGAAAGGGTCTCGCTGAGTTGCTTAGGGCTTTGCTAAGTTGCTGAGGTTGGCTTTGAACTCAAGATCCTCCTGCCTCAGTCTCCTGAGCTGCTGGGATTATAGATGTGCACCTCTACACCTGGCTTGTGGTGGCCAGTTATTTGATAGAGACAAACTGAATCCCACGGGGACATGGAATGCAAATCCAGAAGTCAAGAAGGGCTTCCTCCTAGCTTCTCCTTCTCCTTGGTTTTCCTTGGCTTTCATTCTCCTGGTCCTCACCACAGGAAAAGCCCCCGTAGACGTCCTGCCCTTCCTGAAGTACATATCAGGTCTTGAGTGGCTCAGCCACTTCTCAGAGGGTAAGAAGAAGCCTGCCTGAGTTTCCATTTTCCCAATGAGAAGCCAGTGCAGGAGAAGCATCTTCTGGCCTCCCCACCCACCCCACTCACCATCCCTGATGGAAGCCGCAGCCCCTGGCAGGTGGAGGAACCATCCAGGAAACTCACTGAGGTCACAGCTTGATAAACACACCTGAAATCCCATTTCCTAGGTCAGAATGGGGTTTCCCCCTCTGGGTAAGCTGAAGACATAATTAAGAGTTTTGCTGCCAGCTCCAGATCACTTGAGATCTCTTGTGTCAAACCCCAGGTTAACACAGAACGCCTGTGCTGGAACAGCACCGTGTGGAGATGTTGATAAGAGGAGAATCTCTCTGAGCCCTCAGATGACCTCAGTGAGTGCCTTGAGGCCACGTGTGTAGTCGTTGTTGCCGTGACAGTGAGTGCATGTGGGCCATCCTGGGGCACAGATGGAAAAATTCAAGGCCGGAAGGAACAGGGCCTGGACCAGGAATCCAGAGATTCTAGTTTGAGCCCAGCCACTTATCATGCCTGGGTCTCAGGGAGCCTGTTAGCATGTCGAGCTGCAGGTTTCTCCTTTAGTGTGAAAACTCAGTTGTCTTGGGGTGTGGTGGCATGAGCCCATAATCCCAGCTACTCAGGAGGCCGTGGCAGGAGGATGGCAAGTTAGGAGCCATCCAGGTAATTTAGCAAGACCCTGTCTCGAAATTAAAAAAACAACCACAACAAATAATAATCAGACAAAAGAACTGGGGGTGTAGCTCAGTGGTGGAACATTCCTGGGCCCAATCACTACACTGTAAACAAAACAAAACGAAACCACAGTTGCCTATCACATAGGATTGTAATGGAACTAAATAAAATGTCTATGGGGTGGGGCAGCTAAGGCAGAAACTCTAAGGCCCTGTGGGAATGTAAGGTTTTGAGAAAGTAAACACGTTGGATGTCGGAGAGCATAGGGAAACCGCCGTTCTCGTTCTAACCAGGAGGCTCATTCATCTCCTTGGCCCTTCCTACATCCAGGGTTTCATTTTGTTTTTTATAGTAGCCTCTGGTACAAAAGAAAAGCAGAATGTTTCTTCTTGCCAAATTCCATACACACTCTCAGCAAACAAACTGCTTCTAATCAAGGGAGCAGTCGTGTTGAGCTGGCCAACCTGAAGACTGGCAGCCTAGACCGATTGGCAGCTCATCCACTTAATGTCACCGTTTCTGCCTGTGTGGGTTCAGTCACAGATGAACATTTGGAGGCAGAGCCTAAAATTCCGATTATGTGTGTCGTCTTGTGGTCTAAGCCAGTTTTCTGCTGGAGCAGGAGCTGAGGCTGGGTGATTTATAAGAAAAATTTATTTGGCTCACAGTTCTGGAGGCTGGGAAGTCCAAGGTCGACTAGTAAGGGACCTTCTTGCCACGTCATAACATGCAGATGGCATCCCATGGGTGGGAGAGGGCAGGGAACAGGTCCAAACTCCATTCTTTAATCAGGACCCCACTCCCCGGTGACAACACTAACCCATCTGAGCAGACAGAGCCCTCGGGGCCTCGGTACCTCCCTCCACAGTTGTGCTGGGGACCCAGTTCCCAGCAGGAGAATGTTCAAGCCATAGCACTGTCCTTCATCTCTGTTCTACAGCAGAGGGAGGGCAGCTCAGCCAGCACTGTTGGCATGCCAGGGTAACCCAGGAGTAGTGACCTGAGAACCAGAATACTCTCAGGCACAGGTCTGTGAACACGCAGCCTTTTAGCATAGGTTATTACCATATATTTAATTAATTAATGTATATGAATTCACACATACTTGTAATTTCCCCCAATATAACAAGCAAGGCCCTGGAGCAGGGGACGTTAGCCACAGTCCTTATCAGGCAAATCTGTGGCCCATGCTTTGCTATGAATAAAATTTTATTGGAACATAGCCACAGCCCTTCATTTGTGTATTAAACATGGCTGCTTCCGTGCTACAACCACAGCGTTGCGTGGTTGTGATGGGGAGCCTGTGCATCCTCCACAAAGCTGAAAATATTCACTTGGCAGAGTCTGCCACGCCCTGCCCCAGAGCTGTCTTGCCCTCTAGTCATCGGGAGGTGTGTGCCCTCCTTTGCCCCTGCCTGTGGAGAGTCTTCTGCGTGTCCACTCTACGCTGGGCCCCTGGTCCAGACCCTCGCTCCAGGATTGCTAGTGTGCCCCTGTGGCTTCCCTCCAGCCAGGGCCGGTGTGGGTCTTCAGCACAGCCCAGTCCTGTAGGGGCCCCTCCTGAGGTGGAGGAGAGTGAGTCATGGCCTCTCAGAGCCTAGAGTCTGCTCAGGAGACAGGGAAGGACCAGCCCTGGGGTGGTGTGAGGAGAGCTATAGAGCCAGTGAACCAGGGGCTTGGAGCTCACCAGGGGCTAAGGAGGCTTCCTACAGGATGCCTGAGCGGGTTTCTGAGGATTACCAGGCAGAGGAGGGGAGGCCCCCAGGGGAGGGGTAGCCGGACACTGGCCAATGCAGTTATTGGTAATCAGCAGCATGGAGAACGGGCGCCTGGTTTTATGTGGTCAGCACTGCGCAGGTGGCCTGTCTGGCCTGGTCCTCATGTGGCTGGGTTCCAGCAAGTGTGGAGCCAGCTAGAGCTCTGTGTGGCTAGAAGTTGTTTGTTCTGGGAAATACTTAGAACTTTTCCCTTGCCTTGGGGTCTGAGTTGCACCATTCAGAGGTCAAGGTCAGGTTAAAGGGAAACACAAAAGTTGGTGGACACTCTGGTTTTTAATTTCCCAACTCTTTGGCTTTGAGTCAATGTGAGTCAGCCAGAAGCTTGCGAGGTCAAAGGACACATTTAAGAAAAACTTAAAATTCCTTAGAACCCAGTGATGTCCGTCAATGGACAGACAGACCAAATGTGGCATAGCCAGACCAGAGATGTCACCCAGCCAGCCATCAGGGAGGGTAGGACTGACCCATGGTAGGACGGGATAACCTTGAAGACCTTCACCAAGAGAAGGGCCAGACTCCAGACTGGACGAGGCCTGGTGGTCTCCTGGGGCTGGGAGGAGGGGTCGGGAGTGGCTGCTGCTGGGCTTAGGTGGTTGCATGGCCCTGAGAAGGTACCAAATGTGCCACTGACATTTGAAAATGGTTCATTTTATCTTATGTCAGTTTTGCCCCAATTTTTAAAAATTTCCAAAAATTGCTTAGGAGAGAAAAGGAAATATAAATAGATTCTTGATAATTACGTAAATTAAATAAGAGTGATCTTTTATTTTTTAAAAAATGGACAGAATGATGCATTTGGGGTAAATTTGGGAGTTCATAACCCACTTCAATCTAATGTATGAAATATGATATGTCAAGAGGTTTGTAATGTTGTGAACAACCAATAAAAATAAAATGGACAGAATGAAACCCACAAGGGGAGGCTGCCCTCGGGTGCCCCCTGTCACACCCCAGCTGATGGCCCCTTCTGCTGTCTTCCCGACAGAGGCAGAGAAAACCCGGTGTCAGCAGGAGCGAGAGCACATTCTTGGAGCTGCGGGAGCAGCCGACGCACAGAGGCCCAGGCTCCCTGGGCTGTTTGTCCCTGAGTGTGACGAGCACGGGCACTACGCGCCCACACAGTGCCACGGCAGCACCGGCTACTGCTGGTGCGTGGACCGGGACGGCCGTGAGTTGGAGGGCACCAGGACCAGACCCGGGATGAGGCCGCCATGTAAGTGGACACAGGGTTGCCCAGCTAGCGACCAGAGGGAGTGCCTGTGAGGCTGCTGTCACCCGCCCTGGCCTCTCCCCACCCTCCTACCACTTCTCTTCCTCCTCTGAATGTCCAGTGGGGCCTGTGGCATGGGTGCTGAGGTGGTAGCAGAGAGGGTATGTGGGAGGCCTGGCCTTGGACTGTCTGGGCAAGGGGACAGCAGGGAAGGCAGGAACCACCCCTGGTGGTGGGGCTTGTTCCCTCCTTCACAGTTGTGCCTGAGGGCCTTGAGGTGCCCAGGCTACCCTTCAGGCCACCCTCAGCCCACAGGGCAGGCAGCCCCACAGGTGGTGCAAGCTGGCTCTGAACCCTCCTTACCCGAGGCCCAGCACGGCCATGGGGCCCTGGGCAGACACCTGCCCCAGACTCAGTCTTCGGTCTTAGCTTGAGGGATGAGCAAGGACATTTTCCAGCTCTAAGAGTCTGCCTCTGCCACAAATGTCGAAATTGGTCACTGTCACAAGTCACCAAAAGCCAAGATAACGAATTTTGGATCTCTACACTCAGTGTAGCTAGTGATCCTAGATCGATCCCCCACTAGATGTTTCTCCAAAGCTGCTAAGAAACAGCAAAGCGATGTTCACAACTCCACGATTTACTCATCCAACACGGAGTGGGTGGCAGTGTGGGGGATGCCAGGGAAAGTCACGGAACCCAAGGGCAGGGACCAGACAGGGACAGTGCCGGGAGGAGAGCCCACAGGGGTCCTGGTGTGCACGGTGGGCTGATGGGGAGGCCTCTCAAAGTAGCATCTCATAAACCATAGTTTTGAGCAGGCCCAGGAGTGAGCAGCATAGGGAGAGGGCGGCCTCTGTGGCCAGGCTGAGCCCCTGGGTGCTGGTCATGGGGTACCCTGTCCCATGCCATAGGAAGGGGCTTCTGATGGGCAGTAAAGGACTCAGCAGCACCCAGGGGAAGGCGACTCCTTTCAGCAGGGATTCCTGGCTGCTGTGCCTCACCACTGCAGCCAGTGTTCAGTGAGAGAGGAATAGCCCAGTCCTTCCTGTCAGAAGGAGGCTAGCCACTTCCCCCTGCACCTGGAATGCCCGACTCACGTGCTGCCTCATCGTCACCAACGCCCTCGCGCTGACTGCAGGCCTCCTGCTCTGGAGCTTGCAGAGGGAAAATGGGCCCTGTGTGACTGTGAAGCTTGTGGTGCCAGAAAGGTGAAGTGACCTGGCATGTGGGTGCATGGGTGGGTGTGTGCGTGTGTCTGTGTAGGTGTGCTCGTGTGTGTGTGTGCATAGTCTGTAGGTGTGCTCGTGTGTGTGTGCATAGTCTGTAGGTGTGCTCATGTGTGTGTGCATGTGTCTGTAGGTGTGCTTGTGTGTGTGCATGTGTTTGTAGGTGTACGCATTTGTGTGTGCCTGTGTCTGTAGGTGTGTACAGGTGTGTGTGTGTGCATAGTCTGTAGGTGTGCTCATGTGTGTGTGTATGTGTCTGTAGGTGTGCTTGTGTGTGTGCATGTGTTTGTAGGTGTATGCATGTGTGTGTGTGTGCCTGTGTCTGTAGGTGTGTACGTGTGTGTGTGCATGTGTCTGTGTAGGTGTGTGCATGTGTGTGCATGTGAATTGTTTATGTGTGTGCACCTGGGAGCATGTGCGTGTGCACCTGTGCATCTCCCGTGTGTATAGCCCTTGCTCATTGACTCTCCTGTCCCCCAGGTCTGAGTACAGTGGCTCCTCCCGTTCCCCAGAGACCCTTGGTGCCTACAGCCGTCATCCCCCTGCCCCCTGGGACCCACTTGCTCTTTGCCCAGACTGGGAAGATCGAGCGCCTGCCCCTAGAGGGCAGCACCATGAGGAAGACGGAAGCCAAGGCGCTGCTTCATGTCCCGGTGAGTGCCAGCCACTGGGCCTGGTGGCAGCTCCTGCTCCCATGCCCCAGAGAAACGAGCAGGGCAGCCAGACCAGGATCCCTGGCTTGGCCCCTGGAGCCAGGCGCCCCCTCCACGGGGCCTGAGTGCTCACCTCACTGGGCCCCCCCAATTGCCCAGCTAGCTGAGAGGCTGACAGTGAGACAGAGCCAGACACAGCTGACCTTCCAGAGACATCTTGCCTGGGGCTTCCTGTGAATTAGTGAATGGTCTCTGTGCTGCTGCTGGGTTAGACCTTCGTGGTCCTCCTGAATCTGTGGTCACTCACCTCTCAGGGGCTTCTCAATCAAGGTCCTCACCTCTGCTCTGAGGCAGGAGGGAGCTCTGCTTAGAGGCTTTTCAGAGCTTCAAAGTGTATTTTGTAGGTTAGGGGTTTTGTCCGTTAGGCAGGAGCTGCCCTCCGTTTCCCTCTCCTGCCCCACTTCCTACCACTATCTGCACTCAGTGGCTCTGGCCCCCTGGCTAGTGCTCAGTCAGACCACACACACTCCCACCCCAGGGCCCTTGCACTGGCTGTTCCCTGCCTGGAGTTTCCTCACCCCCAGCCCTGGCACAGCTTGCTGCCACACTCTTCATGCAAACTTCTGCCCCAACATCCCCCCTCAGGCCTGTCCTGTCCCCGTGTCCAGATAGCCACCTAAACTGCCCTTTCTCTCTTTCATGCTACTTGACACTGGATAGTCAGTATCTGGTGTCTGTCTTCCCAACAGCATCTGCACCACAGGACAGGGCAGAAGCATCTGCTAGACAGATGCATGAGCGACCTTGTGAGCGACCCTGTGTTCTCCAGTTGCCCCACTGGAGACAGACCCTCCGGGGTCCGTCTCAGTTCCCTCCAGCACACACTCCTGGGGAGTGGGAATGGGTGGGACTCCTGTGAAGTCATTTCTGCCAGGACCCAGGGGAGAGGATGTGCTGAGTCGTGCAGCTGTCACCTCCGTCATCTGCAGTGCTTTCTCCATCTGCCCAACTGGGACTCTACCCACTACGCCCAACTCCTCCTCCTCCCCACACCCCGCCCGACCTAGCAGCCACTGTTTTACTTTTTGTCCCTAACTACTGGACTCTCTAGGTTCTTACATACGTAGAACCACACTGTACTTGTTTTTGTGTGTGTCTGACTCTTTTTGCTCGGCATACTGTCCTCAGAGTTTATCCACTTTGTAGTGTTTGCCAGAACGTCCAGGCTGAGTAATATCTCTCCCATGTACGTACCACATTTTGATTATCTGCTCTTCTGTCAATGGACGCTTGGGTTGCTGCCTCCTTCTGGCTGTTGTGAATCTTGCTGCTGTGAACACTGGTAAACAAAGACCTGTTTGAGCCTCTCCTTCCTGTCTTTGGCTCTATACCTACAAGTGGAACTGCTGGCTCCCGTGCTAACCCTGCGTTTGATGTTTTGAGGGACTGCCACAGGTGCTCCACAGTGGTTGTGCCACTTCATATTCCTACCAGCAGAGCACAGCATTTGAGCTTATCCACGTCCTTACCAATACTTGCTATTTCCTGCTTGTCTTTCCTGTGATAATTGCTATCCTGTTGAGTGCAAAGCGCCATGATGTTATGGTTTGGATTAAATGATTATTGGTGGTGAGCACATTATCAGGTGCTTACTGGACATTCGTATAACTGCTTTTGAGAAATGTCCATTCAAGTCCTTTGCCCATTTTTAAAATCAGATTTTTGTTATTGAGTTAGTTGTAGGAGTATATATATATATATATATATATATATATATATATATATATATATGCACATGTATATACACACATGATACATATATGTACAATGTGCACACATGCATACACATATTTTTTCTGGCAATTAACCCCTTATAAGATATATGTTTTGCTGATATTTTCTCCCATTCCAGGAGTTGCCCTTTCATGCTATTGATTGTATCCTACAGTGCACAGAATTTTACATTTTGATTTTGTCTAATTAACCTAGTTTTTCTTCTGTTGCTTGTGCTTTTGGTGTCATATTCAACAAATTTGCCTAGTCTAACATCACAAGGCTTTTCCTGTGTATTTTCTTCTAAGTATGTTATAGTTTTAGCTCTGAAGTTTAGGCCTTCGAGCTGTTTGGGGTTTATTTTTCTGTGTGGTATGAGGTAGGGGTCACTGTCCCTTTGCCCTGACCTCTAGAGGGGAAGTATGTGCTGATAACCTTGATTTTCCCAGTGAAAGTTCATCCTGCTCTTCAGAGCCTCCCTCCCAAGCCTTTGCCTGGCCTGTGTCCTGTGTCCACAACCGAGCACCCACCCCAGAGTTTCCTGTACCTGCACAATTCAGTGTTCCCAGGCTTCGGACAGAGCCTGACCTCATTATGGGCTGAGATCATTCAGGCTGCCAGCTCCTTCCCAGACCTCTCAAGAGCAATGCCTAGAGATGAAGTTCTTGCTCTTTGATCAAGTTTGTGTCCTTGTTTTGTTTTTAATTTTTTATTTGAAAATTATTATAGAAGCACAGGAAGATCAAAAGATTGTTTAAAGAGATCCTCTGCACCCTTCACCCAATTCTCCCAGTGGCTAAATTTTATGCAAATACCTAGCTTTTAAATACTTTAATTTGCAAAACATATGAATTAGGCTTTACCAAAACAACCTGTGGGGAAAGGGCTTGTTTTGAGGCTTTGAACAATTTAATTTACTGGGTGTCCTTACTGGGATGGAGTCTTGCTAAATATCACCATAATTCATCACACATGATGATGTTAAGGAAAAAAAATTATGTATTAATATTCAATAAAGAAGACTTTTTCAGGACCATCTCAATAGGTGTAGGGACCACTCAACTCTTGCCATGAGGAGGAGATTGGGCTCAACTCTGAACACAGCTTGGACATATGGGAATTTATAGCCAAGGAGCAGCATGGGGGTCAGAGAGGGGAAAATCACTAAGAGGAAACATCAGGGTGAGGGGGACTCTGGCTAAACTGACCTAGCAAGTTTCTTGCTGAAGATGTCCGGGGGATCAGACATCACCTGGTCAGTGGTGGAGATAGAAAGCTGATAGTTATCAGGGACCAGATTTCTTGCTCAGCCCCTTGGAGGCATCTTCTGACAGATTCACTTCTTCCAAGGAGAGGTGGCTTACTCCAGTGTCTAGCTCCTGGTGGCTCTTCAAACACAAGAGTGGCCCAGTAGATTTCTGTTAAACTCAAATCACATATGCAAAAACTACTCAGCTGTTTCCTCTGATCCTTTTACACTTTCTTTTTATAAGAATTGGTGTGGAAAGGGAGTCTCAGTGTGTTACAGGAAATGTTCCTTCTTTTCTAAGATGGGGGCCAGAGAAGGTGATGAGCATGGATACGGGTGAGAGGGACCCAGAGATGGGGCTGGAGCCATTGGTCACGGTGGCTTCTGCTGTCATGTCTCCCACAGGTGCACAGAGCTGTCTTATTTTCATAGACTACCTAATTAGTTGATAGCTACATATATAAGAAAATAAATATAATATATAATACAAACTTATATTATAAACTTAATCTATAACTTGGATCTAAGTATAGTGTAGGTTTATAGCTTCCACATTTATAATCTGCTGTAACAATTTAGAAGTTCAGTCCTATGACCGGGAATTCCCGTAGGAACTGCCCTGTCTGTCCTGCAAGCTTGGCCTAGTGGGTAAGTTCATTTGGAAGCGGGAGGAGATGTTATTGTGTGATTTCTTGTAGGAGTTTCTTGTTTTGGACCTGAATTTTGCCTGCAGAGTAGGTCAGGTTAGAAGACTTTCTTCCCACCTCTTTATCCAGCCATCCTCTGTTAACTCAGATGCTAGGGTGGATGTTCTCACCACTGGTCTTTACTTCCAGGCGAAAGTCATCATTGGACTGGCCTTTGACTGCGTGGACAAGATGATTTACTGGACGGACATCAGCGAACCTTCCATTGGGAGAGCCAGCCTGCACGGTGGGGAGCCAGCCACCATCATCCTACAAGGTGGGCAATCTGGGGAATCCATTGCTAGCCAGCCTCAGGGGAATAAAATCAAAACAGAACAGTGCCTATGCCTTTCTTTGAGAGCTCATGTGGTCAGTGTTCATGAACTAGAAAGGTCAAAATCACTGTCTGTTTGTAACCCAGTCCCCCTCTGGCTGCTGAGCCAGGTTCTCAGGGTGCACGTAGTATGTGCTCCAGGAGGTTTCCTAAAGGCAACAGTTGGGTAAATCATGAAGTCGGGAGAGTCGCCAGCCACTTCCAAGCCTGAGCATGGAGTCTATGCCCGAGACGGTGGTCAAGATAAAGGGCTGTCGCTTCAGCCTGCAACGCAGGTGGTGGGGGTTGCTGCTCTTTCTTCCTCACACCCCAGAGGCTTACTTGGGATTGCTTGGGTCAGAAAAGTGCAGCAAACCAGGCTGGACTCTTTAGACGGTCCTGTGTTTGCTGATCACTGGGTCAGAAAAGTGCAGCAAACCAAGCTGGACTCTTTAAATGGTCCTGTGTTTGCTGATCACTGGTAGTGAAGCGCGTACTGCCTTGGCATAGCCTACCTTGAACATTTCACCTCCATCCCTTGACTTAAGGATGCTGAAGTCAGCCAAGGGCTCTGTGCATGATTTTAATGCCTCCAGGTGAAAAGTCTAAACCATTTTGTTTAAGTATGTTTTATATATCTATAACAAAAATTCCAGGATCTGTAAAAATTCCTCTGTACCAAAACTGTCAAGAAGCTTGCTTTGCTTAAGTTATGCCTCCTCGTCGGTTGCCTTGAGAATATTCTTACTTGAAAGACACCGCCTCGGTGGTGTTATTGGTTGTGGAAAACACTCTTGCTTCCTCTGTAAATATTCAGAGACTCATTTCTGCAGGACAAAGGCCTCACGTTGTGTTTCTTTTCCCTGGGGACTGAGTGTGGCTTCTTCAACTTCTAGGTTCAAGTTTCTCTCACAGATGATGTTCTGAAGGGTCCTGTGTCTCTGGAGCTGCCCCTGGGGCCTTCTTTCCTTTCCTGAGGCCTTCCCCAGAGACCATGCAGCAGAAATTAAACTGAGTCTGAGTTGACTCTGCCTGGCTTTGCCCTTGGACCCTAAATCCTTTTCTGGAAGCTGATGGGCTATTAAATGATGTCTGCTAGTGTTTCTGCTCTGGCTTAATGAGTGGAGGTTTGGAAATGCCCTTTTGCCTCTCTGTTGAAAAGCTGTTCCTATTATCTACAATTCAAGTTCAAAACCAAGTGGACGAGGGGAGTAGGTCATCTTCTGCTATTTCCTGTTGCCTTTGGAGCTGATAATCATCCAAGAAAGCTTCAAGCACATTCCAGGCAAAAGCCTACTTAACTGCAGAAGCACAGAATTAAATGAAAAAGGGAAAGAAACATCCAGTGGACTCCTTGGTGTGGCAAGGCCGGTGGTTCCCTTGGGAGTCTGGGTGGCCCTGGGCATGATCCCTTTCCCCTCTGATTTTGTACAGTCTGAATCCAGGGCGTCTCTTTCTTTCCACACACTGAAGTCCTGACCAGATATCTTCAATAAGCATAATCTTCTATTTCCTTTTGACATAGCAGCAGGGGACATGTGACCTTGCCTGTGCAAAAGGGGATGGTCTCTCCAGGCCTTCCCTTTAGAAGAATCACCCATGAAGCAGCGTCTTCTGGGTCGGGGAGGGAGGCTTGGGGCTCTTGGTTTGAAATCAGGACCTGGCTGTGTACCTGACGTGGAGCTCCCTCAGGGGTTCCCCTGGTGCCTGCGAAGACACTGTTGCTGGGCAGCCCACATCTGACACCGGATGCCCTCATTGCTCCTGTGCACAGAATGGATTGTTCTGGTTTCCTCTGGAAGCAAGAGGGTCCTCTCTCTTTGGCCTCTAGGGGCATGGGGAAGATCCAGAGCTCTCCTTGGGTATAAATAGTCATAGAGACGGTGTGGGAATGTGTGTTCTGATTCCCAACTTCTGCTGGGGGCTCCTTTCCCAGGGCTTGATGTTTCCAGCATCTGTGGCCCACAACCGTGCTGGGCCCAGTGAGGCTGATCCAGAGGGGCTGAGGGGCCATCACTCATACACAGATGAGGCAACATGGTCCTGGATGGTTCTCATACCCCAGGGGAGCAGCCTCTTCCCCTTCCTGCCTACACTCCAGCCATGCTCAGGGACCCTCTGTCCTCCATTCAGGGGGAGAACCTAGAGTACCAATAAATCCCACAATGTCATTTTTTAACTTCAAAAAAATTTATATTCAGAAAACCATAGGGAACTTGACCTTTGGACCAAGTGCTGTGGGCTTGCCATAAAGACTCTGCCTTGCAGTGACAAAACGGCAGCTGGGGTCCAGGAAGACACTGGGTGTTACTCGTAGTCACTGGCAGCCCTTTCTGATACCCCTTGTGCTTGTATGAAAGTACCGTTTCCCTGAACTCCTTGATCCGCATAGTTAATGAGAAAGATCCATTGTCTGTCACCACCCTGAGACCGTCCCCTGCTTCCCTTTACCTGGGAGTTGAGCTCTAAGCTCACCGCCCAGGCGTCCTCTCTGTGTCTCTGGCCACTCTCCCAGCCTCGCGGTCTCCAGCCATAGAAAATGACACACAGTCCATGTCAAGCCTTGTCCAGTCTTCCTGAATGCCTGTGTGCTGCCTACTACCCAGAAACCCTTACCTGGGATCTTTGCTTGAGAAACTCCCATTGGTCCTTCAGGAGCCAGCGTTGAGAGGTGTCCTTGCCCCCAGGGATCCTTTCCTGGTCTCTGCAGGTTGGGTCCTGTGTCCCTTCTCCAGGGTCCCAGTAACTCAGTCTGAATTGTGATTGGCTGTGGTCTCCTTAATGGCCAGGGCCACAGCTTAGTAGTCAGTGATCGTCCTGTTTCTCAAGGCAGCACACAGGAATGGACGAGGAAGAAATGAGTTGCATTCTCACATTTGTCACGTTGAGTTGCTTATCTTATAAACAACAAGCATTTCACATTCCATTTGGTTACTCAAAAGTGCAAGGATTGGATGCACTGTGGAGCAGCACTGAGCAATCAGAGAAGTCTGATCTTGTAATCCCAGCAGCTCAGGAGGCTGAGGCAGGAGGATTGCAAGCCAGCCTCAGCATCTTAGTGAGGCTCTAAGCAACTTAGAGAGACCTTACCTCGAAATATTATGCAAATCACCTCGGGGTGTAGCTAGGTGATAAATTGCCCCTGATTTCAATTTCCAGTACCCCCTCCCCCTCAAAAATGATCTTAGGCTGGGGACAGAGCTCAGCGGTAGAGCATTTGCCTAGCATGGCCGAGGCCCTGGGTTTGATCGTCAGTGCTGCAAAAGAAAAAGTCTAATCTCACCTGCTTAGAAGAAAACAATCACAGAAGCTCCATCTTTGTTTCTAGATCTGGGAAGCCCGGAAGGTATTGCCGTTGACCATCTTGGCCGCAACATCTTCTGGACGGATTCCCAACTGGATAGAATAGAAGTTGCAAAGCTGGATGGCACACAGCGCCGGGTGCTTTTTGAGACTGATTTGGTGAATCCAAGAGGCATTGTGACGGATTCCGTGAGAGGGTATCTTTGTGTAAATATGTGTGTGCATCTACTCTGTCTGGTCCTTTGGATATTCCCAGATGTGAGGTTCTAACTCAGCCTTGCTCTCCTGACTTGAGTACAGGATACCTGTGGGCCTACAAAGGGTGACCTGCTTGCCTTAGTCTCTTGGGTCTGCTGTACCCTCCTGTGTGACAGAGCATGCTAGGTATCGTCGTGTGTTTATGCCAGTTACTGAGCATTGCTTTGTTAATAGCTCTTTTGAGATATTAACAAAGGGAACTGAATTTGTTAGTAACTGAGTAACTAAGTCTGAGGCAGGCGCACTAGGTCCAAGGGTCCTTGCCCAGGGAAAAGTTTCTTTGTCCCTCCAGATCCTGTGTGGGCATTCTGTTGTCCTATCTGGCTCTCTTGTCTTCAGGTTCCTAAAAAGCATTTTTTTTATTAACTTTTCCCTCAATGTCTTCAATATTTATCTTCCTCTTTCCTTTCCTTTTCCTCTGCCAGGAACCTTTATTGGACAGACTGGAACAGAGACCGCCCCAAAATTGAAACTTCCTACATGGATGGCACCAACCGGAGGATCCTTGTGCAGGATGACCTGGGCTTGCCCAACGGCCTGACCTTTGATGTGTTCTCGTCCCAGCTGTGCTGGGTGGATGCAGGTGATGGGAGCTTGACTCTGGGAGCATCCTTGATTTCAGGCAGGAGTTGGCCAACTGGCCCGCTTCCTGGTTTTGTATAACGGGAAGCTCTGAATGGCTTTTATATTGTAAAACATTGCATTTTAAATGGTTATATAAACACCTGGGTGCCACTCTCGATTTTGCCTCTTGGCCTACAGAACCTATCTGTCCTTTCAGAGGTTGGCTGTCCCCTGTTCTAAGAGGTACTGCATAGAGCCCATAGCTCCCTTGTGTCCCCACAGGCTTAGATGCAAACTTGAGCCCAGGAAGACACAAGAAAAGCAGCCCCCATGGGGTCCCTGCTGTGTGCCCTGCTTTGGCTGATG
Source organism: Urocitellus parryii (assembly GCF_045843805.1). NCBI lineage: Eukaryota > Metazoa > Chordata > Mammalia > Rodentia > Sciuridae > Urocitellus > Urocitellus parryii. The sequence continues at coordinate 82,818,623 of NC_135539.1, forward strand.
TGGGGTGTCCCTTAGGATAGGGATGTAGGCAGGATGCCAATTAGGGAGGAACATCCACTGTCCCTGTCTGTAAAAGTACGTTGCATTCCTTCTCCATTCCCTACACTGTCAGGTGTATAGGGGATGCAGAGACAGTGGGACTCAACCCATCTGGTTAGGATAGGGGGTGAGATAAACTCTGAGATGAGAAGGCAGCCTCCGATCGGCGTATGTGGCCTCAGTGCAGGCTGTGCACAGCTCCTGAGCAGCAGCAACCTCCCAGCATGCTGAACCCAGGGAGCAGGGACTTGATCAAGAGCTGGAGGAGGATGTCACCCCTCCTCAGAGGAGGAAAGCCTGGGGTGCCTGAGGCATGGTTCCTCTGCCCTGGCTCATGTCTCCCCAGCAGGACCAGGTGTGGGTGCCAGGACACAGGGGTGGTGACAAACCAAGGGGCAAGGTGAGAGGAAGGGACAGCCGTGTATTGAGAGCAAGCTGTGCGTGTTCCTGAGGACTTGGCCGTGCAGCATAGAGCGTCTCCCGCCCTCTCCCTCCTTGGTCTTGTCTTGTGACACAAAGGGCCCATTTCTTGCATGAACAATGACCGCCTTGTTTTTGCTGCACACAGGCACTCATCAGGCGGAATGCCTGAACCCGGGTCAGCCCAGCAGACGCAAGGTTCTCGAAGGGCTCCAGTATCCTTTCGCTGTGACGAGCTATGGGAAGAATCTGTATTACACAGACTGGAAGACGTATGTCCACTGTGGCTGTGGGGACTGGGCGGGCCTGCTGTCCCACCCTGTCTCTGGGAGACCAGGCCCTTCCCTCTGGCCTCTTGACTTGATCTTTGAGCCTTCAGAGATGTCCCCTCACTGTCACCCTTCTGGTCATGACAGAGGAGGGTGGAGGAGGGAGATCAGGACTCTGGGGAGAACGGGGGTGGGGGGGAGGGCATATATCATCTGGATGCCCCTAGCTGGGCACCTCAGATCTATAAACTTGGGTTTCTTGAGTATGTCTGTTCTTTCCCAGGAGCTGGCCCAAGATCACTTAGCTAGGGGACTCCAGGCCTGCCTCATTATAGTCCTCAAAGGCAATATCCCTGTCTCTTCTTGACTACCACTTTCTACAGTGGGAGGGTTAGCTCGAGGGGGTGACTGGCAAGGGCCTGTGTATAGCTACCAGGTCTCTCCTGACATTTAGAGTGGGAGGGAGGAGTGAGCTAATTTTTGCCTTTAAGAAGTCAAATAAATGCAGTCTTGACTCCCAGGGGAAGGGAGGGATGCCTAGGGCCCCCCGTGTCTATTTATGGCCTCCAATTTTTCCCTAAACCTCACAGAGGCTGCCCTGTGAAGGAAAGGTCAAGCCACCAGATACGTTTTCAACCTCTGCCCTTCTGTGCTTTGTAGGAATTCCGTGGTCGCTGTCGATCTTGCTATTTCCAGAGAGACGGATAGCTTCCAGCCCCACAAGCAGACCCGGCTGTATGGCATCACCACTGCCCTGTCACAGTGTCCCCAAGGTAATGCACCCATGCCGAAGCTCCTAGGGGCTGGGGGGAATCCTCATAGCCCACATCATGGCTGCCACATCTACTAGTAGCCTGATCCCGCAGTAGGAGAGCTGCAGTTCCACCCTCCAGGTTCTTCATCACTGAGTGGTGAGCCAGACACAAACAGAAGATGAGAAATGGACATGGCGGGCAAAGTCTTGAGTCTCAGGCTGGGCCTGGAGGTGCTTGGCCTTCAGGTTCCAAATGGGAACCTTAATGTTAGGATCTCTGCAGCTTTGAGTATTCACCCACTTGGCCTGACAGCAGCAGCAGTAGTTAATAATAACAAGAAGAATTGCAAACTCAGCGTAGTGTGTGCTGTGGGCGGGGCACTTCCTGTGCACAACTCAGCCTTCATTCAGTCCTCCTTGCAGCCCTGTGCAGTGGGCACTGTTGTTATGCTCATTTTAAAAGCAACCTGCTCCCTCACAGTGGCAGAGCCGCAGGGAGCTCCAGGTGCCTGGCTCCCCAGACTGTGCTGTGCTGCTTCTCAAAGGCCTTGCTCTGACCCATTTCCTCCTCCACTTCCCTCCTCTGCCCAGTCCAAGTGGAGACGGGTGTGCCAGCTAGACTGCAAGCACTTTGTACTTTACAATTCCAGCTCTATGTTGGAGTTGGGAATCCTCTGTGAGGCCTGATTAATACTTCAGTGATGAATCTGTATAGCTGCCAAATTAGGAATCTGTGCTCTTGCCCATGTGGGGTAATCATGAGGGAATAATAACTAGCTGAGCTTTAGCTGAGTGTGAGCCCAGTGTTCCCTGTTCCCTTGGATCCCTCATGAGCTTGGCCTCTGGGAAACCCAAAAGGGGTTCAGAGGGAGGCCTCTCTCTAAAAGGCTGTCAAGTCAGGTCAAAGAGGAGGCTGTAGACCTGATTTCTGCCTTTTCCAGGTCACAACTACTGCTCGGTGAACAATGGTGGCTGCACCCACCTCTGCTTGGCCACCCCGGGGAGCAGGACCTGTCGTTGCCCTGACAACACTCTGGGAGTTGACTGTATTGAGCGGAAATGAAGACCAGAGTGTCTTATCCCCATCCAAGTATTTCACAGCAACATTCTACTTGAAACTACTTGGTCCAGATTGAAAACTGCCCTCCAGCTGAATGACCACTGGGCCCAGGCTAGCCAAGCCTGAGCAACAACTTTCTCCTCATTCTTCACTAGAACATACACCCTGGACTTCTGCAGTGGGAAATCTCTGCACAAGGACAGGATCACCCACCCTGACCCCAATACTCAGATGAGCTCATAGAGCCCAGGTCAAAATTAAGTGCCATCCAGTGCCCTAGGTCCTTTCTCCAGGGTGAGCAGACTTTTCACAGGCCTGAGTGGTCCATTGTTCTGTGGCCTTACAAGCTCAGCCTTGATTCTGAGCCACCTATCATCCTGGCAGCTCCTTGTCACACCAGCCAGGGCCTGCCTAGGTGAGGTTGGTAGGGAGGAAGGGAAGGAGGGAGGAAGCTCTCACAGACTTCCTTTCTTTATTCGCATCTTTTTCACCCTTTCATCCTACCTGAGATGACAGCTGCAGTGTGTGTGCTCTGCCTTTTAAACACACCATCTTAAAAACATATAGGTATTTAGTAAATGATAATGAGTAGCACCTCCTGGATAAAACATTGGCATTTCAGCAGTAGCTTTTGGTAGTCAAAGGCTTAAGTTGAAAGGTATTCTGTGGTAGGAATTTTAATATGTAGAATCAGATGTTTGGGGATAAGGGATTATTTTCATGTGCCTTAAATTATACCAAAGATTACCAAATTATTTCTCTCTGCCCAAAGCACCTGCTTCTTAGTCTCTGATTACTAATGCTGTGCTAGTCTTCAGCCCCACTGATGGCACCGGTGTTCTGTCTCCTCACGGAGACCCGTATGAGGCACAGGCTGGGACTGGTTCCAGGTGACCCATCACAGCCCTTCATCTCTGTCCTCCATACCTGAGAACCAATATACTCTCAACCACAAACTCACTTCTTTATTTCTCCCTCTATCTGTGCCTCTTGCTGTGTATATTCTTACTTAAAGACACAATCCAGGAAGATCTAGTTGAGAGTTTATATTAACAGTTCAGACCCCTAATTTCTCATTGGTCTAATTCAAGGGACCATTGCTTCATTTCATGTTTGTTTCTTTAATTATTGGGGAAAAAAATCTCCTGACCATATGAGTAGTTAATATTCATCTTTTATCCAATTGTCTCCCAGATTCCTAAAACAATAGAAATTTTGGGTTGAGTGTTGAGCATAAAGAGTTTGTGTTGATAGAGCGAGGGGAGAGAGAGGACTTGGTGGAAAGCACCACAGAGAGACCAAGGGAGAGCAGGAAAGGAAAATCCGAGAGGAAATGTTGAGGGGATTCAAGAACAGCAGTAACTAACCCCTTTAAATAATGCCAAAGAGATGGATGGGGAGCAGGAAAGGCGAACCACAGAGGAAGGGGAAGGAAGAGGACTTAGGAACAGCAATAACAAAAATCCTTAAATAGTGCCAAAGAGAGAATGGAACATTTTGCCAAAGAATGCTTATCCTGAGGACATGGAAGATTTTGCATGAAATTCTCCCTGTGGAAGGATCCCCCTTTCTTACAGGCCCAGCACACTCAGCACCTCCTGCTTCTGTCCTCACCTGCTCTGCATTACCTGGGAGCCTGGGTTTCGAGGGGGGCTTTCTCTATACAATTGGGTTTGAGAGGCAACTATATCCCCAAGAATCACAAGATTTGGGGAACACATGGACCTTATATGTAGCACAACCTAATAAATTTCTTTTTATATTTATCATTCCATATTAAACCCTCTATATCAAATGTTCAACATGATGTTGTATGATTTTCATAACTTTTATTCATTTCAATAGTCATTCTCAAATGTTTCAAATGGTAAGTTCTTAAACTGTGGAAACCATTGAAGGTGCTTATTAACTCTTCCCCCAGATTATACAAGGGTTGAATGATTCCTTGAGTTTACAGCTGTACAAATATTAGTGCAGGAAATTAAAAAATTTTGCTAAAAAGAAAGTCTCCGTGTTTTCTGAATGAGAGTCATTCTATTGGCCGGTGGTGGTGGTGGGGCAGATTCATGATGGGAAAACAGATGAGTTAATAATCTGCAAACCCCGTGAGGCCTAGAGATTCTTCCTCAGTGTTAAAATGAGTTGTGCATTTCCCACAGTTCACAAAGACTTAGGACTTGGAATTGACTCAAAATGTAATCATATCATAGGCCCCAAACCACACTTTTGCACATTGTTTACATTCTTTCTAGAAAATATATCCTAGCTGCAGGGAATAGAATTTCCTGTCTCAGTTCTAAAAGTGAGTTTCCCCCACTCCTCACCCTCAGCAAGAGGAAGATGCTTTCTTGACAGTGGTCTGATCTGTTAGGTCGCCCACGGGCAGAGCCACCCTATGTCTCTGGGAGGGCTGAGAATGGCCTCTGAGCATGACAGAGGAAAGGGGGCTCAGGTGGCAGGACCGAGGTGCTCCAAGCACATTGGTTGCAGACAAGGGCCTCAGTACGTGAGGACCCACCTGGGAAACGTCACCATCAGTGGGACCCATGTGCAGTCTGCCCATGTGAGTTGCTTGAAAGGGACACTTGTCTTGGTGTGAAATTTTGCAGGGTTTTCTTCTGGCTGTAAAACTTAGTTACCTAAAGATAACATCAGGGAAGATGTGGAACACGAAGCTCCAGGAGTCTATCCTCCATCAGGTCCACAGCTGACCTGGCAGGCGCTCTGAAGCCACTCTTTGGTAACTCTGGGTCCAGCAGAACCCATGCAGCACCCAGGAGGTACTGGGAAGAGGCTGGTCAGTGTCAGTGAACTTCACTTCAGCTTTGGCTCAGTCACGTCTACCCTCCCCTGTCCCCAGGACACTCAGACCACATATCTATGGCTTTCTGGAGCCGGGGTGAGGGTGGGGTGGCACTAAGGACTGGTTCTCTGAAAATCAGGATCATATATTTCTGATTACTGCTTCTGAGCATTAGTTCTGGTTTGTAGAGAAAATCTTTGTGACACTGGATTCGGAGTGGTTTATTGAATATGTCGTCAAAAGCACAAGCAAGAATGGGCTCAATCCTCAGTACCACAGAGGGAGGGAGGGAGGGGAGAGAGAGAGAGAGAGAGAGAGAGAGAGAGAGAGAGAGAGACTAAACACATAAAGAACAAAAGAAAAAACAGATAAATTGGACTTCACCATTAAAAGTGTTTGTGCATTGAAGGAGACTATCAAGAGTGAAAAGAGACAGTCTGTTAAAAGGGAGAAAATATTTGCAAATACAATACCTGATAAAGAATTAGGATTCTGAAATATAAAGACCAACAACTCAACAACAAAAGAAAAAAATTAATGAATAATGGATTTGAATAAATGTTTTACAAAGACACACAATTGGCCAATAAGCATGTGGAAAGAAGCTCCTAGGGCTGAGGGTGTAGCTCAGGGTTGAAGTGCTTGTCTGGTGCTTGCCGTGTGTGAATGAAGCCTCGGGTTCAATGCCCAGCACTGCAAAAAAAGGAAAAAGGTTCCTCATCATAAGTCATTAGAGAAACGCAAATCAAAACCAAAATCTGGTACTACTTCATACTCATTAGGATAAAACAAAAATGTGCAAAGTGATGTGCAAAAATCGGAACTTCTTTGCATTGCTGGTGGGAAAACAATTTGGTGGTTCCCCAAAACCAGAATTACCCTGTGATCTGGTAATTCACTCCTAGGTACAGACCTGCAGAAATAAGAAAGGAGGACTAGAACAGATAGGTGTAAGCCAATATCCACTGCTGCATTCTCACCATAGTCAGAGGGTGGGAACAACACAGGTGACTATCAAGGGATGAACAGATAAACAACATGGTGTGTGCATGGTGTACACACAGATTCAGCCATAAGGAGGAGGGAGGCCCAACACCTGCTACAGTGTAGATGAACTCAGAGACGTTATGTCTCTTGAAGTAAGCCAGACACAAAGGAAGAAGCACTGTATGAGTCTACTTACATAAAGAATCTGCAATAGCCAGATTCATAGAGACTGAAAGTAGATTCGGAGGAATGGAGTTATTGCTCCATGGTTTCTGAGCTTTTGTTAGCTGCCATGAAAAGATTTTGAAAGTAGACAGTAATAACAGTTACATGACATTGTGAACATAATTTGTGCCACAGAGTTGCACACTTAAACATAGTTAAAGGACAAACTTAATGTCTTATGTGTATATATGTATATGTATATATATATATATATATATATATATATATATATATATATATATATATATTCTACTACAATTTTTTAAATTAATAAGGTAATACATCAAAAAACATTATCCATACACTTTAAGTGAAATTTATAGTATGTGAGTTGTATCTCAGTAAATCTTTGTTTTAAAAAACTCCCAGTTGACAGCTGGGTTGTGGCTCAGCAGTAGAGTGCTTGCCTAGCATGTTCCAGGCACTGGGTTTGATCCTCAGCACTATGTAAAAATAAATAAATAAAATAAAGGTATTGTGTCCAACTACAACTAAAAAATAAATATTAAAAAAAAAGACTAGTTACCTAAGATTGGCAAATGCCACTTGTGGTGGCAGCTGGCTAGATGCTAAAGAGCTCGAGATCCTGATTAGGTGCAGTTGCGGCTGTGGAGGGACTGCAGATGGGATCAAGGTTACTAATCAGCCAACCCTGAGACAGGACAATGATCCTGGGTCATCCAAGTGGGCCTTCAGAAACAGACAAGGAAGGCAGGGGTCTGCGAGGTGAGGCAGGTGAGGGCCAAGAGCAAGTCAGTGTCACCCACCATTTCTGGGTCCTGAGTGGAGGTTGGAGTCAGGAGAGGAGGAAAAAGGTGACTTCTAGAGGTGAGAACAGCTCCCAGCAGGTAGGGGGGCTTGTGAGCAGATTCTTCCCAGAGCCTCTGGCAAGGGCTTCAGCCGGGACACTGTCAGCAGAGGGCGTGGCTGAGCCACAAGGGATGGCTCTCCTGCCCCTCGGCACTGAAGACAATAAAGGTGTGGGTTGACGGTGGTACGTGAGTGGTGATTTGTCACACAGTGATAGAGAACTTTCTAATGCACTTGTTGCAGCTGGGTATTGCCAAATGGGACATGCCTTGTCCCTTCCATGTGTCCATCGGCCACCCTGACCTGGGCCCCAAGAGGCTGATCCATGCGGACAACATTTGGCCTCTCCTGCTCCCTGGGTTCCTAGCAGGAGGCGGAGGGCAGGAGGGAGTGGGACTGAGTCTCCCTGACTCGCGGCCACAGAGCTCAGGGCAGGCTAAGCCCTTGACTGAAGGTCACAGCCCCTCTCAGGGTGTCCCTCTGTCCACACTTTGCCTAGGCCCCAGGAACCACCCCTTCCCCTAGGCTTGGGGAGGTGACAGGCCCCTGTTTTTCGTTTCCCTGTACCCCTGACAAAACTGTCAACCTCAGACAAAACTTTAATCCTTCCTCAAGGGATTTAATTTGAGGTCATCTGTTTGTTGTTGTGACCCTAAATTAGAAATTCATAACTTCATGATCCCTACTTTTGTGTATGTTTGAAATTTTATATAGTTTGATTTCTAAAAAAATGTAAAGCTACTTTCTAGTTGTATCTCGTTTAATTTAGTGCCTGTGCATTGCAGTATAACTAACAGGTGAAAATTACACAGAGGTGCCAAAAAAGGTACAGAATGTCCAATTTATTTACTAGCTCATTTCAGTTCTCAAACTCGGAGCTGCTGATGGCAGACAGCTTGTCCTGCTCCTCCAGATGTCCCCAGCTGCACACAGCCATTTTTCAGTCCCTTGTTGTGCTCAGGAGTGCTGTTGCCCTGTCCTTCCTCAGGTCTACCTCTAAACTCCACAGAGCCTGGTCCTCTACACAGCACATCTTGACCCATGTGAGGCTGGGCTTGTGTTCCCTGTGTCTCTCTGGAGACCTCCCACCAGGCCCTCCCTTGGCCTCCTCATCCTGCCCACCTGACCTAACTGGACCTCAGCTTCTCCTCATCCCTTCTGCAGATAGGCAAGGTCCAGCTGTCCTGCCTCCTGCAAGGGGGACTGGGTAGTCAGTGGGTAGTTCTCAGGGCCACCCTGCCCTAGAGAGGGCCATGCAGGATGTGGGAGTCACGGTCCATGCACCCACAGCTCTTGCTTTTCCTGCATATGGAGCACGCTGACCCAGGACCACCTCTATTCTTCCCTTCCCTCCTGCTCTGCTCAAGTCTCCTGGGGGCCTTAAGGCACTGGGGCTGCAGGTCTTTCTCTTTTTAACCTTGGTTCACTGTCATTCTCACCAAGGTTCTCCCAAGGACAAATGGAGGTCCCAGCAATCTCATTCCAAAGGCAGAGTCAAAGGTCAGGGTGTACAGAAAGGGTACCCTCAGGCTGATGCCTCAAGTGTACAATCCCAGCACAGGCACCCTCAGAGGTGAGAGCCAGTAAGGGCCCATTCTCACTGGATCAGGGTTCCCAAGGCCAGGGAGTCCCCTCCTCATCAAAGCCATTTACCTCACTACTGAGAGCAAAGAAATACTCTTACCCAAGGAACAAAGGTTTTGAGGTCTGATTTACAGTCTCAGAAGCCCTTCTATTCTTTTCTTCATCTACTCACAGATTTTGTTTAAAAGCCCAGCCAGGTGGCCCAGTTCTGCTCTGTGCCCAGACGGACAGCCCCCAACAATGCCTCTGCTGCATCCGAGGTTCCTGACGCCACAAGAGGGAGGAAATGACTGGTCTCATCTTTGCCCTTCTAGGAGGCAGCGGGTGGGTGTGAGGCCAGGCTAAGTCAGCGCAGGTGCTCCTGGGTATGCAAGAGGGCAGTATCCTGTTAGTCCACCATCAGTCAAAAAGCTCTGTAAGCACCAAATGCTCTCAGTAGCTACCCTAAACCTGGCCCAGCTGCCCAATGAGGGGCTGCTGTTGCCCAGCATCATGAGAGAGGATGACACCCCACCTCTCCAGCCAGGAGAAAAGCAAAATTCAAAATTGAAAGCATGGTTTCTACTTCATGTACCACTGTGATGTAAAAAAAAAAAAAAATCACAATTCAAACCATCATAAGTCAAGGATGCCCAAAGAATGGAAGAATAAAGTGACCTGAGGATAGAGAGCCACTCCTCATTGTTGGGTGACAGAAGTTCACTCACATTAGCTCAGAAGCTGAGCACCTGGGCTGCAGAGGGGCTTCCCAGCAGCTGGTCCTTCTCTGGCACTAGCATTCCACGCGGAGGAGGAGGTGGCCCATGTCCAGCCTGGGTTGCCTACTGGCTGCAGGTCCTGTGAGTCCATGCCATCTTTCTCCTCAGAGGCTCCCCAGGTGGGCAGAGCCCTATCTCCATGGCATTTCTCCTTGTGAAACTACAAACTGGAGTCCTTGTCACACCCAACCAGAGAGGGCCAGAGCCCTGAGGAGAGCACAGGACGGGACGCCTGCTCCAGATCTGGCAAACCCTGTCCAACCAAGCAACCTGATACGACTTCAAGACAGAGCTTCATCTGCTGCTCCCTTCATCTTCATCTACTGATCCCCACACATCCCTCGGGCCCCAGTAAAACCCCAATCTTTTCTTTGGCTCCCTAGACCCCCACCCCCACCCCAGAGGCCACCTGGTCTCGTGTGTCCAAGGTTTCAATCCTGATTTTTGTATTATTCCTAAACAAAGCTTTTATACTTGGAGACTCGTCTCTGGTTTTAGTTGACTATCACCCTTCACGTACCTCCACAGCACCATGCCAGGTGGGACAGGCATCTGGTAGGCTCACACAGAAGCAAGGGAATTGCAACATTATTATTTAATCATATAAGTTTAAAGGGTACTGTGATATAATTTGATACATGTAGACAAAGTGTAATGATCTAATCAGGGTGGATAATATTTCCACCTCAAACATTTAAAATTTGTATTAACAGGTAGTAAATTGTACGTATTCATGAGGCCCTAACCACGAACAACCCCTATGAAAATTAAGTCATGGAGGAGCCCCAAAGCCTTGAGCCACCGGCTGTGAGAGCAGCCTGATGCTCAGGTGGGCACCTAGAGGCAGCAGAACAGCCAGGGTGCTCCAGCCCAGCCACCAGGTTGAAATCCCCAGGACTGTTCTCAAGGCAGTTCCAGAAGAGACCACATGAGGGCAGTCAGAGCCCCTCAATGTCTGGAGAGGAAGAACGGGGGTGGGAGGAGTTCTGATAAAGCCACCAGCCTTCAACCATGGGCTTCCCCCTGACAACCCTGTTTAATTCTGATGACCTGCCCAAAGTCCCACCTCTGAACATCCCGAACACCACGGGGGGATCAAGTTTTCACCCTCAACATCCCATGACGCAGGTTAAACTCCAATATGAGTTGCGGAAGATACAAACCATACTAGGTGTGTTCAGATCCAGGATGTCCCCAAGGTGAACACCACGGTTGAGGGCAAACAAGAATTTGGAAGTTGAAGTTTGTTAGCAACAGAGTGCATCTAAATCTTCAGGGGTGTCCCCCTGCCCTGTGACTCTAAATAAACAATGCCCTGGCCATGGTGCCCACCAGCCCCACCTGTTGGCCCTCCTGCCCTTAGTGAAGTTGCCACTGAAATACATAAAGGAGCTTCTGGGGACATGGCACCAGGCACACATAGTGGCATCTGATAACCGTGATTTTGCCCTTCCAAATAAGGCAACTGAGTCAAAAGGACACATGAGTTACAAGGCTTGAGTGTCACCTGCATTAACATAGTTTTCTTAATATTCCAAGGTACAGGAAGGGAACGGGTTGAGATTTTAATACAGATTCCAAGTGTGATCAGCTCTTAGGAACCTAGAGCTGTGTTTTGTTGGTTGCTTTAATCAAACAAATTAAAGGAGAATATGTACCTTGTTGGAACCCTCTGGCACCTCCTCACAGTCTCAGTGCCCTCCCTGTGAAGTGCATATTACAGAAGTACCCAGCCCTGGGGACATCTCAAACTTCCCATCAAAATGCTCTTGAGGACATAAGAGGTGCCTTACAACCCCAGGGTGGCAGGTGGTGGTGAGGAGGTGGAGAAGGTGCCCGCAGGCCAAAGTTAGGTGTTCCTAGAACACGCATCAGTGCCTTTAAAAATCATATGAATCTTTCATTAAGCGCCATAGTATATAAAAATTTAAATATAAAATACTATTTTAATTTTTTAGCATCTGCTATGGATTGAAATGGGGTCTACCAAAAAGATATTTGAAGTCCTAACCCTGGTACCTCGGAATGAAATATTTTAAAAAGGTTTTGCAGATATAGGAAAATTAAGATGAAGTTATTAAGATGGGGTTGTTAATCCAATAGGACTGGTGTCCTTATTAAAGGGGGAAAGTTGGACAGATAGACATGCTCTCAGGGAGAATGTGTGAAGACGAAGCCAGAGGCCAAGGTTCTCCGGTAAGTGAAGGAGCACCCAGACAGCCAGCATGCCTCCAGGAAAAAGTCAGGGAAGAGGCTGGCATGGACTCCAGACAGCCTTTAGGAGCAGCCCTGCCAACACCTCGATCTCAGACTCCACTGAACTGTGAGATCAACTGCGGTTGTTGAAGCCACCCTTGCAGACTAACAAGCAATCAAATCACATTGGCACTTGAGAGAGACACACCACTGTCACCCCACGTCTCCCACCCCTCCCCAGCTGATGTCCATCTCAGGAGACACAGTGGAGCTGCACGGCTCCTCCAGGGACCATGGAAACACACTCAAAAGCACTTCATGGATTCTTGAGCATGCAAAGTCCAGCTATTGCCAGGAAATGGCAGGGAAAGGAAAAGAGGCTTCTGGGAAATGGTGACATCAACTGAGTCAAGATGACCAGTGACTTGGAAGACTACCAGGATGCTCAGGAAAGCATTCAAACCTCCATCAACTCATAGGCGTGAAAAGCCCAGGGCTCATCGCCTCTTTAATGGTCCCACATAAATCGGCTCAGCGCATAGAGTATTCAAGTATAATTCCTACAGATGCAACGTAGAAGAACACCTAGCCTTCTATTTAAGGGCAGTATTGATCTTCGGAGCTCATGCTACATGGACACCAGATCTCCAATGGGAAGACAAGGAACAGACATCCAGAAAATGATGGCACTCACTGTGCATTTGGGTGGGGTTTGAATGTGAGCATATTCCCAAGGGAGAAGAGATTTGGGCCAATATTTTGTTCGATAGTAAAAAAAGCCAGAATTAGGTTTATAGTACCAACACCGGAAGGCACTTAAGTACATCTATTTGGAATGCCAAGCATGGTTTTTATTAACACGACGTCAGGCATGTAGAAAGCATGGGGACAGACTCCAGGCCAGCTTTGTAACGGCTGCTGTAACGATACTGAAAACACAAATGATGAAGAGCCGGTGCTCCACTTGTGGACATAAACACGAACGGACCTTAGAACAAGATAAGGGCCAGCATGGGGTCACACCAAGGTCTCTACTTCATTCCTAAAAAAATAAATCACTCAATAAATTATAAGTTTCCTGATATGACTCTTCAAGATGCAAATCTTTTTTTTTTTTTTAGTTATAGATGGACACAATACCTTTATTTTGTTTTTATTTTTATGTGGTGCCAGGGATCGAACCCAGTGCCTCACACATGCTAGGCAAGTGCTCTACCACTGAGCCATAACCTTGGCCCCGAGATGCAAATCTTGATGTACTGATTGTAAAGAAAGTGTGAAGAGAATAGGACACTTGAAGACTCCAACACCTCCAACCACCGTAGGACTGTCATAGCAAAGCCATGAGGTTTGAGAGGCAAACAGAAGATATTTCATGAGTCTATAATTTTTTTCTTGTCATCATTTCAGTTCTTCAGTCTTCACTTGCTGTGTCAGTTCTGGGGAAGTCAGGTTCCGAGTAGCGTTCCCAATACTTTCAAACAGATTTCCTTTTTAATGTCAACAAATGTTTCAGGATCCTCTTGAAACAACTGTCTTTGAAGAAAAGAGAGGAAATAATGAAACTGTGACCCTCCTGAATAAAGTTGCTGATCGTCATCATCAGATCAACTGGACGCATTGAAGAGGGTCGCCCCCCAAACTCCCTGACTTCAGGCAACTGCATTCACTTTTGGCAAGGCTTGGTGCACATGGAGGGCCTAGGTCCCTTGCAATAAGATTAAGGAACAGCCCACATTGGAGACCCCTGGCCAAGGTACCGGGGTTTTTCAGTGCAGGCCTCTGTCACACACACAAGGATGGCAGCTGGGGAGAAGGTGCGAGCTGGGACGAGGTTAGTGGAGACCTTGAGTCTTGGCTTAGCTGCTCTCTAGCAGCTCAGCTAATCTCATGGGGTCTCTCTGTCTCTTCTAAAAAGACGCCTTGCAGGGTGGTAATCTTACGTGAGGTGAGGCTTCCCACACAGAACTGAGAATCTTTGCTGTCACCCCAAACGTTCCAGGGACCAAGAATCACCAGTCTGAGGGCACCTGGGAATAAAGAGCCACTGGGTTGGAGGAGGAAGGCAGTGTCAACTGCACTCTGGACGAGACACCGCCTGACCTTCCTCGAACTCAGAACTTGCCATCTCCTGGCTAGGCAACATCGGGCCTGTCATCAACCAGAGCTCTGCCATTGGGATCCCATGTCTGTATTCTTTTTGTGGCTCCCCACGATGATTCCAATGTGATTGAGGTTGAGAGCCATGGAAAAACATCTGGGAAACAGAAAGACCTGCTGGGGTTTGAAGGGACTGTGCTGTGTCCATAGATCACGTGGGGTGTGGGGTGGGAGGTGGTCACCATCTTAATAACACTGAGGCTTCCCCATGAACATGGGATGTCTCTCCGTTTATTTAGAAGGGCGAACCTTCTTGATCACCTGTTACACTGATGCATTAACCTAAATCAAGGATCATCTGCATTTTACTGATGCCTCGTCTGAGCCCAGGGTCATCTAGAAACCTATGACGATACCGTAGCTGGAGGCTGCAATTCCAGCTTCCCTCTGTTGGCTCTGCTCACTGAAGCATCTGATAGCACCCCAGCCAGCTCCACCTTCGTGCATTGATGAAAAATAACAACTCTGCTTTGAGGAAATAAGAAAATGGTTTATTCTGAGCCAAAAATGATGACCATGACTCGGGAACACAAATTCAAGAGACCCGAAGCAACACAGTTTCTTCCTGGAAGGAGTTACGTGAGCTTTTATAGTCACCAAAGAGAGGAGGTGGGTCATGAGCGGTGGACCAGAAAGAGGAGAGGGAATCTCTTCTGTGAGATTCAGATGTTATCACATTCTTAGCTTTTGGGTTTGTGGAGGCCAGAGATCTTCCAAGCTTACCACACACTCCAAAAGTTTTATCTTGTAGTCACGAGAATGCCGGATCCGACACAGGGGTTGATATTAAATGGCTGTGAAGAGGGACTATAGCTAGTGCAAGATGACTTGGGCTCTTGCTTTCATTCCCTCCACAGCCACCAGTCCTGGGCCAGCCTCAGCCGGAGATCTTTAGTTCACAAGGGTGTTTCATGAGCACAATTACCTGCCTTCAAAAACAGCTGAGAAACAACTGAGTGAGACAAATTAAAAGGAGATGAGTTACCTGTAGTGATATGTCCAAGACACAGAGATAAGTGAATAAGGAAATCACCGAACTTTGTGTATTCTATGACCTGTGTGTTTTTTTACAACCAAGATATTTGTGTGTATGTGTATAGGGAAGTCCCAGAAGGAGACCCAGGAAATTCTGAGTAGTGTTTCTTTCTGGAGAGGGAAATGCTAGTGGTGGTGGGATCAGTGAAAAGGACTATGACATTTTTTTTTTCCTTTTTAAAATTTTTTAGATTTTTTTTAATTTTTAAAATATGGTTTAATTAATTGACTTTTGATCTTCTACCATCCTCTCTTATCAGTGGAAGTTTCTACTATAAACAGGTGTTGTCCTTGCAATAAAAAGAATGTCTGGTTGAGAGAGTTGGGAAAGATCTCTCCTGTAGTGCTGATTGCAGAACCTTGAAAATAGGAAGTTGCTGCCTCTCCCTCCCAGCCTGGTGACTTGGTGACCATGGGGTGATGGGTCCCACCCTCCCGAGGGCGAAGTTTGCAGGGGAGCCACACAGGCACACACACACACCTGAGGGGACAAACCAGCACCTTCCCCTCCCCACGGTCCTCCCCCAGGCCAACTGTGAGCCCAGCCACAGCAGCTGCCCTGAGATTAGGTTGCTGATTGTGTCCAGGGCGGGCCCCCAGGCCCCTCATCCCTCTCCAGGGCTGCTGCAACCTTGCAGCACTTCCTGTTTGGGGATTAAGGTACTCTGTGGGGTGACAAAGAGGAAGCTGTGGCTGTGACAGTGAGAGTGGTGCAGGGAGGGCCTCTTGCCCTTGGCCTCTGGGCACCTTGCAAATGGCTCAGCAGGACAAGAACCACCCTCTAGTGCCCCACGAGCCACAGAACAACCTGGTAGCCCCTAGGTTTCCGACCTGTGCTATCCAGCTCAGGATCTGCTCTGGGTCCTTGGGTTGCTGTGTGACCCCAGGCCAGTTCCATTCTGAAGCACATTCTGAAGCAGTTCCTGCTTCCCCTGAACAGGTCCCCCTTGCCTCAGCTCTGCTTTGTTTGCTCCATGAAGCTGGCCTCAGCTCAGAGGGGCTGGTCCCAGAGCCTCAGGGTTGGAACAACAGAAGACCTTTGCCTGAGGGCTGAGGGACCCGCAGGGAATGGAAGAGGCCAGAAAAGGCTGCCTTTTTAATATAGACCTTCCTGTACGAGGTGACTGTTAAAACTGTGCACGTATCTATTCTCACAGACCAAAAGAGGGACTGGGGGCTAAGCTCAGTGGTGTAGCACGTGCCTGGTACGCAGGAGGACCCTGGTTCAACCCCAGCGTGCGCGCGCGCACAGACACACACACACACACACACACACACAAGCCTAAAACAAAATCAAAGTTGTTTTTTGTTTGTTTGGGTTTTTTTGCGGGCTGGGGATAGGGCATGGAGATAAAAATTCGGGATTGGTGGCTGAGGATGTGGGATTGTGGTAGTCCGGGGGCAGCTGGCCTAGCAGAGGGCCACATTGATGTATTAGTCTTCTTTGGCTGCTGGAACCAAGCATTACAAACTAGGTGACTTAAACCACAAAAATTTGTTCTCTCACAGTCCTGGAAGTCTGGAACCAAGGGGTTGGCAAGGTTGGTTCCTTCTGAGGATGTGAGGGAGATTCTGTTCCAGGTCTCTGTCTTGACCTGTCAATCTTTACACAGCATTCTTTCTATATGCTGTCTATGTCCAAATATTGCCCTATTTATTATTTATTTGGTACTGGGGATTGAACCTGGGGGTGCTTCATCACTGATCTATGGCCCAGGCCTTTTTTAAATTATTGTTTTATTTTGAGACAGGAACTCACTAAATTGTTTAGGGTCTTGCCAAGTTGCTGAGGCTGGACTCCAATTTGTAATCCTCCTGCCTTAGCCTCCTGAGTCACTGAGATTATAGTCAGGTGCCATTGCATCTGGCCCACTCTTTTAAAATAAGGACACCCATTACATTGCAGTAGGGCCCACCCTAATGACCTCATTCTACCTTGGTTTCCTATAAAGACCATCTCTCCTGACAAGGTCACATTCTGAGGTAAACTGAGGGTTAGGTCTTCCACATATGAATTCAGGGGACACAATTCAACTATAACACCAGAGCTTCTACCAGCCCCTGGGAGATGTTCCTACAGTGAAGCAAAAGCCAAGTGGCCACATTCCTGGGAGGTGCAAGCAACAGGGACTCTCCAGTCACCTCAGGAGAGGGTGGCCCATGCCCAGGAGCAGAAGCAGAGCTAAGGTTCAGACTCAGTGCTGGTGAGCTCAGAGAGCTCCTGGCTCTGCTAGGCTCACGCTGTCTCTCATGGCTCAGTGGTCCCCACCTCCCTTCCAGCTGCCCCTGGGGAGAACACACCTGGTTTCTGCCCTAAGACCGTCTTGCTTCCTCGGTTAGCTACTCACCGCTGAGCTGATTAGCAATGGCCGGGGCTGGGATGAGTCAAGAGGAGACGCATGTGACAGATGCAACTGTTCTTGGGTGGGAGCAGTGGTGGGCAGCACCCGGCAGCTGGACAATGGCCAGCATAGTCAGTGTCCCTGAAAGTATATTTTCTAAAGCTTCTCCTAGTGGTGGCTCCCAGGGGGGCTGGTAGCAGCTGGTTGGCTGCTGTAAATAAGTTGTTTTGGAGGGATTCATTGAACGATGCCTCAGCTGGAACTTCTGAGTTAATTGGTCATGGAGTAGACAGGTCTGAGTTGACTCTGGAGTAACACCTGCCTCCAAAGGCCTGGAACCACCCACAGGATGGATGCAGGGATGGATGTGGGTTTAGAGAAGACCCCATCCCTGCCCCAGACTAATGCAGGGGAGGCTGGCCCACCAGAGCCCAGGCTGCCCCCCACACAGAGGGACTAGGGTCAGCAGTCCTGCTAGGGGCTGATTTGAGGACCCGGGTGTGGTGGTAGTACTGCTGCCAATGAGCACAATTGGCCACTATTTATAGGGCATCTCTGAATGAAAAACAGATGGGTCAGCAACTGAGTTAGCCATCCAGGGCAATTTGGGGCTGCAGGCCCTGGTGGACCCACCCAGCACAGAGGGCTACATGCAGAACCAGCAGGCCCCCGGATCATGGGATGATCCAGAGGGTCTAAAAGTAAGTTCCTGATCCTTGAGACTTGAGAATTGTGTTCCCAAGTCTCAAGGAACTGGTGTCTGGCCCTAGATGAAAGAAGGTGGCCCTGATTGTCTGCCCAGAGGGCTAACTGACTGGCAGCTGGGGTGGCCCTAAGTAGCAACAGGGGGGTGTCCTCTCTGCCAATGAGACATGCCACCCAGAAGACGGTCAACGGATGGAGCCGTAGGACGAACGACTTTATTTAGTGAATATAAATGCGCACGGCTTCCCTCTTTCCCAGAAGCATTTGCAATGAAGCCAGATGTTAAGGGAAATGGTGTTCTGCATGGTGGAGCTCTGTGTTTGGAACACTCCATCCTGGGCTCTGCGAATAGATCCCTCGCCATGGCTGGAAGGGAAAGTGGGAATTGAAAGGGAACAGCCCTGAGCAAAGCCACCTGCCTCAGAGAGGACTTGGGGCACCAGAGGCCATTGAGGTTGTTAGAGTCCATCTTCCAGCCATGCTCTTACCTGGGGTTTGTGATCATCCCAGGCACAGCTTGATATTTAGTGTTCTGAGTTCTTATGCTCTTTGCACACTGCTGCACTGAGGTGGTACAGCTGAGGAACAGCTCTTGTGCTCTGAGATGCCATTTCTTTTCTTTTTCCTTTTTTTGGTTTTGAAGATGGAACTCAGGGGCACTCAACCATTGAGCCACAACCCCAGCCCTATTTTGTATTTTATTTAGTGACAGGGTCTCACTGAGTTGCTTAGCGCCTTGCAGTTGCTGAAGCTGGCTTTGAACTCATGATCCTCCTGTCTCAGCCTTGAGAGCTGCTGGGATTACAGATGTGCGCCACTGCACTCAGCTGACACATTTCATTTTTATAGAACAGTCATTGGCACTACAGGCTTAAATGAAGAAGACGCCAACTACCGCCCACAACCCCCAGGGCCAGGTATTTTTAGCTCACTGTTAAACAAGAGCTTCATAGGAGGAAGACCACCTTCCCAGGAACTGCAGCTTCAGCATGGCGTAACTAATGCTTAGACTCCCCTTCCTTTACCACTCCATGACCCCCCTGGGGCTTCTACAGGACTGTCGAGCCTGCAGAACTGTTAAATACCCAATGAAATGTATTGTTAGCTTTGCAAAATACAAGAAGACACCCACAGGCCACTGTACTGATCAGGAGGAGCCCCGCACCTGTGTCTTTCCTGGAAAGGTTTACAGGTGCTACCTCCTGGGGAGCCCTGGCCAGCCTGGCACATACCCCTCTGCAGTAAGCCCAGCACCGCGGGGAAGGCTGATCATTCAGAGGGCTCCTGCTGATCCTGGGCTCTGCCAACCCTGAGAAAAACCCATCACAAGGCCATTTCACTCTGCGATGAAATTCCAGTGAGGAGCTTTGTGCTGCATTGTGACAGCAGACTTTCTGGAATGGGGAGAGCAGGCAGGTCAACCCTGGCTTTTGGTTCTGAGCCTTTCTGAGTGCCAGCCTCCTGCTCTACTCAGGGGCACCGGCCCTGACAGCGGTTCCCCCAAGCACTTGGCATGGAGCACAGTTTAGCCCTTAGCAGCCTGTGTCTGCACTCGTGCACACACGTGTGTGGTTTGGGGGTCTGTACAGTGGGATGGGGAGCTGGAAAGGGGTGCTTTACAGAAAGCCAGCAGGTCTGGGACACAAGGGAGAGTTGTAGCATGTAAGAAATGTGACCTTCCTCTGGCCTCACCCTGGGTTTGAGTCTGTGAAGAGGCCAAGCAGCTGCTTCATCTCACAGGCTCCAGGATTTGGGATGAATTCCTCCTAAATCCCTGCAGTGGCTGGTCCCCACGTGAGCAGCCCTTCCTCAAAGCCCCAGCACATGACTGCACTGTGCTCACCGCCCCATCCTGAGTGACAGTTCCTGCAGCAGCAGCAGCAGAGCCGAGGACCCTGGCTGCCCTCCAAGGGCCACAGCGGCTCGCTCAGGCCCAACTGCACTCACTTGGGCTCTCCTCTTGCATCCTGAGGCCAGAGTTCTCATTTTTTTCAAAGCTTAGAAAGGCATTTTTGAGACTCCTAGTTAATTTGGCTCATCTTTCATAGCAAGAGAACTGTTTGTGGGCTTGAGGGGGATGTGGCAATAGGTTATTTCAGGCCTTTCAAAAGGCTTGTTTTCCATCTGGATGGATGTGTTACCTAACAGGCTGTCCTTCACAGAAAGGGAGCAAAGTCTGCCTGGCACCGGCTTGACCGCCGGCTACTCCTGGGACAATGGATGATGCTTTGCTTCTGGGTGCAGCAGATTCAAAAGAGGGGGGCTGGGGCACATGCAGACTGAGCTAGAGAAGGCCTAGGGGATGTGCTGTCAACGGGGTGCCAGGGCTTCTCCAGGGCTCTGGGGCTGTGCAGTTTGCCCCACTAGTGACACCAGGCCCCCTGGCAGGAGCACAGGGCCAGGGCAGGGACAGCCCAGGAACCACTTTATAGTTTCTCAGTAAATGTTTGTTGACTGAATGACTGATTGAAGCAATGAAAGCCAATGCAAATTAAAGGAAGGCAAATATTTCCCCCGGCAGAAGAGAGGGACTGAAATGACAGAGAGAGGAGGCTACTGGCTTCCTTCCAGGAGCCAGCTGTGGTAGCCACAGGGCCTTTGAAACATTGTCACAGGAGAGGGGACTCCCCTTCTGCAGCTGCAGCCAGGCCCTTCTAGCCTTTGCCCTCAACATGCCCTAGTGAGGCACACCCCACCCCGGTGGGTGCAATGAATGGAAGCAAAGCTGCTGAGAACCCAATGCTGCTGTAGACTCAGAGACACTGTCAACAGCTCCAGGCTGGGGGATCCCCAAATCCCACAGCTTCACGGTTCTGAATGAAGGGCATGATGGTTCAGGATGGAGCCCTGCCACGTCCACGTGGCCTATGCCGCAATCAAGGCTGAGCTCCGGCTCAGGGGTTACAGAGAAGTTGCTGCAACATTTCCCAAAGAAACAGAGGCGAGGGTTTGGTTTCTGCAACTTCCTCGGGGCACTTAGCCCCAGTCAGCCAAACATGCTTTCTCTTCTTTTCTTTTTTGGTGCTGGGGATTGAACTCAGGACACTCAACCACTGAGCCACATCCCCAGCCTTATTTAGAGACAGGGTCTCCCTGAGTCTCTCAGTGCCTCGCCATTGCTGAGGCTGGCTCTGAACCCGCAATCCTCCTGTCTCAGCTTCCCGAGCCGCTGGGATTACAGGCATGTGCCACCACACCCAGCCCAAACATGCTTTCTTAACACAGGCTGGACTAACAGCAAGAGGGACGTAACTATACGTCCAGCATAAATGTACAAAAGCACCCGCGGGAGGAAGCTGGCCTGAGCCGTTCACCCTGGTGGGCTGTTCCTGTGAGTTTGGTTGTCCCTGTTAATAATTTAAGAATCTCCAATATGCTGAGGCCACTGTTCATGGGCAGTGCAGGCCAGGGATGGCTGAGCTACACTCTGGATTTACCCCATGCAGTGCACCTAAAGTCCCAGAGGACATGCCCCAGGTCTTTGGGAGCCACCTAAAAGTATTAAACCCACATGAAAGCTTTGAAGCCTCCTTTCCAAAGCTCTATCTTCTCTGTGGCCCCTGGGCCACTGTCCTCTCCCAGCCACAGCCCAGCTTTCCTGTGCCCAGCAGGCCTGAGAACTTTCAGTGTTGCAGGAAACGCAACACTGAAGCCCAGCCAGTCTGCAGAGCTTTGGGGGAAACTTCCCTTTCACCAAGCCAACGCTTGAGGGCCCCAGGTGCGGAGGTCGCCTTCCTCTGCCCCTTCGTCATCCATGTCTGCACTAGTGTGGGTAGGTGGGCTGCCAGAGCTGTTTATAGACCCCTAGATTTAGGTCATGAACATATAGACCAAATTTCTTTCTTTCTTTTTTTTTTTTTTTAAAGAGAGAGAGAGAGACAGAGAGAGAGAAATATATATATTTCTATAATATATATAAAATATATATAAAACTAAATATATATATTTAGTTTTCAGCGGACACAACATCTTTGTTTGTATGTGGTGCTGAGGACCGAACCTGGGCCGCACGCATGCCAGGCGATGCTCTACCGCTTGAGCCACATCCCCAGCCCTAGACCAAATTTCCCATGTGAAATTTCTCCCCTGTCTCAACTCTGACTTCACTTCTGTAGTCCTTCGTTTCTGTGCAATTGCTCTCATTCACCTACACAGTGAGATTTAAGAGCTACTACATTTATGGGAATCCAGAAGATTCTGTATAATATTATGCTGATTTTACATAAAACACTGTCTTGATCCCTTAGCAGGCTTCGCCTCATTTAACCCCCCAAAAAGCCTATAAACTAAGTGCAGTTGTCACTCTCAGTTTTGGTCTGTTTTCTGTTGCTATAACAGAATACCTGAGAGTGGGTAACTTATAAAGAGCATAGACTAATTTGGCTCATAGTTCTGAAGATTATGAAGTCCAAGATGGGGTGGCTGCTTCTGGTGAATACCATGTGCCGCTTCAGTGAATGGTGGGAAGCAAAGGACATGCTGGTCTATCAGGAAGAGGGAACAATGCTCTCTAGATAACTAACCCAGTCCCAGGAGAGCACATCTCAAGCAGCCAGGGCTCTGTTCATGAGGCTCCTCTGCAGTGCTGCACCAGCAATCAGGTCTCAGCATGCATTTCAGAGGGACAACCCATGTTCAAACTGTGGCAGCCTCACTCTCTGAAACTGGGGGAGGCGGCTGAGGCTACCAGCTTGCCCAAGGTCATGCGGCCAGTTTTGTGGTAAGTGAAGGTGGGCTCAGGCATGGCTCCTGCATCTGGTGTTGGTGCCCATGCTGCAGTGAAGAGGAGGGGCTCCGGGAGACAGCCTTCCTGATTGGAACCCAGCCTGTGCCTCCCTGCAGTGAGATCGCAGTGATTGCACCATGGTTTCCACATCTGAAAAATGAGCGCCTGTGGTCAGGTGGCAATGACCTAACCTCACAGAAAATTTGCAAGAGTAATTCTATAATTCATGAATGGCTAGTATCTCCACATTTGTTTTATTTCTGTTTTTTTTTCCTTTCTGACAATCTATAAATACCATCATTATTGCTATTTTTGTTAAAGCATTTGAGCATGAAGTTGCAGATTTTTTGATCCTTGACCTCTAACAAGGACATCTTCTATCTACAGTGTAAATCTATTCAGAAAATTTAACATGAATGCAATAGTGTCATCTAACACACCATCTACACCCAGGTCTCAACGAGTGACCCAACAGTCCCACCGTAAGGAAATTTCTTTCTCCTGCTCCTGGATCCAATCTGGAATCACATAGCTCTGGTTGCCGGCTCACTCGAGTCTCCTTTAACCTGGGATGGCTCCTGGGTCCACTGTGTCTCACGTGGTGTTGCTTCTGAAGATGCCGATTGTAGGATGCTCCTCCCACAGACCTGATCTGTCCCTTGTGATTAGGTTCAGATTAGGCGCCTTGGGCACCAATGCCATGGAACTGCCGTCCTCTCAGTGATCACACTAAGAGGCACATGACGTGTGTTCTAATCTCTGGGAGAGGCTTTGAGACTATAAATATCCATTCCTCTCAGACTCACACCCAGGGGATTCTAGAACAGAGTGGAAGGTCCCAGGCCTGGTGCACAGGTGCCCGCCTGCACCTGGAGGCTCCTCGCCCACCTCCTGTCCTTCCCCCTGCTGCCATGTCCCTCTCCTGCCGTCAGGATCCTGTGCTTCTCATGACCCCTGCCTGCCTGCCCAGCACAGAGGTTTGCAGAGCAGGATTCCACAAGTGCTTGTCAGACCAAACTAAATAAAAATCCCAGATCTGAGGTCTTGTCCTGGGGGTGAGGGCAGCAACAGTGGTGCCTTTCACAAAGGTCTCCTCTACAGACCCCAGCACAAAGGGGCCTTTCATCTGCCTGAGGAGGCTGAGGCTGACGGAGCCCTGAGTGAACATGTATGTTAAAAGGAAGGAAGGAAAGGAGGGAAGACAGACCATGAGGGGGCATGGAGAGCTGTGGGGTTGAGGGGTCCGCAGAGAGGAGGGGGCAGGAGGAGGAGCACACCTCCCAAGCCAGCCACTCTCCTCCTCCTGGGGACATTATGGTTTGAACGTGCCCTCGAAGCCTCTGTGTTAGAAGCTGTCCCCAGTACAACAGTACTGAGAGGTGGGATCTTCCAGGGGAATCGGGTCAACAACTCAGCCTTCCAGAATGGCTTGAAGTCAGTTTCTGGGAAGATGAATGGTCTCCCTTCCCCACTCCCTGTCTATGTGTGGTCTGACCCTTCTGCCCTCCTGCCTCTGCCCAGAAGGAAGGCCCTTGCCAGGTGTGGCCCTTCCAGCTTGGACTCCCAGCCTCCAGCACTGTGAGAAATTAGCCTCTGTTCTTTATAGATCACGAGGTCTCAGGTCTCCTGTTACAGCAGCCTTCAGGGGACTAAGACACGGTACTGAGGAGTAAAGACCACCGAGGTTCCTCGTCAGAGCTGTGAGCAATGCCACGCCTTCATTCATTCAGGACTGACAAGGGCCTACTGCAGGCTGTCGCTGTGGGAGAGCTGGGGTGGGAGCCGTGAGCAGAAGGAAGAGCCGCTGCCATGGAGCATGAGTTAGTGATGGGAAGACAATGGGCACATGTGGCCTACTTCCATGATCGTGTGCACACATGGGGAGTGAGCACACAAGGGTCGGCTGCAGGGGAGGGCCAGGGTGGGAATACTTTGCACAGTCAGAAACAATAAACTAGATTTACAAACAGGCTAGGAATGAATCTTAAAAACATTGTCAGCTGTAAGAAAGGCTGGATGTCATCTGTGGTACAAGCACATACAACCACGCCCTAGGTGCACACATGTGAGCACATGTGTGTGCATGTATGTCTCAGGGCGTGTGCAGATGTGGCAGAGAGGGAGGTGAGGAGGCAGGCTGGAAAGGTATAAAGGGGACATCACAAGTGAGAGGCACTCTGTCTGGAGGGACAGCACGGGGCTAGGAGCTGGGCTCTGTGGTTGGCCCAGGGTGGCTGCCAGGGTCCTCAGGTGCAGGTGCTTGTGATTCTTCCAGAAAGGGTTTGGGCGAAACTGAGCAGTGGGCCAAAGTTCAGTGGAGAGGGTGAGAAGTGGGGGTTCTCACAGCACAGCAATTCAGGGACCGCTCGGAGGACAGCTGGAGGTCGCTCTTGGAGGACAGCGCATGCTTGCATAGCTGAGCTTTTAAAGAAATGGAACTCCTGTTCTTGCCTCCATTTGCCTTCCCCCCGGAGCCAGTTTATTACCCTTTGGATAGCCCTCGACAAGCTTTATACGTGAGGGCCTTGATGTCCTGGTTGCCAGGGTAACAGGATGGTTGTGACATAGTGATAAGAGAAGGTCCTGGTGGCCAGGTTATGAGACAGAATGACAACATGGTCTGGAAAGATGGGTTGTAATTAATTATTGCTGAGGGAGGTTTTGACATACCAGACCCCACTTTGTTGAAGATTGCCTGCTTCAATTAGGTCCCCCAGGACTTTAATAGTTGCCTCAAGGAATTCTAATTCTCTACAGCTTGGGGAAGGTGGGCTGGACTGCTTCTTGTTCCCAGATGCTTGCTTCTTTTAGTAAGTTCTCCTGTGGTCTCTGTTTTGACTTCTGGAGCTTCCCCTTCCAGCCCACAGCTGATCGCATAGTCTGGTTCACATTCCAGCTCCATCACCTGCAGATCACCTGTGGGCGAGCTGCCGTATGGCTCTAACGTTCAGGTTTTCCATCTGTGAAGTGGGAATAGTTACAGGATGTCACAGAGTGGTCATGAGAAATCTGTGAGCCAGTGCATGCCAAATCTTGTCATGGGGCCAGGACCACAGTGCACTCCTGGAAATTCTTAGGTATTAACATCCTTCTCCTTTGCCACCTAAGAGGATTGGCAAGCTAGCTGAGTCCCAGAACGCCTCCCTGTGTGCTCAGGACACTGAAGTCCAGCTACTGGCACCTGTGGCTTTCACTTTCTAAACACAGCAAGCTGGCCATCCACAGCCAGCTCCAGAATTGGCTGGCACAGGCCAGTTCAGACTCCAGCTGGGCCTCTTCTTATACAAGAATAGGAGGAAACTGGACTCTGTTGATCTCTCCTCTGGGAAGCTCTTCCAATGCCTGTTTACTCTGCAGGGCACCTAAGTTCAGCACAGCTTCCTTTTTCTAGAAGTTTGACATAAAATCTCATAAGTGATTGAGTCAAAGCAGGAGGAAGAGCATGTGTGCTCACCTGAGTACATGTGTGTGTGGACATGTCTGTGTGTGCGTGTGCATGTTCTAAGTGGCTGCTGAGTCCACCTCCAGCTTTCATCTTGTGGGCCCTTTACTCTACCCTCAGCCCAGACACGATTTGTGCCTCTGATGTTGGTGGATCACACTGGCAGGAATTACGAGTACAGTTTTGAAACCTATACTTATCAGATGGCACCAGGTTTCAGTGAGACAATAATGACAGGACAAGCCATAGTTTCTCTGGGACAAAGGGCGGAGTAGCTCTCTGTGGCTGAGCTTACAGAGCCACCAGAACTGCTCCACCTTGCATGGTGGGAACCAGGGGAGAAGGGCCCTGGGAGGAGCAGGCACACAGCTGTGAGCACCAGCCAGCCAAGGTTCTACCCTCAAAAGCACCAGGGACAAGGGTGACGCCTGGGCTGTCCACGCAGGATGCAACATTGCAAGTCCCTTGCACTCGGTGACTGGCAGATTCCTCTTGTCCTCCCAGCAGCTGTCCCAGGGTTGTTCAGTAAGTATTTGTAAAACAGAATCAAGGACTGAGACTATAATTTAGGATAAAAAGTTCTCCCTGGATGTCACCATAGGAGCGCTCTTGCTGGCTCTGCACTGTTCCTCCTCCCAGCAGGGCACCTGCAAATATGCCCTTGATTTGCTCTCTGCTCACTCTTCAGAGCAGCATCCCTGGGAGGCTTCAGTCTGCACAGCAGGCTCTGGGGGCGGAAGCATGATCTGCCCAAGAGTAGAGTCCATCCCTCTCTTGCCACCCAGGGCCAGTCTCTCCCCAATCCCCCAACACTTAGAGAAACAAGAAACACAGGTTCCTTCCTGTGCTCCCTTCAGCCTTTGCATCTGATATCCAAATTGCAGCTGCTAATGAGCAGTGAAGTTCTTCAGGCAGACTCGGGTCGCATGGACCCAGACTGCTGAGCCTCACGTCCCTGGTGAATGCATCAAACTGCATCTGAGGCTGACTCCTGTTTTCAAAATGTGCATGTCTTTACTGTCAAGGAAAAGGCAAACTGTCCGTCCCTCTACTCACACTCACACATGCAACTCCTACGACAAGACCTGTGGGATTTCCCCCGACACTGAGCTGTTTGCCAGTGGACCCCAGCAGGGGTCTTTGAGTTCCATTTGATCTCGACACCATCCACCTGGAGATGGCATCTGATCCCACCGGTTGAGGGCTTAGTCTCAGGGGACCTCAGCCACCGTCAGGTGCCAATCACAAGCAGTAGGCTGGCATCTGTCTTCTGACCAGCGGGCTATACATGGGTTCCCAGGATCTCTATCCTGGCCTTGTTAATTTGCTAGGGCAACTCACAGAACTCAGGGAAACACTCGTGCTCACCAGTGCTATGGTGAGGATAGAAATGCCCCTCAGAGGCTTGTGTGTTGAAGGCTTGGCCCCAGGACTCTAGCGCTACTGGGAGGTGGGGACCCATTAAGAGGTGGGGCCTAGTGGGAGGAAGTAGGTCATTGGGGGTGTGCCCTTGGAGGGGATATTGGGACCTGAGCCCCTTCCTTGGTCTCTTTGCTTCCTGGCTGCCATGACATATGCAGCTCGCTCTATTACATGTTCCTGCCATGATGCGCTGCCTTACGCCAGGCCCAAAGGCTCAGAGCCAAGCAACCATGGTCCAAACCCTCTGAACCATGAGCTGAAACAAACCTTCTGTCTTTTTTCTCACAGTGTATCCCTTCAACAAGTGACAAGTGGCTGTATTTCTTAGCAAAATCCCAGCAGTCAGATATTTGTTGCCATAATAGAAAGCTGACTGACACAACTGGTTTATTATAAAAACTAGGACAGGGGCTGGGGCTGGGGCTCAGTTGTAGAGTGCTCGCCTAGCATGTGTGAGGCACTGGTTTCAATCCTCAGAACCACGTAAAAATAAATAAAATAAAGGTATTGTGTCCAACTACTACTAAAAACATATATATACATGTATATGTGTGTGTGTGTGTGTGTGTGTGTATAATTAAAAAAAAAAGATAGGGCAAAGGTTACAGATGAACAGCCAGATAGAAGAAGAGTGAGGGACCTGTAGGGGATAGTGCGGAGCTTCACGCCTTCTACGGAAACCACCTTCCTAGCACATGCACGTGTTCAGCAGCATGGAAGTCCACCAAGTATTATTGCTCCAGAGCTTTTATAGAAGTACAACCTTCGGTGCCCTGTCCTTCCGAGAGGCCAGTCAGTGGACTGAAATTTCCCATTTCCCAGTTGCTTGGTGTTTCTGGTAACCAGTCCTACCCTAAGGCTATCTAGGGTCACCAACCTGGGTTATCTCATCAGCAAGAGCTCAGTGTGATCCAAAGGGCTCACTGAGCATAGCAAAAGGCACCATCACCACTCAGGGAGTTCCTGGGGTGACAATAACCACAATGCCTTTACTTGCATCACCTATCATCACAAGTATGTTGTTACACATGAGTCATTTCTCAGAGCTCCCCCAACTTTCTTATCTAGGTCAGAACCAGAAAAGTCCCCTTTGTCTAAATAAACATGTCAACTTATCCTCTTAGATACAGACTTGCATACAGACTTGCTGTGCTAGTATTCCTTCTTTTTCTCCTTCAGCAAACCTGTGTTGGTTCCTCTCATTCCGTATTCCAGCTCAGATCTGGAAGCACAGCCTCACCATGCAGGTGCACATACGTGTACACACACACGTGCATGGCAGATCTCAGGGCTTGCTAGGAAGAATTTCTCTGATGTCAATCAAAGAAGCCCGAAGGTCTCACTTTATCACTTTATTAGCAGTCAAGTTCGTTTAGAGAAGAGCAAAGACTGCTGTCCTCCTTGCTAGGTATCAGAAGGTGAAATTGAAATTGATTGGGTCTCTGTGTGCTGGATCCAGAGCCTTGAAGGATCATTAGTCAAGGAGCAGTGGAAAGAACATAGACTTAGAAATAGGCCATGTTTCAAAAAAGCTCCCTCTGCAGTATAGCTATGTGTCACAGAACAGCATTTGGGTCGATGGCAGACCACGTCTACTCTGGGGGTCCCACAAGATTATAATGAAGCTGAAAATTTCCTGCTGCCTAATGATTCGTAGTCATCCTAGAAGTCTGCACGATGTATTTGTGTCGATGCTGGTGTGAATTGACCTACTATGTGGCAGCTGTGTAAAAGTGCAGCACAGTTATGTAATTGATGATGTATTGGTTTATGTGTTTATCATTCTTTCCTTCTTGTGGTAATTTTAGAGGTAATATTTTCTTGTACTTATAAAAAGCAAAACATGCACCAGGTCACTCTGGCAGTGGACTCCTGCATCCTGTGTTTCCTGTGGCTCTTTATTGACTGAGGCCATGTTAGAGAGTGACCTGTAACAGCTGGGTTTGCGGGTGTGACCTCTGTAAGGTTCACACAATGAAACCAACTAAGCATGTTTCTCACAGTGTATCCCCTCAACAAGTGTCACGTGGCTGTATTTCTTAGCAAAACCCCAGGCTCCTTGTACTCTCTGTAGTGGGAGGGGGTCTAGCTGAAAGCTTAAAGCTCTCATTCCAGAACCAAAGCACCTGGGTTTGAATCCTGGCCCTGAGTTTTCTTTTGAGTGATCCTGGGCAAATCTCTTAATACAACTTGGCCTCAATTACTTTGCTTACAAAATGAGACTAGT
Organism: Urocitellus parryii; assembly: GCF_045843805.1. Classification (NCBI taxonomy): domain Eukaryota; kingdom Metazoa; phylum Chordata; class Mammalia; order Rodentia; family Sciuridae; genus Urocitellus; species Urocitellus parryii. Next base: position 82,848,587 of record NC_135539.1, read on the forward strand.
AATTGTACCTACCTGTAGAATTGTAAGGGTCAAAAGACTTCATCTGTATGAAGTTCCTAGAATAATGCCAGGGACCGTGGCAATCATTGGATGAGGGGGGATATAGCTAATATCATTTGCAAAGTGAGGCTCTGGTGCCCAGGTGATCAGGAAGTTGTAGGAAGATTAAAAGTGCTAACATTGAAATGTCTGGTGGCACCAGTGACCCAGGGGCAGGGCTTCCACCCTCTTCTTTTAATGCTGGCATACCTGGGACATTCAGTTATCATGAGCAGCAAAAGAAGTTTTGAAAGGGGAAAAGGCAGGAAGTAGATGGTGTGGGCAAGGGGAACTTAGAGCAGGGGAAGTGGTGCTGCGGGCAGCAGCTGTGGCCCAGGAGGTCTCTGTCCTTGTCCTCTCTGCCTTCCCCAGTGGACTCATAGCTCAGAGAGGCAGGTGCCTTGGGGGCTGGAGCAGATTCGCTGGGCTCCATAGAGTGGCTCTGTCAAGAATCTGGCCCTGGCTTGGATCCCACCGCTCTGGGCCACACTATCTTCCCCTGGAAGTGAGCAGAGCTCAGCAAAATCCTTCTTAAGAGTCCCCCGCTGGATACTGGTGGCTTTGCAGGCTACGTCTGGGTGTGTGTGTAGGGGTTCTGAGCACTGGAGCAGCGACAGATGACACCTGAGTGACCAGGTGTGGGTGTGTTCCATGAAAACTCACATGGGAGCGCCGAAATTTCAAGAAGCAGCATTCTTCTCTTGATATTTTTCAACCAGTTGAGAGTGTGAGAACAATCCAGGGCTCACAGGCCGTGTGGAAACAGCATGGGGCTGGGTTTGGCCCACAGGCCGCCCACCCCTCGCAGACTCAGGCCCCAGGATCAACTCTGGAATGAGTAAATGTGTTTTTCTCATTCTTTCTCTACATGCACAGACATCTTTCACATATTGTTAAAGTAAAATAAGGATGATCCTATGTTTATATAAATCATTAACAGCGCTGTGTGTGAAGTACCCCTTTATTTAATACAAGGCAAAGACCTAGCTGACCTCTCTTTGACCATTTGTCCCAATGCCTAATTTACCTCTCCCAAGCAGCATCAGACTCATGTAGAAGATGAACTTTAAAGACACTCTGATCCTTATTTCACAGTCAAAATCCAACAGGGTTGTAGCTCTGTCGATGCAGGGCTCCAAGACAGTGTGGCCTCAGAAATCCTAGGTGGCTTCACACAGTAGAGGCTTTCAGCTGCTGATTTGAACTTGACAGGGATAAGGGCTAGAAGGTGCTAGTGACCCAGATGGCAGGCTTCTTCCTTATCTTCCAGCTCCTCTACACATTTGCATGAAGGGGACATGAGGCAAATGTAGGGAAAGGACTGAGCTTGAGGCAAGCTCACCAGTGGCTTGGATCTGGGTCCCAAGGGCAGCCAGGGGATCATCTCTCCTGACACAGGTCACAACCTTCTCAGAAGTGGATTTGCAGCTTGCCTTTAATACATTATCTCCCAAGCCAAGAATTTACTAACTGAAGTTGTGCTCCTAGACATGGCAACTCTGATCAGTGTCCCTTGGTAACCATGGGGGACTGTGGCAGGCACCCAAATCTGCAGATGCTCAAATCCTTTATAGATAACCTGTATACTCCTCCCTCACCTTCAATCATCTCTAGATTGCTTATAATACCTAATAAAATGTGCATGCTATATAAATCGTTATACTGCATTGTTTATGGAATAATGACAGGAAAGCATTTACAGATGCAATTTTTTTCTGAATGTTTTCAATCCCTGGTTGGTTGAACTAGCGCATGCAGAAGCCACAGATGTGGAAGGCTCACTATTAACTGGTATACACTCACACATGCTTTTATATATATAAATAAATAAATTGTGTGTGTGTGTGTGTGTGTGTGTGTGTAAAACACATAAACATGCACTCACAAATACACATAGCTTAAAGATTGATGTGCGGCTCCCTAACCTGTACCTATGGGATGCTAACTTCAATATTTCAAATAATCTTATTTTTTTTTCCTCAGGAAGGAAAAAGAAGAGCAAACTTTTTGCTTAGATTCTTGGGTGTGATTGAAGATCATATTTCCCACCTGTCACCTATTCTCAGGCAGAAGTGCCACCCCATCAAGCATGAATCCATTTCCCAAGCTGTCACTCTTCTTGTTCTCACCTGTTGGCATCACTGTATGTGACAGAAATGAATAGACTCCTGCAGACAGACGAGAGATTTGTGATTTCTGGCACCAAGAATGTACTGAAAACTTCAGAAAAGCCATCCCAGATGGCTCCTCCTGCTCAGAGAACCACGTCCCCTGCACCTGTCCTGGGCTATTTGTGAAATTTGTTGATACTGTACTTGCTCCCCTGTTTAAATTACAGAAGAGAGTCTCTGGGGTGGCTATGGAATTTGATATGGAGGCAGGGGAGGTAGGCACATCTCCATGATCTGGCTGTTAAGTTTGACATGAGCCTTGGGGACCTCTGCTCTGGCACTCTTGGCCTGCTTTGTCTGGACCATGTTATACCATCTACAAAATCTTGGGATATTTTTAGCTGCTAAAATTAAAGAACCTTAGCATTGCATGGCTTCAGTAGCCTCTGCTCCATTTTCCTTCTCCTGAGCCCCAAACAGGGCCCCCTCCTAGGTGGGTGAACTGAATGGTGCACAGGACACAGGCTTACTGTTCTACTGTTGCTTCTTGAAATTCTGAATAATTCTTGAACGAGGAAACCCACATTTTCATTTTGTACTGAGCCCCACTAATTATGCAGCCGGTCCTGCCAGAACGTGTAAGCTCCTTGCCACACAGAGCATATTTGAACAAATGTCCGACAATTATCTATGCCTCAGATCCTGCCCTTGCCCTTGCTTCCTGCTCTGCTTCAGGCACTAACTGGCTTCCAACTCTGGGCTTTCCCACCTGGTTCCGGCCTGACTTAGCCTGCCTTGCCCCTGAGGATCTGGAGTCTAACCTGACTCCCCTAGGTTCCCTTTCACACAGGACTACTCATGGCTCTTTATCAGACCCTCTTCTCTGTGCCCACAACGCTTCCATGTGGCCAGCAGCCTGGGCTATCATTTCACAGTAACAAAAGTCTTCCTACACATCTGTCTCCGTTTCTGCTTTCATACTCCTCCCACTGCCACCCTTCCACTGCCAGCCTCCTTGTGCCCAGGGCCTCAGTTCTGTGGGCTCCTGCACATGGATGTTTGTTTTTAATCATGCTCTGACTGCAAACAGCAGGTTCTGTCCCACCAGACAGAACTGCAGCCCCCTCCAGCAATGCCCCAGTCTCCTGGATTCTCTTTCCTGGCCTCTGTCTATGCTAATTTCCAGACTCCTTGGTAGCATGACTTTTTGGTTTTGTTAGTAATGTGCATGTGTGTTTGTGTGTATGGGCACATGTGTATGTGAGACAAAAAAAAAAAAAAGACAGGCACCATGCTCGCCAAGTGGTCCTTCTCATTCTTCCATCTTCGACATCTGTGGCTGCCCCAGATGGTTTGAAAACCACTGCCCTAACATCACTGCCCCACTATGCCTCCCAATTGGCAATGACTACATTGGATGCCCCAGGCAGAGTCAGATTTAGTGGTGGGTCCATCCCAGATGGCTCCTCCTACAGCCTCTCTGGATGACCTGCCTCTTGGCTGCTCTTCCACAGTGCTGACTGCGGTCAGGTCTGCAAGAGTCCCTCCTCCCCAGGACTAGGCAGAAAGTCTATTAGCCTCAGGACACCACACATGCGTGAGCCCAACTTTTTGTCCATACAGACAGCCACCTTCCCTTATCTGGACAGTGTGCAGGGTGTTTCTCCTGTGCTGCAGCAGAGCTGCTCTCAGGTGGCTGTTATCTCACTTACTGGTGACATCTATCTTGGGTAGAGCAGGCCAAGCATGTTGCATTGAAAGCTGGTGATACTCAAGGATGTTGGCACTTGCAGTGCCACAGTCAGCAGCCAGGGCTGGTGATGCTGAGGGCAGCTAGCAGCCACAGTGGTGGGAAGCCATGAAGAGCTATAGGAGCTGCTGGCTTCAGCTTTGGGAGAGTTTTGCCATGCTGAGAGCTGCCAGACACTACAGCTCAGAGCTGCTAATGTGCAGGGAGCTGCACTTGCCTATTCATGGTTTCTATCCAGATCCAGCAAAAGGACCCTTTACTGGACCCCAGTCCAGTGATGGTACATGCCTGTGATCACAGCAACTTGGGAGGCTGAGGCAGGAGGATCACAAGTTCAAGGCCAACCCAGCCAACTTAGTAAGACTCTGACTCAAAATTTAAAAAATAAAATAAAAAGGGCTGGGGATGTAGCTCAGTGATACAGTAACTTCAATGTCTGAAAGGACATGCAACAAACAAAACAAAGAAACATTTATCAATACCTCAGATCCTGCCCTTGCACATGTATGTGTGTGCCTATGTGTGTACACATATAGTCTACACAAGGGTCATTTTTCTCATACCAAGAGTGTTAGTTGTGAGGAGTGAGCCTCTGCATGGCCATGTGCCTAACACCTGCCTCTGATGTCAACTCTAACTCAGTACCTTACAAGTTAAGTAACAGCACCTCCAGATTGCTTTGGGCTGGTTTTGAACACAAGCAGTCAGCTGTCCAACCTGGCAGCCCTTCAGAATCATGGAGAGCATTTTTTCCCAGTCTATTTCCTGTGCCAGCATACAGACTACTGAAGCAGTCTCTGAGAGAGGGACCCTGAAATCTGCACTAGTCAAAAACTTCCTGCACTGAAACTGGTTTGGAAACCACTGCCCTAACATCAAGCCACCCCACCCCAGGGATATAAACCTGATAAGGGTACCTTGCCACATCCGGTGCCCGGCCCTGCATGGAGGTAAGAAGGTACTATGTCTTAATTCAAAGCTGAAGTAATTGAGGCCCTGGGAGACTGCATGACCTGTCAAAAGGAGAGAGAAGGTGGCCAGTACTATGCAGTACCTGGGAGGGACAGCTCTTCCATGCACATGGTATGGCAAGATCCAGGAGCCCTCCTCAAGGTGGGCTCGACTGGGGCACATGAGGTACACCCTTGGGCCCATCACACTCCCTCCTCTGGGCACTCCTGCTCTTTGTGCAGAACTGTTGTGGACCTGTGGGGAGGTCATTTGCTCAAGTGCTCACCACCCCCTACACCTGAGTTTACCGTGATGGCTGTGACACAGAATATCCCCTGAACTCAGACATGGACATGTCGCTTTTGACTCTCATGTTGGGCAATATTTTAGTTCGCCAGGGTGTTTTAATTTACAGAAACTTCCTCACAGTCTGGAGGCTGGAAGTCTAAGACCAGAGTGTTGGCAGGGTGACTCTTTCTGAGCAGGGAATGGGGGACAATCTGTCCTAGGCCTATCCCTTGGTCTGGTGGCTCTCTCACCATCTTGGGCATTGCTTGGCTACAAATGCATCCTGCCCCACCCCACCCCAACCCCATCTCTGCCTTCACCTTCCTGTGTTCTTCTTCCTGAGTGCATCTCTGTGCTCAACCTTTCCCTTTAAATAAGGACACTGGTCATATTGGTTGGGAACCACTCAAAAATTGAATTTTAACTAGATTACCCCTGTAAAGACCTTTTCCCTAAATAAGATCATGTTCTGAGGTCCTGGAGGTTAGGTCACCAATATAACTTTTTGGGAATTCAATTAAACCCATAGCAGCAAGTACTGGTTCTGTGACCTTGAGCAAGTAAGTGAAGCTTGCAGAATCTCAATTTCTTCAGCCATGAAATAGGGATTAAAAAATTACCTACTGGGGCTGGGGTTGTGGCTCAGCAGTAGAGCACTCACCTAGTACATGGGAGGCACTGGGTTCAATTCTCAGCATCACATAAAAATAAATAAATAAAATGGAGGTATTGTGTCCATCTACAACTTAAAAAGGTTAAAATAAAAAATACCTACTGTGCAGGTTTTTCTCTTAGTAATTATTATCAGATTAGATAAGGCACGTAACAATGAGATTAGTTGCTAAAAACTAGGTTAAAAACAGTGGGGCACTCTCCACCCCTGTGTGGGGGAGTTGTGTGTAGTGTGTGTGTGTGTGTGTGTGTGTGTGTGTGTGTACCATAGACTGTGACTGTCCAAATAAATCATCAGTGTCAGAGCCTAAGGCAGACTGTTAACAGCAATCATGAATGGATGCATATGGTTCTGCCTGAATGCTGCCTTCAAGTTGCCACTAAAATCCGGAACTGGTGCTTTGGCTGGTGGTCAAGCTCATGGCCTGTTTCTCCAGCTTGCCTGATGAGAGAGTCCAAAGCACAGATTCTCACCACAGAGATCCAGGTTTGCTGGATCCAGGTGGGGATGAGGCTCTGCAGGTCATAAGCCCCTCGGGTGTTACTGGTTGAGTCTGGAAGAGCACGGCTCTGGTCGCAGAGGGATTGATTTCTCACCTTGGCCTCCCCTGCAGCTCACCAGCTGCTGTAAACCACTGAAAGGGGATGGGGAGGCTGTTTTCCCAACTTAGCCCTTGTGCCTGACTTTGAGTCTTGAGATCTCTAAGTCTTTTGCAGCCTTCAAGGGCCACCCCTTGCTTGTGAGCTCAGAATAGTCTGCATTGTAATCATTGTAATCAGCTCTACAACTACCTTGACATCTTTTTCTGCATCTTCCCACCAGCTGGAGAGCTGGGGCCTTTGCATTTAGTGAGTGTCCAGCTGCAAGGACCTGCTGAGCAGCAAGATTAAGACATGCAGGAGACAGCTGCCCAGGAAGTGAGCAGGGACCAGCGCACCTTTCACCCTTCTGATAAGGAGAGTCACAAGACATGGTCCCAGCCTTTGTCAGACTGACTGGGCGAACGCCTCCAGCTTGCTCTGTTCTGAGTTTGGGCCTCACAAGCTTCTTTCAGTTTTGGGGTCTGGCCAACCACCTTGGGGCATGTGGGGTACCCAGAGGGAGAATATGACTCTTCTGGGCTGCAGATTCACTAGCCCACATGGATGAACTTCCTTTTTATAAGCTCTTAAGTATGCAAATTGAGTTTTTCTTAGGGCTTAGCAGGGAAAACACACACACACACACACACACACACACACACACACACACACACCATGGATGGAGATTAGAGTCAGAAGCAGAAAAGACACTGGTTGGCCACCCACCCTGGAGAATATATTTGGAAGGGTTTCTGGAAATTCCTTTGCTGATGAAGGTTGCTATCTTCCTGTTGGGTCCCTTCTGGACAAGTCTAGATAAAGAGCTCAGGTAGAGCTGACTGCCTAACAGGACGAGAACAGGGCTCTGCAGGGAATATCTGAGGTCAGACCCACCTAGGCCGGGCTCTCTGCAGGACTGCTCTTGGCCTCTTGCCCAGACCTTCACCTCTGGGACCACCTGCTTGTGATTTGATGTCTATTTTTAGCTTCCGCCAGCAGCCACATCCTCATTCTTCCTCTCCACAGATCTCTGGTTAAATCTGTGTCCTGTTCATGAGCACGCGGCAATAATGCCGACTGTTCCTAGACACGGGGTCCAGATGGCCAGTCACTGAAGAGTCTCAGAGGGGGGCTATTGGAACAAATGCAGAGGGAACCACAGCACAGGCTTGCTGTGGTCAGAGTGAGGGCCTTGTGGTCACCTGTGTGCCCCTGGCGCACTACTGAGGCTGCAGTGCTATGCAGATTGCACCTAGCAGACCCAGGGGTGGCTGGTCAAGCTCAGGACCCCCTGGGCAGCTAGCTGCTCCCTCGGGCTTTGTCTGAACGAGAAGGAAATTCTCCTTCAAAGATTAGCCTGACAGCCCCCTGGGAGACATTCTGCCCTGAAGGCATCCTGCAGCTACCTATCTCCCTGGAACATCCTGCGGTTATCAGGATCATCAGACATCTTGCAGCTGGCAGTTTTACCACCCACACCCAGCAATTGCAGAGACCTTTCCCATCCCTAGCATATGAATACCCACCCAGCAATTGCTGATTAGAGAGCTTCCCCATCCCCAGCATATAAATACCCCTGTGTGAACAATAAAAGTTTGCAGCTTGATCAGAACTTTTGTCTTGCTGTCACCCTTGGTGTCTCTTGTCCCTTCATTCCTCCCCATCTAGGTTCACTGCCCACGTTGATGTGTCCTGCCGGACGGGACAGGGCTTCATATTTCAGGATGGACATTTGGTAGGGCACCTTCTCAGCTTCACAGCCATCTGGTTGGAACCTCCTGGGGAAGAGGGGTCCTTGAAGGGACAATACTTACTGAGCCTGCATCAGAAGTCCTCATGCACTGAGCTGTGCCCAGGCAGCACTCACAGTCCCCTTGAATTCCTGTTGCTGTTGCTGTTCCCTTCTTGTCCATTTTCCCTTCTTAAAGCATGTGGTCCCCCATCTGACAGTTGAAATTAAATGAACTTTTTAACTTTCACTAAAAAATTTAAATGTTATTTAAAATTAAATAAAACCCCAAATAGTATTTATTTGTTTGTTTGTTTGTTTGTTTATCTGTAGCCGGACCTGCTCCCTGGCTTGCCAGGAATGGCCATTCTGGTGGAATCCCGCCTGCCATCCAGAGGAATCTGTGCCCATGATGGCTGCTGATCTGGAGCTGCCAGTCCCGTCACATGGCCTCCAGCTCATGACTCTTCATCAGAGCATCAAGTGACTTGGTCACCGTGGCTGTGATGTTATTTGCAGAGCTCTGCCCCAGGAAGCCTGCTCTGGGCTTGGGCCTTTCCTTGGCTCCTTTCCAAAAATGTGACTGATTTCCTGTGCTGAGAGCCGAGACTGCTTATCCTAAGAGCCACTAGGATAGCCCTGAACCTGTTCTCAGTACATAGCGGTGCTCCGCAGGAAGGGCCAACTCATAGGTAGCTCAAGTGCTGTGAGGAAGGGGCTGTGAGATAAGAGCCCAAAGTCCCGATTGGAATTCTGTCTTTGACATCTGAGTAGCTGTGTGACTGTACAAATTAGTTAATGTCTCTGGGCTTCCATCTATAAAAAAGAATCACAAAGAGGATGCCAATAGAGGAATGAGCTCAGCCAGACCTCAAAGTCAGACAGAGTTGCATTCAAGTCCTAGCTCTATCACCTATTGCCTTTAGCCATTGCCACCCTTCCAGAGCCTCTGTGGCTAGGAGAGATGGTATCTGCCTTCTGCTGTTCTAGTGGAAATTAAGAGTTGATTTATACACTGTGCCTGGCCCATGGTTAGGCACGGAAGAAGTGTTTTTGCTGACAATAAAATAAAAATAATAAAACATAATTTCTCTCTATTCCCATGGATTTTTGAAAGGACCGAATTAATATATGTGAAAATATATACAGTAAACTATAAAGTAATATAAAATATCTTTGTCATTATTGGAATCTGTTTTTTTTCCTCTCCAACAAATTTACTGTTTTCCTCCCCCAAGATTTGTTTTAATAATTTTTTTTTTGTAGTTGTAAATGGAAAGCATGCCTTTATTTTACTTGTCTATTTTTAAGGTGGTGCTAAGGATGGAACCCAGAGGCTCACATATGCTAGTCAAGCACTGCCACTGACCCATAGCACCAGCATTATCCTCCAAGTTTTTATTTTAAAAATTTCCACTTTGGAAAAAAATAAGAAACATTATTCTATTATGTAAAAACATCTGAACATGCTTTCCCGAGATGCAGCAATTACTAGCAGTGGCTTCGGGAGCTCCATTTCTCTGTTTCCCTGTTTCTCTTTACTGCCTCTCATCTTCTTCCCTATAATGTGCCAAGCCATTGGAAAGTTGGTCACAGATGTCACGACCATCCTTCCAAGTGCTTTCGTGAGTGGAGGATGGCTTAAGAGTCCTGGCAACACTCTTGCTGGTAAGATCTGCGCTGTCATTTCCCCATCAGCCTGTGCAGGATGCCACGTGGGATGGCTGTGGACTGGTGGCCTTACAGATCTGGAAGCCCAACATCCAGGTGTTAGGTGATGGGTCCCTGACAAGGCCGATTCCTGGTGTGCAGGTGACCTGTCCTGCTGTGTCCTCACATGGTGGGGAGAGAGCCAGTGGGAGAGGCTCCCATGTCTCTTCCTCTTGCAAGAACACATCAGGGCCACCCTTGTGACCTCCTCTGGACCTCCCAGAGGCCTCGTCTCCAAATGCCATTACCCGGGGAGGCAGGACTTGAATATGTGGCTTATAAGCCTTTGATTCCTGTCATCAAGGACCCTAATGCTGATGCTACAATCTCTAAAGGATGGTCTGTATTCAGAATCCCACCCCCCAACCCCCCAGCATTCACCCTCAAAGCCTTGCTTACAGCTACTGATTCCAAAACGGGATCATACATTTTGTTTGATCTCTTTAATTCTATTTAATCTGGAACTGTGTGGCCTGACTCCATCCACCTTCGGCTACTGAGTACTTGGAATGTGACCAGTTCAAACTGATTGCATTAAAGACTGAGAAAAAAATGAAAAAGAATGTAAGTGATCTTATTTAAATGAATTCTTTATATTGGTTTCACATTGAAGAGATAACATGTTGAAAATATTGGGCTAAAATGCATTATTAAGATTAATTTCACCTGTCTCAGAGCTTTGTGATTTTATTTCTTACATTATATTTCTATTGGACAGCACTGTTATAGAATATTCTGTCCCGCCTTTGTCTATGTGTGTGTGTATCTTTTGTAATACAGACATTTTTTAAAAATCCAAGCCTATTATCTTATGGAGTGCCCTACAATCTGGATTTGTCTGTTTCTTTTTTACTATATTCTGGTTAAATCTCTGGCAATAATAAAATTTACGTGATTGTTATGGTCTGAATGTGAGGTGTCCCTCAAAAGCTCACATGTGAGACAATGCAAGAAGGTTCAGAGGAGAAATGATTGGGTTGTGAGAGCCTCAACCCAATCAGTGAATCAATCACCTGATGGGAGTAACTGGTGGTGACGAAGGCAGGGGGGTATGGCGGCATAAGGTGGCTTTGGGGGCGTGCTTTGGGGTACATGTTTGTATCTGGAGCATGGAGTTGCTCTTTCCGATCATCATGTGAGGCACTTCCTCCACCACCTTCTTCTGTCGTGTTATTCTGCCTCATCTGACACTTGAGGAATAAAGCCAGCTGTCAGTGGACTGAGAACTCTGAAACCGTGAACCCTCAAGTAAACTTCTCCTCCTCTAAAGTTGTTCCAGTTGGGTCTTTTAGTCACAGCAGGGAAAAAGCTGATTGAAATAGTGATGTTGGCCCTTTGCATGAGGAGGCAAAGCATGATCTCTGTGAAAGTGGCATCTGCTGGATTCCTCCTGAAGGCCCCTCCTCACCCTCGGGAATACTGAGACCATGTGAATGAACATCCTGTGCCTACAGCCTTTCACCACATGGTCTTCTCATCTAGGGACAATCTTGCTTCTCTCAATTATAAGTTAGTGGTTACAAAAATCACAGGCACCTTAGTCTTTCATTTTAACTCAGCTGCATGACTCATTTCCTATTTGAGTCTTTTGGGCTAAAACATGGTGAACAATTCGCCACTGTCTAGGTCTCATTATTTTACTGGTTGCGTAGCATTCCATTATATACAATTTAAAATAAGATGTGGTTTACTTAATCCTTATTGCTAGCTATTTAGGTTGATTCTAAATTTTTGCTATTAAAGTATTGATTGCATGAATGTCTGTGTACACCGTCCACCCCTTCATCTCTTGCTGAGATACATGCCTAGAAGTGACATTTCATTTCCAAGTACGTTTGGTTCAATTTGTGATACATGCACTCAGATTTGTTCTCCAGAAATATCACCCAGTTCACACTTCTCGTGAGTCAGCCAGGACGCTTTCAGCTGCAAAGGAACAAAAATCCCAGCACAGCTGAGCTTGAATAAAGAAGACATTCCCTCACACAAAAATCAGAACTCCAAGTGGAAGTTCAAGTTCTGTCTTCTCTTAGATTTTATTTTACTTTTTTAGCAAAACACCAACAGAGACCTACTAAGTAGACTTCCTGACTTGCTAGTGGATCTTGATAGCAGTTTGAACAGCACTGGTTTGAAATATTCAAATTTCTCTCTGGATCTGGGACAGATGAACCAACGACATCCAGAGGAATGAATGTCATCATCATACCTCTGTGGGGTGGCGAGGTACTTTCCCCAGCCCTCCTCATTCTGGACATCACTGGGCTTTCCAGTGTTTGCCAATCTAATAAGTCAATAGGCCATCTCCCTCTCTGAAGTTCCCTCTGTATCCCAATGAGATTACACAGGACAGCAGTGTGATCCAGCACAGAAGGCCCACCTGCATTCCTAATCTGGAGCCTCTACTTAGAAGCTGAATAATTTAGGTCAAGCTCCTGCACCTCTCTGAGCCTCTGGCTCCTCCTCTCTGGAATGAGCATAATATCTGTTGCATAGATTTGTTGTGAGAATTAAAAGAGATCAAGTCATGGGGCACATTGTGCACAGAGCCCCAGGGCTCTAAGAGATCAGGAGAGAGGCTGATGTGTATGTGAGAGAAGCTTCCAGAAGTTTAATTAAAGAAAAGGAGGCGGGCTGGGGATGTGGCTCAAGCGGTAGCGCGCTCGCCTGGTATGCGTGCGGCCCGGGTTCCATCCACAGCACCACATACCAACAAAGATGTTGTGTCCGCTGAGAACTAAAAAATAAATATTAAAAAAAAAAAAAAAAGAAAAGGAGGCAAATGAACTTTAAAACAGGAAATGCACCCAGCAGGCACAAGTTTACACCTGGTACCAGTGGGGAGCACACACATACCCTTTCTCTGGGCTTGCACTGCTGGTGGGGTCTTGGCACTGCCTGTCTCCTTTGATGGGGACAGGCAGACAGAAGTGGTGGGAACATGAGGTTAAGGGAATAATTCTAAAAACTGGGCCCACTGTGCTGAACTTCACATGCTTTTTCTTTTAAAAAAGCAGCTTACCTGTGGCCCTGTCTGATTTAAGCAAACTACCTGTTATCTACCAGAGAAATGCAGGCCTGAAATGATCCTGAAAAGAGGAATCCAAGTTACCCTGAAGGCAGACTTTTGTGCCCCTTACATGGATCACATTCCGGAATTCAGGGAGATAAGAATAACTTCCCCGATCATGAAAACTGTAAGAAGAGGTTCCAATTAGAACCAGTCAGCATGAGCCAGAGTGACCTTGAGTTGCCATGGCAGTGGGGACTTGAAAGTCTGATGTCAGCCTACTGTCAGACAAAAGCCAAGAGATGCACCTGGGCAGGACTCTCTGGAAACTTCCCTGGAACCCCCGATAAAACTGGAGTGCAGAGAGGCACACAGTCCTCTCCTGAGAGGACCCACTCTCTCCTTTCAGAGTGTCCCCTTGTCCCCTTTCCTATTCCTGCTAATAAACTCATGCCTGATACTCTGAGTGACATGTCTGAAATCTTTCTGACTTGATTGCAAGAATCAGGGTGGAAGGGAGGTCTTTGTGCTGCCTCAGTTTCCTGGAAGGTCCAGCCCTGGGACACCTCAGGTCCTCAAGAGGAGGTCCCTGTCTCCCACTCTGAACAGCAGCCGGCATCTTGCCTGCCACCTTTCCCGTGCTGCCCGTACAGGGAATGCCTGACTGGCCCTCAGAAGCTGCAGCCATCGTGGGAGGTGCCGGAGGCGCTCAGTGTAGGTTCCTGGGACCATCAGTTTCCCTCCGCACCCTGTGGTTTGTGTTCGAATCTCCTGGACAATGTCTCCTGGAGTGGAGGAGGGAAGCCTAAGTATTTACGGCAAGTAGGAAGTGGTTCAAGAATGAAGAGGAAGAAAAAGCAGTGTTCTGTCTTCTTACAAAAGAACAGACTCCGTGGAGAGAAAATCTGCAGATTGTGATGGGCAAACTGCGAAGAGGCCCCAGAGTCTGGGTGTTTACAGCCAGCGCCAGGCTGCCAGGGTTGGCTGAGCTCTAAACGTGGCCTTGCTGTCCTGTGAATGTGGACAGAGTGATTTCAGTTGAAGGTAGCTAGCCCCTAATTAAAGAGGACACATGGCAAGAGCAGGTCAGTCGTAGAGACACCAATGTCCTCAGAAGAGGTAAAAATTAGGTGACGTCAGAACCCACACCTTCTGTTTTTTGACAAGTGAGGAGACTGTTTGAAATTGTGGTTGGGCTTGCCTCAACATTGTGACAACAATGATAACATTTATAGTGTCACTGTTCCCGTTGACTTCTTTTCCCTGACTTTATCCCAATAGAGCAACAGAAATCTATAAATGAGAAAAAAATCAGTCCCCTGGAATGTGTTTACTGTGCTGAGCATCTTATACGAAATGTTTCTTATAGGCCTCATACTAAGTCTATAAGATAGGTTACAATCAACCCCATTTTAGAAACATGGAGCCAGATGCACAGAGAGGGTGAGTAACTTGCTCAAAAGACCACAGCTAAGTAGTGGTTGCAGAATATGAATTCACAAGAGAGCTCTCTGTACAATATTGCTAGCCCATGAGATCTCACTATTATACAAATGAAATAAAAAGGCAGCTGATTTCTGAAATGCAGATGCACTCTATGGTGTTAACTCAAAGCCTGAAAACATGCCTGGAATTGGTACGTTGTAAGATAGTAGTGGTGCTAAAACTTCCAGGGAACCTGGAAAGACTCAAGGATTGAGGGAAGGGCCACTTCAGCCTCATCATGGGCAATAACCAAGTCTGTATGGACTCCAGTCCATGGCTGAGGCCCACTTCCAGGACTGGCCCATTAGACCACAGCAGCCAGTGTAATGACCAAGCCATCAGGATAGATTTCTTCCTAAGGATACACACTGCTAGGACTGAATTGGATTAAGCCAGCCTGGACCTGGAGGGAGAGTGTATTTCTGTCTTTCAAAACTGGACTATAAGGGGCAGCAGCTGTAATATGGAGGCCTACATTCCCCTCCTGCTGGGGGCTTATGCCTCCAGCCCCTGTCCTCTCTCCTCGGGGAGCCCACTACAGTCCAGTTGAGCTCTCCAGACCTGCCCCCTGCCCCAGTGAGGTGCTGCGCAGGGCCAGCCCAGCTCCCCGCACCAGGCACCAAGCCTCACCACGGTTATTGCAGTCTTACCAGCTTTCAGTTTGACCAGCTCAGCCCTGGGTCCTTGGATTCATTTGAGACAGAAATCACAGAGAGGCAAGCCAGAAGTACTTGAACCAGGCTTTGTTGGTTTTATGCTCAAGCACACAGGTAGGGCCCCTCAGCTGTTCCCCCAAGGACTTGAGGAGTAAAGCTTCTGTAGATGAAAACGATGGGTGTTTCTGCACATGTAATTATAAAGTTGTTTTTTTTTTTTTTTTGCTCTGGGCACTGGGGTTTGTATTTGACCTGAAGATCTGCTGATATTGGACTCCTGCTACTGGGCTCAAATGATGGCAGAGGTGACCCTGCCCCACCCCAGGAGGTCACCTGCTGATCAAGTCCAGGGTTGTAGGAAAGCTTAGGGGAGGACCAGCAGCTCCCGGGCCTGTGCTTGGGGAATCACACTTTGAAAGCAGCTTGTGTTAGGCGGGGGCCTTGGTGGGGGAAACCAGGGTCCTTACTGCTCTGTTCCGGTTATTTCTCAGTACACAGAGGCCACAGAGGCAGAGAGTGCCAAATTAAGACAGCAAACAGAAAAAGGCAAGGACCCACCTGTCAGCACACCAGCACTTTAAAAGAAAGCAGACGTGGAGGTCATTTCCTACTCTGGCATCCTGTACCATGATCATAAGAATCCTTTATTCAGATACAGCACACAAATTAGTTGATGACTTCCTTTGTTGTTATAAACTGCCAAGCCAGAGACAGAGAGCCAAGAACAATGAAGTATCTTGTCATTAAATGAAACTGCTCCGGGTTCTAGTCATTGGTGCAGGGAGTCTCTTCCCAGCCCAAGTCCTGACCTATTTCTCAGCTTCTGAAAAGAAAGAAAATCTGATGAGCTCAATCCATGCCTAAAACTCAAGGGGGCTTCTCCCCGATCCTGAGCTAAACTCCAGCTCTTCCCTCGTGGTAAAGAGAGTCTTCACAATCTGTCCCCTGCCTGCCTCTTGGGTCTCAGCTTTTATTATGATGATGATGATTTTAAATTGGCAGTTAGGATTGTACGCACCCCCCTCTATAGCAGGATGCCCCTCCGTGCGCGGTAGCTGTCAGCACCTGGGCTCCCAGACCCCGACAACACGGACAGGCCAAGCCTGTGTCTGGTGGCCCTGCAACCCTTCCCTTGCCTCTCCACCCTGGCCTTCACGCTTCCTCTCAGCTAAGATGTCACTTCCTGCTTTTCCCACACCAGAGCCCAGCTCTGCCAGGCACATCATGGCCCCTGCAGTTACCCTCCTCCAGCTGCCAAGCCTCAAGAGCAAGCAAGCTCCGCCATCACTGCTCTAGTCCCAGAGCCCTGCCTGCCACGTTGTCTGGCACATCACAGACACTTGACAAATATTTATGGTTGAATGTTCTTCATGCTCATATGATTTTTGATTTTTTTTGCTGTTTAAAATATAGTTAGCTGTTTTCTTTTAATACTCTCTGCTGTGTACTGAAAATAACCAAGTGACTCATAGCTTCTCCGGCTCTAAGCTGACGCCTACTGATGCCACGCCGAGGGCAGGACCGCCCCACCCCCACCCACAGCACACACCTCAATCACACCGTGTAGGGACCTGAATGCTGCATTGAGAAATTGGCTTCTACCCAACACCAGGGAGGGTCAGTGGACATTTTCTTAGGACCAGGGAGTTTGCAATTATAGCTCTGTCCAAAGATGGATGTTTCTGGGAATTGGAGGATGGATTGGTGGAAAGAAAGCCTTGAGCGTAAGGGAAACTGGCTGGAGACCATGGCAGTAATCAACAGACCAGGTTGCGGGAATCTGTGTAGAGGAGGGCCAGAGTTCAACTGAGAGGCAGGACTTGGCAATGTGGGGGCAAAAGGAAGAGGCTCAAGTAGATTTCAAACTCCTGGGTCTGGAAAATGGGAAGGCTGGTGACGCCACCAGCAGAAATAGGGGTCATTAGAGGCATCAAGGGAAGTACCTCACTTTGTTTAGGGAGGAGAAGTGTATGTTGGATGTGCTCGCAGAGAATCGAGTTCTAAAGTTTAACTAGTCAAATAAAATTAGAGACAAATTTATTGAGTAATTGCTCCATAGTAATCAATCACTTTACAAAATTTACTTCTTGAATGCTGACGACACCGATTCCACTATTCTCCCCTTTTATAGATGAGGGAACACAGTGGAGTCACTTTTCGGGTTCACCCAGCTGCTCTGAATGGCAGAGATGGAATTCCACCCACACTGTGGGACTTGGCGCCCTCGGTGTATGGGAAAGAGAGGTTGGAGAGAGGGTTCAGAGCTCTCTGCAGACATCAGAGGGGTCAACACAGGATGTTGGTGGCAGCTCTGAGCTCATACAAGGTTGTCCAGGAAGGTGACATGCAGAGGCAAGAGCTGGTCACCAAGTACAGAAATGGAAGGCTGAGAATGAAGAAAAAAAGAAAAGACAGAGGTGGAGAGGAAGCAGGGGTGGCCACAGTGGGCAGTGCGTGGAGGAAAGGATTCTAGAAGGCAGAAATATCCCTGAAGAGAGGTGAGGTCATGTGCTGTGCAGAGGTCAAGAGGAACAGTCATTTAAGGCCATGTAATTGCCTATTATTTATTCTACGTTTGATGGTTGGGCTGATAATCAGTGTTCTTCTGAGTGCATGTGGGCATCTACAGAGCAGAAGGAAAGGCCCAGGAAGCAAGTTGGGCAACAACAGCAGCATCTGTAGGATGACACCGAGGACCAGCAGAGAGGGCTGGAGGGAGATTGGTGCTGCAGTCTCCTTATCACAAAGAGGCAAAGTGACCAGCCAGGTATGATCCTGAGGCTGCTCAAATCCCACAGGGCACCATCAGCATAACAAGAGCCTCAGTGGGGTTCCGTGTGGACCCATGATCTACAACAGCCTTAGCTCTGGCCACCTGGGGCCCCTGGATCACTTGATCTGACATCAAGCTCTCTTTTCAGCTTCAGCACCAGATGGCAGGGAGGTAGCCATTCCCAGAACAAGCTAGAACTCTTTTTCATCCAGCACCATTCAGAAAAGACTTGGTTGCAAGGTCGGAATATAGAGACAGGTGGTTCTCTCTAGCTTGGTCAGCAGTGAGATGATCTTTTGGTTTGAGACGCAGAGGTTCTGAGCCCTGGGAAATTTGAGGCCCTCTCTCCTCATACTGGCCCCTTCAGAAGAGGAGAGATTCCTTTCCTTTTCCTTGGTTCAATAATTGATGAACTGGCATCCAAGCTGCTTTGACTGAGTTCCTGTTGGAGGCTTAAATGGCCTCAAAGCGTCTATGCTGGAGGAAGGGCAGAGCTCCTGGCTGTCAGCAGGGACCTGATAAGGGCTTGACTAAAAGGACAGGCCCGCCCTCAGGGCATGGGACAGAGAGGTTGGAGAGGCAAAGCTCCAGCCCTCATTGTGCTCATTGGCAAATGTAGGTTTTCTCAGACCCCAGATCTGGAAGGGACAGTACTGAGTCCTAGAAGCAGGGCCCAGGTGTCTCAACTTACAGTCCAGATCTCTTTCCACTTGAGCATTCAGAAAGCAATCGATCCCTCTGTCCTTGGATGTTTGTCCTATATCAGCATTCCAGCATCTAATGCTACTTACCGTCCCCAAAAGCATATCTTTGTGCATCAGGCAACACGGAAGGGAGAGGGATAGACAAACTTTTATAAAGCCCTGAGCAGATGCCCAAGGAGTCTCTTCAGAGGGAATGTGAGCTTTGGGGAAAGGCCGCTCGGGCTTTGGGCCGGTTCACTCCTGGTTCTAACCCAGGCTCCATCACTGTGGCATTGGGCAAGTCATTGCTTGAACTCTGTTAGCTTCCCATTGCCAACCTCGCAGCTCACCACCAGACTCACTCTCACCGTTCTGGAAGAAGTCCACGGCTTGTCACCTGGGACGAGCCTCGTGAGGGGCTCTCCAGCAGAATCTCCTTCCTTTCCAGCTTTTAGAGGCCACCCACACTCCTTGGCTGCCCCTCCTCTCATCTCCCCAGCCTCGGACTTTTGTCATCTCCTCTCCCACCACTGACCCTGACCTTCCCCTTACACAGGGTCACAATAGATGACATTAGTCCCGCCCAGACAACACGGGAAAATCTCCTGTCTCAAGATTTTTAACTTAATCACATTGGCAAAGTCCTTTGGGCCATTATTCTGTCTTTCATGAGCTCCAGGAGGCTCACAGATAATTCTTAAGACAATAATTTCCATGTAACTGTGCTTAGATATCATTTCTTATAAGACTTCTTTGAAACCCCAAAACTAACTTAGAGCTTCCTCCTATGTGCTCCAGCAGCCTTCTGGGCTCCCCGCTGTGTGAACCCTTCTGCCCACATTATAGTTATGAGAAACTGATGTGACTCCATTTTTGAGAAACCAGCCTCTACCTCAGAGCAAAGCCTGTCCAGGGAAGGGAGTGTGACCCTTGTCCTTGGAAAAACCCACAGAGCACTCCTAAGCACATATCCACCCTGCTGAGTTGTTTGTCTACAAATAACAGGAGAGATCTGCAGAGCCAGGTGTCCCTGACTCAGTCAGGCTAGGTGGGGACCCATAGCAACCCCCTAGCAACCACCAATCAGCATGAGACAGGGAAAATACCTGGGATGCCAGATGACCCCTAGTAGTTTATGGTGGTTAATAACTTGTTGGGAAACCATGTAGTTTAGCACATACACCCCTTGTGGTTTAAACCAATCATTTTTAAGTGCGTCAACCCCTTGAACTAACCAATAATCCTTTCCAGATTCTTTCCCGCCACATGATACGCTAACCATGTTTTAGAGTTGTTTTATGATTTTCCCGCAGTGTGTGATGATTTGCTAAGAGATGCTATGATGTATGTGAAGTCCCTGCCTTCCCCAAAGAGTGTATAAAACTGCTGCAAACTCTGGGCTTGGGGCCTCTCAGCGTCACCAGTTGCTGTGTGTGCAGAGGACCGAGCTAGCTCGCAATAAACACCTCTTTGCTGCTTACATCCATCTTGGTCTCTGGTGGTCTTTTGGGGGTCCCGAACTCGAGCTTATCAGTTACTTGATCACAACTTTATCCTGAAGACTAGACAGTAAAACTCTGGGGAGGGGCTGGGGTTGTGGCTCAGTGGTAGAGCGCTCAACTAGCACGTGCGAGGCCCTGGGTTCCATCCTCAGCACCACATAAAAAAATAAAATATTGTGTCTATTTACAACTAAAAAATAAAATATGAAAAGAAAACTCTGGGGAGCAGAGACTATGTCCTGTTTATTTTTGTATCTCTTGACCCCAACACAGAATCTGGTGCTTGCAGTTGCTTAATTAATATCTGATGTTATGAAGATCAAATGAGATCGTATAAAATACTCAGTGGTATCTGACTCAAATAGGTATTCAAGAGATGGTAGAGGCTAGGGCTACAGCTCGATTGGTAGAGTGCTTGCCTCATATGCACAAAGTTCTAGGTTCAATCCTCAGCACCACAAGAGAGAGAGAGAGAGAGAGAGAGAGAGAGAGAGAAAGAGAGAGAGAGAAGAGAGAATATCCTGTTGCTAATACCCATTCTGTCCAAAAAAGGGGGAGATATCTGTGAAGGTAAATGTCTTCATTCCTTCATGGGAAGCTGCACACCTTCTAACTTAGAAGCAAAACGTCTGTCGACAGTCTAAGCTAATGCTGTGGTTCAACTTTTCTGTTTTTATGGTAACACTGTTTTTCCCAGAACCTACTACATATTTGCTGAAGAAAAGTTGCTGTAGGCCTTTTGGAAGCAAGAGGGACAGGAGAAAGTGCAAAGAAAAAAAATCCATTACCTGTATTTTTCTTTCCCGCCTGAACAGAATAAAGATGCAGCCCACGTCTGCCTTACCTTTACAGGGAAGATCCAGCTTTTGGCTTTAGTCACATTTCCTCTCAAGGGATCATCACTGCTCTCTGCTACTAATGTTTATACCTGGTACAGTGAGGGAGGAGAGATAGGCAGCAGGCCAGGAGGTTCTGGCAGTCTCGAGGTGCTGGATTCGTGGTATTTCTGAGCTTGCTATCTGGCCTCATGCAACTCATCCATCTTGCAATTTCCATAAAATGCATGACTATAAAATGCATGACTCATCTCAGAGATGCCAAGAAATTCAAAGACTCTGTGTTCCTGTCATTAAAGGAGAAGAGTTAAATACAAAAAAGTTGCTGCAAACCTACCTATAAGACTGTTATTAGACTAAAGCCAAGGCCTGAGCAAGCTTTGATTTCATTTCAAAGCTAGAAGCAGGGGACCTAGTGTCAGAACTTTGAAGGTGCATGCTGTTTAAAGTGAATCTGTCACCCTGCCATATGGATTGAGATTCAAACCCCTCCGTGGTGGCACTAGTAACCTTGCCTCTTTTTGCCAAGTAGCAGCATGGACTGACTGCATGCACAGCCAGGGCCTGATTGCTGTATGTCTTGGGCCATATTCTGTTCCTAATAACAAAACGTCACAGACTGGGAAAATTAAAAAGAAACAAGATTTATTTGGGCTCCTAGTGCTGGTCCAATGTTGAGAGCTGCCTCTGTTTATGGCCTTCTTGCTTGCAGAGTCCCACGGTGGCACAGGGCATCAGCTGGTCTGAGACAAAGTGTGTGTGTGTGTTTATGTGCAGCCTGGTATTTCCCCATCCCACCTCTGAACAACAAAGTTGGATTGTTTCCACCCTCTTAGGACTTCGTGAGGGGGGCTACATCTCAACATGAATTGCAGAGGGGTCAAACCACATTGGAATGAGGACATGGTCCCTGCTGGAGGCTAGCTTCAATCTGATTCCACACGGGCGCCCCACCCTGCTTCGAGAGGCTGAACCTTTACACCTCAGGGCTAGGCTGCTCCTCCAGAGCCATGGCCTTAGTGGAAGAGATGAATGCTGGGCTGGGCCTTCAGGGTCACCTTGGAGAGGGTGCTTCCCAGAATACAAGTGAGCTGCCATCATCTTTATTCATAATCTCCATAAGCCCCGCCTTGATATGTGACATGGGGATGGGGGCAAAGCGTTGTGGATGGTGAGGGCAGGAGAGAAAGAGGCGAGCAAAAGCACCTATCAGGTTTCCAGGTGGAGCTGTGAAGATAGAGACTTGGCTTTGTGTTGGGCCCCACAGAGATGCAATGGGGTTGGAGTGGGCCCTGAGCATTTGCGTTCTTTGACAAGACCCCAGGTGATGCTGATGCTGCTGGTTGGAGACCACATTTTGACATCTGATCTAGATTTCTAGGGGCAGGTCAGGGCCAGGTATAGAATTAGGAGACAATGGCATGGCTATAATTTAGATCTAACATATCCCACAAAGGCCCACGTGGCAAAGGCCTATCTTTGTACAATTAGGAAATGGTGGAACCCGTACGAGGTGGGACTAGTGGGAGGTCTTCTGGGTTACC
The DNA here is from genome assembly GCF_045843805.1 of Urocitellus parryii. Lineage (NCBI taxonomy): Eukaryota > Metazoa > Chordata > Mammalia > Rodentia > Sciuridae > Urocitellus > Urocitellus parryii. The sequence continues at coordinate 82,870,908 of NC_135539.1, forward strand.
ACGGCCTGTGCACAGCCACCTGTATTTGTAAATGAAGTTGTAATTTCTATTTTAAAACAGGATACCTGGCTATACATTCACTTATACAATAATTCTAGAATATTTCATACATCTATTAACACGACAATAAAACATTAGCATTGCCTGAATGCTTTGTAACATGAAATCATTATCTGATTTTGGATATAATTTCAGAAAATGTAACATCACCCAAAATGTACAGAAATGCATAGCAAGAAAGCAAGTCTTGGATTCATCCCCCAAAACTACATATGAAGCTATTTAGGAAAGTTATATAAAGATATTATTTTATATGAGGTGTGTTGCAATATACTATTCAAACCCAGAAATCTTGGAGTCAGTGTGGGGAAGGCTCTTGGAGATCTGCTTTGCAGTTTTCTTAGAGCATCTGTGCCCATGTCAGAGCCTCCTCGATATTCTCACAATTTGCTCCTCTTCTCACTAACACCCACATCCTAAAATAAAGCACACTTACAGGCATGATGTGCACAGTGGAGTGATAATATCCTGCCGTCCTCAGCAATATTTATTCAGTTTTGAGCCCTTAAGAGGGAAACCAAAATTAATTCATGATAAAGCTAGAAATCTAGACTTGGTTAAAAAGTTATTTCTCTGTTTAATGATTTGTCAGATCCCAGCAAAGTTAATGATCAGTACTATGGCTGCCTTTTGATCTTAAGACAAAGATGGGATAGTTCAAGGAGGCGCTTTGCCACTGACTCAGGAAGGACAAGTAGCTGCCCATCCCCCGTGGCTCCCTGCACTTGCTTATGACCTCGGTTAGTTATTCACCTGTGCATCAAGCCACTGTCTCAAAGATGGGAAGCACTTCCTCCTGGGGCTCTGGTGAAGATGAAAGGATTCCACACAGGCAAGGAGCTTAGACTACGCTCAGCACACAGTGAGTGCTCAGCACACAATGAGTGTTCCGCAGATGAGAGCCATTGTTGACTATTAGAGATTGGCCACCTGAGCCGAGGGAGGTCTGAAGGTATCAGGAATAACACGAACAGGTAACTAGAAGGGTCACTCTCTCTGTCTCTCCCACCCCAGAGAAGGATCCCAACCCTGGCCCAGCTCACTGAACTCCATATATCCCCCAGGGCAGACTTACTCTCCATGGTTTCCTCTACCACTGCTAGGCCAGTGACTCCTGACCTTGACCTCCAGCCCTGACCTCAAGGCCTGCTTCTCCTGGGCTCCCACCGCACATTCAACACACCCCAACCCTAACATCACCCCACTCCCTCAGCCTCCCCCAGCCTGCTTCCTGGGAGTCTCCAGGCTATCCTCTCTCTCTCCAACCTGCCCCATGCTTACTCAGTAACCGGGTCCTTCCAGTTTTACCTCTCCAAGTGCCTCAACCTGTCTCTCCCCACCCCTCTACCACTGTGGACCTGGGTCGTCCTGACGTCCAGTACCTCCCTGTTTAAAACTTCCAGTGATCTCTTGCTTCTGCAGCATCCAAGCTTCTGACTGTCTCTTCAGTACCCTCCCTGATCAGGCCCAGCCCCTCTCTCTGACTTGTTTTTCTGCACCTTCTGACTTGCACTTTTTCTAGCAACACTGAATTGCTGTCTATCCCCTTGTCCACAAAAGGCTGCATTCTAGTTCTGTGTCTGGGCTGACATGGCTCCCACTGCTTGCAATGCCTTTCTCCCTTTTATCTGGCTATCTCAGATGGAGGACATCGCCTCCAGGAAGTTTTCCCTGATCCTCCTCTCTCTCCAACTGGGTTCCACATCCTTCCCTGGTGGCTGTCTTGTCCTTGATGTGGCAGGCCTTTGTACTTGCTATTCCACATCCTTCCCTGGTGGTTATCTTGTCCTGATGTGGCAGGTCTTTGCACTTGCTATATACGCCTCCCACACTAGACCATGAACTCCTTGGAGTCAGGAAATGCTGCTTCTTGTTCACTTTTGTTTCCTGTGTGACTGATATGGTGCCTGGCAGTCTTGGGCACGTTCTAAATGAATGCAGAATGAACAGACAGTGTGTCTCTTGGAGAAACTAGATGAAAGAGACTAGTGTGCATCCCTGAGGTGGGAAAGAACATCCCTGGCAACATGGATTTCACTCCAGGGCTCAGAAGGTGAAACAGCCCACGGGGCTCAGGGATGGGGGAAGAGGAGAGAGCAGAATTGGCCTGGGGGAAGCCCAGAGTCAGAGGACAGGTTATAGAGTATCCATAGCCCCTGCACCTCGACACTCTGCCTTGGGTTTACACATGGCCAAAGCAGAGGGGAAATGAAATGGCTATTTGCTTACTCAACAAACCCACGTGAGCATCTACTCATGAGGCAGGTAGGGCCAGGTGTGGGAGGACACAGCAGTGAACAACAAAGTCCTGTCTCAGCTCTCTTTGGGCTAACCAGCTGGTGGGGAAACAGAAAACATGAGAGCAAGCACGGAAATCTCTCCTGACAAGTGGTAGTAAGAACCATGATGCAAGAAGCAGGATGCAGAGAGAGAAAATAGCAGGCGGGGAGGGAAGGTCTCTCTGAGGATGTGGTTTTGAGCTGAAGTTGAGCAGGACAGGAAGGAGAGGGAGGAGGAGCAGCCCAGGACACAGCACGGAGGGCCAGCACTTCCAGAAACTTAGGAGCCTGTTTCAGACTCAAAACTGGTACTGGAGGCATCACAAAACCCAATTTCACAGCGTACTACAGAGGCCTAGCAACAAAACCAGCACGCTGATGGCATCAAAACAGACACATCGACCATGGGATAGAAGACAGAGAAACAAACCCACACAGTTACAGTCACCTGATTCTGAAAGAAGTGCTAAAAACACACGTTAGAGAAAAGCAGCCTCTTTTGCAAATGATGCTGGGAAAACTAGGCATCCATATGTAGAAGAAAGAAACGAGATCCCTGTCTCTCACCTGCACAAAACTCAATCCAAAAGGGATCAAAGACCTCAGTATAAGACCCCAAACTTTGAAACCGCTAGAAGAAAAACTAGGGGAAACAATTTAAGATACAAGCACAGGCAACTGCTTCCTGAATAGAACCCTGTGGCTCAGGAAATAATAGCAAGAGTTGGTAAATGGGACATTCAAAAAGTTTCTGCACAGCAAAGGAAATAATTAACAGGGTGAAGAGAGAACCTACAGAGTGGAGAAAATCATTTCCTGTTACTCTTCCAACAGAAGATTAAAACCCAGAACATATAAAGAGCACACAGGGCTGGGGGTTGTGGCTCAGTGGTAGAGAGCTGGCCTAGCACGTGCCAGGCCCTGAGTTCAACCCTCAGCACCACATAAAAATAAATAAATTAAATAAAGGTATTGTGCCCATCTACAACTAAAAAAATAAATATAAAAAAAGAACACACACAAAACAACCCCAAATCCCAACCCATTCCATAAATGAGCAAATGAAATGAAAAGACAAAGTGGCAAATAATTATATGAAAAAAATGTTCAACAACTTCAGCCATCAGGGAAATATAAATCAAAACAACAGTGAGCTTCTGCCTCATCCTGGTCAGAACAGAAAGCAAGAATACAATTAACAAGCCAGGCCTGGTGGCACTCGTCTGTAATCTCAATGACTCAAGAGGCTGAGGCAGGAAAATCATAAGTTGGAGATCAGCCTCAGCAACTTAGTGAGACCCTTTTCAACTCGGCAAAAGCCTATCTCAAACTAAAATGTAAAAAGGGCCAGGGATGTGGTTCAGTGGTGAAGTGCCCCTAGGTTCAATCCCTAGTATTAATTAATTAATTAATTAATAAGTTAATAATGCTGGTGAGAACATAGGCAGGCAAGGAACTCATACTCTTCACGGGAATGTAAATTAATACAACTAGTATGGAAATCAATATGGAGGTTCCCCAAAAGACTAGGAATGGAACCACCATATGACCCAGCTATACCACTCCTCAGTATTTATCCAAAAGAATTCTAGACAGGGTACTTCAGAGGTATCTGCATACCCACATTTTTCATGGTATGATTCACAATAGCCAAGTTATGGAGTCAGCTTAGGTGCTCATCCATGAATGAATGGATAAAGAAAATGTGTCATTTATACTCAGGGGCATTTTATTCTGCCATAAAGATGAAAGAAACTATGTCATTTGCAGGAAAATAGGTAGAACTAGAGATCATGATGTTAAGTGAAATAAGTCAGACTCAGACAGGTATTTCAAGTTTTTTTCTCATATATGGAAGCTAGAAGAAGAAAAAACAGACATCATTAAGGTAGATCAAGGAAGAATATAGTATAGGGGAAGGGGAGAGGGGAGTGGGGAGGTAAACCAGTGGGTTTATGTTGTATGTATGTGTGATGTGCCTCAAAGAAAGCCCTGATGCTGTGTAATTAGTCTGTACCAATAAAAAATAAATCACATATTTAAAAAAAAAAAAAAAAACAGGCTTACATCAGGGACCAGGCTTAGATTCTGCTCCAAGTTCCACAGCCAGGAAGCATTATAGAGAGGAGCCATGTGGTGTGGTGCCTATAAGCTGCTGGGGTCAGGGTCAGGACAAGCCTGGGAAGGAGCAGGGGAAGAAGGGGGAACAGCCAGGGTTGTCTGGGGGTAGTGGTAAGTTGTTTAATCTTAGGAAATATTTTCATTTATCCCGTTTTACAGCAGAGGAAATGTCATCAGAGCTGGAGGACCTACATCTGCCCCTTTCCTCAGTGGGAACTTAAACATCTATTGCTGCTTCCAAAGCTCCTAGGCTCCCATGACAAAGAGTAAAGAGGAAGATAATATCCCTTCATCTTTGGAGGGTGGGAATTCTCACCCACTGCAAATGGGGATGCAAACGGGGAGTCTTTCCAAAAGAAAACCCCGTGCCTTAGAGATGCATCTCCTCACAGAGTTTTAGTTTCAGGAATTGTGAAAAATACAGCATCTACCAAGCAAAGATATTTAACCAAGTCTTGATTATTGGTGTTTGTAAAAGTGAAATAGGGCATTGGTAGAAAGACTTCAGCCCTCTGCAGTTAATATAGTGATGATAATCTGTCCACAGGGAAAGTTTCTGCACTATAATTTCTATAAAGTATTTATATATAGAGAAAAAATTCTAGAAGAATCTCTGCCAAAATATAAAGAGTGGCTACCTATGAAAAATGGCACATTTGGAGCTTTTTGTTGTTGCTATTTTTTTTTTAATCTACAGCATCTAATTTGTTAAATTCAAAATGTGAATTTTTTTTATTGGCGTATAACATGAATACGAAATGGGCACTCACCTGCTCATGACTTGATGAGTGATCATAAATTGAACACATCCAGGAAACTAACAAATGGATCAAGAACCGGGACATTATCAGGCTCCTAAAAGCCTCCTTCATAGAATCATTTAGAACCTACTGTATTTTTTTACTTCCTTCACTAAAGACTATGTTTGCATGATTTTTTAAAAATGGCTGCATTTGATTGTAGTGAATTGATCAATTGTTCTAAGAATGTTTATACCTTATCTTTTATAAACATGACACCATGTGGAATCTGTGATGATCATTAGTATTCTGGTCACTTTACAGAGCACTATAACCCAGGACACTTCTCGGAAATTTCAGAAGAAATTAAGCAAGTTGGTAGAGAAAACATACCACCTCAAGTATTTCCTGAAGCCCTCGTACAAGTCTCCTTGTCTTACGGATGAGAGTCAAGAGATGATGAAGTGTAAGAGCCGTGTCGAGAACTTACTACCAACTCTCCTTCCCCATACCCGCTTCCCTTCTGGGGAGAGTCCTTTTCTGTTAACTTTAGAAAAAACACACAATGTTTCACAAGATGAAACTCCATTCCTGTGGGTCTAGGCAGCCAAGAAGTGCCGGTTTCTTATAAATTTGAAGGACAAAATCCGCAGATGAGGCAGACCAAGACATGTGAGCATAATGATAAAATTTATTGAAAAGCAGGAGCATAACTTTTGCAATGCAAGTGAGAATAAGGGAATTTCACCCTCAGAAAATGCTAGTCTAGGGGATGATATAGCACTTGGGTCACTGCCATTGGTTCAAACTTATGCTAGTTAGAGTTTGGACACGCACTAATACTGTGGGTAAACTCTGGAGTCCCAACTTCCACTCAACTTGCCCACGTCCATTTCATCAGGGCAGATCAGAGGGGGAGTGGGAGGTGGTGGATGTGGCTGCAGCGCTGTGGGGAACCGGCTTCTACAGCAAGCATCAGTCCCATGCCCAGACCTGGCTGTGGCAGGGGGAGGTGGATGCCTTGGCTGGCCTGGGCACTGGCTTGTGGTGCCTGCATGGTGGGCTCCACATGGCCGCAGGTCATGCCTGCCTCTAGTGCTTTGACACCCACCCCCAGGCTGCCACTCCACGTTCTGCCACTCCACATTCCACCACTCTGTGGGCCCCGGAGCCTTGTCATTCTAACCTGTGAATCTGTCACTGCACAGAGACCCTGGGGAGGTCAGGCTCTGCTTTCCCTGATCACCTTTCAGGAGTGCCTCAACTGGAGGGTCTATTTTGTCCTTCTCGAGAACAGTATTTGCCCATCAAACATTAGCAGACAGGCATGTTTATTTTCCCAGAGACGTGGGGCAGATACTTCCTGTTCTCACCTGCCCTGCTTACTGGACCAGCCACGGGAACAGGTCAGACTTTGCTCAGGTCCCAGGCCTTCCTTCCCTATTGGGCTTCTAGACCTCCTCTTTGAGAGCCTCTGTACCTTTATACTCACAGTGACCTTTAAAAGACACCTTGGGGGAAGATAAACCTTTAAATAAATAGGTGAACATGGTCTTAGAGCTGTCATCCTTCTCGTGACCTTTGGACATTGAGAAATACTTTGGCCTTGGACAGCTCTGGACTGTCCTGTGTCTCAGAGCTGGTCCCATGGGGTGGGGCTGAGATCTGGGAACACAACTTGAGTGCTGAGTAAATATAGTGCTTTCTGGACTTCCGGTGGGAATTCCAGCACTTAGAATATGTCGATGGTATCAATATTATCCTCCTTACAAAAACTAGCTGAGCCAAGGACTCCTGCTCTGTCCTAGGCTGTGGCAGACTGGCCACAGGCAGAGGTCTTCATATGGCCTTAGGCTCAGAGAACCTTGGAGCCAGTGGCTCATGGATACATGGATGATGCACAGTTCATGGAGGGTCCAGTGAATGGGGCAGTATGGAGGGCTCCAAGCACAGAGCAGAGGACAGGGATGTACCAACCAAAGTGCAACCAGAAAGCTCTGTGTCCAGCTCTGCCTGGGAGCAGGTGCACTATAGGGCTCAACTGCAAGTCCACTGCACTTACTATCTGGAGCACCACTGGAACAGTGGTGGACAGAGGTGGACAGTGGTGGACAGTGGCTGGAGTCTGCTTTCATCCTTAGACATTCAGTACGGAGCAGTCACACTCCCTTCCCTGCACACACTCCTTTTGTAAAACTTAGGTATTAAAAGCGTTTACATTGTTGTGGAACTATCAACACTATCTGATTCCGGAGTTTTTCATCTTTCCAAGCAGAAACTCTGCCCCCAGAAGACTACAACTCCCGATTCCCCATCCTCCACCCCTGGCTATGACCGTTCTACTTTCTGTCTCCGTGACTTGACTGCCCTGGGTATCTCCCGTAAGTGGGATCATACAATATTTGGCTTTGTGACTGACTTTGTGTTACTTCACTGGGTCTAAATGTCTTCAAAATGCATCCCTGTTGTAGCACGTGCCAGAATATCTTTCCTATTAAAGTTAATATTCCATCGTATGGTTTATCACATTTTGTTTACCTATTCATACATCAATGGACACTTGGATGCCTCTACCTCTTAACTATTGTGAATAATGCTGATAGGAACATTAGCATTCGAAGAGCTGTTTGAGACCCTGCTGTCAATTCTCTGGGTTCTATACCCAGAAGTGTAATTACTGGCTCATATGGTAATTCTGTTTCACTTTAAGGGTCCTTCCTTTTGTAGCAAAAAAAAAAAAAAAAAGGATTCTGGGAGGTGAGACTAGGTGGAGAGGAGAGATGGTAAGAATCAAGGGTCCTTAACGCAGAAGAAGCACTTCAAGGACTCAGGACTAGTAGACCAGCTGGTGAAGGTGGACCAAGACAATGAAGATTTGGGGTAGACAACATGAGTAAGCTGAAGAACTTATGTAGCAAGACAATGTGTGTGAGAGAGAGAGAGAGAGAGAGAGACAGCCAGAGAACATGTTGAATTTCCATGAACTCCCTGAAGACACTTTAGCTAGCCTGAAAGTCTCACAAATCAAAAAAGTCCAGCTCCGCATGGACAAAATCATCAGAGAGAATGGGAACCTTGTGCACCCCTCTGTACCCATCAGTAGTGACGAGAATACAGACAACAAAGTAGAGAGGTGTCGGGGTGATTTTGCCATCAGGAAGAAATATCCCGATGCGGACCTGGTGGTGATGGTAGATGGCTTTGAAGGAGAAAGGGGGGCCATGGTGGCTGGGAGTTTAGCTACTTCCTGAAGGTCCTGGTTTTCCTGGAACAGGCACTCATCCAGTGTGTCCCCATATGTTGGGAAGTCGGGGCCACACTCCTTTTTACACCCCCTTTCTGGTGAGGGAGGAAGTCATGCAGGAGGTGGCACAGCTCAGCCAGTTTATGAAGAGCTTCATAAGGCAATGGGAAAGGTACTGAGAAGCCCGATGACAACCCCTATGGTGAGAAATACCTCATTGCCACCTCAGAGAAGCCCATTGTGCTCTCCACCAGGGTAAGTGGCTGTGGCTAGAGGATCTGCCCATCAAGTATGCTGGCCTGTCCACCTGCTTTCACCAGGAGGTTGGCTCCCATGGCTGTGACACCCGCAGGATCTTTCGAGTCCATCAGTTTGAGAAGACTGGACAGTTTGTGTACCTGCCACCCCATCATAACAAGTCATGGAAGATATTTGAAGAGATGATTGCCAAGGCAGAAGAGGTCTACAGTCTCTGGGGGACCCCTTATGTGAATATCGTCTCAGAGTCTTGGAAACAAGCTGCCAGTAAGATGCTTGACCTGGAGCCTGTTTCCAGGCTCCAGAGCCTTCTAAGGGTTAGTCTCTTGTATTAATTAGATCATCAGGCTCACCAGCTCCAAATCAGATACAGGCTGACCAAGAAGATGATGGATAAGGTGAAGTTTGTCCATAGGCTCAACACTATGATGTGCACTACCACCCGTACCCTCTGCACCATCCTGGAGAACCACCAGACAGAGCAGGGCATCGTCATGCTGGAGAAATGAAAGGAGTTCATGCAGCCAGGACTCCTGAAAACTGATCCCTTTGGGAAGCCTGCATCCATTGACCAGGAACCTTCAAAGAAGCAGAAGAAGCAACACGAAGACAGCAAAAAGAAAGTGGCAGCAAGAGATGTCACCCTGGAAAGCTGCTGCCGACCATGGAAGTCACTGATGCCTGAACACTCCTTCCTCCCAGCTCGCTGGGCTTCATTGCTGTCAGCTGGGACCTCAGAGCTTGCGCAGGAGCAGGGAGGCCAAGCATCCGCTCAGGGCGCAGTCCCATCTGACTGCACAGCTACACGGCAAACTGTCTGCTATGTACAGCGCAGGCACCCTGTTACCCTGTCCCTTCACCTGGGCACAGAGTCTATCACTGATGACTGGTAACTTGCTGCAGAGGTGAAGAAAGGATTCCTTAGACACTCTTTAGAACCTCAAGGTTGGCAGGGCCAAGATCGGAAACCTACTCTAGCACGGCTACCCTCTGACACCTGCAGCCCCCTGTCTGTGCTGGTACCATGAGGCTTTCCCCCCAGGGCTGGAACATCCTGCAGGGAAGTCTCCCAGTGCCAGTGCCATAGCTGTGGTCACACGGAAACCAGATCCCACTGCCAGGTGGCAGCCCTCTGATCTTTCTTCATCATCGCCATCTTTTTATCTTCTGGAGAAAGTTTCATGCTTTTTAAAAGTCTTTCCTCTTGTGGCAGTTTGAAGACTCCTTGTCCTGGGCACTCCTTCCCCAAGTGAGAGTATTTCAGTACAGTTCTTGGACTGGGACCCAAGCTGCGTGAAGTGCCCCACAGAGTCCAAGCAACATGGCTGAGAGAGTCCTTCACCTCCTTTATTCTAGACAGTGCTAGCAGCCATTTGAACTGGGGAGGGGACAGACAGGTATGAGTCAAGTCTCCATGACACATCTGGACTTGGTAATGCTGGATAAGTGGACAGTGAGCAGCTTAGTAACCACTGTTGGCAGTGGCAGTGACAGCCCCAAGCAAACCGAGGTTTGTCCCAAGGTCAGACCAGTCAGCCCAGGTGGCTTTTATTTTTGACAGGCACAGAAGGATGGATGAAAGCCTTCAATCTATGAACTATGCTTTCTTATGAAGCTTGCTTTTGACTGAAATCCTGGACATTTCTTCCCACAGGTGTTGTCTCTATTCTTTACTCAACTATTGATGTTTTGGACTTGGTTGGAAGGCCTGCCGTTTTTCTCTACTAAATGTCATTCTTTTACAATCATTCCAAGATTTTTTTAGAGCCAACTAAAACAAACAGCTCATCTCAGGCAATGGGTGATAGTCACCCATTTATATAGGCCTCACTATATTTTTTTTAATCTTAAATTACCCTATTTTTGGAATCTGGATCCACTTTTGGGGGCTACCTTGTATCACACTATGCATCAGAAGAATGTTTAAATGCTGGCAACCTGTAAAAACGCACCGTCTTTGACATGCATCATTTGCATGGTATTTACTAACAAGGGCCTCTGAGTTCATGATAGGGCCAAGAAATATTTTCCTCCAAAAAGCCTTCAAGAAGAAAAAATCGATTCAGTCCATTAGACTGTGGCAGGTGATCTGACAGTGGTGGAATTAAGTGAGGCAGGAAGCACCACCCGAGATGCAAATAACACTTAGAGGTGTGAAGTCACAGGATTTAAACTGCTTCAGGGCTGTGTGGGTGTGTGTGTGTGTGTGTGTGTGTGTGCGCGCGCACATATGTGTGTGTTATAACCTGAAACAGAGCTAACAAACATCTCAAAGTAAAAATGTTTCTTTTCACTCTCTCTCCTAAAGGCATACATTGACAAGGATTTTATTACCCACAATAGTCAGTCAGTTTTCATGTTGGAAAGACAAAAAGTTCTCTTTCAATTCCTTTGACTCCTAGCTCTCTGTTGGACATGTGTCCCTGAGTTAAACTGGAGCTGGTGCAAGGATGATAAATACAGTCAAACCCACATTCGTCTCACTAACAGCACATGGAGGAATCCACAGACCCAGCTCAAACAGTGATTGACAGGAGTGGCAATAATTATTTATCGAAAATTATCTGTTGCGGGCCCAACACCTACATGGCACGCAGTATGCTAGAACACATTTACAAGTATTTATTGAGGAACTAATTCAAAAGACTCTGCCAGGTGCTTTAGGGTTGGGCCAGGAGTGGAAATTGAGAACTGTATGTAATGTGGTTGTATCTATTATAAGCATCTACTTTAATAGCCCTTGTTCTAGTCTCCAATGTGATGTTATAATGTGAATCTTTTAAGGTATAATCTGTATCCATAAAATATTTATTTTATGGATACAGAAATTGGTATCAATTTCTAGTGAAGTAGTACCATGGAAGTTCTGAGCAAATACAAATAACACATCATAGTCACTCAACAAATATTTATTGCACATCTATTATGTGGTCTTTATATGCATACATGTAACAACACCCCCACAGACATGGTTGAGTTAGCAGCTAAGAGGATGGACTCAGGAATCAAAGGCCAGATGCCACCATTCAAAAGCAGAGCAATAAGGGGAAGATCTTGGATTCCTTATGTGTGAAATTGGAAAAAAAAATCCACCTGGAAGAATTGTTGTGAGGATTAAATGTGAAAATGTTTATAAAGTACTATCCCAGGATTTGGCATAATTTCTCAATAAAAAGTAGAAATATATTGTCTTATACATGCATGTTATGTATATAAGAATTTGTTAATAGAATAGTAATACAGACATTCATACCATGCATGGAATTAAAATGATGACAGTAATTTATAATTGACATTTTAAAAAGGTGAGGAAAGGGGGGGTAGATGTCAGCACAAAGGGAAGGAAAAACAGCAACACTACAGGTTTGTTGAGTTTACAAGCAGAGGCACGTGGCCCTGCCGGGACTAGACTCAGGCCTCATTCTGGTGGCAGTTTAGTTGTTCTTCCCCCAAGGACTGCAGAATTCTCAAGCAAGAGTAAGGATGATCCTCTCAGGGACAGACATAGGACAGCCTCCTCTGCAGAAGTCAAGGAGCCATGACTCACAGGAGCCACCACGAAATCACTAACTGGAAATCCTTGCTGCAGCCGCACTGCAAAGGAATTGGACTTGATTTGCCAAATTCCCCATGTGATACAAGCATGGCCACCTGCCAATGAGCCAGAGGGAGAGAGGGCCATTTGCCTTCCTGGAAACAGATTTCTGAGCTCCATCACCTCATGAAAAAGCAGTGTAAGGATTTAGAGAACTCTGTCCCAGGGACTCTTGGCATCAAGGACAGCAGGTGTCCTGCCAGAGGGTTTGGTGCATTGGGCTGTGGCAGCTGGGCCCTCCTGAGGTGGGCATTGTGCTCTTGAGGTTCATGAAGACATTGCCTTCACCACTGTGGCTTCCTCTGGTGACATCAGAGAGCACAGCAGCATTTTACTTTGCCAGTGCAGGCTGCCTCCGTTTTCCATGCCCCTGTAATGCCAGGAGAATCATGCTACCCTAAGCCTGCTGAACAGAGGCCAGGATTTAACTGCAGACAAGAGACCCAGCTGGCTACCAGCGTGGAGGACACCAGTTCCACTGCGGCTGAGTGGGAGGCTGCTGATGGGCCTCCAGTGGAGATGCCCATGGAGTGACCACCGAAGGCAAGGGTTCTTTGCTCACCTGAAGAACGTGATCACTGTGCAGGTAGGATTGCCTGTTTCTGAGACTGCCTAGTGCCAGCAGAGAGCATGGGCAGCCCAGGTGGCAGACGAGGTGCTGGCTGAGAGCTTGGGTACCACAGGGAAAGGTGATTACTGATGGATTCCAGGTTGGTGCCCTTGGATGCTGGCTCCTGCAGACTGTTTGCTCGGAGGGGGGCAGCTCTGCAGAGAAATCTGAGGGGAGGGTATCTGAGGAAGGAGAATAAGGGTCCAAAGTGGGGTGAGCTGGAGACCTTCGTTGGAGAGATTCTAGTACCTATTCTTGGGAAAAGAAATTGAGATTATTTTTTGTCTGAGGCTTAATGTAGTTATAAGAACTCACTCAATAAAGGGATGCAGATGGGCTCACTAGGACATTAGGACACAAGGCACATCATACTGAGCATATCCAAGTGTATTTTCTTTCCCACCTTCCAACTCCTCACTGCTAGCCCTCCCGTAATCCTTTGGGCCCCATGGCATTCCTGACCTGAGGACTTCTCAAGACCATCTCTACCCCCTGGGTTGGCACAGATTGGAGTGGAGAATTATGAAGGGCTAGCAAAGCTCATGAATGAGATCCAAGGGAACCAGGACCATGCCCAATTGGGAGGGGTGGAGGACAACCTGGAAGTCAGGGGGTGGGCCATTATGGTAGAAGTGCTGAGGTTCAGGGATTCTGAGCAATCATTCTGCAAGTGTGGCACCTGGAGACTGGGTCAGCTTAGCTGGGGGTGGAGAGGGGACAGGAGTGAATACAAAGGCAACTCTATTTGCTCTGAAGCCAAGCCAGCAGCTGGGGACTCTCTGCCACTCCATAAGCCTGCTCGCAAGGACTCTCGTGTCCTCTGAACACCCCTCTCCATCCCCACATTCCCTTGGCTCCGGTCCTTGTCAAGTCCGTCAGGGCTGGTGCAGGAGTTCCCCGGCCACCGTCTGTGCCTCTAGTCCCTTTCCCTCTGACCCACTCTTCACTCCTCACCAGCATGATCTTTCCAAAATGTAAGCATGGTCATCTCTCCAGTTTCAAGGACTCCAGTGGCTTCTCAGTGTCTACAGAATAAAGCCCAAACTTCTAGCTTTCAAGATCTGCCCCTTGGCCATTACAGGGTCATCTGTGACTTGCCTGCTAGGATGCAGTGCTGGAGTCAGCCGAGTATTGGTGGTTCCCTAACAGGCCCTTGTGGCAAGCTTCTTACTGCCTATGCTCTTGCCTCAGACCCTAATACTCAGTCTCCTCATCTTCCCAAAGCCACCTCCTCTGTGAAGCCTTCCCACATTCCCTCCACAGCAGGGTTCATTGTTCTGCCTCCTAAACTTGTGTGTGTTTACATACGCATAACATAAAGGTTACTCTTTTAACCATTTTTAAGTGTACAACCTAGCAATATTAACTACTTTCACATGGTTGTGTGACAGTCCCCAACATTCATCTCCAGAACTTTTTTATTTTCCTCACTGAAACTATCCCCAGATGCTACCTGCTCACTCCCCTTGTCCCTCAGTCACTAGAATCACCCTGCTACTTTCCATCTCTAAGGTTGTGATTACTCTGAATGAGATTTCATCTACGTGGACTCTTAGAGTAGTTGTCCCTTTGTGACTGGCTTGTGTCACTCAGCACAGTGTCTTCAAGGTTCATCTGTTAATAGCATGTGTCAGGACTTCCTCCCTTCTTAAGGCTGAATAATATCTCATTTATGGGTGGGCCCCATCTTTCTTATCCACTCATCCATCAGCGGACACCTGAGTTGCTTCCATCCCTGGCTGTCATGAATAGTGCTGTTATGAACATGGGGAACAGGTGTCTCTTTGAGAGCCTGCTTTTTTTTCTGTTGGTATCCACCCAGACATGGAGTTGCTGGGCCATGTGGAAATTCTAATTCCTGTTCTCCAACCTCAAAGATAGTCAAAGTCAAGCATGTTACGTTTACATCCTCATTGTGGTTCAGTAGCCTTGCATGAATTCCCTCCGAGGAATTTTGGATAACTTAAGCACAAAGAATGCCCAGCAGAAGATATTTGATTTTTCCCTGCAGTGAAAGTAGGTTTTCCACAGAAGTCGCAAACTGGTTGAAACCTGACAGTGCAAATAGCACTCGAAATCTAAAATTAGACTCTAAGAAGAAACTCTTGAGAAATACAGTTAGTGAGTTTCATAGTCACCACTTTGTTGTGAGCTTGGGAATTTGGAGACAGAAAACCTCATTTGGGGCCCTGCCCTTACTTACAGTAAGTTACTTAAATCTCTAGGCTGATTTCATCATCAGTAAAACACAAAATACCCGTTTACATTCATGGTAAGGAAGGAATCCAAATGAAAGCATTCTGGTAACCTCAAGAAAGGGGATCATCTGAACTGGCGGAAAGACTGGCACCCTGTGGGGTGCTAGGGGACACTTTTAGCTGAGCTGCAAGGCAGCAAACTGGACTCAAGGTCTTCTCTCAAAGGAAGCTACTTGGAATTCCTTGGGATGAATTGTAATAACAATAGCTGGTCATTACCATAGGGAAAAGAAAAACCCTGAAGAGGAAGCAGAAGTCCAGGGATCCATTAAAGTAATAAAGGAAGGTGGAATTGGAAAAAAAACACCTGAGGGGTCAGTTTTATAAAAATAAGGCACAGAAAAGAAAAAAGTTATTGGTAAAAATGGATAGCAAGTCCTGCATGGAGTGTGTGCACCCTAGGTGGGAAGTCTTGGTTAACTTTTAGGATAAGTACTCTAACCTATTTTGCATGTTTGCTTCTGGCTCTGTGTATGCATTAGGTGTGGCAAAGACGTGGTTATGGTCACTAATATGATGTTGGTGACACTTTTACTGAGTAATCAAAAAACTGGCTTTCTTGCCTTAAAAGAACTGACCAGTCAACTTATTTTTAGATCTTCCAACCTCCATGTTTGTCTCCCACGTGTTAAGATGCTGTGCTAATTGGGGCTCACCAGGGAAGGCAGTGGGCAGCAGGCAAGCCTACTGATATTTGTTTTCTTCACATACTGATAAAGTAATACCAAAGGGTATATATTCTCTCCCCTTCATTCCTCTGTCTTTACTCCCTGAACTGAGAGAGTGGTCAGCAAAAAGAAACATGTTTGGAAACAATTACAGAATTCAGGAAATATCACCCATTGAAGGGAAATCTGAGACAGGGAAGGCTTAGTGCTGTCCAGGGGTGGTGGTAGTTAAGAAAAATGAGACTGCAGTTTCTTCAGAAAAATTCAGAGCCATTTTCAGGACTGTCCGTTTATGGCTCTGTATTCCTCTGTTCTAGAGAGATTAGAAACAGAAAAGCAATCAGGATGTAACCATGGTGGCGTTTCTAATGAGAGAGGGAAATGGTGAGTGTGATGGTGTGGAAGGGCTGAGTAAAGTACTTGGAGGGAAATCCTTTTCCCCTCTTCTGTTCCCCTTCAGACTGTCTTCCACAATGTGTTCTAAGGCATCTGGTCTGGGAGTCAGTAAACACAGGTGGTGCCTGTGTGCCCCTGGGCCATGCTGGAGGTGAATGTAGTCTGGCACTCAGCCACTCTTACCATATCCTCCTCTCTATGCAAAAGCAGTCCCCAGTGTCCAAGCAATTTGTCTTATTTTGGAGAGCTAGTGTGTGTCGGCCTTGATGTGTTCCGATTTCAGGAAAACTCCTCAGACCTGAAAGACAACATCCCACGTGCTGACTGTTCCCAGACCACTTCTCAGTATTAAAACGCTGTCACAGGTGAATAGGACACTCACCTAGGTGGCTGCCTGCAATTCAAGAGGACCTCAGTCCTCTGGACAGCCTGAGTCTGGGGTGGTAGATGGCAAGCCCAGGGTTAAAAGCCAAGTTTCCAACAATTAGCAGAGCACTGCTGCCAACAAATGCAGCTCTGTATCCCATCAGGAAACAATTGCTCTCCTATTAGAACTAATGACCAGTCACAGCGGAATTGCAGAAATGGAGCTATAGGTTCTGCCAGAAACAAGCCAGGGTAGGTTATACTGCAGGGTATGAGGTCCTGGGATGGAGCCTTACAGTGCACTTCCTGATCATCTATTGCTTTGATTTGGTGGCCTCAGATTCCTGGTTTATGCTTTGAATGACTGGAGAAGGAACTCGTGCAGTCTGAGCAGCAGAATGAAAAGTACCATGGTTTTCATTCCAGTTTTGAGCATGTTTTTACCAGGGAGAGCAGGTCTGCTGAGTCAATGGCCAGGGAGTGTGGGAGAGCAGAAATCATGTAGAATCCAGGAAAAGCCAGATCAAATAGCAGCTTGCACATGGGCCACAAAATCCACCTCCAGGGCCAGAGCTACTCTGCCACAAGCCCCTCCCTCCCTGTCTGGAGAGGGAGTGGAGTCTGCATTCAGCTGGAGGCTGAGTCCACCTGCTCCTGCACCTGCCTCTGGGAATCATTCTCGGAGCTTGCTGCTTGAAGAATCCTACCTCACTAACACGTGGGAAATGACATGTGATTGTTTTTAAATATGGATAAAAATCCAGAAGCTTATGTTGTTAAATAGGCCTACAAATTTTGGAGTGCCTTGCTTATTTAAGGCCCTTTGCAATCTGCAAGGATGATTTAATATATCTAAACAGAATCAACCGTTTCCCTCAGTTAGATTGCTAGGATCTAGTGACACTCTGTTCCCTTGTCTTCTCTTGTTAACATTTTGGTGATTGGTTTTCCAACCTAATGTCTGCATTGGTTCCAGTATCACTGTGTGTTTAAAACCTCCTTTCTGGGTAGGATCATTGCACTTCGAGAAGGATTATGCAGTTTGTTTTCAATAAGATGACATATCTAATGGTACAAAATTGGAATTTAAATAAAATCTGCCAAAGCATGAGAGGACACATAACCTTGGTTGGCCATGTGACTATAGGTCAGAGAGATTCCTTCGGCTATTTGTATACATCTGTATTGCTATATTCCTCGTTTATTTAAAAAAAAAATTATTGAGCAGTTACTGTCTGGGGCATTTGGGAGCACAAAAAGTCAAAACATGGCACCTACAACTTAATAAACTCAAAGTGTATTTGAGAAGAGAAACAAATTTTAAAAACACACAATAGTAATGTTGTGGGAAGCTGGAGAGATCGGGAGGACACCATGAGGTTGTCTGCCACAGTTACACGAGATGTTCTTTCCCTTTTAATTGATAAAAGAGAAAAAGCACATTTTAATTTAAATACTAACTTATAACACTGAAAGGGAAAGACGGTGCCTTTTGAACAAGTCTCAAGCAAGTCTCATGTAGGTATGGGTTAAGATATGAAAGCAGTTGTGTGGAACAGGACTCCTGGCAGTGACAGCACACCCTGACTTAGGGTACCCTTCCATTCTTGAAAATTAAAGTAGACTCTCCACCAGCCCCTCTGGAGAGTGAGTAACACTGGTTATAGTTATGAAATGCCTAATCAGCATCCTACTAGTTCCCCACAATAGGTCCGAGATCTCTGTTCCTTATCAGTTTGACCTATGCTTTGAGGTTTTTCAATAAGCAATTGACATTTTAAGCAAGATGGAACATAACTTGGTTAAAAATGACCAGGATGACACCTGGGGCAAGGACAGACAGGGGTCATCTTCACTACCCTCCTGCCAGCCTTTCAGCATTCTCACCCTGCCTGGAACCTGGTCTTGACCCTTTCTCCACCACAAAGGGTGCTTCTTGCCAGTCTTTACATGCTGTTCCCTCTCCTAGAATAGTGCTTCTTAAACTTGAATAACATAAACAACACAAATAACACAGGGATCTTGTTAAAATGCTCAGTCTAACTCAGTGAGTCTGGGGCATGGCCTGACACTGTTTCTCACAAACTCCCAGGTAATGAAGCCGCTGCTAGCCAAGGAACAGCTGGGCCCGAACACCCTTCCTTCCCGTCCTGGCCAAACTGCCGGTGATTAGTGGATTCTTTTGTTGTTGTTGTTGTTCTAATTAGTTATACATGACAGTAGAATGCATTTTGACACATCCTACATAAATGAAATATAACTTCTCATTCTTCTGGTTGTACATGATGACACTGGTTGTGTAGTCACATATGCACATAGGGTAATAATATCCAATTCATTCTTGACACATGGACTTTATATGTCTAGGCAATGCACAGATACACACAGAGCAATATAGCAACCATATCAACAACACCAATCAAGCAACAAACCTTAGGAGACGTTGACCTGCCCAAAGCCTTCTGAGTCTTTGGTGTCAAGTCTAGAGTCAGCACTCCAAAGAAGACTTTTCTGACCTGGGATGAGCTTGGATGTCCATCCATGTCACTCCAGAGAATCCTAAGCATGTCACTGCCATCCTCCTCTCTCCCATGGTGATTGCTTAAGCAAGTAAGCCTGTGTGGAGTCCTAGCAGACCTGGAATATCTTGCAACTACCTTTGGATCCCAATGCCTTGAATGTTGCAAGTACACAGGAGATATTCAAATAATTAAAGAAGGTTTAAATAATGGATTGATCTTGCAAACTTACTAGTGGATTCTGGAAGAGTTAGAGACATTTTTAAAATGGTCCCAAAGTGTGTCATACATAAACTGATAGAGAAAATGTAATTGAGCATCTTTTGTTGTTGTTGTGTTTGGTACCAGGGATTGAACTCAGGGGCACTCAACCACTGAGCCACACATCCCCAGCCCTATTTTGTATTTTATTTCGATTCAGGGTCTCACTGCATTGCTTAGCACCTCACTTTTGCTGAGGCTGGCTTTGGTGATCCTCCTGCCTCAGCCTCCCAAGAAGCTGGGATTATAGGCATGTGCCACCATGCTGGGCCATAGTGAGAATCTTTTGTGTAACAGTTTTTGAGTAGGCAGTGGAACACATATATCACCTGTTTCTTACCCTGAACCTCTTAGCCCTGCCTGATTCTTTCCTGATTCTAGTCAGGAGATATGCTGTTGTATAAATCTGTGAACACTTGGACTGTGTTTTCCTGGTTTCCTTCTGCATGAGCTACATGATTTTTAGAGAATCCTGATGATCTGTGATCTGCTCTGATCACCTGGGCGTTGGCTTTATAAACAGGACTAGAGAGGAAACTTGCTTTTCTCATGGCAGTGTTTCTTCATTTCCCTTTACTTCTTAGCCTGACTATTGTGTACAACAGACTTTGTTTGCTCTTCCAAATTGAACAGTGCTTGTAGGTTATAGCTGTAAGTTAATCAGAAACGTGTTGACCGCAGGAATATATCGGGAATTAGGACAGATAAATATTTGCTATTCAAATAAGAAATGCCAAGTAAATACCTAAGCCAAGAATTAAGCTCAACAAAAGACATACCTCCTTTTTAATTCATGACAGTGATGGCAATAGTAATAATGACAAGAATAATGATTGTGTGTACTGAAACATTTGTGGGCATATGTGTAAATTACTAGTGATTCACTTTGGAATGAGATCACAGAACACTTTTTTTTCACTGTTTTAATTATATATTTTTTTATTTGTTCTTAATAGAATACTTTTCATCTTCTACATTATATGTATTTCTAATGTTTAAAATTATTACTATAGTACATATTTCCAATAAGCAGATAAGCAAGTCAGAAATTTAAAAATAAGCAGAAAAACAAGTCAGAAATTTAAAAAGAAAGAAACGCTTTTATGAGAATCTGTGACAGGTTGCCCACAGCAGGTCTTTCCCACATGTGAAAGGAGAATACCGAGTCACTTCGAAGAAGTTTCCACAGCAAAGTAGGAAATTCGGACTGGTTTTTGACACTTCTAGCTGGTTGAAAAGGTCATCTCAAACACTATTTTTTTTATATTTACAAATCTTTTAATTCAATGACATGAGTTTTTGAGGACAGTATAGATGTTTGGGAGGATTTAAAATGCTATTGGTGATTTAGTAGAGAAAATGACGCAAAAGAAGCTTACTAAAATCCAATCTGATAATGTTTACAAAATGTTGCTATCAACTAAATGAAGACACAAATCATTAATTCACCACTTCAATAAAGTTTTGAGGTACCTACTAAAATAACATATGAAAAAGATTTACATATATCCTAATAAAATAAAGCACTCTAAAACTAAATTTTTGGGGGGCGGGTCCCAAGGATTGAACTCAGGGGCACTTGACCACTGAGCCACATCCTCAGTCTTTTTTTGTATTTTATTTAGAGACACAGTCTGAGTTGCTTAGCTCTTTGCTAAGTTGCTGAGGCTGGCTTTGAACTCATGATCCTCCTGCCTCAGTCTCCAAAGCTGCTGGAATTATAGGCATGCACCACCACTCCCAGCTGTCTATAATTTTTTAAATGTAAAAATTACTTGGTCTTTAGTTAAATGTATGATTTTAACTATCTGTATAATTTTTTAAAATACTTTTTTAGTTGTCGATGGACCTTTATTTATTAATATGCGGTGCTGAGAATAGAACCCAGTGCCTCACACATGCTAGGCAAGCGCTTTACCACTGAGCCATGACCCCAGGACCTATCTGTACAATTTGACCATGCTATTGTTACAGAAATTGCAGTCCTATATTCTTTCTACCACTACCCAAATCTATTTCCTTTTTAGCACATGGAAGTAGGCATTTAAGCAGCAGAACTTTATCTCAAGATTATGATTAATTTTACTCTTTGAATAGTTATTTTAATTGTAAACAAAATTTTCTAAATTAATTAAAGCATTCATCCAAATATTTACTGATTGACTACAAAATCTCAGGCACTGTTCTGGTGCTTGGGGTACATCCTAAATAGAACAAAGATTGCTGCCTTGGGAATTCTACAGTCTAAATGGGGATGACAATAAAAATAAGCATAATGAATAGGTAAATTATGTAATATGTTAGAAACTGGTAGATGCTATGAGAGAGATGATGTTTATAGAGTTTTAAGCTACAGGATACCAACTCAGTACCAGATCTCAAGTGACAGGTAGCCTATGTTTTTTAATAAACTTATTTTAGGGGAATTTTTCTCCTGAGGGAAATTCAAGTCCCAGGGCAGAGGCCTGTCCTGCCTATGTTTAAGGGCAGTCCTGAGTGTGGGCCTCCTTGAGAGAGAAAGTAAGAGCACAGAGAGCAAGGAGACAAGGGAGATCTCCTTGTGCCATCTGGAGAAAATGCACCTCACATGGAGGGACCAGGCAATGCAGAGGGGACCTGTTTGGCATGTTTGTTAATAGCATAGAGCCCAGTGCATCTGCAGTGCCTAGAGAGTAGGAAGTGATGAGGGTGTGGGGGCCAGACACTTTGAGCTCTTGAAGATCATTGTGAGGGCTTTGGTTTTTACCTACAGGAAATGGGGAGCAACTGCAGGTTTATGAGCAGAGATGGGACATGATCTGATTTACATATCTGTTCATGGAAAATTTTTAAGAAATTGTAGGGAATAACAAAATGTGAAACTGTGCATATTTACATTAACTGCATATTTTAAGCCTTGATATTATAAGATCATTTTAGAGTCAAATTATAGATAATGTACCTCTTTAGAAATTTTTCCAGTATGTTATATATATGTAGGTAGACTTCCGTCTATATTTTTCCTTCTTTTGCATATTCTCAATTACGATTTTTTTTTGTGCTCATTTAAAACTTTTAACTAAGGGCATTTCCTTTTTGTCTTCTCCTTCTTGTTGCAGCATGGGGGATTGAACCCAAAATTTGTGCATGCTGGGCAAGTGACCTACCATTGAGCTATATCCTCAGCCCTTTTTACTTTTTGTCTTGCTAAGTTGCCCAGGATGGATTCAAACTTGCAATCCTCCTTCCTTAGCCTCCTAAATTGTTGGGATTACAAACATGTACTAACATGCCCAGCCAAAACTAAGTTTTATCTAATATGAATACTTAATATTCTAAGGTGCTCCTGAACAAAATCAGTACTGTAGTCATTTGGTTAAAATGCTTTATGACTCTGCTATACAGAGGAAAGAATAATCACAAATGATTTAACTTTGTATCTTTTACAAATAAAAACACTTCATGGGCCAAATATCATTTGCTTTAATAGAATTGTGATTATCTGTTACTTTCCATTCAAGAGAAACAGAAAGTTACTTGACACTTCTGTTAATTATAAAAAAGACGTTTTAAGATTTAGCTAATGAAAAGTTGATATATAAATGAGAGTAGATTCAGCCCTGGGTTAAATTGTGAAACAGGTCAAGTTTGACTTCCTCTTCCTCTTTGAGTTTACAGGCACCAAAATATCTGCAGTGCCTGGTACAGTACCTAGCACACAGTAGGTTCTTATTATATATTTGTTAAATGAGTGCCCATTTCTTGGAGGTGTCCCTTTTATTAAATTGTTAAAGACTTTGTATGTTGTCCATTTTTGGAGTATTTACACTTTAAAAGACTTCGGGCTGGGAAGTGGGTAACCTCTACCTAAAGATATGAACTGCTAATGGTTAAACATCAGAGTCACAGCGGAGATTTTTTTAAAGTGGGGAAATTTCTAGAGAGCCCCTTTAAACCACATCAATGGACAACTATTTACTTTGCTTGTCACTGGGCCAGCTGTGAGCTGAGGAATTCAGAGTTGCCTTTCCTTTGTAGCCTTTGGACATAATATCTTGAATCATTTCTATTTCCTGATTCCTGTGTGGAAAAAAGTTATCAGAATTGTTGATTCTACGGCAATTTACCAATTTGTAGACTTTTTGCTTACATATTGTATTATTCAGTAGAAGTTGAAAACTACTGAATGATACAAACTGTATCTTTATAGTTCAAACTCTTTTTCACCTCTGACATTCTACAGGCTTGTAACAGTGGCTGCAAAGTGAGGAGGGGTGTCCCTGAAATGGAGAACTGCCCACAGCAGCAGTCTGTCAAGTTCTTGCTGAACCCTGCAGTCTACAATGCAGCTAAAACATCCTGCATTTAACCCGTGGCTTCCATGCTCTGGAGAGACTCCACTAAGACATATTCCACTGATGGTTATCAAAACAAAACATAAGAGCTGGACAAAAATTAAAGTAGTGAAGACAAATGCATTGCAGTAGAGGGAGAGAGACCCCAGTATAGAATTGGGCTCCATTCTGAATACACTAGGAATAAGTGGGAACTTGAGGCAAGGAGAAAGGGGCCCATGGTCAGAAAATTGCTAAGAGGAGAGATCAAGTTAATGAATTCTAGTTGAACCAACCTAGCAAGATTCTAGCTGTAGGCAGGCCAGCATGAACAAGGTGGAGATGAATAATTTTAATTAGATATCAATTAGATTCATGCTAAGCTACCTTGGCAGCATTATGTGCTACAGTTGGAGTTTACAAGGAAGAGAACACATGGATCAAGGAGAAGGTTCAAAGCCTGACTAAAGTTTGGGAAGCAAAGGATCCCTGTCACAAGGTGCACACGGGTGCTGGAACACAAGGGCTGAATTGACAAATACACTTCTGCTCTGAATTAATGCTACTGTGACTTTGCAAGCCTCCCTGCAGTTCTTGAACAAAGCCTAAGGTAACCCCACCACACGGTTTTCCCGCCCCAGAAGAGGCTCGAGATCCCTCGTGGGTAACCCTGCCATCTGTCCGGACCCCTTCCCCTATTCCCTCTAGACCTGCACCCACGAGCCAGGACAGCAGTCCGCTAGACCGAAAAAACGGACGCTGCGAAGGTGCCCAAAGCTGCACAGCCCAGCCGGCTCTCCTGTGTTCTGACACAGCCGCCACTCAAGTGCGAGGAAGTGAGGCGCGGGACACTGCCCCGCCGGGTAGCCCAGCGGCTAGCCCAGGAGCCCGGGAGCCCCGACGGCAGACCCCGCCCCGCGCCGCCAAGCCCCGCCCGCTTGGCCCACTCTCCTCCCTCCCATTGGCTCGGAGGTTCCGCGCGTCACGCTGGCGACCCCGGCGTGCCCTCCCAGCGGGGGCGGGGCTCGGGGAGGGTGAGGCGGGACTGAGCGCGCAGGCGCAGACTAGCGGGTCTGGCCCGGGACGCGGGGAGGAAGGGGTGGTGTGCCCGGTTTCCTGGGTTACCTGCGGGGCGGGGGCGGGGAGTTCGCGGCGGCCGGGCGGCGGCGGCGGTGACTGGGGATTCTCCGGGTGAGGGAGAGCGCGCGGCGGCCCCGGAGCAGGTAAAGGCGGCCGCCGGGAGCCGGCCACGCCGCGGAAGGCTGGGTCGGACCCCAGCGTGGCCTGGAGGGAAGGCGGCGCTCAGCCCGGGCGGGGATCGCGGCCGAGGCGCCGAGGACGCTAGGGACTCGGCCCTCCCGCCGGCCCGGTTTCCTGGGTCCCGGGCTGCTCCTGTTCGGGCCCCGAGACGTGCCCGTGGCGGCCCCGGACACTAACTTTACTTGCCGCAGGCTGGCGGCGGGCTTGTCCCTCGCCGGGTGGCAGCCCGAGCCGCTGTACCCCCGGGCGCGGACGGGCAGGAGTGCCCGGGGCTGACAGCTCCCGCGCGCCGCCCCGCCGCGCCCCGTCCCGCGGCCAGCCCACCTGTCAGTCCCCGGGCGCCTCGGTCCGCTCGTGCCTGACACCCGTTCCAGGCCACAGCCCGGGTCCGGGGCATCACCGGAGCCGTGGCCGAGCGCCGCTTCGCCCTGCCGGCTGTGAGGGAGACTACCCAGGGAGACTCGGTGCCCGTGTGCAGGCCGGCGGGGCAGCGCGGCGGAGGGCAGGAGCCGGAGCTAGGAAACGCTGCCTCGGCCCCGGTCCTTACCGGGTTAAACAAAACAAAACATCCCCATATGCTCAGCAGACCGTGCACACACCCAATGACAGCGCCTGGTAGTTGATGGGTTTGTTTTAAGCGGATAGAAAATTTTAAGGTGTTAAATCTTGTGTTGAATATGCTAGTGTTGAATTTGGGCCAGTGTTTCCTTGAAAATCGAATTCAGCTTGACTTTTCTTTGAGGTTGGTTTAACCGATTGATAGGACAAACTGAATTGAGTTTTTCTTCCTGAATATTCTTGGCTTTTCTGCTCTACTACTTTAAACTTCCACACCCAGAAACCTTATGCTAATAAAGATGTTGACTCTAAGCTTTCATTTTATAGATGTAGTTGATTAATATGGGCAGTCTGAAAGAGCTTTGCAAGTAGCTAGCAACTTGCTTTCTGGTCGCTGTTTGCTATCATCTATATCAATACTGCAAAGATGGGAGGATTTGGAGAAGAGAAGGCATAAGGAAAAATGAGTTATTGTAATTTAATTTGCATTACATACTTATATATTATATAATATATATTATGTATGTATTTAGTAAATATTGTTGAACAGTACAGTGTGCCAGACACTTTTCTAAATGGAGCTTACATTCTAGTCGGGGACCTCAGATAATAAAGGAAGAGTATTGCTGTCAGTTAGTGTTAGGAACTACAGGGAAAAAGCAAGGAAGACAAAAGACAGGAAATGGATTGGGTTGCTATTAGAGGTAGCAAGGAAAGGCCTCCTGGAGAAGATGACTTTTGAATTGGAAGAAAGTGAGGGGTAATTCTTGCCCTCTTTGGGGAAAGGGTGTGAAAACAGGGAAAGGCACTTGCAAAAGCCCTGAGGCAGGAGTTTGAGATTAGAGAGAGCAAAACTAGGAGTCTTAGAATAATGCCAGAGAGGTTAGTGGGATGGGAGATCACACTGAGTAAGACCTGATAGATTTTTTTTTGTAAGGAGGGGAGTCATTCCTTGAATAAAAATGTGTGCAATCATATTTACCCTTAAAAAGGATCACTCTAGGGCAGGGTTGGGCAGGAACAGGCTCAGGGATACCAGACCTGGGACTTGCCATAATCCAGGCCAGAGATGCTGGAGCTTGGATCAGAAGAGAATTAGTGGCAGTGGGGAGAGGTTGTTAATTTATGTATAAATTGAGGGTAGAAATGTAAAGAATACCAGAATTTTTGTCTTTAGAAAGTAGAAAAGTAGGGTAGATACATGAGGGCTACCAGATATGGAGAAAGTGAATTTGAGGACAATACAATTAGACTCAAATGGAGATTATTAGTACTATAGTGACTTTGTATTACAGGAATTTTTATGTTACCTTAACTATTCTAAGGGCATAATATTTTTCACCCACAAACTGCCAGCTTTTATTTCATGCTCATTTTCTTTTTGGTTCTTTTGAAGCAACCTAGTCATTCTTTCCCTTAGTGTAGTTTTGTTTTTGTTTGCTTGAACTCAGGCCATGTGTTTTTAGTTTTAGTAGTATTGAAAACCTTATAATCCAGAATTTTAGAGTATCCTTTTAATGTGTTGCTGTATTTAATTTGAACACCTTCATTTGATTAATCTTTTTCTAGATTATCTTAAGATATGTAGTTTAGGTTAAAAAAATTAAGCTCTAGAAATGTTATCAAATGTGGCTTCATTTTGCCATTTGTGAAATTAAGTGGAAATTACCTGGATTTAAAAAAAAATTTAATGTATTTTTTTGTTGTAGGTGGACACAGTACCTTTATTTTATTTTTATATAGTGCTGAGGATTGAACCCAGTGCCTCATGCGTGCCAGGTGAGCAGCACTCCACCACTGAGCCACAGTTCCAGCCCCAATTACCTGGGTTTTTAATACTTTACTAATAAATCAATAATATACAGAGATTATCCCAATTCTTTTGTTTCATTAAAGATGTCTATAAATGGGACATTACATGTTAAATGGAGATTTTTTTTTTTACATCAGATTATACAGTATTGGATCAGTAGAACTCAACCTATAAAACTTAAATTAAAAAGTATGACTCCTGGAATTTAATGTCTGCCCCTTTCATGAACAAGCAGAAAATAAACTAATATTTTTAAATGAATTTTCAACCTAAGTATACCTTGAAAATATATAAAATGTGTCTGATTAGTAACTAGTTATAAATTGATCTTAGAGTCAATGGGGATACTATGTTCTTTTTGATGCTACTTTCTTTTGCCACTGTTTCTCACCTGTGTTTTCCTTGTACCTCTTAACTCCCCTGGTCTTGTTTTTAGTAATTGAGAGAGGTCTGATAAAAGTTGAATGCTTATCAAGTTTAACTGCTGGGAAAAAATAAAATACAACAAAGAAACCTAATATCATGGAAGAATAAGGCTTAAATCAATATTATTAATTAATCAAGAAAGGAATCAAATAATTTTCTATAATGCTAGTCATTGTTTAATTCAAATGTGATTATTTGAAACCAAAAACCAAAATCGATGAGGAAATGAGAGCTTCTAGCTATTTTAAATAGGAAGGTGTGATGGAGAATTTGGGTGGAGGGGCAGTAACAAGGTTGCCAACTCTAACAGTAGAGTTCTGTACATACTTAGAAATGTTTATGAAACTGCCACTAAGTTTTAAAAAATACACAGGTGCTCATAAAATGGATTACTACTTGGCAATTAAGGAAGGCTCTATAGATCATAAAGCAACGTGGATAAATCTTAAAATAATTATACTATATGGATAAAGACAGGCCAAAAAGGGACGTACTACATACTCCGTGGTTCCGTCTATAAAATGCTAGAAAATTCAAACTGATCTTCAGTGACAGAGAACATATCAATGGTGACTTGGGTATGGGGTAAGGAAATGTGAGGCAGAAAGGAGGGGGACAGTAGTGCTCCAGGAAGCTTAATGGAGTGCTAGATATGCTCACTATCTTGATTATGATGACAATTTCATGGGTATGCACGTATGTTGAAACTTACCAAATGATATACTATGAATATGTTCATCTTGTTCTGTGCCAATGATACCTTAATAAAGTAGTATTTAAAAGTAGCTCAACCATGAAAAAACACAGAGGAATCTTAAATGATACCACTAAGTAAAAGAAGCTAACCTGAAAAGGCAGTATGCTTTATGATTTCAACTATATGACATTCTGGAAAGTAAGACTCTGGAGACAATAAAAGATCATTGGTTGCCAAGGGTTGAAGGGAGGGACGAATAATGTGCAAAAAGAGTACAGAGGATTTTTAGGGTAGTGAAACTGTCCTGTGAGATGTTAGAATAGTGGACATGTGCCACTGAATGCTTGCCAACTCTTGCTGCATGTACGAAGGAAAAGTGACACTTAATGTAGACTATGGACTTGGGATCAGAATGACCTGTCAGTGTAGGCTTATCAATTGTAACAAATCTACTTCTTTGGTGCGCGACTTCCAAAGCCAGGGAGACCATGTGCAGGGACAGGTATATGGGAACTCTACTTTCCACTTGGCTTAGCTGTGAACCTAAAACAGGTCTAAAAAATAGAGAAGATTTTTGTCAGAAAACTGAAGAATGGCAGATTTTACATTTAAAAATTGAGGAAGATGGAGGTGAAAACTGAGAAATTATACATTGAAAATCTTGACAGTGACTGATTTCTAGAAAGATAATGGACCAGATTGCCACATGCTTCATAATTACAAAAGAAAACACTGATTTCTAAGACTTGGAATTCTTTTTTTTTTTTTTTTGTACCAGGGATTGAATTCAGGGACATTCAACCACTGAGCCACATCCCCAGCCCTATTTTGTATTTTATTTAGAGACAGGGTCTCACTGAGTTGCTTGGCACCTCACTTTTGCTAGGGTTGAACTCAAGATCCTCCTTTCTCAGCCTCCCAAGCTGCTGGGATTACAGGTGTGCGCCATAGTGCCCGGCCTGGAATTCATTTTTAAAGAATAAATCATATTAAACTAACCTCATGCTCAATTTGCCAAAGGTATAATATCTGATTCTTTGATTCTAGACTGGGTGAATAGTGATACTGATAATTGTTAATTTTTAAATTACAGATAGAAGAGTGGGGTTGAAGATGTGAAGTTCATCAGTTTTCTTCAGTTTGGTGGAATTAACTATTGTACTTCCTTTGTTAGAACCAAGTTAATAGAATTAAAGTGGGTGGGGGGATTCTGAGCCAAATAAAAACATCTTCATTTAATAAATACATTTTTAAAAATACTTTTGGTAATGGAGGACAATGGATGGAAGCTTGAATAGGGAGATATGATTGGTGGAAAATTTTTCTCTAAGGATGGATAAGTCAGGGATACTTCATGGGTTGAGGCAAGAGGATATCTAAGAGGAACAAAATTGTAGTCAAATGAGAAGAAAAATAATTGACCAAAAATTGACCAAAGGAAATGGGAGGAATGGGACCCAGGGGAAAGGGTTGCTCTAGAGAGCAGTGGTGCCCCTTCCTAGTTAAGAAGGCAAAGGAAGTAGGGAATGGATGTAGATAGAGTCAAGTGTCCAGGATGTGTCTCCTTTCTTTGTGAAACATGATTATCTCCTGAAACTAAGAAGGAAAAACATGGTATGTTTCAGGGAAAAGAAAAGTTACTGTTGTGACTGGGAAGGGAACAGGTTTGAAATGAAAAATGTACAAAGAGGCTGTTCAGAATGGTTGAGCTATTGCCTCCATCACTTACCTGCAACAGTACAGAACCTGAACCTGAACCTGAACGGGAGCAGAGGGGAAGGTGTGATGGAGAACTTGGGTGGAGGGGCAGTAACAAGGTTGCCAACTGAAGGGCTGAACCTTGGGCATCCTACTTGATTGAGGAAGAAAAAAGCCAAACCAAGCAAATGTGAATGAAGAGGGTAAAGAATCTCGGTGAGTAAGGAACAGGATTGATGGCAGTATTGGAGTACTAGAGATGAAAAACAGATGTGATGTGAGAGTCCTAATAAGATTCTAGACTTGGAGGTGTTTCAGGTGATAAGAGCCAAAGTACAACTTGGTAATGGTGGGTAGCCAAATTAATGGTGCTAATTACAACAGTTGTGCTGTTGTAAAAAGCTGCAATTTATTGGACACTGTGTACTGGTCACTACACTAAATGCTTTTCATATGTTGTCATACTTAGTTTCATAACAATTCTTTAGGACCATATTAGTATCAATATTTTACATCTGAGGAAACTGGGTCTTGGTAAGATTAAGGAACTTTCTCCAAAGCACACAACAAGGAAGTACCTGAGTCTGTTTAACTCTAAAGCCTTTGTGACCAGCTAATAAACCATGTTGGTCTTCTGCAAAGAAGGGATTATTGAGGAAGAGGAAGGTGAAGCACTTTAAGTCTACTGTGTTGGGATTAATTGTTCTTAAGGATCATGAAGCCCCTGAAATATCAGCTCTTGTGGAGAAAGACTTGACAAAATTCATAATAAACAGTTGATTGACTCAAAGGTCAGTAGGTGCCAATTATAAATATAGCTATAACTATAATATTAATGTTGGATCAAATGAAGTACAATGATTTGTGAGTCACCTGGGAGACCAGGGGAATACTAACTTGTCTTCCTGGCTTGGGATCTGGGTGATATAGTGGTTTATTAAGAAGCAGTAAGGTGATCTTTCTGTGTGAAGGTAGAGGCTATAGGGAAGCTTCTTAGCAACAGGGTGAGGGTTCTGAGGGGTAGGGAGTAATAAAGTCGGAGGCAGGATGACTCACCTAGTTGTACTTGAAAAATCAGAAATAATGGATGGGTACCTAGAGAAATCATGTAATTTATTGGCCAAACAGGTGCTATTTTGTGAATGAAAGAGTGTCACTAATAGTTGCTCTGGGAGAGCAGGTGTAAACCAGGACTGTCCTGGGCAAATAGAAATGTTTGGTTGTACTAATGGTCAGTATCCAGAGAGGGTACATTGGAAAGGGACTGTAGATGTTGAGAATGAATAATTGAGCCCAAGCTAGAAGGGCATGTATTGCAGCACACCAGCTTAAAATGATCTTCTCTAGCCCCAAAATATTGCCCTGAAATAGTCCAGGTACATCTTTATAAGTATCTGGGGATTTAGAGAAATTTCTTAGTTTCATCTGGAGTTGAACATTTGGAAGTGCATCTTGAAACAATAGGAGTGGTTGAGATAGTCAATGGAAAACGCAAAGAAAGAGAATATAGGTGAGTGAGACAATTGGGAGCCAAGACCAGCCAAAGAGACAAGAGAAGTGGTCCGAGGAAAACCAAGAAAAGCAGATAAATGTGTATGCACATGGGTTTTATCATCTCACAAGTCAGGAGAGGAGAGAGTTAAGAAATGGATGGTTAAACATCTCATGCTTCATGTTCCTCAGAGAGGTCAAATCAGATAAGTACTGGAACATGTCTGTTGGAATGAATTTGGCAATCAAAAGGTTATTGTTGTTCTTGGCCCGAGTAGTTTAGGTAGAGTAGTGTGGGCAAAAGCCAGGCCACAGTGAGGTGAGGTGGGTGAGGTGGATTGAGAACAGCTTCCTTTATGGACTGCCCTTGAATAATTTTGAAAGAGGAGGTATCAGTAGGATTTTTTTTTTCTTTTAAAAGGTTGATAGTAGGGCTGGGGATGTGGCTCAAACAGTGGCGCGCTCGCCTGGCATGCGTGTGGCCCGGGTTCGATTCTCAGCACCACATACAAACAAAGATGTTGTGTTTGCCGAAAACTAAAAAAATAAATATTAAAATTCTCTCTCTCTCTCTCTCTCTCTCTCTTTCTCTCTCTCTCTCTCTTTTTCTCTCTGTCTCTTTCTTTAAAAATAAATAAATAAATAAAAGGTTGATAGTAAAGAAGCCAGTGGAGATGAAGGGTTAAAAATTAGGAAGGAGCTGGAAATAAAATCAGTAATGTCTAGTCAGTAAATCTGTTATTAAAGAACAAAAGAAAGATCAAGATACATTTTAAATTAAGTAAGATAGATTATATAATAGCTAAAATTTATCAAAAACCGGAACCAGCAGGCAGTGTTTTGAAGAGACAGATTCCCAATTAGAAGGGAATATTGGAAAATTTATGTATAGAGTGTGGACCACCTCTAGGGCTCTATTTTTCTGCACTGTTTTTTCATATAGGCTAGTCATAGCCCACCTGCAAGATTATTGTTTCAATAGATTTGTGATTTTCTAGCTAAGTATATTTAAATATTTTGTTATAACATTTGATTTTTGGCTGGATTCAGCGTTTAGTAATTTCTGTTTATTTGGCATTAGTGAAGTTAAATCTGTATGCTGTGTAAATATTATGAACTTTTCCCCCCCGATGGTACTGAGGATTAAATCCAGACCTTTATTTTATTTTGAGACAAGATCTCACTAATTATTGAGGCTGATCTCAAACTTGCAATCAACCTGCCTCAGTCTCTGAAGTAGCTGAGATCATAGGCATGCTCCACAGTACCTGGCTAAGTACTATAAAATTTTAAAAAGCAATATGGTATACAAATTTTTTACCCTTCTCCTTTTCTTAAAATTGATCTGGCCAAAATGTAACTTGCCATAATTTTTTTCATTTCTGTAGTTCACTTGTCTTCATTCCTTGAACAGAAGAAAAACAATTGCAATTTCATAAATATCATTTCGACAGCATAATTATTACACTGAGCTTGGATGAGTGTGAAAACAGTGATGAGAATGATTTCCTCATTTATCATACAAATGTGGCCTGTTTGAAAGGGCAACATAACATCTATCAGTTCAGAAAATGCATTCATTGTTATTGCTTCTGGTTGTTCATTCATTGAAGTGCAAAATTCAGTGTATTCTGGCCAATGGCAAAAGGAAGTTTTACTGGTGTAACTTGAAGAACAGCTGCTTATATTCACAGCTCTTATCCTGCTTTTGATATTTACTTGTCTTAGACTTTATTAAACTTCACTGCATTTTGACTTAGAGTTTGTTAAAGATTAAAACCCTTTGCCATTTTCTGAATTTGCTCTTAGTAATGTGTCTGAGGATAGTAATGGTGATAATTATTCTTGAAGTATTTTCTTTTTATACTTTTAGAGAATATTTCTAATGTCGTTGGTTCCTCATTACTAAAATATATTTATTTTCTCAATATCTTATTTAAAAAGAGTAGAATACCAGTTTTGACAAAACCTAGTTAAGTACACCTTAAGGAAATGTTTAAAGTGTGTGATCATGATCTTGAATAGATCTTCATTCTTACTACAGTTTCTGAATATTATTCTGTCATGAAAGTTTACAACCCAAAGAGACATTGGAAGATCATCTAGTTTTTGTTTTTTAAAATTATATATAAGAACAATAGAGGGTCAGAAAGGTTAAGCAACTTGTGTGACATCCTAAAGAGTTTGAGGTAAAACAAAACCTGAAAATCTCTTGATTGTTTTTAGTCTGGTACTTTTTCTACTATACTACCAATTTCTTAAACATTTAAATCATTCTAATAAAGTAATTCTATAGCCAATGATGCCTGTGCACCCCAGAACCCCAGATCCAATGCAAGATCCCTTATGACTCTGCCTTGTGTTCTTATGTGTGTCTTCATGTAGACCACAGTGACAGCAACTACTGTGATGATGCCCACTGTGGTGGGGGGAAGGCGAGGGTTGGATTTTAAATGGCTTTACTCAGAAAATGTCATTGATGTCCCTGTCTTTTCTCTGCTCTCCAGAGCCTGTGCTCTTCTCCCCTGTCTATTGATCTTCCTGGACAACGAGGAGGCAGTGGGTTCCACAGCTGGATCTCAATTTTACCTTGTTCTTGCCTTTCTCCCTATGAAATTTTTTATAACAATAAACAGTTTTCCATGATTGACTACATAAGTTACTTTTTTCTTTCTTTAAAAGGAAACTTACGTGTTGTTTCTATGTGATCCCAGAAGAACGGGAGAAAGCTAGAGTTGTCTATCCTTGCAGATTGTACTGAAAGTTATGTGTCTGTGTTCGGTATTTCTAAAACCTACTTTGCAAAGTTTTTCACTTTAAATAAAGTATATCTGAAAAATAATTCATCATTATACTGTTGCTATATAAATGATTTTGATTGTTTTCATTTCATGTTTAGGATAAGACTCCAAACTGTTCTTTAGAGGGTATGGAAATGTATCATGTCTATAGTAGATTTTGAAGAAATTTAAAACCATATTCTATGAATAATAATCTTTAGCATAGTATGAGTAAACATCCAAAAGTTTATTGTTGAAGGTTTTTTAATATAAATAATTGTGATAAGGTGTTTAGATGTTTGTGTAGCACTTTGCTTCATTAATACCTTCAGTGCTTGCTGTGGAATGCAGAAAGACTTTTGTGAATGTGCCTATTTATTTCTCAGAGTCTTAGCTGGGGGAAGATTTCCTAAAAATATTTGAACAGTAAAATGTTTCCTATTGAATTTAGTATTAAATAAATTGTTTGTTGAATTCTTATTGTTTGTGGCACTGTATTAGGCCCTATTTTTTTTTTAAAGTAAGTCCTTAGTTCTCTCTTAAGGAATGGAAAATAACAATATAATCTTAAAATACAGTGCTAAAATAGAGGTGTGCAGAGAAGTTTTTAATTGGGAGTTAATGGAAATTTCCATAGCAAAAGCAACATGATTAAAATAGTAGAATAATATAGAGGATAGCCTATGGGGAATTGTAGGGTAGTGCAGTGTGTTAGGATGTGGTAGAAGATTTGGAGAGACTTGATGGTGGCATATATTGCATACTCTGATTTTAAGGAATTGAGATCTTATTCCCTACAAATTAAATGTTATTCGTAATCTCCAGAAATCTGAATTACCTTTTTAGCAATTGTAAGATTTTTTTAAATACCTTTGTTTTATTTATTTATTTTTTAGTTACATAGCCACAATATCTTTATTTTGTTTATTTATTTTTATGTGGTGCTGAGGATCCAACCCAGGGTCTCACACGTGCCAGGCGAGCACTCTATCACTGAGCCACAACCCCAGTCCCAGCAATTGTAAGATTTGATTAGATGGAAAACAGACCATAGGCAGGGTGACCAATTAGGAAGTTGTTGGTATTGCAAGTGAAAAGAGGAGGCGAGGGCCTAAGAATCCGTAGGTATAGTTAGAGGAGAAGTGCCGGTTTCAAGATGATGATGATAATATCTAATAATTACTAATTTTTCTCCAGTCTCCCAGGCACTGTTATGCATTCTGCATGAGTTCTCTCATTGAATTTTTACATTTATGACAAATGTAGGTACTCTGGGGAACCCATTTGTACAAATAAGAAACTGAGGCTAAGAAAGAGGAAGTCAAGTACCCAAGAACATAGAGTAGTTGATGGAGACATGAACCAGCAAGGTGTCAAGAGGGAGAATTATCTAGGCCCCAGATAAAGTGCTATCCTGGTTTCTCATCTGAGTGGGTAGAGGCTATAAACTGAAATAGAAGTGAGGAAGGAAGAGTCAATATATAGAATACCAAGAGATTGCTCTAGTCTGAATCCTGTTCTGAACTAAGTAGCTCAACAACCCTTGGGCAATTGCCTAACCTTTCTGTGCTTCAGTTTCTCAAAAGTGAAACAATAAATAATAGCACTTATGAGATTATTAGAAGATTAAACCAACTATGTATATATAGTGCTTTCAGCAGCACCAGGTGTGTATGCAGTCACTGTGGCTGTTAATTAGATCCTCACCATCATTGTTGTCATTCTATAAAAATCCAAAGGTCTGCCTTGAGGATGGATGAGCTAGTTAGCATGAAACTTCTATATATTTCTTGCAACTAGGGTGGAAGCCAGTGGAGGAGTTCTATGTGGATAGGCCTTCATGATTCCTTTTAGTGAAGACTCACTAAAACTGCAGTGTCTCAGAATTTTCTGCCTTTTTGTGGACTCAGGGTCAACATAGGTTCTTCTGAGGTATCTGGTTGCCCATTTTGTTTTAGGGAAAATAAACCACTTGTTGAAGGGCTTCAGTTTGATGGATGCTGGTGTGTCTTCCTCTAAATTTCTGTTAAAATTCTGTTTTGCTACCCTGTGCCTGGATTTCCTTGGCCAGCTTTGTCATACAAGGAGCCAGAGTGGCCTCTTCCTTCCAGACTTTCAAGGCAGCTGGATTGGACAGTGTAAACAAGACTTCTGGGGTCGAAGAGAGGGGAATGGATACAGGTAGTATTGTTTGTTGACTCCCAAAAATATGAAAAAAAATAGTAGGTACTTTTATGGGGGTCACCCCCTCCTGAAATACTTTTAATACATTTATTTTTTAGTGTTCTTTATTTGAACAGTCCACACAGTTCTACAGATATTGAAAGTATTTCATTAAACACATTGGAAAAAGGGAAAATATATTCCACTGTCTTTGAGAAGCTTACTTAGGTAAGAAATAATTGTTTTGCTTATAATAAACTAATGTCAGCTTAAATAGCTGTCTTTAGAAAGTAATATCTGGAAAAGAGATCACAGCTGAAAGTGTCACTTTTGCCAGCTATTAAGAGGTTGCAGTATTTACTTAGAAGATCTCACTTGCTATTGCTGAGTCAAAAGATAAAATTGACTCTATGCCTTTATGAAAATATATGATTTTAAATTATTCGTGTTTATTCCTTTATTCATGTCACTTGTGACATGGTGTAAATAATGTTACTTCTAATTTTTGTTTTTTGATTGTTAGTGATGTGCTGTAAAGTCAGTCTGAATGCATCATACACAATAAATGTAGGAACAGTACAACCATTTGTTTCCATGTTTACTGCTTAAGGATTATTATATTTCTCTGTTTTTAATGTGAAACATCTAGATCAAAGCAGCTTTTATCCCTGTGGTACTGAAATTCAAGTTAGAGCTAAAGGTGCTATTTCTTGTTAGATGGTAATTACTTCTTTCTAGGAGAAGCAGCAATTTTTTTCCCTGATCACTTATTTTTTTGGTGTAAATGAAAAATGCAGAAACATACGGGGCAAGATGACATGAAGCTATAGATCAGGAAGTTAGAAGTTTGGGTAGCAGGGCGTTTGTAGCTGAACTTGGTGCTGGAGCTAAGCATTAGAATTCTCTGACAGGTCCCATTCTGAAAGGCATAGTTTATCTGTGAGAATTCTTCCAGAAACTTTATGAAGTATCAGGAAAAACATTTAGTAGAAAATCTGTAGACCTAGTTACTAAGTTCTATGACTTTTGGGAAATTTCTTACTTTCCATGTACCTTAATTTTCTTATCTATGAATGTTCTTAACTGTAATGTGGTCTTTAAACCATAGGTCTTTTAACTCTATAGAGTCAAGGGACCTAACTAGTTCTGTGACCTTGGACCTGTGGGCCTCAGGTTTTTTTTTTTCCTTCATAAAGTTTGGGGTTAAAGACTATGATATCTAAAGTTTCTGCCTTTATGAAAATATATTATTTTAAATTATTCATGTTCATTCCTTTATTCATGTCACTTGTGACATGGTGTAAATGATGTTACTTCTAATTTTTGTTTTTTGATTGTTAGTGATGTATTGTAAAGAATATATGAGATCTTTGGGAAGGTTGTTCCCTAGTTTATTATCAATATATATTGAACTCCAGAGAGATGAGATTTAGCATATTTAAGTCCATATCAACCTACTTTATTTTTAAGAAGACTGCTGCTTCAATTGTGGCTTATTCTGATTCAACAGAATTTATTGAGCACTTATTATTCTGTGCATTATTTTGTTTAATTCTCCAGATAACCCTGTAATTAATTTATAACAGTCTCCATCTTTTTGGCATATAGCATTTCTGAAAAATATTCTATCCAGTGGTAATTTTTTAATAGTATTGCAATTAATGAACTTGGGAGAACATATGATCTTATTTTAAAGGGAAATTTAAAAGAATTTTTGTTATCTGGTGAGATTAAGACTTGAGTCTTTGGGCATTACCATTTGATGAGGAAAAATTATATTTTCTATGTTCATTATTATAAAATTTTTCTTGTCTTTTTCTTATTTTTGTGGAAGCCACAAGGCAGGGTAAAGTGGAAAACGCAAATACTCCTTTGCTCTTATTTTCATTGCTGCCTTGGAGATTGAATCATAAAGCTGAAGACTGAATCATGAATACACTGTTCTGAGGGAAGGTTGCAGTGACCCTTTCCTTCCTCCAGGCGGCACTCTCACAGCATGTTCAGCTTGTATTAGCTTTAAATAGAACCATGGAATTGGCCAGCCATGTTATTGGTGTTATATAACGTCATAGGAGCCACACAGGTACCCTGTGGGCTAGACAGTTTATGGAAGAGGAAGCCAAACTCCACACAGCTCTGTGTGACTGGCTGGGAAGGGCTGGATTCCCATCTGCTGCTTCTGGGTCCTTTGTTTTCACTGCTGTCCTATGCTGTTTACATGCATATTTGTTCAGAACAGATTCTGAAACTAATGAAGACAGAATGAATAAGCAGATTAGTATATATTTGTTGAAATATTTAATAAATAATAAATATTGATTGAATTAATGAGTTTGTGAAAAATGAAGCTGTAAAAGCCCTTTCCCTTGGCACTGATATTCTTCAGGAGGAAGCTCAGTGACCTAGGAATCACTTCTTGCCTATTGTTGAGCTTGAGGTTTTTATGTTTGATGTTTCGGTGGATAGTAGATTATGGAAATTAATCACAGAAATAGAACAGAGCTAAGACTTCAAAGTCAACTATCCAGATGTCTGCAATAAGTTTCACTCAAAAGCAAAGCCATTGGTGATGACTTTATTGACAGTTTCATTTCTAGAAAGTAAAGGAAATGATCAGCAGACCTGATACTCTGAACCTAACTTTGACCTACAGTGAGGACTTAATCAGACAAGGGAACATAATGGGAATCCTGAAAGGCCATGCCATTCATTCAGTAAGTGAGTTGAATTGCATGCCTTCTGTTTGCCAGGTGCTGTTCTAGATGCTGGGGATCTGGTAGTAAACACAACAGACAAAACCCCTGTCATTTTGGAGCTTTCATTTTAAGAACTTATGAAGATCTGGTGTCTAAACACCTAGCCTTGTGGTTACCTACCTTTCATTTCACTGTAGATACCTACCTGCACAGTTGCATTCAGGATGTCATTATCATCTGGAACTGCTTGTATCCAAAAACCCCAACACCCTTCATTTGCATGTTGTCTCTCCTTCATCTCACAGAGATCCAGACTTTCTGGATTACTTGTAGTTTCTCCTTGTCTATCAACATTTGCCTGACCTTGTGTTTGACCATGGGGACTGTTCTGACACCCATCCCTTTGTTCCCTTTCACTCCTGCTTCTGCTCCCCTAGTCTGCCGTCTTTGTTGGTAGGCTCAGGCTGCTGAATCCTGCTGAATAACTTAAAGTATCTGAGAAAACTGATACCATCAGAAACTTATGGTTTTCAGCCTCTGGTGAGATTCATGCTGTCAAGCAATCATAGTCTTTACCAAACAATTAAAAATAATATATGGAAGAAAGGGAGAAGTTGAATGGCCAGATGAACTGATTTTAAAATTTTACATGCAGACCGAAGAATGAAGGACATGAAACCAAAATATATATATGTACAAAACATAAGAAAGGAATATAATCCTAGTCAGATAATAAGCTTTTGAAAAAAGGCTGATCTATTTATTTTATATATAGAGAATGAAAATGGCAAATAAATAGTATATTCTTATTAACAAACTGACCCTTTAATCAGATATAGAGCCTGAATGAAACTCTCAGCTTCTGTTTTCTGTCTTTGACACAAGAGAGTGATCCACACCCAGGCTAATAAAGGCAGAAGTAAGAAAAACAAGTTCACATCTTATGGTCAGATTCTGAGAAGATTTGCTAATGTCTTTGCTAAACTGGTAATCCTTGAGTCCTGGTGCATGTAAAAACTTGTATGAGTCTGTAGAGGGATAAAGTCCTCAAATTAAAAGGAATGTAAATTCTGTAGATTCTAGTGTATTGATGGTGCCTCCACAAAAGACTCGAGAGAGCATTTAAAAGATTTGCAGGTATATACAGAAGGAAAAGATGAGCAGTACAGGTTATGTGGGTATTAGACAATGAGTCACCCAGGTAGTACTGTTTCCAGTTTTGACTGGAATGCTACCTGTACAGGCAGGAGGCTGCTGCAACTGTAGTAAGTATAGATTTCCATGGGGTGTTTGACAGTCATTCTATCATTCTGTCCTTGGAGACATACAGGAGAATTAGATCATGGTATGGGCACAGTTATTGAACAGTGAAATTCTGTCTTAGTTTGAACTCATTGGCAGTCCAGTGGGAAATCTCTCATGGGCTGCTGTTTTTGACCTTGTTATACCCATCAATTTAACACCTCCTCCCCACTTCTCACTCTCAGCTCGTGACCTTGCTGTTGATTTCACGAAGAAAACTGGAAGTACCTGCAAAGAATTTCTTGGTCTTCCCACTGCCAATTATACTCACCTTGCTACATCTGTACCCATGTATGATATCCTTCTTATTCAATTAGGTGGACTGCCCCTCCACTTAAATATTGGGTTTTCTTAACTTTGCCTTCATTGTCCTACAATTATCTTTCCTTCTAGTTTTTTATATTTCCTTTCTCTGTTGAAACAACAGGCTATAGCTTGGCTTATAATCATGCTCTTGGGATCAGTTTTTAAGCAAAAATCCCCTGCCCTCTATGCCCCCCTCAAGTTGCCACCCATTTCTTTGCATACTTTATGGCACAACTTCCTAAAAGGGCTGTCTAAATTGCTTTCTTCTGTTTCTTTGTCTTTCTTTCCCACTCCCCAGAAACCATTTTTTGATGAGATTGTCAGGATTTCCATGTTCCCATCTTCATCTTCCATAGTGTCGCAGCAATATTTTTTTATTCTTGCTCACACCTTCCTGTTCCAAACTTTATTTATCTGGTTTTCTGGAAGACACCACTCTCCTGGCTTTTTTCCCTCTCTTGATGTTACTTCTCTTTCTCCTTTGCTGGATGGTCCTCTTCTCCCTGACTCAGTCTTGCTCAGCCCAGGCAGGACTCAGTTCTAGAACCAACACTCATCCTCAAGGTCCCTACCGTTCATTACAGCAGCAGTGCTACAAAATTCTAGCACAAGAATATTGTCTGCCATGTTAGATGTAGAACAGGCTCATCATCTCAGCAAGTTCTCTTGTATTCTTAAGGAGAAGGGTTTCTAGGAGAACACTGCTTTGCTCTTTTCATATCTTTAGTTCCTGAAATGTAGGACAGAATGACTTTTCTCACTCTTTCGAGTCTCTTTTGACTTCTCTTTTTAAATCTTGCATTCAATATCTGGTGCATTAAGCATGCATCTCAGCACCTTAAACACACATTTCTCAGATACTCATAGAACCCATTTTCTTATTCCACTCAAGGTTTTGCTTAAGTTTCACCTCTTCAGATCTTCTGAAGCAGCATTCCTCCTACCACTCTGTACCTTACTTTGTTTCACCTTTTCCATAGCACTTACCACTGCCTGACATTACAGTAGTGGGTTTTTTTTTCTTGTCTCTACCCCACTAGAATCCATGAGGATAGGGTTTTTGTTTTTGTTCTATACCTAGTACCTGAAATAATACCTGGCATATAGTAGGTAATTACTAAATATTGCTTGAATTAAATGATTTTTTTTTATGGTACTGAGTATTGATCTCAGGTCCTTTCCCATGCTAGGCAAGCATGCCACCACTGAGCTATATCTCCAGCCCTAAATGACACATTGAAGAATTAACTAATGACATAAAACTAGAAGTTGTAACTAATACATTAAGTCAGGGTTTTTTAAATTGTTTTATCTGTTCATATTTTACTAGTCATAATGTGAAAGAAAGCGAGACCTATAATTTTTCTGAGATCATTTATATGATTATAGGCATTTGTTACTATGTCCTTCATTTATGGTAAATGTTAAGAATATAACCATTATAGGAATATTGTTGGGGCAAGTCATATTTATTGTATTTATCTAATACAAAAGTTGTATTAGAAGTGGAAAATTATA
The DNA here is from genome assembly GCF_045843805.1 of Urocitellus parryii. NCBI lineage: Eukaryota > Metazoa > Chordata > Mammalia > Rodentia > Sciuridae > Urocitellus > Urocitellus parryii. Next base: position 82,913,304 of record NC_135539.1, read on the forward strand.
GTAATAATGTTGAATTTAAAATTTGGCATTATAACTGTAAAAGGCAAAAAGTAATAAAACAGGGTCCTTGGCCTTAAGGAGCTTCTGACCTAGTAGTCAGAAAGTTGTATAGATAAGTAACTACATGGTGTCTGTGTTGTTTGGTGACAGACAAATAGATTTAATGTCCTAAGGACAGCTTTAGTCTGTTAAAAATATATGCTTCCGGGCTGGGGATGTGGCTCAAGCGGTAGCGCGCTCACCTGGCATGCATGCAGCCCGGGTTCGATTCTCAGCACCACATACAAACAAAGATGTTGTGTCTGCCGATAACTAAAAAATAAATAGATATTAAAATTAAAAAAAAATATATGCTTCCCAACTTCCTTAGTATAATATCAGGTGATAAAAGCAAGAATGCAGTTGTGTGTAAAGAGTGATGGCAGAGCCAAGGAGGCTGTCATTGACTGCTGGCAGTTAGAATTATGATCTTGGAAAAAATGAGAACTCCATGGATGCCCAAGCTGGGTTTTGCAAAACAGATACATAAGCCAGGGCAGTTTAAGAGCAGTAGTAAAACTCTTTAACGTTGCCTAGAATATGTCTCTCAATAAGAGAGAAAGACAGTTCTAGATGACTGTCAGTCCTTTTTAATGGCCACACTGAGGTGGAATTGTTTTAGCTTTGCAAGATATATGGCTCTACCTTGTAGCAGTCCAGCTGAGAGGGTGTTGGTAGTTAGAGCAATTAAGGGAATACCATTTTTAGACTCATAATTTGATAATTTCCTCCCCCATGATTTTAGAGTTTATGCCTGATTCCATTAGCTCAGGAAGCAGTGGGAGCAGGCATGGGGAGGGTATGAACTCCATTCCAGAGCTGTCCCATCTGGGCAGTGGAGTGAGTGAGAGGCCTGTGCTTTGGTGTCTGTGCTGACGTGGGCTGCACCCACCAGGAAAAGGTGTTTTTCCTAGTTCACACAAAGCCCTGAGCATTCTAACACAGCTCTGTTCCATTTCCTGCCCGCTCCCTCCTCATTTGCCTAGAACAGTGTGTGGTACAGGAGCTCAAGACAGTGCTCCAGAGTTGAGCATTTTAAAACAATTTACAATCACTCTTACCAAAAAAAGAAAAAAAAACATGTGATTTAAAATAAACCTGCACAACTATAATAAGGAAATGTTTTTCATATTTCTTCCTAGTAAAAACTATAGAGAAGGGCAGAACAGGCAACCAAAAAGAAGCGTCTTGTCGCTATTCCAGAAGTAGGAATTTTTCTTTAGTATTCCAAAAGTAGCTTTTCTGTACTGTACATGACAAATTAATCCATTTAAGGAATTCAAGGATATGAAATTTGGTGGCAATTAATATTTGTTTGGTTTTAGTTTTTGGAGTTCTCTTATGTCCTCAAACACCTTTCACCCTGAGAATAAATAATACTGTGGCTATCCATAGGAACATTAAGATGAAGAGGTGAAGACATCTTTCTCAGTAGTATGAAGGTGATAGTCCAGTGTCTTCTAGGTTGTGTGTCAAGAAGACCTCGACTAGTCTGATTATCCTTTATAATCAACTTGTGACTTGCCTGGAGGCTGCAAGGAGTTGGAAAAGGAAGAGGTAGTGAGAACTATGGTTAAGTTCCTAGCACTGTGTTCTAGGATTCCCTCTTTCAAGATTCAGTACTTGAAGTTAGTTAGGCATTTCTTTTTTTCTTTCCCCTGAAATTATAAAAAATTCATTGGCTATTTCATACAACATATATAAAGAGGAGCCATTGTTTTTTTTATGTGAGAACTTTATTTGTTAAAATTATTTCTAATTTTCTATTGCCAATAATATATTTATCCTATTTTTTTCCCTATAGGTGAAGCTTTATTCTAAGACTGTTCATATAGTTTGTGAAGTCAAATTACATTGACTCTAAATGTTACCAAAGTGTTAAAAGACTGGTAAGTAATAAAATAAATATTAACAGTCAGAAAGACTTGATTAAAACTAAATCTTTGAAATTGTGTTATATGAAAATTAATGACACCCAAAGTAAAAGCAGTTAAACTTACCCTTTGTGGAAATGGAGATATAAATTGTAGTTTATTCATACTGTAGCATGTTATAGGTTGGTTTAAAGGAAGAACATAATGTTGAGAGGGAAAGCCAAAGTACAGACACCTGTAGTACATATAGGGCTTTTTGTATATACTTGTTAAATGGTAAAAGCCATACTGAATACTTTCATAGCTGTAAACATGCAAAAAATATAAAAACATTCCATGCAGTGATAAACACTAGCTATAGGGAGGTAGAAGTGTGGGCGCACTTTCCTGTATTAGATTTGACTTCTTTACACACACACACACACACACACACACACACACACACAAATCGGTGCGTGTGCACACACACACGAAATGACCTGAACTTGATGTAATGCTTGATAGATGTGGATGTTGACTATAACCTCATGTATATATTCTTTGTACTTTTATGAGTATTTGAAATATTAGAAAAAGTTCAAAGAAAATGCAGTGTTTAACTTTTAATTTGGTGTTCAGAATAGCTGACAGGCCTTCAGTTAAATTTAGCATGGCTTTCAGGAAGAAACGAATATTCATGTGCAAAGTAGAAGTGCCCCTGTCAACCTGCCTGTGTTCTGTTAGTGCTAGCTGGCACAGTCAGACTCAAGGGAAATTTTGTAAATACATTGCATAGAAGAATTCAGAATTTTTGTAATTTGTAGATAATAGGGATTTATTGTGTGTGACAATGTGGTGACTATAGTTAATGATGGTATATAGTCTTGAACAATGTAAAGAGGGTGGTGTTCTCACAACATAACCACATGAAGTAGTACAATTGTTAATTAGCTAGTTTTAACAATTTCATAGTGTGTATATACTTCAAAATATGCTGTATATGTTAAGGATGATTTTATTTGTCAAATTGAAAAGTAAAATAATAGAGAAAATGGTAAAAAATGTCTTGTGAAAAGTTTTTCAAAATGTCTAAAAAAAGAGGGAGAGAGAAGATGGTGGATTAGAGGAAGGACACACTTCTTAGCACCAGACCTCAGGTGTGGAAGGACTGCACCTCAGTGAGGTGTTTATGAAGGAAGCTCACTGAAATTTAATTCTGGACAGCCAAAGAAACCAGAGAGACCCAGAAAGTCAGAAACTTCAAACTTAATGGAAGAACTAATACATTAGGGATGTACCAGCTTGGCTGCTGAGGACAGGGGAAAACAGGCAGAGAGGGAAGCGCAGCAGGAGAAGAAGTGGACCTAGGGACCTGTGGAGTGGAGAGGGAGACCCATCTTAATGGACCCAGAGTCGGTGGGGGAATCACCTGGCCCACATGCTGATAGTCTGGCAGGAGCTAGGGTGGCTGGCTTGGGAACCATTTATAAGCACCATGATGCAGTGAGTACAGACAGGAGATCAGGAACTCATAAAAGAAGTTGCCAGCACCCCTAGCAGTTGCTTATTATGATCCCCAGAGTATTCCTGAGCCAGACTGACTGAAACAGGTACAAAGACATTGTGCCTGGAACATCCAAGCTTCAGATATCAAAGAAAGAGAGTGCTCCCTTTGTTGCTGGTGCCCCGTGAGAGCTATTGGGAAGACACCTGTAGTGGCACTCCAGGGCAGATGCCTGGTAACTCACATTCATCACAGTGAAGGTGAAACCTGTGGAGGGTTAGTCCCAATGCCTTAAAAGTGAATTTTACTAGATGGCCTAGTAATCCAGACACCCATCAATTTAGGGAGCAAACCTAAATTGAGCAAACCACCAACAGAGTTCCCAAGTTCAGCCAGGACTAAACCCCAGGACTAAATTGGAATTTCCAATTTAAACTCTGTAGCACCCCACTGCAGGAATACAGAGTTCATCAGCACTCCCTAGTTTGTCCCACTCTACACAGGGAGACAGGAAGCTGAGATATGCCACAACCAGCTTTGTTTCCTAGCCTTGACAGCTGGCAGCTAGGTGAAGAACACAAATACATTGGATTTGCCATCCCTCAGCCTGTGACCCCAGGTCAGAACCCAAAAATAAATATAAAGAATGAAAATCCATCTCTGCCAACAATTTTGACCACGTTAGCAGAAATAAGCTCTTTATTTATCATTAAGATTTTTCTTCTTATCTTTTTTCCAAATTCCCATTTTTTTTACTTTTTAAAAAATTTTCACTTTAAATTTTTTTCAAATATCATTTCATTGTATTTTATTATTTTAAAATTTTTTTCATTCTGTGAGATTTTGTGTGTATATATTTGTATAGGGGGGTATGTGTGTTCTTACTGCACATAGGTTTGAAAATATATATATGGAATTTTACTTTATTTTTTTTTTATTTTTTTATTTTTTTTTTAGTTCTCGGCAGACACAACATCTTTGTTGGTATGTGGTGCTGAGGATCGAACCCGGGCCGCACGCATGCCAGGCGAGCGCGCTACCGCTTGAGCCACATCCCCAGCCCCTGGAATTTTACTTTAATTGCTTTCTTCTGCACCTGTTTATCATTAAACCTTGATTTGACTTAGGTGGGGTATAATTATATGTGGATTTGAGTTGTTTTTATCTTATATTTGCTTGTTTGTTTATGACTTGATTTTTTTGTCCCTCTTATTTCCCCTTCTTCTCTTCCCCCACTAATAGCCAAAATTTCTTGTTCCTTTTCCTTTCTATTTTTATTCATTTAGTTAATAGTTTATTTCTCCTTCTTCATAGCCAACGTCTGCTATCTCCTGCCTCTCCTCTGTTCACTTTTCAAAATATGTCATACTTTCTCTTGCCTTTCTACCATATTTTCACTTAAGAAGCTATAATTCCACTATTAGAATTATATAATTTGTGTAATTCCTACCCCATTCACGTTGTGATGATTAATATAGTTGATGACATAGTAGACACCTGCTATTTAATACCTGATCTAGTTCACAATTTTTTTTTATTGTTAAATACTGACCCCACCATTTCTGAATAGATGACAATAAGTGTTATAGGTGTCAATGTAGACACTGGTATTTATCTTAAAGCTGTACACCTGTTGCTAACATTAGTGTTATTCTGAGCTCTTTGTTTTCTCTAGGAGGGACTGGAAAGTGGGACACTTAAGTTTTACAGAGTAGAAGTCCTATTTCCAAGCAATACTCAAAACTCAGACAAGTGACAGCAAGTCTCACCCCCCCACACAATCTAGCCTCACCTAAGCCTCACCAACACAACATGTGGAATTGGGGATACAAAAACCCCAAACCAACAACCAGTTCTCAAAGATAAACAACCAGAGAGGGATCTGAGGTCCTACTCTTGGACATCTCCTCATACATCAAAAACAGAGAGAAATCCCAGAATAAAAAAGATAGCTACACATAAAAGGTCATTCACATAAAAGAGGAAGGGGAAATCCACCATCTCAATTATGTACAAGTCTAAGACTTCTGAAAACACCAGGAAACAGGCAAACAAATCTCCCCCCCAAATTCACAATCCCTCAACAGAGGATTCCACTGATATGGAAGTGAGTGAAATTCCAGAAAAAAAAAAGATTATTAAAATGTTTAATTAACTAAAAGAAGATCTAAAGAATGAATTAATAGAGCAAATACAAAATAAAAATTAAAAAATATTTATTTTATACATATATACAAATTTTATTTGTTATTATAATAATACTTAAATTCAGGTGGGAATCCAGGAATTAAACTATCAGGCCCTAACACAAGCAGAAATCAAGGTAGTATAGGAATTTCTCCAGCCTCTCCCTTTAGTGTTTAATCTGCTTCTCTTTGTATCTTGTTGGTTCATTGTTATCCCTTTGGCTTCTTGTGAGCCTCAGCTACCATAGGCTTATCTCTATGTGACCATTCAGCACATCAATATACCCTTTAGTTCAAATTCCTAAGAGAGAGAGAACCCAATTTGCCCAATCCCTTTGCAAGCAATACTATACAACTAGATCTTGGAGCAAACATCTATATTGACTGCTCCTGACTCAGGTGTGCTTCAGTTGGTGAGGGCCCAGAGCTTGTCCCTGCCTCCTGACAGTTGGTATAGTCACATATCCCACTACCTTCTCATCCGGACTGTGGAGTAGTCTTAACCCCCAAAGGCCGCATGCATGTCATATCATTTAACATCTCTAGGTTAAACATTTAAAGATTATCAGAGGTCTTAAAATTACTTTTAACCTTAAGATAAAACTTTATTTACTTATTTGTTTTTGTTTACTAGGGATTGAACCCAGAAGCACTTTACTGAGCTACATCCCCAGCCTTTTTTATTTTTTATTTTGAGACAGGATCTCACTAAGTTGCTGAGGTTAGCCTGGAACTTGTAATTCTCCTGCCTTAGTCTCCATAGTTGCAGAACAGGTCTGGGGTTGTGGCTCAGTTGGTAGAGTGCTTGCCTAGCATGTGTGGGGCACTGGGTTTGATTCTTAGCACCACATAAAACAAATATAATAAAGATATTGTGTCCATCTACAACTAAAAATATTTTTTTAAAAAAAACAAAACACATAATTTAAAAAGTAAATTTGTAGTCATTTTTCTAACCTTTTTTGTAATGTTTATTTTTTTAGTTTGGTCATGAGCACAGACAGTAACTCATTGGCACGTGAATTTCTGACCGACGTCAACCGGCTTTGTAATGCAGTGGTCCAGAGGGCAGAGGCCAGGGAGGAAGAGGAGGAAGAGACACACATGGCAACCCTTGGGCAGTACCTTGTCCATGGGAGAGGATTTCTGTTACTTACCAAGCTAAATTCTCTCATTGATCAGGTAACATTTTTCATCAGTATAACACAGTTGATTACAACTTGGTAACTTCTGGGTTACATAGTTTCTGAGAGTCTCTTTGAGATAAAATACTCTTATGTCTCTCCAACAGAAAAAAAAATGGCCCCAATTATGTACACATTGTTTATTTGGATACTACTTTTCAAAACATGTGGAATATCTTAAAAGTTTCAAATGGCCTTTCTTCTAATGTGGTTTCATATATGTGCTTTTTATCCTAATAGCAGTGAGATTACCATGATTAAGGGTAGGTGTACAAGATTACAGTTCAGAAATATATGAATTCACATTTTCAATAGAGATAAAATATGTTTTTGAAAGGTTAAATATGGATTATACTTTGGGAACTTGCAAATTCGGGAGTGAAATCAGTGAATTCTTTTGTGTTAACCACTAATTACTGAGTCCTATAGTTTATTCCTCTAGTTTTTCATACTTTGTTAATTTGCTTGAAGTAGGGCCATATGTTTTGCTGTTTCTTTATTACAGAATTAACAGAATTTCAAAGCTAGTTGGGGCTAGAAAGCAGTCTTCATCTAACCTTTTGTAGATGAGAGAACAAATGCAAAGGCACTGAGCAACTCACAGTTAACTGAAGCCAAATATGATTTATTAAATATTCCATGTTAGTAGAAAAAATGTTACTTTAGGAAAGAAAACTCTGCAGTCTGCTTTTAGGAACCAATTAATATGGTCAGATAATATTTCAGTTACCTTGGATTTAAAAGATAATGAGGTTTCTGTAATATCAATATGACATTTTTAAACACATTGAATATTACTGGCTTTACACATGCACTTAGCCATCACTAAAAATTTCTTTGCTCTGAATGCATTTTACTAATAAATATATTTAAAAATGTCATATGTACCTAAGTTTGTTTTACCATTCTCCTGTTGTTTAACCATTTGAGTTGTATGCGTTTGGCTATTATGAATATACCTGCTATGAATATTCTTGTAAAAGTCTTTATGTAGCTATTTTTCATTTCTCATGGGCAACTATCTAGGCATGCAATTGCTGGGTCAAAGAGTAGGTGTTTGCTTAACTTAAACTATCAAACTATTTTCAGAGTAGTTGGACCATTTTTTATTCTCACGAGCAATATATGAGAATTTCAGTTGTTCTATAGCCTCTCTAATATTTGATATTGCTAGTTTTCTTAGTATTAGCTATTCTTAAATGAATATAAATTAGTAATATTGTTGTGGTTTTAATTTGCATTTCTCTAACAACTGATGATATTGAGCGCTTTTTATGTACCTATTGGGCATGTATATATAACGTGTCATCCTTTACCCATGGTGACACATTCTAAGAGCCCCTGTAGATACCAGAAATCATGGATAATACCAAACTTTCTCCACATTCTTTTTTCCCTCTATATAAATACTTATGGTAAGGTGTAATTTATAATTATACACAGTAAGAGATTAATAACAATAACAATGAAATAGAGCAGTTGTGACAACATACTATGTTATTAATAATTGGTAAATTACTTATTTCTGGAATTAAGTATTAATATTTTCAAACTGTGCTTGCCTATGGGTAACCAAAAGTGCAAAACTAAAGTCATGGGAAAGCGCAGACTGTTGTTTGTTGTATCTTTTTTTATGAATGTCCAAGCTTTGTGACATTTTAAAAAGTATATTTATGTTTTAGTTTTAGGTGGACACAATATTTTTATTTTATTTTTATGTGGTGCTGAGGATCAAACCCAGTGCCTCATGTGTGCTAGGCAAGCACTCTGCCACTGAGCCACAACCCCAGTCCTGCTTTGTGCTATTTTTAAGGTCTGATTATTTGATTATCATCGAGTCATAGTTCTTTGTGTATTCTGGAGACAAATCTTTGTTGGGTTCCAAGTATTTTTTGTGGCCTTGTCATTTCTTTTTTTTTTTTTTTAATATTTATTTTTTAGTTGTAGTTGGACACAATACCTTTATTTTTTATTTATTTATTTTTATGTGGTGCTGAGGATTGAACCCAGGGCCTTGCATGTGCTAGGCGAGTACTCTATCGCTGAGCCACAACCCCAGCCCTGTGACCTTGTCATTTCTTAACAGTGTCTTTAGAAAAGCAGATTTTTTTATACTGATTTTGTTATGTGTGTCCTAAGAAATCTTTGTCTTTCAATCCCAAAGTTGCAAGATATTCTTCTAGTTTTCTATTTTTTTTCCTAAAAGCTTTTTGGTTATTGCTTTTGCCTTTAGATTTGTAATACAATTTAAGTTAATATTTGTGTGTGGTGTGAGTTGTGGAGTTGTGGTTCTTTCCTCCTCCTTCTCCCATACAGTTATCCAGTTGTTCCAGCATCATTTCTTCTTATTGGCCTGCTCTTTCCGCAGTGGATAACTTTGGTGCCTTTGTTGAAAACCAATTGACCATATGTGATGATCTCACCCTGACTTTCTTTTCTGTCTCACTGGTTTCCTAATACCATACTGTCTTGATTACTGCAGCTTTTATAAAAGAAGTCTAGAAATTATGTAGTGAAGGTCACCAGTTTTATTCTTGTTTTTTTAATATGTGTGTGTACACACACACACACACACACACACATATTAGGTGTAGATGGACACAACACAATGTTTTTATTTTTACGTGGTGCTAAGGATCAAACCTGGGTCCCGCCAGTACTAGGCAAGTGCTCTACCACTGAGCCACAATCCCAGCCCCTTATTCTTGTTTTTCAAGAATATTTTCTGTCTGTGTTCTTCACAATTACATACAAATTTTATCTAGCTTTTTACTTCTACAAAAATGCACACCCTTATTTCACTTGGGCGTGATGTTGAGTCCATAAATCGCTTTGGAAGGAATTGACAACAATGTTGAATTTGCCAGTCCTTGGACATGGCAAAAATCTCTGTTTAGTTGGGTCTTCCAACTTTTTAGCAATATTTTATGTTTTTTTTAATGTTTACTTTTTAGTTGTAGTTGGACACAATAGCTTTATTTTATTTATTTTTATGTGGCACTGAGGATTGAACCCAGGGCCTCACAAGTGCTAGGTGAGTGCTTTCTGCTGAGCCACACAACCCCAGCTATTTTATAGTTTTTGATGTAGAAATATTGCACATTTCTTGGTTAAATTTACTCAAAATATTTTATGCTTTTTTGACACTATCATAAATGACATTTAAACTTTTAATTTTCCTATTGTTTGCTTATAGAAATATAGCTACTTTTTATATATTGACCTTTGCTAAATTCACTTACTAAATCATGAAAATTTTCTGTAGTTTCCTTAGGGTTTTCTATGTAAACAATCTCATCTGTGATTAATGATAGTTTCACTTTTTTCCCAATTTTATTTTCACGCCTTTTGTGCTGGCTTCTAGAACAAAGACAGGTGGAAGAGGTGAAAATGGACATCTTAGTCTTGTGTCTGACTTCAGGGAAAGCATGCACTATTTCACCATTGAATGTCATGTGGGTTCTTGGTGTTTCTTAGATACCTTTGATTGGAATGGGAGATCTCTTCCAACATAAAAATTGTTTCCATGTAATATTTGGTAATAATGGTTTCTGATTTCTTCTATACCCTGACTATAAATATATAGCTGCATTCTTACACAGTAGATAGAAAATAACAATGATCTAAAAGTTAATATATAAAATTGGACCAGTATTCATAACTATGTGTTATAAATAGTACTGTTTAAAATTTCATTGTTATATATTTAAACTGTATGAACATTTGATAAAATTGTTGATTTTTTTGCTGAGTAAAGTATGAAGTTTCACTGATGGATGTTATACATTGATGAATAAAATTTAATTTAGACATTTTAAAAAGTTTCTTTGATTATCAGCTATTTTCTGTGTGAAATTCTTTAGTCTTTTTATATTTTTGTAGTATCACCACTTTTATCTATAGTACTACCTAATTGGCCTATCTGTAGTGATTCGGAAAATACACATGACAGGAAGACAACAGGCTTTGAAGAGTGTGCCTACACAGTGTGCTCACTGGTTCACTCAGCTGACACTCGGCACCCACTGTGGGCCAGCGGAGATGAAAACATGCAGCGGGCTTTTCCAGGAGCACTTAGCTTTAGAAGAGACAGGCAGATGGAGGAGTGTTGACCAAAGGTGAGAAGTGCCGAGGAGTCCTCAGCAAGTGCTTCTGAGAGATGGGCTTCCCAGGAGGGGGCCTGAGGACATCAGGGCTGGAGAAAGAAGAGCACATGCAGTGAACCACAAGGGACTCGGAGCTGACAGCTCAGGCAGGGCTCACCCTGGAGAGGCCACTTGGGCTCCTGTAGGTCAGCTAGGCATACTTCTGGGTTTTCAGTCAATCAGCAGATGCCGGAGGGCTGTTGGATGGGGCTCGTGGCCAGGCTGCTGTAGTTCTCATCTCTCAGCGGGCTCAGCTTCTTTACATGTAGCGGGAGCATTCCAAGAGAGTGAGGGAGAAGCTGCAGGAAGCTACATTTTATCACTTTGGTTGCCTTCTGTGGGTCAAAGCAAATCATGAGGCCAGCTCTGATTTAAGGGATGGAGAAATAGACTCCATCACTTGACAGGAGGAATTTTATTTAGTTGGTGGCCATGTTTCATGTACCATCGTCTCTTCTCTGGCCAAAATTAGAAGGTCATATTTCTGTAGGTTGGATAGCCTAGAGATGACCAGGGAATAGATCAGTGTATGGCATATTCCACTTGGCTGGACCGAGGGTATGCCCCATTCCCCTAGAAACCATGACTATTGTGTATCCAGTGGATGTTGAGAGATAAAACTAGAGGTGATCTGAAATAGAGGACTGCAAGTTCTAGTTTTTTAGGGTGCTCACACATAATAGAAAAAGATTTGATAACTTCCAAAAGGACAGAATTAAATATGAGGTTTCTTTGGGATCAGAAAAGATAAATAAACCTGGGAATATACCATATCTAAAAAAGTAATAGGTCCAGTGGATTAGGGAGCACTGCTCTGGTAATGAATAGGGTTAGAAATGATGGCAATTGAGTGTGAAAACAAGAGTTGTTTCCTCACTATTGTACTAGGCTGCCCAATGGTCTACGGGTCCTCCTCAGGGTGCAATTCCAGCAGAGGACACAAAAACCAAAAATCTGCTCTTGCTGCAATATCATCCCTTTGAAAGGCTTGTGTTTTCTGAAAACTAGTCCACTTGGTGAAGTGAGGCCAACAGGCATGCTGTTCTGAGGAGAGGAGCCATCATCTTGGGATGCTGGGGAAGGAGAAGCTTCACAGAGTAGATGCTGCAGGGCTGGACCTCAAAGGTGGCCAGAGTACCTTAGCTAGTGGGAAGGAGCCAGGGTGCTTGGACCTCATGTAGTGCAGAGGAGAGCAGGCAGAAGCATCTGCTCACACAGCAGTGGTGAGGTGCCAGCGTGCTGTTGTGGAGCAGGAGCCGAATTCCACAGAGCTGCTTCACACATCTTTGAGGTTTCTGCAAGCTCCCTTAGAATGCTGTTGGTTCATCTATTGAAGATAAAGAGCAGATGAGGAGGACTCTACAGGAATGATGGGCTAAACAGTGGTTTACTGATTGTGTGATGGGACTTCCCCCCAGTCACTCCATTAAAGCTGCATTTGTTAAGGTCACTGGGACCCTGCTTTTGCTAAATGCTCTTTAGCCATTGTCTGACACAGTTCAAAAATAACAGCTTTTGACCCTGCTAACTCTCCTCTCTTTTCATGAACTGTTCTCTTCTTTGGTTCCTCGGGCTCCACTTCTCTTTTGCCAGGCTGCTTGTGTGTAGGTTTCTCTCTGGTGCTGACTTTAAAAACCTCCAGAGCTAGTCCTCCTCAGGATCCTCTTGTGTTTCTGCACACTCTCCCTGGGAACTCACATACACCCTTGACTTCCACCCAGGACTCCTGGGCATTTTTATTCACATCTTAAGTTCTAGGTATACATAGCCTTTGTCTACTGAAATGCATTTGGATATTCCACCGGTATCTCAGACTCAACAGGTTTAAAAAGTGAATCCATCATCTCTACCCCAGCCTAATATCACTCATAAATTTCCTGTCTTGGTGATTCATTATCAGCCATTATGAAGAATCTTTTTAGATCTTTTATCCTCCCTCCCTTATGCCTAAGTCAACTGCAAGTCATTTTAGGCCTACCTTACACTTTCTCAAACATTATTTCCTTTAACATTTGTGTTGTCAGAATACCTCAGATGGTCATCATCTCTCTCATTGGAGATTGTGTCTGTGCCTCTAATATTAACTGCCTCCCCGTACCAAATCCGATTGTATCACCCTGACCCCCTCCCAACAGGTGGTGTAAGAAATAACTTCTAACTTGATTGGTCTTTAAATCTTTGACCACCTGCGGCCCAGGGGGCCCAGGTCTCGCTCTCAAGTTCCAGTCATACATCAATATCTCTAATAAAGTATGTTCCTTTTCCTGAACTCCTAAACTGATTACCTGTACCACATCTGGGGACTTACTCATACTACATGCCTTCTGTTGTTCTTGTTTGTATGTATTTTATGGACCAAATGAGGGGACCTTCTCCAGGGCTTGGACCATTTACTCCAGAAAGGGTAAGACAGTAAGTCCTGTGGATATAGTGTGCAGTAAATATTTATCAGATTACCTTCACTAATAAATCCTTTTCTCTTTATATATATAATTTATTAATAGCATAATTTTCTGTTTAATTTTTTTTGAGTTTTACATTTAATTGCATGAAGACTTAAAAATTTCTAGTAACATTATTATTTTGCTAATTAGTAGGGCTTAATTTTTCATTTTCACCTAAGAAATCTGTTTTGTCATAGGTAGGTGAGGAATTCTTGCAAGGTGCATGGTAGTAATAAGAGCTATTTTTGGAAATAACAGCAAGAATGTGCTAAATACCAGCAAATACTCCCACATTCTTCTGTCATTGGAAAGGATTATAAATGGAAAAGAATCACAGTTTTAATTGGACTTACGATAGGTTAATTTTATTCCTTGCTTCTCAAATGCAACTCTTCAATAAAAAGTGTTTTTGGTTCCCTTTAAGACAGGTATTAGGAAGGAAAGTATCTTATGCCCTTAGAATACAAAGGATTCTTTCATTTCTGACAGGCGTTGACGTGCAGAGAAGAACTCCTGACTCTGCTTCTGTCACTGCTGCCCCTTGTGTGGAAGATACCTGTTCAGGAGCAGCAGGCAGCAGGTATGGTCCCCTCAGCCTGTCACTGGCATCATCCACAGCCCACTGGGGAAAAATCCCACTGAAAAGCTGCTTCTGCCTGAATGGTTGGTGCAGCTTCAGATTCTGCAAATATTAATTTTGATTTATTTTATACTTATTATTAATTTTTTTCAGTAATACAAAAACCATGGTGCTTGTTAGGGAATTACTTAGGGTAATGATGATTAGAAAATATATGAAGAAGCAGAGCACTTATCTGAGAGAGTAAACCTAGATATGTCACATCAGAAAAATGGATAGTGGAAAAGTGTGAAGAAAGAAATTACTGTTTCTTTGCTTAAAGTTTGCTGTTACCATTTCTCCAGAAATGACTTATGGTGTTTGCTTTAGTTTATCTAAAGTTGTTTCTTTCTTTTCTTTTTTTTTTTTAAGAGAGAGAGAGAGAGAGAGAGAGAGAGAAGAGAGACAGAGCGAGAGAGAGTGTGAGAATTATTTATTTTTCAGTTTTTGGTGGATACAACATCTTTATTTTATTTTATGTGGTGCTGAGGATTGAACCCAGCGTGCTGCACATGCCAGGCGAGCGCGTTACCACTTGAGCCACATCCCCAGCCCATAATTTATCTAACGTTGTTTCTAAAGGATAAGTTGAAATAATATTTTGTTTCAAAAACCGTGTAGAATTATTACACTTAAGGCCAAGAGACATTTTTATTTTCTGATTTTGAAAAATAAGTCTGTGTATATATAAAAAATATATATGTGTATATGTGTATATATATGCATATATATTTAATATGTATGTATATATGTAAGTTTATATATATTTATATATTCATGTAAATACATGAAACTCTAAATATTTCACTGGAAGGATTAGCAGTATTCCCCCTTGACCATTTCTGGGAAATGTGAATTGTGAAATGCTTGAGAATCAGGTTAAAAGAAAAAAGTCCTCCTGTATTTTATATTTTAATGCCTTGTGTTTTTAGTAAATTTCTCATATGGGGCTCTTTTATGAGGTTATCTAAGGTCTTGTAATATTGTTGATTTACTCTATGTTCTTATTTTCCTCTGAATTTTTAGAATTCAAAAATTGTTAGTCACATAAGAAATCTGATTATTGTCTTTTTAGGGAGATTTTCTTAATTGCCTATATTTTTTGCTTCAGTGGAATTGGTCAGACTCCTTTTAATTTTTCCTCTCATTTGTTTGTTTCCCTCTACTAAGTAAAGCATGGTTCTTTAATTTACAGATTTTTATTCACTCTAAATTGCAACTATATTTTTCATGTAGATTTTGTTACATATTGCAAAGGGAAAGATCAATTTAATCATCTTTTTAGTAAAGAAGATTCATTCATTTCTCCAAGAAGTAGCCATTGAGTGCTGACCACAGGGCAAGCCCTAGGCTAGTAGGGACTGAGGATCAAACACTGATGTCCATACCTTGTGCTTAGTTCAGTTCATGAGGCCCTTGAGAAATATTTTTATTTCAGAACTCTTTTTTTTTATTGGTTGTTTACAACATTACAAAGCTCTTGACATATCCTATTTCATACATTAGATTGAAGTGGGTTATGAACTCCCTATTTCAGAACTCTTAACCTCAGTCTTGGTGAACATTTGGTATATACTATATGATTTTGAATTAATTTTGGAAAAATGTAAAGTTCTTAAAGGCTATAAACTAACTATTGCTTTTGTGAGAACATAATATATCCCTGTATCTTCACTGTGACACTACTGGAGGAGGTTTGTAAAGTGATGTGAACAGCAGCACTAACTACCGAATAGAGTCTCTTAAATCCTAATTCTATTCTCCATTATTGGTTTCCAAATTAGTTGATATCCTTTGAACTAATGCCACCTCATGTTTAGAATAAGAAGGATAAATATGGGAAGAAGTAACTCAGAGAGAGTGTAACTGAGGGAAACAGCCTATAGCAAAATCATGTGAGGCTGGACTCCTACAGTGGGTGGTAGGTAAATGGGAGAGTCATTGCCTGAACAAATTGAGTGTAACCACATGCTGAGGTGTTCTAAATCTTCTTTCTTCATTTCATTAGATTTTAATTTGCCATTGTCATCTGATATAATCCTCACCAAAGAAAAGAACTCAAGTTCACATAGATCTACTCAGGAAAAATTATGTTTAGAAGGAAGTGCCCCATCTGGTCAGGTTTCTACAAAAGTAAATGCTTTTCGAAAAAGCAGACGGCAGCGTAAAAGTACCCATCGTTATTCTATAAGAGAT
This sequence comes from Urocitellus parryii, assembly GCF_045843805.1. Classification (NCBI taxonomy): domain Eukaryota; kingdom Metazoa; phylum Chordata; class Mammalia; order Rodentia; family Sciuridae; genus Urocitellus; species Urocitellus parryii. The sequence continues at coordinate 82,929,474 of NC_135539.1, forward strand.
GCTCGAAAAACACAGCTCTCCACTTCTGACTCAGAGGGCAACTCAGATGAAAAGAGCACGGCAGTGAGTAAGCACAGAAGGCTCCACGCGCTGCAGCGTTTTGTAACCCAGTCTCCTGAAGACCACCTCTCACCTAGACTAAGTTTCTTTGTAACCAAAGAGCAGGGGTCTCCTGACACCATGGCTTTGAAAAACTCCACAGAGACTACTCCAAGGCAGGAGTCAAGCACTGACATTTTAAGTGAACCAGCTGCCTTGTCTATTCTCAGTAACATGAATAATTCTCCATTTGATTTATGTCATGTTCTGTTGTCCTTATTGGAAAAAGTTTGTAAATTTGACATTACTTTGAATCATAATTCTGCCCTTGCAGCCAGTGTAGTGCCCACACTGACTGAATTCCTAGCAGGCTTTGGGGACTGCTGTAATCTAAGTGACAAGCTGGAGAGTGAAGTAGTTTCTGTAAGTTGGACCGAAGAACCTGTGGCTTTAGTTCAGAGGATGCTCTTTCGAACAGTGTTGCATCTCATGTCAGTAGATATTAGTGCTGCAGAGGTCATGCCAGAAAGTCTTAGAAAAAATTTAACCGAATTGCTTAGGGCAGCTTTAAAAATTAGAACTTGCTTAGAAAAGCAGCCTGACCCTTTTGCACCAAGGCAAAAGAAAACACTACAGGAGGTCCAGGAGGGCTTTATGTTTTCCCAGTTTCGTCATAGAGCCCTTCTTTTACCTGAGCTTCTGGAAGGAGTTCTACGAATCCTGATCTGTTGTCTTCAAAGTGCAGCTTCAAATCCCTTCTACTTCAGTCAAGCCATGGATCTGGTTCAAGAATTCATTCAGCACCAAGGATTTAATCTATTTGAAACAGCAGTTCTTCAAATGGAATGGCTAGTTTCAAGAGATGGAGTTCCTCCAGAGGCCTCACAACATCTGACAGCCCTAATAAATAGTGTGATGAAAATCATGAGTACTGTGAAAAAAGTAAAATCAGAGCAACTTCATCACTCAATGTGTACAAGAAAAAGGCACAGACGCTGTGAGTATTCTCATTTTATGCATCACCACCGAGATCTCTCCGGACTTCTGGTTTCAGCTTTTAAAAACCAGCTTTCCAGAAACCCCTTTGAAGAGACTGCAGATGGAGATGTTCATTACCCCGAGCGGTGCTGCTGTATTGCAGTGTGTGCTCATCAGTGCTTGCGCTTGCTGCAGCAGGCTTCTTTGGGCAGCACCTGTGTCCAGATTCTATCAGGCATTCATAGTGTTGGAATATGCTGCTGTATGGATCCCAAATCTGTAATCATCCCTTTGCTGCATGCTTTTAAATTGCCAGCACTGAAAAATTTTCAGCAGCATATATTGAATATCCTTAATAAACTTATTTTGGATCAGTTAGGAGGTGCAGAGATACCACAGAAAATTAAAAAAGCAGCTTGCAACATTTGTACTGTTGATTCTGACCAGCTGGCCAAGTTAGAAGAGACACTGCGGGGCAGCTTGTGTGCTGCTGAACCTGCCTCAGGTGCACCCAGTCCTTCCTACAGATTTCAGGGGATCCTGCCCAGCAGTGGATCTGAAGACTTGCTGTGGAAATGGGATGCGTTAGAGGCTTATCAGAAATTTGTTTTTGAAGATGACGGATTATATAATATACAGATTGCAAATCACATTTGTAACTTAATTCAGAAAGGCAATATAGTTATTCAATGGAAGTTGTACAATTACCTGTTTAATCCTGTGCTGCAAAGAGGAGTTGAACTAGCACATCACTGTCAACACTTCAACATTACTTCTGCTCGAACTCATATGTGCAGCCACCTGAATCGGTGTCTGCCGCAGGAAGTGCTTCAGGTTTATTTAAAAACTCTGCCTATCCTGCTTAAATCCAGGTTTGTGTATGTATATATATACTGCTATTTTTTTCTTATGGATGCTTTTGAATGTGTGATAAAGCGTATGCATTGGTACTTCTAACCCTCATATTTCCAGGGCCTTATCAGCAGCCTAAACCATATTTACTGTTGTCTGAGTTTATTAACAAAAAAACTTTAGTTTAATTTTAGTTTATTAACAAAAAAAACTCCTGCCTCTTGCCATAGTTTAAACTGTTTTTTTATTTATTTTGACTGGGAGTAGTAGTGGTAAAGAAGAGGATAGTCATTGAATTTAAGGTCTCAATGGAAAAAAGGTAAAGTTTTAGATATATTTCTGAGGAAAAAAAACAGATGCAACATAAATATCTAAGAGCAAAGGCCAAGTTTAATTGTATTTATAGATGGAATATTATTAGCCATTAAAAATGCTTATATAGGAGGTAGATGTATGAGGCACTGGGTTCCATTTTCAGTTCCACATAAAAATAAATAAAAATAAAATAAAGGTATTGTGAGCTGGGCACAGTGGTGCACGCCTGTAATCCTAGTGGCTCTGGAGGCTGAGGCAGGAAGATCAAAAGCCAACCTCAGCAAAAGAGAGGAGCTAAGCAACTCAGTGAGACCCTGTCTCTAAATAAAATACAAAAAATAGCACTGAGGATGTGCTTAGTTGTTGATTGCCCCTGAGTTCAATCCATGGTACCCCCCACCCCCGCAAAAATGAAAGTATTGTATCCATCTACACCAAAAAATATTTTTAAAAAATGCTTACAAAGATTATGCTGGTGGAAATGGAAGGCGATCCTCAGGGTTATACAAAATGTCATATAAGAGGTAAGGAGGGGTAAGTCAAGAGAATACAAATGGAAGACATGATTTACAGTAGAAGGGGTAGAGAGAGAAAAGGGGAGGGGAGGGGAGGGGAGGGGAGGGGGGATAGTAGACAATAGGACAGACAGCAGAATACATCAGACACTAGAAAGGCAATATGTCAATCAATGGAAGGGTAACTGATGTGATACAGCAATTTGTATACGGGGTAAAAGCGGGAGTTCATAATCCACTTGAATCAAACCGTGTAATATGATGTATTAAGAACTATGTAATGTTATGAACGACCAATAAAAAAAAAAAAACAAAGATTATGCTGGGACAAGAGAAAATGCTTATAATATTTTGTGGGTAAAATATGCAAAATTTCAGGTATTGGGGTTGTGACTCAGCGATAGAGCACTGGGTTCCATCCTCAGCACCACATAAAAATAAATAAAGGCATTGTGTCCAACTACAACTAAAAAAAATTTTTTTTTTGAATTTTTAATATTTATTTTTTAGTTCTTGGCTGACACAACATCTTTGTTGGTATGTGGTGCTGAGGATCGAACCCGGGCCACACGCATGCCAGGCGAGCGTGCTACCGCTTGAGCCACATCCCCAGCCCCCCAAAATGTTTTTTTAAATATACAAAATTTCAAACAATATTCACTTATTTACAATCATATAAAATATGTACATATATGAGATGATAATTATATATTGAAGAAGTGGCATTAGGGGATTGTTATTTTTAAATATCATATTTGGATTTATTACCTAAGCAATACATATAGAAAAATAAGAAAATACAGAAAAACAAATGAAGGAAATTAAAATTACTTGTAAACCCACCAGTGATTTTCCAGATTTTGTGATTGCCAAGTCTGGTACATTTGAAAAATAATTTTATAAACAAATCTTGCTTCTGGTAGGTATATTAGCTTTTCAAGTTAATGCTTATACCATTCTTAAAAACTTGTAGTAAAATAAATATAACCTATCATTACTGTTTTTACATGTGGCATTTTGGGGTCATCTTAACACAACTACTTTAAAACTAATACTGATATTAAATCATTTCCCTACAATTATTTTTAAAATTTTGGACCTTTTTTACTTTGTTTAAATACAACTAACTTCCATTGAAAGTTTTGCAACTCTTTTGTGGGCAACCTGGATGTTTGTAAAATAAGTTCTGAGAGTCACTGAATTGATTTACATTGCATATTTCTAGAATGATTTCAGTGACCTAGACCCAGATCTCACTTGGGACAGAGCTAAATCTCCCCTCCCACATACACTTTGTAAATTTTTTTTGCTGTGCTGGAGATGGAATCCTGGTCCTTGCATATGGTAGGCAAGTCCTCCAGGGCTGAGCTGCATCCTAGCCTCCTGAAAACCTTCTGGTAGTGTTCAGTATTTGTTCTGATCAACTGGCCAAATTAGAGACAACTGCAGAGAAACTCATGTGAATCTCCACCTGTGAGAAAAGCCTTCTGAAGAGAATTTCAGCTCTATGATTTGATTCTTTACCTTTTTGAAGTACAGATGTAAAACAAATGAAAAGTCCTGAATGAACCGTTAGGTAGAGGAACAAATAAACAAACTCCAGATGCTTGTCTGCTCTTAGGGCATCTGTGTCTGGATGATGGTGATTGGAGTAGAATTTATATAGAATTTGCCATTTGGAGAAATATATTCTTCCCTGATTTGCTTCACTTAATTTGGGTTGTACATAATCCTTTCTTTTTAAATACTTTCAGAGCCATACATGCAGTATTTGAAGAAGGATTTGAGAGTGATTCTAAAGTAGCTTGAGGTTTTGGCCAATATGTAACTAAGAACTTTATGAGATAATTAATAAATCAAGTTAGGTAGTATTAAGTATATAATGCATGCAGCAATGCCATATTTAAGTAGTTTATGTACCTATTTATAAATGATGTTCATATATATATAATATATATATGTAAATAAAATATTTTTCCCATTTATCTCACAGGGTAATAAGAGATTTGTTTTTAAATTGTAATGGAATAAATCAAATAATTGAATTAAATTACTTAGATGGTATTCGAAGTCATTCCCTAAGAGCATTTGAAACTCTGATAATCAGCCTAGGAGAACAACAGAAAGATGCTTCAGCTCCAGGTATCGATGGATCACACACTGAAGAGAAGGAGCCCTCATCCTCAAATACAGGGGCCCCTTTTCATGGCCATCAGGCTTATTCAGATTCTCCTCAGAGCCTCAGCAAATTCTATGCCAGTCTCAAAGAAGCTTATCCAAAGAAATGGAAGACTGTTCACCAAGATGATCATATCAACACCATAAACCTCTTCCTCTGTGTGGCATTTTTATGTGTAAGTAAAGAAGCAGAGTTGGATAGGGAGTCGGCCAATGAGTCAGAAGATACTTCTGGCTATGACAGTACAGCCAGTGAGCCTTTAAGTCACGCGCTGCCATGTTTGTCTCTTGAGAGCCTCGAGTTGCCTTCTCCTGAGCATATGCACCAAGCAGCAGATGTGTGGTCCATGTGTCGTTGGATTTACATGTTGAGTTCGGTCTTCCAGAAACAATTTCATAGGCTTGGTGGTTTCCGAGTGTGCCATAAGTTAATATTTATGATAATACAGAAAATATTCAGAAGTCATGAAGACAAGCAAGGGAAAAGGCAGGGAAATATAAATGTAAATGAAAACCAAGACTTGGTCAGAACTTCTCAACAGGAGAAAGCAAGGAAGGAAGATTTGTCATCTCTGACTAAAACAAAGGACCACACACTACCTGATGGGGGTAGTCTGAAAAACAGTGCTGACTCTGTAGGTGAATTAGAATCACAATGTATTTCTTCCATAAACATGGAGCCTATTTCATCTACTGAAGCTACTCCTGAGGAAGCAAAGGTGTTTAGGAGGCGAGAAAGTGAGACCGCACTTCAGAGCATACGACTTTTGGAAGCCATTCTGGCCATTTGTCTTCATAGTGCTAGAACCAGTCAACAAAAGATAGAATTGGAGTTATCTAATCAGGTAATACTTTGCTCTTAGTCCAGCTCGCTCGCTCTCTCTCTCTCTCTCTCTCTCTCTCTCTCTTTCTCTCTCTGTGTGTGTGTGTGTGTAAAAGTTCTGACTTAATACTATTATCATTGTATTTTTACAAAACTTTTACATTTTGAGAAATTCCTATGTGCCTAGCATAGTTCAATTCCAGGTATCATGAAAGGCACAAAGAACCTTGTGCCTTAGCCTTTGCCTAAAGAGCCTTATAGTGTAGTTTGTAATACAAAAGCCCATGTGAAGCAGTCCACATATTTAGCTTCAGATGAGTAATTATGCATATTGTGTTTTGGAATTCACAATCTTGGTATGACTCTGTTGGGTTCCCTGCCTAGATCCCCTCTCCTTGGTTTGTGCTCCAGTGTCGTCCTCGTCATGTCTGTCTTTTCACGTGTTTCTTGTGTTGGACTGAGAATGTTGAGGCACCCATCTGCTGTGGGCTGCTTCCTCCTCTAAGGATCATCTTGGCTGATAGAGTGCCGTGCCCAGGCAAAGGGTGCTTACTGCCAGTGGCTGACGGATGTGGCTCTGGGAGTGAAGACAATCTCTGTGGTACACTTGAGGCTCCAGAGCTTTACATGGAATGAGCGAGATTTTTCCTGAAACCACATTCTTTGTCTGCATTCTTCTGACCTCTTCTGCATCTGTCACATCCTGACAGATATCTCCAAGAGCACCCCTCACCAAAAAGAAATTCATGGTATCAGGCCCTACTACTAAGGAACTTGGGAATGTGGAAGATCTGATTTCCTTACTATCTGGTCCCTTCCTGTTGTTTCAGCCAATGAGTCCCCTTACTCTAGTTTCTGTGTAGCCTCCTGTCTAAAACATCTTAATGCTTCCATATTGTTCTCAGTTAAAATCCCACTCCTTAGCATAGTCTGCAAAACCCTTCACAGTCTGCTCTACTTCTTTGTGTAGCCTCACATTCTGCCACCCCTCATGGTGCTGCACAGTCAGCCATACCGAGTTGATCTTTGCCATTGCTTCTGGGGTTGTGTGCATGCTCTTGTGCTTGGCATAGTCTTTCTTCCTCTGTTCCAGTGCCTGCTGTTTCCTGCTTGTTCTCTGATCCTTCCATACAATTCTTCTGTCTCTCAGGCACCTTCTCAGTTTTCTGTTCTGAGAGCATTTTTTTCATAGTTCTGGTAGAGTCATCATCATACTCCTATGTACCTGTTTCTCATGGTGGATGATAATTCCTTAAACAAGTTGGTTTCTTTTCCATCTTCATGGTCTCATCACCTATTTTAGAGATACAAGCAAGCAGCAAGAGCTTCCTTCATGAGCAGAAGGAAAGGACTGAGAGAAGAGAATTAGAACTTCTTAGAATCTTAAGGAATCTCTGAGAATAAGTGATAAGTGTTTTAGACAGCTTTTTCGCTGCTTTGACCAAAATACCTGATAAGAACAATTAGAGGAGGAAGAGTTTATCTGGGGACTCATGGTTTCAGAGGTCTGGTCCATAGATGGTTGACTCCATTCTTTGAGGCAGAACATCATGGTGGAACAGTGTCGGAGTGGAACGCAGTTAGGAGCCTAGCAGCAGGAAGTAGAGAGAGCAAAAGAGAGAGAGCTCTGCTCAACAAGGTCAAAATATATACCCCAAAGGCACAGCCCAGGGACTCACCTCTCCAGCCACACCCTACCTTCCCTCAGTTACCACCCAGTTAATCCCTACTGAGGATTAATGCAATAATTAGGTTAAGGCTGTCATAACCCATCTTCTCACTCTGAACTTTCTTATATTGTCTCACATATGAGCTTTTAGGGGACACCTCATATCTAAACTACAACAATAGAAAATTTGTAAACTCTAAAGATGGTTAATTGAAACTATGAAGTTTCAGGAAATAATCTTTGTGATGCAATTCATTTATGTAATTAAAGCTAAAAAACAAGTAATATATTTAATAAATAAAAATGTTATTAACTTTACCATAGAATGTTGGGATAAGAGGTCAAAATTTATATCGTCAATTTATTTTCATATCAACTGTAAATAAATGGTATTTTTGTTTGTTAAGAAATTATTTATTTTGTCACTGTTTGTTAAAAGCATGTTATTGATATTCCTGGTCTCTCTTATTTTACCTTAGAACTTGTCTGTGGAAAATATATTGCTTGAAATGAGGGATCATCTTTCCCAGTCAAAAGTGACTGAGACAGAATTGGCAAAGCCTTTGTTTGATGCCCTGCTTAGAGTTGCCCTGGGGAATCATTTAGCAGATTTTGAACATCCTGATGCTGTGACAGAGAAGGTATGAACCTTTATGGTTGTGTTATTGGGTATGACTAGCAGAGGCAGACGTGTGAGATGGGACTAGGAGGTTTGTGAATGTGGTTCTTAGAACATAGGGACCCAGATTTAGTCAGGTGAGTTCCATGGGGGTAGTGTTTCTTCAGTACCTTACCTCAAAACACAGGAGAGCAATATGACATGCTTTTCTTTAATCTAGAAATTTTCTGAGAATTACTTCAAGTAAGACAAATATATGATTTGATTTGATAAGTCTTACATATAACTGAGTTTATTAAGTGGTAATTTAGGAATGGTGAGATTCAGCTATCTAATCTGGTCCTATATTGATGCAGCTAATATTTCCAGAACTCTACTCATTTTAATTTTATATCACTCAATATGAAAATGACTAGTACTTTCATAGAAAATAGCAATCATAGTATTTTAGTGGTTGGTGTTAACATTTTTTTTTCTAAAGTAACTTTTAATTTTTTCTCTTTAGCTTTGTGATACACAGTTGACTCATTTCTTTTTTCATGTTTCTTTTATGCTTGTTTCATTATCACTAACCTTTATATAACTTCTCTTTGGCCTGCTGATAGTCAATAGATAGATGTGATGTTTAATAATCTTTTACTGAAATATATTACTGCTTGCCATAACTCTTTTATATATCTATATATCTATACCTCTATTATTTTTATTTGTTTAATTTTATGTGGTGCTGGAGACTGAACCTAGGGCTTCACGCATGCAAGGCAAGCATTCTACCACTGAGCTACAACCCCAGCCCATGCCTGCTGTAACTCTTCAAATTTAATGAAATAACTATTAATGCCTTCATCTTATTATTGAATCGATTGGTTAACTCTAAAATGTCAACATACTTTGTGCTACTTTTTATTATTGTTGCAATAAAATACACAACTTTTTAAAGTGAACATGTGTTCTTAAGTGAAGCTATTGATAGCATTTTCATAAGAAAATGTCTTATCACAGGTGTTACAACAGGAAGTTAATACTGAGATTCTTGATTTTTGAGATGCTTATATATAGACAGTTAAATTCAGAAATCTTCTTCACTCTCTTTGAAAAATTTTCATATTTTCTATGGTTATGAAGTATTATTTATAAAAATTCTTTGAAAAAATTTCCAATAGTAAATAAATAATATATAAACATTAAATAGTGCAAAATATAATTCCACCTCCTAATGGTCTTTAGTCATTCCTTATTGTATAACTAGAATGAAATTTCTTAAGTAGGTTTATTTTTCAGGGAAATCGAGATGACCCATCTGTTAGAAACCACTTTAAATGAAGTGTTAACTTGTCTGAAAGGTACTAGAAAGTTTGGCTTAGTGAATTTCATAATTCATAATGGTTACTAGTTAGTAAGATTTTTTTTCTCAAAAGGTAATAAATATCCTCTTGCTAGAAATGATGGAATATTACAGCTGTTGCCTTTGAATTATCCTGATCTTCTAGAGTCATCAGTCCGAGGAAGAGTTGTCTTCCCATCCTGGAGATTTTTCAGAAGAAGCTGAGGGTCCTCAGTGTTGTAGTTTTAAACTTCTGGTTGAAGAAGAAGGTTATGAGGCGGATAGTGAAAGCAATCCTGAGGATGGCGAAACCCGGGATGACGGTACAAATGTTGTAGATGTGCTTATGATTAGATCTGCAAAGTGGTTCAGAGTGATGCCACTTTAGAACTCTGTATTGCCTTACAATTTAAAATGTATCACGTTAACATTTATTTGATCTTCACAACAAAACTGGCATTCGTATATGCAATTTAAAACATGAAATGGATCTTGTTATCACAAACATTGACTGAGAGCCTAAGAACATATGTGTATTTTCCTGGTTTCATATTCATTCCACTGGGAAATATAGACAATAATTATCAGAAATAAACAACACAAGCAGTATAAAACCAGGTGATGTGATAGTAGTTGAGTGATTAGGGACACCCTTTCTGAAAAGATGATATTTACAATTGAATTCTAAATAAAGAAAACCAGCCAAATACTGGCAGTTTATTATAAAGAATAAATAACAAAAGGAATGTAGACATCATTCTGTGACATCCAAGAATTCAGTATAGATTTCTTCTTAGTTTTCTACAGTCCAGTTTTGCCCTTGGGATGGAACTGCATTGCATATGATCCTTTGTCTCTGGGCTTAAAACTTGAGTGGAATGGGAAAGATGGGTTGATTTGAGCCAAAAGATTTCTAGTAAAGCTCTGTCTTTTCCTATACTGGCCTTATGAATGTCTCAGTACTGTTAGTCTTTACTAAATTTAAAGTTGTTTATTTTCCTCAGAGTTAATTTTCTTTTTCACAGAAAATAAATGGGAATAATCATTAATATTTTGGTTAAAGGATATAAGGAACCCATGGTTGGTGCTTTTTGAAAAGATATTAATTTTTGATGGTTTTATCATAATATAGGTATGATTTTGTAATAGTATAGGTATGATTTTGTAATAGTATAGGTATGATTTTGTAATAGTAGATGTCTTCCCTTTTATGTTTGCTAACTGGATCTCAACTTCAAGAATTCTGGTCCAGGTAGAAATTTATAAATTTCTTCACTCTATGAACATTTTTTGAAGATCACAGCAGTCTCTTTTTAAGATCTGTCTTCCAAAATGTCATATTCAGTAAGACAGCCTCTTTTTCTCACATATGGAGAAGACAAAATTTAAAATTCATCCACCCACCCCAAGCACAGTGCATACCTGTAATTCCAGCTAGTTGGGAGGCTGAGGCAGAAGAATTGCAAGTTTGAGCCTAGAAATCAAGAGCTGAATCTACTATTTTCATAGTAATATGGGCAAGTGAATTAAACTATCCTGTGATCTAGGTATTTTGGGGGCAAAAAGGTTGGAATAGTAATTTTTCTCCAGTTGTGTTGGAGGGATGTATTTAATCTTTATCACATGTGTATAAAAATTGCTGTTGGTAATATTTGTAGTTTTATTGGATATCAAAATTACTTTTAAGACTACTCATTAAACTTCAAACTATCCACAAGACTTGATTCAATACTTGAATCAAAAGTAATATTGGAAGAAAAGATTTTATGAGCATCTTCTTATAAATAGCACTTTGCCACTAGGTCTTCTAAATGGAGAATAAGGTTTAAAGTATTTATTCAGTGTTTTAGAGTATAAACATAGTCTTTCCTGTTTCCCTTTGCAGGGGTAGACTTAAAACCTGAAACAGAAGGTTTCAGTGCGTCAGTCAGTCCAAATGACTTGATTGAAAAGCTCACTCAAGGGGAAATAATATATCCTGAGATTTGCATGCTAGAATTAAATTTGCTTTCTGCTAGCAAAGCTAAACTTGATGTGCTTGCCCATGTATTTGAGAGTTTTTTGAAAATTATCCAGCAGAAAGAAAAGAACATTTTTCTACTCATGCAACAGGTAAAAATGTTTTAAGTTCGATTGCTACCTATCACTGATATCCCATTCCCCCATATCTTTACTTATAACCCAACCCATCTGAAAATTAGTTGAGATGATTACTTATTTTTTATAATACCTGTGGTTTTTAAAAATTTTTTTTGTAGTTGTAGATGGACAGCATGCCTTTATTTTATTTGTTTGTTTTTATGTGGTGCTAAGGATCGAACCCAGTGCCTCACATGTGCTAGGCAAGTGCTCTACCGCTGAGCTACAGCCCCATCCCCTAATACCTGTGTTTTGACCTTGAAGTAACATTCTAAAATATTCTGATTCTATATTTCTCTAAAATAGCATAAAAAGTTAATATTGTCATTGGCTGACCAGTAATGAATTCCTTTTATCTTTCTGAAAATGGATAACTTTTTAAAAATTGCATTTAATTGTAAAGTATGTTCAGTGCTTTAAAATATTTTTTAAAAATCAAGATAGTATGGAAAAGAAATGCGTAATTAATCCTACCTAGAGCATTTTTCCAGTCATTTAAATGCACGCGCGCGCGCGCACACACACATGATTCCTATTAAATAATTTATTACGATGTTGAAGTTTTTCTGTTTCCATTTGGTAGAACATTTAATTTCTTATGTTTCATTTTATAATCTTTAGGGAACTGTGAAAAATCTTTTAGGAGGGTTCTTGAGTATTTTAACACAAGCTGATTCTGATTTTCAAGGTGAGTTAAAACTGTTTTAAACAAATAGCTTTGAAATTGTTTTGTTCTTGTGTGAAGAATTGATCATCACAGTATCCATTGGCATTGTGCTCTGATTTCAAAAGTACCTTTATATACATCATCCCATTTGTCCCTCTGTCTTCCTCAATTAAATAGACATACTTAATGTATAGGGATGAAAAGCTAGATTTGGAAGGATTAAGTAAATTGTTGGGTAGCGTTTTGGGGATGGTAATATGGCACAAATGTTCTGCTACTCCCTTTCTCATATTGTCTATTCTCTAATTAGTGCTTTCTCAGACATTTGAAAAACTAATAATGATATATAATATGATGCTTAGCCACATTAAATCTAAATTTTAGTTGGAGTATGAAAGCTAACATAAAACAATAATTTGGGTTTGTGCAATGTTTCCTTCTGACTAAATTCAGATTATACAGGTTTGGCAGGAATAGTTGGCAGTAATGTTGGGTCCTTCTGAGGGCATTATATCAAGGGGTTCATGGTGTCTATATCTTATTACTAGTGATGTTAACTTTAATCACTATAGATGCTGTCTGCCAGGTTTCTCCTTTGTATAGTTACTATTTTTCCCTTACAATTAATAAGTATCTTTTGGGGGTTGTATCTTAAAATATGTAAATATCCTATTTTTCCTCATACCTTAACCCACGAATTTTAACATCTATTGCTAATCATTCATGGAAACAGCTAAGACTAGTGTTGGCCAAATAGTGATTTTCTATTCCTGTCATTCTTTCTACATTTATCAGTTGGGATTATACTGTAAAGAAGAGCTTTATTTTTCTCCTCCATTTACTTATGTTGTGTATGGGTGTATTATTATACTCTGTATTGCACTCCTCTCTGTCAGAGTCCCCTCCTACCATCTAACATTAGTATGGTGTCTGTTACAATTAATGAAGCTATGTTGATATGTTATTAACTATGTTAGTTTATTCACATTTCCTAAGTTTTTGCCTAATATCGTTTTCCTGTTCATGGATCCTACCCAGGATATGCCATATTACAATTAATTGTCAAATCTCCTTGCTTTGTTGTTTTGGTGTCAATCTAGGAAGATCCAATCTTAGGTCATAAAGATTTAATATTTATTAAAATAATTTTCTTCTTTCTGTATTCTCTGCTTTTTGTTTTCTTGCATTTTAATTGTAATCTTGAGTCTTTTCTCTCATATTATCCACTTCTCTCTTTTTTTTGCTATATTCTGGAAGATATTTTTCAATTCTATTTCAACCTTTTATTCAGTTTTTAATTTGGGCAACTATCTATTCAATATTTTTTAAATATTTTTTTTAGTTGTAGATGAATAGGATACCTTTATTTATTTATCTTTATGTGGTGCTGAGAATCAAATTTAGGGCCTCAAACATGCTAGGCAGCACTGTATTACTGAGCTGCAACACTAATCCTCTATTTAATATTTAAGCGCGCTTTTTGTTTGATTATTTTCTGGCTATTTCTTTTTCATATGAGGATAGAATATCTTTGTGTGTGTGTGTGTGTGTGTGTGTGTGTGTGTGTGTGTATGGATATTAACATTTTAAGATGATTTCTTGCAACCCCTAAATTACTATTTTTTCCTCTAGAATCAGTTTAATGATTATTCACTTTTTACATCTTGGGATTATTCTTTTAGATTTCTGATTCCCAAATATTTTGTGAACCTTTTTTGCCTATTTATGTTTAAAAAATTGTTGGGGATTTCCTCTTCCTTTTTGGCCTCTTCTCTACATGGATGTCTGTTGAAGAGTTGTGGATGGATGTGCTGGTAGATGGCTAGTCTCCCCAAATGCCCTAAGGAGGAGAGCTTTACTTTGGGGAGCCATTAGGGCCACAGTTACCCCACAGGACACTTTGCGTACATCATGAAAATGGGTCCTCTGCACACAGAGCTTGGCCTCTGAAGAGCATCTTTCTTCATCCAGGCAGGACAGCTTCACCATGTGCTCAGCCTGGTGAGCTGGTTAGGCAACTTGACCAGTAATGCTCAGTAGCCATGATGTTGACATTCTACTGCACTTCCGAGCTTTCACTTGGTAATCCATTCCATTTCTTTAGAGAAGAATCCTCAGGTTTTTAGCCTAAACTGAGAACCGAGCTATCTCCGCTCTGTAATCAGAAACAGGAAGAGAGGTGACGAGTCACCAAGAGACATTTCATTCATTTCTGTGTTTTCAGCAGCATTCTCATTCCCTCTCCTGATTTTAGACCAACAGATGAATCCCACACTGCTCTAAGTCCTTTGCAATTCAAAGGAAGTAGGATATAGCTTTCTCTTTTATCCCTCTACTTCTTCTGGGCATGGGGGTGCACGCCTGTAATCCCAGTGACTTGGGAGGCAGAGGCCAGGAGGATCACAAGTTCAAGGCCAGCCTCAACAATGTAGTGAGGCCCTAAGCAACTTAGTGAGACCCTGTCTCAAAATAAAAAATAAAAAGAGCTGGTGATGTGGCTCAGTGGTTAAGCACCCCTGGATTCAATACCAAGTACCAAAAAAAAAAAACAAAACAAGTTTTTGGCTTTTTTTCACCTGACGTGTCCCCAAAGCACACAACCATCCTCACTGCTTTTAGTTTTCTTTTTGTTGTTACGGATTCCTTCCTTTTGGTAATTTTATACTTTAGTGCTTCGAGTTTTCAGTAGTTTTACAGAAGTAGTCCTCATTTGGAATGGAAAAAAAAATCTAACATACTTTATTCTGCTCATATTACTTTCCTACTCTAAAACCCTTATAGGGTTCATCTTACTTAGAGCATTAAGTCCACTCTAATTTGTAGTGTCATTGCAAATTGTCTTTCCAGGTGTGCCCTCTGTGACTACTGCATCAGCTCATTGCCTTTATAGACTGGGTGGCTTAAACCTAGCTTCAGTTCTCTGATCTTCAGGTCTTTCAAAACTACCATTCTTTTAAGATACACCTCAGGTTTTATATCAGTCTTATTTTTGTCATGTCTGAGGTGGTAATATTAATTGATTCAGATGTTTTTGGTTTTGGTAAGGATCAGCTGAGATAATGCATGTAAAAATAACCATTGAACACTAAAATGTGCTCTGTAAAGACTAAGAAGATATTTTACTCTAAAGAATTCTATGAATTTAGTGCCACTGTTTGTATTTTATGCTAAACTTCTTAGTAAAATAAACTATTTAAACTAGTTTGTGATATTTAAGTATTTGTATAATCTTTACTATTTATACTTATTTCTGTCATTTAATTTTCCATGTAAGTAATAGCTATAATTTAAACATTTCAAAATGAGAAGGTAACAGACCATTTTATGATAAGGGGAATGGCAGCATATCTAACAGATACTCTATTGATTTAAAGAATGTCTTCAATTTACTTATAGCTAGCCAATCTTTTAAGAAAAGTGTTTTGTTGGTTGAGTTGCATTTAGTTACCTTGCTATTTGTTCAGCAAATTTTGTGATTACTAAATTGTTCATAATCCATGCAAGATGCTTATTTGTTTTCTTTAATTAAATATGTATTGGTTGTTTTATGTTTAGCATGCCAGAGAGTACTGGTGGATCTCCTGGTGTCTTTGATGAGCACAAGAACATGTTCAGAAGAACTAACCCTTCTTTTGAGGATATTTCTGGAGAAATCTCCTTGTACAGTAAATATGCTATGATTTTTACATTTTTCACTAATATTTTAATAGAATGTATTTAGTTGGAAATCACTTAGCTCTTTCTTTTGATGTGGCAATTGTTATATAGTCAATTTCAGGTGTCATGTATGAAGTACCCAATTATTTTATTGTTTGCATATATTTTAACCAAATCAATATTCACTTTGATTTTGACTAACCAAATTATATTTCCTTTAACATACTTTGTCCCTAACCTTTGTGCTTGAGAAATGCTAATTTTAATTACTAAAGACAATTTAATTGTAATTACAACTATCTTTGAGATCATTCTTTTCCAAAAACAAGATTATCCACTTCTCAGTTATCTTCCTTATTTTCTTTTCCAGTAGGATAGCCCGGTGGCTTTTAGTTGCTGAGAAACCCGTGTGTGTGTGTGTGTGTGTGATGCTGGGGATGAAACCCAGAGCCTCTCGCATGCTAGGCAAGCACTGTACCACTGTCCACATCCTGAGCCACGGTGAACCCATTTTTATGATGAAATCTCAACTAGAAATGTTTGTAAATAAAACAGAAAACATTGAGGCTGCTTTGTGTAAAGCAAGGTTGGGTATCCTAGCCCTTGCCCAACTCAACCCCACTTCACCTTCTGCACCAGTCCTGTGGCCTCCAAGGAACCATGGAGAACTGGCTGTGTGTTTATGGAAGGCTTGTAGTACTTGCAAGCTCACTCCCTGATACCAATCAGCATCAGATGTCCTTTTATGTGTGACTTGGGCATGCCACTAGAGCATGCCTCGCTCTCCTTAATTATTGTTCTTCCCTTTAATTAAGTGTTCATTTCCTCTCTTTTAATATTTCAGATCATCCAAAAAACATGTAATTATGAATCAGTCTTAAAACCTTATTTCAGTTTGCCAAACACACATGAAAGAAAATTTATTTGACTAGGAGAAAAGCATGTGAAATAAATTGGAAAGTAATTGAGCATTCAGTTTTATGAAGTTAGTCATGTTATAGTATCATTCAGAAATCTGGAGAATTTTTAGGGTCTTTGGTTACATCACTCATTTTAAAGTAATTGAGAAGAACCACAGTGTACAGGGAAATGAACGCTTTTTTAAAAAAGATATTACTGATATAATCATCATACTTAGCTTATAATGCTTAAAACCTACTCATAAATATTAGGTTGTACCATAAAAATATCTAAATTTAAACTAAATTAACCACAAGAGATTACAACTTTTAAGAATAAAGTATGTTTCATATTTCATTTTAACTATACAAAAATAAAAATCTTAAAGATATGCTAGATAAGAAGGTATTAAAATAGAAATACTGATATATGTGGGTATGTTTGTATTTTCACTAATAACCTGAATTTCAAAATAATTATATATTTGATTACATGATTATAAAGTTTCATTCGTTTTTTCCTCTAGGAAATTCTTCTTCTGGGTCTTCTGAAAATTGTGGAGAGTGATGTTACTATGAGCCCGTCACAGTATCTGACCTTTCCATTGCTGCATACCCCAAGTTTAAGCAATGGAGTCTCACCACCAAAGTGTCCCGGGATCCTAAACAGCAAGGCCATAGGCTTACTTCGAAGAGCACGAGTTTCACGGTCTAAGAAAGAGGCTGACAGAGGAAATTTCCCCCATCGGCTGCTTTCCTCTTGGCACATAGCCCCAATCCACTTGCCATTGCTGGGGCAGAACTGCTGGCCACACCTGTCAGAAGGTTTCAGTATCTCACTGTGGTTTAATGTGGAATGTATCCATGAATCTGAGAGTGCCACAGAGGAAGGAAAGAAGATAAAGAAAAGAAACAAATCCTTGATTGTACAAGACAGCAGTTTTGATGGAGCAGGTATGATGACATGATTATCATTTGTACAACAAGGTTTTTTCAGAGGGCAATTTTAGTCGAGAGTTAAGATATACAGTAGTGTTCTAACTTGTTCTTAATGTTCTTCACCTTAGAGGGCCTGATTTACCAAAGTTTGAGTTCCAGATAGCCTTAAATTTGGTTCCTTCTGTACTTTTTGTCCTGGGGGTGGGGGACAGGTGGGATGCTGCTGGGGTCATTAGCCCCATTCCCTGCCTCTTTTCAGGTCCTGTTTCTGGGTAGGGTGGCTCCTGATGTTAGGATAGGAAAGGCTACAGCCCTAGAGCCACTTTTGTCTGGCATCTGGTTCCAGGCCCAATCAGGCAGCTCTAGTCCACCTTCTTTCCCTTTGTTTCAAGTTTTCTTTCTGGTGTCATGCCTGACCTCAGTGGCCTTCTCTTACTTAGTTCCTGTCATAGGAAGTTTACATGAATCATTCATTCTCCAAAGTAAGAATATGATTCATTCCAGCCCTTTCTATAACTGAGGAATTGTTATGCTGCCTTGTAACTGTATCTCCTATAATCAGGGCAAAAATTGTGGCTCAGCAGCAGAGCACTTGCCTAGCATGTATGCGGTTTGATTCTCAGCCTCGTCACCACATATAAATAAACAAAATAAAGGTCCATTGAAAACTAAAAAATATTTTTTAAGAAAGCAGTTTTTGGTGGAGGGAAATAAAATAAGTAGGATAATTCTTAAGGCCCATGGAATTAATATAATAATAAATATAATAATTGAATGAGACAGATGTTGAGGATTTTATATGTACATGGAAATGCAGACATCACTAACTATTCATCCTAGAAATCTTACCCACCCCTTGAAGACTCTATTTTAGAACATAAGCCCCCACCCAATGTCTGATCTCCATTGATCTGTAAATGGAAAGGAAAATTCCTAATGGCATAGTCAAGATTAAAGCAGAGGGAAAGTACCATCTAATTTCCATGGTTGGAATTCACTTTTCATAAATGCTTTCCATGTTACTAACAGCATAACAGTTGTATGCTTTTATGGGTTAGCCTTAGAGGCTAAACGTAAAAAAAAAAAAAAAAAAAAAATCTCGTCAAATAATTTGTTTCAGATAGTTGTAATATCTTCTCTGGACGAAGTTTGCCCCCTGAGAGTGATAGTGCTGAAAGGGTACTGCCTGTCACTGCATTGCCGCTGCTGCCACCACTGCTGCTACTGATGTTTAACACGCCTTGTGCCCTTTTGGTTTGTGTGCTGCTTTGCCCAGCTCTCCCTGTGTTCATTTTTAACCCTGATAGCAAGTCAGTAAGGTGAGCGCTCACACTCTCCATACCTGTAGCTGAGGCTAAGCAACATGATCAAGTCACATAGCTGGTAAGTGGTGGAATGGGACCAGACCCATATGTGTTTAATTCCCAAGCTTAAACATCACTGTTCTGCTGAAAGCAGATTGCTTTCTAATGTTGTAGTTGGGCATTCCCAAAGTGAGCAAGATCTTGATAAAATGAATAATTGTACACAACTACTGAGAAAAATAAAGATCTGAAAAATTTTTGAGAGATCTTTACTCCGTGCGAGACCCTGGGTTTGATCCTCAGCATCACATAAAAATAAAGAAGTTAAATAAAGAAATTGTGTTCAACTATAACTAAAAAATAAATTTTAAAAAATTTAAAGATGTATTAGAAAACATTTTAGAAAGGTTATTGTGCATAAATACTAAAAAAATCTAAAAACAGCAGACATATATAAAAATTTTTGAAGAGAAATGAAGAAAATATTGCAGTGATATCACCTATTCTGACATTGAACTGTATACATTTGAGGAGGTTATTTAACCTCTCAATTCTGTCACTCCCAATGTAGGGATAATAATATTCATCTCCTAAGATTTTTATGAGCCTTAAGTCAAGAAATATTTGCTATATTCCTGCTCTCTAATTCCTAGGTTCACACTGGTATTTGTTTTGTTCTTTTATTTGTTCAGGTTCAGATTTTATATAGAAATGTTTTTTAAATGTTAAAACAGATATGAGTTCTCTATATCTATCATATCTTGGGCACTGGTCCTCAAAATAACTATTGACTAACTCTTCCTCTTTAGGACTGTTGCCACTATGCTCAGAGGAGTATTCTTAAAAATTGGTGGTAATTATATCTGTTGACAACTAATATTTATGCAGTTTAACAATAATTAGTAATGTTTATATTTTGTAGAAGTCTTAATAAGCCTTTGGATGTGCATTTTGGTAGATCTTAACATAGCTTTACATGAAGTCACAGGCATCATAGTAATAAGTAGTTCATCATATATAAGCAGGGTTCAAGTGGTGAGAGAGAGAAGTCAGAATCAATAACCAGATAGTGCTTAGCTGTAAGCACTTACCTCTTTGACTTAAAGAAACTATAATGTAGAGTTTTAGAATCTCTTTAGCAGTTACATTCAAAGATCACTCACCAGGGAATCTAAATATTATTTTCAAACAGTATAATATGATCAATTTGTATGACAATTGTGGAGTGAATTTGGTAGTGTGAGGTATATGACAATGTTGTGTGCTCTCTGGATCAGGGTCAATGATGTTAAGTGCCCAGTCAAACGGTAAAGGCAGCTTGGTGGAGATGGTAATAAGTCATTGAGGTGGCAGCCCAACAGTCATGCTCACTACTGCTCTCAGTCATTATAGACTTTAAAACATAGTAACTTGTAAAGTGCTGGATAACTGTTGGCGTGTATTATGCTCTTTTGGAGTTAGCATCTAAACTTTGGAAATATTGTTATTTGGAACAGGTGAAGTTCAGACATTTCAGGTAAATACTCTGCTACAAATGAACCACCATGCATCATATTCTTTTAAATTTATTCTTTGCTCAATTTTTATGAACTGTTTTACTGACCATTCTAACATGTTTTTCTCATAGAGAACGAAAAACCAGAAGGTGCAGAGTATACAAATCCCAGTGAAAGACTCATTGAAGAAGGCTGCATTCATTTAATTTCCCTGGGATCCAAAGCGTTGATGATCCAAGTGTGGGCTGATGCGCACAATGGCACTTTTATCTTCCGGTATCGATTATCCTTAACCCCTAATGAATAGATGTGCATTTCAATAATTTAGACATTTAATATGAGAGCCAATAATGTGAAATAAGGCCCAAAACCAAACAAACCAATGCGTTACTTCACAATATGTATTTTATAATGTTAGAAATGTTTCTAGGTATCTTGTATGCATTAGCTCTTCACTTTTTCAATCAAGTGAATCTACTCTCAAAGTAGATTAGACCTCCAGTATGTTCAGGCATTTGGACATTTACTAAAATAAATGTGAACCAAATATTACATTGTAATTTCTAACAAAGACAATGACTATGTACATAGAAATAATATTTGTTTACAAACTGATTTTGAAATTATTGCCCTAAATTAACACCAGCCAATGACCCTAACCTATCTTAGCTCATAAATTGAGGTAATAATATAATAAAATAACTGATATTTTTGGTGTAAGACAAAGACCTACTGACTTTTCAAGTTAGTTTATTTAAAAATAGAACTGATTTTTAACCTCACTTAAATATTTAGAATTGTAGTTCCTATGCATGTATTAAATAATAAAGTCAGAATTTTCATGTTTTTCAGCCAATCTGTTTTCTTCCCTTTTTTTCTGTAGTGTATGCATGGATTCAAATGATGATATGAAAGCTGTTTTACTAGCACAGGTTGAATCACAGGAAAATATTTTTCTCCCAAGCAAATGGCAGCATTTAGTACTCACCTACCTCCAGCAGCCTCAAGGGAAAAAGAATGTACATGGGAAAATCTCCACGTGGGTCTCTGGACAGAGGTATGAAGCGTTTTTTAAGAATACATATTAATCTCAGTCATAATTTTAATTAGTCTATTATAACTCTAGAAAGGGTTCAGAAAACTGAAAGTAAAATTTACTGTATATTAACATAAAAATTGTATTAGAGTTGGGTTTTTCTATTTATCCCTTTCATACAAAATAAATCTGCCATAGAATTAACAATTAAGGCTTAACACAGTGGGTCTGCTGTATGCATGGGTTCTGCTCTACAGATTCAACCAACCTCAGACTGAAAATGTTCAAGAAAAAGTTGTGTTTATAGTGAATATATACAAGTTTTTTTCTAATTATTCTCTTCACAATTCAGTATAACAATTATTTACAAAGCATCTATGTTGTATTAGCTTTGATAAATAATCTAGAGACGACTTAAAGTATACAGGAGGATATGGGTTATATGCAAATATGCCATTTTGTATGAGAGACTTGAGCATCCTCAGATTTTGATCTGCAGAGGTCCTGGGATGGAGGACAGCCCCCTGTGGATACTGATGGATGATTGTATTTGTATTTGGGGAGAATGCAGAAATTCTGGACATTTAGATATTTATGTACAATAAATATTATATCAAAGAATAGACTATAATTTTATTCCTCAAACCCATGTTTTAAAAAAAATTCACAAGGAATTATTTAAACAAATTGGCTAATAAAGCTAATACCTAAATTAAATTAGTCTCCTAAGAGAAATTACAATGAATAGAGAAAAATGTAAATGAAATTACAATGACTGTAAGAAAAAATGGCTTGAAGAGACTAAATTAAATAATGAAGGAACATGGTAAAGATATTTGAGAGGGTATACTGACTACCAAGCAGCCAAGTCTAGAGCTGAGCCCACAGTGTGTCCTTTAGCTAGGTGCTTATACACATCTTCTAATGCCCAGAGCAGGCTAGACCACAGAAATAGCATGCATCCTTAGCACAAATCAACCTGTTCATCCATTCATCACATTTATTGAACAATTACTGTGTGCCTGCCATTGCTGTAGGAGGCTGCAGGAGTTGATTACTTTTAGCTGTCAGGCTTCAATGATGGAGGAAGGCAGGGAGAAGGGGCTTATGAATGGCTCTAGGGTAGCTGGTCCACAGTGCCTGCCATAGGAAAGAACAGGTTTGGCAGTTAAATTAACAATTCAGCTTTGTTTTATTCAGTTAAGAAAATAACTAATTAAAGCCTAATATCCATATTCCAAATAAATGCTGTCTGGAAAGTTCTCAGTCTTCACACCTGCCTAAGCCTGAAATGGCAGCTGCAGCAATCAGTAAACTTGTTTGCAGAACATTGAGTCAAATTAGTTGGAGTTGGAGGTGGGGCTGTGAGTGGATGTCTCTTTCACCTCTTGGACTCTCTTATTTCTGGAACTCCTGACAAGGGTCAGCCATTGTATTAAGCACTTTATATAGAGTATCATTCTCCCCAAACACTATGAAGTTGGTGTATTTACTCTGTTTTACGTGAGTCAGCTGAAACCCAGAACAGGGTAAGGTAGCTGTCCAAAGTCATGGCACAGGCAAGGAGCAGAGCTGAGATTCGAACCCAAGCTCTGACCCTAACTGGAGCCCACGCTTTCAAACCCTGTACGGTAAAGCTGTGCAGCCATTTTCTGAATCAGGCTACCTGACAGATATGAAAACTAAGTATTAGACACATTTAGAGTGAGAGATTAGATTGTCATCACAGACAGTTCTAAAATTAGTATGATCACTTGATTCATTTTCTTTGTCCTCCCGCTTATTTCTACATTCCTTTGAAGAACATTTTTTTGTCATTTGGTACAAGTTAATGACTTACTTAGCAGAGCAGTGAGCATGTGAACAAGGGCAAAAATATTCTCATTCAGTGCTTTTGTCACTTTCTGAGCTATAGATTAAAATTCAGCAAAGTAGCAGGATACAAAGAATAACTTCTTAATAATACATAATAACAACTTAAAATGACTTATTAATATCTCATATAAGTTGCGATTTGATGAACAACACATAAATATGGTAGAAATATATAAAATAGTAGATAGTTATTGAATTTTTTTGCATTCATCTCGCAGTAGGTTTTCATTCACCCTTAAAAATTATATTATCATACTGTCACCAGGTGGCAGTAGTGTTTTAGTTACAAACATTTTTTTGTACCAAGGATTGTCTAGACTTAGCCTATTAAAATAGTCAGTTTTGTTTGTGAAATATGAAACATGAAAACAAAAGGAAAATTTTAAATAAATATATACAAGGTTGAATTTCTTAAAAGGACCTAACCATGTTAGTTTATTCTAAATCTTCATCTTATTCACAAATTTTATCTAGACTTTGTCTTAATAGTTTACCTTCATTATCTTAATAAGAATTTAAGACATGCCTAAAGTAGGGGTGGGGCTTGACACTCATCAGTTTCACTAGATGAAGAAGTCCTCCTAGCTTCCTTGCCTGTCTATGAGGAAAGTCTTGCTTTTCCTGTCCTTCATAAGCATCCCTGTAACCTTTATCCATGGAGAAAAAAGACTAGTCCAAAGTTCTATAATCCTAAGCATTTAAAAAAAATGTGGATAGCTTTGGCATTTCAGTGGTGAGACAAAGCAAAGCTTGGTGAAGTGACATTCTATTTCTGCTTAGTCTTCAGAGTCCTTTCAGAGGATATGAAATTTTAGGAATTGTTTACCAAAATAGTAGACTTCTTGGTAAAATTAGGGGAGGGATGGTTGGTTTGTTTCTGTAAACCAGGAAGGCACATATGCAGAAGTCCAACAGTGACAAAAACTTGGAGTGAATGGCTGGTCACACTCCCGTGACCTATTGTAGACTCTTCAGTCACCTTTCCTTTGTCTGCCTTTCTGTGGCGTGTGGATGGGCAGCACCTCTGACCCAAAGCAGAACCAGCATCCTCTCTTCCCATCACCAACCATCTATACTGAGCCAAGAAGCAGTATTCAAGAATGTCCCATCACTAAACAGTCATACTTTAAAATGCTTAGTTCTAGTACTCCCTGAAATCACTGTCTTGACTTTGTTTTCAATGCAGGAAGCCTGATGTCACTTTGGACTTTATGCTTCCAAGAAAAACAAGTTTGTCATCAGATAGCAATAAAACATTTTGCATGATTGGCCATGGCTTATCATCTCAAGAAGAGCTTTTGCAGTTGTCTGGAAAATGGGACCTGGGAAATTTGCTCCTCTTCAATGGTATATTTTCCCCTTGAAAGCATTTCCAAAATTTTCTTTCATTTAACAAATGTTAAACTAAGTACATTAACCCAGCTAAAATGTAGATCTCTGTTCCTTCACCTGTGTTTAATAAATAGTATATTCCCAAGATCCTATGATGTACTTTTGAAGGACTTAAACCTTTTCAAATGTGGATCTTACGACTGAAATACACATTAAGTACATCTCCCTCTATCCCACTCCAAACATTAAATCAGCATCATTTTACAGTACTGAAAAATGCAGTATTAGGACTAGTAAACGTAGAATGGTTCTCTCTCTCTTTTTTTTAATATTTATTTATTTATTAGTTATTGGCGGACACAACATCTTTGTTTGTATGTGGTGCTGGAGGATCTAACCCGGGCCGCATGCATGTCAGGCAAGCGCGCTACCACTTGAGCCACATCCCCAGCCCGGTTCTCTCTTTTATTTATAATTTTAATGTTTCCTGTCAATACTAAATTTGCCAGGGGGGGGGATATACAAGTTAAAAATATGTTATTAAACCTGGCATATAGTGGTATTCAGATAGTGCTTTTTGAAATATGGGAAGGAATAAAGACATCAATTCAAGTTTATTTTAAAATGGAATTTACAAAAATATAGTTTCCATTTATTAAAAACAAAAAGCAAAACAAAACCAAAAGCTTATTTTCTGATTGAAGGAGCATATAGATAGATGTAGTGAATAGTTGATAGAATCTGGCAAAAAGAACCCTTGTCCTCTTGTCCTCCTTGACAGATTCTGCTTCAGTTTTTAAGTGACTAACTGTATTTCTCTGCTACTCAGGAGCGAAGATTGGTTCACAAGAAGCCTTTTATCTATATGCCTGTGGACCCAATCATACATCCATAATGCCGTGTAAATACGGCAAGCCCATGAATGACTGCTCCAAGTATATTAATAAAGAAATTTTACGATGTGAACAAATCAGAGAACTTTTTATGACTAAAAAAGATGTGGATGTTGGTCTCCTAATTGTAAGTTTTAATTTTAGAAATTTAAACTTTAGAGTAAACTTTATATAGGTATATTTATTGAAATATATAATTACCATGCATTAGATTTCTAATTTTTCATTTTGTTCCTTAATATTTTCTTACAGTATTTCTTACAATATTTTATTTTTTTCCTGAAAAAATACTCAATACACTTTGTCACTCTGTCATAATTTCAGGTTTTAAATTTATGTCTATTTTTCCTTGGAATTATATTTCTGTAATAATTTTATCAGTTTATTTTATACCTAGTAAAATTTCAGGAAAAATGTTTGTGATACAGTGAAAATATAAGCCTTATATACTTTTTATAATAGTGCTCATTATATTTCCTTTTCATTCTTAACAAATACTAATGTTCATTTATACTATTAGTTTTAATTACATGTATCAGATTTTTGATATACTTGTTGGTGTATGTATCTGATGAAATGGTACTTAAATTGCCATGAATCATACATGACTAAAGCCCAGGATTCCCTCCGCTTGTATGAGAAGACACCAAGTATACATGATTTCCCTGGGCCTGGGCTGCGCAGCTGCTGCCACTGAGACCACCTCAAAGTTCATTCTGCATTTAAAACTTACGTTACTTTTTAAAGTAGTTCGAAAAAACTTGGCAGGGAGCTAGAAACTATTCAAAACTACCATATGAATGGGAGAAATATTGAAAGTTCTACTTAATTTTATTTAGTTGTGCTGACAGGCTGGAATTCTATTCTAACACAAAAATGTAGTTTAGAGTCACTTTTAAATTAATTATAGGCCCATGAGCTAAACTAAAGCCAAAATTTCAAATGATTTGACCAGGGTCTCCATTTTCCTAAGTGCTTAGGACAGTGCTTTGTTTATAATGAGTGTGGTCTAAGACTTAGCTGTTATTAGTAGTGATGGTAAGTATGATTTCATGCTTATTCTAAGCTGACCAAAGCTGGAATCCTTCTCAATCTCAATGTGTTTATATTTTCAGTCACAACTTAGTGACAGTGATTTCCCTTTGGGAAGCAGCCTTTCTTCTCATGTTCATCTTTATTCAGTGTAGTAGCCATTAAAAAAGCAAAACAAAACAACAACAAAAACAAAAACACAAAGATAAAGACTACCTGGGTGTCTTTCCACTTTGAAATATTTATTTGCCAGTTGATGACTTAACCTTTTAAACTTTGTTTTGTAATTAAAGGAAAATATTTGTGTTTCAGGAAAGTCTTTCCATTGTTTATACAACTTATTGTCCTGCTCAGTATACCATCTATGAGCCAGTGATCAGACTCAAAGGTCAGGTGAAAACCCAACTCTCTCAAAGACCCTTCAGTTCAAAAGAAGTCCAGAGCATCTTGCTAGATTCTCCTCAACTGAAAAACCTCCAGCCTACTGAGTGTAAAACGATTCAAGGCATTCTGCACGAGGTTGGCGGAGCTGGTATCTTTGTTTTTCTCTTTGCTAGGGTAAGACTCATGGATTATAGTTTTGTCTAAAAAGAATCTACTTCTTTATTATTGATTAAGAGTTCTTTATGAATTATTAAAAAAGCTACACCTAACCATACTAAGATAAAAATCTCATATTAAGGATGACATAAAGCTTTCTGCAACAGATGGTTAAGGTTTCTTCTTTTAGAAGTTTTCTGTTATCCACAAATGTAATTAGAACAATCAAATGTTAAATTATGAGATTTTAAATTGCCTTTGGAAAAGAATGCATACTACAGTAATGGTGTAAAGAAATATTTTTGGTACTAGAGATTGAACCCAGGGGCACTTAACCATTGAGCCATATCCCCATCCCTTTTTATATTTTATTTAGAGACAGGGGCTCGATAAGTTGCTGAGGCTGGCTTTGAACTTGCGATCCTGTTGCCTCAGCCTCCCCGAACCACTGAGATTACAGGCATGCACCACTGCACCTGGCAAGAAATGTAATTTTAAAAATTAGATTTGTGAAAGGTTATCCCTTAAATCTTCCCAATGCATAGAGAAAAAACTCCAAAGGTCAACAAATAAGTGAAAGAAAATTTTTAGTTTATTTGGGTTGGGAGTTTTTTTTTAAAAGAGAAGAAATACAAAAAATTTGATATGAAAGAATGTAGGTAATCACATGTATTAAATTTTTAGTTTCAACAGATTAGGAGAAAAATATATTCACCTCTTGTTTTTAGGTTGTTGAACTCAGTGACTGTGAAGAAACTCAGGCATTGGCACTGCGAGTCCTGCTCTACTTAGTTAAATTCAACCAACAGAGAGCTCATGAATTAGAAAATTGTAATGGGCTTTCTATGATTCATCAGGTGTTGATCAAGCAGAAATGCATTGTTGGCTTTCACATCTTGAAGGTATGACTTCTTAAAGTCAATTCCCATAGTTTCTATGAGTGATTCTCACCCTTCATTAGAGTCTTCCAGTAAGAATCTTGGGTTTCAGTGATTCCTGAGAAAAATGAAGGAAACTCATTATTGTATATTTAAGCAAACTCATGTACTCTTTTGGTTCTTTCCATCATTCAAGTAATTACATTTTTCATTTTATAAAGCATTTTAGACAAGTAAGAAAAAACTCAAAGAATTTTAGACTTGGCTGGACTGTAGATGTCCTTAGGCTGGCTCCTCATGCTGTGGACTGATGGTCTCCGTCCCACAGTTTTGGAAGAGATCACAGTTTATAGGAACCAGAGATGTACGTTTGTATCAGGCAGTGCTGCTGTAGTTAGTTTTAAAGGTATAAATGCCTAAGTCATTGTATATTTAAATACTCATCTATCTAAAAGCTGGATGGTAACATTGTGAAAGTATTTCTCTGTGAGTACTGGTATTAAGGCTGAAGTTGATTTCTCTGTCCTTGCTCCCAGCCCCACCTCTTTAAACTGTCAAGATCTATACATTTCTGACATAAATCCTTACTATTAATAGCAGATTGTTTCCACTTAAAAAATAAAAATAAGATGTGGATGGTTTTTGTGTCTGAAACTGAGTAATTGCTTACAAACAGTTGGAAGTTCAGGATTTTCTGTTTATTTGAGTTGCAACACAAAACAAAGACACTTTACGAAATGGTGAATTAGTAACTAATATTCCTTTTAATGTTAAGACTGCAGATTGAAAACTTAATATTTCTATTGATTGTTTGTCTAACCACTCATTAATGCATCTCATATTGGTGCTGGTTTTCCATAGACCCTTCTTGAAGGTTGCTGTGGGGAGGACATTATCCATATCAATGAGAATGGAGAGTTCAAGTTGGATATAGAGTCTAATGCTATAATCCAAGATGTTAAACTCTTAGAGGAGCTACTGCTTGACTGGAAGATATGGAATAAAGCAGAGGCATGTAAAAATATATACTTCTTTTTCATTTTTTATTGTGTTAGAATGCACATAACATAAAATTTATTTTTTAAACCATTTAAGTGTACAGTTCAGTAGTATCAAGCATATTCACAGAGTTGTGCAACATTACCACTGTCTTTCTCCATGATCCTTTCCATCTTGTAAAGCCACAGCTCTGCACCTGGTAAACAATAACCCCCCATTTCCCCTTCCACAGCCCTGCAGCCATCATTGTATTTGCTGCCTCTGTGGACTCGACTACTCCAAAGAGCTCATCTAAGTGGAATCATATAGTGTTTGTCTTTTATAATTAGCTCACTTCACTTAGCGCAATGTCTTCATAGGTTCATCCAGATGTCATAGGTTTAAATTTCCTCCTTTTCCAAAGTAGAGTAATATTCTATTGCATGTGTCTACCACATTTCACTTTCCATTCTCCATCCAGGGATATTTGCCTTGCTTCCAGATCTCAGCTATTATGAATATAGATAGATGTGTATACCCTCGAATATTCACCTAATCATTCTTCTAAACCACAGAATGAATTTACTACTTCAGTGTAATATTCATTGTAAGTGGAAATCTGGGATTATTTCCCATGCTGAGTTTTGAACAGCCATGGTAATACTCAGTTGGAGGGTCATGATCAGAACTTGGGCTGGCTTAGAATACTACAATCAGGCAGGAGCACATGGTGCATTTAGATCCCCTTTGGGACCTACATTTAGCATAAACTCCAAAAGACAGGATTCTAAGAGTCTGGGGAACCAGGTCCAAGAGACAGAAATGGATGTCCTTTTGAGCAGAGGAGCCACACTGGCCAGGATGCACAGTCTGAATCATGCCAAGGGCAAGACTTTGTCAGAAGCATGAAATAACGTAGAAAGACAGTAGGTCTAGGCGTAGCATCTCAACACCTGAAGTGGATGGGCTGGTTTTCACGGGACTCATCCAGGGAATGGGTACAGGGCTGTTTACTTTCTGCCTTGGCTTTCAGCAGTTGTAGTGGTATGGGGTCAGACAGGCTGCTCACTTCTAATATGGACTGTGCCTATTAAGTGTGGCAGGGTTTTAGAAGTTACTGGTGATATTATCTATTTTTATTTATTTATTTTTGTAGTTGTATATGGACAGCATACCTTTATTTTATTTGTTTATTTTTATGCAGTGCTAAGGATTAAACCCAGTGCCTCACACATGCTAGACAAGTGCTCTGCCATAGAATTATGGCCTCAACCCTACTGGTGATTTTTAAAAAACAATAGATTGTCTGTGATTAGTTGAAATATAAAAATATTATCAGCAAATGTAATTATTTGAAGAGCTATTCTAAGTATATACCTTTAGAATTTTTAAAAAATTGATTATTCCCACTGGATATGGTTTTGTGTGCCTGTAGTCCCAGTTACTTGGAATTGCAGGTTCAAGAACAGCCTCCACAACTTAGCAAGACTCTGTCAAAATAAAAAATAAAAAGACCTCGGAGTGTACCTCAGTGGTAGAGCACCCCTGAGTTCAATTTCCAGTACTAGAGAGAAAGAGAGAGAGAGATTATTCCCAAATTTGACTTGGCTTTCAGCAGTTGTAGTGGTATGGGGTCAGACAGGCTGCTCACTTCTAATATGGACTGTAATGAGTTGTGAAGCCAAAAAAATAAATAAATACAAAACTTTTCTAATCTATCATTAATAAAAATGAATTAGCTAAAAATTTCTAGAAAATAATTATTTTTCTACTCATTATATAGAAAATTTTTATAAAATTGTTGTTATATGAAGAGGAAGTCAGCCACAAACTTAAAAGTATTAAAAAGTAGTGCCAAGCAACTAACTCAACTACTGCTGTTTTTCGTATGTTGTGGTATTGATGATATTTATCAGTTTGTGTTCACTTTGTAATTTGTTGTGATTTCTCATTCTGAATAAAGATTTATTTTAAGATCTGAAAAATAGAAGATATGTGTTTCATGTTGCAGAGAAGGTAAACACGTAAAGGGATAGCATAAAAATTAATAAAAAATTAGATGAAAGGCTGTATAAGTATATAATAAAGAATATGCTCAACTGGAGATTGGAATATCTATCCTAACTAAATTTAGGCAGTTTATTTAGTATTTCAGAAGACCATGAAAATATGGGGTTGATTTAAATTTTTTATCACATTCAAAAGTGATAAAATACACATACACTTTGATGGATTTGAAATAAGGATTTCCTTCCTAAGTAGTTGTTTTTAACAAAATCTGGTTTTTGTGTTGGCCATTGAGTAGCAGGGGCACTGTTTCATTTTTGTACTCTTTGTCAGACCCAAGTCAAGTTTTCATACTGGGGCTGCCTTTCTTCTAGGTGTCTGTGTTTGGATTTCGGTTTGTCTTCTGAAGAGAGTGGCCTTGCTTAGAGTAGTACAGTTAAGTCTGACAGTTCCTTGGCTTTTCTGTTATTCATCACTGTCAGATAATGATAGGAGAAATAATAAGATCTGCAACCCAGGCCAGTTATTGTAACTTTTTGTCAATAGCATTATTGAAAGATCAATTAGAGGAATAAGATGAGGTGAAGATAATCTTTCAATTATTATCAGTGAGATCCTTTTTTTGTGCTATTCTGGATAATTTTATTGATTCAATATAGGAGGAACATTTTAAGGCACCTTCAAAGGATACTAACTACTCTTTGAAGATGCACAATCTTTAATAGCTCGGAGAATTCTATTATATTTCACATTGACCAAGATGCAAATTACTGTTGAGTTTTCTATGTTTTAAATAACACCACTTTTTGAAAAAATTATTTGAAAATAACTTTCCATCTTGTAAAGCCATATTGGTAATGTATGTTTCTTTAATCAGAATAAGTAATTCAAGATAATTTACCTTTTGAAAATATTTATTAATGCCATGAAAAGGGTAATGTACTAAAGCACTTAAAACAATATTGTATTCATCACAGGAATTTAGAAATGACCTGTTGACTACAAAGAATAATTGTAGGCAAATAAATTTTTAAGATTAACTTTTTTCAGGCGAATTTAATTTTTGGCATTAAACGTATGCACAGTGTTACTTTGTCGTTTTGGCAGTCTTCTCAAAAGCCTGTGGCAGTTTCTGAGCATCTGTGTGCTAACTGTGTGCGTTTGTTCTCTCAGCCTGGCGTGTGGGAGACTCTTCTCGCAGCTCTGGAAGCCCTCATCCGCGCAGAGCACCAGCATCAGTGGTTTAACACGCAGCAGTTGCTGAAAGCCCGGGCAGTGCACCACTTCCTGCTAACATGTCAGGTTCTGCAGGTACCCTCCTCTGCCTTGGCTCAGTGGCTCTCTGCACTTGTTTCTCTCTAATAACTCAACTCTGAGCATCAAATCTTAGTGGGATTTTTTTTCTCTTTTCTTCTTATTTATCTCTAGGCTCTTCTTTCAACTTTTGCCTCTTGATCTCACACTGTCATCTTTCCTAACTCAAATGACAAAAGAACAGCAACTACTAAGCTTCTGAGGGTTTTCTTTTTGTGTTGGGATAGAATGGTAATTTAATAGTCTCTCAAACTGTAGCAATAGCTGGTGAATCTTATTCTAGTATTCCTTAAATAGCAACTTACAACCATGTATTGTTTTAATAAGCATTGTTTGCTGAAGACCTGCTTTATATACTTGAATTAGCCTTGTGTCTAATATTGCAGAGAAAGAAAACCAATGACCTGTTGAGAAATAATAAGACCTGCAACCCAGGCCTATGTAAAAAAAAAAAAAAAAAAAATAGGTCAAAGGCTGTATAAATATACGATAAAGAATATGCTCCATGGAGACTGGAAGATCTATATTAACTAAATATTGGACACATATATTGAACTAACATGTATTGGACTAAATATTGAAAATATACCCACTGTGTTAAAAAGTCATACTAACTTCCTGAGTTACATTGTAGTGTCTGTGCTATGGCCTGGTTTCTAGTCAAATTCCTTTCTTTGCTTTTACAGATGCCCTTTTACCTGATTAGTTGGTATATTGGGCTATTTTCCAATTTTTTAAAGTGTCTGAGGCCTCTGTTAGAAGTTAGACAAGTGCAGACGTTCATGGGATTAGTGATTTTTCACGTTGGTAATGCCTGTGCTTCAGTGGCTCTGGGGCTTCTCGTTGTGGATGAGTGACATTCACCCTCTGTGACATCCTTACAAAGCTCTTGTCGTCTGATGGCCACAAACCTCCTCTTATGCCACTGAATCCAGATTTCATTCCCTTTACACAAGAGAGACTTCTCCCCACTTGAGGCATGTAATGTTCTCATTGCCGCAGAGGTATTGATTCCATTCTTGTCATCTGGCCAACTCCTACTTATTCTTCATGCTTCAACTTAAACCTTGCTTTCTGAGAGAAACCTGACCTGCTCTTTCCATCAAGATTAATCCCTTCCCCTATGCACTCTTACTCTCACTGTGTATACCAATGTGTAAGTTTACATTATTTATAAGATTATAAATGTTTATTTCCCTCTGTAGCCCTCCTGAGGGCAGGGATATGTTTTTTGTTGATCACTTCATAAGCCTAATACCTGGCACACAAAGTACCTAATAACTCTCTGTTAAATGGACAAATTCTGAAAAAGAGGCAAGAGCCCTTCTATGGGGAGCCACACTGAGTGACCACGCCTTCCCGTCCTGATGCACCAGGGGATCTGAAAGATCACTGTGGTCTGGCACAGTAGTGCCATGACTCGTGACTCTTATCTTTTCCTCACTCAGATAGCAAGGCCAGTCTTCTGAGTGGGGCATACCCCTGGGGTTGAGCTACACTCACCTGTTCCTTTGTAATCCTACCCCTTTGCCCTGTTTGGGATAGAATGTTCCATGGAAATGCCCTTTGTATGTCCACTTCTCTTGCTCTGCCTTTGGGTGGCCTTCCTAGATGTCAGTCAGCCTGCTGACAGCAGACATCACAGAGCTAGACTCAGCCCCTGAAACCTGACCCCTTGCCTTATTTGAATGGCTTCTCCCCAGTAAGAGGGTTTAGCCCTCTCTCTCTCTTTCCATGCACCCCTAAGGTCAGAGGAGCTGCTACAGGACCCAAAGAAAAGGTATCTCTGCCTCTGTGTGGTTATTTCATGCAGCTCAGTTTTCCTGGAGTGACACTAAGTGTGTTACTTGTGGAATGTGACACCCTTCAATGCCTTTCTTGGCCCCTGTGGAAATTAGATTATTGTCTTCAGAAATACAAGACAGTGGAATGGGGGTGTGGCTTAGTGGTAGTGCACTTGCCTACACCCTATGCTCTGGGTTGTTTCCCCAACACTAAACACAAAACCAAAAACAATACAGTACAGTGATCTCTCAGGACCCTTGCTTACTGAATGTTTTATGCATCCTATATATATAAATTTTCTTCTAGATCTATTTCTGTTTATATCCAGTTTGAAATTATTAGACAATTTGCAATGAATTTAAATGAAAATGTGAGATTCTTATTCATCTTTTAACTTAGAGGCTTCAATCTATATATTTTTATTTCCATATTATTTATAAAAATGATAGAAAAATCAAGGAACCAATTCCTTTTCCTGAAAAGTGTGTATTTCTTTACCCCCTTTATTTAAAGAGCCCATTTATCAAATTAACAGCTGTTTATTAAGCATAGCTTTTCATTGGGTATTATGGAAAGTTTTTAAAGAAATGAAGTTAGTCTTTGCCTTTAAGGAGTCTGAACCTCTGTGGTATTTCAGGAAGATTAGCAAATGGGTAACACATTGGATATGAGGAAGTTTGATCAGTTTGAGAACAGTGTGGAGAGCCTGATCTAAGGCACTAAGAGTGGGAGTAAAAAAGTAGGGAGCAAATATGAAAGAGGTTAATGAATACGACTTGCTTCTAATAAAATGGGAGCTTCAGGAGTCACACGTGACATAAAATTTCAACCTGGGATAATAAAAGACATTATCAAAAAAAAAAAATGGTGGTGACTGTGAAGCAGTGGGAATAGATGGGGGCACCATGGGATGACAGCTGAGGTGAGAAATGGTAGGAGGCTGAGGTGATGGGCACCTTGGGATGGATGGCTGAGGTGAGAGGTCATAGGAGGCTTAGGTGTGCTTCTTCGGAAGCATCCATCCTCAAGATATGAAACCGGAAAAATCAGCTGTAGGAAGAGGTGTAGAAAGGGTAGCTGAAGAAGAAGAGAAGAATCAGGAAACTCAGAAAAGCAAAAGCCATGGGCAAGAGGAGGGAAGAACATACACATAAGGTGGTACCTGGAGCCCAGTGATGGAGAAAGTTCAGAGAAAATGTTGGCCGAAATGGGCTATGACCTTGAACATTCTTAATGCCTTGTAAGATATCAGTACAATGGAAAAGACAAGAATCAGATTTCAGGGACTTCAGGCAGTATGTGAGGTGGATCATGGGAGGCAGTAAGAGCAAGCTATTATTTAAGTCTAGCAGCAAGAGCAAAGAGAAAAACAGAATTACAAAAGATTGATTTAAGGGATTTTAAAAAAATGAAATAGAATACCAGACTATTTTTTAATAAGTGGAGCAAGCAAGTTTGAAGAAACTTGGGCTGGAATGGCTTAGGAAAGAACACCTGATAATGCAACCAGGAGAGTTGGGGAGGTGCAAGAGGTGCTGTTGAGAAGAAAGGCAGATGGTGTGGCAGAAATAGCTTTGAACTGGAAGTCAGATGAATTTTCCTGTCTTAGTCTGGCCACTCTACAGTTGGGAGATATTGACACAGGGGTTTTGTGTTTGCTTTTGTAGACTCAGTGTTCTCTCACATCTGTAGTTGTCTCAAAATTAAAATCTACCTTTTAAATACTCTAATTCAGCAGTGCTTAAGAGTCAAAGAGGAATAGATGTAGAGACATGTATTTGGACATAGGGAGAAGGAAGATGAAGAAGTTTACCTCCCAAACTATTGACCTAGAAGCCTACTGCTGCCCATTAGGAAAGTGGAATTGGAGGACATAAAGTTGTATCAGTTTCTACTTTAGTAATTACTTGACATTCTATCAAGTCTCACTGTTCCAAGCAGTATATGATGCAGTAGGGGGTTAGAAGCCTGAGTTAAATTATAGTTGCACTATTTATATATTTTCTATAGCACTTAAGCTAGTCACATAACTTCTTTTTTAGCCTCTTATTCTAGAAATAAGAAAGAAAACCCCTTTAGAGCCATTGTGAGAAAGAGCTGTGTAAATCAATATGGTACATGTTTTCCCTATGGATTTCATAGAAGCAGTATAATAGAAGAGGAAGTCATAGTCATAGCAATAGTCACAGTAATGATGGTATTGACATTTATAGTTTTGTGCACACAAAAAATTTCATATTTTAGAGCATTTTGGATTTTCAGATTATGGATGTTCAATTGTAAAGAGTATGCAAGGTTACAACAACAACAAAAAAACCTCTAAGATTTGAGGCATGTCTGATCTCACTTGGATGTGTGAGTTTACTATGTGTGAGGCATTGTTCTAAGAGTCTGTGTGCTTGTTCCTTGTAAGAACTCTGTGAAGTAGCATTAGCGTTTTTCCCATATTATCGACAGAGAAGTGGAAGAGTGGAAGTATTGAAAAGCACACCTGAGATGACGCTGCCAGGGAATGAAGGAGCCGGAGTGTAAGCCTAGGCGTTGGGCTTTGGAGTCCATGCCCACAGTGCTGTGATGTGACTTTCCTCAGTCTATTAAGATATGTGGGATAAATTGCTACTGGCTTTAATGAACTTTTAATAACAAGATTACTAGACTTAAAAAATAGCAACTCAACATAGTGGTAAATAAGGTCTGATTAGAGTAGTAAACTAGCCGAATTCTCTTAAAAAGAATATTGTATTTAAATGAAAAATGTTTTTTAACTGTTCTCTTTAAATCTAAAGAGAATTTGATTTTTATTTTTTCAGGAACACAAAGAGGGGCAGCTTACATCCATGCCCCGAGAGGTTTGTAGATCATTTGTGAAAATTATTGCAGAAGTCCTTGGATCTCCTCCAGATTTGGAATTATTGACGATTATCTTCAATTTCCTTTTAGCAGTTCACCCTCCTACTAATACTTATGTTTGTCACAACCCCACAAACTTCTACTTCTCTTTGCATATAGGTAGGTATGACATTTTTGTTCAATCTTCTATCCCATTGGCCCACTTGATCCACATTTGTTTGATATTTGTTGAATGGCCTATCTGAGCTAGAAACTGCTCTAATTACTTACTGGGGTAGAAACAGGACACCGGGTTATGGAATGAACCTGACTGATCTCTGCCTTCAGGGAGCCTGAGTACCTAGGAGAAAGGAAACACTCAGATGATAGTGTGTATTAGAAACAAAAGTAAAGCTAATGAGACTTCAAAGGAGAAAGAGTTTAATTAGACCATTATATACAGAGAGTATTTAATAGATTACACAATTATCTGTTGTGGGCATTGAAGAATTTAGGTAGAATTTGATAGGTAGTTTGGAGAATTAGCACTTCAAGCAAAGAGAGTAACTTGAAGAGAGGAAAATAGAAAAAATAGAGATTTTTCTTAACTATGTATATAGGATCTATAAAGGACAAATGAGAAATAATACCATATTAAGGCATTTATTTATTTGTTTTCCCCAAGGTCATGTTAAATGAGTCCTTTAATGAAAGGCTAGAGATTTTGAACTTATATTCTAGTTAGAGATCATTGAAAAAGGGTTTTTTTAAATTTTATTTTGCTTTGCTCATTTACTTGTTTGTTTTTGAACAGAGATGTGATGTAAGCAAATTATTGTAGGATTTAGGAGTAGGAAACTAGGAGCAGTAAGTCCAATTAAGTAATCTGTAGGAGTATGAAATAACAGAATATAGGCATAGTAGCAGTAGAACTGGAAAAGAGGGATAAAAGGAGAACTGAGAAGATTAGGATGGGATGAATGGGGTGTTAGGGTAGAAGATAATGGCTTTGGTTTTATAAAGCATGTTGCATTTGAGGTGCTCTGTAAGAATAGTGTAGCAGGCAACTAGAAAGAAAGGTTATAGCATGGGGGAGATTACCATGAGCTACCTGTGCCAAAGTGAGTTTCAACTCAGAATAGATGAGATCACTGAAGAGCAATGTAGAAAGAGAAGGAAAGAGGGAGCCAAGGTAGGACACTGGTAATATCACTATTTAGAGGTTACAACGGGAAAGAGGAATCAGTCTAAGAGAAGATGGAATGATAAGTTTTTAAAGAACTAGGGCAGAGAAGTATTGTAAGAAAGCAAGCAGGAGTGAACCTACGAAAAACCTAGGTGGTAGTTTAGAATGGAAAACCAGCTATACAACAGCCTTTTTAAGAAGTCTAATAAATGAATAAATGAGCAACACTAAAAATCCAAATGAAATTAGGTAGTATGACTTTGTATTAAGTTCAGCACATTAGAGGGTAAGTACTGTGCAGAATCCTGAGAGCAGAATAGTTGCAAAGTTGAGTAAAATATGTTTCCCTCCCCTCCAAGATCTTCGGCCTAGTAGAGGGGAGAGAGGTGGAAGTAGGTAATTATACCATATCATGTGGAAAGCACAGAGATGTGGAAGTTAGCGTTTTGGTTTTCTGGTAGCAGAGAGCCTGCTTAGGGCTGAGGGGACAGAGGTTTCCTGGAGGAGGTGATACCTGCTCTGAGTCTTAAAGGTAGGTAGGAGTCCAAGGAAAGGGCCTTCAGGCAGAGGAAATGGCTTGAGCAAGAGCTGTGAGAAATTGGTGCTGCTGAAATGGAAGAAGCAAGCCTGGCGAGAGGTCTGTGGACAGATCATGGAGATGCTTGTGGACAATAAGCTCGGAAAGGGGGCAAGAGAAAGACAACAGGAGATTTTAAGCAGAAAGATTGACATTTTTGGATAGAAAATTCTGATGGCCGTGAAGATTTAAAAGTGACAAGATGTCATCAGGATGCAATTTAGAAATCCCTGACAGCAATCCAGATAAGAGATGATACAGCACTCTGGTAGGGAGGGAACAAGTTGAGGGAACCAGAAATAAAGTCAGAATCGCTTGGTGACTGTCTTGGCTCAGAAGAAGCAAAACTGGTGGCCCAAGTGGCTTCAGGCTCCCCATGGGGAATGAACTGGTGCTGTTGTCAAACTAATCAGAGCACAGAATTGGAAGGGTGGCTTTAGGCAGAAAGATGGTCCAGTTCAGACTTGTTGCATTTGTGGTGCACTGAAGAAATCAAGCACTTGAATTTAAAGTATGAACCTCAGAAGGCAGATTGATCTGGAAGGAAAAAAGCAAAGTGAATGTGGCCAGCAACAATAACAACAAAATCTGTAATGATAAGTCACACAGTGTGAGTCCTCACAGGTCAGGTATACACTAGGATAAAGTATACCACATTTTTCTCTTTGAATATCTATTTGAAATTTGTATTTAATTATTTGCTTTTAAGGTTATGTTTTTGTTTTACCCCTTTTTAATATTTTGCTGTCTCAATTTTATTTTTTAATCATAGATGGCAAGATCTTTCAAGAGAAAGTGCAGTCAATCATGTACTTGAGGCATTCTAATAGTGGAGGGAGATCCCTTGCTAGCCCTGGATTTGTGGTAATAAGCCCATCTGGTTTTACTGCTTCACCACCTGAAGGTAAAAATAGCAATAATGAAAGTATACCCCTACCTATTTTAGTTCTAGACTAAAATAAATGGAATATTAAACTTAAGCATAATATATTTAAAGAACCCATTTTTACTACTTTCTGGTATCTATAATTAACAATCTAATAAGAGCTATCTAACACAAGTTCCCTGGAGAACAGATTGAGTGGCTGAGGTTCACACTTTCTTGCTCTGACATTGTCTGTCCTCTATTATCACAGTCATTTATCCTTCATTAAGCCTTTGATTTATTTTCCCATTTTCTTCAAAATCCTGGTTTCTTTGTTTTACGCTCTCCTTCCTACCTGAGCAGCTTCACTGGTAGATGGATGGCCATCCAGTACTCCAGCCTCACACTCTTGTCCCATTTGTCATGGACATGATCATCAGCAAGGCCTCCAAGCACACCTGAGACAGAGTTACACTGTTTATTCTACATTTATGATCAATTTTTCAATCATGGGCATCATTCTGCAACATTTTCAAATGCAGTCACACCTCCATCTTTCCAGGTCTTTTGAGCAGACTCTTTGGCAGCTTTGGCCCCTAGCCAATAGAGAAACAGAATCCTCTGGGGATTCACAGGAAAATGACAGAGAAGATGCCTCCAACCTTTCTAATCCACTCTCTGATCATAACATCCTCTCTTTCTGATTTTCTTAGGGTTAATTTTTCAGATTTTGAGATGGGGTCTCACTATACTACCCATACTAATGTTGAACTTAGGATCCTCCTGCTTCAGCCTCCCGAATAGCTGAATCACCATGCCCAGCTTTTCTGGTTTCTTTACCACAGTCCCAAGGTTTTTTTTGCCTCTGCTTTCCCTATCCAGCCAAAATCCCATTAGCCTATAACTTCAGCAATTTTCTTGACATCATCTTCAGTTTCCTTGTCCCTTGGCCTGTTGGTGTTCTTTTTAAAAAGTATTTATTTATTATTTTAGTTATAGTTGCACACAATACCTTTATTTATTTATTTTTATAGGGCCTCGCATGTGCTAGGCGAGCACCTAACCACTGAGCCACAGCCCCAGCCCTGTTGGTTTTCCTGACCTGACCAACCTCACACTGCTGAAGACTGTACCAGGGCTTTTAATGTTGCCCTATAATTTTTCTGTTTGTTCAGAATCACTTCCTTCTTGTGTTTCTATAGTAAATGTATTCAAGTCTTTATGTCAACAGTACTTTTTAGTCTTCCAAATGACTCCTTTTTAAAAAAACATTAGTTGCAGATGGACATGATACATTTATTTATTTATTTATTTATTTATTTATTTATTTATTTAAATGGCTGTTTAATAACAATAAAATTGCCATTTATTGAGCACTTATTATATGCCAGACACTATGCTATAGGTCTTTCTTAATCCTAAAAGCAACCTACAATGTAGATATTCTGAACTCTCATTTGTGTTTGCAAAAACACTGCTCATATGGTACAATTGAGTGATCTAACTGAGGCCACTGAACTAACAGAACTAACATTTGAATCCAGTTATCTCTAGTTGCAAAGCATCGGGTCTTTTCACCATATCCATGTGTCTGCTGGCCTGAATAAATTGTTTCACTTCATTCATTTCATTTCAGCAGAACCACTAATCCTAATGATTTTAAATCATGTGGTCAATATTGCATTTTGTTAAAGAAATAGGAAAAGGCATATGTTCTTGAAAGATTTTAATGAAATGTGGTTAAAAGAAAAATAATTCTGGCATTTAAGCATTTTAAGCATTAGTTGCTGGGAAAATTAACCTAAATAGATTCTTTAACAGTAGGTAGGTGGGCCTTCACCATGACTGAGACTTATAGTGCACAGAAAAGTGGTCCCTCTTAGCAGCTTTTTAAGTAGTATTTTTCTGTTGCTCTTCCTAGGAGATAGTTCTTCCACTGTTATTCTACAGCCGATGGCTGCCCACTTGCTGCGTTCCAGAAGCCTGCCAGCATTTCCTACCTGTCCACAAGTGCAGCCACTAAAACTGACTGGAAGTTTGGGTTGTAGTATTGACAAGTTACGAAACATTGTAGATATGTATGTTGCTGCCCAGCCAGAGACACAGAACCCTTTGGGGGAGTTCAGTATGCTGAAAACAGGCAAAGAGGATGCACTCATCAGTAGCTGCGAGTCTGCCAAAACTGTCTGTGAAGTGGATGCTGCTTTCACAGCCCAAAACTCTGCCAGTGTTGTCCCAAAAGGAACACTGGGATCTCCTGTGGTCAGATTAGATCACAAAGACCTAGGAGCAGAACCCCGGTCAGATGATGAAAGCCCTGGGGATGAGTCCTGCCCACGCCGACCAGACAACCTGAAGGGACTGGCCTCCTTCCAGCGAAGCCACAGCACCATTGCAAGTCTTGGGCTAGCTTTCCCTTCACAGAATGGATCTGCATCTGTGGGCCGGTGGCCAAGTCTCGTTGATAGGAACACCGAGGACTGGGAAAACTTCGCCTTTTCTCTTGGTTACGAGCCAAACTTCAGCTGTGCTGCAAGTGCTCACAGGTACTCACATATTTTTTGTGCATCCCTGCCTCTTTAAATATTCTTTGAAGAATGTCTACACTTCTAGAAATGTCTTCATTATGCCACTTCTGATATTACATTATGTTGATACCAAATGAAAAGTGCCTTTCTTCTCATTTTAATATTAGGTAGTATTGAGTTCCACATTCAACAAAAGGCTTAACTAGCTCTCAAAGAAAAATATCTCTTGTGGCTTATTTTATTTTTTGGAATTATTAGGGAAAAACCCCTTAGTTCATGGGAACAATCAGATTGATTCTTGTTCCCACTGGCATCTCAAGTAGTACTACCCAGTGGGATCTTCTGTGATGATGTAAATGTCTTCTCTGCGCCGGAGAGTACCACAGACGCCACTTGAAACATGCCTGTTGAAACGTGGCCAATGCCACTGAGAACTGAATTTTAAATTTAATTTAAAATAAGTAGCACAGTCACTCCAGTACTAAGCATCATAAACACAGAATAGAATAGTGTTTAGTGTACTATATTCCTAAAAATACCAGTGATAAAAAGTGATGGCAAGTGTGTTAATCACAGTTAAATTTGGAAACATTTCCTAATCCTTATGAAATTTGTTTTACATGTTAAAATTACCACTCAGCATAGTTCTTAGGGTAATCATCATGTGGTGTTACCCTTACCCTGTGTTACACTTTTTGGTCTTTATTTTAGTGTAACTGAAGACTGTTTGGAACCTGTATGCTGTGGACTGTATGAACTCTTAAGTGGCGTTCTTCTCATCCTGCCTGATATGATGCTTGAGGATGTGATGGACAAGATCATTCAAGCAGATACACTTTTAGTCCTCGTTAACCACCCTTTGCCAGCTATACAACAAAGAGTTATTAAAGTAAGCGCAAACACTACATGAATGCTGTTTTAATTCAGAAAATAAACATATGTATATTTAAAAACTTGAATATTTATGTAAAGCTTTATTTTATATTTAGGAATAATGAACTAATGTAGTTTTTATTATATTTTGTGTGTATCATCCAGTTTTAAGTTATCCATATATTTATTCATTCCAATGTTTTTTAAATCTACCAAGAAATTCATACATCTAAACATTTAGTAAATCTATGTCACAAAAATTCACAAGGTAAGTGTGGTTCACTGAGATCTCGCCTACATAGGCAGAACATCAGAGTTTAGACGCTACCTCAGGTGTCAGCTCAGATGTCATCTTCTCAAAAGAACTTCCCTGATCACCTTATCAAAATTACTTCCTTCTAGCACTATTCTTTATTTTTTCTATCAAACCATCATATTTATGTCTTATATTTATCTTTCACTTATTCTGTGGACTTATGTTTTAATCTCTCACATGAAAATAAACTCTTCATATCTCGTGTCTGGTATATAAGAGTTGTCCAAAATGGATTGTCAAATGAATAAATATTTAATATGAATGGCTTCGAGTAGAAAGCAACCAAGTGGCTGGAGTGGTCTTTTAAAGATTCTCATTCTCTTTAGTTTGTCTGGATGTAGAGATTGTATAATCACTTGCAGTTCCACCTAGTATTCACTGTGCTTCCATTTCACATGCAGAGAGCACTGAGCTGCACGCAGAGCACTGGTTGCTCTGTGGGGTACAGAGGGGAGTAACTTGAGCCCCTACATTCAAAGAGTTTGTGGTCCCATGAAGAAGAGGGTCACAAACCCAAACACATAAAACGCAAGGGGCCATGCTGCATGCTGCAGTGGCAGCACTGATAAAGAAGAATGCGAGCAGAGGGGGAGCAAATAATTCTGATGCAGACACAGGGAAGGATTTGTGGGGGGAAACAACTGGATAGTATACTGTCAACTTAGGAAGCTTTTTAAATAAGGCAATAAAAATATATGTTTGAGGAATGGTAGTCTATCACCACTGTGAGGGAGGGACTGAAAAATAGGGAGAGGTGGACATGCTCCCTTCGAAGGCTAGCATAGTAGTCAGGGGAGAGACCACTGGTCCCAGAGGCTCACT
This sequence comes from Urocitellus parryii, assembly GCF_045843805.1. Taxonomy (NCBI): domain Eukaryota; kingdom Metazoa; phylum Chordata; class Mammalia; order Rodentia; family Sciuridae; genus Urocitellus; species Urocitellus parryii. The sequence continues at coordinate 82,973,553 of NC_135539.1, forward strand.
TGGAAGTCCAGGGGAATTCAGGAGTTTCCAGCCTGGAGTAATGAAGTCAAAGGACCAACAGATTTGAGAGACTTGCTAAGGTGGAAGAGAGAAAGATACCTTCATAATTTCAGGTGGGGAGAAAAGCCCAAAGTAAGTTCACCTTGAAATCTATGGGATGGAGCTAAGATCCATCTAAGTTCAGAACCATGAAAGGAAAGTAAGTTGTATACACGTTGTCTTTAAAAAAGTAAGGGTGGAAAATCAGGCCTGTGTTCAGGATAAATAGCCTGTCAAGTAGTCTAGAAATAGAGCTCTAAGCAAATAGATGTAGATTCACAGGGAGAGCCTCGTGCACTGATTTTATTTCCTTCAGAATTAAGCACATGTATTCATTCCACTTAAATTCCACCAAGGCTGCCAGTCTGCTGAAATGGCTGGTTTTTCATCACAGCAGTGTTTAAAAGTCTCTGAGAGAGTCACTCCTAGCGTTCCACAGTCAGAGACAAAGTTCCTCTTACTATAGAGGGAGTCTTTCATTGAGCTTTCTGTGTTCTTCTATATTTCTGAATAACTTATACAATAACTTATAAATACAAGTGTGATATACTGACTTGTATGTATTATATATGTATTATATCAAATTTAATGTATGATCTAAATTGTCATGAATTTTTTCTTTAGCTCTTACATGCATATTTTAATAGAGCATCTAAGGAACAAAAAGATAAATTTCTGAAGAATCGTGGCTTTTCCTTGTTAGCCAACCAGTTGTATCTGCATCGAGGGACTCAGGAATTGTTAGAATGCTTCATTGAAATGTTCTTTGGTCGACATATTGGCCTTGATGAAGAGTAAGTGGGTTCTTCCACCATAATTGTTTCTTTTTTTAATCTTAACTGTCAAATTTAGTAAGTGCACTCTTAAAATCATTTGTCAACTTTAGAAAAAAATCTAGTCATTTTCCAGGTAAATCAATTTATTATTTTGCATATGATATCCTTTCAAATATTACTTCTTCCTTTGTATTTAATTCACTAGCTAAAATCTAGAAACAAAGAAATGCTGTATCAAATGAAAGAAAGTTATAAAGTAAGATTTGGCTTGTTGTACTAACATGAGCAAGTTACCTGAAAAGAGAGATGGCTAATGTGTTCTCAACCATGGGTTATAGGAGTGGTCAGAGCAGGACCTCCTCCCTCCCCTCAGAGCCTCAGGTCTTCTGGAAGAAGAGGGAGACCCTCACTTTAAATTCCTGCATGTCTTGATTCCTGAGATTTGGCCCTGGAGTAGTGCTGAAGAATTAACAAATAAGTGCAAAGTAAAAGAATATTTTTCACCCAAAGTTTTCACAGAAACATTATTTTTGTTATTTCTGTTTATTAAAAAGAGAAATGTTTGTCTCCTTATTGCAGTAGACAGATTCAAACCCTGAGGAATTTACTTATTTATTGAGATTTCAATAGCACTTTTCATTTGCATATAGCTTTTAGTTTTTTCAAAGTGATTCTGTATTATCTCCTCTGATTCTTGAGAAGAAAGTAGGGCAGATATCATAACACATATTTGACAGGTGAGGTGCTTAAATAATTTAGCTGCATCACAAGACAAATAGTTTTGGAACAAGAACTTAAGATTCATTCATTCCTTTGTGCTGAACCTCTTCTTACTAGCTCATTGTCTTTCAAATACTATGTAAAATAACAATAATAATCCTGTATGCTTGTTACGTAGCAGGAATGCCTTAGATATAAGGGGCACATGAATGGATTAAAGTCAGTTACAGATATAAAACAGTATACATATTTCTTTTGAATGTTTGCATATTTATCTTGGGATGGACTTCTGACAACAGCTTTTATCTTATTATTGGAGAGGGTTTATAATCTTTAAAAAGATTAAGGATCCTTATTTCCCAAATTTATTTTCTTATTGCTTCAAATCAGGTTAACAAAATGACCCAAATTTATAGCATCAAATCAGGCTAACATAATGGCCCATTTTTTCTTACTTTTGTGACTATTGCTTCTAACATGTTCTTAATTTATTTTTTATTATAGATTTGATCTGGAAGACGTAAAGAACATGGGACTTTTTCAGAAATGGTCTGTGATTCCTATTCTGGGACTAATAGAGACCTCTCTGTATGACAACATACTCTTGCATAATGGTCTTTTACTTCTTCTCCAAATTTTGAATTCTTGTTCTAAGGTAGCAGATTTGTTGTTGGATAATGGTCTGCTCTATGTGTTATGTAACACAGTAGCAGCTTTGAATGGATTAGAAAAAAGGTAAGTTTTAAATTGTTACTTAAATTTACATCTGATAAGTCCTTTAGAAAAAGAAACTTTAGTAAGAGCTAACTTTAAAGTGTAACTTTTCATAATGCTTTCAAAGTTCTTTGCCACAAAAATTTTGAAATTAAATTAGCTTGGAGAGGGCATAATTTCCAGCAAAGTTTAGTTATGAAGAGGGTATTTGACCTATTTTTAGATATTTAGAACCTGAAGACAAATAAGTTTAACTGCCCCCAAATAGATTTGCTAAGCTTCCACCATAGGATTATAAAAATTGTTACCCTCATCAGGAATAGGAAATTGAGGAGGAGAAAGATACAGTAGTTCACTGAATATCAGACAGCCAGTAAACAAGAGAGAACTTGAGGACTGAATCTGTCTCACTTCAAAAGTCTGTTTTGAACTCACCATGCTATCTTACTATTAGCATACTCTATCACTATCCCTGAATAAATTAATTTATAATAGTCATATTCTATCACTAGTATCATAAATTAATTTCTAGTAGTCAAAAGTACATTGGCAATTGATTAACAGCTTTAAAAATATGTTGAGATTAGATTTTTATTCAGATTTTATATCTTTGATGTCTCCATTTATGATGCACACACAGCATACTATTTTTACTAGCATAATGATAAGATACAAATCTTTAGAGTAAACATGAATAAATCTTGTTGCCTATTAAAGCATTAAATGTTATCTATATTCTTTCAGAGAGAAGAGAGTATATCTTTAGTGATTCTCTAGGCCAGAGACAACTTCTACTCTACTCAGTTCAACTTTCATTGGACACTTACTATATTTAGGGTCTATATACTTGATATATGAGAAATAAAAAGAAATACCAAGTATTATTTCCTCAAAATGCTTAGTCTTGATTTCAGAACAATTTATGAAATTGATAAATTGTAAAGGGTACCTGCAACTTGTTCTAAAAGTAGTTTTTGCTTCTATTCTGTAAAAAGATGAATTGTGCTTATTGATAGTCCCCGTGTGCTGCTCTATATGCAGTTACCATGTCTAACCCTTGCTTGATTTGAAAAAAAAAAAAAAGATGAATGAAGGGAAGAGGTCTAACAGCATATACCAAAGTAGGTTATCAAGGCTGAAATTGAGGGACAGAAGTAACTGATTCATATTCAGTATATATTTAGAAGTGAATAAAACACATTCAAACTTATTATCTCTTTTAATCCTTAAAATAACTATAGTTTACACTAGTGAGGTTCAGAAGGCTAATTGATCTTCTCAAGCTCACCTTCTTTGGGGAGCCTCTCTTTATGGTTTTGCTCATACCCTCATACCCTTCCCCCTTAGTGCAGACTAGGAACCTGCTTCTGCATTCCCATGGTATCTTGTGTTAACCTCTGTTGTTGCACTTACCACCACTTACTGTTGATAAGGATCTCTTTACCTGTCTGGTAAAGATTATATTTTTGACAGAAGTCAAAGTGTATCTTCTCATTTTTGTTCCTAGTATGCAATGTGCTACCTGCCATAGAGTAAACATGAATAAATATTGAATAAATGCATGCTGGTAGAATGGGAATTGAAACCAGTTCTTGTGGTCTTAAATTATTGGTTCTTACAATGTCCTGCATTGTGTTTTGGTCATCTTCAGCCTTCCTGTGAATGAATACAGATTGCTTGCCTGTGATATACAGCAACTTTTCATAGCAGTGACGATTCACGCGTGCAGTTCCTCAGGCTCACAGTATTTTAGAGTTATTGAAGACCTTATTGTACTCCTTGGATATCTTCAAAATAGCAAAAACAAGAGGACACAAAGTAAGATTTAATTTTTATGGATCTGAGAGGTAGCCAAACATTTTTGGGGGGCCTAATTTCTTTTCTCTTGGTAACTCTTTTTTCCTAAAGGCTTAACCCTAACTTTGTGATGATACTGATTGGCTTTAAAAGGCAGCATTTTGGAATGGTAAAGATAGTGATGCCTTGACATAGTAGCTGGCAGCACATCATAGGAAGCTGCCATCAGCTACTGGTTTTTCTTGCCAAGTAGAATTGAAATTCTATGTGGAATAGTCATGCCCTATAGTTTTCTTTAATGGCAAATATTAAAGTGAAGGTAACACTTGGAAATGTGAGAATTGTGGGTTGAACATTTGTTGTAGGTACCAAAAAAAAAGTGTTCTTTGAAACAATTATGTAAAATTATATAAATTCATGTATTACTTTTTTCCTTTAAAATTTTATAGAGTCCATTTGGATATTTGCTTTAAAAATTGCGTTTAAACATAGTTTTAAAATACTATCACTGAGAACCCACATTGAGAGAAATGAAAAGTTGTGCTGCATTTGTGTACAATGAATCAAAATACATTTTGCTGTCATATAGACCTAATTAAAATTAAAAAGAACAAGCTGTACTGCTTTATTGAAATGAGACCTTAATGCTATGAAATTTAAAATGTTTATCACTCTAAATATGAATTATTATCTTTTCAGAATTGTTTTGCAAAATAATTGTGTAAAAACAATAGGACTGATATTTTAAAAGAGGAATATTCACTTGTAAATGTTACTGTTTTTTATGTAAAATCTATAATGACCTTTCTCAGTATATTTTCTTAATGAATGAATAGTAAAATTAAATTTGCAAAACATATGGTATTGTAAAGAATATTAGAAATGATTGAAAATAAACTTGACAGTGGCATAAATACTACACTGTCTGAAATCTTCCTAATGCAACTGTAGTTTAAAAAACCTCTTTGTAGCCGACTCCTGTCTATAATTGCATGTGCTCAAGAAAATCCTTTAGTACAATAAAATATCACTGTCACAAATTTAAAAAGATTTAAATTAAAAACATTTTAATTTAAAAAATTTTAAATTAATATCAAAATATTGTTTAGATATGGATATTATGTATTATTTGGGATATTATTATTTAGATAGTGGATACCTAAACAATATTGGACATATGAAATATATAAAAATTTAAAAAGTCAACTCTTAGCTGGATAACATTCCAGTCTCTTCTGTTTTTAGGTATGGCTATTGCACTGCAGCTTAGAGTCCTCCAGGCGGCCATGGAGTTCATAAGGAGCACCGCAAATCATGACTCTGAAAGCCTTCCTGATTCAGTCCAGTTACCTTCTGCCCCCCATCATGTTGTGTTTCAGAAGCGGAGGAGCATTGCTGGTGAGTGTTAAAGTGATGTTTTAATAATTATAAATTGAAAGTAGTTTGACTTTCCTATATTTTCGTATCTAAAATATTTCTCAGGTTAAAAAGTTGAACTATAAAATTTGAGAAAATTTCCTCCCAAAGGAAACTATTCTACTACTTTATTTTCAGTTCTTGATCAGTTATTTCTTAAGTCATCTACCATGTCAAGCACTAGGTTAAATTTTGGAGTTATAATAGTTAAAAAACAGATTCTGCCCCAGAAGAGATTATCAAATAACAGGAAGTGCAGAGGGCTGGAATAGAGCATAGTGGGGTGACTGGCTTTACTTCAGGTCTCTGTGGAAGTGAAATTTCAGTACATTCATAAAGGATGAGAAAGGTAGAGTCAAGGAAAAGTGTTATAAGTAGAGTGAGGGGCATAGGCAACAGGTCCAAGGTTGGGGAAGAGCTCAGCTTGTTCAGAAAACTGAAAGAAAGCCCTCTAGCTAGAATGTGGCCCTGGAGGAGAGAGTGTAGCCAGATGAGGCTGTCCAGGATAGTGCAGGCCTGTTCATGGATAACCATATGGATCGTTTCAGAGAGTTGGGAATTTTTTTCTAATGGGAAGTTGTCAAAGTTTTAAGTCATGATCTAATCAGATGTTCATTTTGTAAGGGTGACTCTGAGCTTAGCATGGTGGCACACACCTGTAATCTCTGCTTCTTGGGAGGCTGAGGCAGGAAGATTGCAAGTTCCAAGGCAGCCTGGGACACTTAGTGACTCTCTCAAAATAAAAAATGAAAAGGGGTGGGGTGTAGCTCAGCGGTATAGCACTCTGGATTCAATTTCTAGTACTGTAGGGGGAAAAAATGCCTCTGGCTTCTATAGAATGTGAATTAGAGGAGAGCAAAAGAGGTAGTGGGGAGTCAAGGAGGGGTTGCTGCAGTAGTGAGGCAGGCAATGGCCTCTGGCATGTACTCGGTTAGAATGCACGTGGCATCAGAACCAGCTGTAAATTAGCACATGTTATCCAATAATCTGTGTTGATGTTAAAAGACCTCCTTAGGTTTTCCACAAAACCTGCTATTCCCTTTATACAAACATAATCTGGAAAGATAACTAAAACCACAAACAGGATACATGCGCGAGCACATGCACATATGTGTACATCTGTGTTTAGTAGACTTTTATATGTACCTACACATGTGTTTACACAAACACTTAAGTATCTCCAAACAGAGTACTATTGTTTTTCTTAAATTTAATTACCTTTACAGACTTTTTAAAAAAAATATTTATTTTCTAGGTGTAGATGGACACAACACAATGCCTTTATTTTTATGTGGTGCTGAGGATCGAACCTGGGTCCCACACGAGCGCTCTACCACTGAGCCACAATCCCAGCCCAGACTTAAAGACTTTTAATACCAAATCTTTCTTCTATTCACACTAATCCACTTATTTATGTTCAATGCTCTGCAGAATTTTAAAGTCCTAAAAACTTCACCCATATAGAAAAAAATTTAAACATATGTCTTATAGTAATTTAACTTTTTCTAAATAAAACTTCCATAGATAAAACTTCTGAAACATTCATGTAACTAACCTTTCTGCCCCTATGTCTTATTATTTATTACCTGAGCTGTCCCTCCTCCTGAGCTGGCTGACCTTTGTACCTCTCTTTTGTACCAGGTAGATTGTTTCCTGTCCCAGGTCTAGTGGTATACTGCACAGCTTCCTACATGCCAGTAGATGCCTTGCAGACACCTCCCTTTGCAGGACCCCATCCTGCAAATAGCACTGAGTTCGGAGAACGGAGTCCCAATTCCCTGGCCTCTGTGTCTCTTCTTGGCATGGATATATATATAAGGAGAAAGATGTAATTTTGCCTAAATGGCATCATGCTGTGTACCTACTATTTACAAACTGATTTCTATTTCTAATTAATATATTATAGACATATGGAAATATCAATAAACATTTTAATGAATTAATGTTAATCTCTTGAATTGATGTATCATGATCTTCCTTTTATTCAATAAACAAAGTTTTGTAACTTGTTTGTTTTTGCCCTTATAAACAGGACAGTAAAGTACATTATTTTAAATGTATCCTCTCTGCTTCCTTGCATATCAATATCAAAAATTTTACATGTCATCTGAATGCATGAAGTTAGTCAGCATTGGGATATTATTTATATATTAATTATATACATTATACATATGTATCTAAATTGTCATTCATACAGATAGTAGATAGTTTTGTATTATTAATATAATTCACATACAAATGAATTTCTTTTTTGTTTTTAGTCCATAAAAATACCAGCCATTAATAATTTTTTATTCTTTATAAAGAATGAGGCAGATATTGTGTTTCACATACATTATTTAATTTAATTCAGAAAATAACACTCTTGATCCATTCATTCAATCATCAAATACTGAGAACCAACCATGTACCAGCTACTATTTTACTTGTCCTCTTGGAACTTGAATTAGAATAAGCAATAAGCATATAAATAAATATATTGAATATACTGTGAGATAATGATAAATATCTACCTGTGAGGTAAATTTTATTATATTTCTAATCCACGTCTTACATATGAGGAAATTGAGGGTTAGAAAGAAATGTACTTAAGGCCACATCAACTCCATGTGGCTCGACAGCAGAAGTGCTAACATGCCCCCCACTTTCCCAGCATGCAGTGCTGGATAGGACAGCATTCCTTCTTTCTGTTCCCTGCCCTCCCTCTGGATGGCAACTGTCAATCACCAGTGGGAAAGTGGTCAGAGACATAGACATCAGGGAAGAATCTGCCTGAACTAAGGACTCTGCCTGACAGTGTTATTATTGAATGAGACCAGGATACAACCAGGATACTTTTTGTTTGTTTCTTGTTGTTTCATGAGTGACTATACCCATCAAATGTGCAATGTAAAATAACTATAAAATTTTTAAATGTCTCGCAGGATAAGTCATCAAAACCTATTATAGTTTACTCATACATAAGCCATTTTTATAGAAGTTATTTATGGAAATTGACATATTTTCATGATTTAAAACAAAGGTTCAATTCCAATGAAGGGTTCCATTATTCCTCACCCGCCAAGACGTCATTTTGGTTCCTATGGTCAACTTCCGATGCCCTTCTCCTTCAGCCCATTAAATCAAGACTCTTCCCCCATGTTTTCTCCTGGATGCACTACAGGTGTGGTACCTTCCAGAGCAGGTGCAGTAATGGTGCAAGAGCACCAATCCAGTCTGTCCAATCTGACAAAGAATTTCTCAGAAAATATTCATGTAGCACTGAATTCCAAATGATGCATCTGCACCAAATCATTCTAATAGCAAATCACTGGGCTTACATTCACCCTTCTAATCTCTTTATTTTTATTGGCTAATTTCTACTTTGTCGTCATATATGATTTTCAAAACTACTTTATAAAATTCAACAACAGTAATTATCTAGAAATAGTAATGTTCTTATTAAACATGACATACTTTAAAACTCTGTTGATGATTTTGAAACACAAGAAAGTGAAACAGTATTGGAAAATATTTTACCAAAACATTCTGAACCACTTATGCCCATCTAATACTTTGAGTATTTAAGAAGACTCAAACCTTCAGAAATGATATTCTTCCTGTTAAACTATATCATGGGCTTTGACCTGGTTATTTTGGACTTCAGAACCAGTAGTACTGTTGCACTTCTTGGAAAAGGGGAAAATAACACTTTCTTTTAATTTCTTTCTCTTTCTTTCCTTTATATAAATTCATTTTGTAATAAATAAGTCTGTCTTTTTGTGGTCTAATAACCAAAAAGTTGTAGTAAAAATAAATTTCTTGATTGTCGTTAACACTGGCTTTGCACATTTTAATTTATGTACTTGAAGGTCCTAGAAAATATCCCCTGGCTCAGACAGAATCTCTTCTGACAAAAATGCGCTCAGTGGCCAGCGACGAGCTCCACACCATGATGCAGAGGAGAATGAGCCAGGAGAGCCCTAGCCAGGCAACTGAGGCAGAGCTCGCCCAGAGGCTGCAGAGGCTCACTGTCCTAGCAGTCAACAGGATTATTTACCAAGGTAGGAACACAGAATTGGCTTGTCCTTCCTCAGACAGCGAATGTAAAGAAAAGTAACTTCAGAGGAACCCATTAGGTTTCAATTTTTTTTTTTAATATTTATTTTTTAGTTTTCGGCAGACACAACACTTTGTTTGTATGTGGTGCTGAGGATCGAACCCAGGCCGCACGCATGCTAGGCGAGCGCGCTACATCTTGAGCCACATTCCTAGCCCCTAGGTTTCAAATTTTTAAACTGCATTTTTTTTCTGTTCTTAACATCTACATTATTAAAGGAATTTCTTACCTGGAATGGATAATTTGGAATAAAAGGATGATTTTTAATGTGTTAAATGGAACCCTAGATTGACTGTTGATTTTAGAGTAATTTGGTCTAATATTTTAACTTTTCTTTTGATGTAATTATAGATTCACATTAAGTTGTTAAGAAATAATTGGGAGATCCTGTGTACCTTTTACTTTGTTTTCCCTCAGTGAATCTTGCAAAACTATAGTACAATATCACTATCAGGATAATGACAGGAGTTTGAGACCAGCCTGAGCAACACAGCAAGACCATATCTCAAAAAAAGGAATGTTATATAGATAGAAGTGTGTGGTAGGTAGCAGATTGATTGAGGCATCATTGACAATGTATATGTAAGCCAGTACATCACATTTACACTTTAAATACCCACAATACACAATGTCTGTTTCACAATCATGCCCAATAAAGCTGGAAAAAAAAATTTTAGGTAACCTCAGAAAGGCAGGGAAAAGAAAAGAATGATTGTTAATCACTAGAAAAGCAAAAAACCCAAGGGGGATATTTTGTCTTAACTTTTGTAATTTACATTTGGGGCAACAGTTCCCAGGCTATCCTCCAAAACTGAACCAGGATTATCACATTAATTGGATTGTACATACAGTGAAACAGTTCTGCAGATCTAGCTATGCAAATATTATGAGGTCTTTATGTTTGATTTGTACAAGAGTCTTATGGTTCTAATAATTTTGCAGTTTAATTCGTATTTTCTAGTAAGTTAAATCTTAATGTATTTAATTAATTCATCTTTTCTAGTAAGTTAAATTTTAATGACTTAATGTATTTTTAAATCTGCATTGTTTTAGGTGAATTCTTCCTCTACTATACTGTATATACTGTCTTGTATACCGTCCCACATTTATATTGTGATAATTGAATTAGTAATTGCATAGAATATTTTTACAAGCATGATTGTTACTTACAATGGTAGTATTGTGATTTGACTAATAATTTTTGTTTTTTTTTTAATTCAAAGAGTTTAATTCAGACATTATTGACATTTTAAGAACTCCAGAAAATGCAACTCAAAACAAGACCTCAATTTCCCAGACTGAAATTTTTGAGGAAAATATGCATCATGAACAGCCTTCTGTTTTCAATCCATTTCAAAGAGAGATATTCACCTACCTGGTTGAGGGATTCAAGGTATCTATTGTAAGTATATTACTTGGGAAATGTTCATTCACACAAAAGGAATAAAGATAATATGTGTATGTACTACATTTCCAAAATCTATTTCTTTGTGCTCTTTCAGAGAGTCTTCTGAAACTCAGACCACTTAAAGTTTTAATAATCAAGTAATATATATTGCTTATTTCCCCATTCCAAAATGACTCACCTCATGCAACCTTGGTTTCTAGATCTATACCCTGAAAGCCTTTTTCTTTTTTTTTTTTTTTATTGGTTGTTCAAAACATTACAAAGCTCTTGACATATCATATTTCATACATTAGAATCAAGTTGGTTATGAACTCCCAATTTTACCCCAAATACAGATTGCAGAATCACATCGGTTACACATCCACATTTTTACATAATGCCCTATTAGTAACTGTTGTATTCTGCTACCTTTCCTATCCTCTACTTTCCTATTCCCCCCTCCCCTCCCCTCCCATTTTCTCTCTCTACCCCACCTACTATAATTCATTTCTCTCCTTGTTTATTTTGCCATTCCCCTCACAACCTCTTATATGTAATTTTGTATAACAATGAGGGTCTCCCTCCATTACCATGCAATTTCCCTTTTCTCTCCCTTTCCCTCCCACCTCATGTATCTGTTTAATGTTAATCTTTTCTTCCTGCTCTTCCTCCCTGCTCTGTTCTTAGTTGCTCTCATTATATCAAAGAAGACATTTAGTATTTGTTTTTTAGGGATTGGCTAGCTTCACTAAGCATAATCTGCTCTAGTGCCATCCATTTCCCTGCAAATTCCATGATTTTGTCATTTTTTAGTGCTGCGTAATACTCCATGATGTATAAATGCCACTTTTTTTTTTTTATCCATTCATCTATTGAAGGGCATCTGGGTTGGTTCCACAGTCTAGCAATTGTGAATTGTGCTGCTATGAACATCGATGTGGCAGTATCCCTGTAGTAAGCTCTTTTAAGGTCTTCAGGGAATAGTCCGAGAAGGGCAATAGCTGGGTCAAATGGTGGTTCCATTCCCAGCTTTCCCAGGAATCTCCATACTGCTTTCCAAATTGGCCGCACCAATTTGCAGTCCCACCAGCAATGTAGAAGAGTACCCTTTTCCCCAGATCCTCGCCAGCACTTGTTATTGTTTGACTTCATAATGGCTGCCAATCTTACTGGAGTGAGATGGTATCTTAGGGTGGTTTTGATTTGCATTTCTCTGACTGCTAGAGATGGTGAGCATTTTTTCATGTACTTGTTGATTGATTGTATGTCCTCCTCTGAGAAGTGTCTGTTCAGGTCCTTTGGCCCATTTGTTGATTGAGTTATTTGTTATCTTATTGTCTAATTTTTTGAGTTCTTTGTATACTCTGGATATTAGGGCTCTATCTGAAGTGTGAGGAGTAAAAATTTGTTCCCATGATGTAGGCTCCCTATTTACCTCTCTTATTGTTTCTCTTGCTGAGTAAAAACTTTTCAGTTTAAGTAAGTCCCATTTGTTGATTCTTGTTATTAACTCTTGTGCTATGGGTATCCTATTAAGTAATTTGGAGCACGACCCCACAATATATAGATCGGAGCCAACTTTTTCTTCTATCAGACGCAGAGTCTCTGATTTGATATCTAGCTCCTTGATCCACTTTGAGTTAACTTTTGTGCATGGCGAGAGGAGGGGATTCAGTTTCATTTTGTTGCATATGGATTTCCAGTTTTCCCAACACCATTTGTTGAAGATGCTATCCTTCCTCCATTGCTTGCTTTTAGCTCCTTTATCAAATATAAGATAGTTGTAGCTTTGTGGATTAGTCTCTGTGTCCTCTATTCTGTACCATTGGTCCACCCACCTGTTTTGGTACCAGTACCATGCTGTTTTTGTTACTATTGCTCTGTAATATAGTTTGAAATCTGGTATCGCTATATCGCCTGATTCACACTTCCTGTCTAGAATTGCTTTTGCTATTCTGGGTCTTTTATTTTTCCATATGAATTTCATGATTGCTTTATCTATTTCTACAAGTAATGCCATTGGGATTTTGATTGGCATTGCATTAAACCTATAGAGAACTTTTGGTAATATCGCCATTTTGATGATGTTAGTTCTGCCTATCCATGAACAGGGTATATTATTCCATCTTCTAAGATCTTCTTCTATTTCTCTTTTTAGGGTTCTGTAGTTTTCATTGTATAAATCTTTCACCTCTTTTGTTAGGTTGGTTCCCAAGTATTTTATTTTATTTTTTGAGGATATTGTGAATGGAGTGTTTTTCCTCATTTCCATTTCAGAAGTTTTGTCGCTGATATACAGAAATGCCTTTGATTTATGCATGTTGATTTTATATCCTGCCACTTTGCTGAATTCATTTATTAGTTCTAGTAGTTTCTTTGTAGACCTTTTTGGGTCTTCTAGGTATAGAATCATGTCATCTGCAAATAGTGATAATTTAAGTTCTTCTTTTCCTATTTGTATGCCTTTAATTTCTTTCATCTGTCTAATTGCTCTGGCCAGTGTTTCGAGAACTATGTTGAATAGAAGTGGTGATAGAGGGCATCCCTGTCTTGTTCCAGATTTTAGAGGGAATGCCTTCAACTTTTCTCCATTGAGAATGATGCTAGCCTGAGGCTTAGCATAGATAGCTTTTACAATGTTGAGGTAAGTTCCTGTTATCCCTAGTTTTTCTAATGTTTTGAACATAAAGGGATGCTGTACTTTGTCGAATGCTTTTTCTGCGTCTATCGAGATGATCATATGGTTCTTATCTTTAAGTCTATTGATGTGGTGAATAACATTTATTGATTTCCTTATATTGAACCATGCTTGCATCCCAGGGATGAATCCTACTTGATCATGGTGCACAATTTTTTTGATGTGCCTTTGGATCCGATTCGCCAGAATTTTATTGAGGATTTTTGCATCTAAGTTCATCAGAGATATTGGTCTGTAGTTTTCTTTCTTTGAGGTGTCTCTGTCTGGTTTTGGAATCAGGGTGATGTTGGCCTCATAGAATGAATTTGGTAGAGCTCCCTCTTTTTCTATTTCCTGAAATAACTTGAAAAGTATTGGTATTAATTCTTCTTTAAAGGTTTTGTAAAACTCTGCTATATACCTATCCGGTCCTGGGCTTTTCTTGGTTGGTAGTCTTTTGATTGCTTCTTCTATTTCATCCATTGATATTGGTCTGTTTAAGTTGTGAGTATCCTCCTGCCTCAGTTTGGGCAAATCATATGACTTAAGAAATTTATCGATGTCTTCACTATCTTCTATTTTATTGGAATATAGGTTTTCAAAATACTTTCTAATTGTCTTCTGTATTTCTGTAGCATCTGTTGTGATATTGCCTTTTTCATCCCGTATGTTAGTAATTTGAGTTCTCTCTCTTCTTCTCTTGGTTAGCATGGCTAAAGGTCTGTCGATCGTATTTATTTTTTCGAAGAACCAACTTTTAGTTTTGTTAATTTTTTCAATAGTTTCTTTTGTTTCTATTTCGTTGATTTCCGCTCTGATTTTAATTATTTCTTGCCTTCTGCTACATTTGCTGTTGTTTTGCTCTTCCTTTTCTAGGGCTTTGAGATGAAGTGTGAGCTCATTTATTTGTTGGTTTTTCCTTTTTTTGAGGAATGACCTCCAGGCGATGAATTTCCCTCTTAAAACTGCTTTCATTGTGTCCCATAGATTCCGATATGTTGTGTCTGTATTTTCATTTATCTCTAAGAATTTTTTGATTTCCTCCTTTATGTCCTCTGTAACTCATTGATCATTCAGTAACATATTGTTCATTTTCCATGTGATGTAGGATTTTTCCTTCCTTCTTTTATCATTGATTTCCAGTTTCATTCCATTATGATCAGATAAAATGCCTGGTATTATCTCCACCCCTTTATATTTACTGAGGGTTGCACTATGGCATAATATATGGTCTGTTTTTGAGAAGGATCCATGTGCTGCTGAGAAAAAAGTATATCCACTTGATGATGGTTGATATATTCTATATATGTCAGTTAAGTCTAGGTTATTGATTGTGATATTGAGTTCTATAGTGTCTTTATTCAACTTTTGTTTGGAGGATCTGTCCAATGGTGAGAGAGGTGTGTTGAAGTCACCCATAATTATTGTGTTGTGGTCTATTTGATTCTTGAACTTGAGGAGAATTTGTTTTATGAACGTCATAGCACCATTATTTGGTGCATAAATATTGATAATTGTTATGTCTTGTTGGTGAATGGTTCCTTTTAACAGTATATAATGTCCTTCCTTATCCCTTTTGATTAACTTAGTCTTGATGTCGATTTTATTTGATATGAAGATGGCCACTCCTGCTTGCTTACGAGGACCGTGTGCGTGGTATATTTTTTCCCAACCTTTCACCTTCAGCCTGTGTATGTCTTTTCCAGTCAGATGTGTCTCCTGGAGGCAGCATATTGTTGGATTTGTTTTTTTAATCCATGTTACCAGCCTATGTCGCTTTATTGGAGAGTTTAAGCCATTAACGTTTAGAGTTACTATTGATATATGGTTTGTACTTCCAGCCATGTTTGATTATTTATCTTCTTTTTTTTTAAATTTAGTTTGTTTCTCCATGATTAGCTTTCCCCTTGCCCTCTGTCTTTACGGAGGCACTTCCCACTGATGGTTTTGGTTATTGTTTTTCATTTCTTCCTCGTGTAGTGTTTTGCTCAAAATGCTTTGCAATGCTGGTTTTCTGGCTGCAAATTCTTTTAGCTTTTGTTTATCATGAAAGATTTTTATTTCATTGTCGTACCTGAAGCTTAATTTTGCTGGATACAGAATTCTTGGTTGGCATCCATTGTCTTTCAGTGTTTGAAATACGTTGTTCCAGGATCTTCTCGCTTTCAGTGTCTGTGATGAAAATCCGTTGTTAACCTTATTGGTTTACCCCTGAATGTAATCTGCCTCCTTTCTCTTGTAGCTTTTAATATTTTCTCTTTGTTCTGCATATTGGATATCTTTATAACAATGTGTCTTGGTGTTGGTCTACTGTGATTTTGTGTGCTCGGTGTCCTGTATGCATCTACAATTTGTATATCCGTTTCCTTTTTTATTTCTGGAAAGTTTTCTGTAATTATTTCATTCAGCAAGTTACTAATTCCCTTGGTTTGAATCTCTGTACCTTCCTCTATCCCGATGACTCTTAAGTTTGTTTTTTTATGTTATCCCATATCTCTTGGATGTTTTTCTCATGATTTTTTAGCAGTCTTTCTGAGTTGGCTAGGCTCTTTTCAAGATGATATATTTTGTCTTCATTATCTGATGTTCTGGCTTCTACTTGCACCACTCTGTTAGTGATACTCTCAATTGAGTTTTTAATTTGGTTTATTGTTTCCTTCATTTCTAGAATTATTGTTTGATTTTTTTTATAATCTCTATCTCCTGATAAAGATGCTTAACTTCTTCTTTTCTCTGTTTATGTAATTCATTTTCAATGTGTTCTTTCACTGTTTGGATTTGCTGTCTCTTATCCTCTTTAAGGTTCCATTCCATCTGTCTAAGGTATTCCTTGAGTTCTTTATATGACCATTTTTCTGATGACTGTAGGTCCTCCTGAATATTTAGGCTGTCCTTCATTGTTTGTACTCCTTTTCTTCCTTGCTTTTTTATGCTGCTCATGTTACTTCTTATTCTGTTTGACTGCTGAGTTAGTGTTTACTCCTATAAATTTATTTGATGCTTGGAGGAAAGATATTAGAAGGGAAGGGAAGAAGTCACTAAAGAGAATGAGAGTAGGCAGGTCAAGGAAGGGGGAATAAGAAAATTGAAAAGAAATGAAAAGACAAAAGAAACAAAAAAAAGAAAAGAAAGAAAGAAAGAAAATGATTTTTTTACAAAAATAATGATAATAAAAAAGATGAAAATTAAAATTTTAAAAAATAATAATAATAATAAAATAAAAAAATTAAAAACATTTTTAAAAAGTTAAAGAACAACATCAAAAAAATGAAAATGAAAGAAAAAGAAAAAAAATAATAATAAATGCATTCATAGAGTTCGATTAACTTCTCTTCCAGTAGTTGGAGCTGTGTCCATTGTGCCAAGCTTCTCCTGTCAATAGGTGGGAACCAATCACTGTGCAGCAGCTCTTCCTCCCAGACAATCCTGAGTGTCTAGGGCCTTCTCTTGTGTTTCCTCAAGCCAGGCCCCGCTCACCTGTAACGCTCACCACAATACTGGCTACACGCCAGGTCTGCTGCTCCTGGGAGCCCTGTTTTCATGAACGCCTGGGCATACCCTCCCTGTTTGCCTCCCTTAGACTCTAAGTTTGTAGAGCTTGGGGCTGAGAACCCCCAGCGAATTTGCTTGCCCTCCGGTAGCCACGCCCCCGGTAGCTGGTGCAAGAGACCTCAGTTGTCAGCACTGGTGGGAGCGGTAGCTGGGAGTTCTGCGCCGCGAGCCCCGCACCACTCTTGATTCCCTCGGTCTGGCTATCGAGCTCACAGGAGAGCTGGGAGGGGCCCTTACGGGAGAGCTGGGAGGGGCCCTTAAGGTTTCCCTGCTGTGTGGAGAGAGATGGCTAGGGGATTACACACCTGTCTCGCTGGTTTCAATGAAGTTATCTCCTCCGCCCGTGATGTCAGTTCTCTGCCAAGGTGGTATCCCATGCAAATGGTGACCCTTCATTCCCTTTGCCGGGTGAACAATGCAACGGGTGGGTCCTGACTGTCTTTCCCAATCCCCGTTTCAAACCTGTGGCCACTGCCTATGAAGGCTCGGTTGGCTTTTACCTCTAAGTTCAGAAGGGCCGACCAGTTATTTCAGCGGGATCGTTAGTGCTGAGTCACGAGAAGCAGGTGAACCGGAGCTTGAATGCAGCCGATCCGGCCTCGGTGTGTGTGTTCTGAGGGGCCCAGACTGTTCGCCCCAGATCCACGTCAGCTCAGCATTGCCTAGTGATCCTGCGCAAACAGCATTTAAACAATTTATGGCTCCCTATGCGGGCGCAGCTGAAGAGGTCAGAGACTTGATATCTCCGTTCCTGCCCCCATGTTGGATCTCCTCAATGATATTCATGTTACCCTTACCACTTCCTGGCATAAGCAAGTTCTTGGGATTATACAAACTGCTGCTTCTGTTTCCAGACCAGATTTCTAGAAGTGAATCCCTGCCGCCGTCGCCGCCCCCTCTGGGCCGCGGCCTCCGCCCCTCCTCGGCCCTACGCCCGGCCCCAGCCAATGCGGCTCTACGGCCCCCTCCTCCGGAGCACGGGTCCCCTCGCAGTGGGATGCAGAACGACCCCAGAGCAGGCTCTGCCCGAAGGTGCAGCGGCGAACAGGCAACCGAGGCACTCGAGGCCACGGTCCAGCCGTCGGAGGACGGGGCTCGGCAAGCAGTGTCAGTCTTCCGCTCGCCTGGCCTGAAGAACAGGCATTTCAGCCACTCTCTGCGGCCGCCATGTTCTTGACCCTGAAAGCCTTTTTCTAATCTTGTAGTATAGGAAGATCAGTATTAGAAAGAGGAACGCTTTGATGATTACTGAGATATTAATCAACAGCCTGTTTGTTTTGTTTTGTTTTTTCCCTATAGATGGCACAATACCTTTATTTTATTTATTTATTTGTAATGTGGTGCTGAGGATTGAACCCAGTGCCTCACACGTGCTAGGCAAGCGCTGTGCCACTGAGCCATAACCTGAGTCCATATCAGCCAGTTTTTAAAGTACTTTACTTACAGCCATACTCTTGAGTTTCTGAATTTTGAAGTTTAGATCTTAGAGTAAACACACCCAACACCTTAAAAATTATTTAGAGAATACTGGCGGCATCAGGTTCCATTTATTGTTATCTCACCTGGGCTTCCATGGGTCATTTACGGATAATCCTGAGGAACAAATCAGTCAGTTCATGCCATAGATAACTAACACTGATCCAGTTCTAGCAGAACTCGTAAATCATGACTCTGGCAGTCTCTAATCTAAACTAGATTTTAGTGTCCAGCTCTGAACAGCAAAACAAACTGCAGACTCGTCTAGAATTAAGTCACTCATACAGAGCTCTTAGGACTTAGAGTAATTGGGAAGTCATTTTCCAAACTCAGAATCAACTCCAAAATGTACTGGTTCCAATTTTGAACTCAAGGCAAGTGATTTAACGAGAAGTCGGCTAGCTTCAGTGATTGAAACAACCTAGGTAGTCATTTGTTAGGGCAAATTGATGGTCAGCTTATATACATTCTTAATTTGTGAATGTTATGCTAAATGTTGTGGTACTAATTCTTTATTATGAATCCTTCCCCTTATTGCAAAGTGAAAGTGGGTGTATCTGCCATTGCTCTTTGATAATTTTGTTTTTGGTTTAATTTTTAATTTACAATACTAAGCCCTTGGTAATTTTTTAAATGGCATAAGCCTTTAGCTTTTTCATCCATTTTTCTCTTTTTTATTGATAAAATGTGTGTAACATAAAATTTACCATTTTAACCACTTTAAAGAGCACAAGCTTGTGGCATTAAGTAATTCATGTTTTTGTGCACCACTATCTCTAGAACTTTTTCGTTATCCCAAACTACAACTGTTCCTATTAAACAATAACTCCCATTACCCAGTCCCACCCACCCTCAATAACCACTTTTAATCTAATAATTTGACTGTTCTAGATGCCTCATATAAGTGAAATCACATGATATCTGTCCATTTGTATGCAGCTTATTTTATTTAGCATACTGTTTTCTGGGTTCACCCATGTTGAAATATGTGTGGGCACTTGACTGCTATTTAAGACTGAATAATATCCCCTTGTATGTATAGACTGCATTTTTTCATACATGCATCCATTAATGGATGTTTGGATTATTTCTACTTCTTGGCAATTTTGAATAATGCTGCTATAAATGTCATTGCACCTCCATCTCGCTTAAACTCCCACCTATATGGGTACAATATGTCTAACTTTGAATATTGTTTTAATTCTAGAATTTTTTAAAATCTAGAATGAAATGTATGTATGTCCATTAAAAGACTTATACAAAAATATCCATCACTGTTGGACTCAGCTTGTTTACTTTCTTCTTTCATCTTTAGGGCTATATGAGGTTTGTATATTATCACTTAAGAAGTCTGATCCTAATTCACTCCTATTTTGATTTAAGGGTTCAAGTAAAGTCAGTGGTTCTAAGCAGCAGTGGACTAAAATTCTATCGTCTTGTAAGGAAACCTTCCGAATGCAGCTTGGAAGACTACTTGTGCATATTTTATCACCAGCCCACACTGCACAAGAAAGAAAGCAGATATTTGAAATAGTTCATGAACCAAATCATCAGGAAATACTGAGAGACTGTCTCAGCCCATCCCTGCAAGTAAGTATCTCAGCATTTGATAAAAGTAAGTAAGTAAAGTTTTCAAAACAATAACTGAAATTAAACTGTATTTTTATGATTAATGTCATGAATATAATATTCTTAACAAACTATTAACCTGAGGTCTTTCTTAGATTGTTTTATGCGGGGTTGATTTGGTTTCTCTGTTTATTTCCCAATCTTTTTTCAGTGCTTAAATTAGGAAGTTCTATATCTGAGTTCTTGTAAGATCCTTTGTAATTTATTATCATATCTTGGAGTATTTTTTAAATAACTGGAAGCCTTTTTAAAAGTATTTTATTATCTATGAAACACATATACTGAGTATCTCAAGTAAAAGTACATACAGCATATATCAAAAAATGTCCAGTCAATTATGATGAAAAAAATTGGAATGATCAAAAGCAGTTAAAAAGAATATTTAGAATATAAATTCTGTCACCTTAAGAGTGACCAATGGAGCCAGGCATAGTGGTACATACCTGTAATCCCAGTCATTCAGGAGACTAAGGCAGGAGGATCACAAATTCAAAGCCAACCTCAGCAATTTACCAAGGCCCTAAACAACTTAATGAGACCCTAAATCAAAAAACAAATACAAATGGCTGGAGATGTGACTCAGTGATTAAGTGCTCCTGGGTTCAATTCCTTGTATAAGAAAAAGCAATCAATGGAGAGTTTAAATGGTACATTGAACCATTTTGGAAGTCTGCTAAATAGTTTCTTATAAAATTAAACATATGCAAACTCTTGACCCTATGCAATTTTCAGATATTTACCCAAAAGAAACTAAAATGTATGTCCATAAAAAGACTTATACAAAAATATCGACGTCAGCCTTTTTCATAATAGCCAAATCCTGGCAATAACCTAAATATGTACAGAGGCAGATGTATAAGCAATGTGTGGTGTGTTTGTACAGCAGACTGCTGTGCAACAACAGTAAAGAGGAACAGATTACGGATAGCCCTGCCCTCGTGGTTGAATCTCAACACAGCTGAGTTGGTGAGGGGACAGCCAAGCACAAGTGACGCACAGTCTGTAGTCATTCATATCAAGTCCAGGAACAGGAGAAACTAAGTATGGTGATAGGCTTCAGGAAAGCAGTGTCTGTGGAAGTGTGGTGGGGAAAGGAATTGCCTGGAAGGGGTCATGAGGGAGATTTTTAGGGTGATAAAAGTAAGACTCCAATAGCTTGTTTTAGGCAGTGGTTACATAGAGCAGAGGAGAGAGAATAGGCATGGGAGGGGGACAAGAGAAAAAGGTGGGTCGTGAGTTGCAATCAGATTCCACGCTTGTGTGAATTTGTCAGGATAAACCCAACTACTATGTATGTAAAACTCTAATTAAAAAAAAAAAAAACTCCTAGAAATAAGCATTTAGTATCTATTTGTAGATTTTATCATAAGTTGTTCCTCAATAAAGAAGTTAATTGATGTCATATTTTAAAAGAACAGGCATCCCTTTAATGCCTAGAAAACTCAAATACATCATATAGGGTTGAGACTCTCCTGGGATACCCTCAGGCACTCTTTCCCACTGAGACTCTCAAGTGCACCAGGGCGCTGATTATCTTCCTTTTCCCAAAACAGCATATTGTCTCCTGTTCCCTTCTGTGGAAAAATTTGAGGTGGTGTTTTTTCTTTCCTTTTACTCAGCAATGTTTCTATCCATTAAAAACCAACTCTGGGGGCTGAGGCTGTAGCTCAGTGGCAAAGTGCTTGCCTTGCATATGTGAGGCACTGGGTTCGATCCTCAGCACCACATAAAAATTAAAAAAAGATATTGTGTGTCCATCTACAACTAAAAAAATATTTTTAAAAAAATCAACCCTGGTGTTAGCAACCCTCTTTTCCCCATCAGTTGCCTCCTCCTAGTCCACGTGTCAGTGACATCACTGTTGGACTCAGCTTGTTGACTTTCTTCTAAATCCATTTTGTCACCAGGGCCAGTCACCTACCCGCTGTGTCTCTCAGATGCATCCCCTTCTCTTTGGTCTGCCTTCCCAGTCTAGCTCAGACTTTGCCAGTTTCCTTGCTTACTGTAATAATCTTCTTGCCACTTCCACACCAAATTACTGCACCTGATTTTTAAAAGCTTCTTATGGGAGCTTTCAAACATATCTATAACCTGGGAGAATCAGGAAAGGGTTCCCTAGGACTTTACCCAGCTATGTTTTTCTTTGTAATATTTTGAAGCAAATCCCAGGTATCTAATCATTTCACCTAGAAATACCTCAATTTGTATCTATAAATGGTAAAGATCTTTTTTACCTGACACTCTCCACAATATTAATAGTAATTTATTATTACCACTTAATACCCAATCAGTATTGAAATTTTCCCAATTTTCTTCTAATTTTTTTAAATAATTAATTTGCTTGATTCTGGATCCAAGCAGTGTCCACATTTTGCATTTGTTTGGTGTCTTAAATATTTTTAATCTACATCAATTCTCTTCCATCATTGTATTTTTCAGGGTCACTTATTCTGTAGAGTTTCTCACATTGCAGATTTTACACAGTGACCATACCCTGTGGCTCTGGATCACAGGCTGGGCTGGATCCCCGTGTTCTTGTGTTGTTCTCATTTCAGTGCAGGAGGCACAGACTGTCTGATTGCTTTGCTTTGCCTGATCCATCCAGTCTGTAGTGTACCATCCATCTTTAACCTAATAGCATACCAGTCATGAATGATAATTGCCAAATTCTGCTTCTCCCCTAGGAGTTAGAAAATAGTCATTTCCCTGAGTTTCTCATTCCTTTACTATCTATTTGTCAAAATTCATCATAGAGAAAAACTTTCCCTTGTCAATTATTTGACTACCTTAAAATATAGTCAGTGAAGGAAAGGCAGAATAAATGTTTGTTTCTACTGTTTTTCTTTTAATTGTGCTGGGGGTGCAAGCCCGGCAAACATTCTACAATTGAGTTACTCCCCCAGCCTGTGTTTCTTTTCCTATTTATTAAATTTTAAAGTAATGAGTTGATTCCCTTGTAGTCTCTAACTTTTATATTGTTTTAATTTGAGGGATCTTTATGGACTCAAGTAGTATAAATTAAATTCTATGTGTTTTAGTCTATTAAAGTTATTATTATTTTTTTTAAATTTTTTTTATTGTTGGTCGTTCAAAACATTACATCTTTCTTGATATATCATGTTTCACAATTTGATTCAGAAGGGTTATGAACTTCCATTTTTACCCCGTATACAGATTGCTGAATCACATGGGTTACATCAGTTACATTTCCATTGATTTTACACATTGCCATTCTAGTGTCTGATGAATTCTGCTCTCTATCCTATCCTCTACTATCCCCCCTCCCCTCCCCTCCC
This sequence comes from Urocitellus parryii, assembly GCF_045843805.1. Lineage (NCBI taxonomy): Eukaryota > Metazoa > Chordata > Mammalia > Rodentia > Sciuridae > Urocitellus > Urocitellus parryii. The sequence continues at coordinate 82,997,131 of NC_135539.1, forward strand.
CTCTTTTCTCTCCACCACCTCTACTGTAAAACATTTATTCCACTTGTATTCTTCTTCCCTTACCCCTCACTTCCTCTTGTATGTAATTTTATATAACCCTGAAGATCAAATTCCTCAATAGGACACCCGTAGCGCAAGAGTTAACAAATGGGACTTACTCAAACTAAAAAGTTTTTTCTCAGCAAAAGTTATTATTATTTGATATTCAAACTAATGCTGCAGAGATTGAAGTTTTTGTGTCCTTTTAACATGGCATTTTCCACTTTTTACAAGTTAACAAGATGAACTTCCTTGATTTCTGGTACAGAAAGATGTCCCAGGTCTCCTGTAGATTTTCTTTCCCACAACCTGAACCATACTCCCCAGAAATCCCTGTTCTTCTTCTCAAGATCACAGTATTTAGGGACTATAATTCTAGGTACTAAGTGCATTCATTTCCTCTTAGTTTTTATTTCTTCTCAGTCACTTTAGTGGACAAAGCTAGGAAATAGGTAATTTTTTTTTTTTTTTTTTAGAAAGAAAAAGAAATCATGAGTTCATCTGGTAACTTTTTTCCTTTTTGTGGATTTTATGTTTGTAGTTCTTTTTATTAATGTTGACAATTCAGATGACATTAACATAATTACTTGCTTTATTTTTCTGTATGTATACCATTTTTAAAATAAGATGTCACTAACAATTATAATTAGTGATGATAACTAATATTACCACTAATAACAATCCCACTAGATGTAACTTAAGATTCTTTTGTGGTTCTCTTTGTTCTTAGGTTACTATCAGGAGTATACATTGAAAATGAAGTATTATAAAATCACTTAAAATAGTTTATTTGGTTATGCCATCAACTTTAACCAACTAATTAGGTTCTTTTTATTTTCTATTTTTACAGATTCCATTGGGTTTTTGTTTAATTTTTAAATTTAAAAAAAATTTTAATTTGTTTAATTTTCCCAAAGCAGAATTGTGAAACAGCATATTTAGAGAGCTTCTGGCTTTTTACTTGTGCCCTCCTCTCCTCCTTCTCCCTATAGGTAGTGTGTTCATTTAGTTTATTTCTGTTGAAGGTATAACCAAGTCTGTCCACAAACACACACATGCCTCTGTCGGTATCACCCCCTCTACTCAGCCTACAGGAAGGTAGTAAGCAGAAAAGCCTCTTCTGCCCTTACTTGCTTCACTTAAGAGTGTCTCCACAGGTTGTTATGTGGTGGTGTGCTGAGATTTCACCTGCATACCAGATAGCCTCCATTTGTAGTCTGCTTGGATCTTAAAGCCCCACGCTGTTTGTCTGCTATAGCAGATCAGTTTGTAGCCTCCACTCCTTCTAGGTAGTTCTGTCACTTCTTTTGTTGCTTCTTCACATCCTGTGCAGCCTACTGCCATGCTGTTTTATGCACAATGCCCTCTCCTGTGTCCATGAGCCCCTTTCCCTCTTCATCCCTAGACCCAGCTCACTCAGTAGCACCTTCAAAACCATCCTCCCTTTGTATGGTCCACTTAGAACTCTTCCTTCTGAGAACCTTCATTGAAAATTTTTATTTTATGCCCTTTAGCGTTTTATTATTTTGTAGGGATACATGTTTAATAGAGTCGGTTCCTTTTTGTTTTTGAGCTTAAGTCTTGCTACTGTTGCCCAGGCTGGTCTCAAGCTCATAGTTTCAAGACATTCTCCTACCCCAAGCCTCCCAAGAAATCTGTTTTGTGAGGGCTAATTAAAAAAGAAAAATGTTTGCATCTACCCCCTATAACACCTTTTATAGTCCCAGAAACTATAATCAACAATTGATCGGAGGATGTTAAAATGAGATATTAGGAACAAGTTAGTGTTAAAGAAAATAATGTGTTTCTTTGCATATTCAGAATGAATAAAAACATTTCTGATAGTCTTTCAAGATAACTTTAGAATGCCACCAAATACTAAACTGAAATATTTTACAAGTTATATCAGGAATGCTACTTTTAAGACATGTATATTCCAGTCATTTACCATTTTTCTTTATTTGCCAACTCTTCAAGCTTTTACTCACATAGCACCTGTTCCTTTTCCTCTTTTGGTCAGTTGACAGCTGTCTTATGACTAATGCAACTAAATGTTGCATTAAAATGAGCTTTGATATTTTCACCATTGCCTGTGTTCATCTTAGCTTCGGGGAAATTACATGATGTGATTCCATGTTAATTTAAATATTGCCCAAAATGTAATCATTTCCAGATCCATCTGTTGACATTTAATACTGTTCTCAGTTTAAAATGTCATAAAAGCAAATACAGTGGTATTGGTATCAATGCAAAATTTTAAAGCAAAATGGACAAGTTTAAATTGTTGACAAAATTTATATATTGTATACACATTACCATCTGATATAATACCCATAACATGGAAGAGTCACTTTATTCTATTTATTTATTTATTTTTGTGGTGTTTTTAAATTTTTTTATTAATATATGACAGCGGAATGCATTACAATTCTTATTACACATATAGAGCACAATTTTTCATACCTCTGGTTGTATACAAATTCACACCAATTCATGTCTTCATACATGTACTTCATACATGTACTTTGAAAAGCATGAGCCCAAGTTGGGTTTCAGTTTGGATTGCAAAGAACAATTGTCTACCTTATGTAATGCTCTAATTCTGGTTGAGGGGCTGCCTGTAGAAGACTGACCCAAACCACTCCCCTGGACAAGCGTGTGGAACTCGGTGCTCAGATCTCGCTGGCTCCAGAGCTTTCCACCTCTTGCTCTCTCTGAAAGCAGTGAATAGATGAGCCAAGATAGGCTTTGTTTTGGAAATTTCACCAACTTCTCTTCTACTGAGCAAAATCAAAAGAAAAGGAATGGAAAAGCATATTTCTTTCACATTTATGGTTTTTTAAAAAAAGTTTCCCTTCTTTCTCTGAGAAAAACCAAGAAGTCTTTTTCTGTATCCCCAGCTGTAGTCCCATATCTTTTATTCCTTTAACAAATCCTCTCCAAAATTCTGTCCCCAAAAGTTAGCTAGCTAGTGTTCTGATTTTTAACCTCTTAAAATGGAAAATGTCAAATATACAGAGATAGACAGAATAATATAATGAACACTATGTCACCATCACCTGGATTTAACATTCATTAGTGTTTTTATTGTATTGGAGTCGTGTCTTCTTTTTCTAAGTTATTTTAAAGTAAAATATGAAAATCATGGCATTTTCTACAATTTTTGTTTAAAGGCGTTTTGTTCTGCAATAATAACATCATTACACCTAACAAAATCAACAGTTATTCTGTAATGTTATCAAACATCCAGTGCCTAATTAAATTTTTTTCATTTGTTCCTGGAGATGTCTTTTGTACCTGATGTATTCAGATCAGATTCAAACAAATCAGTGTAGCAATTTAATCTAATTTACTATTAAATAATTTATTTGGAATAAATAAAAATTCCTTATTACTAAAAAAAATATTATTTTTTTAAAGCATGGAGCCAAGTTAGTTTTGTATTTGTCAGAGTTGATACATAATCACCAAGACGAGCTGACTGAAGAGGAACTAGACGCAGCAGAACTGCTGATGAATACTTTAAAATTATGTGGTCACAAGTGCATCCCTCCCAGTGCACCATCAAAACCAGACCTTATTAAAATGATCAAAGAGGTGAGTCAGTGGAACCATGATTGTTCCCATTACCATTGAGTATAATTTTGAAAAATGTTTTAATTGTAGAGTATCACTGATGGTAAACTTGAAGCGATTTTTTTTTTTAACTATATGGTGCTTTTTCACTTTGAGAGAAAAAATGTAGGTATTTTAAGGAGCTTTTTATTCTCTGTAGTCATCCTTGTCCATTGTCAGTAGCCTTCAGCAAAGGGAAGATTCTTATAGTGATAAGCAAGTTGATCCATACCTTGAGTTATGGGTTCTTCAGTAAAAAGGCAAAATAGGGGAGCAGGTGGCATTGTTACTCCATCCAGTTTAGAAGTGAACTCTTCTACCTTCACTTCTGTAACCCAAAGCATGAAGTAACAAAGGAGAGTGCTAGCATTACTTAGGTGCCTTATGTATTTTAATATCCTGGTCTCCTGAAGATATTTTTTCTTGGGTTAGCTTGGTTTTAAAATTAGTTTCTTAGCCTCCATACCATAACATTGGCACATGACGAGAAAGAAATTTTATGTAATATATTATCATACAAATCTTTTAGGAACAAAAGAAATATGAAACTGAAGAAGGCATGAACAAAGCTTCCTGGCAGAAAACAGTTAATAATAATCAGCAAAGGTAAGATTTTATGTGTTCCAAAGTCATATCCTGTGGGGATCATTAGGTCTCATGTTTACTTTTAGCTTTTCTGGTTTGGTTTGGTTTTTGATTTTCTGAGATTTTGGGTGGTAGGGCAGAGATCAAACCCTGGGCCAGGTGCATACCAGGCAAGAACTCTACCACTGAGCTATACTCCCAACCCTCATGTAATCTTTCAGTTTAAAAGTACTGTGTTTTGATAAGTATTTAATATTCCATATTCACTTAACTTATGAACAATCTTATTATTTAGTCTCTTTCAGCGTCTGGATTCAAAATCAAAGGATATATCTAAAATAGCTGCAGATATCACACAGGCAGTGTCTCTTTCCCAGGGAATTGAGAGGAAAAAGGTGATCCAGCACATCCGAGGAATGTACAAAGTTGACCTGAGTGCCAGCAGACACTGGCAGGAGCTCATTCAGCAGCTGACACATGATAGGTGAGCAGGGGAAGCAGTTTAAAGTTGTTTACCTGTGGGTTTTGTAAGTGGGTGTTAAACACTGTTTTCACTCAGGAATTCACATTCACAAAATTGTTTCAATAGTTTAAACATTTTTTTGCTTAATCACAAGTGTTTTCTTTTTTTTTTTTTTTGAAGAATAATCATAAGAGTTTTTTTTTTTAATTCTTGGAGAAAAAAAGGGGGGGCATTAGCTCTTTCAGACATAAAATTGACTTTAATTTTAAAATACAGTCTTTGCAAATGAATAGGAAAATTACTGAAGTAGGATAATTGAAAAAAGTGATCTTTTTCTAGCTAAGACTTGTTTAATGTGATTTAGAAGATGCATTATGAAAAGAGGGAAATTTAAGTATTATTTTTTAAATTATTCAAGAAAATTGATTCGTATGACTTAGGATACTAAAATACATTATTACATGCTGAGATAAATTATAGGTAGATGAAAGAATTAAACTAAAAAAGTTTATAATGTGGAAGAAAATAGAGCATCAACTCTGAAGAAGCTCTAATGCAACAGAAAAAACTGGAAAGAAATTATTGGTTTTGAACTTTAACTTTTTGCTAGTGTAAAGATGAAAAAGCATTGAAGTCTATTTTTAGCAAGTTTATCAAAGAGTTAATATTTCTATTGTTTGGAAACCTTATGCATATTTGAAAGTAAAATATCATAATCCCTTAATTTCAAAAAAGCAAAAGCACAAACAGCACGTGTACTAAAATTGGAGCAATACAGAGAAGGTTGGCATGGCCTCTGCACAGGATGACACACAGATCTGTGAAGCATTGCATATTTTAAAAAAAAGATATGAACATACTTCTCATGTGAAACAAATAGAGCTAATAAGCAAATGAGAAAGCATTCAGTATTGCTGGAGGCTAATTTGATTTTTTTAAGCTTTTAGATACCCCATTTTACTTTTTACATTAAAAATATTTTTTCAGGGGCTAGTATCCATAGCAAGATAGTAACTGAGAATATTAATTGTCCTTGGGCAGAGGTCTGGTGGCATTGTACACTGTGACAATTTATGTCAGAACCCCACATTCTTTTTGTTTTGTTTTGTTTTTGTACTGGGGATTGAACCCAGAGACTCTTAACCACTGAATTTCATCCCCTGTCCTTTTATTTTGTATTTTGAGACACAATCTCACTGAGTTGCTTAGGGCTCGCTAAGTTGCTGAAGCTGACTTTGAACTTGCAATCCTTCTGCCTCAACCCCCTGAGCCCTTGGGATTATAGGCATGTGCTACCATACCCAGCTTCCCTACAAACATTTTTAACTCTAAAAATGTTTTAGTGATTCCATCATAAGGAAAATATTCAATATACATAAGACAATAAACATAAAGGTTTCCATCTCTGTATCATTCACATTAGTGAATTGATTGAAAAGAATGTAAATGAAGAGTACTAGAAACATGGTTAAATACATCTACGTCATGGTTCGTCCACTCAGTGTAATATTCAGCAGACACTTGAAAAGATGATAATGAAGGTTATGCTGTGTTCAGTGAAAGAAGGCAGGGCATAGAAATATATATGTAATAGCTATAACTGCAAATTAAAAACAGATGCATATTTAAAAATGAAAGAATCTAAAGTTTAGGGTATTAGGACTAAGGGTGATTTTTCTCTTATTTCTTTCTTTTTTTAATATTTAATATTTAATTTTAATATTTTTTTTAGTTGTAGTTGGACATAACACCTTTATTTTACTTATTTGTTTGTTTTTTATGTGGTGCTGAGGCTCGAACCCAGGGCCTCGCATGTGCTAGGCTCTACCACTGAGCCACAACCAACCCCAGCCCTCTTATTTATTTCTAAAAATATTTTAATACTTAATATTTAATATTCTTGTCAGCTAAAATATAAATTTATTTTAAAACATTTTATATATGATACATATCACAAAAAGAAGCTAATTTTTTATATTAGGTAATAGACACAATGGGAAATGTAAAAAGTTAACTTGGAAAAAAGTTTTTTTCATTAGTTAAACATATAAAATCTAATGTGTTATATTATGTTGCTAAAGTTTTCATAGTAGGGGTAATATGTCCTTTTTAAAAATTGAGTAGACACAAGAAACTAGAAGCAGAGCTTGCTCCAGAAGGGTGCTCAGAAACTGGGACTCAGGAGCAGAAGGATACATATTTTTTATATTATTCTTTTGTTCTATGTATATGCAGTCCTTAGCCTAAATATCTAAATACTGTTTTTTTTTAATTTAATAGATTCATTGCTATTTATTTACTCAGTTTCTATTGTGATTTTTAAGGCTGTAAGTCCTTGGTGGCCAATTAAAATGTTCCTTTTTTTTTTCACTTTCAGAGCTGTCTGGTATGACCCCATCTACTATCCAACTTCATGGCAGTTGGATCCCACAGAAGGGCCAAACCGAGAGAGGAGACGTTTACAGAGGTGTTATTTAACTATTCCAAATAAGTATCTACTGAGAGATAGACAAAAATCAGAAGGTAATAGTGGCTTCTTCCTCAGCACATTAATATGGCAGATTATGGTCATTAGATAATGTGTATGTCCTCCCCAACAGATGTGGCCAAACCACCACTCTCTTACCTATTTGAAGACAAAACTCATTCTTCTTTCTCTTCTACTGTCAAAGACAAAGCTGCAAGTGAATCTATAAGGTAAATTTTAATCCATATCCACAGACATTCACTTTCTTGTGAATGTATGGGTTTTTTTGTAGCATTGCTGTAATATTCATTTTATAAATTGCTGTGGTTTTAAGAAAAGTCCTAAACAAGAGAGGCTCAAAACAGGACATGGTTGGATAACCAAATTCTAAATGGCATTACTGATAGCACAGTCTGTTACATCTCAGTTGTCATACTGTGTCTGACCTTTGTTAGCATACTTATATTTTTGTAGTTGACTTTTTTTTGATAGCTCTATAGAGTAGATAGAGGTGCTGGTGATCTCATCAACAGGCAATATATTGTAGCAATTAAAGGTTCAAATTCCAGAACCAACTCTTCCTAGTAATCTAATCTTGGGCAAATTACTTATTAGCCTTTCTCCCTCAGTTTCCTTACCTATTAAAGGAGGGAAATAATCATACTCAAATTTTCATAGCATTGAGTGTTATGTGTGTCAGTGTATATTAACTATTGATAGTATTATCACTACAGTTGCTGTGGTTGCTATTATTATCATGCCTATTTTATATATAAAAAACTAAGCCTCAAAAAAATAAATAACTTGACAAAAGAATAGAGAATAAAACTTTTCTGACTCCAAGATTCCCTAGTATACTAGGTTTTCTTTATGTATTGAAGTATCAGTAGCATCAAACAATATCTATTTTTTACTGAATATCTGAGACATTGAAGTCTCTTTTACATAGCCAAACCCTTATACTGTGTATTCAGGAATTATAAGAATTTCTAAAGTGTTCAGTCTTTTCCTCCTCCACTGGAATGTTAAGACATAATATTGCCCCGTGGGTTTTGACAAGATACCTCATGCTATTGAAACTCTAGTTCACTTTGCTGAAATCTTCCACTAGATAAAACTTACACTCTAAAAGTGGTCAAAACATTTAATCGCAGTGATTTTAAATATGTTTTGCCAGAGTAAATCGAAGATGTATCAGCGTTGCACCATCTAGAGAGACAGCTGGTGAATTGTTATTAGGTAAGTCAATTTTGAAGAATTTTATATACAGTTTATCCTTAGATAATTTGAAGTGTTTTGACACATTTACATTATATCAGATAAACTTTCTCTAATACCACATGTCTATGACATTATATAGACAATAGTTTCCCATGATCTACAGGAGATACATCTTAGACCCTGAGTGTGTGCCTGAAACCATAGAGCGTACTAAACCCAGTGTATACTTTTTTTCCCTGTATACACATACCTATGATAAAACTTTGTGAATTAAGCACATTAAAGATTAACAACAGTAACTAAAAATAAAATAGAGCAATGATAACAATATTTAATAATAAGTTATGTGAATAACTCAAAATAACTCTCAAAATATTTTATTGTACTTTCATTTTTTCACCTGAAAGGAAACACTTGTGGCTTCTCTTTGGTACATCTGAATTTCCAGCATCACCATTTTTTTGCTTGGGGGCCACTATGAAGCTGAATAAGTGTTATTTGAATGCACTGTAATACCACAAGAGTCAATCTGATAACTGGGATGGCTACTAAGTGACTAATGGACAGGTAGCATATATAGCATGGCTGCACTGGACAGAGGGATGATTCATGTTTCAGGCAAAATGGAGCAGGACAAGGTTTTATCATGCTGCTCAGAATAACATGTAATTTAAAAGTTATGACTTAAAGACTTATTTCTGGAATTTTCCACTTAATATTTTTGGACCATGGTTTACTATGGGTAATGGCAACCATCAAAAGCAAAACCACTGATAAGGAGGGACTAGTATAAAGCTTATGACTCATAAATTATAAGAAATTATATCTTGCCCAGGCACAGCAGCACATACAGTCAGGATGCTAAGGTAGTAGGGTCACAAGTACAGGCCTGGCTGGGTAACTTAGTGAGGTCCTGTTTCAAAATAAAAAATCCAAAGGCTGGTGGTGTGGCCCAGTGGTAGAGCACCTCTGGGTTCAACCCCCAGAACTAGAAAGAAAGAAGGAAGGGAGGAAAGAAAGAGGTGGAGGGAGGGAGATGACATTTGGTTTCTGAAAACACATAATTAAAATTTTAATGAATCTGATGTCTTCATATGTGCACATTTTAAATCTAATCATTCCTTTTACAATATACCAATTTAGACTTTTAAAATAAAAATATATTGGTATACTTATATTTCCTACTATTTTAACAGATACACTTATACATAAGACATATATATTATATACCTTGATATTTTTCATAATTTATATTCCTTCTTGTGCTTCTGAGAGAAAAGCCAAGATTGTTAATTCATAAATACTTTTATAGTTAAATTTGATGGGGATTTTTTTTCCCTCAAGAAATGAAGAAATAGTTATAAATACTTGGTCTCTAATCCTTTAAAGAACCATGAGCATGCTGTCAGCCAGTGGTGCTCAAAGCTGGTCCTAAATCAGCAGCATTCAGCATCACCTGGGAACTTACTAGAAATGCATTCTTGGTCCCCACCCAGAACTCCTGAATCAGAAACTCTATGGAGGGTGGAGTCTGTGTTTGGACGAGTTCTCTGTGACTCTAAGGCACACTCAAATTTGAAAAAGCTGCAGCCTCCATGGTCCAAGATGGAGTTCTGAGCTCGCTGGGACTGAGCCCCACCATCCCAAGGATGGAGATATCATCCTTCTCGGAGTCAGCTATGCCACTGCTGCATGGGCCCCCAGAACTCAAGGGTGATCAGCATGCTGGCAGCAGAGCCCCAGGGAAGTTCCTAACATTTTAAAACATGGTATGTGTTAGCAACAGGCAGACTAGGAAGCAGAAAAAAAAAATGGGAGCTATTTTGCTCTATTGAATGTTTCAATCGTTAAAACAACTAAGGATTATTATTAATCCTCTTTTGCTAGAAAATTTGGTTTACTCCTTGACCTAAATTAGTGTTTGACAAAACAAAGCAAATCAACGTGCTTGTAATATAAAAAGCATAAAGATAATAATAAATAGCCAATATTTATGTAGCATTAAGTGCCAGACACTACTGATAAGCATTTTTATATATTTTAATTTAATTTTCACAATAATTCTATAAATTACAGCCTCCCCCACAACACACACATCTTTTTGTTAATAGACACATTGAAGTTAAGTAACTTGCCCAAGATCTTATGGATACCATTTAAAAATATTTACTGAGCGCTGGGAACTGTGTCTAGGTATGGAGTTCAAAGTAAGCCCAAGGACTCCAGAAGTACTGCTTTAATCATATCTGATAACAGTGTGTGTACATTTGTAAACTCTTACTCTGCAGGTAAATGTGGAATGTATTTTGTGGAAGATAATGCTTCTGATACAGTTGAAAGTTCGGTGAGTAGAGGCTTAAGTTTTTACTTACATTAAGCCTAAACAAATTTCAAAAATATATAATCCATTATGAGAGAGCAGGCAGAACTATTATGGCTTATCTATTGTCACTCTGTGTATAGATTGATCTAAATGACAAACAGTTTTAAAAGGTAATTTTAAAAGGAAGATTGTGCCATCTCCTCTGGCTTGTGCAGGCCCGAGTCTCTCTGCAGTTACTATTATGTCTCATATTCTAAAGTGCTCCTCTTACTTCAGTTTATGTCCATTCTGTCTCAGCAGTGTCCTTAGTAGCCACAGTAGCTACTCCCCACCACTCCCAATTTACTATTAAGTACCTTAAGAAAGAAAAATTTTGTGTAATTGAATAACTTAAGTCATCAGGATATTCACGTAGCTTATTCTCTGGATATACCGATACTTTATTATTATTAGAAAATAAATTTTCTAATTATTATTAGAAAATAAATAAATTATTAGAAAATAATGAAAAGAACTCTTAAGCCAGGCATGGTGGCAACCGCTTGTAATCTCAGCAGCTCTGGAGGCCAAGGCAGGAGGATCATGAGTTCAAAGACAGCTCAGTGAAAGCGAGGAGCTAAGTAACTCAGTGAGACCCTGTCTCTAAATAAAATACAAAAAAGGGCTGGGGATGTGGCTCAGTGCTTGAGTGCCCAGAATTCAGTCCCCAGTACCAAAGACAAAAAAAGAACTCTTAATTCATATTTTCCTATAGTAAGTCTTTTTAATCCATTTGAATTACTTTGTATACCATTAAAGTATTTTTTGAGATTCCTATAATAAGAGAAATAAGGGTTTTTGTTTTAGAAAAATCCTAAAGCCTTGAATTTCTAAGGCTATTAAATAAGATTACATATGGTTTAATGATGACTATATTTTTAATGTAATTAATTAATGAAAACATCAAATTTGATTATAAAACCAATAATGTGAAAAAGTCAAGAAAATATTTAATGTAGCCCCCCAAATTGAGAGGCATTCTTTCCTGATTTATATAGAAATTAACTCAGGGTTTGTCCCAGTTAGTAAAAGTATAGTTATTTTTCAAGATGTATCTTTTTATCAACCAAATAGTTTCATAGTTGATATATGAGATAACATTTTCCTGTGTCCAGAGATGACATTTTCCTTCTTTTAAAGACTTCTGAAAATGCCTTTGCTTTTTGATAGCTTGAAGGACCTTTCCTTCTTCAGTGCATTTATGGTATTATTTCATCCTATATGACATTTACTATCTTGCATTTTAAGCATTTGTACAGTTTTATTTCATGCAGAGCACTTAACAAGTATCTTGCACAAGGATGTTTAGTTGTGTGTGTTGAATTGAATTGACATTGAAGCTAAACAAAGGAATTTCGTTTAAATCTGAGAATATTGTGCTTTCATTAAAATTTTTTATTTTATTTATAATTTATTGACTCTGTTCTAAAAATTATTTGGGACCCAGGGAAAACATAGAATATAGCAATTCAAATTTTAAAAATTTAAACATGCTTTTGAAAATGGAGAATTTGGAATAAAATATTAATTGCAATTGAGTTCTAAATTTCACTCTGAGTTTCCTGTTGGCTGACACAAAAGGAGTAGACAAACATAGTTTTTCAAAAGTGAAAATTAATAGGGGGAAAAACTAGGAGGCACTTTATTTGAGGATTTAAAGTCTTATACTTATTACAAACATTTTTTGTGATTTCTCTATTACAAGCATTGAGTAACAATTCATGTATTCAGTTTTAATTTATAAACTATTAGACTCACATTGTTTCAGTTTTTCTTGGTTTTATACTTTGGAAGGAGACAGTAATGGTATGATGTGTAGGACCCATGGCTCTACCTCTAATTCCAGAATGTGGGGGATTGTCTGAGCAGGCTAGGATTAGGGCTTTCCAGGGGTCACTTTTTCAATCTCCCCCAGGTACATGGGAAGGGTCCCTGGCTCTGGTGGGTATTGGTCTGTGAGAATGCCATACTAGTCTCAGCGGTGTTCCTCCAGAGACCCTGGTTTGCCTTTGCAGGGTGGCTCTAAGCACAGGAGCTGCATCTCACAGCTTGGAGGTCTCCAGGCCATGCAGACAGGCTACTCTGACTCAGACCCATGTGTGGGCATGGCGTCTGAATTCTCAGAAGCCTCTTTCTGTTCTCCACACAACTCAGATCAAGGAGGGACACTTCCTGATATTCTCTGCACATTGGTTTTGTCTGTACTTTTGCTGGGAATGTGTCTGGTCATGGATTTTAGCTTTCTGAAAGAGTCTGGGCTCAACACTCTGATTCCTGAAAACACAGGCGTTATCTCTTGTATGTTATAGATGTTCATTCATTTCATTTCTGGAACCAGGATTAGTGCATACATGTATATACCTACAAACACACACATAACCAGGCAGCCAAAGTGTGACTTCTGCTCGCCCCCCCGCCCCGCCCCAGGGATTTCATTTACTTTTCTTGTAGGCTCAGGTATGCATTTAAAAGATTTGCTTAGCAAAAATAGTTAACCTGAAAAGACTACATAGTTATGGTTCTAACTATATGATGTTCTCCAAAAAGTGAAACAGGGAAGAGCTTAGTGGTTGCCAGTGTTAGGAGGGATGAATAGGTCAAGCCCAGAGGGATTTCAGGGCAGTGAAACTGTTCTGAATATTTCTTTAATGGTGAATACATGTCACTTTACATTTGCCAAAACTCATAGAATGTATACCAAGAATGAAGCTTCATATAAATTGAAGACTTCAGGTAAAAATAAGAATCAATACTAGTTCATTAATTATAAGAGTATTCCACATGCAATGTAAGATATTAATAGCTGGGAAACTGAGTGCAAGCAGCTGTGGTGCTGGGAGAGAGGGCACATGGGAACTCACCTGCTCAGTTTTTTGTAAGTTTAAAACTGACCTAAAAAGAAGTCTTAAATTTTTTTTATTCCTAAGTTTTATCTAGCATTTAAAGTGTTTTATAGTGGGAGAGTATTCATCTTATCTTTCATTTTGCTACAAAAGAAGGATTTTTCATTTCATGTTGATATTTTTTAAATTTTTTAATTAAAATTCTGATTTATATTTCATGTAAAGCAAACACTTCTATTTCTTTTGTCTTAGAGCCTGCAGGGAGAATTGGAACCAGCATCATTTTCCTGGACATATGAGGAAATTAAAGAAGTTCACAAGCGTTGGTGGCAACTAAGAGATAATGCTGTAGAAATCTTTTTAACAAATGGCAGGACACTTCTGCTAGCATTCGATAACACCAAGGTAAATCCAGCTTTATAAATAGATTTATATTGTTTAAGTAATCCCAAGACCAATATCTCTATTCATGATGATTAGGTGAAAGTTTATTTTATTTAAACTTCAGCTCACTGTTCTGAAAGCCCCCAATTTTTTTTTTTTTTTTGTCTTATTTCTTAGTCCTAGTTAAAGTAAACTCTTGGCTATATGAGCATTCTTTTTGACCTTCAAAATTGCATTAAATTTGGATTTCCCAAAATGACTGAAAGAAGTACTTCAGCTTTCTCAGTGCTGCAGTTGTCCATCTGGGACAAGCCTTCTCTTGACCCACGTCCTTCAGCCACTGTTTCTCTGCTTTCCTTATAAAGAACCCCCTGGGGCACTTGGGGCACCTGTCCTCTATCCTCCCCTGCAGAAATGCTGCAGTCGCTTCCTTCTCACTACTATGGTTAGGGCCACTAGGGCCAACATGTTGCTAAACCCTGTGCTTGTTTTTCCTGGTCCTTGTCTTACTGGGCCTGTTCGCAGCGGTTGATGCAGATGATTGCTCTGTTCTTCTTAATGAAAACCTTCTCTGGGCTTCTGGGCCACCACTTCCTCTTGATTCTTCTTTTCTTTCATCAACCATTTCTACCCAGTCTTATTTGAAGATTCTTCCTGGAGTGGCTCAGGACTCATTCTTCAGGCCTCTTCTCTTTTTCTCTAATCTATGGCATTAAAATGCCTTCTGCATCCTGACAATCTACAACTTGTTCTCAGTACCTTACATCTTTATCTTCAACACATAAGTGACACACTCAAATGTTAACCCCAGCTTGGCCTCTCCATTTGGAAGTTACTGATTGGCATCTTAAATGTAACATGTAGCAAAATGAACCTCTAACATCCCTGCTTCACCACACCCTCCTAGCTTTCCCCATCTGAATACTTGGCAACCATCTCTGTGACATCTAGGCCAAAATCCTTGAGATTATCCTAGGCTTACAGTTCTTTCATCCCCATGTCTATTCTTTTAGAATACATCCAGAATTTTTTCCTCTGATACCATCCTGGTCTAAGCCTCTATCTTCTCTGCCTCTTAACTGGCCTCCCATTTCCATACACACTCCACTCCAGACTGCTCTTGACACAACAGGTGGAGTGTGTTGGGTCATGCTGTTCTTCTGCTCGAAACCCTCCAGTTACTTCCCATGTCACTCAGCCCTTACAGTAGCCTAAAAAAGCCCTGAATAATTGTGTACCTTGTTAACTCTCTGACCTCATCTTCCACCATTCTCTCCCTCACACTCTCTGTTCCATCCATGGTGATTTGGCAAGCTTTAGAATTTTTTTAATTTGTTTTAGTTGTTGATGGACCTTTATTTTATTCATTTATTTATATGTGGTGCTGAGAATCCAACCCAGTGCCTCTCACATGTGAGGCAAGTGCTCTGCCACTAGGCCCCAGCCCAGCCCAAGCTTCTTCAGATTTAAGCTACAAGTTTGGGTTATTAAACTCTGGTTCTACCTGTTCCAAGACTACAGCCACAGCTTCTCATTGTTGTCACTTTCTTTTAGTTCCATCTCTTACTCTCCCGCCTTGTGGCTCTTCTTCCTATGCCTGAGCATTTACCATGAGTATTTTGCATGTTGTTAGCAAAAGCTTGGCTTTTCTGAGTTTTTTTCCTCCCATGCATTACTAACTGACATTTTTTTTTATTGGTTGTTCACAACATTACACAGATCTTGACATATCATATTTCATACATTACATTCAAGTGGGTTATGAACTCCAAATTTTTACCCCAAATACAGATTGCAGAATCATGTCGGTTACACATCCACAATTTTACATGATGCCCTATTAGTAACTGTTGTATTCTGCTGCCTTTCCTATCCTCTACTATCCCCCCTCCCCTCCCCTCCCATCTTCTCTCTCTACCCCACCTACTGTAATTCATTTCTGTCCTTATTTTCTCATTCCCCTCACAACCTCTTATATGTAATTTTGTATAACAATGAGGGTCTCCCTTCATTTCCATGCAATTTCCCTTTTCTCTCCCTTTCCCTCCCATCTCATGTCTCTGTTTAATGTTAATCTTTTCTTCCTGCTCTTCCTCCCTGCTCTGTTCTTAGTTGCTCTCATTATATCAAAGAAGACATTTGGTATTTGTTTTTTAGGGATTGGCTAGCTTCACTAAGCATAATCTGCTCTAGTGCCATCCATTTCCCTGCAAATTCCATGATTTTGTCATTTTTTAATGCTGCGTAATACTCCATTGTGTATAAATGCCACATTTTTTTTATCCATTCATCTATTGAAGGGCATCTGGGCTGGTTCCACAGTCTAGCAATTGTGAATTATGCTGCTATGAACATTGATGTGGCAGTATCCCTGTAGTACGCTCTTTTAAGGTCTTCAGGGAATAGTCCGAGAAGGGCAATAGCTGGGTCAAATGGTGGTTCCATTCCCAGTTTTCCCAGGAATCTCCATACTGCTTTCCAAATTGGCCGCACCAATTTGCAGTCCCACCAGCAGTGTAGAAGAGTACCCTTTTCCCCAGATCCTCGCCAGCACTTGTTGTTGTTTGACTTCATAATGGCTGCCAATCTTACTGGAGTGAGATGGTATCTTAGGGTGGTTTTGATTTGCATTTCTCTGACTGCTAGAGATGGTGATCATTTTTTCATGTACTTATTGATTGATTGTATGTCCTCCTCTGAGAAGTGTCTGTTCAGGTCCTTTGGCCCATTTGTTGATTAGGTTATTTGTTATCTTATTGTTTAATTTTTTGAGTTCTTTGTATACTCTGGATATTAGGGCTCTATCTGAAGTGTGAGGAGTAAAAATTTGTTCCCATGATGTAGGCTCCCTATTTACCTCTCTTATTGTTTCTCTTGCTGAAAAAAAAAACTTTTTAGTTTAAGTAGGTCCCATTTGTTGATTCTTGTTATTAACTCTTGAGCTATGGGTGTCCTATTAAGGAATTTGGAGCCCGACCCCACAATATGTAGATCGGAGCCAACTTTTTCTTCTATCAGACGCAGAGTCTCTGATTTGATATCAAGCTTGATATCAAATCAGAGACTAAATGACATTTAATTGGTTTAGAAGAATCAGAATACTCTTTTACTGTGACAGAACTTTTGTGAATCTCTACAAAAAAGAGTTCATATTTGTTTTCATTTATTACTGGAAATCCCATTTACCTAAGATATTCCACTTGATTTTTAAGAGAGAAGTGTTTTCACTCCACATTACAGATGTAACTCAGCACCAAGTCTAAGCAGAAGCACAGACCACATCTGTTCTAAGCTGGCTCAAGACTCCAGTGCAGAGCCCTGCCCTTCCTAATGCACCATGTCATATTTATCCAAAAGGAAATTCTTTTTTCTTATTGACATTTCATTAACTTTATGTAGGGCACTTTCCTGCATAGGTTTTCCTTAGAAATTATTAACAGATAATTATTAGGAGATTTTTCTAGCAGCAAAGCATAATAACTAAGAGCCCTGCCTCTGGAGGAAGACCTACTCTGAATCTCAGTGTTCCACCAGTTCATTTTATTGAAGAAAACCTTTTTTCTTGGAGGACTTGGGATTGGTAGCATGTTTTTAATGTTACAGTTCTTTGTGGGGAAAGGGTGTCAATAGCCTAAACAATATCTGGGTCTTTTTTTTATCCTTCCCTTTTAGGTTCGAGATGATGTGTACCACAGTATACTCACAAATAACCTACCAAACCTTCTGGAATATGGCAATATTACTGCTCTGACAAACCTGTGGTATACTGGACAAATTACCAATTTTGAATATTTGACTCACTTAAACAAACATGCTGGCCGATCCTTCAATGATCTCATGCAGTACCCAGTGTTCCCGTTTATACTTGCTGATTACATTAGTGAAACCCTCGACCTCAGTGACCCCTCTATTTATAGGTGAGTAAAAAAAAAAAAAACCCTTTTGATTTCATCCAAACATAGTATTTATGTCACTAAGATTTTTTTACTATAAAATTCAAACAGGCACAAATATAAAATGGCTGTATAATGAAACCCCATATTCTTATCACCCCAATTCAACAATTATGAATTACAAAATCTTTATGATCTAGGGATGGCAAAATGGTGATTTCTTATTCTCTCATTTCTCATAAATTAGAAGAAAGTGTGCAAGATAAACCTAGGATATTTTGTTGTGCCAGAGAATAAAAAAACTAATATTGTATTGTCAAAAGGGCACAGAAACAAACTGAAGTGGCTCTCATTACCAAAGATAGGACAGTCTGAGAATCAGAGAGAACAACGACTGCAAGAAATTAAAATACATTGAAATGAAAAGATAGGTTAAGTTCCTAACTACCCAGGTTAAGTATCTTTAGCTGAAATGCTGGAGTCTAGAAGTGTTTGACATCTTTAAGACTTGCATAGCTTTTACCAGTTGAGCATCCCTAATCCAAAAATCTGAAATCTGAAATGCTCCAAATCTGATTTTTAGTACGGTGCTTAAAATATCTTGAATTTTAGAGCATTTCAGATTCCAGATCTTCGGATTAGAAATACTTAATTTATATCTTTTAAAAGGAAAACAAGACAAACAAAACAAAATAAACCTCATTGGTCCATTAGTGATTATACTAGAGTATCAGTTTCTTAGTTTGAAATTTGAGAATTAAAGGACATGAATTCAGCATTTTTCTGCCTTTCCTAAATGAACTGTATTTTAAGTAACCAAAATTGGCCTAGTTCATGAGAGAATACTGTGTTTATTTAGCTTGATTTTTTTTTCTCTTGTGTAATTTAAGGAAAATTTTTTTCCAAATATTCCACTTGGTATATTAACCTATCTTAATTATAACTGCCAAACAAAAAGGGAGGGGTGCCTGACTCAGACAGTTCTCAAGAAATTGGGTTCATCTTAATACATTGTCAATTTTAAAAAGAACAAGTGGCATTTTTATACAGTGCAGTGACATTTAAGCATTTTATGCATTGCTGGTATGAAGAAATTTGCTCTTTCTAAAAGGCAGTTTGACAATGTCTATCCAGAGAACTTAAAATGTGCATACTCTGTATAGCAATTTAACTTCTAGGAATTTTTTCTTAGAAAATACTGAAGGATGTGGGCTCTACCACAAAGACTCCCATTAGCCATAGGTTTCATGAACCTAGGAACCACTTCTGCCTGGATCATTGCATTTTTTTGGCATCTGGTTCTGCTTGCAAAGATTTAGCCACAAGTATAGTCCTCAAATCATTTTTTCAAAGTAGCTAAAATTTAGAAAAAAAAAACCCTAAATGCCCAACACTAGGTTTAATTAGATTGTTACATGTTGTAGCTATTAAAACAATACCATAGGGCTGGAGATGTGGCTCAAGCAGTAGTGCATTCGCCTGGCATGCGTGCGGCCCGGGTTCGACCCTCAGCACCACATACAAACAAAGATGTTGTGTCCACTGAAAAAAAAAAAAAAAACAACTAAAAAATAAATATTAAAATTCTCTCTCTCTCTCAAAAAAAAGAATTAATTAAAAAAAAAAATACCATAGCCAGTCATAATAGCACACACATGTAATCCCAGTGACCCAGGATGCTGAGGCAGGAGGATTGCAAGTTGGAGGCCAAACTTAACTTAGCAAGGCCCTAAGCAACTTAGTGAGACTGTGTCTCAAAATTAAAAAGGGCTAGGAGTTCCCAAGGGTTCCCCAATACTATATATATATATATATATATATATATATATATATATATATATATATATTATATGTCAGCATTGAATTTTTTTTTACTTTAAAAAACAGTAAATATGTGTATAGATCAATGAAAACAATCTGGGCAAATATATATGAAAATAATTACCTGTGAGTAGTAGTATTGCAACTGATTTTTTAGTTTATTCTGTTTGCTCAATGATAATTTCTGATTTGTCAGCCACAACAATTACTATAAATTACATGGCAGGATTTTTTTTTTAATACCTTTATTCTATTTACTCATTTGTATGTGATGCTGAGGATCAAACCCAGGGCCTCACATGTGCTAGGCAAGCACTCTACCGCTAAGCTATAGCCCCAGCCCCACATGCCAGGATCTTAAACAAGATTTTCTCTGATTTTGAGATGTGAATTCATATTTATTCTATAAAACTGTTCTTACTTTTGACCAAGGTTTTTAATTAGAAAAGCCTTAATAGAATTAGCATTTAATATTTCTAAGTTTCGTATCCCTAGGAAATAATAACTTATCCAAAAAAATGGCTGTTTCTGTATCTCGTACGCAGAATTGGTTTGACCTACTGAACTTGAGGTTTGTCTTGCTGTTGACCTCGTTACAGTGCCAGTTATTCCATCCTAGTTATCCCTTCCCTGTGCCAGACCAGATGGCTCCCAGCCAGAGCAGCCTGTCTCTCCTTATCAGAGTTGTTTCTCTGACTATTTCAAGAGCCACACAGGATGCCACTTGATTCTGTAGCATGGAAAAGTGAGGACATGGTCCTGGCATTCTGTCACCTCCAAGAATTGCAGCATGTGGTATCCAGCCAGGGGGAACACCCACACTATGCGGTTACACGTGTGCACGCATACCGTCACTGTGCTCAGTGCATCCCTCAACTCCTGATTAGATTGCATGATATTTATTGCAGTACTCATTCCAAATCTCAACTTGGTCATTTTAAGCATGTATCATATATTCAATTTTTACTAACTAGGCTCATAATTACATAGCCTCCCCTCATGATTATAATTACTGTCCAAATATCCCTTTACTTTATTCTGCCTGACTCATAGAGTCTGGAAAATGGAGCAAGAACTTTCAGGTCTTGACAAAATCAGCTGCCATGGGCAGCATCAGTTATGACTTGGGGAGGCTGAGGAAAGAGGGGGAGCAGCTCTTGTTGAGGTTACACATGAGTTAGGAATTCTAATACAGTACAGACCTGATGAAGAATTCTACCTTAGTTGTTTAAACAGCCATAGTTTTAAGTGGTGACTGTTGATTGCAAAGCAACACGTGTAAACATAAAATAAGGGCCAAGCATTTCGTGGATCCCTTGTTTACTCCCAGTATGAAACACAGCTTAGTCCTGGCAATATCGAGTTGTTTCAGACTTTTCTCATTATCCTTTTCTTTGTAGAAATCTCTCTAAGCCTATAGCTGTGCAGTACAAAGAAAAAGAAGACCGATATGTGGACACATACAAGGTAGCTTTAGCTTCTGTTCATTCAGTGATAAATGAAAAATGGGGTTTTGTTTATAGACTTGTGATGACCTAATTTTAAATTTATACTATTGCTTTTTCTTTTCATTTCCTTGTACTTTAATTGGCTGACAACTAGAAATCATTATATGAAATCAATTTTCTGAGAACTCAAGAGAATTAAGAAAAAGAATACCTTTATTTTGGCATAAATTGAAAGCTAATAATCCATTGTTATTCAAATACATAATTGTAATTCTTATAAAAATCATAAATCTTTCCAGGGACCTGCTATTTATATCCCCCAGTGTAATTTACATAGCAATATAAAATATTGATTGTATATCATAAACCTTATTAATCATTAAAAATTATGCATTGGTTTATCAAAACAGAAATTTACCAGATTTTCAATTTTAAAAGTAGAAATGAATTAATTACCTTTTTCTGTGATATTAGTATTATTGGAATTCTATTGGAAATATAAAAAACTCACTTGCCACAATTATGTTCTTCACAACAGTATCAAGATAAAAGCAGCTGAAACAGTTTTCTCATATTCACACATTATTTTATATCACAGTTCCCAAAACATTCCTCTAAGAACCTGTGACTGTCACAGTTTGATTTTGCACTTGAAAGTGGGGCTGTCTATAGGAGTATGAAAGGGATTCAAAGATCCAGTACACCTGACTTTGTTATGGAGCCAGACAGAACCGAGGGGAGATGTACACAGTGATGTACACAGATGTTAACTTCCTCCTTCATGTTGGGAATACAGGAATCATAAAAGATCACCATGTTCTTTTCCACCTCTGTGTAACATACTGCAGAGCAGCCATGCAGTATTATAGTAACTCTGTAATAATGGGTGATGTCTGCATTTCTATTGCATTTCCCCTTCTGGAGAAACATTCTGTATGGACAAGGTGAAACGCTATTCAAATGCAGGCCTCTCTAGAGATGGGAGCAGCTCCCGTTCCTTGGGTGCTTGATCCACTTAGATGTTGGGAGCTGGTGTGCTGGAGGGAGGATGCAGGGCAGGTGGGGTTTCTGAGTAATTAAGAGCACAGGGGTGCAGATGCAGGGTAAGCTCAGGTGGTCAGGCTCACAGGGTTTGGGACAGACTCCTAGACTCTCTAGGTGGTTGAGGTCTCTGGTCAAGAGTGGGCAGACAGGCCAGGGAGAAGAGCATGGGTGACAGGGAAGGATGAAAAGGGAAGCAGCACTTTCCCAGTGTTGCCTGAAGCACATGATCATTAGTCTTCTGGGGCTTTGTTGCCTTCAGTATCTGGAGGAAGAGTACCGCAAAGGAGCCAGGGAGGATGACCCCATGCCCCCTGTGCAGCCCTACCACTACGGTTCCCACTACTCCAACAGCGGCACTGTGCTCCACTTCCTGGTCAGGATGCCTCCTTTCACCAAAATGTTCTTAGCCTATCAAGGTAAGGGTGTTTTTTTATAACTGCACAGAAAGTCTATTGGGTCATCAGAACAAAGAAATCTTTTGTTTTTTCTGACTTCTTGAGAACTTATTGAGACTAATGACATCACAGGAATTCTATTTATTCCTTCACCAAAATCTTCCTCAAAAGAGCTGTAGTACATGAAATCATCTTACTATTGTCTCAATTTTTAGCTTCAATTTAAACATGTCTGCTTAAAAACATGCAATTCACTTTTTAAAAATTGGATGTATTTTACAAACCATAAAATGTACCCTAATTTTATAGTGTAAGCAATTAATTTTTAAAGATTTTTCAACATTATGATTATTTTAAATCACCAGCAAATGCCATAATTTCATTCTTCTTTGTAGCTGAATAAAACTCCACTGTGTATATATACCACATTTTGTTTATCCATTCATCTGTTACCAGACACCTGAGCTGGTTTACAGCAGTTACACTGCTATACACATTACTAATATGCCCATATACTATAGTATGCTGATTTTAGCACTTTAGGATAAATACCAAGGCATGGCATAGCTGGGTCATATGGTGGTTCATTCCTAGTCTTTTGAGGAAGCTCTATACTGCTTTCCAAAGTGGCTATACTAATTTGCTGCCCCACTAACAATGTATGGGTACCTTCTTTCCCACATTCTTGCCAGCATTTATTATTATTTGTGTTCTTGATGATTGCCATTTAACTGGAGTGAAATGAAATCTCAATGTAATTTTGATTTGATTTTCATTTCTCTAATTTCTAGGAATACTGAACATTTTTTCCATATATTTGCTGGCCATCCAAAAGCTTTATATTAATTCAATGCAATCCCCATAAAAATACTAATGACATTCTTCACAGAACTAGGGGAAAAATAGTCCTAAAATTAATTTGGTAGAATAAAAGACCCAGAATAGCCAAAGCAATCTTAAGCAACAAAAATGATGCCAGAAGCATCTCAATACCAAAACTCAAATTTTACAGTATGGTATTGGCATCAAAGCAGACAGGAAGACCAAGGGAATAGAATAGAAGGCACAGAGACAAATTCACATAGATACAGTCATCTGATAATTGACAAAGGTACCAAAATCATATGTTAGAGAAAAGACAGCCCTTTTAATAAATGGTGCTAGGAAATCTGGATGTCCATATGTAAAAGGATAAAACTATATCCCTATCTTTCACCCTGCACAAAAGTCAACTCAGAGTGAATCAAAGACCTTAGAATTAGGACAGAAACTCTATAACTGCTAGAAGAAAACATAGGCTCAACACTCCAACATATCAATGCAGGCATAAAACACAAGAAATGAAACCAAGAATCAGTATTTGGGGTGGCATCAGTTTAAAAAGCTGCACAGCAAAGAAACAAGAGCATGAAGAGAGAACCCAATGGAAGAAGATCTTTATCAGCTGTTCCTCCAACAGAGGATTAATATCCAGAATACATAAAGAACTCAAAAGACTGAACACCAAAAACAAAATAACTCAGGGCTGGGGAAATAGCTCAGTTGGTAGAATGCCTGCCTCGCATGCACTCTACCTGGGTTCAATCCCCAGCATTGCAAAAAGTAAAATAAAAAATAACTCAATTAATGAATGAACAAAAGAACTAAACACGTCTCAAAAGAGAAATATAAATGGACAACAAATATGTTAAAAAATGTTCAAAATCCCTTGTTTTCCTTCTTTATAATTCTTTCACTCAGTAAACAAATTGTTGTGTATCCATTATGTACTACTGTAAATGACAGATAGCCAGGCTCCTACTTTTATGGAACTTTTATTATACTTGGGTAATAATATAGTAATCAATTAAGCAGTATGTATATTATGAAATCATGATTGAGGTGAAAAATAATGGAACTGGTCTCAAATTATTTATGGAAATACATATTTTCAAGGATATAAATTCTCTCTTAAACTATGAACAAACAAAATAAATATTATTTTGATCTTTTTGAAGTAGCAAAAGTTATGACAGGCTTCAAATGAAATTAAGTCTCTGTGTCTTAACTATATTATTTGTATTTCTTTGTAGATCAAAGTTTTGACATTCCAGACAGAACTTTTCATTCTACAAATACAACTTGGCGCCTCTCGTCTTTTGAATCCATGACTGATGTGAAGGAGCTTATTCCAGAGTTTTTCTATCTTCCTGAGTTCTTAGTCAACCGTGAAGGTACAGCAGCAAATCATTTCTCTTTTTTAAATAGTTTAGTTATATATGGACACAATATCTTTATTTTGTTTATTTATCTTCATGTGATGCTGAAGATTGAACCCAGAGCCTCACATGTGTGAGGCAAGCGCTCTGTCACTGAGCCACAGCTCCAGCCCCCAGCAGCAAATCATTCCTAACTTGTACTTCTGAGAGAGTGTGATAATGTTTTCATTTCCCAAAATGAAAATAGCTGCACACTGATCTCCTGAAGCTCTGCAGGTGCCTGGGCTAGGACCTCCCAAACTGGCCCTGGGCTGCTCCAGAATACCTGGGAGCTCTCAGATAGCCCCCATCTCACCGCATGGTAATTTTATGTAAGCCCTCAGTTTATACCTCACATTGTATCATTTCAAAACACTTTCAAAATTGGTGAAAAAAGATCTTTCTACTGTATTCATGCACAATCAAGAAGTAGACAACACTTCGATATATAGGGATCTTACTCAGTTTTCAAAAGATCCTTTTTAATTTTTGTCTGTTATGTTGTTTAGCTTTTCTGTCCGTAAAATGTAGCACAAAAACATTTTTATTCAAAGGTATTTCTTTTAGGACGATTTTTTTTTAAAGAGAGAGAGAATTTTTAAATATTTATTTATTTTTAGTTTTTCAGTGGACACAACATCTTTATTTTTTTTATTTTTTTAATGTGGTGCTGAGGATCGAACTCAGCGCCCTGCGCATGCCAAGCGAGTGCGCTATCGCTTGAGCCACATCCCCAGCCCTGATGATTTTTTTTTTTTTAATAAACATTTCCAAGGATTTTTTTGGGCTAACAGACTGAGACAGACAGAGATGAGCTCATTTGTGTCACGAAAGGATCCTGGTATTCCACTTGCTGGTATCACTTTGTTGGAACAGCAGTGCATTGTAGAAATGAAATCAGAACAGATACCCATGAAATTAATAGGCACTCTCAGTTTATTCTAGGATTGTATGTGCTTTGTATTGGTTGGGTTTTTCAAAGTACAGAATACTATTTACTAAAAATTCTTAAATAATTATAACTCATTAAATAAATTCATTTAAATGTTAATACCAAAAAAATTGAAGTTTTAGTTTGATTTTAATCAAGTTTACAATTGACCAGATATTTAAGAACTTATCTCATTTGTAGATTTGATTAATGGGAATTTGGAATTTGTGAGCAGTGGTTTTCTACTTTTTCTTCATCTGATTTGTGGGTATAAAGTGGTACATGGATCAAGTTGAAAGATCTTAAGTTTAATCCTGATAGCATTTATGCACACAGCCCTCTCCTTAAATCAGAAAGTGAGCGAGCACTCATGTTTCTTACTGCAAAGGTCAGCGCTCCTAGCTTGGGAGTACTCATCTGCTGAGGCCAAGAGCTCTTGAGGCCTACTCTGTGCGCTGAGTGAAGCATGCTTTGGGAAGTAAACATTGATATTAATCTTCTCGTTTAGGTTTTGATTTTGGTGTGCGTCAGAATGGTGAACGGGTTAATCACGTCAACCTTCCCCCGTGGGCACGTAACGATCCTCGCCTTTTTATCCTCATCCACCGGCAGGCTCTAGAGTCTGACCATGTGTCCCAGAACATCTGTCACTGGATTGACTTGGTGTTCGGGTACAAGCAGAAGGGAAAGGCTTCTGTTCAAGCCATCAATGTTTTCCATCCTGCTGTAAGTGATTCTTACAATAATCTGCGCATACATAAGATAGAACCTGGATATTTTAGTTACCTGGTAGGCTGTTTCTTTAAAATACCCAACTTATCAAACAGAATTGGCAATTATACTGATTTGTTATTATTCTTACCCAAGATTTTTGAGGTTTTATATTTCAACTTTTAAGAAATATCTTAGGTACATGTTAAAGGTTCCTCAAGACCACCCCCAGGTTCAGTATTTACTAGGTGGATTTAAGGACTTATCATGCAAATCAGATTTGTAATGGGAAGGGTACAATGCAAAATCAGCAAAGGGAAGAGGAACATGGGGCACAGTCTGGGAGAAGCCAGCACAAACCTCCTCCAGTCTCCTCCTGGCAAAGCACAAGAACACACTTACTTCCTCCAGCAACAGGTTGTGACACACGTGAAGTATTATTGTCTGCCAGGATGCTTGTCAGAGACTGAGCACCAGGGCCTTTCGGGGCTGGTCACAGAGGCACCATCTGCTTTGTACATGCTGGAGCTCCAGACTCCCAGAGGACAGCAGGTGTTCAGCAAGCACAGCATTGAGCAGTGTAGGCACAGTGGTGGGAAGGCTCTGACTGCCAAGTTCCCAGACACCAGCCACGGGCCGCCTAGCAAGCATATCTTTCCAAGGAGAACAGTCAGCTTGCCACGTTAACTCTTTTCTGCACACTCTCCTACGCACATGCTCCGTTTGAAAACAACATCATTTTTCCTCATTACTGAAGCAGTGCATGTGCCTTGGTAGGAAAATTACAACATACAGACTGGCAAAAGGAAGAAATTTATAAATAAGGTTTGATGTCACCATCCCAAGAGAAATATGAAAACCAACTTCCAGACTTTTTTCTGTACAATATTCCAGAAGTATAATAATATTAGTACAGTTAGGTACCCTTTTTCTCTTCTGAACAATTAGTCTTAAATTACTCAGATCACTAGATATCATTTCATATGATTTTTAATGGCTACTTACTACTCCAAGTATAGTGATTTATTTTACCAGTATGCTGTTGGATATTTAGTTAGAATCTGTTTAATATCTGTTTAATATCCTTGAGGTTATTTCTTTGATTTCCTAGAAGTATAATTGTAACACTTTCACGTGTATTTTTTATGTTGTTGGATAAACTAACCTTTTATTTTGAAAATATTATCTACTCAAGAAATATTTCTCTTGCTAGGCTTTGGGGTACAGAGGTATTGAGGGTAGATGGGGTTAGGAGGAGAGGTGGAGTAGATAGGTCCACCCTGCTGTGGAAGAGGGGTTCTTCTGAGGCCTGTTTAAGGAAATGTCTCTGGAAGCAGAATGTTTAAAAAGCAATTGATGATGAGAACAATATTTGCTGATGCTGCCTAGGGGTCACTCAGTACAAGTACAGAGATAACCTGTTAATTCACTGCATGTGATGTTTAACCTCATGGCTTCCCTAACTTTAAAAAAAGCAGGTTGAAGTCAACTGATCTTGGACTTCCCCTCCAACTGTAATTTTCTCCATAGATTGTGACAAATCTATAATTGTTTTATAACAAATGTAGCTAAAATGCACAAACAACTCTATACCTATGCTTATTTATGCCAGAGATTCATTCTAAAAAATAGTCTAAAAATAAAATTCTCTTTAGTCCCTTTTGCTATGTAATTATTTGGGGTACCTCCAAGGTTATATAAAATGAAATTCCTTAAGAGATTTATTATCTGGAAAAGAGAGTAAGACAGGTTTACCGATTATTCCAATAGAAGATATATGCTTTGGGAAAGTTATTTTGAAAAAGAAGATAATAATTTTATACAAAATAATAGTAGAGGAGGAAAAAGACCTTTTCCTTCTACCCATCATTGACTGAGGCTTCTGGAATAAAAAGGTAACAAGAGAAAGGCATTCAGATTTATCTCATTTGAAATTTATGTGCCATAAGAACGTTAAGAAAATGAAGACCCCAAAAGTGTTTAAACCCGGTATTTTTATGCTGAGTTTAATGGAAAGGGAAGCATCGTGGAGGAGTAGGATAGGATAAAAAAAGTCTGAGCCTCGTGCAAGAAACCGGGGGAAACCGTGAGGCTTACTGGCTCTGTCGTCTCTATGTGTCCTCTACCCTGACTGTGGAGCTCAGGATGCTCCTCCACTAGGGGAGGGGGAGGGCACCTCTCACAAGAGGGTCTTCTGACCTGCTTTAAGGCAAGGCCAAAAAAACCCTTTCTAAGTTTTATGATCAGCTTCAGGGAAGATCAGAGAGTCCTTCCTCTGGCTTAAAACATTCAGTGTGCCTAGGTGCTGTGTTTTGGAATAACATGTCCTGAATCTCACTGAGTATAAAATGAAGGGTTCAGATATAATTTTTTAGCTTCATTCATATTTGATCCTAAAATACGACTTTTAGAGCAATTAGGAACTTTTGCACCTTTTCAGTTATTCTTAAATAAAATCACATTAAAAGTACTTGGAAAAAACCTATCTGAAGGCTGAAGCTGCAAGGGAGTTTTCATCTGACTGGGAGGTTTTTCACTAATTCATTGGGTCTTCAGTATTTGTAAAAGGATAGTGTTTATACTATTGTTCTAGGGGCTGAATAACATTCAGTTCATGGGGCGATGTAGTGGTTAAGTGCCTAGTGTCTAAGTTCAGAATTGAGTTCAGATCCCCACTCTGACTCCACCACTTGTGGAACCTTGGGCAGATGGCTTAACCTCTCTGTACCTAAATGTGTACTTTTATAAAGTGTGAATGACAATACCAGCCTCTTATGGGAGGAATCAAATTCATATTAGGATAATGGCTACCATACAATTAAGTACAAATAACTGTTGACTTTTCCAAAAGACATATACAAACGCCTTTTGCCTTCCTTAATTCATCATTCATAATTACTTGGGGTTCCCTTAGAAACTTATAGCACCAAATGTAAAGAAGCACTAATTTTAAAGTAAATTTGAAAAGAGCTCATCAGATTTTTTGGGTACATGCAGTCAGGCAGCCCTGTGAATGGCCCTAGTTCAACAGGCATTTGTAATGACTATTTGGTCCCTGATGCTGAAGGTAGAGAGTGAGGGCAGTAAAAATGAAGATTATTTAACTTGAAGTGTTTTGGCATTTTATTTTGATGCTTATAGAAATGCTATTACCCAGATATGTAAATTAAAGTTGGCTGTGACTGGCTTAATGCCAAAAGCTAGATGTCCACGTGGGTATGCACAACATGTAACAGGTCTGTGGCCCGCTGCCAGCTTTGGATGTGAAGGAGTGAATACATAGCACGTCCCCTGACCTCAAAGTATGGCCACCCAAGAAACACAAAATAGCACCCCTTCCATCAACAGGCTTGGAGCTTTCATTGCTACTCACCAGGGACCACTTGCAATTTTCATTGTATTTTAATTTCAGTTATTCCTTTATTTATATATTACTTTGGACAGCAACTTCTTTAGTAGTTTCATATTACACATGAAATCTTGTATGATATTCTCAGCCATTAAGTTTAAATTGTTTTATAAACAAACCTAGTTAGCATCAGACAGGATACATTGTTTTTAATTCACTCATTTAGAGACACTGATTATTCCTATTCTGATCTCAGACAATTAATAGGTAGCTAACCTGATCAAAAATATCTTAAATCATTTGCATTTGAAATAGAGAGGAGCAAGCCATTGTCTAAAGAATAAAACCAATCTTGGTTTCCCTTTGGCACCAAGCCAAGTCTTACTCATCAGATGTCTTATGTTCTTTTGCTCTTTTACCCTGCAGACATATTTTGGAATGGATGTCTCTGCAGTTGAAGATCCAGTTCAGAGACGAGCCCTAGAGACCATGATAAAAACCTATGGGCAGACCCCTCGTCAGCTGTTCCACACAGCCCACGCCAATAGACCTGGAGCCAAACTCAACATTGAAGGAGAACTTCCAGCTGCTGTGGGGCTGTTAGTACAGTTTGCTTTCAGGGAGACCCGGGAGCAGGTCAAAGAAATTACCTGTCCGGTATGTCACTCATATTTTAGTAGAATTCAGCAAAACCTGATGGGACTCCTGTGGTTCTAGGCCCTCATGTGGGCTCTGGAGGCCCAGAAATGAATAGGTGTGGTCTTGGCTGTGAACAGCCCTGCAAGATAGGCTCAGGCAGCTAAAGCAGTATCCTATGTGTGGGTAAATGCTGTGCCAGTAAGAGAAAAAGAGTGCCTTCGAGCTCAGAGGGAAAGAATTGGTCATGTCAGACTGTGGCCCTCCTCAGGAAAGACAGAGAAGGGTTATTACAAGGGAAAGCCTCCCAGGATGCGACACATAGGATGAGGAAAGGAGTCTTCAGGACTGGCGCCCAGTGAGCACATGAGGATGCCCATGGAAGCACACAATCTGGGCCTGGGTTGTCATCTTAAGCCATAAGCTTAAGGGCTGGCAAGGGGCTCAGTGGTAGAACCCCACCTAGCACGCCCTCAGTCTTGAGTTCAAGCCCCAGCACCACTACAACAAAAAAGAGCACTGGCCAGAGGTGTGACTGTTTTGGTTTACACTTCCTGGGGAACTTTACAAATTTATTGGGCCTCCCACATTGTAATGATAAAAAGTATAGCCTCTGACAATAGGAAGTAGATATAATTTTTCTTTGAAGCAAGCCTTAATCTTCAATTAAGTTCTTCATATAAAAGTAGTAGAAGAAGTTAGAATGTTAACTGTAGAGTGCTTCGAGAGTTTGCAGGAGGCCAGTAGAGGTAAGGCAGTCGGGGAGGCATCCTTAGAGAGGGATAAGCAATGGCTCTCAGATACAGGGAGCTGTGCTCATTTTCAGAGAAGAAGATTTCCACAAACCTTGTTTTGACAGTTTTATATAATAATATGGCTCAAATATATCTGCACACTAGAAATAAATTCTTTATGCTCCTATATGTCAAATGTACATATTAAAAACAAACAAACTCATTTAACTATTAAGATTCAATTATAAATCATTAATATGTTGGGCATTCTTGTTTTGCTAAAACCAGATTACAATGTTGTTTTTCATGTTAGAAAGGAATATTTTTATTTTGTGTTTTGAAGCCTTACAAATCATTTAGCTGCTATCATTACCACAGTTGCTATTTTTAAAAATAATCCATTACTTTTTCTTGTCAAAATAATTTAACAATATGTATCTTAAAATTATAAATGCCACCTAATTTACTACTGTACTTATTGTTAATGAGCCGTCTTAAGTTGGCCTACATATGGAAATTTGGTAGTGTGTCTGCTGGCATTGGGATGTGGTACCAACTTGCCTCGTTGCCACCTCAGGACCTTCATACTGTCTGTCCTCCCCTTGGAATGACCAATTCCAGATGGATTCAGGTTGGCCCACACTGCACTCAGGTCTCTGCCCCAGCATCTCTGTCTTTCCAACCCTAATATCTAAAACAGCAGCTCTGTCATTCTGCCTCCCCTTCTGGTTTTGCTCCATGGCACACACTGTCTTTATCTATTGACTCTCTGTCCCCCACAGTCCTACTTGATGGAAACCCCATGGGAAAGGACTTTGTCTTGCTCATTACAATGTCTCCAGCTCCTAGGATGGTGCCTGACAGACATTATTTTTCAAACTAATGACTTCTCAGTTGCAAGTTCTTTAGAGTTTGGCTTGTCCGTACTTCTGGCTGACATGTCATGCATTTAGGTGACTGCTTCTCTATATTTGAAGCATTGTGAAAGCTTCCACAGGGTTTCTCCTTGGCCCTCAGGTGGTGTCTGCATAGAGTTCAGACGTAAGCCACTAGCTCTGAAACCCAGGGGCAGTCCTTGAACTTACGAGGATCAGCCAGATGACCTATCACTTCTGTGGATTCCAGTTCATTATGATAGTTAAAAACAACCAGAACTAGTTGAGAAGCATTTCAGTAAAGTGATCTTCCTTCTTGCTGACTCTGACATAAAGCAGTTGCCATGTGTCTTTGTATGTAACTGAAAAACAAAAGTTTAAACTCTGCAATTCACACGAAAGTATTCTTGAGGCAAGAAGTTATGAGTGATAAAGCATTACTAGAACTTAGCACCACTTTTTCCCAGTTTCAGCATTCATAGGCTAAAGACTTAGAAAAGAGTGCTTAGTTGGTTGCAGTGGCACACACCTGTAATCCCAGGGATTTAGGAGATAGAGACAGGAGGATTACAAATTCAAGGCCAACATCAGCAACTTAGCAAGACTCTGTCTCAGAATAAAAAATAAGAAGGACTGGGGGTATAGCTTAGTGGTAGAGCTCTTGCTACTATGCATGAGGCCATGGGTTTAGTCCTCAACACCAAAAAGAAAAAAGAAAAAGTTTCTCAGAATACCTGGTGTTGACCTCCCAGTCCTAGTGTGAGCATTTCTGAAGCTCCTCAGCTTTCCCAGAGATGCTCACTGTTTCCAGACCACTGGATGCCACTTAAAACTATATATTAAGCTGGGCGTGGTAGCCTGTGTCTGTTGTCCCAATTATTGGGAGGCTGAGAAGGAAAGGAGTTGGAGACCTGCCTAGGCAACACAGTGAGACCCCATCTCAAAACAAACACTCTGCCCCAGTACTGGCCCAACAGAAGCAGCAGAGCTCCTGAATGCTGTGTTTTTTTTTTAAAGAAGAGAGTCTGTAGGTCAATGATACCTGATTTTTCATTCATTTGGAAAATAACATAAATAAATTGCATTGAAAATATTTACAGGTTTGTGTGTGTGTGTGTGTGTGTGTAA
The DNA here is from genome assembly GCF_045843805.1 of Urocitellus parryii. Lineage (NCBI taxonomy): Eukaryota > Metazoa > Chordata > Mammalia > Rodentia > Sciuridae > Urocitellus > Urocitellus parryii. The sequence goes on from NC_135539.1 coordinate 83,030,312, forward strand.
ATTACTGAAATTTGCTTAGTATGTTATTTTTATTAGATTTACATTTGAAAAGTTGAAAGCAAAACAACTAAACTTGTAAATGTTTAAAACAAATAAAAACCATTGAAAAATAAAAGATTAATAGAGTCTAAAACAATTTAAAAAAGAGCATGGAAAGAGCAGAATTTTGGGGAGAGATGCTAAAAGGGCCTGGTTCTTCCCTTTTTGCTTTTCCTCTCAACTCTGGTTTTCACTTGAAATAGAGAAAGTGCTCCGGTCACTGTTCACAGGCAGGCACCAGTGTCCCCCTCGATATCTTTCCCACACCCCGCCTTTCTTTGAGCCCACCTCTTCTTCTGCTCTAGGGTAGCTCTTGGTTCTCCAGAACTTCCTAGCACTTTCTGGATGACTGGGTGCTCTAGTCCCCTCTGTGTGCTGTGCAGGTAAGCTTTTCCATTCAGTCACAAGCATCCACTGAGGGGCTGATCCCAGGAACATGGAGAAGTCCATGGTGGCCTCTGTCTTCCAGGAGTTCACGGTTGAGTGAGCTTGTCTATGCCACATGTGGTCTTAATTTGTAGCTGTCATATGTACTTTTGGCTTATCTTCCACATTACAGTCCCCTATAGGCATCCACTTCAGCTTAGGTATTTCAGCTAACCTGAAAGAAATGTGCCTTGGTAAATTTTTTTCTCCTCTGCTCAAATTTCAAGGAATTTTTAATTTTTAGCCAGAAATTTTCATGCAGGCTAGGCTGAAGCCACAGAATGAAAATCAAATAAGGAAAATGTTCCTACATGCTAAACATAGGGAAGTAAAAATATGTAAAATACTTATTGTCCTCAAAGAACTTATGATCAGATTGTTTTCTCTTCCTTGTTTAGGATTTAAATTAGAAGTAATTCTGTATTTACCACCTTTAAAAAAAAAATCACACTTTTCCCTCTCCTTGGTTATAGAGCCCTTTGTCGTGGATTAAAGGCTTAAAGTGGGGAGAGTATGTGGGCTCCCCGAGCGCTCCTGTGCCTGTGGTCTGCTTCAGCCAGCCCCATGGAGAACGGTTCGGTTCTCTCCAGGCTCTGCCCACCAGAGCAATCTGTGGATTGTCCCGAAATTTCTGTCTTCTGATGACTTACAGCAAGGAACAAGGTAAAATGAAACAATAAAAATCATTCTGGGGACATCTTTCATTAGAATGTTTCCAGCTCACCTGTGCTGCTATTTTGTGTGACTTCTAAAGTTTTCTCCGTCCTTGGTGGAAAACTCTGCTTGTGTATGTAGTTACTTAATGTAACATATGAAAAACATGAAAATTAAATGCAGTCCCATTTAAAATGACAGGAGGAGTTGGAAAGAGACAAGGATACATGGTCATGCTCACAGGATGAAAGCGTTACTAATTTGATAGAAATGTTCACTTTGAACCTCTTAAACCCCACAGTAGACAGATGTATCTAAAAGACAAATCTCGAACCTCAGAAGATGGAGCCTCAAGTTTAAACCACAAGCAAAATAAAACAAAGGAATTAGGAGAGCCATGGAAGTAGGTTTTGAGACATGAATTCGTGAAAAGCAGGGCTTTGCTAACTCCCCAGTGCCAACTCAGTGACAGTGACACATGAAGGGTGCTGTGTAGCAGGACCCATTTGTGTGTCAAATGTCACCTAGACAGGGAGGAAGTAGGACATTCTCCACTGAAGCAGTCCCTTTATCCTTGCATATTGACTGTTTCATTAGATGCAAAAAAAAAAAAAAAATCCTCTCCTATGAGATCGTGGCGTGAGCACTGAAATGACTGAGGACAGTGAGCTCAAGACAGGCTGTATACAGACTTGCCTGGAAGCCAGCCTGTGACCCGATGCCCTTGGCAGGTAGTACTGTTGGCATTTAACCTTACCTTCCATGCACAGTGCTCCTTGGGGAAGTCCTGCTCGCAGCCTTCCCCAGCACCATGTACAAAGGTGCCAGCACCCAGGCCAAACAGGCCACCTGAAGAAGTTACGTGTGCCTAATGGTCCATGGTTCTTTCAGGCTCACTCTTATTCTGTCATAGAATGAAGGATAGTTCTTATAGTTGCTGGGAATAGGGAGCATGCATACCATTTCATGTCAGTTTAGCAAGTTAGGACAAGTTCAGTCTACTTAATTGTAATGCCTGGGAAGTCAGTGGTTTATTCTCACTAGTGTATTATAAATAATTATGAGGCATTGTAACTATTCACTGCTAATAAGGTTTAAAATACTAAGATGTGTAAATTATTTACCTTTAAATAAATTAGAGTGTACTGGGATTTATCTCTATTAGTATTATCACTTAGCATTATTGGATATAGATGTTTCCCATATAATTCTCAACCTATCTTATTTATGCCACTGTGGTCCCAAGCTCTCAGTGTGTTTCCTCAATAGCTGTGTTCACTCAAATTGCACTTGACTTCCCCACACACTATATTTTGGATTTGTTAGTACCTTGATATGTGCAGAGAAGTGCGTTCAGCTAAGAGCTCTGGAAGCACAAAGCCCAGAGTTTGTGCCCAGCTTTGCTAATTACTCAATGTTTTTCACATCCTGGCTTTTGGCCTATAAAATGGGGGAAATAAAATTTCTTCTGTCCCAGAGTAATTTACTGTGAAGATTCAAAGAAATAATGCACAGGAATGATTAGCACAGGGCATGGCTCATCCTAAATGTTTAGTAAGTGGCCATCAGACACTGGATACCCTGGGACAGAGACTCTCAGTGACACTGCATGAACCTGACACATAACAGTCCACATAGACCTTCCAGAGGCCATTTACTGAGAGAGACTGCAGCCTGCAGGTGAGAGTTAGGGGGCCTAGGAACAGCTGGACACTCTCAGCACTGACATGAAAAAGCTCTGAGTTTTTGCTTAGTTATACATGTTACCAAGTGGCAGCTAATGAGGTGGTTTTAATGGTCTTAAGGCCAGTTTCTTGAAAACTGTGCCTCAGAGTTGCCTGAAGTGCTTTTTCCACAGCATTACCTCGGGTCCCCCTCAGGCACCCTGTGTCAGCATTGGAATTCCTGGGTCTAAGCCTATAGGTGCTGAAAAAACAAGTTTCCTTGGAAAGTCTTTTTAAGATCCACTGCTGTGTTAGGTGAAGTTTGTTTTCTAAAGAGAGAAAACTTGTCAATGAGAAACTAGGTTACTTGGGCACCTGCCACAGGCTGGGCATTCTAGTAGATAATGAGAGGACATAAGACTTAGAATAGTGTGCTCCTTTCTCTTGCAGCTCATATTCAGAGGAGCTCAACATGAGTATATCCCAGTTCCTTTGTTGTGAAACTGATGCCTGTATTTGGTTATTAAACCTACAAAACAAAAAGAAATCTGTGAATTGTATTTTCAATGTATTGTTGATTCATTCAAGAACTTTTTGTTCTGTCCATATGCTAGGAGTCCTGCGGAGGACTAGAGTGCATGGATCTCTTCTCTCTTCCTGAAATCCCTCAAGCTAGTTTTAAAGCACTGCAGGTTTCAAGGACAGTCCCATATACAGCATTCATGCTGTGTTTACCATTATAGCAACAAACTGTGAATTACAAACAGTACTGAGAAAGGAGATCACAATTTCTAGATCTTTATGCCAAAAGCACTCAATACTATCTTGTTAAAGTAGAAGAGAAGAGAAGTCCCTAGAATGAAGGGTTGCCATGCTTCATGCTGCAGGTGACAGGGTCACATCCCCTCCCTGAGTAGATGGGTCTTCTCTCCTAGCAGAGTCTCCTTCTAACATTAAAAGTTTTTATACTGACCTTTCAGTGTTAGAATTTAGAAAGTTATTTAAGTAGTTTGCCTTTGCTGTTGTTTAAGGAATGGTGTCTCAGAACATGAATCAAGTGTACTTGATAATCATTGTGTTTTATAAAAACTTCTTTAGCCTTTAACCTGCCTTTTGGGGGGATGTCATATAACCACTGAGAAATGACAGTTTGATACTTTTCTTTCTCCTCTTCCTGGAGGTGTGAGAAGCATGAACAGTACTGACATTCAATGGTCGGCCATCCTGAGCTGGGGGTATGCTGACAACATCTTAAGGTTGAAGAGTAAGCAAAGCGAGCCGCCAGTGAACTTCATACAGAGCTCCCAGCAGTACCAGGTAAACCATTCTGTGGAACACTTTATAGTGATTAAATACCATGCTTTCCAAAGGAGCCAGAGCACATCAGCTTGTTTAAATATCCTGCAAGTAGTATTATTGAGGAATTGGTGTCTGCCCTGTTCTTTGAACTGTACCTGTTATTGTTCTCCATCTACTTCTTTGTTGAGAGGGTTATCATGATGGCCTGTGAGCAGAACTGGCACTGTTTTCTTCCCTATTCACTTGCCTTTGTCACTAGGTCATTTTCTTTAACCATAGCGCCATCTTGGTCACCTGGCTTTTCCTAAGTGCACTCGGCATGGTAAAGTAGCAGAATACTGGGCCTCAGGCTCTGTGATCTGCTCTGGATTCCTGGCTTTCTTATTTATTAACCATGTAGTCTTTGGGATATGACAGCCTTTCCAAGCTGGGGTATCTTTCTTCTTCTTTAAAACAGAGAGAGCAGGACTCATGCTACCCTTAAAGAGCAGTTATGAAACATTTCCAACATTTGAAGTTTGTCAACTGTAACTGTCGTGTAGACGCGTAGCACTGCCGCAACTGCCGCAGGCTCTGAGTGCACAGCCTCCCTTCTCTGTCTGTGGGAAGTTCTCCTACCGTTCTCTCATGTATTGTCTAGGCAGCAAGCCTGTTCCTGTGCCCTAAAATGTCCTGCATTCTCTGAGCTCTTTAGGGACAGGGTGAACTACTCCGGGGAAGTTTCTGGTGGTGAGAGCAAGGGGAGCAGAGACTGGTTGGCATAAGCTGAGAGGACGTCATCCTTTGCTTCCTGGCTTTCCAGTAAATTGACAAGCAAAGAGGAAAGGAACTGTGAAAAATGGCCTACTCAGATTTTAATAAGAATTCTTTTTAGTTTTGAAACATATCAGCTACATTCATCAAACCATTTGATGCAGACAGAGATATATGTCTGAATACAAGCAAGTTATCACCATAAATCATCATAGAGCTGGCAGTGAAAATTAGCTGGCACTGGAAACACAGAATCTACTGAGGAGTAAGCATGCATGTCTCACTGACTCCTTTTTGGAACTGTTACGGATGGGGGCGAAGAGGGAAACACAGGCACAGTGGGAGTGAGATGTGTTTTGCATTAACATGACTAGATTATGACCAGGTGCAGCTCCCTGCTGTCAATAGTTATCTGGATTTACAATCTACACTTTCCAGGGAGAAGGTGAAGAAGAGCAAATGAAATCTTCAAATCTTCATCACCATTAACTGAATGCTAAAGCAAAGACTCTTACCATGATTTTTCAGTCAAAATCTTTATGCCTTCTATTATTAGGAATTCCTTCTACTTGTTTAAAAGTTGACTATTACTGATTAACTCATTAGGTAGACTTAATATGAAGAAAGGACAAAGAAACAATGACCTTAAGCTTTTCAATTCACTGATAAATCTTATTCAGTACAAAGACAGTTGTTTATCAAACTATTTTTGCAACGGTTGTTTTAAATATAAATCTTGTTTTTTATATGGTATGATTTTATTTTTTCCAGCTTTATTGAAGTGTAATTGAAAAATAAAACCAATTTATATTTAAGATATACAATGTGATGTTTTGAAACACTTTATGAAATGATTACCACAGTTAATTTACGTGTAAGATGGTAACATTTTAAGATGTACTGAACAAACTCCAAGTACTTAATAAAGTCCTGCTACTGCAGACCCCATGGTGCACACCATGCCTCCAGAGCTCTGTCATCCTGGATAGCCAAGCCTCTGTCCCCTTCAGCCAGGGTGACCGTCTTCCCACCCCAGCCCTGGAGACCGTACTTCTACTCTCTGCTGCCACAAGCTCAACTCTTTTAGAATCCACAACATCTTGCAGTATTTGTCTTTCTGTGATCCGTGTGTGTGTGTATGTAATATTATATAAAGATATATATATCATATAATATATATTATTTGTATCATGTAAAATTTGGTACATGGGCACCATAAAAGATGAGCAAATACTCTCCTAAGTCTTTTTAACAAAAAGGGATAGTCCAGATTCTTGTTGTAAAATATTGTATGATAAAGTATTTCCAGTGAATTGACAAACTGGGTCAGGAGACCACACTTCATTTTATCTTTAGAGATATGTTGTTTGCAGACTCAACTCAAAGTGGTACAAGGCCCTAGGAATTAGTCCAGAGATCCTGTACCTAATAGAAGAAAAAGTAGGCCCAATTCTTCATGTTGGATTAGGCCCTGAATTCCTTAACAAGACTCCTAAAGCATAAGAAATAAAATCAAGAATCAATAAAGAATGGATTCAAATTGAAAAGCTTCTTCTCAGCAAAAGAAACAGTGAGGTGAATAGAGCCTACAGAATGGAAGCAAATTCTTACCATGTGCACACCAGGTAGAGCATGTTCCAGGATATATAAAGAACTCAAAAAAACTAACACCAAAAAAAGAAATCACCCAATCAATGAATGGGCCAAGGAACTGAACAGACACTTCTCACAAGATGATATACGATCGATCAACAAATATATGAAAAAATGTTCAACGTCTCTAGTAATTAGAGAAATGCAAATCAAAACTACTCTAAGATTTCATCTCACTCCAGTCAGAATGGCAGCTATTAAGAATATAAACAATAAGAATAGTTGACAAGGATATAGGGAAAAAGGAGCACTCATACATTGCTGGTGGGACTGCAAATTGGTGTATCCAATTTGGAAATCAGATTCCTTGGAAAACTTGGAATGGACTACCATTTGACCCAGCTTTCCCACTACTCGGTTTATACCCAAAGGTCTTAAAAACAGCATACTACAGGGACACAGCCACATCAGTGTTTATAGCAGCACAATTCATAATAGCTAAATTATGGAACCAAACTAGATGCCCTTCAATAGATGAATGGATAAAGAAACTGGAATATATATAAAATGGAATATTACTCAGCATTAGAAGATAATAAAATCATTGCATTTGCATGTAAATGGATTGAATTGGAGAATATCATGCTAAGTGAAGCAAGCCAATCCCCAAAACCCAAAGGCCAAGAGACTGGGATTGTGGCTCAGCGGTAGAGTGCTCACCTAGCATATATGAAGTGCTGGGTTTGATTGTCAACACCATATAAAAATAATAAAATAAAGGTATTGTGTTCAACTACAACCAAAAATATATACATATCAAAAAAACATAAAGGCCGAATGTTTTCTCTGATATATGGATGCTGATCCATGGGGATGGGGGGGGCGTGGGAGGAATGGAGGAACTTTAGATAGGGCAAAGGGAAGGGAGGGAAGGAAAGGCAGTGGAATGAGACAGATGTGATTACCCTAAGTAGATGCATGAAGACATGATGTGACTCTTCTTTGTGTACAACCAGAGACATGAAAAATTGTGCTTTATATGAGTACTGTGAATGAAATGCATTCTGCTGTCATGTATAACAAATTAGAATAAATAAATGAATTTTAAAAAATAGATATGCTGTTTGCTCATTTGTTGTTCAGTTTGAGAAATTCATCTAGAATACCACCATATGGAGACTCACTCTGAGATCTGACTTAGGTGATCACTGTCATCACTGCCGAGAGTCTAGGGCATTGCTGGCACCTTGCCATCATCTTGTGATTAGTCTCCTAACTCTAAGAGGCTTCTTTTTCTTTCACTTTCCTTCTCTTTGTTGTTACTGGTAGAAAATGAAAAATTCTGATTTCTTAGCTGTTCAGTGAAAACCAAAAGCAGACTCCAGAAATGGTGTGTCCGCCTTCCTTTGTGCTTTCTTAAAAGATGATTCTGTACTTCGGACAATGCAGTAAGGAAACCAAAAGATGGCAGTTCATTTCCCTCACTGTGTTATCCTTCTAGGAGATCATTCCATCATCTCTAATTTTGTTCATATGTTTTTAGCATAGTTAGGAATAACTGATGAGTAGTGATGAAATGATTCCTAGAACAATGAAATAGCAATATGTTTCAATATTTAGGAAAAATAATATCACGGTCCTTTTAGGTTTAGAAAAGACTTCAGTGGATCAATATGGTAATTGAAAGAGAATGAGTTTTCTTATATACATTTATAATGCATGTTTTATTCTCTATGTGTGTGCATATATATATATGATATATTTCTCTCTCTCTCTCACACACACACACACACACACAATATGATTTGTGTTTGTTTGTTTAACTAAGGATTAAACCCAGAAGTGTGCTACCACTGGGCTGCATTTCCAACCCTTTTTATTTTTATTTTGAACAAGGTCCCAGTAGGTTGCCCAGGCTGGCCTCTAACTTGTGATCCTCCTGCCTCAGCCTCCTAAGTATCTGAGATAATAGCTTGCACCACCACATCCAGCTATTCTCTATATTTTTAAAGTAAATCTTTTTGAAAGAATAAAAGTTATGAGGTAGCAGTACTTACAAATAGTTACAACTAATGAAGAAAGAAACTCAAAAAATAAAAGTGGATCCAATGGATCCATGATTTATCATGAGTAAAGAAGAATCATGATCAAAGAAAGTAATTTTCTACTGTAGCAGAGAACTTAAACATTTTTGTAGGTCCAGGAATAGATGGTTTGAAAATATAAGGACCAGTGTTGTGTTGTGGGGCTAGATAGAGATTGGCTTTGAAATCAGAGGCCCTTCCTCCTGTGACTCAGGAGGAGACTCAGAATTGCACAGAGGCGCAGAGGACAGAAGAGGAATAGGCAGTAGGTAGCTGATGACCTCCACCTTCTTAGTGAAGTGGGGAGGGACTGTGGGCTGCAGCAGAGGTGCCCTGGGGGCAGAGCATTTGCAGTCAGAGGCTGTGGATAGGACACTGGGTGTCATCTGGGGCTCACAGGAGGCCTGTCCAGCCACGTGGGGAACCCAGCTAAGCTTGAATGGTACCTTCTCAGCTAGAACCAAAGAATTTTGCACCAAAAGAGTGACCCCAGCTTCTCTGCTTCATGCTTGTATTTACTTCTTCTCCTACTCAATGGCCTTTAGGACTGGCAGAAGCGATGCCTCTGTTGAATACTCTCTGTTCTTCACCAGAAAAGAAGAGGGGAGAGCTGTGTGAAAGTGAAAGCAGTCACTGAGAGACTCACACAGGCACTCAAGTTCAAACTGGGGTCTGACCTCTCCTGGACCATTTAGCTGAGCTGCTGGGGAACAGATGACCTCATGGGCCTTATAATACCTTTTGATCTGGAAACAACTTTTAAATGTTTAGTTTAAAATTACAGAAAGTGCTATTATATCTGGCACTAGCCCCATCTTCTCAAGTAAAACATTTACCTGGAATTTTGTGATTGTGTAATTTTTTAAATAGCTGTGAGAAATAGAAGCACTTCTCACAATTTGAAGACATTACATTATTTGATTTGTATTTTTGAAGGTGACTAGTTGTGCTTGGGTACCTGACGGTTGCCAGCTCTTCACTGGGAGCAAGTGCGGTGTGATCACGGCCTACACGAACAGATTCACCAGTAGCACGGTAGGTCCTGGGCCCTCCTGTCAGGGCAGGAAAACCTTTGCAAAGTGGCATTCATTTTCCCACACTAGTTCTTAAAATGTGAAAAGTTACATATCTAACTCTTTATATTTAGGTTTAATATGATTTTTTTGGGGGAAGACGGCCAGCGTCTCATTAGGGGGTTCTTCTGCCACAGGAATCCAAGCCCCCCTAAATAGCCACCTAAATCTTAATATCTCAAATAATTAACAAATAACAAAACACAACACTCAGAAATATATTTCTAAAAGCGAAGCCCCTGATAGGTCTAGTCCCCATGGGTTCTTGAACTAGACAAAGATAAAATGGCTTGGTGGTTTATTTAAGGGGGTACATTATGAAGACAAACAACAGTAAGTATTGGCAAGGATGTGGGGAAAAAGGCACACTCATACACTGCTGGTGGGACTGCAAGTTGGTGTAGCCCATATGGAAAGCAGTATGGAGATTTCTTGGAAAACTGGGAATGGAACCACCATTTGACCCAGCTGTCCCTTCCTTGGTCTATACCCAAAGGACCAAAGGACTTAAAAACAGCATACTATAGGGACACAGCCACATCAATTTTTATAGTAGCACAATTCACAATAGCTAAACTGTGGAACCAAACTAGATGCCCTTCAGTAGATAAATGGATAAAAAAAATGTGGCATATATACACAATGGAATATTACTCAGCAATGAAAGAGAATAAAATCATGACATTTGTAGGTAAACGGATGGAGTTGGAGAAGATAATGCTAAGTGAAGTTAGCCAATCCCCCCAAAAAACAAATACCAAATGTTTTCTTTGATATAAGGAGGCTGATTCATAGTGGGATAGGGAGCAGGAGCATGGGAGGAATAGATAAACTCTATATAGGGCAGAAAAGTGAGAAGGGAATGGAGGAGGCATGGGGTTAGATATGATGGTGGAATGTGATGGACATTATTATCCAGAGTACATATATGAAGACACGAATGGGTGTGAATATACTTTGTATACAATCAGAGATATAAAAAATTTTGCTCTATATGTGTAATAAGAATTGTAATGCATTCCGCTGTCATATATAAATTTTAAAAATTAATTTTAAAACAAAAGCAAGGGTAAGGTTTCAAGGGTGGAGCCTTGCAGTCAGCAGGTTGATTGACATCTTGGCAGGTCACACCCATCTCAGGCACTGTGTGGGATCTTAGGCAGAGCTTGAGAGGGAAGCTCACCTGCATCAGGCAGTCAGTACCTGTAGGAAGTGCCCCAGGGAGTTCCCAGTGCCAGACTTATCTCCTTAGGAGGCTACTGTGCGCAACATAGTCCACGCACAACCCACAGATGGCTGCTGACAATGATCATGAAAAATTTGGAAATAATTGTATAGGCTCTTGCTCTTTAGTTTCAAAGACAGATAGCATTTTGAGTTATGATCTGTTTTTTGTCTTGGGTTTGTCATGACATTGGAATGTTTGCCTGCCTTCTCAGTGTCCACCTGAATGCTTAGGAAGGGTAATCACATTTGAAAGCTTAGAAACCCTAGTGTTAAGCATTCCCATTCTCTCTGGATAAATTTCTATTACTTAATGGAAGAAACATGTTTTAAGCCATTCACTGAACTTCCAAGATACATAGCTGCTCTTAAGTGACTCCCACCAATTTCACTTTTCTCAGTTATATTATAAAATATATTTTGCTGGGTGAAACCTGTAAACTAGTATAGGGTGACTTCCAGGTTCTTCTTACTTTATCTGTGCTCGTTCCTTGTTAAGTTTCTGTGCCATGATCCCCTGGGGTATAAAGGTGATAATATTGCTTTTGTCTCAGAACCTAAGGAGCCATTAAAATGTCCTCAGCAGAAGTGATAGGCCCCGTTGGCCTCTTAGGGAGACCTGAGTAGAATCTGCAAGGAGAAACCCTTCCAGGGTGTGAGACCAGGACACAGTGGTGCAGGCTGCATATGAGGAAGGACAGGCAAGGAGGGGACAGACAACAAAATTCGTGCTCCAAGACAGGAGAGGAGCCATCCAGTGGCAGGGAGCTGACTTGGGCTGGGTCTTGAAGGGTGGTTTCCTACATGGAGAGAAGAGGAGAGAACATTTCAGCACAGGAACCAGCTCCCGCAGTGGCACGGAGTCAAGGCCTGGTGATTTGGACGGTGGCAAATATTTTTCTGTATGGAGCATAACATGTAAGGAAGACATGGAAAAATGGGGCAGAAGGGGACTGAGCCAGGGGTCAGGGTCCTGTGTGACAGGGACAGATGCTAAGAAACCTAAGCAAAGGAAGGCCATAACTTGTGGAATGTCTGCTTCATCTCGCTTTTACTCCCAAAGGTCTAAAATGGCTCTCACCCTGTGCATCTTGAATATCCACGGCAGCCAGCACCTCTAACCTCTGAGCTCACCCACCCGTTTGTGTTTCCTACAAATGTACTCCAAAGCCTGCCACAGAGGCAGAGGTGTGCTATGCACTCAAGTCACTGTGTAGCTGGGTACCTTTTTAAAAACTGGCTTCATCCTTTGCTCTTTATCTCCACTTGCTTTTGTCAACGCTTTGAACCACCTTGCTCTTAGTTTTCCTTATTTCTGTATTTTTAATTGTGTACCAATAAGGTGTATAGTACAGGTTTAAAAAGAAAAGATTAAGATGTCAGTGTAAAATTAAATGCACACAGAATAACTTTGCACATAGCCCACCAAGGGTATGGCTATTATAATTCAAATACAGCAAGACGTGTGCTTCTCTGGGTTGAAGCCATGGTACTTGTGAAGGCTCCTATTGCCTACCTTTCCCCAGTTGTATATTTGCATGAAAGCAGACTGCTGGGCTCATGGTAAGGATTTTCTTTTACTCGTAAGTATCAGGTAATCAAGTCCTGGAATCAACAGTTACTATTTAAATAATATCCAAAACTGCAACTCACTAGACATGGTGGTGCACACCTGTAATCCCAGCAACTCAGGAGGCTGAGACAGGAGGATCCCAAGTTCAAAAGGACTGGGGATATTGGCTCAATGATAAATTGTCCCTGGGTAAACTCCCACTAGCAAAAAAAAAAAAAAAAAGAAAGAAAGAAAGAAAAAGAAAGCAACTCACTATGGTTTTTATCACTGTCTGGGGTTTTCAGGGAGTCCTTATTGTTGCTTTTTCCCATCAACCATCTCATCCTCCTGATGACTCTGACACTGCAGTGTGGCCTGCCTGAGTCAGCAGAAGACACACAGTGTTCACTCTTTGAGGTTCGTCAACATCTAAAAAAATATTTTAAAAAAATTAAAAACAAAAAGGATTGAGAGCCAGGTGCAGTGGCACACACCTGTGATCCCAGTGGCTTGGGAGGCTGAGGCAGGAGGATCGTGTTTTCAAGGCCAGCCTCAGCAACTTATCGAGACCCTAAGCAACTAAGTGAGACCCTGTCTCTAAATAAAATATAAAAAGAGTTGGAGATGCGGCTCAGTGATTAAGCACCCCTGGGTTCAATCTCCAGAACCAAAAAAAAAAAAAAAAAAAAAAGGAAGAAAATTTAAGACAATAGTAATTTCTGACAAGGGAGAGGAAGTAGGATATAAAACAGGACATAAACTATATGTATAATGTTTAATGCTTTCTTTAAAAAAATAAATTGAAAATATTTAGTTGGTTTAACTGGGTGGTCAGTATATAGGTCTTTATTACACCTGCTCTTCTTAAGTTTCTATGTTCTTTGAAGGGAAAATACTGAAATGTTTGTGATAATAAGCAGCCTGATAAGGAAAATGAGAGCCAAAGCTCATGAACACCTGGTCTATGTAGGCCAGGCTCACCCTCGGGCCTCAGCGTGCTCTTTTGGGCCTAGGAAGTCAGGCCTTAGCTGCTGACGAGGAGCAGGGCATGAGAGCCCATAACCACAGGTAGCATCATGAAATTGGTGCAGCACCTTTGAAAATTGCACTGTCAAGAATTATAAGTTTACAGTCATAAAATTCTGGAATTTTCCCTAAAGAAAAAGTATATAAAGCTTTTAAACATGAAGAATTTTATGGTACTATCTATAATTTGAAAAAATGGAAACAATTTTAAGCCTATAAATGAAAGACAGTCAAGTAAACTGAGTAATACTAACCATATAGAGTATTATAACACTTTAAAATTATTACAAAGACAGTATCAAAACTAGAAAATACTTTTGGGGGCCTGGGGATGTAGCTCAGTTGTTAGAGTGCTTACCTTGCATGCACAAGAACCTGGGTTCAATCCCCAGCACCACCAAAAAAAAAAAAAGAAAGAAATTCTCTTCTAGTTATTTTGAAGAAAATACTTAAAGGAGAATGTGTAAAAGATAAAATAAATAATTTTATGTAGCAATATTACAACTATAAATATATATGTTCCTTTGAAAAAAAGACTGGACAAGAATTGACAAAAATGAAAAGCATACAAGTTGATGAAATCCACAAATATAAAAAGTCAAAATTTTTTATTAGTTTTACCCTTTAAAACAGATTGAACTGAATAGGATTGAAAAATTGATCACATGAGAAGGCTGTTTGAGTCACATGACTTCCTTATTTTTGAGAAACTATATGAGAATATTCTATGCTGATCTTTATACATTCTGAATTTCAGCCATCAGAGATAGAAATGGAGACTCAGATACACCTATATGGGCACACGGAAGAGGTGACCAGCTTGTGTGTTTGCAAACCGTATAGCATCATGATAAGCGTGAGCAGAGACGGAACCTGCATCCTGTGGGACTTGAACAGGTATGGGGGCTGTCCAACTCACACGTGGGGGTTGTTGGACTCACTTGTGGGGAGTTGGGACTCACATGGAGGGACTCACACGTTGGGGTAGAACTCACGTGAGGGGTGTGGGACTCACATGTGGTGGGGGGTGTTCAACTCACACATGGCTTTTTTTTCCCCCTTGCTGTGCTGGGGATCAAACCCAGGTCACACACATGCACTCTACCACTAAGCTACAGCCCCAGCCCCAAAGATGGCTGTTTTTAATATTGTAGTTCTTACTTATGAGTAAAATAGTACCATTACCTTATAACTTTAAGAATGAAACACATGCCTAAAGATAAGATTACCTTTATAATCATATTAAGATCAAAAGATCAGGTAAGAAAACATGTATGTCTTAATGTAGACACATACTGAGGAAATCTTGCCAACGACCCACACTGATGAGATGAGCTGGGTTTGAAAAGCTGGCCAAAATGTTAAACCAAGAAATCACTCAACACAGACATAAGTTCTGCAGATCAAGGGTGGGACTGCTCTGCAACCTTAAAGGTCAGCCTCCATGCCAGACAATATGCTGGAAAAGAGAGCATGCACCCAGAATCTCTTACTTTTATAGGGGGACTCACAAGGAGTTGATAGAGTGTTCTTCACCACATAGGCAGGGGGCAAAGCTTCAGAGTGGAATCTTGCTTTGTGCTGTCTTGTGGTCAGCAGATTGATGGACATCTTGGCGAGTCACACCCATCTCAGGTGCTGTGTGGAATCACAGGCAGAGCCAAAGGGAAGGTGCACTGGCATGGCGCAGCCCAGTCAGCCTGCGATGCCAGGCCTGTCCCCTCACATGGCTACTATGCGCATAGTTCACACACACAGCCCATGGATGGCTCATGACAGAAAAGAATTATACAAATAAGAGAATAGTTCTATTTAGTAATCATATGCAAATTCATGTCTTTTGTTTTTCAGACTGTGCTATGTACAAAGTCTGGCAGGACACAAAAGCCCTGTCACAGCTGTCTCTGCCAGTGAAACCTCAGGTGACATTGCTACTGTGTGTGATTCAGGTAAGCTTGGCCCAAGCCACAGCACAAGGCTGCCACTCTATCAGGGCATCTACCAGCTGGTTACTTTCCAGGAGGAGCTTCTGTCAGGTCCCTCCCTGCCTGGCCTGAGCACTGTGGACATTGCATGTATTTGTGTTAAAATACAATCAGGTCTGAGACTGAGATCCTTGATATAGGCATCAACTTGTACAGAAATTAATGTTGTCATAATTTAGCTGTTTCCCTGATATATGAAAAATTGCATTTGAGCACACATAACCAAATTATTTTCATAATTATTGGAATTTTCTTGGTTTTTGTTTTTCTTTGCTTTTTTTTTTTTTTTTTTTTTTTGCTTCTGCTTTTTAGCTATTGACTTTGTTACCTTCCTCCTATTAGTAAGTACAGTAAACTGAGTTTGAAGACATAATTGGCTTTTATTAGTCCTTCATGACCTGGCAGCACCCCACCTATGAAATAGAAAGACACTGCGGTGAGCTGAGCAGGAGCCTGCTGTGCTGGCAGAAGTCTGGATCGGGCAAAGAGGACTTCCTTACTATGCCAGCTCTGGTGACCCAACCCCTTATGATTGGTTACTGCAAATCTGTTTTTTTGAAAACTAGCCCACTTCCAAGTTCAGTTTGATTATGTGGCACCTGGCTCCAGTGACTCTGTTTGGTTTATTCTGGTCTGTTGGGGCTCAGTGGCCTCCCATGCCTTTACCCCTGATAAATGAAGAGCATCTGCAGGTGACAAGCCTTAAGGGGTGTCTTCCCATTCTGAGAGAGGGCAGTAGCATAGGATAGTAAGTGGAGCCATGATCTGCCTTAAAACTTATATGCAAAAATACATCTCCTGGCCAAAGTCAGGATTTTTTCATGTGTGTATGTTTTTAAAACAGTGCATCTAGCAACAAAGAACAATTAGAAAATGTATGATTTCCTGCTTGGATTTCTGCTTTTAAGGAATTTTTTAATTGAAAGGATCCTTTGAACAACCATTTGCTTCTGTCTGTCCACTCAGCCTAGAGTATCTTTGACACGTCTGTAGAAAGTGGTCCTCTATCCTTTGTTTACATTTTTATATTGTTTGATTTTTTATGATGCCAAATATATGGTATCTTTCCAAACACCAACTATTTCTTCAATTCTCTACCATTACCTCGGTGAACAACAACACAGCTCATTCACCACTGGAAGTGAGCAGTTTAGGAGTTGCCATGACCACCTGCTCTCAGGTTTAATGACTCCCTAGAGCAACTCAGAACTCAGTACAACCCTGCACAGGTTGAGTATCCCTTGTCCAAAATGCCCAGGACATGGGTGTTTCAGATATTGCATATTTTTTATTATGGAATATTTACATATATATGCTGAGATGTCTTAGGTGTGCGGCTCATTATAAACATTAAATTCTCTTGTGTTTTTATCTACCTTGCACACACAGCCTGAAGATAATTTCGTGCAGTATTCTTCACTTGCATTCTGTCTGTGACCCACCACATGAGGTCAGCTGTGGGATTTCCTACCTGTGGTTGTTGTCAGCACTCAAAAGCTTTCCATCTTCAGAGCCTTTCTGATTCGTGGTGCTGGGCCTGCACTTACTACTATAGTTCATCATGAAGGGTAGAAATGAGCAGCCTGCAGAGCCTGTGGGCTGAGATCCTGAGAGTCCTGAGCATGGCAGCACTGTCTTTGTGGAGCTGGGGAACACACTGCCTGGCCCGTGGTGTGTTCTCCTAACCACAGCACCCCTGACCTTGTCACAGGGGTTTGATGGAGATTCCACTAACAGACTGTTGGTGACTGAACAGTTTCAGCCCCACCTCCCTCCCCTGCATGTGAGGGTGGGTCTGAAAGTCCCTGCCCTGGTGACCAGCCCCTTGAGTCATCTCCTTCTTGTAGCAAAAGACAGTGCATCTGAAGGGGTTTTGGAGTTCTGTGCCAGGAACCAGGGACAAAAGCCAGATGTTTATTTTTTATTATGCCACAGATGTCTCTTAGGATTTTGACTGTTGTTGTTTTTACAAAACATTCATTCATTTTTATATTCAAGAACTATAATGTCATCAGTCATGATGAAAGATTTTAGGTGTTCACGTAGTTTTTGCCATTCTCAGCTCCATCATAAAATCATGTCATGAAAACATTTTTATTTCCTAATGATCACAGCCAGGGGGAAAACCTTACTTAGAGCTGACCTAGGTAATACCAGTGTGAGCAGATGATTCATAAATTGGCTAATTGTTCTTCCTGGGTTTGTACATTAGCAGCTTTCACTGTGTCACATCCAGAGATATGCTGGACGAGTAAATAATGATATTTATATGAAGTCCTCTACTTTCTTGTTTTAGCAAGGTTTGAAAGTTAGGGCTTACCCTTAGGAAGCCAGATTTTTTAAAGCTAATTACTTCCCTGCTGCCAGCAACAATTCATATCTGTGATATTATATCAGCTAGTCAGCTGGGAACTAGAAACAAAATTACTTCTGCTGCAGTTGCCAACTCACAGTAGGATATTCAAGGGTCTCTAGATAGGGAACAGGGTACAGAATGATAGGCACAGCTTTTTTCCAATTTGAACAAAAAAGCCTTCTCAACTTCTCTAAGCCCTCTTGAAACACATACAAAAGAAATCATAAAGAGCACTGGTGCCAGGAGTGGTGGCACACAGCTGTAATCCCAGTGGTTCAGAAGGCTGAGGCAGGAGGATCACAAGTTCAAAGCCAGCCTCAGCATCTTAGCAAGGCCTTAAGCAACCTTGTGAGACCCTATCTCAAAATAAAAAGTAAAAAGGGCTGGGATGTAGCTCTGTAAATTGTCCTGGGTAAATTCCCAGGACAAAATCAAACAAAACACTTTCTAAAAGAGGCCAAACTCATATGTAGTGACCCAAATGAGACTAGCCCAAGAAGGGAAAGAAGTTACCAGATTTACCCTACCAGAGATCTTGATCCTTTAGTGGATACTATACAAGTAACTTTAAAACTAAAATTAAAAATAAATAAATAAATATAAATATGCTTGTTTGTACTTATATGTGTAGTGTGTGTATATGTGCATGAAATCTTTTCTAAAGTTACTTTGGCAGTTTTATTCCTCCTGATCATACTTCCTCAGTTCTTACTATGGGATATAGTTTTCATAGTGATAAGATGTGAAATTAAATAAATTATGAAACTCAGATTATTTCTGTATTTTTTTATTAAACCATTTTATCACTGGACCAAGTATGTGCTTTTGGACAAGGATGGGCCCGGCCCAGTCCTCTGTCAGAGTGGCACTACGAAGTAGAATAGTGCTGTTCTCAATGTTCTTTTAACCTCTGTGACAGCGTGTAGGGAGAATAACATGTTCCTCAGGAATGCTCAAGTTTCTAACTTTTTAGTTTATGTATTACATTATACATGAAGCTAGGTGCCATGGGTGGGAGCTACTGGTGGGGGCGGGCGGGGGGGGGGCAAGACAACTGAGACCAGCCTGGACAACTTTGCAAGACCTTGTCTCAGAATTAAAAATAAAAGGGCTGAGGAGGCATGTAGCTCAGTGGCAGAACACTTGCATAGCATCCATAAGGCCCAGGGTTCTGTCCCAGAACAGCCAGAATTATACAAACATACACACACACACACACACACACACACACACACACAAATATATATACATACATACCAATACCAATGACTTTTTTAAAAAACTTTTTTCTAAAACCTTTATTTATTTTTATGTGGTGCTGAGGATTGAACCCTGGGCCCCGTACATGGTAGGTGAGCGCTTTACTGCTGAGCCACACCCCAGCCTACCAATGACTTTCTTAAGCCTTCTAACCTAATACTCACCTGTTTACTTCATCTTAGGGGAAAAAACAAAAAAGTTTTAGCAGATATTAGCTCCTGCGGAGAGGATGAATGCAGCCTGCCCGTGGGACGGGTGACTATCCACCATTCTGTTCTCTAACATACTGAGTCCTGTGTCTCAATGATGTTCAGATAGCATCTCCTAATCAGTGTTGTGCAGTGGGACATCTAAGTGACCCTGGGACTGTGGGCGCAGAGTAGATTTAACACAGAATTGCATCTCAGCCCTTCTGAATGTACAGTGGCATTAACTAGATCAGCAGTGTGTGTATGTATCCACCGCCACTGTGGCAGAAACTTCTCCATCAACCCAAACAGGAAGCATGGCCACGGAGCAGTGGCCATGCCCACCCTCCTCTACTTTCTGTCCTGAACTGGCCTGTTCTAGAGATTCTTCGTGTCCTGTGCACGTGAATCACATGGTGTTATCCCCTTGTTCTTATCTCCCTTCGCGTAATGCTTTCAGGATTCATCCTGAAAACTAACTTCCTTTTTTATGGTAAATAACATGTCACACATGCATGCACACATGCACAAATTTATTTATCCACTAGTTTTTGAGGGCATTTGAGTTGTTTCCACCTTGTGGCTATTTTGAATAATGCCACAACACCATGGGCATTTTGATCTGTGATATTGAAGGTCTGTAAATCAATAAGCATTTCCAATATTTGTTTCTTTATATTAAATATGAAGTATTTTCATTGCCTTAATAAAGGAGAGAAATATGTTCTGTACTTCTGTGTTAGCCCTAATAAAAAAGTGAAATGGAAGGTACAAGACAGTGCTATCTGAATGTCCCACCCCCAGCCTTTCTTCATCAGCTCACAGCCTGAGGCCCCAACATCACTTATTTCTGCAGTGTGGCAGCGATTATGGCCTCTCCCAGCCCCAGGAAAACTTGAAAGTAGCTGGTTACTCTGTGGTCTTTGAAAAGAAGGATTTAGTTCAGTAAGGCGTGGAAAAGTAAGATTCCGCATGAGATATTCTAAAGAGTAGATTTTCTTTTTTGTAAGAATTTTAGCTCAGGTAATTTTTACTGCAACTTTTTTCCTTTTTGAAAGTCACATAAGTCACTTCTGATAGATGGTGTCACAGAATATTTCCATCTCTTTTTGGAGACCGCCTGGTGTTCCCAGGGCTGCAAGTGCTCAGCTTGGGCAGTTTGCACTGAAATGCTGCAGTTGCTCAGGGATCCGCAGTTGCTCACTGTGTAGCTCTGCCGTGAACTGCCTGCCAACCTGCCCACCTGCCCACCAACCCTGGTCTCTAGGTAGCATGCAGGTCCGTACCATGCTGCCCCTGGGCTGCCAAGGAGCATGGCCTCAGGGCCGCCCTGGGTATTCAGTAGGCCTGGGCTCTGACTCCTACCTTTAAGTGACTGGGACGATTTGATGTTGTAGCTGGCGGAGGCAGTGACCTCAGGCTCTGGACAGTGAATGGGGACCTCGTTGGACATGTGCACTGCAGGGAGATCATATGCTCCGTGGCCTTCTCCAACCAGCCTGAGGGGATATCCATCAATGTCATTGCTGGGGGACTAGAAAATGGAATTGTGAGGTAAGAAGAGTGTGGACTCGGACTTTTTTATTTGTTTTCATTTGTAAGGATACAGCAACTTTAGAAATTTAGTTCTTAATAATATCTGGGCATATTATTATTTAATCTTAGATTCAGAATCACCTTTAGGTACAAGTTCTTTGGTTATTTCCCACTTCTAAATAATAAAGATAGCTTTAGTATAATTTTGATATTTTGTGTTAACTGTTAAAAGATTAACAGCATGAAAGTACACAGAGTTAAAAGTCTTTTATTCCCACACCCACCACTGAAAACTTCCTGGAAATCATGCTGTTAGTGGATAGTTACATTTCCTTCCAGGTGACTTGTAACAGATAAACAATGTGCAGGTGTCTGGAGGGGGTGTGGAGGGCACTTTAGTTGATTTTACTGCATGATGACTTTTCCCTCTAGGCTGTGGAGCACATGGGACCTAAAGCCCGTGAGAGAAATCACATTTCCCAAATCAAATAAGCCTATTGTGAGGTAAGATCTCCCCCTTTGTTCCCTGTGATTTGTGATGGTATTTTTGTTAGATCTTAGAGTATGCCAACATAAAGAAAGAGGTGCTTCAAGGCTTTGTGAAGGCCAGCCATTCCTCCCACAGGGCTGTCAGGAACCCAGAGCAAGAACCACATTCCCTGCCCTGGGAGCTTACGGCCTGAGGGTCCCCTGGAAAGTCAGGCCTGGCAGTGTGCCTCGTGGGCCTTGGAAGGCGAGAAACTATACTTTCTTACTTCCTTATTTGCAAAGTCCATAGTGGCAATGCTTGCTGCAGGGGTACATTTGACAAGATTGGCAAACAACCAGTTACTCTTGGCTGAGCTAACATATGTGACTTTAAAAACTCACGTGGCGGCTGGGTTGGTGGCCCAGTGGTAGAGCACTTGCCTAGCATGTATAAGGCACTGGGTTTGATTCTCAGTACTGCATATAAATAAATGAATAAAATAAAGGTCCATCAACATGTAAAAAAATATTTTTAAAAACACTTAGAAATGAAGCCATTCACATTCTACTTTATTAAATTTATTTTCACTGTCCTAAATTTAAAGTTTAATGAACCTAAATTACTTATTAATGTTAGACTTTTTTTTACTCTTTTATCTGTCAGGGAAATAAAATATATTTTTAAAACAATCACTTAATTTTTAAAAGGAAACTATACTGCTGTTATATTTTTAAGATTTTCCACACCCAAGTTTGTGCTGTGTAGGTGGTAGAGCAGGACCAGGCAGGAAAGAGAAGGGAGGCAAAGCAGGGACCAACTCAGCCAAGCTCCTGGCCCCGCTGAAAAGGAGCTTCTCACACTTGTCCACAGAGTGACTGTGTTAGATCTCTGCAGACCCCTGGGTTGTGGGCACACTTGATTTGTTCCTGCCACTACACCTCAACAATGTCAAGAAATATAATGTATCAATGGGGTTTGCTTTTACAGCCTTACGTTTTCTTGTGATGGCCACCACTTGTACACAGCAAACAGTGATGGGACGGTGATCGCCTGGTGTCGGAAGGACCAGCAGCGCATGAAGCAGCCCATGTTCTATTCCTTCCTCAGCAGCTACGCTGCTGGGTGAACGGAGGGAGCTATGCATTCTCCAGAGCACCTCAATTCCAGGGGGATGGTGGGCTTCACCAGGGCAGGAAGGAGGCTGAGCCCACAGAAGTGGATGACTAGGCACACCCTTCAAATAACCACACATCTGTTCATCTGCACAGAATCCCAATGCCTCCCTGGGCCCTGAGAGGCGAGTCCCATCCTCATCGAGGGATGCTGCAGGAGCTGCGTGATGCATACCAGCCAGCCGACCGAGGGCTCTCGTGGTACATTGTACATTAAATCATGTTCTCAAAGTGTTTTCCTACCCAGGTATTCTAAAGAAAAAAATCAAGGTCTCCCTTAAAAAGGGCCAATAGAATTTCAGTTGGCTAGCTAGTTATTTATATAAGACACTCTAAAAATTATATTTGAAAAGTTTTCTGCCTTGAGATACCCCTACCCCTGACACACCCCAAAAACTGGAAAGAGAGAAAGATAAGATTTTTCAGGACTCAATAAATTGCTTTCTTTGAAAAGCAGATAATTCAGTAGGTGCCTCTGCACCAAGCATTCTGTGGACTATCGGAATACTAAGAGGAAACTCCTAATGAATCTCAACTTCAGACAGTTTTTGCTGGTTGCCACCTCAGCTCAAGGGAGAAACAGAATTTTTCGAAAGCCATGAACAAGAATATGGTCATCTTCAATTTCAGACATGTCCTGTTTCTTCATGAAATTTTTACTTAAAACCCATAACACTAGATATTGAACATCCTTAGCTAAATCATTAAGGATCAAACACAATGGTGAATCTTTTAACATCTGCCATTAGCAGTGCCATTTACAGAGCTTTGAACACCTGTGCGGGAAAAGCCTCTGCTATGCAGGTGAGCACAGGCATCATGCAGCTGAGGCAAAGCAGCTCACCCAATCTGCAGCATGAACCGTCTTCCCCAGAACAGAACCACAGAAGTAAAGGAGACAGGTTGCTGTCCTTTAAACAGAAGCAGAGTGATTCTTTAGGAAGCCATTTTCACTGCGTTGCAAATAACCTCTGCCACCTGAAAATTCTAGGAACAGGAGAAAACCATTCCACAGCAGACTTACATAACATGAAGACGCAGTGCTAAACATTTTGGAGTAGTTCATCTCTGCCATGCAGTGAGTGACAGCTATATTTTACTTGCGGTGCTGCTTTAGTGGCTTCAAAAATTGCAAAATAGGCTCAAAAATATGTTACCATGGGATAAAAATGTATATTCCTGCCTGAGAATAAATTGCACATTTGTTTCGGAAATTTAGTTCACATGATGTTTACAGAACTGCTTTTGTAACTTCCAGACTTTCTAAAACATTCTGCTTAAAAACCATAAAACACAATTCCAGAGTCTCTGCTGGGAGCTAGTCACAGGGCAAGGCCCATGGCCTGCGCACTTTCAACCTCAAACGTTGAAGTCATGGTTTGCACGAGCCAGGTGTCCATTCTGAGGTCTATGTGAGTGCAGAGATGAGACTATTCCTATTCACATTGAAGTGATTTGCTTTGTTTAAAAAAAAAATTGCAGCTATTGTCTAGCTTCCATTTTTTTACTGAGAACTTTAAATTACTCTCCTATTAGAATAGGGTTGCTACTTGGTCTTTTGTTTTTAGTGCTGGATTTCATCATTTATCTAAAGTGGAAATATGCAAAATAACTGGTCTTGTTAAGAGTGCAATATATTCTATTTTTATGTAAAAATAAAAATTAATTGGGGGGATTATTTATTCAGCATGGAACCTAATATGTATATGTTGGAAACACTTCCTAATGTGCATGTTATAACAAACATTCCTGTAAATTATCACAAGCTCTGTTATCTTTGTATACACTGCCACTTCAATTTGGGAATAAATTTCATAAAAATAGGTATTACCTATCTTTTATAGGACTTACAACCAGATCTCAAATCAATGGCTTTTTGTAGGGGGGAAGGGGTGGAGTGGGTACTGGAGATTGAACTCAGGGGGACTCAGCCACTAAGCCACATCCCCAGCACTATCTTTATTTTATTTAGAGACACGGTCTCCCTGAGTTGCTTAGTACTTAGCTTTTTACTGAAGCTGGCTTTGAACTCGGGATCCTCCTGCCTCAGCCTCTGGAGCCACTGGAATTACAGGCACGCATGACTACACCCATCTCAAATCAGTGGCTTTTTAGGTTCTCTCTGCAGTCCCCCTATAAATTTCTATCAGTATAAGAAGATAAAGACAACTTTTAGGCTGTGTTTGTATGTTAATGGTAGAGCACTTGCCTACCATGTGTAAGGACCAAGGTTCAATCCTCAATACCATACACACACACACACACACACACACACACACACACACACACACACACCACACCACGAGAGAAAGAAAGAGACAACTTTCATTTCTTAATTGTGTGGGGTTTTGTTTTGTTTTGTTTTTGTTTTACTAACTGTTATCTTTCAAGCTTTCCTACCCTTAAATGAGACATCAGTCCCAAGACAGGCTGTTCATTTTAATGGGAAGAACATCTGTCCTGCCCCCGTGATATATATGTACTCTGAGCCCCTGCCACATGCCAGGCACTGTTCTAAGTGCAGAGGATTTGGTGTTGCAGTGTCTCTGCCATCTTGGAAGTTGCAGGCTGGTGTAGAAGCCAGCAGCAGTAACATAAGCAGCACACAGTATATGCAGTTAAAACCATGGTAGATGCTCAGGGTGTAGAGTCAAGAGTATCCAAAACACAACAGGAAGAACTCAGGTCAAATGGAGGTGATCTAGAACTCCTTGAAAGATTGAAGGTTTTGTTGCTACCTAATGGACAAATAGGAATCCAGGTGAGGATGGGGCAGACGGGTCCAGTATAGTACATGTGTGAAGACTAGGGTCACCCGGCAGGTCCCAGCCAGGAAAGGGAGGTGCATCTGCCTGGACTCTCACCTGTGTGGGTAGGGAGGGCTCTGGCACCAGCAGGCCAGGACCAGGCCCTCTGCTTCTGCCTTGCATCTGTGGTGTGTTCCAGCTTCTCAAGCTGGCTCCTAGGTGTCCGGTCCCCAAGAGAACTCGGCACAGTGCAAGCCTGGCCTCCCACAGCCAGTCTGCCTGCAAGTCTCAGTTTGCACATCAGGGTGCTGATGGGGAGGGAGGAGCAGGATTCCTCAGCCCTGCATTCCTGGCCATCTGCCTCTTACTACTTCAGATAAGGTGTTAATGTTCCTGAACAGGAAAGAAGAGCAGAGGCTAGTATTTGGGAAGGTGAGTAGGGAGCAAAGAAAGGAGCAAGGAGCGTCTGACATTTATCTTATAAAGTTGAAAAGAGGTTGAGGATTGAAACCATGCAAGTGCCTGCTCTGTCCTCTTCAGTGTTCTTTTACTGCTGACCACACTTCAACTGTCACCAGTTGGTTCCGTGTTGAGGACGTAAATATCCTAATGGTTCCCAAACTCCCACTTCTTGAACAGCTATAGTCTCTTTTCAGTGAACTTTTATAACCAGGGCAACACTCCACCCTTTCTGAAGCCAAAGCACTTCACATCTAACAGCATCAAACTGTTCTCCAGAAAAACCAGCTGAAAAGAGCTAGCAGTTGGAGGGTAGATAGGGGAGGAAACATTTAAAAGAAGGACTTAAGCCAGGCGCAGTGGTGCATGCCTGTAATCCCAGCAGCTCTGGGAGGCTGAGCAGGAGGATTGCAAGTTAGCACCTCAGCAAAAGCGAGGTGCTAGGCAACCCAGCAAAACCACCACAGAGGGGAGGGAAGACAGGGACACCACAGACAGGTCTGTCCCCAAAGCAGCCGAGCCTAGGGGTCACCGAGGCTGGTGGTTGAGGAGGTGGTCCTGAGGAGGCCGGGCTGTGGCTGCTGCTGCAGGGACCAGGGGCACAGTCCTGGGACAAGGCCATGCCCACAGGGGCTTCTGAGAAACAGGCAACACAAAGACACACCTGCCCCGCCTCCCAATCCTAATTCTTGCGACCATTTCAGACATGTCCCTCAGAGTAACAGGCGGGAGTTTAGAAGGAATAGGAAAGGGGACATTCTCAAGGGAGAAAGTGGGTCCTCTGAGAGATGAGAGGGACAGTGTTCCCCTACTGCCCTTCAGTTTTATTCGGGATCCCAGAAAAGTTTCCAAAGAGTCCCACCTAGGTTCATGTCTGGACTTTTAACTGACAGCAGATGACAGACTTTCAAGTCCCCGCTGCCATGGCAACTCCAGGTCACCTTGGCGCATGCTGACTCTTCTAACTGGAACCCCTTCTGTAGTTTTTTTCTTTTTGGTACTGGGGATTGAACTCAGGTGCACTCAGTCACTAAGCCACATCCCCAACCCTATTCTCTATTTTATTGAGACAGGTCTCACTAAGCTGCTTAGCACTATTGCTGAGGCTGGTTTTGAACTTACAGTCCTCCTGCCTCAGCCTCTGGTGCTGTTGGGATTACAGGCGTGCACCACCATGGCCACCACCATGGCCACCACCATGGCCGTCTGGTTCTGCAGTTTCCTCACCCTTCCTTCTTACAGGTTTTGTGGTTAGGAGGAGCTACCCTTATCTTCCAGAATCTGGTCTATGAAAGGGTCACAGAGTCTCTCCCTTCAAAGTAACCTGGGTTCCTCTTATCAACAGTATTTCCTGCCTGCATTTCCTTGCAGATAAAAGGTAGTTAGCTGAGGAATGTCACATGTCCTGTCCACTTAGGCCAGACAGGGCTGCAGGCAAATGCTCTTTGGAAAACAAAGCATGTGGGGCCCATTTTATCTGTCTGTCCCCTAACACTGTCCCAGCAAGCCCCTTCCCTGTGGCCTAAGGTGTACATAGCAGAACAGGAATGGAACAGGCACAGAGAAGACTGTACCCAGGGGGATTCAAGTCAGAAATATGGAGGGGAGCCCAACTCACCCTCCCTCCAGTCTGGTGGCTCACGTAACCAGCAGAGGTGGGTCAGGAATCTGAAGCAGGTGTAGACTGGGAAGGCTGCGTTGGTGGGCAGCAGAGGGGTTGGAGGATTGGCTCCCCTGCTCTGCCTTCTGGACCCCCCTCCCCAGTAGAATCCCTGGGAAGATCCTGAGATCCAGACTCCAGCAGGGGTCAGCAACTGCCATGCCCTAGGGTGTGCTGGCCCAGTCTCCCCCCGCAGACACCACCCAGCAAGGCCCTGAGGCCTGATTAGACCTAAGCCCACTCACGGAACTCCCTTCAGAGAACTCTGCAGCAGGCCCACCTGGGAGTGCAGGGAGATGGTGTGTGCAGACAGAACTCCAAAGGACAGACCTCCCTCTCTATCCTACCTACACTGGTGAGAAGGGAGGCTGAGAGCTTCTCCACCAGCCTCAGTCCTAGGCCACTCCAGCTGGCAGCTCCCCGAGCAATGCAAGAGAAGGAAGGGGTTTACAACCACACACACACACACACACACCCTTCCCTCTCTCAGTACATACATAGCTCAAGAAGAAATGGAAAGAGACAGCTGGGCATAAACAGTGACCATCCACTCTTGGTGACCATTCACTCTTGCCAGGTTTTGCATGTGACTAAAACACTCAGGAGTCACTCCAGGGGAACTGGGCTGACTGGCCTGCATGAAAAAACCACACAGGAGACAGAAATACGTTTTTCTTTGGCTTCTCTGATCTTAAGGGTCCACAGAAAGAGAGAATGAGAAAGAAAGCCTTTTATTGAGGAGAAGCCATTCAAATGAGGCAAGGGGTCAGGTTTCAGGGGCTGAGTCTAGCTTCATTATGTCTGCTGTCAGGAGGTTGACTGACATCTAGGAAGGGGACACACAAAGGGTGTTTCCATGGAACATTCTATCCTAAACTGGACAAGGGGTTATATCACAAAGGAACAGATGAGCATAGCTCCACCCATGGAGCTGTAGGAAGACATGCTCAGGCACAAAGACACCATCCCTCCAACCCAAGAAGGGCGGGGAAGTCTGGCATGGCTGCTGCCAAATGCCTCAATCACCCAGCCGGGGAGTGACTCAGTCACGTGCAAGGTTAGTCTCCCACACACTCTCATCCACTATTCTGACCACCTTGGTGGACACAATTAAATCTTTTATTCTTTTGTCGTGTGTGTGTGTGTGTGTGTGTGTGTGTGTGTGTGTTCTTGCTGTGCTGATTGATTTGTGGACATTTCTGTTTTCCCCATAATTAGCATTTTTACGATAGCTCTTTTCCTTGTCTTATGAGGCTAAGGGTTTTGGGGTTTTTTTGAGTTTTGGTTTTGTTTCTCTTTCTCTCCTTCCTTCTTCAGCTAACAACCAAATTCTCCTGCTCTTTGTCTCCCCCTCTCTTTGTGTTTCCTCCTTTTTCTCCTCTTTCTTTATAACCATTACTTGCTGCGTCTCTTCTGTGTTCTCTGGGTTCACATTTTGAACATAAACTCTCTGCTACCTCCTACCACATTTTCTTTTCTCTTAATGAATTGTATTTTTACCATTTTTAGAACTATTTGGTTTGTATAACTGCTGCCCCCACCATTCACGCTGTTGCAGTGATTGATGCTATGGATGGCGTACTTGACACCTGCTGTTTACTTTAATGCCAGACCTCATTCACAGTTATTTATCATTTTAGCTGCTGTCAACTGCTGACCGACCATTCCTGTTTCTGTGGTGATCAGTGTTGTTGATGTCAGTAGCACCAGGCGTTTATTTAATGCTGTATACAGTTTGCATTTGTTGTTGCCATTGTTTCTCCCTTTTCTGTGGGGGGCTGGGAACCTATAGGAACAACACAACTTCCAAGAGTAGCACCCCAGCTCCACCCACACTAACCCCTCAAAACTCCAGCTCTGTTGTTCTGCAAAGAACACAGACAAAAACTAACTACCAGACCCCAAGTAGGGACAGCTAGTGGTGGGCCCTCAGGTCGCACTCACAGACCCCCACTCCTACAGCACGATCAGAGAGAATTAATACAAAGCCTCTGACACCACACCCACAAGGGAGCTCCATCAGGATCACTTTAGGACACTTTGGCAAGAGAAGACCCTGGTCTAAAAAGGCCCACACTAGGAGTGGAAGAGAAATTCCTCCCAACAGAAGCAAAACTCATCACAGGAATACAAAAAATAGGAGGAACAAGTTGACACAACACCCCCAAAGCTCATAATTCACCAGCAATTGAGGATATTGAAGTGGGTGAAATATTAGATAAATAATTCAAAAGAATGTTCTGTTTGGAAATGTGGGGAAGCTTCTTCATGCTCTATAGATACGAACAGTGGACATCCAGAAGGATGTCCAACCCCCAAGGCAGCAGCTAATGATATATCTTGGAGAATGTCATACAGAAAATGAAATAAAATCCAGGGATCCAATCAGATGTAGAGAATATGGGTACAGAATAATGTACAAGAAAAAGCCCAAAAGACTGGTGAGTTTTTGACGCTCAACAAGACACGGGAATTCATTTGTACCTGGGTGTCAGCCATTAATGTCTCTCATTGGTGTATAGATTTTGATTTAGCACATTTATTAATATAACCATATACATATGATTTGATTTTATTTCATTTTCCAAGCCAGATTGCATTTAGGTATCTATTAATACTTTGCCTAAAATTTTCTGTTTAATTGTAAGACTTTTAATTTAATTTTATCATACTATGAAATCTGAAACAAAATTTGCTTCCCCAAACCACACTTTTAATCAAAGTCTTATTAAAAATGCAGGTTTCTAGAGCCCTATAAAGGTGTGATTAAATAAATAATAAGTCAAGATTTTATGTCACACAAAAGAAAAAAGAATTCAAAGGAATGATTATAAAAATAATGAATGAGCCAGTTGCAATGGCACATGCCTATAATCTCAGTGACTCAGGAGACTGAGGCAGGAGGATTGCAAATTTGAAACCAGCCTTAACAATTTTGTGAGGCCCTAAGCAACTTAGCAAGACATTATCTCAAAATAAAATATAAAAAGAGCTGGGGATGTGGCTCAGTGGTTAAGTGCCCCTGGATTCAATTCCTGGTACAAAAAAAAAATTGATCAATAAATTTCAAGAAATACAGAAAAACATCTGAATGAATTAAGAAAGTCAGTTCAAGATATAAATGAGAAATTCAAAAACGAGACAGAAATATTGAAAAAGAACCAAACAGAAATATTAGAAATTAAAGACAAAATAAATCAAATAAATTGTTCAGTTGAAAGTCTCTCTAAAAATGGGGCTGGGGATGTGGCTCAAGCAGTAGTGCGCTGTCCAGGCATGCGTGCGGCCCGGGTTCGATCCTCAGCACCACATACAAAAACAAAGATGTTGTGTCCGCCGAAAACTAAAAAATAATAAATATTAAAATTCTCTCTCTCTCTCTCTCTCTCTCTTTCTCTCTCTCTCTCCCCCTGTTTAAAAAAATATAAATAAAAACAAATTGAAGTTGCAAACAAGGTCTGTATGCTTAAAAATATCAAAACGGTGAAGCTCTGAAAAGTTTAAAAAAAAAAAAAAGAAAGTCTCTCTAAAAGAGTAGATCATGCTGAAAACAGAATCTCAGCTGGAAAACAGAGTCCTGACCTTGAAAATTCAGATAGTATTAAAGAAAATGAGTAACTATGGTCAGAATATGCAAGAACCGTGGGACAACATTAAGTCACCAAATTAAGAATCATTGGAATTGAAGAGGGGCTGTGAGATGAAAGTCAATGGAATGGATAACTCCTTCAGGAAAATGATAACAGAAAAACTTTCCAAACTTCAAGAGTGAGATGGACATCCAAATACAGGCATATAAGAACATCAAATAGACAAGATTTAAAAAAAAAAAAACCCTCTCCACAACATATTATAATTAAAATGCCTAACATACAGAACAATGATAGAATTTTTAAAATCTCAAGAGAAAAACATCAGGTCACATTTAGAAGCAAACCAATCAGAATTACTTCCAAATTCTTAACACAAACTCTAAAATCCAAGAGGACTTGTAATGATGTATTCCAAGTCCTGAAAGAAAATAACTGTCACTCAGTATTTATCCTAAAACTTAAAATCATCATACTATAGCAATATAGGGATACTCATGTGTATAGCAACAGAATTCACAATAGTCAAACTATGGAACCAGTTTAGGTGTCCATCATTGGATGAATGGATAAAGAAAGTGTGGCATATGTACACAATGGAATTTTATTCATCCACAAAGAAAAATGAAATTATGTCATTTGCAGGAAAACATATAAACTTGATATCATTATGTTAAGCAAAATAAGTCAAACTCAGAAAGTCAAGGGTCATATGTTTTCTCTCCTCTGGAAGCTTGAGAATAAAAAGGAAAAGAACGTTGGGGTAGGAAGGGTCTCGTGAAAATTAAAGGGAGGAGACAGAACAGGGGGAAGAAGGAAAAAGGGAAATACTGGAGAATGAATTTAACCAAACTGTACTGTTATATTGTTTGCATATATGAATATATAACAACAAATCTCACCTTTATGTATACCTATGATGCACCAATAAAAAAATGTGGGGGGAAAAGAAGATAAATCTCAACCAAAATTGATATATCCAGCAAAGCTATTCTTTAAAATCAAAAAATAAATAAAAGCCTTCCAAGATAACCAGAAACTATAAGAATTCATGACTACAAAGCTGGCATTACAGAAAATACTTACATACTTCTCACGGAAGAAATGAAAAACAAACCCCAGAGCTCACGAATGAACATATCCTTGAAAGAGTAGTTAAGCAAATGAGAAACAGACCAAATTAAACATTAGAAATAAATAAAAATGACAGTAATTAATAAATGTATCTCTCTTTGAAAGAGATAGGCTGGCAGAATGGGTTGAAAAACAAGACCCAGGGCTGGGGTTGTGGCTCACCTAGCATGTGTAACGCATTGGGTTTGATCCTCAGCACCACATAAAAATAAATGAAAAGTAAAGGTATTGTGTCCATCTACAACTAACTAACTAAATAAATAAATAATTTTTAAAAAGAAAAACAAGACCCAACTACTTGTTGTTTGCAAGAGACTCACCCTCAGGCAAAGACAGTCACAGGCTGAAAGTAAAAGGATGAAAATTGATATACCCATGCAAATGGTACCAAAAAACAAGCAGAAGTAGCTATTCTCATAACCAACAAAGAAGACTTCAAAAGAAAGTTAATCAGAAGAGACAAAGAAGGTCACTTTATACCAGTAAGGGGGGGGAATCCAACAAGAAAATATAATGATATAAATATTTATGCCCCAAACATTGGTGTACCTAATTATATAGATGAGACATTACTTGAATAAAAGTCTCAGGTAGACCCCAGTACAGTAATAATGGGTTATTTCAACATACCACTCTTACCAGTAGGTGAGATTATCCAGGCATAAACTCAGTAAAGACTCTTTGGACCTGAAAAGTTTTCTAAATCAAATGGCCTTAACAGTCATCTAAGGAATATTTCATCTAACAACAGCTGAATACACTTTGTTTTCAGAGACTCATGGAGCCTTTTCTGAAATAGACCATATTTAAGTCACAAAGCAACTCTTACCAAATACACACACACACACACACACACACACACACACACACACAAAAGAGTTATAATTCTTTGCATCTTATCAGACCACAATGGAATGAACTCAATGCCAAAAAGCCCTACAGAAACTAAATAAATACATAGATATTGAACAATACACTTCTGAATGATGAATGAGCAATATAAGAAATCAGGAGAGAAATTTAAAAATTCTTAGAACCAAACAAGAATAATAATACAACATACCAGAATGGCTGGGACAATCCAAAGACAGTACTAAGGGAAAAGTTAATAGCTATGAGTGCCTACATAAGAAAATTAGAAAGATTTGAAATAAACAACCTAATGATGCATCTGAAGACACCTAAAAAATAAGAACAAACCAATTAGAAAACCAAAAAAAGGAAATAAGTAATTAATGTCAGAGTGGAAGCTGGGCACAATAGTGCATGCCTATAAGCCCAGCAGCTTGGGAGGCTGAGGCAGGAGGATAATGAGTTCAAAGCCAGCTCAGCAAAAGCGAGGTAATAAGCAACTCAATGAGACCCTGTCTCTAAATAAAATACAAAATAGGGCTGGGTATGTGGCTTATTTGTCAAGTGCCCCTGAGTTCAATCTCTGGTGCCTCCCCCCAAAAAATCAGAGCTGAAATCAATGAAATTGAGAATTATGAAAAACAACAACAACACACCTTTGAAATAAAGAGGATTCTTAAAAAGATAAACAAGATTGATAAAACTTTAGTCAAACTTAAGAAAAAGAGAGAAGACCCAAATCAATAAAAATAGAGATTAAAAAAAGGAGAAATCACCATAGACATAACAGAAATACAGATGATCATTAGACTATTTTGAAAATGTATACTCCAATTAATTGGAAAACCTAGAAGAAATGGATACATTTCTAGACACATAACATCTGCCCAAATTGAATCAAGAGTACATAGAAAACCTACACAGACCAACTAGCAATGAGATACAAGCAGTAAACAACAACAACAACAACAACAAACTTCCAACAAAGAAAAACCCAGCACCAGATGAATTCTCAGCTGAATTCTACCAATGTTTAAAGAACTAATGCCAATACTCCTCAAATTAGTCTATGAAATAGAAAGGAATGAAACACTTCCAACTACCTTCTATGAAGCCAGTATCACACTCTCATATCAAAACTAGATAAGAACACATCAAAGAAAGAGAACTACAGACCAATGTCCCTGATGAACTTAGATGAAAAATCCTTAATAAAATGTTAACAAATCATATTCAACAACATATTAAGACTGTACACCATGACCAAGTTTGTTTTATTTTACAAGAATGGTTTAACATATACATGGATGTTATTCATCACACAAATAAAATGAAAATCACTTAGTCATCTCAATAGATGCAGAGAAACCTCTGGCAAAATTTAGCACCCATTCATTATTAGAATACTGAAGAAACTAGGGATAGAAGGAACCCACCACCAGTATCATAAAGGCTCATATGAAAAACCCAAAGCCAACCTCCTGGTGAATGGGGAAAAAACTGAAAGCATTTCTTTTAAAATATAGAACAAAACAGGCTGTCCACTCTAACCACTGCTATTCAATAAAATACTAGAAGTTCTAGCCAGAGCAATTAGGCAAGAGAAGGAAATAAAAGGGACAAAAATAGGAAAGGAGGAGGTCAAATTATCTTTTTTACAGATGATATCATCCTATACTTAGGAGACTCAAAAAGTTCTGCCAGAAAATGGTTAGAGCTAATACACAAATTTAGCAAAGTAGCAGGTTACAAAATCAATACAAACATCAATAGCTTTACCATATACTAATAATCAATCTGTTGAGAAAGAAATCAGGAAAACTATCCATTCAAAAATAGCCTCTAAATAAATAAATAAATAGTCTAATCAAGGGGGTAAGACTCTGAATAAAACTATAGAACACTGAAGACGACACAAGATGGAAAAACTTCCCATGTTCATGGAGAGACAAAACTAATATTGTTAAAATAGCCATACTATGAAAATCAATACACAGATTCAATGTAATCCCCATCAAAATACCAATGACATTCTTTACAGGACTAGAAAAAACAGCTCTAAAATTCATTTGGAAGAATAAAAGACCCAGAATAGCCAAAGCAATTCTAAGACAAAAAAGCAATGTTGGAGATATTATAATACCTGTCTCCAGATTATGCTACAGAGCTCTAGTAACAAAAACTGCATGGTACTGGCATAAAAACAGACACATAAGGGGAAAGAAGGGGGGTGGAATAGGAAAGACAGTAGAATGAATCAAACACAACTTTCCTATGTTCATATATGAATATGTGACCAGTGTAATTCCACATCATGTACAACCACCAAAATGGGAAGTTATACATCATGTATGTCAAAATACATTCTACTGTCATGTATAACTAAAAAGAACAAATTAAAACCTTTTTAAGACATCTAGACCTATGATACAGAATAGAAACATAGAGACAAACCCC
Source organism: Urocitellus parryii (assembly GCF_045843805.1). Lineage (NCBI taxonomy): Eukaryota > Metazoa > Chordata > Mammalia > Rodentia > Sciuridae > Urocitellus > Urocitellus parryii. The sequence continues at coordinate 83,065,564 of NC_135539.1, forward strand.
CACAGATATAGTCATCTAATTCTGGACAAAGGTACCAAAAACATATTGGAGAAAAGACAGCCTTTTAAACAAATGGTGCTCGGAAAACTGTTTATGCACATGAAGAATGAGAATAGACCCTTACCTCTCACTCTGCAGAAAAGCCAAATTACAATGGATCAAAGACCAAGAAATTAGACCAGAAACTATGCAACAAAATGAAGGCTCAACAATCCAGTTTTTAGGCAGAGGCAATGACTTTTTCAATAGGACCACTAAAGCTCAGGAAATAACTATCAAGGGAAGAAATACAAATTTTTCAATATATGAAAAATATTCAGCATCATCAGCAATTAGAGAAATTTCCTGTAGATAGGAAATTTAGATAGGTACATAGTGCATTGTATTTCATCTCACTCCAGTCAGAATGGCAATCATGAAGAATACAAACAACAATAAATGCTGGAAAGGGTGTGAAGAAAAAGGAACACTTTGGCAGGAATGTACATTAATACAACGGAAATCAGTATGGAGGCTCTCCAAAAGACTAGGCATGGAACCACCATATAACCCAGCTGAACCACTCCTTGGTATTTATCCTAAAGAATTAAAGTGATCATAATATAGCAATCCATGCATGCACACCCATGTTTATAGCAGCACAATTCAAAAGAGCCAAACTATGGAACCAGTGTAGATGTCCATAAATGGATGAATGGATAAAAAAAATGTGATATATATATATATATATATATATATATATATATATATATACACACACACACACACACACACACACAATGGAGTTTTACTCAGCCATAAATAAGAATGAAATTATATCATTAGCAGAAAAATGGATGAACTTGAGAACATTATGTAAGCAAATAAGCCAAACTCAGGAAGTCAAGGATTATATGTTTTCTCTCATATTTGGAAGCCAGAGAGGAAAAAAGGGAAAAAAAAAGGAGGGATGGGTGTGGAGAGATTAGTAGAGGAGAGGAAACCGACTTAGATAGTGAAAGGGAAGGGAAACAAGAAATACTGGGGAATGATATTAGCCAAACTATATTGTCATATTGTGTGCTTGTACAAATACGTAACAAAGCCCACCATAATAGACAACATAATGCACCAAAAAATATGGAAAAATAAATATATGATGAATGAATTAATACAATATTAGCATAGCTTAGCAAAAACTTATCATTCAAAAAAAAGTCCTAAAAAATAAAGGCAAAATATTTATTCATATAAATAAAAGCCAAGACAATTCATTAACAGCAATAGAAAACAAACAGCAAGACAATAGATTTCAACTCAACCACATGGTAACTACACAAGAAGCAAATGACCTAAACACTCTAATTAAAAGGCTCAGATGCCAGCGGACTTTAAAAAGCAATATCCAGCTGTCTTCAAAACAGAAAATCTCACTTTATCTTTAGGTTTTATCTTTTTTTTTTTTTAGTTGTCAGTGGACCTTTATTATTTATTTACTTACCTGCCCGGTTGAGAATTGAACCCAGTGCCTCATACACGCCAGGCACCTGCCCTACTGAGCCAAACCCTTGCCAGGTTCAGATAGATTTTTAAAATAAAAGAATAGAAACAGGGCTGGGGTTGTGGCTCAGCGGTAGAGCGCTTGCCTCGCACACGTGAGACGGAGTTCGATCCTCAGAACCACATAAAAATAAATAAAAATAAAGATATTGTGTCCATCTACAACTAAATATATATTAAAGAATAGAAACATATATCATGCCAACGCTATGGTGAGAAATTGCATTGGCTTTATTGATATCAAAGATACCTTGAGAACAAGGGCTGTTAGCAGGGATGAGGGACGGTGCCCAGCCCTTCAGAGGGATGCCCAGAGAAGGGCAGAATCCCCAGAGGGCCTCGGAGACTGATTCCTGTGGTCTGAGTGGGGCCTGGGAGTCCTTATCTCTGACGAGGGTGGGGTGGGAGAGGAGGTGTCCCCGTTGCTCCTGTTAGGACCCCTGGTGGAAACGCTGGCTTCCACTGACCGTTCAGTTTCTTCTTCTCCACAAATTCATAATTCTACCTGGAATACTAAGGACGTGCCATTGAGATAGGAGTTGCAGGACAGAGTTTTGGGTGACAATAATGAGCCCCCCCACAATAAAACAATAATAATATGCCCAATTTTGGATCTGTTGGGCTTTCAATACGGTGCCTATAATCTTCATTTAAACAGCAGCCTAAGCGGGGCTTGGGGCTCAGGGGAAAGCGGCATGTCCTGCGGGCTGGCCCAGGGGCTCTCTGGCTTCCGCGCTGGCATCAGCTCGCCCTCCGAGAGGGTGCGCATTTGTCCCAGGTAAGTGTCACCTCGACGGGACTCGCGGAGCGGAGAGCGGTGCCCTGTGTGGCTTACGGCCAGTCTCGGTAGCTGGTGGAGGACACTTCAGCTTATCAAGAAGTGTCCCAACCGTCAGTCGTGACCGTTTTCACAGAGGGAATATATGTCGGCCTCCTTTTCCACAAGTCTTGCCAATGCCGCTCGAAACGCGTCCGCGGCTTCGGGTGCCGAGCACTTTCCGTTGCCGCGAGGTGGGCACTGGGCGGCGAGGCCGTTCTTCCCTCCAACAGCAGGTCCCCGGTAACCAAGCGCTTCTCAGTGCCTGTCACGAAACAGCCCCAAGGGTGAGGCGGGCGAGCGCGGCCGGCGGCGCCTGGGGTCGCGAGGACTCTCCGCGGCGGCCGCGGTGGGCTCTGCGTGAGCGTGGGAACCGGACTCGCTCTCGGGACGCGGCCGCCGGTCCTCCCGGTTACCTGGCGATGCCGGCGCCCCCTGCCCGGGTGGCGCGGGCCGGGCCGTGCGCACTTGGCGGCTGTTCGGCCTCTGTATGCGCTGCCCACCCAGGGGTGCGGCTCCTGCGCGCTCCAGGTGAAGCGTGGCCGGCCGAGCCCGGATTCGCCCCGGCCCCGCGGCCCTCGCTGCGCGCGCTCCAGGCGGGAGGGCTCCGGTCGGGGTCGCGGACCCGGGCGCGCGGAGCCCGGTGCGGGAGCCCCGGTGACGCACCAGTGACGTCGGCGGCAGCAGGCGGGATTTCCCGGCCCCTCCCGGGAGCTGGGCGAGACCCCGCCACCGAGTGGGCGCGGCCAGAGCCTAGCGCAGGAGGCGAGAGCTAGGGTCGCCGCTGGGCATCAGGGGCCTGGCGCGGAACTCGCGCTGCAGACCGAGGAGCCTGCGCCCCCGACTCCCGCGCCCCGCCCCAACCGCGCGGTCTCTCCCTGGCCCCTCGCCGCGATGCCACTCGGCCTGGCCGCCCCCCGCGAGTGCCGCGCCGGAGCCCCCACCCGCGCGTGAGCGGCGCCCTCGGCCTGCGCCCGCTGCGGTAAGTGGCGCCCGCGGCCGGCCGGGTCCCCGGGCAGCAGGAGAAGGCGAGGGGCCGCGTCGGGGCAGCCTCAGCCCTCGGCCGGCGAGCTCGGGGCGAGCCGGGAACCGGAGGGAAACTCGGGCGGGAAAGTGTCCGAACTGGAGAAACGGTTCCGGCGCCTGGGTCGATCTGAAGCTGCCAAGGGCGGCACGCGACACAAAGACTTGTGGTTCTCGGCCGCTCGCTCCAGCCCATCGGGCGCAAGTCTGCGGCCGCGGGGTTCCCCGCAGCGCGACCCTCCCGCCGAGCTCTGGGCAGGTCCACACAGCCCGCTCCGAGTACCCGGGCTTACAGAGGTCCGGCGCGGGCGGAGGCTCCGGGGACCCCTTTAACATACGTGGGTCGTGGAGCGTTTGCTGATCCTTCGACAGGGACGTCCTCGGTGCAGAGGACCTTAGAGGAAGGAGGTCATTTTGTGAGGGGCAATGGCGAGTGCCTGTGGAAGCCCTCTTGATTCCCCCGCGCAGAACACCGACCTCGGGAGCGGTCCGCGGAGGCTGCAGACCCAGGTTCTCTACTCTATGGCGTCTGTCCCCGCGGCTGGTGCTGAAATGTGCTGAGCTCCTAACGCGCGCACCCAACAGCGTTGGGGGAGCTTTGGTTTAATTTTTTAATCGCTTCGAAAATAATGAGAGTAGGAGACAGAGGTATGATTGGGAAGGAATCCTTAATTTAGACGGCTCTGTTTCTTTTCGTGTATTTTAAGCTAAGGATGTTAGAAAACCCCCAAAAGGGTAACTTCGATCAAGTGATATCATGCGTCTTGGCCACCAGGTCTGGTACCCTCTTGGCCAGCTCCCACGGCTGCAGGTTCTTTTCCTTTTCTGTTGCCTCCCAAATCTGTACAAGGCCGGCATAGAGCAGGCAGATTCAGCCAGAGCCGAATATGAAGGCCTTCTGAGCTGTGCCTATGTTCCCTTTTTAAAGTGCTAGTCCTGTTTTCTGCTCAAGAGCAAGGTGTGATGGTTCCCACGGTGGCACAGGGAAATTCAGCGGCAAATGCCTCACAGCCACAGCGAGGACGCCTGGGCGCTGTGGCTGGCTTTTCCATTCCTAGTGCAACAACCCCTTTTTCTGATGTGTGCCTGCAGCAGAGAAAGGGAGACAGGCCACCATCCGATCTGACCCTGTTCCCTGCGAGAAGGCTGCTGTGCAAACAGCTGGGTAATAAAGCCTTTTCAGTCCTTAAAATCAAGACAAGGCACCTGTAAGCTATTTGTTCTTTTTGTGAGGTTGGCTTAGCCCTCAGTCATGGTAAGAGATGCCACTGCACTGGATAGACAAGAGGTGTTGATGTAAACCAAGGTCTGTTTCATAGAGGGCACTGGTGGTGGGGTTATTTGGCTCAAATAACTGCAGGGGGCTTCCTGTTTGCTCCTCAGTTCCAATCCTTATTCTCCTTTAAATGAAATTGCCCAGAGGAAGGCTGTGGAAGATGTCTGGCTGAGAAGCAGCAGCAGAATGGTCATTCCAGCAGTCCTGTGATTGGCCAGGAAGCTGCCTTGCACATGCCTATGCTGATCCTTTGGAGGAACCAGAAAAGAGCTTTCCCATGCTCATGTCTCAGGTTTAAAAGTAAAAGGGACAGCCCCCAAGGCCCCATCTCAGTGCATCTTTCAAAATGGTGGAACAGCAGGTGGGAATGTGGACCCTTGTCCCTGGGGAAGTACATGTCCATGCTGACTCAGGAGGATAGGACACTTGGGACTGAGGGGTGATCGTGTGCCACTCCCCCCCCCCCCACACACACAACTGGCACCTGGGCAAGAGGCCACCAAAGAGCAGAGAGAACTTGAAAGTCTACACCAACAATCTTTTTTTTATTTATTGCCACATCTCATTATCATTTTTTTCTTAGTTTGTAGAGTAAAGCATGCCTAATAATGTGTATCAGAAGATTGTCCCTTTTCTTTATGGAATTTTGAAACATTGCCTTTCAAATGTTACCTGTTTTTTACTCTCAGAACAATTTTATGAACTTCTAATCTTGCTGATTTCCTTTTTTAATATTTATTTTTTAGTAGTAATTGGACACAATACCTTTATATATTTATTTTTATGTGGTGCTGAGGATTGAACGCAGGGCCTTGCACATGCTAGGTGAGTGCTCTACCGCTGAGCCACCACCACAACCTGCTGATTTCCTTTTTTAATTTGGCGTTTGTATTCACTGTAGAGAAACTCGGGCACAGTAACTTTTATTATCCTATATAAAGGTTATTTGTTCAGTATTTAACTTCATAAGTACTACAAAAATATGCCATCAGCAGTGGCTAGGACAAGATACTTTAACTGAAAGTTAGAAAGAAACTAAATGAGTATCAGAAAAGGCAAATGAGGAGGTGAAGCACAGGACACTGCCCCCTCCAAGGCATCAATTAGCTGGTTAAAAGCATAAACAATAAGCCAGGGACCTGAAATAACTGGCCAGAGTGAATGCACAAGTGACATTCCCACTCAGGGAAGGAAATGGAGGTGGGAATTACTTCAGAGAAAACAGTGGGTACCAAAGAGATGCATGTACTGAGCCAGGGGAGCCTCTGGGGTCTCTGGCTGCCAGGAGCTTTGGCTGGGTCAGAGGCCAGCTGGAGTGTCAGCGGGTCTCCCGCTGGTGGGGGAGTTGTGTTGAAGCCAGGGCACTCAGCATGAAAGGGCCCTGGGTGCACAGAAGTGAGCACACGTAAGTGGTGGTGGGGAAGCTGTTCGTCCTGTCTGCAGGCAGATCCATGAAGGCCTGACCCAGGAGAGCAGGCAGGGGTGGGAGCCCCGGTAAGTGGCAGCAGGGGGAGGAAGGGCCTGTCATTGCCTTGGGCTGGATGTAACTGACAGGTGATTTTCCTTGATCCTCATGTGGTACCTGCAAGGTTTCAGTTTTGCAAAAACAACAACAGTGATGTTGTTGGGTGTCCTCTCTGTCCAAGAGTGTTGGCAGGGTATCGGATGGGTGACAGGGAATTTGACCAACAAAGGAAAGCATGATGTAAAATGATGAGCAAAAGTGATTGAGAGAGAGGGCAAGGGCCAGGACGAGGGAGTGAGTGGGCAGAACCCACCCTGGGAGGAGACCTGGGCTCCTTTCCATGGATAAGGATTTTTTCCTCTGTAGTGGGTCAGGTATTTATGAGGCTGTGCAAGGTCCCCCAGAGATGGAAGTAATGCTCTAAGTACCTCTGCGCAGTGCTGAGCAGCAGCCGTGGCCCAAGCTGGCACTGGCTGCCCAGCCGCCTGTCTTGCTTGTCCTGTGGCTCCTCCTGCTGAAGGCACTCCTGACTGATTCGAAGCTGTGGCCTTGTCTTTGAGCCCTCCCCATGGTCATCAGGGGAAACTCTTATTCAAGCACCTCCACAGTTACATCAAAGGTGCTAACATTGAGAAACAGGTGTTCCCCAAACCCTGCCACCAGGCCAACCTCGTTCACTTTTGGTGTTCAATATGTAATATTGAAGGGTTTCTACCATAACAGGGCCCAGTGTGGAGGTCCAGTTGGGCTTATAAGATGGGCAGGGAAGAGCACAGGGGAGCACAGCCGGCCTGGCAGCTGAGGCAGTGCCTCCACATGGCCCCACACAGCTGAGTAGGACTTTCTAAGCTTTCCTGGTAGAAGGCCCAGCAGTGGTGACCTGGGCTTTGGGGTCTCCTGGAAGTTCAAGGCAGAGGGTAAGAAGGCCCACAGGAGCCAAGGTATGGAGGCTATTGAGTGTTTAATGACACCCACGGGTGTTCTGAGGGAGTGGGGATCCAGAGCAGCTGTCACAAGTGGGACTAGCCTTGCCCTCTAGCTGGGTCTGCTGTGTGGTCAGGGATGCTCTGGTGCAGCATCCCCAGGATGCTCTGGCCCCGGCTCTGTCAGCCCTCTGTCTGATCAGAAGTGGAGGGCAGGTGGGCATTGGTGTCTGGGGACCCCAGGGTCTCCAGTTTGGGCTGAGGGGTGACATGATCTGGTTTTGTGAATGGAGCTGGGCAGGTGGAGAGAAGACATACACCTTGCCATATGAGGACGTGGCTTCCAGGGGCTCGCAGGTCTGTTGCTGAGCAGAGGTCTGGCTGCACAGACTGGAGGGTGGAGGTGGTGGTACCCAGGTGAAGCTGTGTGGTGCACAGGATTGCTTAGGGATCCCTAAGGCCTGGTAAACCATGTAGGAGCCCCACATTTCAAAGGACAGATGTGAAGTTTGGGGCAAACCAAAACCCTTCTATGAAATGCATGCTGTTTCTAAGACAGGCACTCTCAGGGCGGATGCCCTCAGGAGAGACCCCTGGGCCCTACCTCCAGCTGCCCATCCCCAGAGCGACTGCAAAGCAGCAGCACACTCGCCAGGCCTCTCTCCTGAATGACTCATTCTGCCTGTGGTCAAGCAGAAGCAGCTCTGCCTCTTGTTCATGGTTCCTTTGTCCCCTGTTGCTGCTGCATGTGGTCTGCTGGCACCAGCCTCTCACTCTGTGTCTACACAGGGAGCTAATTTGTTAGCCTTTGGAGCATGAGCATCTTTAGCGGAGGAAGAGTTTTCAGTTTCTGTTTCACTCAAACCTCTTCATTACCTTTTCCCACCTGCACATTCTGGGACCCCAAGGTGGATAGCTGGATTCTGCTTCCAAGTAACCATGGCAACATGCCTGGGCCACCTGCTGAACAGCCCAGGACCCAGGCCTGAGCTCGGCCTCGCTGTGCCTCATCCCACCCATGGTTTCTTGGAGGGGCCTCTGTGGGCAGTGGTGATGGCTCTGGGTCTGGCTGTACTTCCTAAGCCTAATGGTGCAGCCATGGACACAGATAGGCCACTAGGGTAAGCCAAATCCCACCCTCAGGGTTTACCTTTAGTGAGGACTCACCAGTAAGAAGTCAGGAAAGCAGACGTAACTAAACAAACGAGCATCTCAAGACAGCGCTGAGTGCCTATGAGAAAATGAGTTAAGGAGGGGTCAGGATGCCAGAGAAAGGTGTTGTACAAGTAAATGGGCAGCTCCTGGCAGGACATGTGTAATCTGAGACCAGAGGGCCTCCCTAGTGAGCCAGAGAAATGCAAGTGTGGGGCCCATAGGCAGCTGTGTGTCCCCCATCCCCACCCCTAATGAGAGGAGGCTACCTTAATCGAGAGGAGCACTGGGTAATGTGACAGGCTGGAGGAAGAGATGGAGGTTCTTGGAGCAAAATAGCAAATACAAGAGGTAGATCTTTCTGGCTCTGAAATGGACCTTTTGGCGGCTGATGGTTCTCTGGAAGCCTCACCAGTCCACACTGTGGCTTAGGGGCTCAGTGACTCCTGACCAGCTAGATCCCAGGTGGCAGTGAGAGATGGGAGAGACCAGGCCTGAAGGGGAGTTTGACCTGCCCTGGAGCCTCCAGAGGGTGTCCCCAGAGGCTGGATCCAAAACACTCAGGCATGAAGAGGCCACCCTTAACTTCATCCTGCTGGGGCTCAGATGGGGCTGAGGACACGGTGGGGTAAGAGCAGTCCCACAAGCTCGGCTCACCTTGCTGGGTGCATCTGAGTTTGTTGAGGATCCAATTGCTTCTGGATCCTGTTGGTTTGACCCACCAGGTTTGGAACTACCTACTTGCAGCTCAGGCTATCTGTGACATCCATCTCTAAGCCTGGCTGTGCAAACTTCATACAATGTTTTAAATACAGCTTCTCAGTCCTCCCCTTGGGCTTTCTGGCTCACAGGTCTGGGCTGGGGCTGAGGAACCCCTTTGAGTTTTACAGCCACCAGGATTGGAAAGCATTGAAGCAGAAGACTTTTGTGGGCCCTTCTTCCCAGCATCTGGTTACCACTGTCCTGCCTGAACACGCCCAGGGTTCTGTATCCTATGCCAGCTGCTTCGGCCCTCACGCGGCTGTGGGCAGTGATGGCCAGTGAGCACAAGGCAGCCGCCACCCGGGGGGAGCCCAGGTCTCCTCTCCAGTCAGAATCTTGGGTCTGCCTTCCCCCACCTTGGAGAAGAGAGTGCCTTCTCCTCCGGGCCCTGGCTGTCCCATCCTGCTGGAATCCTTTCCAGGGATCCTCAGGAGCCCAGGGAGAGGTCACCCTGCCTTTCCCTGCTGTCTTTCTAGTGACTCTGGAATCCTCCCTTCCCCAGAGCCTTGCGTTCCCCAAACAGCTGTCCTGGAATAGACCCAAAACCTCTGTGTCCACAGCCTGTTCCCGAGGACCTCAGGGCCCGTGCTGGAGAAGACAAAGGTCCTGTTGGCTCCTCCCTGTCTTCCTCCTTCCCCTTGACACAATGGTGTGTCTGCTGGCCAGAGGAGGGCCAGGGACCAGGAACAGGGGTGCTTCCTGTCTGCAGCCAACTGGCCAGGATCCCCCTCCTCAGCTCATGTGATCAGTGAAACCAGGAGCCCTCAGGGTCCCCAATGTGAAGAAGAAAGGACCGTGGGATCTGTCACTTGGGTGCCTCCTGGCAGGGTGGTGACACCAGATTTCCAACTACCAACTGGCTGATTAAGGGAGGTGAAATCACCCCATCCTCCACCTTTAGCTTCCTTAGAGTCTGAGAGGCCTCTGAACCCAGGTGGCTCTGGGACCCCTAGAGGCCAAAGCCAGACTGCTACTTGGCAGGCCATGGACTGGGGCTGATTAGGAAGTGTGGACTCCAACAAGTTACTGAGTCAGTCACAAGTTTCATCACTGCTCACAGGTATTGAAAGTAAAGGGCCGCCTTGAATGGAGGCTGCATTTTTTAAATTAATTTTAGGAGGGACTCAACTTCTGTTTAAGCCTTTGTGGCCTGAAACCCCTGGAAGCAAGGTCTGCAGAGCCTTCTGTTTCTGGTTCCAAGATCCAGAAGTGATGCCAAGAGGTGGTGGGTTTTCTAAATATTTTGTGATTTTTTGGCCACTGGCCTGGTTCTGCACCCACACACAGGACTTCAGAGCCAGGAGCTCCTCAGAGGAGGTGGTTCTGAGGCTGGCCCACCTTCCCCCGGACCAGCCTCACCACTGCGCTGGCCTGAGCCCTCCCCTGGCCCCAGCCTCATTTTATCTGCTTCTCAGGTTTGGAAGCTGGTCTTTTTATCCTGCCTTGATGCTGTGAAGACTGCCTGAGCAGAACCATGGGGACACTTGGCTGACTTTGTGTGGCCTGGTCCTGGTTGGACTTGCACCTGTTGACTGTGGGCTGAGAAGAGGAGCGGCCCCTGGCAGGCTGCCTCCCTCCTGTGCCCATTCCTGGCTCAGAAGTAACTGTGTCACTCAGGCACTATGCAAGGCGCAGAGGTCAGATCCTTCCATCTGTGGCTTTGGCTGCTGGGAGGAGGTAGGATTCAGCCCTGCCTGCCATTTGCCACCACTACTCAGAGACAAGCCACTACCAACAACCACATCACAGGATCTGCAGCAGGCTGTCAACACAGTGAAGAAAAACATTGTGAGGCTCCCTGTCTTTCCTGGAAAATATCCAGATTATTTTCAGACTTATTTAATGTGTTCCTTTTTTTTTCCCACTGCTGGTAAAATATTCTCTTCCCTGCGTGACATAATTGAGCAACACAGACGAGTCTACCTGCAAGGTATGAGTAACCACCTCCGGGAGTGCTCTGTAACAAGTGATCCGGGTGTCAGTGGGTGACAGCCTTCCACGTCAGCGCTTCCTAACTCTTTGAAGGCAGTTGCCTTTGAGTAGTCTTGCAAATTACTTGAATTCAGAGTGAAAATGATATTACTGGGTTCATTTCCTTTTTCCTTTCAGGATCAAGACATTAAGTTGTTATCTAATCTCAAAAAAAGGCAGGTGACAATATCTAGTAGCCCCTGAATTTGCCAGCCTGTGTCATTGGTCCTGTTCCCATAGGAAGTATTTTCTTGATTCTAATTATTTTGGGGCAAGAGGATGACAGACTGTTACAAAAAGGAAGACAGAAATGCAGAGAGGCAGATAACGCGCTCCAGGTCTCACTAGTAATTGGAAATAGAAACAGGATTGAAAGCAGGTCTCCTGACTCCTTATCCATTTTTTGTACAGGAAAAATTATTTTTTCTAAAATAATTCACAGATGCTCAAGCTGCATCTCCAGAGCCAGCATCCCACCTGTCCCTATGTCACCATGAGGGAGAGTTCTTTTACTCAGTTCTGGCAACACTTCCTGCAGCCAAGGTGTGCATGTGCTGAGCCTTTCCTCCATCCTGTTCCATTCCATCTGGGATGTGAATCATCTCCATCGAGTGTATTCATGCTGTATATGCTACCCTTCTGTTAATATTTTTGTAGCCTTTTTACTGCTCTGATCGAAAGACCTGCAAGAACAATTTTAGAGAAGGGAAAGATTATTTGGAGCTCATGGTTTCAGAGATCTCAGTCCATGGTTGGCTGGCTCCAATGCTCTGTGCCCAAGTGAGGCAGAACATCAAGGCAGAAGAGGAAGGCAGCTCAGGACATGAATAAACAGAAAGCAGAGAGACTAAGCTTCGATCAGCAGGGACAAAATATAAACCCCACAGGCACACCCCCAGCAACCTATCTCCTCCAGCCACACCCCACCTTTCTACAGTTGCCACCCAGTTAATCCAATCAAGTGAATTAATACACTGATTGGGTTAAGCCTCTCATAACCTGATCACTTCTCATCAAAGCTTTCTTGCATTGTCTCACACATGAGCTTTTGGGGGACACCTCACATCTAAATCGCAACAGTAAGTCACTTGGTAACTGCCTCATGAGATGAACCATTGCAGTATCTCCTGCTGTGTTCAAGTACAAACACACTAAACTTCATCACGGGTACGTATGTCCATTGAGGTTCCGTGTACACAGTGTACATTGAGGGTTCTGTGCTGTCCATGGTTTCAGGCATCCACTGGGGCTTGGAATGTCCTCATAGCTAAGAAGAGATCACAGGGTGTGAGCAGAGAGCAGGTCGTGGGTTGGCAATGGCAGACGGCAGCAGTTCAGCCTGCTGAGGGTATGAGGAGAAGATTTGCAAGGCACGCTGTGATTGGGTGAAGTGGAATCTCAGTTAAGGTCAGCTTGTGGCTTCTGATTGGTTCAGCTGAAATTGCCTCTTGCTGTTGACACGGAGTTGGGTTTGCTTTGTCTCCGGCAGTACAGGAGCTGCTGGCTTTGATGACCTCTCTGAACAGTCTCACGAGGGAATTCGTAAAGATAACCAGCCTCTTTCATGAGTGTGCATTGGGTTTTGTGGAGGCCAAAACACACAGCAGAGCACCATCCGCATTAACAGATAAATCCCAGGAAAGCATATGGCAGCATGCACATATGAATGCAAATGTTTTTTAAACAGGAACGACTACTGTATGCATTATTTAGAGATATATACATATGTTTGAAAGGAAACAGACATATGGGACTCATCCACCAAATTCAGGCTAGTGACAGCGGGCCAGGCGCTCGGTTAGGGAGAGGTGCCCGGGGACCTCAGGCGTTTCATTCTGTTTCATAGTCCAGGTGGTGGATAAATCAATGTGTTGGCTTCTCTACAAAGTATATGTGGGTCCCAGACATTCCTTAATGAGAAGTAGGTTGGAAATTGTCCAATTCACTTGCCTAGGAGAATATGGGAGAAATAACAGTCAAGATGAGTAGATCAGAGGGATGCTCCTAAAAACCTCAGTGCATGGCCTGTGCTGCTGCTCTGTGCATACTGAAGCCTGACGTCCAGGGGTCGTTTCCCAACTCACAGCTGCCCAGACAGCAGATCATGGCTCCACCAGGAGCCCTAGGAAGAGAACCCAGTGATCAGTGGCCAGAGAGGTCCACGCGGGGAAGTGGACATGTAGAAGGGCCAGTTCCTGCAGCAGCTACCAACTGCCCCATCCTAAGAAAACTTTGTGTCTGACCCCAGCAGCAGAAATCAGCCAGAGCCTTGCAGGAGAGGGGGTTTAGGGTCATAGGGAAGTTCACGGGCCCAACATGGCTGCAAGAGCTTTGAGTGAAAGCCAGCTCAGGCTTCTGGAGACGGGGATTGGGGACCATGGGATGAGGTCTCCATCACCTCTGAACCCATTCCCCAGGGCCAGTGGACACCACCACCACGAACATTATCTCACTGCCCTATGTCCACAGACCTCGAAAGGAGCACACTGGGGAGAGAGCTTGAGAGGGCCTGAGCAGTCACGTGGCCACACTGCCCCAGGGAGGCTGAACTGTGCTCCGCTAAGCTGACCAGTCTTGGAATTTCTTCCAGCCTATTGTTCCTTGGTGTTTTTTAATAGTGAACTTATTTAGTATTCTGAATTGGCACCTATACACAGGAGTCAGTACAGTAACCTGTCTTTACCTCCCTGGATTCCGAGGAATTTTGCAGATGTGGTTGCTACTACCTCCGGTTATCCCCTTTTATTCTAGTTGGAAAACAATCTAAAATTCTTCACTAAGTATTGATTTTTGAAGGAGTCATGATATTAAGGCTACTATATATATTTTATGGAATGAAATCAGAATATAAACAAAAAAACTATCTCAACTGAAATAATTTAATTAACTTAGAGGTGATTTTAACTTCATATTTTCCCATGGAGTTTGGATACTTTTATAATGCACACTTATTTAGGGGTGGGGAAGCTGAGTCCATTTAGAAGTAAGCACCCCCCATTCCCCACTTTCTCTTAGTTTATTTGTGCTCCTAGAACAAAGTACTTGAGCTTTGGGTAATTTAGAAACAACAGAAAGTTATTTCTCATGGTTCTGGAGGCTGGGAAGTCCAGGGTCAAGGCTCTGGCAAGTTCAGGGTCTTGTGAAGACCTACCTGTTCCCCTTAGATGGTGCCACCTAGATGTCCTCACGTGGCAGGAGTGATAGTTGTGTCCTTGCGTGACTGCAGGAAAAGGCCCAGTTACTCCTCTTAGCCCTTCGTGGGTCACTAATCCACTCGGGAAAGTGGCACCCACAGGACTCACCCAGTTTTCCACGGGCCCAACTCCTCACACCACACTTTGCTATGTGAATTTCGGGGGAGGCACACATTTCAACCTTCGCCCCTCCAGCAGAACTACTGGGTCATGGCTAGCCACGCTTGAACCTCTCCGTCAACGCCACTGTCCTGTCTGCCCCCATGTATTCCTTTGCAGAGAAAAAGAGTTGAGGCTGGTTTCTTCCATTCGATTCAATGAATCAAACACCTGTGGAATGTGAGCACCTTCACTAGGTGCTCTGGGGTGTAAAGGTGAACCTGACAAGCCCCCATTCTAAAAAGAGCTGTCTTAGAAAGGAGGAAGACACGACGGTCTGCCTAGCAGGTCACAAGCTCACATGTGGTGGGGACAATCAGAAGTGGAGTGGACTGGCCCAGGGCTCAGGTCTAGGGCCAGGGCTCAAGAAAGGTTGGAGGTAGCAGTTCATGAAGTAAGTGGAGGAGACTCTTCCCCTGAGGGAAGTAGAGCAGCAGGAGCAGGAAGGTGGGAAGTGCTCTCCCTGGGAGCAGACCAGGCAGGGGGTCAGCTGGGTTGGAATGGTGTCGTTTTGAATAGCATATAGGAAAATTTATTACCCATTTTTTAATGTTTTTTAAGTTGTAGTTGGACACTGTACCTTTATTTTATTTATCTTTATGTGGTGCAGAGGATCAAACCCAGGGCCTGGCACATACTAGACTAGCACTCCACTGCTGAGCCCCAGCCCCAGCCCCTGTTATCACGTTTTTAAAAGTCTCTTGTAATTGGCATTTGACATTTCCGAAGAATTATCCCAGCCACTGCATTTTAACCATTTATGTTTTTTGAAAACAATGGCCCAGGGGCTCTCTACAAACCCTCAGCCTCCCCTGTTTACTGACTACTGCGTGCAAAGTCAAGCAGGTGTCACTTCGTCACTCCCAAAGACAGCAGTGCTGATTTAGTTCACAGAGGAGCTGCGCGTCCGTCTCCCGGCCCTGCTCTGTCCTGCAGGGCTCAGGCGAGTTATTACAGAGGGGGCTGCGCAGTCCAGGACTGGGGACATGTTTCCAAGGAAATGAGCCATCAAAGAGGTGGCTGTAATGACCACTAGTGAGGTACAGAGCTGGGTGGTTGTAGAAGTCGGGGGTCTTTGACCAGTGAGTTGTGTGGAGCCCCAGATTCAAAGGCAGCCCAGGGCTCTGATGCCAAAGTGAAGGGGTTGGCCAGCGGCCAGGGGAGACCCACAGGCAAAGCTGCACTGGCTGTAGGGAGGCTGTCCTTGAAAGGGACCGCCGTCCAGCACCTGCCAATCAAAGTGAGTGGGCTGGTCAGAGTCTCAGTCCGAACACTCGGGTGTGGAGAGGATGATGTTGGATTTTCCTGACTCTAACAAGGCATGCAGCTGCCTGACTGGCAGGCTGGGGTTGCCTCTGGGTCCCCCTGGACCATATGCAGGACCAGGGTGTTGGAGGTGGCATCTGTCTACTGGGTGACCCATGGGACACCATCAGCTGCTATGGGCTTTTTTAGGCTGGTGGCTATTGGTGTTGTTGGGCCTGAATGGGGACACAGAACTCTCCCCAAGACTGCCCTGCTGCCTTCTGCCTAGGGCCCAAGTGGCCATTTTGTCCTGGGATCTCACCAAAGCCCCACCCCTTCCTGACAGTCCCCAACCACCCTGGTCCTGAGGCATCTCACTCTTCCTCCTGCTTCTGTCCTAGCCATTGTCCCCTCTAGACCCCGAATGCTTCCCTGTTTTAGGCTTCTGGAAACAACTGCTAGAAGACTCTTGGGTGGTGTCTGTTTCTTAACCTGCCACACCCAGCTCCTCCTCCAATGGGGAGGTAGAGGTTAGCCTCTCAAAAAAACCATTAAATTCCTTATTTGCATTCTATGTATGCAAATAAGGAATTTGTTATTGTTGTTGTTTTTAATACATCACCAGTTCAAGGTGTTAACGTCAGGGAAGGCTTGCTGTTCCTGAGAGTCCCGGAAGGAGGCAGTCATAAGGTCCAGATTGTGGGATAAAGTGTGTGTGCATCTCCATTGCCGGGTGCTGCATGCCCCTGTGGTGTTAGAGACTGCCACTTCCTGAGGCTCCTCTGCCAAGCAGTCTCCTAGATCCTTTGCTCCCATCTCATTTAATCTTCAGAACCGCCATGTTGGGGGTGCAGCTGCACCTGTCCCACAGGTGTGAAAACCCAGCTTGGGAAGATTGGTGGCTTCTCCAAAGTCACAGTGCACAGTGCCAGAGCTTTCCCTGAGGTCAGCCAGTGGCCACGGTGCCTCCTTTTGTTGACCATAAGAAGACAGCCTCAGCTTTGGGTTCTGAATTTCTTGTCTTATGACAATACTGTCTGCAGCAATGGCCAGGGGAAATCCTGTCCGGGCAGAGCATTTGCTCAGTAGACCGTGCGCTCGGGCTGGGCGGGGTGATTGCGGGCACCAGACAGCTCAAGGGAGCAGGGAAGAGGTACATGCATGGAAGGACTGGGATTAGGTGAGAACTAAGAGGTCTCCAATGGTGTGGCCTCACACTCGCAGAGCCCGGGGATGGAGAGCCTCTGAGTTCTGAGCTCAATGTGCCTTGTAGCCTCCACTTAGTTCAGACTCTACCCAGGAGCTTTGAAAAGGCTGGGAAGGTCAACGAGCAAGAAGACAAGCCACAGACAGGGAGAAAATATTTGTAGGACATGTATAATGAAAGACTCACCCCAAATAGGCAAAGAACTCTTAAAATTCAGCAATAAGAAAACAAACAGCCCTGTTACAAAACGAGCAGACATTCTGAGCCAGCAGCAGCTGACTCAAGAGGAGCAGATGGCACATCAGCCGGGTAAGGATGCACCACATCATGTGTCGTTAGGGAAATGCAAATGAAAACAGTTAACAAGATAGCGCTATGCACTTACTACAGTGGCCCAAATCCAGAAGGCTGGGAACACCAGATGTCTGCCAGGACAGGAGCAGGAACTCTTGCTCATTGCTGGTGGGAATGCAAAACAGAGTGACCACTTTGGAAGACAGTTTGGCAGTCTCTTACAAATCTACACCCCCTTTTACCATAAGATCCGGCAATTGCACTCATCGGTATTTCCCTAACGAGTTGAGAACTTATTTTCACAAAAATCCTGCACATGGGTGTGTGTGGCAACCTTATTCATAATTGCCAAAATGTGGAAGCAACTGAGATGTCCTTTGGTCAGTGGGTAGATAAATAAAATGTGGTGCATCCAGACAACGGAACATTAGCACTAAAAACAAGGGTACTACTGGGCACAGTGGCAGATGCCTGGTGGCTGACACAGGAGGATTGCAAGTTTGAGGCCAGCCTCGGCAAATTAGTGTGAGACCCAGTCTCAAATAAAATGGGGATGTAGTTCACTGGTAAAGTGCCAGTGAACTACATCCAGTGGGTTCAATTTCCAGTACAGAAAAAAAAAAAAAAAAAGGTTACTATCAAAACACGAAGACACGTAGGAACCTCAACTGCATATTGCTAAGTGAAAGAAGGCGGTATGCAGAGGCTGCATGACATTCTGGAAAGGGCCAAACTGTGGACACACTAAAAAGATAAGTGCCAGGGACCAGTGGGAGGGAGAACAGACAGGTGGTAGAGAGCTGGGACGTGTAGGGCAGGGGGTGCCCTGTGTGGCGCTGTGAAGGCAGACATGCTTACACACCGTGCAGACCCAGGGAATGTGCAACACCACGACGAATCCAAATTCACTCTGGGTGGAGAAGCTGTCGACGTCGGTTCACTGTCCCTAATGCACCACTCCAGGGTGGGAGGCCAGTTGTGGGGAGGCTGTGTGTTTGTGGGGACAGGAAGTTTGGGGAACCCGCTGTACTTTCCACTCAATTTTTCTGTGAATCTAAACTGTTCTAAAAAAAAAATAAAATCTTACAAGGGCTGGGAAGGTAGATGGCAAGAGAAGTTTGGGAAGACGGAGGAGAAAGTGCTATCCCAGGGTACTGAGAGACCCAGGAAGGGGTGTTGTTCTGTGGCTGTGTGTAGGTCATAGGGTCTGTCTGCAGAAGGTGGCATTGCTGATCCTTCTTCCAGGCCCCAGAGGACCTTTGCCACATGAGGTCCTCACTGGCTTCTGGCAGTCCCTTCCTTCAGCTTGACAGCTCCTGCGCTTGCGTCAGGGCCCCCGTGAACCTCTTTTGGAGTCAGTGGTCCCCCAACCTTGAGAGAGCCAGCAGGAGGTCAGACACTCCCCAGGGGCTGAGGCTGAGGCTGAGGCTCACTGGCAGCTCCCCCCCCCCCCCAATCCCTCAGGAGCTGTCTGAAAACCACACCCATGACCAAGACGCATACCAAGGTGGCAAAGGGACCTGGAGAGGAAGCGGTGGCAGAGCAGAGAGGACAGAGGAGCCTCCTTGATCTGTTCTCGTGCAGCACAGAAGTCCTAAGGGGAAACATGTGACATGGGAAATCACACACCCACCTGCACGCTCCACAATAAAATCATCCTGCTTTTAAGAAAGATTGAGTCTCCAGAAATGTGGAAATTGATGGTTTGCCCTAAAATCGTTTATGGAAAATTCATTCTTGCTGGATGATGCTAGGAGCTGGGATGTGACAGCATTTGTCCTTCCTTCAATTAAAATTACATTGAAGACTCAAAACTATCATTTTTCTCTGTCAGTCACTTCCCCATCTGTAAAAATAGCTTTTCTGTTGAAACAATGTCATGTGAAATGGAATTTGACATAATCTGACGTTCCCGGCTGCCTTCAAGGGACGGCAGAAGCTAAGGTCTTCAGACTTGTTTGTTCCAGCTGTCCTCTGGCAAAGGCCCAGGGGACCCTCCGGCTTCTCCCTTCAGCATTTAAAAAAAACAGGGAGCCTTCATAGTTTTTCGATTGCCATTTTCAGATGTCCCTCCTGCCTCTTTAATGATAGATTCAGGTATAAAATAGAAACAATCACTCCATTGCTTTATCAGCCTTTGCAAGCCAGGAATACAGTGATGATCCAGGAAGATGAGGCCCTTCTCCCTGCCCAGCTGCTGCTTGGCTGTGAGACAGACTGAAGGATGCACAGGAGGGCATGTGGTGG
The DNA here is from genome assembly GCF_045843805.1 of Urocitellus parryii. Taxonomy (NCBI): domain Eukaryota; kingdom Metazoa; phylum Chordata; class Mammalia; order Rodentia; family Sciuridae; genus Urocitellus; species Urocitellus parryii. Next base: position 83,084,838 of record NC_135539.1, read on the forward strand.
CTCTTGAGCTGAATTTAAAGGGTGAGAGAGGTCAGGGAAGATTTGGAGGTCAGCACAGCCCACCACATTATGAGAGTGGAACTAGCATTAGGCAGAAAGGAAGGGCATTCTTGGCAGAGGGAATGGCGCACAGAAAGACCTGGGTGGAGCAGTCCCTCTGCAGCCTCAGCAACTTAACAAGGCCTTGAGCAACTCTGAGAGACCCCGTCTCTAAATGAAATTTAAAAAAAAAAAAAAAAAAGCGTGTGGATTTTAGAAGAGAAGCAGAACTTGAGAAGACCCTAAGGGAGAAGTGCTTCTGTTTCCCCTTACTCTTGTGCTGTTGCGTGAGAGTGGGCCAGGAGCAGAACGGTAGTGTAGACAGCTAGTGCATCGATAGAAACCCTCATATCTGGCCAGAGAACCTGGGAAGGGAGCCCTTGTGGTCATTTTTCCCTTTTCCTCCTTTCTCCCATAGTCTTGCCCCAAGGGCGGGCTCCAGGTACAGAACTGCACAGTGGTGGCAGCATCATGGGCCATATCTCCAAGATAAACCCTGTCTTTCCAGCAAAGAAAATAGGAAAAGGGGCTCTTGTGAACTGGAGAGTGTGGGAGGAGTCCTGGGGGAGAGAGAGTGGGAGAAGTGGATCATCTCATTTTTTATATGAACCCACAAAAGTTCCAGCCTCACCCATGAGATGCACGTGCACAGGCTAGATCTGAAGCAGCTGAACAAAATTTTGAGAATCCATTCAAGATCCACATCAGTACTCAAAGCTTTGAGTAGTACGTGCAGGAAATTGTATGCACTTTAAAAACTTAAGAGAGGTTAGATTCTGACCTAACCACATATGAAAACATATTCCTGGACATCCCATGTATCAAAGGGGAAATCACAAAGGAAACTAGAAATGTTTTGAGTTGATATCAAAATGTGTGAGTTTCGGTGCTTATGGGGAAATTTTCACCATTAAATGCTATTTTAGAAAAGAAGAAAGGTCTCAAATCAAGGACTTCATCTTCCACTTTAAAAAAAGAGGGAGAGAAAATTAAACTGAAAGTAAGCAGAGAGAGAGAGGAACTAATAAAGATAAGAATAGAAATCAGTGAAATTAAGGACAAACAATATTAAAAAAATCAATTAAACCTACAGCTAGTTCTTCCACCCATAGCCAGATTGACAAAGAAAGAGAGAAGACAGATTATCAGTATCAGGAATGAAAGAGGAAACATCACTACAGACCCTACATACATAAAAAGAATATTTTCAAAAACTTTACATGAATTCAATAGCTAGATGAGATGGACAAGCCCCATGGAAGAGACAGCAATCAGACTTATCACAAGAAGAAACAGGAAAATTGAATAGTCCTATTTCTACTAACAAAAGTGAATTCGTAGTTAGAAACATTTTACAAAGAAAACTCTAGTCCTAGGTGACTTCACCGGGGAATTTTACCAAACATTTAAGGAAGAATGAGACTAATTCTAATTCCATCCAAATTTTCCAAATAATTGGCAGATGAAGAAACATATCCCAAATGATTTTCTGAGGCCAGAATTTTTCTAATACCAAACCCCAACAAAAACATTGTAAGAAAGCTGCAGACCAATATTCCTCATGAACATACACAGAAGTGTCCTCAACAGAATATTAACAAACTGTGCCCAGTTATGCGCAAGAGGGGCAAGACATCCTCACCAGATGGAGTGGGTCTAAGAAATGAAAGGCAAGAATAGGGCACAAGTGAGTTGGGAGGCTGCAGTAGTCCAGCACCCCTGCGACAGGTGAAAGGTGGGGGCACCAGAGATGAGGCTGAGAAGGAGCAAGAGGCCAGCCCTGGACACCTGACGAGGGGGACGGTTTACAACCCTTGGATTGCTGCTGTCACAAACCACCAAACAACCTAAAACAACACAAATTGATTCCATGACAGTTCTAGAGGTCAGAAGTCCAAACGGGACGTCAGGGGCTGACCCCAAGGTGTGGCAGAGCTGTGCTCTTTCTGGAGGCTCCAGGAGAGATGCTTTTGCTTGCTCTTTCCAGCTTTCAGAGGCTGCTCGTGTCCTGGGGTCCCCCTCCTTCAGGGCCAGCAGTGTCACAGCTTTACATCTCTCTGACACAAGTCTCGTGCTTCCCTCTTTCACTTTTAAGGACAGTCGTGATTACAGTGGGCCTTACCAGGATGATTCACGATACCCTGCCCACCTTAAGAGGGTCAGCTGATCTGCCATCTTCACCCACCTTCTACCTTAGTTCCTCCTCGTCATGGAGCCTAACAGGTTTGCCGGTTCCTGGGTTGGGTCACGGACATTTGGGGGAAGGCTGTCACACCCCAGAAACCAGATGAGATTAACTGTATTGCTAGGCAACATTTCTTATGGCAAAGATGTGTCCCTTTGGTAAATTACATGTGAACTGGGAGTAGCTAGGAAGAAACCTTAAGTACCTGATGTAGAAACCACTCTGGAGTTTGGGCCGTTGCTATTGTCTGAATGTTTGTCACGCACCGTTCATAAGTTAGGGCTTACCCTCAATGCGAGGCATTTAAGGACTGTAACACTGGGGGCCATGGTCACGGAGTTTGTCCCTGACGAGTGGCTTGTGCCTTACACAAGGGGCCTGAGGAAGCTGCATTTTGCCCCATGAGTACTGAGCGAGGAGCTGGCAGGTGGTGGGCTCAGATAGGGGACCTGCTGGAACCCACCGGTGATGGCATCCCAATCTTGGATTTCCCAGCCCCAACAACTGTGAGAAAGACATTTTTGTTATTTAAAAGCTACCAAATCAGTTGGGCGCCATGGTGCACACCTGTAATCCCAATGGCTTGGGAGGCTGAGGCAGGAGGATTGTGGGTTCAGAGCCAGCCTCAGCAACTTAGCAAGGGCCTGAGCAACTCAGAGTCTCTAAATAAAATATAAAAAGGGATAGGGATGTGGCTCCGTGGTTAAGCATCCCTGGGTTCAATCTTTGGTACCTAAAGGGAAAAAAAAAAAAAAAGCTACCCAATCTATGGCATCTTGTGGCAGCAGCCTGAAGGGACTAAGCCAGACTCCTATTGAGGGCCCGTGAGGCTGTCACTGGAGCTGCGGCTCTTGTGAGAGGCACCTTCCTATGTAGATCTAATCTCCTCACACCTCACCCTTCATGAGGGGCTACGGTCACTCCTGGCTGTAGCACAACCTGCAGTGAGAACTTCCCACAGAGGAGCACCTGTGCTCCTGGAAGTTACTCGGCTTTTGCGTCATCGACGGTAGCCCCCTCTAGTCTGTCCCCTCTCCTCGGCTGTTGGAGGACCCCAGTCCTTTCACTTGCTGACAATGCTCTTGGAAACCTTCCTGCTGTCTGTTTTCAGATCCCAAGTTCCAGGCGCTTGGAGCCTGAGTGGCCGCCTGGTCCCTGGCTCCAGCCAGGTCCCTTGTTTTTGTGGCAAGTTCCTCCGGATCCCTGGAGTGAACGCAGCTGAGCAGGGCACCTAGTGGCTCTTGGGAACAAGCCCATCATCTTAAAGGTAGCCATCCTGGAGCGGCTCTGTCAAGGAGGGAGACAAACAAGGACATTTGTCCCTCTGTGGAGACCTTTGGAGTCACCTATCTTTGTCCCATCTCCATGCTAAGTGCGCTGTGGCTGGAATCAAGTTGCTCCTAATATGTATAAGAATGATAGTCACCAACACCATAGGCAGAATTGTCTCTAGGAAATAGAATTGTGCTGGGTCTTTATCTTCTTTGTTGCAATTTTATTTTCCCACACTGGACATGTATTTGTATAGTAAGAATAAACCTTGTGAACTGCTTCCACTTGTCAGCAGCTGCTAGAGCTAGACCTTCGAGTGACGGGCAGAGGAACAGGGCAGGCGGGTGGGCTGTGGGCTGTCTGGTGAGGCCCCGGTGGCCTTGACCTGCAGATGGAGTCCCAATCTACTGTGTCCTCTCAGGGGTTCTCTCTCTCTCTGCCTTTAGCCCACAGTCTTCTGAAGGGTTGATCTGAAAGTCCCCACACTCACAGGGAAGCTGCTAAGCTTGGGAGCGAGATGCCATGGGACAGTAGGGACACCGGGACCCAGCAAGGAGGCTTTCCTGTGCCTCTACACACACCTCTGGTTGTGCTTCCAGGTGAGCCCCAAGGCTGGAGCCCTGAGTCAGCCTCCAGCTGACGACTGACTGCTGTCACCACCAGCCTGCGTCCAGGCCTCTCACTGTGCCACCTCTCAGCAGGTAAGGGAGTGGTGACCTGTCCTGTCCTGGTTCGCTCAGGAGCAGGGTGGGGATAATGCTTGCAGCAAGACCAGCTTCTTCCTCCAAGCAGTGCTACTGTCCCCCAAGCACACAGCCGCAGGCCACTGCTGAGCCTGAGCTTGATGAGGGGTGTTGGCCTCCACTCTTCCACAGCTCCCCAGCACCGGGCCCCATGAGTCAGACCAGCAGCTCTGGGGAAGGAAGCAGTGCCCTGGCGCCACCCCAACTCTGCGCTCCCTGGGTCAGAGCCACAGGTGCACCCCGTCAGAGGCCCCATGAAAACTCTCCACCAGATCCTGGCCGCAGCCCATGTAGCAGGGGCGGGTGTCCCTTGTGCGTCTGTTTGCAGTGACCGTCCTCCCTGCTCAGGCCTTAATCCTTGCCTCTCATGGGCGGAGTAACTGATCTGTGCCAGGCAGGCACTCACAGTGGGACCGTTGGCATTGCAGGGTCTTGTCTTAGTCACTGTCATCTTTATGGGACAGGCCAGGAGAATTTCTTCCCCCTCTAGAACAGCAAAGCTATGCTTGGGACGGAGTGTGGGTGGGGTTATTTAGAAACAGACTACCGACCTGAGGTCTGTGAGCCTCTTGGAGTGACAGCAAATTAAAATCTACAGCAAAGCAGTTTCCCCTCAGAAGTGCCTGTGAGCCTTGTGAGTCAGAGGGAGAGCCTCAGCCAGCCTGCGAAGCCTAGAGTCTGGGTCCTGGATCCACACAGTGGGCTCTGGAACTTCTGGCTATTGGCTTAATTGCTCTGATTTTTGCACTTTTTTTTTTTAACAAAATAAAAATGAGCACTGTGCTTCCAACCTGATGGGCTGCTAGAGGAGTGACCAGCAAACAGGTGTGACGATTACTGACTTCCAACACACTTCCAGGTCTTACTGGTGGTGACGCCCTAACCAGGGGTCCACCTCTTTGTCCTCACTCTCTCCAGGGCTGAGAAAGTCTCCACACAAGAGCACACCGTCCCCCTGCCCTTGCTATCCTGAGCATTCCCCTCTCTGTCCTGGGAGGGTTTGTAGCGGGAGGCGGGGAGGCTGGGAGAGCAGCCTCCAGACCTCCCCTGTGCTTGCTTCCAGGGAGGCAGGATGAAGGAAGGCGTGTCCACATCCAACAATAGCACCACCAGCATCTCCCAGGCCCGGCGAGCTGTGGAGCAGCTGAAGATGGAGGCCTGCATGGACCGGGTGAAGGTGAGCACGTGGGCGGGCGCAGGGCCTTGGCAGGTGCCAATTCGCTTGCATGGAGTTCGGAGCATGCCCAGGGTTCACGTGACACGGAACACAGGGAGGTCCTGATCGTGCAAGGAGGCCCCCAAACAGACCCCTGCTCACTTCAGCCTGAGTAACCACATCCTCCTGCCAACAAGTGAGCAATGGAGTCCAAGGATGAGGTCAGTCCCAGAGTTTCTGCCCCATGCGATGACTTCGAGGTCAAGCAACTTCACATATTTGGTGACAGGGGCATGCTGGGGGTGCAGCTTGGAGCCATGCCCCTGTGTCAGATGCTCCTGGGGGAGGTTGGGAGTGCCGGCCACTCCCACTGTGAGATGCTGCTGAGGGCAGGCTACTTCGCCAGGGAGAGCTTCAGCAAGGCGAAGCTTACATCTCCAGAGCCCCGTAGAAGCTGGTCAGAAACTAGCGGAGCTGGCGGCTCTGAAACGCAGCTGAGGCTGGATCAGCGTTGTGTTCATGGAGTCTGTCAGGACACAAATCCAGGGCTCCTCCTGCTCAGCATCTAGGATTCAGAAATTAGAATCTGCACCAGCAGGCGACTCCTGAGGCCTGTGTTGGCAGAGCCCGAACCCTCAGGGCTTCAGCACCGAGCCCTGCCTCACCTGGAGTCCCGCCTCACCCTGCCAGCCCTTGCCTCTGTGAGATAGTCACCCTTCCCCCCAGGGCTTCGGGTACAAGCCATCAGAGGAGGCAGAAAGCCCACACAGAGGGACCTGAAGGTAGCCCTGTGTGGTGGTGCACGCCTATAATCCCAGAGGCTCAGGAGGCTGAGGCAGGAGGATCATGAGTTCAAAGCCAGCCTCAGTAACATCGAGGCGCTAAGCAACTCAGTGAGACCCTGTCATTAAATAAAATATAAAATAAGGCTGGGGATGGGGCTCCGTGGTGGAGTGCCCCTGAATTCAATTCCTGATATTTCCCCCCGCCCCCCAAAAAAGAAAGACCTGAGGGTGTACTCAGCAGGCGAGGATGGCACTAGGAAGGCAGTTGGTTCAGGTGGAGCCTGATCACCTGGGCGTGTGTCTTGCACCACCCAGTGCCAGCCGTACCACAGATCAGATCTGGAATGTCCTCGAGGCCAGTGTGTTAAAGGCTTGGTCCTTGGCTTGCTGCTGTTGGGAAGTCACGGAGCCTTTAGGAGGACCTGGGGGAGGGGAGCATGTCTTCTGGGGGGAGTACGGGGCTCTGGGGTCTCCCCCACCCCGTCTCCTGTGTGCTGGCCATGAGTGAATGACCACTCTGCCATGTGCATGAGGTGCTGTGCTCCCACCCTGCACAGACACAGTCCCTGGTCCTCGGTGAGAGGAGAGAGCAGGGAAAGCCCAGGGGTTGGGGGGATGAAGAAGGCCTGCGAGGGCCAGTGCTGGGGGAGTGCAGATGGGCAAGGCCCCTGCCGTGAAGACGAGGACCCTGGTGACAGCGTTCCCAAGCACAGCCCTGCAGGTCCTGGGAAGCTGCATTAGCAGGCCGTCTCCACCACAGTGATCAGGGCTGTGGGCTGGGACGGGTTTAGGGCTGACCCTGGACTAGGAAAGGTCAGCAAACTCATGTGCAGAGAGCCACCCGCTGGACTGGGAGAGGGCTTTGGGCACCTCAGGAGCAGGTGCCATGCACACAGGCGCAGGGCTAAGCCACAAGGCCACCGGGTGCGGATGCGAGGCGAACTACCGGTGGGTGGCAGATCCGCTGGTCAGAGGCCAGGAGGCAGCAGAAGCCCTGAGTAATCGGGAGAGACAAGGGGCAGCGGCTGGGCTGAGCAGAGGGCCAAGGGGCAAATGACCAAGAAAATGAGCAGAACTCATGGAGACTGCAGCAGAGCGGTAGAGCCCTGATGGAGTGCCTGGCCAGGGGCCTGGGAGGAGTGGCTGGCAGGGCTGGAGGACGGCCGCCGGGTGGGGGCTCTCCTTCAGCTAGGAGGCTGGGTCTGCCCGTCAGGCCCTCCCTGCCCTTGAGACCCTGAGACACTAAGAGGAGAGGTCCGACGCCAGGTCAGAGGCAGGGAGCCTCTGGGAAGCCTGTGCTTTGGGACGTGTGGCTAGTCCAGACCCTGGGGACTCCAGGGAGCAGCCAGGGACAGCCACATCACTGTGGAGAAAACCATGTCACTGAGGAGAGGCCGCCCTTCAGGCACAGGGCATGATCACCCCTGCCATATCTTCCTTGTATAGCCTTCAACATTGTAAAATATCATGGTCAGATGCACAGGTGCATGATGTGTCGTTTAAACCCCTTCTAGATGTACGAGTCATCACGTTAAGTATGCTCACAAGGTGATGTGACCATCGACGCCCTCCAGCTTTAATCTTCCCAAACAGACATTTGTGACCTCTTCCCCTCCCCCATTCCTGGCAGCTGCATTCTACCTTCTGTCCCTATGAATTTGAGCACTCAAGAGACCTCCCACAATTGGAATCATACAGCACTTGTCCTTTTATTATGGCTCATTTCACTTAGCACACAGTCCTCAAGGTTCACCTGTGCTGTGGCCCATGTCAGCATTTCATTCCTTTTCAAGGCTGAGTAGTATTCCCATTGTCTGGGTATGCACTTCCTGTATGCATTCCTCTGATGACAGACACCTTGACCCATCTGAGCCTTGGCTGTCGGACTGGTCGGCAGTGCGCAGATGGGTAGGGGTCTCTTCAGCACACTGAGTTCATTTCTTTTGAATGATCTCCAGAGATCATTCTCTGAGAATGTGAGAAAGTCAGTATCTTTATTTGGGGGCTTTATTTGGGGTCTTTAATTCTTGTTTTGAAAATGATACTCTGTTTCTCTGTTCACAAAAATGGTACTTTCTTATTTTGGAAAATTTTGGGGAAATGCAGACCAGTAGAAAGAAGAAAACTTGAGTGATCTGTGACAATCACAGGTGGTGTTTTCCAACTGAATATGTCTTACATATCATAAAATTGAGGTTATAGTGTACCTCTTTTGCTTTTCTCATTCTGATTTATCACTGAACAATGTTTTGTGATACTATATCCAGGTCTGTAAATACTCTCCTAAAATGTCCTATTTAGTATCGGTTTTCTACGTCATCTGGAGTACAGTGCTTTATTGAAGTGTTCTCAGACATTTCACTTGCTTCTACTTTGGGGTACTGGGGTACTTTGGGCACTCAGTGAGCCCACTGGCAGATAAAATTTGCATGTTTGATTATTTCTGTGGGATAAATTCCTAGGGACTGAAAAATTTCTTGAACAAGGATACACACATGGGGCTGTGGGTGTGGCTCAGTGGGAGAGCCCTTACCTAGTGTGGGTGAGACCCTGGCTTCAATCCTCAGCACCACATTAAAACAAACAAATAAATAAAGGTTAAATTCCTAGAAAGAAAGAAAGAAAGAAAGAAAGAAAGAAAGAAAGAAAGAAAGAAAGAAAGAAAGAAAGAAAGAAAGAAAAGATACACACAGAGTGTTTGAATCGGTTTCAACCTATCCTGACCCTGTGTGGAGTTAGCACACAACCTACGGTTTCCGTTGCAGACACATGTCCCAGGTCCCCAGGCTCACTGAACTTCATTCAGACTTGCCTGCAAATTCAGGTGTTCCCAAGTACACCTCCCCTGCCCACCAGCTTCCATTCGTGAGAAGGACTCAGAACTCAGGAAATTGTTTTAGTTACATTTACTGCTTTATTATAAAGATTATAACCCAGGAGCAACGCAATGGATGAGAGGCACAGGACAGAGTATTGGGGGTTTGTGGCACCAGCCGTCTGGAAGCCCCACCTCCCAGAACAGGAAAGGGTTCACCAACCTGGACGCCGGCTCCAGCCCATGGCTTAGGGTTTTAATGGAGGTTTGGCCACTGGTGACTGAACTCCATCTCCAGGCCTTCTTCTGTTTCTGGAGGTCAGGGGTCAAGGCTAAAACTTCCAACTCTAAACTTGGCTGGTCTTTCTGGTGATCTCCCCCCATCTGGAAGCTATCCAGGGGCCCCTCATTCATTAGCATACAGAAGACACTCTTATTACTCTGGAGACTCCAAGGGCTCCTGGAACTCTGTACCAGAAACTGGAGAGATCAAATACTTCATATTCACCGCAATCTAAAATAAAAATCTGACTGTGCATTTTTCTACATGAAACTCCACAGTGAGTAAAATACTAGTTCCTCAGCATTGTGCACCAGACTCTTGATTCACTCCATTCATTACAGTTAGGAATTTTGAATTCTCCCCTTGGGTTCATCTCCTGGTACTCCTGTCCATCTGTCTGTACCCGTGCTCCCCGTCGATCTTGCAAATCCTACCGTCTGGAAGCTGTCTTCTTCTGCCTGGAAAACTCCTACCCATCCAGCAGCGCCAGTTCAGAGGGCAGAGCAGACCTGAATCTGGGAGCCTTCTTGCGCTGGAAGAGTTCTGCTCTTCTTTCTGTTTTTCAGTGAGTCCTATTCTTGGGCTCACTCATCCTGGTGTGTGGATTTTGCTCTTTGAATTCATGAGACAAGCACCCTGAAAGAAGACGTTGATGGTGAGCTGCTGGAGTCTGCTGCAGCACTGGAGGACATAGCCCACCATTAAGAGATGCGGCTCTGGCCTAGGGATGTGGCTCAAGCGGTAGCGCGCTCGCCTGGCATGCGGGCAACCCGGGTTCGATCCTCAGCACCACATACAAACAAAGATGTTGTGTCTGCCGAAAACTAAAAAATAAATATTAAAATTCTCTCTCTCTTAAAAGAGAGAGAGAGAGAGAGAGAGAGAGAGAGAGAGAGAGAGAGAGAGAGAGAGATGCGGCCCTGCTGGGCACAGTGGTGCACACCTGTAATCCCAGCAGTTCAGGAGGCTAAGGTAGGAGGATCATGAGTTCAAAGCTAGCCTTGGCAAAAGTGAGGCACTAAGCAACTCAGTGAGACCCTGTCTCTAAAGAAAATACAAAATAGGGCTGGGGATATAGCTCAGTGGTCCAGTGCCCCTGAGTAACAAACAAACAAAAAAGAGGTACCACTCTTCTGTAGAGGCTGCAGCTTGTGCAGACCCCACCTGCCAGCAGAAGCCCTCGATCTCTCTTTCACCAGCAGAGAGAATAAAACGAATAGAAAAGGTCTGAAAGGAGATAGCATTAAAAGCTTTCATTAAATAGAGGAAGATCTGCAGATATAGTTTGCCATATCCAGGAAATAATTCGTAGAAAATGATCAACACTGAGACACTCATACTGATGAGTTTCCTTCAGTTCAGAAGTGATTAAAAAAAAAAAAAGCCCAACATCACCAAAAAATAATAACAAAAAAGAACAATTTTTATTTTTTTAAATAATAAAGTCTATTGGGTAGACCAGAGGAGCGGCCACATGGGCACTGCACCTAACTTTTATTAAATTCTTCATATGGTCCTCAGGGGCTTGAATGTCCACAGCAGCACTGAGAGTTTGATGCTGCCAGTGTCCCAGGCCACAGGCAAGAAGACTCAGTTTCGGCAGCTATGTGAAGACGTGAAGACGCAGACCCAGAGCCTCGCCTTGGGAGGAGGGAGGCCTCTGTCTAGACACTTGGCCATGGTCAGAAGAAACAGCCTCCTGCAGCCAATGAGCTGAGTTCACATATATATTCTCAACTATGCATAAACATAAACATAATACAAATATGTGCTCCTTTTCTTTTTTCTTTTTCTTTTTTTTGGTACCGGAGATTGAACTCAGGGACACTTAACCACTGAGCCACATCCCCTGTCCTTTTTCACATTTTATTTAGAGACAGTGTCTCCCTGAATTGCTTAAGGCCTCACTAAGTTGCTGAGGCTGGCTTTGAACTCACAATCCTCCTGCCTCAGCCTCCCAAGCCACTGGGATTACAGGCGTGGGCCACCTTGCTTGGCTATGCTGCTTTTCTGTTTTATGCTGTAGAACTTTATGAAAGGAGATGTAAATGTGCATAACTGTTAATTTACATATGCAAATATGCATTAAGACTACAGGATAACCTCTGGGGAAACTCCCGGTCACCAGTTCCTCCCCCAAAGGGGGAGCAAGCCCAAGGACTTGCTCACCACTGGACCCACACACTCTCTGGGTCTCAGGAGTCTTTGGTCAAAGAAGATTCACTTGATCTACTTAGAACAACTCAGTTTTGATTCAGATCCCAAATCAACATCATGGAAACAGGATCAGGTGGGATAGTCAGGGCAAAGACTAGAGAACTTCAGCATAAAATTCAGTTTCCAGGACTAGTGCTCAGAGCAGTGTGGAGGGATAATCACCACCCAGCTCACACGCTCCAGCTCGTGCTATTGCTGCTCTGAGCCAGGGATTAGCCATCCAGCCAGGGCCACTGACACTTCACCAGAACAGGGCTCGGACTCCTCCCTCTTGGATCATTAGTTGAAGTCTGGCATGTAGGTAGGTCTGACAGACAGGATCAAGGTCACATGCTGGTGCCCAAGCTGCAAGGGATTCTTGGAAAGTGAGAATTCAACATTCTCAGATCCTGTTTTGAGAAATCAACTTTCTCCCTACACTGAGCACATGGAGAAGATAGTCCCTCCAACCAGAGAAGAGGTCCAGGTGCAGGGGACAAAGTGTATGACCACTGTCCACTGTAGCCCATTTCTGCTTATTTCATAGGTGTGAGTCAGTAAATACGAGTTTATTTCTGAAATAACATTTTGAATGTATTAAAACTGCAAAGAGGGGCTGGGGTTGTGGCTCAGTGGTAGGACACTTGCTTGCACGTGTGAGGCCCTGGGTTTGATCCTCAGCACCACATAAAAATAAATAAATGAAATAAAGGTACTGTGTCCAACTACAACTTAAAAAAAAAAAAGTAAGACCCCAAAGCAATCCCAAAGGTATCTGTCATAGTAAGTGTTAAGTGGAATTTAGATTTTCTGATTTAATGTTAAAAAAATGTACTTTACACTAGGCAGACACTTAAAATAAAACAACCCAGACTTAGAATTTTTTAAAAAATGGGCAAAAATATACCAGTTATATGTGCAAGATCTACATGTGAAAGATAGTAAAACTCTGAAGAAACAAATCAAAGAACATCTGCATGAATGGAGAAGTAGTCTGCATTCATAGATAGGAAGACACAGTATTGTCAAGACATTTTACCCAGCTCCATTTCTAGATGCAGAGTCATCCTAATCAGAATCCCAACAAGTTATCTTGTGGCTATGACAAGCTGATTCTAAAGTTTATATGGAAAGGCAAAGGCCCAGAATAGCCAGTGAAATACCGAAGGCAAAGAACAGTAGCAACAGTGGGAGACTGGCTGGACCTGCCCACACGGCTCACTTGAGCTGCAGCAACCAGTGGGTGGGCTGATACAGTAGGGACAAGGGCTCAGCGGGAGGAGGTGGAGGGCCCAGACACGGACCCTCACAGGTACAGAGGAGCAGGGGCAGCCCACGGAGCAGAGGTGGTCATCTAAACATGCTGCTAAACATCCACTGCAAAAAAAATGAAGCCAACTTGGGCCTTTCACATTGCACAAAAGTTAACTCAAAGTGAGCCATAGAAACCCAAAAGACAAGACTAGAAACTGCCAGAAGACAACACGGGAGGCAATCTGGATGACCTTGGGCTTAGCAATGAGTTTCAGGCACAACAGCAAAAGCATAATCCGTGAAGGAAAGTATGAGTAAGCTGTTCTTCATTAAAATTAGTAACTTCTGTGAAAAAGGAAGTGAAAAGCCACAGAGGGGAAGTCTTTGCAAAGAACATAGATGGTAAAAGACATATTCAAAATAGACAAACCTCTTAAAATTAAATAATGAGAAAACAACCACGTTTAAAAATGGACAAAATATCTGAACGGATCTCACCAAAGATAACGTATGATGGTAAATAAGCACAGAGTCCTGACATTGCATGTCCCTAGCGAATTGCAAACCCAAGCAATGAAAACCACTATCACCTATGACAATGGCAAAAATCTAGAAAACCAACAGTAATTTAATAGATTGAATTATGTTGGGTGCATGGATGAATACGCAAGAATGAATCCCACTAATGTCAGCAATGAAGAGATTAAATACCTAGGCACACATCAATAAGTAAATAATGTCAAATGCTGGTGAGGACCAGGAATAACTGGGCCTCTTATTTGTTGCAAGAGGGAACTCAAAGGACACGGCCACTTAGACTGTCTCTTACAAAGCCAAACAGTACCCAGAGCAAAACACGAGGAAGGATCCAGGGCAGAATTGAATCAGGCCAACTTTCCCACGCTCCTAGTGGTCTCTGCTCGCCTCCTTTTGTCTGGCTAACCAACCAAGGGCTGGGAGGACCCACTGGATTCTGACCAGCTGTGCTTCTCTCCTGGCCCTTCCTCTTTTTCACCTATAAAACGAAAATATATAAACTTCTTTACCCAGAAAATGCCAAGAAGACCTGCCATAAACAGCCCTCGTGGGGCACCTCACACATCCTGGAAGCCCAGGGCTCAGCCCAGGCACTGCCTGGAATGCAGGCTCACAGGAGCAGAGGCTGCGCTTCACTTCCCCAGACGTGAGTGGACTTGGGAAGGCCATACCTGAGAGAGTGAGACACTCAGAGCATGGAAGGGCAGAGAGGTCTGAACAGCAGAATGCCTTGCCTTGGACTCCACAGTCCTTACTGCAAAATAGCTGCTCTCTAAATTAATGTTCATTTAAGATTCAAAGTAAGGACAACCCCAATTCTACTGTGGATTTCCAGGAAGCAGACTTTGAATCATCCTGCGGTTCAGTTAGATGAAAATGTGTGGGTAATCTGGAAGTTTCTTTCATTGAGTCTTTGCCTTTGCAGTGCTGGGTTGAATCCAGGGCCTCCCACTGGCCAAGCAAGTGCTGTGCCACAGAGCTGCACCCCAACCCAGGAGGGTTTTCCTAAGTATATGTGTTTTAGGAGGAAGATACTAAAACATATCATAGAATCATCATATTTAAAGATTTCTAATACTCTTTCAGGAACAGACAGATCATTGGAACAGAGTAAGAAGTCTCAAAACAGACCCCAGACTACTGAGAATTTGGAACACGATCCCAGATGGTATCTCAAGTTAGTGGGGAATAGATTATTAATAAATGTTGTTAGATGTTGCTAGTACTTTGGAAAATAAATAAAGCTACATGCTTCACTAATTTTATCTAAGTAAATTTCAAATGAATTATATTCATCTGTTGAGACTGTCAAAATATCAGGCTGGGTGGCTTAAGTAACAGATTTATTTTTCTCAGTTCTAGAGGGTGTACATGCAAGATTAGGGTGTCAGTGAGTGTTTGTGTGGTGAGGCCACCTTCTCAACTGTCCCGACACAGCCTTTGCTTTGTGTTTGCAGGGAGAGAGGCCATCCCTCGTGTCTCTTCCTTTTCTTAAAAGGACCCCAGTCCTATCAAGTTAGGACCACCCTTTGACCTCATTCAACCTAAATTATCCCCTGAAAGGCCCTGTCCCCTATCACTGTCACATGGGGTTTGTGGCTTCAGTTTGAATTGGGCGGGAATGTGATCAATGCATAGCATGGATCAAAGATTTAAATATAACCAAGGAAACCACAAAAGTACTAGGAAGCAGGAAGGACTTTTTTATGACATGAATTTGAGACAGACTTTCTGATCATGCCATGAAACCCACAGTTCATAAACTAAAAGTTTTGACTGCATCAAGTTGGGATCCTGTCGTCCTCCAGCAATGTGGACACATTCCATTTGGTGAAGCCATGTGGGAATCATCAGGAAGTTTGCTGAGTGGGCGGGGATCTCACTCCAGGCTTTTCCAAGTTTGTCTGGATCCAGAGCTCTCCCCATGGTCTGCTAACAGACACCTTTACCGCACCCCGGCTCCAGTTCTCTTGCACTTCTCCTGAGAGTCACCAGCAAAGCCGCCACAAGAGGAATTCTTTTGGAAGAAAGGCAGCCAGAAAGCAGCCAAACACATAAGGGAATATGTTTCCTGTGGTTATGTTTTCTCCAGTTGATAAAACTCACATGGTTGAGTTGATGAAGCCAAACCAGAAGATTCTAAAGCCAAAGACTGTTGTTAAAATAGAAAGGACAGACTCCAAAGTCATGGCGTAGCTGGTGAAAATCTGAAAACCAGCAGAAGCAGGGAGTGCCTCCTGCTCCCAGGTTGCTCACCGGTGGCTGAAGGTTTGGGAGGTCCAGGGCAAGAGGGCAATTAGGGGATGGGAAGATGGAGAGAGCCACCCTCTGAAAGAAGAAACCAACAATGCCGAGTCCCTGGCCTGTGGGGGTCTTGTCTTGGCAGTGGCCACTATGTCCCAGGTCTAGCCTGAGCCTAGGGCATCTTCCTCATTGCAGGCAGAGGCCACAGTTTCCCAAGGTCTAGCCTTAGCCTAGGGGACCTTCCTCATTACAGGCAGCAGCCACAGTGTCCCCAGGTCTAGCCTGAGCCTAGGGGACCTTCCTCATTGCAGGCAGCAGCCACAGTGTCCCCAGGTCCAGCCCCAAGAGACCTTCCTCTTTGCAGCTCCTCCTGCATCACAGTTTGGGCATAGCCAGTTCTTCTTTCATCACCTTCCACAAGAAGCCTCATCCAGACCTGCAGGAAGTAGCTGTGCTTTCTACAGTCAGATTTAGAAATGAGCTCCAGGAAAGGGTGTCAGAAGGCCAATTCTAGGAGTGGGGTCAAATCAAAAGAGAGCAGCCTTTGAATTAAACCAAAGCATAAGGCAGGATAGGGATCCAGGAGGAAGGAAGGTGCCCCAGGAAGGAAAAGGGCCCTTTCGGGCACCAGGCTGCTTCTCTGAGGGCGCTGTGGGCATGGAGTTGCCCTGAGAACTGGGAGAAACCTTCCCATTCCTAAACATCCTTTCCGTCCTTCAGAGAGCAACCAGATACATAAGGGAACAATAGTAGCCCCTGCCTGCAGGGCACCACCCGCCTCCTCACCTGGCTGCAGTCCATCAGGCATTGCTGTTGCCATTTGCAGAGCAAGCTGAATGCCCAGATGTGCCTCCTGCCCAGGTGTGCGTCCTGCCCAGGGGACATCCTGCCCAGGGTGAGTTCTGCCCAGGAGGACAGGGTAGATTAGCCCCTGTTGCAGCCTAGCCAGGATGGTGCTTCTAGACTCACATCCACTGCTTCTCCCTCAGCCTTCCTGGAGCCCCTCTGCATTGAGGCCAGATGACGGGGGTCTTGCTGTGTTCTTCGCTCACCTCTGAAGTTCCCAACACCATACAAAATGCTCTTTTGGTAAATTTACAAAATGACTGATTTGTGGCTTTCTTTGTAGTAAGTTGGGAGAAACCAAAGTGGAGATGGTCCATCAGGTAAAACTTCTACCAATCTGTTAGAAGGGTTTGGCTAAGTTAAGGTCCAGGGTAGATGTGGGTGAGTCACACATAGATGGGCTGCACGGGAGCTTTGCGGGTCCTGGGCTGGGGCCATGTGAGGACACCTCTGATTTAGGACAGCTTGGAGATACTAGCCCTCTCACGTGCCTTAGACTCACCTCTTAGTGTGCAGTCAGCTAGGACATGGGGGAGCCTTTATGGCAACTGTGGTAACTGACCCACGGTCAGTTATGCAACCTTACAATTCAGAGGGGACTCCCTGCTGGGTTGTTCTTTTATTCACACACAGATCCTGCCACTTCTGATTTCCATCTGTGGCATAGGGTAGGACTGGCTGGGTGGGCAGAAGGTGGGTAGGAGGACTTACTGAATATCCGGTTTTGTTTGTTTGTTTGTTTGTTAAAGAGAGAGATTCATTTAGGAAGTGGAATTAGTCTCAAATACTTTCCAATGTAAAAAGGAGAAAAAAAAAAAAAAACGATCTTAAGAACTCACTCTGTGCCCAGGCTAGACCTGGGGACACTGTGGCTGCTGCCTGTAATCCCAGCAGCTTGGGAAGCTGAGGCAGGAGGATCATGAGTTCAAAGCCAGCCTCAGCAACTCAGTGAGGCACTTAGCAACTCAGTGAGACCTTGTCTCTAAATAAAATACAAAAAAGGGCTGTGGATGTGGCTCAGTGGTTAAGCACTCCTGGGTTCAATCCCCAGTACCAAAAAGAAAAAGAACTCATCCTGCAGTGTTTGTTCAAATTTAGAGACAAGGTACACACTCTAATGTCCTGGGGATACCCTGGGGCTAGCAGAATTCCTGGTGGAGGGTGCACCAACTTTGACCTTGTAGAAGACGCCATGCCTAGAGCTGGCTACAACCCACCTGTGCCCTTAACAATGATCCTGCTTTGTTTTCTGGGGGTAGAGGGAGGAATAGGCAAAGCCAACAAAGATGCTTCTAGTTGATTCCAAGTACTATTGTTCAATAGACCCAGACTGCTGAGAAATAGGTGTGGTTTCTCTACTTTAAATGCAAAGTGCAGAGGTTGTCACAGTAAGAGTAGTAATTATGTCATCTGTCTTGTCATGGAATGTGACTATAGTAATTGCAACATTCTCTCCCATCCCTGAAGCTTGTAATTATAGTGCAACTAACAGGATTATGTGCTAACTTGGGCTGTTTTAATCACCTCTTTTACTCTGAAATGGATGGTAAAATTCCACAGTTGTTCCCAGACTACTGATTCTGTTCAACATCTGCTGTCCTATAGCTTTGTATGTGCATGTGCTGGGGATGGAACCCAGGGCCTCGCGCTCGCTAGTCAAGTGCACCACCACAGACCACAGTCCCGGCCCTGGGTTGTGGCGCAGGCAGTCCATCACCATGGAGCTGAGAGCTGATGGGGGAATGGGTGGGTAAACATCCACAGTCAGGGGGCTGTAATTTTCTACCAGGATGAAATTCTGTCTTTGAAAGCAAATTGTCTATTTTATGTTTCAAAGATGGCAGATGTCTTCTGGAATCTGGAGATGTCTATCACCCTTATTTTATAGGAAGGAAACTTCCAGTCAGAAAAATCAATCTAGGGCTGATTAAGAAAGCCCTCTCTTGGGCTGGGGCTGGAGCTCAGTGGTACAGCGCTTGCCTAGCATGCATGAGGCACTGGGTTCGGTCCCCAGCACCACATAAAAATAAAAACAAATAGAATAAAGGTATTGTGTCCATCTACAACTAAAAAAATATCTTCAAAAGGAAGAAAGAAAGAAAACCCTCTTGCCTCACGTCTAAGGAGCAGATATAGGTTGATTAATGCCTGGATATTACACTGAGAGTCAGGATGTCACCTTTCATGTGTAAGTCACATGGTGACGGTCATGGCCTGTGCTTATGTTTTCCAATCCCATTACCGTAAATGCCCAGGTTTATCTGAGATCCTGTGGGTATAGGGGAATAAAGGGACTTCGGATGCCGTGTCTGGTTAGGGGAGCTCCCTGGGGTGTTTGTTGTAAGATGACAAACACTGCATTGGACACCGCTGTGCCTGACAAGCCCGTCCTCAGTGGTATAAGTCTTAGTCCATTTTCTGCAGCCGTTACGGTCCTCGAGGCTGAGAAGTCCAAGAATATGACTCCGGAGTCTGGCAAAGACCTCTGAGCTGCGTCATCACGAGGCGAGAGGGCAGGCAGTGGCCCAGAGGGAAATCCAGCCAAACCCCCTTTATCATGAGCCCTGAGAGACAGACTGCTCCTCCCTCTGCTCATGAGGGTGGAGCCCATGTGGACCTCCTCCTAGAGGTCCCACCTGTCAGCACCTCACGAGGCCATCACACCCCAATCTGAATGTGGGGGGTGCACAGATGGCAGCAGTGGTGCTCCAGAAACTTGGGGTGCTCCTGAGAATCCACCCAGACACAGAATGTGGAACCAGCGCTCTGTGGCTGTACACTGGCTCCGGTGGCATCCACTCCTGCCATTCCTGCGGGTTCAAGCACAGACAGGGCTCAGGATCCAGAGAGGCATCGTGATGGCTATGGGGACACAGCTGTGATCTGGAACCAGCACGGAAGGCAGCTGATCTAAGAGCAGCCTGTTTTCTTGAGAGTGGTGGCATCAAGTAAGTATCACTTTGGGGAGGCGGCAGGAAACTTCCTGGATGGGACCCGCTCAGGACTGGCAGGACAGTCACAGCACAGCTGTTGAGCTATGAGGGAAGAAGGCTCACCAGTGTGGGAGGGACAACACGAGGACCCAGCCAGAGTGGCCCCCAAGCCCTTTGAGCCCCCTCCTCCAGGATGTGGCCTGATGCAATGTGGAGGTTCCAATGCAGCCCCCTGGAGGCCACCCTGAGGTTGCTCTCAGAAACTAAATTAGGCTAAGCCACCCATGAAGGCTGTTGCTGACATCTGCAGTAGACTGACCTGGGGAAGAAAGCTCTGTGGCATCCTGCGAGCCGGCCTCTGGCTGCAGGTGGATGGTGTGTGCAGGTAGCCATTGGTGGTCAGCCTTGATCCCCCCACAGTGGGGACAGTCCACACATCCTGATGATTATGGTGACTTCATCACTTCTGAGTCTTCAAAGGGGACAAACACCTCATTTTGTTCTTTTCCTACATCCTCTCAGTTAGTTACAAGGAGGATGCTCAGCAATCGCTTCCTTGATGAGATAATGAGGTTGATAGAGAATTCAAAATCAACTGGAGCGCAGCCAAGTAAATGAAAGAGGTGGAAATTGAAAACTAGACACTGCAGAGGACGGAGAGCCAGAGGAGGTATCCTTGAAGCACCTGCAGGCCTGACCATTCTGAGGAGGAAGGGGTTTGCAGGGTGGAGTCCACAGCAAGAACCCAGCGGTGTCTGCCCCTGTGGCTGCAGAGATGCTGGCATGGGAGGAGGGAGCTGGGACCACTTTCAGGAAGGAGCTGCAGCAGGGCTCAGCCCAGGTGCCCACCCACCATGTGGTTCCTGTGCAATGCCCCCACAGCTCTGTGGCCTCAAGAGTCAACTTCCCTATTCCTTTGCTCCTGTCCCTTGTGATGCTCCACAGGTCCCCTGCAGGCTTGGTCCACCCCAGGCCTCTATGTGCCTGGGAAATTCCTACAAGAGTATCCTGCAAACCACTGCCAATTTCAAACACTCCCACTCAACTCAACAGACATTTATTTAGGATCTAAAATACTGGCCACAGTGCTACTAAAGGTAGAACTGGAAACCGTCCCAGTAAAAAAAGCTTAGGGATATCTAACAATCCCAGTTTTTACTGAGAAAAGCAAAACTCAGAGAGGTTGATTTCTTTGCCCAAGGTCGCACAGCTAGCTTAGGGGTGGAGATGAAATGAGAATCCCTGTGTTCCTTAGTGCCCCTTTCTCCATTCCACACTCCTAACAAATGTAGGCTATCGGAATTTAGGTGGACTCTTCAGTTCTACTCCTACTTGATTTATCTGAGGGAAAAAAATCATTTTGGAATTATTAGTAGGATTCCAACCACTGCTAGTGTGGGTGTGTCTGGCTGGAAATCAGAAGAAGACTCCCTGTAAGATGTGAGCCAGCCTGTGGGGACGCAGGGGGCTTTGGAGCACCTTCTCACTGATCCGCTTTATAGTTCTAGAGAAGACCTGGCGTTGGGTGCACCCAGAGGCAGTGGGGGTGGGAGTAGCTGCTGTGCATTCCTCTGCACTGAGCCTCTTGAGCCTAGGCCTCTTGTAGCCATTGCCAAGAAGCCTGAGGGGCAGCTGAGTTAACGCTCAGGCCATTCGGGTGCCAAACGCTGAGAAGACATGAGTGAAAGAACTGGTAGCTTCATCTCCCCCAGCGAGCCCCTCTTGATGCTGCTCTGCCCCCCAGCCTTCTCTCTGCACAGCTGGAGGCAGTCCACTGCTCCATGACAGATGACCATGCATGGATTAAAATAAGTCTGGAAGGGCCAGGGCTGCCTGGCCAGGAGGGGCTCCCTCTGAGGGAGTGGCGTCTGTGGGCTAAAAGGTACAGTCTTGTAAAACAGCAAAACCATGTCCTGTGAGGCCAACAGAGTCCTCTCTGTCTTCTCTGGCTTGGTCCTGAGAGCAGACTGCAACACGAGAGCTGATCATGAGGGTACACCATCCAGCGGCTGGCCAGGGCAGCAGCCTTCTGTCTGACTCCTCTAGAAATGGACCAGCAGAGTCATTGCTGGCCACTGGCCTGGACCCTGCACTTCTCCCCCAACGAGAGTGTGACAAAGGGCCTGGGCCTTCCTGCCAGCTCTTTATCCCTCTCCGGATGCCGACCTAGCTTCCAGGGGTAGCATCTCCATGGCAACATCGTCCTGGGTTTGCACCACCCGCCTGCAGCCTGTCCTCGGGCCTGTCCACCCTGCACGCGGACCTCTACCTGGACCACCTGGCCTCTAACCAAGCACCCGTGCTTTGTCCCCACAGGTCTCCCAGGCAGCCGCTGACCTCCTGGCCTACTGCGAAGCGCACGTGCGGGAAGACCCTCTCATCATCCCGGTGCCTGCGTCAGAGAACCCCTTCCGGGAGAAGAAGTTCTTCTGCACCATCCTCTAACCCCAGTGGTGAACGCCCCGTCTCCGTCCTCCTCTGTCCACAGAAGCCGTAGGGACCACGCATGCTCTCAGCCTTGGGGCGCCCCCGCCCCGCCCCCGCCCCTCCAGGCCGGCTCACCTCGGTTTTTCATGTTTTCTCCTGACATTCCATTTCTTTTTATTTGTAGTCTCTCATTTTTATGTCATTTTCATTAGTGGCAAAGAGAAATAGACGCTTTTTTTTTTTTTTAAAGAGAGAGAGAGAGAGGGACAGAGAGAGAGAGAGAGAATTTTTAACATTTATTTATTTTTCTTAGTTCTCGGCGGACACAACATCTTCGTTTTTTTATGTGGTGCTGAGGATCGAACCCGGGCCGCACGCACACTAGGTGAGCTCGCTACCGCTTGAGCCACATCCCCAGCCCAGAAATAGACGTTTTATGGCCAAATAACAAATGTGCCCTGTAATCGTAAGATGGATTTAAGGGTTTACGGTTTTTAAACACCAAGTTTAAATACATGCAGTTAATGAATTTACTCAATAATTCATTGAAATGAAAAAGCGTGCCCAAGTAGTGCCCACTTTGGTAAGTTGGTTTCGGATGAGAGCATCTCGACCAACTGCGAGGTTCAGGGATCCCCCGCCGGGGAGAGCAGTCCTGGGGTCCCCCACTCCGGCTCCTCCAGGGAATCAGCAGCTTCCCTGACCTGCGCTGGGGGCCACGCAGCCCACCCCCGCTGGATGGCCCTTTCTCCCTCCGTTTCTCGGGGCCCCCGGCAAGGCGGTCCTCTTCCAAATGCAGCCACTGGGGTGGTAGCCACTGGCTTGGTGGACCAGGACAGCCCGCAGTCAGGCAGACCCACCGCCACCTCTCCTGCTCCCTCCTACTCTAGCCCGATCCCATCCACAAGGGCCCTTGCTGGGAGCAGCGCAGGTCCAGCGAGGCTTCAGGGGAGTGGCAGCAGCTCCCGGGAGCGGCCGCTGATCTGGCCTTATTTAACTCTCCAACATTGGAGACCTGGAGTGAAGGTGTCTCTGGAGGGAGGAAAACTGAGGCATGAGAGATGACACGGTTTGCCCACAGTTACCGACAGCTGTAGGGAAACCGCACGCCTGTGCAGACGTTCAAGCCCCCACCCTCCTGCTGCCGTGGCTGGGAAGCCTTCCAGGCTTATCTGTGACGGGTGTGGGCCACATCAGGAAGCTCACCCGGTGCTCAGCAGACCTTCCCACCAACGCCCAGAGGAGCCTGCATGGGGGCAGCTTAAGGACGATGATGAGCCCTGCGGGCCCCAGAGAAAGAGCAGACAGTAGTGTGCTTTAGCCTGGGAGCTTCTGAGACAAACTGCAGGCCCCACCTAAACCACTCAGGCGTCCCTGATGAGGGGGAGGAGCAGCATGGGAGCAGAGGCTCTTAGTCTAAAATGGTCCTATTCTGAGTATTTGGAACCAGCCTCTCTCCTGGGCTCTGCAGGGCCTTGCTGGGTGGCTGGAGCGAGCCACTGTGTGCCCAGCTGTTTTAACCTGCAAAGAAGGCCCGATGTCATTACTCCTCCTGCCTTTCTGTCTGGAAGGAAATCAAGGAGAGCTCTGATTATTGTTTAAAACAAATACATGCACCAGATGCCAAGGTGCAGTGTAGGGAAGAAAGTGGGACTTGAAAGACCCCCCAGCTCAGTGAGATGAGGAATATAAAACTGCCTACAAAGAAGCAAATATGATTTTCAGACCAGTTAATGACGGGCTGCCCTCAAAAGTGGTGTGAGCACAGAGTCATCCTTTGTTGCTTTTTGAACAGGTTCTTAGTTTCCGAAGGCTTACTGATGACACCAGAGCTGTCAGGAGGCCATCCGCTCAGACTGCAGAATTGAACACTGAAGGTGTGATGGGACTTCCATCCTCCTGCAGTGGGGGCTGTGACCAGGATCTCTTTATTCTGTGGTCAGCATCATTAGCCTGATAAAGCAAAATGCAACCCATAAAAGCACATCAGAGAAGCTGAGAAAGTGGGTCGGCACTTAGTGGCAAAATCAGGTCAAGAGAAAAACGTGCTTTGAATCTTCCACCGAACTTTCTCAACCCTTTTGTTTTCGCTTCTATCCCTCTGTGTTCCATCTTCCTTTTCTTTCTCTGCCCTTTCCCAGCTCTCTTCCTCACATTCCCCAGGTGAGATCCTTTCACCTCACCCCTCACTTCCAGACCTACAGCACTTTCTGTGGGTCACCCCTCCGGGTGTTCCTGAGCTCCACTCACACTGGGGGCTGTGAGCTGCTCCTTGCCATCATCAGTGAAGACAAATGACAGAACAGCTGCCGCTCTCGTGGACTGCACCTGTGTTGGACAGTTGCCATTTCATACTTTCAGCTTCCTGTAGGGGGAAGTCACCCCTTCCACATGAAGTTAGTGGGATGTGGTACCCACCCTCCCGCAATGGAAGCTGGAGTGGATGGGTGTTCCCCATGTTTCAGGTGCCCCCTTTCCCACTCTGTAGTAGCCAGGGGGTGGTCAGTGACCCAGGCAGACTACATGGATCCCCCTGCTTTGTGTTGTGACCCTGTGTGAAATGCTGAGAATCATCTCATGGAAGCTGCAGTGGTCCTGGGATGGTAAAAGCCCAGCAAGAGAAGCCAGACTGCAGGGGTGCATGTCCACTGGTAGCAATGTCCAGGGACAGCAGGGTCCTGGGCCCCACTGAGCCGCCTTGTCCTTCTTATATCTCCCTTCTAGCTTCCTGTCAATTCTGTGAGCCTCCAACCTCCATCTAGTAAATTCTTTATTCTTTTGTGAAATAGCCCAAGTTGGATGGAAATACCATGTTACCTAACAATTCTGCTTTTAGGTGTATTCCCAACAGAAATGTGTATGTAAATTCATTAAAAGAAACACTAGAATGTTCACAGAGCACTGTTCATAAAATCCCCAATTGGGAAAGCACCCGAATACCCATGTTGAGTGGGTAAACATATTAGGGTCTCTTCACATGCTGGAATCCTGCATAGCCTGAGAATGAACAGTCTGCAGCTTCATCCCATAGCCTAGGGGTGAGGGAGGTAAGACGAGTATAGATTATCGATTCCATTTTTATGAAGCACAAAACCTGGCAAACCAATCCAGGTTACAAGGAGAGATAGGAGGTTCTACTACTACTACAGAGTCACTACCAAGGGAAGATTTACCAAGGGATCAGCCACTGTGGGGGCAGGAGGGAGCTTCCGGGGTGCTCTGATTCTGGATCTCATGCCATTCACCTGAGTGTGTTCCATTTGTGAAAGTTCTTTCATCTGTACACCTTGGATTTGGGTGCTTTTCTGTATGTATGTTATACATCAATAAAAAGTTGGGTTTTGTGGCTACCAGTTATGAATCCTACGTCATTTATTTTTTCTATTTTGGCAGTTTTCTCAACTCTTGGCTCCCCCTCAGACATCATCAACATGATGCTAGTGATAACTAACGTCAAGAGTGGAGCATTTTCAGAGTGTGTCTGCAACACTTTGAATTGCCATCCACAGCCTTCTGGATGGAGAACAGGCTGTCAGCACCACCCAGGTGGCTGCTCGGACAGATGTGCCAACACCAGGCTGTGGGCTTTGTGGGGAAACAGGAATTCTACAGGGACGCCCCCAGCAGGGCTGAGGTGACAGCCTCTAGGCCCTCCTGCCTCTGACCATGAGGAGTGGAGTGGGGATGGCCTGCCAGGAAACCCATCTGAGACACCACCTCTGAGCCAAGAGCCCAGGGGCTCCCTGAGGATCCACACGACACATGTGAGTGGGTACAAAGGGGCAGGAACTCTGGGCCTGACCCTGCTCTTCCGACACGGCTCCCCGTCTGCCAGGCCATGTAGCCAGTCTGCTGGTCCTGATTCCTGAGAAGCCGCGTTGGAGCAGTAGAGCCTGGAGTGGTGGCCGGGTGGGTTGGAGTGTGGGCAGCAGGCGTGGCCTGAGGCCATGTGGAGCCCACCATGCAGGATGGGGGTCCTGAGGCCCCACAAATCAAGATGCCAGCCTGTCACCCTTCAGGGGCCAGACCTGGACACCATGGGTCACCTGCTCAGAAGCCCACTCCATGCAGTGCCACAGCCTGGAACCTGGGAGCACAGACCCTCTCACTACCTCAATCTCACACATCTGACCTGGCCTGAGAAAATGGATGTGGGGCAGACCTGCATGGAAGTCGGGGCTCCAGAGTTGGCCGATAGGGTTAGTACCTTTCCAAACCCTAATTAGCATAAGTCTGGACCACTAGCAGTGCCCCAAGTGCTATGTAACCCCTAGACTAGCCCCCATTATACTGCAAATGGTCTGTACCTGTTTCTGTCTAGTAAGTTCTACTTTTACACTCGTTCATCCTGTTCTGTGGATTTCAGTCTTGGAATTCAGGAGGAAAGCCCAGAAAGGAAAAGAAAGAGCCCCAACACATCTTGGCGACAGAGCCTGCTTCCTTACACACAGTGGAGTGGTGAGACTCCAGTCGCCCCCACCAGCAGAAGCAGGAACTGAGTTTCATCTCAGCAGCGTGGCCTCACCTCCACCCTGTGCCCACCCCCAGGGACTCCCGCCCACATCCACACCTCACACTGTTTCCAGGAACTCAGTGCTGCCTCCCTCGCTCTCAGCCATTCCCTATTGGCAGCTCTGCTGTGCGGAACCCCAGGGCGATCACAGGATCTTCACACTGCCCCCATGAGTCCAAGCGCTTGCCTTTGATCCTGAGCTCCAGGCCTCACAGAACTCAACAATGAGTCAGGAATTGTCAGCAGCCCCGCTCTGAGGGAGCCGTGGGGGAGAGCAAACCAAAGGTCAGAAGGGATTTTGTTCCGATTTTGTTCTGGTGGCTGTTCACACTTGAGATTAAATAGTAATGACAAGGGGCTGGGGTTGTGGCTCAGCAGTAGAGCACTCGCCTCAGCACCACACAAAAATAAATAAAATAAAGGCATTGTATCCAACTACAACTAAAAAAAAATATTTTAAAAAATAGTAATGACAACAACTCATGCTTGGACCTGTAAACATGGGCCACGGCAGTGCCCACAGGGCTCCTTCCACTCCCTCAGCTCTTCCATAGAAAGAAGACTCCTGTCGTGGTGGTGGTTATGCGGCACTGGGGCCTGCCCCTCCTTCCCAGAGCCCAGCCCTGGGCAGCATGCTGGAGACGAGCTGGGAGTTCTGCTGGCTCTCAACCTCTGCAAATAAGTGCAGATGGATGGTGACACCTCCGCTGGCCACGACCTGACATCCCACTTGGTGTCTAGTCAACCTCTACCCTTGACTCTGCAGATCTGCCCACCTGTAGAACTTAGGGCTCTGCATGCTCTGGCCTCGGCTCCATTGTCACTATCATGCCCCTGCACACTGCCACCACCTCCCTCTCTATGTCCCCTGTGCAAGGCCTCGGCATCTGCGACAGCCACTACCTTTCTTTGCTGGGTCTCCTTATTTCATAGAATTCAACCCAAGTATCGCTGGAGGCTCCAGCCTTCACTGGCCTCTCTGACCAGGACAGTCTGTTTCTAGGCTCTTCTAGACCTGCACCTGAGATTCTCCTCTCCGGCCCTTGTCCCGTGGCCATCGTACACTCATATGAGTAATTACCCAGCTAACACCCATCTCTGCCACGATGCCAGAACATCAGGAGAGTGAGGGTTCTGATGCTACGGCTGCATCTGGCACCCAGCCCGTCACCTGACATGAGAAAGGCACTCACTGCCATTATCTGAAGAGATACGTGAAAGTTACTGCTCTTCTGGTGGAGTCAAAGTGAAATCACTTGCCCAACATCAGACCACTACTGAAAGCCTGGACTTGAATTTAGATCAGTCCACCTGAGACCCCACAGCCTTGCCCACTGTCACACTAAGGGGTTTAGGAACCGGAAGGCCCTCATCTCTCCTGCAGGAGAAGTCTTACCAGGAACACTGTGCTCTGCGTGCTCCTTATACTTTCTTGCCACTTCAAAGCCTGCATGCTACAAAGGCACCTCCACTCAACTGTAATTGTGGTAATTAAGCCAGGGGGCGGCCCCAGGGGAGGGGGGAGCATGGCTTGAAAAGGAAAGAGCCAGTCCTGTGAGTCACAAAGGCCACGTTGTCCAGTTCAGCTAAGCTTAATGCAGAAGTTTGGAGTGGGGGGTACTGAAGTACTTCCCGGGGAAAGGCCTGTACTCACAGAGGCCAGGTGCATGGCAAAACTCATTTTCTAACTTTTCTTTCCAGATCTCTCAGTAAAAGTCTTCTCATGCACTTGGAGCCTTTTACGGTTTTTATTCTTCTTTCTGTTTCCCCCTTTTGCTTCTAAATTAAATTAGACTTTATTCAGCTCGATTTTAAGTATGAACCGGTGGTTGGGGCAGCACAGAGGACCCACTGTCCTGTACAGATCTGGGGCTCTGTAGCTGATGTTCTCCTCAACTCCTATGCCCTGAAGGAATAACTGGTTGCCTTGTCTCAACCCTTGCTGGGTCTGACACTTGGAGGTGACGATCCACACGGGCATCCCCTGCTTTAGTTACACAGGAGCAAGGAAAAGGAAGGACAAGGAGACACCCGCTGGACAGATTGGGCCAGGCAGCACGTAGGAGGCCACAAAGCAAAACAAGGAGTGCTGAGGAGCCTAGGCTTGCGGCAGGGGCTGGGGACCCGGCTCTGCCACACGCCGGCTCTGCCAATGCTCAGGGCCTTCATGTCCTCCTGTGGTCACTGGAGGATAACAGCTCTGTCACAGGGCTCCCTAGGATTCAGCGAGATAACCAGGCAAGGAGCTGGCTCATCGGAGAGAAGGGCACTTACTAGACTCACTGTGGACACAAGACCTCAGAGACACAGAATTTGAGAAAAGACTGCCACAAGCCAAGGACTCAGCACAGGGAGGCGAGAAGCAGAGACCTGCCAGCCAGGAGCCTGCTACCCACTCCGACTGGCACCAGTACACACTGCGACTCCCGGCTTCTTAACGCATGTATACAGCTTGATATGCTGGCTCCAGGGGCTGCCCTGTGGAGACGGACCCCATGACCTTCAGGGAAGACAGGACCTCAGCACAGTCAGCAACAGGAGGGTAGCCAGGCCTGTAGGGATGGTGCACAACTTCAGATTTTCTATTTGAAGGGGTGCTGATCACAGTTGTTTGAGAGAAATCAAAGTATTTTGGGAGGCTTACGGGGGACCGGAGTGTTCACCCAAGGAGCAACCCCACAGTCTCTGACACTTTTTTTTTTTTCTTGGCCATCTGGGGATTGAACCCAGGGTATCCTTCATGCTAGGGAAACCCTCTACCACTAAGGGTAGACCACTTAAGTGTAAAAACCCTTTACATCCCCAGCCTGTCTTTACCTTTTTGGTTTTTGGGGGATAGGATCTCCATAAATTTTCCAGATTAGCCTCGAACTTGTGATCCTCCTGCCTCAGCCTCCCAAGTCGCTGGGATTACAGTGTGGGCTATCTCTCTTGGCTCTGGTTGACTGGAACTTACTGTTCCCAGCTATGAAAAAGGAGTGCATCCTTTTTTGGTGAGCTGGCTTTTCCATCTGTTATCTTCTGGGTTTTATTCTGACAATTTTCAATGAATACACACCCCAGCAAGAAGACAAAGGCTGAGCCCGGTCTCTGCCACACCAGATCCTGTAGGGACTAGAAGAGCAGGACAAGGAGGCATGGCCACGTGGCTCAAGCTAAGCTGAGGGACGTCCAGCAGCTGCCCAGCAGGAGGCTCTGAAGGGGTGGCTCTGGGCAGCCTTCAGGGGTCAGCCAGTGCAGGCTTCTCAAACACATTTCAAACACATTACCAGAGACTGGGTGGCTTATAAACAGCAGAAAGTTATTTCTCCCAGTTCTAGAAGCTAGCCCTCGGAGGTCAAGGTTGCAGCATTGCTGGGCTCTGGTGAGGGTCCCTCCAGGTCACATGCTTCTTGCTGTGTGGAGGACAGAGAGAAGCAGACCTTCTCTGGACCTTACAAGGCACTAGTCCCATCTAATCCTAATCACTTCCCAGAGGCCCCATCTCTTAACACCACCAATGAGGGGATAAGGTTTCAGCACATCAACACGGGGACACAGGCTCAGTCCACCAGAAAGGCTGCTGGAGATTGACAGGCAGCTCTAGGCCGGCCATGGTCCCTTCCTGCTCACACGCTGCCATTCCCACCTCTTGGCTCCTCATCACGTGACTCTGGAAGCAGCTTTGTGCTGGAGGCACAGTGTTAAGGCTCAAGCTCAGCTTGCAGGAAGCCCCCAGTGGACCCCAGCACCAAAACAAGGAGAAGCAACATGGCCTTCAAAGAGAAGTCATTTAAAATGAGGCCAAGTGGGTGAGTTAGGACCTGATCTGACGGGTGTCCTTATATGAAGGGGACATCAGGGCACAGATACGCATAGGCCAGGGAGAGGACTCAGAAGGAACCAATCCTGCTGGCACCTTGGACTTCTAGCCTCCGGGACTGTCCTTTCTGCCAAGCCGCCTGTGGGATTCTGTTACGGCTACCCTTGCACCTAACACAACTCTGAACTCCTCACCTGGGGCTTAAGGGAGGCCAGTTGCCTTCTTGGTTCTTCACAGTATCAGTTTACAAATCCTCATGACAACCCAGCACTAGGATTAGAAGGCGGCAAAACAAGGCTCAAGGAGATCACATGAGTCACCAAAGCAACATGAGTAGCACCGGGCAGAGGGGGACCCAGGAGGCCCTGGGGCCCGAGGGCAGGCTCCTGCCCACCTTGCTGTGCTGCCCCTCAGAGAAGGCAGGGAAGTGGTCAGTGTTGGGTTCAAATGGCAACAGGGAGCACCTGAACGGGAGGCAGGGGCGCCAGGGCACCAGACAGATGGCGGCCATCACCATCAGGGCAAGAGACGTGGGGATGGGGAGCACATAAGCAGACCTGGGACTGACCCTTTGCATGTTCCAAAGAGGGGGAGCCTTTGAAGAGAAGCTCCCGGCTTCTTGTCTCCAGGATCCAGTCATCCCCCACTTCAGAGTCTACAACAATTTTGTGACCAACTGTGTATTAACCACATCTGTGTTCCACATCTGTGTTGTACACCTACAACCCCAGCAACCTGGGAGGCTGAGGCAGGGGGATCTCAAGTTTGAAACCAGGCTCAGTAACTTAGTGAGGCCCATTCTCAAAATAAAAATAAATAAATAAAAAGGACCGAGGATGTAGCACCATGGTAGAGCAACCCTGAGTTCAATCCCAAATCCCCCAGATACCTTTACCCCCTAACTTTCATATGCTGATAAAGTTACATGAAGCTATGCCTAATCCATTAATAGTTCATGTATTTTGGTAGGAAATGAAGCCCCCACACCTTGGGAGAGTAAGTGGATTCACTTAAGAGTACAATCAAACAGGAAGATCTCAAGTTCAAGGTTAGCTTGGGCAGCCTAACAAGACCTTGTCCCAGAGATCCAACATGGCGGTGGGGGAAAAGAGATATCAAGTCTCTGACCTCTTCAGCTGCGTGGGCATAGGGAGTTGTAAACCGTCTACATGCTGTTTGCTCAGGATCACTAGGCAATGCTGAGCTGACGTGGATCTGGGGCAAACCGTCTGGGCCTCTCAGAACACACATGGAGCCCGGATCAGCTAAATTCAAGCTCCTGTTTGCCTGCGTCTCACAGACAAACCGCTGTGCCTCAGCACTAAACGATCACGCTGAAACAACTGGTCGGCCCTTCTGAACCTGCGGAGGTTAATACCAACCGAGCCTTCATAGGCAGTGCCACAGGATTGAGACGGGGCTTGGGAGAGCCAGTCAGGACCCACCCGTTACATTGGTCACCCGGCAAAGGGAACGAACTGTCGCCATTTGCATGGGATACCACCATGGCAGAGAACTGACGTCACCAGAATGCGGCAGAGGAGACAACTTCATTGAAACCAGCGGCAACAGGTGTGTAATCCCCTAGCCCTTCCTCTCCACACAGTGGGGAAACCTTAAGGGCCCCTCCCAGCTCTCCTGTGAGCCCGATAGTCAGACTGAGGGAATCAGGAGTGAATCAGGAGTGGCACCGGACCATGGCGCGGAACTCCCGGCTACTGCTCCCACCAGTGCTGACAACTGAGGTCTCTTGCACCAGCTTCCGGGGGCGTAGCTACCAGAGGGCAAGTAAAATTCACTGAGGGTTCTCAGCCCCAAGCTCTACAAACTTAGGGTCTGAGGGAATGGCAAACAGGGAGAGTGTGCCCAGTCGTTCAAGAAAATAGGGCTCCCAGGAGCAGCAGACCTGGCGTGTAGCCAATATTGTGGTGAGCATCACAGGTGAGTGGGGCCTGGCTTGGGGAAAATTGGGGAAGTGACTAGACACAAGAGAAGGTCTTAGGCACTCAGGATTGGAGACCCGCCCAATCTGGGAGGAGGAGCTGCTGCACAGTGATTGGTTCCCGTGTATTGAGAGGAGAAGCTTGGCCCAGTGGGCACAGCTCCACCTACTGGAAAAGAAGTTATTCAAACACTAAGACTGCATTTATTAATTTTTTTTTCTTTTATTATTTGGGTTTTTCCTTTTCATTTTCATTTTTTTATTTTTTAAATTTTTTAAAATCTTTTTTTATTTTTTTTAATTTTAATTTTTTTGATTATTTTTTTCTTTTTTTTTCTTTTCTATTTTTTTCTTTTGTCTTTTCATTTCTTTTCAATTTCCTTATTCCCCTTCCTTTAATTCTACCTGCTTACTCTCATTCTCTTTAGTGACTTCTGTTGGGAGCCGGCGACCGCACCCTGAAAATGGCGCTGGCTTCCTGCTTCTGATGACTTAGCGGTTAGAGTTGTTAGAAGTAAACAACTCCTTGTAAGGCTGTGGGCTGGGCTCTGGCCTGCTTCCGCTGCGCTGAAACCTACTAGACTCCTCCACGTGGTGCTAGTTCATTGGCGAGGCTGGGTACTTAAGCTAGGGCAGACCGACCGCTCGCTCTCTTGTTCCTGTTTTCTCATCATGATTCAAAGGTCCTGAGTAAACTGCTGAAAGAAGAATCCTGTGTCGTGTTTCCCTTACTGGCGAGGGGTCGCGACAGACTTCTTCCCTTCCCTTCTAATACCTTTCCTCCCAAGCATCAAATAAATTTATAGGAGTAAACA
Organism: Urocitellus parryii; assembly: GCF_045843805.1. Taxonomy (NCBI): domain Eukaryota; kingdom Metazoa; phylum Chordata; class Mammalia; order Rodentia; family Sciuridae; genus Urocitellus; species Urocitellus parryii. The sequence goes on from NC_135539.1 coordinate 83,117,625, forward strand.
GTAACTCAGCAGTCTAACAGAACAAGAAGTAACATGAGCAGCATGAAAAAGCAAGGAAGAAAAGGAGTGCCAACAATGCAGGACAGCCTAAATATTCAGGAGGACCTAGAGGCATCAGAAAAAATGGTCAAATAAAGAACTCAAGGAATACCTTAGACAGACGGAATGGAATCTTAAAGAGGATATGAGACAGCAAATTCAAAGAGTGAAAGAACACATTGAAAATGAATTACATAAACAGATAAAAGAAGCAAATAAGCATCTTTATCAGGAGATAGAGATTATAAAAAAATCAAACAATAATTCTAGAAATGAAGGAAACTATAAACAAATTAAAAATTCAAATGAGAGTATCACTAACAGAGTGGATCAAGTAGAAGCCAGAACATCAGATAATGAAGACAAAATATATCATCTTGAAAAGAGTCTAGCCAACTCAGAAAGGCTGCTAAAAAATCATGAGAAAAACATCCAAGAGATATGGGATAACATAAAAAAACCAAACTTAAGAGTCATCGGGATAGAGGAAGGTATAGAGGTTCAAACAAGGGAATGAGCAACCTGCTGAATGAAATAATTATAGAAAACTTTCCAGAAATAAAAAAGAAAACGGATGTACAAATTGTAGATGCATACAGGACACCGAGCATACAAAATCACAGTAGACCAACGCCAAGACACATTGTTATGAAGTTATCCAATATACAGAACAAAGAGAAAATATTAAAAGCTACAAGAGAAAGGAGGCAGATTACATTCAGGGGTAAACCAATAAGGTTAACACCGGATTTTACATCACAAACGCTGAAAGCGAGAAGATCCTGGAACAACATATTTCAAACACTGGAAGACAATGGATGCCAACCAAGAATTTTGTATCCAGCAAAATTAAGCTTCAGGTACAACAATGAAATAAAAATCTTTCATGATAAACAAAAGTTAAAAGAATTTGCAGCCAGAAAACCAGCATTGCAAAGCATCTTGAGCAAAACACTACACGATGAAGAAATGAAAAACAATAACAAAAACCAACAGTGGGAAGTACCTCAGTAAAGACAGAGGGTGGGGGGAAAGCTAATCATGGAGAAACAAACTAAATTTAAAAAAAAAAAAGATAAATAATCAAACATGGCTGTAGGTACAAACCATATATCAATAGTAACTCTAAACGTTAATGGCTTAAACTCTCCAATAAAGTGACATAGGCTGGTAACATGGATTAAAAAAACAAATCCAACAATATGCTGCCTCCAGGAGACACATCTGATTGGAAAAGACATACACAGGCTGAAGGTGAAAGGTTGGGAAAAAATATACCACGCACACGGTCCTCATAAGCAAGCAGGGGTGGCCATCCTCATATCGAATAAAATCGACTTCAAGACTAAGTTAATCAAAAGGGATAAGGAAGGACATTATATACTGTTAAAAGGAACCATTCACCAACAAGACATAACAATTATCAATATTTATGCACCAAATAATGGTGCTTCGATGTTCACATAACAAACTCTCCTCAAGTTCAAGAATCAAATAGACCACAACACAATAATTATGGGTGACTTCAATACACGTCTCTCACCATTGGACAGATCCTCCAAACAAAAGTTGAATAAAGAAACTATAGAACTCAATATCACAATCAATAACCTAGACTTAACTGACATATATAGAATATATCAACCATCTCAGCAGCACATGGATCCTTCTCAAAAATAGACCATATATTATGCCATAGGGCAACCCTCAGTAAATATAAAGGGGTGGAGATAATACCATGCATTTTATCTGATCATAATGGAATGAAACCGGAAATCAATGATAAAAGAAGGAAGGAAAAATCCTACATCACATGGAAAATGAACAATATGTTACTGAATGATCAATGGGATACAGAAGACATAAAGGAGGAAATCAAAAAAATCTTAGAGATAAATGAAAATACAGACACAACATATCGGAATCTATGGGACACAATGAAAGCAGTTTTAAGAGGGAAATTCATCGCCTGGAGGTCATTCCTCAAAAAAAGAAAAAACCAACAAATAAATGAGCTCACACTTCATCTCAAAGCCCTAGATAAGGAAGAGCAAAACAACAGCAAATGTAGCAGAAGGCAAGAAATAATTAAAATCAGAGTGGAAATCAACGATATTGAAACAAAAGAAACTATTGAAAAAGTTGACAAAACTAAAAGTTGGTTCTTCGAAAAAATAAATAAGATTGACAGACCCTTGGCCATGCTAACAAAGAGAAGAAGAGAGAGAACTCAAATTACTAACATACGGGATGAAAAAGGCAATATCACAACAGATACTACAGAAATACAGAAAATAATTAGGAATTATTTTGAAAACCTATATTCCAATAAAATAGAAGATAGTGAAGACATCGATAAATTTCTTAAGTCATATGATTTGCCCAGACTGAGTGAGGAGGATACACACAATTTGAACAGACCAATATCAATGGATGAAATAGAAGAAGCAATCAAAAGACTACCAACCAAGAAAAGCCCAGGACTGGATGGGTATACAGCGGAGTTTTACAAAACCTTTAAAGAAGAATTAATACCAATACTTTTCAAGTTATTTCAGGAAATAGAAAAAGAAGGAGCTCTTCCAAACTCATTCTATGAGGCCAACACCACCCTGATTCTGAAACCAGACAAAGACACCTCAAAGAAAGAAAACTACAGACCAATATCTCTGATGAACCTAGATGCAAAAATCCTCAATAAAATTCTGGCGAATTGGATACAAAAACACATCAAAAAAATTGTGCACCATGATCAAGTAGGATTCATCCCTGGGATGCAAGGATGGTTCAATATACAGAAATCAATAAATGTTATTCACCACATCAATAGACTTAAAGATAAGAACCATATGATCATCTTGATAGACACAGAAAAAGCATTCAACAAAGTACAGCATCCCTTTATGTTCAAAACATTAGAAAAACTAGGGATAACAGGAACTTACCTCAACATTGTAAAAGCTATCTATGCTAAGCCTTAGGCTAGCATCATTCTGAATGGAGAAAAATTGAAAGCATTCCCTCTAAAATCTGGAACAAGACAGGGATGCCCTCTCTCACCACTTCTATTCAATATAGTTCTCAAAACACTGGCCAGAGCAATTAGACAGATGAAAGAAATTAAAGGCATAAAAATAGGAAAAGAAGAACTTAAATTATCACTATTTGTGGACGATATGATTCTATACCTTGAAGACCCAAAAGGGTCTACAAAAAAACTACTAGAACTAATAAATGAATTCAGCAAAGTGGCAGGATATAAAATCAACATGCATAAATCAAAGGCATTTCTGTATATCAGCGACAAAACTTCTGAAACGGAAATGAGGAAAAACACCCCAATCACAATATCCTCAAAAAAAATAAAATACTTGGAATCAACCTAACAAAAGAGGTGAAAGATTTATACAATGAAAACTATAGAACCCTAAAGAGAGAAATAGAGGAAGATCTTAGAAGATGGAAAAATATACCCTGTTCATGGATAGGCAGAACTAACATCATCAAAATGGCCATATTACCAAATATGATTGGCAGCCATTATGAAGTCAAACAACAACAAGTGCTGGCGAGGATGTGGGGAAAAGGGTACTCTTGTACATTGCTGGTTGGACTGCAAATTGGTGCGGCCAATTTGGAAAGCAGTATGGAGATTCCTGGGAAAGCTGGGAATGGAACCACCATTTGACCCAGCTATTGCCCTTCATGGACTATTCCCTGAAGACCTTAAAAGAGTGTACTACAGGGATACTGCCACATCGATGTTCATAGCAGCACAATTCACAATTGCTAGACTGTGGAACCAACCCAGACGCCCTTCAATAGATGAATGGATTAAAAAAAATGTGGCATTTATACACAATGAAGTACTCAGCACTAAAAAATCATGGAATTTGCAGGGAAATGGATGGCATTAGAGCAGATTATGCTTAGTGAAGCTAGCCAATCCCTAAAAAACAAATACCAAATGTCTTCTTTGATATAATGAGAGCAACTAAGAACTGAGCAGGAAGGAAGAGCAGGAGGAAAAGATTAACATTAAACAGAGACATTAGGTGGGAGGGAAAGGGAGAGAAAAGGGAAATTGCATGGAAATGGAAGGAGACCCTCATTGTTATACAAAATTACATATAAGAGGTTGTGAGGGGAATGGGGAAAAACAAGGAGAGAAATGAATTACAGTAGATGGGGTAGAGAGAGAAGATGGGAGGAGAGGGGAGGGGAGAGGGATAGTAGAGGATAGGAAAGGTAGCAGAATACAACAGTTACTAATATGGCATTATGTAAAAATGTGGATGTGTAACCGATGTGATTCTGCAATCTGTATACGGGGTAAAAATGGGAGTTCATAACCCACTTGAATCTAATGTATGAAATATGATATGTCAAGAGTTTTGTAGGGCTGGGGATGTGGCTCACGCGGTAGCGTGCTCGCCTGGCATGCGTGCAGACCGGGTTCGATCCTCAGCACCACATACAAACAAAGATGTTGTGTCTGCCGAAAAAACTAAAAAAAAAAAAAAAAAAAAAAGAGCTTTGTAATGTTTTGAACAACCAATAAAAAAAAGACCTTGTCCCAGATATAAAAAAATAAAAGAACTGGAGGTAGAGTGGCAGAGTGTGCCAGAGTTCAATGCCTAATACTGAAAAATAAATAAAGGCATGCAGTTCAGTGATAAAGCACCTTGGGTTCAATACCTAGTACTGAAAATATATATATATATTAAGCTTAAACTTTACCAGTATGATATTTATATTTAGACATAAATATAAATATCACACTGAGTCAGATATTTATAATGCAAATTATATTTTTAGCACCCGGATAACAGCAATATATTACCAAGAATTTATTTGCTCACCAAAGTCCTTTATTAGCTTGCATATAATTAAAGCAATTTTTTGGCACATGTATGCTTCAACACAACTATTTACATTTTTTAGAACATATTTGTTTATGAACTAGCAAATGCTTTACAGTCTTTAGTCTTAATTGGAAGAAGAAAAATAGAAATTTCAATAAAGAAATTCTCTCTAAACACCCAGCCAAAAAAAATATGTACAACCAAGGTAATCAGTAAACCAGGCACTGTGGGAGACACCTGTGATTCTAGTGACTCATAAGGCTGAGACAGGAGGATGGCAAGTTCAAGACCAGCCTCAGTAACCCAGCAAGACACTGTTTAAAAATAAAAAATGAAAGGGATGAGGCTCAGAGGTAGAGCCCCTCTGGGTTCAATCGCCAGTACCACATATACACACAAAAAGGTAATTCATGCTAGATTTGGAAAAATTCTAATTTATAATGTATGTGTCATCAGTGACTGTTTCATAAACAACACAAGACCACTCATTTCCTGTCAATTATGAGCTGGCCGTGTTAAGATTCTAATCTTAAGTGATTTTTAAAAATCTGATTACCAACATACGTGCTCGTAGATCTGACTGATCCTGTGTTTAAAACTGTGGCAGAAAAAAAGCACATGAAGCAAGAAGCCACTAGACCAGGCAAAATGGGAGATGAGCCAAGAGCAGCTCATGCTCACCAAGTCCTCACCGTGCAACAACCTACTTAGCTCTCTCGCACACTTCACCACCAGGTGTGCATCCCATTTTACGGATGGGGAAACTGAGCAGCACTGTTCTGGTCCATGGTAATAAGCAGGTTGGGGAAAGGGGCTGGTGTCGACTTGCTGGTTTCCTTGGTGCAGAGACTCCCTCCAGGACCAATCTCTAGCTACCAAGGTAGCATCTACAGGTTTGCCAGCTCCTGAGAACTCAACAGCCTGCTCAGACTGGCCAATCTAGTTACTTGCCTACGCTCCTAGTCAAGGCAGGAGTCGGGATTTGAACTCGGGAACTCTGATCTCAGAACCACTGTTTTCAGGAAGGATAATCTGCGAGGGGAAGATGAGGGTACATGCATGGGGCTCCCAGGGCTGCTTCTGAGAAAAGCAGCTGGGGCAGTTTGCACCAGTGTTCCACCGCTCTGACTGGAGATTTTAGACAGAAGAGGGAAGAAAAAGTCCATCTTATAGTATATGGACACTTAGAGGAAGAAACATTGACAAATTTGACAGTTCTTAAGTTTGAAACAAGGTTATGTGTTTTGTTTTGTTTAATTGAGTAAAGGTCGGACGAGTGTCAGAGGAAGAGACCACCAAGAGACTGTCTCATGCAACAGTAAGGGGTTTATTGGGGGACCGGCATGCTAGGGCTCAGAGGTCACTTGAATAGAGCAGAGAGAGAGCCCTTAGAACAGCTTAAGCAGAGCTTATATACTTTTCTTAGAGAGGGCAGGGAGGGAAGTTCATTGACGGGTCAGGGCGAGTGGGCAGTTTGCCTGCAACCGAGTGAGGGAGTGCATTCTGCAGTTTGGCCGTTGGGGACAGCACATTCTGGGAACAAGATTAGCAAACAGCTCTCAAGATTTCAACAGTGTTTTGTAAAGCATACAGAAAAACGGAGTGACAAGTACCTATTTTATTAACCTTTCAAGAGGAAGAAACATTGACAAATTTGACAGTTCTTAAGTTTGAAACAAGGTTATATGTTTTGTTTTGTTTAATTAAATGCTGTGTTCCAGAGAGATCCTTAGGTGGTGGGGCAGGCAGCTAAGCTGCTGTCATTTGGTGGAGTCAACTCAAATTCCTTTAACCCCTGGGAAATGGGACGCAATCAGAGATGGTAGTGCTGTGTGGGCCCGTGCCCAGGAGGTCAGTGTTCTTCTTGACTGGCCCTCATTCCTCTTCATTTCTGTCAGAGGCATTATGGAATACCTTGAAAAAACATAAAAAGTATTGTTTTCTCCAAAGCAATTTACAAAATCTATGTGTTCTCTGCATTTTTATGTATTGTCCTCTATATAGTTTGTACCTCGGCACACAAAGGCAAGAAAGGATGTAATTCCTTTTCTCTGAGCTCAGGGCAAAGACTGTCAACTCCATGGGCTGATGGGGGAAGTGTGGTCAGGGCTATTCCCAGAGGGGGTTGCTTGGAATCAGTGGGGGCATCTAGGAGGGCAGGAGCCTCATTTCCAGGAGTCAGGAGGCAGGACTGTCCAAACAGAGACCCAGGGTAAATTAAAGTCTCATGAGACCTAAGGCTCAACCACTTTAAGAAAAGGAAAACCAGATGTCCAAATCAGGTGCAAGGGCTCCGGTCGACTCTGAAGCTTCGGCTTCATTAACTTCATGGGAAATGTGCCATTTCTGCTAAGACCTGAAAAATAAGTGGGAGCTATCCAGGCCAAAGACCTGGAGGGACGGAGAGCAGGCAGAATGTGTGACTCATGGAGGACAGGAGAGTGACGGTTCCTAGCCTTCAAGAGGTCCGGGAGTCAGGAGTTGCAACCAGATGGAAGAGGGCAGCGCCTGAGTAGGTGAGCAGGCGAGAAGGAAGAGCCAAAGCGCTTTGAAAACAGAGAGGGGAATACCGTGGTCAGAGCTGGTTCCCTGGGACATTCCAGGCCCCCATCAAGGTGCAGAGAGCTGTCAGTTTTGCTTTGTGCTATAATGCCGAGACTCCCTGTTTGAGCATAGTCCCCAAAAAGAAATGCATTATATATCACAACTCAGAACCTACATGAGAGGTTCAGAATGCACCTGACCTTTACTATGTGCAGGGCCCGTGTTTTCTACTGTGTTCTCTCGTTTGTTAACTGCCAGGCATGATGCACTACATTGCTTCCACACACAGCAGTGGCTCCTGACCCCAGTTCAGAAACTGCCTCTGTATAATGTATGATTACGATAGCTGGAAGCCTTTGAACTCCCCAGAAAAAAATCCCACTCACATTGGAAGCAGTAGCGGTCACTGGAGAGTTTGCAGGGATGATGGAGGAGGGTTCTACATCAACACAGCCTCATCAAGTTCCCCTGGATGTGTCTGCCCCTCCAACTGAGAGTCCCCAGCCTTCTCCCCAGCAGGCCCAGGCCCCTCTCCTCCTTGTCTTTCCCTCCCAGGAACACATGCACCCTTTTCCATGTTTCCCACTGGCCAGCACAACTGGTGGCTTTCACTGGTCCACCTCTTACAACCTGCTAAGAAGTTACGATTCTTAAATTTTCCCCCGTTCTTCCATGTATCTATTTCCCCTGCCCCACTGTGACTCCAGGTGCTCAACAAAGGTGCATCAATCCAAGAATTCACTAATCAGTGACGTGGATGATTAAAGCCATTTTATAAATTAGGGAAGAAAGGCTCACAGGGATGGAGGATGATAGCTCCGCTGGTGAGCTGAGCATCCCCTTCCAAATGGAAGCCCAGGTGGGCAGGACTCACTCCAACCAAATGCACAAGTCAGTTCTTTCAACGCCCCTGAAGGGGCCCAAGAATGAGTCAATGATCGGGAAAGAGTGAGCCTGGGTCTTAGCACTGTGGAGGGGAATGTGATGGTGAACGTGTCCACTATTTCAGACTGATTCTGGGCAAAAGGGCCTTCAGAGAGTACTCACAAAAGGCCCTACGTTCAGTTCCATTTGACACTCAAGGTCACTGGTGGCATCTCATCTGTAAAATCATTTTCCTTATTCAATTTGTGAGTGCTCTGGTCCGCTCCAAGTGTGTTGGTCCTTTTCAATTGAGATGCTGTATCTTGTGCCCGAATGGGAACAAGACAGTGAGAAGACTGGAAGGGGGCATCAGTGGCTGACTTCCACAAACACGTTCTCAAAGACTTTCATTCATCGTACCAGATGCTTATAAATCCAAACACTAGAAATATTGCAAAATTGTGATCTAAATTGTTAGTTTTTGCTGGGAGCCATCTGTGAGCCATGGGTAAACTGAGAGATGTTGGAGCCATTAGGCAGGAAAGCCTGGTATCAGGAGCTTCCAGTAGGAATGCCTGATTCACGTGTGGCACCCTACTAGCTCATTGCTCAAGTTCTGGCTCAGCTCCGAGATGCAAGAACCGAAACAAGACTCCACCCCCTGAAACCTTATCCCTGCCATTCGTGTACTCCCCCTTAAATAAAGAATCGGGGCCTTGTTCAGTGGTTCAGTTTCAGCTCCTATCAGGACAGGAATACTTATCAAGCGCTCCACTTTAAATCTAATTTCTGGATCTGTCTTTATTTCTTACTGCTCATTTCAGAGTTTTTATTTTCCCAGGCAGCTCATACCTCCTGGGCAGGAACCTGCTCCGTTGGGGAGCTGACTACCTTAATATAGGTTTAGGACAACACACAGAATCCATTTTAGACTTTTTTGTAATGCGAGGTCGTTTAGCAGACTGAGTCGATATAAAGAGGAAATGCCCAGTTCCTGCAGGCACATAGCATCATACAGGTGTGTTAGAAGGGTTTGTAAGGAGAGAGAAAAACAACTCAGTGGAGTTCCTCATTTGACATTGGAGGGGCTGGGGGTGCAGCTCAGCAGCATTTCCTTGCATGCGTGAGGCCTGGGTTCAATCCCCAACATGGAAAAAAAAAATCAGTTCACATGGGTCAATTCCGTCTTCTCTCAAAGCATTTTCATGTTCTGTTAACCTCATCTCAGATGATCACAGCGACCAAAAAGGGCCTCAGTGAGCTGGATAAAACATGGAAGCAACTGTCTACCTGCTCTGAATTCATGAAAGCCTCAGAATCATTCCCATAATGTTTCGTTCCCCACTCGAGCTCACACTATGGAAACTCACCCCAATGGAGGTGTCAGACCCAGCAATCCTACTTCTGGGTATAACTAGAGAGAAATCCATGTGCACACAGCAGTGGGTGTAGGAGTAAATACTGCAAGACTGCTAGAGTGAAAACTCAGACACTTAGAAGGAACAGCAGGCCCAAGGTTAGGACATAGAGCCTGATGTGAAAGGGAACTTGGATTTGAATCCTGGTTTCCCACGCACCAGCTGTGTCACCTCACATGGGTTAGTTGGCCTCTCTGTGTCAGCTTTTTCATCTATAAATAAGGATAGTAACAATGCCACCTGTCACATGGTGTCCAGCCCCAGGATTGCAAAGGCCAGGCATACTCTGTTCCCATCCCCGAGAAAGAGCTTGGAGGACTCAACAGGGAGGTCTTGGACTCTCTTACTCACACACTTCTCATTGGCAGCAGGCAGGGAAACAATGGAGGGCTGCTCTGGGCCTAGGAGCAGGGGGATCTATAGGGTGGGCTGCACGCCCACCGCACAGGGGGTTTCCTGGTGTTTTATTAGTACATTCTTACTTTACAACCCAGATCCTTTGCTTTGATCTTCACCTAAGGATTGGAGACCAGGGAAGTGGCCAGGGGCCCTCTCCATTCCCTCTGTTATCACATTCTTTAGAGCCCCGGCCACCTCCCACCCTGGCTGGTCCGTGGCTTACTCCGCCTTCTATTCTCCCCACCTCATTCTGGAAGGCCTTCAGCGCACGGACCCCCATTTCTTTCCCTGTCTAGGGGTCTGTGACCTTACTTTGACCTCCCTCCTGCCTGCCAGCGCTCCCTTCACATACTTTCTAGTTTCCAGAGAAAGCAGGTGACCTGGGCTTACGCCTGCATAGAATAGGTGACTGTCTCCTCCTATGCTCTGGAACTGAGGGTCAACCTGCCTCATGGCCACGCCTCCTCCTGAGGCCACGTCCCTCATGTGGCTTAGCAGGGTGTCCTGCTGCCTGTCACCTGGTGAGGATTATGGGTTACCTGCCGATAGCCCCCTGTGGTGAGCCCCCCCCCCCTCGCACAGGCCCCTACTGCCTAGCAGATGGTCCAGGAGGTTTTTGTTTATTTGGGGGGTTCCCTGGCCTTCCTTCCTCCCTCCCATCCTTCCTCCCTCCCTCCCTATCCAGGTGAGGTTTGCAGGTGCTGCAATGAGCCTGAGCAGGCCTGTGCACATAGCCTCCTTCCCCTGGAGTCTGGCTGCAGTCCTCTGCCTTTGGAGAGAGTTGAACTCAGGGCCTCACATGCCAGGCAAGCACTCCACCACTAAGCTGTACCCACAGCGGTCCACTCCTTGCATTTTATTAGCCTGACCCAGACCAGGCCCAGTTCTTTCCAGTGAGGTCCAGGGACTGCTTCTCTGTGGCCCAGGAGGTTGCTCCCAATCCTCATCCCTCCACATCCATGCCCTTTGCGTGAGTCTTTGTAGCTCCTCCTACAGAGGTGGCTTTTGTCTCATTGCACCACCCAAGGTTGTGCAGGGCCTGTGGGTAAAAACGACATCACCCACCTCTCAGCTGAGGTCTGCGCAACCCTCCTGTGCTTCTACCTCTGTCATTAGGACAAGTCTGAGCCACCACTTGTTGGGTTGCACGAGACTAAAACACTCAAGGTCACTCCAGGGGAACTGGGCTAATTGGGCTGTGCGAAATAACCACACAAGAGACAGAAATACCTTTTCCTTTGGGGTCACTGTGATGGCTCCTCTGACCTTAAGGTCTACTGGAAGAGAACGAGCGAGCACGTGCTGACCACTTTTATTGAGGAGAAGCTATTCAAATGAGGCAAGGGGGTCAGGTTTCAGGGGGCTCAGTCCAGCTTCGTGATGTCCACTGTCAGCAGGTTGACTGACACCTGGGTAGGCCACACTCAAGGGCAGAGTAAGAGAAGGGGACACACAAAGGGCGTTTCCATGCAATATTCTATCCCAAACAGGGCAAAGGGGTAATATTACAAAGAACAGGTGAGCATAGCTCCACCATAGGGCTGTAGGAAGGCACGCCCATGTACAAAGACACAGTTGCTGGCACCCAAGAAGACCGGGGCTATCCAGATCACGGCGTGACAGCCAGATGCCACACCGGTCAGCAGGGGAGTCTGACCCAGCCACGTGCTAGTTTGGCCTCCCACAACCACTTCCTCCTGCATCGGACACAGGAGCAAGAATGAACACTGAGTTTGGAGTTCAGGTACGGTTTCTTACACTGAGTAACTAATCCTGAACTCTCATTCCTTTGGACTCACAGTTCATCTTTATTTATTTACTTTGGTACTGGGGTGAATCCAGGTGTGCTTTACCACTGAGCTACATCCCTCTTTTCGATTTTTTTTTTTTTAAATTTTGAGACAGGGTTTTGCTAACTTGCTGAAGCTGGCCTTGAATTTATGATCCTCTTATCTCAGTCTCCCAAGCTGCTAGGAATACAGGTGTGTGCCACCACATCCAGCTCAAAGCTCATTTGTAAGCAGCTGCCAGTGGTAACTACTTTCACAAATAGCATAAGTTTGTTTGGTTTTTAATCTTGTGGTCATTCTTTTTCACATTCTACAGACAAGGAAACTGAGGCTTAGAGGAGTTAAATTAGCTCCTCTGACATCAGGATTAGGATTTCTTACCAGATCTTCTGATGTCACGAGAACCCTATTTCCACTACCTATGACCTTAGTAAGAGCAGATGAGGTCACTCACTACTGCATCTCTACAGAAGATTATCATAGGTTTTGTTCCCCACCTTCTGTTTGTCTGAAGAAAAAGATTCTCAGCTCATTGTGTCTAAGCCAGAAGAAAAAAAGTTTAGTAGTGTATAAAGCAGAATCTAGTCCTAATATCACACAGGAAATTCACCTAATACACATTCCAACATGAACAGTGAAGCCTATGCATAATAAGCTACTTGGAATTGCCCTTTTATCTTTTAAGATCAAAATATATCCTGTCCTCTGACTCAGAATGGCTCTAAGATATTCTTGCTGAATTAATGTAATATCATTTTGAAAACTATCCTCTCTGCTAGCATTTGAAATTAATTTGCTCTGCAATTCAGTGCAAGACTTCTTTGCACACATTTTGGTCTAAAAGCTTTGAAGTAATTTTAATGATGTGTCTTGGGCAAATACAAAAATAATGTTGACTTTTAACTTAAACAAAAGGTAAAAAATATGGGAGAAACTGGTTTTTCCTTTTCTTTGATCTCCTAAAAGCTAGGTTTCTAACACATCTCAAGGCACAGAAGGAACAAGGAAGAACAAGATGAAAAAATGAGAAGAGGAGGGGACATAAATCTGAATCACCCGAGTATGGAGCTATAGAACTCTGCAATCTGGGGAAGGTACACTGGTGAAGAATGCTTAAGAGAAATAACAGATGTTTAATAAATATTTTAGAAATAACAGTTCTACATAACACAGTTAAGAGGAATCTTAGGGGACAGCCTTCTCAGAAGGCTTTCAGATAAGCAAAAGTGGAAAAACCTGAAACCTCTCTAGAAAAGGGACTTGCTGTGTTCCCAGAGTCGCATTCACAAGAAGAGACCAGATGATTCTCAGGTGTCTTTAGACTCTCTCATTAGAGCCGTCTCTTTCATTTTTAAAGTTTTTGTTTATTATTATTTTATTATTATTATTTTATTATTATTATTATTATATTGTTATTATTATTATTATTATTATACCATGTAGAACGCTGCCATCTGCCCACTGCAACCTGGAGAGCCCCTTCCATCCATATCACAGAGCAAGTCACTCCCGTGTGTTGGCCATTGCTGAGTGTTTGCTTCCCAGGCCATAGCTGCCCCCTTCCTTGACTCCTTTGGGATTATTTCTGTTCCTCCTAATTGCCCTCTTTGCTTCCAATTACCTTGATTCCTTCTTACCCAGCTGCTGGTCATCCTCCGCATCTGCTGCCATCTCCATCCTCTGTGAGGCATTCTCTGTGTGGCAACCTTGACTGCAATCTGCCCGAAGGCCCAACTAGTAGAAATCGACCTTCATCCTACCTGCCCACTGCTACCGAGCCACAAGCACAAGACCGTGTGGCTTTGAATCAGACACAAGCGGGCACTGTATGCAGGATTTTCAAATGTGACCCATGTAGGAGAAAGTCCAAGAGCATCTCCTATATTCAAGACAAGTGGCGGGAGCCACTGGACAGGTGGGGGTAGCAGTGGTTTGGTTTATGCAGCAGTCATTGTTGGGGCTCTGAGCAACACTGGGTGGCCAGCTCACCACTAATGTTTTTGTTTAACTATAATTATAAATGTTTCTTGGTAAAAAGAAATTGAACCGCCATGCTTGCAAACCTGCCAGTTGTTCATTTCAGTGGGAAATCTGGTTGTGCAGACCACACAGCTACGAAGCCATGGAGGTGTCACCATCCATGTGGCAGTGGATCCTAAATCCAATCAATTCCAAAGAAAACCAGCAGTTGCCCCTTTCCCCCCATCTGCGTGTTCTTTGTGTGCCTTCCCACCAGAAGGGTTCACCTTGGAGCTGCCAGGCGAGCTGAGACGCATGGCCAATGTTGAAGAGTCGAGTTAATGAATGGATGCCATTAAATTGGGCACGTTTTTATGACAGGTAAACTTGGCCTTCCTGGTGCAGCCATGCTCCCATGGTCTTCCTCTTCCAGCCCTCACCTCCCTCCAGCCTTCCTCCCCAGCCTCCCCTATCACACTTCTCACACTCACTACCACTCTAGCCACTGGGATGTCCAGGACTGAGGATCCTCCAGCCCATGAACAAGCATGTCTAGGATACTGGCAGAACGCCAGGAGAACTTCTAGGAACAGGGGCATTTTAGAGAACGTTGCAGAGTCGGACATGTCTCGTTTGTTGTCATCAGATCCCGTAGTGACGCCAGCTTTGACACTCCCAGGCTGGCCAGGGCATACTCTCGTCTCAGGACCACCCTAATGCAGCAAGGCTCTGGGTGTGGCAGCCCCCAGGACCAAGGCACCTCCACATGGCTCTAGCAGGAACTGTAGACTGCCAGTGTTTCCTCTCTGCCATGAGGAGGGAAAGAGAACATGGAGAAAACAAAGGAATGACGTAGTTCTCTAACCAGGAAAAGGCAGCGGACTCTCAGCAGAAAGAGCGTGAATTCTGACATGAATCCAGAGATCGCAAAGAACTGTCCCCTCATCCCCAACTCTCTTCATAGGGAAGCTTCTTCCTAGGTCAGGTTATGCCCGAACAAATGAAGTCTGAGATGCAAAATTGAAGAATTACAGAATTAAGGTGTGTCCAAGTCTTTTTTGGTTGTTTCCCTTGTTGTAAAGCAGTCGTTACAATTAATTTCTTTTTCTGAGTCTTCGTGGTACTTTTTCGAGGGATTAAAGGGGTGTATACCTAATTGTAATCTGAAAGTGTTCGTACTAATGTTCAGGGAAGAGAAGGAGTGTATCACGTACAGGCTTTACCTTTGTGTTTTCTCCTTTAATATTCAAAACAACCCACTGAAGGATGTCCCATGAGTCTCATTTCACAGATGAAGTATCTGAGACCTAAAGACACAAAGCACTTCCCTGGCTAAGGAAATAAAGGTGTTTGCCTTTATTTTGCTTAGATTTTGAACTTAGATTAGTCTAATACAGCTGCAGAGAGCATTTGATTCTGTTTTTTCTATCATAGAGTTTTCTAAATTTTAAACTTTATATCATTAGATGGGGCCACAGTTGCCTTGGTGGCATGTGGTCTTTTGTGCTACCATTTGGAACCTCTAAAATGTTTTCTCTTTGGACGTCTCTAGTCCTATCTTTGATAATAAGAAATTTCCTACCACGTGTAATAGTTTTTGTTTTGTTTTGTTCTGTTTTGGTACTGTGGATTGAACTCAGGGGCACTCAGCCACTGAGTCACATCCCCAGCCTTATTTTATATTTTATTAAAGACAGGGTCTTACTGAGTTGCTTAGCGACTGGCTTTGAATTTGCAATCCTCCTGTCTCAGCCTCCCAAACTGCTGGGATTACAGGCATGCACCACAGTGCCCGGCTTGTAATAGTTTAAATAAATACATGTATGTGTGTGTGTGTGTATATATATATATATATATATATATATATATATATATATGAATAAGAAATGTTTGCATAATGGTTGCATATGGGCAGTGCATTGTTGAAGGGGAAAAATTAATACAAATCATTCTGTGTGAGGAGGAAGACAGAATCTCATCTTTTTAAAGGCAAAATGACTCAATGTGGAAGTACAATACAACCGACATATTTTATAATTACTAAAATGTTATTTTCTCTTTGAGGACCAATAGACATACTCCTTTTCGTAAAAATGTACAATATGGATTTCCCAAAGGAAAACCTGAGTTGAGATCTATTTTGAGCTTACAACTGTTGCTAACTATCCTTTCCCAATCTTGTTTGCCACCTAATTTCTCCAAACCAATAATTAACAGGCAAAAAGAGGCAAGTTTTTTACTGCCACCTACTGTCAGAAAAAAATGGCCCGCTAAATGCAATTAGGAATGACTTCATGGAGGTGCGACGGGGTGATGGGGTGATTGACCACACGCCTGCAGGAAACCCCTGTTGTCTTGAGTCTGTCTAGGCTCACATTTGTCCGGCTCCCCTCTCTCCTCACTCCTCACAGCCCTGATTCAGATGACGATGGAATAGTTGCTACTGGCTCTTCCTCGTCCTTACACAGGCCCCTGTCTGGCTTGGCTTCCATCTGCAGTCTTCCAGCTCCCATTCTCCCCCTTCCCTGACTCAAAATAGCAAGGCACACACTATTTCCACATCACTACTTCCTTTTGCTCCTCACCTCCAAGTCCTATCCCTCAGCCCTCCCTGCTCCTCCATGGAATCTCCCTGCCTCTGAAGGTGACAGCCCTGCACACACCCTGTCTTTCCTCCTGGGTTCTGGGTTATTCTCGCTGTCCCTTTTCATTTTCTCTCCTCATGCCTAAATGTTGGGGTCTCAGTTCATCTTGACTCTGCGCTCCATCCCCAGCGCTGTGAAAGAAAAAGATGTTTAGTTTTAAAAACTTCCTACGGAATTACATACACAAAACAATATACGCTACATGTATTAAGCTATTTAAGGAATTTTGGGAGAGCAATTTTGATTTCGTAGATTGATGATAGAATTGAGATCTGTTGAAGAGAAGATCATCAGCAAGAATGACCTTCTTGTGGAGGAAATGGACAGGCTTTTGCAAGTGGCAGTATAGGAACAGGGACCTGTGGTAAGAGATGGGCCGCAGGAAACAACCCCTGGATCCCAGTTTCATCTCACACCTAATTTTATTTTATTTTATTTTATGCATCTTTTAATTCATATATGTTTATCCATTTATAATATTTATCCATTTATATCAGTGGATATAAATGGATAAACATATATGTTGACATATATGTCAACATATATTGTTTGACACAAACCAATTTACATGAACTATGGTTTTTGAATACAAGAGCACATTCAAAGAAATCAAGTAAAACCCAAGTTCTTTTAAGTTTCCTGCTATAGAGATAAGAGTAACAGATACACTTACACAAAAAAAAAAACATATAAGTAAGAGCATTTCAAAAAGGAATCTAAAATAAAATGCAATGCAGCCTTTATTTTATAATATGTATAATTATATAATTTATTAAAATTAATTTAACAATATACAAAATATTAGCAGTAATTTTTAGGTTCAAAACCAGAAATGTTGAGATGGCAAAACTCTACAGAGATCTTTTCCATCAACAATCTGATCTAGCTCACTAGTTCAGGCTGAACATTGACTCTTGGAAGCACTTCTTCAGTCATGCAAAAAACAGGACTAACAGGTTTAATCTATTCTTCCCCCAAAAGTGACAATCCAGCAATGCCAAATAATATATGAAAAGGACCCACCATGTCTCCTGGCCTATCTGCAAACCCTCCAGCTTCTTCATCTTGACATGCCAAAATGAAATCTTTCAGTTTGTTTCTGTCAATCCACTGAAGCCTTCTAATTATCTTTAGGGAAGCCAATACCCACCACAAATAGCACACATCTGGTAACTTCTCCAGCCTTCCATTGAGTCCTCCTGAAGGTAACTGTGAGTTCACAAAGCCACCAACCAAGTAAATCAGAACTTACTTGATGCAAATGACTAGTAATAGCCAGGAATCTTGTGCAACAATAGATCTGTTCAGCATGGGATTCAGAACCAGGTTTACAACCCAATCCACCATCAAAGTTCATACAGGATAAAACAAATTCGATTGCCTTTTCCACATTAATAGCATCAAGTTTCCCCAACAGAGCCAAAGTTGCCACCGCACAAAAGGAGAATCTTGTATCATTTCTCCCTACTTTACAAAAGTAGATTTTCATATCCCATGAAGCAGCTGGTCTCTCTGGTCTGCACTTGTGTTCAGCCCTTATCTTTTTAGATTGGGCCCCTCTGTTCCAGTGCTCCTATGTGCTGATATAACTACCACAGGGCATGCTGGAACTCCAGTTAGACCAGTTGCTTACTGGGATCCCAAATGTTTCCAGCAAAAGAATCTTCTTTCTGTAGACTTTGAACATATTCCACAACCTTACTTACATCAATAACATTAATACTATCATAAAGAGTAAGAATCTGGACAGCACAAAGGGTATACAAAAGATGAAGATCATGTCCAATGCTTGCACTGATTCCACCACACTCATATTGGTATGACTTAATAAACGTCAGAATTTCTTCTCTATTCATCTGATCAAGTTGTCCCATGAGATCCATTACTCTCAGACCCCAGGAGATGCCACTCATTCTCAAATACTCAGACATACAGTATCCATAATCATCTTTCTTTGAGCCATAGGATGCAATATAATCTGCATGTTTCACCAGTAAAAGGGTGATAGGTGCATCAGACTTGAAGATAACATCCTTCTGTGGTGTGCCCATGTCTGGGAGTGAAAAGCTCACACCTAATTTTAAATGTTCCTGTCGGTCACTTGTTAGGCTAATTCCTTCCTAAAGTGTTCAACATGCCAGTTGTGCCTTAGCTATGATTTGGGGGACATAGGGAGGCACTGTGTCCATTTGTGTGGCCCAGAGAAGTGGCATGAGTTGAGGAGGTTGGTGGGGAAGGCTGGGGCAGTTGTGCGGACCAGACGGGGTGAGCGAGGATCAGGATGAAATGGGGGAAGCCAGTGCTCCTGGGGCACCCAACAGTGAGCTAGGAGGGAAAAGCATTTGTGGAGTCCCCAGCAAGGGACAGGCTGCATTCATCACTGGAAAAGTAAAGTATATACATCAAGAAGAAATAACTAGGGCTGGGGTTGTGGCTCAGTGGTAGACTGCTTGCCTAGCATGCATGAGGCACTGGGTTCGATCCTCAGCACCACATAAAAATAAAAGAAAGATAATATGTCCACCCAAAACTAAAAAATAAATATTAAAAAAGTGGAGATGATGATATCTGTTCAATGCTAATCACCAGCAGCCCCCAGATTTATGATTATCTTTAACTCCAGGGCAGTTGGTGTGGACAAGTTATTTCCCAATAAATGAGCTGACTTCTTTTGAGCTCAGGTACAAACTGATGCTAAAGGAACTGTTTTCAATAAACATTTATTGAGCACCCATTAGGTGGCTGTGGGGGTATCCCTAGGACTTTCAGGACTGTCCTCTGAATCTTCAAAGCATGGTGTCATGCAAGCAAGGAGCACAGGAGACAGGAGCACCAGCTCTGGGGAGTATGATGTATTCTCTTTGGGACAGGTGAAATTTGAGTGGTCATCTAGGTGGAGGTGCCAGAGGATACCTGAGAATAAAAAGAAGAAGGAGGAGAAATAACTAGGCCATAGTAGTTAAATCTGGACAGAAAATTGGAGTGGGCTAAAGGAGGATCCCAACATTACATTTTAACTTACATTTTATTACATGTATCTATTCTGATAAGTGTGCATTCACTTCACACTACACATGAGGTTTAGGGGAAGCAGAATAATCACGAGCAACAGTGATGACAGCATCAGAACGAAGAGCACTGAGACAGAGTCACCCTCTTGGTTACAAATGTTAAACAGCCACAATCACTAGAGCGCTGCAGTGCTGAGGGAAGGATAGACTAATGCAAAGATGGAGTTCATAAAAGGTGTCATTGTGTTTAGAACTCTAATTAAGTTAGTGACTTCATAAAGCAAGAGGTGGGGTGCAGTGGCCAATGCTTGTCAACCCAGGTACTCAGGAGGCTGAGGCAGGAGGGTCACAGGTTGAAAGCTGCTGGGGCAATTTAGGGAGACCCTGTCTCAAAATAAAAAATAAAAAGGGCTGGAGGTGTAGTTCAGTGGCAGAGTGCCCCTAGCTTTTATCTGTAGTAGAGCAAAATCAAAGAAAATACTTAAGTAAAGATATAATGTGCCCAGGGCAATAGTTAGCTTATGAAAAAAAAATTTAACTAACTGAAAAAAAAATTTTTAAAAACCTATTTAGAAGATTTTTGCATCACACCATATTCCAAAATAATTCCCAAATGGATTAAAAAGTTTAAAAAATAAGAATATGGATCAGATGGGCTGGGGCTCAGTGGCAGAGCACTTGCCTAGTGTGTGTGAGGCACTGCATTTGATACTTAGCACCACATACAAAAATAAATAAAATAAAGGCATGCTGTCCATCTACAATAAAAAAAGTGTATTAATCAGATGCCCTGGTCAATAACTTCCAAAATTATGGAAAAATAAAATATGGATAATTTGAATTTATAAAAATGTTAAATGTTTTTGTGTTCTAAAAGTCATAATTCAAAAGAAAAATATTTTCAATAAAAGTAAAATATAAAAAGTTAATATGTAAAAAGCTCATCCAAGTGGTTAAAAAGCAAATACATGGATAATTCACAAAAGAATAGAAACAACTGAAAAACCACAAAAATATTCCATATAAAAAATGTTCTGCCTTTTGAATCAGGAATTCTTTTTAGTTCTGGGGATGAAACCTGGGGCTTCAGATATACTAGACAAGCAGTATACTATACTAACATACTACTGAACTATACTACTGAACCACATCCCAGCCCCGCAAGGCAACATTTTTAATGCCAGGGGAAGTGGAATAAGAGATTCATGTTCAAGACAGTCACCTGCACTGATGATAGGGCAGTGTGAATAGAGACCCCCTAAAATAGTATTTAAAAAGAATATCCTATGGAATGTGGGTAGTTTTGTGAGCAGATGTGCCCATATTACTTGTTTTAGCAGAATTAAGGCAACAACCTCTACATCCAATGATAGGTATATCAAATGAGAAATCACAATGGGATAAATGATTAGGTGATTAAAAATGATAGTTTCTATACTTACAGGGTAGGAGAAAATAAATGAATATAAGTTCTTATTTATAGTATTCACAAAAATATTTTAAGTGGGAAAAAACTAAATAAAACATATGACTTGTATTTAGTGTAATTTAGTTCTTCACGTATTATTCTACATTTTCCAAATTTCTTCTCATGGTCACATTTTGATTTTGTAACAGGGAAACAAAAACAAAAACAGAAGTCCTCCCCTGGATCCCTCAAGCTGGACTGTAAGCTCCTGGTCGCAGCTTTCCATCTGGTGCTTCCTTCTGTCCTCCTTCTCCATCCTGTTCCCTGGCATTGAGGTCATACCAGACTGTTGAGATTCCCTCACAGCAGGTCACCTCTCCTGCCTAGGGTGCCTGTGAATGTCCTTCCCCACCCCTTTGCCTGCAGGCTCCAGCCCTGTGTTTACACAGGACAGCCCCTTCTGCTTTGTGCTGTCATAGCACCCATGCATTCCCAGCGCTAGTGGCACTGGATGGTAGTGCAGTTGACCAGCCATCTGAGCTTGCCCTTCCTTAACCCCTAATCCTTGCACCCACAGGTCCAAGGATTTGAAAGATGGTAACAAGTTATAAAAAACTATTTCAGCTACAGGGCTGTCAGAGAGCCAGTGACGACCCGCCCCTCTAGGTTGCCAACTGGAGGGATACCACCTTGATTAGTGAGTACTGTATGGTGGTTTTACTTATTTCTACCTTTAGTACTCACTGGAAAGTTGTTTCAATACTGATATTTAATACTGCATTCTAACTGGGCATGGTGGTGCAAACTGTCATCCCAGCAACTCAGGAGGCTGAGGCAGGATCACAAGTGCAAGGTCAGCCTCAGCAACTTAGTTGAAACCTTTTATCCAAATAAAAAAATAAAAAGGGCTCAGTGATAAAACACCTCTGGGTTCAATCCCCAGTGTATGCGTGTATGCTTGTGTGTACACACACGTACACACACACACACACACACACACACACACACACACACACACTGCTGCATCTGTCCACCTCAGGCTCACACTCAAATCCTCCTGCCCTGCTGTTGTGGTTTACATCTGGAGTGGCCCCCAAAGGCACTAGCCTCCTGTCTGAAAGGAATGAGGGGAGGCGGTGGAACCATAAGAGGGACATAGTTGAAGGGTCCTTGGGGGTATGTCCTTTGGGACTGTATCTTTTTCCCAGCCCCTTCCTCTCTGTCTTGGAAACTCCTTGCCAGCCTCCTCCATAGGCTGAGTGGCTTTTCTCTGCCACACCCTTCTGCCATGATATTGTACCTCACCTTAGACCCAAGACAATGGAACTGGCTGAACATGAAGTGAAACCTCTGAAACTGTCAGCAGAAGTAAATCTTTGTTTTTCTCAGGTATTTTGTTACAGCTAAAACATCTGCTCTTTTAATATTTTACATAGAACTTTCAAGAGCTTTGTAATGTTTTGAACAACCAATAAAAAAATTTTACATAGAACTTATCACCTTCCAGTATTTATGTATCTATATATGAAGTCTGAGGTCTGCACTTGCCTCTCTATTACCACAGGGCAGGTTTTACTTAAAGTGCCCTGCACAAACATAATATACCTGTAAAAGTGCCTGGCGTATAGATAATAGATGCTCAGTGAGTATTTACTAAATGAATGGATCTGACAAAATTACAGGCAATTTCTCTTTTGGGGCTATCTCATAATTCTTTATTCACAAAATGAAATGATAGGTTATTAAGAGGGCATTACTACCTTTTTTAAGGATTAAAATATATCCTTTGTGATAACCAATTATTACTCTCTTGACAATGGGTTTCCCTCCCACACACACACACACACCCAGTACTGGCACTTGAACTCAGATGGATTTTACCACCAAGCTACATCCCCAGCCCTTTTTAATTTTGAGAAAGGCTCTTGCTAAATTGTGTAGGGCCTCACTAATTTGCTAAGGCTGATCTCAAACTTGCTATCTTTCTCCCTCCTTGCCTCAGCTGGGAGTTGTAACAACTTGACAACTTCTTTTTTTTAATATTTTTATTTTGTAGTTGTAGTTGGACACAATACCTTTATTTTATTTTTATGTGGCTGAGGATCGAACCCAGGGCTGCACAGATGCTAAGTGAGCCACTACCCCAGCCCCGCCATGCTCTTGACAACTTCTAACTGAAATGTAGAAAGTATATCAACATAGCTTCTAAAACAGAAAATTCTCTTTGTGCAGTACTGGAAACTGAACTCAGGGCCTTGGACTTGTTAGGCAAGCACTTTACTACTGAGCCACATCCTAGCCCTGAGAGTTCTATCAGGATATGTGAAGACAATACACATTCTCCTTCCTTACTGCAATATGCACATGATGCCTGGGAAAGGGAAGGCTGATCTTGGTGACATTTTCCCATGTCACAATGATCAGTCTTTGAATTCCATATGTTTCCTACAGGAAGGAAAGTGTTCCTTTCTGTCTTCAGGGAAACTGCCCAGAAACAGTTTCGGCTCAAATTTGCATCCAATACTGCGGTAGTCAGCCTGAGAAGGTGCCCAACAATCCTCTTCTCTTGGAATTCACTCTGCATTGACTGGGGGCTGCTCTGTGCAATCAACAGGCAGGAGCGGCAGTCATCCAAGGGTTCACAGTGCAGGCGCCCACCGCGTGAGTCAGTCACCCAGGACGGGGCTCTCCAACCAGTGCCCGTCCTTCAGGTGACTACAGGGCCAGCTGACATCTGCCTACAACTTTTTAAGATCCTGAACCAGGACTTAGCTCTCAAATTCCCGACCTACAGAAATTGAGATAGCAAAGGATTACAGCTGTTCTTAGAATTTTGCATTTGTAACAGATAATTTAAAAAAAATACACAAATCTCTTTTTAAAAAAATATTTTTGGCCTCACGAGTTTATTTAAAGTATAGACAGTGTATAAACCCCGTAGACCCGTAGTTTTTACACGAACATTAAACCAAGAACACAGTGCAACAATGTTTAAGAACAACCAAATACAAAGTAACTGCAAGAGAGGGCTGCTCTGCAGAAACTAACAGGCCCCGCAGCGACGCTCGGGCTCAGGCCGCGCGGGGAGGCCGCGCGGGGAGGCCGCGCGGGGAGGCCGCGCGGGGAGGCCGCGCGGGGAGGCCGCGCGGGGAGGCCGCGCGGGGAGGCCGCGCGGGGAGGCCGCGCGGGGAGGCCGCGCGGGGAGGCCGCGCGGGGAGGCCGCGCGGGGAGGCCGCGCGGGGAGGCCGCGCGGGGAGGCCGCGCGGGGAGGCCGCGCGGGGAGGCCGCGCGGGGAGGCCGCGCGGGGAGGCCGCGCGGGGAGGCCGCGCGGGGAGGCCGCCGGAGCTTACGCGTCCGTGGGGGCCCCACCACCCGCAGCCCGCACACGCCCGGCCCCCGCACTTCCGTCCCGCCCGCCGGGTGCCGGCCTGGGCGGCGCCCTGGGCTCCACCGCGGGGGCCCGCGCGGCCCGACGTTCCCTCCCTGCGGTCCTGGAGGGCGGACCCCGCCGCCCCGCGCGGGGCCGGCCCCCACACTCTTCCTCGCCACGGCGGGCAGGCGGGCGCGGGACTTCGGCCCGGCGCGAAAGGCATGCGCATGCTCCGGTCGCGCGGGACCCTGGGAGCTGTGGTTTCCGGGGCGCGGAGCTCTGGGCGCGCCCCCTGCCTGCGGCCCGCGCGGGACTCCAGCTCCCGGCCGGCGCGCGCGGGGCGGGGCCTGCGCGCCGGTGGGCGGGGCCTGCGCGCCGATGGGCGGGGTTGCGCGGGGCGGGGCCTCGGCGCCGTGCGCCGCTGCCCGCTGTCGAAGGCAGGCGAGACGCAGGCCGGAGTCGCCCGCGGGGCCGGGCGCGCGCGGGGCCCTCGCTGTCGGCCGGGACGCGGGGGAGCCCTGCGCACTGCGGGGCGCGAGGGGGAGCGGCTGGGCGGCCAATGCGAAACTGGCTGGTGCTGCTGTGCCCGTGCGTGCTCGGGGCCGCGCTGCACCTCTGGCTGCGGCTGCGCTCCGCGCCGCCCGCCCGCGCCCCCGGGGCCGGCGCGGCAGGTGAGGCGCGGGGCCGGGGCCGGGGGTCTTGCGCGGAGCGTGGCCGTCGGGCGCCGGGGCGACAGGCCGGACGGAAGCCCATGCGGGGTGGGCGCGCTGTGCGCTCTGGGCCACGGCGGGGTCGAGTGGGACGGGCGCTGCTCGCGTGCCGCGGGTCCCGGAGCGCGGGGCCGGTTGGCGCGGTGCACTTGCGGGCACCCGTCCTGGCCGAGCGCGGCCACCGCGGGAGCGCACCCAGGTGCAGAGGGGTCCAGCTTCCCCTGCCGTTGCTCCTTAAGGGCTTGCCAAGGACTGTACCCAGAGCTGGAAAGCAAGCTATTTTTAAAGATGAGGTAATACCTATTTTGTTTTTTTAACTATGTTGGGATTATTTTCTTACCTCCTTTTCTCAAAACAGCTGTTTTTTTTTTAATCGGAAAGTTTTAAAAACTGGAATATTTGCTGTTAGGCATATGTCTCTTGAGCCTTAACTTAACAAAATATTTAGTAATCTTCAAAACTGGCTCACTGTCATATGAGATTATGTTGGAGTTATTTTAGTTTCTTATTTGACAAACCACCAGCTTTTTGAAAAAGCTATTATGTGACCTGAATATTATTTAAGTGATATGACGGAAGTACATATCACTTAAATACATATCACTTAGTGCTGTTAGCCTATTAACAAGTTGGGGGTTTGTTTTTTTTCTAGACTGAGTTAATAAGAAATTGCCATACATTTGAAGTGCTTGGTAACATCTGTTAGGTTGGTGTTTTATCAATTTCCTTTTCAATCAGTGAGTCCTACTGAAATGAACTTGCAGAGCACCCTTAGAATATTTTTTAACTTAACAGTCTTTTGGGGTTCAGTAAAACAAACAAAAACCTTGCCTTCATGCTTCCATCTTTGTGAGCCTGCAATCAGTTTCCTAGTTGGAGACAGGCTTTTCCTATTTGCTTGGTGTGTGACTGGTGCCTGTCACCCTGTTAGACCAGGCTAGATTAAGTAAACAGGTGAACTGTGGGAAGGGACAGTGAGGAGATCAATACTGGTTGTAGAAATTAACTCTAACTTTGAGTGGGTATTGGGCATCTGGTCAGATAATAAATAGGATATTGTAATCTAAAACCTGACAGACTCTTAACTTTTTCCCCTTAAGCACTTTCAAAACAAAACAGGACAAGGTTTGTGATTGCCAAGATTTCCCACAGCTGCTTTCTCTGTTATGCTTCTCCATGTTTAAACTAAAACATTTGGGAATTTTTGCATTTTGATCCTACTCTTTAAACCTAGACAGAAAACCCCAGGATTTTGCTAAATATTCTTCCCACAAGTTAGCATATTAAGATTTACTTCTGTTCTCTCTTCTGCCTCTTTGTCTACCTTTGATCCAATCAAATCGAGACAGTATTTTCTGGGAGATTTACCTCCCCAGAATATTAAGAAAGGCCTTCTGGCTAGCAGTTGGCTCAGCAAACATTGCAGCTTTCTCTGGGCCAGCTCCTGTATTAGGTGCAGAATTAAGCAGTAATCAAGATAAAGGGCTTTCCCTTGTGCATTTATTAATTGGAAGACAGAGGATAAGAAAATAATTATAAATCTCATGGAACGGTGACAAATATGTTTCAATAGGGAGTCACCGAAGGCCACTGAAGAGGTGACAGTTGAGCAGGGACCTGAGTGAAGTGAGTTGTGTTCCTGCCAGGATCTGTTCTAGTGGGGATTGCCTTCAACAGCTGAGACTCGCAGGAAGCAGCTGTTAAGGGGAAGCAGGCCTCCTTGTGAGCTCCATGCATCTGGAGGATCCTGCAGGATGAGGGAGATAGCCATGAGGCCAGGCATGCAGCTTACTGGTTTTGGGCAATGCCTTAGTAAGGATGGTTTAACAGTTAATTTAGAAGAATGATGTGATTTAAAAGAAAAAAGGGGGTGTGGGGGGGCCTTCCCTGTGTAGGCTATTTGGAAAGAAGAAAACCAAAGAAAGGAAAGGAACACATTCACTGAGTGAATACCTGCAGTACAAGGTGTGCTGGATGTCTGGTATGCTCAGAAGCCTGTGGGGACCTAGGGCAAGTAGGTCAGAAACCAATTGCTGCTTGCTTTGCAAGTTTGCCTAGGCCTACTTCTTCTAAAATTACCCCTGTATGCTGTGTGCTAATTGTGTCTCTGTACTTAAGTTTCTTTGTTTCGAAAATGATGATATAGGGTTGTTTTGAAGACTCAATGAGGCCCAGGACAGGGCCTGAGTCACAGCACTCCATGGCTTTGGGAGAGGAGGAGTAGTGTGCAATGGTGGTAGCTGAAGTCTGTGTTAGCAGGCTGTTTGGGAAGGTACCTCTGAGGCTGGCAAGAGCACACTGGAGTAGAGTACATGGTGATTCCTTCTCAGTAGGTCTGGAAGGAGCTTGTGTGGTTTCCTTTATTTTCACCTTTGGTGATTGATATTATCCAAGAGCATGCAATGTGAGAGTGGAATTTTGTTTGATTTTGTTTTTGTTTTTGAGCTTATTTTGAACAGTCAGTTTGAGGTCAGCCTCCCTAGGTTTTTGGATGTGCACTCCCTAGGTTTTTGGATGTATAGTCAGTGCAGAGCCTAGCAGGTAGCTAGACTTTCAGAATGTATTATAGTGTTTAAGAAAAGAAATGGTCACTATCCTGGGGAGCTTCCCTGGAGATATGAATTATTCCTGACATTGTGAAGAACTTGCTTGCTGCTGTCCGCACCTTTAAGCACAGAGAACACAGGAGGTGCTCAGTAATTTGAATGAACGAATCAAGAGAATAAAACTGGGGGGGATGAATGAATAAGTCATCCATCTGCTTTCATGCCACAGTGACTTTATGATTTAGAACTTGTTTCAAAGAAACTACTTTAAGTGTACTTGTTACAGAATCATATTGGTCATATATACATACAGTAATAATGTCTGTTTCATTCTACTATCTTTCGTATCACCACATCCCCTCCCCTTCCCTCGAATCACTTCCCTCTAACTCCAATCATTTACTGGCAAATGCCATAATTTTACTCTTCTTTAAAGTTGAATAATGGGCTGGGGATGTGGCTCAAGCGGTAGCGCGCTCGCCTGGCATGTGTGCAGCCCGGGTTCATCCTCAGCACCACATACAAACAAAGATGTTGTGTGCCGCAGTCTGGCTGGGTACAAAATAACCGTGAGGTCACGAGCCACTTGTAGGTTCAAACAGGAACTACTTTACTGCCTGAACCCCACGGGAACTCTCTAGAACTCCACGGAAACTCTGCAAGAACCAACGGGAAGTCCGAGAGAACTCAACGGGAACCCTGAGAGAACTCAAAAGTAGCGGCATCTACAGCAGCAGGAGCCACCCCACTGCCGGACAGCAGAGGTCCACATACACAACTGAATACACAGCTTGCCCCAATCCGGCATCATCCAGTTACAGCAATCAGTCATCATCCCAATAATTATACACAGCTGAACCTAATTATCACCATCCCAATGGCTCGCCAGTGTTACCTCCCAACCACTCCTGGCAAAATGTCAGGTACCATCCTGACTTGGTTGTGGCTCTCAACAGTTGTGTCCACTGAAAACTAAAAAATAAATATTAAAGCTGAATAATATTCCATTGAATATATATATATATATATATATATATACATTTTCTTTATCCATTCATATATTGAGGGACACCTAGGTTTCTGGTACACGTTTGGGGGAAATTATTTAATATGCTTTAAAATGTCATTGATGTAATACACATTCTTTTCATGTATCTGTGCAGCTTAATTTATTTGCACAAGTTCAAAATCCCCAGCTAATGAGCACTTAAATTTTTAAAAAAATCACCACTGAAGTGCCCTTCCTGCTCTCCTCCATCCCTGCCTAGTAGAAAACATCACCCTGACATAATGGCAGAGCTTTGCCTGCTTTTGTGCTGTATATTAATGGAACTGAACAGTATGAACATAGTTTTTACAGCCTATTTCTCTTGATATGATGTAGGATAGTATCTGTCTCTGTGGTATTCTGTCATAGATACACCATGATTTATTTGATGGGTTCCTTGCTTGTTCACTGTGGGCTTGCAGTTTTCACTGTTGGCAAGTGGTGCTGTGGTGAGCAGATATTTGTGTCAGTGACTGTGTCTTAAGAGTTCTCAAAAAAAAAAAAAAGAATTCTGGCATATTGCCAGAGTGCCCTGCAGAAGGCGGCACCAGGTTATATGTCCATAGCAGTGAAGGAGAGGGTCCGTTTCCTTGAAGTCCCTGCCATCATTTAGTTCATATTACTTAAAACACTTGTCAGTTTGTACGTAAAGGAAAAGTGGTGTTTTACTGCTCTAATTCAAGTTGAAGTTTTTTTTTCTATGGGTTGTTGACTATTTGCCTTCTTTCGTGAATGATCTTTATGTCCTTTTGTCTCATGTTTTTCTTAGTTTTCATTTTTGTCCCTGTTTTCAGGCACCAGAGTCAAACTTGATGCTGTGTGGTTGTAGCACATAGCAGGGTGAGAAAGGAGCCCTGGAGAAAGGTGACGTGGGTCACATCAGAGCTGTATATAAGCTGGTAGCTCTCAAACTGTAGCGATGAGAAACAAGGACGGAGCCTGTATCCTCTTTCTAAAGACAAGTTTTAGAGTTTGCATGTAGTCCTGCCCAGTAGAACTATGACAGTGAAAGATGAACCATTTATGACTTGTTACATGATTTTTTTAACTAAAAATGTTGTTTCCCCTCTTTTTTTATTTTTATTATTTTTTTTTGCAGGGCTGAGGATTGAACCCCGGGCCTTGCCCATGCTAGGCATGTGCTCTCCACTGAGCCCCATCCCAAGCTCCTTTATTCTTTAGAATAATTTGTATATAATGAAAGTTTTGCTAGGTAGACTTCATTGACATAAGTAAGGGTTCTGATACTTTGCAGTGTGAAAGTCCTTTGACTTCACCCCACAAACTTAATAACTAATATCAATGCAGGACTTTACCTGTCGAAGCACTTTTCTTCTGGCATTTGCTGTTGAGGGTCTCTTCTGTGTCTGGAGCCAACCCAGGACCTTGGTACACATTAAGTTTTACTAGAGCTTTATGGGAAGTGTTGTTATATCCATTTTTAGTCAAGGAAACGGAGACTCAAGAAGTTAAATGGGGCTGGGGATGTGGCTCAAGTGGTGGCACGCTCACCTGGCATGCATGAGGCACTGGGTTCAATCCTCAGCACCACATAAAAATAAATGGATGAAATAGAGGTATTGTATTCAACCACAACTAAAAAATAAATATTAAAAAAAAAATAAGTTAAAGAACTTTCAGCTGATTGTGGCAGAGCCAAGATTCTGTGGCCTGATTGACTTGTTGTCTGTTATTGATTGACATATTGCCTTTTCCCTTACCACAAGCATCTTACCTGTTTTGAAAAACTTCCATGCTTGCATGAGTGCAGAAAGATGGAAAAGACTGAGGTAGTGTTTACCTTTGAATGGGGGCTTATGGGTAATTAAAGACGTGTTTTTCTTTGTAATTACTGCACACCTAAAGACATTTTATTTGTAATAAACTGCTCCTGTTATACACTGAACTTACAGCAACTGAGACATAACTTATTTCTGGTTTCTCATTGTTTGTTTATAGATTCCCCGGCCTTCTTTCCTCAGTGGAAGTCCAGTCACTATGATGTGGTGGTGGGTGTGTTGTCAGCTCGCAGTAACCGTGAGCTCCGGGATGCTATAAGAAACACCTGGCTGAAGCACTCGCTGCGTCACCCAGCCCTGAGTCAGCGGTAGGTGCTCTGCAGGCTCCTTGCCTGCTTTGAGGGTGTTAAGACCCTGTCTTCTGGAGCTGGAGATGCTGATTGAAATACTAGGCCACCTTGCTTCTCTTACACGTTGTTGGGCCCCAGAAATGGATTTGACCAGTTTGAAGCTAATGGGCTCTTGGAGGAGAGTGTGTCTGTTGGTTATGCACCGTGGTTTCTTTTTGGCTCTGACCTCGTCTAGCAATCCCAAACATTTCCACTCCAGAGTGCTTTTCCCTGACTGCCCAGAGGTGGATGCCTGGGGTGTGGCGAGCGCCATGCACATGCCCTTTCCTGACTGCCCTGGCCACACTGTGCTTCTCAGCACCCCTCCTGTGGCCAGAAGGTGGCTCAGCCATTGGTTAGGAGCATGGGGCCCTGTCTGTTCTCCTTATAATGAGGGAGCTGCAGAAAGGAAGCTTAGAAGCCAGGCCCCGTGATGCGCAGACACTTGAGCCATGAGCAGAAGGGGCCTCTTGGGAGTTGAGCTAGCACTTTTGAATAGCACTGCAAGTGAATTGCAGGTGTGAGTTTTCTTGTCACTGGCCATGAGCATTTGGGGATCTCCTGTCCTCCTCACGCAGCTTTCATTCCTTTCCAAGACAGGTTTCCTTAGTCATGATCCCAACGATGGTAGAAATCATTGCCCAGCAAGCAAAGGCCTAGGATTGTCACCACTGTCAGACCACCTCCAGAACACATACTTCCTACAGCCTTTCCCACCTTGGTGCCAGTTTCACCATGGCTTCCTTGCTTTCACGGGCCACATCCTGGCCCTTGGTGCTGCTTTAGGTCAGATCTGGAATGGACTTCTTCCACCTTCTCTGTTCCATTCTTACCTGATTGTGCAGGAGCCCCTTCTGTGGATTTCCTGCTTCTACCTTTGGCTCTATACATTCTGTTTTCCATATAGCAACCAGTATGGTCCTTTTAAAATTAGTAAAATAATGGTAGTTTATACCCCTGCCTGACTTCCTTTTCTTGCTTAGAATGAAATCCCCAGTGTCCAGTGGCCTCTGTTCCTCTGTGCCACCATCTACTCTGCACTGTATGCCCCTGCTGTCCCCTACTGAGACCTCACTTCCACTAGAAGTTCTCCTTGCCATAGGCCCATGCATGGGTGAAGGGCCCCCTGTTACATAGCAGCCCCTTCTTGCCCGCCTCTTATTCCCTTCTGGTGGTATTGCCACACTCACCACCCGCCAGTGCATCAGCACTTCACTGGAGCAGCTGTATTTAGATGTACATTACACATCATTTGTCTCCTTGACTTGGTGAGAATCCGACCTCTGTGTCTTACTGGCTCCTGGCGTGGCCTGAAGCAAGGCACTCAACACTTGAAGGAACAACTCAGAACTAAATGTAATGAGCAGAATTTACATTCAGATGCTCGCCAGTAGTTCATTCACCTTCGTAGCAGTTCTTGCTTTAAATTTAGTAAGCTGGGTAGCTTGTTTTATGAAAATGATGGCTGTCTATATACAAATAGGTACTAGCTAAAAGCACCTTTCTGGGGAATGAATTCAGTAAGAGCATTTAAGACAGCTGAAAGGCCACTTTTGGTGAATGCATGCAGTAATTGAGTGCATTTGTCCATGCCTGTTTTGTTCCTATACTGGCCGGCCATGTGTGGGTTTCTGCCTTCAGTGGCCTTTGGAGTGTTTGCATGTCTGGGGCCAGGAGCACTTTCCTTTCCTTTCTCTGGGATCCAAACTCAGCACTAGACACCTTGAGGCCCTTCCTCAATTCTAGGCCTTTGTAGTGAAAACGTCATTTGTCGATTTGACATGTTTGTCAAGTGTCCTTTGTAAGCAGGCGGTGCTCTCTGTGGTGGAGGTGTTTGGAGGGCTCGCTATTAGGAAGGACCTGGATGTGATGGTGTTGCAAGGTGTTTCATGGGCAGTACTGTAAATAGGTATGAGATGGCCTGGGGTGTTTGGGGCTGAGGGGGTTGACGAGGGCAAGTGTTAGAAAGCCAGGGAAGGAAGGAGGGACCCTGAGAGGTTGTGCAGAGGGGTAGGGTGGGGTTCCTGTGCCTGCAGGAGTAGGCAGCGGCCCGAGCAAGCAGAGCAGGTGTGTGGAGGCTGAGGGAGCTGGGCCTGTTCAGCCAGGGCTGCTGAGGGATGAATTTACCTGGTCAGAGAAAAAGGGACTGGGGTGACTGTTAGCTTTTGTCAAAGTACTGAGTGAGAAGAGCGGTTTGCATGGGAAAGAAGCTCAGTGCAGTATGCTGAGTTGGGAGCAGGGTGTCCTGAGAAGTGTTTGTTGCCTGGCTGTCTGGAAGAAAGTGCTTCTATATACATGTTGTTCATTGTAAATTTCCCAGTTACAAAGGATGTGCACCACTTAATCGACAGATAATAGAATATATAGCACTCTCAGTGAATTCCACGTGGTCAGTCGGTTCTCACAGAATGTTTTTATTGTTTGCTTGACTCTCTCTTTTTTTAAAAAAATATTTATTTTTTAGTTGTAGTTGGACACAATGCCTTTATTTCACTTATTTATTTTTATGGGGTGCTGAGGATCAAACCCAGGGTCCTGCACGTGCTAGGCGAGTGCTCTACCACTGAGCCACAACCCCAGCCCCGTTTGCTTGATTCTTGTGTCTTAGCCAACTTGTGGTTGCAACTGGCAACTCTTTAAGTTAAAGAGTAAGACTGAGGGGCTGGGGCTGTTGCTCAATGGTAGAGCACTTGCCTTGCACATGTGAGGTGCTGGGTTCAATCCTCAGCACCACATAAAAATAAATAAATAAAAAGGTATTGTGTCCATCAACAACATATATATATAAATAAGACTGAAGTGCCAGTTAAGATATGTCAGAGTTTGCTGGGTGCTGTAGTGCATAGCTATAATCCCCGCAGTTTGGGAGGTTGAGGCAAGAGGATCGCAAGTTCAAGGCCAGCCTCAGCAGCTTAGTGAAGCCCTGTCTCAGAATGGAAAAATAAAAAGGGCTGGGGGATGTGGCTTAGTGGTTAAATCCCTGGGTTCAATCCCTAGTGTCCAAAAAAAAAAAAAAATATCAGAACTTGACTGTCAGACAATGAAATCAATGATGGCTTGGCTGAATCAGACCATAGTCTTGAACACTGGGAGGGAGTTTCCTTAATTTTGGGGTCCCATCCACAGTGTAACAGCTATGGGTACTTCACATTAAGTTTAATTTGCATTATTAACATTTTTCCCACACTCTCTTGAATGGAGACAATCAAGAAAACAATGTGTTGAGCGCTTCTTTGTGTTTTTGCTAGTTTCTATGGTGGAAGTATTTCCGCCATAGCAAATTGCACACCACTAAAGTGACATTCCTGAATGCAGAATTGGAGAATG
Source organism: Urocitellus parryii (assembly GCF_045843805.1). Classification (NCBI taxonomy): domain Eukaryota; kingdom Metazoa; phylum Chordata; class Mammalia; order Rodentia; family Sciuridae; genus Urocitellus; species Urocitellus parryii. Next base: position 83,151,696 of record NC_135539.1, read on the forward strand.
GTGTGCATAACATGCCTTTTGTCACATCCCCATCATACAGCTATAGATACAAATAACTTCAAGTGCACAATAGTAAAATATAGTAAAATCAGAGAATGGTGAATCTGAACATTTCCTTGTTTTTGATATATTTAATGGTAAGATGTGCAATTCTAATTTTTAATAAAGGCTGTGCTTAATCATCATTTCACAGCATTCCTGTGAGAGACGGCACTAGCTGGTTCAGGACGTACCTGCCAGTGGGTTGTGCAGGTAAAGGTGGCTGACTTAGGGATCTTTTACTTAGAGGATGAGTCCAAACTAAAGATACTAGTTTGAGTCATTCCCAGGCTAGTTTACCCTTGGGGGTAAGTAATACTGTCCAGGGGAAGGGAGTGGAAAGAGTTAGCAGACTGAGAAGAGCTCCAGAGGTACAACTCAGGAGGAGAAGAGCCGGTTACAGGCGTCCTGGTGGATAAGGTCTAGGAGTGGCGGGAGCCTCCCCTTGGGGAGGCTGAGCTCGAGCAGCAGGAGTACCTGCCGGAGCAGAAAAAAGCAAAAAAGGAAAATTGTGGCCTCAGAGGTTTTTGAGATGCTGCTTCAGGGTAGTTTGCTTCTGCGTGGCTTGCCTGTTTGCTCCTGCTTGCTGTTAGTGCTGTCAGTGCGGCTCACAGCAGAGGGCTCTCAGAATGCACGTGCTGTGGTCAGCACTGTGCCATTTGCGTGTTCCCCCATTTTGCTTGACTAGAAGACTGTAGAGTATTCTTCAGTGATATTCAGATGCATCTGGAAATTCCTTATGCTTAGAATCTTGAATTACTGAATTTTGAACTTTGGAAACTGCTGATTTCACCAGTTAATTTATAACAGTGTTGATGCAAATACCGTAGTCTTGTAGAGATTAATCCTCATGAACACTTGCATCTCAAAATAGAAGTTCTGGAATGGGTGAGGAAGCAGGCACGGGTGTGGTCAAGGTCACTGACTTGTGGATACCCACGTGTCTTTCAGGGTGCTTGTGAAGTTCATCATAGGTGCTCGGGGCTGTGACGTGCCTGTGGAGGACCGAGAAGACCCCTATTCCTGCAGACTGCTCAACATCTCCAACCCAGGTAGGTCATCTTCCTCCAAGCTGCATCCACAGCTCAAGTGTTGAGTAAAAGTTGCTAAGTTAAGTGGCATGGAGTCTGTTTTTTGCGGGGGTTTACTGGGTATTGAACTTGGGGGCACTCGACCACTGAGCCACATCCCTATCCTTATTTTGTATTTTATTTAGAGATAGGGTGTCGATAAGTTGCTGAGGCTGGCTTTGAACTCGAAATCCTCCTGTCTTAGCCTCCTGAGCTACTGGGATTATAGGTGTGCTTCACTGAACATGGCTGGAGTCTGTTTTTAACAGACTAAATATTTGTCATGAGAATTTGTGTGTCTTTCTTCTCCAACAGAGTGACTAATCACTCAGGGTATCTGTAGAGCTTCTTGACAGATACAGAATTTTAGGATCCAGAAGAGTATTTTTCAGTGATATTCAGATACATCTGGAAATTCCTTATGCTTAGAATCATGAATTACTGAAATTTGAACTTTGGAAACTGCTGATTTCACCAGTTAATTTATAACGGTGTTGATACAAATACTGTAAGTCAGCTTTCTCTTAGAATCATTGCCTAAGCTTCTACAAAAGGAATCATAAAAACTTTAAATGCATGTAGTATTTTTTAATTCTTGAGAGTTAAAGATGTGTGGGAGTCCAGTATGGTGGCACATGGTGCTTGGGAAGCTGAGACTGAAGGATCACAGTTTGAGGCCAACCTCAGCAACTTAGTAAGAACTTGTCTCAAGGTAAAATAAAAAGGGTTGGGGTTTGGTAGCTCAGTGGTAGAGCACTTCCTAGGATGTCAGAGACCTTGGGTTCAACAGCCCAGTTTGAGGAAGTGCCAATTCTCTTTCAGCATTTCCTGTGTTTGTCTATTAGTACTTTCTGTTGTGTTCAGCTGTGACTCTAAAGAGAGGTTCAACTTTTCCCAGTATTCAGTGGGCTGAGTTGATTTCTGGCATTTTGAGGTTTGTCCAACCTTTGCAGTGACCCATAGGTTGCTTTTAGAGACAGTGCTAGTGTACTGGTCAGAGCGTGGCTCTGTGGTTGGCTCTGCCCTACTTAGGCTGTGGGGCCTTCTGTGCCTTCCCTTCAGCGCTGGCTGCTGAAGTGTCTGAGAGGGCTCCTAGGACTGGAAGCAGGACACGCTGCCCCCACTGGGAGTCTGAAGATGTGCGTGTGCTGGGGAGTGGCACAGCATAGGCAGTGCTCCGTATTAGTTCATTTTAAAGAGCCTACCTTTTTATGAGGTTAGGTTTTAGTCGGCTTTTAAGTAAATTGGGCCGTGTTATTTGGGTCTGTGTTATAAAGCGGGGTTTCTTACTTAGATTGTCTAATGAATTAATGTTAATTAATGTTTATGTTGTAAGCAGAACATTGTATGTAAGTGTGTTGTTCTGGGGAGAGGATCCTTTAGCTTTCACTGGAAGCCCAAAGGGTTTTGAACTCCTTAAAATGCTGTATTGGTGATGATGTGGTAGCCTACAGCAAGTTACCCTTGAAAACCAAAACCAGACCGCAACCAGGAAAACCCTTACATTTAAACTAACTGGAACTTCATTCTGAAGAGCGGTTATTCACTAATAGTGAAGGAATGGACCTTTGCATTAGTAGAAAATTTCGATATATGTATTCAATGGGTTATACACTTTTTAAATATATAAAATCTAAGTTAATGTTGAATCTAACTTTATCTTTTTGACTACCTTGAAAGCATTTTTAGTTATTTCAATACCTTAGAAGGTCATCCTGGGCATTAATTATGACACTGTGGTGTGTAGAAGGTTTGATTAGTAGCATTATTAAAGCAAGGGGGTTTCCTGTGTCTAGGGAGCTTGAGTGAAAGGCATGTTTCAGACAGAAAATATGACTGTTGTGATGTGTTTGACCAGTTGCTTTTAACAGATATACTTCTACTTTTTTTTTAATATTTATTTTTTGGTTAGACACAATACCTTTATTTTGCTTATTTTTTATGTGGTGTTGAGGGTCCAACCTAGGGCCTCATGCATGCTAGGCGAGCGCTCTTACCACTGAGCCACAACCCCAGCCCATGCTTCTACTTTTGATGTTCTTTATTTCTTGCATATACAAAAGAGAGTTTTTGTTGTCCAGTGTATTTGGAGTCTGGACTCCTGACGGTTCTTGCCCAGCTCCTGACCGAAGTCTGTCCGCTTTTCCTTCCTGCTCATGTCTGTGATTGACTAGGAGCCATCACTTCCCTTTAGTCACATTTTATTGAAGATCCAAGTGTAAAATAGCTCCTAGGAACTCTGAGGTTGGAATCTAAATGATCTGCCGGTGTGTGGAAAGAAATTATAAGGTTTTAAAACTTATAAATTTAACTTTTTTTTTGTGTGTGTGGTGCTTAGGGTCAAATCTAGGGTCTTGTGCATGCTGAGCAAGAGCTCTCCAGTGACCTACAGCCCCAGCCCTAATACCATTTTTATTTATCTGAAAATAAGTAAATAATCTTTATTTAAAAAACCAAGTAGTTAATCTTTATTAATACTGAACATACAGAGTGACCAAAACGTATATTCCTGTGCATACAAATTCAGTAATTATGTGGGTTTGCATGTAGACTTAAAACTGATGGAGTGGTATAATCAAAATTTGAACACTGGGCTGAGGCTCAGTGGCAAAGCCTAGCATGCGTGAGGCATGGGTTCGATCCTCAGCACCACATATAAATAAATAAAATAAAGGCACGCTGCCCACCTACAGCTACAAAAAAAATATGCACACTGTAAGAACTTTGTTATGATAACTTCAAATAAACATAGGCTTTATATCATTTCTCAAAGTAGCTCTGATGTTCTTGGCCATATTGGTGGTTTCACATGGTCTCTGGTGATTCTCTCCTGGTACCTGGGGAGGTAAACTGGGAAGGACTGGGTGCCCATCAGCCATCTGGGAGAGGGGAAGGAGCACGGGCTTTGGAGTCCTTGCAGCTGGGTTTGATGCCTCCTCTGCCACTCTCTGCGGCTTTGGTAGATAGATTAAGGTCTCTGCACTTCAGTTTGTGGACCTGCGAGCTGGAAAAGGCCCCCACCCAGAGCCTGTGAAGGTGCCTGGGGCGGGGGGCGGGGATCAGACACCAGCCTTGGTGCTGTGGAGATTCCTCTCATCTGTGGTAGTAAGCAGGCATTCTTAAATTGGCCGACAGGAAGCAGCATTTGGGGGATTTGCCTATCAAGAACAGACTTCATGACTGCAGTCAGTGCGTTTTTGTTACTTCTGTTCATCCAGTTCTTCTGGTTGACCTGAATTTAATATTCTCCTGTGGTTTTCAGATGTGTCTGACCGTGTGTGCAAAACCCTGTTAAGGCTGTGCTGATAATTGAATGACTTACCTAAATTTGGCTGAAAACTTCTTTTTTTTTTTTTTTTTGGACACAATACTTTTATTTTTTAATTTATTTTTATGTGGTGCTGAGGATCGAACCCAGTGCCTTGCATGTGCTAAGCAAGTGCTCTACTGCTGAGTCACAACCCCAGCCCTGAAAGCTTATTCTTAAATTTCAAAATAGGTTTTTTTCAAGGAGCAGCCTTGATTTTCAAACATGAAAAAAAATTGCCATTTGTGAAAAATCATATAATAAGTAGTTACCTATATTTTGCTGTTAAGTCCACTATTTAACAGCAAAATATAGGTAACTACTTATTATAGTTATTTTTTATTTTTTTTTGGATACTGGGACTTGAACCCAGCAGCACTTCACCTCTGAGCTATATCCTCAGCCCTTTTGAGACAGGGTCTTGCTAAGTTGCCTAGGGCCTCGCTATGTTCTCAGGCTGGCCTCAAACTTTTGATCCTCCTGCCTCAGCCTCCATGGAGTTGCTGGAATTATAGACTCCACTACTTCTTGTTGGTAAAGGAAAAGTTCATATCTGTTTGTGTAAAACCCATGTTCTCGTTATTTCCATAGTTTTGAATCAGGAAATCGAGGCATTCAGCCTTTCTGAGGAGGGTTCATCTGGGCTCTCTGAGGCCCGGGTCGTCAGCGTGAGCTTCCGAGTGCTCCATCCAATTGTCATTACCAGCCTGGGAGTGTTCTATGAAGCCAGCGATGAGGGTTTCCAGAGAAATATCACCGTCAAGCTCTACCAGGCGGAACAGGAGGTACGCGCCTTGTTCAGAAGCCTAAGCTCTTGCTCTTGGCGAACAGCAGGTGGGAGGCCAAGCAGCTCTCTCATGTGGGAGGCTCTCTTTTCTTGCCTCTCAAATTGAATACATGGTACTGCAATACATTATAAATGCTGGTTTGAGGGCTGGGAATGTGGCTCAAGTGGTAGCACGCTCACCTAGCATGCATGAGGCACTGGGTTCGATTCTCAGTACCACATAAAAATAAAGATATTGTGTCCACCTAAAACTAAAAAAAAATATATATAAAAAAATATATTTGGGAGAGATTACCTATGAATAAATGTGTTAGATCTAGAAAACATAAGTAACCAGATTAGATTAGAAGTTCCCATCTTAAACTCCCCTAAACCTCAAGGATTTCAAAATCTAGTCATGGAGGGGTCTGGGGAGATAGCTCAGTTGGTAGAGGGCTTGCCTTGTTTGCATAAGGCCCTGGGTTCAATCCCCTCCCCCTCCCCCCCAAAAAAATCTAGTCATTGATATATAAAGTTTGGGACTCTTAAGATACGTGAGTGTTACTATGTCTTCTAGTCCTTAAAATCTATAATACAAGGTTAATAGCTGCTTGAGATCTTTTTTTGTAATGAAGATGTGTGGGAAATGTGCGTTTACAAGAACTGAGGTCACTCTGTTCCTGAATTTGGGGAAATCTGATTTGAAGAAGCAGAGGATCTAAAAGGACCTGTTTCTGGGTCTTAAACGTACAGAAAACTACACAATTATGCAGTGAGCACTCACTCATAGCCACCAGTCATGGTCTGCAGTAATCCACATCTTGCTGTTTATCACCTATGTTCATCCATCTTTCGAAAATGTCTTTCAGAGTAGGTTTCAGGATGGGTGCCCTTTAACCCGAACGTTCAGCATGCTGCCATTCACCAGACTTAAGTTTTTAAAAATTTGCATAAAGTACAACTTGTAGATTTTTAAACTGCATAGACCTGCTTAACCCACACTCCTCTCAAAGTACGTGGGACACACATCCCCTAGAAATTTCCCTGCGTTCCCTCCGGGTCTATTCATCCCCCATCCTCCAGGGGCTGCTGCTGTTGGGAGTGTTTGCCATGCACTGGCCTTGCCTGTCCTGGGACTTGGGTGGAGTGGAACTGCGCTGCAGTGCTCTGTGGCCGTGTTCCTTTTGCTCGTTTTCCAACTCTCTGGTCCTGCTGTGTGACTGAGTTTTCCTTCAGTCTTTTGTTAGCGGGTTGTGCTTCAGCATGGTGCTTGCCTGTGTGTTCCTGCCGGTAGGCACCTGGGATGTGTCCAAGAGTTTTCTCCTTTACTCTGTGTGAAGAATCACAGTCACTGACTTAGTCTACTGCTCCTGGATAAGCTCCTCTTGGTCACAGTCTGCTGTGATTTTCATACAGTGCTAGAGGTTTTGTTTCTCAATGGGCAATGTAAAGTTTGGTCTTTTTTTTAATCCAGTCCTAGAATTTTTGTTTTGTTTGTTTTATAGAAAGTGTTTATTCCATTTACATTTAGCATAATTATCAAAGAGTTTTTTCATTTTGCTTTGTGTGTGTGTATGTTGGGGGGGGGGGTGCTGGGGATTGAACCCAGGGCCTTGTGCCTGAAAGGCAAGGACTCCACCACCTAGGCCATATCCCCAGTCCCAACTGAGCTATATCTCCAGCCCTATTTTTTTTTTCTTAAGCTGTAGGTGGACATAATACCCTTATGTATTTTTATGTGGTGCTGAAAGTCGAACCCAGTGCCTCATATGTGAGGGGCAAGCCCTCTCCACTGAGCCCCATCCCCAGCCCTGTTGTGTTTTGTTCTGTCTTCTCTGTTGTTCCCGTTTTTCCTTTTCTGCCTTCTGTGGGTTGACTGAATATTTTTTAGAATGCTGTTTTTAATTTCTGTTCTTTCTTTAGCTTCAGCTCTTTGTCCCATTGTCTTGTTCGAGGATAACAGTATGCATTCCAGTCTTCTGTTCCTGTCCTTCCCCTTCAGGTCCAAGGCAGAGCGTTTCCTATTGTTGCCTGTGGGTTTCCTGTATGTGCCCCCTCAGTCCCACAATACTTGTTACAGTTTAAACAGCTGAGTGCATGTTAAGGGAATATAGAGGAAAATACTCTTTGACACTTGCCCACATATTCACCATTTCTGATGCTCTGTATTCCTCCATGAATGTCCAGTTTCCATCTGATATCATGGTCTTCAACCCAAATAATAACCTTCAGTGTTTCTTACAATCAGGTTTACTAGTGATAAATTTACTTTTCATTTTTCTGAAAATATTCTTGTTATACTTTTATTCTTTTTTTCTGCTTTATTACTGTGGAATATTTTCTGGATCTGGAATTTTCCTTTTTTTTCCCTCTAGTATTTTAAAGATGCATCCCCGTGTTTTTGGTGACAGTTGTGCTAGGGAGAACGCAGTCATCCTTCATATTGTTGTTTGCGTATGGATGTGTGCAGTGGTGTGTGCATTTGGGGCTGCCTTTAAGGTTCTTTGTATTTTGTTGTGAGCAATCTGGATGTATTGTGCCTTGGAGTGACTTTTCTCTTTGTTCCCTGAGTTGCTGAGGCTGGCCTACCGAGTCACTGGGATTGCAGATGTGGCCCCTGCACCCGGCCCTATATGTGCATGACACTTATTTTGGTATCGTCCCCTTTGTGAACCACTGTTCATTTTTCCTGTTTTTCAGAGTTAGGTCATTTTTAAAGTTTTTTTTTTAATATTTAAGTTTTAGTTGGACACATTATCTTTATTTCACTTATTTATTTTTATGTGTTGCTGAGGATTGAGCACTCTACCACTGAGCCACAATCCCAGCCCCAGAGTTAGGTAATTTTTGTTGATCTACATTCAAGTTCCCTTACTCTTTTATCATCTCAATTATGCAATTAAGCCTATCCAATAAATTTTTTATTTTAGATTTGTTTTAGATATACTTTTCTTCAATTTTCTTCTGAAAACTCTCTCTTGCAGTTTCTGTTTCTCTAAACTTCTTGTGTGCCCATTACTTTGAGCATGTTTCTTCCTGACAGACACTTGACTACAGTTATAAAGGCGTCATCCTTGACTGCTTGTCCGTGAATCGTCTTCTGTCTTGAGCGCAGTGACCTTTTCTGTTTGATCTTCTGTCCAGTAACTTCAGCTTGTGGCCCAGATGCTAGAGCGAGTCGCTGTGGGAACTTGGGTCCTGCTGTCTTCCTAGGAGAGCACTGGATTCCTGTTCTGTTTCAGCAGTTGCACTGGCCAGATTCAGGCTCTGAGTGGCTTCCCTTGCCAAGGACAGCAACTGAAATCTCTGTTCAGTTCTCTGGGCCTCAGGGGGGCTGCTTCAGTGCCCTCACACTGTGCTTCCTGAGCAGCCACAGGTTTGGGCAGAATCCACAGGAAGACCGTGGCTCTCCCTCTGTGGCCCCTTCCTTGCAGGGGTTTCCTCTTCACTGTTTAGCTGATGTGTCTGTGCCAACTCCACCCTCTTAATTCTTTAGCCAGAAAGACTGCAGGTCTGCATTCAGTCTCAGTCACCCTAGAGTGGTGCCTTCAGACAGAGATGGGATGAGCACCCAGGGTCCCTTCTGGTTTTGATTCTCCTCTATGTTAAGTGGAATTTAACTGCCTTCAGGTCACCTTTTTATGCTTTGTCCAGATTTCATGATTGTTACCTCTAGGAGAATTAGTCTGATGTTACTGGAAACAGAACTCTGTTTTCTCAAATATTTCTGTATTATTGTTATTGTTAATGCTGATTGTTACCAATGGATACTGTGTTGGAGTCACAGATAATGTATAAATCTATTTCAAGATTAAGAGCCTATAGTTAATGTGTTAATGGAAGAGGGAACAAGTGACTCCAGCCATTACGATTGTGGCATGAAGAGCTTTATCAGGTTACTCCACTTCGTAGTCTCTGTGTTCCTGTGGTTAAAGATTTCGTGGAAGGGCTGGGAGTGTACCTCAGTGGTACAATGGTTCAGGGCTTGCGTAGCAAGCCAGCGCTGCCAAAAAAAACCCCAAAACAAAGCAAAAAAAGCCAGGTGTGGTGGCACATGTCTGTAATCTCAGCTACTCCAGCTCATGAGGCAGGAGGATGCAAGTTCAAGGCCAGCTTGGGCCACTTAGCAAGACTCTGCCTCAAAAGGAAATTTACAAAGGGCTGGGGATGCAGCTCACTGGTAGAGCATCCCTGGGTTCAGTCCCCAGTACCGCCTGCCCCACAAAAGATTGAATTGATACTGAAGTTTAGATAGGTAACCGAAATAACAGTACTCTGAATTCTGCTGTTGTCCTGATTTAGAGATTCGAATTACTCTTGAATTTTTGATGTACTCAATTGTCTTAGTGCGTGTAGTCTTTTTATAAAAACTATTTGTAATGCTTGCATTATCAGTCAGGTAGTTCAGTTCAGACACATAATACTTTGATCATGTTGAATAATCTCTTGCTGTATTTTTAGCTAGAGAGAAGTCCATAGTTTCTGTCTTTGAGGATGCACTGGTCTAAGGTGGATACTAAAGGGTTCACCAGAAGTATCCTCACTTCATTTCTAGAACTGGTGTTCATGAAAGATGTCATCTTAATCCATTGACACACCTGTGGTTGTGACTTTCTGCATGGTCTTGATCCCTGTGGTGACTTGGTGTATAAAAATAGTCATGGAAGAAAGAAATGCTCCTGCCTCACAGTGACATCCTGAGAATTGTCTTTTTTGTAGTCCCTGTTTTGCTTAAGATCAAATTCCTTTTTTGTGGTTTCTCCTATTCTTACTTCCTTTAGAGAGTATGGAGGTTCATTTGAAGGCAGTTTCTGAGTGCCTTCTGTTCTCTGGAAGCTGTAGTCCTCAGTCTGTTCTGCACTCTCGGGAGCGCTGGGGTTTGCCACTGAATTGGCCTAACACCATCTCCCTTCCTTGAATGCTTCTCATTTCAAATTTCCTTTTAAGGTCATGTGGGTTACATTAGTATGTGAGAACCTCGTGACAGTTTTGATTGTCTTCTGTTTATTTAATAAGCCACGATGGTACTAGAAAACCCCAAAGTTGCTAAAACCTCCATGGCACGATATTGGTGACCATGGTTGGGGTGCCTGTGGATTTTACCTACCAAGGGGCAGCGTTTGTCTTTGTTTTCATGTCTCTTCTCCCCCATGTGCAGGAGGCCCTCTTCACTGCGCGCTTCAGTCCTCCGAGCTGTGGCGTGCAGGTGAACAAGCTGTGGTACAAGCCCGTGGAGCAGTTCATCTTACCCGAGGTAAAAGCACAGTGGAAGCCCCTGCCAGTGTGGTCCTTCACAGGACGGTTGTGTGTTGGTGGGCAACGCAGCTCTGCAGGACGGGAGGCAGTTGCTGGGCGAGGTGTACTGGAAGGTAGCCATCACTTCTAGACCCCGAGGATGCCGTGAGCCCTCAGGTTCAGAACACACTTGGAAAGAGTATCACACCTGGCCGTGTTGGCTCGCTGCAGTAGACACCCCATGACTATTTTAGTGAAAGCCTAGTGGGGGTGCTGACGGACAGACAGACATTCTGGTAATTCAAACTGTCTGCTTATCTGAAGAAGGAAGGAGAGCCAGGTGTGGTGGTGCATGCCCTTAATCCTAGCGGCTCAGGAGGCCGAGGCAGGTGGATTGTGAGTTCAAAGCCAGCCTTAGCAACTTAGAGAGGCCCTAAGCAACTCAGCAAAACATTGTCTCTAAAAAAATACCAAAAAGGGTTGGGACTCAGTGTGTCCAGTCTTGAGTGTGCTGGAGACGCCTCATCTGCGGGGCCTCAGCAGTCCTGGAGTTGGCCACAGTGTGCCATAGGGTAGGTGGCTGCAGGCATGCACACAGCGCCACCCACCACCTCAGCCCACTGTGAAGTGCTTGGCAATTGAGCACAGTAGTTGAAACGGCCTGTGATGACTCTGTGATTGACAGGGATCTTTTTTTTTTTAATACCTTTATTTCATTTATGTATTTTTTATGTGGTGCTGAGGATCGAATCAGGGGTCACATGTGCTAGGCAAGTGCTCTATCGCTAAGCCACAACCCAGCCGGCCATGGGGTCTTTCACCTACATTTCAACTTCCACTTAACAAACCTCTCCAATAAAAGCAACACTAAAACATTGGGAAACAATAGAAAAATGCAGATAAACTAAAGAAAACCATTAAAACCACCAAAATCTCATAACCCAGGAATAATCACATTTTAAGATTTTGACTTCTGTGCATGTATAGATGTTAGGATTATACTCCCCCCCCCCCTGTTTTATAGTTTAACACAGCATGGACATTTTTCATAGAAGTATAATTCACTATTTTAGTACCTATGTAAAATTATGCTATATAAAAATATTGTCATTTTTTAACATTAGCTGCATTTTGATGTGTTGAAATTTTTCAGTGTTATGAAAAAAAATTATAGTGAACATCATTCCACTTCTGTGTGCATCACTGATTGGTTTCTTAGGATGAGTTATTAGACCGAAGGGCATATATGTTTTGAAGGCGTATGATTCTTTTTGGAAGGCATTTTAGCAATTGTATCAGTTTGAATAATCATTAGCATTATATAAGAGTGCCTATATCTTTTTGTTTCCTGTATCTTTTTTTCTTTCATTTATGAACTTGTTTCCTTTCTTTTTAAGGCATGAACAGCGTGCCTTTATTTTGCTTGTTTATTTTTATGTGGTGCTGAGGATTGAACCAGTGCCTCACACGTCCTAGGCGAGCGCTCAACACTGGGCCCCAATGCAGCCCTGAACTAACTTGCTTTAGAAGTGCAGCGTGTGCCATTAAATTATCCTTTATTTTGGATTAAGATTGTGGCTCAGCTAAGCAGTGCTGGCCAAGCATTGGATCTCAGTTTTTGAAGGAAACTATCTTTAGTTAGTTCCTATGTTTACCCAGAAGGTTTTTGCTGTGTGCCAAGGGTGGGCCTCATCAAGACTCAACCTGGGGTGCTGCTGCCTATTGGCTCACATGAGGTGGGTGCTGCTACCTGTGCCAGGACCCTGCTGAGAGTGTCGCCTGGTTACCTAGTTGGTTTGGCTCCTTTAGACTGAAGCAGGCCAGTAAGAGTCCCTCCTGTAGGCTTGTCCCAGTGTGGGCAGAATCTCCCGCAGACTGGTTCCCACGGGGAGGGTCACTTTATTCCCAAGGGACCAGGAGCACTGGCGTGGTGTTGGGTACTACCCAGAACCATCTGAAGCCTGCTGAAGGCCTGCTTTTCACAAAAGGTGCGAGAGGACTGGTCTGAGAAGATATGGGGATACACGTGACTGAGTCTGAGCCACTTCTCTGCCACTCTGGGGCTTGTGACCCTGCGAGGAGCCTGCCCTCACTGCCTGTTTCTTCTGGGCTGCGGAGCCTTGCCACCCAGGTCCGAGGCCATTCCAGGGACTTGGTAGTCCATGCCAGGAGGCTGCTGAGACACGGCAGGAGGTGTTTGCACGCTTCTTAGGCCGCTGCTCGCGCCCCCCCAGGCCACTGCTCGCACCCCCTGTCTGGACTTGGGTCTTGCTTCTTAAGAGCAGTGTTTCAGTCAGGGGCAGTGTGCCCTCGGAGGACATTTAGCAATGCTTGGGGACACTGCCCAAGCTGGTTTCTGGTGGCTGAGGATTAGGACGATGCCACACGTCCTTGTCACTGCATGTCCTTGTCGCACAGGAAAATGTGGCGCGGCCCAGTGTCAGTGATGCTGAAGTTAAGGGAGAGAAGGAAGAGCAACCCTGGTGCTCCAGCTGGTCACAGTTAGTCTGCTCCTCAGTTGTCCTGGCTACAGCTACACACTGTTCCTTTTCTCTGGATGCCCTTGTTCTTAGGAAGGCCACACTGAAATGCTTAAGGGTGTGCTGTTGTGATGTCCCTATTTTACTTTCAAGGAATGTGGCAACTGTCAGTGTGGGGAGGGGCCCAGTGTGGCCTCATGGGAACTGCTGGGGGTCTCTGAGATCAGATGGTAAGCCCAGGCTGACCACCTGCTGATGCTGGTGAAGGAGGAACTCGGCGGAGTAGTGAGTGCAAGGCAGTGTGCCTGTCATCCTGAGACCTCCGGGTTCCCATAGGCTTTTAGATGTGTTTGCTCCATCATGATGGTTGAATAACATTAACAAAAACTCAGTTATTTAACAGGGCTACATGGGAGATGAATGGTTTTCATTTTCTTTTTTTAAATTGGTTTCCTCAATGGTCTATAATACATATTAGCTTTATTGGGAAAAAAATAAAACCATGCTTGGTGCGGTGGCCAGTTGTAATCCCAGTTGCTTAGGAGGCTGAGGCAGGAGGATTGCCAGTTCAAGGCCAGCCTGGGCAACATAGCAAGACCCTGTCTCAAAATAGAACAAAGGGCTAGAGATGCAGCTCAGTGGTAGAGAACCCCTGGGTTCAATCCCCAGCACCACCAAAATAAACATACACACGCCTGTGCAGGAAGCACGAGGCCGGAGTGAACATGGGGAATGGGTTGCAGACAGCTTGCAATGTCACGGACAGCACGTTTCCAACCTCTTGTCAGGCTTTCTCCTTTTCTCTTGGTTTTATGTCTTGGCACAAGTTGCCATGAACATGTTGCTCCCCTCCTTTAGGTTCCTGGTGCTGTGACAGCTTACGTCAGAGGATGGACTGCAGGCCAGAGGATGGACTGCAGGCGTGTGAGGAAGAGGGGAGGGCGTGGCTCAGCCTGGGTTTGCAGGCAGGTAGATGCAGCTCCAGCGGGTTCAGTATAGAAAGATGGTTTTCTGAGCCAGGCCTGGGGATCATCTCCTTTGGGCCAGTGAACTCTGGTACTTACCTACCCAGAATGTCACAGACAGGCACAATGGAGTTGGGTGTACTGAAGGAGCACAGTGGGAGAGCGGATCAGACACCAAGCGTCAGCTAGTGGGTAGGGCGAGAGCAGTCTTCAAGACGGGGAGGGACTTTCCTTGACACGCTGGCTTTTCCTGAGGTGTGGGTCATTATTTCTCCTTTTGCTTTTTGATGCTCGCCTTCTGTTTGGCTTATTTTTCTCAGGCCATTTCATCTGTCACTGCCAGTGGGCTGGTGTCTTGTCACTGCAGCCCAGACTGCTTTCGACTGGCTGCTTGCTGAACTCTGCGTGCACGTCCCACAGGCATCCTACTGGGAACATCCCCTCTGTGCTACCCTTTCTTGTCTCCTGTGTCTTCAGCCTTAGGTCTGGTGTCTCCACCTGAACCAGCACCATGGGACACATTCTTGGCTCTCCAGTCCCCATACTGGCCAGCGGGCACTTTATTTTAAGGTCCTCCATGGTGTCCAGTGGGTACATTTTGAGGTCCTCCATGGTGTCCAGTGGGTACATTTTGAGGTCGTCCTCCATGGTGTCCAGTGGGTACATTTTGAGGTCCTCTGTAGTGACCAGCGGGCACATGGCTTTGAGGCATTGGTTTTGCTGCTGGAGCCCTGCTTCGCAGCTCTTCTGGTCTGGGGCACTGCCTCCTTCCTCTCAGGCGAGCTGATCCTGACCCAGCCTAGGCACTTCCTGCCCCTCCCTCTTCAGTCACCCTAGTAGGTGCTTGCTCTTCCCTGACCTTTGTGTGCGTGAGCCTCTCTCTCTCTCTGCCCCTCCTGAGGCCCTCTCCTGCTGCAGCCCTGTGTCTTCTGGCTTCCTGTCCCGGGGGTGGGTGGCTCCCACCCCCGCCTTGGCTGGTGCCAAGCTCTTCATGGTTTTCTGTGTGTGCCTGCGGTTACCTCCCACTTTCTGACCCAGAGCCCTTGGGGACAGTGCTGGTGGTACTGGGAGCCTGTCGAGCCCCGACCCCGCAGTGACTTCCTTCCCTTGTCATGGAACCTCATCTCGGTGTGTTTAGATAATTCCATATTAGGGTGATTTAAAGATATGGGCTCTTTCATTTTTGTTTCTGATCTTGAAACACAGCCAGAGGCCTGGTAAATCATACATACTGAAACATTTAAGTAATGGCTTGTGGAGGAAGACTGACCTTAAATTTACTTGTTGGTCATATGTTCCAGGTTAACATTTTTTTTCATGATTATCAAAGTACAGAAATGTATGAAAGTGACATGTATTCATTGTTGGAAATTTGGCAAAATGCAGAAAGTTTTAAGGACGTGACTTCACCCATCTGTTGCTCAATATATTTGGTGTATTTCTTCCCTAATCTTTTTTCTTTATCTCCCTCCTGTATATGTGTCTGTCTATGGGAAGGTTTTGTTTTTTTAAAACTCAGATTTGAGCTAGAGGGTTAAGGACACCTAGGAAAAGTAGAGTCTTTGAAAAGGACAGTTTGCATCCTTCTGTGCTTCTGATAGTCAGAAGCCTATTTTCTGAGTAGAGAGTGCACTTCAGAGCAGCCCTTAGAGAAAGACGTGGCTCTCCGTGTTTTATTAAGAACTGAGAAGCAAGGACACAGGCTGCAGTGTGTCTCCAAGGAAGGGGGGTGGAGACAGTGCCTCAGGGGTTTGCAGATGAAGGTTAAGGGCACCTGAACAGCATAACCCAGGCTCTTGCAGTGTTTTTGTCTGCTTTGGTAGAGAAGAAAAGTTTTATTGCTTTAAAAAAAAAAAAAAAGTTTGTAAGCCACTGACCTAGTCATGAAACAGATTCACTCACTTTGCCTAGTTTTCTGAGCTGTTGACTGCTAGACGGTACTGTCAGTCCTCACCTTTTCATTTCATACATGAGACTGTTGATATGTTAGAGCTGGGTCTTCATGTGCCACATGGAGGTCATCTACTTGGCTTTAATTCCACAATAAAGCTTGTCAGAGTCCATAAGGAAGCATTTTATGGACGTTTGAATTTCAAAAACAAAAAGTGGCAAACAACTCTGAAAAAATACTTCTAGTGCACACAGCATACACAGGATCAAGATAAGTATTCTGCAGAATTGCACACAGATTAACAAAGAATAAAAAACTCAAAAACCAGGTGACGCAAAAGAGGACAGGCTGTCATCAGGAGAGAACAGCCCTGGGATCAGAAGTGTAGCTGAACCAGGGGTCATTCCCTGCACCCACATCAGGCATTCTCAAAACCCGCTCATAAGGTGATTGAAAAGAACTTTTGAAAAGCACCTTAGCGATGTGTCCCAACACACACAAACCTCAGCCTAAGAATTTCACCTCTGGAAATTTAGTTTTTAAAATACAACTTATTCGGGGAAAACAGACATTTAAGCCAAAACACTTCCGCATTGAGGTGGTAGCTGTTTGGCAGCCCCAAATGTCTGCCGCAGGGAGTGTTCCAGTAAACCCAGGTGCATCCACCCAGGGCGCACTGTGCCCACTGAAGGGAGCTGCTGGGCTGCACGGGGAGGCTTTGGGTCAGGGGAACCGAGACATCTGCCACCCAGCCTTATGCACTCTGGTTGATTTCTAGATGTGCATGGAAAAAGGTGTTAGAGTTGCAGCATAATAGCTTAACTGATGTGTTTTGGGGAAAGAATAAGCATTTCTCTCGGGTCTGAACCTAAATACTTAATCCAAATGACAACAGTAAAGAAATTGGCTTGCTCTTCATCTTTTCCCCAAAGAGCTTTGAAGGGACCGTGGTGTGGGAGAGTCAAGACCTCCACGGGCTCGTGTCGGGAAACCTGCACAGGGTGACCGTGCATGACGGTGGTGGAGTCCTCCGGATCATTACTGTAAGTCAGCCTTCTCTTGGGCTTTTCCTATATCTGAAAGTGTCTTAAAATTTATACCATTCCCAGGCAGTATTGAATAATGATTCTCATGTGCTTTTAAAACATATGTAGTAGTAAGTGTTGTTAAGTCGCCATGGTAAAGACAGACAGCTCAAGTGTTCAGTGATTCTGTAGTTCTAACACTGATGAATATGGAGTTAGCCTTAAGATTGGTGCATGTTTTGGGGGCTGGGGATGTATCTCAGTGGTAGACCACTTGCCTAACGTGCGCAAGACCCTGAGTTTGATCCCCATTGCTGCAAAAAAAGTGCATTGTTAAAGTACAATATTTTATTTCTCAAAAATTTTAAAATAGTTGAGAATGTTCACTAACTCACCTTAATAGTGAAATATCAGCTAAAATTCTATAGATACCTGCCACGTGCCTGTAATCTCAGCTACTTGGGAGGCTGAGGCAGGAGGATCACAATTTGGAGCCAGCTTCAGCAACTTAGACTCTGTCTCAAAAACAAAAACAAAAAAGAATGGGGATGTAGCTTAGTGGTAAAGTACCCCTGGATTCGGTTCCTGGTGCCAAAAAAATATATGTGTAAAATAAAGTACTAGAGATAAAGTGCTGAGTCAGATGCAGTGACATGCACCTGTGATTCCCACTACTCAGGAGGTTGAAGCAAGATCACTTGAGCCTGAGAGTCTGAGAGCAGCCTGGACAATACAGTGAGACCCTATCTTAAAGGGAGAAGTGGAAAATAAGTTGGATATTTGCTTTTATTTTTCTTGCTGAAGCAAATCTGATTTTCTGATTCTCCTGTTTCTCATTTTTTCAGACTTGCTTCAATTTTTTTTTAAATATTTTTAATTGTAGATGGACACAATACTTTCTGTTGTTTATTTGGTTTTACGTGGTGCTGGGGATTGAACCCAGAGCCTCACACACGCTAGGCAAGCACTCTACCACTGAGCTACAACCCCAGCCCCCACTTCAAATTTAAAATATACAAATTAGGCAGATTTCCGAAATGTGGAGTGATGAGGAAGGTGGGGCGGTGGGCCTGTGTGTGCTGTCAGGCCCTTCTCTCATTCTGTCTCTGGGCCAGCGGTTGAGGGTGGGCGGTTGAGGGTGGGCGTGGGGCCTTCAGCGAGTTCTCTGAGTACTCATCTGTTCACAGGGTTGGGTTCCCCAGATGGAGATGCAGAGGACGTCCCATGGCACAGTGGCACTCTGCTGCTCGTGCTGAGATGTTCACTGAACCTGCCCTGCCTCGGGCCTGTCATGGGAGCTCGGTGTCCGGGAGAGGAAGGACACCAAGCACACAGACTCAGATGCATGTCCGACGGCTCCCAGCCTTGGCCATTTGCATCCCGGGTTCAGGATTCCACCCTTTTTTGAAAAGTCCTTTGGGTAGAAAGTTCTATGGAGTTGATGGGTTTCTCTTAATTTCCATATTTTTTTAAGCCAAGTGCCTTTAATTCTTGCCTCCCTATAGTATTTGAGTTTATTAGAGTCAAGGAAATAAGTTCGGAGTTGAGAAGCGGGTTCGGACGTAGACTCCGGTGCTCTGCTCTGGAGTACCCACGGTGGCAGAGGGTGAAAGGTCGAGGTTCAGGTGGGGGAAGAGGAAGCTCCACAGAGAGGTGCTTGGGCAGAGGAGGGTTTTCACCAGTTCTGCTCCCTGCCAAAGAATGTCCTCCAAACAGGCCAGCACAGCACAGTGGAAGCAATTCAAAGATGAAGAGTACATGACCTTTCACAGAACTGCAGGGTTGGGAGGGAGAGGAAGTGCTGGGGAGTGGTACTGGCCAAGTTGTGTTGTGTCATTGTGTAGTGTGTGCAAGTGTGAATGTGTAACAACAAAACCCACCAGTAAATACAGCTGTCACACACCAGCAAAAAAAAAAAAATGGTGGGTAGAACTATGTGGCTGCATTCTGTAGCATTCCCCTGGACTAATTTCTTCAGCATTTGGCTACAAACCGTATTTTAAATTAAATGATGTGTTACCACAGTGCCTTCAGAATTCTCTCACTGCTGGCCCTCGAAATTGCTTTACACAGTAAAACTCTGCTGAACAGATTTGTTTGAAAAGCAAATAGCCCAGCAGTATCCCTTCTGCTGAGGTGAGTTCACAGAGGAAAGGCCGGGAACACTCCGACCAGTAGCAGCTGGAGTGCAGCTCTGATGGACGCTCGCTCTGAATTGGCGTGTGACAGTTTGAGTAGGGGTGTTGGCAGCTTTTGAGGTGACTCTAATAATAAAGGCACTCTAAGCCTAATAGGCAGAAAGGTCTGTTTCTGGCTCTCAGCAGAATTGGCTCTAGCCCTGAAATTCACCAGCCGTCCCTTGGGTTCCATCTGAACTGTTTGGGATTGAGTGCTGATCTTAGAGAAGCTTTTCTCTGAATGTTCACTGAAAGGTAAAACATGCCTATCTATTTGAACTTATAAGAATGATCAGTCTCCAAAAAGTCAAAATTTTCATTAATTTTTAAAGGGGTGGAGTTGGGATGTAAAATAAAGTGGTTTTGGTACCATTATGGTAGCAAATATAAGAACATATGATTCCACATTAAGTTGGAATTCCGAACACCTTTGAGCCACCAAGCATATATGATCTTAAGACTGCAGTTAAACCAGGCATGCTGGCACCCACCTGTAATCCCAGAGACTCCAGTTTGAGGCCAGTGTGGGCACTTAGCAAGATTGTGTTTCAAAATAAATAAAATGGCTGTGGGTGTAGCTCAGTGGTAGAGCACCCAGGTTCAATCCCCAGTACCAGTACCAAAAAAGAGATTGTAATTAGATAACAAAAGTAGCAGCTCACTGTGTGCTGCAGTGGGATCCTGTCAGGACCGGTCAGGTGATGGTCCAGTGCAGTGCGTTCCCTTCTGCTGTGCAGCCCTAGACACTGCCATTCTCATTCATTCCAGGCTGGGGAGGGCGCACTGCCTCATGAATTCATGGAAGGTGTGGAAGGAGTTGCAGGTGGCTTCATTTACACCATTCAGGGTAAGTCAGCCTGTTGAGAAGAACACTGAACCTCCTTACACCTGATCTTTTTATTTATTTTTTTAATACTTGGACATAAAATGTGATCTTGTTAGTTGCTGAAAAAAATAGCTTTACTGAGGTAGCTTTACATACCATTCAGTTCACCCTTTTAAGGTGTTGATTCAATATTTTGGGAGTTCTGAGACCATCTACACTAATTCAAGAACATTTCCATCCTGCCAAAAAGAAAAGAAAAACCCTATACCCACTAGTCCCATTCTGTTCTCCCTACCTATTAAAACTACTAATTTACTTCTCTGTGGATTTGCCTATTTTGAACATTTCATGCAAATGGGATCATACAACATGTGGTACTTGCCTAGCTTCTTTTGCTTAGCATAATTTCTCAAGGTTCAGCCTTATTGGCCAATATACTTCATTCTATTTTTGTGACTATAATATTCCATTGGATATATAATGCCATAGTGCCATTTGTTAATTGATGCACAATTGGGTTGCTTCTACTTCTTGGCAGTTATGAATAACTACAGTGAACGCTAATGTATAAGCTTCTGTGATCATATATTTTCATTTTTTGTAGTTAAATATCTAGGAATGAAAATGCTAGGTCCATATGGTAATTCTGAGCAGCCATCTAAGGCCCTGCCAGACTGTTCCCAGCAGCGGCTGCCTGGTTCTGCGTATTCGTCACTCTGTGGGTTTCCGTTTCTCCACCTCCTTAGTGTTTACATTGTCTGTCTTTTTAATATTCCCCTCCTAGTGGGTGTGAAGTAGGATCTCATTGTGATGCTGAGTGGCATTTTCAAGATGACCAGTGATGATTATATATATATGGGGGGGGGGATCTCCCCCAAAGTAACAACCCAGCTGAGCAAGGTGCAGTGGTACACGCCTATAATCTCAGCCACTCCAGAGCCTGAGGCAGAAGATTGTAAGTTTGAGGTCAATTTAGTGAGACCCTGTCTCAAAATTAAAAATTTAAAAAAGAGCTGGGGATGCAGCTCGGTAGAAGAGTGCCCCTGGGTTCAAATCCTAGTACTACAGAAGTACAGATTCCTGGGCCCCACCCCAGACCTACTAACTCTGCAGGCTTTGGGCCCAGGAGTCTGTATTTCAGGAAGCATTCCTCAGAACCACGGATTTAGTCTGCTCTGTTTTATTGCAAGAACACTGTGGCCCAAGGGTGTTCTGTGGTGCCACCTGTCTCACAGACAGTGGCAGGGGTGGGCCCCACCCACCCTTCCTCATGCAGCAGAGAATGTAGTGCTAGGCTGCTCTTGTTGATCCTCTCCTAACCCCTTGGCAGCTTACTCTTGTTTTTTCCAGAAATTTTCCTTGAGGTGTTTGAGAAAATCCTGACTTACTGTGTCCTAGTAAAAGAACTGCTGTCCTAAACCCATAGGATCTGGGGAGAGTCCCTGTACATACATGATCTGTGACTCACTGCCAGCTTGTGAGCTGGTAAATAAAATGTCTTTTAATGACATCAGTAATTATTTTTACTGTGGAATATCATAAATACACCAAAAATAAAGAATAAGAAATGGCTAGCTACACATTAAGAATTAGCAAATGCGTGCTTTTTGTTCTATTTGCTTCCCGTTGTTTATTAGAGGAGGTTTTTTTGTTTTTGTTTTTTTGGTGCTTGGGGACTGCCATTTATTAAAAAAATTTTTTTTACAGAGGCTAGGTTGTAGCTGGTAGTAGAGCACTTGCCCAGCATGGGCAAAGCCCCCAGCACCAGGGGAAAACCAGGTGCAGTTGAGACCTCCTCCCTGGTACTGCTCCTGGGCCCTGTTATTCTCTGCCCCTCCAAAGGCTGTGTCTGCTTCGGCAGCCGTGTGCCTGCCCCACTGTTTTTCTGCTTCCTACTATATGTTAACATACCTGTAAACAGCATAGTTGAGTATTTTTTAAAATTATTTTAAAGCAGCATAATGAGTAAATGACATCTGTGCTGTACATACATCATTCAGTGGTTTTCATCAACATTACCTTTCAATGCCATTCCTTTTAACCTTCAAGGTCAGGTTGATTTTTATAACTGCTATATTATGTGAATATAGCACTGTTGGGCTGCTTTTGACTTAGGGGTCTGGTTCCCCCCACTGTTATAAACACAGCTGCAATGAATGTCCTTGCACCCAGCAAGTATGGTCTCCAGGGTTATGTCTTGAGGTGGGCTTAGCTGAGCCACGGGACTTGCATATCTTCAGCTTTGCTAGATACCACCACATAGCTCCCGCTAGCAGTGTGTGGACTAGAGCCCCATCTATCTACCTGAAGTTCCTAACTGTCCTGATGTTGCCTTGGCCCCGTGGTGCATCCTATAATCCTAGTTACATGAGAGGCTGAAGCAAGAGGATTCAAAGTTCAAAGGCCAGGTGTGGTAGTCCATGCCTATAATCCCAGCACCTTGGGAGACTGAGGGAGGAGGACATTCAAGGCAATACTCAGAAACTTAGCAAAGCTCTAAGCAACTGAGCTTAGCTGGGTTTAATCTCTAGTAACACCTCCCCTCCTTGGGAAAAAAAAGACTTTAGTAACTTATCATACAAGTTCTGGATCTTGGCTTGTTTCTCAACTGTCTTTTCAGAAGGTGATGCTCTCTTGCGTAGCCTTCACTCTCGGCCTCAGAGACTCGCTGATCACATGAGGAGCCTCCATGAGGAAGATGCCTTACTTTCAGAGGAGAGCAGTGTTCATGGTGACATTGTTTTTGTGGATGTTGTAGACACTTACCGAAATGTTCCTGCAAAATTATTGAACTTCTACAGATGGTAGGTTGGGTGGTTAGAACTTGTTTTATTGTTCTTTTGATGGAGGAAAAAAAAATGTATCGACATCAAACCACTGAGATTTTAAAAAATAGAAATTTAAGGTCACTGCACACCTGGGAGGTGGCCTGTTATGTCCCCGCTCCTTAGGAAGACATCTTCTAAGATGCTGCTGCTGCTGCTTATTTTGACAAGTGAATGTATTAACTGATCGAAAATAAGGCAGAAGCTAATCCATCTGGAGTCATTCCTCCTTGCCTTGGGAGTATCAGCTAGGAGTAGATAAAAATCAGTGAGTTTAGAAATGGTACCTTTCCAAAGGATCTACCCAGATCCTCAAACTAGAGTCACTCCCATCCAGGTCACTGAGTTCTGCTCAACTAAATATAAAAAGTAGCATAGAATGCATCTTGTACAGTAATGTCCCATTATGCTGGGCATTCGTTAAGAACACACTGGGCAAGGTTCAAAGTTTAATAGTTACGGCAGCCTGACATGAATGCCTAAGATATTTGTTTGAAAATATGTTCCTTCAGCTAGAGAGTTTTCATTGTACTTTTTCCTTTACTTAAATGAGCTTGATGTTTCTCTATCACTTAGTAAATATCAGTGAGGATTGTAATTGAGAGCAGTACCATTCTAAAGCCAGCGTTCTTGGTGGTACATGAGTGAGACACTGGGCATGGTCACACAGGCAGCTGTGAGAGGGTGCTGGTGATGGGTCTTCACTGGTGTCGCTGTGTTTCCTTGCACAGTTGCACCAATTCACACACCCTTTTCTGCCAACAGGACTGTGGAAACCACCAGCTTCAGTTTGTTGCTGAAGACAGATGATGACTGTTACATAGACTTAGAATCTGTGTTTAAAAGAATTTCCCAAAAGAGTCTGGATGGGCCTAATGTTTGGTGGGGAAAGTAAGTGAAACATGGTTTGTTTTGGCATTCGTGTACCTGAGCAAATGTGATTAGAGTGAAAATGTGCAAGCCATTTCCATAAGAAGAATGCGTCTGAGAAATGCATTTCCTACTAGATGCCTGGGTTACTGTAGTAGTACTCTGCAATTAGAGTAAAAAATATTTTGAATGAAAAACCTCAGGCTGAGATAATGGTGGAGTGTAAAAGATGTGGTTTGTGTCTTTGTGCCCTAAAAATATGTTGTGCTCAGAAGCTTCTCTACCTTCTATGTTAGAATGAACACATGACACGTCTCTGCAGCTATTTTCTGCTGCTTCAGGAGCACTGTAAAAGGTTAATGATTTGGGGTTTTTGTTTTGAATATACACCAAATCATGATAGCTGGGCTCAATGTTATATGCCTGTAATCCCAGCAACTTGGGAGGCTGAACCAAGAGAATCACAAGTTCAAGGCCAGCCTCAGCAACTTAGTGAAACCCTGTCTCAGAATTAAAAGGACTTAGGGGCTGGGGATGTGGCTCAAGCGGTAGCGCGCTCGCCTGGCATGCGTGCGGCCCGGGTTCGATCCTCAGCACCACATACAAACAAAGATGTTGTGTCCGCCGAGAACTAAAAAATAAATATTAAAAAAAAAAATTCTAAAAAAAAAGAATTAAAAGGACTTAGCTTAGTGAGCAAACGCCCCTGGGTTTAATCCCCAGTACCTAAATAAATAATAGTAGCACTGTTACCTTCCCATTCAGAAACTTAGAACTTAATATACCCATCTTCTATATAAAATACTCCTGGATAAAATAGTTCCTTTTCTTAAGTTTTTTCTTATTATTCTCTGCTTTTCAAGCTCTTTCCTTTGTAGTGACAACAAAGGAGTCCACAGTCTGATAGTGGCAGGATACATGTCATAACAATACAGAGAATCCACGTTTTTTAAAAATCTCAGTTTCAGATTGAATTGGGCAGTGGACAGAACTGGAAAGTGGCAAGAACTGGAGTACCCCAGCCCGGCTTACCCTGCATTCGCATGTGGGTCAGGATAT
This sequence comes from Urocitellus parryii, assembly GCF_045843805.1. Classification (NCBI taxonomy): domain Eukaryota; kingdom Metazoa; phylum Chordata; class Mammalia; order Rodentia; family Sciuridae; genus Urocitellus; species Urocitellus parryii. The sequence goes on from NC_135539.1 coordinate 83,176,231, forward strand.
GTGATCTCCAGGGACATTGTCAACTGGCTGGCAAGCAACTCGGGGAGATTAAAGACCTATCAGGTAATTACAGATTTCTAACCCAAGGCAACTCACAGTCCAAGTCTCAGCAGCGTAGGGTTGCATCCCTGCAGCAGCCAGCTTGCCGTGGGGGAGCATCCTGTTCTGTGGGAGTCACCCATCAAGGGTTATTGTTGCTCACATCTGGCTATCCAGTCTGCTCCTGAGTCGTTTGAGCCCACAAGTGTAATCGGTGTGAATATCAAGATTGCTGTTCATAGGAAGAAAGCTTGAAGAGCTTGCTCTCTGCTGAATATGGGTATAGTGTCAACGTGCAGTTTCTCCTGGTTACTAGAGCCACAATTTGCTGCTGTTAGCCCCAGGAGTCTAAGGTTCATGAGGAAGGGGCTGTCTGCTTGCTCTGTTACCATGCAGTGTGGTGCTTTCTGTCTGTGATCACTGCTTTTACATGTGAATCCATGTTTGGCCTTAACAGAATAATAGCAGAACAAAGAAGTGGAAAGACTGTTTATTTGGGAGTGGGTATGGCATTATTTTATAACATTTAAACTTTGGGACCTGTGTAGGGTGAAGATGTAAGCATGGGTATTTGGATGGCAGCCATAGGACCTAGAAGATACCAGGTAAGCAGGCCCAAGGGTGCTGGCCTTATGGTCTTGGGAGTTGTGGCGTGAGGCCATATAGTGCACAGCTAGTCCTGGACCACAGCTGTACGCTGGATTTAATTCAGAACTATCCACCTCATTTCTCATTCAGTATTTTTCTGAGTATACTAAAAAGGAAATGCTATGAATGAAAGTTCCCTGACTCACAAAGAAGAATTAGGTTTTCATAGAGTTGATCAGAAATTCTTTGCAGTTTTGAAACTTAGAGTTTGCTGGCTTGTGTTCCTAGCAGTGTAAAGACCTCTGGACCCTCCTGATTGACGTCCATTTCTTCTGTTGTAACATAGTATTTTTAAAACAAACTGACTGCTGAGCCAGAAAAAATGAATCTGCAAAGACCAAATCACTAAGTAGGAGCCCTGGGAAGAAAGCAAGCTTTTGTCTCAGAGTATTGTTACATTCTGGATTCTTGCAACTTCCACTTTGGGCACAGAAGGTACCAAGAGATGAAGGCACACACAGTGCTCCAGAGGAGCTGCAGGGACTGTTGCGTCCCCCCCACCCCATTGCAGCGTGCCCTCTACTCAGTAAATGAGACCGTGAGCCCAAGTCAGCCTGGCAGCTTGGTGGACCTGTTCTTTTGTCCTGCTGTGTCCCATCTTTGATTCACTTTATGTTGAATATGATGTTTTACTTTCCATCTCTGAGCATCCTGAAATGTGCAAACCTGGCAGTTCTGATTTCCTGGTGTGCTGCTTCTGTAGGCTCCTTTGAGGCTCTTGTTCCTAATGTGTTGATTTTTTTGTGTGTAACCTCAAGTTTTTGGAACCCCAGCCTGTCTTAAAATTCAGCCCTACAGAAAGGGTGTCTACTGTCTTCTGCCTTGGGATTTTGTGGGCTGCACAAATTGGCCTATCAGCCCCAGGCACTCAGGAAGACCCCCCACTCCACTTGGCAAGACTGAGATGGAGCATTGACTTTGTTCTCATACATACCCTGGGAGGCTGTGGTCCTTCGGGGTGTTGGCTCTCTGGCCATTCTGATTGGTCTCTTGTCCCGTGCACATGGCCTTTATTTTAAAGCCCAAGTATCCAGGTACCTTTGAGTCACATACTGACTTCAGCTGTTTCTTCTTCATTAACGGAGTCCATCCAAACTTTAAAGAGTTTGTTTCTCATCTGTAAAAGGGAAATGATCCCTACCTAATTTTATTTTATTTTTTTCAATTTAATGGGGGGGGGGTTGAAATCAGGGATGCTGTACCACTGAGCTACACCTCCAGCCTTTTTTTTTTTTTTTTTTCAGACAGCTAAGGTGCTCAGGCTGGTCTTGAACTTGCAATACTCCTGCCTCAGTCTCCCTAATGCTTATAATCCCAAGTGTGTGCCAGGCACCTGGCCTCACAGGGTTCTTGAGAATTAAATGAGGTAATGTTTGTAAAGACTTGGCATAGTTCCCAGAATACTGCAAGCATTTCATCCAAATAGTAGCTGCTATGAATGCTGCTACACAACCAGTTTCTCAAAGCAGATATGAAACTCACCATTTGTAGTTCCCAAACTTTTCCTTCTTCCCCACTTGCTAACCCTTTTTTAACAAACTAACAACATACTAATTGTGCGTGTATGGGGTCCAATGTGACATTCAAGACGTGTACATAGGGTGCCATTTGCCGACTGTTAATCCACACATAGCCGCACAACTGTGAGGCCTGATCTTTCCTGGAGACAGAAGATACCCCTCCTCAAACCTCGAGTTGGTTCATACGTGGAGTTATCCTTGAAATAATTTCAGCTTCGTTAGCATACATAAACACGCCCTGGTGCATGGTTGCACAGTTCACAGCTTGCTCTCCCCCTCTGCAGGACAGCCTGTGGCTGTGTGAGAAGACCTGTGAGACAGGAATGCTGTCTTCCCCTCAGTACTCCCCTCACGAGCTGACAGAGCTGTGGGAACTAAAGGGAGTGTGTGGTGACCCTTGTCAGTGTGCAACAAGGTGACAAGAGATTCATACGGGCTGCGTGAAGACCAGGGCAGGTGGATGATAATCTCCATGTAAGTCTGAGAAGAGCAGCCATGGTTGGCAGTAGAATAGATGGTCTTTCAGGAGAGCCCTCGGCTGGCACCTTCACCTGAACCAGTGTGGTACTAATTGTGCAGATTTCCTTCTTTAAAAAAAAAAATTCAACTAATAACTGTAGTTAAGTTTTTATTTATATATTGGAAAATGATTTAAAATTACCAAATTGTTTTATAAAAGGAAAAGTATTTCTAAATCATGATTAATAGTTCATCTGAGTTTGAATTTCTGCCTGGATTGCATAGGTCTGTATAGCTTGATTAGAGAACACATGCCAAAAACTCACAAATACTGTGTGCTTACTTACATGAGCAGTGATCACTTATACCAAAGTTTTGGGTTTCTGGAAATAATGTCAGATTTTGTGACTCTTGAATGAAATGAGCAGTTTGACCTTGGAAAGGAACTGATATAATTCTCAGTCATGAACCTGGCTTAAATATGTTCATTTACTTAGACTAATATCCATGGTTTTTTGTTAATGCTTTTTTTTTCATTTAAGATAAATCCTGAAAATCAGTTTAGTACTCCTGTTAAAACACATTTTTATATCTCTTTGGGTTTTTGTGCCATAGGGAAGATTTTGCTTTTATCATTGCCCCCTGGGTAAGTCCGTCAGAGCTGGGAACACTATGCTCAGTTTAGGTATAACTATACAGAAAAGCCTGTGATTGCCTTGTTAAGGACTCTCAAGATAGTATATCTGAGAAGAAAAACTCTAATACTCAAATTCTAATAAATATGTGCTCCCTGCTCAGAACTGGACCATGTCAGACAGTTTAAAGGATGTGCCTCCCTGAATTTAAGGGACACTTCCCCACGTGACCAAATCATTTCGGTAATCTTTTAAAATAGTATCAGTAGAGAATTTCATTAAAACTAGTCTGTGACAGACATTAGCTATATTCAGATGTTATTAGACTAGTTAGTTTCTATTTAATAATAGTGAGGAGCTATAAAAATACATATGAAGTAAGATCAGAAGATCATGAGTAGTCAAAGCCTTTATTACTGCTATTATATACAAGCCTACAAATGGTCTCTTCCTGGTGAAAAGTACATCCTCTGTTATACTTTGGGCAAGCTGTAAAACCTCATTTGACAGTAGAACTGTTCTAGCAAATCATTTCTTCCCAGCGAACCCCAGTCATGATGAACAGTCTAGTCACTAAATTTTTAAAGCTGGTTGTTACCATCTCACTAGTAGACAATCTCCATTTTCCACAGAATAAAACTGTAATGACTGAAGGTCATTTCCTAGTTCAATTTCTCTGCCCGGCATCTAAAATTAGAACAAAGGTAGGGGGTAAGATAGATCTGACAAAACATGACCTCCATGCCACAGGTTACTCAAAGTCTAATAAATATGTGCTCCCTGCTCAGAACTGGACCATGTCAGACAGTTTAATCATGTCTTACTGTGGAGAATTGAGCTTGACTGCCTCTTGGGGGTGGCTTACCTTGGGACTTTCATAGGACAGCAAAAGTTCTGACACAGGAACTTTGAGAAGACGTGACAGTAATGCCTTCACCTTTTGAATGGCCATGGAACCTAGCAAAGAAAAGGAAGATGTCTCAAAGGACAGCTACCTGTAAAACCAGGTCACATAATGAGACCAAGCTGCAATGATAGCTGTCCCTGTTGGTTATCAGTTCATCCAGGAAAATAAGTAGAGGCAGATTTGTGTCTTTCTACCACTTACTTGAGTTATTTAGGAAACTCATGGAAGTGAAGCCAGTGTATGACCCAGGTGCCCCTAACAGTTTTCGTGCCGTTTCAGTAGGTATTATTCCTTAATCTGATAATCTAATTTCTGGTTTCTCAGCTCAGAGGAAAGGACAGGTGAAATAATGGTTTTCTTTGTAAATCTTTGTAATTAGTTCTTCTGAGTTACTTACTGAAAGAAGCTTGGAGTGGGCTCAGGTGCCCTGAGGAGGTGGCTCAGCCTCCTCTGGGAAGGGAGGGTATAGACTGAGATGGACAAGTTCCAGCATAGCTATCCTGTGATTATCAAAAATGTGTCTCATGTTACACAAGCAACCACTAGGCCTGGAATGTAATTTAACTGAGCAAATGCTTTGGTGTGTTCAGAACATGGTATGAACTTCTTTCCAAAGATGGGTTGTGGTAAATAGTGGAGATTTAATTATGAAAATCAGTTTCTTTGAAGCTTTAGCTGGAGGTACAGCAATAGTGTGGTGTTCCCACAAATATCACGACATAGTCAAATGAGTATTTTTCTATCAATCATTTTTGTAAAAGCTGTGTTTTTATGCAACTTGTGATAATAAATGTGATCTTTATTTTACAATAAAAACTGGCCTTTTCTTATTTGTGTACTGAATACAGCTACTTGGTAGGTATTTAAAAACTTTATCATATTCACACCTAGGAGTAAATTGTAATTATAAATTAGACCTTTCAAAAGATTTGGGTGAATTGGCTTTCACTGTTGGAGGGTGGTGAGGAACTGATTCCTGCACACCAATGAGAAATAACACATTCCTAATCAATGCCAGAAACAAAGTTTCTAAGAGACTTGCCTACCTGTACTGTGTAGGAAAGTGGCAACCTGTATGTAAATAACTATCATTTCTAATGTGATTGTCTTGTTTAGAAAATATGAAGATAGTTACTTTCTCTCTGACCAAGCCTGTTAAAGGCTTCTTGTGTTCTCATGGGCGTGCCTGAGTTTTTGTATTTTTTTACTTGCCAATTCCTCTAGACCTTCATTACCCAATATAGCGAGCACATGACAGAAATTAGTGAATTTAAACTTGCTTAGCCACACGTAAATAGTGGCAGGCACGGCGAGCAGCACAGAGTTAGGCCTGGTTAGCTTTCTTTGACTTCACATGATAGTATGGGTTTTTGAGTTTATTCAACTACGCCCTGCCCCGCCTGCCCCTGCCATCAAACTTTACATGTTTTTTATCTTTACCATTACAAGTGGTACAAAGTAGACCACTAGAAAGCCTGTACAGAGCATGTATGTATTTTCAGTTTTTATAGCAATTACCACATAACTTAATAAAAAGGGTATACGAATTTTTCATACCAGCCAATATTTGTTTTGTTAAATACCCTTTAAAAAGTAGCATGAATTTATCTACATTAGTCATTAGTTATAGCATGTGGCAAAAAAATTACAATTAAGAACCCTGTAATCTGGTTTACTGCTGAGTTTATAGGATACAGGGCTCAGATTCTGAAGTCTGAAGCAGTAATCATCACACATAATTTCTATGGTAATTCTAACCTCTGCTGGTTCATCCAAGGATTAAAAGAAACAGTGCATGGACATGGCAGGTGTTTCCAGAACAGGTGTGCAGTGCAAAAGAACCATGTTAGCACACATTCCCAGACTGCAGCCTTTGACTGATGGCAGCATTCTTGAGCATCAGTATTCCTTAGTGATAACATTTCCATATTTGTGGGAAAGAAAAGGGAAAGACATCCAAAGCTAGTAACACTGACAGAGTTCTGGCTCTTTTGTTATTTTGTACCCATGTAGCATTTACGTTTGGAAACTGAATATGAAAGGGAATCACTACTAATTTTAATAGTAGCAAAATTATACACTCTAGGACTAGAAATTGAATTGCTAACAAATACTTAAAATGGAGAAACAGTGGTAGATTAACACTAAATGAATAGTTATCGATCATAAATATACTTCTTGAATACCACCCACGCGTACCATAAGCAATGCCATTGTAAGCTTGCTAATGTGCAGTTACTGCACTGGGGCAGACATGTGAATTTAGTTTACTGAAATCCTATAAACTGATCTGCATTTCATTCCTCCTTCAAGTTTTCACTGCTCTAGATTTGGTATTTTAACATTTAGCTCATGTTTAGCTATGAATCAATTATGGTATACTAAACAATTATTTGTCTTTTGAGTGAAAGTTTAATTTATTGATCTAATTTGTTGACATAAAAGTATTTTTCTAAAACTAATTCAGTTCTTGGGATTAAACCCAAGAATGCTATACTATACCTCTAGCCCATTTTTATTTTCTGTATGTGTTACTTACTGGGGACTAAACCTAGGGGGTGCTTCACCAAGGAACTACATCCCTGGTCCTTTATTTTGAGAACTGGTCTCAAAAATTGCTAAGGCTGGCCTTGAACTTGTGGTCCTCCATCTTCAGCCTTCCAAGTTACTGGAATTACAAGTGTGAACCACTGTGGCTGGTCATAATTTTTTTTATTAACATTTTTTAGTTGTAGTTTCACACAATACCTTTATTTTATTTTTTATGTGGTGCTGAGGATTGAACCCAGTGTCTTGCATGTGCTAGATGAGCGCTCTACCACTGAGCTACAACCCCAGCTCCTGGTCATATGTTTTTAAAAAGTTCCAAAGTCTTTTTTTTTTTTTTCCCCCTAAAGGAAACCATTCCAGTGTGTCTGATGGGGGGAAAAAAAAAAGCATCCGAGAATGTTTTCTGTGGGGTCCTGATCAGTGGGCAGAATGGGAGCAGAATAAAGTCACAAATGTGCCAGTGCCTCACTAGGACATGTCTCCTTTTCTCTTTAGACAAGAGCCTCCAGAATGATGATCAGAACTAAGCTCAATGGGCCTGAGGAATTCCTAAGAGGCTAAGCCAGTCAACCCCTTAGTCCATAAATATCACAAGCAAAGGCTCCCAATTAAAAACAAAAGACTTTTCCAGATAAGCTGATAAAGTTATGGGAGTCAAAAGACATAATTTTTAAGTATACCATGGTAATGGTATACTAAATTCCCAAGATTCCCAAGTTAACTTGATTCATAGCTAAACATTAGCTAAATGTTAAAATACCAAATCCAGGGAGTTGGGAGGCTGAGGCAGGAAGATCCCAAGGTCCAGGGCAGCCTGTGCAACTTATACTCTATCTAAAAACGTAGTATGTATCCTTGGGTAGAATCCCCAGTACTGCCAAAAGGTATGGGAGACCTGAATTTTGGGGGGCTAGAGGAGTGACATTAGCACAGCTGATTATATTTTAGAATACAAAAGACTAATGAAAACCTTTAAATTCTGAGGTCCACACTTCTAGATATTAATTCAATTAAAGGTTTCAATCACTGGTCTATGTATAAGAGCCAACCCATCCCCACACCAGTGATTCACAAGTGCAAGGAAGGCAAAGATGGTTTCATTCATCTTACCTGGCAGTTGCTTCTCTAAGACCTTCTGTTCAAGTTGGTTTGGATATTTTATCTTCAGTGCTTTAAGGAAAGAAGGAAGGACTACATTGATGTCTACTACAGTACTGATTTAAAATTTACATGCAGGGTTGGTTTACATGCTCATTGGTAGAAGTGTGCTTAGAATGTACGAGGCTTTAACTTCAATCCCAGTAATAAAACCTACAAGTTAATATCACTGCCAAATAATAGAGCTGTTTAGTATAACTTGTGTCAGTCCTGATAAAGAAATCTATCTAAATGATGTTAAATTTTTTTCCTGTTAAACACTTCCATGAATTCCTGGTGACTACAAAACAGCTGGAGCACCGGCCTTCCAGTGCTTTGCTTTTCGCTTCAGCATTCCTTTCCTGACAAATGAGCTGGATTTTCAAATGTAAGAAAAGTCACTGGTTTCCAAATCACAATGTGGTTTACTACTCAAATCCCTCCCACCTTTATAACACTATTAATGAGTTTAAAGCCCAGGAACTGTAGAAACATTGAAGGTTAGAATGTAGGGGGCTGGGTGTAGCTCAGCAGTGGAGCCTTGCTGAGCATGTGCAAGGCCTTGGGTTCCATCCCAGCAGGACACCACACACCAAGGAATTTCGGTATAGAGAATTCCTTTAAAGCTCAAGGCATTTCACTCAGTTCTTCCTAAAAGAAATGCACATTCCTATCAGGCCTTTGCTATCCCTTCAGCCTAGAATATAAAGCTGTGTGTGAATTTGGGATTCTTACTCAGTAGTTGGTTTTTCAGCATAAATGGTTGTTGTACTTTGAGTTCTCCGTCCTCAGGTGCACCATATTCTGTTTTAGAAGAAATCAAGAGGGACAAATGATGAGAGGTGCATGTCAGTGCACCTCTTTTCCTTCCATGTCAGTGCACCACCTTTTCCTTCCCCAGGATAAGCCTAGCAACCACTGTGTGCTAACCTGAACAGTTTGCTTTTATTCAGCCGCTCTGATTTTTACGAGAGTGAATGCGCCCCTCCCAAGGCAGAAGCCTCCAGTGTGTATCACATCACTGTTCCTCAGGACCTACAGCGTCCTGGCTCCAACTGTGAGTTAACCTGCTTTCAAACACTTCAAGTGGACACACAGTTTCAACTTTGAAAAATGTTCCCTTTCTGTAAGGTCTGGGAAAAACCCAGTACTATTTGGGACACAAGTCACAGGACACCTTCAAGTGTTAACATGGTATAAGGACAGACTGGGACAGACTGGGTGCCCAGTGCCTGCACTGCAGACCAGCTCTTCTGCCTGAAAATGCAGTACAGCAGACCCCTAGTTTGTGGGGGACATTCCAGGACCTCAGTGAGTACCTGGCACTGCAAATAATGCCAAGCCTTATATCTGGAATATACATATCTATGATAAAGTTAGGCACAGTAGATCAATATAGCTAGCAATTGAACAATAAACTAATAAAAGTTATGTAAATGTGCACTTTCTTTCAAAATATTTTACTTTTTCCTTTACACTTAAATGGAGCATTTTATAGCTTATCTGTGACTTATCCAAATTGTAAGCATCACTGCTTTTGTGCTTTGGGGGTCTTTTCAAGTGAAAAATAAGGATTACTTAAACACAAGCACTGTGACACTGCAACAAGTCTACAAGGACATAGATGAGCGACTTTAAGGTGGGCAGCATATACAGTGTGGATGCTCTGGTCAAACGTATTCCTGTCCTGGGGGGACAAGATAGGGTGTTCATCACGTTCCTCAGAATGGTATGCAATTCAGAACTGAGAATTTTTTGTTATTTTTTTTTTTTTCTAATGAAAGTTGCAACTGCAAGCTGGGAACAGTGGCACATGCCTGTAATATCAGTGACTCAGGAGGCTGAGCCAGGAGGATCAAGAGTTCAAAGCCAGCCTCAGTAACTTAGAAATGTCCTAAGCAACTTAGTGAGACCCCATCTCTAATAAAATATAAAGGGGCTAGGGATGAAGCTCAGTGGTTAAGTACCCTGGGTTTAATTCCTAGTACCCCCCCCCCAAAAAAAAAAAATTGCAACTGCAGATAGGGGTAACTACTGTACTTCTCTCCTGCTCTGGGCCAACAGATGAGGGAATTCCTCTACACACCCCAGAGATCTGCTTTTCTCTCTTGGCATTCTGAGCAATGAAATAGTCAACATAGCTGCCATCTGCTTTAGAACCTTTCCCTCCTCACCCAAGTGATTGAGAGTGGCCAGGAAATTGGGCCAGCTAATGAAGTAATTTGAAAGCATTCCCCATAGGCAGGTTTTCTTCCTCTCAGATAAGGTTCCAGCCTGAAGCATTTATGCAGTGAGCTTCACCTTGAATTTGAAAATATATAAAAAGGAAATTCACATAAAAATGAAATGTGGAATAATAATGAAGTTTTAAAAAAATTAAAAGTACATCAGGGACAAAGACTCACAAATTCTTAAGCTTGAAAGCCTGAGAAGCCAGGCTGAAGAATTTAAGGGACTACCACATATATCAAATGCCAAACTCGGAACATTAGCAAGCCTGGGGACAGAAGAGCTAAGAAGAAACCAGGTGGTGTGAACTTCTGCATAAGTTAGAATTACCCCAGGATGTTAAAAAATACCAAGTCCTTGGGCTGGGGCTGTAGCTCAGTGGCATAGCACTCGCCTAGCATGTGTGAGGTTCAGGGTTCAATCCTTAGCACCACATAAAAATGAAACAAAATAAAGTCATGCTGTCCATCTACAACCACAAAAAAAAAAAAATTTTAATGGGGAAAAAAAAATAACCCAAATCCTGTGAGATGAACTGGAATGCTTCCCACCCCCGCCTGGAGTGGAGAGTGGTAACCCCTCATGAAACTGACTGTCTAGAGAGCACAGGCAAATATGAGAGGACTTACATTAAGGACTGCTTTCCCTTCCTCAAATGCAACTCTCCCCCTTCAGGAACCTCAGAGTCTCCCAGCTCCTTCTGCCAAGAGACACTGATTTATCTCTGTCTGCTCTCAACTTGCTGAAGTGGCCCCAAGAAAGTACCTATAGCTCCAAGAGAAGGAGAAAAACAAAAACACACTGAACTGCCTGTGCTGCCCCAGGAAAGACCAACAGGTCATGTGGACATACTGTGGCACAGGAGCTGGTATCTAGGATGGGCTGCAAGAAATTCTTCATTTGGTCTGTTTTTCTCTGGATCCTGATGTCCACCAGCCTTTTTCCACTCATTTCCAAAAGCTTTTCGGTAATCAAGCTCAGCTCCTCGCCGTTCCTCTGGAAGAATCTATGTTGAAGTGAAATATAAACAAGTCTATGAAAACACTCACTTGTGTTTTGTACCTTGCCCTTCTCCTCCACTGCCCAAGCACAGAATAATCAAATTTAGAGGGATGAGATAATTATATTTTTTACCTTTCTTTTTTGACATTGACTGAACTCAAGAGTTTGTTCAAAAAGATTTCCAGTTTTATCTTTTTCTTCATGAGAACATTGCCCACAGATTGGCTGATACTGGGTGCCTGGGGTCCCCTCTCTGGGGAATGGCACAGTGTGGCCAGGCCTGGCCTTCCCACTTCTATGGGGAGAAGCAGCTGACAAGGAGTAGAGACATGTTCTGTACTTTTGTCTTTTTTCTACCTAACTCCTCCAAAGAAATCGGAGGAAGTGCCCTATAGTACTCTTTGGAGTGTGTTTCTTTGCGTCTGCTCAAATGAAAATAAATCAGCAAGGGCAGTAGAGCGACAGGCATTTCTGGCACTAAACTAAGTGTAATCCTCTCTCCTGAGGAGTCAGAAAAGAATCATTATTACTAAAATGGACAAAAACAACCTACCACCCTTTGAAGGAAAGTTACATTTCATATCCTTTTACAATATCCAAATATAATTTCTTTTTACAGTTTTTGGTAATTTACCTTCTAGTCTCAAAAATATCTAAAGCCAGGCTTGGCTGTGCATTATTGTCTCCACTGTTCAGGAGGCTGAGGCAGCAGCACCTGAGCCTAGGACTTTGAGGCCAGCCTGGGCAGCATAGCAAGACCCATCTCAAAAACAGAATCCTGTCAAGATACCACTGCTCACCTCACATTTGTTCAGGGTTTTTAGTTGACCAATTTTGGCAATAATGAGCTGTCGAGTGGTCTGTGCTTCCTTGCTTCCTTCAGTCAGGGGGTTCCTTAGACAGGACAGGGCACGCAAGCTCTGTAATTTGTTTAGCTCATTGATGAATGACCACTGAAACCCAACAAGAGGAAATAAAAGCAATGTTTCAGACTACTTTTTCAGATTTCGTGAACTAACAACAGAAAAGCAGAAGTCCCCGTTCTAACCTGAGGCAGGGAAGCTTCATGCACAGAACACCCCATTAGGAAGATCACACTTTTCCATGACTGTGCCACCTGAAACCCTGGCAGCCTGCCTGGACATGCTACACCAAGCTCACTCTGAATATTTTTTACTTTGCATGAGGAGTTTCACTCTGCGGAGTTATTTCTCTTTTGATTTAAAAGGTTTTTAATAGAAGAAGGAACCTAGGAACTCCACAAGAGTGGGAATAGGCAATAATGCGCTGGGCACACTGTGACGCAGCCCTTACTTGTGATATCCGATTGTCATTTACTACAAGGTACTGCAGGGACGGGAACATGGATGTTTTGCACCCTACAAAAAAGGAGAATTAAGTCACATGGTAGAAGTGAAAAGAAATGGCTAAAGAACAGGGGCAAGGAGGCCAGGTGCAGTGGACCATGCCTATAATCCCATCTTATCAAGAGGCTAAGGCAGGAGAATCGAAAGTTCAAGGCCAGCCTTGGTAGCTATATAGCAAGACCCTGTCTCAAATTATAATCTTAAAAAAGGACTGGGAGTGTAGCTCAGTAGTAGAGTGTCTTTGGGTTAAACCCCCATTAACATACAACAGATGGGGGAGTGGGAGGGTGGCTTTACTAATCTCATACCAATTCCAGCATCCGGAAAATGTATAGAAGAAATTCCAGTGTCAGAAAGGATTAGTTGTTCTAATCTGAAATTATAAATGTTAAAGTTGACTACACAGAACAATATAAATGCTATGGGTTATCAACCAGTCTAGGTTTATAAATTCTTTCCTCTATCCTGGGTTTTCATTCCATGTAAAATGAACAGAAATCAGAGTCCAATTAAAGGCATGCAGAAGGATTAATGCTGTAGCCTAGTGATTCTACAGGCCTCTAGCATTCTGTGCCCCTACTGCTGTCTCTCTTGCTAAAAGGGTCTAAGAAATAGTCTCAATTCCCCAAGTTTAACAAAGTGCAGGCTCAGAATTATATCACCAAGGTCAAATTATCCATTCATCAAATTATCTAGTACATAGTCCACATTGTATATGGTTCACAAGTAAATTCTCCAAATGAATTAAAACAAAAACTTCCTACAGGAAATTGCTCAATTTAAGAATCTTATCACTATCATATTTCTATTGAGAAAGGTAATAGCATATGAAAATTCATTCTGTAAAAATTTACTAGGCCTACTATAATAGCCATTTTAGGATCAAATTACCTGGGCAGATAGGCTATCAGGAACAGCTGATTTTCATCAATTAATGGGTTAGAGGAAAGGTCTAACAGCTTGAGCATCTGTAGAACATCACTGGGCCTGTATGGAAAACACCATCTTTTCAGCATGTGTTGCTGCCATGAGCATGTGGCCTTAGAATACCTGCATTTGTTATTAGGGACCGATGGGGTGGAAACAAGTGGGTGTGACCATGGAAAGGGAACCTGGGAGACCCTCATGGTGTGATTCAAATAATCCTGGCCAAATCAGTATCAGCATCCTGCTTGTGACACTGTGCCACAGATCTGCAAGTTTTTATCAGAGAAGAAACTGGATCATGAGGACAGGTAAATTCTGTATATTATTTCTTATAAATGCAGAAAAACAGCTGCATTTGGCTGTATAATAAAACCATCTGTACAATAAAATCTTACTAATTTGAATCCAAATTTGTTGAAAAATTTCCCACATGTGTTTATTTCACATAATTTAATGATGTAATAATGAGTAATTTAACCCATTATATCTAAATATCTCTGGGCTGGAGATGTGGCTCAAGCGGTAGCGCGCTCGCCTGGCATGCGTGCGGCCCGGGTTCGATCCTCAGCACCACATACCAACAAAGATGTTGTGTCCGCCAAATGCTAAAAAATAAATATTAAAAAAAAAATTCTCTCTCTCTCTCTCCTCTCTCACTCTCTTTAAAAAAAAAAATAATAATTCCAATAGCTTTTAAAAATAAATAAATAAATATCTCATTTATAAAACACCTAAAAAATAAATAACAAATTTGCCACTTACAGTAACTTTGAGATAAATATTTACATTTTTAGAATTGTACTCTTTTGAGGAAAATAATAGATGAATGATTAGTAAGAATATTTATTAAATTACTGACATAATTAAAATTATTAATAATAAGCTTTATATTATGATTTCCAACCTATTTTAATGTACCTGTGTCAATTTCATTGAAATAGACAAAAACTGATACCCTGAGTTCAATCCCTGGTACCAAAAAAAAAAAGAAATAAAGAAATAGATATAACTGAAAACTCGAGACTGAGTGTGTTAATAAGGAGAGGCAACAATACATATTTATTTAAAAGAACACACTTTTGGGGGCTGGGAATGTAGTTTGGCGGTAGAGCACTTGCCTAACACATGTGTGGCACTGGGTTTGATCCTCAGCACCACATAAAAATAAATAAAGGCATATGTGGATCTACAACTAAAAAGAAATACATTAAAAATATATTAATAATATATATTTAAAATAAAAAAGTCAAGGCTGGGCATGGTAACCTGTAATCCCAGCTATTCAGGAGGATCATGAGTTCAAAGCCAGCCTCAGCAATTTATCCAGGTGCTAAGCAACTCAGTGAGACTCTGTCTCTAAATAAAATACAAAATTGGGCTGGGGCTATGGCTCAGTGATCAACTGCCCTTAAGTTCAATCCCTGGTACAAAAAAACAAAAAACATTCACTATTCAGCAGAGAACAACATCACATGATTGTAATCTCAGCAACTCAGGAGGCTTAAGCAGGAGAATAGCAAGTTTAAGGCCAGCCTGCGAAATTTAGACACTGTCTCAAAATAAATAATAGGAAGATCTTGGGATGTAGCTCAGTGGTAGTTGCATTTGGCTGTCTCCAGTATCACCAACATAAATAAATAAATCTATTATTTAATCCTTAGCAAAGAAACAGGAGAAAGTGCCCAGCATATCCTACAGAACTGCTATTGAGAAACAGCAAGCTGAATATATTTATGCAAAAGTAGAAGTATTTAATTCAGGGTGTCATCCTCATGAGTTTCCCTCAATTCAACTAACTTTCTAATTGGTGAAGGCAATAAGTAATCAGAATTTAAGAAAAAAAAATTTTTTTTAAGGCAAACAGATTTATTGAAGGTGAGGATAGGTACAGCAGAGTAGGCTGAGTCCCAGAGGCTCAAGGCCAGTTTGTTTCAAACTCTTATCCGTAAATCCTCCTACCAGTTAAAACTGGATCTAACCATCTTGCTCAGGGTGACTAAAGGGCGCAGGCTGAGATAGAGCCACCTATTACCTTTCGGAAATGAAGATGTTGTTGGAGTCCAGATACAGCTCCTCAAGGACTGGCCACCCCAGGGCACACTGCAGCACCTGGAAGGGAAAGCTGTTCAGGGCTAAGTGGCCTCTGCTGGTGCTACTTCCTGCAGGCTCACTGCCACAGTTCCACAGCAATTCCATGCAGTTGCTGTTTTAGAAACACTGCCTCAAACACTTCTCACCAGCAACGAAAATGTTGATGGGCTGCACTGTAACATGCTGGAGCATTTTGAACCCAGCTGGTGGGCATCAGTAGCTGGTTTAGGAAAGGTGCTCAGAAAGTGAAGCTGGAGATGGTGACCAAGCACCATCTACCAGAGTCTGATTAGCCTAAGGTGCACAGTGGTGCTGAGCACCCTTCTCAGTTCCAGATGTCAGTATGGTGTGTAAAGGATGCACCATTCAGACAATGTGTCTCAATATTTCTAAGCATCCTTCCTGTCCTGAGGCTACATCTATACCTGGTTGATATCTATCTTATCCCAAGAAGGAGTATGGGAGTGGAGTGCCAGAGGTTGGGGCCAGGTCAAGGGTGATGGGACCCCACTGAGCTACCTCTGTGGCACTCTGTAGACAAAGGACACAGCTGAGCATTTCTGTGCTTGCTTTATGGTGGAATATTTTGGGTGCGGAAGCAGAGAAACCATGACTGAAGATGGTACCAGATGCAAGTGCCAAATGCTGCTGTGCCGAGGACCCAGAGTCCACTTCTGACTCTGGCTGTCTATGAGGAGCAGTGGTATGAGGAGCTGGACTTTCTACAAGGAAATCATGAGGTCTCTGCTCGTGAGACCTCTATCTCAAACCCCATATCAAAAAAGAAAAGAAAGAAAGCTCAGCACATATTTATTGCCTATCACTATGGAGTGCCAGTGTTTAACAGGCCACTAGAGCAAATCCAAATGGGCTGAGGGAGAAGGACCAAGGAAGAACATGGATTCCTAAATATAAAATTCTAATTTTCTAACTCCTGTTATGCAGTATAAAGAATCCCATTACTTGGATAATAGGATGATTTAAATGAAGCCACATTTGTGCTTTAATTCCCTATAAAGCAAACATTTCCAACTACTTATTACTATGTAATAAACCAAAGAAACATAATTACCTCAGCCCACGTAATTCCTGTTTGATTGAGAACTAATACCTTCAATGTAGAAAATGTTCCAGTTAGCACTGGTTAGCCAGAGGGAAACTGCAGCTTGTTTTCACTGTGTAGAAAGAGAAGATACAGTGTACTTTATTGCTTGTACAACTGAACCAATGAAGATAGCAATGATCTGGGAATTAACCTAAGGGGTTTGGTTTGTTTCAACCCTAAATTAAATGCTTATTAAAAACAGTGAGTGAGCCACCACAACTAATCTTAATATTTACAACATACAACCTTTTAGTACCTGATGTGCAAAAGTGTTTCCACAGGGTTAGGCACAGTGTGAGGCTGCAGATGCCTAGAAGCCTGAGGTGCAGGCATCTCTAAGGTGAGATTCCAGACTCAGGATGAGTCTCTGGATGTTGCAAAGGGCAATCCTGTTATCAAAAGTGTTACTGATCTCATGCTAGAACATGAACTAGAATTCTGCTTTTCTAAACATGGAGTCTGCCCCTGTGCTATTAGGATGGATAAAATAAACTGCTGTCCTTTCACATCTTTCTCTGAAGACAAAGTCTCATCTTGGAAAGTTGATAGTCACTTTCAGACCTTAGTCCAGCCAAGAGTGGTAATGCACACCTGTAATCCCAGTAAATTGGGAGGTTGAGGCAGGAGGATCACGAGTTCAAAGTCAGCCTCAGCAACTGAGCAAGGCCCTAAGCAACTCAGTGAGACCTTGAGCTGGGGCTTAGTGGTTAGTATCCCTGGGTTCAATCCCCAGCAGCTCCCCCTCCCCCAAAAAAGAATGAAAAGTGAAGAACAGGATATGATGTCACATACCCATAATCCCTGAGACTTGGGAAATTTGTAATCCTATGATTGCAAGTTTGAGGCCAGCCTTGAAACTTGAGGTGCAGGCAAGTTTCAAAACAAAAAGAGCTGAGAATGTAGCTCAGTGGTAGAGCATGTACCTATGATGTGCAAGGCCTTGGGTTTGACCCCTAGCACTGCAAAATCAAACAAACAAAAAGGAATGAAAGGGGAGGCCTGGCTGAATCCTTGGAAAGTTAGATTCTGAGATTAAAAATAATAAAATATTCAGAAAGGCCTACAAAATTGTGACATTAATAGAGTAGTAAAATAATGAAAACTTTTTAACAAAACTGAATTAAACAGTATCCCAATGAAATCACTATTCCTAATACACTAAAAACATCCATATGAAAAAGCACTTTTTTTTTTAAAGAGAGAGTGAGAGAGGAGAGAGAGAGAGAGAGAGAGAGAGAGAGAGAGAGAGAGAGAGAGAGAATTTTTTTTTTTAATATTTATTTTTTAGTTCTCGGCGGACACAACATCTTTGTTTGTATGTGGTGCTGAGGATCGAACCCGGGCCGCACGCATGCCAGGCGAGCGCACTACCGCTGAGCCACATCTCCAGCCCAAAAAGCACTTTTAATAATATCACCTATCTTCTCCTCCCCAGCTAAATATCACCTCCCTTAATGTTCCACATTTCATTGTCATATTTACAAGACATCTGAAAATTTTCCAATTTAATGTTAACCTATCTCATTCCCCCTCTCGATAAAGAGTCAAACACATTTCTTATTAATGATCATCTTATTGGACCCTCTAAAAGACTATAGTAACAATGTGCCCTTAAAGAATAATTTAATTTTAGGGAATTTAAATAAGCCCAAATTTGTCCAATAATATCTACTAGGTGGCAGCCTTACCATCTGATTCCCACAGAGATACTGGGAGGGCGAAGGACACAGGAGTTTTATGGTTCTCAACAATAAGGTAACCAGGAGTTCATACCTGAGATTAAGAACCACCAGGTTTTTGAGTTGATCAGCAATACGAATCACTTCATCCCATGATGACAACAGGTTTTTTGACACATCTACTCTTGTAATATCTAAAAGCACATGTTAAGAAACAATAGTTTCAAAGGACTCATGGAAGACATAAAAGTATTTACCTCTTTATTCTGGAGCACGGGCTCTTCAACTTTTCACCTTATACTCACTGTTTTATTTGAAATTGTTTTTGTGTGAACACAGCATAATGCTTTTCAACCTTTTAAATTATCCCCCAGTTGTCAATTCAAAACTAAAAAGCTCATTGTCATATACTTGAAATAAACATCTACAATCTTATGAATAAGAACCAGGTATCATAATTAAACTATTATCCAACAAAAAAGAGGGGGAAACGACAGAGATGGTAACTGATACATTAAGCACCAAGCTGAACCCCCAGGCCTGGCCCTCAGAACTGCATTGTGGCTGTAGGCTTCACCGTTCTCCTGCGTCCTCCTATATCTGTGTTACTGTGACCCACAGGAATCTTCAAACACATGGCATCATCTGGGGGCAGGGGTGGGGAGACAGGGGTTAGTTTGAACACAAGTTCAAAAGTGTCAAGAATGATTTGGGAATTCAGAGGGTCTCTAGTACCCTGGAAATAGTATGACACCCACTGTCACTGGTACAGGGATTCAGAGAAGAGTAAGCTAGCAGGACAAGTAGCTCTGAGCAAGCACCAGAGCTGACGGGCAAGCATGACTGCTAACCAGAGATAGTCATCATGCCCTAAGAGGGCCCTGGCTCCAAGAGTTCCAGTGAGGGAAAGGACTACCAGCTAAAAGAGCTGGACCTTACCCTAGATTCTGACATGGGTAACCATTACTCAGTTCGCACATCTACCTTACAAGTAATTACTGAGGGCCAGGAGGCCAGCAGTGGGCAAAGAAACGTCTGGGTGGGGGAGAGACAGGTGATAAGCATGTGTCTCCACGGTGTGTCCAAGATGAAACAGGGCACGTGGGAAGGCAAGGATGGTAGTTTGTACAGTGTGCAGGGAAGACCACCACCTCTTATAAGAGGGCATTTGAACAGAGACCTGGAGCAACCGGGGAAACGACACCTTGAAGAAGTACATCAAGAACAGAGGAATGACAAGAGCAAAGGTCTCTGGTTAGGATGGGTTCAGCCTATGACAGGGACAGCCAGTTTCAACATGCTAGGAGTAGAGAGGGCTGGGGTTCTGAAAAAGAGGTCTCAAAGGGGCTAAGGATGTGGCTCAGTGGCAAAATGCTTGCCTTACATGCATGAGGTCCTGAGTTCAATCCCCAGTGCCACAAAAAAGAGGTTGCAAAAGTCTCTAGGTGGCAGACCAGATCACAAAGGGCCCTCCCTAGGGACTATGTTAAAAACTCTTTGCCAGCCTCTGCCTAAAATGAGAATTGAGTTTGGAATAGTGTGATGGGATCTGACCTGGGTCTTTAAAAAGTCACTCCTGCACACACCTATAATTCCAGCAACATGGAGGCTGAGGCAGGAGGAGGACTGCAAGCTGGAGATCAGCCTGGCAACTTAGCAAGACCCTGTCTCAAAATAAGGATTGGAGATGTAGCTCAGTGGCAAAGTGCCCCTGGGTTCAATCCTAATGCTGCAAAAAAAGAGCTGAGAACACTAGGGGCAGGATGCTCCCTTCACAACTAGGCGCTGCTGAGTAGCACAGTGCTTTGGAGCACACAGGCCCAGGTCTCCCTGGTGTCAAACAGGGAAGGAGCAAGGAAAGGCCAGGCGTTTGGCTATGGGAGTTTCTGCCCCAAAGAAACAAGGACCACCCTGAGGTGAAAGCTTGCATGCACACTGCATGGAATGCCAGACCAGCAAACAATCTAGTACCTGAGGGATCCCCCACCACCTGGCAACACAATGGCCCTCAGCTCCAACAGATGTGAGCTGTCCCTGCTGCTGTTCCAAAGGCTTCTCTCAGGCTGCCCCAAGGTACTGATAGCCACTGCATCCTGGAGGACAGTGGTATCCACCTAGGACCGATGTGCGGGGTGCTTTTCATTGCCTTGCAGTCTGAAACTTGGGCCATCCCCGCTAACCAGGGCAACAGGATTCGTAGAAAGAGATTAAGGCCATTGCTCCTGAAGTCCATCATGTAGGCTGGGGCTGTGCACATTTCTGCTGAGCAGTACACAGCATGTGGAATGGCTCTTCTCCAATCAAGGCTGAACACTGCAAAGGTACTTCCTGTAGTGTTCCTTTTCTCTCTCCCTCACCTCCTCTCTCTCTCTCTTTCCCTCCCTCTCTCCCTCTCCCTCCCCCCCCCTCTCTCACACACACACACACACACACACACACACACACACACACACACGGTGTTCAAGGATCTCTGTTACTAACAGTTCCTGCTCCTGCACAGATTCTCTTCCCCAAGTTCAGAGCCAGCTGGTGAGGCAGGAGGTGGCTGGTCTCTTCCCCTGGAGGAGCACTCGGAGTTGACATGCTCAGACCTATAGCCCTTCCACTGCCTATCCAGTGAACGACCTCAAAGACAGATCAACCCAGCCAGGCACAGTGGCACACGCCTATAATCCCAGCAGCTCGGAAGGCTGAGACAGGGGAATCCAGAGTTCAAAGCCAGCCTCAGCAAAAGCAAGGTGCTAAGCAATTCAATGAGACCCTCTCTCTAAATAAAACACAAAATAGGGCTGGGGATGTGGCTCAGTGGTCGAGGGCCTCTGAGTGCAGTCCTCAGTACCAGGAAAAAAAGAGGGATCAACCCAAAGGAGGATGGCTGCATTCCACACAACAGCAATACTTCAGTGTCATCAGGAGCTCAAGAACTAGACAGTGATCACTTCTACAAAGACCAATCACAGTGTGATTAACTCTTGGAACCTCTTTGAGTGTTGGGGGTCTCTTTCCCTGGGAAAGAGCAGTATAAAGAAGTAATATGTTGATTCTCCAGTATGCTGCTAACATCTTTCTTCAGCCAAACAGCCTACTGACCAGATGTTCTCTTACACTGAAAGAGCCTTGGACCGCCTGGTTCCTGATGTTCTGAAATCATTTAGGAGTGGGGCAGGCAGAAGCCAGATGCTATAGACATTCTGTGGTATTTTGCTCCTTATCAGTTGCTCCTCCATGTCCAACTTACACACAAAGTGACCATGTTTGTGCAGCACACTGGAATCAGAGAGGGCTACTCATGACAGCAATGACCAGCCTAGATGTTACAGCATCCCCAGGTCCCAAGAGACCACCAGGGGAGTGCTTAGGGGAGGAGTTCCGCTTAACTCCTTAAGTCACACCGTCAGGAGTCAGCTTGCTAAGGAGAGCTCCTTTATGTGCAATCTTTATCGCAAACCAAAGTAATTAATAATAAATTGCTACATTTTACATAAATTATTATGTAGCACTCAGGCCGATTTAGAGAACTAGGAGAAAACTTGAAGGTCTATTTGACTTGCCATTTGTCCTAGTTATGGGCATAAAAGCAATACATGGCAAAAACACAATGAGAGAAGGCAGAGAAGAGGTAACGACTAATTGAACTGCAGTCAGCTGCCTGAAAGCAGAACAGCACTTCTTTGTCTCATGAAAGGACATCACTACAGGGCAGTTACGCTGGGGCACTGGCCTCGAAGCACCCTCAAAGCCACTGTTTCCCTTTCTATGTCACTGCTCTCCAGGCACTCCAGTCTTTCTCCACACTTGCAAGACAGGTGCCAAAGCCCTGAGCATACCACCTACACTCAGGTGTGAGGGAGGCACAGGCAATGAGTAAGTGTGTCCCCTTGCAAAGAGCCCCATCTAGAAACTTCCACCTTACATCTCACTGGCCAGAGTGAGTCACACTGCCACACCTGCAAGCAAGAGTTAGAGAAGCTAATTTATCTGGGTACCAACTGCCCCAAGAAAAACAGTTGCTGATAGGAAGAAAATTGGGAAGAATGGACATGGAGTATGCAACTAGCAATGTCTGGCACAATTATCAAATCCAAAGTCAGGTTCAGGAATAAGCAATCCATGAAAAGGATACTAGGACATGTTCTGGCAATTCCTCCTTTTCCACCAGCACAACTTACTGCACAGTTCCTTAGAGAAATCTCTTGCAAGTTGTTCAGATGACTGCATGAGAAACATAAGAGTTCATATGTACACACAAGCACATAGGCTATCTAATAGCCCTTTAGAAACACGCATTTCAGATAAGAAAGCACTACCAACACCACTCAGGCTCCCTGGCCCTGGTGTCCCTCTTCATACACCCCCATGCCTCCCCACCTCAGGAGAACCACACTCCACATCTGGAGGACAACTGATCCCAAGCAGACCATACTTCCACTACACACCCAAAACGAATTAAAGCATTTTTGCATATTATGAAACTTGATATGAATAACGTTCTCCTATATTAAAAGGTGCAATGAAGTAAACGCCAAAGCCATTTCTGATTACTACTGTCTTCTGACCATAACACTTACATATTTAAATTTCACTATAATTACATTACCCTAAAAAAGACTTTTGCTAGTTTTAAATACCTTTCAATTTTCATTAACATGTAAATAGATTTTATGACAATCAAGATATATAACTTCTTTATTAACATTTTTCTATAAATACTTTTGAACACTCCACAGAATCATCACATTAATCACTACAATGATTAAGTGTGAGCCAGGCATGGTGGAGCACACCTGTAATTCCAGTGACTCAGCAGGCTGAGGCGGGAGGATCTCAAGTTTAAGGCCAACCTCAGCAACTTAGCAAGACTGTCTCAAGCTAGGCACCGTAATTATAGCACCTTGGGAGGCTGAGGCAGGAGGATCACAAGTTCAAAGCCAGCCTCAGCAAAAAGCAACACACTAAGGAGACACCATCTCTAAATAAAATACAAAAAAGGGCTGGGTATGTGGTACCCCCGAGTTCAGTCCCAGTAGCCCCCTCTCCTGCCATCCCCCAAAAGACTCTGTCTCAAAATAAGAAAAAAGGGCCTGGGTGGCTAAGTGATAGAGCAACCCTGGGTTCTATCCCCAGTACTGCTAGAGATTTAAAAAAAAAAAAAAATATATATATATATATATATATATATATATATATATATGTATATATGTATATGTGTGTGTATATACACACACACACACACACACACACACACCTACCAGGGTCACTGTGCTGATGCCCAGTTCAGTCAGTCACCAGGGCATTACTGTCCCTTCCCTGAGTAGCCTTCCAGGTTCTGGTGCAATGGTGCTGAGTCTGTGTAAACATCAGCTGCCACTCTCTAATTCTGAATCCATCACAACAAGTAGTACACCCCTCTGCACAGGGTTACCATGCACAGTTTCAGAGAAAAGAGAATGCACTGGCACAGCAGCTGTAAAAGACATTACTTAGTGCTCTCCCAGACTGAGGCACTTCTCAGGAGCAAATTCCTTAAAGTATACACCCCAAAATTCTTATTCAGCGGGTCAGGATGAGACCCAGGATTCTGCAGGTCCCAAAGCTCCTAAGATTAAAATGTGCAGAAGAGAAAACCAACCTTACAGGTGGTACCTGTTCTCTCTACCACACAGTGGCAAGTCGCTTTGTGTCCACACCTAACCTGTCATAAGCTGAACCATGAATTGGAAAAGCGCTGAAATATCAGCCTGTTATAGAGTAGTCCACAGTGATAATATGGTGAAAATATTAATAATGGACAAATTAGTGTTTTGATGCCAATCCAGAAAAAAAACAACCCTGCACTAAATAAGGATGTTAATTTCCGGGAACACTGAATCCTCAGATTGCTCAGATTTCAGTGTGCTGTTTCCGTAGAAAGGATAGTCCAGTTTGGAAGAGTCAGGAGTGTCCACAGGCAGTTGGGCAATTCTGACCCAGAAGCTGGAAAAAAATGCCAAACTTAGCTCCACCACTATCAGCTCCACTTACCAGCTCCACTTACCTCTGCTGTTTGATCACAGAGTCAAAACCAATGGTCTCCACAGGTTTCTTCCCAATTATAATTATTTGCTCTTCCCCATAGTCTTCTGGTCCATCTTCTAATGCATAGCGGTTCTTAACTGCAGTAAGAAAGTCCACTCCAAAATTTACCTTGTTTGGACGAATAAAAGATCCTCCCGTTGGGTGCCTGGAAAATGGAAGAAATGGAACATAAAAATTTCGTCTCCCAATAAAGGCCATAAATGCAATGTTCTAAGGTTTTCAAAACTGCCTACATGCTGAAAAATCAAAACCAGCACACAATAAAAACAATAAGGAAAAATGTATAATCAGTATGACACAAAGGATACACAAGCATATAAAATCACTGTAGAAAAACCGACAAGAAAGATGGAACAGACAACTAACATGAGAGGGAACAAAATTAGACTCACAGGGCAAAGCTTGACTTTGCTAATGACAAGAAATACAAATTAAATGAAACTTTTCTGGCATAAAATGAAGAAAAATTATAAAACCTCAAAGACTTCAGGTTCGGTAGGTCTATAATCATATGCTTGCATTCCTCGGAATTTGTTAGCGAGCAATAATTTAGAAACATAACAAAATTGCATTTGCAAATATTTTGTATAATATTATTTATTTATAATTGAGGAATGCTGGAAGCCATAAAAATGACCAACTAGATAGTGACTATTAAGTAAACCAGAAAGATGCAGTTATTAAAAAGTGTAATACTTGAGGGTTGGGGCTGTGGCTCAGTGGCAGAGCACTTGCCTAGCATGTGAGAGGCCCTGGGTTCAATCCTCAGCACCACATATACATAAATAAAGGTACTGTGCTCATCTACAACTAAAAAATAAAAGTGTAGGGCTGGGGATGTGGCTCAAGCGGTAGCGCGCTCGCCTGGCATGCGTGCGGCCCGGGTTCGATCCTCAGCACCACATACCAACAAAGATGTTGTGTTTGAACTAAAAAATAAATATTAAAAAAAATATTCTCTCTCTCTCTCTCTCTCTCTCTCTCTCCTCTCTCATTCTCTCTTTAAAAAAAAATAAAAGTGTAATACTTGAAAGTTGAGATTTTTAAAAAACTGAACAAACTGTACATGAAACAATGACAGGAATCACTTCTAAATACAAATAAAGAAGAGGAATTAAAATGTAGATGGTAGGATTATGTACAAAATCCTTTACATGACCACTTATATATTTTTAAAATGCAGATAAATGGGAAGAATTCTACAGAACTACAGATTACCATACTTTTTATTCAGGTTTCATAGCAATTTTTAATACTAATTCCTGGCAGAATTTCATCATCCCAGAACCAACACAACATCACTGCTACCATCCTAAAGCAAGCAGGCCAGCCCACATTCAAAGGGAGGGAGTGAGCTGCTGTGACCAGAAAATGAACTGTGGCAGAGCATCTCCTCAGCTGGCTCCCAGGCCATATGCCTTTGGCAATGGGATTCTGCCAACTGTTCCCAAGTGGAGCCTTTCTCTCTCCTCCTCTTCACTAGATTCAATCAGTAACTAACTTCTTAAGGGCTAAGCCTTAAGAAGGCTTGATGTTTCCTGCTTTGCCTTCCTGGAGGCAGACAGCACAGACAGTAAAGCTGCTCAGTCAATGAGGAAAGTTCACAGGGGAGAGAGACTGAGCCTATTCACAGGAGACCCAGAGCCCCTCAGTCAGCAACAATACTAGACCCCAGTCGTGACAGGCCACCCAAGGGACACGCTGCAGCCAACACAACTACAGCAAAGAAAAGTATCTCCTAAGTGCTCACGTCCAGCTCCCAGCACAGAACAGCAATCGTGAGCCACCAGAACAGTGGTGGGTCATAGCTAATTGAAACAAGCTTGGAAGAAGAGGAGAGGTGTATTTTCAATAATCTCTAATCAAAATTCAGTATTTCTGGGCTGGGGCTTTAGCTCAGTGGCAGAGCACTTGCCTCATATGAGTGAGGCACTGGGTTTGATCCTCAGCACCACCTAAAAAATAAATAAATAAAAGCATTGTATCCATCTACAATTTAAAAATATTTTTTAAAATTCAATATTTCCTTTTAATCATAAATCCCAGGCAACAAATCAAGTAGTGTCCACAACTTTATGGCATCAACAAACAGAAAGAGATATTTTCACATCATGTTATACTTCTTGAACATATATTTAAAAAAAAGCTTATTTCTATCACTATTTCAAAATTTAGTAGTTACTAGATATACTGGTAAATCTTATTACTTAATGTTATTGAATGAAGAAATATAGCTGGGTTCAGTAATGCACACCTATAATCCCAGTGATTTGGGAGGCTGAGGCAGGAGGAGCACAAGTTTGAGGCCATCCCCAGCAACTTAGCAAGACCCTGTTTAAATAAAAAGCAGTACAGCACTTACCTAGCATTTGTAAGGCACTGGGTTCAATCCTTAGCACCACATAAAAATAAGTAAATAAAATAAAAGTATTGTCTCCATCTACAACTAAAAATTAAAAAATAAAAAGTTCCAGGGGTGTAGCAATGGTTAAATGCCTCTGGGTTAAATCCCCAGTACGCTCCCCCACCCACAAAAAAAAAAAAAAAAAAGAGGCAGGAGGAGGGAGAGAGAGAGAGAAATATACATTATTATACTCATTAAACATTGTTTTTTTCCCCTTGGCAGTACTGGGGATTGAACTCAAGGCTTAAACAGGTAAGCACTCTACATAGCTACATAGCTACATCCCTATCCTTTTTTATTTGGAACTAAATTCTAAGTTGCCCAGGCTGGCTTCCAGCTTGCAGTTCTCCTGCCTCAGCCTCCCAAGTAGCTGGATTCCAGGCACGCACCAACTTGTCTGGCTTTAAAACTACCTTGATCACTACATTTCAGTGTAACAAATTTTCTTTGTAATGCAATATATTTTTTCATGCTTTAAAAAATATTTTCTACTTGGTGCCAAAATCACTCATAGAACAACAACAACAACAATAAAAACCCTCTAGAGTATATTCCATAAAGAAGTAGAAGCTGAGCTTGGCCTTGAAGGATGAAAGATGAATAGGAGTTTGGCTTTTTTTTAGAAAAGCTTTCACACGACAGTGGCACAAATCTGTAATCCCTGAGGAGGTTGAGGCAGGAGGTTCATGAGTTTCTGGCCACTCTCAGCAACAGGGAGGCCCTGTCTCAAAATAAAAAATAAAAAGGGGGCTGGGGCTCAGTGGTAGAACACTTGCCTAACATGTGTGAGGCACTGGTTTGACTCTCAGCATCGCATATAAATAAATGAATAAAATAAAGGTCCATCAATAACTAAAAAACTTTTTTTAATTTAAAAAATAAAAAGGGCTAATGATGTAGGTCAGTGGCTAAGCAATCTGGGTTCATTGCCCAGTAGCACACATACACACACCAAAAGAGCACTAGTTTTTTTTTGTCCTAACATAGGCATCAGGCAGAATCTAACATGTAAAAACCTATAAAAATAAAGTACTGGTATCAGAAACAATAAAGGTTACTTTTCAAAGATGTGATTTAAATGAATTTAAATAAACTACAAGAACTCACAGTAAAAATACTAGTACATTTATCTGGGTAGGGTAGTGCATGTAATCCCACCAATTTGGGAGGCTGAGGCAGGAGGATCTGCAAGCTTGAGGCCAGCCCAGGCAATATGGTGTGACCCCATATCCAAAAAAAAAAAAAAAAAAAAGGAACTGGAGATATAGCTCAGTGTATATTGGACTTGGATTCAATCCCAGGTACCAAAAAACAAAACAAAACAAAAAACACCCCAAAGCCCCACAAAGTACATCTATAAGAATACAAATTACAAATCCCTCAGTTTATGGAATTCCAGTGGCAGAGTTAGAGCGTGGTTCTTATACAGATGGCAGTTTATATTTTTGTCCTACATTTACACTTCTTAAAACAGTGGCTATGAAGAGTCAAAAAAAAAAAAAAAGATCTTCAGGGCTGGGGCTGTAGCTCAGTGGCAGAGTGCTTGCCTAGTATGCCTGAGGCACTGGGTTTGATCCTTAGCACCACATAAAAATTAACAAAATAAAGGCATTTTGTTCACCTACAAGAAGGAGAAGGAGAAAGAGAGCTCTTTATTATTGTTAAGTCTGTGGGCGGGCAGATGAAAGAGTTAGGAACAGTGTTAGGAGGCTACAAAGCAGATGCTAGGCCCTTTACAGATTAAAGGCCAATACTGAAGATTAATCTTTGATTTTTTTTTCCCCCAGCATTGGGGGATGAACCCAGAGACACTCTACTATGGAGCTATATCCCCCGACCTTTTTATTTTGTATTTTCAGACAGGGTCTCTCTGAGTTGCCCAGGCTGGCCCTGAACTTGTGATCCTCTTGCCTCTCAGCTTCCATAGCAGCTGGATTACTACTTGTTTACACCACTTTACCTGACAAATAACAATCTTTTATGGAACATACCCAGCAGGTTTCTTAAAAAACAAAACAGCTCAGTAAACAATGAAAAATGCAAGCTGTGCATGAATCCATCAACAAAAACAAATCTCCCAAAAAACAAACAAAAAAACTGTAATGATTTATACAGTCTCTACTGAAATTCTAGATGGACATTTAGATGCTCACTGGAACACTGAAATTCTGAACTCTTGTCTAAAAAGAAAAGTCCTGGTAGAGTCCTGTTTATCTTGTAAGCACTTGACTTGTTCAAGTTTCTTCCTCTTTCTACAACAACAGCTCCTGACTGTGGCCTTCATGGAAATGGCAGCTGCTCAAGAAATTCGAAGAGTCTCAATCTGCCTTATTTCTCCAGTAGGGCTCTCATATCAAATTCAGGAGGTCCAGTTAAATTTGAATTTCAGTCAGACAGCAAATCATTTTAGTATACATCTGAAATCCAAGTTTCACTGTGCATCTGGAAGTTTCATTTGCTGAATCTGACAGCAACTCAAAGGTGAAAGTCCCCAACAGATTTCTAAACTCCCAGAATAAGTTCGTTCTTGTTGGGCTTTGGGTGCAGGATGCTGGAAAAGACTGGATCTCTGGTGAGTGTCTAAACAGTACTGTTGGTCTTTCTCAAAATGTCATTTGTCCCAGGCATGTTCAGCCTTTCTAGCAAATGTGTGTTAACTGACATCCATGGGGAAAGAACTCTTGGCTCTCCTGCACTCCCCGCGCTGCACTATGTACTCCCCTTAGTACTACATCCCAAGGAGCTGACCTGGTGATACTGTCTCTCTCCTAAGGGAAGCAGCATGGCCGACAAGCATCTGATTGTAGGCTGCTTTGAATAACAATCATGACTCTGTCCATACTAGAGAGAAGCTTTCAAAAACAAAGCAGATCTACTTTTGCCTTTTGGTCAGGTGTACCCTGCCTGCAAACTACTGCCACTGTTAATGGCTCTTAACACTCTTCTAACATCATACCAGAATACTTCATGCTGGTCCATTAGCGCTCATCGGTTTTTATTCTTCTTTCTGTTTCCCCCTTTTGCTTCTAAATTAAATTAGACTTTATTCAGCTCGATTTTAAGTATGAACCGGTGGTTGGGGCAGCACAGAGGACCCACTGTCCTGTACAGATCTGGGGCTCTGTAGCTGATGTTCTCCTCAACTCCTATGCCCTGAAGGAATAACTGGTTGCCTTGTCTCAACCCTTGCTGGGTCTGACACTTGGAGGTGACGATCCACACGGGCATCCCCTGCTTTAGTTACACAGGAGCAAGGAAAAGGAAGGACAAGGAGACACCCGCTGGACAGATTGGGCCAGGCAGCACGTAGGAGGCCACAAAGCAAAACAAGGAGTGCTGAGGAGCCTAGGCTTGCGGCAGGGGCTGGGGACCCGGCTCTGCCACACGCCGGCTCTGCCAATGCTCAGGGCCTTCATGTCCTCCTGTGGTCACTGGAGGATAACAGCTCTGTCACAGGGCTCCCTAGGATTCAGCGAGATAACCAGGCAAGGAGCTGGCTCATCGGAGAGAAGGGCACTTACTAGACTCACTGTGGACACAAGACCTCAGAGACACAGAATTTGAGAAAAGACTGCCACAAGCCAAGGACTCAGCACAGGGAGGCGAGAAGCAGAGACCTGCCAGCCAGGAGCCTGCTACCCACTCCGACTGGCACCAGTACACACTGCGACTCCCGGCTTCTTAACGCATGTATACAGCTTGATATGCTGGCTCCAGGGGCTGCCCTGTGGAGACGGACCCCATGACCTTCAGGGAAGACAGGACCTCAGCACAGTCAGCAACAGGAGGGTAGCCAGGCCTGTAGGGATGGTGCACAACTTCAGATTTTCTATTTGAAGGGGTGCTGATCACAGTTGTTTGAGAGAAATCAAAGTATTTTGGGAGGCTTACGGGGGACCGGAGTGTTCACCCAAGGAGCAACCCCACAGTCTCTGACACTTTTTTTTTTTTCTTGGCCATCTGGGGATTGAACCCAGGGTATCCTTCATGCTAGGGAAACCCTCTACCACTAAGGGTAGACCACTTAAGTGTAAAAACCCTTTACATCCCCAGCCTGTCTTTACCTTTTTGGTTTTTGGGGGATAGGATCTCCATAAATTTTCCAGATTAGCCTCGAACTTGTGATCCTCCTGCCTCAGCCTCCCAAGTCGCTGGGATTACAGTGTGGGCTATCTCTCTTGGCTCTGGTTGACTGGAACTTACTGTTCCCAGCTATGAAAAAGGAGTGCATCCTTTTTTGGTGAGCTGGCTTTTCCATCTGTTATCTTCTGGGTTTTATTCTGACAATTTTCAATGAATACACACCCCAGCAAGAAGACAAAGGCTGAGCCCGGTCTCTGCCACACCAGATCCTGTAGGGACTAGAAGAGCAGGACAAGGAGGCATGGCCACGTGGCTCAAGCTAAGCTGAGGGACGTCCAGCAGCTGCCCAGCAGGAGGCTCTGAAGGGGTGGCTCTGGGCAGCCTTCAGGGGTCAGCCAGTGCAGGCTTCTCAAACACATTTCAAACACATTACCAGAGACTGGGTGGCTTATAAACAGCAGAAAGTTATTTCTCCCAGTTCTAGAAGCTAGCCCTCGGAGGTCAAGGTTGCAGCATTGCTGGGCTCTGGTGAGGGTCCCTCCAGGTCACATGCTTCTTGCTGTGTGGAGGACAGAGAGAAGCAGACCTTCTCTGGACCTTACAAGGCACTAGTCCCATCTAATCCTAATCACTTCCCAGAGGCCCCATCTCTTAACACCACCAATGAGGGGATAAGGTTTCAGCACATCAACACGGGGACACAGGCTCAGTCCACCAGAAAGGCTGCTGGAGATTGACAGGCAGCTCTAGGCCGGCCATGGTCCCTTCCTGCTCACACGCTGCCATTCCCACCTCTTGGCTCCTCATCACGTGACTCTGGAAGCAGCTTTGTGCTGGAGGCACAGTGTTAAGGCTCAAGCTCAGCTTGCAGGAAGCCCCCAGTGGACCCCAGCACCAAAACAAGGAGAAGCAACATGGCCTTCAAAGAGAAGTCATTTAAAATGAGGCCAAGTGGGTGAGTTAGGACCTGATCTGACGGGTGTCCTTATATGAAGGGGACATCAGGGCACAGATACGCATAGGCCAGGGAGAGGACTCAGAAGGAACCAATCCTGCTGGCACCTTGGACTTCTAGCCTCCGGGACTGTCCTTTCTGCCAAGCCGCCTGTGGGATTCTGTTACGGCTACCCTTGCACCTAACACAACTCTGAACTCCTCACCTGGGGCTTAAGGGAGGCCAGTTGCCTTCTTGGTTCTTCACAGTATCAGTTTACAAATCCTCATGACAACCCAGCACTAGGATTAGAAGGCGGCAAAACAAGGCTCAAGGAGATCACATGAGTCACCAAAGCAACATGAGTAGCACCGGGCAGAGGGGGACCCAGGAGGCCCTGGGGCCCGAGGGCAGGCTCCTGCCCACCTTGCTGTGCTGCCCCTCAGAGAAGGCAGGGAAGTGGTCAGTGTTGGGTTCAAATGGCAACAGGGAGCACCTGAACGGGAGGCAGGGGCGCCAGGGCACCAGACAGATGGCGGCCATCACCATCAGGGCAAGAGACGTGGGGATGGGGAGCACATAAGCAGACCTGGGACTGACCCTTTGCATGTTCCAAAGAGGGGGAGCCTTTGAAGAGAAGCTCCCGGCTTCTTGTCTCCAGGATCCAGTCATCCCCCACTTCAGAGTCTACAACAATTTTGTGACCAACTGTGTATTAACCACATCTGTGTTCCACATCTGTGTTGTACACCTACAACCCCAGCAACCTGGGAGGCTGAGGCAGGGGGATCTCAAGTTTGAAACCAGGCTCAGTAACTTAGTGAGGCCCATTCTCAAAATAAAAATAAATAAATAAAAAGGACCGAGGATGTAGCACCATGGTAGAGCAACCCTGAGTTCAATCCCAAATCCCCCAGATACCTTTACCCCCTAACTTTCATATGCTGATAAAGTTACATGAAGCTATGCCTAATCCATTAATAGTTCATGTATTTTGGTAGGAAATGAAGCCCCCACACCTTGGGAGAGTAAGTGGATTCACTTAAGAGTACAATCAAACAGGAAGATCTCAAGTTCAAGGTTAGCTTGGGCAGCCTAACAAGACCTTGTCCCAGAGATCCAACATGGCGGTGGGGGAAAAGAGATATCAAGTCTCTGACCTCTTCAGCTGCGTGGGCATAGGGAGTTGTAAACCGTCTACATGCTGTTTGCTCAGGATCACTAGGCAATGCTGAGCTGACGTGGATCTGGGGCAAACCGTCTGGGCCTCTCAGAACACACATGGAGCCCGGATCAGCTAAATTCAAGCTCCTGTTTGCCTGCGTCTCACAGACAAACCGCTGTGCCTCAGCACTAAACGATCACGCTGAAACAACTGGTCGGCCCTTCTGAACCTGCGGAGGTTAATACCAACCGAGCCTTCATAGGCAGTGCCACAGGATTGAGACGGGGCTTGGGAGAGCCAGTCAGGACCCACCCGTTACATTGGTCACCCGGCAAAGGGAACGAACTGTCGCCATTTGCATGGGATACCACCATGGCAGAGAACTGACGTCACCAGAATGCGGCAGAGGAGACAACTTCATTGAAACCAGCGGCAACAGGTGTGTAATCCCCTAGCCCTTCCTCTCCACACAGTGGGGAAACCTTAAGGGCCCCTCCCAGCTCTCCTGTGAGCCCGATAGTCAGACTGAGGGAATCAGGAGTGAATCAGGAGTGGCACCGGACCATGGCGCGGAACTCCCGGCTACTGCTCCCACCAGTGCTGACAACTGAGGTCTCTTGCACCAGCTTCCGGGGGCGTAGCTACCAGAGGGCAAGTAAAATTCACTGAGGGTTCTCAGCCCCAAGCTCTACAAACTTAGGGTCTGAGGGAATGGCAAACAGGGAGAGTGTGCCCAGTCGTTCAAGAAAATAGGGCTCCCAGGAGCAGCAGACCTGGCGTGTAGCCAATATTGTGGTGAGCATCACAGGTGAGTGGGGCCTGGCTTGGGGAAAATTGGGGAAGTGACTAGACACAAGAGAAGGTCTTAGGCACTCAGGATTGGAGACCCGCCCAATCTGGGAGGAGGAGCTGCTGCACAGTGATTGGTTCCCGTGTATTGAGAGGAGAAGCTTGGCCCAGTGGGCACAGCTCCACCTACTGGAAAAGAAGTTATTCAAACACTAAGACTGCATTTATTAATTTTTTTTTCTTTTATTATTTGGGTTTTTCCTTTTCATTTTCATTTTTTTATTTTTTAAATTTTTTAAAATCTTTTTTTATTTTTTTTAATTTTAATTTTTTTGATTATTTTTTTCTTTTTTTTTCTTTTCTATTTTTTTCTTTTGTCTTTTCATTTCTTTTCAATTTCCTTATTCCCCTTCCTTTAATTCTACCTGCTTACTCTCATTCTCTTTAGTGACTTCTGTTGGGAGCCGGCGACCGCACCCTGAAAATGGCGCTGGCTTCCTGCTTCTGATGACTTAGCGGTTAGAGTTGTTAGAAGTAAACAACTCCTTGTAAGGCTGTGGGCTGGGCTCTGGCCTGCTTCCGCTGCGCTGAAACCTACTAGACTCCTCCACGTGGTGCTAGTTCATTGGCGAGGCTGGGTACTTAAGCTAGGGCAGACCGACCGCTCGCTCTCTTGTTCCTGTTTTCTCATCATGATTCAAAGGTCCTGAGTAAACTGCTGAAAGAAGAATCCTGTGTCGTGTTTCCCTTACTGGCGAGGGGTCGCGACAGACTTCTTCCCTTCCCTTCTAATACCTTTCCTCCCAAGCATCAAATAAATTTATAGGAGTAAACAGTAACTCAGCAGTCTAACAGAACAAGAAGTAACATGAGCAGCATGAAAAAGCAAGGAAGAAAAGGAGTGCCAACAATGCAGGACAGCCTAAATATTCAGGAGGACCTAGAGGCATCAGAAAAAATGGTCAAATAAAGAACTCAAGGAATACCTTAGACAGACGGAATGGAATCTTAAAGAGGATATGAGACAGCAAATTCAAAGAGTGAAAGAACACATTGAAAATGAATTACATAAACAGATAAAAGAAGCAAATAAGCATCTTTATCAGGAGATAGAGATTATAAAAAAATCAAACAATAATTCTAGAAATGAAGGAAACTATAAACAAATTAAAAATTCAAATGAGAGTATCACTAACAGAGTGGATCAAGTAGAAGCCAGAACATCAGATAATGAAGACAAAATATATCATCTTGAAAAGAGTCTAGCCAACTCAGAAAGGCTGCTAAAAAATCATGAGAAAAACATCCAAGAGATATGGGATAACATAAAAAAACCAAACTTAAGAGTCATCGGGATAGAGGAAGGTATAGAGGTTCAAACAAGGGAATGAGCAACCTGCTGAATGAAATAATTATAGAAAACTTTCCAGAAATAAAAAAGAAAACGGATGTACAAATTGTAGATGCATACAGGACACCGAGCATACAAAATCACAGTAGACCAACGCCAAGACACATTGTTATGAAGTTATCCAATATACAGAACAAAGAGAAAATATTAAAAGCTACAAGAGAAAGGAGGCAGATTACATTCAGGGGTAAACCAATAAGGTTAACACCGGATTTTACATCACAAACGCTGAAAGCGAGAAGATCCTGGAACAACATATTTCAAACACTGGAAGACAATGGATGCCAACCAAGAATTTTGTATCCAGCAAAATTAAGCTTCAGGTACAACAATGAAATAAAAATCTTTCATGATAAACAAAAGTTAAAAGAATTTGCAGCCAGAAAACCAGCATTGCAAAGCATCTTGAGCAAAACACTACACGATGAAGAAATGAAAAACAATAACAAAAACCAACAGTGGGAAGTACCTCAGTAAAGACAGAGGGTGGGGGGAAAGCTAATCATGGAGAAACAAACTAAATTTAAAAAAAAAAAAGATAAATAATCAAACATGGCTGTAGGTACAAACCATATATCAATAGTAACTCTAAACGTTAATGGCTTAAACTCTCCAATAAAGTGACATAGGCTGGTAACATGGATTAAAAAAACAAATCCAACAATATGCTGCCTCCAGGAGACACATCTGATTGGAAAAGACATACACAGGCTGAAGGTGAAAGGTTGGGAAAAAATATACCACGCACACGGTCCTCATAAGCAAGCAGGGGTGGCCATCCTCATATCGAATAAAATCGACTTCAAGACTAAGTTAATCAAAAGGGATAAGGAAGGACATTATATACTGTTAAAAGGAACCATTCACCAACAAGACATAACAATTATCAATATTTATGCACCAAATAATGGTGCTTCGATGTTCACATAACAAACTCTCCTCAAGTTCAAGAATCAAATAGACCACAACACAATAATTATGGGTGACTTCAATACACGTCTCTCACCATTGGACAGATCCTCCAAACAAAAGTTGAATAAAGAAACTATAGAACTCAATATCACAATCAATAACCTAGACTTAACTGACATATATAGAATATATCAACCATCTCAGCAGCACATGGATCCTTCTCAAAAATAGACCATATATTATGCCATAGGGCAACCCTCAGTAAATATAAAGGGGTGGAGATAATACCATGCATTTTATCTGATCATAATGGAATGAAACCGGAAATCAATGATAAAAGAAGGAAGGAAAAATCCTACATCACATGGAAAATGAACAATATGTTACTGAATGATCAATGGGATACAGAAGACATAAAGGAGGAAATCAAAAAAATCTTAGAGATAAATGAAAATACAGACACAACATATCGGAATCTATGGGACACAATGAAAGCAGTTTTAAGAGGGAAATTCATCGCCTGGAGGTCATTCCTCAAAAAAAGAAAAAACCAACAAATAAATGAGCTCACACTTCATCTCAAAGCCCTAGATAAGGAAGAGCAAAACAACAGCAAATGTAGCAGAAGGCAAGAAATAATTAAAATCAGAGTGGAAATCAACGATATTGAAACAAAAGAAACTATTGAAAAAGTTGACAAAACTAAAAGTTGGTTCTTCGAAAAAATAAATAAGATTGACAGACCCTTGGCCATGCTAACAAAGAGAAGAAGAGAGAGAACTCAAATTACTAACATACGGGATGAAAAAGGCAATATCACAACAGATACTACAGAAATACAGAAAATAATTAGGAATTATTTTGAAAACCTATATTCCAATAAAATAGAAGATAGTGAAGACATCGATAAATTTCTTAAGTCATATGATTTGCCCAGACTGAGTGAGGAGGATACACACAATTTGAACAGACCAATATCAATGGATGAAATAGAAGAAGCAATCAAAAGACTACCAACCAAGAAAAGCCCAGGACTGGATGGGTATACAGCGGAGTTTTACAAAACCTTTAAAGAAGAATTAATACCAATACTTTTCAAGTTATTTCAGGAAATAGAAAAAGAAGGAGCTCTTCCAAACTCATTCTATGAGGCCAACACCACCCTGATTCTGAAACCAGACAAAGACACCTCAAAGAAAGAAAACTACAGACCAATATCTCTGATGAACCTAGATGCAAAAATCCTCAATAAAATTCTGGCGAATTGGATACAAAAACACATCAAAAAAATTGTGCACCATGATCAAGTAGGATTCATCCCTGGGATGCAAGGATGGTTCAATATACAGAAATCAATAAATGTTATTCACCACATCAATAGACTTAAAGATAAGAACCATATGATCATCTTGATAGACACAGAAAAAGCATTCAACAAAGTACAGCATCCCTTTATGTTCAAAACATTAGAAAAACTAGGGATAACAGGAACTTACCTCAACATTGTAAAAGCTATCTATGCTAAGCCTTAGGCTAGCATCATTCTGAATGGAGAAAAATTGAAAGCATTCCCTCTAAAATCTGGAACAAGACAGGGATGCCCTCTCTCACCACTTCTATTCAATATAGTTCTCAAAACACTGGCCAGAGCAATTAGACAGATGAAAGAAATTAAAGGCATAAAAATAGGAAAAGAAGAACTTAAATTATCACTATTTGTGGACGATATGATTCTATACCTTGAAGACCCAAAAGGGTCTACAAAAAAACTACTAGAACTAATAAATGAATTCAGCAAAGTGGCAGGATATAAAATCAACATGCATAAATCAAAGGCATTTCTGTATATCAGCGACAAAACTTCTGAAACGGAAATGAGGAAAAACACCCCAATCACAATATCCTCAAAAAAAATAAAATACTTGGAATCAACCTAACAAAAGAGGTGAAAGATTTATACAATGAAAACTATAGAACCCTAAAGAGAGAAATAGAGGAAGATCTTAGAAGATGGAAAAATATACCCTGTTCATGGATAGGCAGAACTAACATCATCAAAATGGCCATATTACCAAATATGATTGGCAGCCATTATGAAGTCAAACAACAACAAGTGCTGGCGAGGATGTGGGGAAAAGGGTACTCTTGTACATTGCTGGTTGGACTGCAAATTGGTGCGGCCAATTTGGAAAGCAGTATGGAGATTCCTGGGAAAGCTGGGAATGGAACCACCATTTGACCCAGCTATTGCCCTTCATGGACTATTCCCTGAAGACCTTAAAAGAGTGTACTACAGGGATACTGCCACATCGATGTTCATAGCAGCACAATTCACAATTGCTAGACTGTGGAACCAACCCAGACGCCCTTCAATAGATGAATGGATTAAAAAAAATGTGGCATTTATACACAATGAAGTACTCAGCACTAAAAAATCATGGAATTTGCAGGGAAATGGATGGCATTAGAGCAGATTATGCTTAGTGAAGCTAGCCAATCCCTAAAAAACAAATACCAAATGTCTTCTTTGATATAATGAGAGCAACTAAGAACTGAGCAGGAAGGAAGAGCAGGAGGAAAAGATTAACATTAAACAGAGACATTAGGTGGGAGGGAAAGGGAGAGAAAAGGGAAATTGCATGGAAATGGAAGGAGACCCTCATTGTTATACAAAATTACATATAAGAGGTTGTGAGGGGAATGGGGAAAAACAAGGAGAGAAATGAATTACAGTAGATGGGGTAGAGAGAGAAGATGGGAGGAGAGGGGAGGGGAGAGGGATAGTAGAGGATAGGAAAGGTAGCAGAATACAACAGTTACTAATATGGCATTATGTAAAAATGTGGATGTGTAACCGATGTGATTCTGCAATCTGTATACGGGGTAAAAATGGGAGTTCATAACCCACTTGAATCTAATGTATGAAATATGATATGTCAAGAGTTTTGTAGGGCTGGGGATGTGGCTCACGCGGTAGCGTGCTCGCCTGGCATGCGTGCAGACCGGGTTCGATCCTCAGCACCACATACAAACAAAGATGTTGTGTCTGCCGAAAAAACTAAAAAAAAAAAAAAAAAAAAAAGAGCTTTGTAATGTTTTGAACAACCAATAAAAAAAAGACCTTGTCCCAGATATAAAAAAATAAAAGAACTGGAGGTAGAGTGGCAGAGTGTGCCAGAGTTCAATGCCTAATACTGAAAAATAAATAAAGGCATGCAGTTCAGTGATAAAGCACCTTGGGTTCAATACCTAGTACTGAAATATATATATATATATTAAGCTTAAACTTTACCAGTATGATATTTATATTTAGACATAAATATAAATATCACACTGAGTCAGATATTTATAATGCAAATTATATTTTTAGCACCCGGATAACAGCAATATATTACCAAGAATTTATTTGCTCACCAAAGTCCTTTATTAGCTTGCATATAATTAAAGCAATTTTTTGGCACATGTATGCTTCAACACAACTATTTACATTTTTTAGAACATATTTGTTTATGAACTAGCAAATGCTTTACAGTCTTTAGTCTTAATTGGAAGAAGAAAAATAGAAATTTCAATAAAGAAATTCTCTCTAAACACCCAGCCAAAAAAAATATGTACAACCAAGGTAATCAGTAAACCAGGCACTGTGGGAGACACCTGTGATTCTAGTGACTCATAAGGCTGAGACAGGAGGATGGCAAGTTCAAGACCAGCCTCAGTAACCCAGCAAGACACTGTTTAAAAATAAAAAATGAAAGGGATGAGGCTCAGAGGTAGAGCCCCTCTGGGTTCAATCGCCAGTACCACATATACACACAAAAAGGTAATTCATGCTAGATTTGGAAAAATTCTAATTTATAATGTATGTGTCATCAGTGACTGTTTCATAAACAACACAAGACCACTCATTTCCTGTCAATTATGAGCTGGCCGTGTTAAGATTCTAATCTTAAGTGATTTTTAAAAATCTGATTACCAACATACGTGCTCGTAGATCTGACTGATCCTGTGTTTAAAACTGTGGCAGAAAAAAAGCACATGAAGCAAGAAGCCACTAGACCAGGCAAAATGGGAGATGAGCCAAGAGCAGCTCATGCTCACCAAGTCCTCACCGTGCAACAACCTACTTAGCTCTCTCGCACACTTCACCACCAGGTGTGCATCCCATTTTACGGATGGGGAAACTGAGCAGCACTGTTCTGGTCCATGGTAATAAGCAGGTTGGGGAAAGGGGCTGGTGTCGACTTGCTGGTTTCCTTGGTGCAGAGACTCCCTCCAGGACCAATCTCTAGCTACCAAGGTAGCATCTACAGGTTTGCCAGCTCCTGAGAACTCAACAGCCTGCTCAGACTGGCCAATCTAGTTACTTGCCTACGCTCCTAGTCAAGGCAGGAGTCGGGATTTGAACTCGGGAACTCTGATCTCAGAACCACTGTTTTCAGGAAGGATAATCTGCGAGGGGAAGATGAGGGTACATGCATGGGGCTCCCAGGGCTGCTTCTGAGAAAAGCAGCTGGGGCAGTTTGCACCAGTGTTCCACCGCTCTGACTGGAGATTTTAGACAGAAGAGGGAAGAAAAAGTCCATCTTATAGTATATGGACACTTAGAGGAAGAAACATTGACAAATTTGACAGTTCTTAAGTTTGAAACAAGGTTATGTGTTTTGTTTTGTTTAATTGAGTAAAGGTCGGACGAGTGTCAGAGGAAGAGACCACCAAGAGACTGTCTCATGCAACAGTAAGGGGTTTATTGGGGGACCGGCATGCTAGGGCTCAGAGGTCACTTGAATAGAGCAGAGAGAGAGCCCTTAGAACAGCTTAAGCAGAGCTTATATACTTTTCTTAGAGAGGGCAGGGAGGGAAGTTCATTGACGGGTCAGGGCGAGTGGGCAGTTTGCCTGCAACCGAGTGAGGGAGTGCATTCTGCAGTTTGGCCGTTGGGGACAGCACAT
The DNA here is from genome assembly GCF_045843805.1 of Urocitellus parryii. NCBI lineage: Eukaryota > Metazoa > Chordata > Mammalia > Rodentia > Sciuridae > Urocitellus > Urocitellus parryii. The sequence continues at coordinate 83,217,248 of NC_135539.1, forward strand.
TCTGGGAACAAGATTAGCAAACAGCTCTCAAGATTTCAACAGTGTTTTGTAAAGCATACAGAAAAACGGAGTGACAAGTACCTATTTTATTAACCTTTCAAGAGGAAGAAACATTGACAAATTTGACAGTTCTTAAGTTTGAAACAAGGTTATATGTTTTGTTTTGTTTAATTAAATGCTGTGTTCCAGAGAGATCCTTAGGTGGTGGGGCAGGCAGCTAAGCTGCTGTCATTTGGTGGAGTCAACTCAAATTCCTTTAACCCCTGGGAAATGGGACGCAATCAGAGATGGTAGTGCTGTGTGGGCCCGTGCCCAGGAGGTCAGTGTTCTTCTTGACTGGCCCTCATTCCTCTTCATTTCTGTCAGAGGCATTATGGAATACCTTGAAAAAACATAAAAAGTATTGTTTTCTCCAAAGCAATTTACAAAATCTATGTGTTCTCTGCATTTTTATGTATTGTCCTCTATATAGTTTGTACCTCGGCACACAAAGGCAAGAAAGGATGTAATTCCTTTTCTCTGAGCTCAGGGCAAAGACTGTCAACTCCATGGGCTGATGGGGGAAGTGTGGTCAGGGCTATTCCCAGAGGGGGTTGCTTGGAATCAGTGGGGGCATCTAGGAGGGCAGGAGCCTCATTTCCAGGAGTCAGGAGGCAGGACTGTCCAAACAGAGACCCAGGGTAAATTAAAGTCTCATGAGACCTAAGGCTCAACCACTTTAAGAAAAGGAAAACCAGATGTCCAAATCAGGTGCAAGGGCTCCGGTCGACTCTGAAGCTTCGGCTTCATTAACTTCATGGGAAATGTGCCATTTCTGCTAAGACCTGAAAAATAAGTGGGAGCTATCCAGGCCAAAGACCTGGAGGGACGGAGAGCAGGCAGAATGTGTGACTCATGGAGGACAGGAGAGTGACGGTTCCTAGCCTTCAAGAGGTCCGGGAGTCAGGAGTTGCAACCAGATGGAAGAGGGCAGCGCCTGAGTAGGTGAGCAGGCGAGAAGGAAGAGCCAAAGCGCTTTGAAAACAGAGAGGGGAATACCGTGGTCAGAGCTGGTTCCCTGGGACATTCCAGGCCCCCATCAAGGTGCAGAGAGCTGTCAGTTTTGCTTTGTGCTATAATGCCGAGACTCCCTGTTTGAGCATAGTCCCCAAAAAGAAATGCATTATATATCACAACTCAGAACCTACATGAGAGGTTCAGAATGCACCTGACCTTTACTATGTGCAGGGCCCGTGTTTTCTACTGTGTTCTCTCGTTTGTTAACTGCCAGGCATGATGCACTACATTGCTTCCACACACAGCAGTGGCTCCTGACCCCAGTTCAGAAACTGCCTCTGTATAATGTATGATTACGATAGCTGGAAGCCTTTGAACTCCCCAGAAAAAAATCCCACTCACATTGGAAGCAGTAGCGGTCACTGGAGAGTTTGCAGGGATGATGGAGGAGGGTTCTACATCAACACAGCCTCATCAAGTTCCCCTGGATGTGTCTGCCCCTCCAACTGAGAGTCCCCAGCCTTCTCCCCAGCAGGCCCAGGCCCCTCTCCTCCTTGTCTTTCCCTCCCAGGAACACATGCACCCTTTTCCATGTTTCCCACTGGCCAGCACAACTGGTGGCTTTCACTGGTCCACCTCTTACAACCTGCTAAGAAGTTACGATTCTTAAATTTTCCCCCGTTCTTCCATGTATCTATTTCCCCTGCCCCACTGTGACTCCAGGTGCTCAACAAAGGTGCATCAATCCAAGAATTCACTAATCAGTGACGTGGATGATTAAAGCCATTTTATAAATTAGGGAAGAAAGGCTCACAGGGATGGAGGATGATAGCTCCGCTGGTGAGCTGAGCATCCCCTTCCAAATGGAAGCCCAGGTGGGCAGGACTCACTCCAACCAAATGCACAAGTCAGTTCTTTCAACGCCCCTGAAGGGGCCCAAGAATGAGTCAATGATCGGGAAAGAGTGAGCCTGGGTCTTAGCACTGTGGAGGGGAATGTGATGGTGAACGTGTCCACTATTTCAGACTGATTCTGGGCAAAAGGGCCTTCAGAGAGTACTCACAAAAGGCCCTACGTTCAGTTCCATTTGACACTCAAGGTCACTGGTGGCATCTCATCTGTAAAATCATTTTCCTTATTCAATTTGTGAGTGCTCTGGTCCGCTCCAAGTGTGTTGGTCCTTTTCAATTGAGATGCTGTATCTTGTGCCCGAATGGGAACAAGACAGTGAGAAGACTGGAAGGGGGCATCAGTGGCTGACTTCCACAAACACGTTCTCAAAGACTTTCATTCATCGTACCAGATGCTTATAAATCCAAACACTAGAAATATTGCAAAATTGTGATCTAAATTGTTAGTTTTTGCTGGGAGCCATCTGTGAGCCATGGGTAAACTGAGAGATGTTGGAGCCATTAGGCAGGAAAGCCTGGTATCAGGAGCTTCCAGTAGGAATGCCTGATTCACGTGTGGCACCCTACTAGCTCATTGCTCAAGTTCTGGCTCAGCTCCGAGATGCAAGAACCGAAACAAGACTCCACCCCCTGAAACCTTATCCCTGCCATTCGTGTACTCCCCCTTAAATAAAGAATCGGGGCCTTGTTCAGTGGTTCAGTTTCAGCTCCTATCAGGACAGGAATACTTATCAAGCGCTCCACTTTAAATCTAATTTCTGGATCTGTCTTTATTTCTTACTGCTCATTTCAGAGTTTTTATTTTCCCAGGCAGCTCATACCTCCTGGGCAGGAACCTGCTCCGTTGGGGAGCTGACTACCTTAATATAGGTTTAGGACAACACACAGAATCCATTTTAGACTTTTTTGTAATGCGAGGTCGTTTAGCAGACTGAGTCGATATAAAGAGGAAATGCCCAGTTCCTGCAGGCACATAGCATCATACAGGTGTGTTAGAAGGGTTTGTAAGGAGAGAGAAAAACAACTCAGTGGAGTTCCTCATTTGACATTGGAGGGGCTGGGGGTGCAGCTCAGCAGCATTTCCTTGCATGCGTGAGGCCTGGGTTCAATCCCCAACATGGAAAAAAAAAATCAGTTCACATGGGTCAATTCCGTCTTCTCTCAAAGCATTTTCATGTTCTGTTAACCTCATCTCAGATGATCACAGCGACCAAAAAGGGCCTCAGTGAGCTGGATAAAACATGGAAGCAACTGTCTACCTGCTCTGAATTCATGAAAGCCTCAGAATCATTCCCATAATGTTTCGTTCCCCACTCGAGCTCACACTATGGAAACTCACCCCAATGGAGGTGTCAGACCCAGCAATCCTACTTCTGGGTATAACTAGAGAGAAATCCATGTGCACACAGCAGTGGGTGTAGGAGTAAATACTGCAAGACTGCTAGAGTGAAAACTCAGACACTTAGAAGGAACAGCAGGCCCAAGGTTAGGACATAGAGCCTGATGTGAAAGGGAACTTGGATTTGAATCCTGGTTTCCCACGCACCAGCTGTGTCACCTCACATGGGTTAGTTGGCCTCTCTGTGTCAGCTTTTTCATCTATAAATAAGGATAGTAACAATGCCACCTGTCACATGGTGTCCAGCCCCAGGATTGCAAAGGCCAGGCATACTCTGTTCCCATCCCCGAGAAAGAGCTTGGAGGACTCAACAGGGAGGTCTTGGACTCTCTTACTCACACACTTCTCATTGGCAGCAGGCAGGGAAACAATGGAGGGCTGCTCTGGGCCTAGGAGCAGGGGGATCTATAGGGTGGGCTGCACGCCCACCGCACAGGGGGTTTCCTGGTGTTTTATTAGTACATTCTTACTTTACAACCCAGATCCTTTGCTTTGATCTTCACCTAAGGATTGGAGACCAGGGAAGTGGCCAGGGGCCCTCTCCATTCCCTCTGTTATCACATTCTTTAGAGCCCCGGCCACCTCCCACCCTGGCTGGTCCGTGGCTTACTCCGCCTTCTATTCTCCCCACCTCATTCTGGAAGGCCTTCAGCGCACGGACCCCCATTTCTTTCCCTGTCTAGGGGTCTGTGACCTTACTTTGACCTCCCTCCTGCCTGCCAGCGCTCCCTTCACATACTTTCTAGTTTCCAGAGAAAGCAGGTGACCTGGGCTTACGCCTGCATAGAATAGGTGACTGTCTCCTCCTATGCTCTGGAACTGAGGGTCAACCTGCCTCATGGCCACGCCTCCTCCTGAGGCCACGTCCCTCATGTGGCTTAGCAGGGTGTCCTGCTGCCTGTCACCTGGTGAGGATTATGGGTTACCTGCCGATAGCCCCCTGTGGTGAGCCCCCCCCCCCTCGCACAGGCCCCTACTGCCTAGCAGATGGTCCAGGAGGTTTTTGTTTATTTGGGGGGTTCCCTGGCCTTCCTTCCTCCCTCCCATCCTTCCTCCCTCCCTCCCTATCCAGGTGAGGTTTGCAGGTGCTGCAATGAGCCTGAGCAGGCCTGTGCACATAGCCTCCTTCCCCTGGAGTCTGGCTGCAGTCCTCTGCCTTTGGAGAGAGTTGAACTCAGGGCCTCACATGCCAGGCAAGCACTCCACCACTAAGCTGTACCCACAGCGGTCCACTCCTTGCATTTTATTAGCCTGACCCAGACCAGGCCCAGTTCTTTCCAGTGAGGTCCAGGGACTGCTTCTCTGTGGCCCAGGAGGTTGCTCCCAATCCTCATCCCTCCACATCCATGCCCTTTGCGTGAGTCTTTGTAGCTCCTCCTACAGAGGTGGCTTTTGTCTCATTGCACCACCCAAGGTTGTGCAGGGCCTGTGGGTAAAAACGACATCACCCACCTCTCAGCTGAGGTCTGCGCAACCCTCCTGTGCTTCTACCTCTGTCATTAGGACAAGTCTGAGCCACCACTTGTTGGGTTGCACGAGACTAAAACACTCAAGGTCACTCCAGGGGAACTGGGCTAATTGGGCTGTGCGAAATAACCACACAAGAGACAGAAATACCTTTTCCTTTGGGGTCACTGTGATGGCTCCTCTGACCTTAAGGTCTACTGGAAGAGAACGAGCGAGCACGTGCTGACCACTTTTATTGAGGAGAAGCTATTCAAATGAGGCAAGGGGGTCAGGTTTCAGGGGGCTCAGTCCAGCTTCGTGATGTCCACTGTCAGCAGGTTGACTGACACCTGGGTAGGCCACACTCAAGGGCAGAGTAAGAGAAGGGGACACACAAAGGGCGTTTCCATGCAATATTCTATCCCAAACAGGGCAAAGGGGTAATATTACAAAGAACAGGTGAGCATAGCTCCACCATAGGGCTGTAGGAAGGCACGCCCATGTACAAAGACACAGTTGCTGGCACCCAAGAAGACCGGGGCTATCCAGATCACGGCGTGACAGCCAGATGCCACACCGGTCAGCAGGGGAGTCTGACCCAGCCACGTGCTAGTTTGGCCTCCCACAACCACTTCCTCCTGCATCGGACACAGGAGCAAGAATGAACACTGAGTTTGGAGTTCAGGTACGGTTTCTTACACTGAGTAACTAATCCTGAACTCTCATTCCTTTGGACTCACAGTTCATCTTTATTTATTTACTTTGGTACTGGGGTGAATCCAGGTGTGCTTTACCACTGAGCTACATCCCTCTTTTCGATTTTTTTTTTTTTAAATTTTGAGACAGGGTTTTGCTAACTTGCTGAAGCTGGCCTTGAATTTATGATCCTCTTATCTCAGTCTCCCAAGCTGCTAGGAATACAGGTGTGTGCCACCACATCCAGCTCAAAGCTCATTTGTAAGCAGCTGCCAGTGGTAACTACTTTCACAAATAGCATAAGTTTGTTTGGTTTTTAATCTTGTGGTCATTCTTTTTCACATTCTACAGACAAGGAAACTGAGGCTTAGAGGAGTTAAATTAGCTCCTCTGACATCAGGATTAGGATTTCTTACCAGATCTTCTGATGTCACGAGAACCCTATTTCCACTACCTATGACCTTAGTAAGAGCAGATGAGGTCACTCACTACTGCATCTCTACAGAAGATTATCATAGGTTTTGTTCCCCACCTTCTGTTTGTCTGAAGAAAAAGATTCTCAGCTCATTGTGTCTAAGCCAGAAGAAAAAAAGTTTAGTAGTGTATAAAGCAGAATCTAGTCCTAATATCACACAGGAAATTCACCTAATACACATTCCAACATGAACAGTGAAGCCTATGCATAATAAGCTACTTGGAATTGCCCTTTTATCTTTTAAGATCAAAATATATCCTGTCCTCTGACTCAGAATGGCTCTAAGATATTCTTGCTGAATTAATGTAATATCATTTTGAAAACTATCCTCTCTGCTAGCATTTGAAATTAATTTGCTCTGCAATTCAGTGCAAGACTTCTTTGCACACATTTTGGTCTAAAAGCTTTGAAGTAATTTTAATGATGTGTCTTGGGCAAATACAAAAATAATGTTGACTTTTAACTTAAACAAAAGGTAAAAAATATGGGAGAAACTGGTTTTTCCTTTTCTTTGATCTCCTAAAAGCTAGGTTTCTAACACATCTCAAGGCACAGAAGGAACAAGGAAGAACAAGATGAAAAAATGAGAAGAGGAGGGGACATAAATCTGAATCACCCGAGTATGGAGCTATAGAACTCTGCAATCTGGGGAAGGTACACTGGTGAAGAATGCTTAAGAGAAATAACAGATGTTTAATAAATATTTTAGAAATAACAGTTCTACATAACACAGTTAAGAGGAATCTTAGGGGACAGCCTTCTCAGAAGGCTTTCAGATAAGCAAAAGTGGAAAAACCTGAAACCTCTCTAGAAAAGGGACTTGCTGTGTTCCCAGAGTCGCATTCACAAGAAGAGACCAGATGATTCTCAGGTGTCTTTAGACTCTCTCATTAGAGCCGTCTCTTTCATTTTTAAAGTTTTTGTTTATTATTATTTTATTATTATTATTTTATTATTATTATTATTATATTGTTATTATTATTATTATTATTATACCATGTAGAACGCTGCCATCTGCCCACTGCAACCTGGAGAGCCCCTTCCATCCATATCACAGAGCAAGTCACTCCCGTGTGTTGGCCATTGCTGAGTGTTTGCTTCCCAGGCCATAGCTGCCCCCTTCCTTGACTCCTTTGGGATTATTTCTGTTCCTCCTAATTGCCCTCTTTGCTTCCAATTACCTTGATTCCTTCTTACCCAGCTGCTGGTCATCCTCCGCATCTGCTGCCATCTCCATCCTCTGTGAGGCATTCTCTGTGTGGCAACCTTGACTGCAATCTGCCCGAAGGCCCAACTAGTAGAAATCGACCTTCATCCTACCTGCCCACTGCTACCGAGCCACAAGCACAAGACCGTGTGGCTTTGAATCAGACACAAGCGGGCACTGTATGCAGGATTTTCAAATGTGACCCATGTAGGAGAAAGTCCAAGAGCATCTCCTATATTCAAGACAAGTGGCGGGAGCCACTGGACAGGTGGGGGTAGCAGTGGTTTGGTTTATGCAGCAGTCATTGTTGGGGCTCTGAGCAACACTGGGTGGCCAGCTCACCACTAATGTTTTTGTTTAACTATAATTATAAATGTTTCTTGGTAAAAAGAAATTGAACCGCCATGCTTGCAAACCTGCCAGTTGTTCATTTCAGTGGGAAATCTGGTTGTGCAGACCACACAGCTACGAAGCCATGGAGGTGTCACCATCCATGTGGCAGTGGATCCTAAATCCAATCAATTCCAAAGAAAACCAGCAGTTGCCCCTTTCCCCCCATCTGCGTGTTCTTTGTGTGCCTTCCCACCAGAAGGGTTCACCTTGGAGCTGCCAGGCGAGCTGAGACGCATGGCCAATGTTGAAGAGTCGAGTTAATGAATGGATGCCATTAAATTGGGCACGTTTTTATGACAGGTAAACTTGGCCTTCCTGGTGCAGCCATGCTCCCATGGTCTTCCTCTTCCAGCCCTCACCTCCCTCCAGCCTTCCTCCCCAGCCTCCCCTATCACACTTCTCACACTCACTACCACTCTAGCCACTGGGATGTCCAGGACTGAGGATCCTCCAGCCCATGAACAAGCATGTCTAGGATACTGGCAGAACGCCAGGAGAACTTCTAGGAACAGGGGCATTTTAGAGAACGTTGCAGAGTCGGACATGTCTCGTTTGTTGTCATCAGATCCCGTAGTGACGCCAGCTTTGACACTCCCAGGCTGGCCAGGGCATACTCTCGTCTCAGGACCACCCTAATGCAGCAAGGCTCTGGGTGTGGCAGCCCCCAGGACCAAGGCACCTCCACATGGCTCTAGCAGGAACTGTAGACTGCCAGTGTTTCCTCTCTGCCATGAGGAGGGAAAGAGAACATGGAGAAAACAAAGGAATGACGTAGTTCTCTAACCAGGAAAAGGCAGCGGACTCTCAGCAGAAAGAGCGTGAATTCTGACATGAATCCAGAGATCGCAAAGAACTGTCCCCTCATCCCCAACTCTCTTCATAGGGAAGCTTCTTCCTAGGTCAGGTTATGCCCGAACAAATGAAGTCTGAGATGCAAAATTGAAGAATTACAGAATTAAGGTGTGTCCAAGTCTTTTTTGGTTGTTTCCCTTGTTGTAAAGCAGTCGTTACAATTAATTTCTTTTTCTGAGTCTTCGTGGTACTTTTTCGAGGGATTAAAGGGGTGTATACCTAATTGTAATCTGAAAGTGTTCGTACTAATGTTCAGGGAAGAGAAGGAGTGTATCACGTACAGGCTTTACCTTTGTGTTTTCTCCTTTAATATTCAAAACAACCCACTGAAGGATGTCCCATGAGTCTCATTTCACAGATGAAGTATCTGAGACCTAAAGACACAAAGCACTTCCCTGGCTAAGGAAATAAAGGTGTTTGCCTTTATTTTGCTTAGATTTTGAACTTAGATTAGTCTAATACAGCTGCAGAGAGCATTTGATTCTGTTTTTTCTATCATAGAGTTTTCTAAATTTTAAACTTTATATCATTAGATGGGGCCACAGTTGCCTTGGTGGCATGTGGTCTTTTGTGCTACCATTTGGAACCTCTAAAATGTTTTCTCTTTGGACGTCTCTAGTCCTATCTTTGATAATAAGAAATTTCCTACCACGTGTAATAGTTTTTGTTTTGTTTTGTTCTGTTTTGGTACTGTGGATTGAACTCAGGGGCACTCAGCCACTGAGTCACATCCCCAGCCTTATTTTATATTTTATTAAAGACAGGGTCTTACTGAGTTGCTTAGCGACTGGCTTTGAATTTGCAATCCTCCTGTCTCAGCCTCCCAAACTGCTGGGATTACAGGCATGCACCACAGTGCCCGGCTTGTAATAGTTTAAATAAATACATGTATGTGTGTGTGTGTGTATATATATATATATATATATATATATATATGAATAAGAAATGTTTGCATAATGGTTGCATATGGGCAGTGCATTGTTGAAGGGGAAAAATTAATACAAATCATTCTGTGTGAGGAGGAAGACAGAATCTCATCTTTTTAAAGGCAAAATGACTCAATGTGGAAGTACAATACAACCGACATATTTTATAATTACTAAAATGTTATTTTCTCTTTGAGGACCAATAGACATACTCCTTTTCGTAAAAATGTACAATATGGATTTCCCAAAGGAAAACCTGAGTTGAGATCTATTTTGAGCTTACAACTGTTGCTAACTATCCTTTCCCAATCTTGTTTGCCACCTAATTTCTCCAAACCAATAATTAACAGGCAAAAAGAGGCAAGTTTTTTACTGCCACCTACTGTCAGAAAAAAATGGCCCGCTAAATGCAATTAGGAATGACTTCATGGAGGTGCGACGGGGTGATGGGGTGATTGACCACACGCCTGCAGGAAACCCCTGTTGTCTTGAGTCTGTCTAGGCTCACATTTGTCCGGCTCCCCTCTCTCCTCACTCCTCACAGCCCTGATTCAGATGACGATGGAATAGTTGCTACTGGCTCTTCCTCGTCCTTACACAGGCCCCTGTCTGGCTTGGCTTCCATCTGCAGTCTTCCAGCTCCCATTCTCCCCCTTCCCTGACTCAAAATAGCAAGGCACACACTATTTCCACATCACTACTTCCTTTTGCTCCTCACCTCCAAGTCCTATCCCTCAGCCCTCCCTGCTCCTCCATGGAATCTCCCTGCCTCTGAAGGTGACAGCCCTGCACACACCCTGTCTTTCCTCCTGGGTTCTGGGTTATTCTCGCTGTCCCTTTTCATTTTCTCTCCTCATGCCTAAATGTTGGGGTCTCAGTTCATCTTGACTCTGCGCTCCATCCCCAGCGCTGTGAAAGAAAAAGATGTTTAGTTTTAAAAACTTCCTACGGAATTACATACACAAAACAATATACGCTACATGTATTAAGCTATTTAAGGAATTTTGGGAGAGCAATTTTGATTTCGTAGATTGATGATAGAATTGAGATCTGTTGAAGAGAAGATCATCAGCAAGAATGACCTTCTTGTGGAGGAAATGGACAGGCTTTTGCAAGTGGCAGTATAGGAACAGGGACCTGTGGTAAGAGATGGGCCGCAGGAAACAACCCCTGGATCCCAGTTTCATCTCACACCTAATTTTATTTTATTTTATTTTATGCATCTTTTAATTCATATATGTTTATCCATTTATAATATTTATCCATTTATATCAGTGGATATAAATGGATAAACATATATGTTGACATATATGTCAACATATATTGTTTGACACAAACCAATTTACATGAACTATGGTTTTTGAATACAAGAGCACATTCAAAGAAATCAAGTAAAACCCAAGTTCTTTTAAGTTTCCTGCTATAGAGATAAGAGTAACAGATACACTTACACAAAAAAAAAAACATATAAGTAAGAGCATTTCAAAAAGGAATCTAAAATAAAATGCAATGCAGCCTTTATTTTATAATATGTATAATTATATAATTTATTAAAATTAATTTAACAATATACAAAATATTAGCAGTAATTTTTAGGTTCAAAACCAGAAATGTTGAGATGGCAAAACTCTACAGAGATCTTTTCCATCAACAATCTGATCTAGCTCACTAGTTCAGGCTGAACATTGACTCTTGGAAGCACTTCTTCAGTCATGCAAAAAACAGGACTAACAGGTTTAATCTATTCTTCCCCCAAAAGTGACAATCCAGCAATGCCAAATAATATATGAAAAGGACCCACCATGTCTCCTGGCCTATCTGCAAACCCTCCAGCTTCTTCATCTTGACATGCCAAAATGAAATCTTTCAGTTTGTTTCTGTCAATCCACTGAAGCCTTCTAATTATCTTTAGGGAAGCCAATACCCACCACAAATAGCACACATCTGGTAACTTCTCCAGCCTTCCATTGAGTCCTCCTGAAGGTAACTGTGAGTTCACAAAGCCACCAACCAAGTAAATCAGAACTTACTTGATGCAAATGACTAGTAATAGCCAGGAATCTTGTGCAACAATAGATCTGTTCAGCATGGGATTCAGAACCAGGTTTACAACCCAATCCACCATCAAAGTTCATACAGGATAAAACAAATTCGATTGCCTTTTCCACATTAATAGCATCAAGTTTCCCCAACAGAGCCAAAGTTGCCACCGCACAAAAGGAGAATCTTGTATCATTTCTCCCTACTTTACAAAAGTAGATTTTCATATCCCATGAAGCAGCTGGTCTCTCTGGTCTGCACTTGTGTTCAGCCCTTATCTTTTTAGATTGGGCCCCTCTGTTCCAGTGCTCCTATGTGCTGATATAACTACCACAGGGCATGCTGGAACTCCAGTTAGACCAGTTGCTTACTGGGATCCCAAATGTTTCCAGCAAAAGAATCTTCTTTCTGTAGACTTTGAACATATTCCACAACCTTACTTACATCAATAACATTAATACTATCATAAAGAGTAAGAATCTGGACAGCACAAAGGGTATACAAAAGATGAAGATCATGTCCAATGCTTGCACTGATTCCACCACACTCATATTGGTATGACTTAATAAACGTCAGAATTTCTTCTCTATTCATCTGATCAAGTTGTCCCATGAGATCCATTACTCTCAGACCCCAGGAGATGCCACTCATTCTCAAATACTCAGACATACAGTATCCATAATCATCTTTCTTTGAGCCATAGGATGCAATATAATCTGCATGTTTCACCAGTAAAAGGGTGATAGGTGCATCAGACTTGAAGATAACATCCTTCTGTGGTGTGCCCATGTCTGGGAGTGAAAAGCTCACACCTAATTTTAAATGTTCCTGTCGGTCACTTGTTAGGCTAATTCCTTCCTAAAGTGTTCAACATGCCAGTTGTGCCTTAGCTATGATTTGGGGGACATAGGGAGGCACTGTGTCCATTTGTGTGGCCCAGAGAAGTGGCATGAGTTGAGGAGGTTGGTGGGGAAGGCTGGGGCAGTTGTTGGGACCAGACGGGGTGAGCGAGGATCAGGATGAAATGGGGGAAGCCAGTGCTCCTGGGGCACCCAACAGTGAGCTAGGAGGGAAAAGCATTTGTGGAGTCCCCAGCAAGGGACAGGCTGCATTCATCACTGGAAAAGTAAAGTATATACATCAAGAAGAAATAACTAGGGCTGGGGTTGTGGCTCAGTGGTAGACTGCTTGCCTAGCATGCATGAGGCACTGGGTTCGATCCTCAGCACCACATAAAAATAAAAGAAAGATATTATGTCCACCCAAAACTAAAAAATAAATATTAAAAAAGTGGAGATGATGATATCTGTTCAATGCTAATCACCAGAAGCCCCCAGATTTATGATTATCTTTAACTCCAGGGCAGTTTGTGTGGACAAGTTATTTCCCAATAAATGAGCTGACTTCTTTTGAGCTCAGGTACAAACTGATGCTAAAGGAACTGTTTTCAATAAACATTTATTGAGCACCCATTAGGTGGCTGTGGGGGTATCCCTAGGACTTTCAGGACTGTCCTCTGAATCTTCAAAGCATGGTGTCATGCAAGCAAGGAGCACAGGAGACAGGAGCACCAGCTCTGGGGAGTATGATGTATTCTCTTTGGGACAGGTGAAATTTGAGTGGTCATCTAGGTGGAGGTGCCAGAGGATACCTGAGAATAAAAAGAAGAAGGAGGAGAAATAACTAGGCCATAGTAGTTAAATCTGGACAGAAAATTGGAGTGGGCTAAAGGAGGATCCCAACATTACATTTTAACTTACATTTTATTACATGTATCTATTCTGATAAGTGTGCATTCACTTCACACTACACATGAGGTTTAGGGGAAGCAGAATAATCACGAGCAACAGTGATGACAGCATCAGAACGAAGAGCACTGAGACAGAGTCACCCTCTTGGTTACAAATGTTAAACAGCCACAATCACTAGAGCGCTGCAGTGCTGAGGGAAGGATAGACTAATGCAAAGATGGAGTTCATAAAAGGTGTCATTATGTTTAGAACTCTAATTAAGTTAGTGACTTCATAAAGCAAGAGGTGGGGTGCAGTGGCCAATGCTTGTCAACCCAGGTACTCAGGAGGCTGAGGCAGGAGGGTCACAGGTTGAAAGCTGCTGGGGCAATTTAGGGAGACCCTGTCTCAAAATAAAAAATAAAAAGGGCTGGAGGTGTAGTTCAGTGGCAGAGTGCCCCTAGCTTTTATCTGTAGTAGAGCAAAATCAAAGAAAATACTTAAGTAAAGATATAATGTGCCCAGGGCAATAGTTAGCTTATGAAAAAAAAATTTAACTAACTGAAAAAAAAATTTTTAAAAACCTATTTAGAAGATTTTTGCATCACACCATATTCCAAAATAATTCCCAAATGGATTAAAAAGTTTAAAAAATAAGAATATGGATCAGATGGGCTGGGGCTCAGTGGCAGAGCACTTGCCTAGTGTGTGTGAGGCACTGCATTTGATACTTAGCACCACATACAAAAATAAATAAAATAAAGGCATGCTGTCCATCTACAATAAAAAAAGTGTATTAATCAGATGCCCTGGTCAATAACTTCCAAAATTATGGAAAAATAAAATATGGATAATTTGAATTTATAAAAATGTTAAATGTTTTTGTGTTCTAAAAGTCATAATTCAAAAGAAAAATATTTTCAATAAAAGTAAAATATAAAAAGTTAATATGTAAAAAGCTCATCCAAGTGGTTAAAAAGCAAATACATGGATAATTCACAAAAGAATAGAAACAACTGAAAAACCACAAAAATATTCCATATAAAAAATGTTCTGCCTTTTGAATCAGGAATTCTTTTTAGTTCTGGGGATGAAACCTGGGGCTTCAGATATACTAGACAAGCTGTATACTATACTACCATACTACTGAACTATACTACTGAACCACATCCCAGCCCCGCAAGGCAACATTTTTAATGCCAGGGGAAGTGGAATAAGAGATTCATGTTCAAGACAGTCACCTGCACTGATGATAGGGCAGTGTGAATAGAGACCCCTAAAATAGTATTTAAAAAGAATATCCTATGGAATGTGGGTAGTTTTGTGAGCAGATGTGCCCATATTACTTGTTTTAGCAGAATTAAGGCAACAACCTCTACATCCAATGATAGGTATACCAAATGAGAAATCACAATGGGATAAATGATTAGGTGATTAAAAATGATAGTTTCTACACTTACAGGGTAGGAGAAAATAAATGAATATAAGTTCTTATTTATAGTATTCACAAAAATATTTTAAGTGGGAAAAAACTAAATAAAACATATGACTTGTATTTAGTGTAATTTAGTTCTTCACGTATTATTCTACATTTTCCAAATTTCTTCTCATGGTCACATTTTGATTTTGTAACAGGGAAACAAAAACAAAAACAGAAGTCCTCCCCTGGATCCCTCAAACTGGACTGTAAGCTCCTGGTCGCAGCTTTCCATCTGGTGCTTCCTTCTGTCCTCCTTCTCCATCCTGTTCCCTGGCATTGAGGTCATACCAGACTGTTGAGATTCCCTCACAGCAGGTCACCTCTCCTGCCTAGGGTGCCTGTGAATGTCCTTCCCCACCCCTTTGCCTGCAGGCTCCAGCCCTGTGTTTACACAGGACAGCCCCTTCTGCTTTGTGCTGTCATAGCACCCATGCATTCCCAGCGCTAGTGGCATTGGATGGTAGTGCAGTTGACCAGCCATCTGAGCTTGCCCTTCCTTAACCCCTAATCCTTGCACCCACAGGTCCAAGGATTTGAAAGATGGTAACAAGTTATAAAAAACTATTTCAGCTACAGGGCTGTCAGAGAGCCAGTGACGACCCGCCCCTCTAGGTTGCCAACTGGAGGGATACCACCTTGATTAGTGAGTACTGTATGGTGGTTTTACTTATTTCTACCTTTAGTACTCACTGGAAAGTTGTTTCAATACTGATATTTAATACTGCATTCTAACTGGGCATGGTGGTGCAAACTGTCATCCCAGCAACTCAGGAGGCTGAGGCAGGATCACAAGTGCAAGGTCAGCCTCAGCAACTTAGTTGAAACCTTTTATCCAAATAAAAAAATAAAAAGGGCTCAGTGATAAAACACCTCTGGGTTCAATCCCCAGTGTATGCGTGTATGCTTGTGTGTACACACACGTACACACACACACACACACACACACACACACACTGCTGCATCTGTCCACCTCAGGCTCACACTCAAATCCTCCTGCCCTGCTGTTGTGGTTTACATCTGGAGTGGCCCCCAAAGGCACTAGCCTCCTGTCTGAAAGGAATGAGGGGAGGCGGTGGAACCATAAGAGGGACATAGTTGAAGGGTCCTTGGGGGTATGTCCTTTGGGACTGTATCTTTTTCCCAGCCCCTTCCTCTCTGTCTTGGAAACTCCTTGCCAGCCTCCTCCATAGGCTGAGTGGCTTTTCTCTGCCACACCCTTCTGCCATGATATTGTACCTCACCTTAGACCCAAGACAATGGAACTGGCTGAACATGAAGTGAAACCTCTGAAACTGTCAGCAGAAGTAAATCTTTGTTTTTCTCAGGTATTTTGTTACAGCTAAAACATCTGCTCTTTTAATATTTTACATAGAACTTTCAAGAGCTTTGTAATGTTTTGAACAACCAATAAAAAAATTTTACATAGAACTTATCACCTTCCAGTATTTATGTATCTATATATGAAGTCTGAGGTCTGCACTTGCCTCTCTATTACCACAGGGCAGGTTTTACTTAAAGTGCCCTGCACATACATAATATACCTGTAAAAGTGCCTGGCATATAGATAATAGATGCTCAGTGAGTATTTACTAAATGAATGGATCTGACAAAATTACAGGCAATTTCTTTTTTGGGGCTATCTCATAATTCTTTATTCACAAAATGAAATGATAGGTTATTAAGAGGGCATTACTACCTTTTTTAAGGATTAAAATATATCCTTTGTGATAACCAATTATTACTCTCTTGACAATGGGTTTCCCTCCCACACACACACACACACCCAGTACTGGCACTTGAACTCAGATGGATTTTACCACCAAGCTACATCCCCAGCCCTTTTTAATTTTGAGAAAGGCTCTTGCTAAATTGTGTAGGGCCTCACTAATTTGCTAAGGCTGATCTCAAACTTGCTATCTTTCTCCCTCCTTGCCTCAGCTGGGAGTTGTAACAACTTGACAACTTCTTTTTTTTAATATTTTTATTTTGTAGTTGTAGTTGGACACAATACCTTTATTTTATTTTTATGTGGCTGAGGATCGAACCCAGGGCCGCACAGATGCTAAGTGAGCCACTACCCCAGCCCCGCCATGCTCTTGACAACTTCTAACTGAAATGTAGAAAGTATATCAACATAGCTTCTAAAACAGAAAATTCTCTTTGTGCAGTACTGGAAACTGAACTCAGGGCCTTGGACTTGTTAGGCAAGCACTTTACTACTGAGCCACATCCTAGCCCTGAGAGTTCTATCAGGATATGTGAAGACAATACACATTCTCCTTCCTTACTGCAATATGCACATGATGCCTGGGAAAGGGAAGGCTGATCTTGGTGACATTTTCCCATGTCACAATGATCAGTCTTTGAATTCCATATGTTTCCTACAGGAAGGAAAGTGTTCCTTTCTGTCTTCAGGGAAACTGCCCAGAAACAGTTTCGGCTCAAATTTGCATCCAATACTGTGGTAGTCAGCCTGAGAAGGTGCCCAACAATCCTCTTCTCTTGGAATTCACTCTGCATTGACTGGGGGCTGCTCTGTGCAATCAACAGGCAGGAGCGGCAGTCATCCAAGGGTTCACAGTGCAGGCGCCCACCGCGTGAGTCAGTCACCCAGGACGGGGCTCTCCAACCAGTGCCCGTCCTTCAGGTGACTACAGGGCCAGCTGACATCTGCCTACAACTTTTTAAGATCCTGAACCAGGACTTAGCTCTCAAATTCCCGACCTACAGAAATTGAGATAGCAAAGGATTACAGCTGTTCTTAGAATTTTGCATTTGTAACAGATAATTTAAAAAAAATACACAAATCTCTTTTTAAAAAAATATTTTTGGCCTCACGAGTTTATTTAAAGTATAGACAGTGTATAAACCCCGTAGACCCGTAGTTTTTACACGAACATTAAACCAAGAACACAGTGCAACAATGTTTAAGAACAACCAAATACAAAGTAACTGCAAGAGAGGGCTGCTCTGCAGAAACTAACAGGCCCCGCAGCGACGCTCGGGCTCAGGCCGCGCGGGGAGGCCGCGCGGAGAGGCCGCCGGAGCTTACGCGCCCGTGGGGGCCCCACCACCCGCAGCCCGCACACGCCCGGCCCCCGCACTTCCGTCCCGCCCGCCGGGTGCCGGCCTGGGCGGCGCCCTGGGCTCCACCGCGGGGGCCCGCGCGGCCCGACGTTCCCTCCCTGCGGTCCTGGAGGGCGGACCCCGCCGCCCCGCGCGGGGCCGGCCCCCACACTCTTCCTCGCCACGGCGGGCAGGCGGGCGCGGGACTTCGGCCCGGCGCGAAAGGCATGCGCATGCTCCGGTCGCGCGGGACCCTGGGAGCTGTGGTTTCCGGGGCGCGGAGCTCTGGGCGCGCCCCCTGCCTGCGGCCCGCGCGGGACTCCAGCTCCCGGCCGGCGCGCGCGGGGCGGGGCCTGCGCGCCGGTGGGCGGGGCCTGCGCGCCGATGGGCGGGGTTGCGCGGGGCGGGGCCTCGGCGCCGTGCGCCGCTGCCCGCTGTCGAAGGCAGGCGAGACGCAGGCCGGAGTCGCCCGCGGGGCCGGGCGCGCGCGGGGCCCTCGCTGTCGGCCGGGACGCGGGGGAGCCCTGCGCACTGCGGGGCGCGAGGGGGAGCGGCTGGGCGGCCAATGCGAAACTGGCTGGTGCTGCTGTGCCCGTGCGTGCTCGGGGCCGCGCTGCACCTCTGGCTGCGGCTGCGCTCCGCGCCGCCCGCCCGCGCCCCCGGGGCCGGCGCGGCAGGTGAGGCGCGGGGCCGGGGCCGGGGGTCTTGCGCGGAGCGTGGCCGTCGGGCGCCGGGGCGACAGGCCGGACGGAAGCCCATGCGGGGTGGGCGCGCTGTGCGCTCTGGGCCACGGCGGGGTCGAGTGGGACGGGCGCGGCTCGCGTGCCGCGGGTCCCGGAGCGCGGGGCCGGTTGGCGCGGTGCACTTGCGGGCACCCGTCCTGGCCGAGCGCGGCCACCGCGGGAGCGCACCCAGGTGCAGAGGGGTCCAGCTTCCCCTGCCGTTGCTCCTTAAGGGCTTGCCAAGGACTGTACCCAGAGCTGGAAAGCAAGCTATTTTTAAAGATGAGGTAATACCTATTTTGTTTTTTTAACTATGTTGGGATTATTTTCTTACCTCCTTTTCTCAAAACAGCTGTTTTTTTTTTAATCGGAAAGTTTTAAAAACTGGAATATTTGCTGTTAGGCATATGTCTCTTGAGCCTTAACTTAACAAAATATTTAGTAATCTTCAAAACTGGCTCACTGTCATATGAGATTATGTTGGAGTTATTTTAGTTTCTTATTTGACAAACCACCAGCTTTTTGAAAAAGCTATTATGTGACCTGAATATTATTTAAGTGATATGACGGAAGTACATATCACTTAAATACATATCACTTAGTGCTGTTAGCCTATTAACAAGTTGGGGGTTTGTTTTTTTTCTAGACTGAGTTAATAAGAAATTGCCATACATTTGAAGTGCTTGGTAACATCTGTTAGGTTGGTGTTTTATCAATTTCCTTTTCAATCAGTGAGTCCTACTGAAATGAACTTGCAGAGCACCCTTAGAATATTTTTTAACTTAACAGTCTTTTGGGGTTCAGTAAAACAAACAAAAACCTTGCCTTCATGCTTCCATCTTTGTGAGCCTGCAATCAGTTTCCTAGTTGGAGACAGGCTTTTCCTATTTGCTTGGTGTGTGACTGGTGCCTGTCACCCTGTTAGACCAGGCTAGATTAAGTAAACAGGTGAACTGTGGGAAGGGACAGTGAGGAGATCAATACTGGTTGTAGAAATTAACTCTAACTTTGAGTGGGTATTGGGCATCTGGTCAGATAATAAATAGGATATTGTAATCTAAAACCTGACAGACTCTTAACTTTTTCCCCTTAAGCACTTTCAAAACAAAACAGGACAAGGTTTGTGATTGCCAAGATTTCCCACAGCTGCTTTCTCTGTTATGCTTCTCCATGTTTAAACTAAAACATTTGGGAATTTTTGCATTTTGATCCTACTCTTTAAACCTAGACAGAAAACCCCAGGATTTTGCTAAATATTCTTCCCACAAGTTAGCATATTAAGATTTACTTCTGTTCTCTCTTCTGCCTCTTTGTCTACCTTTGATCCAATCAAATCGAGACAGTATTTTCTGGGAGATTTACCTCCCCAGAATATTAAGAAAGGCCTTCTGGCTAGCAGTTGGCTCAGCAAACATTGCAGCTTTCTCTGGGCCAGCTCCTGTATTAGGTGCAGAATTAAGCAGTAATCAAGATAAAGGGCTTTCCCTTGTGCATTTATTAATTGGAAGACAGAGGATAAGAAAATAATTATAAATCTCATGGAACGGTGACAAATATGTTTCAATAGGGAGTCACCGAAGGCCACTGAAGAGGTGACAGTTGAGCAGGGACCTGAGTGAAGTGAGTTGTGTTCCTGCCAGGATCTGTTCTAGTGGGGATTGCCTTCAACAGCTGAGACTCGCAGGAAGCAGCTGTTAAGGGGAAGCAGGCCTCCTTGTGAGCTCCATGCATCTGGAGGATCCTGCAGGATGAGGGAGATAGCCATGAGGCCAGGCATGCAGCTTACTGGTTTTGGGCAATGCCTTAGTAAGGATGGTTTAACAGTTAATTTAGAAGAATGATGTGATTTAAAAGAAAAAAGGGGGTGTGGGGGGGCCTTCCCTGTGTAGGCTATTTGGAAAGAAGAAAACCAAAGAAAGGAAAGGAACACATTCACTGAGTGAATACCTGCAGTACAAGGTGTGCTGGATGTCTGGTATGCTCAGAAGCCTGTGGGGACCTAGGGCAAGTAGGTCAGAAACCAATTGCTGCTTGCTTTGCAAGTTTGCCTAGGCCTACTTCTTCTAAAATTACCCCTGTATGCTGTGTGCTAATTGTGTCTCTGTACTTAAGTTTCTTTGTTTCGAAAATGATGATATAGGGTTGTTTTGAAGACTCAATGAGGCCCAGGACAGGGCCTGAGTCACAGCACTCCATGGCTTTGGGAGAGGAGGAGTAGTGTGCAATGGTGGTAGCTGAAGTCTGTGTTAGCAGGCTGTTTGGGAAGGTACCTTTGAGGCTGGCAAGAGCACACTGGAGTAGAGTACATGGTGATTCCTTCTCAGTAGGTCTGGAAGGAGCTTGTGTGGTTTCCTTTATTTTCACCTTTGGTGATTGATATTATCCAAGAGCATGCAATGTGAGAGTGGAATTTTGTTTGATTTTGTTTTTGTTTTTGAGCTTATTTTGAACAGTCAGTTTGAGGTCAGCCTCCCTAGGTTTTTGGATGTGCACTCCCTAGGTTTTTGGATGTATAGTCAGTGCAGAGCCTAGCAGGTAGCTAGACTTTCAGAATGTATTATAGTGTTTAAGAAAAGAAATGGTCACTATCCTGGGGAGCTTCCCTGGAGATATGAATTATTCCTGACATTGTGAAGAACTTGCTTGCTGCTGTCCGCACCTTTAAGCACAGAGAACACAGGAGGTGCTCAGTAATTTGAATGAACGAATCAAGAGAATAAAACTGGGGGGGATGAATGAATAAGTCATCCATCTGCTTTCATGCCACAGTGACTTTATGATTTAGAACTTGTTTCAAAGAAACTACTTTAAGTGTACTTGTTACAGAATCATATTGGTCATATATACATACAGTAATAATGTCTGTTTCATTCTACTATCTTTCGTATCACCACATCCCCTCCCCTTCCCTCGAATCACTTCCCTCTAACTCCAATCATTTACTGGCAAATGCCATAATTTTACTCTTCTTTAAAGTTGAATAATGGGCTGGGGATGTGGCTCAAGCGGTAGCGCGCTCGCCTGGCATGTGTGCAGCCCGGGTTCATCCTCAGCACCACATACAAACAAAGATGTTGTGTGCCGCAGTCTGGCTGGGTACAAAATAACCGTGAGGTCACGAGCCACTTGTAGATTCAAACAGGAACTACTTTACTGCCTGAACCCCACGGGAACTCTCTAGAACTCCACGGAAACTCTGCAAGAACCAACGGGAAGTCCGAGAGAACTCAACGGGAACCCTGAGAGAACTCAAAAGTAGCGGCATCTACAGCAGCAGGAGCCACCCCACTGCCGGACAGCAGAGGTCCACATACACAACTGAATACACAGCTTGCCCCAATCCGGCATCATCCAGTTACAGCAATCAGTCATCATCCCAATAATTATACACAGCTGAACCTAATTATCACCATCCCAATGGCTCGCCAGTGTTACCTCCCAACCACTCCTGGCAAAATGTCAGGTACCATCCTGACTTGGTTGTGGCTCTCAACAGTTGTGTCCACTGAAAACTAAAAAATAAATATTAAAGCTGAATAATATTCCATTGAATATATATATATATATATATATATATATATATATATATATATATATATATACATTTTCTTTATCCATTCATATATTGAGGGACACCTAGGTTTCTGGTACACGTTTGGGGGAAATTATTTAATATGCTTTAAAATGTCATTGATGTAATACACATTCTTTTCATGTATCTGTGCAGCTTAATTTATTTGCACAAGTTCAAAATCCCCAGCTAATGAGCACTTAAATTTTTAAAAAAATCAACACTGAAGTGCCCTTCCTGCTCTCCTCCATCCCTGCCTAGTAGAAAACATCACCCTGACATAATGGCAGAGCTTTGCCTGCTTTTGTGCTGTATATTAATGGAACTGAACAGTATGAACATAGTTTTTACAGCCTATTTCTCTTGATATGATGTAGGATAGTATCTGTCTCTGTGGTATTCTGTCATAGATACACCATGATTTATTTGATGGGTTCCTTGCTTGTTCACTGTGGGCTTGCAGTTTTCACTGTTGGCAAGTGGTGCTGTGGTGAGCAGATATTTGTGTCAGTGACTGTGTCTTAAGAGTTCTCAAAAAAAAAAAAAAAGAATTCTGGCATATTGCCAGAGTGCCCTGCAGAAGGCAGCACCAGGTTATATGTCCATAGCAGTGAAGGAGAGGGTCCGTTTCCTTGAAGTCCCTGCCATCATTTAGTTCATATTACTTAAAACACTTGTCAGTTTGTACGTAAAGGAAAAGTGGTGTTTTACTGCTCTAATTCAAGTTGAAGTTTTTTTTTTCTATGGGTTGTTGACTATTTGCCTTCTTTCGTGAATGATCTTTATGTCCTTTTGTCTCATGTTTTTCTTAGTTTTCATTTTTGTCCCTGTTTTCAGGCACCAGAGTCAAACTTGGTGCTGTGTGGTTGTAGCACATAGCAGGGTGAGAAAGGAGCCCTGGAGAAAGGTGACGTGGGTCACATCAGAGCTGTATATAAGCTGGTAGCTCTCAAACTGTAGCGATGAGAAACAAGGACGGAGCCTGTATCCTCTTTCTAAAGACAAGTTTTAGAGTTTGCATGTAGTCCTGCCCAGTAGAACTATGACAGTGAAAGATGAACCATTTATGACTTGTTACATGATTTTTTAACTAAAAATGTTGTTTCCCCTCTTTTTTTATTTTTATTATTTTTTTTTGCAGGGCTGAGGATTGAACCCCGGGCCTTGCCCATGCTAGGCATGTGCTCTCCACTGAGCCCCATCCCAAGCTCCTTTATTCTTTAGAATAATTTGTATATAATGAAAGTTTTGCTAGGTAGACTTCATTGACATAAGTAAGGGTTCTGATACTTTGCAGTGTGAAAGTCCTTTGACTTCACCCCACAAACTTAATAACTAATATCAATGCAGGACTTTACCTGTCGAAGCACTTTTCTTCTGGCATTTGCTGTTGAGGGTCTCTTCTGTGTCTGGAGCCAACCCAGGACCTTGGTACACATTAAGTTTTACTAGAGCTTTATGGGAAGTGTTGTTATATCCATTTTTAGTCAAGGAAACGGAGACTCAAGAAGTTAAATGGGGCTGGGGATGTGGCTCAAGTGGTGGCACGCTCACCTGGCATGCATGAGGCACTGGGTTCAATCCTCAGCACCACATAAAAATAAATGGATGAAATAGAGGTATTGTATTCAACCACAACTAAAAAATAAATATTAAAAAAAAATAAGTTAAAGAACTTTCAGCTGATTGTGGCAGAGCCAAGATTCTGTGGCCTGATTGACTTGTTGTCTGTTATTGTTTGACATATTGCCTTTTCCCTTACCACAAGCATCTTACCTGTTTTGAAAAACTTCCATGCTTGCATGAGTGCAGAAAGATGGAAAAGACTGAGGTAGTGTTTACCTTTGAATGGGGGCTTATGGGTAATTAAAGACGTGTTTTTCTTTGTAATTACTGCACACCTAAAGACATTTTATTTGTAATAAACTGCTCCTGTTATACACTGAACTTACAGCAACTGAGACATAACTTATTTCTGGTTTCTCATTGTTTGTTTATAGATTCCCCGGCCTTCTTTCCTCAGTGGAAGTCCAGTCACTATGATGTGGTGGTGGGTGTGTTGTCAGCTCGCAGTAACCGTGAGCTCCGGGATGCTATAAGAAACACCTGGCTGAAGCACTCGCTGCGTCACCCAGCCCTGAGTCAGCGGTAGGTGCTCTGCAGGCTCCTTGCCTGCTTTGAGGGTGTTAAGACCCTGTCTTCTGGAGCTGGAGATGCTGATTGAAATACTAGGCCACCTTGCTTCTCTTACACGTTGTTGGGCCCCAGAAATGGATTTGACCAGTTTGAAGCTAATGGGCTCTTGGAGGAGAGTGTGTCTGTTGGTTATGCACCGTGGTTTCTTTTTGGCTCTGACCTCGTCTAGCAATCCCAAACATTTCCACTCCAGAGTGCTTTTCCCTGACTGCCCAGAGGTGGATGCCTGGGGTGTGGCAAGCGCCATGCACATGCCCTTTCCTGACTGCCCTGGCCACACTGTGCTTCTCAGCACCCCTCCTGTGGCCAGAAGGTGGCTCAGCCATTGGTTAGGAGCATGGGGCCCTGTCTGTTCTCCTTATAATGAGGGAGCTGCAGAAAGGAAGCTTAGAAGCCAGGCCCCGTGATGCGCAGACACTTGAGCCATGAGCAGAAGGGGCCTCTTGGGAGTTGAGCTAGCACTTTTGAGTAGCACTGCAAGTGAATTGCAGGTGTGAGTTTTCTTGTCACTGGCCATGAGCATTTGGGGATCTCCTGTCCTCCTCACGCAGCTTTCATTCCTTTCCAAGACAGGTTTCCTTAGTCATGATCCCAACGATGGTAGAAATCATTGCCCAGCAAGCAAAGGCCTAGGATTGTCACCACTGTCAGACCACCTCCAGAACACATACTTCCTACAGCCTTTCCCACCTTGGTGCCAGTTTCACCATGGCTTCCTTGCTTTCACGGGCCACATCCTGGCCCTTGGTGCTGCTTTAGGTCAGATCTGGAATGGACTTCTTCCACCTTCTCTGTTCCATTCTTACCTGATTGTGCAGGAGCCCCTTCTGTGGATTTCCTGCTTCTACCTTTGGCTCTATACATTCTGTTTTCCATATAGCAACCAGTATGGTCCTTTTAAAATTAGTAAAATAATGGTAGTTTATACCCCTGCCTGACTTCCTTTTCTTGCTTAGAATGAAATCCCCAGTGTCCAGTGGCCTCTGTTCCTCTGTGCCACCATCTACTCTGCACTGTATGCCCCTGCTGTCCCCTACTGAGACCTCACTTCCACTAGAAGTTCTCCTTGCCATAGGCCCATGCATGGGTGAAGGGCCCCCTGTTACATAGCAGCCCCTTCTTGCCCGCCTCTTATTCCCTTCTGGTGGTATTGCCACACTCACCACCCGCCAGTGCATCAGCACTTCACTGGAGCAGCTGTATTTAGATGTACATTACACATCATTTGTCTCCTTGACTTGGTGAGAATCCGACCTCTGTGTCTTACTGGCTCCTGGCGTGGCCTGAAGCAAGGCACTCAACACTTGAAGGAACAACTCAGAACTAAATGTAATGAGCAGAATTTACATTCAGATGCTCGCCAGTAATTCATTCACCTTCGTAGCAGTTCTTGCTTTAAATTTAGTAAGCTGGGTAACTTGTTTTATGAAAATGATGGCTGTCTATATACAAATAGGTACTAGCTAAAAGCACCTTTCTGGGGAATGAATTCAGTAAGAGCATTTAAGACAGCTGAAAGGCCACTTTTGGTGAATGCATGCAGTAATTGAGTGCATTTGTCCATGCCTGTTTTGTTCCTATACTGGCCGGCCATGTGTGGGTTTCTGCCTTCAGTGGCCTTTGGAGTGTTTGCATGTCTGGGGCCTGGAGCACTTTCCTTTCCTTTCCTTTCTCTGGGATCCAAACTCAGCACTAGACACCTTGAGGCCCTTCCTCAATTCTAGGCCTTTGTAGTGAAAACGTCATTTGTCGATTTGACATGTTTGTCAAGTGTCCTTTGTAAGCAGGCGGTGCTCTCTGTGGTGGAGGTGTTTGGAGGGCTCGCTATTAGGAAGGACCTGGATGTGATGGTGTTGCAAGGTGTTTCATGGGCAGTACTGTAAATAGGTATGAGATGGCCTGGGGTGTTTGGGGCTGAGGGGGTTGACGAGGGCAAGTGTTAGAAAGCCAGGGAAGGAAGGAGGGACCCTGAGAGGTTGTGCAGAGGGGTAGGGTGGGGTTCCTGTGCCTGCAGGAGTAGGCAGCGGCCCGAGCAAGCAGAGCAGGTGTGTGGAGGCTGAGGGAGCTGGGCCTGTTCAGCCAGGGCTGCTGAGGGATGAATTTACCTGGTCAGAGAAAAAGGGACTGGGGTGACTGTTAGCTTTTGTCAAAGTACTGAGTGAGAAGAGCGGTTTGCATGGGAAAGAAGCTCAGTGCAGTATGCTGAGTTGGGAGCAGGGTGTCCTGAGAAGTGTTTGTTGCCTGGCTGTCTGGAAGAAAGTGCTTCTATATACATGTTGTTCATTGTAAATTTCCCAGTTACAAAGGATGTGCACCACTTAATCGACAGATAATAGAATATATAGCACTCTCAGTGAATTCCACGTGGTCAGTCGGTTCTCACAGAATGTTTTTATTGTTTGCTTGACTCTCTCTTTTTTTAAAAAAATATTTATTTTTTAGTTGTAGTTGGACACAATGCCTTTATTTCACTTATTTATTTTTATGGGGTGCTGAGGATCAAACCCAGGGTCCTGCACGTGCTAGGCGAGTGCTCTACCACTGAGCCACAACCCCAGCCCCGTTTGCTTGATTCTTGTGTCTTAGCCAACTTGTGGTTGCAACTGGCAACTCTTTAAGTTAAAGAGTAAGACTGAGGGGCTGGGGCTGATGCTCAATGGTAGAGCACTTGCCTTGCACATGTGAGGTGCTGGGTTCAATCCTCAGCACCACATAAAAATAAATAAATAAAAAGGTATTGTGTCCATCTACAACATATATATATATAAATAAGACTGAAGTGCCAGTTAAGATATGTCAGAGTTTGCTGGGTGCTGTAGTGCATAGCTATAATCCCCGCAGTTTGGGAGGTTGAGGCAAGAGGATCGCAAGTTCAAGGCCAGCCTCAGCAGCTTAGTGAAGCCCTGTCTCAGAATGGAAAAATAAAAAGGGCTGGGGGATGTGGCTTAGTGGTTAAATCCCTGGGTTCAATCCCTAGTGTCCAAAAAAAAAAAAAAGATATATCAGAACTTGACTGTCAGACAATGAAATCAATGATGGCTTGGCTGAATCAGACCATAGTCTTGAACACTGGGAGGGAGTTTCCTTAATTTTGGGGTCCCATCCACAGTGTAACAGCTATGGGTACTTCACATTAAGTTTAATTTGCATTATTAACATTTTTCCCACACTCTCTTGAATGGAGACAATCAAGAAAACAATGTGTTGAGCGCTTCTTTGTGTTTTTGCTAGTTTCTATGGTGGAAGTATTTCCGCCACAGCAAATTGCACACCACTAAAGTGACATTCCTGAATGCAGAATTGGAGAATGGTGTGCATAACATGCCTTTTGTCACATCCCCATCATACAGCTATAGATACAAATAACTTCAAGTGCACAATAGTAAAATATAGTAAAATCAGAGAATGGTGAATCTGAACATTTCCTTGTTTTTGATATATTTAATGGTAAGATGTGCAATTCTAATTTTTAATAAAGGCTGTGCTTAATCATCATTTCACAGCATTCCTGTGAGAGACGGCACTAGCTGGTTCAGGACGTACCTGCCAGTGGGTTGTGCAGGTAAAGGTGGCTGACTTAGGGATCTTTTACTTAGAGGATGAGTCCAAACTAAAGATACTAGTTTGAGTCATTCCCAGGCTAGTTTACCCTTGGGGGTAAGTAACACTGTCCAGGGGAAGGGAGTGGAAAGAGTTAGCAGACTGAGAAGAGCTCCAGAGGTGCAGCTCAGGAGGAGAAGAGCCGGTTACAGGCGTCCTGGTGGATAAGGTCTAGGAGTGGCGGGAGCCTCCCCTTGGGGAGGCTGAGCTCGAGCAGCAGGAGTACCTGCCGGAGCAGAAAAAAGCAAAAAAGGAAAATTGTGGCCTCAGAGGTTTTTGAGATGCTGCTTCAGGGTAGTTTGCTTCTGCGTGGCTTGCCTGTTTGCTCCTGCTTGCTGTTAGTGCTGTCAGTGCGGCTCACAGCAGAGGGCTCTCAGAATGCACGTGCTGTGGTCAGCACTGTGCCATTTGCGTGTTCCCCCATTTTGCTTGACTAGAAGACTGTAGAGTATTCTTCAGTGATATTCAGATGCATCTGGAAATTCCTTATGCTTAGAATCTTGAATTACTGAATTTTGAACTTTGGAAACTGCTGATTTCACCAGTTAATTTATAACAGTGTTGATGCAAATACCGTAGTCTTGTAGAGATTAATCCTCATGAACACTTGCATCTCAAAATAGAAGTTCTGGAATGGGTGAGGAAGCAGGCACGGGTGTGGTCAAGGTCACTGACTTGTGGATACCCACGTGTCTTTCAGGGTGCTTGTGAAGTTCATCATAGGTGCTCGGGGCTGTGACGTGCCTGTGGAGGACCGAGAAGACCCCTATTCCTGCAGACTGCTCAACATCTCCAACCCAGGTAGGTCATCTTCCTCCAAGCTGCATCCACAGCTCAAGTGTTGAGTAAAAGTTGCTAAGTTAAGTGGCATGGAGTCTGTTTTTTGCGGGGGTTTACTGGGTATTGAACTTGGGGGCACTCGACCACTGAGCCACATCCCTATCCTTATTTTGTATTTTATTTAGAGATAGGGTGTCGATAAGTTGCTGAGGCTGGCTTTGAACTCGAAATCCTCCTGTCTTAGCCTCCTGAGCTACTGGGATTATAGGTGTGCTTCACTGAACATGGCTGGAGTCTGTTTTTAACAGACTAAATATTTGTCATGAGAATTTGTGTGTCTTTCTTCTCCAACAGAGTGACTAATCACTCAGGGTATCTGTAGAGCTTCTTGACAGATACAGAATTTTAGGATCCAGAAGAGTATTTTTCAGTGATATTCAGATACATCTGGAAATTCCTTATGCTTAGAATCATGAATTACTGAAATTTGAACTTTGGAAACTGCTGATTTCACCAGTTAATTTATAACGGTGTTGATACAAATACTGTAAGTCAGCTTTCTCTTAGAATCATTGCCTAAGCTTCTACAAAAGGAATCATAAAAACTTTAAATGCATGTAGTATTTTTTAATTCTTGAGAGTTAAAGATGTGTGGGAGTCCAGTATGGTGGCACATGGTGCTTGGGAAGCTGAGACTGAAGGATCACAGTTTGAGGCCAACCTCAGCAACTTAGTAAGAACTTGTCTCAAGGTAAAATAAAAAGGGTTGGGGTTTGGTAGCTCAGTGGTAGAGCACTTCCTAGGATGTCAGAGACCTTGGGTTCAACAGCCCAGTTTGAGGAAGTGCCAATTCTCTTTCAGCATTTCCTGTGTTTGTCTATTAGTACTTTCTGTTGTGTTCAGCTGTGACTCTAAAGAGAGGTTCAACTTTTCCCAGTATTCAGTGGGCTGAGTTGATTTCTGGCATTTTGAGGTTTGTCCAACCTTTGCAGTGACCCATAGGTTGCTTTTAGAGACAGTGCTAGTGTACTGGTCAGAGCGTGGCTCTGTGGTTGGCTCTGCCCTACTTAGGCTGTGGGGCCTTCTGTGCCTTCCCTTCAGCGCTGGCTGCTGAAGTGTCTGAGAGGGCTCCTAGGACTGGAAGCAGGACACGCTGCCCCCACTGGGAGTCTGAAGATGTGCGTGTGCTGGGGAGTGGCACAGCATAGGCAGTGCTCCGTATTAGTTCATTTTAAAGAGCCTACCTTTTTATGAGGTTAGGTTTTAGTCGGCTTTTAAGTAAATTGGGCCGTGTTATTTGGGTCTATGTTATAAAGCGGGGTTTCTTACTTAGATTGTCTAATGAATTAATGTTAATTAATGTTTATGTTGTAAGCAGAACATTGTATGTAAGTGTGTTGTTCTGGGGAGAGGATCCTTTAGCTTTCACTGGAAGCCCAAAGGGTTTTGAACTCCTTAAAATGCTGTATTGGTGATGATGTGGTAGCCTACAGCAAGTTACCCTTGAAAACCAAAACCAGACCGCAACCAGGAAAACCCTTACATTTAAACTAACTGGAACTTCATTCTGAAGAGCGGTTATTCACTAATAGTGAAGGAATGGACCTTTGCATTAGTAGAAAATTTCGATATATGTATTCAATGGGTTATACACTTTTTAAATATATAAAATCTAAGTTAATGTTGAATCTAACTTTATCTTTTTGACTACCTTGAAAGCATTTTTAGTTATTTCAATACCTTAGAAGGTCATCCTGGGCATTAATTATGACACTGTGGTGTGTAGAAGGTTTGATTAGTAGCATTATTAAAGCAAGGGGGTTTCCTGTGTCTAGGGAGCTTGAGTGAAAGGCATGTTTCAGACAGAAAATATGACTGTTGTGATGTGTTTGACCAGTTGCTTTTAACAGATATACTTCTACTTTTTTTTTAATATTTATTTTTTGGTTAGACACAATACCTTTATTTTGCTTATTTTTTATGTGGTGTTGAGGGTCCAACCTAGGGCCTCATGCATGCTAGGCGAGCGCTCTTACCACTGAGCCACAACCCCAGCCCATGCTTCTACTTTTGATGTTCTTTATTTCTTGCATATACAAAAGAGAGTTTTTGTTGTCCAGTGTATTTGGAGTCTGGACTCCTGACGGTTCTTGCCCAGCTCCTGACCGAAGTCTGTCCGCTTTTCCTTCCTGCTCATGTCTGTGATTGACTAGGAGCCATCACTTCCCTTTAGTCACATTTTATTGAAGATCCAAGTGTAAAATAGCTCCTAGGAACTCTGAGGTTGGAATCTAAATGATCTGCCGGTGTGTGGAAAGAAATTATAAGGTTTTAAAACTTATAAATTTAACTTTTTTTGTGTGTGTGTGGTGCTTAGGGTCAAATCTAGGGTCTTGTGCATGCTGAGCAAGAGCTCTCCAGTGACCTACAGCCTCAGCCCTAATACCATTTTTATTTATCTGAAAATAAGTAAATAATCTTTATTTAAAAAACCAAGTAGTTAATCTTTATTAATACTGAACATACAGAGTGACCAAAACGTATATTCCTGTGCATACAAATTCAGTAATTATGTGGGTTTGCATGTAGACTTAA
This sequence comes from Urocitellus parryii, assembly GCF_045843805.1. Taxonomy (NCBI): domain Eukaryota; kingdom Metazoa; phylum Chordata; class Mammalia; order Rodentia; family Sciuridae; genus Urocitellus; species Urocitellus parryii. Next base: position 83,248,329 of record NC_135539.1, read on the forward strand.
AACTGATGGAGTGGTATAATCAAAATTTGAACACTGGGCTGAGGCTCAGTGGCAAAGCCTAGCATGCGTGAGGCATGGGTTCGATCCTCAGCACCACATATAAATAAATAAAATAAAGGCACGCTGCCCACCTACAGCTACAAAAAAAATATGCACACTGTAAGAACTTTGTTATGATAACTTCAAATAAACATAGGCTTTATATCATTTCTCAAAGTAGCTCTGATGTTCTTGGCCATATTGGTGGTTTCACATGGTCTCTGGTGATTCTCTCCTGGTACCTGGGGAGGTAAACTGGGAAGGACTGGGTGCCCATCAGCCATCTGGGAGAGGGGAAGGAGCATGGGCTTTGGAGTCCTTGCAGCTGGGTTTGATGCCTCCTCTGCCACTCTCTGCGGCTTTGGTAGATAGATTAAGGTCTCTGCACTTCAGTTTGTGGACCTGCGAGCTGGAAAAGGCCCCCACCCAGAGCCTGTGAAGGTGCCTGGGGCGGGGGCGGGGATCAGACACCAGCCTTGGTGCTGTGGAGATTCCTCTCATCTGTGGTAGTAAGCAGGCATTCTTAAATTGGCCGACAGGAAGCAGCATTTGGGGGATTTGCCTATCAAGAACAGACTTCATGACTGCAGTCAGTGCGTTTTTGTTACTTCTGTTCATCCAGTTCTTCTGGTTGACCTGAATTTAATATTCTCCTGTGGTTTTCAGGTGTGTCTGACCGTGTGTGCAAAACCCTGTTAAGGCTGTGCTGATAATTGAATGACTTACCTAAATTTGGCTGAAAACTTCTTTTTTTTTTTTTTTTTGGACACAATACTTTTATTTTTTAATTTATTTTTATGTGGTGCTGAGGATCGAACCCAGTGCCTTGCATGTGCTAAGCAAGTGCTCTACTGCTGAGTCACAACCCCAGCCCTGAAAGCTTATTCTTAAATTTCAAAATAGGTTTTTTTCAAGGAGCAGCCTTGATTTTCAAACATGAAAAAAAATTGCCATTTGTGAAAAATCATATAATAAGTAGTTACCTATATTTTGCTGTTAAGTCCACTATTTAACAGCAAAATATAGGTAACTACTTATTATAGTTATTTTTTATTTTTTTTTGGATACTGGGACTTGAACCCAGCAGCACTTCACCTCTGAGCTATATCCTCAGCCCTTTTGAGACAGGGTCTTGCTAAGTTGCCTAGGGCCTCGCTATGTTCTCAGGCTGGCCTCAAACTTTTGATCCTCCTGCCTCAGCCTCCATGGAGTTGCTGGAATTATAGACTCCACTACTTCTTGTTGGTAAAGGAAAAGTTCATATCTGTTTGTGTAAAACCCATGTTCTCGTTATTTCCATAGTTTTGAATCAGGAAATCGAGGCATTCAGCCTTTCTGAGGAGGGTTCATCTGGGCTCTCTGAGGCCCGGGTCGTCAGCGTGAGCTTCCGAGTGCTCCATCCAATTGTCATTACCAGCCTGGGAGTGTTCTATGAAGCCAGCGATGAGGGTTTCCAGAGAAATATCACCGTCAAGCTCTACCAGGCGGAACAGGAGGTACGCGCCTTGTTCAGAAGCCTAAGCTCTTGCTCTTGGCGAACAGCAGGTGGGAGGCCAAGCAGCTCTCTCATGTGGGAGGCTCTCTTTTCTTGCCTCTCAAATTGAATACATGGTACTGCAATACATTATAAATGCTGGTTTGAGGGCTGGGAATGTGGCTCAAGTGGTAGCACGCTCACCTAGCATGCATGAGGCACTGGGTTCGATTCTCAGTACCACATAAAAATAAAGATATTGTGTCCACCTAAAACTAAAAAAATATATATATAAAAAAATATATTTGGGAGAGATTACCTATGAATAAATGTGTTAGATCTAGAAAACATAAGTAACCAGATTAGATTAGAAGTTCCCATCTTAAACTCCCCTAAACCTCAAGGATTTCAAAATCTAGTCATGGAGGGGTCTGGGGAGATAGCTCAGTTGGTAGAGGGCTTGCCTTGTTTGCATAAGGCCCTGGGTTCAATCCCCTCCCCCTCCCCCCCAAAAAAATCTAGTCATTGATATATAAAGTTTGGGACTCTTAAGATACGTGAGTGTTACTATGTCTTCTAGCCCTTAAAATCTATAATACAAGGTTAATAGCTGCTTGAGATCTTTTTTTGTAATGAAGATGTGTGGGAAATGTGCGTTTACAAGAACTGAGGTCACTCTGTTCCTGAATTTGGGGAAATCTGATTTGAAGAAGCAGAGGATCTAAAAGGACCTGTTTCTGGGTCTTAAACGTACAGAAAACTACACAATTATGCAGTGAGCACTCACTCATAGCCACCAGTCATGGTCTGCAGTAATCCACATCTTGCTGTTTATCACCTATGTTCATCCATCTTTCGAAAATGTCTTTCAGAGTAGGTTTCAGGATGCGTGCCCTTTAACCCGAACGTTCAGCATGCTGCCATTCACCAGACTTAAGTTTTTAAAAATTTGCATAAAGTACAACTTGTAGATTTTTAAACTGCATAGACCTGCTTAACCCACACTCCTCTCAAAGTACGTGGGACACACATCCCCTAGAAATTTCCCTGCGTTCCCTCCGGGTCTATTCATCCCCCATCCTCCAGGGGCTGCTGCTGTTGGGAGTGTTTGCCATGCACTGGCCTTGCCTGTCCTGGGACTTGGGTGGAGTGGAACTGCGCTGCAGTGCTCTGTGGCCGTGTTCCTTTTGCTCGTTTTCCAACTCTCTGGTCCTGCTGTGTGACTGAGTTTTCCTTCAGTCTTTTGTTAGCGGGTTGTGCTTCAGCATGGTGCTTGCCTGTGTGTTCCTGCCGGTAGGCACCTGGGATGTGTCCAAGAGTTTTCTCCTTTACTCTGTGTGAAGAATCACAGTCACTGACTTAGTCTACTGCTCCTGGATAAGCTCCTCTTGGTCACAGTCTGCTGTGATTTTCATACAGTGCTAGAGGTTTTGTTTCTCAATGGGCAATGTAAAGTTTGGTCTTTTTTTTAATCCAGTCCTAGAATTTTTGTTTTGTTTGTTTTATAGAAAGTGTTTATTCCATTTACATTTAGCATAATTATCAAAGAGTTTTTTTTCATTTTGCTTTGTGTGTGTGTATGTTGGGGGGGGGGTGCTGGGGATTGAACCCAGGGCCTTGTGCCTGAAAGGCAAGGACTCCACCACCTAGGCCATATCCCCAGTCCCAACTGAGCTATATCTCCAGCCCTATTTTTTTTTTTCTTAAGCTGTAGGTGGACATAATACCCTTATGTATTTTTATGTGGTGCTGAAAGTCGAACCCAGTGCCTCATATGTGAGGGGCAAGCCCTCTCCACTGAGCCCCATCCCCAGCCCTGTTGTGTTTTGTTCTGTCTTCTCTGTTGTTCCCGTTTTTCCTTTTCTGCCTTCTGTGGGTTGACTGAATATTTTTTAGAATGCTGTTTTTAATTTCTGTTCTTTCTTTAGCTTCAGCTCTTTGTCCCATTGTCTTGTTCGAGGATAACAGTATGCATTCCAGTCTTCTGTTCCTGTCCTTCCCCTTCAGGTCCAAGGCAGAGCGTTTCCTATTGTTGCCTGTGGGTTTCCTGTATGTGCCCCCTCAGTCCCACAATACTTGTTACAGTTTAAACAGCTGAGTGCATGTTAAGGGAATATAGAGGAAAATACTCTTTGACACTTGCCCACATATTCACCATTTCTGATGCTCTGTATTCCTCCATGAATGTCCAGTTTCCATCTGATATCATGGTCTTCAACCCAAATAATAACCTTCAGTGTTTCTTACAATCAGGTTTACTAGTGATAAATTTACTTTTCATTTTTCTGAAAATATTCTTGTTATACTTTTATTCTTTTTTTCTGCTTTATTACTGTGGAATATTTTCTGGATCTGGAATTTTCCTTTTTTTTCCCTCTAGTATTTTAAAGATGCATCCCCGTGTTTTTGGTGACAGTTGTGCTAGGGAGAACGCAGTCATCCTTCATATTGTTGTTTGCGTATGGATGTGTGCAGTGGTGTGTGCATTTGGGGCTGCCTTTAAGGTTCTTTGTATTTTGTTGTGAGCAATCTGGATGTATTGTGCCTTGGAGTGACTTTTCTCTTTGTTCCCTGAGTTGCTGAGGCTGGCCTCCCGAGTCACTGGGATTGCAGATGTGGCCCCTGCACCCGGCCCTATATGTGCATGACACTTATTTTGGTATCGTCCCCTTTGTGAACCACTGTTCATTTTTCCTGTTTTTCAGAGTTAGGTCATTTTTAAAGTTTTTTTTTTTTAATATTTAAGTTTTAGTTGGACACATTATCTTTATTTCACTTATTTATTTTTATGTGTTGCTGAGGATTGAGCACTCTACCACTGAGCCACAATCCCAGCCCCAGAGTTAGGTAATTTTTGTTGATCTACATTCAAGTTCCCTTACTCTTTTATCATCTCAATTATGCAATTAAGCCTATCCAATAAATTTTTTATTTTAGATTTGTTTTAGATATACTTTTCTTCAATTTTCTTCTGAAAACTCTCTCTTGCAGTTTCTGTTTCTCTAAACTTCTTGTGTGCTCATTACTTTGAGCATGTTTCTTCCTGACAGACACTTGACTACAGTTATAAAGGCGTCATCCTTGACTGCTTGTCCGTGAATCGTCTTCTGTCTTGAGCGCAGTGACCTTTTCTGTTTGATCTTCTGTCCAGTAACTTCAGCTTGTGGCCCAGATGCTAGAGCGAGTCGCTGTGGGAACTTGGGTCCTGCTGTCTTCCTAGGAGAGCACTGGATTCCTGTTCTGTTTCAGCAGTTGCACTGGCCAGATTCAGGCTCTGAGTGGCTTCCCTTGCCAAGGACAGCAACTGAAATCTCTGTTCAGTTCTCTGGGCCTCAGGGGGGCTGCTTCAGTGCCCTCACACTGTGCTTCCTGAGCAGCCACAGGTTTGGGCAGAATCCACAGGAAGACCGTGGCTCTCCCTCTGTGGCCCCTTCCTTGCAGGGGTTTCCTCTTCACTGTTTAGCTGATGTGTCTGTGCCAACTCCACCCTCTTAATTCTTTAGCCAGAAAGACTGCAGGTCTGCATTCAGTCTCAGTCACCCTAGAGTGGTGCCTTCAGACAGAGATGGGATGAGCACCCAGGGTCCCTTCTGGTTTTGATTCTCCTCTATGTTAAGTGGAATTTAACTGCCTTCAGGTCACCTTTTTATGCTTTGTCCAGATTTCATGATTGTTACCTCTAGGAGAATTAGTCTGATGTTACTGGAAACAGAACTCTGTTTTCTCAAATATTTCTGTATTATTGTTATTGTTAATGCTGATTGTTACCAATGGATACTGTGTTGGAGTCACAGATAATGTATAAATCTATTTCAAGATTAAGAGCCTATAGTTAATGTGTTAATGGAAGAGGGAACAAGTGACTCCAGCCATTACGATTGTGGCATGAAGAGCTTTATCAGGTTACTCCACTTCGTAGTCTCTGTGTTCCTGTGGTTAAAGATTTCGTGGAAGGGCTGGGAGTGTACCTCAGTGGTACAATGGTTCAGGGCTTGCGTAGCAAGCCAGCGCTGCCAAAAAAAACCCCAAAACAAAGCAAAAAAAGCCAGGTGTGGTGGCACATGTCTGTAATCTCAGCTACTCCAGCTCATGAGGCAGGAGGATGCAAGTTCAAGGCCAGCTTGGGCCACTTAGCAAGACTCTGCCTCAAAAGGAAATTTACAAAGGGCTGGGGATGCAGCTCACTGGTAGAGCATCCCTGGGTTCAGTCCCCAGTACCGCCTGCCCCACAAAAGATTGAATTGATACTGAAGTTTAGATAGGTAACCGAAATAACAGTACTCTGAATTCTGCTGTTGTCCTGATTTAGAGATTCGAATTACTCTTGAATTTTTGATGTACTCAATTGTCTTAGTGCGTGTAGTCTTTTTATAAAAACTATTTGTAATGCTTGCATTATCAGTCAGGTAGTTCAGTTCAGACACATAATACTTTGATCATGTTGAATAATCTCTTGCTGTATTTTTAGCTAGAGAGAAGTCCATAGTTTCTGTCTTTGAGGATGCACTGGTCTAAGGTGGATACTAAAGGGTTCACCAGAAGTATCCTCACTTCATTTCTAGAACTGGTGTTCATGAAAGATGTCATCTTAATCCATTGACACACCTGTGGTTGTGACTTTCTGCATGGTCTTGATCCCTGTGGTGACTTGGTGTATAAAAATAGTCATGGAAGAAAGAAATGCTCCTGCCTCACAGTGACATCCTGAGAATTGTCTTTTTTGTAGTCCCTGTTTTGCTTAAGATCAAATTCCTTTTTTGTGGTTTCTCCTATTCTTACTTCCTTTAGAGAGTATGGAGGTTCATTTGAAGGCAGTTTCTGAGTGCCTTCTGTTCTCTGGAAGCTGTAGTCCTCAGTCTGTTCTGCACTCTCGGGAGCGCTGGGGTTTGCCACTGAATTGGCCTAACACCGTCTCCCTTCCTTGAATGCTTCTCATTTCAAATTTCCTTTTAAGGTCATGTGGGTTACATTAGTATGTGAGAACCTCGTGACAGTTTTGATTGTCTTCTGTTTATTTAATAAGCCACGATGGTACTAGAAAACCCCAAAGTTGCTAAAACCTCCATGGCACGATATTGGTGACCATGGTTGGGGTGCCTGTGGATTTTACCTACCAAGGGGCAGCGTTTGTCTTTGTTTTCATGTCTCTTCTCCCCCATGTGCAGGAGGCCCTCTTCACTGCGCGCTTCAGTCCTCCGAGCTGTGGCGTGCAGGTGAACAAGCTGTGGTACAAGCCCGTGGAGCAGTTCATCTTACCCGAGGTAAAAGCACAGTGGAAGCCCCTGCCAGTGTGGTCCTTCACAGGACGGTTGTGTGTTGGTGGGCAACGCAGCTCTGCAGGACGGGAGGCAGTTGCTGGGCGAGGTGTACTGGAAGGTAGCCATCACTTCTAGACCCCGAGGATGCCGTGAGCCCTCAGGTTCAGAACACACTTGGAAAGAGTCTCACACCTGGCCGTGTTGGCTCGCTGCAGTAGACACCCCATGACTATTTTAGTGAAAGCCTAGTGGGGGTGCTGACGGACAGACAGACATTCTGGTAATTCAAACTGTCTGCTTATCTGAAGAAGGAAGGAGAGCCAGGTGTGGTGGCGCATGCCCTTAATCCTAGCGGCTCAGGAGGCCGAGGCAGGTGGATTGTGAGTTCAAAGCCAGCCTTAGCAACTTAGAGAGGCCCTAAGCAACTCAGCAAAACATTGTCTCTAAAAAAATACCAAAAAGGGTTGGGACTCAGTGTGTCCAGTCTTGAGTGTGCTGGAGACGCCTCATCTGCGGGGCCTCAGCAGTCCTGGAGTTGGCCACAGTGTGCCATAGGGTAGGTGGCTGCAGGCATGCACACAGCGCCACCCACCACCTCAGCCCACTGTGAAGTGCTTGGCAATTGAGCACAGTAGTTGAAACGGCCTGTGATGACTCTGTGATTGACAGGGATCTTTTTTTTTTTAATACCTTTATTTCATTTATGTATTTTTTATGTGGTGCTGAGGATCGAATCAGGGGTCACATGTGCTAGGCAAGTGCTCTATCGCTAAGCCACAACCCAGCCGGCCATGGGGTCTTTCACCTACATTTCAACTTCCACTTAACAAACCTCTCCAATAAAAGCAACACTAAAACATTGGGAAACAATAGAAAAATGCAGATAAACTAAAGAAAACCATTAAAACCACCAAAATCTCATAACCCAGGAATAATCACATTTTAAGATTTTGACTTCTGTGCATGTATAGATGTTAGGATTATACTCCCCCCCCCCTGTTTTATAGTTTAACACAGCATGGACATTTTTCATAGAAGTATAATTCACTATTTTAGTGCCTATGTAAAATTATGCTATATAAAAATATTGTCATTTTTTAACATTAGCTGCATTTTGATGTGTTGAAATTTTTCAGTGTTATGAAAAAAAATTATAGTGAACATCATTCCACTTCTGTGTGCATCACTGATTGGTTTCTTAGGATGAGTTATTAGACCGAAGGGCATATATGTTTTGAAGGCGTATGATTCTTTTTGGAAGGCATTTTAGCAATTGTATCAGTTTGAATAATCATTAGCATTATATAAGAGTGCCTATATCTTTTTGTTTCCTGTATCTTTTTTTCTTTCATTTATGAACTTGTTTCCTTTCTTTTTAAGGCATGAACAGCGTGCCTTTATTTTGCTTGTTTATTTTTATGTGGTGCTGAGGATTGAACCAGTGCCTCACACGTCCTAGGCGAGCGCTCAACACTGGGCCCCAATGCAGCCCTGAACTAACTTGCTTTAGAAGTGCAGCGTGTGCCATTAAATTATCCTTTATTTTGGATTAAGATTGTGGCTCAGCTAAGCAGTGCTGGCCAAGCATTGGATCTCAGTTTTTGAAGGAAACTATCTTTAGTTAGTTCCTATGTTTACCCAGAAGGTTTTTGCTGTGTGCCAAGGGTGGGCCTCATCAAGACTCAACCTGGGGTGCTGCTGCCTATTGGCTCACATGAGGTGGGTGCTGCTACCTGTGCCAGAACCCTGCTGAGAGTGTCGCCTGGTTACCTAGTTGGTTTGGCTCCTTTAGACTGAAGCAGGCCAGTAAGAGTCCCTCCTGTAGGCTTGTCCCAGTGTGGGCAGAATCTCCCGCAGACTGGTTCCCACGGGGAGGGTCACTTTATTCCCAAGGGACCAGGAGCACTGGCGTGGTGTTGGGTACTACCCAGAACCATCTGAAGCCTGCTGAAGGCCTGCTTTTCACAAAAGGTGCGAGAGGACTGGTCTGAGAAGATATGGGGATACACGTGACTGAGTCTGAGCCACTTCTCTGCCACTCTGGGGCTTGTGACCCTGCGAGGAGCCTGCCCTCACTGCCTGTTTCTTCTGGGCTGCGGAGCCTTGCCACCCAGGTCCGAGGCCATTCCAGGGACTTGGTAGTCCATGCCAGGAGGCTGCTGAGACACGGCAGGAGGTGTTTGCACGCTTCTTAGGCCGCTGCTCGCGCCCCCCCCAGGCCACTGCTCGCACCCCCTGTCTGGACTTGGGTCTTGCTTCTTAAGAGCAGTGTTTCAGTCAGGGGCAGTGTGCCCTCGGAGGACATTTAGCAATGCTTGGGGACACTGCCCAAGCTGGTTTCTGGTGGCTGAGGATTAGGACGATGCCACACGTCCTTGTCACTGCATGTCCTTGTCGCACAGGAAAATGTGGCGCGGCCCAGTGTCAGTGATGCTGAAGTTAAGGGAGAGAAGGAAGAGCAACCCTGGTGCTCCAGCTGGTCACAGTTAGTCTGCTCCTCAGTTGTCCTGGCTACAGCTACACACTGTTCCTTTTCTCTGGATGCCCTTGTTCTTAGGAAGGCCACACTGAAATGCTTAAGGGTGTGCTGTTGTGATGTCCCTATTTTACTTTCAAGGAATGTGGCAACTGTCAGTGTGGGGAGGGGCCCAGTGTGGCCTCATGGGAACTGCTGGGGGTCTCTGAGATCAGATGGTAAGCCCAGGCTGACCACCTGCTGATGCTGGTGAAGGAGGAACTCGGCGGAGTAGTGAGTGCAAGGCAGTGTGCCTGTCATCCTGAGACCTCCGGGTTCCCATAGGCTTTTAGATGTGTTTGCTCCATCATGATGGTTGAATAACATTAACAAAAACTCAGTTATTTAACAGGGCTACATGGGAGATGAATGGTTTTCATTTTCTTTTTTTAAATTGGTTTCCTCAATGGTCTATAATACATATTAGCTTTATTGGGAAAAAAATAAAACCATGCTTGGTGCGGTGGCCAGTTGTAATCCCAGTTGCTTAGGAGGCTGAGGCAGGAGGATTGCCAGTTCAAGGCCAGCCTGGGCAACATAGCAAGACCCTGTCTCAAAATAGAACAAAGGGCTAGAGATGCAGCTCAGTGGTAGAGAACCCCTGGGTTCAATCCCCAGCACCACCAAAATAAACATACACACGCCTGTGCAGGAAGCACGAGGCCGGAGTGAACATGGGGAATGGGTTGCAGACAGCTTGCAATGTCACGGACAGCACGTTTCCAACCTCTTGTCAGGCTTTCTCCTTTTCTCTTGGTTTTATGTCTTGGCACAAGTTGCCATGAACATGTTGCTCCCCTCCTTTAGGTTCCTGGTGCTGTGACAGCTTACGTCAGAGGATGGACTGCAGGCCAGAGGATGGACTGCAGGCGTGTGAGGAAGAGGGGAGGGCGTGGCTCAGCCTGGGTTTGCAGGCAGGTAGATGCAGCTCCAGCGGGTTCAGTATAGAAAGATGGTTTTCTGAGCCAGGCCTGGGGATCATCTCCTTTGGGCCAGTGAACTCTGGTACTTACCTACCCAGAATGTCACAGACAGGCACAATGGAGTTGGGTGTACTGAAGGAGCACAGTGGGAGAGCGGATCAGACACCAAGCATCAGCTAGTGGGTAGGGCGAGAGCAGTCTTCAAGACGGGGAGGGACTTTCCTTGACACGCTGGCTTTTCCTGAGGTGTGGGTCATTATTTCTCCTTTTGCTTTTTGATGCTCGCCTTCTGTTTGGCTTATTTTTCTCAGGCCATTTCATCTGTCACTGCCAGTGGGCTGGTGTCTTGTCACTGCAGCCCAGACTGCTTTCGACTGGCTGCTTGCTGAACTCTGCGTGCACGTCCCACAGGCATCCTACTGGGAACATCCCCTCTGTGCTACCCTTTCTTGTCTCCTGTGTCTTCAGCCTTAGGTCTGGTGTCTCCACCTGAACCAGCACCATGGGACACATTCTTGGCTCTCCAGTCCCCATACTGGCCAGCGGGCACTTTATTTTAAGGTCCTCCATGGTGTCCAGTGGGTACATTTTGAGGTCCTCCATGGTGTCCAGTGGGTACATTTTGAGGTCGTCCTCCATGGTGTCCAGTGGGTACATTTTGAGGTCCTCTGTAGTGACCAGCGGGCACATGGCTTTGAGGCATTGGTTTTGCTGCTGGAGCCCTGCTTCGCAGCTCTTCTGGTCTGGGGCACTGCCTCCTTCCTCTCAGGCGAGCTGATCCTGACCCAGCCTAGGCACTTCCTGCCCCTCCCTCTCCAGTCACCCTAGCAGGTGCTTGCTCTTCCCTGACCTTTGTGTGCGTGAGCCTCTCTCTCTCTCTGCCCCTCCTGAGGCCCTCTCCTGCTGCAGCCCTGTGTCTTCTGGCTTCCTGTCTCGGGGGTGGGTGGCTCCCACCCCCGCCTTGGCTGGTGCCAAGCTCTTCATGGTTTTCTGTGTGTGCCTGCGGTTACCTCCCACTTTCTGACCCAGAGCCCTTGGGGACAGTGCTGGTGGTACTGGGAGCCTGTCGAGCCCCGACCCCGCAGTGACTTCCTTCCCTTGTCATGGAACCTCATCTCGGTGTGTTTAGATAATTCCATATTAGGGTGATTTAAAGATATGGGCTCTTTCATTTTTGTTTCTGATCTTGAAACACACAGCCAGAGGCCTGGTAAATCATACATACTGAAACATTTAAGTAATGGCTTGTGGAGGAAGACTGACCTTAAATTTACTTGTTGGTCATATGTTCCAGGTTAACATTTTTTTTCATGATTATCAAAGTACAGAAATGTATGAAAGTGACATGTATTCATTGTTGGAAATTTGGCAAAATGCAGAAAGTTTTAAGGACGTGACTTCACCCATCTGTTGCTCAATATATTTGGTGTATTTCTTCCCTAATCTTTTTTCTTTATCTCCCTCCTGTATATGTGTCTGTCTATGGGAAGGTTTTGTTTTTTTAAAACTCAGATTTGAGCTAGAGGGTTAAGGACACCTAGGAAAAGTAGAGTCTTTGAAAAGGACAGTTTGCATCCTTCTGTGCTTCTGATAGTCAGAAGCCTATTTTCTGAGTAGAGAGTGCACTTCAGAGCAGCCCTTAGAGAAAGACGTGGCTCTCCGTGTTTTATTAAGAACTGAGAAGCAAGGACACAGGCTGCAGTGTGTCTCCAAGGAAGGGGGGTGGAGACAGTGCCTCAGGGGTTTGCAGATGAAGGTTAAGGGCACCTGAACAGCATAACCCAGGCTCTTGCAGTGTTTTTGTCTGCTTTGGTAGAGAAGAAAAGTTTTATTGCTTTAAAAAAAAAAAAAAGTTTGTAAGCCACTGACCTAGTCATGAAACAGATTCACTCACTTTGCCTAGTTTTCTGAGCTGTTGACTGCTAGACGGTACTGTCAGTCCTCACCTTTTCATTTCATACATGAGACTGTTGATATGTTAGAGCTGGGTCTTCATGTGCCACATGGAGGTCATCTACTTGGCTTTAATTCCACAATAAAGCTTGTCAGAGTCCATAAGGAAGCATTTTATGGACGTTTGAATTTCAAAAACAAAAAGTGGCAAACAACTCTGAAAAAATACTTCTAGTGCACACAGCATACACAGGATCAAGATAAGTATTCTGCAGAATTGCACACAGATTAACAAAGAATAAAAAACTCAAAAACCAGGTGACGCAAAAGAGGACAGGCTGTCATCAGGAGAGAACAGCCCTGGGATCAGAAGTGTAGCTGAACCAGGGGTCATTCCCTGCACCCACATCAGGCATTCTCAAAACCCGCTCATAAGGTGATTGAAAAGAACTTTTGAAAAGCACCTTAGCGATGTGTCCCAACACACACAAACCTCAGCCTAAGAATTTCACCTCTGGAAATTTAGTTTTTAAAATACAACTTATTCGGGGAAAACAGACATTTAAGCCAAAACACTTCCGCATTGAGGTGGTAGCTGTTTGGCAGCCCCAAATGTCTGCCGCAGGGAGTGTTCCAGTAAACCCAGGTGCATCCACCCAGGGCGCACTGTGCCCACTGAAGGGAGCTGCTGGGCTGCACGGGGAGGCTTTGGGTCAGGGGAACCGAGACATCTGCCACCCAGCCTTATGCACTCTGGTTGATTTCTAGATGTGCATGGAAAAAGGTGTTAGAGTTGCAGCATAATAGCTTAACTGATGTGTTTTGGGGAAAGAATAAGCATTTCTCTCGGGTCTGAACCTAAATACTTAATCCAAATGACAACAGTAAAGAAATTGGCTTGCTCTTCATCTTTTCCCCAAAGAGCTTTGAAGGGACCGTGGTGTGGGAGAGTCAAGACCTCCACGGGCTCGTGTCGGGAAACCTGCACAGGGTGACCGTGCATGACGGTGGTGGAGTCCTCCGGATCATTACTGTAAGTCAGCCTTCTCTTGGGCTTTTCCTATATCTGAAAGTGTCTTAAAATTTATACCATTCCCAGGCAGTATTGAATAATGATTCTCATGTGCTTTTAAAACATATGTAGTAGTAAGTGTTATTAAGTCGCCATGGTAAAGACAGACAGCTCAAGTGTTCAGTGTGATTCTGTAGTTCTAACACTGATGAATATGGAGTTAGCCTTAAGATTGGTGCATGTTTTGGGGGCTGGGGATGTATCTCAGTGGTAGACCACTTGCCTAACGTGCGCAAGACCCTGAGTTTGATCCCCATTGCTGCAAAAAAAGTGCATTGTTAAAGTACAATATTTTATTTCTCAAAAATTTTAAAATAGTTGAGAATGTTCACTAACTCACCTTAATAGTGAAATATCAGCTAAAATTCTATAGATACCTGCCACGTGCCTGTAATCTCAGCTACTTGGGAGGCTGAGGCAGGAGGATCACAATTTGGACCCAGCTTCAGCAACTTAGACTCTGTCTCAAAAACAAAAACAAAAAAGAATGGGGATGTAGCTTAGTGGTAAAGTACCCCTGGATTCGGTTCCTGGTGCCAAAAAAAATATATGTGTAAAATAAAGTACTAGAGATAAAGTGCCGAGTCAGATGCAGTGACATGCACCTGTGATTCCCACTACTCAGGAGGTTGAAGCAAGATCACTTGAGCCTGAGAGTCTGAGAGCAGCCTGGACAATACAGTGAGACCCTATCTTAAAGGGAGAAGTGGAAAATAAGTTGGATATTTGCTTTTATTTTTCTTGCTGAAGCAAATCTGATTTTCTGATTCTCCTGTTTCTCATTTTTTCAGACTTGCTTCAATTTTTTTTTAAATATTTTTAATTGTAGATGGACACAATACTTTCTGTTGTTTATTTGGTTTTACGTGGTGCTGGGGATTGAACCCAGAGCCTCACACACGCTAGGCAAGCACTCTACCACTGAGCTACAACCCCAGCCCCCACTTCAAATTTAAAATATACAAATTAGGCAGATTTCCGAAATGTGGAGTGATGAGGAAGGTGGGGCGGTGGGCCTGTGTGTGCTGTCAGGCCCTTCTCTCATTCTGTCTCTGGGCCAGCGGTTGAGGGTGGGCGGTTGAGGGTGGGCGTGGGGCCTTCAGCGAGTTCTCTGAGTACTCATCTGTTCACAGGGTTGGGTTCCCCAGATGGAGATGCAGAGGACGTCCCATGGCACAGTGGCACTCTGCTGCTCGTGCTGAGATGTTCACTGAACCTGCCCTGCCGCGGGCCTGTCATGGGAGCTCGGTGTCCGGGAGAGGAAGGACACCAAGCACACAGACTCAGATGCATGTCCGACGGCTCCCAGCCTTGGCCATTTGCATCCCGGGTTCAGGATTCCACCCTTTTTTGAAAAGTCCTTTGGGTAGAAAGTTCTATGGAGTTGATGGGTTTCTCTTAATTTCCATATTTTTTTAAGCCAAGTGCCTTTAATTCTTGCCTCCCTATAGTATTTGAGTTTATTAGAGTCAAGGAAATAAGTTCGGAGTTGAGAAGCGGGTTCGGACGTAGACTCCGGTGCTCTGCTCTGGAGTACCCACGGTGGCAGAGGGTGAAAGGTCGAGGTTCAGGTGGGGGAAGAGGAAGCTCCACAGAGAGGTGCTTGGGCAGAGGAGGGTTTTCACCAGTTCTGCTCCCTGCCAAAGAATGTCCTCCAAACAGGCCAGCACAGCACAGTGGAAGCAATTCAAAGATGAAGAGTACATGACCTTTCACAGAACTGCAGGGTTGGGAGGGAGAGGAAGTGCTGGGGAGTGGTACTGGCCAAGTTGTGTTGTGTCATTGTGTAGTGTGTGCAAGTGTGAATGTGTAACAACAAAACCCACCAGTAAATACAGCTGTCACACACCAGCAAAAAAAAAAAATGGTGGGTAGAACTATGTGGCTGCATTCTGTAGCATTCCCCTGGACTAATTTCTTCAGCATTTGGCTACAAACCGTATTTTAAATTAAATGATGTGTTACCACAGTGCCTTCAGAATTCTCTCACTGCTGGCCCTCGAAATTGCTTTACACAGTAAAACTCTGCTGAACAGATTTGTTTGAAAAGCAAATAGCCCAGCAGTATCCCTTCTGCTGAGGTGAGTTCACAGAGGAAAGGCCGGGAACACTCCGACCAGTAGCAGCTGGAGTGCAGCTCTGATGGACGCTCGCTCTGAATTGGCGTGTGACAGTTTGAGTAGGGGTGTCGGCAGCTTTTGAGGTGACTCTAATAATAAAGGCACTCTAAGCCTAATAGGCAGAAAGGTCTGTTTCTGGCTCTCAGCAGAATTGGCTCTAGCCCTGAAATTCACCAGCCGTCCCTTGGGTTCCATCTGAACTGTTTGGGATTGAGTGCTGATCTTAGAGAAGCTTTTCTCTGAATGTTCACTGAAAGGTAAAACATGCCTATCTATTTGAACTTATAAGAATGATCAGTCTCCAAAAAGTCAAAATTTTCATTAATTTTTAAAGGGGTGGAGTTGGGATGTAAAATAAAGTGGTTTTGGTACCATTATGGTAGCAAATATAAGAACATATGATTCCACATTAAGTTGGAATTCCGAACACCTTTGAGCCACCAAGCATATATGATCTTAAGACTGCAGTTAAACCAGGCATGCTGGCGCCCACCTGTAATCCCAGAGACTCCAGTTTGAGGCCAGTGTGGGCACTTAGCAAGATTGTGTTTCAAAATAAATAAAATGGCTGTGGGTGTAGCTCAGTGGTAGAGCACCCAGGTTCAATCCCCAGTACCAGTACCAAAAAAGAGATTGTAATTAGATAACAAAAGTAGCAGCTCACTGTGTGCTGCAGTGGGATCCTGTCAGGACCGGTCAGGTGATGGTCCAGTGCAGTGCGTTCCCTTCTGCTGTGCAGCCCTAGACACTGCCATTCTCATTCATTCCAGGCTGGGGAGGGCGCACTGCCTCATGAATTCATGGAAGGTGTGGAAGGAGTTGCAGGTGGCTTCATTTACACCATTCAGGGTAAGTCAGCCTGTTGAGAAGAACACTGAACCTCCTTACACCTGATCTTTTTATTTATTTTTTTAATACTTGGACATAAAATGTGATCTTGTTAGTTGCTGAAAAAAATAGCTTTACTGAGGTAGCTTTACATACCATTCAGTTCACCCTTTTAAGGTGTTGATTCAATATTTTGGGAGTTCTGAGACCATCTACACTAATTCAAGAACATTTCCATCCTGCCAAAAAGAAAAGAAAAACCCTATACCCACTAGTCCCATTCTGTTCTCCCTACCTATTAAAACTACTAATTTACTTTTCTGTGGATTTGCCTATTTTGAACATTTCATGCAAATGGGATCATACAACATGTGGTACTTGCCTAGCTTCTTTTGCTTAGCATAATTTCTCAAGGTTCAGCCTTATTGGCCAATATACTTCATTCTATTTTTGTGACTATAATATTCCATTGGATATATAATGCCATAGTGCCATTTGTTAATTGATGCACAATTGGGTTGCTTCTACTTCTTGGCAGTTATGAATAACTACAGTGAACGCTAATGTATAAGCTTCTGTGATCATATATTTTCATTTTTTGTAGTTAAATATCTAGGAATGAAAATGCTAGGTCCATATGGTAATTCTGAGCAGCCATCTAAGGCCCTGCCAGACTGTTCCCAGCAGCGGCTGCCTGGTTCTGCGTATTCGTCACTCTGTGGGTTTCCGTTTCTCCACCTCCTTAGTGTTTACATTGTCTGTCTTTTTAATATTCCCCTCCTAGTGGGTGTGAAGTAGGATCTCATTGTGATGCTGAGTGGCATTTTCAAGATGACCAGTGATGATTATATATATATGGGGGGGGGGATCTCCCCCAAAGTAACAACCCAGCTGAGCAAGGTGCAGTGGTACACGCCTATAATCTCAGCCACTCCAGAGCCTGAGGCAGAAGATTGTAAGTTTGAGGTCAATTTAGTGAGACCCTGTCTCAAAATTAAAAATTTAAAAAAGAGCTGGGGATGCAGCTCGGTAGAAGAGTGCCCCTGGGTTCAAATCCTAGTACTACAGAAGTACAGATTCCTGGGCCCCACCCCAGACCTACTAACTCTGCAGGCTTTGGGCCCAGGAGTCTGTATTTCAGGAAGCATTCCTCAGAACCACGGATTTAGTCTGCTCTGTTTTATTGCAAGAACACTGTGGCCCAAGGGTGTTCTGTGGTGCCACCTGTCTCACAGACAGTGGCAGGGGTGGGCCCCACCCACCCTTCCTCATGCAGCAGAGAATGCAGTGCTAGGCTGCTCTTGTTGATCCTCTCCTAACCCCTTGGCAGCTTACTCTTGTTTTTTCCAGAAATTTTCCTTGAGGTGTTTGAGAAAATCCTGACTTACTGTGTCCTAGTAAAAGAACTGCTGTCCTAAACCCATAGGATCTGGGGAGAGTCCCTGTACATACATGATCTGTGACTCACTGCCAGCTTGTGAGCTGGTAAATAAAATGTCTTTTAATGACATCAGTAATTATTTTTACTGTGGAATATCATAAATACACCAAAAATAAAGAATAAGAAATGGCTAGCTACACATTAAGAATTAGCAAATGCGTGCTTTTTGTTCTATTTGCTTCCCGTTGTTTATTAGAGGAGGTTTTTTTGTTTTTGTTTTTTTGGTGCTTGGGGACTGCCATTTATTAAAAAAAATTTTTTTACAGAGGCTAGGTTGTAGCTGGTAGTAGAGCACTTGCCCAGCATGGGCAAAGCCCCCAGCACCAGGGGAAAACCAGGTGCAGTTGAGACCTCCTCCCTGGTACTGCTCCTGGGCCCTGTTATTCTCTGCCCCTCCAAAGGCTGTGTCTGCTTCGGCAGCCGTGTGCCTGCCCCACTGTTTTTCTGCTTCCTACTATATGTTAACATACCTGTAAACAGCATAGTTGAGTATTTTTTAAAATTATTTTAAAGCAGCATAATGAGTAAATGACATCTGTGCTGTACATACATCATTCAGTGGTTTTCATCAACATTACCTTTCAATGCCATTCCTTTTAACCTTCAAGGTCAGATTGATTTTTATAACTGCTATATTATGTGAATATAGCACTGTTGGGCTGCTTTTGACTTAGGGGTCTGGTTCCCCCCACTGTTATAAACACAGCTGCAATGAATGTCCTTGCACCCAGCAAGTATGGTCTCCAGGGTTATGTCTTGAGGTGGGCTTAGCTGAGCCACGGGACTTGCATATCTTCAGCTTTGCTAGATACCACCACATAGCTCCCGCTAGCAGTGTGTGGACTAGAGCCCCATCTATCTACCTGAAGTTCCTAACTGTCCTGATGTTGCCTTGGCCCCGTGGTGCATCCTATAATCCTAGTTACATGAGAGGCTGAAGCAAGAGGATTCAAAGTTCAAAGGCCAGGTGTGGTAGTCCATGCCTATAATCCCAGCACCTTGGGAGACTGAGGGAGGAGGACATTCAAGGCAATACTCAGAAACTTAGCAAAGCTCTAAGCAACTGAGCTTAGCTGGGTTTAATCTCTAGTAACACCTCCCCTCCTTGGGAAAAAAAAGACTTTAGTAACTTATCATACAAGTTCTGGATCTTGGCTTGTTTCTCAACTGTCTTTTCAGAAGGTGACGCTCTCTTGCGTAGCCTTCACTCTCGGCCTCAGAGACTCGCTGATCACATGAGGAGCCTCCATGAGGAAGATGCCTTACTTTCAGAGGAGAGCAGTGTTCATGGTGACATTGTTTTTGTGGATGTTGTAGACACTTACCGAAATGTTCCTGCAAAATTATTGAACTTCTACAGATGGTAGGTTGGGTGGTTAGAACTTGTTTTATTGTTCTTTTGATGGAGGAAAAAAAAATGTATCGACATCAAACCACTGAGATTTTAAAAAATAGAAATTTAAGGTCACTGCACACCTGGGAGGTGGCCTGTTATGTCCCCGCTCCTTAGGAAGACATCTTCTAAGATGCTGCTGCTGCTGCTTATTTTGACAAGTGAATGTATTAACTGATCGAAAATAAGGCAGAAGCTAATCCATCTGGAGTCATTCCTCCTTGCCTTGGGAGTATCAGCTAGGAGTAGATAAAAATCAGTGAGTTTGGAAATGGTACCTTTCCAAAGGATCTACCCAGATCCTCAAACTAGAGTCACTCCCATCCAGGTCACTGAGTTCTGCTCAACTAAATATAAAAAGTAGCATAGAATGCATCTTGTACAGTAATGTCCCATTATGCTGGGCATTCGTTAAGAACACACTGGGCAAGGTTCAAAGTTTAATAGTTACGGCAGCCTGACATGAATGCCTAAGATATTTGTTTGAAAATATGTTCCTTCAGCTAGAGAGTTTTCATTGTACTTTTTCCTTTACTTAAATGAGCTTGATGTTTCTCTATCACTTAGTAAATATCAGTGAGGATTGTAATTGAGAGCAGTACCATTCTAAAGCCAGCGTTCTTGGTGGTACATGAGTGAGACACTGGGCATGGTCACACAGGCAGCTGTGAGAGGGTGCTGGTGATGGGTCTTCACTGGTGTCGCTGTGTTTCCTTGCACAGTTGCACCAATTCACACACCCTTTTCTGCCAACAGGACTGTGGAAACCACCAGCTTCAGTTTGTTGCTGAAGACAGATGATGACTGTTACATAGACTTAGAATCTGTGTTTAAAAGAATTTCCCAAAAGAGTCTGGATGGGCCTAATGTTTGGTGGGGAAAGTAAGTGAAACATGGTTTGTTTTGGCATTCGTGTACCTGAGCAAATGTGATTAGAGTGAAAATGTGCAAGCCATTTCCATAAGAAGAATGCGTCTGAGAAATGCATTTCCTACTAGATGCCTGGGTTACTGTAGTAGTACTCTGCAATTAGAGTAAAAAATATTTTGAATGAAAAACCTCAGGCTGAGATAATGGTGGAGAGTAAAAGATGTGGTTTGTGTCTTTGTGCCCTAAAAATATGTTGTGCTCAGAAGCTTCTCTACCTTCTATGTTAGAATGAACACATGACACGTCTCTGCAGCTATTTTCTGCTGCTTCAGGAGCACTGTAAAAGGTTAATGATTTGGGGTTTTTGTTTTTGAATATACACCAAATCATGATAGCTGGGCTCAATGTTATATGCCTGTAATCCCAGCAACTTGGGAGGCTGAACCAAGAGAATCACAAGTTCAAGGCCAGCCTCAGCAACTTAGTGAAACCCTGTCTCAGAATTAAAAGGACTTAGGGGCTGGGGATGTGGCTCAAGCCTGGCATGCGTGCGGCCCGGGTTCGATCCTCAGCACCACATACAAACAAAGATGTTGTGTCCGCCGAGAACTAAAAAATAAATATTAAAAAAAAAAATTCTAAAAAAAAAAAAAAAAGAATTAAAAGGACTTAGCTTAGTGAGCAAACGCCCCTGGGTTTAATCCCCAGTACCTAAATAAATAATAGTAGCACTGTTACCTTCCCATTCAGAAACTTAGAACTTAATATACCCGTCTTCTATATAAAATACTCCTGGATAAAATAGTTCCTTTTCTTAAGTTTTTTCTTATTATTCTCTGCTTTTCAAGCTCTTTCCTTTGTAGTGACAACAAAGGAGTCCACAGTCTGATAGTGGCAGGATACATGTCATAACAATACAGAGAATCCACGTTTTTTAAAAATCTCAGTTTCAGATTGAATTGGGCAGTGGACAGAACTGGAAAGTGGCAAGAACTGGAGTACCCCAGCCCGGCTTACCCTGCATTCGCATGTGGGTCAGGATATGTGATCTCCAGGGACATTGTCAACTGGCTGGCAAGCAACTCGGGGAGATTAAAGACCTATCAGGTAATTACAGATTTCTAACCCAAGGCAACTCACAGTCCAAGTCTCAGCAGCGTAGGGTTGCATCCCTGCAGCAGCCAGCTTGCCGTGGGGGAGCATGCTGTTCTGTGGGAGTCACCCATCAAGGGTTATTGTTGCTCACATCTGGCTATCCAGTCTGCTCCTGAGTCGTTTGAGCCCACAAGTGTAATCGGTGTGAATATCAAGATTGCTGTTCATAGGAAGAAAGCTTGAAGAGCTTGCTCTCTGCTGAATATGGGTATAGTGTCAACGTGCAGTTTCTCCTGGTTACTAGAGCCACAATTTGCTGCTGTTAGCCCCAGGAGTCTAAGGTTCATGAGGAAGGGGCTGTCTGCTTGCTCTGTTACCATGCAGTGTGGTGCTTTCTGTCTGTGATCACTGCTTTTACATGTGAATCCATGTTTGGCCTTAACAGAATAATAGCAGAACAAAGAAGTGGAAAGACTGTTTATTTGGGAGTGGGTATGGCATTATTTTATAACATTTAAACTTTGGGACCTGTGTAGGGTGAAGATGTAAGCATGGGTATTTGGATGGCAGCCATAGGACCTAGAAGATACCAGGTAAGCAGGCCCAAGGGTGCTGGCCTTATGGTCTTGGGAGTTGTGGCGTGAGGCCATATAGTGCACAGCTAGTCCTGGACCACAGCTGTACGCTGGATTTAATTCAGAACTATCCACCTCATTTCTCATTCAGTATTTTTCTGAGTATACTAAAAAGGAAATGCTATGAATGAAAGTTCCCTGACTCACAAAGAAGAATTAGGTTTTCATAGAGTTGATCAGAAATTCTTTGCAGTTTTGAAACTTAGAGTTTGCTGGCTTGTGTTCCTAGCAGTGTAAGGACCTCTGGACCCTCCTGATTGACGTCCATTTCTTCTGTTGTAACACAGTATTTTTAAAACAAACTGACTGCTGAGCCAGAAAAAAATGAATCTGCAAAGACCAAATCACTAAGTAGGAGCCCTGGGAAGAAAGCAAGCTTTTGTCTCAGAGTATTGTTACATTCTGGATTCTTGCAACTTCCACTTTGGGCACAGAAGGTACCAAGAGATGAAGGCACACACAGTGCTCCAGAGGAGCTGCAGGGACTGTTGCGTCCCCCCCACCCCATTGCAGCGTGCCCTCTACTCAGTAAATGAGACCGTGAGCCCAAGTCAGCCTGGCAGCTTGGTGGACCTGTTCTTTTGTCCTGCTGTGTCCCATCTTTGATTCACTTTATGTTGAATATGATGTTTTACTTTCCATCTCTGAGCATCCTGAAATGTGCAAACCTGGCAGTTCTGATTTCCTGGTGTGCTGCTTCTGTAGGCTCCTTTGAGGCTCTTGTTCCTAATGTGTTGATTTTTTTGTGTGTAACCTCAAGTTTTTGGAACCCCAGCCTGTCTTAAAATTCAGCCCTACAGAAAGGGTGTCTACTGTCTTCTGCCTTGGGATTTTGTGGGCTGCACAAATTGGCCTATCAGCCCCAGGCACTCAGGAAGACCCCCCACTCCACTTGGCAAGACTGAGATGGAGCATTGACTTTGTTCTCATACATACCCTGGGAGGCTGTGGTCCTTCGGGGTGTTGGCTCTCTGGCCATTCTGATTGGTCTCTTGTCCCGTGCACATGGCCTTTATTTTAAAGCCCAAGTATCCAGGTACCTTTGAGTCACATACTGACTTCAGCTGTTTCTTCTTCATTAACGGAGTCCATCCAAACTTTAAAGAGTTTGTTTCTCATCTGTAAAAGGGAAATGATCCCTACCTAATTTTATTTTATTTTTTTCAATTTAATGGGGGGGGGGTTGAAACCAGGGATGCTGTACCACTGAGCTACACCTCCAGCCTTTTTTTTTTTTTTTCAGACAGCTAAGGTGCTCAGGCTGGTCTTGAACTTGCAATACTCCTGCCTCAGTCTCCCTAATGCTTATAATCCCAAGTGTGTGCCAGGCACCTGGCCTCACAGGGTTCTTGAGAATTAAATGAGGTAATGTTTGTAAAGACTTGGCATAGTTCCCAGAATACTGCAAGCATTTCATCCAAATAGTAGCTGCTATGAATGCTGCTACACAACCAGTTTCTCAAAGCAGATATGAAACTCACCATTTGTAGTTCCCAAACTTTTCCTTCTTCCCCACTTGCTAACCCTTTTTTAACAAACTAACAACAAACTAATTGTGCGTGTATGGGGTCCAATGTGACATTCAAGACGTGTACATAGGGTGCCATTTGCCGACTGTTAATCCACACATAGCCGCACAACTGTGAGGCCTGATCTTTCCTGGAGACAGAAGATACCCCTCCTCAAACCTCGAGTTGGTTCATACGTGGAGTTATCCTTGAAATAATTTCAGCTTCGTTAGCATACATAAACACGCCCTGGTGCATGGTTGCACAGTTCACAGCTTGCTCTCCCCCTCTGCAGGACAGCCTGTGGCTGTGTGAGAAGACCTGTGAGACAGGAATGCTGTCTTCCCCTCAGTACTCCCCTCACGAGCTGACAGAGCTGTGGGAACTAAAGGGAGTGTGTGGTGACCCTTGTCAGTGTGCAACAAGGTGACAAGAGATTCATACGGGCTGCGTGAAGACCAGGGCAGGTGGATGATAATCTCCATGTAAGTCTGAGAAGAGCAGCCATGGTTGGCAGTAGAATAGATGGTCTTTCAGGAGAGCCCTCGGCTGGCACCTTCACCTGAACCAGTGTGGTACTAATTGTGCAGATTTCCTTCTTTAAAAAAAAAAATTCAACTAATAACTGTAGTTTTTATTTATATATTGGAAAATGATTTAAAATTACCAAATTGTTTTATAAAAGGAAAAGTATTTCTAAATCATGATTAATAGTTCATCTGAGTTTGAATTTCTGCCTGGATTGCATAGGTCTGTATAGCTTGATTAGAGAACACATGCCAAAAACTCACAAATACTGTGTGCTTACTTACATGAGCAGTGATCACTTATACCAAAGTTTTGGGTTTCTGGAAATAATGTCAGATTTTGTGACTCTTGAATGAAATGAGCAGTTTGACCTTGGAAAGGAACTGATATAATTCTCAGTCATGAACCTGGCTTAAATATGTTCATTTAGTTAGACTAATATCCATGGTTTTTTGTTAATGCTTTTTTTTTTCATTTAAGATAAATCCTGAAAATCAGTTTAGTACTCCTGTTAAAACACATTTTTATATCTCTTTGGGTTTTTGTGCCATAGGGAAGATTTTGCTTTTATCATTGCCCCCTGGGTAAGTCCGTCAGAGCTGGGAACACTATGCTCAGTTTAGGTATAACTATACAGAAAAGCCTGTGATTGCCTTGTTAAGGACTCTCAAGATAGTATATCTGAGAAGAAAAACTCTAATACTCAAATTCTAATAAATATGTGCTCCCTGCTCAGAACTGGACCATGTCAGACAGTTTAAAGGATGTGCCTCCCTGAATTTAAGGGACACTTCCCCACGTGACCAAATCATTTCGGTAATCTTTTAAAATAGTATCAGTAGAGAATTTCATTAAAACTAGTCTGTGACAGACATTAGCTATATTCAGATGTTATTAGACTAGTTAGTTTCTATTTAATAATAGTGAGGAGCTATAAAAATACATATGAAGTAAGATCAGAAGATCATGAGTAGTCAAAGCCTTTATTACTGCTATTATATACAAGCCTACAAATGGTCTCTTCCTGGTGAAAAGTACATCCTCTGTTATACTTTCGGCAAGCTGTAAAACCTCATTTGACAGTAGAACTGTTCTAGCAAATCATTTCTTCCCAGCGAACCCCAGTCATGATGAACAGTCTAGTCACTAAATTTTTAAAGCTGGTTGTTACCATCTCACTAGTAGACAATCTCCATTTTCCACAGAATAAAACTGTAATGACTGAAGGTCATTTCCTAGTTCAATTTCTCTGCCCGGCATCTAAAATTAGAACAAAGGTAGGGGGTAAGATAGATCTGACAAAACATGACCTCCATGCCACAGGTTACTCAAAGTCTAATAAATATGTGCTCCCTGCTCAGAACTGGACCATGTCAGACAGTTTAATCATGTCTTACTGTGGAGAATTGAGCTTGACTGCCTCTTGGGGGTGGCTTACCTTGGGACTTTCATAGGACAGCAAAAGTTCTGACACAGGAACTTTGAGAAGACGTGACAGTAATGCCTTCACCTTTTGAATGGCCATGGAACCTAGCAAAGAAAAGGAAGATGTCTCAAAGGACAGCTACCTGTAAAACCAGGTCACATAATGAGACCAAGCTGCAATGATAGCTGTCCCTGTTGGTTATCAGTTCATCCAGGAAAATAAGTAGAGGCAGATTTGTGTCTTTCTACCACTTACTTGAGTTATTTAGGAAACTCATGGAAGTGAAGCCAGTGTATGACCCAGGTGCCCCTAACAGTTTTCGTGCCGTTTCAGTAGGTATTATTCCTTAATCTGATAATCTAATTTCTGGTTTCTCAGCTCAGAGGAAAGGATAGGTGAAATAATGGTTTTCTTTGTAAATCTTTGTAATTAGTTCTTCTGAGTTACTTACTGAAAGAAGCTTGGAGTGGGCTCAGGTGCCCTGAGGAGGTGGCTCAGCCTCCTCTGGGAAGGGAGGGTATAGACTGAGATGGACAAGTTCCAGCATAGCTATCCTGTGACTATCAAAAATGTGTCTCATGTTACACAAGCAACCACTAGGCCTGGAATGTAATTTAACTGAGCAAATGCTTTGGTGTGTTCAGAACATGGTATGAACTTCTTTCCAAAGATGGGTTGTGGTAAATAGTGGAGATTTAATTATGAAAATCAGTTTCTTTGAAGCTTTAGCTGGAGGTACAGCAATAGTGTGGTGTTCCCACAAATATCACGACATAGTCAAATGAGTATTTTTCTATCAATCATTTTTGTAAAAGCTGTGTTTTTATGCAACTTGTGATAATAAATGTGATCTTTATTTTACAATAAAAACTGGCCTTTTCTTATTTGTGTACTGAATACAGCTACTTGGTAGGTATTTAAAAACTTTATCATATTCACACCTAGGAGTAAATTGTAATTATAAATTGGACCTTTCAAAAGATTTGGGTGAATTGGCTTTCACTGTTGGAGGGTGGTGAGGAACTGATTCCTGCACACCAATGAGAAATAACACATTCCTAATCAATGCCAGAAACAAAGTTTCTAAGAGACTTGCCTACCTGTACTGTGTAGGAAAGTGGCAACCTGTATGTAAATAACTATCATTTCTAATGTGATTGTCTTGTTTAGAAAATATGAAGATAGTTACTTTCTCTCTGACCAAGCCTGTTAAAGGCTTCTTGTGTTCTCATGGGCGTGCCTGAGTTTTTGTATTTTTTTACTTGCCAATTCCTCTAGACCTTCATTACCCAATATAGCGAGCACATGACAGAAATTAGTGAATTTAAACTTGCTTAGCCACACGTAAATAGTGGCAGGCACGGCGAGCAGCACAGAGTTAGGCCTGGTTAGCTTTCTTTGACTTCACATGATAGTATGGGTTTTTGAGTTTATTCAACTACGCCCTGCCCCGCCTGCCCCTGCCATCAAACTTTACGTGTTTTTTATCTTTACCATTACAAGTGGTACAAAGTAGACCACTAGAAAGCCTGTACAGAGCATGTATGTATTTTCAGTTTTTATAGCAATTACCACATAACTTAATAAAAAGGGTATACGAATTTTTCATACCAGCCAATATTTGTTTTGTTAAATTCATGCTACTTTTTATCTACATTAGTCATTAGTTATAGCATGTGGCAAAAAAATTACAATTAAGAACCCTGTAATCTGGTTTACTGCTGAGTTTATAGGATACAGGGCTCAGATTCTGAAGTCTGAAGCAGTAATCATCACACATAATTTCTATGGTAATTCTAACCTCTGCTGGTTCATCCAAGGATTAAAAGAAACAGTGCATGGACATGGCAGGTGTTTCCAGAACAGGTGTGCAGTGCAAAAGAACCATGTTAGCACACATTCCCAGACTGCAGCCTTTGACTGATGGCAGCATTCTTGAGCATCAGTATTCCTTAGTGATAACATTTCCATATTTGTGGGAAAGAAAAGGGAAAGACATCCAAAGCTAGTAACACTGACAGAGTTCTGGCTCTTTTGTTATTTTGTACCCATGTAGCATTTACGTTTGGAAACTGAATATGAAAGGGAATCACTACTAATTTTAATAGTAGCAAAATTATACACTCTAGGACTAGAAATTGAATTGCTAACAAATACTTAAAATGGAGAAACAGTGGTAGATTAACACTAAATGAATAGTTATCGATCATAAATATACTTCTTGAATACCACCCACGCGTACCATAAGCAATGCCATTGTAAGCTTGCTAATGTGCAGTTACTGCACTGGGGCAGACATGTGAATTTAGTTTACTGAAATCCTATAAACTGATCTGCATTTCATTCCTCCTTCAAGTTTTCACTGCTCTAGATTTGGTATTTTAACATTTAGCTCATGTTTAGCTATGAATCAATTATGGTATACTAAACAATTATTTGTCTTTTGAGTGAAAGTTTAATTTATTGATCTAATTTGTTGACATAAAAGTATTTTTCTAAAACTAATTCAGTTCTTGGGATTAAACCCAAGAATGCTATACTATACCTCTAGCCCATTTTTATTTTCTGTATGTGTTACTTACTGGGGACTAAACCTAGGGGGTGCTTCACCAAGGAACTACATCCCTGGTCCTTTATTTTGAGAACTGGTCTCAAAAATTGCTAAGGCTGGCCTTGAACTTGTGGTCCTCCATCTTCAGCCTTCCAAGTTACTGGAATTACAAGTGTGAACCACTGTGGCTGGTCATAATTTTTTTTATTAACATTTTTTAGTTGTAGTTTCACACAATACCTTTATTTTATTTTTTATGTGGTGCTGAGGATTGAACCCAGTGTCTTGCATGTGCTAGATGAGCGCTCTACCACTGAGCTACAACCCCAGCTCCTGGTCATATGTTTTTAAAAAGTTCCAAAGTCTTTTTTTTTTTTTCCCCCTAAAGGAAACCATTCCAGTGTGTCTGATGGGGGAAAAAAAAAAGCATCCGAGAATGTTTTCTGTGGGGTCCTGATCAGTGGGCAGAATGGGAGCAGAATAAAGTCAAAAATGTGCCAGTGCCTCACTAGGACATGTCTCCTTTTCTCTTTAGACAAGAGCCTCCAGAATGATGATCAGAACTAAGCTCAATGGGCCTGAGGAATTCCTAAGAGGCTAAGCCAGTCAACCCCTTAGTCCATAAATATCACAAGCAAAGGCTCCCAATTAAAAACAAAAGACTTTTCCAGATAAGCTGATAAAGTTATGGGAGTCAAAAGACATAATTTTTAAGTATACCATGGTAATGGTATACTAAATTCCCAAGATTCCTAAGTTAACTTGATTCATAGCTAAACATTAGCTAAATGTTAAAATACCAAATCCAGGGAGTTGGGAGGCTGAGGCAGGAAGATCCCAAGGTCCAGGGCAGCCTGTGCAACTTATACTCTATCTAAAAACGTAGTATGTATCCTTGGGTAGAATCCCCAGTACTGCCAAAAGGTATGGGAGACCTGAATTTTGGGGGGCTAGAGGAGTGACATTAGCACAGCTGATTATATTTTAGAATACAAAAGACTAATGAAAACCTTTAAATTCTGAGGTCCACACTTCTAGATATTAATTGAATTAAAGGTTTCAATCACTGGTCTATGTATAAGAGCCAACCCATCCCCACACCAGTGATTCACAAGTGCAAGGAAGGCAAAGATGGTTTCATTCATCTTACCTGGCAGTTGCTTCTCTAAGACCTTCTGTTCAAGTTGGTTTGGATATTTTATCTTCAGTGCTTTAAGGAAAGAAGGAAGGACTACATTGATGTCTACTACAGTACTGATTTAAAATTTACATGCAGGGTTGGTTTACATGCTCATTGGTAGAAGTGTGCTTAGAATGTACGAGGCTTTAACTTCAATCCCAGTAATAAAACCTACAAGTTAATATCACTGCCAAATAATAGAGCTGTTTAGTATAACTTGTGTCAGTCCTGATAAAGAAATCTATCTAAATGATGTTAAATTTTTTTCCTGTTAAACACTTCCATGAATTCCTGGTGACTACAAAACAGCTGGAGCACCGGCCTTCCAGTGCTTTGCTTTTCGCTTCAGCATTCCTTTCCTGACAAATGAGCTGGATTTTCAAATGTAAGAAAAGTCACTGGTTTCCAAATCACAATGTGGTTTACTACTCAAATCCCTCCCACCTTTATAACACTATTAATGAGTTTAAAGCCCAGGAACTGTAGAAACATTGAAGGTTAGAATGTAGGGGGCTGGGTGTAGCTCAGCAGTGGAGCCTTGCTGAGCATGTGCAAGGCCTTGGGTTCCATCCCAGCAGGACACCACACACCAAGGAATTTCGGTATAGAGAATTCCTTTAAAGCTCAAGGCATTTCACTCAGTTCTTCCTAAAAGAAATGCACATTCCTATCAGGCCTTTGCTATCCCTTCAGCCTAGAATATAAAGCTGTGTGTGAATTTGGGATTCTTACTCAGTAGTTGGTTTTTCAGCATAAATGGTTGTTGTACTTTGAGTTCTCCGTCCTCAGGTGCACCATATTCTGTTTTAGAAGAAATCAAGAGGGACAAATGATGAGAGGTGCATGTCAGTGCACCTCTTTTCCTTCCATGTCAGTGCACCACCTTTTCCTTCCCCAGGATAAGCCTAGCAACCACTGTGTGCTAACCTGAACAGTTTGCTTTTATTCAGCCGCTCTGATTTTTACGAGAGTGAATGCGCCCCTCCCAAGGCAGAAGCCTCCAGTGTGTATCACATCACTGTTCCTCAGGACCTACAGCGTCCTGGCTCCAACTGTGAGTTAACCTGCTTTCAAACACTTCAAGTGGACACACAGTTTCAACTTTGAAAAATGTTCCCTTTCTGTAAGGTCTGGGAAAAACCCAGTACTATTTGGGACACAAGTCACAGGACACCTTCAAGTGTTAACATGGTATAAGGACAGACTGGGACAGACTGGGTGCCCAGTGCCTGCACTGCAGACCAGCTCTTCTGCCTGAAAATGCAGTACAGCAGACCCCTAGTTTGTGGGGGACATTCCAGGACCTCAGTGAGTACCTGGCACTGCAAATAATGCCAAACCTTATATCTGGAATATACATATCTATGATAAAGTTAGGCACAGTAGATCAATATAGCTAGCAATTGAACAATAAACTAATAAAAGTTATGTAAATGTGCACTTTCTTTCAAAATATTTTACTTTTTCCTTTACACTTAAATGGAGCATTTTATAGCTTATCTGTGACTTATCCAAATTGTAAGCATCACTGCTTTTGTGCTTTGGGGGTCTTTTCAAGTGAAAAATAAGGATTACTTAAACACAAGCACTGTGACACTGCAACAAGTCTACAAGGACATAGATGAGCGACTTTAAGGTGGGCAGCATATACAGTGTGGATGCTCTGGTCAAACGTATTCCTGTCCTGGGGGGACAAGATAGGGTGTTCATCACGTTCCTCAGAATGGTATGCAATTCAGAACTGAGAATTTTTTGTTATTTTTTTTTTTTTCTAATGAAAGTTGCAACTGCAAGCTGGGAACAGTGGCACATGCCTGTAATATCAGTGACTCAGGAGGCTGAGCCAGGAGGATCAAGAGTTCAAAGCCAGCCTCAGTAACTTAGAAATGTCCTAAGCAACTTAGTGAGACCCCATCTCTAATAAAATATAAAGGGGCTAGGGATGAAGCTCAGTGGTTAAGTACCCTGGGTTTAATTCCTAGTACCCCCCCCAAAAAAAAAAATTGCAACTGCAGATAGGGGTAACTACTGTACTTCTCTCCTGCTCTGGGCCAACAGATGAGGGAATTCCTCTACACACCCCAGAGATCTGCTTTTCTCTCTTGGCATTCTGAGCAATGAAATAGTCAACATAGCTGCCATCTGCTTTAGAACCTTTCCCTCCTCACCCAAGTGATTGAGAGTGGCCAGGAAATTGGGCCAGCTAATGAAGTAATTTGAAAGCATTCCCCATAGGCAGGTTTTCTTCCTCTCAGATAAGGTTCCAGCCTGAAGCATTTATGCAGTGAGCTTCACCTTGAATTTGAAAATATATAAAAAGGAAATTCACATAAAAATGAAATGTGGAATAATAATGAAGTTTTAAAAAAATTAAAAGTACATCAGGGACAAAGACTCACAAATTCTTAAGCTTGAAAGCCTGAGAAGCCAGGCTAAAGAATTTAAGGGACTACCACATATATCAAATGCCAAACTCGGAACATGAGCAAGCCTGGGGACAGAAGAGCTAAGAAGAAACCAGGTGGTGTGAACTTCTGCATAAGTTAGAATTACCCCAGGATGTTAAAAAATACCAAGTCCTTGGGCTGGGGCTGTAGCTCAGTGGCATAGCACTCGCCTAGCATGTGTGAGGTTCAGGGTTCAATCCTTAGCACCACATAAAAATGAAACAAAATAAAGTCATGCTGTCCATCTACAACCACAAAAAAAAAAAAAAAAAATTTTAATGGGGAAAAAAAAATAACCCAAATCCTGTGAGATGAACTGGAATGCTTCCCACCCCCGCCTGGAGTGGAGAGTGGTAACCCCTCATGAAACTGACCGTCTAGAGAGCACAGGCAAATATGAGAGGACTTACATTAAGGACTGCTTTCCCTTCCTCAAATGCAACTCTCCCCCTTCAGGAACCTCAGAGTCTCCCAGCTCCTTCTGCCAAGAGACACTGATTTATCTCTGTCTGCTCTCAACTTGCTG
The DNA here is from genome assembly GCF_045843805.1 of Urocitellus parryii. Taxonomy (NCBI): domain Eukaryota; kingdom Metazoa; phylum Chordata; class Mammalia; order Rodentia; family Sciuridae; genus Urocitellus; species Urocitellus parryii. Next base: position 83,280,051 of record NC_135539.1, read on the forward strand.
AAGTGGCCCCAAGAAAGTACCTATAGCTCCAAGAGAAGGAGAAAAACAAAAACACACTGAACTGCCTGTGCTGCCCCAGGAAAGACCAACAGGTCATGTGGACATACTGTGGCACAGGAGCTGGTATCTAGGATGGGCTGCAAGAAATTCTTCATTTGGTCTGTTTTTCTCTGGATCCTGATGTCCACCAGCCTTTTTCCACTCATTTCCAAAAGCTTTTCGGTAATCAAGCTCAGCTCCTCGCCGTTCCTCTGGAAGAATCTATGTTGAAGTGAAATATAAACAAGTCTATGAAAACACTCACTTGTGTTTTGTACCTTGCCCTTCTCCTCCACTGCCCAAGCACAGAATAATCAAATTTAGAGGGATGAGATAATTATATTTTTTACCTTTCTTTTTTGACATTGACTGAACTCAAGAGTTTGTTCAAAAAGATTTCCAGTTTTATCTTTTTCTTCATGAGAACATTGCCCACAGGCTGGCTGATACTGGGTGCCTGGGGTCCCCTCTCTGGGGAATGGCACAGTGTGGCCAGGCCTGGCCTTCCCACTTCTATGGGGAGAAGCAGCTGACAAGGAGTAGAGACATGTTCTGTACTTTTGTCTTTTTTCTACCTAACTCCTCCAAAGAAATCGGAGGAAGTGCCCTATTGTACTCTTTGGAGTGTGTTTCTTTGCGTCTGCTCAAATGAAAATAAATCAGCAAGGGCAGTAGAGCGACAGGCATTTCTGGCACTAAACTAAGTGTAATCCTCTCTCCTGAGGAGTCAGAAAAGAATCATTATTACTAAAATGGACAAAAACAACCTACCACCCTTTGAAGGAAAGTTACATTTCATATCCTTTTACAATATCCAAATATAATTTCTTTTTACAGTTTTTGGTAATTTACCTTCTAGTCTCAAAAATATCTAAAGCCAGGCTTGGCTGTGCATTATTGTCTCCACTGTTCAGGAGGCTGAGGCAGCAGCACCTGAGCCTAGGACTTTGAGGCCAGCCTGGGCAGCATAGCAAGACCCATCTCAAAAACAGAATCCTGTCAAGATACCACTGCTCACCTCACATTTGTTCAGGGTTTTTAGTTGACCAATTTTGGCAATAATGAGCTGTCGAGTGGTCTGTGCTTCCTTGCTTCCTTCAGTCAGGGGGTTCCTTAGACAGGACAGGGCACGCAAGCTCTGTAATTTGTTTAGCTCATTGATGAATGACCACTGAAACCCAACAAGAGGAAATAAAAGCAATGTTTCAGACTACTTTTTCAGATTTCGTGAACTAACAACAGAAAAGCAGAAGTCCCCGTTCTAACCTGAGGCAGGGAAGCTTCATGCACAGAACACCCCATTAGGAAGACCACACTTTTCCATGACTGTGCCACCTGAAACCCTGGCAGCCTGCCTGGACATGCTACACCAAGCTCACTCTGAATATTTTTTACTTTGCATGAGGAGTTTCACTCTGCGGAGTTATTTCTCTTTTGATTTAAAAGGTTTTTAATAGAAGAAGGAACCTAGGAACTCCACAAGAGTGGGAATAGGCAATAATGCGCTGGGCACACTGTGACGCAGCCCTTACTTGTGATATCCGATTGTCATTTACTACAAGGTACTGCAGGGACGGGAACATGGATGTTTTGCACCCTACAAAAAAGGAGAATTAAGTCACATGGTAGAAGTGAAAAGAAATGGCTAAAGAACAGGGGCAAGGAGGCCAGGTGCAGTGGACCATGCCTATAATCCCATCTTATCAAGAGGCTAAGGCAGGAGAATCGAAAGTTCAAGGCCAGCCTTGGTAGCTATATAGCAAGACCCTGTCTCAAATTATAATCTTAAAAAAGGACTGGGAGTGTAGCTCAGTAGTAGAGTGTCTTTGGGTTAAACCCCCATTAACATACAACAGATGGGGGAGTGGGAGGGTGGCTTTACTAATCTCATACCAATTCCAGCATCCGGAAAATGTATAGAAGAAATTCCAGTGTCAGAAAGGATTAGTTGTTCTAATCTGAAATTATAAATGTTAAAGTTGACTACACAGAACAATATAAATGCTATGGGTTATCAACCAGTCTAGGTTTATAAATTCTTTCCTCTATCCTGGGTTTTCATTCCATGTAAAATGAACAGAAATCAAAGTCCAATTAAAGGCATGCAGAAGGATTAATGCTGTAGCCTAGTGATTCTACAGGCTTCTAGCATTCTGTGCCCCTACTGCTGTCTCTCTTGCTAAAAGGGTCTAAGAAATAGTCTCAATTCCCCAAGTTTAACAAAGTGCAGGCTCAGAATTATATCACCAAGGTCAAATTATCCATTCATCAAATTATCTAGTACATAGTCCACATTGTATGTGGTTCACAAGTAAATTCTCCAAATGAATTAAAACAAAAACTTCCTACAGGAAATTGCTCAATTTAAGAATCTTATCACTATCATATTTCTATTGAGAAAGGTAATAGCATATGAAAATTCATTCTGTAAAAATTTACTAGGCCTACTATAATAGCCATTTTAGGATCAAATTACCTGGGCAGATAGGCTATCAGGAACAGCTGATTTTCATCAATTAATGGGTTAGAGGAAAGGTCTAACAGCTTGAGCATCTGTAGAACATCACTGGGCCTGTATGGAAAACACCATCTTTTCAGCATGTGTTGCTGCCATGAGCATGTGGCCTTAGAATACCTGCATTTGTTATTAGGGACCGCTGGGGTGGAAACAAGTGGGTGTGACCATGGAAAGGGAACCTGGGAGACCCTCATGGTGTGATTCAAATAATCCTGGCCAAATCAGTATCAGCATCCTGCTTGTGACACTGTGCCACAGATCTGCAAGTTTTTATCAGAGAAGAAACTGGATCATGAGGACAGGTAAATTCTGTATATTATTTCTTATAAATGCAGAAAAACAGCTGCATTTGGCTGTATAATAAAACCATCTGTACAATAAAATCTTACTAATTTGAATCCAAATTTGTTGAAAAATTTCCCACATGTGTTTATTTCACATAATTTAATGATGTAATAATGAGTAATTTAACCCATTATATCTAAATATCTCTGGGCTGGAGATGTGGCTCAAGCGGTAGCGCGCTCGCCTGGCATGCGTGCGGCCCGGGTTCGATCCTCAGCACCACATACCAACAAAGATGTTGTGTCCGCCAAATGCTAAAAAATAAATATTAAAAAAAAAAATTCTCTCTCTCTCTCTCCTCTCTCACTCTCTCTTTAAAAAAAAAAATAATAATTCCAATAGCTTTTAAAAATAAATAAATAAATAAATATCTCATTTATAAAACACCTAAAAAATAAATAACAAATTTGCCACTTACAGTAACTTTGAGATAAATATTTACATTTTTAGAATTGTACTCTTTTGAGGAAAATAATAGATGAATGATTAGTAAGAATATTTATTAAATTACTGACATAATTAAAATTATTAATAATAAGCTTTATATTATGATTTCCAACCTATTTTAATGTACCTGTGTCAATTTCATTGAAATAGACAAAAACTGATACCCTGAGTTCAATCCCTGGTACCAAAAAAAAAAGAAATAAAGAAATAGATATAACTGAAAACTCGAGACTGAGTGTGTTAATAAGGAGAGGCAACAATACATATTTATTTAAAAGAACACACTTTTGGGGGCTGGGAATGTAGTTCGGCGGTAGAGCACTTGCCTAACACATGTGTGGCACTGGGTTTGATCCTCAGCACCACATAAAAATAAATAAAGGCATATGTGGATCTACAACTAAAAAGAAATACATTAAAAATATATTAATAATATATATTTAAAATAAAAAAGTCAAGGCTGGGCATGGTAACCTGTAATCCCAGCTATTCAGGAGGATCATGAGTTCAAAGCCAGCCTCAGCAATTTATCCAGGTGCTAAGCAACTCAGTGAGACTCTGTCTCTAAATAAAATACAAAATTGGGCTGGGGCTATGGCTCAGTGATCAACTGCCCTTAAGTTCAATCCCTGGTACAAAAAAACAAAAAACACTCACTATTCAGCAGAGAACAACATCACATGATTGTAATCTCAGCAACTCAGGAGGCTTAAGCAGGAGAATAGCAAGTTTAAGGCCAGCCTGCGAAATTTAGACACTGTCTCAAAATAAATAATAGGAAGATCTTGGGATGTAGCTCAGTGGTAGTTGCATTTGGCTGTCTCCAGTATCACCAACATAAATAAATAAATCTATTATTTAATCCTTAGCAAAGAAACAGGAGAAAGTGCCCAGCATATCCTACAGAACTGCTATTAAGAAACAGCAAGCTGAATATATTTATGCAAAAGTAGAAGTATTTAATTCAGGGTGTCATCCTCATGAGTTTCCCTCAATTCAACTAACTTTCTAATTGGTGAAGGCAATAAGTAATCAGAATTTAAGAAAAAAAAATTTTTTTTAAGGCAAAACAGATTTATTGAAGGTGAGGATAGGTACAGCAGAGTAGGCTGAGTCCCAGAGGCTCAAGGCCAGTTTGTTTCAAACTCTTATCCGTAAATCCTCCTACCAGTTAAAACTGGATCTAACCATCTTGCTCAGGGTGACTAAAGGGCGCAGGCTGAGATAGAGCCACCTATTACCTTTCGGAAATGAAGATGTTGTTGGAGTCCAGATACAGCTCCTCAAGGACTGGCCACCCCAGGGCACACTGCAGCACCTGGAAGGGAAAGCTGTTCAGGGCTAAGTGGCCTCTGCTGGTGCTACTTCCTGCAGGCTCACTGCCACAGTTCCACAGCAATTCCATGCAGTTGCTGTTTTAGAAACACTACCTCAAACACTTCTCACCAGCAACGAAAATGTTGATGGGCTGCACTGTAACATGCTGGAGCATTTTGAACCCAGCTGGTGGGCATCAGTAGCTGGTTTAGGAAAGGTGCTCAGAAAGTGAAGCTGGAGATGGTGACCAAGCACCATCTACCAGAGTCTGATTAGCCTAAGGTGCACAGTGGTGCTGAGCACCCTTCTCAGTTCCAGATGTCAGTATGGTGTGTAAAGGATGCACCATTCAGACAATGTGTCTCAATATTTCTAAGCATCCTTCCTGTCCTGAGGCTACATCTATACCTGGTTGATATCTATCTTATCCCAAGAAGGAGTATGGGAGTGGAGTGCCAGAGGTTGGGGCCAGGTCAAGGGTGATGGGACCCCACTGAGCTACCTCTGTGGCACTCTGTAGACAAAGGACACAGCTGAGCATTTCTGTGCTTGCTTTATGGTGGAATATTTTGGGTGCGGAAGCAGAGAAACCATGACTGAAGATGGTACCAGATGCAAGTGCCAAATGCTGCTGTGCCGAGGACCCAGAGTCCACTTCTGACTCTGGCTGTCTATGAGGAGCAGTGGTGTGAGGAGCTGGACTTTCTACAAGGAAATCATGAGGTCTCTGCTCGTGAGACCTCTATCTCAAACCCCATATCAAAAAAGAAAAGAAAGAAAGCTCAGCACATATTTATTGCCTATCACTATGGAGTGCCAGTGTTTAACAGGCCACTAGAGCAAATCCAAATGGGCTGAGGGAGAAGGACCAAGGAAGAACATGGATTCCTAAATATAAAATTCTAATTTTCTAACTCCTGTTATGCAGTATAAAGAATCCCATTACTTGGATAATAGGATGATTTAAATGAAGCCACATTTGTGCTTTAATTCCCTATAAAGCAAACATTTCCAACTACTTATTACTATGTAATAAACCAAAGAAACATAATTACCTCAGCCCACGTAATTCCTGTTTGATTGAGAACTAATACCTTCAATGTAGAAAATGTTCCAGTTAGCACTGGTGAGCCAGAGGGAAACTGCAGCTTGTTTTCACTGTGTAGAAAGAGAAGATACAGTGTACTTTATTGCTTGTACAACTGAACCAATGAAGATAGCAATGATCTGGGAATTAACCTAAGGGGTTTGGTTTGTTTCAACCCTAAATTAAATGCTTATTAAAAACAGTGAGTGAGCCACCACAACTAATCTTAATATTTACAACATACAACCTTTTAGTACCTGATGTGCAAAAGTGTTTCCACAGGGTTAGGCACAGTGTGAGGCTGCAGATGCCTAGAAGCCTGAGGTGCAGGCATCTCTAAGGTGAGATTCCAGACTCAGGATGAGTCTCTGGATGTTGCAAAGGGCAATCCTGTTATCAAAAGTGTTACTGATCTCATGCTAGAACATGAACTAGAATTCTGCTTTTCTAAACATGGAGTCTGCCCCTGTGCTATTAGGATGGATAAAATAAACTGCTGTCCTTTCACATCTTTCTCTGAAGACAAAGTCTCATCTTGGAAAGTTGATAGTCACTTTCAGACCTTAGTCCAGCCAAGAGTGGTAATGCACACCTGTAATCCCAGTAAATTGGGAGGTTGAGGCAGGAGGATCACGAGTTCAAAGTCAGCCTCAGCAACTGAGCAAGGCCCTAAGCAACTCAGTGAGACCTTGAGCTGGGGCTTAGTGGTTAGTATCCCTGGGTTCAATCCCCAGCAGCTCCCCCTCCCCCAAAAAAGAATGAAAAGTGAAGAACAGGATATGATGTCACATACCCATAATCCCTGAGACTTGGGAAATTTGTAATCCTATGATTGCAAGTTTGAGGCCAGCCTTGAAACTTGAGGTGCAGGCAAGTTTCAAAACAAAAAGAGCTGAGAATGTAGCTCAGTGGTAGAGCATGTACCTATGATGTGCAAGGCCTTGGGTTTGACCCCTAGCACTGCAAAATCAAACAAACAAAAAGGAATGAAAGGGGAGGCCTGGCTGAATCCTTGGAAAGTTAGATTCTGAGATTAAAAATAATAAAATATTCAGAAAGGCCTACAAAATTGTGACATTAATAGAGTAGTAAAATAATGAAAACTTTTTAACAAAACTGAATTAAACAGTATCCCAATGAAATCACTATTCCTAATACACTAAAAACATCCATATGAAAAAGCACTTTTTTTTTTTAAAGAGAGAGTGAGAGAGGAGAGAGAGAGAGAGAGAGAGAGAGAGAGAGAATTTTTTTTTTTAATATTTATTTTTTAGTTCTCGGCGGACACAACATCTTTGTTTGTATGTGGTGCTGAGGATCGAACCCGGGCCGCACGCATGCCAGGCGAGCGCACTACCGCTGAGCCACATCTCCAGCCCAAAAAGCACTTTTAATAATATCACCTATCTTCTCCTCCCCAGCTAAATATCACCTCCCTTAATGTTCCACATTTCATTGTCATATTTACAAGACATCTGAAAATTTTCCAATTTAATGTTAACCTATCTCATTCCCCCTCTCGATAAAGAGTCAAACACATTTCTTATTAATGATCATCTTATTGGACCCTCTAAAAGACTATAGTAACAATGTGCCCTTAAAGAATAATTTAATTTTAGGGAATTTAAATAAGCCCAAATTTGTCCAATAATATCTACTAGGTGGCAGCCTTACCATCTGATTCCCACAGAGATACTGGGAGGGCGAAGGACACAGGAGTTTTATGGTTCTCAACAATAAGGTAACCAGGAGTTCATACCTGAGATTAAGAACCACCAGGTTTTTGAGTTGATCAGCAATACGAATCACTTCATCCCATGATGACAACAGGTTTTTTGACACATCTACTCTTGTAATATCTAAAAGCACATGTTAAGAAACAATAGTTTCAAAGGACTCATGGAAGACATAAAAGTATTTACCTCTTTATTCTGGAGCACGGGCTCTTCAACTTTTCACCTTATACTCACTGTTTTATTTGAAATTGTTTTTGTGTGAACACAGCATAATGCTTTTCAACCTTTTAAATTATCCCCCAGTTGTCAATTCAAAACTAAAAAGCTCATTGTCATATACTTGAAATAAACATCTACAATCTTATGAATAAGAACCAGGTATCATAATTAAACTATTATCCAACAAAAAAGAGGGGGAAACGACAGAGATGGTAACTGATACATTAAGCACCAAGCTGAACCCCCAGGCCTGGCCCTCAGAACTGCATTGTGGCTGTAGGCTTCACCGTTCTCCTGCGTCCTCCTATATCTGTGTTACTGTGACCCACAGGAATCTTCAAACACATGGCATCATCTGGGGGCAGGGGTGGGGAGACAGGGGTTAGTTTGAACACAAGTTCAAAAGTGTCAAGAATGATTTGGGAATTCAGAGGGTCTCTAGTACCCTGGAAATAGTATGACACCCACTGTCACTGGTACAGGGATTCAGAGAAGAGTAAGCTAGCAGGACAAGTAGCTCTGAGCAAGCACCAGAGCTGACGGGCAAGCATGACTGCTAACCAGAGATAGTCATCATGCCCTAAGAGGGCCCTGGCTCCAAGAGTTCCAGTGAGGGAAAGGACTACCAGCTAAAAGAGCTGGACCTTACCCTAGATTCTGACATGGGTAACCATTACTCAGTTCGCACATCTACCTTACAAGTAATTACTGAGGGCCAGGAGGCCAGCAGTGAGCAAAGAAACGTCTGGGTGGGGGAGAGACAGGTGATAAGCATGTGTCTCCACGGTGTGTCCAAGATGAAACAGGGCACGTGGGAAGGCAAGGATGGTAGTTTGTACAGTGTGCAGGGAAGACCACCACCTCTTATAAGAGGGCATTTGAACAGAGACCTGGAGCAACCGGGGAAACGACACCTTGAAGAAGTACATCAAGAACAGAGGAATGACAAGAGCAAAGGTCTCTGGTTAGGATGGGTTCAGCCTATGACAGGGACAGCCAGTTTCAACATGCTAGGAGTAGAGAGGGCTGGGGTTCTGAAAAAGAGGTCTCAAAGGGGCTAAGGATGTGGCTCAGTGGCAAAATGCTTGCCTTACATGCATGAGGTCCTGGGTTCAATCCCCAGTGCCACAAAAAAGAGGTTGCAAAAGTCTCTAGGTGGCAGACCAGATCACAAAGGGCCCTCCCTAGGGACTATGTTAAAAACTCTTTGCCAGCCTCTGCCTAAAATGAGAATTGAGTTTGGAATAGTGTGATGGGATCTGACCTGGGTCTTTAAAAAGTCACTCCTGCACACACCTATAATTCCAGCAACATGGAGGCTGAGGCAGGAGGAGGACTGCAAGCTGGAGATCAGCCTGGCAACTTAGCAAGACCCTGTCTCAAAATAAGGATTGGAGATGTAGCTCAGTGGCAAAGTGCCCCTGGGTTCAATCCTAATGCTGCAAAAAAAGAGCTGAGAACACTAGGGGCAGGATGCTCCCTTCACAACTAGGCGCTGCTGAGTAGCACAGTGCTTTGGAGCACACAGGCCCAGGTCTCCCTGGTGTCAAACAGGGAAGGAGCAAGGAAAGGCCAGGCCTTTGGCTATGGGAGTTTCTGCCCCAAAGAAACAAGGACCACCCTGAGGTGAAAGCTTGCATGCACACTGCATGGAATGCCAGACCAGCAAACAATCTAGTACCTGAGGGATCCCCCACCACCTGGCAACACAATGGCCCTCAGCTCCAACAGATGTGAGCTGTCCCTGCTGCTGTTCCAAAGGCTTCTCTCAGGCTGCCCCAAGGTACTGATAGCCACTGCATCCTGGAGGACAGTGGTATCCACCTAGGACCGATGTGCGGGGTGCTTTTCATTGCCTTGCAGTCTGAAACTTGGGCCATCCCCGCTAACCAGGGCAACAGGATGCATAGAAAGAGATTAAGGCCATGGCTCCTGAAGTCCATCATGTAGGCTGGGGCTGTGCACATTTCTGCTGAGCAGTACACAGCACGTGGAATGGCTCTTCTCCAATCAAGGCTGAACACTGCAAAGGTACTTCCTGTAGTGTTCCTTTTCTCTCTCCCTCACCTCCTCTCTCTCTCTCTTTCCCTCCCTCTCTCCCTCTCCCTCCCCCCCCCTCTCTCTCTCTCACACTCACACACACACACACACACACACACACACACACACACGGTGTTCAAGGATCTCTGTTACTAACAGTTCCTGCTCCTGCACAGATTCTCTTCCCCAAGTTCAGAGCCAGCTGGTGAGGCAGGAGGTGGCTGGTCTCTTCCCCTGGAGGAGCACTCGGAGTTGACATGCTCAGACCTATAGCCCTTCCACTGCCTATCCAGTGAACGACCTCAAAGACAGATCAACCCAGCCAGGCACAGTGGCACACGCCTATAATCCCAGCAGCTCGGAAGGCTGAGACAGGGGAATCCAGAGTTCAAAGCCAGCCTCAGCAAAAGCAAGGTGCTAAGCAATTCAATGAGACCCTCTCTCTAAATAAAACACAAAATAGGGCTGGGGATGTGGCTCAGTGGTCGAGGGCCTCTGAGTGCAGTCCTCAGTACCAGGAAAAAAAGAGGGATCAACCCAAAGGAGGATGGCTGCATTCCACACAACAGCAATACTTCAGTGTCATCAGGAGCTCAAGAACTAGACAGTGATCACTTCTACAAAGACCAATCACAGTGTGATTAACTCTTGGAACCTCTTTGAGTGTTGGGGGTCTCTTTCCCTGGGAAAGAGCAGTATAAAGAAGTAATATGTTGATTCTCCAGTATGCTGCTAACATCTCTCTTCAGCCAAACAGCCTACTGACCAGATGTTCTCTTACACTGAAAGAGCCTTGGACCGCCTGGTTCCTGATGTTCTGAAATCATTTAGGAGTGGGGCAGGCAGAAGCCAGATGCTATAGACATTCTGTGGTATTTTGCTCCTTATCAGTTGCTCCTCCATGTCCAACTTACACACAAAGTGACCATGTTTGTGCAGCACACTGGAATCAGAGAGGGCTACTCATGACAGCAATGACCAGCCTAGATGTTACAGCATCCCCAGGTCCCAAGAGACCACCAGGGGAGTGCTTAGGGGAGGAGTTCCGCTTAACTCCTTAAGTCACACCGTCAGGAGTCAGCTTGCTAAGGAGAGCTCCTTTATGTGCAATCTTTATCGCAAACCAAAGTAATTAATAATAAATTGCTACATTTTACATAAATTATTATGTAGCACTCAGGCCGATTTAGAGAACTAGGAGAAAACTTGAAGGTCTATTTGACTTGCCATTTGTCCTAGTTATGGGCATAAAAGCAATACATGGCAAAAACACAATGAGAGAAGGCAGAGAAGAGGTAACGACTAATTGAACTGCAGTCAGCTGCCTGAAAGCAGAACAGCACTTCTTTGTCTCATGAAAGGACATCACTACAGGGCAGTTAAGCTGGGGCACTGGCCTCGAAGCACCCTCAAAGCCACTGTTTCCCTTTCTATGTCACTGCTCTCCAGGCACTCCAGTCTTTCTCCACACTTGCAAGACAGGTGCCAAAGCCCTGAGCATACCACCTACACTCAGGTGTGAGGGAGGCACAGGCAATGAGTAAGTGTGTCCCCTTGCAAAGAGCCCCATCTAGAAACTTCCACCTTACATCTCACTGGCCAGAGTGAGTCACACTGCCACACCTGCAAGCAAGAGTTAGAGAAGCTAATTTATCTGGGTACCAACTGCCCCAAGAAAAACAGTTGCTGATAGGAAGAAAATTGGGAAGAATGGACATGGAGTATGCAACTAGCAATGTCTGGCACAATTATCAAATCCAAAGTCAGGTTCAGGAATAAGCAATCCATGAAAAGGATACTAGGACATGTTCTGGCAATTCCTCCTTTTTCACCAGCACAACTTACTGCACAGTTCCTTAGAGAAATCTCTTGCAAGTTGTTCAGATGACTGCATGAGAAACATAAGAGTTCATATGTACACACAAGCACATAGGCTATCTAATAGCCCTTTAGAAACACGCATTTCAGATAAGAAAGCACTACCAACACCACTCAGGCTCCCTGGCCCTGGTGTCCCTCTTCATACACCCCCATGCCTCCCCACCTCAGGAGAACCACACTCCACATCTGGAGGACAACTGATCCCAAGCAGACCATACTTCCACTACACACCCAAAACGAATTAAAGCATTTTTGCATATTATGAAACTTGATATGAATAACGTTCTCCTATATTAAAAGGTGCAATGAAGTAAACGCCAAAGCCATTTCTGATTACTACTGTCTTCTGACCATAACACTTACATATTTAAATTTCACTATAATTACATTACCCTAAAAAAGACTTTTGCTAGTTTTAAATACCTTTCAATTTTCATTAACATGTAAATAGATTTTATGACAATCAAGATATATAACTTCTTTATTAACATTTTTCTATAAATACTTTTGAACACTCCACAGAATCATCACATTAATCACTACAATGATTAAGTGTGAGCCAGGCATGGTGGAGCACACCTGTAATTCCAGTGACTCAGCAGGCTGAGGCGGGAGGATCTCAAGTTTAAGGCCAACCTCAGCAACTTAGCAAGACTGTCTCAAGCTAGGCACCGTAATTATAGCACCTTGGGAGGCTGAGGCAGGAGGATCACAAGTTCAAAGCCAGCCTCAGCAAAAAGCAACACACTAAGGAGACACCATCTCTAAATAAAATACAAAAAAGGGCTGGGTATGTGGTACCCCCGAGTTCAGTCCCAGTAGCCCCCTCTCCTGCCATCCCCCAAAAGACTCTGTCTCAAAATAAGAAAAAAGGGCCTGGGTGGCTAAGTGATAGAGCAACCCTGGGTTCTATCCCCAGTACTGCTAGAGATTTAAAAAAAAAAAAAAAAAAAAAAAAAATATATATATATATATATATATATATGTATATATGTATATGTGTGTGTATATACACACACACACACACACACACACACCTACCAGGGTCACTGTGCTGATGCCTAGTTCAGTCAGTCACCAGGGCATTACTGTCCCTTCCCTGAGTAGCCTTCCAGGTTCTGGTGCAATGGTGCTGAGTCTGTGTAAACATCAGCTGCCACTCTCTAATTCTGAATCCATCACAACAAGTAGTACACCCCTCTGCACAGGGTTACCATGCACAGTTTCAGAGAAAAGAGAATGCACTGGCACAGCAGCTGTAAAAGACATTACTTAGTGCTCTCCCAGACTGAGGCACTTCTCAGGAGCAAATTCCTTAAAGTATACACCCCAAAATTCTTATTCAGCGGGTCAGGATGAGACCCAGGATTCTGCAGGTCCCAAAGCTCCTAAGATTAAAATGTGCAGAAGAGAAAACCAACCTTACAGGTGGTACCTGTTCTCTCTACCACACAGTGGCAAGTCGCTTTGTGTCCACACCTAACCTGTCATAAGCTGAACCATGAATTGGAAAAGCGCTGAAATATCAGCCTGTTATAGAGTAGTCCACAGTGATAATATGGTGAAAATATTAATAATGGACAAATTAGTGTTTTGATGCCAATCCAGAAAAAAAACAACCCTGCACTAAATAAGGATGTTAATTTCCGGGAACACTGAATCCTCAGATTGCTCAGATTTCAGTGTGCTGTTTCCGTAGAAAGGATAGTCCAGTTTGGAAGAGTCAGGAGTGTCCACAGGCAGTTGGGCAATTCTGACCCAGAAGCTGGAAAAAAATGCCAAACTTAGCTCCACCACTATCAGCTCCACTTACCAGCTCCACTTACCTCTGCTGTTTGATCACAGAGTCAAAACCAATGGTCTCCACAGGTTTCTTCCCAATTATAATTATTTGCTCTTCCCCATAGTCTTCTGGTCCATCTTCTAATGCATAGCGGTTCTTAACTGCAGTAAGAAAGTCCACTCCAAAATTTACCTTGTTTGGACGAATAAAAGATCCTCCCGTTGGGTGCCTGGAAAATGGAAGAAATGGAACATAAAAATTTCATCTCCCAATAAAGGCCATAAATGCAATGTTCTAAGGTTTTCAAAACTGCCTACATGCTGAAAAATCAAAACCAGCACACAATAAAAACAATAAGGAAAAATGTATAATCAGTATGACACAAAGGATACACAAGCATATAAAATCACTGTAGAAAAACCGACAAGAAAGATGGAACAGACAACTAACATGAGAGGGAACAAAATTAGACTCACAGGGCAAAGCTTGACTTTGCTAATGACAAGAAATACAAATTAAATGAAACTTTTCTGGCATAAAATGAAGAAAAATTATAAAACCACAAAGACTTCAGGTTCGGTAGGTCTATAATCATATGCTTGCATTCCTCGGAATTTGTTAGCGAGCAATAATTTAGAAACATAACAAAATTGCATTTGCAAATATTTTGTATAATATTATTTATTTATAATTGAGGAATGCTGGAAGCCATAAAAATGACCAACTAGATAGTGACTATTAAGTAAACCAGAAAGATGCAGTTATTAAAAAGTGTAATACTTGAGGGTTGGGGCTGTGGCTCAGTGGCAGAGCACTTGCCTAGCATGTGAGAGGCCCTGGGTTCAATCCTCAGCACCACATATACATAAATAAAGGTACTGTGCTCATCTACAACTAAAAAATAAAAGTGTAGGGCTGGGGATGTGGCTCAAGCGGTAGCGCGCTCGCCTGGCATGCGTGCGGCCCGGGTTCGATCCTCAGCACCACATACCAACAAAGATGTTGTGTTTGAACTAAAAAATAAATATTAAAAAAAATTCTCTCTCTCTCTCTCTCTCTCTCTCTCTCTCCTCTCTCATTCTCTCTTTAAAAAAAAATAAAAGTGTAATACTTGAAAGTTGAGATTTTTAAAAAACTGAACAAATTGTACATGAAACAATGACAGGAATCACTTCTAAATACAAATAAAGAAGAGGAATTAAAATGTAGATGGTAGGATTATGTACAAAATCCTTTACATGACCACTTATATATTTTTAAAATGCAGATAAATGGGAAGAATTCTACAGAACTACAGATTACCATACTTTTTATTCAGGTTTCATAGCAATTTTTAATACTAATTCCTGGCAGAATTTCATCATCCCAGAACCAACACAACATCACTGCTACCATCCTAAAGCAAGCAGGCCAGCCCACATTCAAAGGGAGGGAGTGAGCTGCTGTGACCAGAAAATGAACTGTGGCAGAGCATCTCCTCAGCTGGCTCCCAGGCCATATGCCTTTGGCAATGGGATTCTGCCAACTGTTCCCAAGTGGAGCCTTTCTCTCTCCTCCTCTTCACTAGATTCAATCAGTAACTAACTTCTTAAGGGCTAAGCCTTAAGAAGGCTTGATGTTTCCTGCTTTGCCTTCCTGGAGGCAGACAGCACAGACAGTAAAGCTGCTCAGTCAATGAGGAAAGTTCATAGGGGAGAGAGACTGAGCCTATTCACAGGAGACCCAGAGCCCCTCAGTCAGCAACAATACTAGACCCCAGTCGTGACAGGCCACCCAAGGGACACGCTGCAGCCAACACAACTACAGCAAAGAAAAGTATCTCCTAAGTGCTCACGTCCAGCTCCCAGCACAGAACAGCAATCGTGAGCCACCAGAACAGTGGTGGGTCATAGCTAATTGAAACAAGCTTGGAAGAAGAGGAGAGGTGTATTTTCAATAATCTCTAATCAAAATTCAGTATTTCTGGGCTGGGGCTTTAGCTCAGTGGCAGAGCACTTGCCTCATATGAGTGAGGCACTGGGTTTGATCCTCAGCACCACCTAAAAAATAAATAAATAAAAGCATTGTATCCATCTACAATTTAAAAATATTTTTTAAAATTCAGTATTTCCTTTTAATCATAAATCCCAGGCAACAAATCAAGTAGTGTCCACAACTTTATGGCATCAACAAACAGAAAGAGATATTTTCACATCATGTTATACTTCTTGAACATATATTTAAAAAAAAGCTTATTTCTATCACTATTTCAAAATTTAGTAGTTACTAGATATACTGGTAAATCTTATTACTTAATGTTATTGAATGAAGAAATATAGCTGGGTTCAGTAATGCACACCTATAATCCCAGTGATTTGGGAGGCTGAGGCAGGAGGAGCACAAGTTTGAGGCCATCCCCAGCAACTTAGCAAGACCCTGTTTAAATAAAAAGGAGTACAGCACTTACCTAGCATTTGTAAGGCACTGGGTTCAATCCTTAGCACCACATAAAAATAAGTAAATAAAATAAAAGTATTGTCTCCATCTACAACTAAAAATTAAAAAATAAAAAGTTCCAGGGGTGTGGCAATGGTTAAATGCCTCTGGGTTAAATCCCCAGTACGCTCCCCCACCCACAAAAAAAAAAAAAAAAAAAAAAAAGAGGCAGGAGGAGGGAGAGAGAGAGAGAAATATACATTATTATACTCATTAAACATTGTTTTTTTCCCCTTGGCAGTACTGGGGATTGAACTCAAGGCTTAAACAGGTAAGCACTCTACATAGCTACATAGCTACATCCCTATCCTTTTTTATTTGGAACTAAATTCTAAGTTGCCCAGGCTGGCTTCCAGCTTGCAGTTCTCCTGCCTCAGCCTCCCAAGTAGCTGGATTCCAGGCACGCACCAACTTGTCTGGCTTTAAAACTACCTTGATCACTACATTTCAGTGTAACAAATTTTCTTTGTAATGCAATATATTTTTTCATGCTTTAAAAAATATTTTCTACTTGGTGCCAAAATCACTCATAGAACAACAACAACAACAATAAAAACCCTCTAGAGTATATTCCATAAAGAAGTAGAAGCTGAGCTTGGCCTTGAAGGATGAAAGATGAATAGGAGTTTGGCTTTTTTTTAGAAAAGCTTTCACACGACAGTGGCACAAATCTGTAATCCCTGAGGAGGTTGAGGCAGGAGGTTCATGAGTTTGTGGCCACTCTCAGCAACAGGGAGGCCCTGTCTCAAAATAAAAAATAAAAAGGGGGCTGGGGCTCAGTGGTAGAACACTTGCCTAACATGTGTGAGGCACTGGTTTGACTCTCAGCATCGCATATAAATAAATGAATAAAATAAAGATCCATCAATAACTAAAAAACTTTTTTTAATTTAAAAAATAAAAAGGGCTAATGATGTAGGTCAGTGGCTAAGCAATCTGGGTTCATTGCCCAGTAGCACACATACACACACCAAAAGAGCACTAGTTTTTTTTTTGTCCTAACATAGGCATCAGGCAGAATCTAACATGTAAAAACCTATAAAAATAAAGTACTGGTATCAGAAACAATAAAGGTTACTTTTCAAAGATGTGATTTAAATGAATTTAAATAAACTACAAGAACTCACAGTAAAAATACTAGTACATTTATCTGGGTGGGGTAGTGCATGTAATCCCACCAATTTGGGAGGCTGAGGCAGGAGGATCTGCAAGCTTGAGGCCAGCCCAGGCAATATGGTGTGACCCCATATCCAAAAAAAAAAAAAAAAAAAAGGAACTGGAGATATAGCTCAGTGTATATTGGACTTGGATTCAATCCCAGGTACCAAAAAACAAAACAAAACAAAAAACACCCCAAAGCCCCACAAAGTACATCTATAAGAATACAAATTACAAATCCCTCAGTTTATGGAATTCCAGTGGCAGAGTTAGAGCGTGGTTCTTATACAGATGGCAGTTTATATTTTTGTCCTACATTTACACTTCTTAAAACAGTGGCTATGAAGAGTCAAAAAAAAAAAAAAAAGATCTTCAGGGCTGGGGCTGTAGCTCAGTGGCAGAGTGCTTGCCTAGTATGCCTGAGGCACTGGGTTTGATCCTTAGCACCACATAAAAATTAACAAAATAAAGGCATTTTGTTCACCTACAAGAAGGAGAAGGAGAAAGAGAGCTCTTTATTATTGTTAAGTCTGTGGGCGGGCAGATGAAAGAGTTAGGAACAGTGTTAGGAGGCTACAAAGCAGATGCTAGGCCCTTTACAGATTAAAGGCCAATACTGAAGATTAATCTTTGATTTTTTTTTCCCCCAGCATTGGGGGATGAACCCAGAGACACTCTACTATGGAGCTATATCCCCCGACCTTTTTATTTTGTATTTTCAGACAGGGTCTCTCTGAGTTGCCCAGGCTGGCCCTGAACTTGTGATCCTCTTGCCTCTCAGCTTCCATAGCAGCTGGATTACTACTTGTTTACACCACTTTACCTGACAAATAACAATCTTTTATGGAACATACCCAGCAGGTTTCTTAAAAAACAAAACAGCTCAGTAAACAATGAAAAATGCAAGCTGTGCATGAATCCATCAACAAAAACAAATCTCCCAAAAAACAAACAAAAAAACTGTAATGATTTATACAGTCTCTACTGAAATTCTAGATGGACATTTAGATGCTCACTGGAACACTGAAATTCTGAACTCTTGTCTAAAAAGAAAAGTCCTGGTAGAGTCCTGTTTATCTTGTAAGCACTTGACTTGTTCAAGTTTCTTCCTCTTTCTACAACAACAGCTCCTGACTGTGGCCTTCATGGAAATGGCAGCTGCTCAAGAAATTCGAAGAGTCTCAATCTGCCTTATTTCTCCAGTAGGGCTCTCATATCAAATTCAGGAGGTCCAGTTAAATTTGAATTTCAGTCAGACAGCAAATCATTTTAGTATACATCTGAAATCCAAGTTTCACTGTGCATCTGGAAGTTTCATTTGCTGAATCTGACAGCAACTCAAAGGTGAAAGTCCCCAACAGATTTCTAAACTCCCAGAATAAGTTCGTTCTTGTTGGGCTTTGGGTGCAGGATGCTGGAAAAGACTGGATCTCTGGTGAGTGTCTAAACAGTACTGTTGGTCTTTCTCAAAATGTCATTTGTCCCAGGCATGTTCAGCCTTTCTAGCAAATGTGTGTTAACTGACATCCATGGGGAAAGAACTCTTGGCTCTCCTGCACTCCCCGCGCTGCACTATGTACTCCCCTTAGTACTACATCCCAAGGAGCTGACCTGGTGATACTGTCTCTCTCCTAAGGGAAGCAGCATGGCCGACAAGCATCTGATTGTAGGCTGCTTTGAATAACAATCATGACTCTGTCCATACTAGAGAGAAGCTTTCAAAAACAAAGCAGATCTACTTTTGCCTTTTGGTCAGGTGTACCCTGCCTGCAAACTACTGCCACTGTTAATGGCTCTTAACACTCTTCTAACATCATACCAGAATACTTCATGCTGGTCCATTAGCGCTCATCCAAGAGCCTCAAAACACTTCACTACAACCTGTGACTCATATAAGATGAAGAAATCAAGGGCTTTGCCTCCTGAGGTGCCCAATACGTGGACATGGTCTGAAACAGTATGTTCTCTCTGATGCTAGGGACTAAAGGTAGATTCTCCTTTTGACTGCTCAGAAATCACATTTTAGAATTTAATTCTCACCAGAAAAGAGAAATCACACCACTGCTTGGAAACAGAACCTTTGAAGTAAAAGCTGAGTAGGTGAAATAGTGACCCACACAGTTCTGCTTAGAGCAGACTGCAGCTTAGATTGAAAGGAGAAAATTGGAAACATTCTGCCATCTAGCAACAAGGCCAATTAACAGGTGCGAACCTCTCAGGTCCCCAAAAGATAGAGGTGGAGAGCAGGAGCACCTGGGAGATGTTGATACTGGTTCATAGCCATGAATTTTGGGTAAACCTGTAATTGACTATTAATTGATAATGTGGCAAATATTCACTGGGTAATTACAGCTTAGATGATTGCCATTATGTACTGTAAGTTACACAAGAGAAAAGAAAGATTGGAGAGAAACTGACATGGAACCATCAGAACTCAAGTTCAAGGGGGACTTTATGAGGTGATCCGGTCCATTCCCGACTTACCAACTGCTCCATGAAATCCTACTATTTTTAGAGACCCACGATGCAGAGCAGTCCACAACCTGGATTTTAGCCCTACTCCAGTTTTTTATGTTGCACTCAACTTTTACTTCAACTGGTCCTCAGTGAAAGGTACTACTAACAATGATGTCAGAGAGTTCGAGTATGGGACATGTAGTGAATACAGAAACCCTGTAAACAAACTGCAAACAGCTCAGCCCAGGTTAAGCTCTGGTATGTTTTACTGAAGATCTCTGTGGAAGCAACTGACACTACCTTGCAGTGGAGTGCATGAGATGAAAGTGAGCTGAACTAACTGGCTGATGGGAAAAACACTGGCCAGGCCTTGAAAACCGCATAGTCTGTCCCCAGATTACGTCAGAGAGCAGAACTCAAGCCTGAACAGTGGCACACCACCTCTCAAAGGTGCGCTCACCAAACATCCCGCTCAATGCTTAAGAAGCAGAGGATGCAAACTAACTTCCGTAAAATCCATTAGGCCCATGGCTGCACTGCTACATGCCATCAGTCACTTGATATTCAGACACAACTCTGAAGAGATGAGACCTTAGCTATGACCACTCTCACTTACCTTTTGCTCATTTAAAACAGTGACACCACAATTTTGCCACCTGAACTGGCTAAAATAGCAACTAAACATTAAAAATGAAGTTTACAGTAGCAAAACACTTTTTAATACTCATTGTTATTATGACAGATCAAGTAAAATTTGAAATATAAAAGACTCCAAAGAAATTTTTTCATTTTTTGGAATTATAGATTGAACCAAGGGGCACTTTACTACCAAGCTCCATCTGCAATCTTCTTTATGTATTTTGAGACAGAGCCTTGCTAAATTGCTGAGGTTGGTCTCAAACTTGTGGATCCTCCAGCAAAGTATAGGACATATTAAGACATCTGCACTAGCTTAATGACAACTATGAGGGGTGCACTCTGTTTTGCCGATTGGAAGATTCCAAGATCCTGACAAAGTTTTCACTAGTTGAAGTCAGGTTATAATTAAAAGTAACATTAAGCAGAAGGATGAACAACTGTAAGGACAAGTTATATTCTTGTACTCTAGACCAGTGGTTTTACACATTTACCCTTATGGTCCCTTTTGTACTGCCTCAAATCTTTTTTTTTTTTTAATATTTTTTAGTTGCCAATGGACCTTTTTATTTTATTTGTTTTTATGCGGTGCTGAGAATTGAACCCAGTGCCTCTCATATGTTAGACAAGCACTCTACCACTGAACCACAACCCCAGCCTTGTACTGCCTCAAATCTTGACATGAAATTCATAGATAACTTTACATATATAGGACATTTTTCAGCCAATAAAATGCCCATTTCAATGAAATGAAAGAAAAATAGCTAGAGTAAGGTAAAATGTATATCAATATGAGAAGGTGAGCAGAAATGGGTGTGGTAAGAACATGGCTGTGGCAGGGGTAAGTGCTAATACTGAGTCCAGACCCCTGTCTCAAGGCTCCCTCAGTGCTTCAGCATCAATCCTACATGTGCCAGGGCCTCAAACAACTCTGGATTTTTCTGCTCAGTGACCAAGACTTTGACCCTATGGCTGTATCCAGAGACTACCAGGGACCGTGTAGCCAACGATCATTTGGACAAGCTTTTAGAAAAGGGAACTGGGCTGGGGCAGACTCAAAATGCACAGTCCCTCACTGCAGGGACTGGGGGGCCTTGGTCCTGGCTGAGATATCTCTATTTCCACACCTGGCTAAACACACACACACTGTTATCTTAAGCCTCTGCTGACTGTAGCCTTGGGAAAACAGCTGGCTTGTCGAACCTGACTTTCTAAGTTAGGAAATGGTGAACCAGAAAGTATTTGCTATCTGATTCTGGTCTTCATCTCAGATGAAGTCTGGTCTCCCTCAGGGTCAGGAAGATGAAAAAGCAGTCAAGAGGCTTCCAATTCCTAGGCCAGCATTTTGCTCACTGCACATGCTTCAGGAAAATGGGTTGATAGTAAGAGATCCTTGTGGGACACTGAGAGTCAGGAAAACAAATGACAGAAGCGTAGAAGATGGCTCTGTCTGAAAGCTACCATGCTCAGAGCTTCAAGCAATTTCTCCAACATCAGGCAGTTAAGTATGTTAGTAGACACATGAAATCATATGTGACTCTCTTTAGATAGAAACTTTAAATGCTGGCTCATCATTCCACTACAGAATGGATATTCTGGATTTTATAAAATCAATTTCTTCTTACTAAATATTAGGCTAATTCTCACCTCCATTATTCACTTAATGAGTGTAAATTACTGCATCATTGAGATTTATAGTAACCCAATTAAAAAGAAACAGTCAAAATAGCACAAAAGGCTGAGTATGGTGGCACACGCCTATAACCCCAGTGACTTGAGAGGCTGGGGCACGAGGATACAAGTTTGAGGCCAGCCTCAGCAACTTAGCAAAGCCTAAGCAACTTAGCAAGACCCTATCTCAAAATAAAAACTAAAAAGGGCCGGGACATGGCTCAGTGGTTAAGTGCCCCTGGGTTCAATCCCTAGTTACCCGCAGCCACCCCAAAAAAGAAAGGAAAAAAAGGCTACGGATCTGATTCTGGGTATATAGCTCAGTGGTAGACTAGTTGCCTAACGTGTGAGGCCCCTGAGTTCAATCCCATTATCACACACATAAAAACACACATAGGCAAAAAAAAAAAAAAAAAAGTCTGGGTATGGTAGTACACACCTAAAATCCCAGTTACCCAGGAAGCTGAGGTAGGAGGATGGCAAGTTTGAGGCCAGGCTGCACAACTTACCAAGACCCTTTCTTGAAAAAATAAAAAGGATTGGAGATGTAGCTCAGTGGCAGAGCACCCCTGAGTTTAATTCCCAGTACCACAAAACAGAGAGAAAAAAAAAAGGAAAGGAAAAAGACAAAGCAATCCCACAGGGAAAGTTAAGAGTCAGAATTTAAGCTGGGTACAGTGGCACACACCTGTAATTCCAGTGATTCAGGAGGCTGAGGGAGGAGGATCACAAGTTTGAGGCCAACCAGCCTCAGCAATTTAGAGAGACTCTGTCTCAAAATAAATTCATACATAAATAAAAAGGGCTGAGAATGTAGCTCATGGATAGGGTACCCTAGGAGGTTTAATGCCCAGTACAAAAATAAAGTGTTGATTTAAAAGAGGGAAAAACTCTACAAACAGCATGATTAAGTCACAAATCAAAGAGGTGTCTTTTCAGAATATTTCCCAAATTGTACCTATAACCACCCTATGAACCAAACAATGCTGTTGCTTCTCCATCCTTCCCATTCAATGCTTCAACAGGATCCTGACCAAATGACCAAGCCAAGTGAGAAGGAAAGTTACCTGCATTTAAAGTACACAATCCCTTCACGGCTCCCATCATGCTTTCCTCTCTCTGGATTGTCCCATTCCACTCCTAACCAGAGTCCTAGCAGAACAAGAAAAAACAAATGAGTAACAAAGGATGACAGAGGGATGCTCCACTTTCCTGCAAGTAAATACAATTTGTAATGGAAACCACATCCCGCAGACAACACTGAGGGAGGAAGAATGTCTTGGGAATAGACAACTTAACCTTACGCTCAGAACTTCAATCAGAACAGCTAAGTGCATTGGCACATGCCTGTAATCCCAGCAGCCTGGGAGGCTGAGGTAGGAGATCACAAGTTCAAAGCCAGCTTCAGCAATTTAGCAAGACTGTCTCAAAATAAAAAATAAAAGGGACTGGGGATGTGGCTCAGTGGTTAAGCGCCCCTGGATTCAATTCCAAGTACCAAAAAGGAAAATCCTCATGTTTAGAAATTAAGCAATATTCTTCTAAATCATTTTGTGTCCAAAAAAAAAAAAAATCACAACATAAACTAGAAACTATTTTGAACAGAATGACATAAGACTACATGTGAAAATTTGTGGAATGCAGCCTAAAGTCGTGTTTAGATTCATAAGTTGGATGACAACTGAAAATAAATCATCTGTCTCAAAATGTTCAGGGCTAGAAGGTAAAACTAGAAAATCAAACTTACAGCAAGCAGGAGGAGACAGACGACAATGGAGAGAAATCAAGACAGAAAACAAACAAGATGGTCTCTTCCCTACAGCACCTCAGTCATCTTGCAGGACAGACTTGTAGACCAGCGGCTAGCATAAAGGAAAGTACGGGTGCTATGGGAGCACAGATAAGGGTGCTTATTGGTACTGCTGTGGGGGGAAATGGAGGCCAAGGCAGGGAGATCCCAGGACCTGTTGTGGGAACCAGAAATCATCCAGCACAGCTGGGGGCAGTGTTGCCCAGAGTCTGGGGCAGGAGCATGGTCAGGAAAACTAGATTAAAGATGAGGAAAGCGGCTGAACAACTGGCTGGGGCCTGACTAAAACTCTGGTAAAGCACCCCAAAGAACTTGTGCCTCATCTCTCTTCTCCCAAGAACCATGTTAATAAGCAAGGCAGAAATGATCTGTTTTATTTATTTATTTTTTAAAATGCATTATTTATTATTCAGTTATTTAAAGACAGACTCTTTTTTTTTTAAAAGAGAGAGTGAGAGAAGAGAGAATTTTTAATATTTATTTTCTAGTTCTCGGCGGACATAACATCTTTGTTGGTATGTGGTGCTGAGGATCGAACCCGGGCCGCATGCATGCCAGGCAAGCGTGCTACCGCTTGAGCCACATCCCCAGCCCATAAATGATCTGTTTTAAAGAATAAAAGCTCAGAGAAAACATCTAACTTGCTGAATAACACTACAAATAAAGACCAGATCATGGCCTAGCATGCTCAAAATACACAAATCTTTTGCTTTTTTTTTTTAAAGAGAGAGAGAGAGAATGAATTTTTTTTCAATGTATATTTTTTTAGTTTTTGGTGAGCATAACATCTTTATTTTATTTTTATGTGGTACTGAGGATCGAGCCCAGAGACCTGCGCATGCCAGGCAAGCGTGCTACCGCTTGAGCCACATCTCCAGCCTCAAATCTTTTGCTTTTTAAACCCCCCTTTTTTTTTTGTACCAGGGATTGAACTCAGGTGCGCTTAACCACTGAGACATATCCCCAGCCCTTTTTATTTATTTATTTTTAAATTCTGAGACAGTTTCACTGAGTTGCTTAGGGCCTTGCTAAATTGCTGAGCTGGCTTTGAACTTGGGATCCTCTTGTCTCAGCCTCCCAAGCCACTGGGATTACAGGTGTGCACCACCATGCCTGGCTCTAATCCATTTTTTGTCAAATAATAAGCTGTTATGTGAGAAGTAATTATAACTATGTTCTTCAAGAAAATTCTCAGAATAGGTTGAGTTGATGGTTGTTAACAAGAAAGCAATTCACAAGGCCATTCTTTCACCTGATGAAGAATAAGTCACTTTTCAGCTGAAGCAGGTAGAAGGGGCAAGACCAGCCTTCACTGTGATTTCCTTAACTATCTGTTATGGTTTAGATATGAGGTATCCCCAAAAGCTCAAGTGTGAGACCATGCAAGAAACTTTAGAGGCAAATGACTGTCATGAGAACCTTAACCTAATCAGTGCATTAGCTTACTGACAGGGTTAACTGGGTGGTGATAATTGGGCAGGTGTGGCTGGAGGAGGCAGGTCACTGGGAGTACACTTTGTTATACATTTTGTATAACATATACATTTTGGGTATACATTTTGTCCCTGGTGAGAGAGAAGCTTTTTCTCGTTCTGTTTTCTGATTGTCAATGTCCTGAGCTGCCTTCCTCTTCCACCACGATGTTCTGCCTCACCTTGGTTCCAGAGCAATGCAGCCAGCCGGTATGGACTGAGACCTCTGAAAAAGATGAGGATGGGCAGTGCCAACCTTAGCCTTGTTGTTTCTCTGCTCCTTGGCTTCCTGGACTGACCAACTCCTGAGACAACTAACATTTGTTTTTTAAAAAAACATGTAACTACATTTAAGTGATGTAAATCTGAGCAATTCAGACTAAACACCCCCATTAAGCAGCATTGCTTATCTGATTCTCTTTTTTTAAATTTTTAGATGGACATACCTTTATTTTATTTATTAATGTGATGCTGAGGATTGAACCCAGTATGCCACGTGTGGAAGGCAAGTGTTTTACCAACTCCAGACCCAGATATATTCTCTTTTAATTTCTACATTACACTCAAAAAGGCACTCCCCTAAGGGCTTTGGAGTATGGATAACAGCTCATCACCAAAATAAATTTTCTATACTCCAATATCTGGAATTATGTTATTTCAATGTTAGTGTAAAACAATCTCAGGCTCTTGGAAATTACAAAGCAGTTTGGTTTCAACATCACCCTACACAGTCTCGAGTTCCTATCTTCCAATGCCTCTGAAGATAGCCTTTTGTTTTTATAACCTATAACTTGAGGATGTTTTCAAAGGAGCTGCAAAAACACAATAAAAAAAAAACACAAACACTTCAAGGAGAAAGAAAAACATAATACTGAAAGATCAAAAATCATCAACAAAAAAGGGGGGGGTGGAAAAATCATTAGAATAGAATAACTGAGAAAGAGTAATGAAGATGTGGCTCTGAGCTTCCTTACAGCAAGATACAATTCTCTTGACCACTGTTAGAATCCTTTCAGTTCATTAGAAAAGATGTCCTTCCTTTTCCTGAGCCAACAGCTCAGCTCCTGTCACAGGAGTCCCTTTGTAAGGAGCAAGCTACTTTCAGAAACAGCAACATCATCGGTTCACAGATGTTTCACAGAAGCTGTGTCTCACATAGGCCTCAACAGGGCTTAGTGTAAAAAGCTCAGTTCTGCAAAGGCAGCTAGAGAGAGGGCCCAGAGGTTCTATGTGGCTTTCTAGTGATTTCACTTTTTACCAGAATATTAGCACTTCCTAAAGAATAAAAACAACCCCTCTCAAAGCATGGGCACTAGAATCAAATAGGGAGCATGTTAAAAATGAGGAGTCCTAAAAAAAAAAAAAAAAAAAAAGAGGAGTCCTAGGGCTGGGGTTGTGGCTCAGTAGTAGAGTGTTTGCCTAGCATGTGTGAGGCACTGGGCTCCATTCTCAGCACTGCATGCATAAATGAATGAATGAATGAATGAATAAAAGTACTGTGTCCATCTACAACTAAAAATATATATTTTTTAATAGTGCAAAGCTATTTTAATAACCTAAACTGAATGATTCAAAAAAATTTAAGTATAAAATGTACATATTATTTTGTAAGAAGATATACTTATTTGTAAGAAAATGTACAGTGAGAATTTAGGGATAAAAATTCTACAATGCATGTAATTTAAAATGTTAAGCAATGCAGGGTGTGGTGGTACATGCTTATAATCCCAGTGACTAGGAAGGCTGAGGCAGGAGGATTGCAACTTCAAAGCCAGACTCAGCTACTTAGCAAGGCTCTAAGCAACTCAGTGAGACTGTCTCTAAAGAAAACATTAAAAAAAGGGCTAGGCTGGCTGGGGATATAGCTCAGTTGGTAGCGTGCTTGCCTAGCAAGCATAATGCTCTGGGGGTTCAATCACCAGCACCAGCACCACCAAAAAAACCCCAAAAAACAAAAAACAACAGGAGTGCAGGGTTAGGGGTTAGGGATGTGGCTCAGTGGTTAAGCACCCCTGGGTTCAATCCCTAATGCCAAAAAAAAAAAAAAAGAAAAAGAAAAAGAAAAAAGAAAAACCACATTAAGCAAAAATAGCGATAAAACAAATATGGCAAAATGCTGACGATTGTTAAACAGACATGACAAGTAAACACAGGTGTTCATTACACTATTCTCCTTTTCTCTCATTTGAAAACTTATAATAAATACATATAAACCCTCCTTAAATCTATTCTATTTCTAAGAAGAATCCTCCAGATATATCTCTATTCACTAAAAATGCCTGGAAACAATATCATCCTGGTAGAAGTGAGTACCTCTGGACCTCAGACTATGGCCTCTACATGCTATTTGCCATTTAAAAAAACAGACCAGAAGAATGAACCTTACACTCTTGACAGCTTCCTTATCATACCAGGGCAGCTCTCAAAGCTGTAGAGGGTGCACACATCCCTGGCTTGTGACCTTCTTCCACATTCAAGGTGAGATGTGGCTAGTGAATCATCCCACATCACTTCACTGACAATGCTAATGCCTCTTCTACCTTCTCTTCAGCTTCTAATGCTTCCTATGATTACACTAGGCCCACCTGGATGAACCAGTATAATTTTCCAATCTTAAAATCAGCCAATTAGCAAACTTAATTCCACCTGCAGCCCTAACCCTCTTTGACATGTAACTTAGCATAACCACAGGTTTTGGGGACATCTTTGGAGTACTATTATCTGCCTCCCACAGGAGCCCATCTTTACCTCCATCTTAACAGTTTTCATGCCTAACACTCTGTAATCTACAGTAATGCTTACCACAGGAAATTATATCCAGTCATAAGAATCCATTTGTAAAACATTAGAATTTGTTCCTAAGTAATTTTTTTAAATGTTTACTTATAACAATGGCTAACAATATGATCAATGACTGGTCTAATGACTGGCTTTAAACACATCAATGCATTTAGCTGCCATGATGGCCTTACAACCACATCTGGTGAAATACCCCTGAGAGTAATGACTAAATGTGTTTTCACTCTGTCTACATCTTTGTACAATTCCACCAGATGACCTCTAACATCAGAGCTCTCAAAGGGGAATGCCGAGCCCTTTGTTAAGACCAGTGACTAGGAAGGCTCAGGCAGGAGGATTGCAACAGCCCACCTAATCCTTTTGCCCAATCCTTCCATAAGTATTGCTTCCTAATGAGCTTTCTGAACATTGAGCTTTCTGGATGCAAATCTCTACCCCATTCTGCTTTCCAAAGAACTTGGGTATTAAAAATTTCCAAGTACTGCACATTGATTCAACCTGCAGATGGCAATCTGCCTATATAATATGTACCTAGAGAATATGTATGTTCTTGGAAAACAACAGAGTAGAAATGGCATGGGCTCTGAAGCAGACTCATATTTGAGTTCTGCTATAAGGAAGTTTTGAGATCTGAGACTTGGTAGAGACCAAATCTCTCTATATATCCATATATATATATATCCATATCTTAAGGCTGTTAATATTCAAAATAGAGGGCATACATGACAGAACCTGGCACACAGTCATTATTATTTAAATGTTACTTTCTCTTCCCATTTATCAATCATTCCAGTCAAATGGAGGCAGAAGGAGGACCCCTTCCCCTTCTCCATCTTACATGCTTGTTTAAAGCCTTCCATGGCAATTTCCATGAAGGCAGAGTCACAGTGATCTACACAGGGGTTCAAACTAAAACTTAATGCACAGCCAGTATGGTAGTGCATGCCTGTAATCCCAGCAGCTCCAGAGGCTGAGGCAGGAGAATTATGAGTTCAGAGCTAGCCTCAGCAAAAAGCGAGGCACTAAGCAACTTAGTGAGACCCTGTCTCTAAGTAAAACATAAAAGAGGGCTGGGGATGTGGCTCAGTCGTTGAGGGCCCCTGAGTTTAATCTCTAGTATCCCCACATCCCCCACCCCCCACCAAAAAAAAGAAAAAAAAAACAATGCACATAAAAATCTTCTGGAAGGCTGTACTTTTATTTTTTTGTGATGCTGAGGGTAAAATAATCCAGGGCCTATGCATACTAGGCAAGCACTCTACCTCTAAGCTATAATCCTCTTAGAGAATTAGAGAACTACTTTTTTTTTTTTCATAATATTTTATTTTATGTGGTGCTAAGGATCAAACTCAGCGCCTTGAATGTACCAGGCACTCTACCGCTGAGCCACAGCCCCACCCCGAGAACTCCTTTTTTTTTTTTTTTTTAGCAGTACTAGGAATAAAACCCCAAGGGCACTCTACCATTGAGCTACATCCCCAGTCCTTTTTAAGACAGGGTCTCGCTAAGTTGCTGAGACTGACCTTAAACTTACAATCCTCCTGCCTCAATCTCCTGAATTATAGGCATGTATTACCATGCCTGGCCCTGGACAACTTTTTGAAACACAAAATTGCTGGGCTCTGCTCCCAGAGTATTTGTAGATATAAGGTGAAGCTCAAGAATCTACATTTCTAAGGAGTAATCAGATGAAGCTGATTCTAGTTAGGGGCCACACACTGAGAACTTCTGGTTTAAATTTCTCACTGAGTCTTCCTGTACCCACTCAGGCCAGTTCAGAACATACAGAAAATACTCAAATATTTAGGGCAGGAATTGTGTCTACCTACAACTTAAATAAATAAATTAAAAACCCCATCTAAAATGCTTTTTATAGAAACATGTAATTATACATCAAATAAATGAAAATAGGTGACAAAAATTGCATGTATATTGGTTTACAATAAATACATTTACATATAGATTAATGGCAAAGGACTTTGTAGAAAAATTATTTTTTGAGTAGCAAATTATAAGAGTTCAAGACTTTTGATTGCTTATAATTTCCTCAGATAACATTTTATGGTTGATTTAATATAAAACAGAAGTACTAAATAATTAAATAGCATATAATTAAACAAAACTATGTGTACCACATGATATCGTCAACCAAATAAAACTACTATGGGTAAGTATCTATAATTGGTGGTTAATTTCCCAAAAATTGATATTAAAAAGTGCTACTGAACTAGGTGCATTGGTGCACACCTATAATCCCAGCATCTACAATCTACAGCGTCTTCAGGAGGCTGAAGCAGTAGGACCTCGAGTTCAAAGCCAGTCTCAGCAACTCAGTGAGATGCTGTTGCCAAATAAAATACAACAAAGGGCTGGGGATGTGTCTCAGTGGTTAAGTGTCCCTGAGTTCAATCCCTAGTACCAAAAAAAAAAGTGCTACTGAGAATCCTACACAGAAAAAACTGACACACACACACACCCCACTTACCTGCCACAGGAGGAACAACGCCAGAAAAACGCACTGTTGCATATTCTCCATTTACTTCAACTCTTTGACCAATGACATCTAATGTCAAAGTGTCACTCATGTTAAGACAGCCAGAATCCAAAATGTGAGATCTGGGGGGGAAAAAATCATAGCATTGAGAAGAATTTAATAAAATTTATTTAAGAAAGCTAGAAGCAGTAGGTGGGGCACACCCATAATCACAGAGATTTGGGAGGCTGAAACAGAAGGATCAAAGTTTGAAGCCAGCCTCTGCAACTCAGCCAGGACAAAGCAATGTACCAAGACCCTGTCTCAAAATAAAAAAATCCAAAAGGGCTGGGAATGTAGCTCAGAGGTAAAGTGCCCTTGGGCTCGATCCCCAGTACCAAACAAAAACCAATTAAATTTAAAATACACACACACAGAATTCTAAAAATAAAGACAAGGTCTTAAAAGGTGCCTGGGTATCTTAAGTGTCAGGATGGATGAGGGTCTGCAGCTCAAGATATGTTGGCATCAGAAATGGGTATCTGGCCAGCACAGTGGCTCATACCCATAATTCCAGCAACATGGGAGGCTATGGCAGGCAGGACTGCAAGTTTGAGGCCAGTCTCAGCAACCTAACGCTATCTAAAAGGACTCGGGATGTAGCTCAGGGTAAAGTGTGCCTGAGTTCAATCTCCAGTACCAAAAAAAGAAAAAAAGAAATGGGTAACCTAGAAGTCATCAGAAACTAATACAGTAAGGGTGGATGAGACCGAAGGTGCATTGGAGGAAAGAAAAGAGGAACCATGGCAGAAACCCAATGAAAGGGAGAGGGAAGAAAACCCTAAGGAGTGAGATGAAGAAGAGCCAGAAAGGAAAATAGAAAGCCAGACTCTGGGGTCTTGGAACTCAGGAGGCAAAGCTTACAGAAGGGGCAGAAGAGCAACAGTGCCGGATGCTGCGGAGAGCTTGCAAGATCAGAGCTCAGGGCTGGGGATGTGGCTCATGCGGTAGCACGCTCGCCTGGCATGCGTGTGGCCCGGGTTCGATCCTCAGCACCACATACAAACAAAAGATGTGTCTGCCGAAAACTAAAAAATAAATATTAAAAAATTAAAAAAAAAAAAAAAAAAAAGATCAGAGCTCAACTTGGCTTCCTCTTGCTGGACAGATATGGTTCACAAACACAGTCTCAGAATAAAACCTGATTTTTCTTATAAAAGGTTAGCAATGTGGCAGTGCAAGAATTTCCTTTTCCCAGGGCCTCATGCATGCCAGTGCAAGGATTTTTAGATGCATGCTACAGGTCTACTAAACAAAAAAGTTCTATATTCATGAAATACATGAAGGTAATAAAAGCTTAGATTGTGAATCACAGCTTCTTGGGTCATAATCATAGTTTGCTTGTATGTGGGCTACTGGAGGCTCTGGCACAACACCTGTCCACCTCTCCCACCACACAGAATGGGAGACATTTCTTCCGCTCCTGGAATTGTCTGTCACGTATGCCCATATTCTAGAACAGTGTGAGCATTATTATCTCAGACTGCAGAACGTAAATTTATCAAATTTCAGTGTTAGTTCCTGTTAATCAAGTCCTCTGGCTTTCATAAAATATATTTTCCCAATTCTTGGGAAAATGGAGCTGAATTTGTTGAAAAATGGGAGAAAAGGTATACATTTATGAATATGCCAAAATGAACCCCACTGCTACATAAAGCTATAATGTGCTAACAGAAACACTAAAAAAAAGGGGAGGGGGACAAGGTTGGGATTGTAGCTCAGAACCTCACGCAGAGGTTCTGGGTGGAGTGTCTGCCTAGTCTGCGTGAGGTTCTGAGTTCAATCTCTAGCACCAAAAAAAGAAAAAAGGAAGACAGTCAGCAAGGAGCCGGAATCTCTAGATCTAGATCCAAACCTGCCCAATAGTACTGAAAAGCAAAAGAATCATTCCAGAGCCTAAACGTGGTAGGAAAAGTTTAGACGATTTTGAGGTAAGATCCATGCGCTGGTAGGAACTGGTGGCGGAACCTTGAGTTTTAGGAAGTACAGAGACAGAGCTGCTAAGAGGTCTGGCCAAGGCTATGTTCAGAAGCTGAGTTCTAGTCCCTGAGGAGAGAGAATTAATAAATGGTTGTAGAACTCCATTCCTACAAGGAATTTCCATTAACTAGAGTGCATGGAGTTATCTAACCAGAAACTCTTAAGGCCCTACCATCAGTCTGGAGCTCTGGATGGGGCTCAGCCCTAACTTCCCACCTTGAAAACTGGGCTACCAGTGAAAAAGAACAGAGTGATGATCAATGGGTGAGTAAAACCAAGTGAGCAATTACAAGAGGAGGAAGACACTAGGAAACCATTCCACTGACACTCTTAACACGTACACATAATTCACGAATTATGAAGTTCCATGTGCTAGATCCTCTCTGATCTCCAGTAGCATTTTTTTTCATTCCCACAAGCATGCTACAGCCACAGGACCAATTATATCAGCAGCTATAAAATATCTACACTTGCCAGGCGCAGTGGCGCATGCCTATAATCCCAGCAGATGGGGAGGTGGAGGCAGGAGGATTGATCGCGAATACAAAGCCAGCCTCAGCAAAAGCAAAGCACTAAGCAACTCAGTAAGACCCTGTCTCTAAATAAAATACAAAATAGGGCTGAGGATGTGGCTGTGCTCAAGTGCTCCTGAGTTCAATCTCTGGTATGCTCCCACCAAAAAAGCAAAAAAGACACCTATGGTCAATCATCAAGTGGCTCTGCATTAAGTCAGTATTTTGATGATCCTGCCCAAGCTCTTGACTCTTCAAATAATGTTTCTTGATGCTGTGATTTTTCTTCAGTGATGACTTGAAAACTGGATCCATGTCTCAAGAACTATGCCTCAGCTCCAAGGCCTTTACCCTGTTTCTCTGACCAGTAAATGAGTCCCTGCTTCCTGTTGTTGAACCTACTTGATGCCATTACTGGCCCCACTGCACCTCTACGGCCCACTGCTGACACCACCACTTACATCCTCCCTACTCCTACCTCCACTTTAGTGTTCAAACTGTCCTGAAGTTAGCAGCCCACCTAGATTTTCGGTAATTGCCTGCACTGGGGATCTGAGAGGGATCTTTTCTGTGGTGGCAATCTGGATGCCTTGAAACCTTCATTAAACTGGGATACCTTTTTTAAACACACGTGTTTGCTAATGAATGAAGGTAGACCATTTAGTTTTGGAGTAACTCTCCTTGTTAGATTATTCTTGTCTTAAAAGAAACAGATGGGGGTGGGGGTGGGGGTGGGGGGTGGGGGGGTTGTGGCTCAATTGTAGAGCACTTGCCTAGCATATGCGAAGGACTGGGTTCGATTCTCAGCACCACATATAAATAAATGAATACAATAAAGATCCATCAGCTTCTTTAAAAATTTAAAAAAAAATAATAAGAAGAAAGAAATAGGCAGGATTCATAGCTTTATGCCTATAATCCCAGGAGACTTGAGAAAGGAGGATCTCAAGTTTGAGGTCAGCCTTGGCAAGTTAGTGAGAGCCTGTCTTAAAATAAAAACCTAGAGGGGCTAGAGCTGTGGCTCAGTGGTAGAGTGCTTACCTCACACATATGGGGCACTGGGTTCGATCCTCCGCACCATGTAAAAAATAAATGAATAAATAAAGGTATTTAAAAATAAATAAATAAATAATAACAAGAAAAGGGTTGGGGAGGCTGGAGTTGTGGCTCAGCGGTAGAGCGCTCGCCTCGCATGTGTGAGACCTTAGGTTCCATCCTCCTACATAAAAATAAATAAGTGAAATAAAGGTATTGTGTCCAACTACAACTAAAAAGTAAATATTTTTTTTTTTTTAAAAAGGGCTGGGGATGTTTGTCAGTAATAGAGGACCCTTGAGTTCAATTTCAATCCCTAAACACAGCACACACACACACACACACACAAGCATGTGCGTGCACATGTGCACCATGAAATCTACCCATCATCTTTTAGTATTGCCCTCTCCAACTGTGACCCACCAATGCACTCCCTTTCCAGTGGACACTGGAATATTTGAAGGACATCCTTATGTTATCATTTCTGCTTTCCCTCTACCTGTCTTATGTCTCAAAACTTTGTACCAGGTAAACATTCACAGGCCTTTAAACCATCCTCATAAGAATTGCAAGTTTTCAGGCTAGGATTATAGCTCAGTGGTTGAGTGCTTGAGTGTGAGGCACTGGATTCAGCACCACATAAAAAAAATTATAAATAAAGAGATTGTGCCCATCTACAACTAAAATTAAAAAAAAATTCCAAGTTCTCAGGTACAGTGGTGCACACTTGTAATCCCAGAAGTTTGGGAGGTTGAGGCAGGAGGATCGGGAGTTCAAAGCCAGCTTCAGACTTAGCAAGGCACTAAGCAACTTAACAAGATTCTGTCTCTACATATATTTAAAGTCTATAAAAGGGCTGGGAAGGTTGTTTCAGTGTTTAAGCACGTGGTATCAAAAAAAAAAATTCCACATTTTCCCTATAATTCATTTACAAATTCCACTGATAAATTTTAACACCCAGAAATGAAAATCATGTTACAAATGTGACATGTGACCTGTCTGGGTATTCAATGGTCAGGATACCACTCACCCACCAGCATAGACTTAATAACACATTCGCCTTTCTCCCTTTTCATGGGAAAGACAGTTGTAGGAGATTAAGGTTGCAAGTAAATAAACACCAAAGCCATTTCTGATACCACCATCTTCTGTCCATAACACTTAAATAAATATTTAAATTTCACTATAATTACATTACCCTAAGAATGGTTTTTACTAGTTTTAAGTACCCTTTTAATTTTCATTAACATGTAAACAGATTTTATTACAATTGAGATACATGCTTCCTTTATTAAACATTTTTTTTCTTTTCTTTTTGGTACTAGAGATTGAACTCAGGGGCACCTGACTGCTGAGCCACATCCCCAGCCCTATTTTGTATTTTATTTAGATACAGAGTCTCACTGAGTTGCTTAGCACCTTGCTTTATGCTGAGGCTGGGTTTGAACTTGAAATCCTGTCTCAGCCTCCCGTGGCTGGGATTACAGGCATGTGCCATCACACCTGGCTATTCTATAAACACTTTTGAACAGGGCCACAGAATCATCATATTAATGGATACAATGTTCAAGTGTGAGCCAGGCATTGTGGTATACATCTGTAATCTCGATGACTTTGGAGGATGAGGAGGAAGGATCTCAAATTTGAGACAAACCTCAGCAACTTAGTGAGACTCTGTCTCAAAATAAGATAAAAAGGGTTGGGGATGTGGCTCAGTGATAGAACACCCCTGGGTTTAATCACCTTTACCCAAAACCAGCCAAAACTCTGGGAATGCTGAGTCAAAGGTCATATGTATTTTACATTTGAGTAGCTAATACCAAATGTCCCTTTATAATTGCAGTTCCAATTTACAATCCCATCAGGAGTATTATGAGGGAAGCTGAGTATCTCTCCTTTTATGTGAACTACCCATTCATGTACTTTGCACATATCCTACTAGTTTATTTATTTTTTTCTCATCAGTCTGAGGTTTTTTTCATTGTTGTTGTTTCTTTTGTTCTGAGATGGGGTCTCACTAAATTGCCAAGGTTGGCCTTGAACTTGCCATCCTCCTGCCTCAGCCTCCAGAGTAGCAGGAGTCACCACAGCTGGCTCCCTCATGATCTTAATAACTACATGATTCCTCAAATTAATTTTAAAAGACTAGAAAAGCATACGCTAAAGCAGCTATTTGCACTTACATGTTTATAGCAGCATTGTTCACAAAGGGCCAAAAGATGAAAGCAACCGTAGTGTCCTTCAATAAATGAATATGGTGTGCATGTGCGCACAAAGGAATATTATTCAGCCTTAAAAAGAAATCCTGACACCTGCTACAACATGGATGAATCTTGAGGACATTATGCTAAGTAATGCCTAGCATGTGTGAGGCACTGGATTTGGTCCTCAGCACCACATAAAAAAATAAACAAATAAAATAAAGGTACGCATGCCTGTAACCCCAGCAGCTGAGGAGGCTGAGGCAGGAGGATCTAAAATCCAAAGCCAGTCTCAGCAACAGCAAGGTACTAAGCAACTCAGTGAGACCTTGTCTTAAATAAAAAAAAGGGTTGTGGATATAGTTCTGTGATAGGGCAATTGACCAGAATGTGTAAACACACATGCACCAAAAAAGAAGAAAAAAAGCTATAGTGAAGATAAATCTTGCCTCAAACTGTTTTTTTTTTTTTTTTTTTTTTTTTTTTTTTTTTTTGTACCTGGAATTTAACTCAGGGTCACTCAACCACTGAGCCATATCCCAGCCCTATTTTGTATTTTGTTTAGAGACAGGGTCTCATTGAGTTGCTTTGCACCTCCCCACTGCTGATACTTTGAACTTGGGATCCTCCAGTCTCAGCCTCCTGAGCCCCTGTGATTACAAGGATCTGCCACTGTGTCTGGCTCTTGCCTCAATCTTTAGAGGAAATCGAGTGACCCTGATCAAGTGTGATGAAGTAAATCACCAACATGTGAACACTGTAATCCCAGTTGCTGAGGAGGCTAAAGCAGGAGGATTCCAAGTTGTAAACCAGTCTGCACAACTCAGCAAAACCCTGCCTCAAAAATTTAAAAGATTAAAAAAATAAAAAAGAGCTAGGGTTGTAGCTCAGTGGTATAGCACTTGCCTGCCATGCAATGGCCCTATCCCCAATATGGAGAGAAAAAAAAAAAAAAAGGAAAAAAAAACAAACATTATTGACTATTTTTTTGGTACCAGGGATTGAACCTAGGGGAACTTACCACTGAGCCACATACCCAGCCTTTTTAATTTTTTTACTTTGAGACAGGGCTTTGCTAAATTGCTGAGGCTAGCTTTGACCTTGCAAACCTCCTGCCTCAGTCTCTTGAGCTGCTAGGATTACAGGCTTGCACCACAGTACCTGGCACATTATTGACTTAAAAACAAACAAACAAACAAAAAACTTTCTAACTGAAAATTTTTACTAACTTTTAACTGAAAGTTAGAACTTTTCTTAATTATGTACATAGACATAAAATATCACAAGTTGGATTAGCAGCATCTGAGATTCTCATCTTTAGAAATCATAAATATTTTTATATCATATTACAGCTGTTACAGATTTCTCAAAGTATAGTTTATATCCATCACTATTTCAAAACTAAAATATTTCTTAGACCTACTAGGCCTGAGGCAATAGCTCAGTGATAGAGCGTGCCTACCATGCACAGGCCATGGGATCCATCTCCAGTACCTTAAAACAAACATAAAAGACCTGACACCTAGATCTTGTTGCTTAATATGTTAATAAAGAAACACATTATATTACTGTTTCAAAATATTTTGACAACTATTTCATGAGAGTAGTTACCTTTGAAATCTTATGTATTTATTTTCTGTAATTAAACAGTCTATGAAGGAGTCTACAGGCTTTTCAGACTAAGAACTGAGAAAACTGGAGAACATGAAAGGAATTCAGGGGTTGAATATCATCAACAAAGCAAAAATTTAAAACTAAATTATGCACTTTGCAAAGACGCTTTCATTTTATCTGAATTATGCAATATTAGTTGAAATTTTTATTATTTTTGTGATTTTTATTTTGAGATAGGGTCTTTCTGCAGAATGACCTTGAATTTGCAATCCTCCTGCCTCAGTTTACAACTGGCTGGGATAATGTGAATGGGTCACTGTGACCAGACCATAACTGTTACTTACTTATTTATTTTTTTGAGGTGCTGGGGACTGAACCCAGGGCCTTGTGCATGCAAGGCAAGCACTCTACCAACTGAGCTGTATCCCCAGCCATAATTGTTATTCTTTAAAAGTAGAAGACCTGTTGGGTATCCCCAGCCATAACTGTTATTCTTTAAAAGTAGAAGATCTGTTGGGTGTGGACTATAATCTCAGGGCCTCAGAAGGTTGAGGCAGAATTGAAAGACTGAGGCCAGCCCCAGCAATTTAGCAAGATCTTGTCTCAAAATAACAAACACAAAGGGCTGGGGATGTAAAGAGCCCCTCTGTTTTCAATTCCAGTATCCAAAAAAGAAAGAAAACAAAATCCCTGTCCCCATGAAGCTACTGGGGAGAAACGTGATAAAGAATAATGATAAGCAAAATGGATCTGTTAAAGAGGAAGGCCTCCCTGAGAAGGTAATATTCCAAAACCTGGAAGAGAGAGAGAAGGGATTGAATCATTGAGACCATTCCAGGCAGAGAAAAAAGTGTAGATAGCCTGGGGGAGTGCTTGGGGAGGCAGGCCATACAGCAGTCAACAGATTAGTAGAGAGGACATCCAGCATTTAGGTCTCCAAACAGTTGGCTTTACTGAGTGAAATGGCAGATCATCTGATTTATTTTTTCAGAAGGATCCCTCTAGGGATGCTAACAGACCAAAAAAAAAAAAAAAAAAAGCAGAGTCTAGTTGGGTGTCCTTAGGCCAGGTGAGAGGTAACCGCAACCTGAACCACACGCAAAGGTGGTTCAGAGTGGACGGATCCTGCTGACAGCAGCTGCTGAAGCTCAGGGGAGAAAGCTGAGTCAAGAGGACTCCCAAGCGAGTTCTCAGTAGCGACAATTAAGTTCAACACAATAAACCTGCAATTCAAAAGGCAGACCATCACCTTGGATGGGGAGACCCCAGCGGCATATTGTTTATAACAGCACATCTCATATAAAACAAAAACACCAGGAAAAGCCACGAAGCAAACAGCAAAGGCGGCGGCAGGGCCTGCGCACCCGGCGAGGCGAGCGGCCGCACCACCAGCCGCTTCCGCGGGCGGCGATGCCACACCGTGTTCCTCCCCGGCTGGCGCCGAGCGCCGTGCGCGGGGCGGGCGCCGACACGGGATCCAGCGGCCAGCTCTCCTCGCCGGACGCTCTCAGAGCCCGGGCTGCCGCCCGGGTAAGTCCAAGAAGGGAAAGGACACAGTGCGGCCAGACGAGCCCCCAGTCCGACCTCCGCGGCCCAGCTCTCAAGGCTCACCTGCCAGCAGCAGCTGGTGGTCTCGGCGGCTGCCCCTTGACAGCGGAGGGCAGCAGAGCTTCCAGCATCGAGCGGAAGTGCCATGGGGAGACCGGAAGTCCCGCCCCGCTGAGCCAGCGGCGGCCGCGAGAGCTGGCTGAGAACGTACAAGTGTGCCCTAGGCCAGCC
The DNA here is from genome assembly GCF_045843805.1 of Urocitellus parryii. Classification (NCBI taxonomy): domain Eukaryota; kingdom Metazoa; phylum Chordata; class Mammalia; order Rodentia; family Sciuridae; genus Urocitellus; species Urocitellus parryii. Next base: position 83,319,595 of record NC_135539.1, read on the forward strand.
CAGCCCCGGCGCCGGAGCCCGCCGGACAGCGCGTCCCAGTGACCGCGCATCTTCCGGCCCAAGGGCCCTCGCCACGCGGGTTGCCAGCCCTGGAGAGTCAGGCTTGACGTAGACAGGTGTGTACTACAGGGGCAGTGCGCAGTCGCGCGTGCCGGCCTCCCCAGCGGAAAAGGAAGGCGGGCTAGGACTGCAGGCGTGTGGAAGGCAGTATGAGTACCGGAGACAGAACGGGGAAAGCCGCCCCTGCGCACGACAATCTCCACCATCGCCGTTCTCGGCGGTTAAAAATCTAGAGATTGGGCTGGGGACGTGGCTCGGATAGAGCTTTTGCCTGGTGTGCCGGGATTCCCTGCGTTGCCGGGGTGACGCAGCGCATCGTGGTGAGGACCGGCAGTGACACTAGGAACGTCTTGCGCGGGGTCTGGCACGTGATTACAGCACGCGACGCCGGGTTAAGCGTGAGCGGTGTTGGAGAGCTTGCCTGTCAGGCGCCGGGTCGTGGGTCGTCTCCGCCGCAAAAGCAAGGGGTAAATTATCGAGGGCGTCACTAATCCAACCAAAGGCTGCTGCAACACGCATGCTGAACGTCAAGGCTGAGCAGAATTTCAACTGGCAAAGGAGAGAGAGACTCCGCTTGTGAACCTGCTTTTGTTGGTTAACGAAAGGACATACACAGTGAATCTTGGGTCCTAAAAATAAACTTTCAGAAACTGCTGTTTGGAATCCTATAAGAATATACCATCCCACTCTTGCTTGGAGAATCCTCTGAGCCAATCCTCATTGTCGCACTGTTCCAATACAGATATAAAACTTCAAATAAGGATTTCAGATAACATTCCACATTTATTTTATATCTTTAGAGCTCTATCTGTGGATATGTATGTTTTGAGACCGGGCTCGAGATTGGAGGCTGGCCTCAGACTTATAATCTTCCTCCGAAGTATCTGAGATTACAGCCCTGAAAAAATTAATCTCATCCACTAAATTCAGATGATCCAAAAATATAAAACATGAATTTTTCTTTATAAAATAATTTAATTTGTTAATTGTGATAATATTTACCCAGTTTTTCTTAGAATGAAAAGATGACACCTCTTTACTGTCAGTCTTCTCTCTTCATGTTGATCAGCACACTCTTACCTCAACTATGTTATCTTCTTCAAAGTAGTTGTCCTCTAAATTCTTCTCCCAAAGAGGCTGGTTTTAGGTCAGTGGTAGAGAGATTGCCTGGTGTGCTCAAGGCTCTGGGTTACAATCCCAGCAATACAAAATAAATACGCTCCCCTGAAATAAAGTCTTCCCAAATAGAAATCTATATGCTTGTCTCTTTTTCCTCATCCCTCTCTCTTTAATCCTTTCCAGCCTGACACTTTGTCTATTCTTCCTCCAGTTCTTCCAAAATCACCTACTCAAATGTTATTAGTAACTTCATATCACCAAGGTGCTTTCTCAGTCCCCACATCCTTTGATTTTTGTACAGCATAGTTTCATAGGGTTAATTATCCCAATAGCTGTAAAAATCATACTTCAAACATTGTAGGAAAAAAGCTCTAACTCAAAATGTTTGCACTGCAATCCATTCTGAGTCCCATCATTCATGAAATAAGTAAATATTTAGTGAGTACTAGCTTTGCACTGAAGATCTAGCTATGAAAGGAGAAATGCAATATTCCAGTCCTGGAGAGATGTATGCTTGATGGTGTGAGTTAGACAATATGTGCGGGGTACAGTGATGCATGACTTACTATACCATTGACTTGGGAGGCCGAGGCAGGAGGATCACCAAGTTCAAGGACAGTCTGGGCAATTTAGTAAAAGTAAAATATAAAAAGAGCCGAGGATATAATTTAGTGGTAGATCACCCTTGAGTTCAATCCCCATTTATGAAGAAGAAAATAAAAAGTGGCTTAAACCAGAGAGGTAGGGCCAAAACTGAAAGAGGGGGTTGCAGCTACTCTGAGAGAGGGTTCGATTCTCAGCACCACATACCAACAAAGATGTTGTGTCCGCCGAGAACTAAAAAATAGATATTAAAAATTAAAAAAAAAAAAAAGACATTGGAAGCCAGTGACTGTTTTTCCTATCATGGGAAAGAGTTTGTCCTTTAGCATCAAAGAATGAGGCCAACATTTTTTTAAAAAATGTAGAACTAAGAGGAAAAATGAGGAGAGAATAAGTGATTTAACCCCCAGGACTTAACAATAACTAAAGTAAAAAAAAAACCCTGGATTTTCCAATTATAAGCTCCAGCTAATTCCTTTTATGATTAAATTGGTTTGACTTTAATTTCAGTTGCTTAGAATGGAAAGAGCCCTAACTACTACAGAGTTCAATACTCACAACCTATGTATTAATTAGGCTGGGGGAAAAATAAAGATTAAATGTTTTAGATAAAAGAAATTTAGAATTAGGAATGCAGTACAGTGGCAAGAGTATTATTATGTGCAAGCCCTGGACAACAAAAAAATTGAAAAATATGGGAGCAAAGATAGATTATGAAAGCACATGCCAGCAACTCAGGAGGCTGAGGATTACAAATTCAAGGCCAGTCTCCACAATTTAGTGAGGGCCTAAGCAACTTAATGAGACCTTATCTCAAAATAAAAAAAATAAAAAAAAGAAGGGCTAGGGATATAGCTTAGTGGTAAAGTGCCCCTAAATTAACTCTCCAGTACAAAAAAAAAAAAAAAAAAAGAATTGGGTGGGAGAATATAGCCAATAAACAACAAAGGGTGTTTGTTATAAAGCTCAAGCCTCATTTATTTTACATATATTCATTAATCAAATAAAAGTGACTCAGGTCAGCAGTAGACATTTGTAACTTGTGTTTTTCTTTTAAAAGTGGTGTAGAGCCAGGTGCAGTGGCACATGCCTGTAATCACAGCAGTTTGGGAAGCTGAAGCCGGAAGACTGCAAGTTCAAGGCCAACCTCAGCCATTTACCAAAACCCTCAGCAATTTAGTGAGACCTTGTTTCAAATTAAAAAATAAAAAGGGTTGGGGATATGACTGATTGGTTAAGCACCCTGTTTAGACTCCATTACCAGTAAATAAATAATCCCATATTGAATAAATGTTCTCTAGCTGCCTTACAGTGAAGTCAGTAGCTTATTCAGGACTTCTTGTATGTTGGGAATAACAAAAAAGACTGCAGTTGAGCCAGTCTTATGTATTTGAAAATCCATTACCTTAACTGAAGGCCATATTTAAGTTTCACTTTGAAAGGTACCTATTAAATACTTAGCTAAAAGCCACTTTCACTGATTTCCTATTGGATGGAAGGGAGTAGTTTGTTTAGTTACATCCTTACTATTATTTGTTATAAAGACATCTTAATTGTTCAATTCTCTAAGGTTAATTGACTTAGTATCTGTGGCACACATCTGTAATTCCAGTGCAGTGTGTTTGCAAGTTTGAGCCCAAGGCTTGGCAACTTAGTAAGAGTCTGTCTCAAAGTAAAAAAAAAAAAAAAAAAAATTAAAAGTCTGGGGATGTAGCTCTGGTACAGCACCACTTGGGTCAATCTTTCGTACTGCAAATAAATACATTAAACAAAACCATTTGTTTCTTATAAAGAATCGACATCTGCTGGATTTAGTTGCATATACCTATAATTCCAACAATTTGAGAAGTTGAGGCAGGAGGATCATGAGTTCAAAGCCAGTCTCAGCAACTTGGCGAAGCCCTAAGTGACTCAGCAAGACCTTGTCTCAAAAAATAAAAAAGGGGGGCTGAAGCTGTGGCTCAGCAGTAGAGAGCTCGCCTAGCACATACAAGGAGCTGGGTTCTATCCTCAGCACAACATTAAATAAATAAATAAAATCAAGGTATTGTGTCCATCTACAACTAAAAAAATACCTAAAAGTAAATAAATAAAATAAAAAAGGGCTGGGGTGTGGCTCAGTGGTTATGTACCCTTGGGCTCAGCATCTGGTATCAGAAATAAAATGAGATATTGACATCTATATGTTAAGAGTATTTATTAGGCTAAATCTCTTGAAAACTTGTTAACTCTTTTTTTTTATTTTTTATTTTTTTAAAGAGAGAGTGAGAGAGAGAGAGAATTTTTAATATTTATTTTTTAGTTCTCGGCAGACACAACATCTTTGTTGGTATGCGGTGCTGAGGATTGAACCCGGGCCGCACGCATGCCAGGCGAGCGCGCTACCGCTGAGCCACATCTCCAGCCCTTGCTAACTCTTTTAAATGTTCAACTATTCCCATTTTACAATTTCTTTTAAGCAACTCATCAAGTTTTGGTTAAGATTTACAAACCACTTTTACCAGTTTACCATTACTACTACTTCACCATTGAAGTCCAAGTATCTTCTATTACTCATCATAGTAATTCTAATATCTTTGCATATATTTTTCTTTGTGTATACTGATATAATATGTAATTCAAAGATATTAAATTGGTAATTCTCCAAAGCAGAGTACTTTTTAAAAGAATGTGCCAGCTGCTGGCTCAGTGACATGAACCTATAATCCCAGCACTCAAGAACTGAGGTGGGAAGATCCCTGAGTCTAGGGAAGCAAGGGCAGCCTGAGCAACACAGCAAGACCCCATCTCAAAATTAAAAAAAAGAAAAGAGGGGCTGGGGATGTGGCTCAAGCGGTAGCGCGCTCGCCTGGCATGTGTGCAGCCCGGGTTCCATCCTCAGCACCACATACAAAGATGTTGTGTCCGCCGAAAACTAAAAAATAAATATTAAAACAAACAAACCAAAAAAAAAAAAAAAAAAAAAAGAAAGAAATGTGCATGGTTGGTAAGACAAATGTTTCCAAGCTATCTCAGTGACAGAATGCCCATTAATCAGTGGTATGAAACACTGTACATAATTCACTTGAACTAAATGGTTAATTCTGAAATTTATTAGATTATTGCTTATTGCACTCTTTGTGGGAGGAGGGTACTACGGATTAAACCCAGGGGCACTTAACCGCTGGGTCACATCCCCAGCCCTTTTTTTGTGTTTTATTTAGAGACAGCGTCTCCCTGAGTTGCTAAGTGTCTCACTAAATTGCTGAGGCTTGCTTTGAACTTGAGATTCTCCTGCCTCAGCCTCTCAAGTCTCTGGGATTATGGGCATGTGCCACCATGCCTGGCTTATTGCATTATTTTTTTTAACCAACCCATGTATAGTAAAACTATGCCATAACATTGTAGGTTATGTCCAATATATTCAATTACAGATTACTAAAAGTACCAGAGTGAGTCTAAAGTTAGCTAAGTGGGGGTGTAGGGGTTGAGGAAGCCAAGTGCCAACTGCATTATATCTGAATTCACATTATTGTAGGGCCTCTTAGTGTCTTTTTTTGTAAACACTGAATATCAGCTATTGTGGCATACTTGGGAGAAGGATGGACTGAAATGGGGAGACATTACAGGAAGAAAACTTTCTGTTATTTTAATAACCAAGTGCTTTCCAAACTTTTAACAGCATGTAAGAGTGCATGAAGCATTAGAGACAGTGTATACAAAAGAGCCCACTGCTTTGGCTTATTCAAGGTCCTGGTGCTACTTTGCAAATACTTGAAGAAAACATAAATATCTCATGCTTGAAAGACACTTCATGAATATTTCCCCCCTTTCCTCCTCTTTATACATTGATGAAAAGAGCCAATGGATAAATCTTGAGTATATAAGATGGAATGGAACAAGGCTTTCAAAATATAGAGTGAATCCAGGCATGGTGGCTCAGGACTATAATCCCAGTGGCTCAAGAGGCTGAGACAGGAAAATCACGAGTTCAAAGCCAGCCTCAGCAATGGTGAGATGCTAAGTAGTGGGACCCTATCTCTAATAAAATACAAATAGGGTTGGGGATGTGGTTTAGTGGTTGAGTACCCCTGAGTTCAATGCCCAGTACCCCCCCCCAAAAAAAACCAAATAGATATAGAAAGTGAAGGAATCAGGAGTTCCTTTGGCTTAGGGCAAGTCAAACTTTTGGGGGGAGTAAAGGCAGACTATTTGAAGACAGACTTGAAATAGAAGGGAGGAAAATTAAGAGAGTTTACATTTCACAAAAGAGTGGGAATCAGGGGACATTAAATTGATAGTTGAAATCTTCTCTGGGAAAGATTAGATGAAAAATAAAGGGTTATTGGACTTCAATATAGTAAGTTATAATGGCCACAACAGCAATTCTGAAAACATTCCCTAGAAGCACTCAGCAACAGAGCAAGAACGAAGTAGATGGTTACTTAGGCCAAGGAAAGGAAGCAATGATCTAAAAGTCTTCCTTAAGTGAATGATAATAGGGTGTAGGTTAGGGACAGAAGGAGGTAAGGTAGGAAGAGGTCCATAGAGCAGAACAGAGAAGAGCAGCTGAATTTCAGGTCCTGCTGAAGCTGAACATGTCTAATTCCAGCTACTCCACAGAGGTTGAGGCAGAATGCAGAGTTGGAGCCTGGCCTTGGCCATTTAGTTTGACCTCATCTCAACAAAAATAAATCTTGCTCAGGTAATTGACCTTTATATTCTTTTGAATTTGGGAAATAAATGAAATAAATTTGTCTTTTGGAGCTGTATTGACTAGGAAAATTATGTTTTATCTTTACTTTTTTTTTGGTATTGGGGATTGAAGCCAGCCGTGCTTAACTATTAAGTCATATCCCCTACCCTTTTTTAATTTACTTAGATACCAGAAATTTAACCCATGGACACTTTACCGCTGAGCTATATCCCCAGTGCTGTTTATTTTTTGAGACAGGGTCTCAGTAAGTTGCTTAGAGATTTCTAAGTTGCTAAGGCTTGTCTTGAATTTGTGATCTTCTTGCCTCAGCCTCTAGATAGTCTCTGGGATTACAGATATGTGCCATCATGCCCAGTCCTTTTTATTTATTTTGAGACAGGTCTTGCTAAGTTGCTCATGCTGGCTTCAAGTATGAATCTGGGATTACAGGTGTGCACCACCACACCTGGCAAATACTCTTACTAAATGGTAAAACCCAATTCTTATTTGATCATGACAAGATTTTCCCTTATTCAGGAAAAAAAAATTGCTGTATCATAAACATAAGCAGATGAATTAATTCATTTTGATTTAAACTACTTATTATCTCTTTCTATATTAATAGCTCTGACTACAGTTCAAGTGAAAAAGAATGGAGTTTTATTTAATAAAATGAATTTTTGTCAAAACGTTCTCAATTCAACGCCAAGCATTTCTGTCAATGGCAAAAGCAAGATAAAAATGGCAAAAGAACCATAAAATTAGCACCAGGTCAAAACTATTTTGATTAGACAAGGACAAAAAATTTATGTAAACATTCTTTCTACTTAAATTCTTTTTTTTGGGGGGGCAATATTGTGGATTGAAACCAGGGTCTTTTTGTTTTCTAGACAGGATCTCACTGAAGGGCCCAAGCTAGCCTCAACTTGCAATCTTTCTGCCTTGTCCCCACTTTTATGTCACAGACAGTTTAGTACCATTATGGAATTAGACATGTTCAGCTTCAGCAGGACCTTAAATTACTGAATTTGTGATCTTCTTGCCTCAGCCTCCAGAGTCTCTGGGAGTACAGATAGGTGTCATCATGCCCAGTCCTTTTTATTTAGTAATCCCAGAGGATTACTGGTATTCACCAGGCTGTCTGGCTTTATCATTTTTTTGTGGTGCTAGGCAAGTGCTCTACAACTGAGCTACACCTCTAGTCTTCAAAGGTTAATACTTTAATTTCTTACTATAGTCAGCATATTTTTAAAAATAATCATGTTTTTCTTGAACTTGTGATCCTCCTGCCTCAGTCTCCCAAGCCATTGGGATTACAGGGGCATGCCACTGCACCCAGCTTGGAAAACATTAACTTTCAATTTTGGGATATCAACCCTTATGTTTTTTGGTGTTGCTAAGGATGGAATCCAGGAACTCATGCATGCTAGGCAAGCACTCTACCCCTGAGCCATATCCTCAGCCCCAGGATGTCAAAACTTCTAATAGAGCAATCAAGGTATTTTACCCCATACCTCGTGGGCCACATCATGTGCCAGTGGCATGGGTCTGGAAATTATACTGCAGGAACAGCTGGGTCAGGGTTAGTGATCTCAAAAAGCTGATCAGTGTGGTGAAGCGTTTATTGCTCCTTCAGCCTCACTCTGAAGGCAACACTTGTTGCCTTCATCAGAGATTAAAGATGTCTCTTCTCTTTCCATTCAAGCACCTACTGCCTTTTCAAGGGTGGTGGTGATGTGGTTGGGAAAGAAAAGGGCATTTCCCAGTTTTTGTACTGAAGGTACTCAAACAGCTCTTTAAATATCTCTACCACCAATGACCATGAAGTATGACAGGTTAAGAAGCCCCCTCCTAAAACTTATTCTTTATATATTTGTTTCTTTCCCAACCGGACAGATGGAGACTGGGGTTATAACTCAGCACTACTACTCAGAGCTTGTTTAGCAATGCATGATGCCCTGAGGTTGATCACTAGCACTGCAAATAAATGAACAAAGCCAGAAATTCAAATGGAAAGACAATTCTGTACCTTGATACTAAACAGTCTGTGACATAAAAATGTTACAAAGAAAAAGAGAATTCAGATTAGCATGTGAATTTCATTAAATGGGACTCTGGTTAAAAATCAGAACTTACAGGGGTAGGAATATAGTTCAGTGGTGAGCACTTGCCTAGCATGTTTGAGGCCCTGGGTTTGAACCAACCAACAAAAAAGGTTGCAGGGTGAAGGTGGAGGAAAAAAAGAAGAGGGTAGGAGAGAGAACACGGTATTTCCTGTTTTTCACCTGCTCAGTCTTTTCATAGAATACTTTAGCAATATACTTAGTAGCAGCATTTTGGCAAAAAAGAGGAGTTTGTGATCTTTGGGTCAGCAAGCTAAAGAAATCAGTCTCAAGTAGTCATCGGTTTGGAAGTGGGATAGATGAACTGGGAACTGCCAATGTAGCATGAGTAGGAAGTACCTAGATAAAAACTTCTGGAAGCTAGTCCTTTTTATTGACAGAATCAATAGAACATTTATGGTACCATGGCAGACTGGTCACAATGTCCTGCCACCACAACTTCTGACATTCAAATTAGATCTATATAAATGTGAATCCTTTTTATTCTTTCAACTCTGTATTACATATATGGAGGGGTTTCTACATTGGAACAGTTTCACTCACACCGTCCCTATTTACTCAGTTTTTGAAGACTAAAGCTTGGTCCAAATTTGTGAAAAGGTGACAGGCTAAAAGAAAAATAAACTTAAAGAAGCTATCTGGCCCAATCAAGAATGGCTTAATATTATTCATTTTCTTCTTTGAACATCTTACTTAAGTGCTTTATTAGAGCCACTAGCGCAGGGTTCCCACCACATGCCTCAATTTGTTTATAGGCTTTAGATTCAAGCTCTTTAAGAGTATTCCGAGTGTATTCAAAAGAACCTACATCCTCCAGATAATGTACACAATATTTTTTAATATCTATGTTTTCTGTTCTTTGGCGCAAGATGTTCTGCACCTGGGTGCTTTCAGGCCTTGACCAAATAGCATGAATAGTAGGGAATGAGAATTTTCCCTCTGTTAGATCTTCACAAAAACTTTTGTTTTCACTATATTCTTTGGAGTGCAGATTAGCATAATCATCTCTAATTTGAAAAAAGAGGCCAAGTGTATTAAGTAATGGCTTTAAATCTTCTTTGTAGTCAGAGAATAGCTGCATGAGACCTACTGCTAATCCAAACAGTCCACCAGTCTTTTGCAGCACCATGGCTTTATATTCTTCTTCAGTGGGACAAGTGTAATTATCCCTCCAGTAAATGTCCAGGCCTTGTCCCTGATGGAGTTCTAAGAGCTGACGGGTAAAAAGTTTCACTGCATCTGGATGATCCAGAGTTAGGACTTTTTCTAAGCCAAGGAAATATACATAATTGGCTGAATTGATGACAGATGGAATTCCATAGATGCTATGTGCTACTGGAAAGCCACGTCGGAGTTTTGAATTGTCTTCAATATCATCAATGAGTAAACTGGCATTGTGTAACATTTCTGTCACTTCAATGATAATCTGAGAAAAAAGAAAAGAAAAAAATTACTTCACATTATTTGAAATATTCAAATAGTTTATATTTAGTGGTAGTAATAGATTAAGGAAGTCTCAGGTGTCTTAAATTTCATAATGAAAAATTATTTAGTAACCTGAACATAAGACAATAGTGTATGAACGTAAAACTAAGTCAAGAAAAGTAATTTCATGAGAAATCTATTAATTTGGGGAGACCGAGAATGAGATCAGAATTGCCTAAATACCTGTAATTTGTCTTCTGGAACTTTTAGCCAATGATTAAATGCCTGTGAAAGTTTGGTTCTCACTTGTTTACCTGCAATTAAAAAATAAAATATGACAATAAAACAATTATTTATTACTTACACAAAACAGGAACTTCCTTCAAAACACATCAGATTTGGCAAATGCACCCCCATCAACCCATTACCTACTGCAGAGATTATATTTCACTGCTAAATACCCAACCCTATCCCTCTGAAATCAACAGGCTAAAGTGCATAACCTTTCAGAATTAGAGCAGATAAGATAGATTCTAGATAAATTCTATGGCACTTCAGGTGGCTTTAATTTTTTTTTTTTTTGGTACCTGAGACTGAACTCAGGGGCACTCAACCACTGAGCCATATCCCCACACCTATTTTGTATTTTATTTAGAGATAGGGTCTCATTAAATTGTTTAGCATCTGGCTTTTGCTGAGGCTGGCTTTAAACTCATGATCCTTTGGCCTCCTGAGCCTGGGATTACAGGCATGTGTAATCCGTGCTACGGCGCCTGGCAGTATGCTTTAATTTTTTTTTAAATATTTTTTTAGTTGTCAATGGACTTTATTTACTTATATGCGGTATTAAGTGCCTCACATATGCTAGGCAAGAGCTCTACCACCTAGCCACAACTCCAGCCCAGTAGGCTTTAATTTTTAACTTGCCATCAACAACTTTTGAATGAAACGGGCATTTTTAGGAAATCCTCCTGCCTCAGCCTCCCAAGGTGCTGGAACTACAGGTGTGTGCCACTGAACCCAGCACAGAAAATCTTTTGAGATTATGTTATTTTACATCAAGAACATATTTGTCCAAGGCATGGTTCTTTTTTTTTGTTTTGTGCTGGGAATTGAACCCAGAGGTGAGCTTAACTACTGAGCAACATCTTAAATAAGTGAGTTAACACTCAAAAGCAGTATCCTGGATTTTTCTTTTGGGTACTAGGGATTGAATGTAGGGATATTCAACCACTGAGCTATATTCCCAGACCTTTTTCTTTTTAAAAAATATATTTTATTTAGAGACAGGGTATCACAGAGTTGCTTAGGGCTTTGCTAAATTGCTAAGGCTGGCTTTGAACTCATGATTCTTCTGCCTCAGACTCCTGAGCCAAGGGCACCACCGTGCTCAGTTTCCTGGCTTTTTCTTTCTCTTCTTTGGCACTGGCCTCAAATTTGCAAAACTCTGCCTCAGCCTCCTAAGTCACTGGATTACAGATATGTACCCTTACACCGGGCTTAAGTTTTCTTAAACATTTCTGACTTCACTCCATTTTCTTTTTAAGAATTAACATTAGCAGTTTTTTTTTTTTTTAAATATTTATTATTTAGTAATCGGCGGGTACAGCATCTTTGTTTGTACGTGGTGCTGAGGATCGAACCCGGGCCGCACGCATGCCAGGCGAGCGCGCCACCGCTTGAGCCACATCCCCGGCCCCAAGGTTAGTTTCTATTAGGGTGTGCCAGAACGGAAATACTACTAATCATGATAGTTTCCTAAGTGTACCTAAGGAGTTAGCATTCTTTTGGCTTTTTTTTTTTTTTTGATAAAGATTCTCATTAAGTTGCCTAGGGTGGCTTAAACTCTCAGCCTCACGCTATCCTCTTGCCTCAGACTCCTTAGTACTCAGGACTATAGGCATGAGCCACTGTGCCTGACTCTTTTTTTTCTCTCTTCTTCCTTATTTCTTTTGTGGTGAGGGGATTGAAGCCAGGGCCTTGTGCATGTGAGGCAAGCACTTTACTCACTGAGCTATATCCACAGCCCTTTGTTTCACTGAGTTGCATCACCAGCCTTTATTATTTTGAGATAGAGTCTAAGTTGTCTAGGCTGGCTTTGAAAAATGGCAAGTGATTCTTCTGCCACAGCCTCCTGAGTTGTTGGTATTTCAAGTGTGCATCAACATTCTGGGCTCTCTTTTGGCTTTTGATAACCATATTTATCCTACCCAGATTCAGGAAGAACAGAAAAGCATATTACCATTGTGGTGTGGTCATAAAGATAGATATGTACTTTAGGAAGAGAAAAAAAAATCTCTACTGTGATTGAAAGCATCATTATAGTTTAGCTACACTATGAACTAAATAGACTATTAAGGTTTCAAATTGCCTTTCATGTTATTATTTGTGGTACAAGAGATTGAACTGAAAGGTGATCTACCACTGAGGTACACTCTTAGACCTTTTTCAATTTAAGATAAGGTCTTGCTATGTTGCTGAAATTGGCTTTTTTTTTTTTTTTAATATTTATTTTTTAGTTCTCGGCGGACACAACATCTTTGTTGGTATGTGGTGCTGAGGATCGAACCCGGGCCGCACGCATGCCAGGCGAGCGCGCTACCGCTTGAGCCACATCCCCAGCCCCTGAAATTGGCCTTAACTTCAGGTGTGTGCCACTGTGCCCGTCACTTCTTACATTATTTTTATGAGAAAGAGCATGCCAACTTCCAAGTAACTCATTTATTTATAAGTAAATAAAAAGTTTTTAAAATTTTTTTATTTTATTTTTTTTATTTTTAAAGAGACAGGGTCTCACTGTATTGCCTAGGCTGGCACCAAACTCCTCTGAGCTTTAGCAATTCTCCTGTCATGGCCTCTCAAGTAGCTGGAACTACAGGTATATGTCATTGTGCCTTTCTGTAAATGAAACAAACAAAAAACAAATTTTTTTATAGTGTTGAATCTAGAGCCTTATGCATCCTAGGCAAGTATTTTACCACTGAGTTACACCCTTTAGCTCCTCCAAATACTTTTTAAAATTTTTATTTATTCATTACTGGAAATTGTATGTAGAGAGGCTTTACCAATGAGCTACACCCCCAGCCCTTTTATTTTAAAACAGTCTTGCAAAGTTGCTTAGAGTGACCTCAAATTTGTGAACCTTCTGCTTCAGCTTCTGAAGTTAATGATTACAGTTGAGTGCCAACAGGCCGGCTCTATTTTATTAATTTTTTTTTTTTTTGTACTGGGGTTTAAACCCAGGGACACCTAACCACAGGGCCACATACCCAGCCCTTTTTCCTTTTTGAGACAAAGTCTTATCAAGGATCTCTTCGCTAAGAGAGAAGATAAATAAAAATAAAAAATAAAAGGGCTGGGGATGGGCTGCAGTTGTAGTTCAGTGGTAGAGCACTTGCCTAATGTGAGAGGCATTGGGTTTGATCCTCAGTACCATATTAAAAAAAAGTCGGGGTGGGGCTGGGGATGTGGCTCAAGCGGTAGCGCGCTCGCCTGGCATGCGTGTGGCCCGGGTTCGATCCTCAGCACCACATACAAACAAAGATGTTGTATCCGCCGAGAACTAAAAAATAAATATTAAAAATTCTCTCTCTCCCCCTCTCTCACTCTCTCTTTAAAAAAAAAAAAAAAAAAAAAAAAGTCGGGGGAGGGGGTGGTGGCTGGGGCTGTGGCTTGGTAGTTAAGTGTCCTTGAGTTCAATCCTTGGTACCAACCAACAAACAAAACAACCTCATATATAAACACAATAAGGCAGCCATTAAGTCAGAAAGCTGTGTTCAGGTGATACTCCCTTATATAAAATAATATGGTCAGGTTTCCAGATAAAGTGACTTAATTGTATTAGTTCTCAAAGGAACTAATAGCGTAAGAAATGCCGGTAGTTGTATAGTGGGAGACATGAACATGGAAGGTGACACTTTAACATGGAGTATAAATCAAACTTTCTGTTGTTATACAAATCAGAGATAACTTCCCCTAATATCTAAATAGTGAAAAAAACAGGTTTGGAGGTGCAGTCCTGTTATCTCAGCTGGAAAGGTAAGGTAGATGGATCTCAAGTCCTAGGCCAAGGCCAGCCTTGCCAACTTAGCAAAACCCTGTCCCAAAATGAAAAATAAAAAGGACCGGGGATATAACTCTGGGGTAGAGTGCCCCTGAGTTCAGTCCCCAGTATTGCAAAAAAATAAAGGGGAGGGCGGTAGGGGCGGAATTTGAATTTGCGGTCATCTGTAAAGAATAAACATCCAAAGAGGCCTCAAAATGTTTATTTTTTAAATTTTATTTATTTAATATATCTTTTAGTTGGACATAATACCTTTATTTATTTTTCTGTGGTGTTGAGGATTGAACTCAAGTATCTCACACATGTGAGATAAGCACTCTACCACTGAGCCACAACCCAAGACCCAGTACATTTATTTTTTGAAGTATATCATTGTATTTTTTAAAAAAATGTTTTTTAGTTGCAGATGGACATAAAACTCTTATTTTTTATTTTTATGTGGTTCTGGGGATCAAATCCAATGCCTCACACATGCTAGGCAAGCGCCGTACCACTGAGCCACAACTCCAGCCCATCATTGGATATTTTTAAAATTACTTTTTAGGAGTGAATAATTATAAAGTTTATTTGTAAACTTTCTCTAATATATCTCTCTTTCTTTTTTTGCAGTACTGGGGACTGAACCCAGGGGTGCTTTACCAGTGAGCTATGCCCTGGGACATCTTTAATTTAGTAGGGTTTTCTTTAAGTTGTCCAGCCTGGCCTTGTAGTTGTGATCCTCCTGTCTCAGCCTCCTGAGCTGCTGGGATTATAGTTAATGTATCACTTTCAGCAGGAAATCTCAAAGGCTGATAAAGCTAACCTTTTCTGTTTGCTAACATTTGAATGATCACTAGTGTCTGATAACTATTCTATACAGACTGTAACTGAACTGTTACCCGGTAACTGAAGTAAGTACTTGTAGGGTTCTAGAAGAATTCTTTGGACAGTTTCTTGAGTCTTCTCCATTGTTTTTAAATTTCAAAGCTGATCTGTAGAAAAGAAGAAACAGAACCGTGATCTTATGAACCAAATTATCAAGCATTAAACTGCCAAGAAATTTGTATCTCAAGGTGTTTTGGGAAAAGCATACCTTTAGTTTGGTTTAACCCAATTTTTTTCAGTTGTTGATGATGGACCTTTATTTATATGTGGTGCTAAAAATGAAACTCAGTGCCCCACACATGCTAGGCAAGCACCCCACCACTGAACCACAACCGCAGCCCCTGGTTTAAAATTTTTTAAATGTATAAAATATTGAAAACATTAAACTAGGAGTGGTGGCACATGACTGTAATCCCAGCAGCTTGGGAGGCTGAGGCAGGAGGATTGTGAGTTCAAAGCCAGCTTTAGCAAAAGTGAGGCACTAAGCAGCTCAGTGAGACCCTGTCTCTAAATAAAACACAAGATAGGGCTGGGGATGTGGTTTAGTGGTCAAGCGCTTCCGAGTTCAATCCATAGTAACCCCCCCACACCAAAAAAATTGAAAACATTATATTACATTAAAGAAGCCAGTCCCCAAAGACCACTTATCACATAATTCCACTTACATGAATGTTCTGAATATGCCTATATAGATGGAAAGTATATTAGTGGTTGCTGGCACAGGAAGAACAAGGAACAAGAACTAACTGCTAGTGAGTAATGGTTTGTTTTTTGTTTTTTTGGGGGAAGCATCAAACCATAAAATTAGATTGTGGGGATGGGCATGGTGGTGCACACCTGTAATCCTAGTGGCTTGGGAGGCTGAGGCAGGAGTATTCCAAGTTCAAACCCAGCCTCAGCAACTTGGTGAGGCTCTAAGCAATCTGGCAAAACCCTGTCTCTGAATAAAAAGTAAAAAGGGCTGGGGACATGCTCAGTGGTTAAGTGCTCCTGGTTTCAATCCCTGGTACAAAAATAAAATAAGATAAAAATTAAGATTGTGGAAACACTGGGGTTATAGCTCAGTCGTAGAGTGCTTGCCTAGCATATGTGAGGTTCAATCCCAGCATCACATAAAACTAAATAAACAAAATTAAAAAATATTGTGTACATCTACAACTTAAAAAAAAGAGCGTGGGATGGTTGCACATTGTGAATATACTAACAATATGGAACTGTCCACTCTTCTTGATAGTGTGTGATGGCATCCCACTTTGCCGCCCAGGCTGTTCCTAAAACCGTGGGCTCAAGCAATCCTTACACATTAGTTTCCCATGTAGGTGGGACTACAGGTAGTTACTACCACATCCTGCTTAAAGTGTACACTTTAAATGGTTGGTATATGGTATATAGATCACATCTCATGTTCTTTTAAAAATACAATTCTTCATTGAAATGATGACATTGGTCAAAGTGTTCAGCTGATTTAAGTGGTTTTCTTAGATACATAATGTATTATTATGCCTTGCCTGTTTTCATCAACCATAAAAGACTTAAATGATTGAAATCAAACAAATGTCAAAACAAATCACAGAATTAGATATTTTCGTTATTAATTGATTATATAAATTAGTAAGCAAGTTCCTTCTATGAACATTAAGATAGCTTTTTAAAAATTTTATTACTGGGGATTAAACACAGGGGCACCCTACTACCAAGCTACATTCACAGCCTTTTCTTTTGGGGGGGGGGGTGTACTAGAGATTCCCCAGTCCTATTTTGTATTTATTTAGAGACAGGGTCTCACTGAGTTGTTTAGCACCTCACTTTTTTTTTTTTAAATATTTATTTATTAGTTATTGGCGTACACAACATCTTTGTTTGTATGTGGTGCTGAGGATCGAACCTGGGCAGCACGCATGCCAGGCGAGCGCGCTACCGCTTGAGCCATATCCCCAGCCCCCCCCTTTTTTTTTTTTTTTAAAAGAGAGAGTGAGAGAGGAGAGAGAGAGAGAGAAAGAATTTTTAATATTTATTTTTTAGTTCTCGGCGGACACAACATCTTTGTTGGTATGTGGTGCTGAGGATCGAACCCGGATCGCACGCATACCAGGCGAGCGCGCTACCGCTTGAGCCACATCCCCAGCCCTAGCACCTCACTTTTGCTGAGGCTGGCTTTGAACTCGTGATCCTCCTCAGCCTCCTGAGATTACAGGCCTATGCCACCACACCCACCCCTTTTTGAGATAGGGTCTCAACAAATTGCTGGGGCTGGTCCTCCTGCCTCACCCTCCTGAGTAGCTGGGATCACAGCCATGCTCCACTGTGCTTGGCTGCCTGGGTTTTGTACCTCCAGTCCCAAGATGGTTGTTTTATATATTTATAATTTAAAGGGAAGTACTCATATTTGCTCTAAAATATGAGACTCTGTTTTAAAATATGCATTAACTTGAATGTAATCTTATGTATTAAAAACATTCCCCTGTAATGTTTTATTATTTGGAATTTTGTATGTACTTTAAACATTTTTGTTGCTGGGGATTGAAACCAGGGGTGCTTAATTACTGAGTACATTCCCAGCCCTTTTAGTGTTTTGTTTTGAGACAGGGTCTCAATAAGTTGCTGAGGCTGGTTTTAAACTTGTAGTCCCCCTTCCTCAGCCTCCCAAGTCATTGGAATTATATGTATGTGCTACCGCACCTGGCTTATTTCAATATTTCTTAAGAGTATCATGGTCTTTATAGGGTCCTCCTTTACTGCTGAATCTCTCTCTCTCTCTGGCAATCTATTTCTATTTTTACCTGTCACATTTTAGGAGTTTATCATTTTTGTCCTCTTTCTTTTGCCTTTTGGGACTATGATTTGGTCTCCAGGATCACAAGACATCTTCTAATCAATATTTTTGGCTTAATTGACAATATACAAACATAAAAATAAACCTAATATGATATGGCAGTTCAAGATTAGTGCAGCTGAAAGCATTACACATCATAGAATTTTGGAACTGGAAGGCATCTTAGAGTTCTCTTGTATGCTTGAATAAAGCTCAAGAATATATTCACTTGGGTGAGTGTCACTTTTTTTTGGTGCTGAGGATTGAACCAGGGCCTTGTGCAGGGTAGGCATGCAAAAACTCTACCAACTGAGCTATGTTCCCAGCCCCCAAGTGTCACATTTATGAAATCAGGTATACTTTGTGTTATTTTGCCTAGTCAAAGGTCTTTTTCGGATTCACTAAGTCTGGGAAGAGGACTATGAATCTCCATTTTTAATATGCATCATATACAATTCTTAAGGAGCTGCTTGAGAAAATGGTACAGGATCTGAAGATAGATAGCTTCATCATACTGCATGACAACAAACCAAGGGGGATGGGCTCATATTTTTATTTACTATAATGCTGAGGGTGCATTTCTTGATTTCTAAACCTGCTCTAGGAACTTCATAAAATTAAATATGAAGCCCATTCTTCTGTAGCCCAGTCATCTGAGACTATGATCTCATCATCTACCACCTCATGGATAAGGCAATTCTAGTATCTATTACTGCTTACAAGTATCAATTAAAAAAAAATGAGATGGACATGATACCTTTATTTATTTATTTTTATGTGGTGCTGAGGATTGAATGCAGGGCCTCACACATGTGAGGTGAGCACTCCACCACTGAGCCACAACCCCAGCCCCAACAGGTATTAAATTTAAAAATGTAAAATAACTTTAGAAGAGTCTCATGTTTAACTCATAAAATACAAAACTCTTTGTACATATTTTCAGTAGATGAACACACTGATACCTTGATCCATACTTCTAAGCAGAGCTGAAGCTCCTGAATAAATACTGACAAAGTGCCACAAAAGTAAATGATTTCTAAAAGCTATTAAGAACATAGAAAAGCTGCAACTGATCAACCTGTAAGAACCAGCTAATGTTCCTGCCTTAGCAGGCACCTAACATGAAGGTAAAGTGTGAACCCTATCGTGCCTATTTTTCCACTATGGAATGAGATGCCAACAGGAGGGAAGAATAAAACCTCTACATTATCTAGTCATTGTGAGGCAGACAGAAGGCCTGTGAGAAAGGAGAGCTAAAATGAAAATACACAGATTACCATCAACTCTATAAGTATTTGGATGCTTCCACTAAGTATAAACCACTTCAAGGGTAGGAGAAACCTTTTGATATAATAAAAGCTATGGATCTTCTTAAAAAAAAAAAAAGCCAGTGTGTAAATCACTAAGCTCCCTCCCACATACATATGCACAGCAACAAAAATAAAATCTGTACCCAACTTTTAAGGAATCACATAGTCCCTGAATGCTTTACCTGCACCTCAGATTAAAATCCTCAAAGAATATTTTCATACTTTTAATATCAAGCAAATCTGGTGTTTGCATAATAGGCCAAGACGTAAAACCCATTACCTTAACTATTTCTCTGGTAGGGGAAGGGGAGGATATAGGGGATTAAACCAGGATGTTCTCCCATTAACTTATGCCCTCAGCTCTTATACACACTGGCTAAGTTGCCCAGGCTGTCCTGGAAATTGTGATCCTCCTGTCTAAGCCCCCAGATTTGGGATTACAGGTGTGCATCGCTGCATCTGGCTCCATCTTAATTTTTTATTGAAGGCAGATTACAAATGGAAATCCAATCTCAATTCATGTGGGTATCAAAAAATCAGTTTGTCTTGTCTTTTTTTAAAATTTTTTTGTAGTTGTAGGTAGACATGATATCTTTATTTTTATGTAGTAGTGCTGCTGATCGAACCCAGTGCCTCACAGGTGACAGGCAAGTTCTCTACCACTGAGCCACAACTGCAGCTGTCTTGTCATGAGTCCAAGGGGACCAGTAAAAGGGCAATATTAGGAAATGTTATTGGGTGCATGTATGAACAGGTGACAACCGCACCACTATGTACAATTATAATGCACCAGTACAAATACGGGGGGGGGGGGGAGTCTAAGGACTTATTTGCCCCGCCCACCTTTTTTACTCAGCAGTCTCAGTTTATCAGAGCCGCAACTCCGGCTTTCAAGTCTAAATACGGAAGAAGACAGTAGTGTACATTTACGAATCCTCCTAATTCATTTTTACGGTGAAAAATACAGAAAGCTCCAGCCAGAGTCTCAAACTATTCTCCCACTTTTAGAAGTTAGAACCTGCAGGAAACGTGCTCGGAGTGGATCAGTGAGTTCAACCCTTTCACCGGCGAACCCTGGCCGCCGAAGGGCCTCCTTCCTCCCAGCGGAGAGCCCCCGAAGCAGCCCCTGCGAGCCCCACCGCAGGGCGAGCCCGCCCCGGCCCGCCGCTCCCTCAGGGCCCCGGGGTCCTTTCCTCGGCTCCTCCCAACCCTCGCCGGCCCCTCCGCCAGTCCCCGCGCCCTGCACCGCAGCCAAGCCTTCCCCTCGCCCGTCTCCTCGGAGAAGCACACCGCTTGTGCGCTCTGTCCGCCCTCCCGCCGGGCGCCAGGCACCACGCGCGGCTGCCGCCCACCGCACGCGCGAGGCCTGGAGGGCTGCAGAGTACCCACTCGCGCCACCGAACTGGAACTTCCACGCAAAGCATTTCTTTAAAGGGGAAGTCTGGATTCAGAATTACTAAACCCGGACAGACGAAAAGCGTGGCGGTCGGGCGCAGGAGAGCCCTCCCACTCTAGGGGACGCGGCCCACCGGCCGGGAACTTCGAGTCCCGGGGGTCACCTGAGACATCCCCTTCCGCCCGCTCGGGCCGCTCCTACTCCCTCCGCTAGGCGCTGGCAGTCACCCGAGCGCCGGGTCAGCATCCGGGTCCTCTCACTCCTTTCTTCTCCCCGCGGCCGCGGCCCCGCCCCCGCTGTGTCCCATCCGGGTCCCCCCAGCCACCGCCGCCGCTCACGGTTTCACGATGATCTCACGATTTTACGCCGTCGGTCGGGAGCAGCAGTACCTCATGTCAACTTCCCACTCCGGAGTTCAGACCAAGGCTCCTCCCGGCTCCTTTATAAATCTCTCTTCCTACTTCACCACAAAACTCTCCGCCCTCCTCAGCCGCCAGCGACGCCGCATTACTCGTAGCAAGAAAATGCGCCATCCCGGTTACACTGCGCAGGCGTCGTTGTCACCTCCCCGTTTCCAGGTGGCCCCTCCCTCTTTCCCTCCCGTTTCCGTCTCACGCAGACGCGGGGTGTTGCGGGTCTTGCAGTTCTCGCAGGGTAAGGGTTTGCGCATTGGTCCCGGGAATTGGACTACATTTCCCAAGATGCTTTGGGGCGTAACTTTCTGTTTCCATAGAACTGGTGGGAAAATGGCGTCGTTGTTTGTATGATGGGGACCAATAGAAACAGGGCAAAGGCGGGCTCTGGTGGACCCCAACCAATCAGAGGTCGTCTAAGAGGCCATCCGGGAAAGAAGTAAGGGAGGGGAAAAGAATCAAGGGGAGGGGAGAAGGAGGGAAGGGGGGGCCGGGGTGGGGGGAAAGCGATGTTTGCCCGTCAGTCGAGTCCGGAGTGAAGAGCTCGGGCGCCGGAGCGGAGGAGTCTCTGGAGCCCTAGCTTGCCGCCGTCACGGCCGCCGCCTGGACCTTTGCCCGGAGGGAGCCGCAGAGGGTCCGTCGCCGCCATCCTCTGGAGGGCGGCGCGCCCGGGGGCCCGGACCTCAAGTCCGGGAGGGATTTTTCGTCGGCCCCCTCCCCCCAGCGAGGGAGCCCGAGCGGCCGCCAAACAAAGGTACCAGTCGCCGCCGCGGGAGGAGGAGGAGCCGGAGCTTCAGCCTCGGCCGCCGCTGGACCCGCCGCCCTTCTTCTCCATCTCTGCTCTGGGCCTGCCGCGTCGGGGGAAGGAGGAGCGCGACTCTGGACGCGCCAGCTTGGACCTCGCCTCCGCGGAAGGTAGGGGCATTTTCCGGGCGCTCACCGTCCCTGGCGTTGTCCCCGGGCCCGCCGCGGAGCGGGGCGGATGGCTGCGGTGCTGTCGCCGCGCCGGTGTTCGCGGTCCTGGCCTCCCGGGACCCCCGACCGGCCACAGCTCGGCGCCCGGTGGCCTGCCGCGGGGGGCCCTGGCGGGCGGGGGCGGCGGGCCGCGGCTTCTCGGCCCCTGCGGCCGGGCCCCGCTCGGGTGGGACGAGGCCCTCGGCGCCGTCCTGCTCGGCCCTCGGCCCGCCACCCCGGCGCGACGCGGGTGCCTACCCGTGGGGGCGGACTTCGGCGCCCGCGCCGGACCCTGGCGCGTTGCGAGTTTCTTCTGACAGAAATGGCGTCATCGTCGGAGACGGGGCTCCGTCGGGTCGCGACAATGGGGACGCGGAGCTGCGGGCCGTGGGGTGGCCGCGGGCGGCGGGGCCGAGTGCGGCGCTTCTGGCTCTCGCCGAGCATCCTGCTGGCTGCGGCCGCGCAGGCTGCCCGGCTCTGAGTGGTGCCTTTTGTCTCACCGCAGGTGCAGGTGACGCTGGTGTGGTCGCGGGGGTCGCGGTCCCGGAGTCGCCATGAAGGTAAGCTTGCCGCCCGGCGCTGCGGCGGGGCCGAGGTCTGCGGGCGCCGCGCTGGAGGCTTGTGCGGTGCCCGCGCGGGGATGGCCGCGGAGTTGCGGTGCGGGGCCCCGTTTCCGCGCGGCTGGCCCGGTGCAGGCAGCGCCGGGGAGCTGCGGGACGCGGGCCAAGCAACCTGACCTGGGCGAGCTGTGGGCGCTCTCGGGTGCGCCGCCGAGGGAGCACCTCGCCCGTTGTGGGAACACTGCTGTGGGTTGCTAGCCGCGGATCTTTTTTATGACCACAAAGCTCATCTTATTGGAAAGATTTTAGAAGGATTTTGGTGATCTTTGCACACTTCGGAGAGAACAGTTCCTTTTTTGAAGGGACTTGGGGTTATATGTTTTCTTTTCCTTTATCGATGTGTGCCTCTGCAGGTTGTCGTTGCTCTGTGGTGTCGTATGGAAAAGTGATGGCTAGTTCCTTTTCAGTAAACCTGTTAACTCAGTACATACTGTGTCTAGTAAGGCTTAATTGATGGAGGAAATTAAAGCCATAGAAGTACCGGGCTTTTCACTTTAAAGAACATGGGAACAAATTCTGTCTCATTTGTTCACACTCTCAGGGATGACAAGCCTAATGTACTGGAAATGTCTAGATTTCACTGGTGTAACTTAGATACCAGCAAGTATTTTTTCACCTATTATAAATTCAGAAGTGCTTAAAGGGTAGAGTGTTCACAAGTATAGATATGCAACAGATAATATGTTAGAATGTAAACTTCATGTACTTTTATTTTTTTGAATACTTTTTATTTTATTTGTTTTTATTTTTGCTATACTGGGAATTGAACCCAAGGTGCTTTATCATTGAGCTACGTCCTCAGCCCTTTTTATTTTTTCCAGTTGGGGTCTGGTTTCGTTGCACAGGCTAGCCTGGAACTTTCAATCCTCCTGCCTCACCCTTCCCAGTAGCTGGATTATAGGCATGTACCACCATCCCTGGCTGCTTTGAATTTTTTTTTTTCCCCACTTCAGAGTAAAGACTACTTTTACAGAAATGCATCCAAATTAAAATTTGTAATGCTTGTGTTCATGGGAGACAGTGAAAGCTGTGGATATTAATATTTATCTACTGTAGGAAGTAATTTAGACTAATTAGGCCTCTTTTTGAATTTGGGGTGCTGTGGACTGCCTAGAACAGTTTATATCGGCAGAGTTCCTGTCTCACTTTCATGTAAATGAAAACAAACACTGATGTTTCAGAATGAATCCCTTTTGTTAGTCACAAATGCTAGTTAAAATTCCTGTGATCTGTGTAAAGCAGTGAAAAGTGAATTTATTAGGAAAACCATGTATCTATGTTGGATGAGAATTTAAGAAAACTTTGGGTTGATTAATAGATAACAAGTTCAGAAGCTGAATAGTATTTGGGATAAATGTATTGTGTTGCAGTTACAATTGTAAAGCCTGGTACATTATAGTTCTCTGTAAATGTTTGGCTTGTAGATATATAGTAAGCAGAGGTGTTTTAGTTTTAAAGTTTCTTTTTTTTCCTTTTTTAAACTTGCCAGTTTAAAAAAATGAAAGTATATGGGAAACTTTAGCCCTAAAAGTTTCAGGGTATTAGGCAAATGCAAATTTTTTGATATAATTTTAGAACTAATAATTTTAGTGCTTAGCATTTCCATTCTTAAAGTTAAAAAGAAGTTAGTAACTTTAAAAGGAAAAAGGTTATGAAAACAAATTTCCAACTTTAACAAGAACTGTACAGCAAGTCTTCTCTTAGGGAATTTACTAGTAATCATTAGTATTAACAACTTAGAAGTTATGTGGTAAAAGATAAACTGCTCATGATTTTTATTTTGCTTTATAGCAAAAACAGCAATTGGAAATGCATTTAGTGTTGATTATATTGGGCTTAAAATTTTTTTTGAGTTAGTGTGTTCTCAGTTTTTGCATTATGGTGACAGTTGTGCTGTAGAGGATTTATGCCATTTATTGGCTCTTAACCAAATTTCTGCTTTGAAGTAGGGTTTTAAGTCTATATTTCATAGTACTCTTTGCTTGTTGCCTTCTAGTCCCCAAATAAAGAAAATGTATACATCACTGTAAGTATTATGCTTTAGTGCCAGTTTTCCAGTAGAAAAGAATTTATTTAAATAAAGCCCTGTACTGCTTAGCATACTCCATCCTGTGATATTTTTGCAGTGTGTTTTTTGAGAAATATAACTTATGACATTAAAGCACTTTATGCCTTATGTAGATCATAATGTTGGTGCTCTGTTGGATTTGCTTTTCCTACTTGTGGTAGACCTTTCAATATCAGTGATAGCACATTAGAAGAAAGCGATAGATTATTAAAGTTTTTAAATAATTCTAAGGATTGTGTCAAGATTCGTTTTCTAATTTTTTTTCTAATGAAACCTTTTTCTGCTTTCATATTATGTATTTTGCTAGCATCTGTTTATAATGAGTGTATTTTTGAATGAAATGGGCCAGACATCGTAGAATTTTTAGGGGATCCATAATTTAGATAATTGTACTTAGAATCTGGGTAGATTGGCTTTTTGTATGTTCCATTATCTCTTTAATAACCCTGGTTTAGACCCTGTAAAAATGTGGATTGATTACAAATGTCTCTTTTTTTAATGCCCTATATGTGTGCACATGTTCCCTCTACCTCTTTCTTTCCCCTTTTCTGTCTTTATCACATCCTTTTCTCCCTCCCTCCCTCATCCTTTCCTTCCTCTGCCTTTGCCCCTCTTTTATAAATTGTTCATTTAACAACGTCTTCTATGTGTCACGCATGTGGGATGAACACGTATAAGTTATCTGACTTGCTTTCAAGGAGTTCACAATTTAGTAGAAGACACAAACAGTGAAGTAAAACTCACAGTATATTGCATTACAAGAGTATTTATTCCAACATATGCTAACTGTGGTAAGAGTTGTGGGAGGACAGACAATGTCTAAATCAGAAAGTTTTCTGATGACATTGTGTAAGTTAAGTGTTAAAGCTTTTGCCAGACAGATAATGAGAAAAATGTTTCAGGTAGAGGGATAGACAAGATATCAGACAATAAAGAACAAAACAGAAGTGGTTTATTTGTAGTTTGCCAAGTCTGTGGTAACAAAGTATGATGTGTTGAGTGTGAGAATAGAAGGACAATGATCAGTAATAGGAGATGGAGCAGGGTGAAGGAGTTGAATATTTTTTGTGTATGTCGGGGGGTGGAATTGGTGCTGGGGATTAAACATGAACGTTTTGCTGTTGAGCTGCAACCTCAGTCATTTTTATTTTTTGAAATAGGGTCTCACTAAGTTCCTGAGACTGGCCTTGAACTTGTGATATTCTTGCCTCAGACTCCCAAGATGCTAGGCTTACAGGTGTGTGCCATTGCACCTGATTTTCTTATTTTCTTTCTTTCTTTTTTTTTTTTTTTTTTGCCTTTTTTCTATTTTTTTTTTTTTTGGTGGTGTTAGAGAGTTTTAGGGTCTTACGCATGCTAGTTAAATGGGCTACCACTGAGCTACATCCTCAACCTAAAATTTTTCCTTTTTTTTTTTTTGATATTTGTATTGAACCCAGGGATGCTTTACCACTGAGTTACATTTCCAGTCCTTTATATTTTTTGAGACAGGGTCTCTCTGAGTTACCTAGGCCCTTGCAAAGTCCCTGGGGCTGGCCTTGAACTTGTGGTCCTCCTCACTTGGCCTCCTGAGTTGCTGGGATTACAGGTGAGTGCCACTGTGCCTGGCTCAAAATTTTCTTAAAAGCTACATGGAACCACTGAAATTTTTAAGAAGGGGCAAAGATGTTGGATTTGCATTATAGAAAATTCACTTCGGAAGTATATTAGTGAGTACATAAAAAGGAAGATCTGAATGGAAGGTATGGAGATTGTGCATGAGAAGTCCAAGTGAGTTATGAATTAAGAGACTGAATATGCAGCAGGAGTGGAGGAAAGGGGAGAGATGAGAAATTTTTAAGTAGAATTTAAGATCTATTAACTCACCCTGAGGTAGGAGGAAAACGAAGGTTTCTGTCTAGGAGAATTAGATGTTATTTTCATTTGAAGCATGTTGTCATTTCAGTAAAGATGAATAGGGTTTTTAATACTTAAGGAGGTAAGCCATTCATGTCTAGTGGACCTACTAGTTAAGTTAAAAGACTCAGAGAGCAGGTAGTTGAAGCCAGAGACTTGGATGAATTAATGTGAATGTTTGTACCTAATTATAATAGTTGAGGGATTTAAGAGTCTTGATATGGCAATGGTATTTTATGTTATAAATTGTATAGTCTTTTGGTCAAGAGGTAATTTTGTAAAATCATACTTCTTTCTGAATTAGTAATTTCTTGCTTATTTTAATTTAATAAACTACAGTAGATGTGTGCATACTTCACTGAGGAGTGAGTTTTTGCCAATTCAGCCATCAAACAGATAGTGTACCTTGTTTGTGCTACACATGGCTCTGGGTATTGAGGATGCAGCAGTGAGCAAAATAAGAGTTCTTATCCTCATGGAGTTTTCCTTCTATTAGGGTAAACAGACACTAAGGGGAAAAAATGTAGTGATTTGTGCTGTGAAGCTGAAGTAGAATAACCATTAACACCAAATCTGAAGTAGACCAAATGTGCTACTTCATATTTGGTGGTAATGGAGGATCTTTTTTTGAGTGAGTGTGGTTCTGGGGATTGAATGCAGGGCCTTAGTGCATGCATGGCAAGAACTCCAACAGATGAGTTATATCCCCAGCCTGAGGATCTGTTTGAACAGATGACATTTAAGTATAATATGAAAAAAGTGGTATAGCCATTTAGTTTTCTGGAGGGAGGGGCATTCTGGACAGAAAAAACAAGTGCAGAAACCCTGAAGTCTTATGTGTTTGGCATGTTTGAGCTGGGCGTATTTAAGAAACAGGAAGATGGCCATTATTGCTGCAGTAGTAGGAAATGAGACTAGAGAGGATCACCAGGGCCAGTAAAATGTAATTCCTTGTGGGCCATGGCTTGAGCTTCAGATAAAATCTAAATATGTTAATGCTATGGTTTGGGATGGTTTGAGTGTTTCCCCCAAGGGTTCATGTGTTAGAAGCTTGGTCTGCAGTGTGATGATGTTAGGAAGTGGTAGGATTTTTAGTAAGGAGGCATTTGGGCGTGCTGCCCTTGAGGATTAAGGTAAGGTAGTTCTGTTTGGACAGTGAGTTAGGTCTCTCCAGAGAGTTGTTATAAAAAGAATAACTGGGCCCTCTCCCAGTTCCTCTGCCTGTTGCACATACTCCAGTAGTTACAGTATCTGTCAAGGTTGAACATGTGGGATTGCCTGATCTGGGACTTTTAGCCTCTGAAATTGTGAGCTAACTAAATCGTTTTCTCTTTTCTCTCTCTCTCTCCCCCCCACCCCCCTCTTTGGTGCTGGGGCTTGAACCCAGGCCTTGTACATGCAAGGCAAGCACTCTACCAACTGAGCTATATATCACCAGCCCATAAATGTTTTTTTTTTCTTTATAATTTACCCAACCTTAGGTATTTTGTTATAGGAAACGAAAGTGAACTAACTATATTAGGAAAACTTATTAGTCTTTGTTGACCTAAATTTTTTTTTTCAATTTTTAACTAAATTTTTTTTTTTTTTTGGAAAACTGTCACTTGAACCTAGGGACTCTTTACTGTTGAGCTACATCCTCAGCTCTTTTTAATCATTTATTTATTAATTTTATTTCAAATTTGTTTTTAGTTGTAGATGAACGCACAGTATCTATTTATTTTAGTGTGGTGAATCCAGTGCCTCACACATGGGAAATAGGCACTTTACCCCACTGAGCCTGCAGTCTTATTTATTTAGTGGGCTGGGGAATCAAACCCAGGGCCTTGTGCATGCAAAGCAAACACTCGACCAACTGAGTTATCTCTCTAGCCCTCTTTTTAATTTTTTTATTTTGGGACAAGGTCTCACTGAGTTGCCCAGGCTGACTTTGAGCTTGTGATCCTTCTGCCTTAGCCTCCTGGTTGCTGGGATTATAGGTGTGTGCGCCACATCAGCCTTTGAAGGTCTGAAGACTGAAGCCATCTGATAGAACAGTAACTGCTGTGTGGAGAATAGGTTGTAGGGAAGTAAAAGTGGAAGAAAGGAGATCAGTCAAGAGGCTGTTAGGTTAGTTCCGAGAGAGATGGTGATGAACTGAGTCAGAAAAGTGGTAGTGTTGAGGATATGTTTGAAGGTGGGGATGATTAGATTTGGATGGATTTGACATGATGTGAAGGTTCTACTTGCTGTTATTTACAGATGAATAGCCCCCAAAACATGACCTTTTTCCACCTTTTAAAATAATTTTCCTGTAATTGGTAGGTGGATGGAGTTCTTGAAACAGTAAAATCAAGAAGATAGTACCAATTTTTAGTCTTTCCTTATTATAGGTGAACAGTCAATATTGAGCCAGGCAGTCCTCTTAGTTGTTTCTGGTTTTGGTTTTGAATTTTAAAAATTGAGGTGTTGGGCTGGGGTTGTGACCCAGCGGTAGAACACCAGAGTAGCATGTGTGAAGCCCTGAGTTTGATCCTCAGCACCACATAAAAATAAATTAATTAAATAATAAAGGTATTGTGTCCAAATACAAGTAAAAAGTAAATATTTAAAAAAATTGAGGTATAACTCTCAGACTGCAAACATTTTTTTTAAAACTATGCAGTTTATCACGTTATTTTTACACAGTTGTGTCTATCACTATTACCTAACTCCAGAGCATTTTCATCCTCCCCATTAACTCCCTGCTCTTCCTCCTCCTGTTCCTCACTGGCAACTACTGATCTACTGACTGAAAGAATTTGCCTGTTCTGGACATTTTCTGTCAGTGCAATCATACAATATGAGGCCTTTTGTGTCTGAGTTGTGACTTTGCACAGTGTTCTCAGGGTTTATCCATTTTTTTGAATGTGTCAGTACTTTTATTGCTGAATAATGTTTCGTTTTGTGGGTAATATTATATTTTGCTAATCTGTTTATTATTTAATGGACTAGTAGGTTATTTCCATTTTTCTCTATTATGAGTAATACCGTGAGCATTCATATATACATTTTTCCACAAATGTTATTAACTCTTAATTTAAGAGTGGACCTTCCAATTTTCAGGTATTCATTTTGGCTTTGTGATAATTTGTTGAGTGTTTTAACTTCAGGTGTTTTGCTTGGAAGTGGCTATCTAGGCTTTGGACATTTTAAAAATTCATACAAATCTGTATTGAATGAATTCACATAATTTATGCTTTTATTATGTGATATTTGTTCTAACCATTTAGGACATATCAGAAAATAAAATGGGTAGAAATTGCTGGCTTTGTGGATCTTATATTTTAAGGTGTGCCTGGTGGCAAACAAATAAGAATAAGTGTAATGAATTAAGTGTTAAGTAGTGTGGAGATAAAGAAAAAGTTTAGCTGATTTAGGGAAGGTAGAAAATATAAGGCAGGGACAGTTGCAGTATTATGTACAGTGGTGAGGGTTGGCTTTATTGAGAACACTATGGAGCAGATAGTGAGCAAGTTAGCCGAGTGGCTGGGTGGCAGGCCAGGGTTCAGAGTGGCAGCATGTTCAGTGAACAGAACAGAGTCCAGAGTGCCTGGAGTGAAGAAAACAGTGAATGGGGTTAGATAGCTAAAGGGGATGGTGGCGAGGGAATTATTGCGGATTTATCCAGGAGTGATGCAGTCTCTCATCACAGAGTGAAAAATTCTGACTATATTTCTACATATCTTTTGAAGGTAGATCCAATAGGAATCCCTGTCAGATTAAGCATGGAAAGAGGAGAAAGAGTCAGAGGACACCAAGATTTTTTGTGTGAATAACTGGAAATGAGTTTAGGATGAAGTAAGGGCTACTTAAATTTTGGAAATAAGCTTTGATATTTTATACTTCGGAAAATGCTGACTGGCATATATTATTATTATTTTGTGGTATGGAGGATTGAACCCGGGAGCACTCTACCACTGAGGTACATATATATCCCCTTTTACTTTGAGATAGAGACTTGTCCAGAATGGTCTTAGACTTGTGATTTTCTTGCCTCAGCTACCGGAGTAAATGGGATTATAGGTGTGTGCTGCCTGTATTTTTTTAATCTTTATTTTTATTATTTTAATGACTGAAGAAACATCTAAAGCTGAAATTTTCAGAAAGAATCATTTGTTCTTGCCTGTCTTTGTACCTTTTTCTGAACTTGACCTTGACTTCCCTTTAGGCCCTGCACTTAAAATCAGAGTCTCTGAAGACATCCTTATTGACAACAGTTTTGTCTAAGACTATATCTATAGAATCTTGTGTACATGAGATGATTGCAGTATTCAACTTTCACAAAAGATCTTTGACTGTTTGGTGATTTTCTTTCCCATGGCAGTTTTACTGTAGGGATAGTAGTCAGTTCCAGCCACCAGAGTGTGGTTGTGGGAGTGCTAAGGTACAATTATCCTCAGTGTTCCAAGGTGAGAGCTTTGTGTCCAGCCAGGACCAGTCCCACTTTTCCTGTTTTTTTTTTTTTTTTGACTTGTCAATTTTGACAGCAGTCAACCTAGTCTAGAGCAGAAAGTAAAAGAATTGTTTAAAAATAGCATTTGTAACACTTTCTTTCATTGTCTGGGAACAAAAGTAGAGAATCCCATAGGTTGTTTCATTCATTCATTAGAGTATGACCAGCCTTTAGCTTTTGTTACTAAGATGATTGAAATATTTTTATTTAATTAATTTGTATGAAAATAGTATAATATAGCAGAGCCCTATAGCGCATGTCTATAATCCCAGCTACTTAGTATGCTGAGGCAAAAGGATTACAAGTTCAAGGCCAGCCTTTGCAATTTAGTTTGTCTCAAAAAAAAAAAAAAGTGTATTTGTGACTTCTTAAGCTACCAATCAGTATAGTTAACTTTTAATTTTACTAATCAGTTTAACTTTAAAGAGAAGTTTGGTTATAAAAAATTTCTACTCTCATGTGCAGGAAATTCTGACATTCAAGTTTTCCATGTAAAAGAGTATGCTTTTAGAAACTGGATAGTTTTCATACTAAAATTGGAGACAGGGCTGGGATTGTGGCTCAGTGGTAGAGTGCCTGCTTAGCACATGTGAGGCGCTGGGTTCAATCCCAGGCACCACATTAAAAAAATACAGTTATTATGTCCATCTGCAACTAAAAATGTTGAAAAAATAAATAGAGACAGCATAAAGTGATTTTATGAAAGGTATACAAGCAGGTTATTAGAAAAGCAGATCAAAGATCAGCCTATATAGACAGAGAAACTGTATTTTACATGTACCCTGCTGTGCTGATCATCACATATTGCCTTACTTTGAACATAGTTCTCAGTACTCCTTTAATTAATACTCCTTTAATTAATAGTTGTTCATACTTAGAAAATGCAGGTATGGCTTCTGGGATCCTCTAAGTTTCTCCCTTCCTCCAGAGTTATGTGCAGAATTTCATAGGGTCATACATATGCTTTCCCAAAGAGAAGCTTTCCGATAGCTTTTATCAGGTTGTTGATGGAACCCACTATACACATGATAAGAAACAAAACTCTGTAGCAGTCTCTTAGCTTATCTATTTCTTATCCAGTTAGTAGGAATAGTCTGTTCATTCTTCTACTCTTACCATTATCAGTTAATCACTAATTTTCTAATTTTCTATTGCTTAAAAAACACTGCAGTATCAGCTGGGCATAGTGGTGTGTGCCTGTAATTCCAGTGACTTGGGAGACTTGAGGCAGGAGGATGCAAGTTTGAGGCCAGCCTCAGCAACTTAGTGAGACCTGTATTTAAAAAAAAAAAAAAAAAAAAAAGTGGGCATTTGGGGGGGTAGCTTAGTGTTAAAAGTGCCCCTAGATTCAATCCCCAGGACCAAGAAACATAAATAAATCATTCTATAATAGAAAAAAGTTATATTGTTCCTGAAACATTTTTATGTGAAACACATATTACTTGAGGTGTTTATTGCTCTAATTCCTAAAAAGAATCTGATTTTTAAAAATTATAATTAACCTTTGATTTCATGGAAGCGTAAAATCATTAAAAGGTTACTCTGGAAATCTGAAAGTATAGTTTTTAGCATAGTGGCTCTTATTTATTTATTTACTCATTTATTTATTTTATAGCACATCTCAATTTCTTTTTTTTTTTAAGTTTGTTTATTTTTCTTTAGTTATAGGTGGACACAATGTCTTTATTTTGCTTTATGTGGTGCTGAGGATCGAACCCAATGCCTCACGCATGCTAGGTGAGCGCTCTACCTCTGAGCCACAACCCCAGCCTGTAGCTTTTATTTATGAAATTATCATGAAAATTAGAATATATCTACTTTTAGATGTACTCAGCAATTAAAGATAAGTATAAAATTGGGCATTACCTTGAGTTGTGTCAGTGTCTTTCCAGCTTGATGTTAGTATTATTAGTAAGGTAGTAGAGGGTCTACTTCTCTGGGCCATTAAAACAAATTTTTTTTAAAGAATTTAATGTGATGCTAGGGATCAATCCCAGGGCTTCCCTGGGCTAGGCAGGTGCTCTAATACTGAACTACAACCCCAGCTCCTGGACCATTAATATTGATTTGTAAGAAAGGAAATCTTAGGGAGCATAGTCTATATATCATTTTTAAGTAACAAATTTTAGCTGACATCACTAAAAGAAAAATAGTTCTTGCTAGGCCTGGTGATTCACACCTGTAATCCCAGTGGCTCTGGAGGCCGAGATAGGAGGATCATGAGTTCAAAGCCAGCCTTAGTAACATAGTGAGGCCCTAAGCAACTCAGCAAGACCCTGTCTCTTAAAAAAAAAAAAAAAAAAAAATGGCTAGGGATGTAGCTCAATGGTTAAGAAAACCGCTTGTTGATTCAATCCCCAATTAAAAAAAAAAATAAGAGAGAAATAATTCTATATATAGCTTTAAACTATTAAAGCATATCAGATTGCAGCCTTCTAATTTGATATTTTCTTCTCTTTTGGTGGTTCTAGAAGTCAAACCCAGGGCCTTGTACATACTAAGGAAAGCACTCTAGTAAGGTGTTTCCTATCCCCCCACTTTTTAAAAATATATTAATATATTTTTAGTTGTAGATTGATACAGTACCTTTAATTATTTTTAAATGGTGCTGAGGATCGAATCCAGTGCCTCACATGTACTGGATAAGCTTTCTACCACGAGCTACAACCCAGCCCCCAGCCCCAGATTTGATAGTTTGATTGGAGGGCATTTTTATTTTTTTTTTTGGTACCAAGGATTGCACTTAACCACTGAGCCACATCACCAGCCCTTTTTTAATATTTTATTTAGAGACAGGCTCTCATTGAGATGCTTGGTGCTGGGGCTGGGGCTGGGGATGTGGCTCAAGAGGTAGCGTGCTCGCCTGGCATGCATGCGGCCCGGGTTCGATCCTCAGCACCACATACAAAGAAAGATGTTGTGTCCGCCGAAAACTAGAATAAATAAACATTAAAAAATAATTCTCTCTCTGTCTTTTAAAAAAAAAAAAGATGCTTGGTGCTTTGCTAAATTGTTGAAGTTTGCTTTGAACTTGTAATCCTCCTGCCTCAGCCTCCCGAGCTGTTGGGATTAAAGGCATGTGCCACCTTGCCTAGCTGAAGATTTTTAAATTTTGACCTCCTGCTTACATAGTTTGTGCATTTTTCTTCAACTTTCTAAGAAGGCTGGTGTTCTCTAAAATGAGGAATGGTTGTAGTATTTAAAGGGGCTGTTGAGATTGACTAAATGTAATAACAGGATTTACTCTATAATGAGTTTTAATAAATTGTAGCCATTATTGTTAGTTCTGTAGAAAGAATGTGCAAATATTTGTGAATTTAAATAGGCATTCTGGGTGACATAGTGACTCTAGTCTGTGTCTGTGTGTGTCTGTGTGTAGGGATGTGTTTTACTGAAGATTAAACCTAGGGTCTTCTGCATGTAGGCTAGTGCTTTACCAGTGAGCTACTATCCCAGCCCCTGCCCCACTTTATTTCCAAGACAGGGTCTCCTTAAATTGTCCAGGTAGAACTCAAACTTTTGATCTTGCCTCACACTTGCTGCTAAAGTAGCTAGATTACAGGTATGCACCATCAACTGAGAAAGGACTCTAATCCTTATTTATTTTAGAAGTTTGAGGAAATAGTTGTAATTTTGTAATTAAGGAAAAAACCTGTTATTTTTTGTTTGTTTGAAATCCTGAAAAAATGTTTAGAAGGTGAAAAGCATCCAATTTTTGTTTTCTCAATCCTTATCAGTGTGGAAACTTTTCTTATAAATGTAGTACTTACCTTTCCTTCTGGTTTGCTGCCATTTTATCCAGAATTGTATTCTTTTACTATTCTTTAAGGAAAAAGTAAATTGTACTTCCCAACCTACAGGGTTGTTTACTGGATTAGGTGAGAGAGGTTTTATTATTTTTTATTTTTTAAAATTTCCTGGGTAAGCATCTATCACTCCTCTTGCTTATGTAGGGCAGAAATGCTTTGTGACTTTTCATCAGATCACTGTTCTGATGTGGCAGTTAGTCACCTAAAACCATGTGAGTGGGACAGGCAAAAGCTGGGGCCCTGTCAAACTAGTATACTGGAGAGGAGTAAAAGGAAAGCTGAACAATCCTGAAAGTGGAGGAGCCACTACTACTGTCATAGTTTAAAGGAGAGGCAGCTTTCCTTATACGTATTTGGAAGGTTTTAAAAATTCAACTTTTTATATTTTCAATTTTATGTTGATAAGGATAACTCACCAAAAGTCTTTTGTCCCCACCCCATGGCTCTGGGGATAAAAACTAAAGTCTTGTGCATGTTAGGCAAGTGTTCTACCTCCATTTTTCTTTCTTTCTTTTTTAAAATCTCAATTTCTGGGCTGGGGTTGTGGCTTAGCAGTAGAGTGCTCATCTAGCATGTGTGAGGCCCTGTGTTCAACCCGCAGCACCACATAAAAATAAACAAAATAATGGTATTGTACCCAACTACAACTAAAAAAATAAAAATAAAAAAATCTGAATTTCTTTTTTTTTTAAAATACTTTTAGTTGTAGATGGCACAATACCTTTATTTTATTTATTTTATATTTATATGGTGCTGAGGAACCAACCCAGTGCCTCACACATCTAGGTAAGTGCTCTACCACTGAGCTACAGCCCCAGCCCTAATCTGAATTTCTTGCTGAAAGTAGTGGCGCTTTTTTTTTTTCCTTTTGATATCATCTCTCGCTGTGATTCGCAGGCTGAACTTGAACTCCTGGACTCATGTGATCCTCCTGATTCAGCTTTCTGAATAGGATTTTTTTTTTCCCCCTAAGAAAGGCAAATCAAAGAACTTTTGACACTTAGTAAGTCACCTGTTTGCCCTGCCCCGACTTGGATAAATATTTTTCTAAATTAGTTCTACTCTTTACAAATTTAAGCTTTTATTGTAAGAATAAAAGTTTGCTGTAAATATTAAAAATTACAATATAGTTTACAGTGAACAGTAAAAGTGTTACTTTCTCCCAGTCTCACTTCCTCTGGGGAACTTGATTCAAGCTTGTAATATATTTTTCTATTCCTTTTTCTTTCTTAGTATTTTTATTTGGTTTTGTAAAAATGGATTTATACTATAATTATTATTTATGTTTTTTAAACCTTTGTAGCCGTATGAGTATGAACAGATGTATGTCATTGTTTCTGGGTTTAGCAAGATTTTATTTGCATTTGAGGTGCTGTTTTTCTCTAACACTAAATGATTTATATAGATCACCACTATGGTTCTTTAAGTTTTGGTAAGTATGTTTCTGGAGGTCTCACTAAGAGGAGTATTTAACATTTGGTAGGTGTACTGTAAGTATTCTTAACTCTTCTGAATGTCTCGTACTACTAGTTGGCATTCTACCAATACCTGTAACACATACAAAGCCTCTTGTAGCCATATATGTGATTTTTGTAGCTGCTGTTAATGCCTCTAATTGCATGTGATTGCTTCTAAAAAGGTAAGCTGTGAGGACTAGTGAAAGAGTCACCCTCTGCTGGATGGCTGCTTCTCAAGGAGCTCAGACTCTCTTGGGATCCATACTAGTATTCATTGAAAGGTTAATTTTTGAACAGACCACTATAGACAAGTGACCTCAGCAGACGCTCAGGGTCAGAATTAACAGTTTATAAATGATTCTTTTTTTTTTTTTAAAGAAATCATTTCTGTTTTATTTTTTGTTCTGGGATCTGAACATATGTAAACATGCTAGTCATGTGCTCTGCCACTATTCTGCCATTATTCTATAATGGGATTCTTTAACATTAAGCTGTTTAATGTTCTTAAATGGTGCATTGTGTTTTGAAAGTTTTATAATAATCAGTTATTTCTTATAACATCCCTTTGAGGCAGGTCAGCAACATCCATCCCCCACCCCCTTTTGAGAGGTTTCCATATTTACACATTTATTTGGGTTTAGAGAGACAACACAGATAAAATTCCCCTTTGTTTGGTTGAAGAATCAGATGCAAAACTGTTCAGTGATTTGCCCATAGGCACACATTAAACTGATCACAGAGCCTGCACTCCAGTTAGTACCCTGATCCATGCTGCCTAGTGTTCTTTTGATAGATTTATTGCTATTTAGTGTTCTTTTGATAGCTTTATTGAACAGTGAGTATAGTTTAGAATCTTTTTATCAACTTTCTTTATAGGAAGAATAAATAGAATTTACTGATATCATGGTATTAAGCATCTTAAAAACATTTACTCTGTTCTCTTAAAAATAGAAGAAATCTTATGAAAACATATTAAACTATGGTGGGAAAACATTCACTAGTTTGAAAATTAGTATTGTAAATCAGGAACACAGTATAAGGCTTTGAAGACTTCATACTTTGAAATAGGAAAAAAAATGAATCCTTATATTTTCAAAAATGAATCTTCAGGTTGCATTGCCACAGGTTGAGTTGAAATACTCTGTGTCCTATGTAGCTAGAAAGAGATATTTCAAAGGTCATTTTGGCCCTGTGGAGTTAGACCCCAACTTTTTTGCCAAGTGACAATATAAAAAGTTTATTTAACCTTAAAAGACATTACATTTAGGATGACTTCTCTTAAGTTCATTTTGGGGCTGGGGCTCAGTGGTAGAGCACTTGCCAGCATGTGCGAGGCCCTGGGTTCAATCCTCGGCACCACAAATAAATAAATAAACATGTAAATAAATAAATAAAGCATACCTGTTTTTTTTTTTTGTTTGTTTGTTTTTTTAAGTTCATTTTGTTCATTTGAAACATTTCTGTTTACTTGTTTGGACTTGGTTGTTTTAATCCATTACCACTTCCCCATTGTAATTATTTTTTCTGTATGTGTGGCCCTCCCAGTTGAAAATGATTCTAACTGTGATTTTTCTGTGTTAAAAGGGGGAGTGGAGGGGTTCAAGTAACATGACTATTGTAAAAAGATTTTATTTAAGGAGTCAAACAGAGTTTGAAAATTGCATATTCACATTCAGAGGGTTGAGACAGATGTCTTGACATGTGTGCATTTTAAGTCTCTGATGATAAATAATGGGTAAATCCCGTTTTTTTGTAATTAGCATAATCCAATGTTTTAGTAAGTGTTATGATTTCTAAATTCTTTTTTTCATCTGTATATGGTGGTATGGATTGAATCCAAGGACCTCATGAGCATGTTAGACAGTTGCTGAATCCCCAGCCCGAAATTCATCTTTTATTACTGTATAAACAACCTATTTTTCTCAAAATCAAGCTATCAGTTTTGACTTGTTCTCTAGTATTAAAATATTTATCATATAACTTCTGTCCTGCTTATGTTCTTTTATGCCATCATTCTCATCATTGTTTTTATTATCATGTTACTTAAGCTATTACTTATTTTGTGCTTAATGTGTTATAGTAATTTTTTACATTTCCAAATGTAATTCTCAAAAAAAATCTTGAGAGCCAGACATAGTAGTGATTATCTGTAATCCCAGCTATTTGGGAGACCAAGGAAGGAGGACTGCAAGTTCAAGTCCAATTTAGGCAACATAGTGAGACCTTGTCTCTAAAAGATTAAAAGGACTGACATGTAATTTAGTGGTAGAGTGCCCCTGGATTTTATCCCCAGAACCTAAAATCAATCAGTCCATTCATCCTGAGAGATTATATGTGTGTATTCTATATTATAGATATAAACTATCAGTGCTGAGAGAGATATTGTAATTTATCTAAGGTTATGTAACTGGTTAAGTGGCAGAGCTAGAACTTAAACCTGCACTACTCTAAACCAGAGCTCTTACTAATGCTAATGTTGTTTTAATTCTTATTAACATATTTACTGAGATACCTGTTTTTCTTATTTCACAGAAGATTTAGAACTATCAAATTCTGTGTGAGTTGTATAAGTTTGTGTGTATGGTGGGGGTGGATTTTTTTTTTTTTTTTTTTTTTTTAAAGAGAGCAGCTTCTCTGTAACATCCTATGGGTCAAGATAAGGGGGCTGGACACCAGAGGTCAGAGAACCAGGAATGCAGACTCCCCGGGTAGTCCAAATGCCCAAAGGATACCAAAATGGTAGAAGATGCTCTGGAGTGGGAAGTCTTTAAGAGGAGAGGGCTGGAGACCGGGAAACTGGACTGCTGTAGTGCATTGTGTATTCCTTTGCTTATTGAGCCAAATGTGGCAAAAAGTAAAGCCTCTGAGGAGGAGTAAAGGGTTGTATATGTTCTGAGGCCCATTCTCAAAATCCTTCCTATGAAGGGAACATGTTCAGTTAACAGTGGAATAGACATTGAAAAATTTGAGAATTATATTATCACTCCCCAGGTGATGAGGATGGGCCCCTGGCACAGGAGTGACTCCATGAGAAAAGGGAATCAGGAACTGCTTAAGTGTGAGTGAAGGGTAAAGGTGATGAGAAGCAGTCTTTGAGGGTGTGGATTTTGAACAGTAGTGAGGATTTGATTCATACTGATGGGAAGAGATATACTTAAGACACATACATTATTGCCTAGTATGTATTACATTTAACTTTAAAATATACACGTTGAATTGTCAAGCTCTTAAAATTTTCCATATTTTTATTTAAGAGAACAAAGAAGTAGAAAGATTTACAAATAATTCTATTAAATTTTCATAACAAGTTTTTGTTCTGGAAAGTCTAAACTTCTCATTTAAAAAAAGACTTTATGGAATTTTTCATTATTGTTTGGTGCTAAAAA
This sequence comes from Urocitellus parryii, assembly GCF_045843805.1. NCBI lineage: Eukaryota > Metazoa > Chordata > Mammalia > Rodentia > Sciuridae > Urocitellus > Urocitellus parryii. The sequence continues at coordinate 83,359,122 of NC_135539.1, forward strand.
TTGATGTAATATTTTAAAAGCATGTGAAGTTTTAAATTCAGGATTAATTGCTAAAATTTGTTAAGAGTCAAGAAATTGTTATGTAAGAATATGCCTGTTGAATTTTTTAAAAATATGTTTTTAGTTGTTAATGGATCTTTATTTTTTAATTTAATTATATGTGGTGCTGAGAATTGAACCCAGTGCTTTACACATGCTAGGCAAGTGCTCTACCACCGAGCCACAATCCCAGTTGAATTTTGAAGCAAACAATGGGACAGAAGTTTTTATAAGCATATATTACTAAATTTCACTTTTAGTATTTCACAAAATCATTTAGCAAATTTACTTTGCAGATTGGGCTGTATTTTATATTGTTGATGTAACAAATTATTACAAATTTAGTTGGCTGTTAAAACTTTAACACAGACCTTTTTTTTTTTAAAAACAGTTCTGGAGGTCAGAAATCCTACATGGGTCTTATTGGGCATTTTCCTTCCGAACTCGGGCTCCAAGGAAGAAGAATTTCCTTGCTTTTTCCAGCAGAGGTTAAGAGCCTGAACACTTTCTCTCTTCTCTCTTTTCCCTTATTGTTTGGGTACTGACAAACCCCAGGGATGCTCTACCACTGAGTCACATCCCCAGCCCTTTTTCTTTTTCTTTTGAGACAGGTTCTTGCTAAGTTGCCTTAGGCTGCCCTTGAACTTTAAGATACTCCTACCTCAGTTTCCCCAGTAAAAACATTCCTTTTCTCCTGGGCTCTAACTTCAGTGCCAGCAACCTAATATCTCTCTGACTCTGACTATGCTTCTCAGGCTACCTCTTTCATGAATAAGGATCCTTGTGATTATATTGGACCCAACAAGATAAACCAGAGTAATTGTTCCATTTCAAAATTAGTTGATAAGCAATGTTAATTCAATCTGTAATGGAAAGTCTTTCCTTGATAGGTAATATAATATTTTCAAATATTTTGGGGTTTCGGATGCAGGCATGTTTTTCTTTTTTTGCTGGGGGGCGGTGTGGTACTTTGGATTGAACTCGGGGCACTGGACTGCTGAGCCACATCCCCACACAGCCCTATTTTGTATTTTATTTAGAGACAGGGTGTTTTGATTTGTTTTGTTTTTGTTTCAAGCTGCCTATCCCTAGAACTTTCTAAGGCAAACTGGGAAGAATGGTTGGCTCAAGGTTTGAAGTTGTTCGCTCCTGAGGAAGAGATAGAAATAGACCACAAATGCACGTGTCAAGAAAATAAGAAAGTTGATACAAGGATTGTTTGTTCCGTTTTTGTTTCATTCTGTTTCGGTTTTGTTTTGTGTTATCTTGTAGATTAGAAATTAGTAAAAAACAAACCAAAAGAGTGTTAAGTAAATTGTTAGAGGTTCAGACCATGGAGAAAGACATTTTAGATCAAGCAAAAGACAAGGTCTCTTGAGCTAGTCAGACAGAGGAAGAAAATTTAAAGGAAAAGGGGCTATTAGGGAAAAAGCTACAACAGGAGGCTGCTACTAACACCGTTCTATCACCAGAGGGCGTAATTCAACCAACAGTTCCACCTATGGAGACAGCTGAGTGGCCCTCAACCCCCATAGTTAATAGATGGGATCCTGAGACAGGACCTCTAAGAAGGTTGCCAATGAGGAATTTTGCATGGAGACGGCTAGGTTACCCTTAAAGAAATTTAGATATGTTGTTAGGAAAAGGACCTTATGAGGGTCAACGGCAACAAATTGAATATGATCCTGCTATATATTCACAAATTGCTGCAGATGCAGTTAGGGCATGGAAGACTTTACAAGGACATGGAGATTTACAAGGTCAGTTATCTAAGGTAATACAGGGAGCTAATGAACCTTACGCTGAATTTGTAGATAGGCTTATTCAAACAACTACCAGAGTTTTTTGGGATATAGAACAAGCAATGCCATTAATAAAACAACTGGCTTATGAGCAAGCAAATTGTTGGTGCAGAGAGGTCATTAGACTATGGAAACATGGAGATTTAAACACATATATTAAATTATGTAGAGACATTAATGAACAAGGGCAAGTGTTTGCAGCCGCAGTACAACAGGCTTTAGACGCCAGGCCAAAAACATGCTACAATTGTGAACAAACAGGACATTTTAAAAGGAATTGCCCCATAGGAGGAGGGTTTAACAAAGCTAGGTATCAAAGGAGTAGAATACCGGGTATTTGCCCACGATGCTGTAAAGGGAGACATTGGGCTAATGAATGCCATTCTCAAACCACCATAGAGGGTACTCCATTATCAAAAAACGGACAAGGAACAGGTGTTTACCCACGATATCGTGGAGAAAAGCATCGGGCTCCATTGCCAAAAAACGGACTGGGGTCCCAATGCTCCGAGGCCCATGACCACAAATATATGGGGCAATGGAGGAACCTAACAACACCATCAGGGTAGTGCCCAGGACACATTATCCATTAGATCCTTCATCAGACAAACCAGAGGGAGCGCAGGGTTGGACATCTGCGCCTCCCCAGAGCAGTACTAACTCCAGAGATGGGAGTTCAAATCATTCCCACAGGAGTAAAAGGAACTCTTCCCTAAGGAACAGTAGGCTTATTATTGGGACGCAGTTCTTCTACACTAAAAGGACTTATGATAAGTCCTGGGGTAATTGATCCCGATTATGAAGGTGAAATAAAAAGGGGTATATCAGTAATTTCACCAGGAGATAGAATAGCACAGTTATTAATAATACCCAGCCTGCATGATAAATTTTCCAGTCGTACTGTAGAAAGAGGTTCCAGGGGATTAGGCTCCACAGGTGTAGATTGGGCTATGCTGTCTTTAAATTTAGATTCTCGGAGCTGGGGTTGTGGCTCAAGTGGTAGAGTGCTCACTTAGCACCTGTGAGGCACTGGGTTCGATCCTCAGCACCATATAAAAATAAAATAAAGATAAAAAAAAAATTAGATTCTCGCCCAATGCTAAAACTAAATATTCAAGGACATGAATTTAATGGGCTACTGGATACAGGTGCAGACCTTAGCATCATGTCTTGTCAAGAATGGCCAAAACATTGGCCATTACAACAAGCCACTCAAACGCTTCGAGGCCTAGGAGTGGCGACTTATCCCCATAGAAGTGCAATAGTATTAGATTGGAAGGATCCTGAAGGATATGAAGGAACTATACAGCCATATGTATTGGATCATCTTCCTATAAATTTATGGGAACGAGATGTCCTAGATCCATTAGGTTTGACATTAACAAATAACATCAATCCTAATCTTATTCTCCTAACACTATTCTTACTAGGTATCCTGAGGCTGTAGGACATTAATACTCAAAGGAATAAAAGCAGCAAAGGGAGTGTTTGGAATTTCTCCCAATAAAATTATTACTCCATATACTATGGATTGAATTGATGAGTCAGCTAATGAGTTAAATACTTGAGCAATAATCATGTGTAAATCTAATGTTTCATTTGATAATCACTTACTTTCATTTGATAATCCTTTGTTGTCTTTTTGGTCTTCGAATCCTGTAGTTTTTCCAAAAATGACAAGAAAAACACCTATCATGAATGCTCAAATATATTCACTGATGGGTCAAATAATGGCACAGTAGCAGTAGTCACCCCTGATCAACTTTTACATTTTTAGTACCCAAACAATAAGCTCAAAAGGTAGAGCTTAATTCAGTATTACAAGCTTTTGTGATGTTTAAAGATTCTGTATTTAATTTATTTTCTGATAGTCAGTATATAGTTAATGCTATAGTATCCCTTGAAGATGCTGGTAGGATTTCCCCTTCCTCTACTGTTTTCTCTTTGTTTTCCACTATACAAAGTCTAATCTGGGACAGAAAAGATCCATTCTTTATAGGACATATCAGGGCACATACAGGATTGCCTGAAGCCCTTAGTTTGGGCAATGATTTAGCAGATAAAACTACACATGACATACATATTTTCTCTACACTAGAAGAAGCTACATATTTTCATAAAAGGTTCCATGTCAATACTAATACTTTACAAAAGCATTTTAAAATAACTAAGGAACAAGCTAGACATATAATAAAACAATGTCAAAATTGTGTGATCTTTTTACTATAAGTTAATCTTGGAGTCAATCCTAGAGGACTGACACCTAACCATATTTGGCAGATGGACGTCACACACTTGCCAGAATTTGGAAAATTAAAATATTTGCATGTTATAGTTGATACTTCTTCCAGATTTTTGATGGGCTCCCTTCATGTCGGAGAAAAAAACTAATGATATTATAGCTCATTGCTTACAAAATTTTGCCACTGTAGGCATTCCAAAACAGTTAAAAACAGATAATGGTCCTGGTTATACTTCTATCTCTTTTAAACAATTTTGCTCATCATTTGGCATTACTCACATAACAGGAATTCCATACAATCCACAGGGACAAGGCATAGTTGAAAGAGCTCATCAAACTATTAAAATGTACTTATTAAAGCAAAAAGAGGGAATTGGAAAGGGGTATATATCCCCTAAAGATAAACTTAAAATAACCCTTTTTACTTTAAACTTTTTAAATTTGGATTCATCAGGGCTTAGTGCTGTGGAAAGACATATGTATTCAAAAAATGTACATAAGCATAAGGTGCTTTGGAAGGATATTCTAACAGGACAATGGAAAGGTTCTGACCCAGTGATTGTCTGGAGTTGGGGTTCTGTTTATGTGTTTCCACAGGGAGAACAGCAGCCGATTTGGATTCCAGAGAGACTAACCAAAGCGATTTCTACAGACCAAAAAGAAGATGATTTGACTCAAATCCATAACAGCTGATATCCAGAGCTCCAGCTTGGCTATTCTTACATCTGGGACAGTGATTCTCCCACACCTGGAGGCTAATGAATAATGAACACCATTAAGGCCTATTTCAAATGTAAAAAACCTTGAGGCTTGCTTGTGGGATTACCTTCAGACCCATATGCAAGTTACAGGAAGAAAGATGGGATATCCAAAAAAGAGTCAAACCCAGGTGGTAACCAGGATGTCTTTTTCAATATCTATTTTATTATTGCCCTTTCCCACATCATAAAGTTCTATTTTATTTTTTGAGCTCATACAGACCTAGGTTAATGTTTTTCTGATCAGTTTTATTTTTTGACTGTGGAGTTCTTAAACATTGCAATGGAGATTTCACCTATGTAAAGGTACAAGGCCTTTACTATTGTCTTACGTGTTGTATGTTATGTGTGCACACTTGTGTTTTGTGTTGTATGTCTGTATATGCGTATGTCCATATATCATATATGAGGAGCGCTCAAGAATAAATGGATCCAAATATTTTTATTATTCACGTGATTTAAATGGTTTAATTTAAATTGGATAAACAGCTGTTGAATTGTTTTAATATGTGAACAAATAAGGAGGTTAACAGATCTGTTTGTTTACTTTCACCTTTCCTTTTCATTATATTTAATAATTCTGTTCAGGATAATGTAAATTGTTTAGAAAATTGTTTTCTTAGTACCTGTTGGAATGTTATATAATTTTTTTTTTTTTTAGCCATCATTGCCAGAATTCCTATCTTCATCCCAGTGCCGGTGAAGACAAAGATAAAACCAAACTACAGTTTCTTCGATAGCTATCACAGTAAACTGTATAAACTGATGCATCAATGAATAATAACTCAACAAGTAATGCTCAATCAAGGAGTCAATTTACTTTGGGAGGAAATGGACATATTGGTAGATTTCTGCTTTGAACTGCTTGCAGAACTTGCCTGGACTATGTATCACTTGTATGCATTGTGAACTATCTGTTGGTGCAGTGAATTATGGTAGTGCTGGCATATCTTTACTGATGGTGTCACCAGTGGTACAATTTTTCCAAAGGAGCCATCAATTTGCTTGGTGTCATGACATTTCTGTATCCTCGTCCCTTCTGCTAGTGATGGTCTAAAATTTGGGGGCCAACAGAGGTGAGGCAAAGAACCTCACCCCCCCACTGGCACCAAGCCCAAATTTGTGGGCCAACAGAGGTGAGGCAAAGAACCTCACCCCCGCACTGCTGCAAAGGCCTATCCACATGTATGGATGTATGCTGGACCGGTAGTCAGTGACGGGTAAGATCCAATTGCAGCGGTACCAACCTAAGACAGGAGGCTGACGCCTTGAGGTCAGCTCATCCGATGACGGATAAGGACCATATGTAGTATTGGACAGCCTAACAGGCACGGTCCCTAAGCCACATGCTTGGTGTTTAATTAAACAGAAGGGGGGAGATGCTGAGAGCCATAGCATGGCATTTTTGCCAGAATGGAGTGGTTGAGAGGTGATGCCAGCAAGCCATTGAAATGATAATGGTTATGTTAAGCTGTGTATATTAGACCCCTGCTGTCCGCCTCTGCCTGGTACTTTGGAGTTCCCATTAGTTGGGGAACTGCCAGAGGAGGGATTTTCCGGTCGGTGGTTCCTGGAGCGTTCTGGAGAATTCCCGGGGAGCTTGTGTGGAGTGTGCTGGTGGAGTTCAGAAATAAAGTTTGTTCCTCTTGAGTGGCTCGTGATTTGTGCCCAGCCAGACTGGGGCAACAGAGTCTCACTGACTTTCTTAGTGCCTTGCTTTTCCTGAGGCTGGCTTTGAACTTGAGATCCTCCTGGCCTCAGCCTCTAGACTGGCTGTTATAGGTATGTGCCACCACACATTTGACCCTTCTAAAGTAGATTTTTATTTTAGACTTTGCACAGTGCTAAAAAATAGATGAGTAGCTTAACTCTTAATTTGTTCTGTTTTTTTTTTTCCTAAGGGGCAGAAGTAATTTATTATTTTTATTATTCTATATATCTTTCATTTTGCATTAGCATTCATAATTTTTAATAATCAACAGTAAGCAAATTAAAAATATGGCCCTTGAAAACTGGAAATCCATATGCAACAAAATGAAACTGAGTCCCCTTCTCTCGCCATGCACAAAAGTTAACTCAAAATGGATCAACGAGCTTGATATCAAATCAGAGACTGCGTCTGATAGAAAAAAAAAGACAGAATTCGGGCTCCAAATTCCTTAATAGGACACCCATAGCACAAGAGTTAATAACAAGAATCAACAAATGGGACTTACTTAGACTAAAAAGTTTTTTCTCAGCAAGAGAAACAATAAGAGAGGTAAATAGGGAGCCTACATCCTGGGAACAAATTTTTACTCCTCACACTTCAGATAGAGCCCTAATATCCAGAGTATACAAAGAACTCAAAAAATTAGACAATAAGTTAACAAATAACCCAATCAACAAATGGGCCAATGGGGCTGGGGATGTGGCTCAAGCGGTACCGCGCCCGTCTGGCATGCGCGCGGCCCGGGTTCGATCCTCAGCACCACATACAAACAAAGATGTTGTATCCGCCGATAACAAAACAAAAAAAAACAAATGGGCCAAGGACCTGAACAGACACTTCTCAGAGGAGGACATACAATCAATCAACAAGTACATGAAAAAATGCTCACCATCTCTAGCAGTCAGAGAAATGCAAATCAAAACCACCCTAAGATACCATCTCACTCCACTAAGATTGGCAGCCATTATGAAGTCAAACAACAAGTGCTGGTGAGGATTTGGGGAAAAGGGTACTCTTGTACATTGCTGGTGGGACTGCAAATTGGTGCGGCCAATTTGGAAAGTTGTATGGAGATTCCTGGGAAAGCTGGAAATGGAACCACCATTTGACCCAGCTATTCCCCTTCTTGGACTATTCCCTAAAGACCTTAAAAGAGCGTACTGTAGGGATACTGCTTCAACGATGTTCATAGCAGCACAATTCACAATAGCTAGACTTTGGAACCAACCTAGATGTCCTTCAATAGATGAATGGATAAAAAAAATGTGGCATTTATACACAGTGGAGTACTACTCAGCACTAAAAAAATGACAAAATCATGGCATTTGCAGGGAAATGGATGGCACTAGAGCAGATTATGCTAAGTGAAGCTAGCCAATCCCTAAAAAACAAATGCCAAATGTCGTCTTTGATATAAGGAGAGCAACTAAGAACAGAGCAGGGAGGAAGAGCATGAGAAGAAGATCACCATTAAATAGAGACGAGAGGGGGGAGGGAAACGGAGAGAGAAGGGAAATTGCATGGTAAAGGAAGGAGACCCTCATTATACAAAATTACATTTAAGAGGAAGTGGAGGGAAAAGGGAAAAAAATGAGAGAAATGAATTACAGTAGATGGGATAGAGAGAGAAGATGGGAGGGAAGGGGAAGGGAGGGGAGGGGGAATAGTAGAGGATAGGAAAGGCAGCAGAATACAACATACACTAGTATGGCAGTATATAAAAAAGTGGATGTGTAACTGATGTGAATCTGCAATATGTATACGGGGTAAAAATCGGAGTTCAGAATCTGTGTGAATCAAATGTATGAAATATGATATGTCAAGAGCTTTGTAATGTTTTGAACAACTAATAATAAAAAAATTTTAAAAAAGAAAAATGTGGCCCTCGGATTTACACACTTTCAAAATAAGGGATTTAAAAAATATTATAAGGGCTGGGGTTGTGGCTCAGAGGTAGAACATTTGTCTAGCATGTGCGAAGCACTGGGTCCAATTCTCAGCACCACATAAAAATAAAATAAAGAGATTGTGTCCACCTAAAACTAAAAAAAAAATATTTTAAAAAACATTATAAACAAGTTAGTATTGAAGGAATATATTTAAATTACATGTATGCAAAGTTTTTTCTCTGAAAGAGAAGGATTCACCTAAATTATAAAGAACTATACAATAAACTATCAAATTCGATCTTCACAAGAACCCACAAAAATCTATTTGAAATTCATTCATTTGAATATTGATTCACTCATTCTACATATTATGGGGCAATTTACTGTAAGCCTGGAATTACATCGGGAAAATTAAGATGAAAGCAAAAAACAAGTGTAGCGATTAATGGAAGTGAACACAGTTCAAGATATCACTGCTTTCAAAAAATAAAAAAAAGAAATGTTACATGGAACAGAAGTAAAATTGTTTAAGTACTCAGAAGCAACTGGTTTGCTATATTCAGCATTGAAAACTCTTACTGGACTGTTGTTCAGTCTAGGGCTCTAAACTACACACAGATAGGAAATCATGGAGACTTTTCACAGAAGAACCACAAAGACAATTAAAGGATTAAAAAGTAATGTTTATGAGAAAAGGCTACAGAAAGGGGATTATTTAGCCTGCAAAAGAGGATAGAATGGTAGCTTAATATTGACCTTTAAAATAAGCAAGGGTTCTAAAGATCCTGGATTACAATTCTCTCCCTTAGCTGAGAAAAGAAAAATAAGGAAATGGTTTGAAGCTACAACATCAAGTCAGACACAAGTTAAAAGTGAGGGTTGTTAGATGTTGGCATGAAGTCATGGCATTTCTTTCTCAGGGAGCTTGGTCTTTAAAAAGAAAATTGATTTTCGTCTGCTTAAAAGACTTCCCAAATCCCCTTCATCCTTCTGGTTCTTTCTCTGGAGAAAGGATTCCTTGACCTGGCTTAGCAATCCATTCCTAAGCCCAATAGCCTTCAAGGTCAGGAAGGTCTCTAGTATAATTCACCTAAATATACCCAGCTTCAACTTGAATCCATTTCTTCTTGCTCAGTCATGGACCACAGTAAACAAGCTGGGGTTTCCATTCTTATATCAGATAAAGTGAACTTCAAACCAAATATTTTCAGAGGTCTTGCTTCAGAGAAGGCCGGCTCCAATCCTTGGGGCTCCAGGTAAAGCTGAACATCATGGTGGAAGAGTGTGGCAGAGGGAAGCAGCTTACAGGGTGGTCAAAAAGCAGAGGGAGATGTTCTATGATTTGAATCAGTCTAAAAGATAAAACTCATTTTTTAAGCTGTAGGCTTTTGTACTTACTATGATTATTTTTAAAAGGATTGCTATAGAAAATAATTAATGGGATGCTAATTGCATTTTTTATTTTTTAGTTGTAGATGGACACATTATCTTTATTTATTTTTACGTGGTGCTGAGGATCAAACCTAGGGCCTCACATGTGGGAGGCAAGTGCTCTACCACTGAGCTACAACCCCAGCCCAATTGCACTTTTTAAAGTTGATTTGTTTAGGATTATATTGTGTGTGTCTGGATGGTGTGTTTGGAGATAATGTTGTCATTTCTTACTCTTTCTTTGGGCATGTTAACTCAGGTCTTTCAAACTCTTAAAATCTTCTTTCTGTGAGGCAAGTGCATGTGAAGGAATATAAGGTGAAGGAGAGTAGATCTATACATCTCCACAGTAAAAGAAGTAGGTGGCAGAAATGGCTGTCAAGAAACCCTTGTTGAAGGAAAATTTATTTTTGATTTTTTTTTTATTGGTTGTTCACAACATTACAAAGCTCTTGACATATCATATTTCATACATTAGATTGAAGTGGGTTATGAACTCCCAATTTTACCCCAAATGCAGATTGCGGAATCATGTTGGTTACACATCCACAATTTTACATAATGCCCTATTAGTAATTGTTGTATTCTGCTACCTCCCAGTCTGGGAGGAGGAGCTGCTGCACAGTGATTGTTGAAGGAAAATTTAGAGACAGGCTTATACCATGTTATTCCTACTTCCATGTTGACAAACAAAACATTTATATGTTAGCATTCTCTAGCTCATGTTGTAGATGTTCTAGATAGAAGCAGTTGTCAGCTAATTCTATCTTATTAGAAACTTAGGCAAGTAATTGAGATTTTTCTCAATTCTCTGGTTTGAAAAAATCTTTCTAGATTGCCTTATGGTATATTCCTTTGCAAATATAACTGATGTTTAAATATGATTTAAGTTAGAATGTGTCTGAAGATTGAGTTGTAACCAGAGATGGCATGACAGGATTCTGTGATTCTGGGATTTCTTTCCTGTTTCTGATCCTTCTCTGTCCTATCACTACACATTTGGGCTTATTTCTAGCATGAGCCCTACAGTTCTCTAAAGACAGGAAGTAAGTATTGAATTGGCACTTATTTTAATGCGTGCATCAGAATAAAATGAGTTTTACAAAGTTTCTTGTGCCCTGTGTTGTAAATTCATGCTCCCAAATTTTGTTTTTCATACGTGAAGTATTTGGTACTGTGTGTCTAGAATGTGGATTTGTGGATGATTTGAGTTTGATAGTACTTTTGGTGTTATATTCAAATTTTTACTTGTTAAAAATTAAAATACCTATTCCTTATTTTCATGGAGATGATAGATTCAAGTGCGCTTTTAGTTGTCAAACTTCATCAGAAGTGTATTAGAATTAGAAGTAAAAGAGGGGGCTGGGGCTGGAGCTGGGGCTCAGTGGCAGACAGCTCTTGTCTCGCATACATGGGATGCCGGGTTCAATCCTCAGCACCACATAAGAACAAACAAATAAAATAAAGGCACTCTGTCCATCCACAACTACCAAAAAAAGTTGAAAAAAAAAAGTAAAAGAGTGTGTTTCAGGATGTGTTATTACTTAACTCATAGATAATACAGTATAGTGGCTCAGCTTCTTACCTAGTTACATTGCCTTACGCAGTTTACTTCTTTAAGCCTTACTTTCAGCATGTAAGAAATATGAATAATAATAAGTACTTTGCATGATTATAAATTTAAATAAGATGATGAATGCAAAATAATTATTGCCATGTTTGGTTTATAACTGCCCCAAAATGGTAACCTGTAAGATGATAATAGGGTGAGGGGAAGATCACTTTAGTAGATCTTCAAGTTAGCAATTGCTGATAGTTTAAAATATATATTTTGTATGTTCAGTGTGCATTGTATTTTAATAAAATACAGTGCTTATTGCTGTGCATATTATTATTGGAAGTTAGGCTTATATTCCTTTTGCTTTTAGAACTAGTAAAAAATACCTGTTTGGAGGACAGTGTTTTTAGATGATATAAAATTTAGGAATATAAATTTTGGTTAGATAGTAGAGCATTGGTGGTGGTTAATAAAAACTTTCAAATCAAACTTTGAATTTTTATTCTAGTACCAATACTTCCTGCCTTGTACTTTTTATTGTCTCTGATGCTTAATTTTAAATTGTTTCTGAAATGAGAATAATGAAAAATCCTGTCTTCTACTTTGGAAGAGTTGAATGAGATAATCCATGTAAAGTATTTAGCATGGTAACAGCTGATCAACAGCTCTTAGTTACTGTTATTAATAATGATAAATAGAAGAAGGGATTAGTAGAGGGCAGGTATTTAGGTGCTAGAGTATATTGTTTGGAGCATTGTTATCAGTAGTAATAAATAGGAGCCAAGAGCAATTTTAAGTGTTCTAGTACTTGTAGTAATAAGAAACTGGTGATATTCATTATAATAATTTTAAAATTAATCCAATATATCTAAAACATTCTCATTTCAACATGTAATCAGTATCTTTTATTTTATTTTATTTATTTTTCTTGTACTGGAGATTGAACTTAGGGGAGTTCTACAGTTCAGTTAAAAAAACAAAACGAAAAACCAAAAAACAACTTTTATTGTGAGACCGGGTCTTGCTGAGTTTCTGAGGTTAGCCTTGTATTTGTGATTGTCCTGCTTCAGCCTTCCATTAGGCTAGATTTCTAGGCATTCCTACTGTTTGTGGTGAAGATTTGGTTTTCATTCAACCTCTTGTATTAAGTTGTGTATTTAGAATTTGAATTTTACTTTGAAAAGTGTATATTTAGAATTAGCCAGCTGGATTCCAGTTTTGTTGGCAGCATCCAATGTGTCAGTCAGGAGCTAGTGGAACATATGCTTTTTTTCTCACATTTAGACCAGACCAAGGTGTTGACCTTGGCTATGTTAATGTCATAGAGTTTTTTCTTAGCCTGTTTTATGTGATGGTCCATGGCCTTGACATCCACAATGAAACATGTGTGGTGTTATCTCAGTCTTCTTCATAGCTGACTCAGTGGTCAGGGGAAATTGATAGTGGCATAGTAGTCCATAGTGCCTAGGGGGAACTCTTTCAAGGACTGCCTCTGGAGCTCCTGTATCTTGGATCACCAGAAGGAGGGTTGATATGTGATCTTTTTTCTTGTGGCTGTAGATACCTTTTAGCCTGGCTGCCTGGCTGGCTGGCTGGCTGGCTGGCTTGCTTGCTTCCTTCCTTCCTTGCACCTTCCTTCCCTCCTTCTCTCTTTCCTTCCCTCCCTCCATCCTTCTTTTCCTCTCTCCTTCCCTTGAATTGAACTCAGGGACAATCAAAACCGCAGAACCACATCCAAAGCCCTATTTTGTATTTTATTTAGAAACAGGGTCTCAACTAAATGAGTTGCTTAGCACTTCATTTTTGCTGAGGCTGGCTTTGAACTCCTGATCCTCCTGCCTCGGCCTCACCAGCTGCTGGGATTATAGGCATGTTCCACCATACCCAGGCCCAACCTGGCTTTCTTGGTCTTCAAAGTCTTTACTTTGACTTTGGCTTTGGGGGTTCCCTTCTTTGCTTACTGTGCCTTTTTGATGAATAGAACTATTTAACTTTTTATATTTGTATCTTGTGTTTAAAATCTTGGTTCCTAACAATATTAGGAATATTGTTAATAACATTATATTTTATAAATATGGTTTGAAATATTACCAGTCTTATTAGTAATAAGACCTAACAAGTGGAACTTAACATTCTGTGTGTTTATATTCTTCTGATGTCTATTCCTCTAGGAATGTAAGGTCAATATTTGTTCAAATAAATATTGAAATGATATTTCTCATTGTACTTATACCACCAGCTTAGTAAAATAGGACGTGTATGAAATTTTGGTTTTTACTTTTAATTTTTTTTCTTTCTTTCTTGCAGTCCTGGGAGTTGAATTGAGAACCTTACATGTGTCTAGGCTAGCATTCTACCACTGAATTATATCCCCAGTGCCAGTTTAAAATTATTTTTATTGCTGGTTAATCACAATAGTGGAATTCATTATGCCATATTGGTTTTTAGTGATTTTATATAAAGTATTTACATGATTTCAGAATGGTTAGGTTATTTTTAAAAATAATATTATCATCTTATTCTGTCAGTAACTAAAGAAAATAAACTTTTATTTTACCATATTTTAGGATTTTAAATGTTTTACTGGGTTTTGAACATAGAGCATGTCATTTACAATGCAGATGGATTTATCATTATATAAAAGTTGAGATTGTAGTATTTGCAGATAATGAATTTCTTATAATCCCTTTTCATCAATTAATAAAATGGTTTTTTAAAATTTTTAAGTTGTAGATGGACACAATACCTTTATTTTTTTTTTATGGTGCGGAGGCTCAAACCCATTGTCTCACACATGCTAGGCAAGCACTCTACAACTGAGCGACAACCCTAGCCCCTAATAAGATGTTTTGCAGGTTAATATTACTGAAATTATGACATAGAGTTAAACTTTCAGATTATGTTGCTCAAATTTGCCAAGCACTCTACAACTGAGCGACAACCCTAGCCCCTAATAAGATGTTTTGCAGGTTAATATTACTGAAATTATGACATAGAGTTAAACTTTCAGATTATGTTGCTCAAATTTGCCAGAGTAGGAATTTATCTGTGGAGGAGAAAGGAATCTTTTCCTAAAAGTCTATTGTATGCTACAATAATCTCCCCTATCTGCAGTTTCACTTTCCATGGTTTCCGATACCTGCAGTCAACCCTCATCTGAAATTTGTTTGTTTATTTAGGTACCAGGAATTGAACCTAGGGGTGCTTTACCACTCAGCTATATCCCTAACCCTTTTTTATATTTTATTTAGAGATAGGGTCTTGCTGAGTTCCTTAGGGACTTGCTAAGTTGCTGAGGCTGGCTTTGAACTTGAATTCCTCCTGCTTTAAATAACATTAGAGCATATTGTCATAATTGCTGTCTTTTATTATTAGTTATTATTCTCTCTTATTGTGCCTGATTTAAAAAATATATATATTTATATATATTTTTAATACTGGTGATTAAACTGAGGGGCATGTGCCACTGTGTCCAGCTTCATCTGAAAATATTAAGTGGAAAGTTCCACTTAATTCATAAGTTTTAAATAACATTACAGCATATTGTCATAATTGCTGTCTTTTATTATTAGTTATTATTATCTCTTACTGTGCCTAATTTAAAAATATATATATTTAAATGTTTTTAATACTGGTGATTAAACTGAGGGCATTTAACAACTGAGCTATATCCCTAGTCCTTTCTATTTTTTTGTTTTGCGACAGTCTCACTAAATTGCTGAGAGCCTTGGTAAGTTGCTCAGGCAATCTCAAACACCCCAGTTGCTTGCTTATACATATGTTTTACCACACCTATTCTAAGTTTTATAAATTAAACTATATTGTAGGTTGAGGAAACGACAGTATACATGCAGTTTGATATTACTAAGAGTTCCATGCATTGAACTAGAGTCTTGAAATGTATCACCCAAGCATAAGAATTGTGCCAACTGAATTGACACGATTGTTAATGCTTCTTAGGAATCATTTGGACAGACCTTTAACAATGTGTTAAAAATTATTTTTTTTTCTAGCAGTATAGAAAATTTTTAATTTCTATTTTGTGGACATGTGTGATTATTTCAATTGTTTATTATTTGCTGTTGTGAGATTGAGTGCAATATTACTAGATATTACTAAAGCCTAATGCCTGCCACAAGATGAGCGATCAATAAAATTGAGTTCTGATCTTTGTGGATCCTAGATGTGCTGCTCTTTAGGTTTTGGAAGAGGGTAGTATAGTTATAGAAGTATATTGTGGAATCTTGGAAGAATTATGTGTTCTTTTCAATGTACAACCTTCCCTTGGAGCTTTCTTCCTATTTACTTCTACTTCACCTTTTCTCCTCTGTAAGTTATGTCCAGAAGGCTCATTTGCAGTTATCTGCACAACGCTTTGGGGTCTGCTTTGTATTTGTTCTGTTTCTGTTACCTAAAAATAGATTAGAAATTTATCCTGTTAATCATAATCTGAAAAGTGAATCTTTAAGTTTTATGTTATGTCCTGGTTGAGTCCACTTTGCCCAATCTTAAATTGGGTCATATAATGATAAAAATTATTGGTGCATTTTCCGTGTCACTGTAGAAATAATTTATGGAAAACGTGGAATTTCCAAGAGCCTTTTTAAGTTCATAAATCAGTAACATTGAAATTGAACATTTTAAACTGGAACTGTTCCCAGAATATTCAGAATATAATATTTTTATAGGCACATGCAATATTTCAAAAAAAGCAGATTGTTGGGGAACATGATCAGGATGAAAGCAAAATTATATCAAATATAATTTATAATGAAATGAGGAAGTAGACAGCTTATATTAGAGGGTATATTCATATTGTTGAAGCCCAAATCTGTTTTTAAGTTTAATGTTTTGAATGAGTAAAACACATGGCAGAAAACTTATAAAAAATACATATACAAGGAATGTATATGTATTTTTGTATAGGAATATATATATTTCATCCTACCCTTTTGTCTTCATTTGTTGAGTTTTTTTTTTAAATATTTATTTTTTAGTTGTAAGTGGATATCTTCATTTTTTATTTTAATGTGGGTGCTGAGTATCAAATCCAGTGCCTAATGTGTGCTAGGTGAGCACCATACCACTGAGTTCCAGCTCAAGTTTCCCTTCTTTATGCAGATATTTACTATTATTTATCTCTTATATATCGATTCAAAGTTACTTACAAATAGAAAAACAAACACAGATTTGCTTCTTATTCCCATCTTTTTTGACCTTTGGCTTTTAAATCATGCCTACATATCTGTACTTCTTAATTTTTTGTCATTCAACACATCTGGGAGAAATTTGTTTTCTTTTTATTAAAAAAAAAAAGACCACTGAGAATTGAACCCAGGGTTGCTTTACAGTTGAGCTGTACCCCCAATTCTCTTATTTTTATTTAGAGATAGGGTCTTGCTAAATTGCTGAGGGTCTCCCTAAGTTGCTAGGGCTGGCCTAAACTTGTGATTCTCCTATCTCAGCCTCGCGAGTTGCTGGAATTATAGGTGTGTGCCACCACATGAGGCTTTGGAGAATTTTCTTCATCACTCTACAGAGAATGCCATTGTTCGTATATTCTTATAAACAACTTTATTGAGGGATAACATGTACACTAAAACAGTAAACCATTTTAAGTGTGAAAATTAATGATTTTTAAATGTCTGTGGTTGTATATCATCACCACAATCCAGTTTTAGAACTTTCCTCTTTCCCCTGAAAAGTTCCCTTCTGCTCATCCACGGTCAGCCTCACTCCCAGGTCTCCTCATTATTTATTTATTTTTTGGGGTGGTGGGGGTGGCAGTGGTCAAGTATCCTTGATTGAACTCAAGGGTACTTGACCACTGAACCACATTCTCAGCCTTATTTACTTATTTGTTTGTTTGTTTATTTAATTTAATTTAGAGACAGGGGCTCACTGAGTTGCTTAGCACCTTGGCTGGCTTTGAACTCTCAATTCTCCTTTCAGACTCTGAGTAGTTGCTGAGGTTACAGGTGTGCACCACTACGCCTGGATGCTCATTTCTTTTTGCAATTCTACACTAGTTTATTTTGTAGATGTAACATAATTTATTTAACCATTCTCCTGTTTTTGGATATTTAGTTTGTTTGTTGACTTTTGACTTTTACAACCAGTTCTGAAATGAGGTAACTTCATACATATATTGTTTCATATTTATGCAAGAGTGTCTCTAGGATTAACTCCCGAAAGTATACTCACTGGTTAAAGGGAATATGCATTCTTTTATTTTGATGATCATTGACATATTTTCCTCATGTAGATTAAACAGGTAATTTTAAATATATACTGGTGAAAACATGTTTTCTTGGTAGATCCTTGAATATTTAGAAAAAGGAGACTACTGGAAGAATACCGAGTAAGTGACAGTAGCTAAGTTGATGAAGAACATAGGGAGGGAGAAGGTGAAGGGAGACAACATTTATTTTTATGTAATTTTATGTATTTGTGATTTTATAAAAACTAATTCATGTACTAACTTGTGAGAAAAAGAGACTTAACTTATATGAGTCCAGGAATTCATGAGAATGGGTCTTGTTTTGTTAGGCTTATTTAATAATTTTAGTTAAAATAGTAGCTGCCAGTAGAATTGCTAGGTAGAAAATAAAGATGTCAACAGAAGTAGTTTATGAATTTTCAGAAAATTAATTAGACATTAATTTGCATAATGTGATGGATGTTCATCATTGTTGGGCAAGTACAATAATTAAGTAAACCCTTTGTCCTATACTATCTGAAAGAAGAGTTTCTGATACATTCAAGGTAGTAAACAGCCAGCTTCTTGCTCTATAGCCTCATCTGGAATTCCTTTTGTCTTTGTCTCTACAGCCTCTTTGGCTATTTGGTTAGCTCTCTAGTTCTTTTCTTATGAAATTGGAGATCAGCAGTTAAGGGGATAAATGGTAATATTCTTCATCCCTTTGTTTAGTCACTAAATATGAAGATGGATGGCTTCCACTAGTCATTCTGTCTGTATGCCAGTCTTACTGTAGACCATACGTTCTCATTCTAGATTGTGTGTGAGTGTATACACATGAGCACACACATACTTGTATATACACATACACACATATACATATGTATATATGTGTGTTTTTCATTGGTGGTATTGCAGATAGAACCCATGAGTGTTTTTTGTATGAGCTACATCTCCAGCCCTTTAAAAAATGTTTGAGACAAAGTCTAGCTCATTTGCTCAGTCTATCTTCCTGCCTCAGCCTCCTGAATAGCTGGGATTACAGGCATGTACCACTATACCCAGCTAAATTACAGTATTTAATTCTTAACTGGTCTTTCTGATCCTGCCTCATATTCTTGGAGTCTGTTTTCTGCAAGCTGTGTGATCTAAGACATAAATTGTGTCACTCCTTTTCATGAAATAAAGCTTACTCTATCAAAATGTTTCTCAGTAGGATCATTAGTAATTGTAGCCTATATTGCCACCTTTCCCTTGTACTGCATTTCCCCCAAATCTTTGTTGTTTCTCATTTCATGTCATTGTACATCTTTATTTCTTTATTTCCTAAACTGCGAATCATTGTTCATGTAATTTCTGACATCCTAAGAAAGATGTAAGCCCATTTTAGGATGTCAGAGATGTCAGGATATCTACCCTTGAACAGAACAACTTCATAGTAGTTACCTAACTGCTCACCTGTTTAATTGATACCTCCGCTAGACCGTTTAGAAACAAAGACTAGAAGCTGGGGTTGTGACTCAGCCGTAGCATGTATGAGCCCTGGGTTTGATCCTCAGCACCACATAAAAATAAATAAAGGTATTGTGTCCAACTACAATTAAAAAATAAATATTAAAAAAGGACTAGGTTTTAGATTGTATGCTGTTTCTGTCACATGTGGAAGTTTGTGAATGGTTAATTTTACCATGCCACCAAACTTTGCCCTTTTCTATATTACTCTTTCTTTTCTGAGTTCTTTCCCTACCCAGTAATAGTGGGAGTAGAAGAAATGGAGGGGAATATATAATCAGGGATTTGATAAGTTATTGTATAATGGTGTATTAAGACTTGTAATGCAAAATAAATTAAAAAAAAAGAAAAAAAAGAAATGGAGAGGAGAGGTTTTAAAAAAAGGTGGTAGGGGGAACTAACAAAACAGAGTGGAGTTTTCTGCTGGAATTCATAGTATTCTATGCCTAATTTTTCCTTTCCCTGCCACACATATACAAGGTAAAAGGAACTAAGGCATGCAAGCCTTCAGCATGAGGTTTTGTGTTCTTCTGGCCAGGAGTTAGGCTTTATTTTGTACTTGCTGTAGCTATTTGTGTTAGAGGCTGACATTTCCTCTCGTGGCATTGTTTTTATTTCCTCGAAACTCCTTGAATAAGTTCCTGTTGGTTCAGTTCTTTGATTTGTGATCCCTTGTTATTATATAGATGTTGTGTTGATGTGGTAGAAAGATGCTGGACAGTGGGAAATGATCTTGGTTTTATGAGCAGGTCTCATTTTTTTTTTTTTTTTTTTTTTTTTGGTGAGCCTATATCCCTTGGCTGTGACCTTCATAGGTGGTTCTCTGCCTGTTTCCTCTTTCAGGTAAGGCAGGAAGGCTAGAGGGGGCTTTCCCCTAGGTCATTTAAGCTCTATGTCAAACAGAGGGCAGACCTTGTTAAGAATAGAATGCTCTTGGCATATTTCACAATGATTTCTTTCTCCCTTCCCCGCTTAGAAGCTGGAGGGGATTTTTCTGTAATCTCTGTGAAAACCTGGTAAGGCATCTATGAAATATGGATCCCCCTGAAGATGGAACTGCCCTGGATTCATTGTTGTTTGTGATACTGGGATTGAACCCAGGGACATGCACACATGCATGTACTCTGAGACACATCCTCAGCCCTTTCAGGGGCCCACAGTACATTGTTTAGGCTGTCCAGCTTGTAATCCTCCTGCCTCAGCCTTCTAAGTAGCTGTCCTGGAGTTTTTAATTACCAAGCTTGTATATATTCAGCTTTTAAGAATTTATCATTTAGTTAGGTTTCCATATCCCTTCCTAGAGGAAGTGGAGGTTTCTTCTTCTGGACTAGTGCTCTGGTAAGTTGTGATTCTCTGTTTCTGCCTGCCTGTCTCTCCACTTTGGAGGACAGTACTTTGTCCTGTGACCTCAGTTCTCTGACAGATCCAGTAGGAGGTGTTGAATATCAAATTGTTCAACTTTGTTTTAGTGAAGGAAGATCATGACTTCTAATCTTCTTTATATGGTAGACTAGAAACTGGAATTCTTTTTGCATTTACTTTAAACAATTCAGAGAAGATGGGGGGATGGAAAGAGAAACATATATTGTAAAGTTGTAGACTAAAACATTGGTAGGATGTATGTGCTCTGAGCTGGGACACAAAGAAGGCTAGGAGAATGCAGAGGGGACATAGTAGTGGGCATACAGGTATACACTGTGTATTTCATTTTTCTTCTCTTTTTTGGGGAGGGGGGATATGGGGGATTGATCCCAGGAACACTTTGCCATTGAGTTATATCTCATCCTTTTTTA
Organism: Urocitellus parryii; assembly: GCF_045843805.1. NCBI lineage: Eukaryota > Metazoa > Chordata > Mammalia > Rodentia > Sciuridae > Urocitellus > Urocitellus parryii. The sequence goes on from NC_135539.1 coordinate 83,380,056, forward strand.
TTTTTATTTTTTTATTTTGAGACAGGGTCTTGCTAAATTGCTGAGACTGGCCTCCAACTTGGCATTTCTCCTGCCTTAGCCTCTGAGTCTCTGGGGTCAAAGGTGTGTGCCACTGTACCAGGTGTAGTTTTTCATTCTGTTGTAAATAGTATTGTTTTCCAATTTTAATTTTTAATTGTTGGTAGAATAGGAATTTATATTGATTGCGTATCTGGTGATCTTGCTAAACCTACTTAGTAGTTTCATTAGCTCTTTTGTAGATTGTTTTGGATTTTTTTTATAATGGATTATGTTATTAGCCAATAAAGAGAGTTTTTTTTTTTTTCATTCCAATCCAAATGCCATTTCTTTCTTGGTTGTATTGGATAGAATCTTCAAATCGGTGCTGATTATAAGTGGTAAGGTGGATATCTCTATCTTATTCTTAACCTTAAGGGAAGCATTCAGTCTTTCATCATTAAGTATCATGTTAGTCGAATATTTGGCATGAATGGTTTTTATCAGGTTGAGACGTTTCCTTCTGTTCCTGAGAGATTTCAACAGTAATGACTTAGATTGCATCAAGTACATTTTCTCTGTTGAAAAGATTCTGATTTTCTGTTTAAAGAAAAAAGCAGGTTAATACGGTTAGTAACATGGATTAACTTCTGGATTTTAAAACAATCCTCTTATATCTAGAGGATGGGGGCATAGCTCAGTGATAGAGGGCATACTTAGTTTCTGTTAGACCCTGAATTTAATCCGAGCACACATAAAAACAAACCAAAACAAAACCCTCCATTGCTAGGGTAAACATTACTTGATCATGATGTATTTATTACCTTAAGAAAACCCGATTGATTGATTGATTGATTGATTGATGTACCCAGTGTCTCATATATGCTAGGTAGGTGCTCTATCACTGAACTACAAGCCCAGTCCAATGTATTAGCTTTTAAAAACATTGTTGTATTCTTTTAAAATTTTTTTACATTTGAGAGATGGTCTGTACTTTTCTCATAAGCTTATTATATGTCAGAATAATGCTTGCTTTGTACAATGAGTTTTGAAAGCATTTGTGCTGAGTTGATAACTATTTCTTCTTAAGTGTTTCTCATAATTCTCCAGCAGTGGGACATTTACTTAGTGGGAGGTGTTTTAAACTGCAGAGTCAATTTTCAAAACAGATTTAATGCTATAGGTTATCAATTTCTTGTTGAGGGTGCTTTTGTACTTTGTGTCTGTCAAGGGAGATGTCCATTTTATCCAAGTTGTCTAACTTATTGGTATAGGTTTGTTCATAATATTCCCTTATTGTGCTTTTAATATTTGTAGAATCTGTAGTGTTGTTACCAGCCTCATTCCTAATAGTGGTAACTTGCATCTTCACTCTTCATGTTCCTTGTGGCCAGGACTGCCAATTTTATTGATATCAACAAAGCCAGATTTTGTTGTTCTTGATTTTCTCTGTTATTTTACTGATTTCTGTTTCATTGATTTTCATCTTTTTTAAGTTATTGCTTTTCTTAATTCTGACTTAAAATTTTCTCTTTTAAAGGTAGAAAGTGAGGTCATTGGTTTGAGACAGCTCTTTTTTTTCCTTTAAAAACAGTTTTTCCAGTTTATTGGTGCATTTTGTTTTAGCAATACATTCTAGTACATAATGTTTTTGGTTTTCATTTTACACATAATACTTTCTAATTTTCCTTTTGATCTGTTCTTTGATTCATGAGTTATTTTGAAATGTTTTATTTACTTTTTCAAATATTTTTAGACTTTTCAAGAGTTTTTTTGTATTGACTTCTAAATTAATTCCATTGTTGTCATACTTTGTATAACTTAAATGCTTTCAAATTTATTGAGATTTACTTTATGACTCAGGATATGTTGTCTTGGTAAATGTTCTCTGTGCAGTGGAAAAGAATGTGTATTCTGTTCTTGTTGGGTGGAGTGTTAGATGTAAAATGGATTGATCAAGTGGATTGATAACGTTTACTTATGCTTGCCTTTGTTGAACAACTTCAACTCCTCCTCCTCCTCCTCTTCTCTCTCTCTTTCTCTCTCTCTCTCTCTCTCTCTCTTTTTTTTTTTTTTTTTTGATACTGGGGACTGAACTCAGGGGCACTTGATCACTGAGCCACATTCCCAGCCTGGTTTGTATTCTATTTAGAGGTAGGATCTCACTGAGTCACTTAGCACCTCACCATTGCTAAGTCTGGCTTTGAACTTGTGATCCTCCTGCTTTCGCCTCCCAAGCTGCTGGGATTACAGGTGTGTGACACCTTGCCTGGCCGAACTTCTTGATCTTGGTATATATTTTTTGTCTAATTTGGAAACAGTTTGACCATTATTTCTTAAAAAAAAATTTATTTTTCTGTTTCTCTACTTTCTCTCTCATCCTTCCTCTCCCCTCTCCTTCCATACCCTTTTCTTCTCTCATAGTCTTGGGGATTAAACCTTGGGCCTCACACTAGGCAAAAGCTCTACCACTCCCAGCTCACAGGCCTGCATTTTGCTTTTTTTTTTTTTTTTTTTTTGTATGCCTGTTAATCTTTGGTGATCCTAGATGTAGTGAATTTTGCTATGTTGAGTACTGAATTTTTCTGTACTTCTGTAAGTCTTCCTGAGCTTTTTCTTAGCATATAGTTAAGTTCCTTGAGAAAAGCGTGATTTTTCTGAGTCTTGCTTTAGAATCTTATTAGGTGAGGTTGGAGCAGTGTTCTTCAGAACAGAGGTAATTATTAATCTGCTACTGGGACCAGACCTTCTGGAGTATACTAACTAATGCCTAGAAATTGTGTATTTTTCTGGGTAGGCCGTTAGGCTCAAACTCTTAATCCTTAGTTAATATCAAGCATTTTTCACTCTAATTTTTTCCATTGCCTTGGATAATTCCTCACATGCAAGTGCTAGTAAGTTCTCACCAGAGTACTGAGAGGACCCTTTGCACATCTCTTAAATTTCTCTGTCCAACAGCTCTCCTCTTTGGTATCTGATCCATAATCTGTAGGTCCATGTGCTGGTAATTCTTAGGGCTATACAGTAAGGTACTTCTACAGCCTGCCTTACATATTTTTTGTTGCTGTCATTCAAGAAAATAAATTTCTTTTTTTTTTTTTTTTTTTGGTCCTGGGGATAGAACCCACGGCCTTGGTACATGCTAGGCAAGCACTTTACCACCTGAGCTATATCCCTAGCCCCAGGAAACTTGTTTTTTGAAATCATCTTTTCTTCTTTATCTGATGTCCAGTGATTGACATTGCTTAAAGTATTTTGTCTGTTTTTGGGGGGTATTGAAATGTCAATTGTTACTTCATTTAGGCTGAAAGAAGGGACTAATATTTTCTTTTTAAAGATGCTATCTTACACATTAAGAAAAAAAATGAAGTCAGGATTCCAGAACAGAGTGGAGCATCAGAATTCATCCTTAATTCCTGCTGAAAAAATAATCACTAATTGTTGACTTTTTTCAAGGCATTGATAATATTCAGGTTTGTGAATTAGAAATCAGACTGTCATTAGGAATGTTGTTCCTTAATTTATTTAGGTCTCTCTTTACTTGCATTTTTTTTCTTAAGAAGGCTTGAATTTTCTTGTTATAATATTTGAATAGTCCTATTGCTTGAGGATGCAGTAAAACCTAGGCTCTCTGAAATCTTTTGGAAAAGTGAGTAACTAGATACCAGCTGTGATTTTGCTTATTTTAGCATTAGGCTTAAATTTTTTGAATGGAAGTCTTATAAAATGTCTTAATTATTTTAAGTTGTTTAAAAGATTATTTTGAACTCATTTGAACCTGTTCTTGATAATGACTATGTTGGTAAGTCTTAGTGCCTCTTCATATATTTATTTATTTTTTAGTTGTAGTTGGACATGATACTTTTTTTAAAGTGTTGATGGACCTTTATTTTATTGGCTTATTTATATGCGGTACTGAGAATTGAGCCCAGTGCCTCACACATGTGAAGCAAGAGCTTTAAACTACTGAGCCACAACCCCAGCCCCACAATACCTTTATTTTATTTATTTATTTTTATGTGGTGCTGAGGATCAAACCCAGGGTCTTGCATGTGTTAGGCGAGCCCTCTACTGCTGAATCACAACCACAGCACAGTATAAGATGATATATTTATTCTGTTCTCTGTTTAACTAAATAAAATATTTTACTCTGTGGAAGAAATGTGTTTACTTCCTTTTGATAGCCACCAGATAACAAGTCCAAGTATGCAGAAAATTCTGAAGTTTTTGCAAAGTTAAAAACAAAGTTGAGGTGACACAAAGTTAAGGTGACAATGTATAAATGTAGAATTAAATCATTTAATTTTTAATTACCATAATAGGCCATAGTTATTATGGGCTGTTTTTTTGTTTGTTTGTTTTGTTTCTTGGTGATGCTGGTTATTGAACCCAGAGCCTTGTACATACTAAGTAAGGGTTCTGTGGTTCTACAGATAACACTTGTTACATTACAGCAACAGCTGAAAGCCAGGGAAGTAACTGTAATTAATGTTCTCTGATCAGTTGATTACAAGCATCTTAAAATAGGTTTACATTATATCTGGAGAGTAGGCAGTTAAGGCCTTAAAGAATTATTGGAAATTCATTTAAATTGTACAATGGAGTTAACTTCCTTTGTATAGATAGTGTCAGCAAGAAATCATTGATGTTACCATCTTCAAATAATAAAATTTAATATTAATTTTGTTATTTAATAATAAAATAAACTTTTTATTTAAACAAATTTGCATTATTTTTAACTCATTGTAGGAAGAATGAAAAATCCAGAAAATTAGCAGAAGAAAATCATTTATAAATTAGCATTTTTGTGTGGCATCTCAAATCTTTACCTATGCATTTTTCTAAATGTATGTTGTGATACTTTTTATTTTTTCCATTGTGGTGATACCCATGGCCTTGGAATATGCTAAAGCATACACAGTACCACTGACTTGTGGACCCAGACCAAAAATTTTCTTGTTTTTAAAATATTTTGATTTTTTTTTAGTTATAATAGGTGGACACTATCTTTAACTTAATTTTTTTTTTACATGGTGCTGAGGATCGGTGCCTCTCGCATGGTAGGCCAGCGCTCTGCCTCTGAGCCACAACCCTAGCCCTTAGTAATTTTTCTTTTTAAATTTTTTTGGAGTTGTGGCTCAGTGGTAGAGCGCTCGCCTAGCATACATGAGGCACTGGGTTCAATCCTCAGCACCACATAAATGTAAAATAAAGACATTTGTCCACCTAAAACTTAAAAATAAATAATTAAAAAAAAATTTTTTTGGGGGGGTGGAATCAGGGCACTGGGGAATTAACCCAGGTGTGCTTTACTACTGAGCTGTATCCCCAACACTTCTTATTTTGAGACAGGATCTGGCTAAGATTTTTAGGATTGCTGAGGCTGGCTTTGAATTTGTAATACTTCTGCCTCAGCCTCCGGAGTTGCTGGGATTATAGGTGTGGGCCACCATACTTGGCTTCTTCTTCTTCTTTCATTTAGTTTATTTTTTTATGTGGTGCTGAGGATTGAACCCAGTGCCTCATTGTGCGGGGCTAGTACTCTCCCTCTGAACTACAACCCCAGCCATTGGCTTCTTCTTAACAGTTTAAAATTACTTCCTTTAATGGGTAGGATAAATTGATTTTTTTTTTTTTTAAAGAATGATACGTTGCTACTGCCTGACAGCATAAAATGACATTCAGTGGAAATCTGGGTTTAAGCTCTTTTCCTCTTTTTTTGGAGGAGGAGGGGCAGACCAGGGATTGAATCCAAGGGTACTTAACCACTAAGCCACATTTCCAACCCCATTTTAAAAAATAATTTTTATTTTGAGCTAGGGTCTTGCTGTGTTGCTTAGGGCTTTGCCAAGTTGCTGAGGCTGGCTTTGAATGCAAGATCCTCCTGCCTCAACTGCCTGAGCTGCCAGGATTATAGGTTTGGGCCACTGTGCCTGGCTCTTTTCCTGTCTCCAATAGTTGTGTTCTTTAAAATAATTTAAAGCTCTGCTTCTTCTTCTTCTTTTTTTTTTTTTTGTACCAGTGTGAAATAGTGCTTTCTTACCTAATTTTTTTTAATAAAAATGAAATGTGTAAAGCTTGCTGTTATAAAATGAAATACTATCTAACATAGTAAATATTTTCATGTCTGGTTAAATCTGAGTAGTTTGCCTCAAAATATTCTCGTTTTCCTTTTCTCCCACATTAGTAACTTATATGAAAAATCATGGTGCAATAGTTTTTAAACTTTATTAAATTGATTTGGATCAGGCTTTATTGCATTAGATACATAGTCTTCTGAAAAATTCTGTCTTTAATTACAGTGAATTCAGATAGTTCTTCAGAGACCCACAGAAAGTTTTATGGTTTCCAGGTTAAAATTTTTATAGTAGTTTTCATTAATTGTCTATACCACCTACTTGCACTTCCAAACTTTGATACACCCATATAACTAATTATTGTACTATCTGAATCTATGTACTTTTATCCCAGAATCTACCAAAAATATGTCCTTGAGCTTACAGTATTATTTCCAGGAGACTTGAAGAACATTACCTTCTGTGAGTTAGAAACAAGATAAAAATCAATGCTTCTTGGGTCTGGGGGTGGGGGTGGCCTGGTACTGGAAGTTGAACCCAGTGGTGCTCTACCTCAGCCCTTTTTAGTTTTTATTTTGAGACAGGGTCTCACTGAATGCTGAGACTGGCCTACAACTTGCCTTCCCAGTTGCTGGGATTATAGACTTGTACCACTGTGCAAGGCTAAATCACAAGTTCAAGACCGGCCTCAGCAACTTAGTAAGACCCTATCTCAAAAGATAAAAGGGACTGGTGTTATAGCTCAGTGGTTAAGTGCCCCTAGGTTCAAACCTTCCCCCCTCCAAAAGAGTAAGAAAATGGAGACAAAATAATACTTAAACATTTAGAGTATTATGAACCATCAGATTTAATGATATTTGCCTCATTTTTATCTTGGTATGTGACTGTCAAAGAGCTCATTTATCTTAGAACTAAGAGAATATATTGGGGATCCCTCAGGTTAGATAATTTGCAGGAGAACTTGCAGGACTCAGTGTGTGGGTTGCATTACTCAAAGTTGTGCTTTATTAAAACAGAAGGATGTAAAGTGTAATCAGCAACAGGAAAAGGTGCATGGGGTGAAACGAGGCACAAATTTCCTCAGTAGAGTCACATAGGCAAGACACATTTAATTTCCCAAGTAAGAAATTATGACAGTGCAAGTGAAATGTTGTTAATTAGGTGAATCTTGCTGGAGACCAGCATGTAGTGTTTTATTGATGTCTGGTCACATAGGCAGTCCATGCCTGGCACATACTCAAATTTCAGACTCTTGAGAATGAAAACAGGTTTTAAACATAAGCCATATTGTTTGCACATTACAGTTCAGGCACTGGTTTCTTATCAATTCATGGTGGAAATCTGGAAGTCTAGATTCATGTAAGATCCCAAATGCTAGCTAACCTTGCAAGCAGAAGTCTCAGGCATGCCTTTAACTCTTCTGTGCACAGAAGTATTGGCTTTCCATTTCCTTAGTTTTTACTTATTTGTATTGAAAAACTGTGATTTCTTTTTAGAACCTTCTCAAAGCATCTTTTCTATTATATATTTTAATGAATGTTCCTTTTATTGCCCAATTTTGTGTTGATGTTTTATTTCTTTTTCATTATCATCATCTTGGCATCTTTTAAGTCTTTAATAGTTACTGGATTTCCCTGATGCTTTTCACTCTTCCATTTCATTTCTTCCATATGATCTCATACTACATGGTTAGGAAAACAAATGGTGATTCTGTTAATTGCCAGCTATCCCATTTAAGACTTAGGGAAGGGCTGGGGTTTTGGCTTAGGGGTAGAGCCCTTGCCTAGTTTAGGTGAGGCCCTGTGTTGGATCCTCAGCACCACATAAAAACAAATAAACAACAAATAGATAAAGGTTAAATTCTTTTTAAAAATTAAAAAAAAAAAAGACCTAGGGAAATAACCGCCGGGCTTAGTCTTCCCGCAGGTGTATGATGCCTCAGAGTTCAGAGTTCTCTTGATGGCTTGATAAAACACAAATGGCTGGTTTCCTTCCCTAGAATTTCCAATTCAGAGTGAAATGGAGCCTGCACTTCTACCAAGTTCCCAGGTGTTGCTGACCCTATTGGTCTTGGGAACCCACTTTGAGAACCATTTTTCTTGTTTATAACCATTGACTCAGGTTAGCAAGAGTAATGCACTGTGTAAAACCCCCCCAATGCAGGTTTACCTAATGCAGTATGCTAAAAGTGAATGAGCTCTTGGTACCACTGTCAACTCTTGTGTATTTTGCAACTGGTACATTTTTCTTTTCTCTCTCTCTCACTTTTACTGGGGATTGAACCCAAGGCCTTGAGCATGCTAGGCAAGTACTCCTCCACATGGCCTACATCACCAGCCTTTCAAAAATTTTATTTTATTTAGATATAGGATCTCACTAAGTTGCCTAGGCTGATCTTGAAATTGAGTTCCTACTGCTACCTCAGCCTCATTAGTAGCTGGCATTATAAGCATGCACCTCTATGTTCAGCTAACTTTATTTCCTATTTGTTTTTAAGATAAATAAAATAATAATAATGTTTTGTATGTGCTCAGTGACTCCTCCTCAGATCACAGGAAATTTATCATCTCATTTGGATTATCACAGTCTTGTGGATTTCTTCTTTCTTGGGGAAAGTGAATTGGCAATCAAAATGCTAGTATTTTAAAGTGCTTTCTGGACTTTTCTCTCCTCCTGGGAATGCTTATGGGAAGAGATGCCATAGAAGTGTTTTTCTTAGTAGGGATCAGGAAATCCTAGGGAGACAAAACTTAACCTGTGAGTAGCTGGGGCTATTGAGTAGCAGTGCAGGTTTTCTAATGAAATTCTAAAAAATATTCTGACTCACATGGGATCTCTAGGTAGACAAGCAGCCTAGTAATTAATTTCATTGGTATAGTTTTTTAAAACTCCCATGTCTGATGATGAAGGAGTTAATAATCTAGTAGATTTTATTGGAATCTATTAATTGTAACATATTAAAATGCTTACAGATTGAGTCTGTTTGTTTTTCAAAGTCCATTGAAAGGAGGGATGAGTTCAAGTGTCCTGGAATGCCTATTAAAAACTCTAGCATAGGGCTGGGGTTGTGGCTCAGTGGGAGTACTTGCCTAGCACATGTAAGACACTGGGTTAGATCCTCAGCACCACGTAAAAATAAACAAATAAATAAATAAAGGTATTGTGTTCATCTACAACTTAAAACAAACAAACAAACCCTGGCATATAGCATGACCCTTCCTATTTAAGAAAATGGACTGAAACCTTCAGTCCATTTTCTTAAATTAGTGTTCAGTGAAGTAAGGAATACTCATTTCTAAAATTTGATATTGGCTCCAACTTAATAGTAATATCTAATGGCTCAACACCAGTGTGATTTTATATTTTTTAGTTTGAAATAGACTCTCTAAGTTGTAGAGGCTGGCCTTGAACTTTGCAGTCCTCCTGCCTCAGCCTCCTGAATAGTTGGGATTATAGGCATGTGCCACCATAGCTGTATATATTATATATTATTTCATTCTTAAAATTTATTGTGTTATCTGTCTTTATAGTGGCGTGCACACCCAAACACACACCATGTTTATCTAGTATTTAAATACATCAACTAGTAAGTAGTTCTTTGAGAAAAGAGTAGGTAATAATAGGTGAACAGACTTAAGAGTTTATTTATTTATTTTGTATAAAGCTAAAATTGAATTTTTAGCACAGTGTTTTGAAATTTTTGATCATATGATTTTGAGGTTTCAAACTGAGTTTTTCATTAATTGTCTTTTTTCTTTAAACATTTAAACAAATGTTAAAATTCCATCCCATTAATTTTTGGGGAGACCATCCTCCCCAATTAAATCATGACATTTTTAAGACAGGAAAATAAAAAAGCTTTTTATATATCTTGGCATCTAGCCAGGAACATAATAGTCAATTTCGATTTGATTGTTTGGATATGTTCACTCGTTCACTTAAATGGTATTTATGGAGCAATTACTATTCTTTTATTATTTCTTGCTAATCTATTTTTCTTCAGATTTTATAAGAGACTTCGTAACTGCACTTAACAGCTTATGGAATTGTTTATCCTCTTTATAAGATGGAGAAACAGAGTAAGAGAGTTAACTAATAGTTGCATATTGGGGTCATAACCTGGGGTATTCTCCACATAAATCCTGTCCTCATGTTTCCGTATCCTATTACTCCTGTAAGAGTCTTTGTCAGACTGAACTCCTCAAATTCTCTTGGGTCTAGTCTCAAAGTTCTCTTTAAAATTTTTAAATAATTTCATTGGCTAATACATGTAACTGTACATTCAAAAGGTATATACATATTCTTACCTTGTTATATCTTCCATTTTCTGCCATTTCACTCATAGACAGATAAAATGATTCAACATAAACATTTTCTGAGAATATCTACAACTGAATAATAGAACTACCTTTTCAGTTTCTGGATCTACTTTTTATGTTTTACAGTCAGAGGTGATAATAATAGTGTTTCTTTAGTTGTAAGTTTAATTAGAAAAGAACAGAGATGGAATAAGTGATAAATTTATATTTCCCTGCCTTATGAAGCAATATATTGATCTCCCTGGTAAGGGTTTTGTGTTTTTTTTTTTTTTTTAAGAGAGAGAATTTTAATATTTACATTTTTTAGTTTTCAGCGGACACAACATCTTTGTTTGTATGTGGTGCTGAGGATCGAACCCGGGCCGCACGCATGCCAGGCAAGCGCGCCACCGCCTGAGCCACATCCCCAGCCCGGTTTTGTGTTATTTTGAATAGAGGAAAGTTGTGGGAGAATTGATTGGTTACATACTGCTCAATTTTAAAAAACCTGGTAGTCCAAAGTAGTCTATGTCATGTTTATGTTGTGAATGTGAAGTTTCAGCAGAATAACATCCATCTTAGTGAATTCATGTAGTTTCATAGACTTTGTTGGTTTGTGGAATTTAATTTATAGATTTGTGTTAGTTTTATGCATATGTAGTGCTATAAGCATAAAGAATTATCAGGTCCAAGACATGCTTTATCAATATTGTAATATTTCTGAATACATCCACCAGTCAGTTGAGAATATGCCATTGTCTAATTGCCATCTTTTTTCTTTCATGGCGGTAAGTGTGGTTTATAATTAATTATGTAAGTTAGGTAGAATATGGTAACCTTATTTATATGAATTTTTGGTTACATAAAAATAACTTGTCATCACTCTAGCGGGTAGGAGTGAAATTTTAGTTTTTGAAGGGAGATACTGGGTATTGAAACCATGGGCACTTTACCACTGAGCTACATCCCCAGTACACCCACAACCCTCTTTTGCCTTTAATTTATTTATTTATTTATTTTTATATTTATTTTTTTTTAGTTTTCGGCAGACACAACATCTTTGTTTGTATGTGGTGCTGAGGATCGAACCCGGGCCGCACGCATGCCAGGCGAGCGCGCTACCGCTTGAGCCACATCCCCAGCCCTCTTTTGCCTTTAATTTAAAAAAAAAATTTTAGACAGGGCCTTGCTAAATTGTTTAGGTCCTCACTAAATTGCTGAGACTGGCCTCAAAATTGAAATCCTCTTGCTTTAGGCATCTGAATTGCTAGAATTATAGATATGCATTGCTTTTAAAGAACAGTTTTATGTAAAAAATGGTGATCATGTTTTCTAGCATACTTGTATGATATTTTTTGATTCCAGTACCCATACATAAATGTAATTGCCAGGAAATTGAGATTCCATGAAACATTTTTTCAAAATATTTGGAAAATCACGTGGTCTAGTCAAATGAAATTCCTACTTGTGAATATTCATATCATTCCTATCTCTGGTATTATATTCATAAGACTAATAGCTTAGCTGCTAATACCTATTTTTTTGGTTATTGTTTTTAGTTGTAGATGGACACAAGACCCTTATTTTTATTTTTATGTGGTGCTGAGGATTGAATCCAGTGCCTCACACGTGCTAGGTGAGTGCTCTACCATTGAGCCATAACCCCAGCCCTGCCAGCCCTGTTCTTGAGCTGCTTTTGTCATTAATTTTTACATCGTCTGATTGTCCAGTACAAAATCTGCTTTAAGAAGAATGACAACAATAACAAATTAAAGCTGACATTTATTGAATGCTTATTACATGCCATGACCCATTAAGCATTTTACATGGGATTTTATGTGTAACAGGTCACAACTTTATTGTGTATTTTATTCAACATGTACATAATTTATATTTAAATAATTTATATTTAAATGGTGTCTAGTATCTTTGGTTTAACAAATATTTTCTGAATTTTTTCAATATGTAAGTGCTGTTTTAGGACTAGTGCATACAAAGATGAATGAGACACTATTTTCTGCTGTGAGTAGTTCAGTCTAGATAATAGATAGTTATGGTTAAAATACAGTGTGAAGGAACTGAGGGTGTAGTTCAATGGAAGAGCACATGCAAGTTCCTGGATTGGATCTTTACCACCACCTAATAAAACTAACTGTGAAAGGTCATCTTTTCAAAATGTTTGTTTATTTGGGGCAAATTCAGTATTGTAGTATTTAAAAGCTCTGAAATTAGAATGAATTCTATGACTTGAGAGTATTTATTATATACTTTGTGGGTCAATTTCTTTTAGTCACTAGATATAGTGGATAAAGTTTCATGTGATCAAAGATTAATGTTTCCTATTGATTACTTAAGAACAAGTAATCAACGGGGCTAACCTTGATTGTTGGGGGTTTTAAATGAATTTTATTGATCAGTCAAACTCTTAGAAGCGTACTTTAGATGCATCTTCAGTTGTTAAATTTTAAAATGTTTTACTTATTGCCCTTTTTTTTTTTTTTGTGTGTGTGTGTGTGTGTGTGTGTGTGCGCGCGCGCACGGAATTGAAACTGAGGGGCTCTCAATCACTGAGCCACATCCCCAGCTCTATTTTATATTTTATTTAGAGACCCTTGAGTTGCTTAGCGCCTCTCCATGTGCTGAGACTGGCTTTGAAGTTTCAGTCCTCCTGTCTCAGCCTCCTGAACTGAGGGATTGCAGGTGTGCATCACCGCGCCCAGCTACTTATTGCCTTTTAATTTGATGACCTTAGATACTACTCACGTACTTTAGATAGAAATCATAGCAATGCCAGGTTTGGTTTTTCTTTGTATTCTTTCTTTTTAACTCTCTGCATCACCAGGCTCCTCTGACTTTCAGATTATTACAGTTTAAATATATTCTGAGATTTCTGTTACTCAGATGAAGATTTGTTTGCATTTGAATCAGATTTTGATCTCTTTAGTAAGGTAACAAATTATGACTAATTTTTTTTTTCCTGAGGGCAAAGTAAATTGTCTACCTTTGCATTACGTGAAATAGCTACTTTGCTTTTCTGCACTTAGATCAGTGTCTTTTTTTTTTTTTTTTTTTTTGAGGAAGGGTGCTGGAGATGAAATCAGGTGAGCTCCAGAGCGATGTCTTAAATATAGTGGGCACTTAATAATGTCTGATCTGGTGTTCTCTCTTACCTTTTTGCTGAAAATTCTAGTTAGAGTATCTATTTCAATTTCCAGGATTATGCAGAAAATCATCTATTAATATCTGTAAATACAGATTTATCCCCTGGTTGATAGACGTGGGTCTAAAGAGTACTTTGTGATTTTATCTTTGAAAGCAATTTAAATTTTAATAAGAATATTAAGAAATAGAGGTAGGATCCAGAGATAAGATTGTGCTTTGGGGAGGGTTTTTAAATTCAGTATATAGCATTTTCACAATCAAGTTAAAAAAAAAAATGAGTAACTTGGAAAGAGGTAAAAACATAAGTAGATAATTCATAGAAAAAGATAGTAAATGCTCAATGAATACATACTCCTTTTTGTTTATTTAATTTTTTAGTTTTAGGTAGACACAATATCTTTAATTTTTATTTATTTTTTTAATGTGGTGCTGAGGATCGAGCCCAGTGCCTCATGCATGCTAGGCAAGCGCTCTAACACTCGAGCCACAACCCCAGCCCTATATACTACTTTTTAAAAAAATATATTTTTCTTTAGTTGTAGATGGACACAATGACTTTATTTATTTTTATGTGGTGCTGAGGATAGAACCTAGTGCCTCATATATGCTGGGTGAGTGCTCTATCACTGAGCTACAATCCCAGCCTGAATATATACTACTATTAAAAATGGTATATTTTCTCCAGGTGTGGTGGTGCATATCTGAATCTCCAGCAGCTTTGGGAGGTAGAGGTAGAAGAATCAAGTTCAAGGCCAGCCTTATCAACTTACTGAAACCCTCAACAATTTCTTGAAACCTTGTCTTAAAATAAAAAATAAAAAGAAAAGGAGTGGGAATGTATCTCAGTTGTAAAGCACCTCTGGTTTCGATCCCCAGTTTATAAAGATAGGTTTACAATTTGAAACTTACAGAACTAAGAATTTACATAGTTCGTTTTACCACATTAGCCAATTGTTATCTTGCACGTCATTTACTCTGTATCTGATCTTTGTCTTTCTCTGTCCTGTCACCCATAAATACCCCAGAGTGTAATTCTCAAAAAAGAACATTCTTTTACTTACCCTGCACTCAACATTCTAAACCAATAAATCAGCATTGGTACAGTACCTATCCTTTCCATGCCCATTCAGAGTTTATCAGCTACTCCAAATAATGTCTTTTTCTTTTTTGGTCCATGCTTCTACTCAGGAACACAGGTTGTATTTGGTTGTCTTGTCTTTCCCGACTATTTCAATCTAGAAGTTTCCCCAAATTTCATTTAAATTATAAGAAATAGAATGCTTATATTCTGTAGGATAACTTTCAGCCTAGTCCACCCAGGTTTTCTCATCATTAGGGTCAATTTTGGCAGAAAGAATATACTTTTATTCTCAGTGTTTCACATCCTCCATCTCTGAGTGGTATTCTAGTATTAAGCCAATATCCTGTTCATCAGACCTTTTACCAACCCATCAGCTAGTATCTCTTGACAACTTTCTGAGTCAGTTCCTTTATGATGGTTGCCAAACAGTGATTCTCTGTTCTAGTTATTCCTCCTGTGCTAACATTTTTATTAAAAGGATAAGCTTCTTTTCTGTCTTTTTTTTTTTTTTTTTAGTTGTTGTTGTTATTTTTGTTCTGGGGATTGAATCCATGGGTGTTTTACCATGAGCTTTTGGGATGCAGTCCTTATGGGATGCTCCTGACTCAACCTTCCAAATCCCTGGGATTACATACAGATGTGTTCCACCATGTCTGGCTCTTTATTTAGTGCATCTTAAAAATTCATTCATTCATATGTTCATTCATTTATGTAAATATGGACTCATGGATTCCAGATTTAATACATTATAATTTATCATTTTTTAAAAACCTATATAATCAACTTATAGTAGAATACATAGATGGTAAGTGTATCTGTTTGGCATGCATATACAGCCCTGACAAGATAATAGATAGCTAATATTTATTTATCTATCTATTTATTTATTTATTTTTGGTACCAGGGATTGAATCAAGATGCACTTAACCACCAAGCCACATCCCTAGTCTCTCTTTTTTTCAGTTTCTCCCCGCCTGGGCATTTATTTATTATTTATATTAGACCTTTATATATAGTAGTTGGGTTCATCCTGAGAAATTCATACATGCATGGAATTCGATTTCAGCTTAGGATCTCTCCCTTTTCCCCTCCTGTTTTCTCTCCTTTCTCCCATTCTCTTTCTTCTTTTCTATTAGATATCCTTTCCTTTATCTGTTGCCATTTATATTTGATTATTCTATGTATGCATAAAGGTGAGATTCCCTGTTGTATATTTATGTATGCATACAACATGATCTTCTAAGAATTCATTCTGCATTGCTTCCCCTTACTTATCACTCCATTCTGTTTCTTGATCTCCTGCTTCTATATTACTGACCTTCCCTTTATTTTATGTTATCCTATTCTTCCCTCCTCCTTTCCTTTATTTTACTCTAGCTTCTACATTTGAGAGAAAACATTCAACCTTTCAGTTTCTTGAGTTTGGCTTATTTCACTTAGCATTATATTTTCCATTTCCTTCCATTTGCTGGCAAATGCTGTATTTTCATTTCTTTTTATGCCGAACCCTTTTTTATTTTGTTACAGGGTTTCGCTACGTTGCTTAGGGCCTTGCTATGTTGCTGAGGCTGGTTTTATACTTGGAATCTTCCTGCCTCAGCCTTCTGAGCCACTGGGATTACAGCATGCGCCACTATGCCCAATCTAATATTTATTTTGATGTTCAGAGTTATTTGATTGATAGGATCTCCTTCAATTTCCTCCTGTGTTTTTTTCGAATGTTCCCATCATTTATTAAGCATTTTCTTACTTTCTGGCACAAAATGTTTCAGATTCTTCTTATACATTCCCTGCCCAACCTTGAAATCCGCCATTTTCTAAGGATCAATAGTTTCTTTCTTTTGTAATATTTATTTTTTAGTTGTAGTTGGACACAATACCTTTATTTATTTTTATGTGGTGCTGAGGATCGAACACAGAGCCTCACATTTGCTAGGCGAGTACTCTACCGCTGAGCCACAACCCCAGCCCAATGGTTTCTTATAATGGAGGATTTAGAAAGACTGGGCTATTGCCATGCTTCAGTCTTTCCCCCATAACACCTCTCCTCTTTTCTGTCACTTGCACATTCTTAGGCCTTCTTGGTAGACAGACTTGGGAAAATATAAGGTTGTACATAGGTACATGCATAGGTACACACAAACCTATACTTGTGGTGTGTATATATGTATTTCACAACCATGAATCCAAATTGTGTGAGTGTGTGTGTATCATACACCCCCACACAGCTAGGAATTGAACCCAGGTGGTTGTGCATGACAGGCAAATGTGCTACTGAGCCACATTCCTAGCCCACTTAAACCATATTCTGAATTTCAGTCCATTATTTTGACTTCTTTATACCATGTCCATTTTCTCCTTTTTGACAATGAGAAACATGGTCCCCATTATCCTCCAGTGTATTCACTTATTCATTCATTCAGTTTATTTATTTGGTATGTGTAACACATGTTCCAGCCATGTTGCTCAATTCTTCTATCCCTGTTGAGCCCCTCCTACCATATCCTTACCTGAAGATTGGGACTGTGCCTCCATGTGGCTTTCCCTAAATTCCTCCTTATTGCTTTTTATACTCAGTATCTGTTCTCTCTACCTCCTTGTGCTTTCCCAACCTATATCCATCCTTCCTTCCTTCCTTCCTTCCTTCCTTCCTTCCTTCCTTCCTTCCTTCCTTCCTTTAATATTCATTTTTTAGTTGTAGTTGGACACAGTATCTTTATATATTTATTTATTTATTTATTTATTTATTATTTTTTTTTGAGAGAGAGAGAGAGAGAGAATTTTTAATATTTATTTTTTAGTTCTCGGCGGACACAACATCTTTGTTGGTATGTGGTGCTGAGGATCGAACCCGGGCCGCACGCAGGCCAGGCGAGCGCGCTACCGCTTGAGCCACATCCCCAGCCCTATATATTTATTTTTATGTGGTGCTGAGGATCAAACCCAGGGCCTCACACTTGCTAGACAAGCACTCTATCGCTGAGCTACAACCCCAGCCCAACCTGTATCCTTTCATAATCCATGTTCTTAGTAAAATGAAAGTGAGGAGATGATTTTAAAATTAGATTATGTGATTTTATTTTCTTAATGCATGTCCTAAAAAATGTATATTTAAAGCTTAGTTTAAAAATGATATAGCCTTTGATATTATATGTGGAATTTCATGCATTCATCATGAAATTATATCCTGAGATTGTCATAATGTAACATAGGTTGTTTTCATAGATTTGTTTGTCACTCTGTTTATTTATTAATGTATGTTTTTAATATCAAATTTAATTTTTTTGTTTTCTGATTCTCCCAGCTATATTGGCATTGTAACCAATTTGAATGTTGTACTCTTTTTAAGAAACTAGATCAGTAAAGTTTCATGTAGTATGTTTTGATTTTTAAAGAATCAGTCTTGAATAACTGAATGTTTTCTGGGTTGTTTCATTGTTAACCAGGCATTTGAAGAATTGATTTTTAACTATCATCTAAAACTTATGTTATATATTTGGTATACTGCATTTCAGAGGCATATGAGAAATTGCTGTATATTCTTTTGTATACTTACATGCTTCCTTGGCATAGTGACATCTTGAAAGACTTTTTCCACAAACTTCTAATTGAAAATTGCTTATGCCTTTTAGTGGTTTTATGGTACACAGCAGTGATTTTTTTAGGTGCCAAATAGGACATTTGGTAGATTGACTAGAAAAATAATTGTTTAAGAAGTGCTGTGAGGTAGCTGTTTCCTTGACAACTAGAAAACTGTTTTGTTTGCTCAACAAAGAGATGATAGTTTAGTAGTTTAATTTCTTTTATGTTATGGTTGTGTTACATAAATACATCTTATTTGAGCCTTTGAGATGGTCCATATTATTAACCAAAATCAGAGAAACAGCAAAAAGAGAAGGTATGGCTGTGTAGATAAGTATGTATATGTATCAGGGCTGTTGTTGGTCAAAGGAATCTTAGTTAATCCGGGTATATAATTCTTTGTACATCTCTACTTTAGACCAAAGTACATTAGCCTGGAAATAGGTGTATAAGTCTTGGTTGTCTTTCTGTCATTCTCAGGGACCATGATATACTTTGTTATGGAGCAGAAATACAAAGCCATAACACCTCTTGCTGCTACTAGAATTCAGAGTGCTTGCTTCACATATGAATTGAATGAGGGAGTCGGTATGTTAAAGGTGCCTTGCCCCCATTCAGATCCCCCCCTGCGTCCCCCCCCCCAAACACAGGCATCTTGTGTATGTGGGAATTCTTAGTGACTTAAATCCTTTTTCATAGGAATTAAATTTTTTTTAAACTCAGTTTCTCCTCACATTATTAAGCATAACAGTAGCCTTTAATTGGTGCTATATGTTGAGCTCTGTACTAAACACTGTAGGTATGAAATCTTTTTCCTCATCCCTGTGATATCATAAACTGTTAATGTATCCTGAGGCACAAGAGTCCTAGACCAAGTCAGGCAACTAAATAAGTGGTAGAATTTAATCTAAGCATCTAATGCAGAAGTCTGTACCCTTTGTTGTTGTGTTGTTGTTGTTTGTTTTTTGATGCTAGGGCTTGAACCCAGGGCCTCGAACATGCTAAGTACAGGTTCTATGACTGTGCTGTGTCCCCAACCCTAGTGCTTGTACTTTTAATTACTATTTTATACTGTCTTTCATTAATATGGTTGCATCAATAAAATGTAGGGTATAGAAAAATATTAATAACAAAACTCAAAGTAAAATTCAGTTCCAGTTACTGCAAATAATAATTTTTTTGTTGTCCTGATGAAGTAATACATATCTGGAATTTCCTTCAGGATAATCAGGATTGAGGGATAATTAAAAGAGGAGGGTTGATGAGACAGTTGTGTGGGTTAATAACTATGGTTACATGCAGAATTTATTATAGTAGTCTGACTTCTTTCTTTTTATTAGTATTGGGAATTGAACCCAAGGATCTTTAGCCACTGAGTCACATCCATAGCCCTTTTTATTTTTTATTTTGAGACAGGATCTCATTAGATTGCTTACCACCTCGCTAAGTTGCTGAAGCTGGCTTTGAACTTGTGATCCTTCTGCCTCTGCCTCCTGAACCAAAGAGATTACAGGCATGCACCACTGTACTGTTCTGTCTTCTTTGGTATTATGTTTGTAACATTCCTCAGTGTACATTTTTAAAAACAAAGAATACAGTCAAGTTGTTTAAAAAAAAATTAACCTTAGAAGTGGACTTTGAATAAAACCTTTTTTCTCTTCCCTCATTTTGGTTTGGATGTGAAGTGTTCCCCAAAAATCTCATGTGTGATAAGAATGTAATTAGTTCAGAGATGAAATTATTAGAGATGTAATCTAATCAATGGATTAATACAATTGAATGGATTGAATGGGTGGTAACTGTAGGCAAGTAGATGTGGCTGGAGGAAGTAAATCATAAGGGACCTGCCTTTGGAGTTTGTATTTTGTTCCTGGCACCTCCTTTACTGTCCTCCTGCTTCCTGGCTGTTATGAACTGAGCTGCTTTTCTCCTCCATGCTCCTTCGCCTTGCTGTTGTGTCTCATCTTGGGCCCAAAGCTAAGGATTTGGCTGATCATGGACTGAACCTCTGAAACCGTGAGCCAAAATAAAGTTTTCTACCTCTTAAGTTGTTTTTGTCTATTGTGGTCACAGGGACAAAAAGCTGACTAAAACATTCCCTTGTTCTATTCCCTTATCCCTCTTAACAGTTGTTCTTATTATTAGATATACTCTTTTCCATATACATAATATAATGTGTCCTTGGTTATTTCCACTTTTCTACAGGGGGAAAATAAGTAACATTTTAAAGGAATACACATTACCAGTTATCCTGTGTTTTTTTCCTCATTCGATTTAGTACTGAGAAACAGTGAATTCTCAGGATTATTGACATTATTTGAAAAAACTGAAGAAAGTGATTTAACTTTGAATTTGCATAATTTATGATGTGAATAGTCATTTAAATTGAGAGGTTGCTTCTTGAATTTTTTTTTTGGTGTGTGTGTGTGTATGTATACATATACATAGTGCTGAGGATTGAAACCAAGGCCTCCTAGGTGCTAGGCAAGCACAGAGCTACTTTTCATTCCTTTTTATTTTACTTTAAGACAGAGTCTTGCCTAAGTTGCCCAGGTTGGGCTTGAACATCAGATCCTCCTGCCTTAGCCTCCTGTGTAGCTGGGATTACAGGTGTGTGCCACCAGGATCAGCATTTCAAGTATTAAAGGAGGGGATGTGTGGCATGCGAAATATGAAATCATACTGCTCTATTTTACTGTTTTTTTTTTTTTTTGTTCACTGTGTTAATCAGCTTTTTGTTGCTGTGACAAAATATCTGGGGAAAACAACTTAGGAAGAAAAATTTACTTTGGGTTTTGTTTTCAGAGATTTCAGTTCATGGTGGGCCAGCTAGCTCTATTACTTTAGGCCTGGGGTGAGAATCAAACTCATTGCCTCGCATATTGCTAGGCAAGTACTCTACCACTGAGCAACAACCCCAGCCCCTCCTTTTCTTTTTTGATGGCACATCGTGAGATATTAAATATAAAACACTTTGACAAAAACCGTTTACATAATCATCCTTTGGCTATGGAATTGGTTTATACAAGCAGAACTCCTTAGAAATAAATAGGTCCTATGCAGAAATTTCTGTGATTGTAAAAGGTGAAAGTAATTAGATTAGGGCTCTTATAAACACAATCACAAATGAGGAAATATAAGAGTAAATAGTTTGAACCTATATGAATGCATTTGAGATGTTTGACAATAATTTATTGGACATGTCTCAGATTGGATTTTCTTATAGGTTTCATCAGTGGTTTGAATGCATTTATTTTCCTTTCCTTTTATACTGTTTTACCTTACTTTGTGTGTACATATAACAGCTATTCTGAATTTGGGTTGAATCTTCAGATATAGCCTGAAATATTAGAAGATATATATTTTTTTCAGATTTTGTCATTTAGCAAATGGATCCTTCTCTTTAATCATATAACAAATCAGTGTTTTAGTGAGTAAATGAATGACTGGAGGTGGAAATGGAAGGCTATACCTTGTAAGTGAGCTAATTCATATCAGGGACTATATGTGTTTAATAGGAAAGAAAAACTTATTTTACATGATAGATATTTAATACATTTAAGTAGGTTTTGTGGTACATATTTTATTATTTTTATTTTATAGATTTATGGTAAAATATAATTCTATTAATAGCTAAAATAGGATTGGATTCACTATTTTGATTTTTGGAAAGGAACTTCGCAGTTTGAGTCTAATTATATTTCTTTGCATGTTTAGGCCCTTGATGAGCCTCCCTATTTGACGGTGGGCACTGATGTGAGTGCTAAATACAGAGGAGCCTTTTGTGAAGCAAAGATCAAGACAGCAAAAAGACTTGTCAAAGTCAAGGTAAAGTAGTCGTAGTTTTTGTAAGTTCAGTATTTGATATTTAAACTCTTGTTGGGTAAGTATACCTAAGAGTTACTTTTCTGCCAAATGAATTTCTTGGAGTAATGGTTGTAAAAGTAACCCCAAATAAGCATTATTATAAAACACTGCAGTTGGAATAAAGTTAGATTTTCATAGTTGATATTTTGAATACAATTTCACAATGAATTTGTTATTGTATGTAATGTTAGTGTTTTGGTGCTGGGAAGGATGTTACAAGTCGTCTAGTTTAATTCCTTAATTTTATTATAGGAAAATTGAGGATTACAGAGGGTAGTGATTTATTTCCCCAAGGTCATTATAGCAAAACAGCTTGCCAATTTTAACCATGAGCTTCGGTTGTGACTCATAATTGATAGTATCTTAATGATGAAATAAGATATATCTGGTTGATGATTCTTTATTCTTCTGTGTTTTTTGAAAAAAAGAAATGTAATTACTTTCATTTTAATAAATGATCATGATCCTGGTGTAGTAGTGTTTGCCTATAGTTCTAGCTACTCCAAGAGATGGAAGCAGAATCACACTTAGAAGTTTGGAGACCAATCTCAGGAATATAGTCAGATTTTTCACCCTAAAAACAAACAAGAGTATAGCTCAGTGGTAGTGTATTCACCTGCCCTGAGTGAGGCCATGGGTTCAGTCTGCAGCACCACAAAGAAAGGAGAAAAAGAGAAAGAATAAAACATTGGCCACCTATATTTAATAACAAAAATATGTCTGTGTATTTGAAAAATATAAGACAAGTAAAATATTTGAATGTTGATGTTTATTCATTTATTATAATATATTGATTAGTAAACCATATTTATGAAACTTAGTGGGAAGGAGTGTGTGGGGATACGAGAATGAGACCTGAACTCTGTCCTCCAGAGATTTATCATCTAGATGAGCAGATATGTCAACCATTGGCTGCAGAGGTGTTGTGCTTCCTGTGGAGAATATCTGATTCTCCTCTGTAGCTTTTCCCATATTGCATGCTTGGGTTCCTCACTCATTACGCTCTTATCTAAGAACCATTTGAAAAAGCCTTAGAATTAGCTATAGACCTATAAGATACGAATCTTGGCCCCAAGGTGCCTCTCCTTTCTAGTCTGCATGCTGACAGTTCACTTATAATGTGGTTTTATGAGGGTACTGATGTTTCTTCTTCTGACTGCACACACTGGTGTTCCCTAAACACTCCATTTTCCCCAGCACTATACTAGAGTTGAAGAGAAAAACACTCACTAATTTTCTCACTTTTTCTGGGGCTGCTTTTAGCACATGTAACACCTTCCTGTGAATTAGACAAAGGTCCTCCCTTCTGGTGGAGAGCTGAGGACACACAACAACTCTGTTAGAAGAAACATGCTCTAGGGGCAGGAACCTTGTTATTCCAGGACCAGTGCTTTGGCCCAAGAATTATCGTCTGAATTTTACCTCCAACTTGCATTCTAGCTAAGATGACATCTAGCATTCCTGCCATTTTTTGATCTAAATAAAAGGAACAAAACTTTGTTTTTGGCTCTACTGCTTCCATTGCTAGGAGAGAACACCTTGTGCCTCATACTTTTTTTGGAGGGGGGGGTGCTCTAAAAATTTGTTTTGAATTCAAAATTAATGGTTTTCTTAACAGATTGAGAGCATATATCTTGACCAGTTTAATTTGTTTATAACTAAAAGTGAATGCATTTTAAACAAAATTGTTGATAAATTTCTTTACTACCAGTTTTCATTTGTTGAACATATATTCTGTGCTAAGCACTATATGAAGACACTGAAACTCTAGTGTTAAGACCTCCCATCTGCCAGTGGCTTATGGTTTAAGTGAAGGATACATACAGATACCTATGAAGATGATTTAAGTAAAGTGGTGATGCTTAGTGATACAGAAATGCCTGGGATGCATCTACTTTCATAGCTGGTTTGATAATCACATAAATCTGATAAGAACATAATGATGGTTCCATCCTTTTAAGAACTGTTTTGCCTTGTGTAAGAAAAAACAAGTTTTTCTGTACTGAACAGTGGAAACTATCATGTTTTTCACTAGCTAATTAAATATCCCAACACAAACCCTTTAGTTTAAATATTCAAACTTGAATCCTTTAGTTTAACTTAAGTGTGTTCATGTCTGGTTTTCTGTTTTCTGATTTCTGTAGTACTGACATACAATACAGTAAAGTTCTGGAGCTCATTGAACTTTAGTGCCACCATGTACTAGTTATGAGCTCGGACCAGTCCTGAGTTTTGTTATCAACAGACTGGAAATACTCAGATCTACCTAAAAGGGTTGTTTTGGAGATTGATTGATTGATGATTGATTGATTTTGGCAGTATTGGGATTGAACCCGGGATTACATGCTTGCTAGGCAAATGTTCTACTACTGAGCTACATCCCCTTGAGTGTGATGCTTAGCTCTCAGTAAATTCTTGTGGCTACCATTTATTATTAAGCTAAGCCTTCACAAAATTATATAACCTCCAATAGCTGAAGGTCTCTATGCTGTCTTTCAGATTTATTTTTTATTTTAATTAATTAGTTAATTTTTGTGGTATCAGGGTCCTTGACCATGGAGCGAGCTATATTTCTAGCCCTTTTTATTTTGAGACAGGGTGTTGCTAAGTTGCCCAGGCTGGCTTCAAACTTGCCATTCTCCTACTTCAGCTTCCCAAGTTACCAGATTACAGGCATGGAGCATTGTGCCCAGCTGTCAAAAGATTTTTCAGTTAATCCATTTAGGATTTGGGATCTCATTTAAATTAGGCAATTGTTAGCTTTTACTTCTTATAACAAAAACAAAAAATTAATGTAAATATAAGATTATGTTGCTTGATTTTTGTTGTTATTGTTGTTGGCTAATTAAATTTATAATTTCTAGGTGACCTTTAGACATGATTCTTCAACAGTGGAAGTTCAGGATGACCATATAAAGGGCCCACTGAAGGTAATTGATTTATTCATTATCAATTCTGTGATTGGAAAACAGAAATACGTGATCTTTTTCTTTTGGTTCACTTTGTTTTATAATTAATAAAATATATGCTTTTCTCTAAAAATTGAGTAGTAGAAAAAATAGCTTTAACATTAAAAAATACCTAATATGTCAGTAAAAACTAATAGTGTGTTCAGAAATGAAATATGAATGTCCAGAAGGCATTGAGTGTTTTCATTATCTAGGATGATGGATTTTTCCATGATGGAGAGATGGTGAACTAGAGGTCATTGATGCACGTTTTGCATGAGAAACTTAAACACTAGAACTCTTAATTCTTTGGAGTACCTGCTGGAAAATGAAGTCTAAGAGTCACCAGGCAGCTGTAAATAATGAGCATGTTCCTATTAAAAGTTATGGAGTTTTATTTCTTTGCTTTCATTTTTTTCCTCATTGACCCGTAAAATAAATATTACTCTACTTTGTGTCAGTGAGCAAGCTCTAGAACATGTGAGGAGCCACTTTGTGATCTTGGGCCCCTTGAAATGTCTGAAAATGGTCATTGGCCTGGCTAGGAGAATTTAAGAAATGTTAAGAATATTGAAGAAATATATTTGTAGATATAAGAAAAATCTCTTAACTGTTGAAGCTGTAATTTTGAGACAGAAATAGATGTGTTTTATACTTGTTCAATTTTAAGACTTAATTCAACCCTCAGGGCATTAATATTTTGCATATATAGTAGGTACTATGCAGGATTAAAACTCCTTAAGTTTGGTGGTGGTTGTTTTGTTTTGGTTTTATTCTTGCCTTGTAAAAATTTATTTCCAATCATTTCTATTTTATAGGTGTCATCTTGAATATTCATATACATGTTTATTTCTTGCAGGGACAAAGACCAAAAACATGTACTTTTGTAGTGTGACATTAAGCCACCATTTCTTTACCCACCAGTATGGGCTAGTACAGTGCTAAGTCTTTTTGCACATAATATTTATCATAACAGCTTTTTAGGGAAGTGGAAACTGAAGGGAGGTGAAATAATTAGGCCACAGTCTCAGTCAGTAATGGCTGTACCAAAGTTCTAATAGGGTCTTAGCCTATCATCAAAAAAACTTCCCTGCTGAACATTCAGTACACATACATATCCATGCTCTGTTTGTGTTTGGCTCATAAGCACAGGAGCATGGCTCTTCATTGCTTGACTGCCCTGTTGGCCTGGCATAGACACACAGGTGTTAACTACAAAGTTCTGTTGTACAGGAATAGAAAAGGCAGCTATTTTACAGCTTTAAGCCATCTTCTCTGCTTTGACCCCCAGCTTCCTGATAGTGGTATAGTTGATTTATTTTGTTCATTTAGTTTTCCTACATTAAAATTTCCTTTGTGATTAGGACTTAAGACTATTTTGAGTTTGACATACGCAGCGTACCACATTTTGGTCTCAAGATTATTAAAATATTTTTCTTTTTTAGGAGGCAGGGTTAATGAGTATTAAACACAGGGACCTTTTACTACTGTGCTACCTCCCCACCCCTTTTTATTTTTCAGTTTGAGACAGGGTCACACTATGTTGCTTAGACCCTCATTCATTTGCTAATGCTGAACTTGAACTTGTGATCCTCCTGCCTCAGCCTCCCCAGGTACTGGGATTTTAGGCATGTGCCACCACACCTGGCTGAATTGCTTTTCTTACCTGTGGTTTTGGTTTTTGTTGTTTTTTTCTCTAGAGTTTGATTGTTCCTTAATATCCTTTGTAACTTTCTATCACCTGGTAGAGTGTCAGCATTTGGATAAAGAAATAAGTCTACCAAAAATGATGGTCATTTGATATCAACACATTTTCAGTAATGAGCTAATATGGAAATAATTCCTAGGCCATTTAACAAATAAAAAATAACAATGGTGTTTACTGATCGTAATCATTTAATCAAAGTCCTGTTAATTCCTCAGAGTTCTCTTTTCTTTCTTGGGCATAGTTGGGGGTTAACAGTCTCTTTGAACAAGTTTATTTTTATTATCACTGTAAAAAATATTATATAGTTATCAGCATTTAATGATCAAATGGATAATAAATTGCTCTCATTAGTGGAACATACTATCCGTTTAGGAACCTCAGAGCTATTTTTTTCAATTGTCAATGTCATATGCAATGGTTCTTAAAAGAGTAGTTTGCTGATCCTTTGTGGTTCACACAACCCTTTAAGAGGATTGTAAGAGCAGAACTGTTTTTTTTTTTTTTTAATTTATTTCATTTATTTTTTATATGGTGCTGAGGATGGAACCTAGTGCCTCACATGTGTTAGGCAAGTGCTCTACTACTGAGGCACAATGTCAGTCCAAAACTGTTTTTGTAATAATACTTAGTTGTTCAAGTATGTTTTTCTGCTATGTCAATATTTCATTGATGTTATAAACCTATTGGTGGGTAAAATTGCTGGTATCTTAAACCAAATCAAGTTCAGTAGTCATTTTATTCTTTACCACTCTGCACTCATTTAAAATAAAAAAAAAAAAGAAAGAAAGCCAGGGTTCACTTTATTTATCTTTAAAAAGTTTTTTAAAAAATTTTTTTCTAATATTTAAAAAATATTTTAGGTAGGAGCTGTTGTGGAAGTGAAGAATCTTGATGGTGTGTATCAGGAAGCAGTTATCAATAAATTAACAGATGCAAGTTGGTACACTGTAGGTAAGAGAATAATTTTTCTTTTGATGATATGTTTTTAATTATATGGTAAAACTTAATCTTAAAATAGTGTTATTGGTTATCTTTCTAGATAATTTACCTTATTTCACTGCATAATCATGCCACCACATTAATGTATATTCAGTAGTATTCCATGCATCCTAATCTTGCACCAAAGACATTTAATTACTTAAATGATTTTTAAGTAATTACACTTAATTACACTACTGAAAATAAAAAGGTTTACATAATGGAACAACCACAGACATGAAAAATTGTGCTTTATATGTGTACTATGAATTGAAATGCATTCTGCTGTCATGTATAACAAATTAGAATAAATAAATAAGTTTCTTTAAAAAGCTTTACATAATAGTCACACCCAATTTTTTGCAAAAAAAAGCTCATAAAACTGATAATTATGTGGTGAAATATGGAAAAACATTTTTACAAGATGTATATATGTATACATAATAATTTGAAATTATTTAATGCATATATTATGCAATGGGTTTCTATTTAGTTTTCACTTTAAATTATATCGTATAGAGTTTTCTTTATCGTAACCATTTGTAAGTATGGAGTCTAGTAGTGTTAGATATTCACATTGTTGTTTAACAGGAGTTTCTTCTAACTATTGTATTTCATAATAGTCCATGCATTATAGTTTATTTTCTCTTACTATTTTGCCAGTCTTCTTGCTCTTAGAGTATATATTGGGTAGAATATATTTTGTATGTGTATGTGTCTTTTGTATGTATAATATTTCTCTAGTGTGTGCACTGAGAAATAGAAATAGTTTGAAAGGACTGTCGTTTTAAAAACTTAGTAGTGAAAACTATGAACAGTGTATGATATGCTGCGTATACCTGTTTTCCCGGTCCTTTTCATATTTGTCTTTTAAAATTTTTTGTCAATTTTGACATTTTATTTTAATGCCTCTCCCATGAATACTTATGAAACTGAACATCTTCTCATAATGTGTTTGTAAGGAACATAATTTTATTTGTTTTCTCTATTGTGAATTGCTTGACCTTCCCATTCTCCCTTTTCCTCTTGGGATGGTTTATCTTATTATTTTTAGGATGTGAGTTCTTCAGATATTCTAGATATTAACATTTTGCTCCTTTCATTGCATGTTTTGATGTCTGCTTTAAATTTTCATGCAATTTTTGTGTGGTCACCTTTTCCCTTGTTCTGAGATTTGTTTAAGAAAGGCCTTTAGGGACTGGGGTTGTGGCTCAGTGGTAAAGCGCATGCATAGCATGCGTGAGGCACTGGGTTCAATTCCTAGCACCACAATAAAAATAAACAAATAAAATAAATGTATTGTGTCCATCTACAAATAAAAATTGTTTAAAATTGGCCTTTATCAGTGTTACAGATCTATTTGGTAATATGTTCTTCAGCTTCCTCATAGTGTTACTTTTGTTTTATAATAGCTTTTTATTTTCCCCACAATTTTTTCAAACATTCTAAAATAATGATTGAACATTAGTTTTTAATGGATAGCCAATTATTCCATATCATACTTATTAAATGATAGTGAGTCTTATTCTTAAACAACCTCAAAGTTGAGAATAAACATCTAGTAAAATGTCTTTGGAGATGTCCGAATTCTATAGAGCTTTGACATAATGTGGGTGAGGTTTGTTTATATTTTGGTGGGATTAGGAAAAAAACACAATAAAGAGAAGGAAATGTTTCATTTTGCTATAAGCAAAATATTTGATGATGTCAGTTGCAGTACTGGAAATGATTCTGTGTAGTCTAAGTGGAAATTAGATGTGGTTGTCAGTTTCTTGAACATGGTACTTTTATCTCTGCATTGGATCAGTTGCAGCACTAAAAAATGTACTGAGAGGTATTTGTCCAATCTCACATAATGTGAAGTGTCGCTTAATGTCTAAGAATCTAATTTTGATAGGTAGGCAGAAACTGTATAATTTCTAAGATTGTGATCTTGGTAACGCTAAAATAGATGTACTCTTTTCCATAATTTCTGAGAAATGTAGTGTAGCCCAAAATTATATTTATCATGGAAATATACATACATTCCTTTTTAAAAAATTTTTATTAGTTATTGATGGACCTTTATTTATTTATTTGTTTATGTGCGATGCTGAGAATTGAACCCAGTGCCTCACACATGCTAGGTAAGCAGTCTACCACTGAGCCACAACCCCAGCCCGTGAAAATATACATATATTCTATGTTTACAAATTTACGATAGTTTTGCTAGAATATTTTAATATTTTAGTTTTTGTTATTTAAAAAATTTTTTCCCTAGTTTTGTTGTATTGTGTTTTATTATGGTGCTGAGGATTGAACCCAGGTCCTCATATATGCCATGTTCTACCAGTGAACTACATCCCTAGTCTCTATGCTCTATGGAAATATTAAGTTCCAAATAAAATCGTGTAAATTGATTTTATTTGGAACTTGAACTTATACATGGAACGTATACTTAATGAGGAAATATATAAGTATATATTTATATACTTTGTCAAGTGACACTTGATAAAGGTGCCAAAAATATACGTTGTAGAAAAGGCAGCCTTTTTAACAATCGGTGCTGGGACAACTTGGTTTTTATATGTAGAAGAATGAAGAGATGTCTTATACATGATGATTTAAGACATGTACATTTTGTAATGTGATTATCACAATCAAGTTAGTTAACACTTTATTTACTCATATTTTAGTAGATATTTGAGTACTTTAAATGTATAGTTTTCAACCAGGGAGGGAGTTGAATATGCTCCACCAGGGAAGCTTTGGTAGTATCTGGAGACATTTTTTGGTTGTGACAACTGGAAAGGAGGAACTAGTGGCATCTAGTGGGTAGAGTTAGGCCTGCTGCTAAATATCCTGAAGTATACAGGATAAACAAATTAGACGGGGAAATATCTGGTGTGATATGTCACTGGTGCAGTTTGTGAAACCCTGCTTAAAATAATGAAAATAGTCATTTTTGTAGGAACAGTTTGAATGTATGAGTTTGTAATCTTTCTGTCACTTAGGTAAATATCTATTGGTAACTACCAGTAGGACAACTTGCCTTGATAAGCATTGGTTAGCATTTAAATGATTTCCTCCTTAAATGCCACCTTGTTTTTATTTTTGTTTCCTGTTTCAGAGAAGATATTTTCATTTCAGGCATATTTCTTTTTTACTAGAAATGGTAAAGATATACTTCATAACTCTGACTTTAAAGTTTTTCACTAAAGAATATAAAAATGTGCGTTGAATTTCAACGTAATGTTAACAGGTCTGTTCTACTCAGAAAATTAAATGATTTTACATTTTGTTGTTAATCTTCAAAAAACTCTTCAGTAGCTTCCATTTTTACTTCTTTACATAGTTTTTGATGATGGTGATGAGAAGACACTGAGACGGTCTTCACTGTGCCTGAAGGGAGAGAGGCATTTTGCTGAAAGTGAAGTAAGTAGTGACCATATGATGAATGAACATCTTAATATCTTGTGTTGAGGGGTAAATTTTTGCTTCCTTAATTAATCTACTTATTAATCAGGAAAATTTATCAATATATGGTATTATTATAATGCCATCTGTGAAACGTGTTTAAGGGCTTGTTTTTGAGCACCAATTTCTGTTCTGGTTGTTTCAAGTATTTTGGTGTTAATATGGTAAGCTTGTATAATTATCTTTAGGTCACTTTTATATAGATTTCTTTAACTTGTCAATAATTATAAGAAGAGATGACTGATTTATTGCGCACTTGAATTCTGTCAAGAGTAAAAGATGTGTAAATACTAGCAACAGTCCCTACCTATGGCCAATCAACTTTGTCAGAGCCTCACCTCAAAGAAGTCTTACCAGACCGCCCTTTTGAAAATAGTCTCCCCATTCCTCTTCATCCTTTTAGGTTGATTTAGTTTTCTACATGACACTTATTCCTTGACTTCAAAATATGTAAATGCACTTAATATTTTGTTCATTGCCTGTCTTCCTCACAAGAGTGGGGACTTTGTGTCATCTTTACTACTTTGTTCCTAGTTTCTTAACACTGCCTGGCACAGAGTGGGAACTGAATAATTGTTAGTTATGTGAATAAATGAAGTGCTTTATAATTCCTAGAGACTTTGCTAAGAGACCAATATATGTTATCACATTTGCTACATTATATAGTAGATACTATTATTATCCCCAACTTACAGGTAAGGAAACTGATGACTAGAACAGGCTAAACCATTACTTTTCTAGCACCAAAGCCATATTCTTTATTTTAAAGTTGTATCATGAATGCAGGGTTTGTCCGACACAGATACATGCATCTGACATTTGACAAAGGTGCCAAAAACATACATTGGAGAAAAGGCAGCCTTTTTAACAAATGGTGCTGGGACAACTTGGTATCCATATGTAGAAGAATGAAACTAGACCCTTATCTCTCACTCTGCACAAAAAATCAACTCAAAATAGAAACTATGCAACTTTTGGAAAGAAAAATGTAGCATAAATACTCCAACTTTAAGACACAGATGACGACTTTCTCAGTAGGACCTCAGACACTCAGGAAATAATTACAAACGTTAATAAATGGAATAGCATCAACTG
Organism: Urocitellus parryii; assembly: GCF_045843805.1. Classification (NCBI taxonomy): domain Eukaryota; kingdom Metazoa; phylum Chordata; class Mammalia; order Rodentia; family Sciuridae; genus Urocitellus; species Urocitellus parryii. The sequence goes on from NC_135539.1 coordinate 83,412,305, forward strand.
AAATAGCTTCTGCACAGCAAAGGAAACAATTAGGATTGTAAAGAGAGAACCTACAGAATGGGGATTAATATCTACAATGCAAAATAAAGAGCTCAAAAACTTTACGTAAAAAATTAAATAACCCAATTAATAAATGGGCAAATGAATTAAACAGACTCCTTAAAAGAGGAAATACAAATGGCCAACAAATACATGAAAAAATGTTCAACATCATTAGCAATTAGCGAAATGCAGTTCAAACCTAGACTGAGATTATATCTCATATCAGTAAGAGTGGCAGTCATCAAGAATACAAATAATAAATGCTGGAGAAGCTGTTGAGAAAAAGGAGTACTTTTACACTGTTAGTGGAACCGCAAATTAGTACAATCACTATGGAAATCACTGTGGAGTCTTTTCAAAAGGCTAGAAAAGACTTCTCAGAATTTACCCTGAAGAAATAGCCATCTTACTACTTGCTGACCCATGTTTATAGCAGAGAAATTCACAGTAGCCAAACCATGAAACCAGCCTAGATGTTCATCAGTGGATGAATGGATAAAGAAAATGTGGTATACATACATAATGGAATTTTAGTCAGCCATAAAGAAAAATGAAATTATGGCATTTGCAGGAAAATGAATGAAACTAGAGACTATAATGTTAAGTGAAATAAGTCAAACTCAGAAGGTTAAGGGTTGTATGTTTTCTCAGATGCAGAAGCTTGAAAGGGAAAGAAAGGTGGGGGTGGATCTCTAGAACTCAGAGAGATCAGTAGAGGAAAGGCCAGGAGTGGGAGAAAGTGCTGGGGAGTGATATCGGCCAAATTATGTAGTTATACTGTGTGCATATGTGAATATGTTACAATAAATTCCATAAATATGTACAACTATAATGGACCAATAAAAAATATGTGGGAAAAAAAGTGAATACAGGGTTTGCAAAGTTGTGTAACTCAGTAGTTTGCTATTAAAAATTTGAGATGTTATTAAAATGGTGTTATATTTCTAGCCCTGTCTATATATATTGATTGATGCACAGTGTGGCCAAACTGTAGTTTATTTTTACTAGTCACCATTTGGGACAGTGTTTCTTTGGGGACTTACCTATTAAACTGTTAGACTTCATAGGGTTTCTTGTTTAGTTTTGAAAATATTTTTGCTTCCTCAGTGACTGAATTCCCATTTAAATTTAGAATTTGGGACAGGTCCTCAGTATTATGATTTCATCTCATTTTACTATTTCCTGTACTTCTGCCTTGGTAGATTTCTTGATATTTCTAAATTATATTTTGTATGTTTCTTTTCTTGGTTCTTACAGAGCCCTGCTCCTCTGTTTGTTGGAATTTTCCCTTATTTCTTAATCCCACTAGAAATGATTCCTCCTCTATCATGTCATTGATGAGTTTTCTACCCAAATTTGTTCTCTTTATCCTTTGAATTCCTTGGCACTTTCCTTGCTTATCCTTGTTTTATGGTCTTTTTGTTACTTTTCCTTATGAGATTGTTTGAGGGGAGTAACCATGTTTTCCTCATCTTGATAGGCCTTCCTTTTCCCCCCGCAGTGCTTTCTACACATTAGTTGTCAATATAATATGTGGGCCTTGAAGTTTTAAAATCAGGAGAATTTTAAGTCAGAATAAGACAGATGTAGATTGAAATATTATGAACAAGTACCTGAGTTTCCTTTATACCTTCGGGGAGGATCTGTTTTACCTTGTATGTTTATGCAGCTGTGTACTATATGTTTTGTGAGAGGAAAATTAGTACACTGGTATGATTCCTTAAATCCTTCAGCATGCCAGGAGCTGCTGTGCTAAGGATTCAGTGTGAACCATGTAGACATGGAATTTATACTTAGATAACATCTTTTGGAGGGGGAAAACATTCATTAATCAAATAATTTTAAAATTTGAGTATATTAAGCCCTGTAGAGAGATGGTCAGGAATGTACACAGGGAATTTAATTTGCCATCTATATATATTCCTTTCCCTTTGATATATATTTTTGGTACCCGGATTGAACTCAGGGGTACTCAACTACTAAGCTACATCCCCCAGCCCTCTTTTGTATTTTATTTAGAGACAGGGTCTTATGAGTTGCTAAGTGCCTCTCCATTGCTAAAGCTGGCTTTGAACTCAAGATCCTCCTGAACTGCTGGCATTACAGGCGTGTGCCACTGTGCCTGGCTGCCTTTGATATATTTGATACTAAAAATGCTTTAGCTTTTTGAACAGGTATTTGGAGTAGTATCAGTATCATTTTTGCCTTGGGAAGGATGTTATACTATACCAACAGTATTTTGGTTAATTAATGCCACTAATATACTGTGTACTTCACAACAAAATCATAAATTTGAGATTTTCATGATGAGAACAAAAGTACCTCAGTCATTTCAAATTCCCACTCTGAAATTGCTGGTCCAGTCATAATCAGCTCATTGAGCATGTTAACTGCTGCTTAAAAATCAGGGTATTTCTACAGAACATTCATACTTTTGTTTATTATCTGAAAGCAGATTTTTTTATCTGCTTTGCTCTCTGTGCATTTACTACATGCAATTAAAAACTCTATCAAGAAGATTAGATAAAATTCTAGTCCCCTATTTTCTGTATCCCATTTTAGGGAAGTAGACATTTCATTCTAGACATGTGGGATTTTCTGTGCGCCTTTAATATCGCTTCCAAGAGTCTCTGGTGTTTACTCTTTAGATATGACACAAAGCAGATGCTATCTTTCCACCAGTCTCTTTTGTCCCTTGAATAAAGATACTACTCCTTTTTTGGACGTGGATTGAGGCTATGACAGAGATATTGCTATTTACTGTTTATAATTCTTCGTTACATACCAGAGAAAGATTGTAGTTTCTTAATTGAAAATTACTGTAGTGAAATTGGTGCACATGCCTGCCTATACTCAGCAACTCTGACATCTGAAGTCAGAGGATTGCAAGTTTGAGGACAGCCTAGGCAACATGGACCCTGTCTCAAAATAAAAAATAAAAAGGGCTGAGGAGGTAGCTCTGTCCTAAGTGCCCATGGGTTCAGTCCCTAGTACTGGAAAAATTTTAAAAAGGAAAATTACTGTATGTAATTCCTAAACAACTCTTCAGAAATTTTCCTCCCTGTGAAAAGTGAAATGACAAACAGATTCTTAAAGTAGAAATCACAACACATAATAAAAATCTCTTCTTTCAAGAAAGCAGCCTTAGTTTTTGTGGAGGGGGAGAAACATTTAATCCAGCTCTCAGCTTGGCAGAAAGTGAGTCCAGAGAATTTTTTTCCCCTAATTACCTAATGGAGTACTTCGAAATTTTCACTCTTTAGAAGTATAATTAGTAGTTAAAAAGTAACTTCTAAGGACTTTCTGTTTGGCAGATATTGTGTTTGGGATGGCTTTGGTCTCTACACAATACTTTTCAAATACCTGTTTCATTTGTATAGAGTATTACAAATAGCTCCTCTATGCTCTACCAACCTTAACAGCTGTTATTTACTTCCAGTTTCTCCCTGTGTATATCTTGGTGGTATAATTAGAATGGAACTAGTCCATAATCTCTATCAGCCTTTGCACAAACTGAATTTGAAAGATGAGGGGTTTCTTTTTGCCCTATAAAAATTAACAATTTTGCCTTAACTTGAGGGAATCAGTCTTTTTGTAATTCTTTATGACTGGTACTTTTTTCTTATATACCATATTCTTTGTTGTTGGATGAATATCTAGATATCTTAAACACATTTACATATATTTTAATGGATCATACACAAAAGATTATTAATATGCTTTCCCTTTCACAGTTCAGTTCATCATTATTTTCTTTAATGTTACCTCAATTTAAAAAATGGAAGTCGAAAATTTCTTTTTAAATTTAGCATTGTTTGTATAGATGCCTGACATTTAAATCAGAGTCGATGGATATCTTTTCTTATACTATACTTTCTTGATTGTAACTTTAAGAAGTCCATACTCTGAATAGTTCCTCACCCTTATGTCCATCCTGACCGTTTTCCCAGGAATCCCTTGTTTTCTTGGTGCTCATAAAATTATCTCCAATAGTAAAGGACACTGAAGGAAAACTAGCCATGGAAATCTCAAAAAGAGTTTTTTGAGAGAAAAATAGTAGAGACAGTAGGCATATTGTCAAAGTTGATATTGAGAGAGTCAAGTTTAATATCTTTGAACTGATAGCATTTTATGTCAAATCCTTTCAGGAAGTAAAGGCCAGGCAAATTGTAAGAAAATTTTTTTGAGATATCTAACACTGAGAAAGTTAGGGCAAAAACAAACAAACAAACAACAAGAAAAACTAATTTTTTTCTTCCCCTCCTTCTGTCTTCAACCATCAGTCTTTTACTGGAAATCATTACTTTTGGAAGGGGGTGAGGGACTTTGGTTGATGTGAACTATGCACTTGATAATAAGAAAGAAATGTTCATTTATTGGTTGACATTTTCATATGAAGTATCATGATATTAGCTGCTGCAGATTAAAGAGGAAAGGAGAATAAATTTAGAAAAACTTATGTTTTAATTTTCTTTAAAATACTTATATTTTCCAAATAATCATACAGCTTCTCTGAAGTCCATTTCAAAGCAGTTGGTGCTTATCTCGATAGTTAACCTGTGTTTGTGTTACTTGTTAATCATTTTATGAATTATAATTCCATATGTACAAGGGAAAATTTGAGCTACAGTACACACCCACCTAAGAGTTTGATGGGTATTTTACTTCTCGCGTCCATATTCCCTGAGTTATTTTTTAACTTTTTCTTGTATTTTAATCATTCTGAGATGCCTGTCAACCATTTAATAGGTAATGAGTCATCTAGACAGAAGAGCCATTTTTTTTTTCATTTTTTTCCTCATTAATGGTCTCATTCATCTTTATTCTAATATCTTTGAAACTAGAATTTTCTATCTTTAGGAAAGTTGTGTTTTAGTTTTTAGCCTTCCTTGGGGAATAATTTAGTCTCGAAATCTGAGCATAATCTTAAACTGATTTGGTTTAAAAAGAAAGCACTTGCAAAGTAATAACTTGTGATGGGTTTATGTTCTTACCCACAGACATTAGACCAGCTCCCACTCACCAACCCTGAGCATTTTGGCACTCCAGTCATAGGAAAGAAAACAAATAGAGGAAGAAGATCTAATCATATGTAAGTCCATTTTCATAACTGTAGTTGAACCTGAATTCATTTCTCCTAATATTGTTTTAATAGTTCTTATTTTTAAATTGTAATTTGCAGAATGCTAATGAGATCAAATAGTAATTTTAGATCTAGTATTGCTTTCAAACTGCTCAGCATGGGTAATTGAGCTTCTCTATGCTCTACCAATCTTAACAGCTATTATTTACTTCCAGTTTCTCCCTGTGTATATCTTGGTGGTATATTCAGAATGGAACTAGTCCATAATCTGTATCAGCCTTTTTTTTTTAAATCTCTAGTGCCTCCTTCCACATCAATGTCTTGCTCATTCTTTAATTCTCAACAGAAGTGCTACTTGCTTTATGTAAACCATTTTGTGTCTCCCAATTTTTTTCTTGAAACCAGACATGCCACATATTGTTGGAGTATCTATTAAAAATAAGTATTGAGTTAATTATTAAAAACCTTCAGTGTAAGTGAATGCTTTCATTCAATATGTTGAGTCAGATATTAATTCTAATTGTGTCTGAGCATTGGAGATAGTTGGGTAGGCGCTCTCTCTAATTATTTAATTTCAGCCTTACAGCAACTCTTTAAGATAGGTTATCCTTATTAAAATTAAGAAAATAAACCTAAGAGAAATGAAATATCTGATCCAAGGAATAGAGGAAGAACCAGGACTTGACCTCACCCTTACTCCATAAGCCTTTTCCTGTTCAACTAAGGGACTCTTTCTTTAGAGTACTTCAGTTACTGCACAAATTACGTGTAATAATAAATAAAAATTCATTTGAGGGAGTAAATTAGAAGACGAGTTATTGCATTGAAAAGATACTTAATGTTACTCATTTTCCTACCATGTCTGTGATTAGTTACCACGTGAATAATTTCTCTGACTAGTGACTTAGATTACTGGTTATTTGTCTATTTTTAGGATACCTAGGTTGTAAATGTTAACTTATTTATATGTATGACATTTAAAAATTGAGACAGAAAAATAAATTAAAAATATATAATAGCATTATTAGTATGAAAGACCTCTGTCATGAATATTAGGTGTTACTGTGATGTAATAATGCTTCCAGTTTTTCCAGAGGGCTATTAGGTTGCCATAATGTATTCACTGAAGCACTTCGTTTTTGATATCTTTGGATGTCTCTTTGAAAATTAATGACTTTAATTATGAATTAAGATCTTATATATCACTGATCATTATAGTCTTCCTCTAATTCTCTACTCAACTTTTTTTTTGTAGACTTGATTTTTGTTTCTTTTTTAAAAAATATTTTTTAGTTGTAGTTAGACACAATATCTTTATTTTATTTATTTATTTTTACGTGGTGCTGAGGATGGAACCCAGGGCCTTGCACATGCTAGGTGAGCTTTCTACCGCTCAACCATAATCCCAGTCCTTTACTCAACTTTTAATTATGATTTATGATGTCAGAGTAGTGAGGTTCATGAAATTTAAAATTATTTTTTTATTGATGATTTCTGATTATCTAGCCCAGTGTGGAACCAGAAGGCTTGGGCTTGAATTCTAACTCTCCCACTTTTTTGCTATGTGATGTTTAACAGGTTACTGAATCTTTTCATGTCTCAATTCTCGCCTATAAAAATTGAGATATTAGTATTACTTGTTTTTTAGAGTTGTTATGGAAATTGAATTAATATCATGAGTGTGTTAATATAGTAAGTACAAATAGAGAATCCCTTATCCAAAATGCGTGGGACTGGAGATGTTTCAGATTTCAGAGTTTTTCAGAGTTTAGATTATTTGTGTAGACTGTACTGGTTAAACATCCAAAATTCAAAATGCTCTCATTTCAGATCATTTTAGATTTGGCATGGTCACCCTGAAGTAGGTAAATACCATCATCATGTTATTTACATGAAGAAAAAAATTCATGAAGAATTGGTAGTGTATCATCTGAACTCATTATATATGAAAATATGTGTATATGCATGTATATAAAAATTATTCTTACTAGTATTTACATCTAATAGGCAAGTATTGGTTTTTGCTGCATTATCTGCACTTAAAAAAATATATATATATATATATTTTTAGATGTAGTTGGACACAGTATCTTTATTTTTACATGTGCCTCACATGTGCTAGGTGGGTGCTCTTCCACTGAACTACAGCCCCAGCCCTAGCATTATCTGAACTTTTAACAGCATTCACATATATTTTAGGAAAAATAGTTTTTTATACATCTCAATTTTTTTCCATTTTGAAAAAAAATTGTACGTGCTGTTTATTGCATACTTTAAATTTTAAATAGATATATTATGGAGTATCATTTAGACTGATGTACAAAAATGATTAAAAATTAGAATCTATTAAAAAGTCTGTTAGGTTTGTAAGCTGAGTTGTCCCTTTCTTGAATATGAGAATAAAGTATGTAGGTGCTATGGAACAAGTTGATCTTTGCTTTTTAAAGACTCCAGCAAACATTCTAAGTTGGAGGTTTTTCTATTAAGAATCTCTGTGTTTAATGAGAGATTTGCCTTGGGATTGTACTGTACACACACCAAGTATGAAGACAGATAAAAGATTGAGAATTGCTTTTCTAGGGGATGAATCCCATTTTAATCTGTGATCTTGTTTTACTTGCTGATTCTTTCCCTTTACTAGTGAGTTGGTCATTCTCAATGCCGAGGGACCTGAACATGTTGTGCTTGCTTAGTGTTTGGAACTCTGTTGTGTAAGCATCATGAACAAGTACCACAGTTTGAATTACCCATATCCTTCAATCTAATACCTCAAACCTCATTCTCCTGTCTCTTCCAACTCATTCTCTACAACAAAGTCTTAGACCTGGATCTCAAGACTGCTCATCTGACCTTCATTTCTATTTTTAATACTCTACTAAAAAATATCTTCATTGTGGTTCTCTGATTGCTGTTTAAAATGTATTTTTGTACAAAGATAAATAAGGTTGTCTCTTCACAGGATTCCATTGTTGTAATAATCTATCACTACCTTTGTTTTCTTTTAGCAGCTATACCAGTTAATGTGCCCCCTGTTATTCCAGAATTATTTTTGACATATTTCATTTAATCGGCTTTCATTTATGTTCTACCTTTAATTCCAATAAGTTCAACTATTTTCTTTTTAACAATGATCATCTTCTGTCATTAATTTTTTAAATTAATTAATTGATCTTTTTAATTAGCATGTATGTACCCATTGTGGCAGACATAATTTTGTAATGCCTCCCTTTCCCAGTTTTTTCTGATAATTTGGCTAAAGAATATGTGCATTTGCAATAGTAGAAAAGCAGTCTACTTGCTGTTTTCTCCTTCAGAAGTAATGATTCTGGTTAACAAGGAATTATTTATGAGTAAATGTTTTACCCAGTGACAGTGCTAAGATTAACCTGATGAACTAATGATTTAACTTGGTATTTACAGGTCTACAGATCTTACCACATTTTTTATGGATACATAATTCACACACCATAAACTTCACCCTTTTGAAGTATATGGTTAGTGATTGTTAGTATATTCATGGAATCACACGGTTGACACCACTGTTTAATTCCAAAAGTGTTTTTACTCCTTTATTTTGAAATGAGAATTGGATTCTAGTTTCCTTCATAACTCTTCTTTCTTTCTTATGTTTGGCAGTGTTGGGGTTTGAACCCAGGGCCTCACACATGCTAGGCAAATGTTGTACTTGAGCTGCATTCCCAACTCTAGTTTCCTTCTTAATAGAAGTTGAGAAGAAAATTGGAACATTTTCTTTTTTTCTTATGTTTTTTAAATTTGTTCAAACTCTTTTAAGTGTATAAGTCCATATATTCCATATTTCTCAATATCTAAGACTTGTTATATGTTGTCATTTTCATGGTACTATATAGGCTTTTAATTTACAACACCCAAAGTATGAAATGGATATTGACTAGCCTGAAATAATAAAGGATCATTGAATTTGAAATAGCATTTCAAAGACTGATCCTCTGAAATTCCTAGCCCAGTTTTTCATTTGCATCTTACCATTTCCCTTTCTTTGGCCCACGTCTTATCTGAAGTTCTAGATTTAAAACTTATTTAATAGTGATAATCACCTTTGAATATTTATTATAGTATTATGGTAAATATGAAATACTTTGTTTCCAGTGGCATCAGATTTTATTTCATAGAGGCAGGGCATTATTTTTTAAATATTTTTTTTTAGTTGTAGATGGACACAATATCTTGGTTTGTTTATTTTTATGGGGTGCTAATGATCGAACCCAGTGCTTCACACATGTGAGGCAAGCGCTGAACCACTGAGCTATAGCCCCAGAGCAGGGCATTATTTTTTTGTGACTCTATTAATAAGTACTTTGCCACTGAAGAAAAAACAATGTCAGAGGTGAACAGAGACCAAGTAGGCTCTTTAATTGCTCTGTCTCCTCCAACTCACCTTGCCATACGTCTATAGTGTAGTGCTGGGCCCGGAACCCACATGATGGGCAAGTGCTCTACCACTGAACCAAAACCCTAGTCATTCATACACACACACACACACATATACACATACATATATACACACAAACACACATTTTTTAAAAAATATTTTTAGTTTTAGATGAACAGAATACCTTTACTTTATGTATATGTGGTCCTGAGGATCAAACCCAGTGCCTCACATGTGCCAGGCAAGCACTCTGCCGCTAAGCTACAACCCCAGCTCTCTTCATATATTTTTGATGCTCATTTATTTTAGTTCATCAGTTTATTGAGTACCTGCCTTCATTAACAATTTCCTGGCTAAGCTCCTTTAAAAGGACAAAAGAAAGGAGCTATGGGCATAATTGTATTATTTACACTGAATGTATATATTTTTTAAGAATAAAGTCAGAATTACCATAGTAGAAAGAAGGAAATCTTTTTATTTATTTCATCAAATATTTATTGCTGTGTCAAACACTGTTGAAATACTTCAGATTGTTTCAGTGGAAAAAATAAACAATTATTTAAAAAATTCTCTGCCTTTAAACCTTATATTTTCTTAATGGAGGAGTTGGACAATATGTAAATTATACAGTAGTAGAGCAGGGTAAAGGGAGATGGAAGGGGTGAGCAGGTTGAAAACTTGAAGAAGGTGGGCAAGGCGACATTTTAGACTCAGATGGGTGTTTATCAGTTTTGAGGGGAGGATCAAAAAGAGATGAGAATAAGGTAAGAGAGGCTGGAGGAAAAAATGAGATTAGGATTTTTTTCTTTTTTTGTAATTTATTTTTTAGTTTATAGTTGGACACAGTACCTTTATTTTTTTAATTTATTTTTATGTGGTGCTGAGGATCGAACCCAGGGTCTCCCAAGTGCGAGGCTAGTGCTCCACCGCTGAGCCACAACCCCCAGCTGAGGACTTTTTTTTTTTAAGATGAGAAAAATGACAATAAATTGATGGAAATAACAGTATATTGATGTTACTGAATCTAGTAGAGGCAGAAGAAATGGATACCAGAGAGTGGAGGATTCATGGTGGGAGGAAATGTTGAGGGAAGGATAAGGATGAGGTTGATCTAGACCAACAAAGGTTGTTTCTATTTTTGTATAACTTTGGGATGTGAAGTCTTCATACTTGTTAAGTCTGAAGAAGTCAGAATTTTGATAGAGAAATTTACTTCCCCAATAAAGCTCAATTTTCTATATTTTACAGATTTTCATATGTATGTTTTATATGGTGATGGGATTTTCTAGCATGCTAATGATATAAAGGGCATACACATACCTTGATATTAGTATGAGAGTTGAGTGACTACTTTTGAATAGCGATATTGATGGTGTTAAGTTTGGTTGTGCTTTATATTTATTAGAGGGTGGAGAGATTAAAAGTCATTGCCCTTCAGAATGTCTTCTACTGAAGGAGAAATTAGACTTTGGAAGTCTGTAATCATTATATTCCAAGTTGTGTGCCCATATGTATAGTCTCATGCTCTGGTAATAAACAGGCTTGTTGAGTTTTTTGGTTTCTTTCTACCTGCTTTCTAAGTGGGCATTAATCTCAAGTGCTATTTGAAATATAGGACTTTACTTGATAGCTGACTTTGCTTTGTTATTTACTTGGCTGATTGTTAGAGTCAAATTTTGTTATTCCCATGTCACTCAGATTATTATAATATTTTTTGCTTTGTTTACATTCATATTGAAATGTATACATTTAAAGAGATTTTGTAACAGATATCAAAGATAATTTCAGAATATACTGGACTTGTCCCAATCAACCAAATAGATGAATCAATTTAAAATTTGGTGGTGTTATTGGTGCAATGGATGAAGTGAAGGGCTTTAGCATGCTAAACAGGTCTGCCATTCAAGTACATCCCAAACCCCAATTATGTTTGAAGTTTTAAAGTAGCAAATCTGTTATCAAGTTTATTGACAAAAAAAAGTAAACTTAGATGTTTTCATCATTGTATATATTCAGTGCTAGACATTATTCTGTGTTATAAAAGAGCATATTTTATATTTTATGTAGATTCTTTGCATAAAGAACATATTTTCATGTAGTCAAAATTTCTTAGTGTCCTTTCTTATTCTGGGCATTTTGAGCAGTCAGTTAGAAATCTTTTTGTTAGCAGCGATTGTGAACTTTCTTGCCACCAGGTGTAAGGTAGAATATCTTTTTGTTTTACAATTTTGTTCTGTTTTTCTTTTTGAAATTTGCTTTTTACTTTATTTACCTCAAATGTTGATAACATAGCATCTGGTTTTAGGTCCTTCCTTTTTCTTCTGTCAGTTAACAGTTTTCTAATTTACTAGCCCAATATTTTATGTTACTATATACATCTTTAAAACATAATACAAAAAAACCATATAGAGTTTATGAATTCCTGTTTTTTGTTTGATACTAAGGATATCAGTGGTGATCTCTTACCAGATTGCCTCCTCTCCCCATTCTAATCTCTACTTAATAAAGATCTGCAGGTCCTTTCTTAAAATTTAGCTTTATACTGGGAATGTAATATGACTTTCTCCCTAACTCCTAAAATCTGAGATTGAGATCTAATATATACATTTATTTTTATTTTTTTGTAGTTATAGGTGGACAGAGTGCCTTTTTAAAAATTTGTTTATTTATATGTGGTGCTAAGGATCTAACCTAGTGCCTCACATGTGCTAGGCAAGCGCTCTTCCTTCCAGTGGGTTACAGATCCAGCCTGGGATCTAATATATTTTAGTGTAGTATTGAGATATTTAATAGAGACCTTCAAATTTGGGGGGATTTGAGGACCGGTTATTCTGATCTGTTGTTCCCCCTTAATCTTTTAAAATAGTAGTAAATAAATTTGAAAGAGTTTTAGGAATTTGATGTGCTTTTCTTTGAAGATAACTCTGTTACTCTTTAGAAAGTTCAGAAACTTTAAAATTTAAATTTGCCATTTTGTAGGTGTTAGGAAATCTGATAAAAGGTCTGAAACACCTATATTCATCATTGGCATGTTTATTCTTTCTAAAGATAAATGGAAATATCTTATTTTTTTTTCTTTAGACCAGAGGAAGAGTCTTCATCATCCTCCAGTGATGAAGATGAGGATGATAGGAAACAAATTGATGAACTACTAGGCAAAGTTGTATGTGTAGATTACGTTAGTTTGGATAAAAAGAAAGCACTGTGGTTTCCAGCATTGGTGAGTAGTTTCAACATTAAAGAATTTAATTTTCAAGTATGTAATTTATGAGGAAAAGAATGGATTTTCTTACTGGTGTTTGTCATAGATGCACAATGAAATGTTTCTAACATCAAGTTCACACAAAGATTACTTTCAAAATTGTTTTTAAGTTCAATGATTTCTTGATGACATCTAAGAAAATAAAAATTTGATGATCTTAGAAGTAGGTATATGACAATTGCTTATATTGCTCTATTTTAGGTAGAAAATTAATAATGCAAACTTGTAAAACTCCAAATCTACCATGAAGTATAGACTGAAAAAGAAAAAACACTTTCTTGGTTGACATCCCCCAAGTAGGTATTTTCCCCATACCTACTGGACCAGGGCATTTACTTGGATCTTAATCTTGCCTTTTTGGAACTTCCTGCATAATCACAACTGCAGTTACATATTACCCAGTCTCTGGTTTTCTTTATAGTTAATTCTCTTATCTACCTACTCTTTCATGTTTCCTCTCAAATTACAGTTCTGTAGGTTGACTATGTAGAATTTTCTATTTTCATTATCTTTCTGAAATTCTGAGGAGGTAGTGCTTCATCATCAGGAGTATCCTGATTATTTGTTTCTAGTTCCGTGCAGCTCAAGCAGCAATGGCAGATGACAGAAAGTCTTTTGAACTTCATTTCATTGGTGTTGCTAACCACTAGCCTCTGTAGCAAGTTGGAGGGGTTCTGTGTAAGAGTTTTTGCTTTGTTTTGTTTTTCAGCAGTACTGATGATGGAACCCAGGACCTCTTGTCTGAGAGGCATGCACTTTGTCATTGAACTACTTCCCCAACCTAAGATAATTTTTCTTTGACTTTTAGAAAGAAAACACATATCCAGATATCTTTCAAAGACTAGCTTAGGTTGGCTTTCAACTAATCTTGTGGTGGACAGCATCATAATTTTGTAGTTCTTAAGGCAGACACAGATTTTACTAACAGTCTTGCTATACTTTATTGAAGATTTAACTCTTGTGACAGTAATACATTTTTTTCATCCATAAGATATAATTGGATAAGTGATTAAAAGGTGTTTTTTGAGGGGTCGTGCTGGGGATTGAACCCCAGGACCTTGTGCACGCAAGGCAAACACTCTGCCAACTGAGCTATATCCCCAGTCTAGTTATTAAAAGTTTTAAATTTCAAACAGGAGAATGAAGTGAATAATCAGTATCTCTTCAGAATTATCTTGAACTCTTAAAATTTGACGTGTCTAAATTTATGATCTCTGATGAGTTTGTCTGAAGACCATTGGTTCATTTGTGTCCAACACTGGTAAACACATCTTTTACAGAGGTGTCCCCCACACACTTCTTATTAATAGACCTTTCGCCTGAAGACCTGTTGACTAAATTAAGGGTACATTGCAGATAACATTCTCACCTCTAACAACTACTTTGTTTTCAGATATCAAGAGACAGAATGGATCAAAAATTATTCACTGAACACTGTTTTATGTTTTACTGTCCTACTAATAGTAATTAAACAAATTCCCTTAGAATGCATTTTTCTTCTGCTAAAGTCATTTAGTGAAGTTTATATGTGTTCATGGGATTCTTTAAAGCATATTTGTTAAATGTGGCACTTTTTATATGTTAAGCATTGTTTAAAATGTTTTATAGGGATTGACCCATTGAATGAAGTAAAAGTTTTTTGTTCTTGTGTTTAATTAATTTTTTAAATTATCGGTTGAGAATCCACTAACCATTATTGTCATCTTGTTTTCCTTTACACTGAATACCACTTGCAGAAACTTGGAGATAGGATTAAAATACATTATTCAGTGTTCAATGTGCATTTGTATGAAAATATATGTCCATCATATGTATAATCTTTTATACATTTGCAGTTTTATTTATTTATTTTTATGTGGTGCTGGGAATTGAACCCAGTGCCTCACCCATGCGAGGCAAGTGCTGTACAACTGAGCCACCACCCACCCCTTATATTTGCAGTTTTAATGAACTATACTTAACCCTAGCCTCATTATTATTTCTCAAATACAATAAATTTTGGAGTAGAAACATCTTTCTTATGTACTATGTACTGTTATCTACAAGTGATGACTATAATCCTTTTTAGTTTATACATATTGTAATCTTTATTCCAGGTGCTTAGTTCAGTGTTTGACACAAAATAAAGCACCAAATCAATGAGTTTTTATAAAGAAAAATAACAAAGATGATTCTTTGGTTTGATTAATAAAAATACTTTCTGATGCCTTTATCCACCAAATATCCATCCATCCATCCATCCAACGTTTATTGGGTGCCTATTATGTACAAGGATTGTGCTAATAAGCCTTCACAGGTACTCTGAGGATCAGTATTATTATTTCCCTCATTTGGAGATTAGGAAACTGTGAATATTAACCAGAAGAGTTAAGGTCATACTTTGGATGAATAAGTAAACTGAAAACTTAAATCCCAATGTATGTGACCATTTTCTTTGTTTTTATATACGAGGGATATTGAACCCTGGGGCACCTAAACTCTAAGCCACATCTCCAGTCCTTTTTTATATTTTATTTTGAGATATGGTCTCACTAAGTTGCTTACGGCCTGACTACATTGCTGAGGCTGGCTTTGAACTTGCAGTCTTCCCTGCTTCAGCCTGCTGGAGTTGCTAGGATTACAGGTGTGCACTATCTTGCCCAGCCATTTCTTTGTTGTTAATGTGGTAAAATTCTTTGTATGAATTCCTTTTGAAAATATGTTTTAAAAACTGTTCTGTGTATCTTTTTCTCAACGATAAGTAGTTGTACATGTGTTTTTATTGAGATTGTATTTAGCCATCTTTTAAGAGGAGGAAGTCTTAGCTTATTCTCCTTTTCAGTTTTCTTTATCAAGTGCTCCTCATCAACTTTTAATGTTTGTTATTCAGAGTATGTCAGTATTCCCTTTAGGGTGATACTATTCTATTTTTATAGCTTCACCCCTAAGATAAAACAAAGAAGTGTCTTAGGGACCAAGAAAATAACGAACAGGATAAAATATAGATTTGGGTTCTGTAACAAATCGAGTATGAACTCACTTACCTACACACCACTGTCAGCACTGGCCAGAGATGATCATTTGTGTTCATTTGTGTAGATTGCATAACCTGTAGCTTATCAAGAAAAAAATGGGTGACTTTGGTTCACAGACCCTATGTTGTAAAACTTAGGGCTTTTGACTTCCAGATTTCTATCTTAGAATCTAGAGTTGGGCTGAACTACAGACTTGTGTATTTTCCTGTTCATTATCTTCATTTGGATATCATTTAGCTGCCTCAGAACTTAAGCCCCAAACTTACCCCTTTGTTCCTTGTTTTCCTTTCTTGAGAATGCACTGTCATTTGCATGAGATAGAAAAACCTAGTGTCCTCTTCAATTCACCTTTTACTTCTCTAATTCTATGGTTTTTCTCATTCATTTAATTTTCTATTGTTGCCACTTTCCATTCAAGCCACTGTCTCTTGCCCAGGTGATTTCAAGAGCAAAATATTTAAGTTCTTGTCTGTTTCTTGTCTGGTATAACAGCCAAAGTGAATTTCTAAAAGGCAAATTTATGATGGCAAAATCTTGAATTAGCCTTTCTAAAGATCTTAGATTTTATCCTAATAATTATGCGATCAACAAGGCTCTGGAAACTTTGGATCTCTCTTTATTTTAGTCGTGGTGCAGCTCTGCCTCTTTTCTCTATTCTGCTGAGAACTTTGCCTACAGCTTCATCCCCCTTTCAGCCATGCTTCTGTTTTCAACACCATCCTGTACCAAAAAAGTGGTCTGAAATGTTCAGAATTGGAAGGATGTAAAAGATTGATTTAAAGTTACATAGGTGTGCTTACTACTCTGTAACTAAAATTGGTTTTAAACTCTTTAAGTTTAAACTAATTTTTAAAAGGATTTAATTAAAAGGCACATTTGTAACTAATATGCTAATAGTCTCACACTTTTTTTAAAAGGTGGTTTGTCCTGATTGCAGTGATGAGATTGCTGTGAAAAAAGATAATATTCTTGTTCGATCTTTCAAAGATGGAAAATTGTAAGTATCATTCATTTGGTTTGAAAAACCTATCTAGAAGTACATATGCTTTCCCCTCTTCAGTTTAAAATGTTAAGGGATGAGTGTTATTTCCAATGACCTTAGCTTTCATTTTTCACCAGAGAGAATGTTTCAAAGAGAACCATTTTTCACATTGGAGATTTAAAAATTTAAACTGTGCTAGGGTTCAAATCCAGGGCCTTGCATGTACTATGGAAGACAATGGAAAATTAAACTACCGCTGAGCTTTATACTCCAGCCCTTTTGTTTCTTTTAGTAGTCTTGTAGTACCTTTCATGACTCATTTTGGTCCATTTATACACACACACACACACACACACACACACACACACACACCCGCAGGGATTGAATCCAGAGGCACTTAACCACTGAGCCACATCCCCAGCCCTTTTTATTTATTATTTTGAGACAGGGCCTTGTTTAGTTGCTGTGGCTGGCCTTGTACTTATGAACATCCTGCCTCAGCCTCCTTGAGCCTCTGGGTTATTGAGCCAAATTTGATATTTTTAATACTAATAAACTTACTGACTTTTCTTTATGGTTCCTTTTTGTGTGATTTGTTAGTTTTTTCTAATATTTCTAGTTAGGTCTGTTGGATAACATTTGGCTTTTATATTATTCTGGAGGTTTAAAAATGAATTGCATTAGATTTATGTAGCAATTATTTTTCATATAGAAAAATTTTAGAGCTGAGGTCTTAAAATCTGTGTGTCATCCCCCCCCCCCCCTTTGACTAGAGAAGCCAGGTATTTTCTTCTGAGCCTTATCTGGTATTGTCACATTTTAAGATTTGGTGTTCAGGGCTGGGGATGTGGCTCAAGCGGTAGCGCTCGCCTGGCATGCGTGCGGCCCGGATTCGATCCTCAGCACCACATACCAACAAAGATGTTGTGTCCGCCGAGAACTAAAAATAAATATTAAAAAAATTCTCTCTCTCTCTCTCTCTCTTTAAAAAAAAAAAAAAAAGATTTGGTGTTCAGGTTTTAAAGTTTTCAAACATGATTTTTAAAAATAAAGCTGTGTGGGCTGGGGATGTGGCTCAAGCAGTAGTGTGCTCGCCTGGCATGCGTGCGGCCCGGGTTCAATCCTCAGCACCACATACCAACAAAGATGTTGTGTCCGCCGAGAACTAAAAAATAAATATTAAAAAATTCTCTCTCTCTCTCTCTCCTCTCTCTTTAAAAAAATACATAAATAAATAAAGCGGTGACACACACTTGTAATCCCAGTGGCTTGGGAGGCTGAGGAAGGAGGATCACAAGTTCAGGACCAGCCTTAGCAATTTAGTGAAGCCCTGAGCAACTTAGTGAAACCCTGTCTCAAAATAAAATATAAAAAGGGCTGGGGATGTAGCTTAGTGGTAAAGCAGCCCTGTGTTTAATCCCTAGTGCCAAAAAGTTGTTTTTGAAGATCCGTCATGAAATATCATATAAATTATAATGCCTTGAATTTGTTTCTGAATAATCCATTAAGGTTGGAGGCTGTGGTAAAAATATCTTAGTGATTGAGTTTACAGTTATTGTAGTTGGATGATGGATACATGGGGGTTCATGGTACAATTCTGTCTACTTTTGTTTGTATTTGAAATTTTAAAAATAAGCTGGTGTGATGGTGTATGACTAATTCCAGTTACTTGGGAGGCCAAAGCAGAAGGATTGCAAACTCAAGGCTGGCCTCAGCAACTTAGTCTCAATGTAAAAATAACCAAGCGATTGTGGCTTAGTGGGACAGTGCTTGCCTGCCATGTGTGAGGCACTGGGTTTGATTCTCAGCACCACATACAAATAAAATAAAAAATTTCATCAACAATTAATAAAAAATATTTTTTAAAAAATGCCAAGCGCTGGGCATACAACCTAATTGTAGAGTGCTTGCCTAGCATGTGCAAGGTTCTTCAAGGTTCAATCCTTAGCACCACAAAGAATGAATGAGTTAAAAAATGACAGACTATACATGTGTTTGGAATAGTTTTCAGGCATTTATAGTTTGAGTAACAGAAAAATCAAATGCTCAAAAGCTGAAAGAAGATTTATTAGGGTAAAATAGAAAATACATGTTATGAATATCATAGAACCTGTCCTGGTTGTGTTTAACTGACCTTCCTTATGGTCAGGGAATTCCATAAATGGCCTCAGATTGCATATTAGAATTTATTTTGAACCGAGAAACCATTGAAAAAAATTGTCAAAAGATCATTTAGATTTAACTTGGTACATATTTTTCTTAAACTCATTTTTATTGTTGACTGTTTTTTTTACTGTATTCATATATTTTTGTCATCTAAACATTTTTATTTATTACTGTATTATTCTAAATAGTTTTCAGTATTTTTTTCAGGCAGAGGTCTCTTTGATAACTGGAAACCAGGGATTTTTATAATATTTCTTAAGGCAGAATCCTCTCATAGATCTTGTCATATTTTAACATGCTGTCCAGCATGTGATTTGGGATTTGCAACCCTGTGTATAGTCACTTTCATTGTATATGTCAATATTTTCATATATGTAGTATCTATCTGTGGTATTTAATTGACTGAACTCCTAATCTGTCTTTTCTTTTATAATTAAATAATACAGTACTTCAGTGCCAAGAAAAGATGTTCATGAAATTACTAGTGACACTGCGCCAAAGCCTGATGCTGTATTAAAACAAGGTAAAGATAATCTTGGAATGAATTGGAACTAATATAAAAAGGGCTCAAGTGTTTTTGAAGATTATGTTTTGTTTTTAAATTTTTTTGAAGTTATATCCTTAAAATTATATTTGATTCTACGTGATTTATACTTTTAAAATCTTTTTTGGGGGGACGCCTAATATTAGGGGCAGTATTCTGGAAAAGTGGAGAAAACTGTGTCATCAGCTCTTGACTTTTCTCCTAGTAAATGAAGTATTTGTTTCCATAGTTATAGAAAAAGGAATCAAAGTAGTTTTGATGTGTTAACTTTCAGTATGAATGGAGGCTCCAATAGTTACATTTGATTGAGGAATATGCTATAATTGCATTTGTTACTTTATTGTTTGGCCTTGTAAATATTGTTATTTTGTCTTTGCCCTTATACATCAATTCAGTAATATGCTGTGTAATCTGCCTTAAAAATCATTAGGATTTTATGTTTTGTAATTAATTTCCATGTATTGTAAAAGGAGGAATGATTGTGTCTAGCTAAGTTTAGTTGAAGCTAATTGTTATACTTAGATTTAACTGGAAATGTAGAGAACATTTATGGTCAATTATCAGGTATTTCATTATAACCATGGCTCTCGTGCCTTGTACATAAAACTATTTAGTAAATGTTGGATAAAATATCGAATGACTGTATTAAAGTTGTTTTCAGTAGACAAGCTTAATATCCGTTTGAGAGAAGAAAACTGTTCCTCTTGTATTTGTTTGAGCCTGATAAACCTTCCAATGATATCAGTTTTGCTTTCTGTGTAAGTGGATACCAATGGCCTTGAATGAGCAAGACTGCATGAATTGCTTCATGGAAAAGCAGCACACAGGGCCTAGAGCTCAGCAAACAGCAAATACCTTGTAGCAACATAGTTGTGTTTATTTCTTTATCTTTTTTTTTTTTTTTTTAATTTACAGTTGTAGATGGACAGCATGCCTTTATCTGTTTAGTTTTTTACGTCATGCTAAGGATCAAACCCAGTGCCTCACACATGCTAGGCAAGTGCTCTGCCACTGAGGTCCAGCCCTCTATTTCTTTATCTTGTTAAATATTCTTAGAGAATATCAGTTGGCTTTATTTCTTTATCTTGTTAAGTATTCTTAGAGAATTTCAGTTGGCTTAATTTCTTCTATGTGATGGATATCATTATCCAAAGTACATGTATGAACACACGAATGGTATGAATATACTTTATATACACAAGAGATATTTGTTCTCTCTATATGTAATATGAATTGTAATACGTTCTGTTATATATAACAAATCAAAATGTAAAAAAAAATGAAAAATATTTCTCCAGTTCACATATTTTATGGTCCTCTTCCAGCTTTTGATCAGGCACTTGAATTTCACAAAAGTAGAACTATTCCTGCTAACTGGAAGACTGAATTGAAAGAGGATAGCTCTAGTAGTGAAGCAGAAGAAGAGGAGGAGGAAGAAGATGATGAAAAAGAAAAAGAGGATAATAGCAGTGAAGAAGAGGTAAATAAAAACAGTTGATGCTTTAAAATTCCAAATAATAACTGATTAGGTCTTCACATGAAGTCATTAATCACGTAAATATTTTTAGTATTAGAAGTACTTCATAATAAAATAATATTTGTGAGATTCATCGTAATCGAGTTGTTTGCTTACCCAAGGTAGAAATATGATCTCGTGACATTAAATATATTTAGTATAGATATTCTGGTAATTCAGTAATGTCTTAATCTTGCTGTGGTTTTGGTTTATTGGATGATTAATGAAATATCACCTAATACTTCAATATGAATTTCACTGCCATATACACAGGAAAGCTGTCACTTCCTGAGTTTTTTATTGAAATACCTCGAAAATTATAAAACATTTTCCATTATTAAAAGAAAAATCAATAAAAGTAGAGTTAATATTTCTTTGATTCAGATAATCTTAAATAATCTCATACAAATGGGCAGCACCTATGCATTTTTAGCTCTTGGATCCATATCCATGAACTAAAATCTTAAATTTTACTGTAATTGGTGCTTTAGGCCTAGCAGTGACTGACACTCATTAATGGTTTTCTAAACAACTTTTTAAAAATCATTTAAGTGATGCAGATAGTGACAGGTACTATTTTTGACCATGAAGTGTGAACTATGTTTAATGTGTTTAGAAAATGTGTTTAGAAAATTAAGGTAATTTCTATCAGTATATAATATTTTTGTGACTTATGAAACTATGCCCTTCATTTGTAGAGACTATTAATGAAATAGACTCTTTAGGAAGTTATATTTTAGAGTATAGTGACCTGATGCAATGGATAGTGTAAAATTTCTCTGCTTGAGTCTATTTCCTGACTTCTTTCTATTTAATAAGCTAAATGAGCAGTCAGTCCCTTGCTTAAAACCTCCAGCAGTCAATCCCTTGCTTAAAACCTCCCAAGTGGCCTTTTGCCTACCACAAAAGTAAAGCTTCAGTGTAGAGCCTCTTTTTTGGTACAACCCCTGCCATTTTTTCCTTGTCACTTCTTTGCTACATTCTTCCCCTTTGAACTTTACTCTCTAGTTATGTCAAAGTAGGGACCTTGCTGCATCTCTGCATATCACAGTACCTCTGCCAGCACCACATTTCCTTCCTTTTCTTAGTCTCTGGGCACATTTCTGTTCAGTTTTCAAAACCGTGTTTGTGCACATTTTTATTAATGAAAACCTGTGAACCATTGCTTTCCTCCTTTTCCCCAGGAAAGGTAATCATTCTAAACCATTACTTTTCTTGTACATATCTTTGCTACTTATGTGTATGTACACATACGTTATATATATTTAGGTTAATAGCCTGTTTTTTATTTTTTGGTACTGGCGTTTGAATGGTTGAACACCCAGGTTTTAACCACTGAGCTACATCCCTAGCCCTTTTTATTTTTTTATTTTGAAACGGCCTGAGTTATTTAAGGTCTCACTACATTAGTGAGACAGAATTTGAACTTGTAATCCTCTCACTTTACCCACTGGAGCTGCTGGGATTACAGGACTACGCTACTATGCCTAGCTTGCTGATTTTCTTTCTCCCATGCTACACTGTAAGATCCTCAAAGATGGGGGAGAATCCTGTCTTTCTCATCTTTTTGTACTTGGTGTTTGCCATGGTGCATAAAATTAATGGATGACTGATAAATATTAGTTACCAAATCTTTTGTTGTTAGGTTTGTGTTTTATTATAGTTGTGTGTGTGTGTGCATGTGTGTGTTTTGTTTTTTATTTTTTTGGTAATGGGGACTGAACCCAGGAATATTACTTCCCCAGTCCATTTTAATTTTTATTTTGAAATAGTCTTGGTAATTTGCTGAGGCAAGCCACAAATTTGCAGTCCTCTTTCTTTAGCTTCCCAAGTCACCGGGATTACAGATGCGTACCACCATGCCCAACTTAAAAGCAAATCTCTAGTTTAAGAATTTTCTCAAAAACTTTACTTAAATATTTTTGGAATAGGAAAAAATTTGGCAGTTTAAGTCAAATATTGTACCACAGTATTTTAAGATAATGTTTAAAAAATAGACAACTCTGAATTTGTTTTCAGTTATCTTACCAAAACCCAACATATGTGTACTATGAGAAGTAACACATTTGTTATAAGGATATCATTGTTTTTCATTTTTTATTCTCTGTCCAACTATCAATGAAAAACCTACTAGTTAATCATCATGTTTCTTCTTTTAATTTTAATTTTTGAATTTGCCTGCCTTTGCTGTATTAGTTTTTAAAATTAAAGGGAAAATTTCACTAGAACAATGACCTTAGGTACATGATTTTCCAAACTTAACAATGCTGTATTTAGATTTATTGAGCATATCAGTTGAATATCCCATCATATATATCAGTTGAATATAACTACCATATATATTTCAGCTGGAGTAACTGTAAAGTCTGGCTTAACTGTTTGAATACCTTTTTTTCTGCAGTTACTCCTAATCATGTTCTGTAATGGTAGGCTCCATAGCTTATTTTTCTTTTATTTGATTCAGCACCTAGTACAGTGCCTACACTTACAGGTGCTCTTTAAATGTATGTTGAATGGATGAAAGTCATTGGATTGGTGAGTTCCTCAATCTTACCTACTACCCTGCTCCTTGCAGGTTGCTTCAGGACCAGCTCCCTACTGCCACAGCCCTTGGCCACAGCAGCAAGAAGCTAGTCCCTCCCTTGTAATTGATAAATCGGGGAACTATTTTATTACTTGAAGATTTCCCTAAGTCTGAATCTTCAGGTATTGTAGATCAAGTTTGTTCCCCACTTTACTGATTATATAAGCTTGAAGTACTATACAGTGGGGCTGCCTATCATGAAGAATACTTGTAATAATACCTAATGGGACCCATATTTGTACAGTTCCTTGAGGAGTAATAATAGAGTCAGATATGACCCGATTTAATGTAAGTAAGAGTAGGTCTTATTGAGTCTGTGACCCTATTGAAGAATAGCTCTCTGGTCATTAAAAAAAAAAAAAAGTTCATGAACAATCTTTAGTGTCTTTTCTTTCATGAGAATTTATGTTTGGAAATCTATTGAGATACCTTTTAGGATATATTCCTCTGTACAGCATAAAATGTTAGACATACCTGGTTTTGGACAGCTTAGTATTAAGAAATATATTTTATTTATTAAAACACTTGAAATATTTTAATGAGTATTAGTTTTTGGTGTTGGCAGGATGTCTGCTTGTATTATTAAAATGCTGAATTGAGAAAAATAATATCTTTCTTCTGTGATTAAAATTAGGAAGAAATAGAACCATTTCCAGAAGAAAGGGAGAACTTTCTTCAGCAGTTATACAAATTTATGGAGGACAGAGGTGAGTGTTTTTTGCTTTCATTCATCCTTAAATTTGTAGATTTCAGTGAGGTAATTAATATTTTGAAAAAAGGTATTCAGCTTATTAAGCCTCATGTCATGGCTAATTAAGACTGTGTTTCGACTGCTCGTATTAAAACACTTGGCACAGAGCTTGTCATATAGTAAAAAAGAAAGGACCATGAAGAATTTGACTGTATTTTGACAGATTTTGTCCAGTTCCCCTCCTATATGTATCATACCAAAGGATCATTCATTATCTTATGGAACAGCAGCAGCATGGGAACCATGGCACCATTTAAGTAGCATCTGCACAAAGGATTTTATTAAAATGTCTCCTCCAAATCAGTTCTATATACCTAGGTGTGTGTATGAGAGAGAGAAATAGAGAAAAACGACACACTTAACGTGGCCCTTATGTCTCTTATGACCCAGCCACATAGATATAAGAAGAGAATTAAATCCTTCACAGAGAGCCAGAAATACAAAAAGAAACATGACTTGGTCTCAAGGTGAGCCTTGGCTCAGATGTAGCTACCTAATGTGGAAAAACTGCAAGGATGAACGGAAGAGGAGTGGGTGCTAACCTTTGTAAATTTATAGTGATGGCCTAGATCTTCAGTAACTGTGTCCTTGTTTACTCTTGCTTCTTCACTTGACCAGAGTTTGCTGGAAAGATTCTAGAAAGGTAGAAGGGAAAGGCAAAAGAATTTGTAGCTGGAAGGAAAGGACAAGATGAGTGTGATAATATTTGGAAGTGCCACACTACTCTGGGAATTAATGTTTTCTAAATCCTTGTTTGTAATGCTGATGTGTAACTGGGTCTATATGTCTTCTTTTATTCTAATAAATGTTAATGGCTACCCTAATATGGGTATCTTTTCATTCTTCAATAAAAAGTGTTTTTTTATTCCTGTTTTCTTTTCTTTGAATGGAGGCTTGGCCCAAGAATATGCTTTTTTCTTAGGCTTTTAGGTGAGATATATTACAAACTGAAGAATACAAATAAAATGTGGTGTTAGAAAAGAGGATAAAATAAGCCATCCATTTTTGGAGAGGTTCATAGATTGCAGTCCATCACTATATTATTAATCTCCTACCAATTTTTTTAAAATTTGTTGTAGGTGGACACAATAATCTTTATTTTATTTTTATGTGGTGCTGAGGATCAAACCCAGTGCCTCACACATGCTAGGCAATAGCTCTACTACCACTGAGGCACAACCCCAGCCCCCTCTACCATTTTTTAACAGTTTTAGAGTTTAATGTAGTATCCTTGTCCTGCATTTCCCTGTGTTGGAATGAAATAAGACTGTAGAACCAGTGTTTACAGTAGAAGTGAATTAGTAAATATAAATAGAGCATCATATAAACTGATATCATTGTGAAGCAGTTCCTTATCAATTATCTCAGGACTTTCTTTTGTTTAGCCAAACCTTGCTTCCCTTATATTTAAAAGCTTGGTTCTGTCAGCATTTCAGTTTGTTTTGAGTATATGCCTTTTTCACCAGAAGGAAGATGATGTAATGAAGTTTTTAAGGTTTCAAAATTCTGATATATAAAAACTGTAAAATTGTGACATGGGTTTAAGCATGGTTATCCTGTCTTGCAATAACAAAGGAGATTTTTTTCCTGATATGTATATATGTGTATTATTTGAATCTTTGAGACTTTAGATAAAAAAATGAAGCATAACACTAATATATTTTGTGATTTCTGTAACAGGTACACCTATTAACAAACGACCTGTACTTGGATACCGAAATTTGAATCTCTTTAAATTATTTAGACTTGTGCACAAACTTGGAGGATTTGATAATGTAAGTATGGTCGTTGTCTTCATACAACATGCTTTCTCAGATGTCTGCTGTCATTAAAATTATTTTCTTTTAATAAAAATGCAAGAATATAAGGAAAAGAAAATGGAAAGTACAGTTTAGAAACAAGGAAGTTTCACCCTCCGGTGAAATAAAAAAATTTTTGGCTTGTGTTGACACTGGGTATTATATGTTGATTAGGCTGGAGTTCTCCTATCTTAGCCTCCTGAGTATTTCGGATTACAGATTTATATCACTGTACCCTGAAATTTTAATTTTAATTTAAAAAGTCTTCACAGTGAGCTTTCTGATTTTGTCAGCATTTCGTGAAAATTCTGTGCATGTCTTAGTCATAGAATGACCATATAGTAGAAACAGTTTCCATAATTCTTTGCCATTAGACTTGTATATTTCTTGAGAGTACAGATCCTTTTTAATATTCTTTACGTTTTTAATCTTTTTCACTGTGCCTTCTATAGATAGAAAATGTTTGTTGAACTGACTTAAGGAAATAATTCTAAGGTTGCCATGATGTGTGGTATTCATCCAAATAAGAATATTCTGTAGAATAAAATGCTTTACTATTTGTAATAGAATTTCTTTGATTTATTGGCTTGTAAGTTTTTTGGGATTTGTAAGTCCTTTAAAATTATTTTCCTCTCTTTGTTACAAATTTTGTTTTGCAACCTGGATACTTCCATGTTTACTATAAACAATTTTATTTAAAAGTCATATGGTCCAATATTTCAACGTTTGTAAGTCTTTCAGATAATTATTTATTTGTAAATTAAATTTAGAATTAATCATGTTTGAGATATTTCATTCTTTTGAAACTAGAGTCAATAGATATCAAAATATTACTATATTTATACTCTAATTTGAAAATTTTCATTTCACTTTGTCTTTTAGATTGAAAGTGGAGCTGTTTGGAAACAAGTGTATCAAGATCTTGGAATCCCCGTCTTAAATTCAGCTGCAGGATACAATGTTAAATGTGCTTATAAAAAGTAAGTGTATCTGGTAAATTATTCAATATTTACTGTAGAAAACAGGATTAATTTACCAATTTAACTGAAGCTAATTACTTCATTAAAGAACTCAGAAAATTTTACTAGGATAATCCTGAAAGTTTTTGTGGACAAGAACATTAGTAAAGTATTGCATATAGGTTAGAAAGTTAATATTCTAAAGTAAGATAAACCTAGGTTTGAATCCTCTTATTTTTTAAAAATTTTTTTAGTTGTAGACGGACACAATATTTTATTTATTAATTTTTTGTTGTGCTGTGGATCAAACCCAGTGCCTCACACATTCGAGGCAGATGCTCAACCACTGAGCTGCAACCCCAGCTCTGAACCCTAGTTTTGAAGGTTATTATCTCTTTGTGCCCTTTGACCTTTTATTTGTTCTCCTAAACCTTAGTTTCTTCATTATTACTATTTGCCTCTTAAGATTACTATTTATTAAATGAGATTTGTAATACTACCTGCCTCTTAAGATCACTTTTTATTAAATGAGATTTACTGATTGGCCCAATTTTGTTGCACTTAAGAAATATCAACAAGTAGATGATCTTACTAATATGTCTTATAGCTATTATTGTCACTTTTGTTATATTTAAGATTATGAAGGTCTTTTTTTTTTTTTTTTTTCTGGAGAGGGGAGGGGAGTGGTTAGTGCTGGGGAATTGAACCCAAGGCTTGTTCAAGCAAGGCAAGCACTCTACCAACTGAGCTATATCCCCAGCCCATCTTTTTTACTCTTAATAGTTGCTTTTAAATGAATTTTTTTCTTGTGTATTTTGGTTGAACATATTGAAAAGGACTAAAGATAATAAATTGGCTTTATATGGCTTGATATTTGAGAGCATAAACAAAAGAGAGGAATGCATGTTAAAGAAATCTCTACACTAATATTATATCTTATTTTTCCAGGTACTTGTATGGTTTTGAGGAGTACTGCAGGTCGGCTCATATTGAATTTCAGATGGCATTGCCAGAGAAAGTTCTTAACAAGCCATGTAAAGAGTGTGAGGATGGAAGAGAAATGAAAATTAAGGAAGAAAATGAAACAGAGATCAAAGAAGTGAAGGTTGAAGAGGAGAGGAATGTAATACCAAAAGAAGAGAAGCCTACTGAGGATGACATTGAAAGAAAGGAAAATATTAAACCTTCTCTGGTAAATCAGAAATTGTTGATTGTCCTTTTCTACCTTTGGTATATATTTTTTTAATAATATTGTACTTTATTGTGTACATTTTCCTTATGTACTACTTTTGAATATTTCTGATTATATTTTTAAGAATGAAAGTAGTTTTTAAAAAATGACAAGAGTTTCTTAAATGTTAAAAAAATAACTGTATCTTCATTAGTATTGGCTGGTAGTTCTTGTTCCTGACACTTAAGATGATGGCTTTGGGTTGAAATTTTTTACTTTTGTTTGTTTAGTTCCTCTGATCTTTTCCTAGGGAAATAAAAAGAATTTATTAGAATCTGTACCTACACAATCTGATCAGGAAAAGGAAGTTAACGTTAAAAAATCAGAAGAAAGTGAAAATCTGGAAGATAAAGACACTGATATAAATAGGATAGACGAATCCCTCAGCATAAAGGTAGAAGCTGAAGAAGAAAAAGCAAAATCTGGGTAAGAAATTTGTTTTTGGTTATGATGTATTTTGGCTAGATGAATTCTTCTCCTTTGATCTTTATGTTTATGTGTGTGAATCTAAATTGATTGACAAAATATGGAATAGTAGTGATTTGCATTTATTAAGAAAACAGCATTTGCCTCTTTCAGAGACCATAAAAACATTCATTTATAGAAAGAGATCATATTTTTGATCCATTCTTGCTCTCATCATGGAAATTTATAAAAATTTTTAGAGAAAAGTACTTAAAAAAATTTTTTTTAACTGCGTTAAGGTCTTTTGAATGACCAGATAATATGAACTTGAGACGATACCCTTCTTGTGTTCTGTGGATGGTTTTTTGGCTATAGATTTGGAGAGTTGTATGTATTGAGGGGAAAAAAAAGGAAAAAAATACTATTATAATAATAATCTTCAAAGGCCAAAATCATTGTTGTGTTCTATATGATAGAAGCATTTACTTGTTTTGATCACTTTGGGATGATGAATTATTTAACAATTTATGGACTGACAGGGGCCCCCTAGATTTAAGAGGTATTCTTTGGCATTTAATTTATTTCTGAGGTTGAAAAAACATCAGCATTGCCAGATGTGCACTCCTATCAATTTCTGTAATCCCATCTGCCCATGAGCTAAGGCAGGAGGATCGATAGTGGTACCCTCTCAAAATGAAAACAAAGGCTTTGGGCTAGCTTAGTGGTGTGGCATCCCTAGGTTTAATCTCTAGTACTACAGACAAAATGTAAAACACAAACATGATTAAGCACATTCAATTAAATAAGCACAACCAAATTTTTAAAATCATTTTAGTATTTTTCTTACATTTACAGCATACAAACAAGGAATTAAAAAAAAACAAAAACAAAACTGGGCCTTGGGGGATATAGTAAGAAGTACTTTTTTATTAAGCTTTGTTATATTTCTATATGTATAAATGCATAATTGAAGTACATCTTACTGCTGTTGAAGACTATTTAACTATTAAGAAACAGTGAAATTGAGCCTTTTGCCTAAAATATCTTGATTATTTAGACTTCTGAAATTTTCGTGGCAGTGAACATGGAAGAAAACAAAGTGGGGTTTAGATGAATATAATAAAATGTTTATTATACTTTGTTATATTTGTGTATAGGTGTATATGTGAAGTTTTTATTTTTCGTAGAAATTATTTCAGCTAATAAGAAATCTAATCAGGTTTTAACTTTTGCCTAAAAATCTTTAGATGTTTTTGGAACATCTGTATGTAAGGCACATTGGTAAATCTGTGTTTTTCTTCGTTATCATTAATTGTTTTCAGTTTGGTATCTTATTTTTTTTTAAGTTGTATATGGACTCAAAACTTTTAATTTGTTTTTATATGGTGCTAGGATCAAACCCAGTGCCTCACACTGGTGAGGCAAGTACTCTACCACTGAGCTATACAACTCCAACCCCTGCTATCTTATTTTATAGAACAGTTTTTTTGTTGTTGTTGTTTTATTCATCCCTTTAACTCTTAATCTGTATGACTTTTTTGGTGCCAGTAATGTAGTTCTGTGCTGCATAACAATTTTAAGGTCAAAGATAGTCCCTTTATATTATAATACAGCCTAGAGTCCATCCTACATAGGGATGCATAAATATACTGTGTGATTCTTGCACAATGATGTAATCACCTCATAACTGACATGTTTGCCTGAATTGTTCTGTTTTTTTAAGCAACACTTGCGTATATTTATACCAGAAACAATTTTCCTAAGGTGGCAGCCTAAATATGATAAATATTCTTTAAAAGCATTGTGTGTTGTTATTACTGATACAGTAGTTGCCCCCAATCTTTGGGGACATGTCCCAAGAACTCCTAGTGGATGCCTGAAACCTTGGCTACCACTTAGTGACAACATATTGTACTGTTTTTTTTTTCTTATGCTCTACAGCATTGCCAGATTTAGTCTGTCCTTTCATATTTTATGTCCTTGTATCTTCTTTGAATCATTGCTGTTTCACTGTCTGTTTTAAAGTAAAATACAGGTTACTTGAACCCAAGCCCTGGTACTATGATATGATAACCTAGATGGCTACTAAGTGACTGATTAGGTAGGTAGCCTATACATTGCTGTTGGACATAGAGATGATTGACATTTGGGCAGGATGGAACAGGATGGGACAAGATTTTATCTCAGTCTCAGAATGCTACACATTTTAAAATTTATAAATTATTTCCAGAATTTTCAGTTTACTGACTGCTGTTGACCATGAGTAACTGAAATTGGGGAAAGCAAAACCCCAGAGTGGGGTGGGAAGACTGCTGTAATTTTTTAGTTTTTTAAAGTGTAGATGGAATTTTTGCCACATTAAGTGGTGTGTGTGTGTGTGTGTGTGTGTGTGTTTCTAATATATGAACTTTTTCTAAGTATTTGACCGCTACTAAAAGTTTTCATTGTCCTTTCTTCATAGGCTAGGCATGATAGATTGAAGAAGTTTTTATATATATATATATATATATATAGGCCTATGATGTAGCTCAGTGGTATTGCACTTGCTTAACATGCATGAAACCCTGAGTTCAATCTGTAGTGCCACTATAAAAAAGTTAATATATATAAAACGTCTGATTTTAGTGATTGGCCCATAGGTAGGTCCTTAGTAAACTGAAGCTTAAAAAAAAAAATTGTTTCATTTTAAGTATAACATCAAACTGAGGGAAATTTGGCATTTCTTTGTTAATTCAGATGAAAAATCTCTTTTTAACACATTTGGTTTCCCAAAATGTTCTTTAACTTAAATACATATGCATGTATTTATATACATGAATCAGCTTAATTTTAAAAAATCTATATATTAGTCACATTTAAGACATTCAGAGGATGTCTTTCTTGACATTCTTTGTTAGTACATTACCTTCTGAATTTGCCACTGAATCCTTTGAAAGAAGAGTAGAAGTGTTGCATAACTATAATCCCAATGACTCAGGAGGCTGAGGCAGGAGTATCATGAGTTCAAGGCCAGCCTCAGCAACTTAGCAAGCTTCTCAGAAATGTACTGTGACCCTGTCTCAAACTAAAACAATAAAAAGGACTGGGACTAAAACTCAGTGGTAAAGTGCTACTTAGCCCTCCAAAAAGAGCAAGAAGATTAGAAGAAAGTTTTATTTGGCTGATTGCCGGTAATTCCATTATTTGCTTCTTTATTTTTTGGTGGGTTATTTACATAAATTTTATTAGCTTGTGTCTGAAATTGATATTAAATGCAAATTTTTGATTTTTGATTATTTTATTAATGTAAGTATTTGGTTTTCATTCTAGTATAAATAAAACTGCCTTGGCTACCACTTAAAGTATGATAGTTGTTTGTGTTATTGGCATTCATCAGTTGTATTCAGTCTGATATACACTGTAAAGGTACAGTTTAGTGTTTGTTTTCAATTTTTAGAATTTGAACTTCTTATTCTATATCTCTGTCCTTTCCTACATGGTGATTCTCAGGTGCATGATAAATCTCTTCCTTTTACTGTGACCACTAGAATATACTTCTTTTTTTTCCTGACATGCAGGGATATAATCTTAAGACTTAAAGTATTTCAAAGATATTTCTTAGCTGTTTTAATTTACTATATAATTTTAAGAACAATTTTTTAAAAATGCTTTTTTTTTATTTTATGGTTTATTTTAAAGTTTAGTGTCCATAGTACCAGGTAATTTCTTAGATTTTTTTAGCCTTATTAAAGTTATTTATTTATTAGAGAATTGTTTATGTATTTTCAACAATAGTATTTTTTTTTTATCTCAGATCATAGCTGGTTTCAAGTTGTATTAAACACTTATTTGAGTATAACTGGGTGTTTAAAATAAGAATAATTCTTGAGAATCTTTGTACTCTTTATATTTCTGACGAAATTGAAACCTTTGGCACTTTGTGAACTCAGACTTCATTCCCCACATCTTTTATGTTTCTTCCCAACCACACAAACCAGAAAATGGGTGATAAAATATTTGAGAGTACTATTTACATCATTATTTATAGGTTATTTTATTGCCTATATAGTTTACATAATTAGAAATGACAGAAAATATGTTGTCACTAAAGGGGTTACATATAAAAATGTAAAACTGTAATTAACAGTAAAGAAAGACATATATTACTCTGTTGTTGTAAAGCATTATTTATTAGCTGTCTTGTTCTTTTTCATGGTATTTATTCATTTGTCAGTTATCAAGTGATGGATGCTTTTTTTTTTTAAAGAGAAAACTATTGTAATAAGAACAGAATAGTGCGGAGGATATCAAAACTGACCAAATATGGTCTTGAATTTCATAATGATATAGTAATTGGAAATATTTATAATTGAAAATGTTCTCCAGTTCAATGTAGATTTATGGCTAAAGAATGCTCTGGTTTAGAGAGTACATGGTATTGAGAAGATCAAATTAGTTGTAATAATTCTAGAATAGTTTTGTGTATTTGGAATTGGTCTCATATATTATATATACTTATATCTTTGAAACTTTAAAGTTGAGAGAATCTGTAGAAGACAACTCTCAGTAAATATTTGGTGAAGAGTAGAAACTAATGTTCAGAAAGAGAAAAAACAAGCTTGATGTGATATTGATGTGATATTAGTAGAATATTCCTAATAAAGTTAAAGTAACATTTCAGTTAGTGTAACATTTGAAAATGTGGTTGAAGCATGTTTTATTAAGACTAGCCATCTGCTAGTAAATATTTTTGTTTTAAGTATCCTGAGTCTGGAAATATGTGTTGAAAAATATTTTTAGTCAGAAAATGTCAGTGAAATATAATGACTTTCTTTGTCAACTGAGATGTAAAACACTTCCATAAATAAAACCTGAGAAAATTGTTACAGTTGATCTTATTAGTTTCTTGATCTTACTAGTTTCTTGCTATTTAGCCAACCTTCTGTTCTTCTGATTGTTGGAAATGTTCTTTGAATGCACTTAAATAATCTTCATTTTTCACTAGACGTATCTTTCTGTAACCATGGTCATCTTACACAGTTTTAGTTGTTTACATTAAATTTCACACACATGGAATCTGCTGTTCCCGGAACAAGCACAGCCACGATTTTTATCAGTGTATGTGGTTTGGAACTGAAAAGCTTATGAAGTATCTTTTATTAACTCTGCAATTTTTTAAACCTTTCAAGAGATGAAACGAATAAAGAGGAAGAGGAAGATGATGAAGAAGCAGAAGAGGAGGAGGAGGAGGAAGAAGAAGAGGAAGAGGATGAAGATGATGATGACAACAATGAGGAAGAGGAGTTTGAATGCTATCCACCAGGCATGAAAGTCCAAGTGCGGTATGGACGAGGGAAAAATCAAAAAATGTATGAAGCTAGTATTAAAGATTCTGATGTCGAAGGTGGAGAGGTCCTTTACTTGGTGCATTACTGCGGATGGAATGTGAGGTAACTTGAGTTTTAGCTAGTGATTATTACCTAAAAGCACTACTAAAATACTTTTTTATTTTAAAACTTAAGTAACAAATTTCGGACTTGTTAGTATTCTAATTGAGGTCATAGTAGTGTATAAAAAATTCAACCCGTAGTGTGTAAATACCTCACCTAGTGACTTTCTACTTAATGTTTTCAGCTCAGTAGACATCCTTAGTGTCTAGAAACAGAAATCTATGCAGTTGATTTTTATGTAATAAAAACATAATAGAGAAAACATTATTGATGGAATGATACCACATCTCTTAAACAGGTAAAAGGGATTTGAATGTCCTGATTTCTACCAGGCCATTTCCAGTCTGTCTTCTCTGTTTTAAACTACATTGCCACAATAGCCTCTTGCTTACATTCTTAAGTCATCACTCTTTCTTCAGTAGGCAGAGATTTACAAGTTGAGGTTTCTTAGGGAACTTTAGTTGTTTCAAGAAGTCCTTATCTCCTCAATAAAAGCTGTTACATTATACCCTTTTCTAAAGTCTTAGAAATTTATTTATGTTTTTGAAACAATATAATTGAAGATGTTGCTGGCTTGATGAGAATAGAATGCACCTTGTCACTGCCGCTGATTTAAAGAACTGAAAAGCAGATTTAATTTCAGGTTGTGTTCAGTGGCTCGAGGTTTTTTTTTTTTTTTAAACACCGCTTTTCTTTGGTTTCCTCAAAGAGATTTTATATTTCAATTTTATCCAAAGTTGGCAAGTCAGTTTCACAATCCGGTTACTTTGTTATCTTTTAATGATACCTTAATTCATTTTGTAATGTCTTACAATATATGTGAAATCTAGACTGTGATAAGAATTAGAACCCCTGGAAAATCAACCACTGACATTTTAAGTGTCAGTTTCATGGTTTCCCTATTCTTTAAAGAGGAATATGGTTCTTTTGTTTCATATTTAAATTGGGATAGGGGTGTGGCTTATCAAGCACAAGACACTGAGCTTGAATCTCAGCACAGTACTCATGTGTGCCTGCACACATACACATCAAAGTATTCTGTGGTTTGACCCGTCTCCGATTTTCTGTTTCTTGGAAGTACCTTTTTTTTTTTTTATAAGAATAGGAAGTTCTGGAAGTGTGGCCTAATTAATTACCTTTCTTATTTTGAGACAATTTGAATTCTGATCCATTATAAAACTGGAAAGAATACAGGAACTTCTGTCATTTGAGAGTATTCAGGAGGTTTGTTTGGCCTCATTCTTTATTTTTTTTCTAATCAACAAGATTTGCCAAAGGAAATAGTAATTCTAAAAGCAATTCTTTCCAGAAGATAGAAATATTTTAGTTTTGAAAGTGATAGGGAGAGGGTAGGGTAAGGAAAGATTTTTAACAGAGCCATTCATGTTTGTAATAACTAAGGAAGAAAATGAGACCTAGTTCAACAAGTCATGCTTATATCATTAAGGATGCCATCAATTTCTGACAACTCAAGTGTTCGTACGCTAAGAACTTTCAAAAGAAGAAAACTTGCCCTCTTGATGAAGACTCGTGTGTTGGAGCTCTACAACTCCAGCATCGTAGAGAAAACAGCTGCACTTCAGTAGACTATGCAGTTAACTTTCTTATTGTTCACATGACAGTGTCTTGTTTCTTTCTGTAATAATAACGAAAGAGATTGTCTTATTGATAAATCAGCAAAAATTATAATATTTGCTACATCTTCATGTCTGAAGTTAATCTCATAAGGACTGCAACAAATCCTCATCAACTCTACAGCTATTTTCCTACTGTTTGGGGGTCTTCACCTTTAACTTCACAAATGAAATCAGAAATGAAGATTTATGCAGAGGGAGGCTCATGAAAAAAATTTATCTTCAGTGACAATCATTCTCAAGAAAATTTAGGAAATTTTATGGAGCAATTTATACATGCTTTTGTTTTATCTGCAGCTTTTTTAACAAATAGATTTTTCTTAAAAGAATATCTTGTTTTTTTAAACATTTTTTCTCAATTTCTACATTTTTTCCCTTTTTTCTGAAATGCTATGTGGATATGCAAATATCCCTATGTCATAGATGAAAAAAAGTATTGATTTTTGTTATGCACAGATTAGTATTTGAGATAATTCGTTTTTTACTACAGCAATGAAAGGGGGGGGGGCATTTTACCTGCTTGCATGAAATTTATTGGAAATAGCCGGAATTCTTGACCCAAACCACAAATGGTATAATGCTACAGAATTTTTCTGGTGTGTTGACCGTATATAAAAACTGTTGTCCATCTCTGTAGAATTTATTAGGTTATCAGGCGGGGCAGAATATTTGGGCATTCTGTCATTATTTTATAAATAATTTTTAAACTTTTCTGAGTTACATTCAATATATTGACAAATGTATTTAGTTATAGTGTGTTCTCTTTTAGTCTTTAAAAATATATAATTACATTTTTAAAAATTATAGTATGGGGCAGGGCGTGTACTTCAATGAAAAGTACTAGCCTAGTGTGTATAAGGCCGTAGGTTTGATCTCCAGCACTGTCTCCCCAAATATACATACAGTTCTGTTTTAGTATTTTTTAAAAGTAGACTTTCTGTTAATTTTAACTTCTTAGTTATGTTGATATTTTACAGAAGTTCTTAATATTGTTACCTAATTGATCCTCTTCACTCTCAAGTCTCCAAGGCATGTCATAAATATGGGAATGATTTTTGTAAAGTAAGGCTACCTACTGAATTAACATACCATAAACTTCATGGAATATGATGGATTTACCCTTGGTCTGTAAAAGTTGAATGTATTGGAACTATATGGATTGCTTTACATGAGATTTAAAATGCATCAGTACTTCACTATGTTGTTGTGATACTGATTAAATTTTCTCTCTTCATTTCCAATTTGGCTTTCTGCAATCAAGGGAGCTAGGAATGTGATGAGGGAATAATATTTTCTATATTGAGGATAATCAACTGAATTAAAGGATACCATAAAGTAAAAGAGGAATAGAAAAAAGATACTTTAAAATTCAAAGTATAAAGCTCAAGTGGGTAACAACAGTTCTATTCCTTATTAGAAATTATTGAAAACTGAAAACAAGGCAAATTATGTATATATTATTTTAAATAAAAATTGATTAGATTTTAAAAATATCTAATTACTCCAAGTGCACTGAATCCTCTTTGGAGGCAGGGAATCAAGAAGAGAAAAAAAAAATCTGAGTAAAAGACTCACAAATAAATGGATTCAATTCCATTTTTATAATACTCAGTTGCTTTTTATTAAACTTTATTAGAAGCAAACATAAGTTGAACATCTATGTGCTAAATACTGTGTTGGGACTTAATTAAAAAAAGAATTTTTTTTAAAGGAATTTCTAATCCAGACAAGGAAATCTGTCGCTACAATAGGATTTTTTTTTAAATTCTTTAATTTGTTTTAATTAGTTATACATGACAGTAGAATGCATTTATGCACTTTGATATATCATACATAGATGGGATATAATTTCTCATTTTTCTGACTGTACAGGTTGTAGAATCATATTGGTCATGCAGTCACATATACACACACAGTAATTATAATGTCTGTTTTATTCTACTATCTTTCCTGTCCCCACATCCCCTCCTCTTCCCTCCTGTCTCTTCCCTCTACCTAATCTAAGGTAACACTATTCTTCCCTAGTGCCCCCAGCCTCATTGTGAATTAGCATCCGCATATTAGACAAAACATTCAGCCTTTGATTTTGTGGGATTGGCTTGTTTCACTTAGCATGATATTCTCCAACTCCAACCATTTACTGGCAAATGCCATAATTTTACTCTTCTTTAAAGCTGAGTAATATTCCATTGAGTATATATACCACATTTTCTTTATTCATTCAGCTATTGAGGGACACTTAGGTTGGTTTCATAGTCTAGCTCTTGTGAATTGAGTTGTTATAAACATTGATGTGGCTGCATCATTATAGTATGCTAATTTTAAGTCCTTTGGGTATAAACCAAGGAATGGGATAGCTGGGTCAAATAGTGGTTCCATTTCCATTTTTCTGAGGAATCTCCATACTGCTTTCCATAGCGGTTGCACCAATTTGCAGTCCCACCAGCAATGTATGAGTGTACTTTTTTCCCCCACATCCTCACCAACATTTATTGTTGCCTATATTCTTGATGATTGCCATTCTGACAGGGGTGAAATGAAATCTTAGAGTAGTTTTGATTTGCATTTCTGTAATTGCTAGAGATGTTGAACACTTTTTCATATTTTTGTCAATCAATTGTATTTCTTCTTGTGTGAAGCATCTGTTTAGTTCCATATACCATTTATTGATTGGGAAAAAAAACAAAAAAACAAAACTTATCCAGTAGGATTTTTGAGCCATTGAATCTACCACCCTTAGCCCTCCTTTGTACCCTCAGACCTTTTCTTATGTGGTATACTTTTGTTGATCAGTTGTTAGAATAACTTCATGTGACTCCCAGCCCTGCTGTTGCTTTGTAATAATAGTATTCCTTGACAAAATCACAAGATCCCCAAACACTCTTACTCCTTGACTTCTGCCTCAGTAGCCATTCTTGGTTGGAATTAAGCAAACAAACCATATTGACTGTACTTATTTTAAATTCCTGACTGTGAACCTTAGGTGATCCCTTAATTCTCTATGTCTTTTTCCCATTCACTTTCCTGGTTTTTTAGTGGACTGTAACATACTGTTTTGTTTTTAAATCTCTTTATATCTCTAACATCTCTTTCCTGCCTCACTTTCAGATTGTGATTTTGCTTTTTGCCTCATTGAGAAATTGAGAAGAAAATTTCTATAGATTTACATTGCATCTACCTTCCTACCTGCATTTGCATTCATGTTCTCTGTATTTGCACTTTTGGCGATATGTGTTTATAATCACATT
Organism: Urocitellus parryii; assembly: GCF_045843805.1. Classification (NCBI taxonomy): domain Eukaryota; kingdom Metazoa; phylum Chordata; class Mammalia; order Rodentia; family Sciuridae; genus Urocitellus; species Urocitellus parryii. Next base: position 83,451,365 of record NC_135539.1, read on the forward strand.
ACAGTCTAAATGCCCTCCTTTCTTTCCAAAGCAAAGACATGGGCCTATTTTTTACTTGTTCAAAATCATTTCCACCTTTAGACCTCTAATTATTTCTCCTATCTCAAAGAAAATTTTGCCTTCAGTCTATCTGGTCCCACTCTGCCATTTCTTTTCTTCATTTCCATCTAGCAAAACTATTTGGATGAGTTATTTTAACTTGTTTTCCATTTTTTCTCTTGTATCTGTGTAAATCCACTCTAACTACCCCCACCTACTCCACCTCCAGAACTAAGTTTATCAGGATCACTAGTGAGTGACCTCATGTAACTGAATCCATACTCCATCTTTTCTTCTATCTTGTCTCATCAGTGGTATTGGTAGCATTTAGTTTATCATTCTTTCTATAATGCGCTTCACTTGGAGCAGCTGCAAATGATTTCCTTATTTTTTCTTTTCAACCTTTCTCAAAATTAAAACAGCCATTTTTCAGATATCCTAACTTTTGTCTCTTTTTGTGTGCTTTTCCCTTATTTTTTCTTTTCTCCATTTAACTTTTAGCTGTCTTTTACATTTGATTTCTCTTTCTTTTGCTATTCAGTCTTAAACTTGAGTCGCTTTTCTAATATTGAATCAATCAATCTTTCTTTTTTTAAATGGAGTTGGGGATTGAACCCAACAGCACTTTACCTCTGAGTCACATACCCCAGTTGTTTTCTGTTTTAAGACAGGTTCTCGCTAAACTTGCAATGACTGGCCTCAAGTTTATGATCCTCCTACCCCATTCTCCTGAATTGCTGGGAGTATAAGAATGCCCCATCATGCCCACCCACCCTGATATTGAATATTCTATGTGATTTTTCTGAGCTTAAGAAATTTCATCTCCCAGAATATAACTTCTGCCTAAGATTCTGGCTCATTCCCTCTACTTCTTTTTTTTTTTTTTTTAAACCAAGCTTTCTGTATCTGGACCAGATTACTTTATGTTACACAGACCATTTCACTTAAAACACGGGGAGAAAATTCCTGTTATATATTAATTTCATTAATATATATTAGCCATGTTTAGAAAAGTTAAAAGTATGCCTGGCATATGGCAAAAGGAAATGAGTTATTTTAACTTGTTACCCATTTTTTCTCTTGAAGAAGTTCATATAATAAAAGAAGCCTCAATGCTTTTTTAAAGTGGTTATTGAAGAATATAAGAATAATGGGCTACTGTGACAGATGTGGCCTGTACCTTGAAATGGAACCTCCTCACAGCTCATTTATAAGTGTAACTATGTGCTCACTCCCCCCCCCCCCTTGTACCAGGGATTGAATTCGGGCACGTGACCACTGAGCCACATCCCCACCCCTATTTTTTGTATTTCATTTAGAGATAGAGTCTCACTGAGTTGTGTAGCATCTCGCTGTTGCTGAGGCTGGCTTTGAATTCATCATCCTCCTGTGTCAGCCTCTCGAGCTACTGGGATTACAGGCATGCACCACAGCACACAGCTGTGCACTCACTTTCTAAGGGACTGTCAGACATTGCCATAGAGGCCTCACTAGCAATGTATTAGAGTGTCATTTTCTCTACATCTTTGTATCATTTGTTATTCTCCATTAAAAAGAATTTTAGTTATTCTGTGTATGAATTGATATCTCATTTTGATTTTGATTTTCCTAATGATTAGTGATGGTGAACATTTTTTTTACATGCAGTCATTCATACATCTCTGGAGGAAATTTTGTCTTCAGGTCTTTGTTTTTTGTAATTGGTTAGGTACTTTGTTCGTCAGCTGAAGAAGTTCTTCATATATTCTCGATATTAATCTGTTATCAGATATGTGATTTACATGTATATATTTTTTGTTTAGAGACAGGGAGTTGCTTAGGGCCTCACTAAGTTGCTGAGGTTGGCCTTGAACTCACAATCTTCCTGTCATAGCCACTGGAATTACAGGCATATGTCACCAAGCTAGACTCAACATACGTATATTTTCTCACCCTGTGGCTTATCTTTTCATTATCTTGGTGGAATGCTTCTCTCTCCCCTTTCCAGTACTGGGGATCTGAGAATTAAATTCAGGGCTTCATGCATGCTAGGCAAGTATACTACCACTGAGCTACATCCCCCAGCCTTTGGAATGCTTTGATGTACAAAAGTTTTTAATTTTGACAAAGTCCAATTTATGTATTTTGTTGCCTTTTTTTTTAATTCAAGAAACTTCCATATCCAATATTATGAAAAATTTGCTTCCTTTTATATTGAATGGGTAATATATAGGTCTGTCTTTGATCCATTTTAATTCCTATTTGAATATGTCATAGTCAGTTCTTTTTTGTGACCTATTTGGGTACTATAAAGAGAGCCTATCTTCTAGATAGCAACCAAAATGGAGTTTAGACTGAGATACTTGAATGAATTTAATTGAAAATGCTTTATCCGTGATTTTCCTTTTATTTTTTTGTCTCTTTTTATCTCTAAAGAATTTTTAACATTAATTTTCATCTTAATTTCTCTATTCTTTATAGACTATGCTGTATGCTTTATTTCCCTCTCCCATTTTACTTCCATGAAATTTGATTCCTGCTATACTGTTATTTGAATGTCATTAGATTTAGGAATATTCATGAGAGGGTGCAAAGTTGTTCTTGTCATACGTACATTTTGAAATAATTGATAATAATAAAAATGGTAAAAGCAAAGTGCAATAGGAAATTATATGTTTTCTTTCTATATTATAAAAATTAAAGGCCCATAAAATGAAGGCCATTTTACAGTGGCTTCTTAGTAAATACCTGTGAAGTAGTTTTCGAGGAGAGTGACTTTTTTGGGTGGTGGTGTTGATGGTGGGGTAACCAAGGATTGAACTCAGGGACACTCAACCACAGAGCCATATCCCCAGCCCTATTTTGTATTTTATGTAGAGACAGGGTTTCACTGCGTTGCATAGCGCCTTAGCCTCCTGGGATTACAGGCATGTACTGCTGCCCCTCGTGAAAGTGGCTTTTTGAGTAACCATAATTTGGGGTACATGTAAACATAAACATTCTCAAAGGTAGATAAATATTCAATTATTTGTTATAATCAACTGAGCTTTAATTTTTCTTTGTGTGTTTAACTTAGAATGTTTACTAAGCATGGGCCTGTCCTATTAGGTAGTTTTTATAAATTGGCAGTTAATGTAAAGCATAAACTTAAACATGTTCTCTTTGATTGTCTTATAGATTGGCCAGTGTATTAGTATTTTGGTCTAAATATACACAAATACCAGTTCTCCAAGCCTTTATTAAAAGTAAATTTATTAAATTTATTAAAGTAAATTTATTAAAGTAAATTTTTGAGGTATTTAAAAACCTCATCTCTATCATAATATATAGTTTATGTTGCAGTTGTTAATCCTTTTTAGTTTTCATTATAAGCTTGATAAATTCTTGGGTGGGGTGTTCTTGGTATTGCGTATTACATCTCCCTTGAGATCTATACTTTTATTAACTTTCCTAAATGACAAATCTTAAATATGGTTGTGTTATAATATTCATATTTTTGTCAATCTCTGTTTTGAATTATGACGAATGCCATTCCTGTTTCTTAGTGAGTTTAGCACTGTTATGTTTTTTGCAGTTTAGGTACATGACTAAAAGCATTAAATGGTGATCAATGGTTCTTTTTTAAAATTTTGCTTTAGATATTTCATCAGATTAAAATATAAATTGAGATTATGTAAAATTCACATTTAAATATTGCTAAATTGCTTATTACATAAAATTTATAGTTATTAAACTAATGATACTTTTCATTTTCACTTTCCTTTTTTCCCCTCCTTCTTCTGTTAATTTTCCTTAATCATTTAAGGAGGGGAAACATTTCCTTGTTAAGACAGTTTAAGTTTCTACTTTGGATCTGAAGGTTTTAAAAATTAGTTGATATGATATGTATTTTCTTTATGTCTCTGGAGAGGCCAGATAGAACATACATATTGTCTAATAGTTATTAAATGAGTATCCAAACAAGGGAGAAAATATAAATGTTTCAGATATATTGATGTAAGGTCATTTATCCTTTTAATAATATGTATATGTATTTCAGAGTTTCAAAGTATTAATGTCAGTTTGATTTTGCTGCAATATTATCTTTGAGATAATTTTATTAAGAATGTAATTTATTTGTTAAAAATCTCCAAACTATGCCATTAGAATATTTATTATGTGCTCATGTTATGTCTTTGAAAGTTGGGCATTAGAACTGAAATCTTAAGTGATATTTGCGTGGTAACTGTTTTGGTCAGTATATCTTGTTTGATGAACTGTACTGTTTTCATTATTACTAAATTATTTCTTAGGTGATTTGCCAGTATATCTGAACAACAATCAAAGTTTCTCTTTAGAACTTTTATTTTTCTCTGGTGAGAGCAAGTATGCTATGGTCTCTGAATGGTTTCTGTTAGTTTTATACTGTTATTTTAACCCATCTTAAAAATATTGATGTTCGATTCTCAGCACCACATATAAATAGATAAAGGCCCATCAGCAACTAATAAAATATTTAGAAAAAATACCCATATGGCTGCTTCTTTCAAAAGGTTTGTATTGTTACTTTTGTAATTACTGCTTAGCATTGTTATCTCTATTCAATTGTAAGCCTCTTGGTGAAAGGAACTTTTTGTTGCATTCATTGCTGAATACCCAATGCCCACTGCAGAGTCTATCAGGTAATAGGTACCTGTGAGGTATTTGTTGAATGAATTAAGTCCACTGAGGCTTGCAATCTCATATATTTTGTCTTGTGGTTCAGATACTGCATTTTATGTGGTTAGGGAGCTTCTGAGAGCTTTAAAAAGTTAAATATTTGAGTTGATTATGCATTGTTCCTCCATGTCTGTTCCATTAGTTAAATGTTAGATAATCTTAATAGAAAAACTCACATATCATTCATGTATATACCTTGAAAATATTTTCCTTAGTGGTGAAGATGAATATTGGATAAAGTACTTGTCTATGTTTCATGTATATTATTAATTGTAATGAATGGTTTGATAAGTGAATTGAAAAATATGGACTAATAATCATATTCTTTTATTTTTATTTTTCATGTTGGAGATTAAATTCAGGGTCTTGCAAATGGTGGGCAAGCACTGTACCACTGAGCCATACTTCCATACCCTGCTAATCACGGTTTTAATTTTCTAACCCAGTATTTGTTTGAATATTTGTTTATTTACTTATTTATTTTTGTGGTACTAGGGATTGGACCCAGGGGCGTTCTACCACTGAGCTACCCACCCACCCCCTTTTATTTAAAGATTGGGTCTTGGTAAGTTGCACAGGCTGGCCTCACACTTAGAATCCTCCTGCTTCAGCCTCTTAAGTGCCACCCTGTCTAGCTCAATATCTGTTTTTATGTGGAAGCATAAGATTAATTTTCTTCTGTTCTGGCAGAAATTTTTTTCTTAGTGTCAAGAAGAGGACAATTAATCCTCTGATCATAATTTCTAAAGGTAAAGTTCACTTCAAGGCAGGATAGTTTAAATCAACATTCTGCCTTGTTCTTCATATCCATTCCCATAAAATTCTATTGCATGATTCTGAAGTTGTAAGACATTTTAATGTTTTATTTTATTTTATTTTTTTGTGGGCCAAGTGCTCAGATTAAGTTTTTTTCCCCCTCAGTTCTCCAGCTACATTATCATTAAACATGTAGCTAATGGCAAAAGACCTGTTGTGCTTAGAGAGAATTCTAGTTGTTAGGTATAAAGTGACTTTTCTGAAGATCTGCTGCTGTTATAGTACTATGTCCTTCCTGCTCAGTATAGATGTCCATCAGAATGTGCTAATGTCCTGATGGCCTGTGTGATATTTAAACCAGAGTCAGCCATACTGGAGTGCCCTGTACAGGAATAACCAGTGTATCTGAGAGGATAGGGTTTTCATATGTTTGGGGATCCCTAAGAATAGGACTAGAAACATTTTAAAACCAAAAGGTTTGTTAACTTACCTATGAAGACTCCAGTATTCTTCAACAATGCACTTTTGAGTCAGGAGCAATGATGCACACCTGTAAGTCCAGCTACTCAGGAGGCTGAAGCAGGAGAATCATAACTTTTGAGTCCAGTGTAGACAACTTAATGAGACTCTATCTCAGTAAAACAATAAAAAGGACTGGGGGTGTGTAGCTGTGTGGTATAGTGACCCTGGGTTCCATCCCTAGTAGATGAGGCATTCTGTTCCTTGAGGAATGAAAAGGTATTTTACGCAATAAGGTATCCTAAGGAGAATTTGGGAAATATTTTATGGTCTTCTGTATCTTAGTTGTAGTTTTCTGCTCTTTGCTATTTTCTTTTCAGAAATTTTACTTTTTAATGGTGTTCAAGGTATTTGAACTTGAGCTACATTTGCCCACTTTTTATCATCATTGAACTTTATCTGTTATGCCTAAAATAAATGTGTCATAGTCATTTTAGGTTATATAATGTATACTGAATAAAAAGTCTAAAGTTTGTATAGATTAAAATGGGTGAGTATAGCTTTTTGTTGTAGTTCTGACTGACCTGAATTACTTTTTATTCATGTTATTTCTTTTGGTATTTGATGAGAATTAGAAATTTTGACCCATTTTTGCTTCCCTTATTTAAAGCAGTTGGCATTAGTAATATACACATTGAGCACTTTTAAATAAGAGCAGTTGTGTAATAATCTAAAGGTAATTATGTAAAGGGAAAAACGTTTCCTGTTTTCAAATAGAATAATCAGTTATAATTATTATTTTATCTTCTGATTATCTTTTGCTTGGAAGATTGACCAGGCAACTAAAATGCTATTTAAAACCTCATCACATTTTAAAATATTTGTCTGCCTGTATATCTGTATCCATAGTCTCAACCTCTGTTTGGTAAGAGCATTTGTATTTAAAAAGATTTCCGGTGGCTGGGGTTTGGCTCAGCTGTAAAGCACTTGCTTCCCATGTGTGAGGCACTGAGTTGGATTCTCACTCAGCACCAAATAAATCAACAAAAATTTTAAAAAATCCATTTACAACTAAAAAAAATATTTTCAACCAAAATTCTCATGTATTGTTTTCACCTGTCTGTCCTATTCACGGGTAGTTTCTTTTTTTTTGTTTCCTAGTTATAGATGGATGCAACTTTTTTATTTCGTCTATTCATTTTTATGTGGTGCTGAGGATCGAACCCAGTGCCTTACATATGTGAGGCAAGTGCTCTGCCACTGCACCCCAGCCCCACGGGTACAGTTTTAATGAGGCTTTTTCAGTCAGTGGTCTTCCCTGTGCTTACTTTGATAAGGCCAGGAATGCCCCACACCATTATTCTGGTGTTTTACCAATCAGTGGGTATCAGGGATTGAACTCTGGCACTGGACCACTGAGCCACATCCCCAGCTGAGTTGCTTAGCACCTCGATTTGCTGAGGTTGGCATTGAACTCGTGATCCTCCTGCCTCAGCTTCCCAAGGCACCCGGACTATAGGGGTGCACCACAGCTCCCAGCTTCCTTTTGTTCTCTAATTCTCCAATTCTCCACATAGTGTCTTATGGAAAGCCTAGAATACTTGAAAGAAGTCAGTAATATTGTTGTGTCAAATAAGTACAGTAATTAGGATTTTAAGCATACACACTATACTTCTAAAAGCTGTTAATTATGATGACAATTACAGTATTCTTACTACATTTTATAAAATGAACAGAATTCTGACTAAGAAAAGAGAAATCCAAAAGAATAGTGTCAGAACAAGGGAATACCTCAACAAATTAATGTTAAGTACCAAAAAAGTGGATCGGGGAAAAAAAATGAAGGAGTCATAATATTAGCTAACATTTTACAGACTTTCAAGTTAATATGTAATTGCTGTAATAAGACATATAACCAGAGTGACCATGGTGGTTCACACATGTAATCCCAGCAATGTGGGAGGCTCAGGTAGTAGGATCACGAGTTTGAGTGCCAGGCTAGCCCAAGCAACTTAAAGTGACCTTGACTCAAATTTTTATAATAAAAATAAAGTGGTTATGGACGTAGCTCTGTGTTAGCGCACTCCTGAATTCAGTCCCCATTACTGCAAAGCAAAAGGTTAAAAAAAAAAAATCAGAGAGAGAAAGATAACCACTGACTTTCCAAATAATTTCAAAACCACATATGGTATTTGATGGTAATTTTGAAACAAAATTGTTACCCAGAATGATTAAGACCATAGTGATTAATTGCTATTATTGAAATAGTAATAAGAACTATTTATGCAGATTATTCTATCTAAGTCTAGATTGACGTCTTACTTGTAATAGTCTGCTTGGTCCAGTGGTCTTTCCACATCAAATTCTTTTGACAGTCAGTCAGTCAGTCCTTTGATACCATCCTTATTTTATAATTTCGGGGAAGAAGATGAGGATTACCAGATAGTGTCTGTATACTGTGGCATTTGGGAACTGAATACCAGCCTTTACTATATAACAAATAGTCTTTGGTTAAGAAAAGTTTTTTTAAAAGACATGTTTGTTTATCTCACATTAATGTTATGTGTAGCCACCATGAACTGCCTTTAGTGTATCTCAAATAGGAAATTTGTTTTCTTTTACTCAAATTTGATAGCACTGACTTCTTCCATAGTATATTCTCATAAAGGAACTTTTTAGGAATCACATTGAACTTTGTAGAGGGTTGGAAATTGGAGGTATTTTGTGTTAATATTCCATCATCTTCACAATTTTTAAAGGAACTAAATTGTTTCTTTTTTCTTTTTGCAGTGCTGGGCCTTAGACCCAGGGCCTCATACATGGTAGGCAGGCACTCTGCTATTGAGTTACTGCCAAGCTCTAAATGGCTTTTTAAAGTATAATGTAATTTTTTGTATTGCTGGGAAAGATAAAATGCATCATAAATGTATAGTAGATGCTGCTCTGCCAGAATAGTTCCCAAAGGAATAATAATACTTGCTTTTTAAAGCTATTCAGAGTACCTAACATATATTTGATCCTCAAAAATCTTTGTGTGGTATGTAGTCTTATTTTTTAGTGTATTTTTAAAAGCTGTCTTATGTTATACAGTGGAAAACTTGGCCTAGTATTGAGAATAGGAACATATGATGAGTAAGCAGGTATTATATTAAGACTTTTCCAGTGCTCCTTCCATTCCTTTCCCTGTTCTCATTGTTGCTCTCAGCAGCTTCCAGTGGGTGAGACCATGGCATGATCCCTTGCATGGAGTTGAGTCCTCAACAGTAATTTATACTAGCAGGTAGTTTATACTAGCTATATGTAGCCAGTAGTTTATACTAGCAGGATGTCATTTTGCCTGGGAGTTGCTATAGATAATTTTTAGGCTGTAGTAGCAGGAGAATGTAATTACCTTATCAAGTCATGACTCAAATAATTTACTTGTTCATTTGGGACCCTTGTTAATTTGTTTAGTATCACTAATTTAAAACCTCCTTTTCAAACTTTCATGTTCTAGAGTTTAAGATTTGAGTTTTTCTGCAATAATGTATGTAACGTTAGAACACAAAAAGTGAATGACAATTTATTTTATTTTATTTTTAAATTTTTTTTTAGTTGTAGATGGACACAATACCTTTATTTATTTATTTTTTAATGTGTTGCTGAGGATCGAACCCAGTGCCTTGTACATTCGAGGCAAGCGCTCTGCCACTGAGCCACAATCCCAGCCCGACATTTTATTTTTAATGTTTTTGCTTTCTAAGATTTTGCAGAAAATGAAAAAGTCATCGTTTTTTTTTTTCATAAACAAACAGCTTTATTGTAAGCAGTACTAAGTTGCACCCTGTAAAATCATTAAGACGAGAGGTCACCATAGCTCTCTTGATGTACAGCTGTCTATTCACATAGGAAGAAAGCATCTCAGAATACTGAAAATTTGACAGAATGTTTTTCTAGTATTTTATGAGCAGGCTTTTTTTTTCCCCTCTAGGTGGTTTTGCATCATCTATAAGTTACAGTAGGAGGCTTTTGAAAATCAGATAATGCCATTTAAAATCACCATGTTACCTTACCTTTCTGATGGATCTGGAGAAAATAATTGCCTACTTGCTGCTTAATAGCAAAACAAAACAGAAAGTGTAGAAAATACCGTGATTTTTTCCTAATACTTATTATACAGATTTGGTTTCTCTTTTGTGTAGCAGAGTAAGGAGTGCACCTCGGAGTCAAGACTTCTCGCCTTATCTAGTAGCTAAAATTGTGAACTTTGCCAAGTAAATCTCTTTGGGCCTTGGTAGCTTATTTATCAGACCCAGGAAATTGAACCAAGTGCTCTCCAAGATCTCCAGTTCTAAAATGTTACAGTTCTGTGTATAAGTTTCTCTTTAACGTGGTATAGGTTCTTCTGTGGTTTTATGTTTTGTATATTTACATCAGTTTCTTTTAATTTTAGATATGATGAATGGATTAAAGCAGATAAAATAGTAAGACCTGCTGATAAAAATGTGCCAAAGATAAAACATCGGAAGAAAATAAAGGTAAATGTGTTGATTTTGCTACACATGACTAGCTCTTAAAGAGCTTTTCCTCCAAAATGATGAGTTAAGTGTGTGCACTAATATTGTTCTTAGTTTTACACTCTCTTGAAATAGTGTGTTTTTTGTTTTTGTTTTGGTGCTGAGGATGGAACCCAGAGACACTCAACCCCTGAGCTATATCCCCAGCCCTTTTTTATGTTTTATTTAGAGACAAGAGTCTTGCTGAGTTGCTTAGGATCGTTAAGTGTTGGTTTGTTTTCTGGGTTTTTTTTTTTTTTTTTGGTACCAGGGATTGAACTCAGGGGTACTTGACCATTAAGTCACATCTCCAGCCCTGTGTTATATCTTATTTAGGGTCTCAGTTGCTTAGTGCCTCGAAATCGCTAAGGCTGCCTTTGAACTTGCGATTCTACTGTCTCAGCCTCCCAAGCCACTGGGATTACAGGCATGCACCCAGCTAAAATAGCATATTTATGAATGCTGTATTTTTTCAGCTTGTTGGAATGCATTTTTAGAAATAATGCTAAATGATTTTTGAGGCTTCATCAGTCCCAATGTTGTATAAAACCACCCAACCAGTTTCCACTTAACCTGCTTCAACACTTTTCTCTACTTCTGGTCCCAGTTACCAGCCTTAAAGTAGTATGGCTGGGAAACATGGGTTAAACCGTTCTGTGGAAGAAAAGATTTTTGAAGGCAGAGGAGAGAGCCTAGCCTATCTGACAAGTCATCTTTTTATCTTGTCTTTCTCTGACTGTAGGTAGTGGCTTAGAGTATATTCATAAGAGCCTCACATGTTGCATCAGTACCTCAGGTACCTACTAATGAGCTCACATGGAAAATTGTTATTACAGTTACATGTGATAGAATTCTATTCTTTTAGACTAAATCTTTTTGAATGTTTGATGAGAAAGCAGACCTTTAGATTTTTAGAATTTTTAATGTTTTTTAATTCTTTGATATATTTACTTTGGGAAGCTTAATAGTTCTTCTGAAATTCAGTCTTCATATTCAAAGTGAAGAGCTATTTACCTTCTTGCCAAATGTTATCCTATTGTCCCCAGATAGTGGAAAAACTTTTCCCTAAATTGGTTCTTCTTTACTTACTATGAATTAAGTCTGTGTTTTTAAATTTTTGGTATAGCTGTAACTCAGGACTTCTTAACCCCTTTATATTCTCACTCTTGGTCTTTACCATAAAGTATATAAATAACACTGTATTTAGCATTGTTTTTAGTTACTGGAAGAATATTTTTTTGTAGCACTCAAAAAAGCCAATGTCTTTATACAAAAAACAGAGCAACTGTTTGAGCAATATTTCCAAGGTGAAGGATAGATTAGGGGTGCAATAAACAATGTTAGAATATTACATAATGATTACATAGAAAATTTTTTTCTATAAATATTTGCCTCTATTCAATTCTTGATGACTCCTCAGGCATATTAAAATTCCTGATCATGGGGAAGAGCCTTGTGAATTTTTAAAAGGTTTTCTAGGTAATATTTTCCCATACTGTACAGAACTCCTTGGAATACCTGTGCTTAGCCCCCATCCTCTGCATTTCTGATTCAGTAGATCTGAGATCAGATTTAGGAATTGGTATTTCTAACAAGTTTCCGGAGAATGCTGTTGTTGGGCCAGGAGCCACACTGAAGAGTCACCTAAAGGCACATCTATTATTAAATGTAGGGAATTAACTTCTTTTCTGCTCATATGAAATAATAAGCTATATACCATTCTTAGGAGAATTTAAAAATAATCACTCAAATATGGTAGTATAGTTAGATAACAGGACTTCTGAATTGTTTATTGCTAACCCACACTTCTGAGTTTGCTAAATTATATTTTTTCTATGAGGAATTTTTAAAAATTTTCTTTTAGTTGTACGTGGACATATTACCTTTTATTTATTTGTATGTGGTGCTGAGGATTGAACCCAGGGTCACACATGTGTTATGCAAGTGTTCCACCTCTGAGCCTCAACTGTAGCCCTTTACGAGGCATTTTATAGCAAAATTTAAAAAATATTTTTCGGAAAATATGTAAGCCTCAGCTCATCTGTTTATAAGCAGAGAGTTTGAGAAAATTTCAAATTTTCCCCGAAATGTCAAATTTTTTTCAATGAAGTAAGAAAGTTTCCCTTGACTTGATCTTACAACTGATCATTTGTTTAGAGTTTTTCAAAGCTGTCATTTAAATGAAAATATGGAATATTGTCATTACCATCCCACACTTTATAATGAGAGTGTGAAATTTTAAAACAAACAGGTTAAAATTGTGTTTCTTTTTTTGTGCATGAATATTTAATTTGAACATACTGTGATTTTTAGTTTTAAAGAATTGGTAATATCAGTTATTAGTATATTTATTTGTTGGTTTAAAATTCCTGTCTGATTACTGATTTGATTCCCTGTATTACGTGGTAAATACAAAACCTTTTTGCTCATTCTATAGTATTTTGTTTAATAAGTTTTTAAAAACCTTGGCTTTTTGAAAGGGGGCTTTATATATTCTGTTGAATAGTTAAATAACAATATATCCTATAACTTTTAGTTAAAATGGTATTAACACTGTTATTTATAAATTCCTTATGATAATGTATGATCAACATTTTTTTTTGCTTTATGCAGAATAAATTAGATAAAGAAAAAGACAGAGATGAAAAATACTCTCCGAAAAACTGTAAACTTCGACGATTGGCAAAACCACCATTTCAGACAAATCCATCTCCTGAAATGGTATCCAAACTGGATCTCACTGATGCCAAAAACTCTGATACAGCTCATATTAAATCCATAGAAATTACTTCCATCCTTAATGGACTTCAAGGTAAAAAAGCAGATATTTTATTGCATGCAAGTGTTTGGTTTTAGTTTCTGTAAGTTAAATTATATAAAGACAATTCATCGTCATTAGTAGGTTGCTTTTTAGTGAGAATTTTGTTACCTCTTATGTTTGAAAAAAAATTGGTCATTGATTAAGACACCATGAAATTTTAGTTAAAATATAATATTCATCTTTCATTTATTTCAGGAACTTTTTGTTGTTGTTGTTGCCATAAAGAACAGTGTATCTTAAACAATATCAGACTGTAAAACTGTATCTTCAACAATATCAGATTGTAAAACTTTACACTTGATCTTAGCCAAAAGGCCGAGAAGCGATAGATTGTAAAACTTTAATACCAAACTCTGTTTATCTTGATTACATCTGTTAAAATTTCTTTTATGGTGGCATTATAGCTTAGTATAAAAGGCAGAATGAAGTAAAAAGTATCAAGTAACAAAAGCAGTAGGACTTTTGTTAAATTCACTTTGCAGGAAAGGAGGGACATCTGACCTTTGAACTAAGGCCTTAGAGAAATTATATTCCTAAAAACATTTTCACATTGCTCATGTTTTGAGACTGTTGATTTTTTTTTTAGAATTTTGAATATAATAGAAATTGGTTTTTGACCCTTATTTTAGGTGAATATTTACATGAAACTATTTTTCTCTAAGACAAATGCTGTATAGTATTGAAAGTTTGAGTTTTACAAGTTTTCTAATATATATGATAGAATAATCTATGGAAAATATATGTAGAATTTGAAGGACTGTAATATTATGGATACTAGTGTATCTCCACAGTCATGAGCAAATTGTATTTACTTAAAATCCCCAGAAGTACTTACCACTCTTGACTTGTGTGTGATTACCCACCCACCTACTTTACTTCTTTCCTTCTCTCTCCCTGTCTCCCCTCTCCCCTCTCATTCTTCTCACTTTCTTTTTGTCAAGGGGGTACCAAGGATTGAACCCAGGGGCACTTAACCATTCAGACATCTCCAGCCCTTTTTAATTTTGAAACAGGGTCTCCTAAGTTGTTGAGGCTGACTTTGAACTTGGAATCCTCCTGCCTTAGCCTCCCAAGCCACTGGGATAACAGGCATGTGCCACCAGAGAGAATATTATTTAGATTTTTAAAAATTGAACAGAAGACATGAGCCTGTCTTTGTACAAAAGCTCCCTCAGAATGCTGTTTGAGTAGAGTTCTCTAAGTTGTATCTGATTAGGAATTGGCTTCTTTTGAGAGTTACAGAAGCTTCTCCAGGGAATTCATTTGGATGAGGTCATAACAAGTTCTGGGTAACAGGTACTCACCACATTTAGAATGTCTGAAACAGTTTGAAATGGATGACTAGTAAAAATGCTCTGTAGGAACAGAAGGATGCTCTGTGTTTTCTGAGAATAGGCTTCTTTTGATTGACCTCTAGCTTTCAGAAGTAAATGATGTCAGCTGATGTAGGTAGTACCACAATAAGACATGGAGGGAAAGTTGGAATTTCATTAGCATGTACTCAAAACAATATAAAGAATAAAAAGAAAGACTATACAAAGGCTGTAGGCCCCTTAATAGACTATACATTGGCCCTCAGTATGACTGTCTTTAGAAATAACACTACACTAGTTTGAACTGGTTTCCTTTTACATCTGGTGAACAGCTATCTTCCCAGGAAAGATACATTTATTTTAGGGTGGAATGGACAGATGGGAGGGATCTCCCTTCAATGTAGTACTGGAAATTCCTTTCTTGATATCAGGCCTCCCTATTCAAACTCTTGTTTTGATATGGCACATTTTCTAGTAGCTCCTTAAAGATGAGTATAAGGGAAGGAAAGTAAATTTTTTAGACACTGAAAGTATTTATTTACTTTTGCAAATGGCTTTATTCTATTTATGATTGAGTAGTTTAGTCTGTTTTCTCTAGTATAAGAGAATGCTGTACTCTGGACAATTTATAAAGAAAAGAAAATTATTTTTCACAGTTGGGGTGGCTGAAGAGTCTACTGTCAGGTCACTGGTATCTGGTGAGGGCCTTCTTGCTGTGCTGTATAATAGCATGGTGAGGGCATCATCACATGACAAGAGAGTTTTATGTAACAAAGCCACTCCTGTTGCACAGCTAACTTAACCCTGTGACAATGACATTAATCTGTTCATTAGGGGGTACCCTCATGGCCTAATCACCTCTTAATGGCCCCAACTCCCAACATTGTCATGGTAGCAATTAAACATGAGTTTATAGGACATTGAACTGCATCAGCTAGCATTGTTCAGTTGTTTGTCTGTTTTTTCTTTTAGTATCATTTCCGTTAAGTCCTCTGCTCTTCCAATTCCTGATTCTTTGTGACTTGTTTTATTATCGTTTTTTGTTTTTGTACTGGAATTGAGCCCAGGGACACTCTACCACTGAGTTACACTCCCAACCCTTGTTATTTTTTGTTTTGAGATAAGATCTTGCTGCAGTTGCCTAAGCTGGCCTCCCCCCATTGCAGTCCTCCTGCCTCAACCTCCCAAGTTGCTGAGTGGTTTTTGTTTTGCTTCCCTCCCTCCCCTGCCCCAAAGAATTTGTTTTTAATGTCCTCAAATTCCATAATGAGATACACCTTGTGTAAATGTATTTTCTGCACCTGTGGTGTGTACTCTGTCATTCTAGGAGCTTGCATTTGTGTTTCAGACAGTTTTCTTGAGTGATTTTGTTGATTATTTCTTCCACTTTTTTGTCCAGTTAGTTCAGTATTATACCTTGTACAGTATACTCCAGTATATTTTTAAGTTTGGAGGGGGCTTTTAATTATTTTTTTAAATTTTCCATTAATTTTTATTAAATTTCTGTACTTTTCTGATTCTTTTATTGACTATACATTTAACAGTTATGCTATTTGACTGCTTTAATGCTTAAATTTTTTTAATTAAACTTGCTTTTTATTTATTTATTTATTTATTAGTATCAGAGATTGAACCCAGGGGTGCTTTACCACATGAGCTACATTCCCAGCTTTTTTAAAAAAAATTTTGAGATAGGGTCTCACTAATTTGCTGAGGCTGGCTTTGAACTTGCAGTTCTCTTGCTTCAGCTTTCTGAGTTGCTGGCATTATAAGCGTGCCCCAGCCTGCCTAGCTTAAATTGGTTTTATTTTTTTAAGAGTTCTATTTCCTGCATGTTTTTGTACCAGGTTCTGCTCATGTACAATTAGCTTTATTGAGTTCTAATTTGCATAAAATCAAATTTACAACTTCTGTATTTATAATTTGATGAGTTTGGCAAGAGAGATCCAGTGGTGTGAGTAACACTATGATCATGATATAATAGACCATTTCCATTTAGGGTGAGTGTTTTCACCTTTTAGAAAGAATTTCTTCACCTATGAAGTGGGGATAAAAGCTGCAGGGACTGTAAACCTAGGAGCTGTTACATTAAGTGCCTGGCACTTAGAAGACATTGCTTATGTTCACATTCTCATCATGTTTTTTCTCCCTCTTGTTTTTTAGCTTCTGAAAGTTCTGCTGAAGACAGTGAACAGGAAGATGAAGGAGGTGCCCAGGACCTAGATAATAATGGCAAAGAGGAATCAAAGATGGATCATTTGACACATACCAGAAATGAACTTATTTCAAAAGAGGAACAGAATAGTTTGTCTTTGCTGGAAGAAAGCAAAGTCCATGCAGATTTGGTAATGTCCAAACCAGTATCTAAGTCTCCAGAAAGATTAAGAAAAGACATAGAAGGAATATCAGAAGATACTGATTATGAAGAAGAAGATGAAGTCACAAAAAAGAGAAAGGATGTCAAGAAGGACATAACTGACAAATCTTCAAAGTCACAAATAAAACGTGGGAAAAGGAGGTATTGCAATACAGAGGATTGTTTAAAAACAGGATCACCTGGTAAAAAGGAAGAGAGGGCCAAAAGCAAAGAATCACTTTGCATAGAAAACAGCAGCAACAGCTCTTCAGATGAAGATGATGAAGAAAAATCGAAAGCAAAGATGACACCAACGAAGAAATATAACGGTTTGGAGGAAAAAAGAAAATCTCTGCGGACAACTGGTTTCTATTCAGGATTTTCAGAAGTAGCAGAAAAAAGAATAAAACTTTTAAATAACTCTGATGAAAGACTTCAGAACAGCAGGGCTAAAGATCGGAAAGATGTCTGGTCAAGTATTCAGGGACAGTGGCCCAAAAAAACACTGAAGGAGCTTTTTTCAGACTCTGATACTGAAGCTGCAGCGTCCCCACCTCATCCTGCCCCAGAAGAGGGGGCAGCAGAGGAGTCACTGCAGACTGTGGCTGAAGAGGAGAGTTGTTTACCTGGTGTAGAGCTAGAAAAAACACCGCCAGTTAGTGTCGATAGCAAGCCCATTGAAGAAAAAGCAGTAGAAGTCAGTGACAGAAAAACAGAATTTCCAAGTAGTGGCAGTAACTCAGTGCTCAATACTCCTCCTACTACACCAGAATCGCCTTCATCAGTCACTGTTACAGAAGCCAGTCAGCAGCAGTCTTCTGTTACAGTGTCGGAGCCCCTGGCTCCAAATCAAGAAGAGGTTAGAAGTATCAAGAGTGAAACTGACAGCACAATTGAGGTGGAGAGTGTCGGGGGAGAGCTGCAAGACCTCCATTCTGAAGGGAACAGCTCACCTGCAGGCTTTGATGCCAGTGTGAGCTCCAGCAGTAGTAATCAGCCAGAACCAGAACATACTGGAAAAGGTGAGGAAGAAAAAGCATGTGTTGACTTTAGGATCTTCCCACCTACAGTTTTAATGCTTTCACAGTATCTCTCCTTATATTGTGACATTTAAGTGCCATACTTGTGTGAACCCAATAAAATAAAAAATTTGGAATGTAATTTGAAAATAATGATGATTGAATACATTTAAGAGCTTGAGGTTTTAATGTCCTTTGCCTTAACCATCCATGACATATCAAGGGAACGGAACACATGCGAGAAATTAGACCTAGGCCCAAAGCCAAGCCTGTTTGAAAATTTGTTACACTGGTTTACTGTATGGCATGAGCACCTTAAATAGATTTCTGTGACATTGTTTTTGCATTTGTAATGTGCAGTTTTTCACATATATTTTGATTTATTGATAGACCTTCCATCTTTAACTAAATACTGTATGTAGGCGTTTGGAACAACCAACTGTCCAGGCACTTGCTATCTGCAAATGACCATGTCAAACTGATCTTCAAGCCTAACTAACTTAGGAAAGTTTGTAAAGGAATTTGATGCTTCCTTAGATGCATAGCCCCCAAATTGAAGGACCAATGTTTTTGTTAATAACCTAAAGTAATACTTTTTAAATTTTTTTTCAGAAGTACTTGAAAGTGGAAATTCAAATTAGTACTTTGTATATATATTAATGTCTACTGATGTTGCCATACCTATATTCTGTCATCATTTTTCCTATAAACCAGTTTGTTCAGGTGTATTAAAGTACATTTTAAACTTAGCCTTGGCTTTGAAACACACATTTTCTCTTGTGAAGTTAGAGCACCAGAGGGTATATGTTTCATATAACATGTCAGATTTTAGTGTACTTGCTTTAGGTTTTTAGTCTAGATCAGATTGTCTAATTAAAAATTTCTCACAAATTTTTTCTTAAAACATGTCTTTTTAAAATTTTTTGAAGTAAATAAGTAAAAAAAATATAGTTGCAATTGGGATGTTCAAGTACAGCTACTGCAATTGCATTTATGTGCCGTGCTGTCTTGGAAGCTGCATAATCCAAGCAGAAGGCTAGATCTGGGCTTTCAGCAGTAATGTTGCAATGCCAGTTCTACAGAGCTTGCGTCCTTACCATATTCCTCATACCTTAAAGGAGATTAAAATTAGCCCAGAATAGAATATCATGTCTGCAGACAGACTAAATCATCTCTGCCCGTTTGAATCTGTGTGTGTGTGTGTGTGTGTGTGTGTGCGCGCGCGCGCACAGAGTTGGGAATCATGTGTTTATTAACCAGTGCCCTAAGCACCAAGTTTTTAAAATAAGTTGGTAAAAACAAGTGTGAATTTCTTCCAGAATTTATCTCATTAATATCAGAGTATTTATTTTCAAATTATATTAATTCATTAACATTTTAAGCTGTTTAAACTTAAATCTTACTATTTTGGTTTTTATTAAATCGTAAGTTCAGGTTTTCAGTATGTATCCATTTTTAAATTACTAGACTCATAAATTCATCATTTTTGAATTACTAGACTACTCAGAACTATTTTCAGTTTATATGTAAGTTTTTTTGCTTTCCAAAACCACTTTAACTTATGCATAAGAATTCATCTTCATTAATGACAGTATATCAAAAATTGGTAGTGATTTCTGTGATAATTTATAAATCTCATAGAGAATATGTAGTTTGAAATTATTTTCTAAAATGTAAAATTATTAAATACCTAGGGAATGTTTGATTTATTTTGTGTTACTTAATTTATTTCCTGTCATAGCCTGTACAGGTCAGAAAAGAGTGAAAGACGCTCAGGGAGGAGGCAGTTCATCAAAAAAGCAGAAAAGAAGCCATAAAGCAACAGTGGTAAACAACAAAAAGAAGGGAAAAGGCAGTAAGTGTGAAACCTCTAATTTTTAAAATACAACAATAATAGCTGATGTATTTTTTCCTCCCATTAAGAAAAGGATATTCAGGATGTGGAATAGTTCAACATTTTGATTTTGTTTCCATCCTCAAAAAAGTTAATTATAGAAGTTTTCTGATCCTAGCTATATTCTACAATTAAACAATGTTGGTATTATTCAGCCTTGGTATTGACTGCTGGTGAATGATCACATAATTTTTTTTTTTTTTTTTTTTAAAGAGAGAGAGAAAGGGAGGAGAGAAAGAATTTTAATATTTATTTTTTAGTTTTCAGCGGACACAACATCTTTGTTTGTATGTGGTGCTGAGGATCGAACCCGGGCTGCACGCATGCCAGGCGAGCGCGCTACCGCTTGAGCCACATCCCCAGTCCACATGATTCTTTTTAAAATGTAGCCAGCATAATGTAAATACCAATATCTTTGTTAGCTTTATGTTTCACAGTTCTTTCCACTTGATTGTATATGTCTCATATTATGAAATACTTCAATCGTACAGTGAAATAAATTAGTAATTCTTCAAGGAAATATCAGCATTCAAGTAAACAATCAAGATAGCTTCAGAGGTATAATTCCCACAATTCCAGGCTATGACTCATATCTTGAGCACTCTAAACCATGTGACCTGAGAGCAGCTACAAATAATACTTTGGCTGAGTATGTTCCAGCTTAAGACATTAGTAATGACTCTCTCCATCAACTTGCCCAGAACATAATACTGTATTTCTTCTGAGGGCTGCACATTTGATCTCTCTTTTTTTTGTAGACAACATAAGAAGCAGAAAATATGTAAAGAATTTTTTTTCAGGTGCCCCACATTGACCTCCTGCTGCTCTTCCAGGAGACTCCTGCCACCTCCACTGCCTGACCTTTGCTAGCAGCCGGCTTGGCTGCACTTCAGTGCAGAAAAGGGTTATTCGGCCAGCTCCCCGAGGTTCTGCTGAGCCCATATGACTTCCAGGCGGTGAATATGGCATCCCTTGGGGCCCCGGGCGGCTGTGCTCAGCAAGGCCACGAAAGGCAGGCTGAGGCAGGCCACTGCATAGAGTGGGGCCAAACCTTGGGCAGCTTAGCTAGGAGTTTCCAGGGGTTCCAGAGCAGCAGTGGGGGCTGGGCCTGGAGGGGATTTGTACAAGATATGTGTAAAAGAGTGGTAGAGTTTCTTTATTCCCAAACACCACAAAGGGAGGAATTGCTTTATACCTTTGTTATTTGGAATACTTTTGAGACTTTGAGAGCCTGTTTTTTGGTTTGTTTTGGGTTTTCCTTTTATTTTCTGGTTGCTATTAATGAAGAATCAATAAGCACATGACAGGTCACAAATTATTTGGTGTATCTGAAAGGATGTAATTGCTTATTTTTCTTACCCTGTGATGTTTTTGTCTTCAAGACTTTGCCATTTGAATGATATTTTCTAAGAGTGTCCATTTTTAATGAGTAAACATATATCTTTACAAAGATATAGCCATTAATTGTATTCTCCCATTTTATTTACTGGGCTTCTGCATGGTAAATCCAAAAGAGTTGTCCATTCTCTGAGGATAATTTAGTAAATTAACTCTGATGGAATCTCAAAATAATACCTTTTATCCAGAAAAAGGTAATTTATAGCAGTACTAATTCTGCCACCTATTCACCTGGTAAGCTATCGTGGTTATATATTTCCATTTCATTACTGAAACATCACTAACAAAGGCAGATGTGACATGATTATTACACAGACTTCTGCATTCTTCATGAAGTATGGAGTATATCTAGCAGGGGAGACTGATGGGTTTATTGTAGCCAGTAAGCTGTAACATAGCAGGTACTTAAGAAGAAATTTATTATACATGTCAAAATTTAGAGTTTTTTCCCCAAGGAATTGTTTATTGAATATTATGATTATGCTTCATTATTTGCTTGTGGCCCAAGTGTTAAAGTGCACACAATCTGAATTTATTGAAATGAGTTTCTACAGTGAGTTAGTTTAAAAGATGGTACATTCTACTTTATGTATTAATATGATAGAATAAAAAAAAAACCATTCCAATGATTACTGTCTATTTAACAGTCTACTTAGTAAAATAAAAGGTTATTATGACTTTTTAAAACCTAGTATTGGCAGTTCAGGTAAGAAGAGTTTTTTTTTTTTTTTCTTAATTAAGATACTTCTGCATTTGCATGTGATTTTCTAGGTTTTATAGGCAGGTTGTTTATTGTAGTGGTAAATTAAAATGGTTAACTTTGGTAGCTACTAAAATCTGGGCCAAAATACATTGTTACATTTTTTGTTTGTTTGTTTGTTTGTTAATTCTTTTCTTTTTCTTTCAGCAAACAGTAGTGATAGTGAAGAACTTTCAGCTGGTGAAAGTGTAACTAAGACTCAGCCAGTCAAGTCAACCTCCACTGGAATGAAGTCTCACAGTACCAAATCTCCTGCAAGAATGCAGTCTCCTGGAAAATGTGGAAAGAATGGAGATAAGGACCCTGATCTCAAGGAGCCTAGTAATCGATTACCCAAAGTTTACAAGTGGAGTTTTCAGATGTGTAAGTGATGTGCATTAAAAATTGATCAGCAGAAACTTTATTTTAGTAACTTTTTCTCCACATTTTTTATTAGTGCAGTATAGTGGTGATGGGATTTGTTGTTATATATTTGTACATGCACACATTATAACAATATAATTTGACCAACATCTCTTCCCAGCACTTGTTCCCTCCTCCCTCTCCCCCCCATCCCCTTGTCCCTTTCCTCTCTCTCCATCTCTTTGATTTCCACGAGATCCACCCTCACCTTTCTTTTCCCTTTTCCTTTCAAGCTTCTCCATATGAGCATACATTCATCCCTTTACCTCTGCGTTTGACTTATTTCATTTAACATAATGGTCTCTAGTTTTAGCCATCTTCCTGTAAACGACATATTACATTCTTTTTGTGGGTGAATAAAACTCTATTATGTATGTGTTTGTGTATATGTAGGTATATATCTCCTAGTAACTGTTGATGCAAATACTAAAAAGGAGTCTACCAAACCTGAGAGGAATTTTAATCAATTGCAGCATATAGACCTTACTTGGATCATGATTTGAATACACAAATTGGTAAAAGAAAAATTTTAAGGAAGTCAAAGGACAGTGTCAACGCTTGAGTTGATATATCTGATACGATATTGGGAATATGCTTTTAAACAATAAGGTGTTGGGATAGGGATACAGATAAGACAAGATTTGCCATAAATTGAAAAATTACTAAAGCTGGGTAAGGATACTTCTCTCTATACTTCATATATGTAAGAAATTGCCAGAATAATTATATAATTTTCCTTGTACAGGGGATTGAATTCAGGGGTGCTTTACCACTGAGCCTACACCCCAGTGCTTTGTATTTTTATTCATTTACTTTTTGAGGTAGGGTCTCTCACCAAGTTATCTTAGGCAAGCAAGCCTTGAACTTTCAACTCTTCTGTCTCTGCCACCCCAAATCGCTGTGATTGCAGGCTTGCACCAGTGCCCCTGGCTGAAATTTCTTTTTTAAAAAAAAAACAAAAAAAAAACAGCCTACAGCAGAGTTTCTCACATGGGCAGATACCTCAAGTATTCATAGGACATTGAAAATGTTCTAAGATTTTTAGGTCTTTTAAATTTTTCTTCCAATTTAAGTTATACACATTTTAATAAAATCTCTTTAAAATTATAAAGGTAAAAGATAATCTGGGGGGAGGGTATGAGGAATGAAATTCAGGGGCATTCAACCACTGAGCCATATCCCCAGCCCTATTTTTTTTTTTTTTTTTAAGAGACAGGATCTCACTGAGTTTACTTAGCAAGCCTTACCATTCTTGAGGCTGGTGCTGAACTTGTGATCCTCCTGCCTCAGCCTCCTGACCCACTGGGATTATAGATGTGCACCACTGCAAAAAAGAAAAATTTATCCATACTTCTGTCACTCAGAAATATATACAGTGTTAACATTTGGGTGTCTTTCCCATCTTATTTCTACATATGATATTTTTAAATCATACACGATAGTGCTACTGTTCGTATGACTAGGGATTTTAGCACACTAGGGTTATAAGGTCTTTAATTCTGTACATATTCATTCATTCAACAGATCTTGTGTTTTTGCATAAGGTATTATTCTAAAATAGAGAAAGAATCTCAGGAGACAAATATTTAGAAGTCTGTTTGTTCATTTTATCTACTTTGGCCTTATTCTACAACCACACTCTATGTTCTCTTTTTTGTATCAATTTTTTTCCCCAAAATGCATATTAATAGAAGTTTTATAAATTGACAGCGGATCTAGAAAATATGACAAGTGCTGAACGCATTACAATTCTTCAAGAAAAACTGCAAGAAATCAGAAAACATTATCTGTCCTTAAAATCTGAAGTAGCTTCCATTGATCGGAGGAGAAAGCGTTTAAAGAAGAAAGAGAGAGAAAGTAAGTATTTCATTAGTTAATTTATATTATAAAATTAAGTTCACTCAATCATTTTTAAAATATTTTCTGTTTATTTATTTTATTTATTATAAAGTGGACATAATACTTTTATTTTTATGTGGTGCTGAGGATCGAATCCAGTGCCTCATGCATGCTAGGCGTGCTCTACCTCTGAGCCACAATCCCAACCCCTCCAAATCATTTAATATGCACAAAGTAATTATAAAAATCTGAATGTAATAAGATTTAATATTTCACTTGTACTTTTGATATAAACATTGTCACACAATGAATATTTCATAGCAAGCAAGAAAAGTACAGCTGAAATGTAAGTAGTTGATTTGCAAAGTGAAAGTGAATATTTTTAGCCTACTTAAACCAGCTTACTGCTCTGTAGTTAATGTAGGTTTATGTCATCTGTGGAATGGAGAACTTTTTATCCAAAAATCATACTTTCACTTTCACAGAGCTCACAATCTACCCCTAAAAGGTGAATAAAATAATTTTAGTTAATGAAAAGCACTATGAAGAAAATTGAGGGATATTTAGGTAGTAGTGACTGAATGGGTTACTCTATTTAAAAATGTATTTTTAATAGATAATATTCTTTCTTCTTTAACAGGGTATAGTATGATGTTTCATATTCACACATTGTGTAGTAATCAATTCAGGATATTTATGTATTATATATCAAACATTCATCATTTCTTTATTGAGAACATTCAAATCCTATCTTCTAGCTGTTTTGAATGTTATAACACACTTTTGCTGACTGATGACCCTTTTGTATATCATAGTACACCAAAAATGTATTCCTGTCTAGCTGATATGCTGTAACCATTAACTAAACTCTCTCCATGTCTCCTTCTTCTTTACTCTCCCCAGCCTATGGTAACTACTGTTTTATTTTTTGAAACCAGCTTGTTTAGATTTCACGTGTAAGTGAAATAGAAGTACAGATCTTTTCTACAGACTTATTTTTATATTCTTTGGATATGTACTCAGTAGTGGGATTGTTGGACCATTTGGTATTTATATATTTAATTTTTGAGGAAATTACATTCTGTTTTCCATCAGGAGTGTACTAATTGACCTTCCTACCAATAGTATATTAGATAATTTCCTTTGCTGGGTGGGATACTTTAGTTAAAGATGGTTGGGATATTTTTACTGAGATGTTAGTGACAAGAGGAAGTGAAATAAAATCTGGGAAAGAGTTTTCTTGGGCTCCAATTTAAACAACAACAACATAGACTGGGCTACTTAACATTAGAAAGTATTTTCTCATAATTCTGTAGGCTGAAGGTCCAAGATCATGGTTCCAGTATGGTCCATGTCCTTCCCCAGGCCCCCCCCCCCATGCTTTCTGGATGCTAGCTGCCTTCTTGCCATGTCTTCACATGGCTTCTGTGTCTGTAGGTATCCTTTCTCCTTTTTATATAGACACCAGAGTTGTCATTCTAGGGACCCACACTTTACTATGTTAATCACCTCCATATCTACAAATAACAGTCACATTGACAATTAGGGATACAAAATAGTGTTTTGGAAATACACAATCGAGTTCATAATGAAAGTCCTGGACTGAGAGAAAAACAGGCCCTTAATACAGCATTTCTCAAATGTGGCACTATTGACATTTAAAAAAATATTTTTTTTAGTTGTAGATGGACATATCTTTATTTTATTTATTTATTTTTATGTGGCACTGAGGATTGAACCCAGTGCTTCTCACATTTGAGGCAAGCACTCTACCACTAAGCCACAACCCCAGCCCACTATTGACATTTTGAGCCAGATAACTTTTTGCTAAGTGTGTCATAGTGTGTTGAGAGCAGCATCCCTGGCCTCTATTAGATACCAGTAGCACTTCACAGTGGTGAGAACCAAGAATGTCTCCAGATGTTACCAAATGTCCTCAGGATGGTGGGAGATGGGTAAAATTACCCCAGGTTAAGAATCAGCACTCTGAGGTGAGAATGGTAAAAATATCAGCCAGGAAAGCAGAGGGCAAATCGTGTGGGGCCATGTAGGTCACAATGAGGAAATAAGATTTTATTCTGAGTGAAATGAACAGTTCCTGAAAAGTTCAGGAAGCGAAATTGAATGATATCTTTGAAGGTTTATTGTCTGCTGGGTGGAGAGTAAAGTGTGCGGGGGCAGCAGTGAAAGCAGTGTTGGTAAAGGGACCCCATTGCTGTAGTTGACGTAGGAGTTGGTGATTTGACCCGGGATGACTGCAATGCAGATGGAGGTAGATTAATTTTGAGTTAACAGCAATGCTAATGTATTGAATTTGGTGGGTAAAGGAGAGGAATTGAAGATAATTTTAGTTTTTTGACTAAAACAGCTGTGGACACATGTTGTCATTTGTAAATGGTGTAGCTCCAGAAAAGACAAGACATGGATTGTGGAGCAGAACAAGGTTCACATACTGTTTTATCCATGGTGAATTCTAATTCTATTAGATATCAAGGTGGAAATGTCAAATAGATCCTCCTGCCTCTCAGCTTCCCCAGTTGCAAGGATTACAGGCATGTGCCACCACACCCAGCTAAAGCACTTTCATTTGTATTTTCCTTTTTCTTTAAATGAGGTTATTTTTTTTTTCCCTTTGACTTATCTGGTTTCATGGTACTCTAAACTCTTTCAACCTTAATTTTAGTTTGTTTTGATTTGTGGGGTGGGTGAACATCTGAGTTATAAGAGTATTTGAAAAGAAATTAAATGTTAATATATAGAAAGTATATATAGGAGCATTCAGTTAAAGGAAGGGGATTTTAATGTTTTATGTGTTTGATGTCATGTAATCATTTTTAAATGATTAAAAATAAGGTATAGTAATCATTCCAATTGTTTAAATGATTTCACTAGAACACCTCACTCTTCGGTAACCAAAGCCTTTCTAATAGGAATTTTCTATGTCATAAGACATCAATCCAGAAATAGTTCCTTCACAGCAGTGTTCTGTAAGTCTGGTCAATCACAAATATTCTGTAATGACAGACTATGATATTTAGATGTGTTCTCTGAGTACTTAGCATTAAAAGTCAATTTCTAAGTACAAGTGAAAAAAAGTAGAAAAGTGATTGTCATGACTAATCAATAAAATGCAAATCAAGTAAGGTATCACTCTTTGCTGGGGGTAGGGAGATAACCCCAAAACCCTATATATATCTAAAATCAATACTAGGGAAAAAAAATAGTGAGATTCACATGTTTATGCATTGCTGAATGCTTTTACATAGTTAGCTTGTAAACATTTTGTCAGATATATCTGAATAACTTGATAATTCCAGTTCTTAGTATAGATCTCTAGGTCAAATATGTAGCCACAAAATTTATTATACTGATATTTAAAACAGCAGATGGAAATTATTAAATTTCATCAAATTGATGAAAATAGATTTAAAATTTTATGATGCTCAAAATATTCATTACATTTTTTGGTAACAGCAAAAGACTGGAATTTAAATGTTGTGATTCATAGATACAGTTGATTACTACTTTGAAAAGGAAAAAGAGCTGTATATACCAATGTGGAATAATCTCCTAAAATGTAGTTTTTCAAAAAGTCAGATACTATAGTTTCCACTTGTGTTCAAAAGTTATATCTCCAGATTTTAAATTTGTGTATCATTTCTCAAAATTCTAGAGATCAAATTTCTCTAGAACAAAGGTTATTGATGTTTTCTGTACACACCACAGTAAATATTTTAGGCTATGAAGTCTACAAAGTCCCTCTAAATCTACTCGGCTATGCAGTTGGAGGTTTGAAATCTCCCACAGATGATATGTACACAAATTGGAACACGATGTTCCAAAGCAATTTTGTTTTAAAAATTAGGCCTTGGGCTGGGCACCATGGTGCACATCTGTAATTGCAGCTGCTCAGGAGACTGAGGCAGGAAGCCAGCCTTAGCAACTCAGTAAGGACCTAAGCAATTTAGGGAGACAGAGCTCAAAATAAAAAGTAAAGTAAAAAAATTGAAATGGCAGGGGATGAGGCTGTTGCCCCTTTGGGTTCAGTCCCCAGGACCAAAACATACTATACACTCAACGACCTTGGAACAGTAACTTTCCAGCCTTTCTTCTGTTTTTAAAGAATATGAAGTAGCTGGTAAAAGTGGGGTGTAGAATTTCAGGGATTAGGAAGGTCTTGTTTGAGAGGAAGATTTGGTTTTCCAGCTTCTTCCTCTGTGCTAAATATATATATTTTTTTCTTTTAATCTGGGCATATTATTCTTTTTTTAAAAAATCTTCCTTTTCAAACACTAATTTATAACAATGAGTGAACTTCTCTGAGGAAAATAACTGTTTTATTTATTTGCCTTGTAAAACAAGTGAAGAATGCAATTGTTGAACTATGGACCTCCCCCAGCAACTTACCCTCCCATTCTTAGCACTGTATAAGTTTATGGGAAAACTCTAAATACAGAACGAATGGAGGCTTTAAGAGGGAAGAAAAGATTTTGGGAGTATAATACAGACTTTTCCCATTGGATTCAAAGCTCTTTGAGGCATTTATTGCAGAAAGTGTTTCCTGTAGTTTGTTTCCATGTCTTATAGACCAGGCAGGCACCCAGTCCTTCCCTGGCCCTCCCTTCATCCCCTTGAGACATGCAGATCTGTCCTCTTTCATTACCTCTGTATTTGGGCACTATCAGGATTCTGGAGACACACTGACTTCTTCCTTATCATAGTGGTGGTAGTGAGAACTGATTTATCTTTTAAGCTAACAGTTTTGAAGAGTACAACAGAATTTAGTTCAGAGGATTAATGTTTTTTTCCTGTTGTTAGACATAATTTACTAAGTTATTGGTCTCCCTTTTCCTTAGGTGCTGCTACATCCTCTTCCTCCTCTTCACCTTCATCCAGTTCCATAACAGCTGCTGTAATGTTAACGTTGGCTGAACCATCAATGTCCAGCGCATCACAAAATGGAATGTCAGTTGAGTGCAGGTGACAGCAGGACTTGCTAAAGCACTTTGCACTTAATGGCTGTTGAGGGCCACGTCTTTTTTTATACTGCACAGTGGCACAAAAAAAAAAAAAAAAAATCAGACAAGCACTATTTTGTATTTAAAAATTGTTTCTTGACAAGCTGACTTGGCACTTAAGTGCACTTTTTTATGAAGAAAAAGTACAATGAACTGCTTTTCCTCAAGCAATAATTGTTTCCAACTTGTCTGGGAATTGCGTGTCTGGTAACTTGAAGGCCTTCCACTGTGGCAAATGAA
Organism: Urocitellus parryii; assembly: GCF_045843805.1. NCBI lineage: Eukaryota > Metazoa > Chordata > Mammalia > Rodentia > Sciuridae > Urocitellus > Urocitellus parryii. Next base: position 83,480,891 of record NC_135539.1, read on the forward strand.
GGCTTTTCACTGCCTGTAGAGACAATACAGTAAGCATAGTTAAGGGGTGGGCCAGAACATGTAAGATAACTTACTGTATATGTATTCCCTCGTATTTTGTTAAAGCTGGAACATTTGATATTTTTCCATTTATTTATGAAAAATATGAACCTATTTTCATTTGTACAAGCTAATTGTTTTTTAAAGCAAGTCACCTTTGGGTGGCTTTAATTGTATAAGTCAAGCACATGTAATAAATTCAAAACCTGCAGTTAACAGGATATTAGACATCAGTCCTGGTAACCAAATATTGAAGATTCTCCTTAAAAAAGACTGAACATGTTTACAGGTTTGAATTTGGCTAAAAGGTCTTGCAGTGGCTTTTCATGCCCCTTCAAATTGGAATGGAACTACTGTACTTTGCCATTTTTCTATAAATCAGTATTTTTTTTTAATTTTGATATAATACATTGTGTGAAAAAGAAAATGGCTAATAAACTGTATTAAATCTTAAACAATGTATAAAGATTGTAATTAGCCAGTTCAAAGTGTATATTTATTCATAATGAATTATAACAGTTATATTTTTGTGTTTTCTTGTAAATGTTTCTTTTCCCTTAAATACAGATAATTCATTTGTATTGCTTATTTTATTATGAGCTACAACAAAGGACTTCAGGAACAAACTGTGTTAGTATGGTTCAAGGTTTGTATGAACTGTCTTGAGAAAGATGGTTGTTATTTTAAGTATAAATAGCTAATTGGGGTGATAGGCCTTTAAAATTAAATGCCTTGTATAAAATCCAAAATGAACGCAAAATTGTTTTCACTTGTATTGACTCTATGTTGTATGATTCCAATCTCTGTTCTGTTTGGCACTTGTATTTAATTCTTCACCTTTGTAAGACATTTGTATATTGAGGATGTGTTCATTGAAGCTATTTAATACCTGGCACTGTTAATACACAGTACTTTGCTGTACAGACTGTTTTACTGTTTTAATTGTAGTTCTGTGTACTTTTTTTGAATGGGGCTGGCATGTTTTGTTTGTTTTCTGGCAATACGACGTGAGAATTTCAAAGCATTTTGTTGTAGATGCTAACGTGTCAGAATCCTTAATCCTTTACATTCAACTTTTCTAAGAAAAGCATTTTCAGTCTTGTAGTGTGTGCTTATAGTAACTAATTTTGTTGAAAATGGTTTCAAGTTACTCAGATTTGTACAGGACTGTAAAGATTTGTTGACAGCAAAATGTTGAAGAAAAAGCTTATAGAATAAAAGCTATAAAGTATATATTAGGATCTGCAAACAATGAAGAATTATGTAATATATTGTACAAATGTAAGCAAAGGCTCTGAAATAAAATGCCATAGTTTGTGAATCCTTGATTTTGTTTCTAAAAGATAATTACATATAGTAATGAACTAACTAGAACACATACCGCTAATATATATTAGCACAAATGGCTAACTGACATATAAAAATGGGAATATTCCATCTTTAAAAATTACAATTCCATTCACCAGGGCTGGAGGTGTAGCTCAGTGGTAGAATGTGTGCTTAGCATGCATAAGACAGAGTACAATCCCTAGCCTCAAAATTTTTAAAAAGTCCATTTGAGATGATTGATAGGAATTTGGGAATAAAGGAAGAGAGAGTTCCAAAGGAAGTGCCTGTAAGCCACCGAAATGCAGCACCTGTGAAATGCAGCTCCCAAGCAACATGCCCTCGCCTGTGCCTGTGTACAGAGGGTAGTTTGCAAGTGCAGGAAATACTTGCGCAAAATTAGGTAAGTCTGTCTGGGTCCACCTTAGATCTAGCCTCTAGCATGGATGCTGCACCAACAGGTTGCTGCCTCTCTCTGGAAATGGCCTATATTCTCCCTTGAATGCATAATCCTTGCTTTACCAGAATGTATCTGACTACCCCAATCTCCTTTCAATATCTACTTTCCTAAATAAACCTGTCTCTGCCTCTGACTGGCACTTGCTGAAATTATTTTTTTTGTCACACATGCCAAGAATAGCACTGGTCAATTTTCCCTTCTCTCTGGAAACTCCTCAAACCCTTCTTCAGAGACATGTCTTCTCCTGTGACATCTTAAATCAGAAAAGGGATTGTTTTAGGCCTTTTTGAAGTACATACACTGTTTTACTTGAATCTGTATTTTTCTTAAGACTTCATTCTCCAAAGAAGAAAAAAATTAAAAATTTTCATTAACACAAAAAACATTACCAGTAGCTATTTTTTAAAATTTTAACTAGATCTTTATTAAGTCTGTCTTACTCTTGTTGCAATCGGGAATCAAATGGGCATTACTAAAACAAGTTAATACTAAAACCCCACCTCAGAGAGTTCTATTTAATTGGTCTGGCACAGTACCTGAGTGTTGATTTTTTTTTAACAGAATTTATTATACTCATTAGGTCCTGGAGGAAGGAGGGTATTTATTCCATGCAGATTCACATGGGAAAGATGGCAGGATGGTCAGGTGGAGTAAGACAGGAATGAAGGGAAGGGTTAGGTCTATGAGGTTTTTGTTGTTGTTGTTTTGTTCAAGGTATTGAACCTTGGGGCCCTTAATAAGTCACATCCCAGCCCTTTTTATTTTGAGATAGGGTCTTGCCTAGTTACTTAGGGCCTTGCTTAGTTGTTGAGTCTGGCTTTGAACTCCAGTGATTTTAATGTGTACCTGTGTTGAAAACCATTGCAATGCTCCAAATCTTCTACTATCAACATTTAGCTTTTTGTTCCCATTTAGTGGATTTTCCAACAAAAGAAAAAGTTCTTAAGACAATGAAAATTAACTTGGACACAAAAAATCTCAAATATGCATTAAAGCATCTTTGGGTAGATCCTTTATTTTACAGAAATTAGTTTTAAGGGAGAGGTTTTAAAATCTGTCAAACCTGCTTCCCCAAATGAGTTTCTAAATATTGTCCCCTAGAAATGTATTCTCAAATACATCTGGTAATGCTCTATAGAGCATACTCTTTGTAAGGAGTCGGTGTTGACTATTTAAAAGGTGAGAAAGCTTGTAGAAAGATACTTGGCTTTATCCTATTGTTTTCAATCTTACTCATCACAAAACCCTAAAATGTTACAGACAGTGCTCCAGAGAGTAATGATTACCAATTTTGTTGGTAATCATATGCTTATGCCCCTTTTTCACTAACCTCTCTAAAGGGTTTGAGAATTTCATTATATATCTAGAATTTGACCCAAGTCTACCAAGGATTGCCTAAAGTACATTTATTAGGTTAGCTTACAATATGTTATAAAACTGAGATGTTATATTGTTTTCCAAAAGGTTGGTTTCTTATTGAAGTAACTTTAGGCAATTTTCTGATAAAGTGGAGCAGAATCCATGAAACCCCTAACATTTCTTTCTCTTACTTTTGGAACCAGGGATTGAAGCCTGGGAACTGAGGTACATCCCAGCCATTTCTAATTTTGAGACAGGGTCTAAGTTACTTAGACCCTGTTAAGTTGCTGGGATTTCAGACATCTGCCATTGCACCTGGCCAAACGCCTTAGGAAGGGTGAGTGATATTTTAATGGTTAAAAAACAGTTCTGAATGGCAGTAAGGATAATCTTTTATATTATTTCCAATAACAGTCTCTTGCACACTACTTTCCTTTTTTTTTTTGCAAGGATGGGTGGTACTCAGGGACCAAGGATTTATTTAACCCAGGGACATTTTGCCACTGAGCTAAATCCCAGACCTTATTTTTCCTAGAGCCTTGTACATGTGAAGCAGTCTACCACCTGAGCTATATTCCAGCCCCAGCCCCAATCCCAGACCTTTTTAAGTTCCCCATAAATTGCTTAGGGCCTAAGTTGCTGAAGCACTTGAACTTGCAATCCTCCTGCCTCTGCCTCTTCCTGGAATTACAGGCATATGCCTGGTCTTTCATTTCTGAGTCCTTTTCTTCTAGTTTTAACCTGTCATCTAGGGATTTGGGACTAACATCAGGTGAGGGGTTATGCACTCATAAGATAATGTTTCAATGGTACAATTCATGGCTTAGTTGTGCAATTATGGTAAGGCATAAAATCAAGTGCAATTTTAAGTTAACTGCTTGGTCTGGGAGAACCAGTGTATAATGGCAGTGTATCAGCACGTGAAAGTTGTGGTATCTGCAGACAGTAAATGACCCCAAAAGGGCGATTTACCTGGCAATCAGACGTAGGCTAGTGTGGAGGCTGGAAGTCCCCAGGACCAGATAGGATGAGACTTCAGTGTTTTAGGTAGAGACAATTCTTGGAACGTTAGGGACCGACCATAGAGAAGGAATGGGATAGGGAGACATTCTGAGGAAAGCTGAAGAGTTTTTCAATAGATCTGATGTAGGACACATGCAAGGTGCATAAGTTGCACCACCTGCTTACGTGGATTGTTTTATATTTTAAATAAAAAGGATACCAACATTACTGGAAACCAAAATAGGAAGCACAGTAATCAAAAGCGGGGTCAAGCAGTTGAATATTGCGTGAGTTCTTCATAGTTACTGGACAGGGAAAAAAAAAGATCACATGTATTTCCAGTCAACTTATGTTAAGCGACTTTCAAAAGCAAGGCTGTTTCAAAAAGATTGCAAGTCAAATCCTATTCTATAACCCAAACTACTGAATTGGATACCATTTTATTACATAAAGGTCAATTTAGCAAATATTCACCAGGTACAGTGAACAGATACGAAGTACGGATGAATAGGACGTAAATCCTTACCGTCACGCCTTTAAGAAGACAGTGCGAATAATTAGCAAAAGACGGACGGAGGAGGGCAGGAGAAGCTGGCTAGGTTTGGAAGGGGGGCGCGAGATGGGCTTGGAGAAACCAGTGTCTCTAGGCAGAATCGCGGGCCGTACGAGGACCTCAGCAGCTCTAGGTGCGAACGCTTGAGCTGCGGCTTCATTTTAAGATGTCAAGTCTGAGGAACGTGGAAAAGAACTCAAAAGCGCAGTGCGCCCGTCGCGCCGCCTCCCCGACCGCGAGGCGCACTTCCCCTCCGCAGCCTTCAAGCCCGCCAGGCCTCCCCGCCCTCCTCAACTACCCACGATTTGCTCTTCGCCCACTCCCCGCCTAGCTGGACCCTACTCGTACTCCAGGCCTCAAGCACTGGACCATTTCCTTCACTCCCACACCAGTTTGCTCCGACAACCTCGAGAAAGCCGGCCAACCTCACGACCCCGCCCCGCCGGGGCACCCCTAAAGTCGCCAAGAAGCCGCCGGGAGCGTAGAGGCGTGGCCAAGGTCGGAAGGGGCGTGGTCACGGGCGGAAGGGGGTCGAAGCGGGACGTTTGTCGCTGAGGCAGTTCCGAAAGTCTGGCACGAGGAATGGCCTCAGAGGGGAAGAACAAGCTTCAGAAAAAGAAAAGCGCGAGGCGCACGTGAGTGGTGGGCAGCGCAGTGGGCGAGGGGCGCATTCGCTGGGGTGCGACTGACTATCGGGGTCCGTTCGCAGAGCGCGCGCGGAGGACCGCGGAGGGAGCGAGGCCGGGGACTACCTGGTGGGACAGGTCGCCGACAGCCTGTTAGGCGGCTTGCGCGCTCCGCGAGGTAGCGACACTACGCTGACCGCCCTCTTCAGCGCCTCCACGCCGCGGGCCCGCCCGGTGTACGTCCCCGCGCCTCAGGTGAGCCAGCGCTGCATCCCCGAAGGCCCCTGAGCGCCCCGGTGCTCGGCGCGGCCTGACGTCATGCTCCTCACAGGAAGCCTCGCGGAAGCGGGGGCGCGAGCCGCGAGAGGAGAGCCCACCCCAGGGTCGCAGGCCACTTTTGCAGGAACCTGCAAAAAAGACGAAAGCGAGGAAGAAACTGTCCGAGGCGGAGGCCAGGTTGGCCGACAGGTTGGTAAAGTTCTCTTAGCCGACGTTAAAGAATCGCATGGTAAGAAATGAAATTTCACACGCCCGCAGTATACATACTAGTTGTTTTCTCACTTCATATTTCGTCCTATTTTTTGTAAAAATCTTATACGAAGTTGCAAAGAATAAGAAACCCACTGTTGGCAGTCATTAGGACAGACCTGTTTCACCTTTGCACTATTCAAAGTGCCCTCCCCATATGGAATCGAACTTATGGTTTATGTTTTATCAGTAATTATTTCAGAATGTTTATAAAAGGTCAGTTTGGTTTTCCTAGGGAGGAAATTTTTTCTATTAATTGTTTTTTTGGCTGTACTGAGGATTGTTCAAAATTATCTCTGCCACTTGTGCTGCGTCTATCACATACCTATTCTGCCTCCTTAGAGATTGTGCTATCAGATCCTCTCCTTTTCTTCTCTTTTCCTTTGTCTTTGAACTTCTTTAATATATTTTTTTAGTTGTAGATGGACATAATATCTTTATTTTTATTTATTTATTATGTGGTGCTGAGGATAGAAACCAGGGCTCTCTTGCAGGGCAAGCGCTCTACCACTGAGCCACAGCACACTGCACTGTGTTTGAACTTTTAACCATTTAACATGCTCAAGATTCTCTTCTTGAAAAAAAAAATCCAACAACCAAAAACCCCCATTCACGGTTGTTGTGTGTTTGTTTGCTACTGTTCCCACTGTCTTTTTCTTCATATTTGTACTTTTGGGAAAAAGTAGTTTGTTGTTGGACTCTTCCCCATTCTGTGACTTTTTTTTTTTTTTTTTTTTTTTGTACTGAGAATTGAACCTAGGGATACTCTACCACTGAATCACATCCTTTGCCCCTTTTTTTGAGACAGGACCTCATTAAGTTGCTCAGGGCCTTCCCAAGTTGCTGGAGCTGGCCCTGAACTTGGCCATCCTTTTACCTCAGTCTCCCAAGTCATTAGGATTGGAGGAGTGTGACACCATGCCTGGCTCCTTTTCATGATTTATGAATTTTCCCACAGACTTACAGTCTGGTGGTGTTTTTGTTTTTGTTCAAACCATATAACAGTGCTTGGTGATGCATCTTGACTTACTCGTCATATATAATGGGCATTGCAGCTCTTGTCCTCTCTGTCACATTTTACATTGCTGCTTTCATCTGTGAAGCTGTTGGTTTCTCTGAGAGCAGTTTCTTATAATTCTCTTCTTGCTAGTCTTTTCCTTTTCACTGTTAATGTGGGTTCATTTTGTCTCTTTAAAATGTTTCTTTTCCTTAAAGTTCTTGTTCCTGGTCATCTTCTCAGAACTTTGATTTTTTTTTCACTGTTCATTGTTGGCATTGTTTGTTTGTTTGTTTGTTTGTTTTGTTCACCCTCTTACATTTCTCCTGATCTCTAGACTTGTTTAACTTTTGCCTACTGACATCTGTGCCATGTGCTTTAAATGGAGATGATTCTCCTCATCAAATCTGTTTATGGGCATGATGGTTCCACTCACTTTGTAAGTTGACTAAGCCAGTGTTTTGGGAATCATCCTATGCTGTTCCCTTTCCCTGCATGAGCCATTAGTTGCCAGATGCTTGTACTTTGTTTTGTTTTGTTTTGTTTTGTTTTGTTTTTAATAGACAGGGTCTCACTTTATCCCTAGGCTGGCCTGGTATTCCTGGGCTTGAGTGATGCTTCTGCCTCAGCCTCCCAGGTAACTGGGATTATAGGTGTGCATCACCATACCTGATCAGTGCTCTTTTAATTACCTCTTTAATTTGTTTTCTCCTTTCCACCTCCATCCCTGTTCTGATTAATCTGTTTTCTTCTTAGATACGCACTGTTGTAATCATCTCCTTACTCGACTGTTTTCTCCATCCTTGACCTCTTCTTTCTTTCTGGCTGTTGCTCAGATTGATCTTTTTTAGATATTTTCAATCTTTGGCAGCTCCCCGTCTTCTGTAGAATAGAAATCTAAGTGCTTTTGCATAACACGGATGTTTCTTCTTGACCTGGACCTTAGTTTACCATGTCATCGTTGTTCCTTTCCATCTTACTGTATACGTGGCATACCATGGTGAGCAGATCTGGATGTGACATGATATACCATGGTGAGCAAATCTGGATGTGGACCCTCTCTGTAGTGGAGATTTGGTCTGGTGAAGAAGTACTTGTAGCCCATGTTTCTTGAGGATTGTGTGCCAGATACTGCTTTTCTCCTCTTAGAAATCTTGTTTCTCTTATTTCTTTTAAGTTCCTATACCATGTATTTTAGCTGATATTTTTTTCTGTTTTGAATTTGGACTGTCTTGACTTTGCTATTGAAAGGTTGATAGTTCTTCATGTCCTCAGAGCCTAGAACATAGTCGGAACCAGCAAGTATTTGCTCGTGGGTGAATCCCACTTCCCATTCTTTCTCCTCACTTCTTAAGATCCCTGTCTCGTTCTCTCTTTGAATCCATGTCAGACCTTATGTCTTTATGTGCACCAATTTACTTTTGATAAGCAGCCTTTTAACTATTACGGAGCTTTTGTAAGTTTGGCGATCCAGCTTTTTCTATTGACGAGATTCTTTTTACAAAGTGAGTGCTTGGTGGCCATATAAACCTTTTTAGATTCCTGGGGAATGCTGCATTGTCTAATTGTAGAGCAGAGACTGAAATTAGGCTTTGATGAAGTATAAACTAAATCTCCGAGAGCTTTAAATAAACTGACTTTTGTTTAGATGAACTTTTGTTGCTGCTGCTATTGCCTGGCTGGTTTTAGCTTGTGTTTAAAATTTGTGCTTAACTTTTTCTAACTCCTGAGTAATAGAATTCATTTTCTAAGTCTCCTAGTCTCTTTTTAGTTATGCTACTTTAAGTCTTTTGATATATTTATTTGTAGTAAGTTTACATTTAGAAAAACCACAAGTCCTGGGAAATGTTTCTAATAAGGAGGGTAAAATTGTACTTGGTCAAATGCTTATTTCCATAACTTCTCATTCTATGTTTTTGCATTAAAATTAGGGAAAGTGCTCTAGCAAGTGCTGATTTAGAAGAAGAAATTCATCAGAAACAAGGACAGAAAGGGAAAAATTCCCAGTCTAGTATTAAAGTAACTGATAGACAAGTACTTAATGATATAGATCACAGCTACAATGTAAGTCAAAGAAAGAAAATTGAGATCAATCAAGAAGAAGAAAGATTAAAGAATGAGAGGACTGTATTTGTTGGGAACTTGCCTGTCACATGTAATAAGAAGGTGAGTTTGTGGTTTTGTAAATATTTAAAGAAATTAATAACTTTATCTACTCTTTCACTATGAGTAAGCACATAATTGATAAGTCATTGATGTAACTTTATTATCAATTACTACATTTATCATTCTACTACACATTGGTTCCAATGTTTGTCCCATTTTCTTATTTCTGTAGTCATTGACCAAATTCAGGCTTTTGCAAATCATATTTGAAATGTCAGAGTGGGCTTTTCCCTAGCTTTTTTCTTCCGGCCTCATCTCTGTTATATGCCATTGGGATAAAAAATAACATTCAGGAGTATTTGTCTCTCTCCTTCACTGCTCTGTCTCTCACACATGAGAATGTACCTCGAGCATAGTAGGGGCTCTATAACATTTGCTGTTGTGAAAGAATGAATACATTCTAAGTTTCTTGAATTATGTCAGTTTCACTAAATCTAAAACATGCCCTTACATTACTATTTTTGGGGGGGGGGAGTGGCAGAGGGACCTATGATTGAGCTCAGGGGCACTTGGCTGCTGTGCCACATCCCCAGCCCTGTTTTGTATTTTATTTAGATACAGGGTCTCGCTGAGTTGCTTAGTGCCTTGCTTTTGCTGAGGCTGGGATCCTCCTGACTCAGCCTCCTGAGCCACTGGGATTTCAGGTGTGTATCTCTGCACCTGGCACTGTTTTCATGTAGTAGTCACTGTATTGACAATTCTTGCATCAAAAAGCTGCTGGTGTTTTGAAAGACCATATAAATTCTACTTCCTTACAATACGAAAGATGTCGTGGTTTTTTCCTTCTCCCTAATGCTTTTGTCTCCTAGCATTTGATTTGTGATTTTTTTAGTAGGCCATCACACATTTTGCTCAGTAATATAATTTTATTTATCTTCCTGTTAGATTATAAAGGGCTTAAGGGAAGGGAGTGTGGCATATGGTGGTTTGAGCAAATTATCATTTGTAAGTTATTTTTTAAACAGAATAAGTTATGGAAATTATTGCCTATCTATAAAACTGCCCTACCTATAAAACCTATGTGTTCTTCACATCCAGGAATAGGAATAATGCTTAAAATTTGCTTTCTAGGAGTTTGTTCAAGCTGGTGGTTTCAATTAGATATAACTGAAGCATTTCTTAGTGTGACATAAGCTTCTTTAAAATTCATTTTGTTTTAAGCCAATGTGAAAAAAATGAGAAAATATGTGAAAATCCCAGTCTACCCTTAACTAACATGGATAAAAGACTAAAAGATCGAAACAAAAGTATTGTGCAATTCATAGGCATTGATATGAACTGAAATTGTGTTTTGTTTTTACTGTAAGTTTCAGTAAAACTTTTTTTCCTTCTGACTGAACAGTACTCATCTGCTTTTCCTCGATTATTCTTAAAGTGAAATCTGGCTTTCGACTTTCAGTCAGTGGCTGGGGTTGTGGCTCAGCGGTAGAACACTCCCCTAGCATGTGCAAGGCCCTGGGTTCGATCCTCTGCACCACATAAAAATAAATAAGTAAAGTTTTTTAAAAAAGACCGACAGACAATTCGATGGCATTACTTTTTGTGACACCTACTTGATATTCTGAAAATGGACTAATTTGTTTTTGTTTTTGTTTTTTAATTTTAGAAACTGAAGTCATTTTTTAAGGAGTATGGACAAATAGAATCTGTACGGTTTCGTTCTCTAGTAAGTTCTCCCCCTCTTAAAATTTCTATCATTGTAAAATTTTTCATGTGAATTAAACTAACTGACTTTTTGGTAATAATGATGGTGGAAGAGCTTTAGGTTTTGGAGTCAGTAGGTATAAATCTAGCACAGGAGAAGATGGCTCTCAGTGTCTGTTGTTGAATGTCAAACTGGTTACATAATTTAATAAGCTCATGTAATAAGTAAAAGTGATGTTCTTGTGTATGTTTGAGGGTGGGTGAATGACTTTGTTGTGTCAATACATTAAGCAGAATTGTTGATACTGAATAGTGTTTCTGGAATTGGGCAACCCTATGAGAGGCATTCAGTGTGGGAGGTTGGCGTGAGGTTGAGCAGGTGTAGATGATGTATCTTTTAATTAATTAATGTTAAAACTTGATTGACATTAGGGGTGCCTGATTTCACCAGTTGCATACTTAGGACCAGTCATGGCCGCATTCCCTGGAGCATGAAATAAGCATAATTCATGTTGTTTGATTTTTTTCCCATTCATGTTTTTCTTTCTGGATAGTTAACTTATAGTAGTATATATTCTTGAACACTATTATTTTTTATTTAAAAAATTTGTTTTTCAGTTGTAGATTGATACAATGCCTTTATTTATTTATTTATCTTTACGTGGTGCTGAGGATTGAACCCAGTTCCTCACCTGTGCTAGGCGAGTGCTCTACCACTGAGCCAAAACTCCAGGCCCATGAACACTATTTATTAATATAGATAATGTATAAGAGTGTAGGCAATGTTTTTTCATGTTTCTAATTGCTCTTAAGTGATTCTCTAAAATAGTTTCTTGGCCTTCATACACTGGCGTTTTAGGCTGGTCATTCTTTGTTGTTGAGGGCAGCCCTGTGCACTATAGGATATTTAGTAACTCTATGACCCTCACCCACTTGATGGGCAACCCTTCCCACCCTACTTGTGACAACCAAAAATATCTCTAAATATTGCCAAATGTTTCAGGAGACAGGGCTGCCCACTGCTGTACAAGGAGACATTTCTTGAGATTTTGGTAGTCACCATAATCTGTCAGTCAGTGTGTTTGCCATTTGTGTTTTATCTGCCTTTCAGAGTCCCATTTCCCCACACCAGAGCCTTGCTTAGTCTGCTGACTATGTGTCTTGCCATCCTCCCAGCCGCAGTGTACCTGTGCTTACCTCCACCTACCCAACTATATGACCTATGCTGTGTGCTGATTTCTCTGTTCCTCGGTTACACCTGGCTGCAGGCTTTGGAGTTGCCTTTCACTCTTTGTCTTACCCAGCCTAGTTTTTCAGCTGGAGTCATTCTTTTTGTACCCCCTGCCCTAGCTACATTCTCATCATCTCTTGTCAGATTAGTAGTAAAGGGCCTGGCACAGTGGTGCATGCCATAATCCCAGTGACTCAGGAAGCTGAGGCAGGAGGATCACATGTTTGAGGACAGCCTCAACAATGTAGAGAAGCTGTAAGCAACTTAGCAAGACCCTGTCTCAAAATAAAAAAAGAACTGGTGATATAGCTCAATGGTAAAGTGCACCCCGATTCAATCCCCAGTACCAAAAAAAAGGAGAGAGAGTAGTTGTAAAAAGCTTTTTAGAGTTTCTTCCTTCGGTTTTCCTGTAGTTTGTCTCCACATAACTGTCAGCTACCATCAGTTTTCTGGAACCCTTGCCACTTTTTCTGTGCCACTTGTTAACATTGTATAAAAACACACATACCCTGAGTCCTGGTATTGCTCCTCACCACTGGGGAGCCTGCTCAGTCTCTTTTCTCACCCTGGGTTCTCTTTGGCTCCATCCTGCAGCTTGGAACTTTGTGCATTGTTTAGAAACTATTTGATACCATTGTTTGCCTGCCCTGTCAGACTGTAAGCCATGATTACAAGTGCAGTTTAACTTGCTTGTCCTTGAGTCACCAGCACTTGATGACATTGAATATGTATTGACGTATGTATGCTCTATTCTTTTCATGGCCAGTGAAATGTGTGTTTAGTGCTTAGCTTGGTAACATGTTCCTCCACATACAGATTTTGTCATTTGACTCATTTTACTTGGTTTGGCCTGCGTTTCTCCTCAAAGTCCCATTTTACCATATTTTTCAGTATGCAGGTAAAACTGGCATTTCTTTAAGCCTTTTCTGATACATTATACCATTAAGTGGTGTTTCTTCCTGTAATTTCTTTTTTTTAAAATACATGTTTTTTTAGTTGTAGATGGTCACAGTACATTTATTTTATTTTTTCATTGATGCTGAGGATCGAACCTATTGCCTCACGCATGCCAGGTGAGCGCTCTACCACTGAGCCACAACCCTAGCCCTCTTCCTGTAAATTCTTAATGTGCTTTATTGCTTGGTGTTGCATTTATTTATTATCTTCAGTGACAGGTATATGCCCCATGTCTTGTACTGTTTTTCTGTCTACATTGAGAGTTTATACATTAGCAATTTGAGTAAGACAAACTGAGAAAAGAAGAAATAGTTCAAATTTCTTAGTTTTGTTGTATAAACTTACTAGGTAAGTAAGGGGAGGGAAAAGTGTTCTGGAGATTTTTAACAACTGCCTAGAGAGATTCACCATTCATGGATTGTGAGCTTGCAGGCTTGGTGTATTTTCACCTTGGCCTTTTCAGTACCCAAGCTGTGTTTGGCACATTACTGACCTGACATTTATAAATGTTTTAACTTGAAATTCCACCTCTTCCAAAAAGTATTATCTGCCTGATTCATTTACTCTTAAAAACTGTATATGACTAACCTGTGCATAGTCGCTCACACCTGGAATCCCAGCAACTCAGGAGGCTGAGGCAGGAGAATTGCAAGTTTGAGTCTAGCCTGGACAACTTATGAGATCCTGTCTCAGAATAAAAAGGGCTGGGATGTGCCTCAATGATAGTGCCCCCATGGGTTCAGTCCCCAGTACTGCTAAATAAATAGGTTGAATAGGACTGCAAATAAAGTGATCCTGAATATTGCCCAATTTAAGAAAGCACTGAATGTTTTTCCAATTAGAATACATATACACTTAGAGATACGGATGAGGTAACAAATCCTTTTACATTACTTACTAATTTAGTTAGACATGTTTAAAATGATATAAGATAAACAAGATATTAATCTATAAGCATTGCTCTTTTCTTACTCACTCTATGAAATGATTTTCCTTTTCTTCTCATGCCTTCATTACCAGTGTCTCTACCCCGTGGAGTCACTGGGCGGTTGGCGAAAGCAGTGTCCTGACTTCATCTAGGCCATCTGACCTGGCCTGTTCAGCCTCGTGAGTGCTGCATCTGTAGGGATTTCTGTCCTGAGCCCAGGATATCCCTCTCACGTACCATTAGGACTGTTGTTTCTGATGTGATCATTTCCCTAAAATGCTTCTGATCACAACATGACAGTTAGATATTGGCTTCAATCGAAAGGAAATTATTGAAGTAATATTTCAAATATTGAATTTTCTGTAATACTTTTTTTTTCCTCTTAACAGATTCCAGCAGAGGGAACTCTATCCAAAAAGTTGGCAGCAATAAAGTAAGTTTAATTTAAGGAAAGGAGTTGTCTTAACCTGTCTTCTGTTTTTGTTAAAAATTGAGGTCATTACTTAGCATTTTCATACATTTTTGTATTTGATCATGTAGTGTGCTTGACTATTTCCTTGTGTCTGTGATAGCATATAAATTTGTCAGATGTCTGTATTTAAATATTAATTTAAATTGTAGTTACAAGAAAGTATGGAAAATAATTTATTGAAAATATGCCATGAGAATTTCAAGAATGTTTATAGTGTTTGGAAGAAAATAAAGATGTTTTGTGCCCAAATTCTTTGCTATCAATTGTATATACCACATTTCCTCATTTCTTAGGGATGTATCAGTGTCTGAGCAAGGTGCATCTAAAAATCAGGAGTGCGTATACTTGCTATGGCTAGTCAGATTTTTACAGAGAATTCTGTAGTTAGTTTTGCTGATCATCTTAAAAATGACCAGCCTGTAGCCACTTGAAGTTCCCTGAGGGTTTGGGGACCATACAGGTAGTGATGCTTGGGGTTCAAAAAGGGATGCCCCCTTTTTCTACTTGGTGTTAAGAGTAACATACAAGTCTTGTACCCTCTTTCCACGTGGAAGGTTTATTTCTCATTCCCTTTCAGCTTTATGCGCGGTTTATATTATTGTCTCTGTTGGCTGTTTCTTCTTGATGGTACTTCAAATGGTATATTTCAGAGGCAGGGATGTCTTTAAGATGCACTAAGGTAGAAGCATTTCAATCCTTTTGAACATGTTGATGGCTTTTTTGGTAATTTGCAGTTGTTTGGTAGAGCAGAGATTTTGCTGGTCTTTCCCCATAACCATTGTAGTGCCAGGTGTGTGGTTAGTACTTGATAAGTATTGACTGACTTCCACAATGTTTGTTGAGGTGATCGAATGTGTAGGTCCTCAACTTGGGGTATTGTGCAGATGCTTTTGGGAATGGGAGACTTGGTGTAGTGCAGCCCTTCTTTTTGAGGTATATAAACACTTATTTCTGTGTGAGGCTGAAACTCAGAAACCTAAATTTCAACAGAAACAGAAGTTCTGACCAGATTATGTTATAGCAGTACTGAGAAGTTTGGGTGGGATATGCCAGAAAATTGGAATTTGCATACTGTGATTGCCATCAGTCTCTGTTTTCCCCAGGGTTTTGTGTTTTTTTTTGGGGGGGGATTTTGTTTGTTTGTTTGTTTTTTAATTAAATAGATAATGAAGTGGATGATTTAGACCCACAAAACATGAAAGTGTGTACTGTGAAAGTTTCCTTCCTGTACCTTTTCCCTAAGTTGTAAGTTTCTTGTTCGACCTTCTTGAGGCATATTGTATGTGTTTCCATATTCTTTCCCCCACAGATGACCTGTTTTTTAGATGGGAGGAGTCTAGGGATGGAACCGAGATCTTTATGTTCTAGGCATAGGCTCTACCACTGAGTTGCCCCCCACAGCTCCTGCTTTTGAACTCAGTGATATTTGGTGTTTGCACTATTCCATATGTTCCATTTTTTCTAGTGAGCACAGCTTGGAGATCTGTCTGTATTAGTATAAAAGTAATTCTTTCTCAGAATGTATCTTGTCAGATTTATCTTATTTGGAAAACATTCCACTGATGGTCATTCATTTTTTCCTCCAAGTTTTGTGGCCATAACAAATAATGCAGAAATAGGTGAATAAACTTGTACTCAGATAATTTGTACATGTACTAATTGATCTGTAGGATAAATTCATGATGGTGAATTGTTCCATTAGAAAGGTGTGGGAGGCTGTCATGTCATGTGACCGGCTTTTTCCTCCCCTGATTGGTTTGAGGCACTGTTGGTCACCGGTGATCTGGCCGCTTTTAAGTAGTCGAAGATGGTAGCCCAAATCTTGAGGGTAGAAATAATGCAACCAAATGTGTCTTCATGTGTAGGTGTGCCTTCCTGCAGCCCCATGGGTCTAGCTATGCTCACCTCTTCCTTTGTGATATAACCCCGTGCCCTGTTTAGGATAGAATGTTCCATGGAAATGCCCTTTATGTTTCCTCTTCTCTTACTCTGCCCTTGGGTGTGGCCTTCCTAGAAGTCAATCAACCTGCTGACAGCAGACATCCTGAAGCTACACTCAGCCCCCTGAAACCTGATCCCTTGCCTCATTTGAATGGCTTCTCCTCAATAAAAGGGGTCTCTGCTCTCTCTCTTTCTGTAGACCTTTAAGGTCAGAGGAGCTGTCACAGCACCCCCAAAGATAAAGGTATTTCTCTCTCTTGTGTGGTTATTTCCTGCAGCCCAGTTCTCTTGGAGTGACCCTGAGTGTTTTAGTCACAAGCAACCGACAGAAAGGGTGTTTGCATTCATTATTTTGGCTGCCATCCTGTGGTGTTGGTCACTTATTAATATTCTTATTCATATTCCCACACCTTTACCAACAGTAGCATTTTTGCTTTATAAAAACAGTATACAGCAGCTCAGTGAGTGAAAGTGTTTCTAATTTGCATTTCTCTTATGCGTGAATGTCTTTAAATATTAAGGAGTCATTTGTTACTTTTTTTCTTGCTTTTGAATTGTTGGTTTTAATGATTACTGTGATGTTAATGAAATCAACCCTTTGAAATAGGAGTTACAGATATTTTCTCTGTCTTGTGGTCTGACTCTGATTGTGGGGGATTATGCTTATGTAAAACTTTTTGCATTTTCATATAAGCCAAAAATTTTTTTTAGATGTTTAAGGTTTAACTTATCTCCAGTAAAACAACATATTTGAAGTGTTATTCTACAATTTTAATGTATGTGGGCACTTGTGAAATCATTGCTAGGTCAAGGTAATGATTATGTGAATACTTCTAGCCCCAGGGATCTTTGTGCATTGGCAGTGTATTCCTTCACCCCTGTCCCAGGGCAACTACTCACCTACTTTGTCTTTGTTTTCATTTTCTACAGTTTTATATGAATGATTTTATCATACAATATGTTGTTTTAATTTTGGATGCTGGAGATTGAACCCGGGACCTTGTACATGTTAAGCATACACTCTACTAGTGAGCTGCACCTGGGCCCAGTACATGCTCTTGTCTGGCTTTTGCTCAGCATGATGATTTTGAGATTTGGGCATTCTATTGCATGCATCAGTGGTTTATTTATTTTTATTGCTCAGTAGATTCCATTGTGGAAATACAAAAAATTGTCCATTCACAGTTATAACATTCAGGTTATTTCAGTCTTAGGCCATCAGACATAAAGATACTAAAAATATTTGGGTATAGTTATTTTCTTTCAAAAAAGTGTCTGTGGTAGATTTTTGGATCCTATGGTAGGTTTATTTTAACTTTCTAAGAAATTGCCAGATTTTCTTCAAAAGTGGTTGCAGCATTTTATATCCCCATCAGCAGGAAATGAGACCTCCAGTTGCTTCGCCAACACTTGTATTGTCAGTCACTTAATTTGCCATGCTAAAAGGTTGTCATTATAGATTTAATCTGTGTTTTGCTGATGACTTAAAGATGGTAATCATCGTTTTTATGTGCTTAGTGACATTCATATCTGTTCTTTGGTGGAAAAGCATTATAAAACTTTGCCCATTTTCTCTTGACTTTTCAGTCTTCTGTTGAGCTGTAAAGAGTTCTCTATATGTTCTGTATGAAAGCCCTTGTGATCTACATATTTCAAATATTTTGTTTCAGTTTTGGGTGGTGGTTTGCTTGTTTGTACTGGGGATTGAACCAAGGCATGCCCTTTCACTGAGCTACATCTCCGGCCTTTTCTATTTTTTTATTTTTTAATTTTATTCATTTTTTAATATATATATTTTTAGTTGGACACAAAACCTTTATTTTGTTTATTTTATGTGTTGCTGAGGATTGAACCCAGTGCCTCCCGTGTGCAAAGCAAGCACTCTACCAACTACAACCCCAGCCCCTTTATTTTTGAGACAGTCTCGTTAAGTTGCTGAAGCTGGCCTGGAATCCTCCTGCCTTAGTCTCCTGAGTATCTGAAATTACAGGAGTGTACCACCATGCTGGCTTGTGATATTTTTTAAAGATACCTTTTAAAGGATTTCAAGTTTGGGGATGGGAATGTGGCTGAGTGGTAGAGTGCTTGACTGGCAAAGCATGAGGCCCTGTGCTCAATCCCCAGCATGACAAAGTAAATAAATAAGTAGATAGATAAATAAAAAGAATTGCAAGTATTAAATTTTGTTGAAGATTCACTGTAGAGAGTGCCATTGTTTGTTGGCTGGCTTGGTAATCTGGTGGGAGTGGGGAACAGTGAGATCTCTACTGTATTGGCTCAATCCAGGCACAGGCAGGCCCAGGAGTCTGTGTCTCGGGAGGTTACTGGTCAGCCCCTCCTTCCTGTGCACCCAAGCTCTACTTTTATGTTTTTTTCTTTCTTTTGATCCTGGGAATTGAACACAGTGGGTGTCTTATCATCTCTAACTCTTAATTTTTTGAGATAGGATCTCCCTATGTTGCCCATATTGATCTTCTGCCTCAGCCTCCCATGTAGCTGGGATTACAGTGTGCACCAATGCATCCAATTTGCCTTATACCTTTGTTAGTTCTGCTGTAGTAGAATATTTCCCATCTTTCTGCTGTAGTAGGAGACCTCTCTTCCTTCAGCCACAGTGGTCTCTGTGCCCTGGAAGACAGGGTTACCGTCTGTTTCCTAAAGGTTTAGTCTTCTCCATTGGGACAAGAATCCAGGTGGGACTTGGTCATTCCTTTTTCTTGGCTGTAGTGAGTGCCCAGGAATGCATTCCTGTCTTCTCTGTCTTTTCTGTGGACACCAGTGGAGGGGGTTGTAGGGGTGGGTGCATAGTCCTGCATCATTGGCTTCTGGTATTTTTCTTGAGGCCCAGCTCCCTGCAGAACTAGCATTCCTGCTGTCTCCTCCTTAGAGAGGTGCTGGTTCCTAGCTTAAAAGCTTGTAATTTCCCCCCAAATTCCAGCTTTCTGATAGCTTCCACAAAAGTTATGATGCTATAGTTTATCTGGTTTCTTCTTAGGGGCAGAAGGAGGATGCTCTTTTGGCTTCTGCATTCTCTGTAGAAGAGCAGAACTCTGTCATTAGTTATTGGTGCTTATCATGAGGCTTGTTTCAAGGCCTTTCTTCAAGTCAAGTGGAGCAGAACTGCATGCTTGCCCTTTGTGTTCCCTATGCCAAGGAGGCCTTTTCCCAGAGTAACAAAACCATGTGGCATTCATGTGTTCCTGGGGATAACACTAGAATGTATCAGATTTGGATGGCATCAGAAGCTGTGTATTATGTGGAAAGAGCAGGGCTCTATAGAGTCAGCTAGAGTTTGATTCAGACCTAGACTTAGGATCACAGTCAAGTACTTCTCAAGTCTCAGCTTCCTTATCCATAAAATTAAAAAAATAATACCCATATCTGAGGTGTGAGATTAAATGAGAGACATAAAATGTTTAGCTCAGTGCCTCATATATGTTAGCTGGTTTCATCCGTGTTGGCAGTGTAACTCAGTGGTCGAATGCTTGTCTGGCATGTGTGAGACCCTGATTTTCATCCTTAGCATTGCAAAAAAATAAAATAACAATATTATTAAATGGTATAGTATGTTATTGTAGAATGCTATGAGCCATGCTGTGCATTGTATTTCAGTTTCCTTCTTAATGATACCTATTCATGTGTTAGCATTTTTGTTGCTTCAAAACAATAGGCTGACATCTTCAGGAAAAGATCTTTAGTCATTATGAGGTCCTTTTGACTTATCTAAATTGTATCACCATTTTGAAAACCTACTGAGTTAATGGATTTAGCCTTTGAGTAGCACCAAGGGCTAAATCTTAATGATTGTTGTCATTAAGAAAGAATGAAAACCGGTCATAATGTGTCTCCCCATCAGAGAATATAGCAACCTATCTATGGTCCTGACAAAAGGGCCCAGTCCGAGCCTTATCAATCTTTTGGATCCAGCTGTCAGCTTCCAAGAAATACATGACTAAGGTACATGTTGGACTACACTGCTAGTTTACAGCAGGAAAATTCAGGCACAGTTACTCACTAGACAGTGTTTAAGAACCTGCTTGATCTGTTCAAACAATAAGAGATGGGGGAATCTTGTAAATTAAATGATACTCCAAAGACATATTGAGTGAAAAAAATGGACAAGAGCCAAGTGTAATGTTTAGGAATAGACACTTGAGCGATAGCACCACTTCAGAAAGCAGTTCTTACAAACATGGGCTGATGATGACCTTTGATGACCTTTGAAGGGAAAGGAGGGACTGTAACTTCGAGGGGCCATAGAGAGAGGCTGCTGGTTGGACTGTGGCTACCAGGGCATTGACCTGTTGTTGACTGAATAAGCTGTCCATGAAAGTTCTTTGTTCTTTTTGAATTCTTACTACATATTTACCCAAATAGATGAAACTTCCACCCAGGAATTCTTTTGTCATATGTGTAGATAATAGGAAAAAAGCTAGATTTATTTTAGTGACTTTGAGGTTAACAAATTTCACATTGTTGTCTTTTCTTTCTCTTGTGTAGACGTAAAATTCATCCCGATCAGAAAAACATTAATGCTTATATTGTGTTTAAGGATGAGATTGCTGCTACAAAAGCACTGAACAGGTAATTTTTATAAGTATTTTTTAGTTGTAGTTGACACAATGCCTTTATTTTATTTTATTTATTTATTTATTATGTGGGGCTGAGGAAAGAACCCAAGGCCTTGCATGTACTAGGCGAGAGCTCTACTGCTGAGTCACAACCCCAGTCCCAATTTAATGCTTATTTTTAACAGCTATTTCCCCCTTATATTTATAATACAGAAATGGGGCCCAAATTGCAGATGGATTTCGTATTCGAGTTGATCTTGCATCTGAGACCTCGTCTGTAAGTAGTACATAATTACTTTAAATAACTTAACTAGAACCTTATGGAAAGAAATATTTTCTTGTGAGATTAGCTGGGAGTAATTAGTGGAATCAGTAATGTGAACATAAGGAAAATGAAGCAGTCTTTGTCCTCTGGGATCACAGAGTTGGTGCTGGGGCTGGGATATAAGGACTGGCATTTGCATTGCCTTTAAGAACAAGTCATTTTCCCCTTGAAGATTTCTCTACTCTGTCACTCTCAATGATTATGAAAAGTTGGGATGGAGAGTGCATGACACCTGGCCCAACACCTTGTTTTCTAGACTGAGGTCTAAAAGTTCAGTTACTCACTAGACAGTGTTTAATTCTAAGTAATAGTCTCAATTCTCATGCTATATAGTGGAGATGAGTAGAAGGACAAATCGTGATTCTGCTTTATGGTGAATACTGTTACAAGTGCACAAGATGCTCAATTCAGAAATGAGGCACTTGAGGACATGTCAGCAAGAAGAGACAGGAGGGCTTCAGGAGAAGGGATCTCATGATTTTTGAAAGATGAGTAATATTTACATAGGGAGGGGAATTTTTTTTTTTTTTTTTTTTTGAGTGATAGCAATATCTGGGCAGAAAAGGCAGTATTAACAGTGGGGACAGAAACCCCATTGCTCAGGGACTGGCAAGAGCTTGACAATGTTATTGGGTGGATAGGATGTGAACGCAGTAGTAAGAGTTAAAGGCCAGATCAATGCAGAGGAGTCCGGATTTGCCAGGAGCTGGTCCGGAAATTCAAATGTGGGAGCAGTGGGACCAGGTTCACTTTTGGCAAAGGCGTCTGTAAGTGGATGAAGAATGGTTTGTAGGGGTTCACCCCCAGAAATAGTGTGTTTCTTTTGATGTCAAAACAGTCTAGCTGAGCTGGGTGTAGTGGTGCATGCCTGTAATCTCAGCAACTCAGGAGGCTAAGACAGGAGGATCACAAGTTCAAGGCCAGCCCCAGCAACTTAGTGAGGCCCTAAGGAACTTAGACCCTGTCTCAAAACAAAAAAATAAAAAGGTCTGGAGGTGTAGTTCGGTGGTTAAGCACCCCTGGGTTCAATCCCCAGTACCAAAACCAAAATTTTTAAAAATGGTCTAGTTGAGATATGTTAGTTGCCTATTTGGCATCCTCTCATAGTTTCAGCAAACCATGGCCTCAGGGCCATACCCATCTAACCACCTGTTTTTGTTAATAAAGTTTATTGGTACACAACTAAACTTGTTTCTGTATCATCTGTGGGTTGTCTTGAGCTACAGTGCCAAAATTAAGTAGTTTTAACAGGCCACATGGCCCATAAAGCCTATAACATTTGCTTTCTGACCCTTTTCAGAAATGGTTTGTCAATCCCCAATACAGCAAGCCTTTCCTGAGCACTACTATGTGTCAGTGCCATTCTAAAGGAAAAGGCCCTCCTTGCTAGTCTTTGCTCACTCAGTCCATTGGGAAGATGGAATAGTGAGAGTCACACAGAGGGCAGAAGCATGGTTCAGTCAGAAGGTGCATGACCCTTCAGATGTGGGGGTATGCTGGATGGGAGGATTTAGGGTGCTTCCCATTTTCTGGTCCATTGAGTGATTTTTATTAACCCTCTTTGTTTCAGAGAGACAAGAGATCAGTATTTGTGGGGAATCTCCCATTCAGTAAGTTTGTTATATTATTAAAATAAGGGGCAGTCATAACTCAATGTCTTGCTTAACATAATTTTAGGATATGTGTAACTAACAATATGTTCTTTGGCTACGTTCAACTTGCTATATCAAATATCTCAAGCTTTCCAAGGAGAAGGCAAATTTTTATTTCTGTTGTGGTTGAATTTGTTTTAGAAGTTGAAGAATCTGCCGTGGAGAAGCATTTTTTGGACTGTGGGAGTATTGTGGCAGTGAGGATTGTGAGAGACCCAGTTACAGGAGTAGGCAAAGGATTTGGCTATGTGCTCTTTAAGGTATGGAAGACTAATGCATTTTTTCTATCCCATGAAGTGCTCAGGGAATTGTCAATGCTGAGTCATCATTCAGATGTCATTATTATTTTCATGTCAAATTCCAACTTAAGAAAACTAAATTCATTGGGCTTAGTTCAGTGGAAGAACACTTGCCTAGCCTGTGTGAGGCACTGGGTTCAATTCTCAGCACCACATAAAATAAATAAAGATCCATCACCAACTAAAAAATATTTTTTAAAAAAAAGTAGAAGAAAACTAAATTCATGATGTTCAATGGTAGAGTGTTATTGCTGTAATTGCACCTAACCAAAAAATGTTTTGGTTCTCCCTTTCTTCTTACTAACACTATTAAGTAAGTAATTTTGTAGGTATTGGATATTACTGGGATTAAATATCTGAATCTCCACCTTGTATAAAATGGAAAAAAAATAATTTACTTAAATCTGAAGAGAATTTTAGTCTTTGCACAAGATTAAATTTCATTCACTAATTATTAGCCAGTGTTTCATGCCCAGCTTTAAGTAGTAAAAGAATGTATTTACATAGCACTTAATTTTTTCTTACCCAGCAGTAACCCCTTTATATAGTTCATTTTAGTTTTTTCCTTCTTTACAGTTGACTTTTATCTGCACACATAAAGCTTTGCAACCCTGCTTTATTTTCTGTCATGTAAGCATGTTTCAGTAAGTGATGTAACATGATCTATAGTGTTTCCCTAATGTTATCAGTGTTTTCTGTTCTTCATTATAATAATGGAATTATAGTGGTTATGTGTTTCCTTGCATTTTGGATTACTTCTTTAGGAAGCACCCCACTGGGATATATGTAGGTCAGAGTATATCACCATTTTAAAGACTTGATAAGTATCACTACTTTTTAGTTGCTTGCCCTATGTTGTATATTCTAGAGATCTTACTGCTTCCCTGATTTGTCTTTTTCTCTTGGTAAGCTTGTAGAGTCTCTTTAACAAACATTCAGGTTAATTAGCATTAATAGTTCTTTATTAAAGTAAAATAATAATAGGATTTTGGACCTGTGTGGAACTCTAGAATGTCTAGTCCCATATCTTCAGGACTGTAATGGAGAATTCCCTGCTCTCACCATACAGTAGGACTTTTACAGAAAGGTGCCTTGGGAAAAGGTTTATTGGTGTATGTATGTTAGTTGAGATCCCTTTCGATGGAGCAATGAGGCCTGACCATGACTCACCTAGGATTTGCCAAGGCAGCTTGAGTGCCCCTAGGGCTATGTGGAGCTTAGCCAGGAGGAGCACAGCAGCACACACGATTGGGCTTCTAGAGTAGGGCTCCTGTGCAAGCTTGATGATCGATGCAGTTCAGTATTGTGGATGTTTTATTAGTCCCTTTGCAGGTGCATTTCTGTTGGAAGTTAACGTATTGGATTTTTTTTTTTAAATTGCAGGACACAGATGCTGTTCATCTTGCTCTGAAATTAAATAATTCTGAGCTAATGGGAAGAAAACTCAGAGTCATGCGTTCTGTGAATAAGGAAAAATTAAAACAGCAAAATTCAAATCCAGGTTTGAAAAAAGTCATTAAACCTAAGCAGAGTCTTAATTCTGCTTCCAAAGATGCAGGACATTCTAAATGTGTATTTATTGGAGAAAAGGCTGTTCTGATTAAAAAGAAAAAGAAAGGACAAAAGAAAAGTAGACAGGCTAAGAAACAGAGAAAACAGAAGTAACCATCAGAAGCCTATGCTCTCCTTCCTGTAGAGGACTGCTGATTTAAGTGGATGAACCCAGGAGTTGAGTCAGGATGTTTATGGATCCTATGTGTGAAATATGAAGACTTCCACAGCCTTAGTTGGTTTTCCATCATAATGATACCTTTGCAGCATTTGTTTTTAGATGCAGGCAAACAAGTTACCATGGATTATGTGTCACTACTGAAGGTACAAGAGATGACTTTGGACCTAAGATGAATGTTAAGATTTTAATGATTATTTATTAGTTTATATTAGAAATACACATTTTTATACTTCAGATGGTGATTGCAAGAATATTATTACTTGGGATGAGACTAAGTTGAAAAGTAAGTAAACTTAAAAGCAAACTTAATACTGATTGCACTTAGACCACGTCTAGTAGCCTCAAAGTGGGAATGCTAATCCCAAGTCTAGTCATTAACCCTGAGAAAGATTCAAAAATTGTTGTAGAATATCTACTCATTTTTCTTTCCTTGCACTTGAGACAAGTGTACTTCTGTATTCTTATCTCATTCCACTAACCCAATAATAACTAACCAACAAGAATATAAAATGAAATGTGGCTCTCATTTCTTACGTGTAACCGGTGACTAGATTGGTTATTGAAATCCTTGGCAAATTGGTCATCAGTTTCCACTTTTTATTTTAATTTGAAAAATGTTCTTGGAAAATTTGTGTTCCTTAAATAGTGTCACTGTGTAGAATAAAATGGTCTTTCCAGAAAAAAAAAAAATC
The DNA here is from genome assembly GCF_045843805.1 of Urocitellus parryii. Lineage (NCBI taxonomy): Eukaryota > Metazoa > Chordata > Mammalia > Rodentia > Sciuridae > Urocitellus > Urocitellus parryii. Next base: position 83,506,391 of record NC_135539.1, read on the forward strand.
ATTTTTAAGATAAAGTTTTCTAATAAAATACAGTAAGGCACAAAGTATAAAGAAAGGTCAACAAGGGAAAAGAATAGCACTGCATTCACCTAGTGGCAAGCTGGTATCCTCTCAGTTATCTTATCAAGCTGAGTGGTATATAGGAGGGAGGCCTGGTGTTGGGGGAGGTAGATGATGGTGGCTGATCTCTGACAGGCAGAACCTGCAGTGAACAAAGGGTGCAGTCAAGGGAAAGTGAGTTACAGCTGATTTGAAAATCCTGTCTGGGAAGTAACACAGGGAAGACCTAGTGGATCTTTAAAATAGCTCTGTAGAGAGTTGATAGAGCTTCATTTTCCTGTATCCAGGGACTGCACATTTTATATTTGGTATTCCTTATGGCATTTAGAAATTTGATTTTTTTTGTAAGTAGGGTTCAGTAAGTATTAGCCAATCATTGTTGAGCATTTTGCACATATTTCTAGTAAAATAAAAATGCAACATCTGTAGACTATAGATTTTATGGCCATATGTAATGTCTTTGCATACATTTGTGACCTATGAATTGGTAGTTTTTGAAAACACAACAGTAACATTAAAATTTTACTTCATGTTTGTTACTGTTTAATTGAAATTTGTACTTTCTCTAGGCAGAATATGCATGTGTTACTATATAGTTTAAAACATATGACTTACGGAAAAAGGAATATGTGTTTTGTAGAAAAATCCCCAGATATTTTGTGTAATTCTTTGTTACCTGAAAAAAATTCTGTATCATGCTATATGTGATTAAAGTTTTAGCCACAAGAGTTATATATGGGTGGTCAACAGTGGCTAAACTTTTCAGGATTGTAAATAAAGATTATTGGTTGTCTTTATTGATCATGATCATTATTCTTGTTTTTACTCACCCTCTTCCCCCCCAACTCTGTCTTGTGAATGTATTTCCTAATAATAATCCTGGGCTTAAAATGCTGGGTTAAAGAATTCTCACTTATAATGAGAATATAAAGGAATGCTTTTACATCACTTACCCAAGTACTTTCTCACTGGGATCAGATGGAACATAGTGCCTTGAACATAGCTTGCATAGTTTGTTTCCAGCTTTCATGTACAGAGCCCTGGAGTGGTTGTGTGTTTTGTTGTTGTTTGGTTGTTTTTTGGTACTGAGCCACATCCCCAGCCCTTTTTTGTATTTTATTAGGGTTTCACTGAGTTACTTAGTGCCTTGCTAAGTTGCTGAGACTGGAATCCTCCTGCCTCAGTTCCTGAGCTGCTGGGATTAAAGGCATGCACCACCTTGCCCCGCTTCAGTGGGTTTTTGATCTAGCTCATTAACTGACCCTCAGCAATCTCTGTACCTAAATATTTTGATTGGATGGAGATCAGTGGTCTCCTGTTTTTGTGACTAAAATTACCTTTAATTTTACATAGTGACAAGTATAAACATGAGTATATTTAACTGACATGATAATTTTTTAAATCGATTTAAAAATACTGGTTATGATCCACTAAGGTTATTTCACAACAGAGTCCACTTAGAACTTGTTGAGGTGACTTTCAGCCTGAAAACATTTCTAAAGTGTAAATGTAAATGTTTTTCATTAGAGTTTTGCTTTTGTATATCTCACAGTAGCTGTCAACACTGACATTGCATTTACTTCACACAAGACTGAGGGGGGGAGTAGTACCTGTTTTGTGTTTATTCAGGAGTCATAATGTGGCCACCTAATCTCATTTTCAGGAGGCCTCTCATTGTCAGCTGTGTGGCTTTTTACAAGTCTGATTTCTCTTTTCCTTGGAAGGAGGGGTGCTGGGGATTGAACCCAAAGCATTGTGCATTCTAAGCTAGCTCTCTACCAATGAGAATCCCTCAGGCTCTGCAAGTTTTTTGTTCCATAGGGCTGAGGCTCAGGACATAACCTCCTTCAGTAATTGAGGTTTGCTGTCAGCTTTAGGGAATGAGAACGAAAATGTGTGTATGCGGGATATAACAAAAATTGCGTTTTGTGGGTCTCTTGTGTGCAATCCTGAGTCAAATCATTCACTCCACCTCCACACCTCTTGCCCCACCCCAGTCGGAGCAGATGCACATGTTAGCCAGGTCTGACTTCCAGTCTTGGGGGGCTCAGGTTCCTCAGCACTTAACGCAGGCGATGACGTTGGGTTCTGTGAATGCAGGTCTCCACGGTGCCTCGGCCTGGCTCATAGGGTCCTGGGACAGTCCTCTGTATACTGCTATGCCTCAGACCCGGCCACGAGCCTGGGGACCTCGCACCTGGTGTTACCTATTACCTTCTCTGGTCCAATGCACTGAAAGGGCTGTAAAATCAGATTGCAAACCTAGGCGCTAGTCAGAGCCGGCCATTGGAAAGGCGGATGTTCCATGCATGTTCTACGGAGTTGCCCTATTTTTCTCGCATATCTCATGACACCTATTGCAACATACTTTACTTTTAATATTTATTTTCTAGTTCTAGGTGGACACAATATCTTTATTTTATTTCTATATGGCGCTGAGGATTGAACCCAGTGCCTCATGCATGCTAGGTGAGCACTCCACCACTAAGCCACAACCCCAGCCCGCAACATCCTTTTTTAAGTGAATTACTGTGCCCAACTCGATCAGGACTGGACTTGCAAGGAAAGTGCACGTCACAGACCGCTGGAAACAACTGCAAGACAAAGCTCAGTATGCAGTGGCCTTCTACCTTTGTTCTTGCCTGCGAAGATCCCTAGCGCCCGACGCTCCGCTGCGCTCGCTGGGGTCGCAGGCTGTGCGTGCGTGCGTGCGTGCGTGTTGGCGCACTCCGCCGCGCAGGCACCAAGGCAAGCGCCCCGGGGTCCTCGGAGCCGGAAGCGCCTGTTCCTCCTTCCGGCGTCCAGAGCGACGGGCGGCGAGGCTCGTTCTAGTGCTCGCGGCTGCTTTGCCGCACTGAGGAAAGATGGTGGGCCGGAACAGCGCCATCGCCGCCGGCGTGTGTGGGGCGCTCTTCATCGGCTACTGCATCTACTTCGACCGCAAAAGGCGGAGCGACCCCAACTTCAAGAACAGGCTTCGGGAACGTGAGTGGGCCCTCGCGGACCGCGCGGCGCCCCTCCATCTTGGCGGCGGGCGCGGCCTCTCCTTGGGCCACGCACCGTTCTAAGCCTCGGTCCTTAATCCGAAGGTCGAGCCTCCCTACTAGACGGAGTTCAGCCCGGGCTGGAACCTGCATGCCCACTGCGGGCGTTGCATTCTTAAACCCTCTTGGCGGCTTCGCCTAGTGCTTCCAAGATATGAGTGAATGCTAGAGGAATTGCGGGGGAGTCCAAAGGGCTGCGCCTCTCTCGTGGCTCAGCCTCATTTCATACCTGCGACATCTTTTAAGAGCCGCTTCCCGAGGGAAGAAGTCATGTCCCCAGAAACGTTCGTAGGCCGCCTTGCGTTTCGGGGGGAACTTTGTTCGCAGCAGTAGAAAAGCAGATTTGTTTTAATAAGAAATATTTTGGTAATCTGTCCAGGTGGCTCAGCCATGTGGGTTGTTAAGGCTGCGGTCGCACGAAGAAGTGGCCGCTCTGCTTGGTACTGGGTGGTTAATTCGGCAGTACCAGGTCGCCGCACGTGGTCCGTAGCCGCACGCGGCTCGCGTTCTGGAGCGCGCTGGTCGTAGACCTGCCTTGCAGCACGGTCTGGCTCCAGGCTTCAGTGGGGAGTGAAACCGAGGATTTGGTCCATTTACCGCTAGGTAGTCTCACGGAAAGAGCGATATTCTGGACTCAGACACTGGGTTTCCAGGCCCGGGTTGGTCACTGATGAGCAACATGATCTTGGGCTTTCTGCATCTTAATTTCCTTAGCTGTAAAATCAGGTAATGCGGCTTGCCTCTTGTTGGTTTGGGGGAAAATAAAGTGTGAAGTGCTCACCATGATTTATGATGTAAATGCTGACCGTTAAGGATGACTGTTGGAATACAGGTCTATGGTTTCAAAAATGTATTGGGGGTGGAGGTGCAGGTGCAGAGTTCCATAAAAGTAGATTAATTATACCTTTGGAAGATTTGAAGATCTGTCTTAAAAGGGTTTCTTCCTCCCTTAAGCACTGAGGTTGGTAGGGAAGCCCTCTACTACTGACCTATACCCCCAACCTTTTTTATTTTGAGGCAGGGTCTAGGTTGCCTAGGCTGGCCTCCATCTTGCCATATTACAGGCAAGTGCCACCATACCAGGCAAGAAAACTGGTTTGGGGTTAAAGAAATCATAAGAGCTATCATTTTAGACGAATTGAGAAAGTTATTCCCAGAGTGCCTTTTCCATCACTTTCAGTCCAAATATTTTTTTAGCTTTAGCTGTGATATGATCATTTTAAGTGGATTACTAGCTCCAGCAGTAACAACTTCAAGCTTTTTTGTAAATGATGTGATTAAAGTATAGAGTTTAGTACTGCCCTGACACAGTAATTGGTGAATGCTAGAGATTTTAATTGATGTTTTTTGCTAACAAGTAAAACATCTTTGATTCATGGTAATTTTGCAGTTTGTTTAAAGTTGCATGGTTGTTACTAAGATTTGGGGTATTTTGTGTTTGTGAATGAAGTTGATTTCAGTTCTTTTAAATTTGAATTTCTCTAGTCTAATTTCCAATAGAATACTTAGAATATTTATATTTGCAATGAATAGTTCTTCAAATCAGTCATTTAGGTTTTTTTTTTTAATAGAAGCTTATGTTGTTGAAAACAAGGTTTGGGGGTAGTTTGAGATTCTGGTTTATTGATACTTTTCATTTTCTGTTACCAAATTGTCTATGCTGTGTGTGCATGCTAAAGATTGAACCCCAGGGTTTTGTGTAAACTGGGCCCGTGTTCTACCGAAGTTTTATACTTACAGCCCCTTTCAATACTCCAAAGCATAATTTTTTTTTATCAATCTGAGTAATCATAAGTGAAATTTAATCTCTAAGTTATAGTGCCAGCTGTATACATGCTGTGAAAAGGGTTTTGCTAAATTGCCAAGACTGGTCTCCAAATTGTACCCCACTCAAAAAATAAAAAAGGCTGGGAAAGTAGCTTTGTGTTATAACCTCTGGTTATACTATGCTGTGTAAAATGATACATCATTAGAACTATTTTAAGCTAGCTTTAAAAATGATTTGTGACTATTGTAAGCTTATATTTGTGGATATTTTTGAAAGTATACATCCCTGTTTTAACTTAAGTTCTCAAATTTTTTGAGATGAATATCAGCAAATACTGAGTCAAGGCCTGGTTTTGCAGATTGAATGTGTAAGTCTTTTGGGCTTTTTTTGTTTGTTTTAGGTGAACACAGTATCTTTATTTTAAACTTTGCTGATGTGACAGTCACAAGTATTCAGTGACACCATGTACTCCTCCACACTCTGATCACAAATGGAAACAAATTTCATTCTACTGGGTTTCATTGTCATTTTTGTCATTTTCCCCAAATTCTGGTGTAGTGAATTGTATTTTTCACTGTTAATTCCACAAGTTTCTTTTGTTCATTTCTGAAAAGCCTTTTATTTTTACGGGTATGTCTTTACTGCTTTATGCTGTTGAGAGGCAGAATAGAATCATGTTTGAGGACATGTGCTCTGAAGTTCAGCTTACTAGTGAGTGACCTTGGCAATTTTTCTCATTTGTAAGAGGGAGGTGACATTAGTACTTGTTTTAAAGTCATTGGGAATATTAAATATGATGTTTAGACCAGGCATGTTGGTGTACATCTGTAATCCCAGTGACCCTGGAGTCTGAGGCAGGAAGATAGCAAGTTGTAGACCAGCCTTGGCAATTTAGTAAAACCCTTAGTAGTTCAGCAAGACCCCATCTCAAAAAATAAAAAAAGGGCTGGGAATGTATCTCTGTGGTATAGCACTTCTGGGTTCCGATCTCCAGTACTTACAGTCTTCTAGTCTTACTGCTCCCCTTCCAGTGCAGGGCCAATCTGTACATGTCTACCTGTTAGGTGGTTTTGTCTGTTATCATTCATTATTTTTGGCCTGAAGAGGGCCAAAACCCTTAAGCAGATAAAGGGTAGAATTATGTTCTGTGTTTGTTTTTTACACTTAGTCATGCAGTGATGTGAACACTTTAGTAAAGGTAGTTTATAAGAAAAATTGGTAGTCTTTATGTAAAGTCAACTTATATTTTTGTGTTGAAATGGTTAGAATTGTTTTTAATTCACCTTAAAGTGGCAGCACTTTGTGTATTATGAGGGACTAGAGTTGGCAAGGGATACTGGTGTGATTAAATCTACTTTGTAGGGATAGAATCAGAAAAGAGTGTACTCTGTCCATTGTAAATTAACCATGTCTAGATTTATGCAAACAGGATATTACTTCTTCAGGCATTTACTGACTCTAGGTGTTCAGGGGACCAGGGGACATTGCTTGTTTTGTGGCTTTTGTTTATCTATTCCTATAGAGAGTTGGAGAGTTAAGAGATTTCTCTAAGTTTCTCTGGCTAATAAGCATTATTAGCTATGCCAAGTGATTATTGGCCCTGTCATAGTGGTTTTTAGTAGTTATTACTTTTCTAGGTATTTAATAGTATAATTCAAGTTAGACAATCTTAGACAGAGGCCTTTATTCTCCTTAACTAGGGAGCAGTACTTAATTTAAGTAGTATAAGACCCTGTTGCCTAATTCTTGCTTCTGTTCCATGTTAGCTCTGTTGAGATCCAGCTGTTTGGAGCAGTCTTCATCCTCTGAATTGTTTGGCTTGATAATCTAGAGAAAGAAGGCTTACTGACCAGAACTATTCATGTGTCCCTGACAGATTACAAGGAGTCCAGGGAAGCTGAGATTTTAAGTCCCCATGTTTTGCAAATAGTATTAATGACTGCCACCGCAATCAGACTTACTTTGATTCTCATTTTTGATAATGGGAAATGAAAATATATACATAACATTTCTTGTAGGAAGAAAGAAACAGAAGCTTGCCAAGGAGAGAGCTGGGCTTTCCAAGGTAATACTCAAGTCTGATTTTTGTTTAGATTATGTTATGTATTTTATTCTTTTTTATTAATATTGTTTAGTTGTCAATGGACCTTTACTTATTATTAGTTAATAACCTGTTAAATATAATAAGTTTATTTATTTATATGTGGTTCTGAGAATCGAACCCAGTGCCTCACACATGCTAGGCAAGTGCTCTACCACTGAGCCATAGCCCCAGACCCATGCATTTTATTTTTTATTGAAATATTATCTAAAAATCTACTTCTGGTTTTGAGAAAGCTAGTGGATGTTGGATATTTATTTTCTGTTTTAAATGTAGTTTGTGAATGGGTGAATAACTTAGTTTAACTGTAGGTCGTCTAGTCCTCTGTTGGCAGTAACAGCATACAGCTACTAAACAAGGGAGTAGTTAGAGGCAATCAGATGATAGTCTCCAAAAGATATTTTCACCAGAAGGTTAAAGTGTTGGCTGGGGTTGTGGCTCAGTGGTACAGCGCTTGTCAAGCATGTGTGAGGCCCTAGGTTCGATCTTCAACAACACATAAAAGAAAGGATAGATAGATAAATAAATAAATGTAATTTTTTTAGAAAGGGTTAAAGTGTTCTCAGTTGCTTCAAAATGATAAAATATAGAAACTGTTTATTTTAATTCCCTTGTTCCAAGTTCCTTTAAAAGAACCATGTTATTCATATCCAAAATTATTCAAGATTATTCACACTGATCCAGAATCCCAATGCCTTGACTAGTTTTAAATTTGTTATATGTAAATCTGTTATTTTTTATGTTCAAATCTATGATTATTTTTACTGACTACATAGGTTTATCTACTTGATAAAAAATTTTTTCTGTGACACATGTAGGAAATTAAGTAAATGTTAATGGTGGTGCTTGCTGCTTTCCCATTTATGGAAACTAAGGACCTGGACTTTTGGACTTTAAGGTTCTTTTTAAATTAAGACCAGGAAAAAACAAAATTAAATGTTGCATTTTGGTGTTATGAAGCAGTTGTATAATCAGCACAGCTAATTGAATGGACATGGTAACGGTGAAATAAAATGGGGAGGTTGTTCTAACATGTCCAAATTATCTTTCTGACACATGTGATATGTTCACTGTGGATATAAGAGAATAAACATATGGGGTTCTGTTTTGGGTCTTGGTTTATGTGTGTTGTCAGGGATGAAATCTGGTCTTTACTCATGCCAAGCAGTGGCTCTTCCACTGAGCTACTTCCCCAGTCCCATTAATGCGTTTTTTAGATGCTGGAATATAATCAAATTCTTACTGTATGCTTGGAAAGTCAATACCTCCCGTTTTCTGAAATATTTTTTTATATCTAGTGGCATTATCTATTATAGTCATTTAGTGTGGTAATGTTGTTCATAACAGCAAAAAAACAAAGACTAGCTCAGCATAAAGAGGAAAATATATAGATGGTGTAGGTATTTGTACCCTTCATTTTTTATGTTTGATTCATAGCTTTCCTTTTTATTTCTTCCTGAGGTATTGGGGTTTGAGCTCAGGGACAGGTTCTTACTATAGTGTCCAAGCTGGCTTGGAACTTGTGATCCTCTACTTCAGTGTCCTGAATAGCTGGGATTACAGGCATGTACCACCAAGAACTATATGATGTTGAGCATTTGTTCTGGTTAAGAACTAAGAACTATTCAGATACCAGTTTGATCAATAAATGTTTTTCTTTCATTTGTTTTTATTTAGGAGTTTTGGGGGAAGAAGTCTTCTATTATTTTTTTTCCTGTGTATTGGTTATATCCCTGGCATTAATTTTGGTGTCACTTACTAAATTTTCTGTTTCCAAACAGTTACCGGACCTTAAAGATGCTGAAGCTGTTCAGAAGTTCTTTCTTGAAGAAATACAACTCGGTGAAGAGCTGCTAGCTCAAGGTGATAGTCACTGAAGATGGAGGAACTAGACAGAAAGTCTTTACACCAATGTAAACTTATAATGGAAAGGGGGTTTGCTTGTATAAGATTGACTCCAGGAAGAAATATTCCTTGTGGGTTATCATTGTCCTTGATGTATTTTAAGTTTAGTTACTTGCTCCATCATTTGATATAGAGGATATAATAAGTAATCTTTACAGTGAGGTTACTTTTGATCCTTTTAGAGTAAATAGCTACAGTGCAGTATAAATAATAACAGAAGGAAGGAAAGTTAGGAATGTATTTCTCTAATTTATATGTGACAGCAGAATGCAATATAATTCTTCTTACACATAGAACTCAGTTGTTCTTATCTCTGGTTGTATACGAAGTATATTCACACCAATTCTTGTCTTTATACATGTACTTTGGATAATAATGTCCATCACATTCCACCATAGTTTCTAATCCCATGCCCTCTCCCTTCCCCTCCCACCCAGGAATGTGTTTCTCAATTCTCCCATCTAATCTTGAGGTCTTTTCCAGTATATAAGGGAAGGAATGGCTAATCTTAGTCCTAAAGAAAGTTAATTTACCTAATTGAGGTCACATGGTAAATTCAAGACTGTTATTTCAGAACCAGTCAATAATCTGATCCAGAATTTACCTTGTGCCTCATTTATTCTATCAGTAGTATTAAGAGGTGCTTTGAGCTGAGCATGGTGGCACATGATTATAATCCCAGCAACTCAGGAGATTGAGGAAGGAGGAGAATCATGGATTGTCTAACCACTGTATTCAGATTGACAACAAATTATGATTAAAAACAAGTAAATAGGGGCTGGGGCTGTACCAAAAATAAACTAAATAAAGACATTCTGTCCTTCTACAAAAAAAAAAAAAAACAAGTGAATAGGGGCCAGGGTTGTAGCTCAGTGGTGGAGCGGTTGCAATAGAATTGTTAAAAAGTGAGTAGGAAAGCCTATCAAGTGTCTTAAATGTGAATGTGAGATAGATGCCAATCAAGAAATATTTCCAGGTTCCTTATGGGCCATGTGCTTTAATTTCCCCAACAACAAGAGAAAGAGGACCCAGGCATTGGTAAAAAGGGAAAGAGCATTCCCCTAACACAGTACTTAATCTCAAATGGCACTGCTACTGAGGTCCTCTAATATTGGGTTTGATCTGTGCTGTGTAATAGATATATGATGCTTTTGATGCTGTTGGAGTTAACAGTAGATTTCATTTTAATCTGGCTATCCAGTTAGCAAAAGTAGTAAATATCCACTTTATACAAGAAGGAAGCTGAAGCTGACTTACAGACTTACGTTATATTATTTTGATTTATGTTGTATTGAAATATAACATTGACTTACTTGTATGTCTTGAATACACCTTTCAGCAATGTTGGATCCATAGAAAAGATTATTTCCAGTGCTGGTTCAGAAGAGATTTAAGGCCCTAAGGTTATCTATTCACAAGGAGGAACAGAATGAATCAGCCTATCTTACCACCCACAACTGTACCAACCATTATATGGATCAGTGCACAACCCTGAGTTGGTTCTCTTATGATGGGTATCATTATAGCATCATTTTAATATCCAGGAAAGAAATTTGTATTGTATAACAGGTGGTGGCTACATACAACCCAGCAACAATGGTCAACATAATCAGGAGGTATCCTCAGTGCGTAGATGACACAACTATAATTTCCACATTGGCAGGAGAGAGAGCTGTTAGTTGAGAGGTTAACAGTGTCCTTGAAACCCTTTATCTATATGCAGATAACCATCAGATACCTCAGACTTGGACCTAAAGATTTCTCAGCTGCTCAGACTGTAGAATAAGAAACACCATAATATACCAGATTTAAGACCAAATAAAGGAACATCACAGAGCTGGGGTTGTGGCTCAGTAGTAGAGCACTTGCCTAGCACATATGAGACACTGGGTTCGGTCCTCAGCACCACATAGAAATAAAAGTGCTGTATTCATCTACAACTAAAATATTTTTTAAAGGAAGAACATCAAGAATGACAATCATGATACCCATGCTTGTCCTTAGTTTATAGGGTTGTGGACCTGGAGTGTGATGGTGGAACCTGAAACATGCTTAGTCCCCTCAAGCTTGTGTGAGTGTATAATATGGTAGAAGAAGATTGGCCAGTGTATGGAGCATGGTTGGGGAGAGCGCCCAGACTGGTAGAGACTGTCCAAAACAGTTACCTTTTTGTAAAGGCTCAAAATACAACTGTTTTTGTAGTACCTTTAATCTGTTTTATAGTACACCTCATGTCATTGTCAACGTGGTTTAGAATAAATCTGATTTGGTTTAATGTTTGTGCTGTCCTTGGATTAAGGAGAAAATTCAGAAACATTAGCAGGATTATGGAGTAAAGGGGCCCCCTGGGCTTAATAACCTGAAGCAAATTGCTTGTTAAATGATTGATATAGTACATTAGTAAAGTAGTGATATGAACCTATTCATAAAAAATCACGAACACCAGGCACAGCGAATCAACACCTGTTCCTAATGGACTGCATGGTGGGTTGCGTATAGGAGAAAAGTCCTGAATTTAGAGGACCCGAGTCTTTTCTAAGAGGTAGTCATGAGAATATTTGCCCTTTGCTTCAACATGAAAGATGTGATACTAGGTACTATGCAAACCTACCCTTGCTCCAGAATCTAAGGCTGTTCACTGTACAGACATTCTTGAAAATATCTGGAGCAAAGGCAGTAAATGCCTCCATTGAGAAGTTAAGAAACATGAGCAACACCTGGAGAAATGAACCCCAACTATCTTTTTTTCCCCCAAAGAATACAAAAGAGATCTTTTTTTTTCCTAAAAGATAACTCTTAAATAATTTTCATTGAAATTCCTATATAAAGTACTTAATTTGAAATAACTTTAATAAAGTCAAGGTATTGTTCAGAAAATTTGTTAACAGTTCTTTGGAGTTTAATTTAAAACAATTAACTGAGAACAAGGACCACATGTCAAGTACTTAGTATTTATTGAATGAAAATCTTCAAAAACAACCTTTGTTGAACTTTTTGAAAGTTATTTAAAAATGTCTGTTGAAAGAAATTCACAGAGAATTGATTTGAGATTTTTTTTCTTTTTATGGGGTAACATTCAAATTGTCAAAAGGGTTGGTTTGAAGTGAAATTTGGTCTCCCTTTTCACTTAAGCCTCTAATCTTCTACTTCTCTCTTTAATGTTCCATTGTTAGCAATTTCTTATGTAATCTTTCAGAAGTATTTTTGAAATGTGAATAGTAATGTATTTGGATATTTCAACATTTAATTTCCCTGTTTTGTGTATTGTGCACATTTCCACATTAGTACATATAATGTGACTCATTCTTTTTACTTCATAATATTCAGTTAATATGGATGCCCTATAGATTATTTCTAATTGTTTACTTGCACAGTGTTAGCACCACTGAGAGACTGAGTGAGAAGTTCAATTTTTGACAAAAGCCCAAACTTAGGTTGCTTATAATTTTGTGTAAATTTTGCAGGTGAATATGAGAAAGGTGTGGACCATCTGACAAACGCAATTGCTGTTTGTGGACAGCCACAGCAGTTGCTGCAAGTGTTACAGCAAACTCTTCCACCACCAGTGTTCCAGATGCTTCTGACTAAGCTCCCAACAATTAGTCAGGTAAAAATTGGGGTGTCATGAAATAAGGAGTGAGTGGGATCTAGGGTTGTTTTTAAATGAGCCTAGCAAACGTCTAATACTTGTAATACCAGTGCTTGACATTGTCTTCCCTCAGGTGTAAACTTCAAATGTCTGCACCCTAGACCTGAGACAGGAAATGTATATCTTAGTGTTAGTTGTTTTAGGCCTTGGTATTTGAGCCCCTAAAGGCTACTCTTAGCTATTTTATAAAATTTGTTTTCTGCCTGCTCTTCTGGAACATCATGCCTTCTGTTAGGTGGCTTGGTTCTGGGCATAGAGGAGTATAGATTCCTGGCCTCTCTGTGTAAACACTTTTTACCTCTGTTTCTGCTAAGATGGGCTTTAAGTTTGGAGCTATTTGACTACATCTCCAGATTTCTACTCAAGTACAAAATGCCATTTATTTAAAAGGTTAATGCATAACTTAAGACTTCAGTAAAACAAATTCTGTTTATTTTGAGTTCTTTCTAAGGAACCCAAATAAATCTACTTTTTGGCATAGCGTGTCTGTCTGATCCATATGTTGACTTCCAAAGTCATTGTGATTAAAAATTGGTGATGATGGGTAGCTTTCACAGAATTTTATAGTTACTAACTGACCAATTTTTCACACTGTCTTGTTGTTTGGTCCTAAGGATCAAACCAAGGGCCTAGTGTGTGTTAGATAAACATACTGCCACTGAGCCATGTCTCTAGCCCCTTCAGACTGGTTTTTACATTGGAAAAGGACTGAAAAACTAAGTCTCAAAGATTTGAAGAAAAGAATTGGAAAACCAGAAATCTGATCTAAATCTTTTAAACTAATGTAGTTCTATTATATCTGTATTAGAATTCTTTTTGATGTTATATTCTGTTGAGGGGCAGCTGTCTTAGTCTGCCTGCTGTTGCTATAACAAAATGTGCAATGTTGGATAATATATAAAGAAGTTTGTTAGCTAACAATTTTATTTGCTGGAAAGTCAAACAGCACAGTTCCAGTGTTGACCAGGGCCCCCTGCCTTTGTCACAAGGTAGAGGAGCAGGAAGGGAGCCAACCATGTGTAGAAGGGGCATATGTGCCAGTGAAGAAGCAAGGAAGCCGGAAGGTGCCAGGTTAGCTCCTGTAAAGGAATTAACTGGGACTTGTGGAAACTCTAACCCCTCTTGAGGGTGGTACCCCACTGACTTAAGTAGTACCACACCAGGGAACAAGTTTCCAACACATGAACCTATCCAAACTATAGCAGCAGCATGACAGTACTTTGACCTGAGGGTAGTGTCTTTGAAATGTCAGTTCAGGATGAAACCTAAATTCCCCTCTGTAGAAATGTCCTCCTCTACTCAGTTCAACTGTCTAAATGTTATGTGGAAATGTTTGCAGAATGCTGTGTTCCTTTCTGTAATGGCTGTGAGCCATAAATGGAAATGTTTGGAGCAGAGAATGATTGGTGAAAGCACTAATCACTATTCTTAGGTTGTATGGGAGTGTAAACTCTAAAAATCCATATTTGTTTACGGTACATGATTGCTAGTCCCATACTGTGCTACATTTGTCAGTGGTAATAATCATTTTCTTAGATGATAGACATGTATAAAGTATTAAATGTTGAAATAAATATCAGAGTGGATGAAATTCAGCACCATATTTTATTTGAATACAAAGCATTTTATGTTGGACTTTGGGATCTGGATTAAAATGCTTATGACACTCAAAAATTGAATTTTTATTTTTCTTTCAGAGAATTGTGAGTGCTCAGAGCTTGGCTGAAGATGATGTGGAATGAGAAATGTCAACATAATAAAATCTCAGATAAAAAATGTTAAAAATTGTTAACTTGGAAGATGAGCAGCTCTGGGGGAATAAGGGCAAATGTGTTTGCTATAGACTGTCCTACACTGAAATCTACCAAAGTTATTGTTTGCTTTGTGTAGATCCATTCATTTGTTTTATTTATTTTTCCCAGTGAAAAGTGTATTTTGATAGAGCTTTTCATTTTATAAATACACTATAAGTTACCAAAATATCACAGATTTTATGTATTCCTAAGACATGCAGTTAAAGTGTATGCATGGCATAGGTTTCTTGGGCTAAAAAACAGCCAGTTCTCAGTTTTTAAAGTTAGGCAAAAAAGTGTGAAGAGTGCACATTTTTTAAGCTAGTACCTTTTACTATAAATCAGAAAATTGGATAGAAACTTCATTGTTTGTGAAAATGGAGCATTAAATCTTTGAGAGATCATTTCATCTCTGAAACATGAGGTGTGCTACTGTGCTGTGTTAACTTTACCTCCTCCCTGTGTATCGGTCCTAAAATCTTTTATTTAAATCAGTGGGCTTCTGTGTTCTGGGTATTATATCCTTATTTTAAGAATATGGGGTTACAAATGGCACCAGGAGTTAGATCTGTGTGCACCTGGTGTCACCCCCTGAGCTTCGCCAGTACATGTCTGCTCACTTTCCTCATTCATAGAAGGAGAGACTGGTCTGCTGATCCCTCAAGGGTCCCTTTAGTTTGCAATTCACCTGAGTGTATTTGTGCAGCCAGGCCTTGCATTTTTTTTTTTTTAATATTCTGAATTTTGCATGCTTGCCTGAATTAGTATTTCTGAATTGATCTTTTCTAAATGGTATTACTGTCTTTGTTTTCACTGAGACTAAATAGTTTTGTCACTACTGTGTAAATTAATCTGAAACTTAACCTTTTAAGTAACTGGGATGATCTGCTTGTAAGATGATCCCTTTTTTTGCTTTTATCTTCAGTGTACCTCCTTAATTCTTCAGCTTGATTGTCTTGTGCGGTGAATGAAGTATGATCTTGTAACTAAAGATTTGGGAAGACTGGGGCTGGTGGGACCTTTTATTTTCAAATAGTGGCATATTATCTGAGTCACGGACTCCCATTTCAGAACTGAGAATAAATAAAGATTCTTGGTACTTAATGGCATCTGTTTGTTTCAGGAACATTTCTTGTTGTAGGGGTTGCCTGTGTTCTGACAAATCTGTGGAGAGGCCCAGAAGACTACTGTGTAGCAGACTTCATTTTGGTACTTAGAGGCTTTTCTTACCTTTCATCTTGGGTTTGTTGTGTTTGTGAATATGGCTCTAGTTTCTGCCTCCAGTTAGCTACGTAACCTTGGGCAGTTACCCCCACATATTTGAACTTGGATCTTGGTGGGGGTTTGTTTGTTTGTTTGTTTTTGTTGTTGTTGTTGTTTTTCTACTGGGGATTGAACTCAAGGGCACACAACCACTGAGCCACGTCCCCAGCCTTATTTTGTATTTTATTTAGAAACAGCTTCTCACTGAGTTGCATTGCTGAGGCTAGTTTTGAATTTGCGATCCTCCTGTCTCAGCCTCCTCAGCTGCTGGGATGTCAGCCCTGTAATGTTTGCTGCCTCTTTCTGCCTCTTTCTGAGGTGCTTCCTGGGCCTGTGAACAGTAGTGCTTCCTGGTGACGACAGAGTGTGCTTTTGTGGGGCAGTGGCCTGTAATTATATGCTGGTTAGTGAGTTTGCTGATAGGATCTCAAATACCAAACAGCATGGTGGCAGCTGCCCAGGGACTGAGCACACAGCCAAAAAATAATCCTCTGAAGCTCGGACATGGGCAGAGGGCCAGAGGGAAAATAGGTGGGGAATGGGAGTAGCAAAAGCTTGGCAGACAGAATGGGCCCAGAGAAATGAGATGGCTGGGAGGATGTGGGGCATTTTAGGCTGACCACCTCAAGAAAATGGTGTGGTATCAGCTGTGTGTCCCTGGGCTCTCTGGAGATAATAGATTTCCCTACTGGAAAAGGCAATGATAAGGCTGTTTTCTTATTTCAGTAATAGGCTTGTGTCTTTAAAATTAAGTACCACCTTTGAGAGCTTGCCGTGTTTGTTTTAAAATAAAAGTCAGCTGGGGCTGGGGTTGTGGCTCAGCAGTGGAGCGCTCGCCTAGCACATACGAGGCCCTGGGTTTGATCCTCAGCGCCACATAAAAATAAACAAAGGTATTGTGTAAAAAAAAAAAAAAAACTGTCTTTCCCCCAGAATCACAACTGCTGAATGTTTAGTGATAGAACCAGCAAGTCCTGGGTGCTGGCCAAATAATGCTCAGAAGGTCAGTGAAGAAATGCCACGTTTCAGTAGACTAGGTAACAGTTTGAATGCCCGTGAGCTCATCCGAAAGCTGTGGGAAGCACAACTTGAGTATAAGAGCAGGTGACACACTTCTTTGGGCAAAAAGATGCATTATTTGGTTCATTTTGTACTTAAAAAGAAGAAGCATTTAAAATCCAGGCAAGCCTGGTGGTAGCAGTGATATCCTGGGAACAGATAACTAGAGCCTTGTTTATGTGTAATGGGAAGTGTGTAAAGCCTATTGCATGGCTGGAGAGCAGGAAATGCTTGATTCCGCTTACCATCTTTCACTTTTATGACCTTTTTGAATCGACATATGAACCAGAGTGTTGATGAAATGCCTAAGAAGTGATGGGGAAATTGGTGGATCACGCAGATAACATACCAGATCCTGTTTTCTTGTAACATTAAAAAAAAAAAGTGTTGTTACTGTTTGTCTCAGCTGTTCAAGTGAATATTAAAGGGCTTGGAGAAAAGTTTGACTTTATGTGTATTTATAAAAGTGAATTCTGCAGAATTTGGTGGCTCTAAAGCAGAAAGCACACCTGCTTTTACGATGTTGAATTTCAGGAGCTGAGCTGAGCAGTTTCTCCCTCAGGAGAAAGCACGGTTACTTGTGATTCTGGGGTTTTGGTGTGGGGCTCGTTTCAGATTAAGAATCTCTGCTGTAAATGTCACTAGATGAGGCAGAGGTTCAACCTCTCCATGTCAGCACTGGGAAGGTTTGTTAAAGCAGATTGCCAGATAGTTATGAAGCAGTGTGCAAGTATTAGTGTTTCTAGCAAGTTCTTGGGTTGGTGGTAATGCTGGTCTGGAAGTGACAGATGAAGGAGCTCAGTGGCGATGTGGAAAAGGTGAGCACGAAATCCCTCTTAGAGAATACTGACTGGGTTGATGTCAGACCCAGTACTTGAGTCCTCTGGAAACTGGCCAGCTGGTAGCAGAACGTGCTTTAGGACACTGACCTGAAGCAAAAAGAATATTAGTATCAGACTTCTTAAATCATGTTCCAAGATAGGGTGATCCACTAACTGCATCCTTCAGTTATGTAAAATTATCACGTGAGCATTTTAGTTTTCCTTTTCCAAGAAAAACTTTCCCTCGGGGCTGGGGATGTGGCTCAAGCGGTAGCGCGCTCGCCTGGCATGCGTGCGGCCCGGGTTCGATCCTCAGCACCACATACAAACATAGATGTTGTGTCCGCCAAGTACTGAAAAATAAATATTAAAAAATTCTCTCTCTTTAAAAAAAAAAAAAAAACTTTCCCAGAAGATGTTTCTAGGATGCATTAAATGCACTTGTAAAGGGCACACTATTGTGTGAAAACATCTCCGTGAACACTGACAGAGTGCCAGGCTTGGTAGCATGCAATTGTCCCGTCTACTTGGAAGACTGAGGCAAGAGGATCACGGAGCCTATGAGTTGAAGACCAGTCTGGGCAATGTGTTGAGGTTCCAAAGGAAAAATTGCATTGGGAGGGAGTGGAAGCAAGGAAGAAAAGTAGAGGCTAGAGGCTGTGGTCAGGTCGCAGCTTCTTAGGCAGAGGTAGGTAGTGGGTGGTGCTAGCACACTGAAGATTGAGGGAGTCTCCCTTTTGGTCTTGCCATTACATAAGGAAGTAGACCAAACAAGCAGCCTCTCCGGTTTGGTTTTGGTAGGGTAGGTATCTTTGAAGTCCTGAAGTAAGACTCTTCCCACCGTAATGCAGTGGGTGTCCTGGCAGCAATTCACTCTGCCTGTGGTTCCAGATCTCATTTCCTAAGGAGCCTTGCAAGCAGAAGTTCCCAGCACTTGCACTAGGTCCAGTGTAAATTAAGGCTCCTGGGAAGTACAGGAACCAGCCTGGATCCATTTAAGAAGTAATAACCCGGGCTGGGGATGTGGCTCAAGTGGTAGTGTGCTCGCCTGGCATGCGTGCGGCCCTGGGTTCGATCCTCAGCACCACATACAAATAAAAAGGTGCTGTGTTCGCTGAAAATAAATATTTTTAATATTTTTAATTTCTCTCTCAAAAAAAAAGTAATAATCCTTGTTAGCTCCTGGGAAAGAGTAGATTCAGTTTGGATCTATTGGGGTCTCTGAACAAGGACATCTCCCTGGAGCAGCTGCAGGCTCAAAGTGACAGTGTGTTAACTGATGCTTTTCATCACCCAGTAAGGCACTTCGTTGAAGAAGCCTGTCCAAGGGGTTGTACTTGGCAACCTTCTTGATAGCAAGGACAGAAAGAGAGGAGACTTTCTTAGTCTGAAAGGCATGAAAAGATAAGCAAACAAAGTGGCCTCCACATTGTTTGAGTTGTACAGGGGATGATTGCTTATTTCTAGGGGACACACAGCTTTTGGAGTTGAAAGCATAAAGCATTGACCTGTCATACCTTTAAATTTTATTTTCATGTTTTGCCAGCAGTGGAACCCAGGCCTTCACCCATGCAAGGCAGATACACCACCCCTGAGCTACACCCCAGCCCTCTCCTACCTTTTAAAAAAATATTTATAATGTTATTGTTTGTGACATACAACTTTTCCCCCTCCAAAGTTGCTGAAATGGTTGATGCTTTGGGAGGGTATGCTGTGACTTCAAAGCTCCTGCCAGGGAGACCTGGGAAGCAGGACCAGAGATGTTAGAAAGGCTGGGTTGGAGAGCATATGTGTGTGAGAGGGTTGGAATAGATCTTGGCTAGATCCAAAGTTGCTCCTCAGAAATGTCCTGATGGACTAGACTACTCCTGTCTTCTCCATTCTTGAGGGATTTTTCTAGCTCCCAGCTTAACACTTAAAATCAAGTTCACTTGGCCTTTCCCTTTCCCAGCAGTCTTCTGCCTGGCTGTTACTGGCCTTGTCCTGTCAGTGACCCAGCCCTCCCATCCTGTTCCTACTGGCTCTCTATCCCCTTGCACCTCAAGGCCTCCCTGCCGCTATCTGGGGTTTTGTAACCAGTATTGCTGCTGGTTCTTCCCCTACAGTCTGCTCTTGCCTACAGAGTACCAGTGCCCTCCTCCCCTCCCCACAGGTCTAGTCCTACTAAAGTAACTTATTCCCCCCCGCCCCCCCCCCGTGTACCCCCTGCCCAGCTGCCACCCCATCTTTTGCCTAGGGGTTTTACTCATGATGCATCCTGGGCCATGAGCCAGCCACTGGTCCCATGCCTGAGGTAAACATTCCATGCCCTCAGTCATTGTACCATCTAGCTTCACACCATCTTCCCCCTTGTGTGTGTGGGGCGGGGTGGGGGGGGTAGGTACTCCTTACTAGGAGAATGTAGAGCCCTGGGATATTCATAACCATGGTGTTTACCAAGATCTACTGTAATCTCCTGTTGGGTTCCATATTTCCTACTAAACCTTTCTTGTAAACAGTCATGTATCTTACTGATTATTAGCCTCCCCAGCATAAAGCAGGGTCTAAATAATGAGTGGAAATCCACATGGGCAAAAATAGGTTGGGAATTTTTCACAGTGAAATGTGAAAGATAATGCGGATGACCCAAGGCAAGTGGAAAGAAAAAACAAACTCAACAGCCATTGAAGTAGCATTTATAGTTTGTTTGGGTTTTATTTTAATAAAAAAGTATAATTTACTCTAGGCCACCGTTTCCATGGAAACCTGCCAAATGCAGGGGAGAGTTATGTGCAGTTCATCATGGAAAGCTCCCCTTCTGTGGACCAATCTCTGTTTTGCTCTCCCTGGTCCTGAGGACAGGGCAGTTTGATGTTTGTGGCTTCCCTTGACTGAAGGAGCTGGAGACAGTAGTCCAGAGAGCTACCTCCTGTAGACTATGGAGACTCAGTTTAACCTGCTGGTTCTTAAAGTCATTTTTACATTGAGAGAAATTCTAGCTAAAGGAACCCTGCCTCCATTAGATGCTGGCTGACAGGAGACTTGCCAGGCCTTCCCTTACGGTATTGCATTGGACATCGGGTAAGTTCTGTTTAAATGCTGTCCACCAGAACAGTACAGGACAGACTGTAGTCTAATAATAGCTCCCGTGCTTAGAATTCTGGCTCTGGCTTTCTAACCTCGAGTGACTAATTACTTGGGTACTTAATTACTTAAAAATATTGTCTGAACTTTGGTTCCTCAAAAAGAGTAGATCACAGTCATTTGCTTAGTTGCTTCTTCCCTATTAGACTGTGAGTTTCTTGACAAGAACTGGCTCTTCCTTTTCTTTGTATCCTCAGATTCTGCTCTGATGTGTCAACAGGCAGATGTAAATATGTGTTGAGTGGACACAGGGTGAACCGGTGGTCTGAATTAAAATATTCTAAGACGAGATGACTTTCCTTTCTAGACTAGGCCACATACTGTTTTTTCTTTTAATTTTTTTATTTTTATTTTTTTTGGATTGAGGAATGAACCCAGGGATGCTTAACCACTAAGTCACATCCCCAGCCTTTAAAAATATTTATTTATTTATTTAGAAACAGGGTCTTGTTGAGTTGCTGCTAAGACTGGCTTTGAACTCCCAAGCCACTGGGATTACAGTGTGCACCATAATGCCTGGCTCTTGTTTCAGGATCCTATAAGAAGTCAGCCACGGGCAGAGTTGTGGCTCAGTGGTAGAGTGCTCACAGTACATGCAAGACCCTGGTTCAATCCTCAGCACTACATAAAAATAAATTTATTTTATTTAAATAAGATATTGTGTCCAACTACAATTAAAAAAAAAAGTAAATATTTTAAAAAAAGTCAGCCACAGGATTTCTGCTACCCCTTTACTGTAGTCAAAGATGAAGTGCAAGCCACATTCAGATGTAGTTTTCAACTCCGCTAATGTGAAATTTCTAAATGGTTGGGGGGGGTCACAATTTCCTTGGTTTTGAAGGTGGGCCCCATATTCATCCATGATCTGTCCCTAGGCCCCATGCATGTGTAGGATGTAGAGGTGCTGGAGACTTCCTCAGAGGGATTACTGACTCACTGCACTTGGGCGACTTAGGGAGTGTATTTTTCTTGATTCTTCAAATAAAGCAACCACATACCTACCTTCTCCTCTGCCTCCTTTCCTCTGTCTCCCTTCTTTCCTTATTTATAGTGCTGGGGATCTAATCCAGGGCCTCAGCTAATGCTCTACCACTGAGCTACACCTCCATCCCCCATCCCTGCCATACTTCCTTAAAAAGAGGAAGTTCACATAATTTACATTCTTTTTGCCATATGTAACTTCTGCAAAAGGCCACATAGATAACTGATGCACTTGCATAAGAAAACTAGTATGAATTCCATGCAAAAGGAAAAAGCATTCCTTGTGAAGCCCCTGGTGAGGGGATTAATTAACTATTGGGTGCCTGGGGAGATTGGAGTGGGGGTTGGAAACAGGAAGTTCTCATCAAGTCCATTAGGCAGCTGTCAGTTGCTCAGCTTGTTGACTGGATGTGCTGTAGTCCTCAGGCCACCTGGACAGCAGCACCCATCCTTAAAAGATCCGAGATTCTGCTGTCTTCACGTTCACCACACCTTGTAGGAGAAGCTCTGGATTGCTGCATTGGACAGAGACTCACACAAACACCTTCAAAGGCTGGGCCTCTTGTGTCACCCCGTAGGTGGTGGCTTTGAGCTTGCAGGATTATTCTTCATTCCATGAGCTGGACAAGCCAGACTTTTCATGCAGAGTGATCCGCCTAAGGCTCCAAGGGAGTTTTTGCTAGGAAGACTCAAAACTCATTTTCCTTTCCAGGGCTGAGATAGTGCTATAACTTAAATATAAGCTGGCATTTGTGTAATGTTTTTACAGCTCTATATTGTCCTTGAGTTCCCAAAGCTGTGATGAAGGAAGGTGGGATGTTGATAAAGGACACTGAGGCACAGAGCCAGGAGGTAACTGGTTCGCAGTCATCAAATAGGCAGCTAAAATGGGTCAAGCTCATCTAGGCTAGGCATACCACCCCAAGATGCTTTAAGGACAAGAAGGTGATAAACATCTTCTGTGTGTGTATGATAATCTACATTTTATATAGAATTTTCTTCAACACAAAATAATCCCCTCTGACTCTGCTGAGGTGGCTGACAAACCTGCCTCAAAAGAATTCGGTGTCTGATGAGCCCGCTTTCTTAGTAGCACAGGGTACAGTTCCTGTCTGCAGGTGCTGTCTTCCTTCCCTGTGTGAGCTGCAGGCCACTCACCCTCAGGCTCAGGATGGCTGCCATGAGAGTGCAGTCCAGTCTCCAGAAGCAGGAGCAATGATCTCAAGAGACACTGGGGGCCCACGTTGGCAGGGTAGATGTAGAAACTTCTCCAGGCCAACTCCCTGCATGTAATCTTGAGGCAGAAAGACTGTGTGACATGAAGTTCCCTCTTGGAGAAGTTCATAAGGGGCAGTCAGATTCTTCTGGGCGTCAGCTGCTGGGGTTGAGGCTGGACAGACCACGTGTGTGTTTTAAGTCCTGTCGGCCAGCTCTGGGTAACCCCAGGACCAGTTTACTATGTTTGTTCCCTGTGGCGTCTCCAGTGTGGTTTCTGGCAGGAGATGATGGGCAGAAGCATCTCAGGAGAGCCATCTGGGCTGCTACAAGCTGGCAGACTGCACTTCCACAAGACAGCCACAGCTGGTCGCAGCTCACCCTTAGTACAGCCTCATCTCCCAAAGCCAAGAGCAATTGTAGAGCAGACTGACATCTTCCTGGGTTAGTATCTCTAGCCCTAGGGTGATATAAATAATATTAACTCTGGCCAGTTCAAAATAATTTATGATACAGGATATGGTGGTGCATGCCTGGAATTCCAGTGGCTCTTGAGGCTGAGATGAGGATCCCAAGTTCAAGGCCAGCCTCAGCAACTTAAGGAGGCCATAAGCAACTTTGTGAGACCCTGTCTCAAAATAAAAAAAATAGAAATGGCTGGGGATGTGGCTCAGTAGCAAAGTGCCCCAGGGTTCAATCTCCAGTACAAAAAAATAAAACAATTTATGATGAGCCTGGATGTGACTCTGGTAGAGCACATGCTTGGCATGTGTGAGGCCCTTGGTTCCATCCTCAGCAAATAATAAATGAAATAGCTCATGATTTTAAATTTTTAGTTCATTCCCTGCTGAAAAGCAGAGAGGCATTTTGAAGTAAGCATGTCATCTGGCTACCTTTCCAGCCTGGCCTGTAGTATAGTTCACATACTCATCATGTAATGAGCCTGTCGCCCCTGTCTTGGGCACACCCCCTCCCCCTTGAGTTCTTCCTCCAAGTCCCTGTGAGCTGGCCAGCCTGTGCCCTTGGGGTGTTACTATGACAGGAGGGAAGTAACAGGTGAGCAGCTGTGCATAGGCCTTCCGGAAGATGAGTTTGGCCAGGCTGTATGCAGCCTAGTCCCCATAACAGAGGGCTCTGGGCAGCAGAGGTTTTTGACTTGGAGACCAGTTTTTTTGAGAAACTACAATCAGCGAAGTATGTGTCATATTAGAACATATATAATGTGCCTATGTATTACGTATATCCACACAACTTCTCTCTTCTCCCGACGTCCCATCCGCTTTTCTCTGCAGGGGCATGGTGGTTCCTCACTGCCCTGCAGCTGGCTGCTCTGGCGTGGGGAAGGGCCGCCGGTCCCCGCCAGGCGGAGGGGCGGCGAGCGCCCTCTGGCGGCGGCGGCGCACTATGCTGGCCGCCCCCGTCCCTCTCTGAATAGTGTCCTGTGAGGTTTGGGGAAGGTGACAGCCAGAGAAGGAGGCAACCACGTTTAGGGAAAACCAGGCTCACCTGGAAATGTTGCCAAGAAGTTTTGTTTCAGTTCTTCGTGAATTAAAATTATGTATGGGGACATGCTGAATGAGCCATGTGATTCAGAGCGGCTGGAAAGACTGCTGCCTTGACCCCGAGACACCCCAGCTTCATCCTCAGAGGGATCCAAAGTAGCTTATGTGATCTTTGCTATTAAAGGCAAAGAATAAAACACACCAGTGACTCCTTAATTTCCTGATGCTGTGTAATCATCTTGGAAGAACAGAGGCCCCAGGGCTGTGGCTCAGTGGTGGAGCAAAGCAGTGGGTTTGATTCTCAGCACCGCATATAAATAAATGAATAAAATAAAGGTCCATCAAAAATTTTAAAAAAGAACCCTGTGGTTAAAAAGAAAAAGAAGAATAGAGACACCTAGGGCAAGGGTGGAGCACACACAACACTTGGATGAGGAAGCCCAAGCCCCAGAACTGCCACTGACTCTCAAACTCATCTTCGAGTCTCAGCTGCCTGCTTTCCAGATGAGTGGCAGTGTCACCTCATAAGGAGAGTTGTCACCTTGTACATCCAATCCCACAGCAGTGGCCTTCCCCAAGATGGGTTTAAGAGATACTTTTGTGATGTTTTGGGGAGATCTGAATATTAACTGGGTATTAGATGTTGAAAATTCTATTGTTAGCTATTTCAATATATAATTTTGATTGTGTATTAAAATAACCATTTTATTTACATATAATTATGTCTATAAAGTTTAATGATTAGGGGTAAAATGTCATGATGTGTGCAACTTAAAATTCTTTAGCACATGAAGGGATGCCCGAGTTAAGCTGGCAGCATAGTCAGTGTGGGAGTGGGTTACGTGGGGACAAATGTTAGTTACAGTAATCTCATGTTTGCAAATGCTGGTAATTAAGAAGCGTTGGAGGGCATGCTGTGGACAGCCACTTACCACTGAGGAGGCACTCTGCCCCACCGCATCAGGCCAAGAGACTGGCCTGATGGCCAGCAGCTCCAGTAGGTGGAACTCACTTGCACAGGCCCCAGGCAGGAAAGCACTGCCCGCCTCGTCGGGAGAAAGGTACTGACTGGCTCTGCGTGGCTCCCGTGGGGCCTGAGGACAATAAGGGGTGAAGGGCACACCTGAAATGCCTGCCAACCTCAGGCACCAGTTCTCCTGGCCAACTCTGTGGTCCTAGCAGAAGGGCGTCCTGTGCCTCCAGGGCCCACACCAGGCCTCTGGCTCTCAGTCGCATAGATTCATCCGAAAGGAGAAAAAGTATCCTAAAAGCAAAGTCAAAAACCTGCTGGGACTCTTCTTTCCAGCTAGCAGTAGCTAGAGGTCAGTCACTCACAGCCGGCATCTAAGGGGACACTCAGGGGGGCACCTGATGGGCCAGCTCTAAGGTGCTTCCGAATGGCATGTTTTCCGGTCTCCAGCAGTTCAATTTTGGGAGCTGAGGGTGTGATAACCACTATCTCTCGGTCATGAGATTACAGCTCCAGCTTCAATGATGCTTCCAGCAAAGATTTGTAATACTGGGAGAAGAAAAGGTACGCTAAGGAAAACTGCTCTAATTGAACCCAGAATCTAGCTCTGAGCACCCTGGAAGCTTGTTCACAGAGTATTAAACCATCAGGCTAAACAGTAAGGAAGAGCTGACGCTCTGAGAGCTTCCTGTTCACCGGGTGCCTCTTCTTTCCATCTCTAGAACCTCTCACTGTGCTCACTTTTCTCAGTTCTTGAAGGCTCTTTACCCTTTTTTCTCAAGCCCTGAGCTGAGTCCTTGTCCTGTCTCTACCTAGAGCTGCTTTGTGGCCTGCTCACCTTCCTTGGCAATTGGATGGGAAACTCACACAACGCCTGGGCTGGCAATGCCAGCCTCGTACAGCATGGTGAGGTCCAAGAGGGATGTGGGCAAACTCAGAGCTCAGATGAAAGAAAGTTCACTGCTACTGGACGTTAATCAGAAACCAAGGGCCAGAGACCCGGCGTTCTGTCCTGTTTCTCCCAGAGGATCACCTTCCTGGGCTCCCGGTGGAAATAGAATGAATTGGTTCAGCTGGTCACCCCAACATTCCCAACTGACTGAAGCTCCCATTACCCAGGAGTAGCGGGACTCACGAAAGCCCATTTTACAACATCTTTTGCCCCAGGGGGTTTGCCAAGGATCTCTCCAGACCACCTAGTCTGTCACAGAGCAGGTTTTACACTGGACTTTTTCCTGTGTTGACAACTGTAGGAAGCTCATGTGTCCGGGTGGCCGGCCACCATCCCCCTTCCTGGGGCTCATCGCCTTGTGGCACTTCTTTGGGAGCAGAAGTCTGGCAGCTGCTCACATGCCCTGTAGGGAACCCACTGGCAAGTGGCCCCTGCTGCTTAGGCATCTGAGTGGCGGCCCCTTCCCACACACTGTGGGCAAAGTGGCTGTAAAAACAGTCATTCCCAAAAGCAGAGGCAAGGAGGGCACCCTTTGGCCTCACTTCCTGCTTGGGATATTTTCTCCTAGATTTATCTTATGTACAACTTTTTTAGCGGCCAGCCATTTTCTGGAAAGGTAAGATAGAATAGTTTACTTGTGGGAAGACGAGGATTTGTAAACTTTCCTGTGAAGTCTGTTCAGCCTCTCTTTTGTGTTATTCCTAGAGTGTAGTTTTGTATTCTAACTTGCAGGAACACACCTGCATAGGTGACAGAATTCACTGGGCAGGGCTGGTTAGAGTCCTGACTCCCAGGAAAAGGTAGAGGTAGGCCCAGAAATCTCCATTTTAATAAAGAGAAAGTAATCTGCTTTCCTTGGATCCCAGACCAAAGGTTTAGAATGATGTTAAGAAATAGGAACGCACTTTCAATACTTAGCATGCTGTTCCTGAATGTAGTAAGAGTCACTATTTGTGGAGTCTCCGTCACGTGTGGGCACAATGTTGTATTTAAACCTCACCAACTTTGACAACAGGTAGTATTTGTCTCCCTTGTACGTTTGAGGACACTGAGGCTGAGGAAAGGATGATGACTTAAAGGTCTGTGAGGATCATGATTTGCACTGAGACCCTAGACTGTCAGAAAACAGGACAGAACCAAACCTCCTGGCTCTGGGGGCCTTCCCCGACTTGGTACTGTTCTTCTATTGAGTATAAGATAACCAGTCTCCACTGCACCCAGAGGGCTTCCACCCACCCAGGCCAATCTGTGTTTCAGAAATCCCTTCTCTTCCTCTTCCTAAAGTCCGTGGTCAGCCTGAGGTTGGCAGGCATTTCAGGTGTGCCCTTCACCCCTTATTGTCCTCAGGTGCCTGATCCACTTTGCCCAGGCCTCACGGAAGGGGTCTCTCTTGCCCAAGCCAAGGCCTTTGCCCAGATTCCGTCTTGATTACTGCAGTCCCATTGGAGAACAGAGCCTAACTAAGAGGAGGAACTCCATGGCCAACCTGGCAGAAGGGCACAGTCCACTTGTTTAAGGCAGAACAAACTTTCAGTCCCTCTGTCCCTCTGTTCTCTCTTGGGTGGACAAGGGGACAGACTGCAATGTTTTTCTTCCAAGATAGAAAGCCTATAAGGTTACTATTCATGTCGAGCATTTAGAAGATTTATTTTAAAAAACTGGATTGCCAAGTGGAGTCCAGCGTGTCTGAATGTGTCCCCCAGAACCTCACATGTGGAAAACCTCATTCCCAAATTCACCCTAATGGTATTTGGAGGTGAGAACTTCAGGAAGTAGTTGGGACAAGAGGAGGTCATAAAGGTAGGGTGAGAAGGATTGAACCCAGTGTGCTTAACCACTGAACCACATCCTCAGCCCTTTTTTATATTTTATTAAAGACAGGGTCTCACTGAGTCGTTTAGTGCCTCACTAATCTGGCTTTGAACTCACGATCCTCCTGCCTCTGCTTCCTGAGCTGCTGAGATTACACCACCATGCCTGGCTCACATTCGTGGCTTTTTAAGGAGAGGCGGGAGCTGAGCTGGCAGGCTGGCTAGCAGGTCCTGGGATGCAGGACCAGGCCCCCCCCCCAGGTGCCAAGTAGACCCTGGCCCATGCCCTTTGACTTCCAGAACCATGAGCAGAGTAAACAGCTCTTCTTTACTAATCACCTCATCTGTGGCATTCAGGTACAGCCACAGAAGACACATCGAGACAGCAGCTCAGATGATAGAAAGTCATTTTTTTCCCCAATAGTTTTTGTAAGTCTATTACAAATGGCCTCATTTTGCTTTAAGCAAAAGGTTTCATTGTGCTGACAATATATATATACACAAATTAAAGTAGTTCCTTACAAAGCAGCAAATGGAAGAATAATGAGTAATTTTGCTGATAGTGGTGCTGTGTTTGAGGTTTTATGACAAAAGAGAGCTATGTGGCAAGCCTGGCCCTCACCGTAGCACAAGGTCATTTATGGACCTGCTGAGTGTAGCCCACACTGGAGCTGTTCCTCAGGAGGAAATGACACAGTCCCACTGAACTCAGGAGCCTGCCTTTAAACCCAGAGATGCTTCCAATTGACAATGGGGATGTAAACAGGGCTCCGATTAGTGAATTTGCTAATGGCTGCTTCCTGTCTGTGTTTTCAGCTGTGTTCGGCTAAAAGAGTAAAATGTCTTCCCTTGTCTCCCCACGTACTCATCTCCAGTTAAGTTACTTATAATCAATCTGCAGACCTTCAGGGATCTTCGGCTATTTTTTTATAATATTATTTTAGTCGTAGATGGACACAATACCTTCATTTTGCTTATTTATTTTTATGTAGTGCCAGGGATTGAACCCAGTGCCTCACGCATGCTAGGCAAGCGCTTTACCACTGAGCCCCAACCCCGCCCCCATCGGCTGTTTTTAACCATTGACTAAAAGTTCTACCCTTAGAGCGCACAGCCCCACAGGTCAGGGCAGGGCCCTCAGAGGTTCTGCTGAGCTACTCTTGTAGGCCTTGCTCCCCGTGTAGCCTTCTGGGGTGTATGTGGGAAACAGTGATGGGTGAGCCTCAAGTTCTCTGGGAGGAAGCAGAACTCTGGCCCCACACTCCACTGTCGCATGCAGGGCTGTTGGGAGCAGGCAGGGGGTTCTTGTCCCCATGCGAGACTGTGGCTTCTCTGCACTGACAGCTCACGGTGTGATTCCAATTTTAAGTGTCACTGGGTGGTGTTTGGAGGAGATTGACTTGTACTGTTGACTCTGAGGAAAGCGGAGGCCCCTCCTCATAGGGGTGGGTCTCTTCAACGGAAGGCTGCCTCTGTGTGGCTGGAGCCCTGACACATCCATGATGAAACTTAGGATGAAACTCTTCCCGTGGGTGCATTCACACTGTTGCTTCCGCGTCTTGGAGAAGCCTGATAATACAGCATGTCCTGCTGACACCAGCTCATCTGAGTAGGATCACAGGCCTTCAGTCAAGGGGACCTTACGGGTCACTGACACCTCCCTGGAGCCGCGGTGGTCCAGGCCCCAGCCCGGCTTCTTGGCTGAGTTAACAGCACCTTCTGGCGTGCTTGGTTGCCACCTAGTGCCGTGTGCAGGTACTGCAGCTCTCAGCCTCTTTCTCTCCCCCCAACTGTGCTTCATTCTCTATTCAACAAACATGTAAGCTGCACCCGGCAGGCAGCAGTTGGTCTCTCCCTCCCATGGAGCTGGAGTCGGAACCTGGGCCAGGAGAGAAACCTGACAAGGATCCCAGGAGCTAAGGGGCTAGCCAGGGTGACCAGAGGGTGGGCCACTGTTGGCACACTTTCACTGTTCTAGCATTGTGGGCTTTGGGTTTTGAAGGCCGAAGCCCCTCCGTCCAGCATGCCGGTGAGCTACCGGGCATACTCCTCTTCCCTTCTGCTCTGGATCTGGCCTCTTGGGCACAGGATGCTTCACTCTGGTCAGACCCTGGGAACAAGTTCCCTGCACTGGCCGGAATGTGGCAGCGGCTCTGTGAAAAGAGATTCTGCCCTAGTGAGCTGCGGGACCTACCTGTGGAGGAAGCTGCAGGGGGCTGCAGGCTGGGAAGGGTATGGTGAGAGTGGGCGCTGCCCAGGACTGCCCCTCTGCTCTGTCACTCACTCTGGCATAACTGGCCAAGAGGAAGCAGAGGAAGCCTTGGGTCCTGCTGGTGCCCTGACATGCAATGGGGGAGGGGCCCCACGGGTCTGTTGCCTAACTTCTCCACCTCTGCAGTCAGTAAGGTGGGCACCTGAGCTTACGGCTAGGTGGTATTGGCCTGTCTGGGAGGCTGTCACTGGTGTGGGGCTGGTGTCTAAAGCAGTGGTGAAGCTGTCCAGGAGCTCTGGGCCCCTGGGATGCTAAGCTTGGGTAGGGCGGGATCCATGCATAGGGGACAGACTGGTGCAAATGGTGGGAACCCCGGGTTAAGAGAATGATTTTATAAAATGGGCCCCCTGTGCTGACCCCCACATGCTTCCTTTTCCTGCAGCCCCGCCTAGCCCAAGTGGAAAAGCTATATCTCGTTCCTCAGCAGAAGAAGTGCAGGCCTGAAATAACATTAATAAGGGGAACCCAAGCCACCCTGAAGGTGGAGAGCTTTGTGACCCTTTTCCTAGACCAGATCCGAAAACTCAGAGAGATAAGGATAATCAGTAAGAATGTATGGTTAAGGATCCAATTAGAACCAGTCAGCTTAGGCCATAGTTGCCATGGCAGTGGGGACCTGAAAGTCTTATGTCAGCCTGCTGTCAGTCAGAAGTCAAGAGGTGGAGCTGGGTGGGACTCCCTGGAAACTTTTCTGGTATCCTCAATAAACCTGGGGTACAGGAGGGGCACATTGTCCCTCTCCCCTCTGAGAGAACTCACTCTCTCCCTTGAGTGTGTCCCCTTTCCCTTCTCCCACCCCTTCAATAAACACATGGCTGTTACTCAGAGTTACATGCATGAAACTTTTCTGACTTGATGGCAAGAATCGGGGTTTGAAGGGGGGGGGGTCTTCATGCTGCCTCTGTTTCCCTGCAGGCCTCTCTGGAGCACATGAGAATGGCAGGAATGGAGAAAGGAGTGCAAGGGAAAGGTCAGGCTTGGAGGGTTGGGTGGGAGGTGCCGCCAGCTGGATCTCACCTGCAGTCTAAGTAACAAGCACTGGCATACCCTTGAAGAGACAGCCGCTTCCTTCCCCTTTAAGACCTTAGAGCTGGAGACATCCCCAGAGCCACAGGCCACTGCTGCTGAGTTTTGGAGAGGAGCAGAGCTGAGCAGGGTGGTGCAGGGAGCAAGAAGCAGAGGGCCTCAGTGGGGCCACCCTTGTCACTCTTGCCGGGAAGTGCCTTGACTCTGGGTGGCAGGTGTCTCCAGCAGGCTGCTGCAGCTCTGGCTCCCTCTGAAGATCGTGTGTCAGCCACCCAGGCCTCTTTTGGTCCATTTACTCCTCCGTACAATGGGCCTTCTGGATTTGCAGGACTGTTACGAGGCTTGGATAATGGGTATGGAAGTGACCAGGGGCTCAGAACACACTGGGGTATAGCAGGCAGCTGGTTAGACCTTAGGATTCTTCTTTCCCAGAGTTATAAAGTCTTACCATCCCAGGGTCAGCACCATCACTGGCCCAGCTTACAGGTGAGAAGGCTGAGGTCGGGGTGGGGCTGGGCCCAGGCTTCCTGCCTCCATGTGCAGGGTAAGGAGGGGTTTGGGTGTCCCTTAGCCTCTGGAGGGGCCAATGTAGACCCTGCGCATTAGACATCAGTTCTGGCCTTCTGTGTGGGGGCTTCCTGGTGTCCAGGGGCCTCCTGCTTTTGGCAGATACGGAGCTTGGGTCCAGCATGGCTGGATGGTGTCACAGTGCCGCTTGCCGCCTGCAGCCTGCCCGCTACATCCTCTGGCAGAGCGGACACGGATCCTGGGTAAAATCAATAGCCTGGGCCCAGCTCTCCCCACAGGGACTGCATTAATCTGCACGTTTTTGCCACACCACTGCTTCTCGTGACAGCTCAAGATGTTTTTCTGCTCTGGCGGCGTATCCCTTTCTTAAAGAGTCCGGAATCCCGGGCTCGGGGAGCAGCCGCCCCTCTGGCGCCCCCTGCCTCCCCAGGTTCCCAGCGCCGCTTCTGCCTCCAAGTCTCCCACAAGTCTTTCCACATCATTCATGTTGACATTTAAAAGTTTCCAAGCTTGCTCTGAAATGCCACAAATGCTGCCATTGTTGTTTTGCTGGCTTTGGAATGCTGAGAATCCCAGGACATCGGGAAGGGCCTCGTGCCTTTGCAGGGAGCTGGCATCTGGACAGGGCTGGGAGAACGTGGCCAGACAGGCCCAAAGGCTGTGGCTCTGGCCTTCTTCCATTCCCACCGCGCCAGGCCCTAGTTTTGTTCTTCCCAGAGCATCACAGAATCGCTGCAAGCATGCCTGCTATTTAGGAAACTCATTCCTCTTCACCGCACTCTGTGATTTTTTTCACCTTCTGCTTGGTTCTTGCTTGTAAAAGGCCCTCGGGGTGTCTGGAGAGGAGGTCAGAGAAAACAAACCCTGCCGTGTGTGGATTCCCAGCCATGAAGCTGCTTTCTCACAGTTCTTATGCAGCCTGAGAGACTGGGGCCCTTTCCACGGGACTGCATGTCCAGCCTGCTTTGGCTGTAGGTGCTATTTTTGCACACGGCATGCTCATAGCTCTCTGAAGTTGATGGATATGCAGGGCAGCTGGAGGGAGGCACAGGGGCAGGCAGGCCTGGACTTGCGGTGAGCTGCTGGGACCTGGATGGGCTCCTCAGAGGTGTTGTAGTGCCTCCTGGTGCCTATTTCTGAGCTCACAAAATGCTCCTCTCAGACAGGGGGACCCCGAGGGTTTCCAAAAGGATAAACGATGACTTAAACAAGGCTGTGCCTCAGATCCCAGCACAGGGCATCACATTCCTTAGCAAGACCTGCCACTGGCTTTGATTTTTCACTAGCTGCTCCCAAACGGGTGGGTTTAGGGGCTAGAACGTGATAATAACAGTAGACGTAGCTGACCAGTTTCATTTGCCCAGCAAAGGTATAAAACACAGCAAAACGACCCCATGATCACAGCCACTCTCATTTCCTAACACAAAGCGTATGTATTTTAATGCCAGAGCATGGGTAGGGAATAAAATTGGTGACAAGCAGTAATTGCTGTCAGGGACAGACCTGCTGCAGTGGCGAGGCCACTGCCGTCCAGCTTCTAGGGAGGTGATCCAAACTGCTGTTCCTGCTGGTGCCTCGTCCCTTGGAGCGTGTGCCAGTCCGCCAGGGCTCAGGCTAACTGCAGAATCTTCACCAGGACCTGGCTGCCCTGAGAGTCTGCTTTTCAACAGGCTGCAGGTGAGCTGGGGACTACTGCTCCCCGCTGGCCACTCTGAGGGGCAAGGCCCACTCTATACCACGCAGAAAGGATGCTGAGGTTTGGTCAGCTAAGAAGACAAAGTTTGGTGAAATGGTTATTTCATCACTCATCAGGTGAATTCTCTGCTATTGCATAGACGGGGCTGGAGTTGGCAGAGGCCCCCACTGTCATGCCAGAGTTTACAGGTAATGACATGTGGTGACCCCTTGTACCATGGGAATAATGGTTACAGGACAGCTGCCATCCTCCAGTGTAACCAGAAGTAGCCAGAGATTTCAATCCTGCTTCTCGTATTCTGCTGATTCTGTGAGCACCCTGAACCTTCCTCTCTGTCCCAGCAAAACCAAATGCCAGTGTAACAGTGAGAGCCAAGTGGGTCTATGTGGGAATCCAATAGGGCAGGACTAGCCAACGGCAGGGGCAGCGCTCAGGAAAGACCAAGTCCTGCCTGGGTTAGTGCTGGAAAGCCCTGAAGTCCTGCAGTATCCAGCCTGTGTCTGAAACCTTGGTGCTTTAGTTGGGATCTTGAATGTCTAAAAGCCAACTGACAGTGGCCTGGTCCCCAGAGAGGCGCTGTTGGGAGGAGGAGAACCTTTAAGAGGTGGGGTTTGGGGGAGGTCTTTATGTAGCTGGGGCAGGCCATTCCTCTTCTACATGAGCGTGAGCCGTTCTACTTCCACACTCTCCTGCCACAAGCCCCAAAGCAACTGGGCCAACTAATGGTGGCCTGAAATCTCCAAAGCTGTGAGCCCCACAACCTTTTTTCTCTGTAAGTTGACTGTCTCAGAGGTTAGGTGGGGCATGAACAGCTGGCTGCCACAATGGGCCCGTGGAACTAGTGAAGGTGCTCGCGCTTGCCCACAGGCATGTGAGCCCTGTTGGGTTGTGGGGAGGGATGAAGGGGAGGACCATGATTGGCGAGCTGCTCTGCCTGAGGCCCGCCAGGAGTGGCACCTCCACATCTTTACCTTGTACTCAAGCCTTCATGGATCTGACTCTGGTTTCTACAAAATAACACTTGGGCTGATTGCTTGTGACACACTGGTGTGAAAAAATATTCAAGTGCTTGTTATGACCCACTATGTTGATTGGGCCCTCTACTGGTTGCCCAAAGTGTGACACATACCAGGAAGCCTCCTCTTAAATGAGAATGTACGACAGTCATCCAGGGTGAGAAAATCTCACCTAGGAAACACACACTTAAAATGAAGATGCCTTCACATGCTCCCCTGGATGCTCTTACTGAAGGGATTTGGGGCATCCATTTCTTTGGTAAATCTCTGGGCACCTAAGAAATGGAGAGGTGGACGACCGGTGAATGGCATACCATTTACAGATAATCACGTCCGTGGGAAGTTTCAGGACAAACAAACTCAAAGAAAAGTATTAGGTGTTACTAGTAAGGGCAGCCCAAGTGGATATGAACAATAAAATGCTTTTGAAATTAAAATTTATAGCAAAAATGTGTTAATATTACCTTTGTGTCATTGTGACCAAAACACCTGACATGAACAACTTAGAGGAAGTTTATTTTGGCTCATGGTTTTAGGGATCTTAGTCTGTGGTCAGCTGCCTCCGTTGCTCTGGGACCAGTGAGATGGAACATCATGGGAGAAGGATGTGGTGGAGGAGAGCAGCTTAGAACTTGGCAGCCAGGAAGGACAGGGCAAGAGAGAGAGAGATGAGTGCTAGGGGCAAAATATAATCCCAAAGTCACACCCCGAGGGACCTGCTTCCTCCATCTACAGCCTACTTGCCA
The DNA here is from genome assembly GCF_045843805.1 of Urocitellus parryii. Lineage (NCBI taxonomy): Eukaryota > Metazoa > Chordata > Mammalia > Rodentia > Sciuridae > Urocitellus > Urocitellus parryii. Next base: position 83,541,692 of record NC_135539.1, read on the forward strand.
ACAGTTACCACCTTTCAAATGATTAGTCCACTGATTAGGTTACAGCCATCACAATTTGAGCATTTCATCTCTGATCATTGCTACGTTGTCTCCTGAGCTTTTGGGGACACATCATATTGAGAGCATAATAAATAGGAAAAATGATTGATTTTCGAATGACTTTTGAACATGTCAATGATCATGACAGCATCAGTGGTGGCTGGGTCATTATGTGCCATGTTATAAAGCATTTTAATTCCCAGTGTGTCCGTCTATTTAGAAATCACACTTTATTTTCGAAAACAGGATGTGGCTATGGAGAGACCATGTATGGCACTGGGCTGAGCTGATCTTTATTCTTAGAGCTGGGAAGACTTTTTTTTTAGATGATCTCATCTAGCATTTTAAAGCTTTTAACAGAGGTTCCTGGGAACAGCCTAAGAGCAATGGTGGACATTTTTTGGAGAACATGGTACCCACGTTGGGGTGCAGTGGGATGGGGAGCTGGGTGCATGCTCTGGGCAACTCCATTGTAGTTGAAGATGGATGCCCCGTGTCACCTCAGCCCCTGGGTTGATGTGAAGAGACAGACTTTGACTAAGTTTGATTCAGTTTCAAATTCAGGCAGGGGAAATCAGATGGGTAGGTATCTGTCTTTTGAAAAATCAGTAATAGTTCGGGTCTGGGATCATGGAGGAGAAATAGGATGTGAGGATTGTGACTTTGCTGACAAGATGGGCAGTTCTGAGAGACAGGGACAGGGCTGCTCCCTCCACAAGTGACCATGATGCCACCATGAAACCCTCTGTTCAGATGAAATCTTACCTAAAACTAGTCGTGGAAGATGGAGGAGGGCAGAGCTGTTCTTTCTGGTAGAGGGCCTGAGGGTCCAGGTCCCACTGCACCCTGGGCCTGGGGAGAGTGGTTCAGAACCCCAACTCACCCCATCCCATTTGCACAAGAGAGGAGGCCACCCCCTGAGAGGGACAGTCCTCCCTCCTCTCAGACCACCTCCTCCTCATTCCCAGTTGAGAACGTCTTTTGTTTCTTTTAAGTTCCTTGTCTTAGAAATGAAACCACTTTTGTGTTTTTTAATGACTTTATTTTATTTGTTTGTTTATGTGGTGCTAAGGATAGAACCCACTGCCTCATACGTGCTAGGCCAGCGAGTGCTCTGCCACTGAGCTATAGCCCCAGCACCCACTTTAGTATTTCTAAGGTGAATTGATTTTTGAGCTGCGGAGCTTAAAAAAAATGAGGGGGATGGCAGGAGGGCATGTGCCCCACGTAGGTGAAATGCATTCGCGTCCAGGCCCTGAGGAGAGTCTGGACAGTGTCCCCAGTACTGGTGCTGGCTGCAACTGTCCTGCTCAGCACCGAGCTGCCCTCGGTTTGGCCACCATGGACAAGAGGCTGATGTCATCCATGGGCCTGCTCTGGCACCTTTTATTCGACAGTGACTTCTGTCTTTTTGCTTCTGGGCAGAAAGTTCCCAGGAAGCACCTTCAGGAACTTGGTAGGTAACCTTGACCGCTGGCTCTCTTTAAGGCTATGACATCACCTGCAGACCCTTCTAAGGTGTGGTGCCAGGCATCCGCACTGAGGCTGTAGGCTGGCCCTTGGCCTGCAGGGAGCCCCAGGCTGGACCAGCCCCTTTGTGAGGCCCTGCTGCTCGCCCAGGCTATCCTAGGTGCTGCCCTGCTCCTGCTGGCTGAGCCGCTGGGTGGCACTGTGAGAACTGCAGAAAGTCCCAGGCCGCCACCCACCTCCTTCCACCCAGAGCAGGACACAATCACTGCTCAGCTGCTCCTGCTGCTGGGCCCCGCCCTGCCTCCCTGGTCCCTGGCCCCTTGGAGGTCGCCCCGCCCTCTTTCCTGCCCGGGAGCTCCCACTACTCCTGGTTTTTGTGCAGCCTGAGTGTCCTGTGTTGGGGGCTCCAGCAATCTGCAGGAGGAGAAAACGCCATGAAACTTGGAAGAATTTGGGAATTTCTCTGAAAGAGAAAGCAGAAGTCCTAGAGACCTTCGGGCCATGTGGCTTGTTTTCTAGAAGAAGCAAATGGCAGTGGGTGAGGGCAGAGGGAGGCAGTGGGAGAAGGTGCTGGAGGAACGAGAGGAATGTGCAGAGAGGGTAGGGTCTCCGTGGTGGAATCTTGGCCCTGGGTTGCAGCTTTAAGGTTCTGTTCTTGGCTTCCAGCTGCCACTATGTCACCCCCCCCCATGGGGTCAAGGTGGGTGGGGCGATGTCAGAGGGGGGCCCTGCCTTGTGTCTCGCTTTGGCCTCTGGTTTCCAGTCCTTGCAGCCACTTCCCCTTCCTGGGAGAGATGGGACAGGCAGAGGAGGCCTCTGAGCTGCCCACTTCTTGCTCACCAGATCAAAGGCCCACAGTGCCACCCGCCCCTTCCAGTCTCGCCTCCCAGGGGCTCCAGAGGCAGGAATGAGAAAACTCCATGGCTTGGGAGGAATTGCTGTGAGAAAAGCATTTTCCCCAAACAATGACCGGGAAATATTGTCCTGACTGATACTTGAGACATGCACTACCTCCTGGGCAGGATTATCTCAAGGTTTTTTGAGGCACGTGAAAGGTGACCAGGCACAGTTCCCAGACTCAGATGACCACCCACCCCAGCTGCCAGGGCCTCTGGGTCCTCTAGACAGGAGCTGTTGCTCTCATCCCCTGTGAGTCTGACCTGAGCAGGGCCCCAGTCGTGTGTTGGTGGGGGGCCCTTCTCTGCTGACTCAGGCCAGCACTGGGCAGGTGCACGCCTTCAACCCATGAGTAATGCCAGCTTTCATCTTCAAAGGGCCTTCGGAGATTCACCATTAGTCACCCCCAGGAGAGCCGCGGAGCAGGTTATTATTGTCTTCATTAAGCCTGTAGTAGGAAGGAGGCAAGTGGAGTCCCTCTCCAGGCAGGGAGAACACCAGTAGGAGTGTATGGACTCGGGTGCCAGAGTGGACCGCCACTCCAGCCACTCAGGGCGTGGAGGAGGCTGTGGCGAACCAAGGGCCCCTCACCAAGGGCCCCTTACGTGGAGTGGGGGCTTCCTGCCAAGCAGGGGTGGGAGATGCCCTGAGGGGTTGGTGGAGGGACCAGGAGTCTTAGGCTTATGAAGCTCAATCGAGGAGATGGGAAGACAGATTGACCTAAATGTACCCAAGGGGGCACCACCATATGTTCCAAGCGATTCAGAAAACCATTGCTGATTGTGCTCAGATCACTTGGCCCTGAGCTGTCCAGGTATCTGTGAGAGGAGTCTGGGAACACTTTTGGTTTGTGTGTGAGGATTTTGAGGGGTTGAAAATGATAACGACCCATCGACTCAAGGACCTTGCAACTAAAAACTGTGATTTGAAAACGTAGAAGAGTAAGAGGTGAACGTTCCTGCAGCTCACAAGCCACAGGCCTGATCCCTTGGGTGGACAGTGCAGAAAGGGTTTCAGAGGCAACTCTGTGTCCTGCTGACATAGTGAGAACCAGAGCACCTTCTGGAAGCTAGACAGCAGAGCGAGCCTTTCAGTCAACCCTGTCTGCAGCTGCTTTTTATAAACTTGGCATAAATATGTGCTTAGGAATGCCAGGACAGTGTATCTGGAAAATATTTTCCACCATTTGAAAACACACACATGCACACACACATACACTCACAGAAAAGAAAAAAAAAAAAAACAGAAATTGTGCGTGGTATAGAGTGGCTTCACTTGTGGTTTTTTTCCATTACTTCCTAAGTTCATTTTTCTGTTGCCAATTTTAGAAGGCCATAAGTCATAGTTGTTGTTAAACTTTGTCAGTTAAAGAGTAACTCTAAGAACAAGATCATATGATAGGCTGTGGTCAGGTAGCCTTTGGAGCACAATCCTGCGGAAGGCACACCTTCCTGCACTGGTGAGCAGTGAGTTGGCTCCTGGGATCTCTGGTATTTTCTGGTGTGTGCGGCACATCATGCTCCCAGACAGGCCTGCCTCCCCTCCCGCCACTGCCAGCCAGCTCACCACAGCTCCATAGCGCCTCCTATCAGAGGAAAGAAGATGTGACAACATCTACTCTGTGACCCAGAAGCTGAGTGGGTCTCATTAGGGGATGTTTGTTATAAGTTCTCCACTTTCATTTCTCCTAGAAATGGCTAGATTCACTTTCTTTTTTTCTTTTGTGAGATGGAGGACCTAACCCAGGGGTTCTCTACCACTGAGCTACATTCCAGTCCTTTTCATTTTTAATTTTGAGACAGAGTCTTGCTTAGTTATTAAGGGTCTCACTAAATCAGACAGTCTGGCCTTGAACTTGTGATCCTCCTTCCTCAGCCTAGCTAGTCACTGGGATTGCCACTGTACCTGGCTCTCTTGGTTCTTTTTTTTTTTTTTTTAATTTATTTGTTTTTAGTTGTAGTTGGACACAATACCTTTATTTATTTATTTTTATGTGGTGCTGAGGATCAAACCCAGGGCCTTGCACAAGCTAGGCGAGCTCTCCACTGCTGAGTCCCAGCTCCAGCCCCAGCCCCCTCTTGGTTCTTTTTGCTCTGCCTGTCCGAAGAGGCTTGCATGGCCCCTGCTGTGTGGGGGACACTTTCCCTACCCACACTCACTGAGCCCTGGTGGGAAACGCAGGGGCAGCTTCCCTGCCCTGGGCCCTCTAGCAACAGCACATTCAGCCCGGGAGGTTCCTGGTGCTGTTCCCACCTTGCTGTGCAGCAGCTGGCTTCCCTGGGACGCCTCCCAGCTGCGCTCTTGGGGCTTCTTTCTTCCTTGAGAGCAGAAGTGTGTTGTACTCTCCTTCCTTCAACAGGCACATGATGCACTGCTCCAGGCTGGGACTCTGCACTCAGCACTGGACAGTCTGGGAAGAGGAATGTCCATGTCTCCATAGAGATGCTGTGTGTGTGTGTGTGTGTGTGTGTGTGCACGCGCGTGCGAGTGCACCCATGCTGATGGACATGGACCAAAGCCCCTGCAGATGATCATTGCTAACAAGCTCGCCTGGGGTGATGAAGGAAGGGTATGGGTGGCCAAGACAGAGGTTCCTGGCACCCATGTCTCTGTCACATCAACTCTCACCTATGGGGGGGTGTTTGCTCCACGGGGTGGCGTGAGCAGTGGGTAAAATCACTCTCCCATGTCCCTAACAGTCTCCTACGTTCATTTTTTTCCTTCTCTTGGGTAAACTGAAGCCAGCCCTGCCTGGACAAACAGGGAAACGCACTCTATCTTCTAGCCATTGTTTGGAGGGTGGAGTGGGGAGAGGACTGATGCTCCCTTCAACTGTCCCCTTGCTAAGTCCAGTCCTGTAGATGGCTGGTGAAGAGCAAGTGCTGGGGGAAGTTCTTCCTTTGCTGGCTTGTGCTGCCTGCCGGAGGCTGCCTCTGCCTTCTGGCCATAGTTTCTCTGTGATTTGAAGACTCAGGAAGTGAACTCACATTTTTTTTTAAATTTCCTCCCCCTCCTGTTCCAAAACAGCACAACCTTCCAGGAAGAAAGCAAACAAAATAAGCGTGACTATTTAAAAAGAGATGGGAAAGCCCGCTCTGAACAGTAGACTCTGAATGTGTCACCTGCTGCTGGCCCTTCCTCTGAGACTGAATCCAAGCTGAGCAGGAAGCAGAGGGCAGGGGACAGAGGGACTAGTCCCCCAGAGGCAGGGAGGGGCGAGTCCCCATGTGCTCATGAGGCCATGTCCAGCTGGCATCAGGCAGCAGGACCTCCCCGCCCCACAGTGCAGACTCTGCCAGTCCTGAGTGAGGATGTTGGGTTTAGGTGTCCACAGTGACTGGTGGCATGCGCAGGGTGTTGTTTCTGACACCACTGGCTGCACAGGGGACAAGGATGCATCCCTTTCATCGCAGCCATCTGGCCAGAGTGCGTTTCCTTTGGTGAGGGAACAACCTTGCAGGGTTTCCATTGGATTGCTGCCTCCCAGTTAAGGTGACAGCAGATAGATACTGGATCCCGCCCTTGCAGGAAGCAAAGGCTCAGCCAGGCTGTCAGGAGGGCGGGAGCAGCACCCTGCTGTCAACTGGGTTTGGTATGCAGTTCAGGCACCGACTTGAAGGGACACTGGGCCAGAGCTGCCAGGAGGTGTTTTCGGGTTGGAGGGCTCAGCTCAGGTTTTCCAGGGCCAGGTGGTGACAGCGTCACAGACACTCCCCCCACCCAGCCATTCCTCTGCTTTCATAACAATCGAGGACTTTTTTTCTGACTCATCTTCAGAGGACCCCCCCCCCCTCTGTTTGAAAGTAAATATAATTAGCAACAGGCAGACATACTGCACATAGCCAGCCCTTCCTGTGCAGGAGGGTTATAATTACACATGCGCCCGTCTGTTGCTCTCCGTCTGTGGAACACCTGCCTAAATCACCTTTACAGGGTGCTTTATTTTGAAGTAGCCTAACCACTTTCAGGAGGGGTGCTTAATTTTGAAGCAGTGGTCCCCATGGGTATTTCTGGGAAAGAGACCTGTCTGGACTTGAGTCAAGGTCAAGTGCAGTCTGAAGCTAAGACTTGGCCTTGTGGCAGATGAGCCCATGGGTCCTCAGCCCTCCCCCATTCTCGACCCTGGCTTGCTCCAGCAGCCCTGGGATGAGCATGGCCAGTGCTGGGCCTACTCCTCTTGGGGACTGAGTGTGGTTGGCATGGAAACGGGGTGGCCTCTGCCGCTGCTGTTGGCTGCAAACCCTACAATGGCGAGGGCACCTGTGCCTGCAGGTTAGGATCTGCCCTCCCGGCTGAGAGCCAGGCGTTTGCCTTTGTTCCCAGCTGCCTGCTCAGGAGGCTGGCACCAAAGCCGCAGCCCCACCCCGGGGTTGGAGCCACATAGGTTACCCCGGGTAACCCTCAGCCTCCCCCCTGATGAAAGGGCAGGCTGGGTGCATGGGGGCCGCTGTCCAGGCCTGGGGAGGGCTCGGATTCTGCTGAAATCAGTGGGGCAGTGGCCCCAGGAAAGCACACACACCTCGTGGGCATATTCCGGGACCACAGCCCAGCCAATGGGCTTAGTGACACAGGACTGGTGACACAGGAGAGGCTGCTGCACCTCCCACCCCTTGGGCAGGCTCTGTGGTGACCGGATGACAGGCTGACCCAGCCCTCGCTGGCCTGGATGGAGAGAGCAGGCGTCATGGGAGCCCTGGGCACCTTTCCCCAAGTTGCTCAAAGTGTTTTCCTAGCAAACAGTTGTTTCATAACACCCGTGAGAAGTAGGTGGGGTGACAAAGCATTCTTTGTCCCTGTCTTACAGATGGGGAAATTGGAAGGCTTGCCCGGCCTGAGGGTAAAACCAAGAAAGGTAAAAGGCTCTGGCCTGAGGCTCTGGGGCAGGAGGGCTGGGGCCCGGGTGTCTGTCACCATTCCTGCAGGGAGGGGCGGTGCCTTCAGGGAAGAGGCCTCTGACGCCACTACAGCAGGACATGTCCTGGGCCTTGCAGTCACAGGGTTGGCACTGACCACACTGACCACGGCGGGTGTCTAGGTGCTCTGGCCTGCTCAGTGTACTTGAAGTTCTTGGGGTCAGTAGTGAACTTCCAAGCACCCTGTTGTGGCCCAGGGATTGTTCTCAGCTTGGAGATACAGGGGCACGTGAAGGGATGTGGCCCTGCCTTGTGGTGCTCGCAGGAGACCTCGTCATGATAAAAACAAAGGAGAGATCATTTCAGAGAGTGGCATGAATTACAGGGACAATAAAAATACACGAGTGACAGAGATCGGCTACAGGAGAGCCAGGAGAGGGGGAATGGCTAAAGGGGATCAGAGAGATTCAAGCAGAAGCCAGACCTGGGACCAGATTCCAGGGGCTGGGACCGATGGTGTGAAGGCCCTGAGAAGGGAGTGAGGGCGGCTGTCCAGGAGTTGGGGGGACCTATGCTCCTGGTGGTGAGATGTGGCCTACAGGGTGAACAGGCCCTGGTCACCTAGGGAGGACCTTGCTGGCAACGGGGCCACAGGTGGTCCTGGGTGCCAGGGGAGATGATATGCAGTCAGAGTTTCTTGGGAAGGTTGTGGTGACATATTTGCTGAGGGGACTCTGTGGGCCCGAGGGAGGAGGAGGGAAAGTTTCAGGTGTGCCTGGGCTGTGGCTGGCACAGGAGGAGAACCCATGTGGAGTGCAATAGAGATGGCTTGGGCCACCGTGAGTTTGAGGTCCTCTTTTTAGGTGGCTGCAAGTGGGGCCTGTCTCTATCTCTGACTCTCTCCCCTCAGGTGATGGAGATGGACGGCTCAGCCTCTGTTTTGCAGCTGGAGGAGGTGTCTGTGAATTCTGGAGTGGGGAAGGGGGTCAGTCAGGAGGGTGCATCTGCTGGGCCTGCAGGTCTACTGCCACTCACATCCACCCTTGGTGATTTTCCTTGGGGCCGTAGTTAGTCCAGTCTAATCACCTGTGGGGGAGGACAGGCCTGTCTTGCCCCTCTTTTGATTGATAAATGGAATGGTAAATTTTAGCAATTTCTTCAGTAAAGAGGCTCTTTGAAGAACATGGGCCCACATGATCTGACAGGCTCTGCTAGGCAGGAGGGCAGGACTTCTTTTAGGCTGTTGACCTGGCATGCAGCTTTGGAAAGCTTGTGGACTCTGGTGACTGTGTAAACTGGAAGCTACAGAAGGAATTGCCCCAGAGAGCAGGCCTGAGTTCCCACTGAGCACCCAGGGACCCACCCGAGGATCCCTTTGCAGCCATTATTGCAATGTATGTTCCAGGGCTGGGTCTCTGGGCAATTCTTTTGGGGAAAAGTATATGCATTATGTTTACCTCTGTGGGGTGTTCTGGCACCTCATTACAAAGCTTTGCATGTGGCATGAGGCTCATTTTTTGGAATTTACGGGGGATGATTTCTTGCCAACTTACTAGAAGTCCTGTATTGGGGGCTCTCTCTAGGTGGACATCAGTTCTCATACCCCGAGAACCCTCTGGGTAAAGATCTGGGGACAGTTTTTCCTCGGGGCAGAAGCACTACACTTGCTTTACGGATTTCACCCTCATTTCTCATTTGCTTCTCCCGCAGTACCTATCCCTATTGGCCATGTCTAGGTGCAGAAGCTAAGAGAGGCTGAGCCCAAAGCCATACAGCAGGGCAGAGCGGGGAATTAGCGTCAGTCCTTGGCCTTGGCTGGCACACTTTCCCAAGTCCCCATTGTTGGGCCTTTGGTGGCAATGGGCCAGGCAGTTCCGGGCACCTGGACGGATAGGGTGATGGTGAGTCTGGTAAGCCGAGCTGGGAGGTGTTTGCGATGCCCTGAGCGAGCTCCTGGGAACTTGCTTTGTGCACAGAAGGCAGTGTTGCAACGTGACTAATGGATGAGAGGGCTGAGGCTGAAAGCCATTACTTCACCAATTCGAATCAAGGTCACTCGTCACCTCAGGAAGCACGCGGAGCTGTGACACTCAGCAGCCCTGCCCTTGGCGTGGCCTGGCTCTCGTCCTGTGTGGCAGGGATCAGGGAGCTTCTGCAAGTGAGGATGGGCAGGGCGGCGGGCCAGCAGCGTGGGTCTGCAGCTGCCCCCTTTCAGGGGGTCTTGCCCACAAACTGGGGCAAGAGTACCCATTCACAGGGTTTTTGGCAGGAGATGGCTGACTGCCATTACCAGCTAGAGTGTCCTGGACACTGTGATGGGGGACTGGAGGGTCTGTAGCTCCTGACTCTCTGGGGTCCCTGAGGAAATCAGGCCATCCCAGGGCTCTCAGAGTGTCCTCACAGGGCCATTCCCTGTTGGCAGCTGTCCACCACATTGCAGAGCCTCAGAGAAGGGGGCCGAATGTCGAGACCATCCCACTCTTGTTTGGGTCAGTGTGTGCCTGTGTCTGACACCCTAAAGGAGTACCCATGTCCTGGGCCACTTCTGCTACCAGCAACACCGGTTCTCTACTGTGGCTTCCCTTGGGCTCACCTTCCTCAGGGGACCAGCCCTGAATATTCATGCATCTGGTCACTGAGCCCCAGCAGAGACCTCCCTTCCTCTGCAAGGATGCATTAGCCCTCCTCACCAATCCTGATGTCCTCCGTGGTCCTCGCCCTGTAGGAACCCAAGTGTTTTTTTGCTGTCTCTGCTGTCTCCCCTCAGTGATAGGAAGGTTCCATGAGAGATGGATTCTGCCTGGTTTGGGCCACTATTGCGTCTTCCACATCCTTGCATAAAGCTGGGTGCTAGGGACACACATCTGTCCTTTGAGTGAGGGATGGATGGACAGGGCCAAAGAAGTAGCTGAGGTGCAGATGGAACCAGGAGGAGCAGACACCATGCGAGGTCCCTCTAGGAGCTCCTGGGAGCTCCCACCAGGGTGGATGGCTGAAGCCCCTGGGAGGGTCTCCCTGCCACCCTGCAGACTACTTGTGGGCCGAGTAGGAGGCACATCCCAAGGGCTGAGGTGTTACCTGGAGTGAGTGGGCTGTGCAGGAGAGTACACAGGGCTGGCCAAAAGGTCAGGTGTAGTCCAACCTCAGAAACTGCACGTGTGGCCAGGAATGTTTTTCCGTTGATGCTGACCTGCCACAGGGGACCACACCTGCTTCTTGACCGTGAGCGTGGGAAAGAGAAAGCACAGCTTGTTTTGGTGGCAGCAGAGCTGGTGCTCATGGAGGCGTGCCCTTGCCCTGAATCAGAGCGGGAGGTGCTCCGGCCCTGCCACTGCCTAGGGACGTGGCGAGCTGCCGGGCTCTGCCCTTCCCTGGCAGAGGATTGAGCATGGCTCTCATGGGACAAGAGTGGGCTTTCTAGATGGGAAGAATGGGTTAGGAAGTGGAGGTTGGGTCTCCTTGGACACCAGAGTCCCCAGCTGCTGCCCATAGGCCATACCTTTGCTTCTAGCCTCCAGCTCCTGCAGTGGCACCAGGGGCCTCCTTGCAGGGTCTCCTTCCATTCCCTGGACGCTGCTCCTCTGCCTCCCCAGCCTCTGGTGTCCCACAGAGAGAATGCTGCAGGCTAGAGAGTGGTGGGACTAAACCCCACCTGTGCAGGGACCCCAGCTCCACCCTGACCACTCTGCAGGCACCAGAGGCCTAACTCCAGAGAGGCATAGCTGTGACTCATGAAGGGCCAGGTTTGGCTCTCATTGAGCAAGTTGTCACCAGTGCCAGGTGATGTGTGTGTCCTCTCCTCTTCCTTTGCCTGAGAGCCACTGGTGGGGTGGTTTGACCTCCTCGCCACAAGCAGTGGGAAGGGCTGCTCTGGGCCAGGCCTGGGTGTTCCATGGACCATGTGCCTCATCCCTCACCACATGCAGTGACCTGCAGTGTGTCCAGGAATGTAAGAGCAGGATGGGTGACCCACGTCTGATTTCTCCAGTTGCTGTGCCACCTATACCATACTGGGCAGCAGGCACGCAATGGACGAGCCCTACAGCCAGCTCCCTTGGGAATCTGGCTCCCAAGGGTCAAGAGCCCTAGGAACCCTTACCTCCTGCACTCGGTGCCTGGGTAAGGCACCAGCCGGTCAGGGGAGCAGTTAGATCCCTGAGTCTTTAAAATGCTGGATGTTGGGGGCTGGGGATGTGGCTCAAGCGGTAGCGCGCTCGCCTTGTATGCGTGCGACCCGGGTTCGATCCTCAGCACCACATACCAACAAAGATGTTGTGTCCGCCGAGAACTAAAAAATAAATATTAAAAAAAAATGCTGGATGTTTATTTCTTCTTGCTTCTTGATCTTCCAACCTTGAAATTTTTAAGCACATCAAAGTCTTAAAATGCCCTCAAATTTCTGTCTCCAGAGGCTCTTTGACTTGGCTCTGAAGATGGGTGATTCTTCTTTGTCAGAAGGTGGTGTTTGGTTCTTGAGTCAGGGGTAACAACAGGGCAGAGACAGCTTTCTTAAATCAGTTGAACCACTATTATTTATTTATTGGCAGTACTGGGGTTTGAACCCGGGGACACTTTCTCAATGAATTACACTCTCAACTCTCTCTTTTAAAAAAAAATTATTATTTTTTAATTTTGAGAAAGTTTCTCATTAAATTGTCCAGGCTGACCTTGGACTTGTGATCTTCCTGCCTCACCCTTCTGAGTAGCGGGGATTACAGGATGCACTACCATGCCAGGCTTTGTTATATTTTCATGGCTTTTGATAGTGTTATATATTATGTCTTTTTGATATATACATGCCTACGATAAAGTTTGATTTAAATTTTTACTTGCACACAAACACTGGAATTAACTAAAACCATCTACCTGATAATCAAGTTGGCTGCTGTGTAGTGGGCAGATAGCATCTACAGTATAGATACACTGAGATAACTCCTGTCCCAAGGGGTCAATGTGGGAAGGTAAGAGATTTCGTTATTTTACTCAGAACAGTGCACAATTTAAAACTTATGTATTTTTGTTTCTGGAATTTTCCATCTAATATTTTCAGACTGTGGGTAGCTGAAAGTAAAACTTTCAGGGGTAGGGTGGGGTGGGGTTTCCCAAACTTGATTTCTGACTGCTTCTCCTGGATGGACTACAAACATCGTGAGGGCAGGAACTGTTTCCATAGAGCCTAGACCCTAACCTAGTGCACAGCACTTAGTAGACCCTCCATAAAAGTGTTGTTGTGAACCCTCAAATAGCTGAGATGGGTACCAAGGGGCTGGTCCTAGATCCTCTTCAAAGCTGATAGGAGAAAACTCAGGAGTGCCTGAGTCCTTGTGCCCTGTCCAGGCACCTGGCTCAGGTCAGGAGACCTGAGCTGGGGTTTGACTGTTCCATTACTGAAGCCCATGTTGCTGAAGGAAGGAGGATCCAGTGAGATGCTGTGGCCTTGAACGTGCCATGCCACCTGCGCTCCAGGACTTTCCTCATGCCCACTAGGGCATGGGTTGGCTCTCAGCTGCGTGCCCAAGCCTGAGGTGTGCACCTGGGGTCAGTGTTATGAGAGCGCACTGCCTAGTCCAGAATGCCACTTCCCTGGGCAGTGGCTGAGGCGGGCACTAGGGCATAATTTCTGGGAGGTCTTGGGATGGATGTGAGATGGGGCCACAAAATTTAGGCTTCAGAGTGGACTCCATGGGAGCTCAATGTGCTGGTCAGCAATTCCCGGGTGCGGGCTGGGTGGAGGCTGGGTGGAGAGGGGTTGGTGGGTGCTGCAGAGCAGGCAGGCCTTCCCGGGTGCAGGGCTGTGATTGTCATGGTCATAGAGCTGTTGGCCATGCACACCTGAGAGCCAGCAGGTGTGTCTGACCTGGGCTCACGTGGTCACGAGCTGTGCAGCCCACTCAGCCGAGCAGAACTTGGGGGGCGGGTGCACAGGCAGGGGACCAGCTGCCTCCACTGTACCTGTTGTGGGCACTGGACTGAGTAACACCTGGCTGGATTTCACCCTGGAGGCAATTGCGTAACCTGCCATTAGCTGACAGCTTAGTCACCCCTACACCTCCTGAATCCTTTCTCATTTTCCAGCACAAATCCTATAAACAGGTCACACAATATGACACATGTATTTTGCCACATTCTTCTGTAGTTATGTGACTGCAGTTTGCATATCCGGATTGCCTCAGAGGCTGGCCTCCTCCCATGGGTGTCTCCCTGTGGGTACTTCCCTGGAGGTGCAGACTGGCTTTCTCTGGGGCATCCGTCTGCTCTGTGCCTCTCGGTGTTCACCTTGACTCCTTTCCTCCTGCGGCAAGCGTTGCTGAGACCCACTTTAGCCAGGCTTTCTGCTAAGCCAACAGCTAGGAACTAACCTGGGGCTTGATCCCCGGTGGGTGGAGGGATTGGGAACCAGCCATCTGCCATCAGTCCACGGGCTGAGCACCATGGAAGAGCAAAGTACTGTCAAAAGGACGAATAATAATCAGGGGCTGTGGTGCAGGCATCCAGGTACAGTTGCTTAGCCTCTCTCCTGGGGCAGGCGCAGTAGCATCCAGTCCATCATCAATAAACAGAAAAGACTTCTATATACACATACCATGCAGCAAGGACGATCCTTCAAAACGGGTGCTTGGAGTCATTATTATAATCAAAAGTACACGGAGCAGTCCACACCCATCAATCAAGCATAATAAATAAATAAGTAAACACACACACACACACACACACACACACATACATATTTGTTTTGTAGTTGTTAAAGCATAGTTCAGTGGAAGACTTCTGCAGGCCAATTATAACAGGCCAAAGAACTTTCTGTTTATTTTTTATTTTGTGGTGCTAGGAATGGAACCCAGACTGTACATTTATCTATCTATCTATCCATCTATCTATCTATTTATATATGTATGTATTTAGTATTTATTTTTGTGTGTGGTGCTGGGGATCAAACCCAGGACATTCTTTTACACCTGCAGGAACCCTGGAGTGAAGGCTACCTGCAGAGTGGGAACCCATGGCTTGTCTCCAGGGGCCTCACCTGGCCAAACACATATTTGCATATTGACCTCTAGATTTTGAGCTTCTTACCTGGGACAAGAAGATTCCCTGTTACATGGGTGGTCAATCAGCCAAGGAGCTCAGATCCTGTGCAGTGGGAGCACTGGGGGCTGTAATGTCAGGGCTGTACAGCAGTCCCAGGCCCCTGACGCTGTGGCCCACTGGCCCCACCTCTGCCCGCCCCTCCAGGCTGAGGCAGCTGGCTTCCACTTGGCACAGCTATTGTAAAGAACACCTGGTTCTTGTGGGGGGAAGAAGGTGACTTTGATAGCTATGGATGAGCTCTCAGGTGTGCACAAAACTTTTCAAACAGGCCACACTAAGCTCAGGCCTTGTGTTGGGGCCCTGTGCTGCAGGCAGCAGGTGGGAGGTTCTGAGAGCATCAGAGTGGCCAAGTGCAGGTGAGCTGGTAACTGGATTGCCTCAGAGAAGCCATGGCACTGAGTGGTGAGTGTGGGGAGGCCGACACTGCCACACGGTGTCCCTCTCCTGGAGGTGTCCGCCCACAGGCTGACCCAGGTCTGTTCCTGCAGGACCTGCAGACAGGTGCGAGTTTCAGCGGGTGAGGGTTGGCTCAAATCAGTGCCATTTCCTTAGCAGCCATAACAAACCTGCAGGCACCTGGTGGGCAGGTGGCTTCAGGAGAATGGTTCTGGAGGTGAGCACTGCTTTTCAGTGTGTGTTCAGTTCCAACCACCAGAGAAAACCTCATACGTACAACTACTGGGCAGGGAACATGGACTTGGTGTGTGAACAGAGGGTCTGGGAAGTGAGTCTGCTTAGAGGGACACTGGCTGTAGACCATGTCCTCAGTTTCCTCATCTGTCAGGGGAGGGCCGTGGCCTCACCATCTCCAGGAGCCCTCTGCCTAGTGACCTGTCTGTTCTCAAGGCTCAGAGGCCTGGTCCAGCCTGAAGCCCCTGTCCATCTGCCTGAGCTACAGGTTGCTTTGAGGTCAGGGCCGCCCCATCTCTGAGGCAGTGCCTCCAGCCAGACGGTTGTGGGGGTGAGTGGCCCAGGGAGCTGTGTCCTCCATCTTGTAACCCAGTGCGTAGGGCCTCAAGACCTGAGAACCACTTGTGCAAAGCAGAGGGAAGGACTTCCCTGGGCTCATGCTGAAGCCTCCTTTGTTGCTAGCAGCATGTGGACGTGTTTTCAGTGGGTTCTCCCCACCTCCACCCCCAACAGATACCAGTGAGAGAAGTCTGTCCATTATCCATGTTTCAATGACAAGGCCATCTAGGTATGGGGTGGGACAGCTCATCTCTGTGGAGGTGGCACCATGAATAGGCAGAGAGACCTGGGTCTGTCCACTTACTTCAGTTCTCCCTGGCAGCCCTCTGCTCCCTGGAGCGGGTGTTGGGAGGTGTCACAAGGCCTACTACACACCCCAGACAGGCTTCTGGGAATCTAGACTTGGCCCTGGTTTCCAGAATGCCTGGTTTGTGTTCCCTTTCTTTCTTTTTTGGGTACCGGGGATTGAACTCAGGGGCACTAAACCACTGAGCCACATCCCCAGCCCCTTTTTTTGTGTGTGTTTTATTTAGAGACAGGGTCTCACTGAGTTGCTTAGAGACTCGCTAAGTTGCTGAGTCTGGCTTTGAACTTGCTATCCTCCTGCCTCTGCCTCCCAAGATGCTGGGATTATAGGCGTGAACCACTGTACTGCCCACCTATGAGTCCTTCACCGGAACGTGGAGGCGGATGCCTCTGGGATCCTACATCCAGGACTTAAAAGTGCAGGGCCAGATGCCACCACAGGCTGTCTTACTCTGAACTGTTTTGAATTCCACAGAAAAAGAGTATTAAAGTTATTTTTTAAAAACTTGGAGTCCCTGAAGTTTTCTGCTTCTGGGAGTGGGCGAGGCAATGGTCCTTCCTTCTTCCCTCCTCTCTTGTTACTGAGCAGTGTTTTCAAGTCTGGACAGGTCAGCAGGCCGATAGGGATGTGCAGACCCATCCTGAGGTGCCGGGACCCAGAGGTTTCATGTGGTTACTTTGGGTGAACCCTTGGAAACAGATGGAGAACCCAAATTTAAGCGTAGACCCCATTGAGGGACGGCTCCTGACTTGAGGGGATCATCCAGACAATCCACAGTGAACCTTCACTACTTTCAGATGACTAACAAAATGCAAAGATAAAATGAAAAAAACATTTTTCGTGGATAATAAGAGTGACGATACCTGAACTCATGTTTGAGGAGCTCACGTTTGAGCGCGTGGCTGAGATATTTGACTTGGAGTCAGAGAATTCAGGCTGCCTTCCTGGCTCTGTCTTAGGAACTGATGTGACTCTGGGCAAATCATAGGACCTTGTCAAGCCTCTGTTTGCTCATGAGTAAAATCAAGATTATAACAGCACATACCTCAAAGGTCTGTCATGAGGACCAAGCCAGAGTTCTACAGTATGTTCCAGAAGGCCTGAGATCTAGGAAGCAGCCAAAGCATGGACCAGGGGTGAGAAGCACAGTCCTGTGTGAGCAGAGGCCTCCACGGCTGCTGAGGACCTCTGAGGCCACTCAGGCCAGCTCGACAGAGGACCTCAGGGGCCAGGAAGCCTGAAGATCTGCCCTGCCCAGGGAGAGCTGGTGGAGGCATTGGAACTAGATGCTGAGAACTCTCCTGGGTGACAGGAAGCAAAGCTTGTGGCTCACCTCAGCCTGTCTCCCTGTCTGTGTGAAACTCATTTTACTAAATGTGCCTCACACCCTTGATATTCAGGAGGGAGAAGTTCTTTGGTGATGACCCAAATTTGAGGCCATCTCCAATACTGTACACAGACAAAACTGGTTTGCAGGCCGCCATCTGATAACACAAGAGTAAGCCATTGATGTGACCCACTCCTGCTGCACATGGATCATGTGCGTGTGCAGAGGGTTGGGCGTAGGCAGCAACGTGGAGGAGGAGGTGGCATCGTGGGTTCAGCTCACCCTCTAGCCACATGGCCTCCACCTTCTGCACAATTCCAGCTGGGCCTCGCCTGAGTGACAAACTCCTGTGCTTGTGGGTGAAGCTGTCAGAGAGGCTGGGTCTGCTGCAGTCATAAACAAGCCCTGGATCTCTGGCTTAAAGTTACACTGTAAGGCGTGACCAGAGCAGGCAGCAGGGTTGCTGGCATTACCGGGACCTGGGTGGTCGGTGGCTCTGATAGGACATGGGGAAGGCTAATCACATGGTACTCTTAACATCTCCTGGAGGCAATGCCCATCCTTTCTGTCCACATCTTATTGGCCAAAGCAAATCTATGGCCACACCCAACTTTGAAAGGGGCAGGGAGATGCCCAGTGGAAGAACAGGAGGAGGGAAGAGGAGTATTTGTTCTTTAAAAAACCATTTTGATTGAATTTCAACTGAGATATGATGAAATGCACACATTTAAAGTGCGTAGTTTGGTAAGTTTGGCACATGCAGGTAGCTGTGAAACCAGCTTACCAGCAGGAGAATGAGCAGCTCCATATTGCTGGAAGCTTCCTTTGCCTCCGTGCACCCATACCCTGACAACCCTAGTCCCCAGTCTCTGGGCGGTCACAGGACGGCTCTCTGTGGCTGTACGGAGGAGTTTGCATCTATAGGATTTTATATAAAGGGAATCTCACTGCAGTTCCCTTTTTATCTGACTTCTTTCATTGAGCATAATTAGTTTGAGATTCATCCAGGTAGAAGAGACATATTTGTGATCAACCTTAATATCTACCACAAAAGACTTTTGGGTTCCTAGGCTTCGTTCTTTTCAAGGACATATCTGCCATGGTGGAGCTGTGTCCTCTCCTGATGCATAGGTTGGGTTCCTAACCTCCAGTCCTGGGAATGTGGTTCTATCTGGAGACGGGACCCTTACAGAGGTAACCAAGTTCAACTGGGAGGGGAGGGGAAGGGCCTGGGCAGATTCTTTCCAAGCCCAGGGAAGGAGCCAGCCTTACCTTGATTCTGGCCTCCCAGCCTCCACGTCAGGAGACCATCACTGTTGATAAGTGGCTCAGGGCATGGCATGCTGCTTGGCAACCCTGACCAAGTGAATGTAATTGCTTTCAGGTCCCAGGAGGCAAACTGAAGTGAGCTCCCTTGAAAATCTTCAAATGTGTGTGGGTGTGGGGTGGGGGCGGGGACCCCAGTGCCTCCGTGTTGAAGGCACAGGTGTCTTTTGCTGTCCTCTAGGCTCTGTGGGCTAGGACTTGGGTACAATGAAGCCTCTGGTGCTTCAAGTTCTGTGTCCTTCTTGGGTGGCTCAAGGGCCTTCCCAGCTGTTCCGTGTGCAGGCCTGGCTCCTGGGGGCCACAGGCTGAGCTGGGAGGGATGGCGGCTGGAACTGGCTCCCAGGATGAGCGTTGCTTGCAGCACTTGCTGGCAACGAGCCCCAGAGCCAGAGTCAGGAAGGAGGATGCTGTATGCATTCTTCCAACCGTGAAAGAATGGACCAGGGCCATTTAAGAGATGAGGCAGCTGAGGCTCAGAGGCACACACACTGGGGAGGGACCGAGATGGTTCCAGAACTTTATCCTTAGGTGTGTGTGTGTGTGTGTGTGTGTGTGTGTGTGTGGTGATGGAGGTGGACTCTATGGATCTCCTAGAGTTACGGGAATATTCAGATACTCAGATGTGTGAATTTGCTTCCTGACCTTTGACATTTGCCTTGAGGACTGGAACTGACTTTGTCCTTGAGGATGGAGCCTGCTGCCCAAAGGGTGAGGATCCTGTAGCATGTGGCCACTGGACCAGCCACAAACAACATTGTAATACATTCAGATAAATTTGAATTGAATTTCAGATAAACAATAAATTTTTTTTTTTTTTTTGCAGAGGAGGGTATAAGTATGTCCCATGCAATTATTGGGACATATTTATACTGGAAAAGGATTTGTTGTATATCTGAAATTCAAATGGGACTGGGCATCTTGTTTAATGGGCAGTTTTGGGTCCTGGTGAAGCTGTAATTGGCATAAAGCTGAGGAGGCTCCATCTGAAGAGGGGTCCTGGGGTTGGCTCTGCCCACCAGCTCCAGAAAAAAAGGAACTCTTTCTGAAACAGCCTTTCCATCCATACTGGAAGTTGCCAACTGGTAACTCAGCTAGAATCTAACTAGTGCTTTGTTTAACTTGCACAATTTTAATTAAGACATTTTTACTAGTCAAGTTTTAAAAATCAGCTTTCACATACAAACTTAAATTTCTGATTTAGAAAACAACCAGCTGGGTGCAGTGGTGCATGCCTGTAATCCCAACAGCTCATGAGGCTGAGGCAGGAGGATCTTGAGTTCAAAGGCAGGTTCAACAACTTAGCAAAGCACTGAGCAACTCAGTGAGGCACAGCTGCCTTATCTCTATATAAAATACAAACTAGGGCTGGGGATGTTGTTCAATGCCTGAGTGCCCCTGGGTTCAATCCCTGATATCCCCACCCCTGCAAAAAGAGAAGAAAACAACCAGGTCCTCTATGCTGAGCCTTTGAGACTTCATGGCCGCAGTATGGCCAGTGAAGTACCGGCATCTCCAGGCAAGCCCCTGACTGCCTGGTCCATCCTCCAGCTACATTAGCCATAGATTCACTCCTCTTGTTTGTCTGATGGCAGGGAGTTTCTGACTCTCCGGATTCACACTGTATTCCAGATAGTCCCTTTCTTCTTGCTGTGAAAGAAAAATATACCAAGAGTCTTCCACTGACTGCTCCCTCCATTTCTAAACCCCCTCCCTGTTCCATGCACTGGTGCCCACATACGGATTGCTGCATGATAGCCCCTGGCCCATGGCCCAGGCTGACCCTGAGACCAGTTGGCATGCTTCAGTTGAGTTTCTTCATTGTTCAGATTAATAAATGAAAAATCTGATTCTTAAGAATTACACTCAACTAAAACTGTGCAAAATTGTGACGAGGACCTGGGCAACAGGGAAGTGGGTTTTCTCACCTACGCCTCTGCTGTTTGTGAAGATCCGGCTTCACCATGTGCTCAATGAGCCTCTCTCTGACTGATTGATTGATTGATTACTAAAGCACTCAGCCTCCTGGCAAAGCAGTTCTCACTCTGTTGAACAAATTATCTTTATGCATCTTAGTCTCTTGAGCTCAGATGAAGGGGAGTGCTCCGCATGATCGCTCAGCAATGTCTGGGAGCCTTGGATATGAGGACTGGATCCAGCATGTGCAGGAGGAGGGGGATGAGAGCTGGACTCTGAGACCAATGCCTGGGGATTTCAGATTTATTTCCCATCCTAGACCAGAGGAGGGCCAGCATGGCCTGCATGCCTTCTCTCACCTGGTGCCTGTTTTTATAAATAAAGTTTTATTGAAACATGTTTAAGTATTGTCTGTGGTTGGTTTTGAGCTGCAACAGAAATGCACATGGCCATCAAACCCACAATATTTACCATCTGGATCTTACTAGAAAAGGTTTTCTGACCCAGATCCACTTGCCAGCCCTCCAGGTGGATGTCATTTTCCTCACTGAACACTAAGTGCTGGTGCTTAAAGGGGGCAGTGGTGCTGGCCAGGCTCACCACCCAAAGGGGTCAGAACGGAACTCAGCTGTTGGATTCTAGACCCGTCATCGTTGGACCAGCAGACGCCCACAGGATAAATCCAAACTCCTCAGCTTGGACAACGCCACTACTCCTGCCTCCTTGTGTCACCAGGCCAGCCATGCAAGACTCCTTGCTGGTTTCTGAGCATGCTGTCAACTTTGTATCTTTGTAAACATTGCTTTCTTTTCAGGACCCACCACATCCTTCTTCCTCAAGAGCCCTTGGGACCCCGAGAACTCTCCCCTCCTCTGCTGAGCCTTCTCTGACTTTGTCAGGCAGCCTAGTGAGGACCCCTCCGCTCAGGGGCTTCCCTGGAGCCAGGCTGGTCCCTCTGCCAAAGGTGGATTAGGTTTTCCTGCAGCAGCCCTGTGAGGTAGGCATGGGTAGCCTCACTCTCTAAGGGGTTTAAACAGATTTCGAGAGGTGACGTAATTGGCCAAGTTCCCAGAGCTAGCAAGGTCTGGACTCAGGATTTGGTCCAGGTCCGTTGATACTACCACCCAGGACAGCACAGCCCTGTCCGCTCACGGCTGGCCTCCTCCAGGCCTGTCTTTGCACAGTTTGCTCAGCCTGGTGTGCGCTGCCTGTCTCCCGGGGGCTGGGAGCTCCTAGTGCAGCTGGCACATCCCATTTACCACGCAGCCTGGCTCTCAAAGGCACTCAAAAGATACTGGAAGAAGGACAACACCTCTGGCTTGGGGCCACCTGACCCCTCTTTCGTCATTCGGTTCCTGTTATCTCAGTGGCATGTCGTGTGTGGGTGGTGGGCACCAAGGCTTCTCCAGATTCCTTTCTGCTGGCGCCATGGTGGCACTGCCTCTGGCAGGTCGTAGACCTGTGGCAAGCCCGCCCTCAGCTCAGCACCGACTTGACTTGGGTTACTTGGTCTACTCTAATTAACCTTTCAGGGAGCTCCTTGCATTTTATCCTCATGATAAAGGTTTGTGGCTGTGAATAACAGGTAGGGTTAAAAGTAATGACTGCAAATCAACCTTTCTCGTAGTCTCTCTTCCCCTAGCAAAGCCCCAGCTGCAGTCAGACTGGGACATGGATCCACACACCCTAACAGGCTTTCTTGGGCCCCAGAAAACAGTGAGATGAGGGTCATTACTAGCCCCTGCCATCCTTGGAGATATGTTCCAAGACACCAGTGAGTTTCTAAAGTTGCAGATGTCATGAAACCTGGTGGCAGTCTATCTTTCCTGTACACATGTACCTATGCTGAAGTTTGTAAAGCAGGCGTAGAGTCCAGCATCCCCAGCAGATGATCTCTTTTGGCCTTCATGAAGCCGTGAACTCTCACCTTGCCTCTGCATGGAAGCACCATGGCTTCTCTTGGGCATCCACAACTTGCTGGCACTACTCCCCTTGAGCTTTTGACCTTATTGAGTGAATATGGGTCACTTAGAAACAAGCACTGTGATCAGTCCACCTGATGACCAAGAAGACTGCTAGATGACTAGCAGGCAGGTAGTGTACACAGTGTGGACACATGGGATGAAGGACTGACTTGTGCCTGGGGTTGGATGGAACAGGACAGTGCTAGATTTCATCACATCATGAAATGGAAAACTTAGGGGTTGTTTATTTTATGGAATTTTCCATTTGATATTTTCAGACAGTGGTTGACCTTGGGTAACTGAAACAATGGGGAGTATAATTGTGGAGGAGGGGGAACATACAGCTGGTGTATTAATTTTACATTTTATGTGATGTGATGGGCCCAGTCTCCAAACTCATTGTTCCTAGTCAGCTGGGAAGTGACCCTGCCCTCTGTGGTGCGCTGTGGTTGGTGAGAGGCTAGGCCCTGAGGACAGGGGGCAGGGCTGCCCTGGAGAGGGGAGGTGGAAGGCAGCAGCCATGGCTTGAATTGGGCACAGCTTGCTGAATCTGGAGCGGCCCTGGGCAAATGACAGTCGGGCAGGATTTGTACTTTGTCCCTCTGGCACAAGCCCTGCTCCCTGCTGGCCCTAATGGCAGAGCACTGTGGAGCACCCCTAAGGCAGAGCCCCATGTTTACAGCTCCCATTCAGAGCACCAGAGCCACAGAGAGGTGCAGCAGAGTATGGTGCCCAAACCTTGTCCCACTGGCCCCCGTTGACATTCTTTTTCTTAACTCCAAATAGCTGTCTTAGTCAGGACACCTCACTGTGTCCAGGACCACGCAGAGGAAGGGGACATGGGACCCACTGTCTTCCATGGACTCACATCCTCCTGGGGGTTCCAAACAATGTCCACCTACAGGATCCCTGTGCTGTGGGCAGGGGCGGAATCTCCTGCCCACCGGGTAAACGGTGTGCTGTCCACCAAGACTTCTGGAGGAGACTGGCTCTGTGCTGCAGGAACCTTCATGGCTGGGCTTTTCCAGATGCTGGAAGGGACCAGAAGGTCCAAGGAAGACTCAGGGTCTTAGCTGCTGGCCTAGGGCAGGCCAGATGACAGTCAGCATCACCACCACCCACACCAGCTCCATTCCTGCTGCTGCGCTTTGCTGGTGTCCTGAGGGGGACTGTGTTCAGCCCCTACCTCTCACAGGTGCCAGAGACAGAAAAGCATCCTGGGTGAGAAGGGCAGAGCCCCAACCTGTGCAGCATGCCTTCCTGAGCCTCGCCTCCCAGAAGAATGGGTGAGGACACACAGCTTGAGTCTGGCCAGCCACGCTGACCTTGACCCTCACCTGTGGCCCCTCCCTGTGTCTCCCCTTGATTTCCATATGGGCCCTAAGTATGTTGGCTTGGTACCTCTGGCCCTGGTGATCACAGGGGCTGTGATCATGACCCTGGCAGCAAACGTTTTGATGGCCCATGGCATAGACCCATGTGCTTTCTGCAGGGCGGGTGCTGCAGCTGCTTCGAGCTGCTCACTCGGCTGATGGCAGCGCGAGTCCTTCCAGGCAGAGGGCTCCGCTCAGGAAGCTTGCAAGTGATACCGAAAACAAATTTGCATTTTTCCTTTCACAGGAACTCAGCGACTCTCAGTTCCACTGAGATGTTTTTGCCGGGCTTTGTACAACCAGCACGTTGATGGAGCCCAGCTTGTGTGCACTTGGAAGCCGCCTCAGCTTCTGTCCTGTATTGCTCCTTTAAGATTTATTCAGCTGGATTCATGTTCCCTGGCTCAGGATGAAAACCCTGGCAGGCCTGCACTTTTCTGCTCCTCTTAGGAAATAGTCTGTCCAATGCTCCCTTTAATCGAAAAACAGTCTCAATTTGGAATTTTAATATCCAGGCCAAGACATTAGTCAAAACTCCAAATTTTAACATCCCTCCCCCTCCCCACTACCTCCAAGCCAGCAGAGGCTGAATGTCGGCATGGGAAAGCAATGTGGACGGTGGATGGTCGCCCTCCTTGCATGCTTGGGCTCCTGCTCTGCCTCCCTCCTTGCAGGGTGGGGCTGGGTGAGAGGGGACCAAGGCAGCCTCCCCTGAGGGGGTGCTGGGAGCTGATTCTGCATTCTTTGAGGGTGGATGAAGGTGCCCTTGGCCTTGGTGGGCTTTTCTGGGGGCTGCCCTTCCTTGACCTCTTCTGGGCTGTCACTTGAGACTTGGTCCCTTGGGTTCTCCTTTGACTTATGGCTGCTGGAGTTTCTGCCCCTCCAGATGGCCTCTGTGGTCAGGACCCTGGTGAACTGTCCCTGTTCCCTCTCCACATGGCTTGGATCCTCCTGGATCACCAGTTCTGACAAGCTCAGGGGCAGAGGTCAACCCAATTAGGGCTCACCCCCGGTTCTGACACCTGAGCAGGTGGTGGCCATGCACATCAGATTCCTGTGGTACTGTGACAGCATCCCTGGACCCACTGCCTTTGTAATATTGTCTCTGCCGCCCTCTAGGAGGACATAAATGATTGCATTTGGGGCCCTGTATTTAGGGGGAACCCAGAACGATTTTCCTGTCTCACAATCCTTAATCACAATGACACAGATCCAATGAGACCTGGCATCTTGGGCCTTTTCTTCCTTCAGCTAGAGGGCATGCCATGGCAAGCTGGCAGTAGCTTGAATGTGTTGGGCAGGAACACAGCCTCCCCATAGAAGCACCTTGCAGAATCCTGGCTTCAAATCCTGTCTCACAGCCAACCGGCTCTTCATGTTCTACAGGGTTGAGGAGGCCTGAGGTTAGACAGTGTCACTCCAGTGTCACTCCTAAGTGTCTGTTTCCTTTGCTATGGTATCAGTACTGGTTGGTGTTACCCAGGGCTTGGCCTACGGGTAGTGCAAAGTGTAGCCTGCCTCGGAGACCCATGAGAGGCCACTGGAAATGTGATCGGCCATGCTTTGCCTGACACACCGGCCCCACCCCCCTGCCTCGGTGGCCCCCATTTGTGTCTGCTGTGGAGGGATTCCTGTGGTCCTTTCTGGGCCTCCTTGAGGCTGGCCTTATTCTGGTCTCCACAGCCCAGGGCCTTGCTGTCGGGTGGCTCGATGATGCAGATGCCGCCATGGGAATGATCAATGCGAGTGACAAATGACACAGACGTTTTGTCTCTGCCCTTCCTACTGTGCAGATCTAGAAACCTTCTGCTCTGTGGGTTAGTAGATCGACATCGGATGAGGATCCACCGTTCGTGAGGGCTAAGCAGAGATGGGCAAGGCTGTTTGGAAATAAAATATGCTTCTCATTTCAGAATGGGGTCCAACCTTGGGGGGTGTTGGGAGGAATAGATTTGTTTGGAAGATTCCAGAATGTTCAAATACTAAATCCCTTTATCTCCTTCCATCTTAGCATTGCAGGTGAGTGGCCTGTCTCAGCTGGTAGAACAGCAAAGGAAACATCACAGCACCTCAGCTGCATTCCTGAGGACTTGGGGAGGCCGCCTTCCACGAAGCCCACTCACTCTCAGGGTTACCCGAAGGCTGCAGGTCATGGAGAAGGAACTGTCAGTGCCACTGAAGACACTGTTCAAAAGGACAAAAAGCTTGAAAAGTCGCACTTGCTCAGAGATTATCAGTGCACCTGATTGTTGTTTTCCTTTCTTCTCCCGTTTTCTCCTTTACTACGCCCAAAGCCCTACCGAGGAATGACTGGGAAGAAAATTCAAGTCTTCTCTTAGTTGCTACGTCATATCCTATTCTTAGATCTCAGAATCATGTGTCACTGGTTCAAATGAGGGTCCGTTCTAAGTGGACCCAAGTCTCTTATTTGGAAACTACTAGGGGAAACAGGAAGATTTTTTTTTTTTTCTTTTTTGGTACTGGGAATTGAACCCAGGGGTGTTTAACCACTGAACCACATTTCCAGCAGTTATTTTACTTTATTTCAGTTTTTTATTTAGAAACAGAGTCTCACTAAGTTGCTTAGGGCTTACTAAGTTGCTGAGACTGGCTTTGAACATGCGATCCTCCTGCCTCTGCCTCCTGAGTGGCTGGGATTGTAGGAATGTGCCACTGTACCCAGCAGGAATCAGGAAGATTTGAGAACAGCTTCGGGAGTCAGATTTTCTCTGGCATGGTTGGCCTGGAATTGGTTCCTTGGTGTATTAGTTTGCCAGGGCTGCTATAACAAGATTCCAGACCTGGTGGCTTAAAGATTAAAAATGTATTCTCTCATAGTTTTGGGGACTGGAGTCCGAGGTCAAGGTGGGCAGGGCTGGCTTCTCTTGAGGCCTCTCTCCTTGGTTTGCAGATGGCTGTCTTTTCCCTTTGGCCTAACATGCGCTGAGTGTGTACCTGTGTCCTACTCTCCTTTTCTTATGAGGACACCAATCAGACTGGATTAGAACCCACCCTAATCGCCTCATTTAATCCTAATTAAAATTACAAACCCTATCTCCAAATACATACCAAAGTCTTAAGGTTAGAATTTCAACAGGGGAATTTGGTGGGGAGGGGGACAAAATTCATCCCCTAACATTAGGTTACAGTCAAGCTATCCTCCCAGTGACACTTTCGGGTAGACACGACTGTCCCCATCTAAGCATGTGATGATATCAAGTCTGGACAGATGACTAGCCTGACCACATGACAAGCACGTGGAGGAGACATGAGTCAAAGCAGGTCTGTGTGCCCCAAGCCTGTGCTTTTTCCATTGTCCCACAGTTGCTGGGGCCAGGTGGTGGCACAGTGTGAGGGGTGGGGACCGGAGAGGAGAAAGTGTCATATCATAAGCTGGCACTAAAAATAAAGTCCTGGGGGGTCACATGCCCATGCACAGTCCACCCAGACTCTCCCTCCCACTCTGTGTCTAATGCTCTGCTGTGTCTTCTTGTCCCTAGGTCAACCCAGAAACTCATGTCTGACCCAACTGCAACAACTGGCAGTAGCTGAGGAGGTGCAGAAAGGAGGGGGCCTCTGTGGGAAAGGTGGGCCTGACAGAGGCAAAGTAGGTGGCTTGGAGCCATGGAGAGTCCTGTCCCTGCCTCAGGGCTGGTGTGGGAATCAGCCTGGACGGTAGAGGGGGACGATCAGACACACCCACCTCTTCCCTGAGTTCCATCTTGGCTGCTCGGGAGTTCACATCAGGTTCCTGAGTGTTATTGTCTAAGTTGAAGACCAACCTTACTACCTCAGACTGGGACTAGGTTGGACATAGAGTCTCCAAGAGGCAATTAAACTGAAATCAGATCATCAGGGTGGGTCCTAATCCAATTTAACTGGTGTTTTTAGAAGAAGAGGAGACAAGGGCCCAGATAGCCAGGGGGATGACCAGGTAAGGGAGAGGGAGAAGATGACCACTGCAGGCCACAGAAAGAGGCCTCAGCAGGAACCAACCATGCCTACACCTTGACCTTGGACTTCCAGCCTCCAGAGAGGAAGGAAATTTCTGTTGATTAAGCCACCTGGTCTGTGGCACTTTGTCATGGCAGCCTGAACAAATCAATGCACCAGATGTATAAGCTAATTTCTTCCTCTTCTTCTCCCTCCCATCACTTGAGTAGTCTCAGGGTAGCCACGACTCTGCCTACATAATTTACAAACTAAGAAGAGGAGACACATGGAGAAAGGCCAAACATGGAAAAGCAAAAAAACTATTTTAGTGAAGCTGGGGTTGTAGCTCAGCAGTAGAGAGCTTGCCTAACATGTGTGAGGCCTTGGTTTTATTCTCAGCACCACATAAAGGTTAAGTAAATGAAACAAAGATATTGTGTCTACCTAAAAAAAAATATCACCTAGAAAATGGGCTGGACTGTATGTAGTTCAGTGGCAGAGCGCTTGCCTAGCATGTGTGAGGCATTAGGTTCGATCCTTAACACCACATAAAAAAATAAACAAAGAAAATAAAGGCATGCTGTTCATCTGCAGCTATAAAAAATAAATAAATTAAAAAATCACCTAGAAATGGGTCCTTAAAAAAAGATTCAAGGCCAATCATGCTCACTTTTTTGGTTGTTTTCAAAGTTCCCCATAAGCCTTTCTTCTCATAGTTGTCTTGATCCAAGGACACATCTCAATCCTTTGTGATTTCTAGAGACTACTGCTCAACCCTTGTGTATTAATTTGAGAATCGACACCTTTGCAATATTGAATCTTCTTATCCAGGAACAAGAAATCTCTTCCCATTTGTTTAGTTACTTAATATCTTTCAACAACATGTTATAATTTTCTTCTAGAAAGGACTTATACTTTTTTGTTATTTCTTAGCATTTTTTATGCCTTTGGTATTTGTTTAAACTACATTTTCTATTTGTTTTTGGTAAATAAAAATGCGATTTTTTAAAAATTTTGACTTTGTGTCTAGCATCATGTTATTTTCCTATTAATTTTAGTAATTTATATGGAGATTATGTAGAAGAACTCCTTTGTCAAGATCACATCATCTGAAAACATTGTTTGTTTCTTCTTTTATATGTTTCCTAATATTTTTCTTGCCTTATTGCATTGTCTCTGACTTCCAGAGCAAGGTCTCCAACTTTCAGAACAATGCTGAAAGGAGTGGATTGACAGGAACCCTTGTTTTGTTCATTCTCATCTCAGAAGGATGGTGTCAATAATTAATTTCTTTTTTTTTTTTAAACAGAAAGGATTTTTTTTTGTGTGTGTGTGTGTGTGTGTGTGTGAGAGAGAGAGAGAGAGAGAGAGAGAGAGAGAGAGAGAGAGAGAGAATTTTTAATATTTATTTTTTAGTTTTCGGCGGACACAACATCTTTGTTTGTATGTGGTGCTGAGGATCGAACCCGGACCACACGCATGCCAGGCGAGCACGCTACCGCTTGAGCCACATCCCCAGCCCCTCAATAATTAATTTCTGTGGTTTACTGTAGGCTTTTTTTGTAAGTATCCTTTGCCAAGTTAAAGAGTTCTTTTCTATTCCTGGTTTGCTAAGATTTTTTTTTCTAATAATGAATGGAGGGCTGGGGATGTGGCTCAAGTGGTAGCGCGCTCGCCTGGTATGCGTGCGACCCGGGTTCGATCCTCAGCACCACATACCAACAAAGATGTTGTGTCCGCCGAGAACTGAAAAATAAATATTAAAAATTCTCTCTCTCTCTCTCCCTCCCTCTCTCTCCCCTCTCTCACTCTCTCTTTAAAAAAAAAAAATGAATGGATATATCCAAGATTTTTCCTTTTTTAATTTTCTAAAATAATAAACTATTTTAATTTATTTTAAAAATTAAGCCAAACATACATTAAAGTTTTAAATTCATTTAAAATTTTTATACATTGCTAGATTTACTTCACTATTTTTTTAAAATTAGCCATCTTGGTTTTATTTTTAATATTTTTATAGTAGACGAACACAATACCCTTTAAAAAAATTTTTTTTAATGTGG
The DNA here is from genome assembly GCF_045843805.1 of Urocitellus parryii. NCBI lineage: Eukaryota > Metazoa > Chordata > Mammalia > Rodentia > Sciuridae > Urocitellus > Urocitellus parryii. Next base: position 83,571,216 of record NC_135539.1, read on the forward strand.
TGCTGAGGATGGAACCCAGTGCCTCATGCATGCTAGGCAAGTGCTCTACCAACTGAGCTATAACCCCAGCCCTACTTTTCTAATTTTTAAGTAAAAAAATCATGAGAAAATTGGGCCTGCAGCCTAGAGATTTTCTTTCTTTTTATTTTTAGAGCACAATTTTTCATTTCTCTGGTTTCAACCTAGAGATTTTCAATGTGCCCTTCCAGGGGTGCTTGCTCTCTTGTTGCCCCTTGCTCATTCCTGGGCCTTGCCTGTATGCATGTCTCCACTGGGTTCCAGCATACTCCAATTCACACTTGAGTGGGTCCAGGAGTACCCAGGTAGGAGACTGGAGGGAGAGGGACCGACAGCATGGTTACCTCAGTGTGGTTATATTCTTTGAGAGAAGGCTATTTAAGTAGTTCCATAAACACGTTTTCTTCTTCTGAATTTTGAGACTCTCCCTTCCCTGGTTCCTGTCCCAGGAGCAACCTTGTATTCTTCTTAACCACACACTATAATTAAATCTTCAAATTATTTTTTTGATGTAGTTTTTGTTGTTGTTGTTGGAACTCTCACTGATGCAGTCTATGACTTTTTCTTATAATACTCTTTTTGGGTTTTATAATCAAGACTAGGATAATTTTAAGAAAGAAGTTGGAGAATGTTTCTGCTTTTTCTATACTCTGGACTAGTATTAGTCCCTTGATAAAATATAACCTAAGGTTAAAACTGTAGTGGGATTTGCTTATACAACCATTTGGGCCTTTGGTGTCATATCTAAAGAGTCCTTGCTAAGGTCATCTAGTTGCTCTCCTGTGTTGTTTTCTTGGAGTTTTATAGTTTTGCATTTTGCATTTAGGGCTCTGATCCATTTTGAGTTCATTTTTTGTTAAGGGTGTATGATCTGATCTGTGTCCAGATTATTATTATTATTTTTTTACATGAGGAAGTCCAGATGTTCCAGCTCCACTTGTTGAAAAGACTGTCTTGTCTCCACCCTTCGCTCCTTTGTCAAAGCTCAGTCGACTACACTTACACAGTATGTCTCTGGGTTCTCTGGTCTAGTTGATTGATGTGTTTGTCTATTCTTTCGCCAAAACCACACTGTCTGGATCACTGTAGGTTTGTTGTAAATCTTGAAGTTGTGTAGTTTGAGTCCTCCAACTTTGTTTTTCTCTTTTAATATGTGTAGACTATTTGGGATCTTTTGCCTCTTCACATAAACTCTAGAATTAGTTTAAAGATGTCCACAAGGCACTTGCTGAGAATCTGATTGGAATTGCGCTGAATCTATAGACCAAGTTGGAGAAGGGCAGTCTCTTAACAATTTTGTTCACGAACATGGAATATCTCTATTTATTTAGTTGCCCTTTGATTTCTTTTGTCTCCATTTGATCCTATAGACTGTGTACATATTTTGTTACACTTATACCTAAGTCTTCCATTTTGGGGGTGTTAATATAAAATGGCTTTGTGTTTTTAATGACAAATTCTACTTATTCATTACTGGAGTGTTGGGAAGTGATTGACTTTTATACATTAATTTTGTATCTTACAAACTTGCTCTAATCACTTATTCATTCTAGGAGTTTTTGTTTGTTGTTGTTGTTGATTCTACATAGACAATCATGTCATGTGAACACAGCCCTGTTGAGTAGTAACCTGGATTCTCACTACCCACTCTACCTCCTGCTACTCCATCTGACCTAGAACTGGTTCTTTAGAGCAGGTCTTTGTGAACAAAATTCCCAGTCGAGATTTTTCAGACTTCTAAATTCCTAACTTGAGTTATTTTGGGCCACCAGGGTAGATTAGATTGGACTGTGAAGTTGGCCTTCTCTGTGTACCACATGGGGGCTAGTTTGTAGTTGCAGAATCTCAGATAGATCTCCCTTCCATGCTGAGCCAAGGTGCAAGACAGGCTGTGGAGGTTCCTTATTAGACTCTTACCCTTGTCTCCTGTCTTCTTACTGAGCTCAGCCAGTGTCCTCAACCTCGCAGCTGGCTCTGGTGCTTGCTAGGTCATTAAGCTGACTTAGATCTTTATCTAGCATTGTGCTGTATGTATTCTTTAGTTTCTTGATGATGTTCAGAACTGATTATTACTTAGAAAATATTTGGTTCAATATTGTTCAATATTGTGGCAATTGTGCTGGTCAACTTATCAGTGTACTGTATTGCAAAAGCCGGAAGTCTCTAGAAACGTGTTTTAAGTTCCTAATTATGCTCATTAATCTTCTGATCTTATAAAGATAACTTCATGGGTGTGTGCTCCTTTCCTTTAGGGACTTTATATCTATACATTTATTTAATTTATCTTATTTAAAATAGCATTTGGAGATGAAAGTGAAATAAACAGTATTTTCCAGACTATCTTTTTTGATAGGTTCTGATACGTATTTTATCAGATATATTTATCTGTAACAATTTAGCCCACACTCAATGCCAGATATATAAATGAAATAAGATGTATGAAAGTATTTTGAAAATGATGAATCACTACATAAATGTAAGATGCTATTATCCCAATAATTGAAAGTCTCTTTATATCTAATCAGGTCATGGATTACTGGTGAGGGCTAAATTAAAAAGAAAATTCACAACAAATGCCTGAATGGAAACCCTAGGGGGCTGCTGGGGACTGCTGTGCTCCTTGACGCTGGCACCTGACTTTCACAGGTTTCAAGGAGTTCCTGCATATGAACTCGAACTGGAGTTTCTTACCAAGAGAGCGGCGGGAGTCAGTTAAGCAGTGTGCCCTCAGGAAGTTCACTGCTGGTTGGATTTCTACACAGTCACGGCTCTGGCCTGTTTAAAGGCATGCTGCAGTTTGCCCACGCTGAAGGAGGGAGGGGCTTGTGTGATTTTGGGTATTTGCAGGACTTGGCATCAGGAATTCAACATAGGTCTCCGAACTTTAATCTTTTTTCCTCATTGGCTCCTTCATGGTGGAACATTCACATATTGTGTCTGAGTGGACTGTGAAGTTTGGCCTTCTCTGTGCACCTGATCAAAACCCAGGATGAGACATGGCTAGGGATGGTTAAGGACATGGGCTTTGCAGGTGGCATGTCTGGGTTCATTCTTTGGCTCTACCACCATGATCTATATGACACTGGACAGTTCCTTCTCCTCCCCAAACATGACTTTTCTTGTTATAGTTTGAATGCAAAGTGTCCCCTTAAGACTCATGTGCTGAAGGCTTGGTCCCCAGAGCAGTGGTGTTCAGAGGTGGGGTTTCTAGGAAATGAACGGATCACGGGAACTGGAACCTCATCAGTGGATGAGCCCATCGACAGATTCAGAGCTGAATGTGGAGGTGGTCGAAGCTACTGAAGGTGGGCCTTGTGGAGGCCCCGAGACTTGCCCTGGGGGTAGGGAGCAAGTTTCCTTGGCTACCTTTCCTCCATGAGGTTCTGTTCTCCTTGGCCCCAAAGCAGTGGAGCCGTGGTCCACGGATGGCAGCCTCTGCAAGGGGAGCCAAACAGACCTTTCCTCCTTAAAGTCAGTTCCTCGGATGTTCTGGTCATCGTGGCAAACAGCTGACAAGACAAGATGAAGGTAGCTTTGGTGAAAGATCCAAGAGACAGCCCTCGCCTGCTCAGCACAGTGGTCTCACCGGCACCTGCAGCAAGAAGCATTTCAACAACTCGCTTAGGATCCTCCTACTGTGTTTTGAGCAGAGACTTCCGACTTTGACCCAACAGGAGGCTCACCCGGGGATCTTTGAAAACCAGAACAAGCACAACAGAATATCGGGGTGTGCAGGCAGGTTGAGCCCTACGTGGGCTGTGAGGTCAAATGGTGTTAAGATGCAGACATTTCCAGAAGGGTGCCCCCAACTCCCCTCCACACTCCTGCTACCCACCACTTGAGGTCGGGGGGGGGGGCACTGCCAGGAGCAGGTTGCCCTTCTGAAGCTGTGTGCAATTCACCTGGCTAAGAGGAGGAGGAAGATCAATGTATGCAGAGGCCCTGAGGTTGCAGGGAACAAGGATGACTTGAGGAAGCAGAGGAAAGTCACAGAGCCTGAAGGGCAGATGTAGGTGGTGCAGGAGAGTGTATGAGAGGAGACCACTGGGTCCACCCTGGCAGGGGATGGAGGCCATTGTTGTGTTCTCAGTAGAATGCTGAAGGCAGTTGTCACGGGGGGGGGGGTGGACAGGTGCAAGAGACTTCAGGTTGGTGGAGTGGATAGGACTTGGGGGAGTTGGAGGGGTAGTGGGGACGTTGGTGGAAGGCAGAGGCTGGTGGATGGTCTGGCACATGTTCCAAAGAGCCCCCGAGGTGCTATTGTCCCTGTGGGTGCTGGTTTTAGGTGTGACCTTGGGCACCCCACCTCCCCTCTGCTGCTGGGCTCGGGGCTGGCCCGAGCAGGAGCTCCTTGTGGTCTGAGAAGTAGGTCTGTCTCTGATGATTCCATGACACTGGTCCCCATCCTCAGAGTGGGTGGGGACAACTGTGCAGCAGGCAGAGAGTCACCCAGCCTCTAGGGCACCGTCTGCCCTCCGAGGCTCTCCTCCCGGCACCTGCCTGCCAGGCCTCTGCCCATATCCCTTCTTGCACACCCCCCCCATGACTAAGCCTCCAGGTGGATTTTCCTCCTTGATGTTCAAGGACAGCACAGTGCCTTCTGGAGGCCCGTTCATCTTTGGCCCTAATTTAACCAGAGAGCGAAAGGCTGGGTTCCCTTTGACAAGGGTCCTAGGTGGGTGGGTGCTTGAGCCAGAGGTGGACTGTCCTGCCATCACTGTGGCACCCACAGATGTCTTCTCTCAGAGAACGAGTCTGTATTGGCTTTCCAGGGCCACATCACCAAGTGGCACCCACTGTGGCCCTAACACCAGCCACCTGCTCCAGGCCCTGGAGCTGGGAGCCCCTGGTGGGCATCCATCAGCAGGTCTAGTGTCTCCATGGTCTTTCTCCTGGGCTGGTGGGCACCAGGTTGCTCTCCGAGTGTCTCCTCTCCTCTTCTTATAAGGACACCAGTCAGATTGAGTGGGGACCCACTCATGTGCCCTATTTAACTTAATGGCCCCTTTGAAGACCTTATCTCCAGTGAAGTCGCTTTCTGAGGTGTTGGGTTGGGACCTCAACGTGGGACTTTGTTGAGACCTGATCCAGGCCCTGACAGTTTTCCGAGGTGGGCACAGAGCTAGAAGGCCACACGGCTTGGGAACAGTAAGTTTTGGCTCTGGAGGCCAGGAGGTTTTTGACAGGAGCCTAGGAGGTTTTTCTGGATCGAAGACACTGTCAAGTGGGCAGGCTTGGAGCTGGCTGAGGGAATGTCCCCTCACTGGGGTGCTGGCTCACTTCAGTGGGGAGCAAGCAAAGGACAGGAAGCCCGTGGGAAGGACACAGACCCAGGGTTGTGTGGGGCAGACACCCTCAGCTGTCGGTGACGAGAGCTCACAGGTGGAAGCACTGCGTGTGAGGCAGGGTGTGAGCTGGCCGGTGTCTGGGGTCAGAGGCCGATGCAAAAATAACCTGCATCCCAGCCCTGGGGAATGGCCAGGGGTCAGCCCTCCAGATTCATCAGAGGCCTCTATCCCTGGCTGCATCCCCCCACCCCCCCAAGCCACCTGCCCCGCCATTTCATACCGTGACAAAAGGCAAGCAGAGTGCCTGGTGCTGGCAGCTGGGGCAGGGGGTTGGAGCAGTGCTTTGTGCTCAAGGATGGGGGACGAGGGACATCTGCCTGGTCGCCTGAGCCAAAACTTACTGTTACTCGTTCCCCAGGTCCCCATCCATGTTGGAAGGCTGTTCCCACATAAGTCACAGTGACCATCAAGGGTGCAGGCTACAAGAGTGTCCTCAGGGAGGCTGGCTTGTGGGAAGTTCAGGAGGCTGGGGGACTTGTGGGAAGCTGGAGGCCCCAGTACAGCCAGCCTGTCCGCTGACCCCTATTGCCACAGGACAGTAGCCTCTGAGTGCCTGGGGGCTCTTCCTTACTCTGCCACTCCACCCTGCCACCAGAGGCCTCACTGACCTTTCAGGTTACAACTGAGGCTGGCCATCCCTGTCCAGGTGTCCCGCAGGAGAGGTTTGCTCCTGATGCTCACAGGACATTCCCCTTTCTGTTCCTTTCCTTCCTGTTACTCCGATGATACCAGTTCTCCCTGGAGCCCAGCCAAGAGTGCCCCTTTCTCTTGGTGGCTGCGTCCTCCACAGGCTGGTGAACAGGGCCTCCAGCTGGGGCAGAGTGCTCCCCAAGGCGGCTACTTGCTTTTCTAGCTGCTTGGTTATCTTTATTGCTTTGGTCTGAATTTTCTGAGTTCTACACCAGTTTCCTGAATGGATGGAGCAGCTGCTGCTCCAGCAGGTACATCATGGAGAGAGCTCTTGTCTGGTCACCAACAAGCACCTCCCGTGTGACCGATGGCAGGGGGCTGTGTGGAGATGCCGCCAGCTTCCGGGAACCATGTGGGCTGCCCTGCCCTGATCTTCCCAACAAAGGCTTTTAATGGTTTTTCAGTATGAAAACAGCTTTGTTACAAAGAAGGACCGTAGCAAGGACAAAGGAAATACCCTGGGGAGAAGGGGAGGGAGTCCGGGGGACCCTGCAGAGGAGAAGGAAGTAGGCTGGAGAATCATGGACCATCACCAGCAGAGGGTGATGTCCACTCCCACACATTCCTGGTTTGGGGTCACTGAAAGTGCGCCCACCTGACCTCAAAAACCAGAGTGGGGATTCTTGTTCCCATCCCTGCTTCCTGTCCAGCTGCTAGTCAGGCTCTTAAGTGTCTGGGGTGTTGTGGGTGGCAAGAACATTGCCCTCACAAGGTTGGTGGGATGTTGATGCTACTTGGGCAAGGACAGGATGGTTCTGCTCCCTGGGGACCACAGACAGCCAGTGAGACCTCACTTCATCCCCGGAGGGACTTCCAACTGAGGCGCCCTGGCCCTTAAAGCAGGCTTCCTTCCACAGCTCTCCAGTGCCACCTACTCACGGCACACAGATGCCCCTCCCCCGAGCTGTTCCTCATCCCTGGGTGCTGCCTCCAGTACTTTAGGACTGCAGCCCTCTGTAGCAGGTGATGGAGTTCCTGTCCCCATCCTCTCTCCCTTAAGCCACGGCATCTGCTTGCTGAGGAGGATAAGCAGGGCCTGGGCCACAGCAAGACGGGGGCTGGGGGTGGGGGCAGTTGTCTCTTCCAGGTGCTCCCCTTCTCCAGGAGAGTTGGGGGCTCTAACTAAGTGTGCATGCTTACACGTAAGCCCAAGCTGGGTCACGCTGACCTCACATGGTTTTCATGAGAATCAAGTGAGGTCATATGTATGACCATGTCTCCCAGGCATGAAAATGGGACCCCAACAATGAGCTGGTGCTGGTTCTTTGGTAGGAACCATTGGAAGGGAAAGGACCTGGGACTCTAGGCTTGGGAGCACTCACTGCAGCCAGAAACACCTGGCACTCCTTGGGACCTACCTTAAGAACTTGGGGGAGCAGGGAAACAGGAAAAGTGTAATCTCTTCAGAGGGTCCGTGTGAGAGTTCCGCTGGCCAAATGCTCCCTCCTTTTGCCTGGGCCTGGGGAGGCAGGCAACCAGTCTCAAGAGCAGCCCCTGTCGGTGCTGAGCAATGGGACCTGGCCTGGACACGGCCTTCATGCCGTGATGTGTGGCATTGCTTGATGTGGGGGCCTCTTTTCAGAACCTGGGGAATTGTTTAGGAAGTTGTCTCTAATGGAACATGATTGGCAGGACTGAAAAGAAGGCCCGAGTTCCTGTGACCGTTTGTCGTTTTCTATCGTCTCTGCTCTGTCCTCTGTGAGTTTGAGGGACTCGTCTGCGGTAGCTGGCCGGACCCATCATTCGCTGGCTCCTCCCAGCATGCCCTTTCGTTTGGGTAGTTGGCTTCTCTCTGGGCAATATGGGCTCCCTGTCTAGACTGGGGATTCATGGTGGCTTTCCCAGCCACACGCACCAGCCCCCGCGGCCCTGCCATTCCCTGAATAAACACGCTCTGTCTCTACAGCAGACTCTTTATCCTCTCAGTGTCCAAGGAAACTGATTCATCGCCCTGAGGTTTCTGTCTGGGAGCAGCTTCCAGACAGCCCAAGCCATGCTTCCCCCGTGTGTGGGATTCGGGTTTGGGTCTGGCCCTTCTCTTGCTTTGCTTTCCTACTTTGGTCTTCCTCGGGATGTGGTCTCCATCTCTTTCTGTCCCACTTTTTTTTTTTTTTTCACACAACTCCATGCCCAACCTCAGGTTGAATCCAAGAGGAATTCTTGTAGGTCAGTGATGTGTGAAACTTCTAGAATCGCATGCTCCGAGCTCAGACGTGTCACCCTTTTCTTACCAGCAGGCTGAGGCCCAACGGGGAGCCTGTGAGCTTGGATTCTTGTGGCTTCCTGTCTCAAGTCAGTTTGGGGGGCTTTGATGGTGGAAGGAGAAGCATTTCTTTCCATGTGGGGAAATGGCTGCTCGGCTCTGTCTGGAATCCATTTTCCTTGTCCAATTAGTTTCAATCAAATGGCATCATGAGGAAGTCGCTGTGAGCTTGTTTAAGCCCTCTTCTGTTGTGTTTTTGTGGTTTTTCTTTGCAAAATTCAGTGTCATAAAAAAAATTCAGTGTCATATTTCACCCCTTTAAGAAGTTCTGACAGGAAGTTACAGAGAATTAACAGGGACCAGGTTGTAAAATGGAATTGAACCATTCATCATGGAGGAGGGGCTGTGTACAGGGTGAGAAGCCCCTCTGTGGGGAGGGAAGCACTGTGTCCTCCATTCTCTGGAGTCGGGGTCTTACATCAGGGAGACTTGCTTTCTCCTCTAGCAGCTGAGTCAGGGCAAGGCGGAGAGTGACAGAAAGACATTGATGGGCCAACAGAGGAACATTAAGGAGACAAATAGTCCTTTGAATGGCTTGGGAGAGTAGCTGAGCGCGGAGAGCATCTCAGGCAACACGGCAGGACTCAGCCTTGACATTCTGTGCTTCTTTTCCCCTTAAGGCCTAGGATCTGTTTTAGCATTTCTACAACTGTGACCCAAAGACCTGACAAGAACAATTACAGGAGAAAAAGTTTATTTGGAGGCTCATAGTTTCAGAGGTCTCCGTCCATAGAAGGCCAGCTCCATTCTTGGGGGCCTGAGATGAGGCGGAAGTACATAACAAAGTTGTGGAGGAAAGCAGCCCCAGAAACAGAGAGAGACTAACCCAGCTCACAAAGTAGAGACCCCCAAACCCCCCCCCCACCCCCATGATCCACCTCTTCCCACCACACCCTTAACGATCTGCTTAATCCCTATGAGATTTCACCTCTACACCTTCTTGCATTGTCTCACACATGAGCTTTTGGGGGACACCTCATATCTAAACTGTAACAGGGTCTATGTCCCTTCTCTTGACAGACTTGACAGTACTTTGGTAAAAATATGGGGGAAGTGACGTTGTATGATCTCCAAAACTGGGTCTCACAAAGACATGCTGATCTGTCCTTTCCCTGGGACATACCCTTGGGGTGTCTGTCACCAAGAAAAGTCTGGCCATGCTGTGAGGAGGCCATGCCTCTTGGGGAGGCCATAGGGAGACCTTGGCAGTCTTAGTCTGAGTTTGCTGAGCCCAGATGCCAGATACATGAATGCACAGGTACCCAGGTGGTCCAGACTCGAGCTGGTTAGTCACTTCCTGACTCCTGGCTTGGAATCTTCCCTGTTGAGGTCCCAGTCACTGAGGAGCAGAGAAAGCCCGCCTCTCTCTGTCCCTTCCAAATTCCTGACCAAATTCCTGACCACATTCTGGGTAATTTGTTATGGCTTCATGAAATAGCATGCCAAGGAACTACGTTTCTGGGTAATTTCTTGTACAAATGTAAATACTCCTCAGATCTTGTATCCGTTGGTGTTTGTCATGTGTTTCATGAAATGATGTGCCAAGGCACTAGGTTCCTGGTTAATTTGTTACACAGCAGGAGAAAGTAAAGCAGGCAGTTTATAAATTGAGGGAAAATAAAGCAGATTAAGGGGTTAGAGAGTGGGGTGGAATTGGGGTTGAGGAAGATATTTTACATAAGGGGTCAGAAAACTTCTCTGGGGAGCTATCACTGAAGCAGTGAGTGATATGGGGACTTGAGGACACCAACATCTGGGGGAACATGTCCTGGGGATGAGCACAGCAATGCCATGCCCCATGGTGGGAGTGAGACTGTTCAAGGAAGGGCAGATGACCTTCAGGCCTCGGGATGAGGGGGAGCGGCAGGAGATGAGATAGCGGAACACCACGCTGGGCTTTGGTGGCCATGAGGGGCTTGGGTTTCATCACAGGCCAGCGTGAGGTTTGCATGGGATCCATTCTGCTCAGGCCCTCCCTCATGGATTTTAAGCAGTCTAATGACTTCAATTGGCTCCCATGCATTGGTCATTTCTAAGTATTTGTTCCCAGCCTAGACTTTGGCTCTGAACACCAGACTCTTTATCTAGTTGCCTGCTAGCTCTATACATGGATTAAACATTAGTATATTTCCTGTCCCCAAAACTGCTCCTCCCTCAGTCTACCCAGTATGACCAAATGGCCATTGTCCAAGGTCTCAGGTCACCCCAGTCCTTTCTCTCACATCTCGCAGGTATCTGATCGACCTCTCCTCTTTCCATCTGTCTCCTGACACAGAGTGTGGCTGTTGAAATGCTCAGAGCTGGGCTGGGGATGTGGCTCAAGCGGTAGCGCGCTCGCCTGGCATGCGTGTGGCCCAGGTTCGATCCTCAGCACCACATACCAACAAAGATGTTGTGTCCGCCGAGAACTAAAAAATAAATATTAAAAATTCTCTCTCTCTCTCTCTCTCTCTCTTCCTCTCTCACTCTCTCTTTAAAAAAAAAAAGAAAAAAGAAATGCTCAGAGGTGGTCTGATGTTTCCTCCCTTATGAGTAATGTGGCCTTTTTTGCCTGGATGTCCAAGAAATTTTGTATTTTTCTTTGATGTCTAGAAATTTTCCCACACTATATTTTTTCATGTTGATTTACTTTATGTAGTTTCACAACTTGAATTTATGATGTTAATTTCAGAAAAGTTTCTGGCATCATTGGTTTTAGTCTTAGTTTTTTCCTTTCTTTGATTTTTCTTTTGGGAACTCCTATTATACAAATGTTGGATCTTCCTGGTCTACATTCTGGATTTGATACTTTCTCTTAAGTCCCTCTTAATTCTTTCTTCTTTTGATGTGATCTTTTTTTAAGAATACTTTTTATTTTTTTAAAAAAATTATTTATTTATTTATTTTTAGTTATAGAATACTTTTACTTTAAGCATTATTTTCTGCACTTATGCCTTCTCTTGTTCTTTAAAATTTAATTCTCATTTCTGACATGTTTTTTTCCTGTTATTTCTAATGTCCTGAATTTTATCATTTTATTCCTGAGTTTTTCTAGCTCTAATTTATGTCATTCTTTTAGTTTGCTTTGAAACTGGTTTCATTTGTTTTGTGATCATGTCTTTCTGCTGTGTCTTATGTCTTCAGGGATGTGATTCTGTAACGTTTATCCTTTTTTCCTAAGTACCATTGTGTATTATCTGACTTTTGGTAAATTAACTTTGTTAAATGTTTCTGTTGAACATTTTAATATAAAATTAGTTTATCTGAATTGCTAGAAGATATCATCCCACTCGGCTTTTCTACCTTTATTGGTCTGGAGCTCCCTGCTCAGCAGTTATTTTCAGGAGTGTTCTAGAATATGGAAGTCCCTGTTTTGAAGTCTCTAGCTTCTGTCCCCTTTCCTTCTCTCAGATGGCCTTTCTGTTTGTCTCCCTCCTTTGTCTCTCTTGCCTTACATGCTGCTCAGATTGGATTAGAGTCTGAGAAGTTTCTCCTCAGTGTTGTCCTGCAGGGATTTTTGGTTGGTTGGGTTTCAGGATTCTTGGACTCTCTCAGACAGCTCTAGCCCTTTCAAATCTTTACTGCAGACCCCTGAAAGTCACCCACTGTTTGAGTGTTCAAAACTTTCCCAGTCTTAGCTGTTGTCCTCAAATTGACTCTCCCAGCTCTCTATGGAGTCTCACTGGGCATTTTGGGATTCTCAGGTTTGTCATGGGCCCTGATTCCTTCCCTTTGCTTCCTCTTGTACAAACGTTAATACTACTCAGATCTTGTATCTGTTGGTGTTTGTCTCTGCATGCTTATATTTTTGAAATCATGAAGATACCTTGCCAGTTGTTTTTCTGGTACACACTAACCATGGGTCTTTTGATTTTGCTATTCTCTACTGCTGTTATCCATTTTTCATGTTGGAATTCGGGGATGTTCAAAATTATGGTATAGGCATCATCCCAGAACATTCCTCAGTCTATATTCAATACATTATCCAGAGTGGTACTTCTCAATGTACCTCAGGTCATGGTACCCTCCACCAACATGCTTCCATGGCTTCCCCCAGTGGAGCAGAAGCCCAAGTCCCTATGTTGGCTGACAAGGTGCTTCATGCTCTGGCTGACCCCTGAACTCACTTCGTAGTACCCTCCTCCTCACTGTTACACTGCAGCCACGCTGGCCTTGGTGTCATTTCTGAAGGTGCCAGGAATGGCGTTGTCCAGGGTGCTTGCACCTGCTATCCCACGGTATTTACTGTGTCATCGTCCCTCTGAAAGCTTCCCTGGCTGCCCATTAGAATTGCAGCCCCTCCTCCTGTAGCTACTTCACACCCTACCCTTCCTGATTCTTTTTTCCTTTCCTTGGCACCTGTCATCACATATTTTAGTTATTAATTGACAATAATTTTCAAACATAAACTAGAATGTGAACTCCATGGAGGCAGATTTTTTTTTTGGTCAAAAATGAAATTTTTGTTGATTGAGTAATTGCATGAGTGAATATATTTCAGAAAATGCCCCTGATTTCATTGTGGAGAATGGCAATGTGACAGAAATGGGAGGGGGAGGACCGTTAGGAGAATGATGCAATAATTCAGGCAAGAGATTGTGTGGAACTGGAAGTAAATAGCAGAATTTGTGAGCCACTATAAAGGTAGCACAGGCAGACGGCTAATTATGATCCTAGGTCGACAGGTGCAGCTTACTTATTTGATGGATGAAATATTGTAACAGGTGGGATGAAAATGACTGGTGACAGGCTGCTCCTAGCACCTGACTCCTATAAATCCAGCTAGTTTTTCTCCAGTCCACCAGGGTGGTGTGGCCAGGCAAAACCCAAGGGCAACCAGGGAGAAAGGTGTTTCAGTGGTGGGTTAAGGAGGGTGTTTCCCACACACTAACCAGACCAAGGCTTGGGGACTAAAACAATAAGTTTTACTGTTTCTCCTGGTTCTGTGCATCATGTGGGCTGTTCTTCTGTTGGTTCTTCTTGGGCTTGCTCTCATGGCTGTGATTAGCTGGAGGCTCAGTGGGCTGGAACGTATGAGGCGGCCTCTCATGTGTCCTGAGGTTGGAGGTGGTGGTGGGGATGGGGGACCCCTCCTCTCTTCCAGGTGGCCTCTCCTCTTTCAGTAGGCCAAGAGGACGGAAAGGGCTTGGAAGTTACACACTGTTACTTCTGCCAAATTCAGTTGGTCAAAAGCATGTCACGGGAAGGCTCAGATTCAAGGAGGGCCAGAAAGAGACTGATTCCTGATGGGAGTAGCAGCTGTGTCCTTGCCAAGAGATAGCCTACCAAAATAGCAGGAATTTGAAGCCATATTTTGCAGCTCCCACAAAAGGAGACCAATGTTACGGTTCACTGTGCTGCAGGCACTGTTAGGTACCACGTGTACTTGATCCCGCTCCGACTGCCCCAGCAAGACCGTGAGGAAGCTACTGATGAGAGGCCCAGGGACGATGTGCAGCCTGTCCACAGACCTGAAACCAGCAAGGGGAAGGCTGAAGGTCTAGTTTGAAATCCTGCTTGGCTTTTGCTTTTTCTCTTCCTCTTTGAGGCTGAGATATCCACCTGAGATGTGTAGCAGAGGGATTCAGGGGTCTTTGCTAAGCAGTTTTCTCTTCTCCCCACCCTGCTTCTTTCCTGTGCAGATGCAATGAGTTCCTTGCCTTCTCTGGGGACATTTCCTTGTCACATGCTTCAGAGTCCACATCACTGAGTGACGACTATATCTGAAGCTGGTTTTGCTCCAGGTGGATCCTGCTCTCTAGATGGTGTTCCTGGTTGACCGGGATGCTCTGGGCTGCTGACTTGGTCCATGGCTCAACATCCCGCCCTCCTCTCACTGGTGTTGTCAGGGGATTTTCTTTGCTGCAGATTCGGGCTCCAGGGGAGGCATCTCTGAACAGCAACCAGAAGCTAGTAGCCCTTTTGCACGGCCCAGAAGGCCTTCAGAGTCCTCTCCAGCAAGGCTACCAGCAGAGCAGCCTGCAGAGCCCCAGGGCTCTAATTCAGCTGCAGGTGGTCCCCATTTGGCCACCGGATGGAGTGTACTTGTGGGTGGGTTGACTCTAGCCTCCGAGGATACTGTTCCAACATTCCCCATTTTCCTAAGGGAAAGGATGAATAATGGTGTGTCCCTTCAGGGTTGGAGATGAAGGAACCTGGGGCCCTTGCCTGACTCTTTGTGGCTGCCCCTGGCCTGGCCCTCCAGCTCAGGTCTGGCTGACTTTCAGAGCTATTCTTCTGCCCCTGCACATCCTGAGCCACCCCTGGAAAACCAGGAGGGAATGTGGCACGAGGAAGGAGTTGGGGACACAGAGGAGCAGATGGCCTCTGCTGTTCTTCAGAGTCTGGAAACTGATGCTGATGATGTAACCACAGGTATTGTTGGGTGACAGCTGCCTCCCCATGTGGGTGGACACAGTGCCGGTGACTGGGGAATCCCACTGGTGACAACACAGCCTCCTTCTGTGCTGACGCGGCAGCCGGTGCCCCAGAGCCGCTCTGCGTCTGACAGTGTCCCTGGGAGGCCGGTGCGGGCTGGCGGATGGTGCTCCCTGACGATCACCTGTGCGAAGGCTCTTTGTGGTCGATTCACTGATGATTCATTTGTAATCTGGTTTCAACACTGTGAGTCAAAATGCACCACTTTCATTAAAAATAACACTCTCTGGGGTCTAACGGCTTTCTTTTTTCTGTGTTTTACTCTATGTGTATTTTCTGGATGGGGAGCTGTGGGGTGGTGAATGAGGTGTCCAAGGGCCTGGATATAACCATGCCTGCCTGGGGACCCCAACCCAGGTGGGGGTTGAGCAAGAGGCTTGGGGACCTGCCAGGGTGCTGAGCCTCTGGAGTCCAAGGGCCTGAGGGGCTGGGTAAGCCCCTCTGCCCTGGAGGGGAGTCTAGTCCACACACAAAGGCCGAGTTAGAGGGGGAGGTATCAGCAACATTCGCGAAGACGCAGGTGAAGATGCCGATTCCTGGGCTCCACTCCAAGCCTCTGGGAGGGGCCTGATAAATTACTCGGAAAAGTTTTAGGCACAGCCTTGACTTGGGTGGGAGGGAGAAGGCCTCCCTGCAGGCTGACCCTCCCTGCAAAGCAGAGAGGCAGGCAGGCTACCAGGCTAAGGGGGATGGAGGGAGCGAGAGAGGAAGAGGCCGAGGGGAGGGGGTGGGGGAACCCCATGGTGAAGGGCCCCCTGGGACTTCATTGAAACCCCCTGCTTTCTGTGAAGCACCCACAGCCTTCCTGGTGTGGGGACCAAAGCTTGGGCATCCCCTATTTTTCTAGTTAAAAAGAAAAATCATTTAAACTGTTCAATGGGCTTTCTGCAGGATGAAAAGCCCTTGCTGAGGTCATGTATTTGGTTCTGTGTTCTTGAGGAGGTTGGAAACTTCGTGAGAAAGACACTTTTAATAATGCAGCTGGGGAGGCGGGTGGGGACTGTTGAATGGGGACCGTGTTTTGTTTCTGCCGGACGGAAAGGGCTCTGGAGATGGATGGTGGTGATGGGCGCCCAGTGACATGGATGTTTCATACCCCTGAGAACACTTCAGAGTGGTCACCATGCACATTTTCTGTCTTGTTTATTTGACCACAATAAAAAAAAAAATTGGACAAGAAAGATACAGTTGAGTCTGACTTGGATGAAGATCTAGAGACACCCCCACCCCGCCCTGCCCTGGTCTTAATGGCTCTTAGAAACCACTGTTTATTCCAGCCATTGGTAACCTGATTCCCCAATTCCTGTTGTTCTAAAGTCCCATTTCATAAAGGCTCTTCCTGCCAAGGCCAGGTGGAAGTTTGACCTGACCCAGTTGAGTCACCTCCCGTCTTTCCCTCCTTCCCGAGGCCTCCAGGCCCTCCTGAGAGAGGGAACAGCACCGAAGTCAGGGTAGGGCTTGGGGAGGAGGGGACGTTTCCTCGCAGATGGCCCTGTTCTTGCAGGCCTTGGTCATCCAGCACCTGGACCTGGCCTGGTGGGCCGCCTGGGTCTCCCCTGACTCCTGGCACTCTGTGGAGCACCCGCTCTGTTTGCTCTTCTCTCAGCCTTTCCAAGTTCTCTGAATTGCCTCAGTCAGAAACCAGGGTGTCAAGGGTGATCTCTCCTGCCTGTCCCCAAGTCCTGCTGCTGTGCCTCCCCTCAGCTCTGGAGTCCCTGCAGACAAGTCCAAGCAGAGAGGCAGGCAGGCTACCAGGACAAGCCGCTCTGGACAACCCCAACAGTTCTCTAACTGGTTGTAGAGCCTTGAAACATGACCCCAAAGACGTCAGGTGCCAGTCTCTGGAATCTGTGAGCCTTACTTCTCATGTGATTAAGTTAAGGAATCAATATACAATTTTAATCATGGCAAAATACTCAACATTAAATTTATTACCCCAGCCGTTTTTAAATGTGCAGTTCTGGGGCATTAAGGTCATTCAGACTGTGCAACACAGCACCATCCATCTCTGGAACCCTTCTCCTATTGCAAAACTGGAGCTCTGTACCTGTTATACATTAACTCCCACCCCACCCCCACCCCCAGTCCTGGGACACTGCCATTCGGCTTCGACTCTCTGAATCCAGCCATTCTGGACACTTCACGTGTGGTTATCCAGTCGTTCTCTTTTTGTGCCTGGCTTATTTCACTTGGCACAACGTCTTCAAGGTTCGGCCACGTGGTGATATGCATCAGAGTTTCCTTTATGTTTAAGGATGAGTAATATTTCATTGCATGTACATGTTCATCTGTGAATGCGTGGGGTTTTAGTCAGCTGTTTTTGTCTCGGTGACCAAAAACCCGACGAGAGCAACTTAGAGAAGGGAAAGTTTATTTGGAGCTCATGGTTTCAGAGGCTGACTCCACTGCTCTGGGCCCAAAGTGAAGGAAGGGCCCAGTGGAGGACAGCAGCTGAGCTCATGGCCCGGTCAGGGGGTGGGGAGGGGAGAGAGAGAGAGAGAGAGAGAGAGAGAGAGAGAGAGAGAGAGAGAGCAGAAGAGGCCACGGACAGAGGTTCCATCTCAGGTGCACCCCCAGAAACCCACCTCCTCCAGCCATGCCCCACCTGCCTACAGTCACAACTCCATCAGATGAGGTTACAGCTCTCACAGTTTAATGCTCTTACATCTGAATGTTCCTCCATTCACAGAAACTCTAGGGGGACACCTTACATCCAAACCAAAACCCATGAGTTACCTCCATATAAAAAATGTGAATAATACTGCTATATAAAGGTAAGTACAAATCCTCTTTTTTTAAAAAAATATTTTTTTTATTGTCAATGAAACTTTATTTTATTTATTATTTTTATGTGGTACTGAAATGGAACCCAGTGCCTGACACATGCTGGGCAAGTGCTCTACTGCTGAGCCATAACCCCAGCCCCAGATCTCTCTTTTGGACTCTGCTTTTTACTTCTGTGTGTATAGCCAGAAGTGGGATTGCTGGGTCATGTGGTAAATTTGTCTTTAATTTTTTGAGAACTGCCATGCTGTGTGCAGCGGTTTAAACTGAAGATTTTGAGATGAGGAGGGTCCTGAATTGTTTTTCTAAGGAAAAGGCACAGGAAGATTAGACAAGGTGAAGGTGATGTGAAGACAGATGGGGACAGAGATAAGAGGGACACAGCCATGGACCACCAAAGCTGGAAGAAACAAAATAGCAGAGTCTTGAAGGGAATGCAGCCTGAGTGATTTGGCCTGGTGGATCTGATTTGGGACTCTGTCTGCTGAAACTGTGGAAAGATAGATTTCTGTTTCTGTGGCTGCCTTATCTGTGGTAACTTGTTACAGCAGCCACAGGGAGCTAATACCCACTCCCCACACCCATCTCACACTCCAGCATCTCCGTGTGCCTCTCAAGTGTCTGTGTAAAAGTGCAAATTGGGCCATGTCATTTCTAATGGGTACTTTCAATTGTTTCCAACTGTCCTTGGCAGTGCGACCAGCTGCTTTTGGACAAGGACAAGGCCTGCAGTGCCTGGGTGATGACCTCCTCTCTGGAGGCACCATCACTCTTCCTTTGGACCCTGTGCTAGCGTCAGACCAATTTCTCTTCATTCCCTGCTTCATGCCCTCTCTGGCTGCTAGGCTTCCTCGTGTGTTCTCCCTGAGTAGACCTACCTCTTGTCTTTACTCTCCAGTGCTACCATGTTTGTTCAGGATTAACCCCTAATTTTCTATTGGGTCTCTGGTCTCAGTGGGAGTGTGACCATCCCTGTCTCTGGGGATGCTCCACATGCCCTCCAGACGAGGTTGGTGACCCCACGCCACACATCCCCCAGCTCCCAGCTCCCAGTGCCTGCTCATTGTTAGGTGCGTAGCTGCAGGGGCTCCTCTACTTGCCTGTGTCCTCTGCTGGGCTGGGAGCCTCCTGCAGGCCGTGACTCTGCTGTGGTCCGCCTGGCCTCATGTGCAGCACGGAGCTTGTCTTGCGTGTCCACCACCAGTCACCTGCTGCTAATGGACTGAGCAGATGTGGCAGGGAAGTGAGGAAGAGCCCACTCCAGGACATCCAGGAAGAGGAGAATGCTGCCATTCTCCAAGGCAGGTTCCTCCCGGGACCATGATCCCACGTGGGTGCCAGGAGCTGGCAGTGCTGTTGGGGGAGGTTTGGGAGACTTCTGGAGCCAAACAAGCCACCTGGGCATCACTCCTCACTGGCCAAGGGTTTCATCCTGGAGGTGTCATTATTATTGGTCCTCATTGCCCTCACCTTGAATCTAGGCTTGGCATGTTGTTACCCAGCATGCGTACGCGCGCGCTCACACACACACACACACACACACACACACACACTCACACCCACACCCACACACACCCTGCCTTGTAAAGCACTGTTTTTTAAAGAGAGAGAGAGAGAGAGAGAGAGAGAGAGAGAGAGAATTTTTTTAATATTTATTTTTTAGTTCTCGGCGGACATAACATCTTTGTCTGTATGTGGTGCTGAGGATTGAACCCGGGCCGCACGCATGCCAGGAGAGCGCGCTTCCACTTGAGCCACATCCCCAGCCCATTGTAAAGCACTTTTTAAAAAATAAAACCAAATTATTTTTGGCTAAACACACATAAAGAAATTTACCAGTGTAGGCATTTCTCAGTGTGCAGCTCAGCGATGTCAAGTGCAGCCAGCGCCACCATTCATCTCCAGAGCCCTCTTCATGTTGCAGAACTGAAACTGTCCCCACTGAGAACTCCCTCGCTGTTCTCTCCGCCCACAGAGCCTCATGGCAAGATTTTCTCCTGCTCTGCCTGTGACTGCTCTGGGTGTCTCACGGCGCTGGGGTTTTATACTATGACTGGTTGATTTTGTGTCCTCAAAGCCCATCTACCCTGTGGTGTGTGCCAGGATTCCCTTTCTTTTTAAGGCTGAGTAATATTCCACTGTGTGGACCTGCCACAGTTTGTTTACCCATTTATCCGGCAATGGGCACTTGAGGCGCTTCTACTTTTTGGCTCCCATGGAGAGTGCCGGTATGAACACAGGCGGACGACTATCTCTTCAGATTTGCTTTCGGTTCCTTTGGGTATACACCCAGAAATAGGGTTGCTGGGCTGGATAGAAGTTCTACTGTTTATTGTTGGAGGAATCGCAGTACTATTTCCTGCTGTGGTGCACTGTCTAGGATTCCCACAGACAGGGCCCAAGGGTCCTGATTCTCCACACCCCTGACTCCCAGAGGTTTGGTGGGTTTTGCAGCTTTTTGCTGAATATTTTTTGGCTGAGGTGGGAGGAAGGTGGTTGCATCCTTTGCCACACCACAAGTGTTGCTAAAAGTGTCCTTTAGGCATTTCTCTTGTCCCCTGGGGCTCTCCTTCCAGCGGCAGATGGCTGTCACCCCCATTGTCTCCATCAACAGGCATCTTCCGCTAGCTTCATCAGTCCTTCGATGCTGAGAGGCTTAGAAGCATTTTCTTTGTTCATGTGGTTCAACATAAAGATGCCACCATCTCCTCCAGACATCCCGTGCCGTCCGCTTCCACTCCCCAGAGGCCACCCTTACCAGTGTTTTGATTACATGTTTGGAAATATTTTATACTTATGATATCGGAGAGTAAATTCCTGAAGAAAATATGAAAGTAATAATAGTTGAGTTCCAAAACCAGACTGAAGGTATGTAGAGGGGAAAGCCAGATGTGTTTAATGGCTGAGATCTCAGATACCAAGGCAAGTAGCCACTTGGTTCTTCTCATTGATTTGGATCCCAGAAGCACACATGGGACCACTGGCTGGGAGAAAGCAAGTCGTGTCACGGCGATGACCAAGGCAGCACCACTGGTTACAGCAGCAGTGTCCCAGAGGGCACCAAAGAGGTGGGGTCTGGTGTTGGGTAACCCTGTAAGTCCACAAGTCGGCTGAGTCGCCTGGGGTACCGCAGACCTGTTGGCTTTCTCACTGATCCCACTGGCTGCCAGTTAGACACATTTGCCTTAGAAATGTCACAGTGCTTCCCTGCCTGTTGGTCCCTCTGGAGGATGGGTTCTGGCCAGGGCAGGCAGCCCACTCCTTGGCTTGTGCTTATGCTGTGAATACTGGTCCTTGGCTGGTCTCTCCACTAGTGGAATCAGAATTGGGCTTCACCAACTGTATATGAGAGGAAGTGAAGATGTCACCGTCGTGGAATAGTGTAGACTGACTAATCTGCGAGGACAGAAAAGTTGATTTGCTCATAGTTCTGGAGGCTGAACAAGGTGCCAGCAGGTTTGGTAATTCTGATTCCAAGATGGCACCTTACATTCTGTATCCAACAGAGCAAGGAGTACTTTGTCCTCAGAAGGACAGAGAGAGAGAAGGGGCCAAACTCACCCTTCTACAATGGCATCAATTCCACCCAGGAGGTCGCCCCTTGAAGCTTCTACTTTGTATTACTGTCACAGTGACGATTAACTTTCACATGAGTTTTGGAAGGTACAAACAGTCAGACCATGGTGGACATATTGTCCCTGCACACTGGACACTGACAGCTACTCAAAAAGAGCCCACATTCTTGACCTCTGTACTGACTGACTTCTCCTAGTTACTGCTGCAAATCATAGCCACCAGTGAAGAACAGATATACCATGAAAGCCACCATGGACCCTAAGCCACCGTGGAGGAACACGCAGCTCTTCTCATTCTGACACTGAGAGTATCAACCACACGGCCCCTGGCACCGGCACGGTCAGAGGAGGAGGTCTGCAGCTTGGATGGCTCTCCGTCCTTGTGTCCTGGGCCCTCTGAGGCTGGTTACGCGGGGCCCTCTCCTTCACGGGGCTGCTCAGATAGTCATTGTCTACCCGAGCAGTGGAAGCAACGCCAGTTCCTGGTGGGAATCCTGTGGCTCTGCGCTCCCTCAGTCCCTGCCACCTCCATGGACACACCACTGGCCGTTGGGTGGTGTGCATCTGCGCACAGTGTGGCCGGCTGGCATCTCTCCTCTCCCTCTGCTCCCACCTTCGCTCCAGCTCCTCTGTGCCTCCGAGTCCCTTCAGTCAGGGGACGAAGGGGACCCCTCCTACCATGGGCTGTCGTCGTCTGTGTTGAACCACAGTCAAAACACAAATAGAAGTTCTCAGACCTTCTATTTGTTTAAAAAAAAATTCTGAGTATTTCAAGACGAGGGTCCCTGGTTCAAATGCACTGCCATCATCCGGTGCCCATAGAGATCAACAACGCATGCTTTATGTGACTTTCAAATGAGTAACTCGGGCCAGACTGTGAACAGGAAATGCTCCCCAGGAACCCAGGCTCCTGCAGAGGTGCTCAGCGTGGGTCCCTTTGGTGTATGAAGGAGAGAGTAGCTGACCCTGCCGGGGGCGAGGCACAGTGTGTGCGTGTGCCTATACGCGCGTGGGCTTCAGAGCTGGACCATGAGATGTGGAGGTGTTTGTGAAGCGTGCTGCGTGGAGGACATCCTCCTCAGGGTCTTCAAAGTCAGAGTGAGTGTGACCTTGCCACACCCTTCCATGCATCCTTGGCCCCTCGTCCAGTCTCGCAGGTGTGCTTCTTGCCTTCAGTGACCCCTTGTTTTGCACTTGCTGCAGAAATTGGGGACTGAGGTGGACCTTGCTCTCTGTTTCCTTTTAATTCAGCTCCTGTCGAAAGTTGCCAGGGCAGTTCTAAAACTGACGCATGTAGGATTCCTGAGAGAAAAGAAAGGAGAGCGGGTAAGCAAGGACCCCACCCCCTGCTGCCCCTTAAAGGACACTGGTAAGACTGTCCATTCATCATGGAATGACTGGGCCCTTTTTAAAATCTTCCCATGAAAACCTGTGTACTTTGGGATTCAAAGCCACATGAATCTTTGCCTGGCGGAAATGTAAATGTTTTGAGAAGGCTACATGTTTCCGAGTTTGAGCCGCAGCAGAGACGAGGCTCTGGGATGAGGGATGGTGCCTGAGCGATGCTCTGGGCAATTTCTAATGCTGACGGGACCCAGGTACCTCCCTCCCTCCCTCCTCCCCCTGCACATCTCCATCCCTTCAGGGGTCCCAGGCTTGGGGCCACAGAGAGGATGCCCCTTCTCTCTGATCCTGGCCCCTTAATGGCATGGGACTGGGGCTGGAGAGGCCCCCAGCTTAGCTACAAATACCGGTTTGCACCATTACTGTTCCTGTGCCCCTTTGTGGGTGGGGACCGGAGCAGGGAAGGTACCATTGGGCTCCCTTGTGCATTTTGAACTCCGCATGTCTGACCTGAATGTGGGTAGCTCTAAGGTAGCTCTAAATTTCCCCAGAAGGCTCTGTGTCCATCAGTTCCCTGGGACTAGGGTGGAGGAAACCAAGAAAAGAATGGAGCTGGACTTGGAGCTTTCACACAGCTGGGCCTGAGTGACCCGGCTGACCCTTGTTACCTTGGAGGAAGACACAGGTCCTCCTGCCTTTCCTGCCCTCGTTGGCCTCTCAAATGCCAGCAGTCTGCTGGAGGTCGAGGCACCTGGCCAGGGTTGTTTGTGGCTGTGTAGACACACATACAGGGGAGGGGGTGTGGAGCTGCAGAATGGGGCACCAGCCTCCGAGTCAGGGGCCCCGGCTCAGGGCCTAGCTCTGCTGCTCATCAGCTCTGTGCCTTTGTTTCTCACCTCCACTGGGTGATTGTAACAGGGTATTGCTGACCCTCCAGCGATGGGTGGTCGTGACTGAGGCCCACTTCGGAGGCCATATACTAAGGTTGAGTAGGTCCAGGGCTCCTCTGGAAACGTGAGTATCCAAACTATCAAGGACTGCTTCCATGCCAGAGCTGAAAGGAAACAGCCAATATGTGCTCCACGTCTGCCCCTGGGCAATGAGGAAGCTCTGAACTAAGAAGGACAGTCACCTGGGTTGTCTTGAGCCATCTGAATGGCTCTGCTCCACAGGAGGTCCACAGGCCATGGACGTGGAGCAACATGGAGCTGGAGCATGTGGCCCACGCAAAGGCAGAGGGATGAGTGGAGAGCAGATGGCAGAGCGGAAGGCCCGACTTCTACGTGAAGAGGGAAGGCCAAGGGGTAGACTCTGGGCGGGACTGAGAGGGTTCTGCTGCTGCTCTTGATGCTGCAATTCCCTTGACCTTGTGAGCAGAGGTGATCCTCTGCCAGCTCGCCCCAGTCCTGGAGCATCCTGAGGATCCCAGGTGTTTTGGGGGGGGGCGGAGGGGGGAAGGAAGCGGTGACTCAGTCCCCACCTGACTTGCTGCAGGGCTTTCTCCACCGCAGATGGCTCTGGTGTGGGGGAGGCCAGCCTTAGAGGCTGAGCCTTTACAGGGTGTGAGTAAGGCTGAGGCCTTGGGAATATCTGAGGGAAGCTGCACTCTTGACCTCAGCGGAGAGGCCTCGACTTGTTCCATGGGGACAGGGCTGCTCACATGGCCCAGGATGGCAGGGGCAGGACCTGGGAGACAGGGGCAGGGAAAGCCGGCGCCAGCCCAGCAGCACTGGCGGCCCCTTGTTTGTGACAATTTGGATGTGTGCAGGCCCTGGGCTCCTGCTTTGTGACAACTGACACCTGCAATGCCAATCACGCAGGGACAACTGGGGAGGGACAGCTGTGCCCTGGCCACTCCTGGAATGTTGGAAACACTGGCTGGGGAGGGAAGACAATCTCTGGCTCTCATAGTCCCTCCTCTCCCAGTGCACACAAACTCCCAGGTCGAGAGGCTCCCTGGCTCCTCAAGGTGCCTGTGCTGCACGCTGGTCTGCTGGACGTCGGGGACAGGCTTCCCTGTTGTTAGATACCCAGCACCATCACCCTAAGGAGACAGCTGCTCCCTGGACAGTGCTCCATGGGGCACAGCAGCTGCCTGTAGGCCCAGGGCGAGGTCAGGGCTGCAGGCCAGGGGAGCTGGGCTGCTGGGTGGAGAAGGGGGATGAGAAGCGGGCGGCAGGCCTCTGTCTCCTTGGACTTCTCATCTGGTTGAGGCCCCAGGCTGGGAAATCACAAAGAAGGTTGATCTGTATTCACATTGTTTGGAAAACGGAGGTCCAGGAGAGTGAGCTTTGAGGTGTCTCTGTGCTGCTCCTGGGCCAGGCTGGAAGAGGACGGCTGTGTTCTCTCTGGAAGCAGCTGCCCACAGGCTGGGATCCTCCTCCAGCTTGAGGCTGTGCGAGGCCCAAGTCAGAGGGGAGACAACCTTGTTCCTGCAGAGCCCAGAGAGCCTGGGCCCTGAGTCAGGCTGCTGCTCCGGCGTGAGGCCCCAGCTGAGGGCTGGGCTTTGCTAAAAATAAGACATTCATGTTTGCACACTGAACTCTGGCTCTTCAGAGACCTGGCACTTGGTGCCATGCTGCCTCTGGAGGTGCCCGTGGGTGGAGGCCAAGGCTGACTGGGAGCAGACAGGGTCTCTGGACTCTTCTCTGGGCTGGGTGCAGGGGTGGCACTGCTGTAGATAAGTCTCTCCTGGCGGTCCTGGCCCACACCAAGTGCAGGGGCTGTCATGGGGAGAGGAGGAGCAGTGTGGAGGGACCACAGGGGTCAGGGAGTTCCGCTCCTCCGGGGCCACCCCTGCAGCCTTCGCTGGCCCCGGAATTGGCTGTCTCCAGGGCACTGCTCTCCAAACGCCATCCTCTGCACCAGCTGTCTGGGGGCGGGGAAGTGAGCCTGGATTATTTTTGTTTTGTTTTCAAACTAAAAAGAACTTTGAAGTTTACTTATTTAAACAAACAATCATAAAAAGGTAAGTACAAAGAAAAAATTAAAAATCACCCAATATCTTCCTTCTCCCATAATTTTCTAGAGGAAATACACATATTTTCATGTACAAGCGCACACATTTAGGTGAACACATTTTCTTTTTGTAAGAACAGGGTTAAATCAAATTCGCTGACTGATCTTTTTAGCAGCGGATCATGGACAATTTTCCATAGCCATAATTACAGATTTGCAGGATTGTTTTAATAGCTGTGTTACAGAAATCATAATTCAACCCAGGGGTCAACCCATTTTTTCTGTAAAGGGCCAGACAGTAAATATTTTTGGGTTTGCAGGCCACATGGTCTCTGTCCCAAGTGTTCTAGTCTGCCTTTGTCCCTCCAAGGTGGTCAAAGATAATAGGGAAATAAGCAGGTGTGGCTGTGTGCCAACAAAACTTTATTCATCAGCACAGGCCTGATCTGGTTTGGGCCAAGAGGCCATAGCTGGCCAATCTCTCTTTTAACCTGTCACCTACTTTTAAGAAGTTTTCGATATTTTACCATTAAAACAACCCCAAAATATGTACACACACACATAGGTACATGGACATACAGGATCTATCATGTATAGGGTTCATACACATGATCCTACAGATCTGAATATATAGAGATCCTTGACTATCACACACATCAGGATATGTTGATAAGTGATAAATTTCAGGACGTCTTTCTGCAGGGATTTCAGAGGGACTCTCACAAACCAACTGTGGATTCTGAGTTTGCCTCCATGAGCCAGCCTTCTCTCTGTCCGCTGTCTGAGGAGCGGAACATTACGCGTTAGCAGGGAGGTCACGGAGGGTGGCGGTGGCAGAAAACAGCTCAGAGGGCAGTTCTATGGCCAGAGGAGGGCGTGTGTAGGAGAGAGACGTCCCAGAGCACGCTGAGCTGGGAGGGACGACCAGGGTGCTGGGGTTGTTGGTGGGCTCCTGTGAGCAGCATGAGAAGGGGAATGGCAACTGCACATGTTTGTGTCCCTACGGGAAGGCTGCAAGGCCATGGGCCTTCAGGTTTGCCATCAACTAGCATTAGGCCAGCGGCATCTATTCTATGCTGGACATGCTGATGGGTATCATCAGGACAGTGCTGGGTGGTCCAGGGCTGAGGCCAGCTAAGTGAGGCTTGGAGCTGGCGGGGGCTGTGCCAAGAGTTCAGTTCACCCAGCGTGGAAGGCCCACAGGGCCCACTCTGAGCGCACCTGTGTGCCCAGGAGAATGACTGGTTTGAGACCCGAGAAGCCTTTGGAGGTTCAGATCAGCTTGTATGATATTTGCTCTGTGAGAAGCAGGAAAATGACATTTGACTGAGGATCTGGTGATTTACAATGTAATTCCCCCAGAACAAGGGTGGTGGGCTGTCCCTGGGGGGAGCAGGATTCTGTCCTCCTGAGGGCTCCTTCTGGCTTCTCCCATACCTGTGTCCTCAACTCCACAGTTCACTCAAAGTGATTGCATCATGTTCCCGGCTTTGTCCATTTGTGCTGCTATAGTAAACTACCTGAGACTGGGTAATTTATAAAGAACTGAAGTTTATTTCTCACAGTACTACAGGCTGGGAAGTCCAAGGACAAGTGCTGTACTACGTACTCCAAGATGGTGTCTTGGTGCGCTCTCTTTAGGGACATCGAGTCCTCACGTGACTGAAGAGCAGAAGAGCGCGAACTCACTTCTGCGGGCTCTTTTTATAGGAGCATCAGTCCGCTGCGGGGTGTTCCCAATACTTAAACACCTTCCAGAAGGACCCCCTCTCATCACTGTGGCGCTGGGGATCATGTTTCCAACACATGGCCTTTGGGGACTCATTTGGACCACAGCAGTCCCTGCCACTGGGGACTCCACAGTTGTTCTGGGAACCTAGAGCAAGCCCGGCCTTCTTGGCCTTTGCGTTTGCTCTTGGCCCTGCTGGCTGCCGCCCTCTGTGCAAGTCCTTATTGGGGAGCTCAGCTGAGGCTGAGGCTGTCTCACCACCTGCCAAGGCCCCTCCCCTGGCATTCTGCATCCTCTCCTCCTGTGGCTCCCTGGCCTCAGACTCCTCCTGGTGCCCAGCCACTTCCTGGTGATTATCTCCACCCAGCCTGTCCCTCACCTTTGCTTCTGGGGCTCACGGGGTCCCCCTCCATGGCTGCCAACTGGAAGCCAGGGTTCTCCCTCCCAGGCCGGCCCCTCCACTGAAGCCCCAGCCTCAGCAGCAGTGACCCGACTCTCCTGGTTCTCAGGCCTCACCCGAGGGCTTTGCCAGGATGCCCTACTTCTCCTGTGTCTTGCCTCTGGTAAATTCCAAGCCTAGTGGCTAACAGTGGGGATGATAGCCCTTGCACACGGATGGTGGTCACACACACCGTCCCCTTGATCCTCAAAGGAGCGCTGTGTTGTAGGCGTTAACAAGCCGTCGGTTAATGCACGGGGAAGCCAAAGCACCTCACAGCAGCCTATTGACGTGTCTCAGACCCTGAGGGGTTTAACCCCGACCTCCGCAGAGAACTCCCCAGGTTTCCAGATACCCCAACCTCTGCCCTGGTTGGCACAGCACGTCTCACGTGGGTCTCCGCTCTGCCTCCAGTCTCCTCTGCCCCACAGCAGCCAGAGGAACACTCACGATTAAACTGCATGACCCTCACTGTCTGTCTCCAGGGTGGTCCTGAAATGGAGTTCTTTTTATTTAACAGGCGTAATTCCAGGCCCTGAAGACTCTGAGCTGCTTGAGGTGGTTTCCTGACATCATGGAGCTCACTTCCTAGACTGGTGGCAGATAATAACCAAGCACACAGACAGCTACATTGTAGGGAGTGGTGTAGGGTGCTGTAGGGGTGGAGAATGACCCTGAGTGGGGGAGGAACCAGGCTGGGGGCAGAGGAGCCTCCCTGAGGAGGTGAGCTGGAGCTGTATGACATGAGCCCTGCAGCTGAGATGGGAGCACAGGCGAAGTCCTGTGGCAGGGACGAGCTTGGAGTCTTTGAGGAATAACAGGAGGCCAAGGGGGCGAGGGCAGTGGCCCAGGTCAGGGTGACAGCTGGAGGGTTTGGTTAGCCACGGTTAGGACTTTGGCTCTCATTCAGCAGATGACAGGAGGGTTCAGATGGGCACTGGGAGGGGCTGCTCTATGCTTTGGAAGGGTCATCTGGCTATGTGATGAGGAGCTCTCAGGTGTGGAAAGAGCAGGAGGCGGCTGCTTCCTACTCTAGGAGGAGGCTGCTTCCTACCCCAGGAGGGAGGCTGCTTCCTACCCCAGGAGGCATGCCCCTGGGGTGCTGGAGGTTGAGCCATCCTTGCTGAGTGCATGGGAAACAGGAGAGATAAGGACTGATGGCAGATGTGGCTGCATTTAGAGATGGGGAACAGGGTGGCTGAGCTGATGCTCCAGGGCAGCTGGGGCTGTGGACTAATGGAAAGAGACAGAAGTTAAGACACTGGGGTAGAGCCCTTGGCCCTGGGGTCGGCCTGCGGAGTTTAGACCCCTCCTAAGGCTTTTGCTATAATGCAAAGAAATGGGGTTTGCTATGGGTGACTGTGTCCTCTCAGAAGATGCTGGAGCCCTAACCCCAGTGCCTGTGAGTGCCCAAGAGTGGACCTTACTTGAAAGTAGGGTCTTGGCAGATGATTAAGCTAAGATGGATCAGGTGAGCCTGAATCCCATGCCCAGGGTTCTGATGAGAGGAGGGAATTTGGACACAGAGGTGATGTGGAGACCCACCAGGACATGGAACCATCTCCAAGCCAAGGAATGCCTGAGGCTGCCAGAATCCGGAGAGACCTGGAACAGATCCTCCATCTCAGCCCCAGGGGAGCGAGCCCTGCAGGCACTTTGACCTTGGACTTCTGACCTCCAGAACTGGGTTACCCTGCCATGGGGCCTAGCTGTGGCAGCCCTAGGACAGTAACAGGTAACAGAGGTAGTCGTGGGGCCTCAGAGGGGTCTTTTAAAGAGGGAGATGGAGCAGCACATTCATAGGGAAATGAAAATGACTTGGGTCCAGGGAAAAGGGGCTGCAGGAGCGCAGACAGATGGTTCTCTGAAAGGCTCTAGGTTCTCCGTCCTGGGCCTTTGCTTGGCTGGTGCCTACCGGCAGGTGGCCCACCTCTCCCAGGGGGGTCTGCCATTCTGGGCCAGGGCTGGCTCTCTTCCACATCTCTGAATCTCCTCTTGTCTTGCAATGGCTTGTTGGGTGCTTGCATCCGGCATCCTCCCCTGGGAGAGACCAGGAGGTGGGAAGGACACTGAGTCCAGCAGAGAGCTCAGCCCACTTCACGTGAATTTGAAGGAAGAGTCATGAAGTCCTTTTGGGTTGTTTTTGGCCTCATGGGTCAGGTTTTAGAGCTCACGCTGGGCAACTGGTCCTGTCACTTGGCATTCTCTCCCACAGACAAATGTTGGTTTTGTCTCATGTTTGTTCAGGGCTCTGGGGAGTTACAAACCCAGAGACAGACAGAGGGATTTTGACTGGGAACAGACCGTCTGGCCTCAAGCCACTCCCTCAACCTCAGGACCTTGGCTTTTCCACAGGTTAATAGGCAAAGTGCTGCCCCTTCCCTCCTCCGCGGGTGTGGCTGTGGATGCTGTAGCCCTAGCTGCGCCCCAAAGCAGAAATATGGGTGTGTGGATACATGACCTTGTGCGCGCCCTCAACTAAACGCACAATGGATGGCTCTTGGAGAAGAGCTGGTGTGAAAACACATAAAGGAGGGAAAAATTTAGTCACCCAGCATTCTTTGTTCAGTGCTGAGACATTAAAACAATTTTAATTTAAAATCATCTTTAGGTGGTGAAATAGACCTTCCATGAAACTTGCCATAGTCAGCATCTTTAAATGTACAGTCCAGGAGTGTGAGATCCACTCATGGCTCACCCCCAGCCACAAACTGAAACTTAGAGTCCATTAGACAACTCCCCACACCCTGCCCCCAGCCCCCACCAGGAAACCACCATTCTACTTTCTGTCTCTATGAATTTGACTATTTTTGGTGCCTCATATAAGTAGAATCGTACAGTTTTGTCCTTTTGTGACTGGCTGATTTTACTCAGCACAATGTCCCCAAGGTTTACCCATTTCTCAGCAGGTGTGAGAATTTCCTTCCTTTTTAAGGCTGAGTGACATTTCTTTGTGTGTCTGCGCTGCGTTTTGTTTATCCACTCATCCATAGACGGACACTGACATGGCTTCCTCCTCTTGGCTATTGTTGAATCATGCTGCTACGGACATGCCAGAGTCCAGTCAGGGCTCTGAGTTTTATATTCTGGCTCCACTTAAATGCAGCCCTCATCATGCTCTGCTGGGCAGGTCTGGGGGTTGACTTTTCTATGGGTACAACAAACCCAGAAGGGTCCTGGCTGTGTCTCCTGCAGCCTCTGTCTGAGCAGACATTCCCAGGAAGCCTTTGTGCACATTAGATAATTTAAGGTATGACTGTTTTGGAGTTTTTTTTCCTGAAGGACCATCTGTTTTATCTCCATTTGACTTTTTTAAAGTGCTGGAACTGTTTTTCGATTGAATACAAACATTTTTTCCCCTCTGACGTTTATATGACTGAAGGTGGAAAAGTAAGACCTTTGGTTATTAACAAAGTGAATCCATCTCCTTCCCCCCGGGTCTTGACAGCAAGCCAGAGGCTGAGTCAACTTGAGAGGCTCTGCTGTGCGTGGGTTCATCTCTTCTCGAGGTTGGAGTTGAAGGAGACCCAGCCAGTTCCTTAGAATGTGAGGTTTCCCCAGGGGCCTCCAGAGTTCTCCTGAAAGCCCCCTGTTTTTGCTCACTCTGATAAGTTTCTTCTGGTCCCTCCAGAGAGCACAGTTGGGGCACAGAGAGGTTA
This sequence comes from Urocitellus parryii, assembly GCF_045843805.1. Taxonomy (NCBI): domain Eukaryota; kingdom Metazoa; phylum Chordata; class Mammalia; order Rodentia; family Sciuridae; genus Urocitellus; species Urocitellus parryii. The sequence continues at coordinate 83,602,440 of NC_135539.1, forward strand.
AGTGTGTTTCCAATGGTTGGCCCAGGAGACAGTGAGCAAGGAATCAATTGTGCTCTGCCCAGAGCCCTTAGTGAGGCTGCAGGGACATCTGCTTCATTGAAGGCTCAGAGGCTGCAGCTTCTGGTTGGAGTCCTTCTTCTCTTTATCTTCGTGCCCTAGCTCTGTGGAGTTGCCCTGCAATGGGCAATGGCTCCCCTCTTGGGCCGGATGTTTTGGAGGCTCTGGGCCCTAGAGTTTCTAGCCAGCTCATTGAGAGTCCCCACCAGTGGTGTGGTGTCCAAGGCTCTGTGGGTGTTGGTGGTCGCCTGGTTCTAGGTCCCCAACTGCGTCTGTGAGAAACAAAGCAAAGAGATTGTGGGAAATGGGCAGTAGGGCTAAGAAGGGACTTGGAGGAACAGCCTCAGGCCAGCCAGTGCCTGCTCTTCCCAGGTACCAGGTGCGTCGGACAGGCTCTCCTGGAGGGCAAGGCACAGGGTATGCTCCTGGCTAGTCTGGGGGCAAAGCAAAGCAAAGCAGAGGATGCCAAGCCCCTAATACAGAGGGTCAAGAAGTTTTAGGACCCTGAAATAATTGTGCATTAAATTTTGCACCTGTAGGGGAGCGCATGTGCAAGACGAGACTCTTGGTCACCTCAGCTTCCTGTCTGGGGTGAGGAAGCAAGTCAAGGACCTCTAGGAGACACCACTTGCTTCAGCACACATGCGTGAGCCGGCCGGGCTGAAGTCTCCCTTTCCCCAGTGTCTCAGGAGCTGCGAGGCTGCGGATACGCCTGTGCACGGCCTCTCAGTTCAAGATGCGAATCAGGACAAAGGACAAAAGGTTGAAGGGTACATGAGGGGGGGGGGCTGCAAAACAAAAACAGGAAGTGGTCTAGCTTGGAGATTTTCCATGGGAAGTCTGGGAAGCATATCCTGATGGAAAAGAGAAAGGAGGAGAAGGCTTCTCCGTATCCTTGGCTGTCTGTGGGGTGTGATGGGCCTCAGCAGGAGCCACTCAATAGAGATGACGGGGACTGGACTCCCAGGCGGGACACTGTGGCCTTGGACTCAGCATCGTGGAGCTTTGGTCCCCTGCCTCAATTGCCCTACCCCCATATCCTCTTGGAAGCTTGTCACCTTCGTGTCCCTTTGAGAGGTGTGTTCATGGATGTCCTGTGCCTGTGTGAAAGGGGTCTGCAGTGACCGGAGAACACAAAGGGGCCTGACAGGGTGAAGGCACTCGGCCCCTTTGCCACCAAACGTAGAAGGGCCAGAGGGAGTCTGCTGGCCTCCCTCCCTCCTTCTCCCAACCAGGGTGGCTTCCCGTAACTGCAGGTAGCAAGTATCTGTGGGTAGGGGCACAACACGGCCGGGGGGACCGCAGCACAAGGGGACAAACAAGGGCAGAGGCTGACGTCCACCCCTTGCTGGGGTCAGTGCTGCCTCTTCCCGCCAGGCTGCCTCAGGACAGGGTAGGAGGTGCCTCATGCCACTGCTTGGCTTGAGTCAAGAGTCTTTTCTCGGAGGAGAAGAAGAAAACTCCAGTTCCTCACTCAAGTTCTGTCTCTAGTTGTTATTTTAGTCCCCAGTTATCAAGAAGTCAGATTTTTATGTGAAAAGGGAAAAACATGCAGGGTGTCTTCGGTGGCCTCTGTGCAAGTGAGTCAGGAAAGCCCTTGCAGACAGCCCCAGAGGTCATGGGTCAGCCTCTGTTCACCATGTTCTGCTCAAAATATGCTGCAAGCAGGCGGCAGGAAATGAGTTGCAGCAACCTCTGTTTGTGTGTGAAAGTTTCCAATTAGGAATTCAAAGAACTTGTTGTTGAATGGAAAAGTGAACCGATTTCCTTTTATGTGTTTCTCCACTTCCTTGGTGGTCCCTGGTCAGGGCTGGATCCAGGGCAGGAAGGTGGATGTCATTCAGTTCACCACAAGGGAGGGGAAGGTTCACCGAATCTGATGTCATGGAAAGGAAATGGCTCACACACTCAGTTTCAGGGGCTGGCAGGATTGCCTGGGCCCACGGTCTGCTTTTGTCAATAAAGTTTTATTGGGACACAGCTGTGCCCACTTGCTCATGTGTGATCAAGGGCTGCTTTCCCACTACAAGGGTGGAGCTAGGATGCAGCTGGATGGAGACTCTGCCTGCCAAGCCCTCATGGTGTCTCCTGGATTAAAACAAACAAACAAACAAACAAAAAAACTGGTCAGCCCAAGCTCGTGCTCACCAGTTTTTAGCTTTTCTCGTGTAAGTCATCCCTTTTAAAATATGGTGAAAGCTATGTTTTCTTCTCCTTTCAGCAAATGCATGACTTCCTGGCTGAGAATGCCCACATGCAACTAAGGCTCTTCTACGGACCTGGATATTCTGGCTTATCCCAGGTGCAGCTTCTGAGGCTGTGAAGGACATCTGTGCCAGCTCTTACTCTGCTTGCTGCATTTGTTGTAGTTGTGATAACAAACAAACAAACAAACAAAGAAAGCAACCTTGGATTCCAGGTCAGGAGACCCTAGCTCTCTTCTTGGCTGTTACCCTCGTGCTGGATGACATTGAGCAAGTCACTGCACTTCTCTGGGCTTTGGTCCTCTCAAATGCCACAGGAGAGGTCAGGAATAGGTGATTTCTTAAGGAGCCATCCGGTTTTAAGTTTCCTTGATTTCTAAGAGTCTGGAATTTGTTTCTGGAGTTGAGGAGAGAGGGGTTTGTGATTTGTGTTTTTAAGTCATCTAAATCTGCTTGGCCACCCAGAGAGGTGGTTAATTTAGTTAATTCCAAGCTCTGAAATCTGGGATTTGATTACCACATTGGGTGTTTGGCATCTGTTGGAGAAAACTTTGCCAGGCTCCAGTCTCCACCTCTGACCCCAGCCAGCCATCCGGATCCATCCAACAGGCACACAGGCTGCTGAAGAGCATGGACAGTTGCAGTTCTGCCATATGCTTCAGAACTCTGGGAAAGCAACCCAGAGCCCAGCCTCCTGGCAGAACGTCCTGAGATGGCTCCTACTCAGCGTGAATGCATGAGGCTTGTCTCAGATAGGATAACTGCTCAGGGAAGCAGGTCACTTGTGAATTTGTGTTGCTTTTGTTTTTAAAACAAAAATAAATACAGTGCTTTTTTTTTCCTGATGAGAAAAGTGATTCATATTTATTGGGGACAATTTTAAGAAATACAGAAAATGTGAAGAAGAAAGTTAAAACCATCCATGAATCCCACTCTGCAGAGGTAACCTTCACAGTTCAATCAACATTTGTGTGTTTCTTTTTCTTTTCTTTTTTAAAAATAATTTTTTAAAAATATCTTTATTTTGTTTCCTTATTTTTATGTGGTGCTGTGGATCGAATCCAGGGCCCTGCACATGCTAGGCGAGCGCTCTACCACTGAGCCACAACCCCAGACCTTGTGCATTTCTTTGCCCTGAACACTCACACTTTTACCTACATGGGCTAAGCATGTGGCTCCTTGCCTACTTCTCATCTAACACAGTGAGCCAGGTGAATATTTTTTCTATGACTTTGGGTGTAGATGTCCAACATTACTTTTAACAGTTGCGTAGTATTTTATCAACTGCATCATAATCCACTGGCTCAATCATATCTAGATTGTTTCAATGTCATTATTTATTTATTTATTAATATTTTTTAGTTATGGATAGACCTTTATTTTATTTATTTCAATATCATTATTATTTGCACGTATTTGTCTACCATATCGAGATAACTATCTTTGCACTTATATTTTTCTGCAATTTTGTTTTGGTTGAGAATAAATTCCTAGAAATTTAAGAAGTTAAAGGGGCCCTCATGGATCATTTAACACACAGGATCAAACTCCCTCCAGAAAATGTGCAAGGCTTCAAACCACCCAGGTAAAGGAAGGTGCCCATCTCCCTGCCTGTGGCCACCCTGTCAATACTTAAAGTTTGGCCAATCTGATTAAGGCTGAGGTTTAATTGTGTGTTGATTTGCATTCCCTGGACCACTGCTGTTGAATGCTGCTGTCTATGGCTGCACAGGGGCAGGATCATGGCTTCCCAAGGTCTCATCCTGCAGGAGAACCTAAGACAAAGGGCAGATGCAGAGAGCCGGGAGCCAGGAAACCAGTGCAAAAGAGTCTAATGACTCTTTGAGGACAAAACATTTCATAGAGGACTGACTGACCTGTGGCCTCCCTGGTGACTGCTCCTGAGAACTTGCAGAATGGCCTCTAAAAGGCATATGGTTCTGGGCATTAGGAGCCTTGGTTGACAGGGTGACATCTATTGTATAATTGCGGTGCTATGGAGGGCTGCCCATGTCCTGCTGTTAGATCTGCTCTCATCTGACCACCCTGGGTCTGGGCCTAGCCTACCCCTTCTTCCCCCTCCTTGGATTGGATGATGACTTCACCTCTGCCAGTGTACCCGAGAGCTGCCCATAAGTTAGCTTGAGGGTGGATGAGTTCTCCCTGGGGGACGATGGGGTGGCTGAGTACATGAGGGGCAGTTCTACCCAGCAGTTTCCCTGTGGCCCTGTGCCACCATGACCAGCCTGGGGGGGGGGACACAGTGGGAGTTGCCGTCCAGGTCTGGCGCTTGGCGGTTTCCTGCCCCGCTCAGGGGCCGTTGCTGGTGGTGATGACTCATGGCATTTGGAAAGTGTGGCTGTGCTCTGAAGAGGGAAGTGAGAAATAGCCCGGCCAGGTCAGCGCAGGATAGGACGGGGCTGCTTAAAGCCATGGGGCTCTACTCTGGAAAAGTGGAGGGTGGGGCCCCATGGATGAGGCTTGGGGTTCATGCTTGGGAGTGGGGCCTGCAGGCTCCCCTTTGGAGCTCTGTCACTGGTTTGTGCCTGGGAAGCAGCCGCTTGTCTGGGCCGAGCTGTGGGAGGAAGTGGATGGTGATTCAGTGAGTGTTTCCTCTGACTCAGGACTGGGTCCGCTCCTGAGGGGTCCCAGGGGATGCCGTGTGGCTCTGGCTAGACTCCCTGAACTTGGATCCAAAACAGAGGCTCTGACCCGTGTCTTCTGGCCCTCCTGGACTTCTTGGGCTGAGTGAGGGGGTCAGTGGGCCCAGGGCCTGGCTCCAGCAGGGTTGCTCGGGCCTTCCTGTAGTTCTGGTGGAAAGACACAAGTGGGTGCAGCTGAGGGGCCTCCTTGCCCTGGGGGGTGGTCTGTGCCAGGGAGGCCAGGCCCCAGGACCTACAGGCAGGGGTCAGGATGACTGCAGAGGTGCTTGAGCCAGTTCTCCTGTGGTCCACTTGTCCATTTGGCAGATGACGAGACAGGCGAGAAAGTGTGGCCAGCACGTCCCCATGGAAGGGTCCTGGTGGCTAATCCAAAGCTGCTGCCTGATGCCTGTCCCAGGAGCACTGCAGCTATCCAGATGCCTACCTCTGCCTGGGGTGCAGGACCCCCAGCCTCCCTCTACACCTCTGTAAAGGGGCTGTGTCCCCATCTCACCTGGTAAGGTGGCTTTCTTCTCCAGGTGCCCTCTCTCCCTTACCCTAGACCTTCCCATTGCTGCTGTCAAGGCAGAGGGTCAGCTGACTAGCTCAGGTACAACGGCCAGCATCGGGCTACCCCATGGCTAGTGAGAACTGGAGTAGCTGCATGTGTGGGAAATGCAAGTCCAACCAGACAGTGCTTCCAGAAGGGCTTGGTGTGGCCAGGGCACCTCAGCAGGGCCAATCTGTAAGGTGCTGGCTGTCTCTCAAACACTGATTTTGTCTCTCTGAGAAGCTTCCTCGACCAGGCAGGTGATGCACTTTGCTCATCGCTCCAGAGAGGGACTGTCACCTCACCAGGCCATGGTAGCCTCACTGGGACCCAGTGAGCATGGCGGCTCCATCCTCGTGCTGTGGAGGTGACAGAGCTGAGTTGGAGGCAGCTCACTTTGGACTCCATGGTCAGTGCAGAGGAAAGGGCCCCTGTCCTGGGCAGTCAGTCAATTCAACCAGCCTCACCAGGCACTGAGGCTCTTCCCAGGATGCAAGCCAGGTCCTGTGGCCTCACCTCTGCCCACTCCAGGCCTGGCAGTGAGGGAATGGTCTGGGGCAGGGGTTGTTTCTGTCCTCAGACCCTATTATTTTCTGCTTTGAAAATCCTTGGGGCGAGGGGGTTTTCTGAGCCCCACTTCTGGGGGACGCACAGCTGTGTGGTTCTCTGGGCAGAATGCCTTGGAGGATCGACGGGGTGCGTGAAGGAGGAACACGAGAATGTTCTCAGAAGGCTGGCGAAAATGAAACCAGATAAAAACCCCGTGAAAATCCCTGCAGAACAGAGGAAACCTTGACTCGTGCTCTTGCCCTGCACGCTCGGTCACAAAGGCAAGACTCCTGGCGAGGCCAGGTGACTGGTTACGTGGGGACCTGAGCGGGAATGTGCTGGAAAAGAACCAAAGGGCCATGCCCTCGCAGGGAGGTCCACTGGTGGTGAGGGGCTGCAGTCCATTCGGAAAGCAGCCTGAAAGACACTGGAAGGAAAGGTTCCGCGTTTATGCCCAGGCCGACATCAGCCAAGGGTCACCTGGCTTGCCCCTGCTGTCTGGTTGGTGACCAGAGGAACTCTGACCTCCCTTTAGTCACCCAAACACCCACTGGAGATCTCTTTGAGATGAAGCAACATGCACAGAACAGATAATGACAAGCAAGTGACGTCACAGGTTATCTGTGGGGAGTAGAGGAGCACACTGGTTAACACGCCCACAGGCAAGCAGCCTCTCTGTTCCTCTAATTGGCTTTCTTGCTAGGGGTACAGTTTCGGGCACTGAACACTGGGTGTTTTAAGGGATGGAGGAGAGGATGTAGAAACTTCCACTCTCCTCTCATGGGTGACATTATCCCGGGGACAGAGCAGCTCCTGTCACCCAGCAGCTGGCTGTGGTCTGTGGTGGGTAGCCCTCTCGGCACAACCAACCTGAATGCTGTCGTGGAGATTTCAGTTCTGCTCTGTGGCTCCAGGCAGCTGTGGGCCCCCAGGTTTCACGGGGGCTGCAGAGTGGGCAGCAGGAAGGCCTGGTCTCACTGGGGGCACCTCACCTCTGCACCATGTTCCTGATCTGGAAAGGTGCTAGTGGGCTTCTCTGGTCCTGACGTGGTGGCCACACTGGTTCCTTAGTGGTCCGAGAGGGTCTTCTGGCTCTGAACTTGGTCTTCCCGGGACTCCACATGTGTCGAGTGTGTAGAGCCCTCTGGCCCTGGGGGAAGCCTGACGCGTGCTCATTCTGGTCACGACTGATCTGCCTTCCTCCCTCCAGGGTTGTCCTCCTTCGGGTGCAGTGAGATAGATGGTGGGGACAGCTCTTTTACCCGGCTGTCTGGCCAGAGCCGAACAGGGTCGGGGCTCCACATGGGTTTGTTGGTCTTTCTTCCTGCTTCAACTTTGTAAGGGTGGAAATCTCAATCTCCAGGACCTCAGAGTGTGACCCTCCTGGGGGACAAGGTCTTTCACAAGGTGATCAAGCTACAATGGGATCACATGGGTGGGAACTCATCCAGTGGTGTGACTGGAGTCCTTATGGAAGAGATGAGAACACAGATCACAAAGAGGGACGGTCAGGTGAGGACGCAGGGAGAAAATGTTGTCTGCAAGCTGAGAGAGAGAGAGGCCTTGGGAGGAGCAGCCCTGCCACATCTTGACCCTGGACTCCAGCCTCCAGGGCTATGGGGAAAGGAAGTTCTGTTGTCCAAGTCTCCTGAGCTTTGGTACTTTGTGGCAGCAGCCCCAGCAAACTGGTTCCACCTTCCAACCTGTGCACTCAGCACATGGCCGGCTCCTGGGATTCAGGAAACTCTAGAGATGAAAGCAGAGAAGTATGGAAAGAGGACCCGGGAAGGGCTGTCTGTCTTCATCTACTTCTCCCAAGTTCTCCTTATTCAGCTTCGCCTGGCCTCCGCCCTCCACAGAAAGCGAAAACCCTGTGGGGAAATGAAATGCAGGGCCCAGCAGAGGCCCCCAGAAGCCCTGGGATGGGATGGAAATCCACACAGACTTGGAAGCATCCTTCCTCCTGGCTGCCCCTCCCCCACAGGCTCTTTTTTAGCTCACACTGTGCTTGGGCACAGCCAGAAGATGCATGTGGCCTGACCGAGCAGTAAGAGGTCTTTCAGGAAGCCTGGGACAGGGCCCCAATTGCCGTGGGCATGCTGCGACCCTGCAGCTGGCAGAGGGTGCGGCAGATGTTTCCCAGGATCAGCTTCAGGGAGCGTGGAGGCTGGTAAGGGCCACAGTAACTGGAACTTTTGGGCCACGGGTCACATCCCTCCTTGCCTCTTGTGTCTAACATGGTGACAAAGCCGTGCTTCCATGTAACTGAGACGGGCAGATTGTCCTTGGCCTTGAGGTCCTGTGCTGTGACCTCTTTGTCTGCAGCCATCAGCTGCTCGTTTCACCTTGGAATCATCTTGTGATCTCTGGGAACATCTGGGAGCCTTCAAACATGCCCAGCCTATGAAGAACCCATGCACAGTGTGGAAGTCTTACCATTTCTTATTCTCCTAGGGCATCTGCCATTTTGGACTCAGCACTTTCTATCATGCAGCGCAATGATAATCCTACCATCTTATGGGCTTCTGCAATGCCAGCTAACCTCATTGATTGTAAAGGGGCTGGGATTCCAGGAGCTCATTGTCGACCAATTGGTCCTGGGCTGCATAGTGCTGGTCCCCAGAGGGCTGTGGCCAGCATGGGCTGCCTGTGCAGACACATTTCCTGGAGAGCCAGGTTGGGGTTGGTACGGTTGCTGCCTCCTCCTGCCGAGCATAGTCTTCCTGGAGTCCGTAGCGTCTCTCCATATGGTTGGCACAACTTCTCTTTCTTTTCTACACTCCATCAAACGTGCCTATCCCTAGGTTTACCTGAGGGTCAGCACAGCAAGGGTGTCCCAAAGCCACCATGTGCTCAGCCCCACTGTCCTCACTTCCTCCTCAACGCCTTCCTCTGTTGGCTCCACGGCTGCCCCTGTGTCCTGCCCTCCTCCTCTTGCTCCATGCTCATTACCGAGCAGAATCCTTTCCTTCATGAGAACGTAAGTCACCCTTCTCCTGAGGGTAGCTGCGTTTCAGATGAGTGACCCTGAGCTTTCAGAATCCCAAGAAATCTCTATGCCCCCATTCTCAAGTGGAGCCCCAGGTTTCCAGGCACTGGCTGGACAGTCAGGCCTGCTCTGCTGACTCAGATGGCCATTGGCTCGAAGTCTGCTCCAGCCAAGGAGGACTTAGAGAAGGGACCCTTCCATACAAGGCTTCCTTTGTCAGGACTCACCCTTGGAGACATTCAGCCCACTTGGCCTGGGTGGTAAAGGGCCAGTTCCTGTAAATATTGACAGTTAGAAGCCATCCCAGGAGTGCCTGAGTGATGGTCGGGAAGGTAACGTACAGGAACATGACCAGCGGGTAGGCAATGCTCATCATTTGCTAAGAGACAGCCACTGATAAATATCGCCTCGTTATCTCTCTTCCTCCTGGTGGCTCATTTACTTGTGTGTGACTCATAGTTGACATATTAAGGGGTCTGATTCAGCAAGGAAAGTTCAGTCTGCTGCAACAGAATGGCATCCAAGGCCACTTCAGTTTCTAGGATACTGGCTTTTTAATGAGAGTAGCTTTGCCAAGAAGGAAAAGCAGTGGAGTCTTCATTCAGAAACTGGAGGATGCATGGAGAGATCCGACCGAGCAAAGCGGTGCTTCCACCACGCAGAGCCAGCGTGTCGGAGCTCCTGTGCCCCATGGACACATCTCCACATGGGCGGCTGTGGGTGCCATGGGGACCACCAGGCTCTTCCTCTCTGTTCCAGTCAGAGCTTTTGGGTGGATGGGCTCGACCTCAGAGAAGGGATGAGATTGAACCCCAGCCCTTGCAGAAACTGTTTTCACATCCTGTCTCCCTCTTGATTTACTTAAAATAAACTTGTCATCACCTAAGTCTGCTGATCTTTCTAAGGGTTTGGCTGTGTGGTTTATTGGGCTTTGTTCCCTCGTAGGAACCTCCAGCGTGAAGCACAGTCCCCTGGAACAGCTTCAGGCCAAGCATTTATCCTGCCCAACCAGAGATGAGCTTTTCAATAAGTGGGTTTCGAACATGGGCTTTTGGTAGAACATGGGCTGGATGTGCCAGCCGAAGGGTGCTGTCCTGGGCTGAGTGGGCTCACATGTGTGCCACTCACATGGGCACATACACACAGAGTGTGGGACTTGCATAGTCCCTTGATGTCTTCCAAGCTCTCCTGCAATGGGAGCTGAGCTTTCACTGACCTGCATTCATTGAGGGAACGTGTCTCACATCAGCGTGAGCGTCTCTTTGCTGCTACTGCGTCATTTTGGGCCAGTGACTTAACTTCTCTACAACTCCTTATTTGTCAAGTGGGGGGCCATGATGCTACCTCTCAGCCAATGTGATTGGGGATAGTGCACTCCGCACCCACGCACCAAAACACCTGCTCGGCAGAGTTAGCTCTTTCCTTTTGCACCGGCCATAGTGAACACTGCTGCTGTGAAACCTGAAGGCCTTTCATTAGCCCGCTAAGGAGTGACTGCCAGCCTCATCTTACGGGGGACCAGCCCAGAGCCTGGACACCAGCCAGGCAAGACGAGGACCAGACAGTAGGGAGCCTCTAGCCTCTCAGGGATGTTGAAGGTCATGGTTGTGGGTATGTTTAGTGGCGGCTGGTGATTTACTGGATCAGGTGGCTACCAGGGCACCTGCTTCCTGATTGCCCCATTGTTCGGATACAGACTGGTCCCTGTGCTGTTAGTGAGACAGCTTGGTGGAGGCCGCCCCTGGCCTCCTCCTCTCCTAGATCTTTTCTCTCACTTGCTGGTTCATCCATCCACTGCACACCAGTGTCAATGCCTGTGTGAGCTGGGCCTGTGCTCCCACTGAGCTGCTGCCTTCTGCTCAGGATACCCTCGAGCACTCCCTGCCCCGGCATGCACAAGTGTGCGTGCGCACGCACACACACACACACACACACACACACAGAGCTGTTTCAGATTCTGATCTCTGAATAGACCCATGTGACTGGCTCTGTTCTCTCTTACATGTGCTTTCCCATGCCAGTCTGCTTTTCCCATGGACCCAGTGCCCACAGACAGCTTGGGAGGCGTTGGCTTACAAAATACTCCTTGTTCTGAGGCCCTCTGATGGCCTTGCTGTGCTGGTCAGAGGATGAGAGAGAAGGAGGCGGCATATCTTGCACAGACAAATCAGGCTGTGTACCCGAGGCCCGAGCCCTGCTCCTCCTGCCCCCTGCTCGTCTTGTCCCCTGTTTCTCCCGCCCTGCAGAACCCGAGGGCTCGGGATGGATTTCTGCTCTCACAGAGCTGCCTGTGGAAAGCATTTCTGCAAAGTCACGTTACTCCAGAAACCAAGCTGGCCTGCTGAGGCCATGTGGCAACCGAGAGCCACGGAGGAAGTGGCCCAGTCTACAGAGACTCCCATGTCACTGCCTGGCTGGGCTCCCAGGGGTCTAAGCTGCTACCCCTGTTATAATAGAGGGGCTGGAAGATACCATTGAAAGGGGGAGATACAGCATGGCAGGGCCGGGCTCAGGGCGCTCAGCCAGCCTCGAGTCTTCAGTCCTAGATGGCTCTGTGCTAACACGCAGCAGCGTTGCTGTGGTGAGTGGAGAAAAACAGCTCTGGTAGAAGAAGCGGGGGAGCCAGGAGAAACCCTGGCCCAGAAGCCCCGGCTGGCTGCCAGGAAGAGTGACCACAGAGCAGGGTGCATGCTCTCCAGGATACTATTTCAGGCCCACTGGAAACCAGTGTGTGTTCTGTGCTACAGGAAGAATGTTCCCTCAGACAGAACCGCTCCTCGGGCCAGACAGGAGGAATGCACAGCCAGTGGGGCTTGCTGCTTGATTCTGGGGCCTGCCCCTCTTCCTGCAGAGTCCCGGTGCATTTTTGTCTTGCTAATTTGCCCACCTCTCACCATAGCCTTCATGCAAAGGTGGGAGCCTTCTGAGACCCCAAGCTGTGGTGTTGGACTATGAGTCGTCTTCCAGAGCCACCCAATGTCATCTGTCTCTTTGACACAATGAGGCAAGGAGGAGGGAGGGGCATGGGAGAGAGAGGGGAGGGAAAGGAGGAGACAGGGAGAGAGAAAAACCTGCTGCTGACGTCAAAGAAGACCACATTGTACAGGACAGCATTACTGGTACCTCTCCACCCACTCCCTCTAATTTACTAGAAACCAAACAGCCTGTTTTGAAGCCCTTAGCCTTGCAGGCTGGTTTTGTTTTTCCTATTCTCCTTTGACCAAAAGGGCCATTAATTGCTGGGAGTCTGAAAGCGACCTGATCCCCGCAGCAGTGGGGATTTCCATGAGTCATAATTCAGGCCTGCTTGTGCAGGGCGCTGTGGGGGGAGTGGACTCCTCCAGCTGCTTGCAAAGCTGATGGAGGAGCCCCTGGAGAGGTCAGCTCTGCTGCTGTCACAAGGCCTGGCTGAGCTGCTGGCACTTGCCCGAGGCCCCTCTGTATGCCCCGTGTTCCCTGGTTCCCTTGAGAGGCACAACCTTGCCGTCTGGCGGGTGATGCAGGGTAACAGCAACTCTCCTGCCAGCGTGTGGAACCTCTTTCTTGGGAAATGCAGGAGCCTGGGGATGTAGGGAGGGGTCCTACTTCCTGGGCCTGCCTTGGGCTCATGGGCATGTTGGATCATGCTTCTCAGAAACCTCCCGGTTCTGTTGTCCGGACACCCAGGGCCTATTTACAAATAAAATTGGAGCTGGCATCAGTCTCCTGCAACCTGAGGCTACAGAGACACCGATGCCGCTACCCAGAAGGTGGAGTTCACGCTGTTGGCTGGCCAGCGTGGAGTAGTAAAAAATAATAAACTTTTTAAATAAAATAAAAATTTATTGTAGTAAAAAATAATAAACACTGCATTAGCAACTGCGTGTTCATCAGTTTGCAGTTCATTCCCCGGCGGATCACTTCCCTCGAGTGTTTTCCTGCTAGCTCAGGCATGGGAGTGCGTTCCACAGAACACGTGTGGCTGCTGATGCCGCAGCCTCTGTGGTCATTAGATGGTGCTCCCCTAGATTGGATAATGTTACTTGGCTACTTCAGCTATGGTCCTCAAATATTGCATTTTGATGATGAAGAAACGGCAGTGAAGGAAATTGAGATGACTGGTTGGCATTACGGGGCAGCTCCTTTTGCTTTTACGGGAAACACCAACCTGTGTGCTGGACCTGAGCAGGCCTGAGTTTGATGTGCTTCTTTCCCTCATTTATGGTCAGTTGGTATTAGAGGAGGTGGTGAGGACTTAGGAACTCAGTGTGACAACGTGTCCGCACACAAGAGAAGGAGCATGTGGACCATGAACAACGCCCAAGTCCACGGGCTGCCCCAGCCAGGCCTCCTGAAAGTGCCTAAGCTGTTCCCAGCAGATTCCAGCCACCATTGGTGATGTCATCCACCGTCCATCAGTGGACTCGTAGCCAGAGACATGAATTGGCCATGACAGTGTGAAGTGATGGCTATGCTGGGCTTAGGCAGATGCTCTTCCCTCCCCCAGCTGCCCAGTTCTCCTTATTTCAAGTATGTAATAGAAACCTGGATATTGCCACATGGTTTAGGGTGGGTCTTGGTGGTTACTTGAGGGAAGGGAGGGTAAAAGAGCTTTCAGGGGCAGTAGGCAAAATAAATGAGACCTGGGCTCCATTTATTTCTTTGAGAAAATAACTCACATTTTTGAAGCCCTGGTTTTCTCCCCTGAAGAAATGAGGGGACGACAGGACATCCCTCACAGGACCAGCATGCACACAAGGATGCTTATTCTCAGAGCTTGGCGTCCTGCCTGGCATCTGGTGGGTGCTCAAGAAATACTCTTGTTAGGAAGAGCAAGCTTGGCAGGTGCTGGTACCATATATGCAACCCCAAATATGAGGCAATGCCTCATTTCCCAATGGGCGGGTTACAAAAGTTTTGGTCTTTCTTAGCCAGCTTGGATACATAGACTTTTAATGATGCAAGTGACAGTCAAATCTTGCATTATCAAATTTAACCTATTTATTTATTTATTTATTTTTTTTAAACAACTCAGGTTGCAATTCTTTATTGGTATATGGTGCTGAGGATCGAACCCGGGCCGCACGCATGCCAGGCGAGCGCGCTACCTCTGAGCCACATCCCCAGCGCCGAAACCTATTGATTTAATTACATGTATTTGTAGAATTGCAGGCATAAATGTATGGAAATGTTGCCTTTGTTTTGCTCGTTGCTCAGGCTTCTTGTGGCACTTGAGCTCCTTTTCTGAATGACATAGCTCAGTCTTCGAGGGCGCCTCTTCTTGTCTCTGTCCAGTGTCTTTGAGATTTAGCACTTTTTGAGTCTGTGAGCTGTGGTTGTTGGAAACGTTATCTCAGTCCTTACTCTCCATGTGCTATTTGAGATCCCCCCAAAGCTGACTCCTTGGGCTGCTTTTGAAAAGGACCTTCGTGGGGTCTTGGCTACCTAAGAGAAGGTTCGTGAGTTTTATGGTTGCAAGCTAAAGTATGAAGGGGTGAAAGGACCTGAGGTCTGGGGTTTTCTTTAAATGATTTCAACAAAGTGAAAGTGTGAAAATCACAAAAGGAGGCATATATGGAAAAATTCTGGCAAGTGTTGACCCCAGTGATGGATATATGGAGATGTGTGATGAATTTGTTCTTCTTTGATGTGTTTGAAAATTCATACAATAAAAGTCTTACATGAGCTCGAAAGACAGGCTTTCAGTATCAACCCTGGAAGTTGGAGGTTGCATCTTCAGGACAAAAACACTTACAATTCTTCATATTGAAGAAAACAAAAGCTCTTCTTCCAAGAGATCTCTATAAACTTCCCCAAATAGCATTGACTCAATTCCTTTCAGGGTATTTTGTTGTTCTAAATAAAGAAATTGAGAGAGACTCTATAACATGAGTCACTCTTCGTGGACACAAATATAAGGTGATATCTTGGATTCACCCCATGTCCTATCTTCCTCTGTGCTTTGCTGGCTTGAGAAAATGGGGTGGTGATGTCAGGATGGAGAGCACCCACAGGTGACTGACAGGCCAACTGCAGAGGCCTCATCAGAAGTACCGAAATCCAGTGCCCGCGCTGGCCCTGGAGCTGGCCCAGGAGAGTGGGGCATGCAGCCTGCAGGCCTTAAGCATGGCCCCGGGTGTGTGAGGCATCTCCTTCTTCGCTGGGGAACACTTACTCCCGGAGAGAGGCAAGAGCTGAGTTCTACGCTGTTAGGGTGAACTCGTGGTGCAGCCCCTGGGCAGGTCCAGGGCCTGAGCGCCACATCTGGGGGTCAGAAAGTAGTTCCATGTTTACCTGGCATTCGTTTGTCGCTGGGCTTTTCTGAAGGAGGAGAGGAAACGTGGTTATTTAAAAACCTGGTGGAAGAACAGGATGCTTTCCATACAAACAGAGCAGATTGTCTGCCAATGAGGACTGTGGTTAAAAATAACTGCTGGTCTGTGTGGGAAGTCTGGAATTCTCTGGAATTCTTAGCTTCTATGTTTCTCCCCAAGGGCAGACTGTGCTATGCCACAGTGGGCTGGTCGAAATTCTCTGATCTGTTCCTGAGGCTCCTTGCTGTGACACTCCCCACTTGACCAGAGAGGGGCCTGGGCTGCTCCAAGAGAACCCAGCCTCGGACACAGAGGTCATAGCCCAGAGCTCTGCAGAGCCTGTGCCAGCCTTTTAGTGCTGGCAGGTTTGTTGGAAGGAAGAGAAGAAGATAAACAGAATACCTATGTGCTCAAACTGAGAGCCGATTCTTTTTTGGAAGGTGTGTGTGTGTGTGTGTATGTGTGTGTGTTGATGAGCTAAGCGTTCATTTTAACCCAAAAAGAACAAAAGCTGTGAGGTTAGATAAGTGTCTGCTGGGCTCATTATTGCCATGGGGATTCTGCAAAGTGGGCTTAGAGGTCACTGGCTGGAGCTGCAGAATAGAGTTCATCCGTGGTTTATCCTCACTCTCATGGGGCAGCTACTGAAAACAGAATGTGAATTACCTTCCGGAAGTCCTCAGTGAACTACAGTTCTGCCTGGGGAGGGTGGCCGCTTCCAGCCAGAGAGCACATGATGAGGTCTGCAGGCACTGCTTGAGCAAGGCCAAGTGGCCACTAGCCAGGGCGGAAGTTAAGCCAGAGGATGGCCATCAGACGCAGTTGTTAGGTCTGGCACGCGGTTCTCGGCCTGCTGAGCGGAGCAGGAAGGAGAAGCCTGTGGACTTGTCTCATGGCTTCTCAATGCAGCCTTTCATCTGCGTGCTTCTATTTGCTCAATGGAAGTGAGTCTGACTTGCATACAACTGAGGATTCAGCTCCGACAGTACACGTCATTCACCCACCACCCTGCAGAATCCTCTACCTAGGCTTTTCTGTGTTGCTTTTACAGCAACCTGAGTAACCTCTTAGGCATTTGGAATGACATTTGGTTGTATTTAAAAATTTCCCAACAGGTTTGCTGCACTTTCTCTGATAAAAATAATAGCTTCCCTAGAATTGTGGTGCCTCCTTATGCTTACATTTGTAAGCGTGTGTGTGTGTCTGCGTCAACAGCAGCCAGCCACTCCTAAGGAGCAGTTTCTGTCACATTCTTGGTGGTGGGGTCATCCACCTCTGGTCAGTGAGTAAACACCTCAGGACGGCACCTGGCACAGATGCTGCACCATGAAGTTTAATGTATAACTGGTGTTTTCTTTCCTCTGTGTCAGTGGTTGGCAACACGATACTGTAAATAAGGATCCGATGGGTAAGTGGACGTCCGCAGCCTGGGGAGGAAAGGCTGGGTGAAGCAGTTTTGAAATTCACGTCCGTCTTTGCTGCAAGGAATAAAATAATTTGGGTAACCTGGAAGTCCTGAGGATTCACAGGTTTCAAAAACAGGAAAGTCGCTTGTTTTAAAACCTTGTAGAGCAACATGTGGGCTGAGAAAAAAAAGCTGGCTTGTGGTTTGGTGATGGTACTTCCTTATTGATAGAGTGGCCGTGCGCAAGGCCTCCTGGGATCACAGTGTGACCGCAGGCCCGACGGTTACCCTGGCGGGTTCTGAAACAGCCGGGGCTTTCTGGACAGATGAGAAGTCTAAAAATTTCCCTTTTCATTTCCTCTCTTGTGTGACTTTGTCATTTTAAAAAAAGGAAAAAAAAAAAAAAGCTTGTAGTAGAAAAGGGAATTTCGGCCATGGTCTTAAGTTTCTTTTGATTGAGATCTTCTTTTCACTCCCCCAAAATCCCACCCTGAAAGCCCCAAGCTTAAAAAAAAATCCTTTATTCTTGCAGATTTTGTATAGTTGGTCTGAGTTTGGTTCCTCACTTTTAGGCCAGATTCAGAGCCAGAAGAACTTTTTTTTTTTTAATTGATTTTTTGAAAAAAAAAAATGATAGCAGAATGCATTACAATTCTTTTTACACGTATACAGCACAATTTTTCTTATCTCTGGTTGTATATCAAATATGTCGACACCAATTAGTGTCTTCATACATGTACTTTGGATAATGATGTCCATCACATTCCACCATCCTTGCTAGATCTTTTAAACCGCATGATTTTTAAGAAACACCCGAGACCTGTCCACCCATGGCATCTGGGAGCTGAACTGTCGAATCTTTCTGGAATCCTAACCCTCTCACAGCCAACAGGCGGCTCTGTTGGGCAAAGGCTCTGGGGACCCATCCCTGAGCTGTAAGGGAAATGAATACCACTCCAGGGTGACACAGCTGACTGCCCATGGCAGAGCCTGCTGGCTAGAGGATGAGGCTGCTGGGGACCCTGAGCACAGTTGGCATCCCAGCAGAACCCTGGAGGGGGCCTGCTGCCCTCCCCCTGCCCTGAGGCCTGGGTGAGAGTGCTGACCGCTGGGCCTCTGGGCAGCGGCCTTTCCCCAGGAGGAGAGGCAGGAGGGAGGGCCACTCTTCCACGGCATTCCTCCAGAGTCCCCGAGCCTGTTCTCTTTGCGGCCCATCTTGAGCCTGTGTGTCTGCAGGAGCACAAGCAAGCCTGTGAGAGCTGCTTATGTCACTGACCAAACCCAGATTGGTATGAATTTTGCTGAATTCAAACACAATACATTTGAGAGCAGTGCACATTTCACAGCTGCAGCAAATCATGGGCCGCACACACAGACTCTCACTCAACGACCCCATCTTGTCCTTCTTCCGTCTTGGCCCTGGGGACCTGCAGCCTGAAACTGAGGGCTGAGATGATTGCACTGTAGAGTTTGCTCTCGCCCTCTCTCTTTTTTTTTTTTTTTTTTTTGATAAGCCCAATAAATCTGTCTCATCACGTCACAGAGGCCACAAGGAAATGTAATCCTGCCAAATGTGGGCGCCAAGGAGAGCTGCCAAGGTCGAGGGTACAGAGAGATCAGGAGCCAGTTTCTGATTTCTGCGGTTCTAGTGTGTGCACAGGAGTAGGGCGAGTGGCTACTGGGTGTCCAGAGGGGATGGGGTTGACGACCCCACAGAGGGTGTCAGGAGCTGCAGATGCCCAAGTCCCTTGCATAAAATGGAGCAGTATTTGCATGTAGTCCACGTGCTTCTCCCACGTACTTCAAATCATCTTTAGGCTGCTTACAGTACCTAACACAGTGTGCCTGCCAGGGCAGAAGTTGTTGTAATGCATTGCTTAGGAAATGATGGCAAGAAGAAATCCTGTCAACGTAAGACACGCTCTTCTCCCCCGTTGGAAGCTGGTGAATCCGTGGACATAGAACTCACCATGGGGAGGGCCAGCTGTGTATGTGCACAGGTGCCATGTGTATGCACCATGTGGGTGCATGGGAGCTGAGTGGGTACATGAGTACGGTGTCTACAACTGTGTGCCCATCAGGTGTGTGTGTGGGAATGGGTTTGGACTATGTAGGCATGCGTGCTGGGTGTATGTGCTTTGTAAATGTGTGTCCTGCGTGTGTACAAGTATACCTGTGTGTGGAATCCCAGGTGCCACAGTCCTGTGGGGCAGTACAGGGGGTGCTGATGTGCGTAGGCCTGCTCCAGTTCAGGAAAGTCTGAGGATTCATGCTTCCCACCTGGGTGCTGCCCTTTCCCCTAGGCAACAAGCTGAGGCTGCAGAGAGAGGCAGATAGCCTGTGCCCTCTCCTTCCCACCTGCTTTCCAAGTCAGCTCCTTTTAGCATCTTCCCCTCAGCCTCAGGGCAAAGAGCCTTGGAATTAGATGAAGCCAGGATTTGACACTGTTCTGGTGTATCCAGAAGACAGAGAAGGAAAAGGAAGAGAAACAAGAGGGACTCAGGTCGGAGACAGCACTCGAGCTGGGATTTATGAAATAAAACTTCTGCCCCAGTTTCCTGCCTCCAGCCTCACTGTAAGTGCTGACCCACTTCTGGCTATTTTTATTTGTTTCTTTGAAAACACTCGTGGTGTGATGAGGGCTGACTCTTGTGGATGCTGTTGTCACTCCTCCCGCCGTCTGAGTCCCTGCCCTCCTCACTCCCAGTAGTCTTGGGTGAGTACAGATCCGAAGGATGGTGGGGGTCCTCGGTAGTGTGACAAAGGAGTGACCCACTTCCTCACAATCGGAGACACAGGACACGCAGCTGCTACCTGCACGCAGGGCTTTGTACCGGGCCGCCTTTGTCTGGTTTTCCTCTCCGAGCCGCAGACCCCATCAGAGCCTCACCTGCCAGTTCCTGTGTCCCAGGGGCAGGCTGTCCTGGGGCTCTTGCCCCAGTTTTGCACTTTGGGCCTGGGTGGTGAGTGTGCAGCCACTTATCTAGGATCACAGCTTGAGTCAACAGAGCGACCGGGAAGTGAGCTCGGGCTCCAGCCTCGCATGGACAGTTGGGGATGTTTACTTTTCTCTTTGAGCAAACTTTGATTTACTCTTTAATAAGTCACCACTGAGGATGTGGCTCTGGAGAGGTTTGACTTGGCATTCAGCCCAAGTCACATATTGATAAAGGAGGAGAGGGGACGCAAGTCTTTACGTTGTTCCAGCTTTATCATTAACCCCAGGTTTGGAAGGGGACTTGCCTCCAGAGTCCAGGGTTCCCTGTATGCCAGGGGGATGCCTCTCAGTCCATGGGGTATTCGCACCTCCTTAGTGGAAAGGCAGTGAGGTGCAGGCCACAGTACTGTTGAACCCCCTTGGAGAGCCCGAGAGATGAAATAAAGGTGATCTTGAGTTCAGACAGGCCTGACTGGGTCCCAGCTCTGTCCCTTACAGTGCCACCTGGGGAATCCTCCACTTTTTTTGGCCTCAGTTCTCTCATCTATGAGGTGAGGGAACATTCAACAATAGCAAGAAGCTCACAGGATCAGTGAGGAGACAGTAAGGGCTGGACGGGATCATGGGATGCAGAGAGACTAGGCATAGCAGCTCTCAGGGTTATTTCTTAGGTCATTTTTATTATATGGAAGCGTCCCCAGGATGTCACCTGCATGAGGTGGATGAGTGTTCTATTCCTCTCTACTTTTCCTATTTGGGTCCACGTGGGTGGATGGAGCCGCCCTTTAAGGGTCAGAGTGAAGGAATGCTCTTGCCTCATGCCCAGAGGACACGGGTCCTGGGGGGTCAGGGCGAAGCTTCCTTCCCTTCTGCTGACAGCATTTCCTCATTACATGCAGCCGTCTGCAAACAAGGAAAAAATGTGAGAAGAAAGAGGAGGTGCTTTGGGCCCTTGTCATAAGCCCTGTGACCCTTAGGTCCCTGCTCTTTCTTTGCTGGCCCACAGGGGCCCAGGGCTTGCATGGGGAGGGAGAGGCCCCTGTTCAGGGATTCCAGCAGCCTCACTCCCAAGTGCTGCTGTGGTGAGCCACCGTAAAAACCCCACTCTGTGGCAGGGGCGTTGGGGCAAGGAGAGGGTCCCCAGGAGGGTCACTCTGGGTACGCAGTGCCATAGATGTGCAGGGTAGGTCTGCTGCTAGTGAGAGGCGCGTTGTCTCTACAGCGTCTCAAAACCATGGTCAACAGGCTCAAAGCCAGGCCACTTTTTATAGTTTTAATTGCCATGCACAAGTGAATCCAAACAGTATCAGTGATGCCATCTCCTTTCACTGGACAACTAGTGCTTCTGCCCGCTCCTGGTGCACCCTGGGTGAGTGGGGTAGAAGGAGATCATGTGGCCCAAGACAAAGGAAACTGGGATTTTTTTCCCCCTCTTTCTAACAAGCAAGCCTGGAGAAGACAGGTACTCAGGGTTTCCCAGGCATCAAAATTGTTCCTAAGAGAGGAAGAGAGGGGCAGGGTGTGAAGGGAGCCCATGCTGAGGTTGGCTGGCCATACTCCTTTTTGGGGGTCTGGGAAGCAGACCTGCAGCCAGGCAGACAGCATGGAGGTAAGGCGAGGGAACTGTAGCATCCTTATGGACCACGCCTCTGCCTCTGACCCAACCGTTCATGGGTCCTCCTGCCCTGCTGCTTCTGCCACTCTGGTGACAAGTGCTCTAAAAGCTCTCCTACCAACATTGCACCCTCAGAACCACCTAGTGAGTGGACAGAGTCATGCCCAAATTTAACAGGTGAGGAAGTCAGGGCCCAGAGAGGAGCATGGAGCTTCTCTGTCGGGAAGTGGTGGGTCTGGGACTCAATGGCTCCAGTCTTCTGCCCCCATACCTCACTGTGCTTGAGGGCCTCAGAAGCCTTGGATATGGCCTACTGACCATTTTAGGGGAGGCAAAGCCCCAAGCATGATAAGGCCAGCTTACCAGACAGGCAGAGAGTCTCAACAGACAGTGTCCAGAAGGACTGGTTTTTGCTGTGTGCTTTGGGGAGAGGCAGCATTTATTTTCACAGAAGTCTGTGTGTACAGGGGCCCTCAAGGCACCTGTCCTTATTGATTGCTGCAGTCCCACCTGAGGCAGGCTGGACCCTGCAGCCCTATGGACCAAGTGCCTCCTTGTTTCTGGGTGTGTTTTGGTCAGGAGCACTGGAGAGAGACTCTGCCATGGTCTCTGTGGGGGATTGGCTCATCTCTCCCTGCCTGTTGCTCAGGAATCAACCCTGGAGGAAGCTTTAGGAAATGGGGGAAATGTCCTCTGTGGAGCCTGCCTGCTGAGGTGGGAGCTGGTGCCATGGAAGAGCCTTGTTCCAGCTCCTCGTGGCCTGATTACTGGGTCCCTGGGACGGGATCCCAAGCTGAAGGGCCGTCCTGAAGAACGGGCAAGCACAGAGCTTCAGGCAGGCTCAGGCTAGCTCAGGGGCTGGATGCCCAGGGAGCCAGGGGCCAGAGCTCAGGGGTCTGTGTTCAGCCCTGCCCTGCTGGGAGTGGGGACTCTAGGTTCACAGGTGGCTGGCTTGGAGAAAGAAGTCACACCCACACCCACACCCACGCCCATGCCCACCTTGTTCTGCATGGTGATGGCATGAAAGGCTGTTGGGAAGGGGCGAGGTGCTGCTCAGCCACTTGCACAGGAAATTGGAAACTGGAAACCCAGGGTCTCCCAGCCCCCGTCACAGTTTAAACAGACCCATGTGCGCCTGACCTCTGTTCCTGCCCGAAGCCTGCTCTTCTTCCCCATCCAGGGTTCCCAAGTTCCAGCATTTGGCCAGCTTCCTGGGGACAGAATCTTTCAGGTCTAAACAAATGCTATGTACGCAGACCATGATTTTTTTTTTTTTTTTAATCTTAGGACGAAGTGAATTCTTTAAATTTATTTTTCTCTAGAAATTTTTCCTCCATTATGTTCATCAACGCAGAGAGGCAGAGCATTTGGTGGAATTATTTTAAGTAGCATCCAACCTGTGATCACAATTTCACATCAAAGACTTTGCTGAGCAGCTGTGGGGAGGAACAAAGGGGCCTAGGGATGTTTTAGGGCCTGGGGGAGGGGAGGACTCAAGGTTAAGACCAGGAGCAGGGCCATATGCCCCAGGGGAAGTAGGCCTCCTGGCCTCCCATCCACATGCACCTCATTGGCGTTTTGGTCTGCTAAGAACACTGCACACAGATTGTAAGAACACATAGACCGGGCTGAGGACTAAGATTCAATTTAACACTCCACCTGAGAGCTTTGGCCAGGGATTGGACGGGCCTGGCTTTGAACCTGGGTTCTGCGTGTTGCCGGGCTCAGCTGAGTCATCTGGGAGATGGGGATAATCAGTGTGGCAGTCAGCGTTCTGTTTCTATACCACACACCCCAGAGAGAAGGTGATTAACTTTGACTTACAGTTTTGGAGGTCCGAGACGATGATTGATTGGTCCCACTGTTTGGGGCCTGTGGTGAGGCAGCATGTCTTGGTGGTGGCATGTGGTAGAGAGAATCCACCCGTATCATGGCTCTAAGGTGAAAGAGAAGAGCAAGGGGCTGGGGTCCCCCCACCTCTTCAAAGGCAAGTCCCCAAGACCTCCCTCCAGACCTCACCTTTTACAGACTCCACAAGCTCTCAGGCAGGGAGATGCCAGGGACCAAGCCTTCCATACACAGTCACGGAGGGCCACCCAGATCCCAACCATTGCACATAGTGACTCCATCCCGGGGTGGCTGTGAGAAGGAGCTAGGGAAGTGGGGAGGGTTTGGTGTGGTTCAGGAGCCCGTGAGTGTTCAGGATGCTCTCTCATCCCCCAAATGCAGGAGGGTCCAATTTGCAGGCTTGGTTTTTGCAATTGATTGATTCATTCATTCATCGACTGAGCACCTGGAACTCCCAGGTGTTGGGTTGGGTGTGGTTGGGCTACAAACACGTCAAGTATGGGGATTAATATGCTATTAGATAAGCAAAAAACCCCCAAATTCTATTGAGTTAAAAGTAATAATGACTTCTAAGGGTATTTAGGTAGTTCACAGAAGAGTCTTAACAGATGGTCTGTTAGAAACAATGTGAAAAAAATGTATGGCATTAGGAAAAATAGGAAGTTGTCTTATTTCTAACCATTTGAGAAACTTGTTGCTTTTCAATACAACTGCCATCTAAATTATTTTCTTAAAATAAACTCTGATTTATACCTGGAGGCCTTCAGTTGGCTAATCTGCCCATAATATGCATATAAGCAAACAGTCTGGTTTGTCCCAGTGTCTCCATGACCTGTGTTCTTGGAAGGGCAGGACTTGCCAGGGACTGTCCAGTTCTAAAACATGATGGCCTCAGGAACCAGAAGGCAGCCAGCCAGTTCTCTTGATGGCACTTCTGGTAGCGTGGCGGGGTAGATGGGCTTCTGCTCCATTCTGCTAGGAATGTGGGACTCTCCACTTCCAAAGGTACATGCTGGCCCAGGTGGGCAGCTCATGTTTTCCATGGAGCAATTAATGGGACATTGATTTACGTTAATTTGCATAGCTCCTCCAAAGGCTAGAACGCTTGTTTTTTTCTTCCTTTCATCTTGGTCTCCCTGGCGGTGTTTTGGTCTTGTTGTGACTGCCTGTCTGTCTTCTTTGGCCCTGAGCTGCTGCTGGCCCTCTGTCCCGAGGGGAACAATAGCCCTGGTCACTATTGGGTGGCCAACCGTACCAGGCCCAGGGTGTGGAGCAACTTTCAGTCCCGCTGCTCCTCTCCGTGTCTCTGGGGTGGCTCACCCGCGGGCTCTGCTTTCTTGGAAAACAACAGTGAACTTTGTTCGACCAAAGCCCTATTTCCCAAACTCTGGTATTTGTTCTCTGGCCCTCCTCCCTGCAGCTGCTCCCAACTGCTGACCACTTCCTGTGCACACTGAGCCGCTTTCGCTGTTCCAGCACTTCTTGGAAGACAGCCACAGGGGCCCGAGGCAGATGGAGTACAAGCCCTACCATGGGTGGCCTTGGCCTTCGGAACCTGACTGCGCCACCAGGGTGCGGGGACAGAGGTGGCGTGGGGACAGAGATGTGTGCTGCCTGACGCAGGGTGGGCATTGTGGCTCCAAAGTCCCGTTGCTTTGCCAGCGTCACACCTCTGGGTGCCTGCAGAATGTTAGAATCAGGAGGAAGCAAAAAAAGGAAAAAAAAAAAGCACGTTGACACAACTAACGTCAAAAGAGACAAGTGATAAAAGGGAAAGGCTTATTTTTGGAGCCCTTGGTTTCTGAAACTCCTTCCGACTTCGCACCTTCTTGTCCTTCCCACTTCTGTGCTCTTTGTCTCTGTGGGGATCTTGTATCTCTGATCCCTCCCTGGGCCTGGGCCCTTAGGCCTTTCTGGGTTCCTGGATCTTGGGGTGAGCCCTTCCTTGGCTTCTTGTCTCTCTTTTGCTTCTGTCACTCAGCCTGTCACATCCCAAATCTGGCTGATGGGGTGGCTGACTGAGAATGGCTGTGGCTGCTGGATCCAAAGCAGCCCTGCTTGCACACCCAGGCTTCTCGACCCCACCGACTTTATCTGGGACACAGAGTGGGTTTTGATTGGCCCGAAGAATATTTGAAATAATTTGATTTAGTTATTGACATTTAAGAATAGGAGACCACAAGACAAATTTAGATTTTTTGGGTTCAACTTGTAAAGCTGGAGAGCCAGCAGGATGGGGTCTTGGCTTATTCTTGAACAACCACCGGCCAGAGCCAAAAGGCCGACCCTGCTCCTGGGGCATACTCTGTCCACTCTGCTACATGGCTGCAATGGCAGGACGTGTCTGCCTGGACTCGGAGCCTGAGAATCAGCTGCCACTGACCAACTGGCTTGTCTCTCCCCCAACTGCTGAGCATCTCATCCAGGAAGTGACTGCCAGACTCTACTGGGCATCTCAGTTGGCCACTTCTGCTCAGTGGCATATTCTCAGTCTCTAGTGGACTCTAGCCCACCAGGTTGCTTGCCAGGTCATTGCAAATCTTGTCAAGGCCTCTCAAGCCCTTGTTGTCTCCAGGAGGCCTAGCCTCTTCCAATGTTGAGAAGGCTGAGGCCACACAAGGTGTGTCCCCATGCCTCAATGTCCTTCCTTTTCTCCTCTAGCTCTCTGCTTTTCTCCCTCCATCCCTGCCTCCTTCCCTCTTTCTGAATCTTTCTGTCATCACTTTTTTTAAAGTATAAAATAAAATGCACCTATGGAAAAGTGTTGAAGACAAGGCTGTTCAGCTCAGTGATTTATCAGGAAGTCGGTGCTGTGGGGTGCTTATAAGCCAGGTGAAGAAATACAGCTGCCCTTGGTGCATGCACTCTGGGTTCCCCTGCCTGCCCACCCTCCAGAGGAGGGCACTACCCTGGTCTCTTGGTAAAAATGTCCTAAATTTTCTTTATCATTTTATCATCAAAATGTGTATATTAATGTTTATTGCAGTTTTCTTCACAATTGCTAAAACTTGGAGGCACTGAGAGTCCCATCAATAGGTGAATGAGTAAGACGGAGGTCCATTAAGATAGTGAATGTCACTCAGAACCAAAAAAAAAGGAGCTATCAAGCCACAAAAAGACATGGAGGGCTGGGATCATGCCTGTGATCCCAGCTACTCAGGAGGCTGGAGGCAGGAGGACTGCAAGTTCAAAGCCAGCCTGGGCAACTTAGAGACACCTTGTCTCAATAAAAAAGTTCCGGGGATGTAGAATGCTTGGCTAGCATGCAAGGGGCCCTGGGCGCAATCCCCAGTACCATCACCACCACAATAGCAAAAAGTCACGGAGGACCTTCAGATGAATATCGCTAAGCAATAGAAGTCAATCTGAAAAGGTATAGACTCTGTGACTCAAATTATATGACATTTTGAAAAAGACAAAACTCTGGAGACAGTGAAAGGATTGGTGGTTGCCAGGTTCACTGGAAGGGGGTATAAATGTGGGGAGCATGGAGGGTTCTTAGGGCAGTGAAACTTTTCCAAGGATGCTACGAGGGCAAGTCCACCGAAGTTTACATTTGTCAAAACAGAATGGGGTACACCAGGAGGGAACCTAAGGTAAGCTATGGGTTCTGAGATGGTGTGTCAGTGCAGATCACCAGCATAGCAAATGCAGCCCTCTGTGGGAGGTGAGGGCAAGAGGGAGGGTGTGCATGGTGGGAGCTAGATGGGGATGTCTGTCTCCACCTTGCTGCGAACCTAAACCTGCTTCACAAAACAGAGCTTTGTCAGAAGGGAAAAAATGCATATCCTTACACTCTAAAGTTTAGCTCTGCCATTTTGACAACTTCCTATAAATGCAACTGTACTATATATTCTTTCACTTGTGAAATCCACCCACGTGGCTGTGTAGATTAATGTCGAGTGATAATCCCTGAATAGTACTGCATTTTTCAAATGTGGCACAACTTGCTCTTCTGCTTGTGATGGACATCTGGGCTGTGTCCAGGCCAGGCTATTGGAAGTGATGCTGCTACGGTCATTCTTGTGCTGTATATTAGTGCATGCTTGTGAGTATTTCCAGGGTGATACTTCCAAGTCTGGAGTTTTCTTTGTGGAAAATTTTTAAAATTATCTGTTCAACTTATTTAATAGTTACTGAGTTGTATTTTTCTTATGTCAATTTTTTTTGGTAAATTTTATTTTTTAAGGATTTACCATTTATCTAAGTTTTCAAATATATTGGTGTGAAATTGTTCCTAGTATCTTCCTGTGATCTTTAATAAAGCTGGGTTCTGTTGTAATGTCTCTTTATATGTCTGACATTGGTGATTTTAATCTCTTTTTTCCCCCTCAATAAATGTTGCTAGGATTTTTTTAAAAAATCAATTTTATTACTCTTTCCAAAGAATCTAACTTTTGATTTTGCTCACATTTCTTTTTCTTTCTTTCTTTTTGTTCTTTAGTTCATTAAATCCTGCATTTATCTTTCTTCTTTTTCTTTGGGTTCAGTTTTCTGTACTTTCCCTAACTTCTTGACATCTGCTCAATTCATTGATTTTTAAATTTTTCTTATAATCTAGTATATGTAATTAAAATGATAAATATTCATCTCAGCTGTAGCCTTATTCCACAACTTTTGATATATAATATTTTCACTATCATTCCATTAAAAATTTTACATTTAAAAAAAATTTTCATGGGTTATTTAACAGTATTTTTGAATTTTCAAATACATGGAAGTTTTCTCATCAAGCTATAGCTTACTTGCAATTATTTAGAATATATTTTGTATCATTTCAGTTATTTGATATTCACTAAGACAGGCTTTGTGACTCTACAGATAGTTGATTTTTGAAACTGTTCTCTGTGTGCTTAAATGGAATATGATTAGTAGTTCTGAGCTCAGAGTTCTGTATATCCATGAGGTTATGGTTGCTGGCTGAGTAGTATGAGTCTTCTATGTCTTTACTCATTTGCCTGTTAGGTCAGGCAATTGAAAGTGGTGAGTTAATTCTCTTATTGTCATCATGAATTTATCAGTATGTAGATGTGCTGCTTATTACTTTCTGTATATTGAAGAATATACAATTTTATAATGTCATAGCTTTGTGGGAAATTGGAACTTTTATTACTAAGAAATGCCCTTCTTTATACTCAGTAATGTGGGTTTTTTTTGCTTTAAATTCCATTTTGACTGATAATTTTTATCAGTAATTCAATTTTCTCTGGATTAGCATTATTTTACTCTACCTTTTCTCTTATCCATTTTTTTTATTCTTAAGTGTTATAAGCTTCTCTTGTGAACACTAAATAATTAAAAAACCCATTCAGTTGGGCAATCTTTGTTTTTTATTTGGAGTGTTTAGTGCATTCATGTTTAGTGTAACTCCTGTTATATCTGTATTTGAATCTCCTATGCAATTGAGCGCTTTTCTTTAAATCTTGAGTTTTATTTTTGTAGTTCTAGGGATTGAACCCAGGATCTTGTGCATGTTAGGTAGGTGCTGTGTCATTGTGCTACAAACCCAGTCCCTTATTTAGTGTTTTCTATTTGTCCCATCTATATTTTATGATCATGTTTCTCTAACTTTATTGCTTATTTTTAAATTAGGTGGACACAATACCTTTATTTTATTTTTATGTGGTGCTGAGATTGAACCCAGCGCCTCATGTGTGCCAGATGAGTGCTCTACCACTAAGCCCCAGCCATATAGTCATCTTTATTGCTTATTTTAGATTGATTTTTATTTCCTTGGAAATTGCATATTCTTTTTACTACTCTTTTGTTTATAAGCCTAAGATTACAGTATGTATTCTTATATTAATAGGTACTTTTTATTCTTCAGACCATTTGAAGAATCTGGACTACTCTTCATTTACTTTCCTCAAATTTTATATTATCGTTGTCATGTATTTTAAACAATATATGTTTTTTGAATATTTACTTTTTTTAGTTGTAGATGGACACAATATCTTTTATTTCATTTTTATGTGGTACTGAGGATTGAACCTAGTGCTTCAGGCATGCCAAGCCAGCCACTCTACCACTGAGCCAAAAACCCAGCCCTAAGCAATATATGTTTTTAACATGACAATATTAAATTTTTTTTGGTCACTGTCCATTTATATTTACCTAAATACTTTCTTCTCTTCCTCCTCCTTCTTTTGAGGCAGGATCTTGCAATGTTGACCTCAAATTCCCAGGCTCAAGAGATCCTCCTGCCTCAGCCTCCTGAGTAGCTGGGATTACAGGTCTGCGCCACAACATTCAGCTCTATTCTTGCTTTAAAAAAAAATATTTATTTCCTTCTGTGTCTTTTGCTTTCCAACTGCGACTATTTTCCTTGGTCTTGAAAAACAGTCTTCCCTTTAATGTGAGTGATAAATACGGCTGATTTGGGTTTTGTAAATTTCTTTAATTCATCTTCATTCTTGAAGAATTGGTGGGGAGCATAAAATTTTAGGTTGATAGTCTTTCACTTTCATCATGTTAAGACTATTCTGTTATCTTCTATATTTAACTGTTTGAGAAATCAGCTGTCTAATTATGACTCTCGTGACCACAATCTGCCTCTTCTTCTCTCACTTAAGATGTTTCCCTTTGCTCTCATTTTCAACAATTTTACTATAATGTGCACTCTGGTTTAAAGGTCACCAAAAACACCCCAGTTGCTCCTCCGGTGGGACTTTTTCAGTCCCCACTCTCCTTGGTCTTGGTGCAGAGCTTGTCATGGCTGTGCCGTGTGCCCCTTTCTCTGGAATTCTCTCCTCACTTGGCTTCCAGGATGCTGGGCTTTCAGAGCCTCCTGCCCACTGTTCTTTCCCACCTTCTGCTCCTCTCTTCCATGTCCTAAGGTGGAGTGTCCTGCTCCTGGTTCTCTTCTTTCCTTCTCTCACTGCTCCTTTGTCGAGACTCCCTGCTTTGGTAAATTGGTGGCACCCACCACTCCGTTTGTGTGTGGATGCCCAGATCTAAATATCTGGCTCAGGCCTCTTACCAAGGTATCAATTTTGCATTTTTGAATGACTGCTGGCTTTTCTGTCTGCATGACCTATGAGTCCTTCAAAAAACATTTTAAAGGTTGAGCTCACACTTTCCATCCACAGACTTCCTCTTTCTTCTTGTTGCCCATGTCTGCTAATATCACGACTACCTCCCACTCTCATTTCTTCCCTCCACACCAAGCTCTTTCCTTTCATCTCTTCTTGTTCAAATCCCATAGGCTTTAAAGGGCCAGTTCAAGGTATCCCTTTAAGAAAAGCTTTGAGTCCTGTTTAAAAAAAAAAAGTGTGGATTTCAGCAGTGAGAGACATTGTTCAAATTGAGGCTCTGTCACTGTGCCTCTAGAAGGTGTTCAAACACTGTGAACCTGGGTTTTATCACCCATAAAATGGAAGCAAGAGTGGCTGACTCATGGGTGCATTGGTAAGGTTGAATGACTTATTTATGAATATGTTCTACTCCTTTTACCAGACTGTACACTCTTCAGAGTGAGGTTTTTTTGTGTTTTTTTAAAAAATTAATCTACATGTCCCCAGGTGCTTCTTTAGCCGTGATCAAATGAATGAATGAATGAATGCTGCCCAACATGCCAGACAGCCTGATGCTGATGTCAGCATTTAATTCACCAGTTAGAAAGAGCAAGTCTGCTTAATGCCCTTTAGTTCTCCGATGCACACAGCCACCACTTGAACACTCTTATTTTGTTCCCACCAGCTTCGCTTAATACCAGATGGCTGTTGAGATGGGAAGTGATGCAGGCTCTCTAGACCCACCCACCCACTGTTTGCCCTTGCTTTCTCATGTGCCAGAAGGCTTGAGCAATTGTCCAGGGGGGGTTAATGGTGTAGACACTGCCCTTGGCTAGATGGTTCTCAAGTCCTATCACCTCTTTTGGTTTTTGTTTAATTTATCCAGAAAATTGCTGCATCTCTTTACTTCTTTCCTCTCTCCCTCCCTCCCGCCCCCTCTTTGTACTGGAGATTGAACCCAGGGACACTTAACTTCTGAGCCACATCCCCAGCCCTTTTAATTTATTATTATTATTATTTTGAGACAGGGTCCTGCTAGTTGCTCAGGGCCCTGCTGAGTTTCTGAGGCTGGCTTTGGAATTGCAGGCCTCCTGCCTCAACCTCCTGAGTTGCTGGGATTGCAGGTGTGCGCATCAGGCCCGACCTCTTGATCTTGGTTGAAACCTGTGGGGTCCAGGCAGCCCTCTGTTCCTGCAACCACAGCTCTCATTTTTAGCTCACAACTTCTTTCCCCCTCTTTGGTTTTAAAAGTGGGTGAGGCTGGCTGTAGTTGTCCTGAGACACTAGCCCTCAGCTGAGAGGTGGCCTTTTCCTAAGAGCACATCAGGCCCAACATACCCGTCCACTGGAGTGGGCAAGCCAAGCACTTGTCTCCCTCTTGGCCTATCAGAGTCCGTGGAGGACATTCTGTCTGTTCCAGCAATTTGGTTATTCATTTTCTACTCTCAGCTGTGTATAGACCACCTGGCCATAGCTTGGTTCACCCACTTTTAGTGCCCCTGGCAGATGGCATCTGGAAGCCACAGTATGAGCTCTTTTCCTCCTCCCCACTCTCCTCCCTGGGGTCAGATCTTCACAGAGGAATAAATGGAGGTAAGGTGAGGTGTGGGCATGCGCAGTGGCCAGTGGTGCAGAATAGCTGGGAAAGGTCTCAGAACACTAAGTTTCCCCCTCAAGGCTTTTGTAGCAGGCTGGACAATTGCCCCCAAGTCCCTGAAACCTATAGATATTACTGACAAAAGCCCCTACCCCAATTCATACTTTGAAATTCTAAGTCTCCAAGGTGACAATCTTAGGAAAAGGGAGATGAGGCAGAGTTCTCCTGGTGGGGTTACTGTCCTTCTAAAAGAGACCTGGAGAGCTGTCCTTCCTACTAGGGGAGGGCAGAGCAAGAGAGCGGCATCTAGAACCAGGAAGCAGGCCTTCAGCAGAATCAAATCTCCCATACCTTGATCTTGAACTTCTAGCCTATAAGAAATGAATTTCTGTTGCTTATAAGCCACCCAGTTTATGAATTTGTTATAGTATCTGAAAGGATAAAGCCCTTTAGCTTATTTGGATAAAAAGGACTTTGCAGATATGATTAAGTTAATAATCTTCAGATGGGAGATGATTTTAGATTTTCTGGGCTCATAAATTCCATCATAGGTACACTCATAAAAGAAAATGGAGGAGAGTAAAACTATTGTAAGGATAGGTTCTAGTTGAGCTTCCAGGGACGAGGCCACCAAGAGCTGATGCTCCTGCCACCACCAGGGAGCTGGCTACTCACCTAAAACTGCCCAACACCTGCTCTCATATGCACCCCCCAAAGTGGATGCCTCATGCCCTACCTCTCTCCCCACTGAGCCAGGTCTAAATTCAGATCTTGCGTGACTACCTATTGCTCAAGGAATTTAAATTGCACCTGGGACTTTGGCTGCTGGGGAGTCTGGGAAGTGTGGTTTTTAGTGTTTTGGCTTCTGCATCACAGAAGGGCAGCTTCCCCTTGCGATGGATGTCCCTGTGCCGATGCCACGATTGTTGAGTGCGCCAACCACTTGTCCTAACGTGTGCACTTACTAAGGGCAAAGCACTGCTCCAAGCAAAAAGAACAGGGCCCTGCATGTGAGGGGCTGAGTTTCTCCTGAGAGTCACAGCAAGTTCACAACAAGTGAGGTCATTTCAGACAGTAAGTGTCACAGCGAAGACAAAGTTGGGCAATGAGGTAATGGTGGGGTGGTGGTTGCTTTATCCAGAACGGTCAGGAATGTTTGTCATTGAGCCATTTCTTGTGTCCATCTGCATGGTGAAGTGGCAGCCGTGAGAATGGCTGGAGAGTGGGTGCTTCAAGGGCCAGGAACAGAAGGCCAAGGCCCAGCCAGGAACACCTGGGCCTGCTCCAAGGAAGGAAGGGAGCCTGAGCAGCTGGACTGTGGTCAGGGAAGGCAGGGAGAGGGAGATGAGGTCACGGGTAGGGTAGGTGTTAGGTCCCGGGGACTTTGGAGGAGTTTGGATTTTTTTCTCGTTGCAAGAGGAAGCCACTGGGAAGATTTTTTTTTTTTTTAATCTGAGATAAATCATTTATTTTCAGAAAAGGCAAACTCCTGTAGTTGTATGTACAGCAGGAGAATATTCAACTAAAGTAATTAGTTTTTAAAATCTTGTTTACACCAAGGTATGACAGATTAACATAACCCGTTTCTTAGCTTTAATTGTTATTATTTATTTTTCAAACAATTCTATGAGATATAAAGCAAATATATTTATTTTTCATGAGCAAATATTCTTTAATATTTATTATACTATTTTTATAAATTTATTTGCCAGATGCATTAAATGTTTTGCTTTTGTTTCTGGACTTAACATGGGATGAGGATGCAGGAAACCCATCTGTAGTTGAAAATGCCATAAGAGAAACAAGTGCCAACACACCCACCCAACCAGGGCACACCTAGCAACAGTACCCCGTGACTGAGAGGCTGACTGGCACTCACCACTGATCTTGTTACCACTGGTCCAGGAAAAGCTCAGGATTCAGAATGTGAATTATGGCTTCTCCTGAACACACACCACTTTGGCACCCCTGTAAAGCTGAGTCCCCAAAGTTGGGGATCATGGGTGCCAGAGGGCAAGAGCTGTGCTGGGTCTGCTGACCCTGAACCTCCTGTTTTGTGGGGACCTTCCCTGGTGACTGGCCTTCAAGACTCATGTCCACTGGGAACCTCAGCACATGCCCTCATCTGGAAATGGGGTCTTTGCAGATGTAGTAAGGTAAGGATGGAGATGAAATCATCCTGGATTAGGGTGGGCTCTGAGTCCCTGGAGAGTGTCCTCAGGAGAGACAGACAAGGGCACATGGAGTCCTACAGAGTGGGGAACCTGATGGTGGAGGGAGTGATGTCTGTGAGCCTGGGAACACCAAGGGAGCCCGGGGATCCTTCCTTGTTCCCTGGGGTCTCCAGAAGGAACCAACCTTGCCGATACCTGGGTTCTGGACTACTGGACTCCTGAACTGGGAGAAATAAGCTGTTTTTTTGCACCACTGGGTTTGTGGCACTCCATGAATACAGGAGTGGTGTGATCTGATGGGTGATGCAGATCATCAAGGCTGTGGTCCAGAGGTGAACTCCTGGCTCAGGCCAGGGCAGCAGGCTGGGGTTGCAGTAGTCGAGTCTGAGATGAAACGGCTCGGATGTGGCCGTGCTGGGCAGGTGCTGAGAAGTCCTGGGGCTCAAGGTGTACTGGGAAGTAGACCTCGGCTTTACCCCTGGGATGGACATAGCAGGAAGGCTCAGATGGGGTTTGTGGTCTATACCACGGTCAGGATTTGTGGGGCTGCTGCTTGGGGACCTGAGTTGGGAGGGAGAATGATGGTTGGCTTGTGCCAAGTGAGGGATGTCTGTTGGAACCAAGGTGGAGGTGTCCAGCTTGGAGGTGGGCTGTGCCCGTCCAGGACTTTAGGGAAAACTCAGCACAGGGAGGAGACCCCTGGGAAAGTCATCTGCACAGGGCAATATTCGTTTGGGGACTAAAGGAGAGAGTAGATGTGGGAGAGGGAACAGGCAATGTCAGTGCCCAGGGGACTAGAGTGAAGGCCAGTGCATGGGAAGGGGCAGAAGAAATCCAAGTGCAGGTGGACCGTGTAAGTCCCCTGGAGCAGGTATTTCCAGGAGGGAGGGTCGAGTGTGAATGAGATGAAGTGTCCGCCCTGGCTCCGGGTGGCTGTCACCTATGCAGGGAGGAGGGGCCACAGATACTTGACTGGGAGGCGAGGGTGGGGACAGCTGCCTCCGAAGCTCTTGGGAGAAGTTTCCCTCTGGAAGGAAGCATACAAATGGCTCAGAGATGGTGTGGGATCAGGGGAGAAAAGATGCCATGGCAGGGAGCTGTCCTCCGGGAGCTGGGATGCAGCTCGGGGAGTGAGCAGGGCTGTCCTCTAGCTGTATCCAGGGAAGTCAGATCCATACTGCGGCTGGCCAGGGAAGTCCAGATGGGGACCCTGCAGCGAGGGCCATCCCCCTGCAGTCCCTGTGGGAAGGCACCCCCAGCTTCAGATACATTTGTTTCTGAACCTACTTCTTTGTTGAGGGCTGAGGACCACTGCATACCTACCTTCCATGACCACCCACCCTTCTGCAGGGCCTGGGGGAGTCTCTCTGCCATACCCTTCTAAGACCAGGGACTGATGGCATCCCTGTCCCTGGGGTGGTGGGCGACTTCTCCCATCATCCTCCTCTTTGAAATTGGATACCTCCTCTTTGAGATAAAGCTAATGGCAGAACCCTTCCAGGCTTCTCATCAGAGACCTGGCACCTCACTCTGTACTCACCCTTGGGGGCCTCTCAGACTTCCCTCTTGCCCCAGTGCCCTTATGAGGTTCCTCTCAGGGACCACTGTTTCTCACATGGATTCTTCCTTAAGAAAGAGAGAAAAAGGCTTCCCTAAGTTGAACCTTAACTAATAAAATGATCTGATTTATCTCTTTAAAAAAATGTTTTATAATTTTTATTATGAGTTATTTTTTTCTCCACACTTTTATGGATACATTGTAGTTGTACATAATGGTGGGGTTTGTTGTTATGATTAGTACATGCACACAGCAGTTTTACTTCAAAGAACATTTTTTTTTTTTTTTGGAGTTTGCATAGTCCCCTAGTCCCACGAAATATCCTGTCCCCGGGTCAGTGGGACCAGTTTTGGACATCCTGCATATGAAAGGGTCAAAAAGTTCTGCAGCTAAAAATACCTTTATCTCTGTTTTATCCAGCATTTTTCAAACATATTTGACCCCCAAACAGTGCCCACCACAATATTTTTTGGGAAATTTCTGCTTATATAGCCAGTTTACAAGAAATACAATAATTTTCATTTATCGCTTGAAACAAAGGACCTTTTAAAATATTTTTTAGTAATTTTACAAGTAATTTGAAGAAGTAAGAATGAAAGGAGAATGAAAAACAGCTCTACTGGGAATCTTGACATTGGAATTGAACCACACAGGTCCAGTTTCTGCTCCGTGATCCTGGTTTTGAAGGTGCGCAGGCCCTAGATGGACCGGATTCTGGATCATACTTCCAAGGTGGGAAACACTGACTCAGCCTTCCAGTGATCTCTAGAAGGTTCTTGCTTCTGCCTCTCTGGCTACCTGAATTGTGAAAGCACGTGGGAATCATTTGAAGTCTTCCATAGCGTAGTTTTCTTAAAAGGAAGATGGTCATCTTTGCTTCATAATTGCAAAACATTTTCATTTTTGGGTCTATAAATACCAATCAAGATGATCAACCCA
This sequence comes from Urocitellus parryii, assembly GCF_045843805.1. Taxonomy (NCBI): domain Eukaryota; kingdom Metazoa; phylum Chordata; class Mammalia; order Rodentia; family Sciuridae; genus Urocitellus; species Urocitellus parryii. The sequence goes on from NC_135539.1 coordinate 83,638,811, forward strand.
GCATGACTTCTGTTTTCCTGCCAGTCCCCTTTGTATGCACACCTGCCTTCAACATTTGCTACAAAACACATCAAGTAGATTTCAGAGTGCAAACCTCATAAGAGGAAGAAGTACCTCACATACTTTTTCAGCAGATGGCATGGTCCAGGCTCTGGACAAAGATGGGCACGATGCAGCCCTTCTAGGTGGACGACCACCTGGAGAATACTGTACTTGCTTTTGGTCCACAGAGATATTTTATTCACCCATCACATTTTGAGTTAGAAAAACTCTTTGCGTCTGATGTCATGTGTAGTCTTTGGGTCTGAGATTGCCTTATGTGATCAATTTCACCACTGTCACAGGAGTTGAGACACCTGTGGTCTCCTTGAGCCCATCTGATTTATCTAAGATTTGTGAAACATCTTCCTTTATTTTTTCTCTTTGCCCTTATAAACTGAAAGTAAAAAAATTCAGAATTTCCAACTGTGCCCAAGGCAAATTAACTGCAGACTAGAAAGATGGGATCTCGAACATCTTGGTAAAGTCAGGGCTCTCGCCCAGCAACAGGACAACAAGAACGAGAAGACAGCAATGGCTGTCTTCTCCCTCTAGTGCCTCATCGTTTCTTTGAGAATGATTTGCAATAGTTCATGGATAATAATGAATTAGTAAGAACGTTTCAAGACACAGGGAAAATAATGACCCTCAGCTCAGCAGAGGTAGGTAAAATAATGACCCTAAGCTGAGTGTGGTGGCACACGCCTGTAATCCCAGTGGTTTGGGAGGCTAAGGCAAGAGGATTGAAAGTTCAAAGCCAAACTCAGCAGCTTAGCAAGGCCCTGTCCCCCCAAAATGAAATATAATAAAATAAAAGAGGGCTGGGGATATTGCTCAGGGCTAAGTGCCTCAGGGTTCAATCCCCAGTACCAAAACAAAACAAAACAACAACAACCTCCCCCCCAAAAAAACCCAGAACAAAACAAAACCATAACATCCTCAGATGTAGCTCAGATATAGCTCAGATTTATAAAAGGGTCTAAAGGATCCATATAGTGGTTGCACTATAGAGTAAATGCTATTCTAATAAGAAAAATAGATAATTATTTCTTTGGAAAATTTCTGGGGAAAGAATAGAAGTCAAATTGTATCAGTCCTTACAAATATATAGAACTTCTCAAAAAGAAAACCCCAAACTGAACCTGGATCTGGTGGGTCCTGGTGAGAGTGTTTCCTCCCACATTTTGATTTACACATAACCTCTTAAATGAATGAAAAAAGTGCTCTCCCTTTTTTGAGTGGCACAAGAAGTGATTTTTCATAAAACATCATGTAGACCAGCATCTCCTTCAGCTTCGTACTGAAGGATTGTCTTGTGCAATCTCATGTTTCCCTTTCCATATGGGATGCATTCCGCCACATGGATTTGGGATGCATTACATAAGATGAGTGTGGTTCCAGAAAATAAAGAAAAAAGGCAAATGCTTTGATTTTAGTTCCTAAATATACATTCTATGTGGTATGTTTTATGTTATAACATAAAAAATTGGCAAAACTGTTTTTAGTTTCCCGAGATTTGGAATGCTTACATTTTGTACTTAAGCTGATCTATTTTTATAATTTTTGATGCTTTAATTTCTAATGGACAAGATAGGGGATTTCACCTGTTCTTTTTGTAATACATTGCAGTATGTGGGGGTTTTTTTACACTGGGTAAAAGCCCACCGATATACGCCTGTTTTCTTTCAGCTCACAGGGTTGAAGCGCCAGAAATCCAGTCTGGAGGGAGATCAGTGGTGTCTTCACCATCTTGCGCTTCCTGCTGGGTGCTGGAGTTCCCTCGTGCTTCTGGGCTTCTTGTCCTCAGCCATGCTCTGCTGTGGTTCAAAACAAACCAGAAGGCAGAGAATAAAGCAAGTCCAACACAGTTTGGTCCACAGAGGGCCACTGGGGACTCGTGGGTGAGTCATGAGCATGCTGCCCTGTCCCTCACACTTTAGAACCTTCTCCAACAGTTCTGTGTCGCAGGGAGAAGTTTGAAATAACCATCCTATTTACTGAGTTAAAAATAGAAGTGGCTGCAACATGTTCTTTGCTCTTTCAGGGATCCAAACTCCTAGGCTGCTTTCAACAAACCGAGAATCACTGGTTGGGATCGTGGGTCTGACTGAGCAAGGGGAGCCTGGCCTTTGGGAGCTGGCCTGTGCATGCCCTGCGTGCGTGAGAGACATGGGACTTGTCCTTTTTTGAGGCTCTCTGGCATAGACTCCTTGCCCACCATCACTTTTTCTTTTTTTTTTTTTATTGTTGGTAGTTCAAAACATTACACAGTTCTTAATATATCATATTTCACAGTTTGATTCAAGTGGGTTATGAACTCCCATTTTTACCCCGTATACAGATTGCTGTATCACATCAGTTACACTTCCATTGATTTACATATTGCCATTCTAGTGTCTGATGTATTCAGCTGTCTATCCTATTCTCTACTATCCCCCCTCCCCTCCCCTCCCCTCCCCTCCCCTCTTCTCTCTCTACCCCTTCTACTGTAAATCATTTCTTCCACTTGTATTATTCTTCTCTTACCTCTCCTTTCCTCTTATATGTAATTTTGTATAACCCTGAGGATCAACTTCCATTTTCATGCAATTTCCCTTCTCTCTCCCTTTCCCTCCCACCTCTCATCCCTGTTTAATGTTAATCTTCTTCTCTAGCTCTTCGTCCCTACCCTGTCCTTAATTACTCCCCTTATATCAATGAAGTCATTTGGCATTTGTTTTTTAAGGATTGGCTAGCTTCACTTAGCATAATCTGCTCTAATGCCATCCATTTCCCTCCAAATTCTATGATTTTGTCATTTCCTAATGCAGAGTAATACTCCATTGTGTATAAATGCCACCATCACTTTTTCATTTTCTGTTGTCCACAACGAAGTTCAGTTTCCAAGGCATCACCCAACTTCTGTGCACTCACGTGGTTTGGGGTCGATGTTAGCGATACAGCTGCTTCAGTAGCTACTTTGGCAGGCTAAGGTTCTGACTCTATGGTACCCATCCCTGGCTTTGGGACTGGAGGCTGACTTCCATGTCCCACCCATTGGGGGGTGCTGCAGATTCCAGGGTCCTGAGCCCTTGTCTGGGCTGAGAGGTAGGCTGCAGGGACAGGAGGGGCTGATGCTGGCCTCATGCCATCAGGGTCCAGGGCCAGTGGTGCACACTTTGTTTCCTCTCCTGGGGTCAGCCAGGCCTGCACGGGCTCACCCCCAGCCTGTATCTGCTGTATATGCCTCCAAAGTTTCCATCAATGGGGGGCAGCTGGGAATACAGTGACGAAGAAGGGTAAAGGCTCCGGGGAAGACCCAGGCACCCAAACCAGCACCAGCACCAGGTCACTTCCCTTTTCTTCCCCCTCACATGCCTTTCTGGTTTGTTGCACTGGGAGCCAGCTGCTAGCAGCCTGGGAAGGGCTGAGGTGCTCTCGGAGGCCAGCGTCTCCACAGAGAAGCATTCCTTGTTTGCCCCTGGTAGGAATGGCCAGGGAAGCCCAACAGAGAGACCGAGAGGGATCTTCTCCCATGTGCTCTCCCTCGTGGTGCAAATCCCATCCTGAATGCGGACAGGGACCCCATGCTGCCACCCAGCTCCTGCCTTGTTTTGAGGATGGCGCAGAGGGCTGTGGGCCTGGGTTACCAGGGTAGGGAGGGCTGCTGGAGGACTTGCTCAAACAGGCTGCAGCGAGGCCTTGGCCACGATGTGGTTACCTCACACCCAGGGACCTGCAGGTGCATGCTGGGCTGTTTCTGAGTTGGCACCCAGACCCTTGGCCCTCGCTGCCACATGAATCTGCCTGGAGGAGCCAGGTGGGCGCTGCTTGCTGACCGTAGCCTGGCCAGAACAGCCTGGGGAGGAGCTGCAACCCCTGGGGCTGAGTGGGCACAGGGCCATCAGCCAGGCCTACAAGACTCTGGTGAGGAGTCACCTGCCAGGGACCTGAGGGCTACAGGGAGCCTCTGACCCAACACCCCAGAAGGCAAAGCCCATTGGAGGTTGAGTCCCATGGTTCCCCTAAGCTTTCTGCCTCCTGGTGTCTCTATAAAAGGAGGGACAGTGGTTCAGGCTGCTGTGGTGGGGTGCTTGAGACTGGGAAGCTTGTCCAACAGACATCCATTTCTCGAAGATCTGGAGGCTGGACATGTAAGACCAGAATGCCAGAGGGGCTGGGGTCTGTGAGGGCCCTTTTCTGGGGTGCAGATGGCACCTTCTAACAGAGTCCTCTCATTCGAAGGTGAGTGGGGCAGCCCTCTGGGTTTGTGTATGTAAGGGTCCTATTTTAGGGTTCCACCCTGTGACCGGACTGGCTCCCAAAGACCTCACCTCCTAATACCGTGACGTTGGGAGGGGCCAGGTTTCAACATATGAATTTTGGGGTGACAGCGACATTGAGTCCATGGCAGAATGGGTACCATAAGACCCAATCCTACATTTCACTTCTCACAGAAACCCTGCCGGCAGAGGAGGAGACTGGCTCAGAGAGGTGGAGATGCTGCCGGGCGGGCCAGCAGCCATGGCCGAGTTGGGGGGCTGGCCTAGGGTGGTGCAGATGCCAGGACCAGTCCCCTCCCAGGGACAGGGAGTGACCTCTTCTGAGAGGACCGGGTTGCTTTCCAGCTAAGAGTGGGCAAGATCAGCAACTGCTGTGACCAGGGCTCTGTCGGGCTGGGCGTTGGGTGGGGGTCCCGAGGGAAGGCTCTAGCTGGTCTTGTTCGGGAGTCCTCTCTCCCTTTCCTTGGCCACAGGAAGGCTGAGAATGAAGAGGCATCACCCATCACCTTCACTCCTCAGGGATCCCACAAGACTCAGCTCTTCCATGCAGCCATCCGATCCTTACGCTCTGTGTGACCGCTGGCCCCACTACGCTCCTGTGAGATGTGGCAGCAGCCTGCTGCCTCCCTCCCAACAAGCAAAGGACCTGTGCTCTTTTTGTCCCAGGTTGGTGGCCTGGGATGGGACCCTGTTGATTCGGAGTGGCTCATGTACTAAGAGGAAGTTGTGTGGCTGGGCTCCTGCGACAGAGCACCTGAGGCCCAAGACGTGTGCACGTGTGCCCCCGGTGTCCCCAGGGGCTGGCTATGGTCTGGTGGCAGAGATGCACTCCCAGGGAGGAAGAAATCACCAAGTGGCAAGCGATGTTTTGGGTGTTAGTTCTTCTTGTTCCGCCCTCACCCACCTGGGGCTCCTAGGCTTCCTGGTGCTTCCCCCTGCTGTTGTTTCATTGGGGAGGGACCAGGGCAGGGAGGGGACAGCTGGGGAAACATTCCTGATTCTCTGTGCATTCCTTTTTCTTCCTGCCCACTGGTGATTCCTTATCGGCTTTGGGGTAGGTAAATAACTCTTCCCTATCACCGTCTGACAAACCCCCAAACTCCGTGGCATGAACCATCACCCCAGGTTGGGCTCTTGGTGTTTGAGGTTCATCCTGTGGAATGCTAAGGAAATCTCTCTCCATATAGCCTGGTTTTGCGAATCAAAAGCCCTTTGATTTTTTTTTTTTTTTTTTGGACTGCTTCAGCTAGAGACAAAGTCTACACAAGAGCCGGAAACAGGATCACAGCTTGCTGGGTTCAGCATGCGGGAAGCAGTCCTGCCCCCTGAACAGCAGGGCCCAGGCAGGTTGGCACCCATTGTTCTGGGGCCAACTGTTCATCTCAGACTTTATAAATGTGCTGACAATCACTTGATGGGAGAAACTTTCTGAGTTTGCAAATGAGCTGGTGTGGAAGCCTTTGCTGGGTCTGGGAAGTCGGGGAAGCAGCCACCTCTTACTGCCTTAGACTGCCACCATGCTAGGTATGCAGAATGAAGGGACTTCTGGAGGGCAGAGACGGCCACTGCAGAGCCCACAAGGGCTACACAGGAAGTGAACCTGGAGGTGGCTATAGGGAGATGCTGACCAGGCGCCCAGAAAGAGAGGCATTTCTACGTGCAATCAGTGGGACTAAAGGTATGGGAGAGAGGCATTCACCCAGAGGCCAGGGCCAGTCTGATGGCTCTGAGGCTTTGTGTTGGAGCATGGCAAAAGAGGAGGTCAGAGAGGTGGGCTGGGTGGGCATGGAGTCTTGGAAAACTGACTGAGGGATGGTCAGGTGAGTGGTGCTGGGCTCACTGAGGAGGGAGCCACATTTCAGGAGGAAGTTGGGGACAGGTTTTGAGGTGAGGTGCCAGAGGACAGCGACAGATGCTAGTATGGAGGCCCAGCATGGTGGACTGCAGCGGGCATGAGGAGAGAAGGGGAGGCCTGAGTGGGCAGCACCCTGTGGGGGAGTCACCAGGTCTCTGGAGCTGATTCTAGAGGTGCAAGGAAGCTTCAGGTCTGTGGGTGGGAAGCCAGCGAGACTTCGGCAGCACTGGGGAAGCCTGGAGGGGTCCCTGTAGGGCAGCACTGGTGGCACTGTAGGGTGGTGACATTCAGTAGCCAGCTGGCCCTGGAGGCATGGAGGCAGCAGAGTGGCCAGGACTGTGGTGACATATAGGTTCTGTGCAGGATGACCCTGCAGGAGGTGAGGCTGCAGGTGGATGCCCTCTGGGGAGGGTGCCTGGGGGGAGCAGAGCAGTGGCCCTGGGAAAGCCCAGGGGCAGCCATGCTGCCCAATGCACTGGAACGTCTCAGAGGAACTGGACCTAGGCGAGGAGCGCTCTGCCCCTGGGTGACAGCTGGGGCTTTCTCCTGCTCCACCTGCCGATTTCAGTCTCGTCAGGCGTTTTTGTAGTGAGCGCAGTGGAGACCAAAACCTCTCAGAACAGGAGAGTGGGAGCCGGAAGAAGGGCCTCTGGATCCCCCCAGGGCCCAGGGCAGTCTTGACGCCACCCCTGTGCCCCCTGACATGGTCCCCCAGGCCTCCTGCCCTGTAGAGGCCATTTCTCAGGCTGCTCAGGGGTTTATATTTTCTTCCTTTTTTCCCCTTTTACTTTTTCTTTTGTTCTAACTAGTTTTACATGACAGGGGAATGCATTTTGACACATCCTACATGAATGGAGGTCAGGGGGTTATATTTCTGTCATCACAGACTCCTAAACAAGTGCTCTCAGGATGGTGATTTTTTGGGGGCGCACCCCCAGCGGCAGTTGCATTTATGGGCTGGTGATTAAAGATGGCCAGGCAGGTGGTGGGTGGTAGGAGGCCTCCCTTTTTTTTTTTGCACAAGATCTTTTTCAACTAAATGAATCCTGCAGCGGGCTGCATGCCCTGAGGTCCTCCCTCTCCCAGCAACTAGCCCGGCTCCTTGGGAGGACGACAGCACCAGGCCTGGACAGAGCGCGCTTCCCGCCCCAGCAGAAGCCAATCAGTCAGGGTAGAGAGGTGGCCCTGGGTGTCTGGCTCTCCTGGCAGTGCTGTTTGCAGGCCTGCTGTTAAAGGGACACTCTTTCTTTTGCCCTGCACCCCTTTGAAGGCGAAGACCGGCTTTCACCTCCCTGTGAGCACCTGCTCCCAACCGTTCCAACAGTTTGACTCACTGATCAAGCTTTTTGTGCAGCATACACTCTGGCAGGAACAGAAGCAGCGTGACACTCACTGGATAAGAGCTGCACAAGCACTACCATGTGCTCCCAGAGCTGGGCCAGCACCCTGGGCTTAGCTGACTGGCACTGTGTCTCACGTCCACCAGCTCACAGTGGCAGAAGCTGTGGACACGTGGTTGGGGAGGGGAGCTTTGAGGGGGTGCTCACATAGTTCTTCTCCATTTGAGAGAAGCATTGTAGGAAAGGCCCCAGGCTGAGGCAGCCACAGGCCAGAGCTCGGGCACCTTCGGAGAGTGTTCCTCACACTCTACTGACCTGCCAGGGCCAGCCTGGTCAGTCCTCTGTCCTCGGGCTTCTGTTCCCATGATGGTCACTAGGTGTCCAAAGCAGGAGAACAAATGGATTTTGAGGTCATTTGGACATACTCACCAAGGCCATTGCTGGTCCACGAAGCTCTCACTATCCCAGCTGAAGGGCAACATCTCCTCTGCTGGAAGCTGAGGATACTGCCTTATGGTGCGGATGCCGCACATGTGATGTCACACACGAAGACTGCCTCACTTCTTGAGAGGGACTGTGGCTTCAGCCTGTGGGTCAGACCACACATCCTGAGGGTGCAGGATGGAGAGCCCTGTGTCCAGGGCTGATCCCAAAAATGAGGAGGCCACTGGTCCTGCTGGACATGGTGCAGCCTCTCCCTTGGCACCGGCTGCGTTTGCTTGGGGAAAAAGGCACACACCAGGTCAAGAGTGGTTCTTATCCTAGTGAGGCTGACCCCAGAGCTTCTAGGCCTCAAGGATGCACCGATGGGCCCAGTGTGGTGCTGCCAGGTGGACAGGCAGAGGTCTGCCTTCCTGGGGCTTACCACCTGTGGCACGGCATTCGCACATTCTCTGTGAAGAGCCAGATAGTAAGCATTTCCTACCTTGTGGGCTGTGGGTCTCTGTCCTAACTAGCCATGTGGTCACTATAGCTGCAGGTGGATGCCTTGGTGTTCCAATAAAACCTCACGTACAAAGCAGAGCCTGGTCAGATTTCGCATATTTCTTACTGCCCAGATTTTCCCTCTGAGCTTCTGAAGGATGGGAACATATTCTTGCTCCTTTTCTTTTTCCCAGAGCCTAGAATGGGGCTTTACTCAGTTTACATCCCCAGTCATTTCAAGAAGATGCTGGGGGCTCCAGTTATGCTGACAGTTCACACCTGAGCTGCTCTTGAAGGGCCCAAGCTCTGCCCACTGAAGTGCACACCTCTCACAGTGGATCCTGGCTCTGGGGAACTTTCTAATTCATTCTGTTTTCTTTTCTATTCCCTCCTTTCCTTCCCTTTCTCCCTTTTCTCCTTCTTTCTCCTCTCACCTATTTTCCTAAACATTTCTTGAGACACTTTCTATGTACAGACCTATGCTTGGCTCTAGAGACACAAAGAACAATCAAGACATAAGGTTGGGGCTGGGGATGTGGCTCAAGCTGTAGTGAGCTCCCCTGGCATGCATGCAGCCCGGGTTCGATCCTCAGCACCACATAAAAAACCAAACAAACAAACAAAAAAAAAAAAAACAAGGATGTTGTGTCTGCCGAAAACTGAAAAGTGAATGTTGAGAATTCTCTCTCCCTCTCTCTTTAAAAAAAAAAAAAAAAAGACATAAGGTTGGTCCACAAGGGGCCTTGATGAAGGGAGAAGAGGCCTGTCCTGCCTCAGGGTGCTGAGCTCTGGGCACACTGGCCCAGGCCTTGCCTCTCCCCCAAAGCAGGGAGTGGGCATTATCTTCTGGTGGCTGCCTCAGCCTCTGAGCCACGGGTTAAGTCTGAGACCGTTCTGCAAGGGTGCGGGCCTGGCTGGTGTTGTTTCTAGGTAGAGGCTGGAACCTGTGTCTCTTGTTTTGATAAAGCTTTGCCGTCGGAGTTTGAGCAATAGGTGTGGATATCTTGAAGCAAGATAGTGGCCAAGTCCTCATCTAGGAAGCAGAGAGCTAAGCTGAAGAGGAAATTTGCAACCAAGGGAAACAACCAGCAGGGACCAGATCAGAAAAAGGTGGAAAAACATAACCCAGGAGCAAACTTTGCTTTGTTTAGAACACATTTTCCTATGAATCCTAAAAGCTGTGCCAGGTGTGTGATGAGCAGCCATGGACAGCGGAGCCCACCCCGGGCCTGCTTCCCACTCCCTCCCTGCTCTGCTCTCAGGTGCCACCTTGGAGCTGGTGCAGCCAGATCATGTGATCCTGTGCACCCTGTACCTGCTGGAGGTTGGCACATGTCCAGCCCACTTTACCCAGGATCTCTCAGTGGCCATGAAGCCTTCTTCTCTGTCCCATTAATCCCCAGGTGCTCTCTGGCTCTGGCCTCATTGAGATGCCACGGGTTCATTTCTCCTAAGATGTCTTCCAGACAGTGTATTCTCTGAGCTGGGGCTTGGTCTCAAGCCCTCTGGCTCACAGAAACCTGGCTGGGGACAGCTCTGGCTCTGGGCAAGGACAGGAGAGAGCCCCAGAGGGGTGCACACAGTCTTCGGGTATGTGGGTGCCAGCTGAGGTCCCAGCCGGGTTCCCTAGGAAGTCCAAGTGTCACATCCCACACCTTGGGTGGAAGGAAAAGAGGACAGAGGTGGGTCAGTTGGGTGAGGGGCTCCCAGGGACCCAGGTCCAGAGGGTGAGAGGACTTTTATCCCTTTCAGGGACTGGAGGGTCAAAGTGCAAAAGATCCCAAAACTTCCTGTCACCGACCGAACCTCACTAATTAGGTGACTCGGACAATTCGACTTTGCTCTTGAAAAGAATATCCTGGTGGATCCAGGAACTCGGCAAGACGTCAGCGTTTGCTCAGGGGTTGAGGTCCCCTGAATCACCTCGGTCACCTGCTCTAGCTTGGCGGTTAGTCATGGCCTGATAATAACATGAGAGTACGTCAGGCTTCACGTGTGCTTTGGCATTCAGTGCTCACTTCTATGTCAGTGTCCTGCCATGACCTGGAGGATGAGCAACAGAGGCCTACTAGGTGCTCACCTGTGAGCACCTGCTGACCTCCTGCCCCTGTTCCACGCATGGTCAACGCGTCTTCTCTCTTGATGCTCACTGTATCCATGAGTGATGCAGCTGTCACACCAGGGGTGGATCAGGCTCCCACAGGATGGGGAACAGGCCTCCCCACAGGTCTCAGGGGGCCACCATCTTCCCTGGCCCCGGAACAGGGAGAGATCACGTTACCTGGCATCTGGACTCCCATCTGGAGCTTGGTGCAAGTGCCTGCCCCTAGCAGAAGGTGGAAGGAGCTGGCCTCAGATGACCCCTGTGACCACTGCCTTGTTGCCCACCCAGCGTTGCTCTCTCTTGGGAAGATGGTGTCACCTACCTTGGACCTAGTCTGTGGGTTCAGGGTGAAGACTGCTTCATATCCAGCTGCTCAGCTGAGGGGACTGTTCTGAACAGGGTGCAGGGTAGGAGGAGGCAGGGACCTCTTCCAGGGCTGCTGCAGGCCCCACTGTGCTGGAGAAAATGGAGATGATCTTGGCTCCAGGTGAGCTCTGGGTGGGCGAAGGTGGCCGTGGCAGCAGCAAACGGCAGGGCGAGGGCTGAAGAGCAAGGGGCAGCAGAGTGCCGAAAAGGGACCCTCGCCCAGGGGCGCAGGCAGGGGCACGTCCGCTGAAAGCAAAAGCTGCGGGAGGGTGAGCCCATATTGTCCAGTGTCCCCAGGAACAGGTGGCAGCGTGTTGCTGGGGACACTCTACAGGGGAGCACCACCTCCTCCCAGGCCACTTGCCCACTGAGGTACAGACACACTCCTGATTTCCTCTGAGACAGGGTAAAGCGTGGGTTGTTAGGACACTTCTCAACCGCAGGGAGACCAAATGGCAAACTCCTAGAGGCAAGTGTGGGGCCCTGGTGATGTTGACGGGGACTAGGCTGCCTGGGGCAGCGGGCCTCGGTGCCTAGGGCTGTGTTCTGGATGTTCTGCGAGTGTGCTTACTGCAAGGCCTCGGAGGAGAGTGGCTGGCAGGACAGAAATGATCCCGGTAGATTTTTTCAGGGTTAGAAGGAATGGAGGTCCCAGAAGGTAAGTGGAAACTGCGTCTGGTGTGGAGGAGGGTCTGGATCCGCTCTCACGCTGGCAGCGTCGTGCCTCGGGGGAGCACCCATGCTTGACCAGGTGTGAGTCAACTCGGGGTCGCGGCTCCTGAAGGGTGGGGCAGCAAGTGGCAAGTAGGTAGCCTTGGGGGTCTGTGCTAGGAGCCTCTGCTGGAGGTCTTGGGAGACCACTGCCCGCTCCCGAGGAGTGGCAGTTCTCTGTGGTCTGCGTCCCAGGTGATATCCTCCTAGGAGGATGAAGGGTGCCGGGAGAGAATTCCCTGTGTATCTTCTCCCACCAGGTCCCAGGGAAAATGCCCGGGGAGTAGTGAGCATGTAGGTGAGAGAGGAGGAGGCGAGCTGCCCAGGAAAGTCAGAGGTGAGGGCTGTGCCAGGCGGAGGCACAAAGGGAGTCCTGTGTATAGGCATACAGGAGACGGGAGGCCAGAGAGGGAGGCCAGCGGGCTCCAGGACAAAGAGGGTGGGAAGAAGTGTGAGGCAGGAAGTGCTTCAGGCTCTCAGGTGGGGAAAGGCTATCTGCTCTGCAGAGAGGCCTGGAAACCAGCAACAGGATACGGAGGGGCCAGGGGAGGAAGGCCTGCCTTCCCCAGGGAGGGAACAATGGCCATTCTTCCATTGAAGGCTGACATGCCCTGAGAGAGGAAGGGCCTGCCAGGAGGGGAGGGCCAGTCAGGGGACAGGAAGGAAGGGGCCAGAGCCTGCACTGACCAAAGGAAGGCCAGAGGCCCCTGCATTGCATTTGGAACTCAATAGACCCGCCTCCAGAGCACCAGGCGGCCGGCAAGGTCCTCATGGCGTCACTGCTGTGGCTTTCCCAGGAGCCCTGCCCCTGCCCTTCCCTCCCCTTGGCCTTCTCCAGGACCTCAGGTGCCAGCCTCACTAGGGCATCCCGAGGCTGGTCGGGGCCAGGGTCTCCCACACGGCCCACTGTGGTTCTGAGACTTCCCATCTACACACACGGGAAGAGGGAGCTCCCAGCATAATAAAGGAAGCGGGCCAAAGTAATCAAGGCCCCCAGCCCCCCAAGGCGCCCGTCTCCAGGACAATCAGGGCCGCCTGCTGAACAACACTTGCTCAGAACAAAGGAAGTGCATGATGGGATCGCAGCGGGTCCAGGGGAAACGTCGGGCACACAACAATGGACGGGCGGGCTGAATGGCATTCACGTGTGAGGCTGCTGCACCTAGCACCCCTTCGGAATCCTGAAGAGCATGGTGGAGGGGCACGGGGCACTCCCACTGAGACCCGAGAGGTGTGGCCTTCCCACTCAGTGTTTCCCTTGGGGCTGCGCTCTGCGGGAGTGACTCTCACACTTCATGCCTTACCCGCCTTGGCCTGGCTCCCCATCCCCTCGGCAGGAGGTGGGCCCTTTGCCAACAGCAGCGGGTAGCACCATGGACTTCATTTGGCATGAGGAGATGAGGGTCAGTGGGCCAAGGGTAGCTGAAAGAAAGAAGCAAAAGAAGGGCTCGGGGACTTCAGGGAAGGAAGGCAGGCCTGTCGTTTGCCAAGGACTGGATGTTTGTGACCCCTTCTCCCCAACCCCCAGTGTGACTGTATTTGGAGACAGGGCCTTTGTCATGGTGCTCAGGGATAAAGGAGGTCATTAGGGTGAGCCCCAATCCAATAGGATTAGTGCCCTTCTGAGAAGGGACAGAGAGAGCTCTCTCTCTCCACTAAGCAAGGACTCAAGGAGAAGGTGGCCCTTTGTGAGCTGGGAAGGAGGTCCCCACTAAGAACCAGCCAGCCAGCAGCTGTGGTCTCTACTTCCAGTCTCCAGACCCACAGTGTCCCAAGTAGCTGGGATGTGGTTGTTGTGCCCGCTCTGGGGGACTTCAAACCTGAAAGACTGAAGAGATGGAACACTGCATGTTCTCACCTCCAGGTGGGAGCTGGAAGGTGGTCTCAGAAGTGGAGGGCAGAGTAGTGGCTGTGGTATCTGGGGACATGCTGGGGAGGAGGAACAGGGAGAGGGCAGTTCCTGGGTACAGGCACGCAGCCCTAGCAGAGGAATGACTTCTAGAATTCCATAGCAGGTAGGTAACTATTGTTGGCAGCAATGTATGGAACGTTTCAAAATGGCTAGTAGAGAAAGATTTTGAATGTTCCTGACCCAAAGAAATGATCAACATTTCCGGTGACAGACATGCCCTGACTTGCACCTTCCACACTGAGGATGTTGAAATGTCACCCTGCACCTCGTAATCATGTACAATTACCAGGTGACAATTAAAACTATTTTACAGAAGGGACAGAAGTTTCAGGGGCAAAAGGTCCTTCAAGGCCATCTGAGACATTGCCTGTCCAGTTGATAGCAGCCCTCCCAAGGCCCGCGGAACCTCCCCAGTCCACTCAGCATGTTTGGTGACTTGGTCTGGTTGGCACAGGCGGAGGAGCAGAGGCCCGGGACACCTGCACCCTTCTCAAGGCTTCGCCCTGTCTCTATGGGGCCCCTCACCTGCAGGCATCAGTGGGTATCACTCCATCCTGGTCACCAGTAGGGGTTGTGTCTTCTGGCTGGTGGTCCACAGCAGGAGAGGTCAGCTCTTCATGAACCAGGCCCATCTTCATGCAAATGTGCCTGGGAATAGCAGGGAGCAGAACTGCAGGGTATTTGTGGCTGAGAGAAGTAGGGCTGCTGGGAAACAGATGCTTTATTGGGCTCCTGTGGAGCACCAGCTGCTCCTCTAATGTGTCCACTTCAGGCTTTCAGTGGGGAGCGACTGCTCCATAAGTAGCAGGCATATGAGCCAAGCATGGTGGCCATGCCTGTCATCCCGGTGACTCGGAGGCCGAGGCAGGAGGATGGTAAGTTCTAGGCCAGCCTCTGCAGGCAACCTAGGGAGACCCCGTCATGGGATAAAAGTTGAAAGGGCCGGGTGCAGCTCTTGGTAGGTTGCCCTGCAGTCCCCAGTGCTGAGGCACAAGGAGCAGGCATGGATCAGTGTACCCACTGTGCCTGGGGACCTGCCAGAGCCCTCATGCCTCTCCCAGTGTGCCTGGCCCTGGATGCCTGCTCATTTTCTTTAAGTTTTATAATCTTTTTCTTTTTTCTTTACTTTCTATTTTGGAGAAAAGTTGCAAGACTATTTAGAGGTGCAGGTTTCCTCCTCTTCTGGGTAGAGATATTACTGGTAGCTTTGTGTGGGCAGCTTGAGGTCCAGCTGTAGGTGTCGCAGCTCCCAGGTAACTCCAGTGCCCTCCTCACCTGCAATCCTGTAGTCTCTGCGGGGCCCGTAGTCATGGCTGCCCAGATGTCCCAGGGCCACTCTTGCCCCAAGGGATTTGCTTGTCCTATCTCTTTAGCCCCCTTTATCTGGAACAATCAGTAGCACTGATTCTGGGATCGTGCGGATCTGAAGAGGGAAGTGGAGTGGCGGGACTGCCAAGAGTGACCAGCAGACATTCATGGGGAGCACGGATCAGGCTCAGGAGGGGAGCTTGGCTAGGAAGGAGGTGTGGACATGAGGCCACAGGGGATGGCTGTTGGAGAGGTCTGCTCCCTTCCATGGGCTGGGGCTGAGTGTGGCCAGCAGGTGGGCAGCTGGGGGTGGGGAGGATATAGCAAGGTGGTGCTGATGGAGATACAGTGGCCATGTCTGTCACAAGAGATATTGGTGACCTCCACAGGGAGCTTCCCTGTGCCTAGGCTGGCCCTTGGATGAGGTGAAGGAGGAGACAGGAGCCCCGGTGTGGAGGTACCCAGCAGAGGCTGGTGTGAGGGTCTGCAGAGCCTCTGCCCCTCTTGTGACACGTCTGCCTTGTGGGAGCCCTTGTGCATCCCACAAGCGCCTCTGCCCTACTGTGAGGGGTCTGGTGGGAGCAGGAGGGTGGGCACAGGCACGACAGCACTCCAGGCTGTGGCCCTGGCTCTGCCCCACGGCACCCATCCCAGCTGCTCCTGGTGACTTTTCCCTGTGAGCCTGTAAGCTTCCCAGGGAGGACAGGCCCAGTCTGTCCACTGTGGTGGTGTCACTAGGACCCGCCCGGAGCCTGGCATGGAGTCCTCACAACTGGCAGAAGAGGTGAACCCTGCTCTGCTCTTCCAAAGCCGCTGAAGTTATCCCTGGAGATGACCTGGACAGTTAGGTTCCCACTTGAGACACTACTGAGTCCAACCACCTTCACTGGTGACTTTGCCTCTGGATAGACTGTTCGAATAAAGGGGGGATTCAATTCCAAGTACAGATGACCCAATATAACCCAAAATAGCATGAGAGGAGTTTATTTCCTCACATAGACCAAGTCCAGAGCGGCACTAAGACCTTGGGGACCTAGCTCCTTCCACACACTGTTCTGCCCGCCCTCGGGTGTGGCCTCATCCTCCTGGGCCAAGAAGGAGACTCCATATTTCAGGCCAGAGTAAGGGGGGTGACAAAGAAGAAGCTCAACATGCAGCCACAGGACCTTCTGTGTATACCCCGCCATCTGGAAGCTTCTCCCGTGGTGCAGAGGAGGCTGGGAATGCCATCTTTTCTCTGGGTGGCATGTGCCCAGGGAAAAGGCCCTGCTCTGGGGAGCAATGGCCTGGCTTTGTCTGGCCACCAGCAGTCCTTGCCACAGCTGATTTGGGGAAGGCCTGTGTCTTTCGTCTTACTCCCCTCTTGTGCAGAATGGGATGGTGACCAGAGGCTTGGGCCTGGCACTCTCAGGATGGGGGTGAGGCGGGTCCACCTTAGCTTTTGCTAGAAGTGGGGCCAGTTGGTAGCAGTACATTATGATTGGCTTCCTCATGTTGAGCGGCAGGAGGTGGTCCATGATAGAGGGTAAAAGGGCAGGCGTCACCTAAATGCCTGGAAAAACCCAAACCAAATCAGCAGCAACCACCCCAAACCCGAGGAAGCTGGTTACGACCTAGGGGCAAGGAAGGGAGGAGACCAGCAGGGCCATGGGTCTGTCATGGCTGAGTCTGTGGCGCTGTGATTGAAGAGTGCATTTACTATCGGTGGATTTTAAATCTCCTTTTAAAAGCACGAGTCTCGAGGGAGTGTGTCAGAGGCAGGCAGCTGCTCCCCAGAGGACAGTTTCCAGCCTGCTGTGGCTGAGCCTATTTTGTTTATTAAAGAAGGCCAGCTGAACCTGCCTCCGTTCTCAGGCCACGGACTCAGAATGCAGAAAGCAGAGCTGCCTCTGCAGAGCCCAGCCAGCAGGAGGCCAGCGAGGGACTGAGCCCTCACTGCCTTCTGGACTTCAGGTGGACCCTGCGGGTGGGGGACTCAAAGGCTGTGGGTAAAGGAGGGGCAACATGCTCCTGTTTGAGCAGATTCCACCTGAAGATGAAACGCTTGTGTTCATTCAAGCCCCCCCTGTCCGGGCCTGGACGCTCTGTTTCGGCCATTGCACAGGACCTGCCATGCACGAGTGCATGAACCTGGGCTGGGCCTCTCAGGGCTGGAGCCGGTTTTTAGCTGTGTCTGCTTCTGTCTAAGCCCTTACGTGTGTGGCAGGCCAGAGAGGCAATGCAGGAATGCTGAGTAAATCCACCTGGGGAGTGAACAAACCCAAAGCCAGGGCAGCCGTGTTGTGCAGGGCACACTGCGTTCAAGTCCTGGGCACCCAGGCCTTGGGCAACCAAGGCAGCCATAGAAGGCAGGGCTGTGTCCTAACCTCTGGGGTGAAGGGAGGGAGCAGGGAGAGTCTGAGTGACTTGTCTGCTGGTCCCTGTGTGATGGGGGTGGGATCAAGATGGGATAGTCTAGAGGGAGGCAGCTGGCATCATTACCGCCAGTGGACGCTTGTGCAGGACAGGAAGGTGCTCCCTGGCACAGGTGGGGTGCCCTGGGCTCAGATGGGAGTACAGAGAAACGTCCCACGTCACCTCTACATGCCACAAGCCAGCCAGCAAGGTCAGCCGTCCTCCCCTTCAACATAGTCATTGTGGATGGCGAAGGTCCTCAGCTGGCCCAGCCCTTGCTCTTCTGTATCTTGCTTTTGTCAAGGCAATAGTAGCCCATTGGCTTTGGGTCTGAGTGAAGAATGCACCTCCTCAGAGGGGGTCTCCTGTCCCAAGCTCTTCTCTGTGAGGCCACGCCACCAGCTTCACTCAGGTCACTTGGACCTGCCGGCTTTTTCGTGTCTGTTTACCAAACCCCAGAGAGGAGGAGCCACAGTCGGACTCTTCCCTCATGTAGCACTGATATGACCATGAGCTGCTGCACGGTTTCTCTGGTCTCTTGGCAACCCGCTGGCTGCCCTGGTACCACTGGGCTGTGGACATGGCAGGTGTGTTCCTTGGGAGATCATCAGTCTAGGGGTAGCAATGGGAGGGCCCCAGTGACTCTGTGATCTCCATCCACCTTGGGAGTTGCTGATGGGGTCCATTGGGGTGAGCTGAAGCAGGGAGCAGGTGATGCGTGGATGAAGCTTGGGCTTTTGAAGGCAAGGGACACACAAGGAAGGGGACAGTCCAGCCACAGTAGGCAAGGAGGCCCAGGCTGTGGTGCTGGGTCTGTGAGTGTGTCTAGCCCTATGGGGATCTGCATTCAGTGTGCCTGTCTAGCTTGACTCCATAGCTTGGTAGCCTTGAGCAAGGGTCTTACCTAGCACTGGGTGCCTGGCCTGTGTCCTGACTGTGGCTTCCTGGTCTTCCAATGATCCAGCCCCTGAACAGTTGCTGGTCCATTTGATGGCCTGGCTCCAACCCTTGGAGCCTCGTCATTGGTGCTGTCCAGTCCTAGACCTTTCCCAACCCTTGCCCCCATCTGCCCTCGGATTGCCCCACTTTCTGGACTGAGCCTCTTCCAGTTTTTCTGCTCATGCTGGTCCTGCCCAGCCTGGGCTCCTGTGGCCTGGTGTCTGCTGAATTCCACTGAGCCTGCCAGTGGGAAACAGACTAAGGACTCGCACATCTTCCAGGCCCAGGAAGCAGAACCAGCCATGTTCGTTTTGCTACAGAGGAGGGTAGTGTAGCATGGAACCCAGGGCTCACTCGCTATGTGCTGTTTTGAATCTGAGTTAAAGTCAAATTTGTCTCTGATTATCTGGGTGAACTCCTTAACTATTTGTTTGTAATACCACCAACTATTTCCAGATGTTAGCACAGCATGTATACTGTGCCACTGAGGGTGGAGGGGTTAGTGCTGAAACCATTTTTAATATAAGAAAAATGCATATGGAGAAATTAAATCCCCTACTAAAGATCCGGCATTGTTTACCCACCACAGGTTTTTTTCTTGGCTGGCACATATGTCTGTCTCCCTCTTACTCCAGCTGCTTCCGCTAGCTCCAAACACTGGGATTACCCGATTCCTCTCTGGTGGATCAGTGATCTGGCATCCAGAGACAAGCAAAGGCAATTTCAGAGTTCTACTAACTCCCCTATGGAAATAAGTGATAGTCCCATGGGGTCACCATGAAGATGAAGGGGGGCAGCAGACAGAAAGCACCTGCGATGGCACCTGGCTCCTGCTCAGGTCTCGGTCAAGACCAGCTTGTCTTTCTCCTTAGGAAGACCCATTTTCTCAACACCTGCGCTAGAGACCTTGCTGCCTCTGATGTGGGCTTATTTGTAGTTGAGAAATTGATCCAGAATGCAGATATTGGATAGAAAGAACAGGCGTGTGGAGCTGGGAAGACATGCGTGTGAATCCTGGCTTGTTTCTTCCTCCCCGGGGTGGCCTTAGGTGCGGCAGCTTGGCTGAGTGTCAGGGCCTTCATTTGTAAATGGAGAACATCCTGCTGAGAACACCGGCCAATGGTAAAGTGTTACACAGGGATTGCTGTTATCACTGTGTCTGCCATCAATTTTGGTAATAATTTGTCACCAGAGCATCATATTCTCAGATATTTTTGTGGGTGCTATGAAACTGCTGTATTGTAGATGCCAATCATTCATTTATTCATCTAACTGCTCTGTGCCTGCTCTGCGACGGGCACTATTCCATGTGTTGGGGATGCAAGAGTCAGCAGGGCAAGCCCCAATCCAATGGGTGTCCCATTCTGGTGAGAGGAACAGACAGAAAACGTATAGGTCATGGAAGTCTCTGTAGGTGTAATAAGGGCTCAGAGATGGGTTCATTGGAGAAACTCACAGTCTGGCCGGCACACCCAGGCAGGCAGTGAGACAGCAGCTCCTGGACTTCTCGACCATTCAGCTTGTTCCTGGCTGGGGTCTTTGTGGTGCGCAGCCTTGAGCAGCCTCTCTTTCACCCTAGGGCCTTCTTCTACTCCTCTAGCCCTTTCCTGCACAGGCTCAGGGGCCTTCATTGCACTTTGGCCCCTGACTCCCACTCTACTCTCTTCCTGGAGAATGAGGTTCCCAGAGCTTTGACAGGAATGTTTAGCTGCTCTCTAGAAGCAGCTCAGGAAGCTAGACCACACTTCTGGCCATAAGAAGCACTTTCCAGAGGATGCCCATTCTCCACCCCAAGACGGCTCCCTCACACCCCCAGCCACACCAACTCTCGAGGCCCCGTCCCACCAAGGTGTGGAGCTACCACCATTGGGGCAGCCTGGTATCTCCCCACTTTTCCCCACCTACTAGATTCTATCCACCCATGACGTTCACCTCAGGGGTAGAGAACGTGAGCTGATTCCCCATATCTTTGATTCTGGTGGTCCAAAAGCCCCTGAGGTTTTGTTGGACACACAGCTCAAAGTGAGGCCTTCTTCCCTGCCTGGTGGACCATGTGACTGGGGACTGGCTCCTTCCTTTCTCTCTCTCTCATTCTCCTTTCTTTCGGTACTGGGGATTGAATTCAGGGGCACTCACCACTGAGCCACATCTCCAGCCCTATTTAGAGACAGGGTCTCACTGAGTTGCCTAGTGCCTTGCTTCTGCTGAGGCTGGCTTTGAACTTGGGATCCTCCTGCCTCAGCCTCCTGAGATTCTGAGATTACAGGAAGGCACCTCCATGCCCAGCCTTCCCCCTGCCTTTCTTGCTAGTACAGCTGTGCAGTTGGTGTCAGGACTTGGTTTCTTGGCAGAATAACCAGCTGGAAGGTGCCTGGTCCTAGAGTCAGTGCAGCTTGCCCCACAGTCCTGGACCATGGGTGCTTGTGTAATCATCTCTGAGAAGCCGTGGATCTCCCTCTCAAAAGCTGCTGTTATTTTGGGTTATAGGCCAGGTTAGAGACCCCAATCTGAGATCCGGGACACTCTTTCTGCTCTGTGAAGTCCTCCCACCAAGCTGCCTCTCCAAAATGTCCCCAAGGCATGTGATTCTGTCTCAGTGAAAGCGGTTCTCTGGCTCTGTAGGAGTGGACAGACCCTGGACAAGGCAAACCCAGGAGCAGGAGCCTGTCTGCCCGAGAGCCAGCAAGTTCCCCTGACTTCATCCTGGCGCTTAGTGAGTATCTGCCGGCAAATCCTGGGTGATGGAGAGTGATCCTGCTCCTTGTGGAGAGGAAAGCAGCACCGTCCAGGAGCAAGATAATGCATAGCACGTATGTCATTTCCAATTCTCTACTAGCCACATTAGGGAAAAAAAAATAAAGAAGCCAGTGAAATTGATTTTAGTCTTAGGTTTTATTTATATCTACACATCTGGATTTTGCCATTTTCCTTAGTAATCAACATAAAACTTATAAATAAGAATGTCTGACATTTTTTCCCCTGGCTGTCTTTGAAATCTGGTATTTTGCTTTTAGGGCACGTCTCAGGTTGAACCATGTGCTTGCCGGTCACCCTGGTGAGTGGCTGCTGTCCTGGACAGGGCACACACGGAGGGCCTGAGGCCCTGGAAGGGTGGGGAAGACGAGGATGGGCCTCATGGGGGCTCAGCTATGAGGCTGAGACAGGAATCCTCCTTAAAAGCCAGGTTCACAGTGCTCGCTGGGCACAGGGATCTGTGATTTGTGGGCCACGCTGTCTCTTGGTTACTGCTGAGCGACTTGGATATAGAAGGTGTGTTTGGGAAGAGCCATGTATAGAAACCAGGCTGTGGGTGCATCTGTAGAGATGCCCAATGCCCACCTCCTGACCTGCCCCCTCCACCTTAGTATACATGGCCTGGAGGTGCGGTAGCGTGTGGCGAAGAGGTAGGTCAGGAGCAACTAGGTCTGGCTTTTCACCTCTGCTGCCCAAGTGGCTCTGGCTAAGCCGTTTCAACTCTTTATGCCTCAGTTTCCTCAGGAGGCCACAAAGAGCAGCCTAGTGGGCACAGAACCAGCTCTTCAAAAAGAGGCGATTTCAGCCTGGTGATGACGAGGGGCTCGTGGACCAGCTCTGATGACCTGGGTACAGGGGGAAGGACACTGCAGGCTCCATGGAGGCACCCGAGGGAGGACATTATTCCTGGACCATTGCAGCAGTAGGGGTTTCTGTCCAAGGTACCTGGCCAGGAAAGGCTGGCCTTGGAGAAAGTGGCCTCAGAGCTCGAAGGAGAGAAGGGCGGCCACCACAGGGGCGGAGCAGAGGTGATGCCATCCAGAAGGCAGCCGTGGAAGGGACCTTGCCTTTCCTCCTTTCAGGGAAGCCCCTGAGGTGCTCCGGAGTCTGCAGGGGGTTCTGAGTAAATGGGGCACAAAACACTGCAGCAGCTCCTTCCCCCTCGCCCCCCAGGAGGGGGGAACGTCTCAGCCGTTACCTGGATCCCTCGAGGGGAAGGGAAGCGAAGAAGGCCTGAAACCACCTTCAGGCCTCAACTTTCCAATATCTCAGGCTGAACTGTTCTTGGCCCTCGCTCGCCCGGGCAGCAGCTGCTGTGGTCTCTACGTGACTGCAGGCAGTGATCCAGCCGTGAGGCACTGGGGCTGCTCCTGCAGGGGCCCCTGTGGGAGGAGGCTTGCTAGAGGCCAGCTGCGAACCGAATTTAGGAAGGAGACAGGTCTGAGTTCCAAAGCTTGAGGTTCCAGTCTCCAGAATACGAGAGCGTCCCGGGAGTAGCTGAAGCCCAGCTTGCAGTGTCGGTCCTGGGAAGTTGAGTGCTGGGACCGCCAGACGGCTTCAGAAACTTGAAATTCTGTACTTGGGAAGTGCCAACCTTTCTGGAGGTGGCTGTGCTTTGGGGTGAAAAGTTGAGGAAATAAAAGAGGCCAGGGCCGACACCCTGTAGAAAACCCCCAGGCCAGCACTGCAAGAGGCTGGACAACCCCCAAGCCAAGTGCATCCTTGCTGGGGAGAGAATTTGTAGGGAGGAAGCATGTCATTAATTGGACGAGGCTCCTTCTGTCTCCCACTTGTGGGGACAGCCAGATGTTTTTCCATACAGAAGGCTCGTCCACTAAAGACCCAGGCGAGCCTGTGTGTGTCCTGCTGCCTCTTAGTGGGGTTGTTTTCTTGGTGGCTCCGTGTAGAATGGAAGTGGGGAGTTTCCTGGGGGGGGTGGGCATATGGTGCACACACGTGCTCAGCAGTGTTTGTGGGGTGGGTGCATGGGGGATGTCAAGCCTGGCGAGGAGGAAGAGCCAACCGGTCACTCCTGTGTCCCTCTCTGACGCATTCTTAGGTAGGTCTCATGAAGAGAACGGAAAGTCCATCTTTCTTGCTGGAGTCTTGCTGCTATTTTGCTGCTCAAATCCCTCAACCAAGGGAGAAAAATCCAATAAACTTGAGAAGCCTCCTCATCCTGGAGTGTCGGGGATTAATGGTCATGCACGACTTCGAATTGTCCAGGGTGCAGATCCAGAGCTGAGCTGCCTGGGCTAGAAGCAGGGTCCTTCTGCTTACTAGCTGCAAGGCCCCTGCCACTTCACCCCCCTTGCTGGACCTTAGTTTTCCTATCTGGAAAAGGAGGTGCTGACACCCTGCATCTGCAGCTCCCTGGGATCAGATGGAGCTTTGGACGATGGTGGGTGTGCGGCCAGCACTCCTGTACGGGACCTGGGCTGAGGCTGTCCACACGACAGGTCTTTTTGTCTTCCAGAGGAGGTGGTGCTGGACTGGCACTGGAGGGCAGGAATCCCGGGGAGAACTTGGATTTCTTATGGAAAACCCCACCCTTCAACTTGGCCAGAATGTTTCAAAATAGGGAGTTGACCCAACAGCTTGGGTGAACACTCGTGGTTTAAACAGTGGGAGAGGCAGGAGAGGGCACTCCAGAGACAGTCTCCGTGAAGGCTGTCGGGGCAGAGTCGGGCAGGAGCCTTCCTTGGGGCCGGTGATGACACGATTAGAGAATTTAAAGATGAGAAAAACCATCCAGCCACAGAGACTACTGTTTATCATCATCATGCAAGAAGGGGTTAGTATCTGTGAGAGGATTTCCTTCTCCACGAAAAAGAATTTGTTCTAAGTTCTAAACAACTGATACAGTTACTGTTGAGCTGCTGAGTTTTAAGAAAATAAATGAGCTCCGTGGTGCCTTTTGATTACTTATCCTTCGGGAGACGTCTCATTCTCTGTGGAAAGCAGCTGGCCCCCAGTCCGTGCTTGCCCAGTGATATGGTTCATTTTGAGAGTAAATTCATAATAGACTGGAACTTTCTCTCCTCATTTTATAGGTAGTTCAACTGTCCACCTTCTCAATACAACATATTCTTTTTTTTTTTAAAGTGGTGTATCAAAATTGAATGGAATATTATGCAGTTATCAACAATAAGAAATTGAATCAGTGTATGACTTAATAGAGGACATTGTACAATGTCCAAATGCAGTGTTCAAGTACGTAAGCAAGTTGCAGAACACTTAAAATATTTAAAAAGGTAGCATTTACATGTCCGTACATGTGTGTACACACATGAAATTTGTACATGAGAAGAATCTCTCAAAGGACAGATAAACAATTTTGCCGACTTAAAAGGAGAATGATAGCACAGAGTTGCAAGGACAAAGACACAAACCACTTCTATTCTGTCATTCTGTCATTGCTTGGGGATTTTGTTTATGTTAAAAATTTAACTCGGTGAAACAGAGTATCAATCGTGAGGTACAGCATTTTTGTCTAGTAATTGCAAATTTTGGTTCATACATTATTTTATTGATATTTTTAAACACTGGCATCTTTCTTTCTAAATTGTTTATTTGAAAACTAAAGAATGTATGTGGGGGGTGATGACTATTTCTGGCTATCCCGTGGCTCCTAGGTGAGTCATTTCCGCACAGGGGTGCATGCTGTGGTCTGCTCCGGTGTCCATACACTGCACAGCTCACTTCTAATCAAAATTTGAAAATGCTTTGGGGCATTATTTTAATTTAATCCCCACAATATTTGTCTGGAGGAATGATATGGCCAACACTGGCAAATCCATTCTAGAAGGTTTTGAGGGATTTCAGGAGCACCCACTTTATTCCTTCCACCAGGGACGCATAGTTCTTTTTTCTTACCATAGGAAACTCCCTATTTCCTGATCCTGAAATTCCTGGAAAAAAACCTCTCTTTTTCTAGAGATGAGAGACTGAATATGCCAATGTGGTAGTGGCAGTTTCTTGGGATGCAGGGGTCTCAGCTAAAGGAGCAGGGCACCCGCTGGGGAAAGTGTGAAGAGGGAGGATAGCAGCTCGCCCCTCCTCCTAAGGACCTGTGCCCTTAGGTCCTGGGGTCTGCTCCAATGCAGGCCTGACTCCCTTTCCTGGTGAGTCTTGTGCCCTAGTCTACCAGGACAGCCTCTCCCCGATGCTTCCTGGGGCTCTGTTATTGGCGGGGTCTTCTGGCAGCAGAGCTCCCCCGTACAGCCTAGTGCAGGCACTTGCTGTGCTGAGTAGTCAGTGCATTGCAGCCCTGGGCTGTTGCAGGAGCTTACGGCAGCCTGGGTCCAGAATTGGCCCCTAGGGACAAAGACAAGACTGTGTACCTGGCAATTTGGGAGGAATGGATGTTTTATGTGCAGGCAAGAAGGTGGTTAGAACTTTCTCCTTTCCTGATGACGGAAATTCCAGGTGATGAAGCTGTGTCGCCTCTTGGCTTTCTTGCTACAAAGGACTTGCAGCTACTGTGGCACTGTCCATGGGCCTTCTCTTGCACGGCAAGGCTCATCGGCCTCAGCATGTCTAGGAGGCCTAGGAAGACTGGCCTGTTTCCAGAGACACACTGCTTATGCTGGGGGTGGGGGTGGCAATTTGCTGCAGTTGACAGATGTGACCCTGGTGACATCCAAGCCAGTAAGGTCTGCTGGGGGTCATGGCTGTTGGTGAAACTGTCCAGGCCTCTTCTGCTGGGGCTTTGCGTCCTCTTCTCATGTGTGAGAAGGCAGTCCCAACAGGAAGTGTGGGGCTGACCAGGGACTTTAACAAATGTTGACGGATGGCTTTGGTGTCATTGCATGGAGTGTGCAGGCCAGCGAGGAAAGTCCCTGCCAGGCCCCAAGACCCTGTGAACAAAAGCTGAAGGTGCTTCGAAGTTTCTAAAGTTGGTTATTTGAAGAAAAATGTGCAGCAGGGTCTTCTCCTGTGTTTTTAGGGTGAGAGGATCGATTCTTTCTACACCACAGAGCCTACCTGTAGCACCTGCCTCTAAAGTTTGCACTCAAGAATGTAAATCAGCCTACAAACAGTTAAATAAAATATGCTCTGTTCTCATACTTCACAAATCTAGGGGCTGGGGCTCAGTGGCAGAGAGCTTGCCTAGGATGTGTGAGGCGCTGGGTTCGATCCTCAGCACCACATAAAAATAAATAAACAAAATAAAGCTAAAAAAAAGTCTAGAGTCACATATTTTTTCATATATTTCAAGACAAAACTGAAAAATGTGTAAAGCTGTAGTTTTTTACATGACCCAAAGCTGTCAGATATCAAAGATGACTGAATTAATTATTAAATGTCCTTTAGTTCTATTTGAATAATGAACAAGATGAAGATACACATAATTTATAATTACTCTATAGTTCTCTAAATTAATTTTTTGCCTTCATTTCATCATAACCACAAATCCTGTCATTAAAATGAGCATTTTCACATAATTTTGTTCTATTTATAACAATGAGCTAAGGGATTTTTAAAAAATGTTAATGTATTTGAAATATGCACAATTTAAATATATTTTCATCACAAATGTGAAAGTACATGTAAAAACATCAAAAATGTATTTTCTCATATATATTTTCAAAGAGAGTTTTTTTTCTTATAAAACATTAAAACTGGAAAGGCAAAAGTACAAATTAGCATTAATAAATGTCAAAAAGGTAGATGAAAATTATTTAAAGAAAACTGGGTTTTAAATGTAAATTTATGAAAAATAAATGAGATCTTATTAAATATCCTTGTAAACAATACCTCCCAATTCTAGCATTCGGTTCCCACCCAGCTGCTGACATAAATTGGTATGCCCTTGGACCTACATGGCTACCAGTTCAGAAATCATGGGAACCGTGAGAGTCCGCTCGATGCTCCTCACTGCCGTCTGTGATTGCTGCGATGCCATGAGACTTCCCGCATCTCCAGGAGCAGTTAGAGCAGCAGCTCTCCTGGATGGCTGAGTTATGCAAGTGTCATGTGCTCCTTCCTGCACCCAGTGAGAAGGCCAAGGGCTCCTGTCTTTCTCCCTCCCTGTGTTGGGTTAGCTGCTCAAGCCCCCTCCCCTCTTGGGCCACAGTCCTGGGGACATCAACAGTCCTGGTATGACCTGCAGAGCTCTGTGGCACTTGGAGGCAGTGGGGCTTTCTTTTTCCTTCCAAGACCAAGAACAAAATGTGGAGATGGATGGGAGATGCGTTTCCCGGGGCCTGAGTGGCCATGGTTATGGGGGTGAATGCTTAGGGTTAAGAATAAAGCTTTTCCTGCCCAGAGCCCTGGATCCCAGGTGACAGAGGGGCTGTGTGAAGTGGTCTGAACCTCGGGGCTCAGGACAGGTGTCCCTTGGCAGAGTCTTCTGGGCGTGCTGACCACTCATCCTGGGTACTGGGGTGACTCTTCTTGCCTTCTGGTGTGACTTACCTGGCTCTGCGGGACTCGGGTTCTGGATCAGCCATCCTCTGTGGACAGAAGGAAGCTTCTGAGAGTCCCAGCTGACTGGGGGCTCGTTCCTGTCCTGGCCAGTCTTGGGGTGGTGCAGCATTGGAGCTGAAGCAAAGGTTGTGTGGACCCTGCTCTTCCGGTAGGGTCCTTCTCCTGAAGATGCGGGAAGTCACATGGCATCGCAGCAATCACAGACGGCAGTGAGGAGCGTGGAGTGGCCTCCCACGGTTCCCATGATTTCTGAACTGGTAGCCGTGTAGGTCCAAGGACAAGACGTCGGGTGATGCCAATTTATGTCAGCGGCTGGGTGGGAACCGAATGCTAGAATTGGGAGGTATTGTTTACAAGGATATTTAATAAGATCTCATTTACTTTTCATAAATTTACATTTAAAATCCAGTTCTATTTAAATAATTTTCATTTACCTTTTGACATTTATTAATTCCAATCAATGGCCAGTCTTGGGGTGGTTGCAGCACTGGACCTGAGCAAAGGTTGTGTGGTCGCCTGGGAGAAGTGAGTGCTCCTTGGTGGCAGGAGCTGTGGGGTGGGCTTTGTGTGTCTGTGCAGCCCAGGTGCTGCCTCAAGGCTAGACTTGATCCTTGGTGGGTCTGAGCCTTGTCTGGCCCTCACTCCTGTGTCCCTGACCTTTCTCCCTATTTCTGTGTCTTTCCCTCAGATCCTAAGCTCCATCATGGTCCCCTACCTGGCAACTTCAACCATATCCCTGATTCTCTTCTTGCTGGCCAGTGGCTCCCTGCCCCCTTTCAGGACAGGGCAAAAGGCATGGAGATGAGACCAGAGTGTCCGGCTCCTGGGGGTCTGATGGATGGAGACAGACAAGTGAGCATACAAGCAAATATTTTGAAAACGAGTGCATGAGTCAATGGTCAGGTCTGGTGCATGTTATTGGGGGTGCATGTAACTGAGGGGTCACTAGTAGGATTTCCACAGCCAGCTGGCCCAGGGCCTCTCTGGTCACCCTGGGAAAGCCTTACTTTTTGAAAGGTTCCAGTCCTCTCAGTGAAAAACACGGGTGTGACAACACCCACGGTTCCCTGACCTCCACAGACTGAGGTCTGAGCCCAGTGAAATCAGATGTGTCTGAAGTCATGCAGAATGGCTTTCAGTGGTGCTGTGAGCCGACCGTTTCAGGATACTCCTTCCTACGGTTTCACAGATATGTCGGTTGGATTTTATTCTTAAATGGCCTAAGCCAAAAGCGTCTTCTCCCAGAAACAGCAGGTTCATTTCAATTCAATATTTCACTTTGGACAACTGCTTGCCTTCATTTAGCACCGCATGCTGGGACTCGGTCTCCCCGGGTGTTCTGACTTCCCTCCTGTTAGCGACGGTGGCAGCAGTGCAGACAGATTGAGGCCCCAGGAAGGTGGACTCCCCGACTGCGCGGCAGCAGCGAGCTGGGAGCGGAGGCTGTGCACACTAACGGTTGTGAGTGCTGCTTTTCCAGCCACGAGCTGTCTATATCGCATTTGTGTGGAGACACAAACATCTAGCTATCAGATGAGGCCAGACACAACACCCAGCACAGAGAGTACAGCGTCTTCTCCAGCTGTGTCCTGGTGCCCGGGGTCACCGTGGGGAAATATGACAATGCCATGTGTGCTGGGTGGTGGGAAGTCTCTCTCACTATCCCAGGCAAAAAGCCTTTGTTGTCCTCTGCCTGAGTAGATTACTCCTGCAGACTCTGGTCTGAGTCTAGGCTGAGCCCAGTCTGCCCTGCAGGGCTTCTCTGGTACTGAGGGTTGCAAATGTGGAATCCTGGGGCAGCTCTCCAGGCCCATGTAGAAAGAAGTTCTGAGACAGAACAGAGAGAGCCCTGGAGGCCTGGTCTGTGTTGCAGGGCTGGCCTCCAGCTTTTGCAGTTGGGGAGGGCCGTCCTCCTGCAGCACAGGTGTGCAGCAGTCTTGGGGCCGGGCAGGTGGACCTGTTTGCTTTGCTGCTACCTGTGGACAGTGTCCGTGGCTCTGGGAAGCTCTATGCCATCACAGGTCAGGTCGAGCGGCTTCCAGCTCAGGGTATCTGGGTGCAGGTGCCTCCTGAAAAGTCTTCTCTCTCTGGACTGGGAGCAGCTGCTTCTGCTCAGCAAAGGAAGTAGGTGAGAGGAAGGAAGGCCCCTATGTGTGGCTGGGGGCAGCGCCTCAGAGCCACATGGGGTGGGGGAGCCCTGCTCTTGCTGATCTCCTCCTTGGTGGGAAGGTGTTAGGGCATCAAGGACATTCTTGCTGCTCAGAGAGAGTCCTCTGGAGAAGGAGGCCCAGGTGGGTTGGGGTTAGGCGCTTCTGTACTCTGAAGATGGGAGCCTTAGCCTGTGCTAGTTGTGACTAGGCTGCCTGTCGCATCTGCACAATGGGCAGCTGGGCCAGAGGGTTTTAGAATCCACACTGAACTTGAGGTTCTGGGAGGGCAGTCAGAGTTTAGTTACAACCTTTGTTTTCCAGGAGACCCAAGTTCAAGTCCCATTCCCCAGTTTCTTGTTGCTGTGAAGCCTAGGACAAGCCATTCCCCTCTCTGTACTCTCCTCCCAGCACGGGTGGTTGATATGAGGAGCAGTCTGGCTCAAAGGGCTTGCCCTGGACGGTAGTTTCTTTCCCTACATCTCCTTTGAGTTGGCAGAGGCCCACAGACAGCCAACCCCATTTCCAGAGCATAGACCTTGTCTACCGCAGAGTCAAGTTTCCCGTGCACCCGGAGTCGAGGACAGTCAGCTGCCTTGTAATTCAAATGAGGGCCCTGCTCCTCTTTGAGGACAAGCCTCATGTAAGGTCCACCTGTCACCTGAGTCTCTGTGGCCCAGCTCAGTGCTTGGCCTTTGCCAGTGCTAAGACACCAGATGCCTATAGCCTCATTTCTGCCCTGCAAGGGGTGCTGACCTGTCCAGGGGCTGTGGGACTGGGTTTTCGACCAGCTCATGTGGTGCTGGCTTGTCAGCATGTGTCAGGGCTGAAGCCCTGTGAGGAACCCTCTCTTGCCCCTTCAACACCTGCCCCAGTCTCCAGATAAGATGGGAAGGGAGGTGGATGAGGGGCTCCATTCAGCCCGACCTCAGTTAACGTTTTAGCTCCACCAGGCATCAGCTGTGCGTCACAAGACAGGTCACTGAGCTCCTGAGTCTCAACTTCTGGTAAAGCGGGTGCTGATTCTTACTTGGCAGGAGGGGTGTGAACAGCAAAGGCCGCCAAGTCTCTGCACATGGTTGGCATCGGCAGGAACATCTCTGTTGTTCAGAGCAAGGTTCTTATGCCCTGGACCAGCGTCATCAGCATCACCTGGGAACTTATGATCGAGGGAATTGTCAGACCCTCCCCATGTGCTGAGTTGGAACCAAGGAGGTGGGGTGACTCCATGGATCTGTCTGTTCACAGCCCCGCGGGTTCTGCAACATGGTAAGGCCAGAGACTTCGGACTTGGAGATAGGTTGCAAACCTCTTCTTCCACGGGCGTTTCCTTGTCTGGTTCTGCTTCCTTGCTCCGAATGGGACTTGGGAGAGACTCCGAACTTGGGAGGGCAGTGAGTCTGGGCTGGATCTGTCAGCTGGGCTTGGATAATGTTTGCTGGACTGGAGGCAAGAGAAAGGGATGTAGGATCCTTGGGTCCTGTCCTCCTCTGGGTGCAGACAAGGGCCTCTGATCTGTGCCTGTTTGGGAGGGCCGCCCTTCCTCATTCCCTTGAACAGGAGTGTGCGGCTCCTGTTTAGTCTGTCTCCCCCCTCTGCCTGTCACCTGGGCACACTAAGGAGACATGATTGTGGAGTCATGCAGCGGGTGTTTGAACCCTTTGTGGGAGATGAGGGTAAAGGCACTCTGTAGAGTACTACAGAGTACTTCTGGGAGAAGCACGAGGGGACAGAGAGCAGTGGTTCAGATGCAGGCCCAGCCTGGGGGCACTTGAGCTGTGCCCATCCCAGGTGTCCATCAATTTCACATGCGGGCAGCAAGCCAGGTGCTTTGAATGCAGAGTTAATAATTAGGTAAAATCAAACGAGCTATTCTTGAATACGAAACAGAGCAGCATAATGAACTTGTAAAACCTTTTAGATTCTTTTCAGTATGGTGACAAGTTTTTTTAAGTTGTTTTGAAGCTTCTTTTCTCATGTGGTTTTTATTATGGTAAAATATAGATAACATAAAATTTACCCTTTTAACTATTTTTACGTACAAAGGTCTGGGACATTAAGCACACTCATGTAGTTCTGCAACCATCACCACCATCCGTGCCCGGAACTTTTCCATCTTTCCAAAATGAAATTCGGTCCCCATTAAACACTAGCTCCTGTCCTTCCTTCTCCTTGGCTCCTGAACGCCACTTATTCTATTAAAGCCCTGACTGAGATGAAAGGAGCCTTCTAGCAGGTGGCGGGAGGTTCCCAAACCCCTTCTTCAAGAGTATACTTAAGAACCCAGTTTTCTTGAGGCAGGACCTCTGCTTGACCTCCAGACGTGAGCACAGCACAGAGGTATAGATGTAGGCGGGAACGTTGGGCCCCTTTGGAATAGTTGCACATGCTTTATTTTGCCCTTGCTGAAAAGAGCGGTGTAAAATTTATAAAAGAGCACTTGCAGAAGAAGAAAGCCTTGGACCCAGCCGCGGTCTTCCCGAGTTGTTGACAGCGGTTATTCACTGGAAACCTCCCTGGAAACAAAGAGATATTGCAGCACTGTTTAGCGTGGGTGTTTGAAGTGGCCTTCTTCCAGAGTCCCGCTGATGGAGGGGCCGGGTCTGGGCCAGGGCCTTATGCCTCCTGCTTTCTTCCTATGGCTGCTGCAGCTGCAGCTGCAAAGGAGCCTGGGAGTGTCCTGAAGCAGCCCTACTTGCAGCCAGCCCTTTCTGCCATGTGCCCGTGACTTTCTGATGCTCCACTGCTCCCTTCACAGGGCTGTGCTTCTTTGGCAGAGGAACAAAGATGACAGGCACCTTCAGGACCCCTGCTCGTCGATGTCCCTGGGACATCACCTGAGTGCGAGGGTAGGAAGAATCTGGGACACTTAAGAAAAATGAAAAATGGCCATTTTTTTTTTTTTCCCCCAGGAAGGGTGGTACCCGTGTCCACATCCTGCATCTCCCTCTTTGTAAAATCCATGCTGTGGGTCGGCCCTGGATGCTGTCTGTAGGCCTGTCCCCGCTGGGTACTGAGAGCGCATGCCCATGTGCCTTGCTGAGTCATCTCAGGCTCACTTTTCCACCAGTGCAATGGGGTTAATGACGCCTGCCCCCGCAGGGGACTCAAAGGAGAAAACCTAGGTGAAAGTGACTTGAAACTCAGAAAGTGCCTTCCATGTGGCCTGTGGTGGCCTTGTGGCAGGCGTCCCTCTGGGGGAGACCTGTGGAGTGGGTTTGACAGGGCCTCCGGATGGGGTCTCTGGGAGTGGTGGGGAGCCCCTCCGTCCCCCGGCTGTGAGCTGTTCCCCACTCACCACCCACAGGTATGATCATTTCCTATGGGGGCCCTGACAATGGAGGGGAAGCCCTTTGGGGAGATCCGTCGGGGTAAGAGCAGGTGAAGCAGTCCTTGGCCAGGGCTCCCAACTCACCCTGTGCTGTCACTTGCTTGGTGACACTTCCTCTAGGAGCTCTCCCAGGGGCAGACCACCTGTGCTGGGAATGCTGGTTGAATGTTTCCTTGTAGACATCTACCTTTAGCCTAGGTGCTGGCACACACGAGGTCTTCAACTAGCAGTGAGGACCCTAACAAATACCCTCATGGAACGTCAGTCATCGTACCTATTTATAATTATTTACTTCTTTAAGATTAGTTGAAGAATAAGTTTTGGGGAAAAAAAAAAAAACATGCTGCAAAAGTAGCATCATCGACAGTCTGGTTTCTCAACGGATGGCCAGTGGGTAGCAGGTCGGGCCCAGAGCCTGCTAGAAACACGGTTTCAGACCTGATCCAGACTGGCTGAGTCAGCATCTACTGTCTTCAGAGCCCTTGCAGATGAGGGAGGGAAGCTCACACAGGATGATCTTTCCAGACCAGGGAGCAGCGGGGCACGTGGATTCTCACCTCTGGGGAGACTCCCTGCCACAAAGCCAGGGATTTCCCAGCTCTGTGGGGGCGGGGGGATGCTGCCCAAAGAGGGACACACATGCTCACGGCTCTGGGAGTGGCTAGGGGCCCCTCCTTCACTCCTGCAGCATGTAGGCCAGTGGCCCAGGAGCAGTGAGAACAACCCGCTGCCTTGGTTTTCTCTGGCCCCCTTGCCCTCAAGGGACGCCTTTGCCCTGCCCAGGTGGAGATTTTGGTGCCCCATAAAAGGAGGTGTGCTACGAGGCGACTTTGGCCTCAATTAGTCCCAGGCTCCAGATAAGAGGATTCCAGACCCTTACCCCTCCTGGTCTCCCTTAGACATACCTGCCCTCTCTCTTGCTCCTTGCAGCAGCCCTTGCACTCCAGTCTTGGGTGGATTGTGATTCTGCACTATTATTTTACCATGAGCTGAGGTCGAGAGCAGAATACTCTTCCAAGTCTGGGCCCAACTAGCCATTTATTCCATCAATCCTTATTGAGCACCTACTGTGTGCCAGGTGCTCAGCTGGGCACCGAGAACACAGCAGCCACCACCCTGGCCCTCATTCTCCAGGAAGGGACTGGCAAATGATGGTTTGGAAGCCAAAATCAGCATTTTGCTCATCAGCTACATGATCCCTGGAACCTCTCAGGGTCTCAATTTCTTCAGATTTAAAATGGCCATGGACAGGGGGTTTCCCTGGGAGGGTTTCTGTCAGGAGGAAGTGTGTCAATGCACAGTGCCTGGCGAGACTTACGCAGACAGGAAGGGGGCTGCTCAGGGACCAAGTGCTAAGTGTGAGCAACCCTCTGGGTCTCCTGCTATATTCTAAAACCCATTCGAATGCTGGCAGACAGTCCTTCAGCTGTCCTTTGGCACTCAGGGGCTGAAACCCCAGCTTCCCATCTGCTCAGAGGGGAATTTAGTCTCCTCCTCAGGTGGGAGTGAAGGCTGCCCGAGCCGTGTAGACAGGTGTGTGGTGTGGCTCAGATCAGGGGTCGTGTCCTCCTCAGCTCTTGGGGAGGATCTCCATGTCTGAACTGGTTTCTCTAATCCCTGATTTATTGCCGTGACGGTGTTTGTTCTTTGCGAGTCCTTCTGCTCCAGCTTTGTGATGAATAAATCCTTGATCACAGTCAATTCCTCAAACGGAGCGACCTTGGGGCCGAATTCTTTGAACCTGTGTTTGGTTATGTCACCAAACTGAACAATGGGGTTTACAGCTGTCCTTCTCTGGACAAGGACGTTTGACCAACTGTTTTTGCAGCAGGATTTGGGGAGGGTGAGGAGCATGTGATTCTATGTTTAAATAAGTCTGTCTACACAAGGGGAGGCAGGGAGCCCTCTACATAGAGGGCAGCGGCACCCACCATCCCCAGGAGACCCAGGGAGAGAACCTGCCTGGACAGAGGCCCAGATGCAACTGGCCACCCTGTGAGCAGGAGGCTCTGCCGGAGCCCTGGATTGTAGAATTCCTGGGGTCCTTAAGTCATGCCACGTGGTACCCTTCGGAGGCTCAAATCCCCCTCGAGCCCACTAAGCAGCCACAGAGGCTGTGTCTGTCTGGACGCTTCTGAGGGCAAAGCCGTGGCCTGACCCTCCAGAAGTTCACATGTTGGAAACAAATCCCACGTTCTCACAGAGAATGTTTGGAGCTGGGGCCTTTGGGGGTTACCCCACTATGGCACTGCTGGATTTGCCAGAAGAGGAGAGGGCCCAGGCTGGATCGCTTGCCCTGACTTCCCATGAGAGGGGCAAGGAGGTCCCCTAGATGCCAGCCCCTCACCCAGGGCTTCTACCTCCAGAGCTGTGAGAAATGTTTCTTCTCTTCAGAAACTACCCAGTCTGTGGGATTCCGCTGAGCCGCAAAGAGTGCACCAAGACAAACACACAGCCACCACCTCCTGCCACAGCTGGGGTTGATCTACTCTTGATTTTTTTTTTCCCATGGATTTTTTTTCAAGGCACAACTTACAATACAATGTGCAAGTCTTAAATACACAGCTGGGGGACTCCCCCCTGCATTGCTGTGTACCCACAGCCCAGCTCAAGGTGGAGAACGTCGTCATCAGCTTCCCCACCTTCCCGGGAAGCAGTCCCCACACAGCTGTCAGTTCTCTGACGCTGCCACCCTGGGTCAGCCTTGCTTGTTCTTGAGATCTAGGAAAGTGGAGTTAAGGTGACATTCATCAGCCTCTGGCGGATTCCTCTAGACTGAACACCCTCTGGCTCTGCCCACCCCCCTGGACCCCTTCAGCTCCTCTGCCTGGTTTCCTGGTCCCCTTCCTGGTCCTTGCTTGTCTAGTGGCGGGACAGTGGCAGCATTCCTGGTGACATGCCATGAGGATGTAATGGCGTTCGAGGCCATATGGCAGAGCAGGGCTGTGGGCTTCGGTGCCTCTGACCGGGGAAGGCGAGGTCTGGACTTGGGGCAAGGTGGGCTGCTGGGTTGACTGCAAGGCCAGCTCTGTGGTCTTGGGTAGCCTTTGACTTTGCTGAACTTCGGTTTGCCCTTCCCCAGAAGAAGGTGCTCTTTGAATTGCAGGCTCTTCCAGGTCCCTTGGACCCATAGCCTAATTCTGCGTCTTCCCCTGCAGGTTTGTGGATACAGCCTCTGCCATTTTGCAGTTCCCAAGGACAAATGCTCAGGGGCAGGTGTATCTCCCTCCCCCTTGAAGTTCACTATACTGCAGCCCACTTTATTTTATCCCCTCTGCTGGAAGGAAGACTTGGGCTCTTGGTGGGTGGGTCTCTATATAGAAGGTCCCGGAATTGGCTGCAAAGGTGGTTTTGTTTGGAGAGTATTTTGATGTCTTGGTTCAGTAGTCTTAGAAAATATGAAGACACAGAAAGACCTGATTTGGGATTCAGTTCAACAGGGGGCCCTGGAGTCACATGACAGGGAGGTGAGTGAGATATGGCTGAGCCACCACCCATGGTAACTGTGGGCCAGACCTATACTGTGGTGGAGTGGGGTTCTCATTGGTGACAAGAGTGAATGAGCCCTCTTAGGACCGTCGTGGTTATCAGATAACATGGCCATAGTGAACCCTTGGTGCAGTGGGTAAACTTGGGTGCAGGTAAGGGCTTATCTAGGTAGTGAGCTTATTATGGGTCTTGTTTCCTCGTTTGGTTCTTTTGTCTCTTGTCCTTACTGTCCTCTCTCATCTCCTTCTGCTCCTTTTTTCTTTCTTTTTTCCCAAATGCATTCCCTCTCTTTCACCCCTGTGCCACCCAGGGTGCTTTCTGACTACAGTAGTCCCCACTCTTTCACAGTTTCCATTTCTGTGGTTTCAGTTATTGGTAGTCAACTGTAGTCTGAAAATGCTAAATAGAAAACTGCAAAAACAAACAATTTATATGTTTTAAACTGCGTGATGAAATCTTGAAGCAATCTGTTCCAACCCCCCACTCCCAGAATATGAAACCTCCCTTTGTCTAGCGTATCCATGCAGTATACACTACCTGCCCATTATCACTTAGTGGCTGTCTCTTGGTTATTGGGCCAACTGCTGTTGCATTGCAGTGCTTGCCTTCAAGTGACCTTCATAGTAGTCTAATGCCATTGTCACACAACTATGTCATTCATCTCACTGCATCTCACCATGGAGGCATCAGTAAAGAAGGGTGATTATGATACAATAAGACATTCTGAGAAGGAGAGCACCCTCACACAGCTTTTACTACAGTGTATTGCTTTATTTATTTTATTTATTATTAGTTATCATTGTTCATCTCTTACTGTGCCTAGTCTGTAAGTTAAACTTATTCATAGGGAGGCATGGAGAGGAAGAGCATAGTCTACCTAGGGCTTGGTGGCATTTGCAGTCTGGGGAGTCCTCTGGGAGTCTTAGAACAATCTCTTTCAGATAAGGTGGTGACTGTGTATACCCTTTTCACTCTCTGCCCTCCTAAACCCACAGCTCCCTCTCACAAACTCCTCCTCCTGCCTAGGTGTGACCCTCTGCACACGGCCCCCATTGGCAGGGTGGGCAATCCCAGGAGGCCACAGGGCACTGGGGCTCGACCACCTCTATGCTCGAGCTGGCTGTCTCGGGACACTCAGAGCCCACCCATTAGGGTGGCTGTGGCTCCTCGGGCCTCACGTCCCTTAACTGAGAGACACAGGGGCCGCTGCCCCAGGCCCTAGGACAGTTCATCTCCAGCTCTCTTCATCCCCTCAAGTCTGTCTTTGCTATACACTGAGCTCACCTGAGCCTGCCTTGTCCCTGCCTTAAGCTCTTTGAAGACTGGGTCTAAGCCTCACATGGAAACTTTGTGCTTATTTTCAAGCAGAATAAGCACTTAAATGTCTGTTTCATTACGAGGAAGACCAAAGGAACAGGTGCGGCATGCGAGATGTGTTTGCATGTAAACTTTCTGTGACTAAGCAAGTCATTGTTACAGGGCACAGCCTGCCCCCTTTGGCAGTACCTCCTGCTGTTACTTGGAACTGAGAAGGTCAGGGCGACAGGGAGCTTGTGGCTGAGGGTTCATCTCCATCCTCAGTCCTCCCTTGGCTTCCAGTGTGCCGAACATCCTGGGTTGTGACCTGCGAGGCATAGGAGCTTTAAACTGAAAGGTCAGCATCTCACTTCCACCTATAGTGCTTGCCCCAAGGGACCAATTGAGAGAGGGTGATCTCTCTCCCATCACTCCTCTGCGGATGACTTCATCCAAGCAGCATCTGCCGTGTGGACCAGGGCCCGCACTAGTAAGGGCTTGGAGCCTACCCTTGGATTATGTCATTTGGTTCCCAGTGACTGAACCTCAGAATCAAAACACAACCAAAACAAAAGGGGAAATGTTTCTCTGAGTTCAGGGTGACCTCCAGGTTCTTGGTGATGGGCAGAACCAGATTCCCAGGAGCCTCACAGGCACAGGCTTCTTGTCTGAAATCAGCTACCAAGTGCGTATCTGAGGAGGAGCAAGGGCAGAAGGTTGGTGTCACCTTCGTGCCTGCATTTCTCAGTGGGGTCTGTGAAGATCCGCAGCTTTCTGCATTCGATGAGGAGGTGGTGTGCTGGGCTCCCAGGTCCCAGCATGATGGGGTGACTTAATTGCGTAGAATCACCTGACTAATGTGCAGTTCAAGGCCAGCTTGCCTCCTCTCTACAGAGCCCGATTAGAAGTGGCTGCAGCTCATGTGCTTTTAAAAGAGACACAAGTTCCCAATCAGGAGGAAACTGTCATGGTTTTATTTCGCAACCTCCTTTGAAAGACCTGGACATGCCCTTCAAGTGATAGAGAGGTAATTTACAATCCTTCCCTTTAAACTAGTTTCCAAAAATAGCCGGGCTATCTCACAGTCAAGGCTGCCTCACAGCCAAGGTCTGCCTGTGCTTCAGAACATGGTACTGCCCCATGAGGCTTGGGTCCAGGCCCCTCGGAAGTAACAGCCCACGTGGCTCTCCAGGGGCCCCAGGCAGCGGCCTTGTTTCCAGGAACACTCATAACACCCAACACTCCAGGTGCAGGGGGCCTGGGCTCCTCTTGTAATGGGCATCCAGGAAGTCCTAGAAGGAGAGGTGCTCCTGTCCCTGCCAGTACCTGCCGACCCTGCCTGAGGGCTGTGTAGACCCTCAGCCGGGGACTCCCTGGCTGTGGGGACCCCTGAATTGCACCGAGGTCCCCCCGCAGTATGAGTGAGCAGGATTTGGGGCCCTGGCTGCCCAGCTCCTCTACTCAGCAGGCCAGGTCTGGCTTTCTTGCCTCTTTTGCTTTTGACCAACGAATCCTCTTGGAACACCTGCCACCCTGCAGGACAGTTGTGCATGTGTGTCTTCTCCACAGTTGTTGCTTCTGGGGCGTTTTCATGGTTGGAGGTTCAGAACAGCCAGTGACGCTCAGGGATGTTCTCTAAGGGTGGCTGATGGTCTAGGAGGACAGAAGGGGTGCTGGGGGGCGGGGATAGCTAACGCCTGGCCTGTTGTCTGCTGGGAGACTAGCTGGCCTTGGGCATATGCCTGTCCTTGGGGTACCCTGTGGGGAATCTTCAGTGGGTCCCATGAGCACCTTGGGTTGGGGTCCTGGAAGGCTGGCCAGGCTTTTGCCATGGGTTTATTAAATACTGGCTCTATACGAGGCTCCTTGAAACAATATAAAGAACAACAAGGGTCCCGGCCCTCATGTACCTCACAGTCTTACAGAGGCCTTGGATGAGGAGGGTGCCTTAGCAACTGGCACTGCAGAGCTCCCTGCAGCAGACCCCACGTTCACACAGACCCTGTAGGCCAGTCCGTGCAGGTTCCACAGCCTGGCTTTGGCGCCTTCCAGCTGCGCCACTCCAGTGGCTGGGACGAACCTGACGTCTTTTCCAGTGTCCTGGTCCTCTGGGGGCTGGAGGGTGCATGGAAGGACCGGGAAGCCCTGGCTCATCTTGCTCTGTCCCCTTTCTCTGGCCCAGGCCAGTCCACCTCCTCAGTCTTGGGCACAATCCAGGGCAGTGCAGAGTGTGGTGCCCTGGTGTCTGGAGAGGCACTTCCTCTGGAGTCCTTGGCAGTGTCTTCCCTCTGAGTGTGTCACAGAGGCCCCCTCTTCTGCACATGCCAATGGGCATGGTCCTCCTGGTCCCATGGCACATGCTCCAGAAGTCAGTTTCTCTACTGGCCCCTGGTCCAGGCCACCAGCATCTTTGCCCTCCTGCCTGGCTCTCGTCTGACCCTATCTACCCTGTCCAAGTGACCTGGCTAAAATGAAACCCAGAATGTGTCCTCCGAATCCAACCCAGTCCACAGCAGGGCCTCTGTGAACACGGCCGCGTGGGCGAACGGCAGGCTGTTGCCACTGCAGCGTTACCTGGACAGGAGCCCTGATTGCCACGGTCAAGACTGAATTCTACTTATCCTTAACTGGGGCGGGCCTGAGGACAGGTCTTCGCACCTTTCTCTGGATATGGAATGGTCATGCACACCTCATCGGAAAGTATATAAGATTCCAAGTTACTCCCATCTCCTTGGCTTCATAAAACCAGGAGCTGAGGGCAAAAGTGCCCTGAGGTCACTAGAACAGGCACAGGTGACTTAAAGGGCTACCTCCTAATGTACCTCCCCACACTGTCATGCCGTCCTGACGTCTACGGAGGCTCCCTTCTTTCTCACTGTTGTGTGCAGTGGATGGACCCTGGCCACAGTGGCTCATGAGCCCCAGTAAGCAGGCCATCCCCTCCTGCTGTCCATGGGCAGCTGCTCAGGACTGTCTATGTGAAGTCCATGCAGAGCGCCAGGGGCCTCAGGGGCCCGCAGGCCTCTCTACAGGGGCCTGAGGGTCCAGCCAGACGAGCGGAGGAGGTGGCAATGGGACCTTCAACTAACCTGACCTTGCAGAGCCACCAGTCCTGGATCTGCTGGAGGTGAGACATGGGTGGGCCAGCACTCACCAACTGTGGCTCCTGGTGGTTGTCACACTCAGGCCCCTGGAACACACAGGAACTGA
Organism: Urocitellus parryii; assembly: GCF_045843805.1. NCBI lineage: Eukaryota > Metazoa > Chordata > Mammalia > Rodentia > Sciuridae > Urocitellus > Urocitellus parryii. The sequence continues at coordinate 83,679,624 of NC_135539.1, forward strand.
GAGCAGACACAGTTCCTGAGGACGAGCAGTCAGTGTGACACTACTGCTGGTCCCCAGAGATGGATGCCCATGGCTGCCATCTCATCAAATCCCTGCTCACCTGGGCCTCTAGTCCTGGATTTGAAGCCACATCCAAGCAGACCTGATGACTGCATCCAGGAAGGCAAAGCAGACCGTGGACCTGCATAGACAAGGGCAGTTAGGGAGGGCAAAAAGCGGAGATGGCTTGTAAAGAGACCTGGAGGGGTTCTGGTGGCTCAGTCCCTCAGGAAAGGACAAGGTCTCTCGGGGACACTCTGAGGGTTACCCGTGTCTGCACCAAGCAGGACAAGGTGGAGCAGCTCCAGGGGCTGGGAGTCTGAGGTGGCCAGATGCACTCAGCAGAAGGGACACCACAGTGAGGGGGCACATGTGGCAGAAGCTGTGAGAGGTCGGCAGTCTTCCTAGCAGAGTTGACTTGGGCCTGGGTTCTGAAGGATGTGTGAGGTTTTCCAGGCAGAGACTGAAAGGGCATTTTGGATAGTGGGCACAGTGTGGACCGGACGAACAAAACTGCTGTCCAAGATCGACAGCAGCCAAGAGAGATGCAGTGGCACATTCAAGTGGACCAAGGTGTGATGCATGGTAGAGGTGACACCTGTCTAGGCTGAGTACTCAGAGGCCATGGTACCTTCACTGTCTGGTGTTACTCCCGCTTTGAGGTGAGAAGGGCTGCGGTCATTGCAATGTCTTTCTGAAGCTGCAGGGCCAGTTAAATGGTGATGCCATTTTGAAACCCTGCATCTGTGGCCACTCCACTCCACCCTGGGGCTCTGCTGCAGGTGACATCTTGAACTGCAGCAGGACTAGGGGACAACAAGGACAATGAAATTGCAAGTGTTTCCTGAGGTCTATGGTACTCTGCCTGAGGTGAGAGGCTGGCAGTTGGATGATGGTCACATGGTTGTCACTGGGAGGCTGTTCTACAAGTCATCGAGGGGTACCTGGAGGAGCAGGGACATGCCATTCACAGGTGTGCAAGGACGCTAGACCTCGCGGCTTCCTCCGCGAGGAGGACTTCTTGGAGTCTTGCAGGTCCAAGTGCCCTGCGGGTTTCTAAAATGGAGAATACGGCCCAGGGTGGCCATTTCCATGTGTGGTCCAGAAACCCTGGGTCCCTGAGTCACCTCGAGGGGCCTGAGGAGTTAGGACTGTTTCTCAAACAGCACTAAGGCCTCATTTCACTCTCACTGTCACGAGCACATGGTGGAATTTTCCAGAGGCTCCATGACAGCCCAAGGGACTGACTCCAGGAGCGGGGACAAGTGTCTCCTGTTCAGCCATGAGCGAGAGGGGCCTGCTGACATGGGGACAGCACCTTCTTTCCACTGCTTCTGTTTTGGGAAATGAGTCATTAAAACAAAAACAAAAACACCTTATTTATGTTATCATGTAGTGAGTTTATTGTTATTATTTTAAAACAAATTCATTCATATTTTTTTAAACTTCTAGGTTGATTCTTGAGGGTAAGTATCTGTAGACTGAGCTCTTAGCAATCTCAATAATTTTGAAGCATGCAAAAGGTTCCTGAGGGCAAAATATTTGAGAACCACTGTCCTGGTTCTCAGTATTTCTTAGACTTATTTGATCCAGAGTCTCCCTGGCCCATCCCTTTAGGTCAGGTGGTAACTATGTGTCCAGGCAGCCGTGCTCCAGGTGGGAAGCCCTGGACTACTAGATGACCTGCCTCAGAGCCAGAAAGACATCGTCAGAGCAGATGCATTGTTCATTTGGCCCCAGGTTTAAGTCCTGGCTCCTTCGCTCAGTAGTTGTGTGGCTCTGGGCACGTCACGCAGCCTTCTGGGCCAGTGTACCCCCCTGCGATGTGTTGTGATAGGACCTTTTGGTAACTGGTCTGCACTCTGGGGAGGCTGCATGTGCTGATCAGGCAGCCCTGGGCACAGGTACGTGCGCAGCTGTGGTTGTGTCTTGGGTGAGAGCGATAACAATAGCGAGGGCTGGCTGCTGAGTGAGGAGTGGAGGTCAGGGTGTGAGGAGGTGGGCTCTGGGTCTGCTTTGGTCCCTTGGGAAGGCAGCTGGCAGGCTTCCCACAGCTGGCCAATGGTTGGCAGCTGGGGGCTCCTGTCCATCAGCCTGGGTCCAGGCAGGATCTAGCATGAGAGTAACTTCTGAACTCTGCTTGGCTGGCCCCAGCCAGGGTTGGCATGAAAAGTCTTCAGGGGCCCCAGAGCATGTGACGGGCCAGGCCTCCCAGGACAGCACAATGTCACTGCCTCCAAAGCCAAGAAAACAAAGAAAATACTACCCCGTGACCTGGCCAGCCGGTGGCGTTCCCCTTCTGGCTGCCTCTGGGTAGCTGCTTCTCTGGCCAATGGAGTGAAACCAAGACTGCACTTGACCTTGGTAGAGTTACAGCCAGGAAACAGGAAGGTGACCTGAGGGAAACCAGAGCAAGGGAGCTGGGTGGGGCCCCTGGGAACCATGTTAGCACGTGAGAGCAAGTGCACTGACCACTGGTCCCAGGCGTGGTCACCCAGGGAGGGAGTCTGATTCCCTGGCCTCCCCTCAGGTGGGCCTGGCTTCCCATCTAAACCGACCAGTGCTCTGCCCTGGACACACCTAAGGGCCACAGCGAGGAAGCAGCCTGATCTCAAATCTTGGCAAATGCAAAGTGACCTGGCTGTGCTTTCACCTTCTCCAACCAATGAGAAAGCCACACAACTGCCATCTGAGGAGGGACATCAGCTGTCCCGCTGTCCTCTGCACCCTGGCCTTCCTTCAGCTTTCCTGCCCTGCTGTGGTAACTCTGAGACAAGAAGCCTGGAGGGGACCCCTGGGTCTGTTTGGCACAGTTAGTCCTCAGAGGAAAGCCACTTGTGGCCAGGGGGAGCCACTGCCAGGGCCAGGGCAGCTCCAGGCGAGGGGAGGCAGTGCAGCCTAGCACTGATACTGACAAAAGGGAAGTTTCTAGTAAGGAGTGGACAAGGGATGGAAGAGACGCCATGAAGCCTTATCCTCTCCCCCACCCAGGGCTGGAGGGTGTATCCGGTGGCACCTTGAAAGCCATGCCCCTTTTATAGCCCTGAATGTGGCAGAGAACCTGCTCACAGTAGCTGTGTCTATGGAGCCTGACCCTCCCTGACACCACCTTGATGCACAGGTGACCCGCAGTGGCCAGGTGGCAGGTCTGCCAAGGTGCCACTCAGCCTAGAGGTAAAGTGGCCACAGTTTCTTGTGCAAGATCTCTTTGAGCATGAAAGGAGGTGCTATTAATAATCAATCTGGCTGGCAGGAATAAATGGAATAAAGGGGACATGGGGCCACCTGCCTGGGTGTCACCAGAGGGTGATAAAGGAGGACCACATGGTGGTTTCCCACGGCAGGGTTGCCAGGTCACATTGCCGGGCATTAGCCCACAGGTGGAAATAGCCTGGAATTTCTGATCGAGGAAGGTTCACTGCTGGAGGCATCTTAGGGAAGGATCGCGGGAGCCTGCTCCACTGGAGAAGGTCCCTCCCTGGAGTTGGCTTGAGACTGAAACTGCAAGCGTCACAAGACCTCCCATCTTTCCAGGGCTTTGTACTTTCCAAAACACTGTCACAAGACCCCCAACCCCATTGAAAATCCCACCTAGCTGTCCAAGGGTAGATGGGCAGGCTGTCACTTGAGAGGCAAGGGAATTGAGGAGCAGATGGGCCTCAAACCTCCAGCCTGTGAGGAGTAAGTTCCCTGGGGTCCGACAGGGGACATTCTACCCACCAGGCCATGGCTGCTCAGGCCACTTTCTGGGTTTCTTAGAAGTCATTTCTACCTAAATGAACCCACAGGAGAGTGTACGGTTAGGAAGGAGGAGTGTCTTGTGCCATGGAGGAGAGGGGCCCAGGTGGGGTGAGAATCTGAGTGGATGTGGGGCTTGGACGCTCTCTGTCCCGAGGGGTTTCTCTCTGTCCCAAGGCTTCACATAACAGTCACGCCCAGGGAAGGGCGCTGGGTGGGCGAAGGAGAGTGGCTTACTACTGTGGTTTCACAGGATGGCAAGAGGTCAGAGCTGAAGGTGGCCTTCGTGGTCATCTCTGGCTTCCTTAAGGAGAAGAGGAGGAATTGGCGGGTGTGGAGGGGGAGGGGGAGTGGAGGGAGGTGGACAGGGAGGAGATGGCCTTCCTTTGCCATGCATCTCACTGGCCTTAGCCTTGTTTAATCTGAAAAGCACTCTAAAATGGGGAATGTACTCTGAGACAAACTCTATTGCCCAAGCTCACAGGCAAGTGGGGAGGGAGGATCCGAAATCAGTTCTGGGTGTGACTCTCAGGACCCTGCTCTTTGCACCTTCCAGCCCCTCCTCTCCCTGTGGTGCAGAGAGATTACATCCCTGGTCCTAAGTCACCTCATTGGAAGAGGTTGGGCCAAGCTGACCCTGTCAAAGTCTTTTAGGGTCAACTCTCATTGTAAATATTTTCTCTCTGATTTTGCAACCCAAGGCAGTTGGTCACCAGGGCTGCAAAGTGGAGATAAGCTTGTGGGGAGGGAGCCACGGGCAATTTCTGAATGACTCCTGTTGATGGCAGTTACTCTAGGAGGTGAACACAGGCCACTCTGTGGACTTGACCAGGCTTATGTTTTCTATGGTCTCAGAGAATCCAGAGGACAATCAGTCCAGGGTGATGTGGTGGGACATTGCAGCCACCCCACCAAGAGGCCCTCCGAGATACCACGGAGTAGGGCTGTGGTCTCTCTAGAGGAAGCCAACATCCCTCAGGAGAACCCTCATGCAAGCCATGAAGGGTGCTGGGGACCGTCCTTGAGGCCAGGGTCAGAACAGTGAGAACAAACAGGTTGTTCTGGAAGCTGTCCTGCCTACTGCCTCTGCCTGAGCGCAGGGCCTGGTATTTGTGGAGACCTCTGCCTTATTTGTGGATCAGCACTTACCACATCCTGGAGAAACAGGTCAACACAGGTGGCCCTCCTTACCCGTGGGACCCATGTTTGAAAATCTGACCCTAAAGAGGCACCTGGGTTTCCTGGGCTCCTGGGCCACAATCCCTTCCCCTTCAGGCCTCTGCTGGGCAGCCCCCACCATGATCTCCTGTCCTTTGCTATCTGAGGTCCTCCTCTGTGCTGCCTCCCTTTCACTTCAGCTTCTTACATCATGAACCCTGCCAGCGTCCCGGAGAGCAGAGCTTGCCCTCCACCGCCCAGACCCCAGAGTCCACGCCGTCCAGGTCCCCACTCTGGCTTCACTCCTCTCTCTTGTGTTTTCCCCTGAATGTTTTGGAGACATCAGGTCATTTCAACTCCATATTCTTGTTTGCATCCCTAAAGGGAAGGGGCATTGTTAGATAGAGTGATATCATGGTTGGCGGGCCTCAAGTTTACACCAGTCCTTTGCTGTCCTCCAACACGGTCCATACTGAGATCCCCCCATTGTGCCAAGAGTTTCTACTGGTTGATGTTTTGGAATCGAGTCCACAATCAGACTTGGCTCTGCGTTTGAAGCATGGGGTCTGCTGTTCCGTGGAACTTCCCAGCACGACTCCTGTCCCCTCCCTCATGTATGCCTGGATCCAGGCCCTTGATTGTCCCCTTCTGGAGCAAAAGCCATTTGAGGTTCACTGTCTCCCTTCTGTGTTCCTGCTCCGTCTTGCACTGAGCATCAGAAGTGCCTGAGGGTTCTTAGAAACATCATTAGTGTGGAGAGGTCACGAGTAAATTTTGTCTCTGCCACTTAAAACAAAGTCTTGAGATGTTGAAACCCCCACAACTAAAAGCCACCGTTGCATCAGAGGGATGTGTACACAGAGCAGACGGGAGACCAGCTGTGACTCTGCAATTCCGGAGGCCGGAACTTGGCACGTGGTGTGCACGGACTCTGTCCTCTATCTTTGTTCTGGGACTTATCAATTTTCCTGTGGTTGAATCCCACAAGCTGGTGTGGTCTGAGGAGGGCAAATTAGGGCCCGGGGTCTTGCCATTACCTTTCACAGTGTGGCCAGGGGCAGGAAGGCTGCTCTCCGCTTCCCGAATATAATGAGGCTGCTGGAGTCAGGGCCGGCAGGGCAGAGCTGGTGACAGCCCCTGCCCCTTGCCCTGCTTTCTGAACCAACCCTCTGATCTCACCACTGAACTTGTTTATTTCTGGAGGCACAATCTGTACACTATCAGTGAGCAAATGAGAAAATGTGGCTTGGATTATGGAATTCCGCTTTAGGATTTATTTGTTCAACAAGTTCTTTTAGAAAGTCTACCATTTTCCTGGGGCCTGCCTAGGTACTGGGGTCCAGAGTTGGGCAAGAGCCATCTTGCTGATCAGAACTTCTCTGTTCAATGAAAGAGACTGATGCACAGGTGCAGTGGAGGCAGGTCCAGGGGTTAGGGGGGCAGAAGGAGTCTTAAAGGACACACAGAGTTCTCTAGAATAAGGGAAGGGGAAGAGGGAAGAACATTGCTTATGTATTCCCAGGAGAGGGATTCTCATGGGCAGAGGAAGTCACACTTACCCCATGTTTCTAGAGACACGTGTAATGGGATTCACACCTCATTCATGATATCCACAAAATACAAGCCTTGTGGAAGTTAAAATAATTTGTGCAAGGAATCAGAGTGATGGTCACAAGCTACGTGGGACCTGGTTCAGTGCCCTGACCTCGTTCTAGGCTCAATTAGCAATGACAAACCCTCATCAGTGAGGGACACAGAGGGGGGCTGGGCCTGGAGCACCAGGATGGACGTAGTTGCTGCATTTGGAGAAGGAAGCTGAAGCCTGGTCTACACATGAGCAGCAGCCCCAGGGTCCCTTCACAACATCCCCGTGATCCCCTGGGGCTGCAACCCCAAGCCAGAGGATGGGGATATTACTCTTCCTGCAGCAAACAGACTGGGGTGCCACAGGCAGAAACACCTGGTTAGAAGTAGGTGATGATTAATGTGCTATGTGAAACCGTTAGAGCATGCATTTCTAATGTCATTATCAATATGATCAATCTAAGCAGTCTGGAGGAAGACCAGGATTTTTCATCTCTTCTCCAAGCCAGATGATTTGTGTTTGTGTGTGTGTGTGTGTGTGTGTGTGTGTGTGTGTGTGTGTATGTGTGTGTGTGTGTGGTGATGGTGCTGGGGATTGAACCAGGGCCTTGTGCATGTGAGGCAAGCACTCTACCAACTGAGCTATATCCCCAAACCAAGCCAGATGCTTTTTACAAATCTCTGGTAAGATCCCCTGCATCTCTCCTAGTTGCAAGAACTCTTGTTAAACCGCTGGCCCTGAAGTGTTTGGCACCACAGTGACCACCAAGCAGTGGTCCCTGCGCTTGGAAAGCTTGATTAGAGGGGGTAAGGAAGCTCTCATTGCCCAGCTCCATGACAGGCAGTCTTCTGGATGCTTCTCCATGCTATCCCACTTCTCACGAGCCCCACCAGAAACCCTTATAATCAGCCCAGATGTTACAGGTGAGAAAACTAATATTCTGACTCAGGAGCTAAACGAGAATTCTGACTCCAAAGTGTGTGGGCTGCTGGAGCAGGGGCTGGTGCGTCAGGGTGGTGGCAGTTCTGGTCTCCTTCCTGCATTCTGACCCTCACACCACGACTGTACTTGTGTGTGACTGGATGGAGTCCTCCAGGCCAGACTGCCTGGATTTGAACCCAGCCTCTGATCACTACTTGCTCTGGAAAGCCACAGCCCTGAGCTTTCTCTCCTCCTTCTAAATAGGCTAGCCATGGAGTATTCCTCCCAAAAGCCTGGCTGATTTGGGGTTGGTCCAGGTAAGTGTCTGGACAGTGTATTGGCATTGGCAGGGAAGCAGGTGTCATATATAGGAGGATGATCAGGCCCCTGGGCATCTGGCAAGGTGGGCAAGGCCAGGCAGAAACCAAGAAATCAGGGCTGGTAAACAGGATGGGACCTGTGGGGCACAGCAGAGGAACAGGCTTAGGCAGGTGGGGTCTGCAGCTCTGGTGGGTGAGGAGGGTGCTGGTGAGGGAGGGCCCTGGTGAGGGATGGCGTGGCCTTCCAAGCATGGTACTCCAAGGCTAGATGTGCACCTGGGGCACTGTCCTGCAGCCCGCTGGAGTCTCCGTTTCCCTCTCTTTTAACTGGGGATAATGCTCTCTGCTTTACAGGGAAAAGTGCAGACTTTTAAGGAACAAGGCCTATAGAAGGAAGTGCCCCAGAAGCAGCATGGTATGGGAGGGAGTTCCCTGCCCACCTGGTCCCTTGGCCTCCCTAAATCTCTCCTCATCTGTACAATGGACCTAGGAACAACATCTACAGCTGTGGAGCTGCAGGTGGCACAGGGCTTGTGAGGGCTCCTAGTGCCACAAAGGTTAGAGGGATGGCGTGGATGGTAGAGTGATGGCTGGGGACCCAGGAAGTTGTGCTAAGGGCCACCTGTGGGGAGCTGCTGCCCTTGGAGAATGGCAGTTGCTACGGGACTCCATGGCAGGCCCCACATCCTGCCTGTGACCAGGCGAGTCCTCTGTGAGACACAGCCTGATTCCCCCTTAAAGGCAATGAGCTCAGCCCCACCAGGGCAAGGTTGAATCCTGTGGCTCCTGTCTCCAAACCGCACTGTCACAGTCATTGCCTACGGGGGACTAAGCAACAGCCTTCTCTCCTCTGGGTGACATTGACAGGCGGATCTGAGCAACACTGTGTCTCTGGGGGCCTTCCTAGCTCAGATGAAATGGCTGTTGGCAGGACAGGGTAATGGTGATATACATGGGGCCTGCCGGTCGGGCAGGCTGGTGGCTTTCAGAGCTATCTTGGAGGTGACATTCCATTAGGGGTGGGTGAACTTAATTTTAATGGCAGGATGACTTCATATTTCATCATCCTCTCCAGGCCTGAAGGTCAATAGAGAACTTTCTTTTCTCAGGAGTCACGCTGCAAGAGCCCCGTTCACAGTGCCAGTTTTGGCTGATGCTAAAACACTGAGCCGAAAGGTACCCTCTTGCACAAACCACCTCATTAGTTCACGTGGGCTTCCTGCCCAGGGTCCCTGGAGCCAGACTCCTGGGGCTGGACATGGACTCCTGAACTTCAACACCCCTGACTGAGTGGCCTTCAGCAACTTGCTAACCATCCCGTGCCTCAGTTTCCTAATCTGTAAGGTTGGGAATGACAGTGTCCTCCCAAGTGCTGTAGCGAGGACCCCACAATCTGGGTACGCAGAACCCTTGGAACGGTGCCCCAAACCAGCAAGGGCCGTGGAAATGTCAGTGCTATTATTAGCTGTCCAGGGAAAGGAATCGCTGAAGTCATTTGAAAAACGTGTTCTTAGAGCAGGTTTGAACTCAGAGTCAGGCAGTGGCCAGGGCTGGAGAGAAGAACAGGGGGTCGGTGTAGAAGGCGGGCTGGGCCAACCACCAAGGCGCGGGCACACCAGGCTCTCGAGGATGACCGGCACCACGCGTGCTGCCTGCCAATCAGAGCTCTGTGCACCTCTTTAGAGGGAAGGAAGCATTTTCAGAGATCTCAGCCACAGTAGGAGTGTAGGGAGTAAGCACCCAGGAGAGCCACGGGGAAGGGAGCCTGCAGGACTTGAGCTATGGGACAGGACATGGGGGGGAAGGAGCAGGGAGTCCAGAGCAGCTTCACTGAGTGGGAGAGGCGACTTACTGAAGATGGTGTTATTGCAGCACTTGGGACCTGAGAGGTCTTGGTTTAGCACCTAGCACTGGAGGTCACAGTGGGGGTCAAGGCTAGTCCTGGGTGGGGCTGGAGGTGTGAGAGTCACCTGGGGGAAGGTCTGGGGTGTGGGACAATCAGAAGTGGACTCTACAAAGAGCCCAAAGTGAGCTGATAGTGTCTTCCAACAGAGAACAGGGCAGCCTGCCTACAGAGAGGAAGTCCAGCTCTCCCACCCTCTGGGCCTTTGCCATGGGTCCTGCCTCTCAGATGGGCCCTTGGGCTACTGTCCTGCAGGTGTGGTTTGGCTTTGGTGTGACTTTGGGGTTAGCCAAGCTGTTCTGAGGTCTCCCTCCTGTTGTGTGGTGGTGGCCTTCTCTCCCACCCTCTGACCCCACCTGTGCACAGCCCCTCCTGGCTACCGCTGCAGACCTGGCCCAGGTCTCCACCCTCCCCTGTCCCTCCCTGTCCCTCAGGATCTCTGTGCCCTCTAGGAACTTAGGACAAAGGTCCAGAAGTTGTGTTGACAATGAAGTGGGAAAGCACCCGGCGTTGTACCCAGAGCTGACCCTTCCCGTGGCAACGGCCCTCAGCAGAGGGTGGGAGTGACGGCAGATTGGCAGTGGCCTTTGTCTCCTCTTCATGGTGTTATTTGCTCTACAGCAGAAGTGAATGTTGGCCCCATTACTCCGGATGAGTCAGGAGTCCCCACCCTTCTGTGTTCCTTGACACACACTCCGTTATCAAGTGTGCTGTTACGAAAGCAAACACAGAGAGATACGGAAGCAGAGATGTGTGGAGCCGCGTGGCTCTGGTGGAATTGAGGCCAGCTGTCCTTAGGACTTCCTTCTGATAAGACCCTCCTGAGGAGGTAGAAAGCCTCTGAAGTGGCCCCCTAGTCTTGCCTCCGAATGCTCAGGCCCTTGTACAGTCCTTTTCCACACTGGAGGGCTGACTCTGTGACTGCTAGGACACTATGGAAATGGCCAGGTGTGGCCTCAGAGGCTGTGGCATAGAGATGTGGTGGCTCCTGCCTTGTTCTTTTGGGTCACGCTGGAGGAAACAAGATGCCACCTCAGGAGTACATTCCAGAAGCCACGTGGACAGGCCCACATAGTGAGGACTTCAAGTCCCCTGCCAAAGGCCAGAGAGGTGACCATGGAGCCATCTTGGAAGTGGGTCCTCTAACCTCAGTCAAGCCTTCAGATGACAGCAGCAGCCAGAATCCCCCAACAGTCACTCCTGGCCCTGTTCCACAGAAACTGTGACGTCAGAAATGCCCCTGTTTCAGGAGCCAGGTTTGTGGCTCATTTGTTAGAGAGTCCCAGTTAACTGAGATCCATGGCAAGCACACGGGCCTTTTGGCTCAGCCTGGGTGCATGCCTTGATCTCCTTTCCTGGTCCTCATCCCACCTGTTTCTACCCACTGTTTCTCCCTGTGCTGCTTCTGTTGCTCTGTGACCTTCCTGCCACCCGCGGGCCTGGGCTGCTCTTCCCTGGGTGCTGGAGTTCCCTTCCCCTTGGTGCTGTGTGGAAGCTGGAGTTCACAGAAATCCTCACCCCAAGGGTGATGGGCAGAGTTAGGCAGCAGGTTGGTGAGAAGGTGCATGGGCACCCTGAGCCCTGGCCTGCCACTGCCTTGCCCCCCACCCTGGGATTTTCCTCTTAGGGGATATCCCTGTCTGTGAGAGTCCATCTAAGAAATGGCAGGAGAATGGTCTCACATGAGTTTCAGGATTCAAACCAAAAATGCTGGTTCTTGTTCTGTTTCACTTATGGAAGAACTGGAAAGCCTGCCATGCTAGAAGAGCTAGTATGAGCCTAGAGGTGGGCACACAGTGAGCCTGGAGGTGGGCACGCAGTGAGCTGGGAGGTGGCACAAAGTGAGCCTGGAAGTGACATGCAGTGAGCCTGTAGGTGGGCATGCAGTGAGCCTGGAGGTGGCATGCAGTGAGCATGGAGGTGACATGCAGTGAGCCTGGAGGTGGCACACAGTGAGCCTGTAGGTGGGCATGCAGTGAGCCCAGAGGTGAGCACTCAGCCTGTAGGTGGGCACGCAGTGAGCCTGGAGGTGACATGCTGTGAGCTTGGAGATGGGCAGGCAGTGAGCCTGGAGGTGGCATGCAGTGAGCCTGGATGTGGGCATGTAGTGAGCCTGGATGTGGGCACGCAGTGAGCCCACAGATGGGCACTCAGCCCAGGGGTGGGACCACAGTGAGCCCGGAGGGGGGCACGCAGCAGGCACTGAAGAATACTGGCTGAACAAGTGAAGAACTGAGGGGCGAAGACCTCACGTCACCTGCTCTGCTCTGAGGAACATGGGGTGGGGGTTGCGCTGTGTCCTGGGACTCGTGTCATCCCAGGAAAGTTAGTGAGGGACCATGAGGTAAATAGGGAGGTGGGGGGCTTCTTGATCATGAGGAGGAGGTAACAGAGCTTAGGAAGACTGCTGTGCAGGGAGAGAGTCCACAGGCACAACCTACAGGTGCAAGACCCCAGGGCGTCTTCCTGGGTCAGAGGAGTCCAGCTTGCCCTGCAGGCGTCCAAGATCACCACTGGGTAGGAGGGACCCGGGGCAGATGCTTGTGAGCCTGGAGAAGGACATCATGGGCCTCCAGAGCAGCTCTTGGTACTTGGGAGGGGACGAACTGCCTGTCCCAGGAACTGTTCAGTCTTACTCACGTGGGATGGGGGCCCAAGAGTGGCAGGACCAGATGGTTCTTCCTGGACAGATGCATTGCCCAGGTCCATGGACCAGGCTCTGAGAAGCCCTACGCCGCTGGCCTGACATGGAATGTTGAATGGGCCGGGTGGCTCTCTGTGACCTCACTGTGTGTGGTCTGGCTACTCCAGACAACAAGGGCATATTTGCCTCTGAAGACAGAAGTCCCTTATCCCTTTAGCATTTTCAAGAAGAGACAGGAAACACATTGCAGGGCCCTGTTACTCCTGAAAGTATCATGGCACTGGTGTCAGGGGCCTGTGTTCTTTTCTTGACCCTTGAGCTTGTGAGCTGGACCAAAGTCTTCCTTCTGTCTGTAGTCCTTGATCATGGGGAAAGGTGGCCCTGGAGAAACCAGTGAGTCCAGGCATGAGAGGACTGTGCATACTTTGGGCACATTGGGTATGGAATGGAGAGGGGGTGGTGGCTCTGCATCATGGCCAGGGGCAAAGCCTATTCCAGTCAGGCTTCCAGAAGCCCTGCCAGGTAGTCTGTTACTGCCTGAGCAGCCTCTGGGCTGGTCTTCATCTGTCCCCTGCAGCACAGGCTGGGCTGATGCTGGAACTTGGGCTTACATCTGTGCCCTCTATTAGTGACAGCAAATGCATTCTCCCCAGGCCACTTCAAAAGTCGAGGCAACTGGAACCTCATCAGGACAACTCAGCTTGTTCCCTTGATGAGATGTGGGTCTGGTGGGAACTGGACATTCTGCGGAGGCCTGGCACCTGTCCCCCAATCCTGCCCTGTCCTCCTCCATCCCCCGCGGTTCATTGGTTCCCCTCGAAGTCACAGTGGTGGAACGGGCATCCTTCCCTGGGGCAGCAGCTCTGCTAACCTTGAACACGCTGTGCTCTGAGCTCATAAATTCAGAGCAATTCAGGGAGAAGCCGGAAGTGCTCAGACCCACAGGGACCAGCAACTCTGGAGACTCTAGTTTGCTTTTTCCTTTCCTTAGGCAGCAGATGTGCCACCTCATCTTGCAGTGCTTGGGCTGGTTCTTGCTCTTCTGCAGAGGAAGGTGAAGCACAGCTGTGAGCAGCATACCCTCAGCAGGAAAGATGTTTAAAGCCTGAGGAGAAAGCCATATCTAAGAGAAATGCAGATCATGGAAGGAAGCAGAACAGCAGTTGCACATCTGTGGTCCAGGGAAAAGCTCAAACATAGCAGAAGTCCAGCTGGGCCGGGCCAGCTGTAGCACTGAAGCCTGGAGAGAAACCATTCTGGGGTGGGAGGCTTCTCTTTTCTCAGCTGATCATAGAACTGTTGTTGGTCTAGATGTCTTGATTATTAGCCATTTTCATTCCAAAGCCATCACCGTCCCTTTTTGGAAAAATAGCTGTCCCCTCTGTTGACTTCATCTTCCAGAAATGACCACAGGCATCTATCCAACTTGTGGGCATCCTTGGTTACCCATTTATCCTCAACCCTGTCCCCTTCCTCCAGGGAGACTTTAAGTTGGGAAAAATAAGTGGCAGGTATAAAACAATAGGTTTATCAAGAGCCCAAGGAACTGGCAGGGAAAGAGGCAATTAATTCACTGTTGTTTTGGAACCAATGACTCTTTCTTGGTTCATAGGATTGAAACTATAAGAAGTATTGCTACTATCCTTGGTCCCATCAACTCCTACCCAAATAACCATACGTGTTAGTTCCTTGGGTGTCTTTGTCAAATAGAAGCAAGTGTGGGTGGGTAGGGGTGAGGAGGGTGTCTTCCTTTCTCTCCCTCTTTCACAGAGAAGGATATGTAATGGCTCTTGAGAGAATGGGAGGATGTTCAATCCCTTATGTTCACAGAAGTGCCAATGAAGACCATGATGAAATAAGCCAGGTTGACACGAGTTAGCATTCTGCATTGGACTTTGCTGTTTTCACTTTACTGGGTATCTTGGACATCTTTCAAATCTGTACAGTACATGAAGAATAGCCATATTCATCTTTACAGTTTCAACGTGTCTTATTTATGGACACACCATAAGTTTATCTTACTACTTTTCTATTGATAGACATTTGATTTGCCTCCAATCTTTTGCTACTATAAACAGCTACCCAGGGTATTTCCTATATGTATTGGCACAACCAAAGGATAAATTCCAGGAAGTAGGATTACTGGGTCGAAGAGCAAGTGTAACTTTGATGAGATTTCCAAATACCGTCAGTGGGGTTGTACCCTCTGTCCTGCTGCTAACAATGGATACTAGCCACCTCCCCCACAGCCGTGCCACCTGGACATTTCATCGCAGTTTTCATTTTCCCTTCTCGGTTTTTTCAAGAGCCATTAGCATTTCCTTTTCTTTTTAAAAAATATTTTATTTTTTAGTTGTAGATGGACACAATACTTTTATTTTATTTATTTTTATGTGGTGCTGAGGATCAAACCCAGGTCCTCGCACGTGCTAGGTGATCGCTTGACTGCTGAGCCACAAGCCCAGCCCAGCATTTCCTTTTCTGTGAGCTGTATCCTTGTATTCTTTGCCCATCTAAACAAAACCTGTTGGCTTTGCTCTTTTTTCATAATAGTTTCTCAGAGCTCTCTGTATGCTGGGAGATCTGCTGTCTGTGATATGAGCTGCTTGCATTGCTATTCAGTCTTTTGGTGCTTTTGCTCATGTTTTGTGCAACTTCCAAAAACTTTAGGTGGTTTGTACAGCAATTTTTAAAATGGATTCTAGATAAAAGAAAGGCCTTTCATGCTCCAGATTTCATGAGGAATTTGCCTACATTTTCTTTTAGTACATTTATTGTTTCATTTTTTTAAAAAAAAAATATTTATATCTTTGTTGCATTTGGAACTGATGCTGGGGCCAAAGCCAAGGTTAGGATTGAGCTAAACTCTTTCCCGGCTGTCCAGTTGCCATTGGCTGACACCATTCCTGCAACATTCAGGATGGCACCTGTGTAATACATGGGATTCTGACCATAATTAGGTGTACTTCTGTGTCTTCTAGCTCATCCCATTGCTGAGGCTGTCTGTCCTTTAGTCAGCACCACACTGTTTTCATTATGGAGACTCCATGCTATGTGGCAGAACTATTTCTTTCCATTCCTTTTCCCCTCTCCCTGATCCTGCTAGAATGCTTTTCTTTTGCCATTTCTGGATATTCCTTTTGAAGCTATTCTTTTTATCAACATGTATCCACTGTCCATATTTGTGGAATTCAATATAATATGCACCTGTGCACACTGATCAAATCTAGCTTTGCACATGAGATAGAACTTCTGGGTCTGGTTTATTTCACTTAACATGATGTCCTCCACTCCCACCCAATTTGTGCAGGCTGCAGGACTTCATTCTTCTTTATGGCTGATAACACCTCACACCTCTTCTTTATCCATTCGTGCACTGGTGGGCCCATGGACTGATTCTGTATCTCAGTCATTGTGAACAGTGTCCTGACTATGTTTCACTTTCCAGATGAACTTTAGAGTCAGCTTATCTAGGTTTTTTTTTAAGGCTGATATTTTTATTGAATTTGTAAAGTAATTCAAGGAGAATCAACTTGGCAATAAATCTTCCTCTCTTAAAATGTAGTATGTGTTCCGACTGGCTCTTCTCTTCTTTTTGATTTTTAAACATTTTTTTCTTAGACATTTCATGCATGCATCCTTCAGTTTATTTGAGGGTATTTTATTGAATTAACATTGTAAAAACACTGTTGAATTACACTATTACACTAAGATTTTATTTCACACCAGCCAGAATGGCAATCATCAAGAATATAAATAATAATCAATGCTAGAGAGGATGTGGAGGAAAAGGACCACTCTTACACCATTGGTGGGATCGTAAATTAACACAACCACTATGGAAATCAGCATGGAGGCTCCTGGATAGACCAGGCATGGAGCCACCATATGACCCAGCTGTGCTACTTCTCAGCATTTCCCCTGAGGATTTAGAGCCATCTTACCACAGCGACACAGGCTGGCCCATGTTTATAGCACCACAATTCACAATAGCCAAACTATGGAACCAGCCCAGGTGTCCATCAACAGATGAATGGGTAAAGAAAATGTGATATATATGGAGTTTTATTCAGCCATAAAGAAAAATGAAATGATGTCATTTACAGGAAAATGGATGGAGCTAGAGACCATCATGTTAAGTGAAATAAGTCAAACTCAGAAGGTTAAGGATTTTCTCATATGTGGAAGATAGAAAGGACAAAGGATAAGAAAGGTGGGGGTGAATCTCCTAAAACTCATAGGGCAATCAGCAGATGAAAGGGACCAGAGGGAGGGAGGTGGGGAGGGAGGGAAGTGTTGGGGGGTGATATTGGCCAAATGACGTTGCTGTGTTGTGTGCACGTACCGGTACATAACGACAAATCCCGTCAACACGTGCAGCTAGAATGCACCCAAAAGAAGTCTCTTGGAGGTGTGCAGCTGCCTGGCCTGTCCCCAGCGGGCTGGTGTCTGAAGTGTTGTCCAGCCTGTCGGTTGACATGCTACAGAGCTCTCATTGTTTGTCATCTTTTTTTTTTTTCAGAAAGACTTTAATTTAATGAAGAAAAATGTTACTTGGGCAAGTGTCCATATTGGGTATTTCAGCTTCTAGAAGGCAGCCCCAAATAGGTTTTGGGCAAACTGTAATGGGGTGTGATGCGCCAGAGTACTCCTCTTGAGAATTTTAGGGGTCCTTCCAGAAGGTAGGATTGGAGGATGCAACCCATTATCATAAGATCACTCTGCACCAAGATTAGAAATGTGTAAGAGCACAAGCAGTGGCTGGGGAAGAATCGTGATGGGCACGTCTGTGGTTAGATCCTGTGAGCCTCAGAGCACAACCGGGAAGTGCCCCCAGGGGAGTGGGACAGACGCAGTGGGAAGTAGGGTTCTCGTTGGCTGCCAGTCCTCCAGCTCAGGTGGCATTGGCGACCCAGGTCCTGATCCTTAGTCTTGAGCTCCAGAACCCCAACAGCCTCCTCTCTTAGAACATGGGCAAAGAAAAGGATCAGTCACTCATCTGTTTCCTTGGAGATGGGGAGAAAGTGACCTTGGCAGATGGCCTGTGAGGGCCAGGGAGAGACAGCAAGCAAATTCTTCTCAGGTCAGGTGTAGGTCTAGGGCAGGAGGCAGATCCAGCCCTGACACCCCAAGACCTGGGCATGTTTGCTAGTTTATTCAACCAAAGACTTGAGTTTCATCTGGGACTTGGGGCTCTTTTTTGTGGGGTGGTGCTGGGGATTGAACTCAGGGACACTCAACCACTGAGCCACATCCTCAGCCCAATTTTGTATTTTATT
The DNA here is from genome assembly GCF_045843805.1 of Urocitellus parryii. Lineage (NCBI taxonomy): Eukaryota > Metazoa > Chordata > Mammalia > Rodentia > Sciuridae > Urocitellus > Urocitellus parryii. The sequence goes on from NC_135539.1 coordinate 83,697,211, forward strand.
TAGGGACAGGGTCTCACTGAGTTGCTTAGCACCTTGCTATTGATGAGGCTGATTTTGAACTGTTAATCCTCCTGCCTCAGCCTCCTGAGCCGCTGGGATTACAGGCATGCACTACCACCGTGCCCGACAACTTGGGGCTCTTCTTTGCCTTCATCGCCACCAATGCCTGTGGGTGCTAAAGTCACGCTTCAAACCATCTGTTCAGCACTCAGCTAGCAGGCACCTGTCCTGTGGCAGGAACTGGATTCCCGGCTCAGGAGAGCAGCTCTGCCCTTGTCTGCTTTGCTTTGAAGAAAGAGCTGGGCTACAAAGAAACTGTGGCCAGAAAGCTTTTAAGTTTCTCATGGGCAGGGAGTTGGAGTGGCAACAGCACCCTTCCTGTCCCTGCTCCATCCCCTTCTTCCACTGGACCTTAAGGGTCCCACTGGGTGAGAGGCATCCTTGGGTGCTAAAGGCTCAGAGAGACTCAGGGCTGGAGGGAGCTAAGGCAAAGGTAGAGAGGGTGGCTCTCCTCCCTGTCCATCCTGGTCCTCTCCAGCTTGTCACCATTTGGGCCAGAGGCTCTGCAGTGGAGAAGGCTTGGGATGAGGACAACCTGCCCCTTAACAGGAGGCCACAGTGTTCTCCCACCTGCTGGGCATGGTAGCAGCACTGTCTCTGGTAAGAACTAGAAGCTCAGGGATTGCTCAACCCAGGCCAAGCAGCCCCGAAGGCCCCGAATTTCTGTCTTACTCAGATGTTTCCAAGAATCCTAGAAATAAGAAGACTCGTGTTGGTTTCCTCTTCCTCCCATTCCTCCTGTGTCTCCCATGTTGGGATCCATCTGACAGCGATGGCCGAGGCCAGCCTGGTCATCCTTGTTGCCATTCCTACTAATGTGGAACTAAATAATCGGCCTTCACTGGTGGAGCTCAGAGCACCTGGCCTGGCACCAATCTTGAGGAAACTTAATTTTAGAGGCAGAAATGCTCTCTTGAGAGGCGGTCACTAGTTGCACGTTCCTTGCAGAGATGGAGGCAACTCCTGGACCTGCCATGCTGTATGGCCCTGCTCTGTGAGGGCCACACAAGAGAAGCTCTGCTGTTCTGCACAGAAGCCAGTGGCAAGGCAGCTGCCTGTGCGGTCGGCGACTGGGCGGTGCGTGGGCAGGTGTGGCCAGACCCAGCCCTCCCGCTCTGCACCCGCACACTCCTGCTGTGGACAGACCATGCAGGGACCTGTCCCAGGGAGGGTCTTGACTTTCCTCCCAGGGAATAGGCTCAGATTTGGGGGGACAGTGGTGAAACCCAACTGGTGATGATGTGAAATCTGCGGTCCATAGCTTGGGAAGCTTTTACTCTACTTGACAAGCAGCTGGAGGGTCACTGAAGCATTTTGCAAACATTAACTCATTTAATCCTCATAACAATTACTGTTTCCTCTTTATTATTCCTATTTTCAGATGAGGAAACTGGAGTACAGAGAGGCCAAGTCATTGGATCACGATTGCACAGCCCACTTGCTGCACAGCGGGATGGACTCAGGCCCTGCCTCATCCCCTAGACTTCAGACCTCTTTACAGCCATGCTGGCTGCACTCAGCTCCAAGGGTTGCGGTCACTGCAGGGCATGATGGCTATTTTTATGTGTCAGCTTGGCCAGGCTGTGATGCCCCATTGTTGGTCAATCACCAGTCTAGATGTTGCTTTTTTGGATGAAATTAACATTGAAATCAGTGGCCCTGGAATAAAGTACATTGCTCTCAATAATGTAGGTGGGCCTCATTCCATCAGTTGAAGGCCTTAAGAGGCTGATCTCCCCTGAGGAAGAGAGAACTCTACCTGAAGATGGCTTTCAGCTGCGTCCACTTCTTCCTGGGCCTATTCTGCAGATTTTGAACTTGCCAACCTCCAAGATTGCTTGAGTCAATTCCTTAAGATCAATCTCATTTTCTCTATGTACAACCTATCGGTTGTGTTTCTCTGGAGAATCCTGGCTACTACAGGGGGATTGTGTTTATGGGCCTCACTAAGCAAGCTCTTCAGAGGCAAATGACATATGTAAATGGGTGGTCAGAACACAAGTGACTGCATCCGAGAGCTGTCGGACCCTTTCAGAACTTTGGTAATGCAGATGTGCCCCAGGAGACGGCATGTGAATAATGAGCTGAGCTTGAGAGTCAGCTCCCGCTTGGGCCCTAGGACTCAGGCTACACGTTCCCGAAGGTGGTAGGCTGGTGGGAGGACCATGACTTTCAGCATAATAGGAGGGTTCATTGTGCAATATGTGCCACCTCTTCAACGACCTGCAGAGCATCTACCAGGACCTGAGCTCTGGGCTTATAGGTGCTGGTGGCAAGAGCTCAGTGAAATGTGCACTTTGACTTACTGTTCCCAGAGAAACTTCCAGAAACGTTGTGTGCCATGCTGTGTTCAGAGGTGGAACACCACCTATAGGGGTGGGGAGAGGTCCTCTGAGCACGGCAGAGTAGCTGTGGGGACAGCCTTGGAGCCAGTTGAAGAAACCAGAGTTTGAGACAAAACTCAATTCTCCACTTCAGCGTCGGCTCTGAGGGTCAAGGGTGGAAAGCCAGGTCCTTCTCCACCACCGTGGAACAGTGGGCTCAGCTCCCAGTGTTGCAACTGTGTGTGGGACTCTGCTCTCCAGGGTGCCACAGGCCCCAGCAGGTCACTGTCAATGTCTTTCTGGGTTCTTTTTAGCAAGTCCAAAGAATGAGATTGATGGGACAGCAGAAAGCAAGAGTGAGAGATGTAGGATTTATTCAAGGGTGAACATAGAAACAGAACTCACAGAGGCAAGAGGGTAACCAGTAGCAGGTGGGTTACTGAGTGTGTTGGTCTAGGGGTTTATATGGCACTTGGGTCAACACTATTGGTCCAAACTTATGCTAATCAGGTTTGGAAAAGTACTAAAGGCTATTGGTTAAAACTTATGTCAATCGGGTTTGGAAAGCACCGACACTATTGGTTAGCCCTTGGGTCTGCTGCCAATCCCTTCTGCCCATTTCTGCAGGCTGCAATCTCAGCTTCCCAGGAGGCTAAGGTCTGAGGATGGTGGATGCTGGGGGTTGGAGGCCGTGGCACTGTGCAAAGTGGGCATGAGCACCACGCCTGGCCTCTGTAGGGTGACAGGTCGGCGTGCCCTGGTTTGGCTCGACCCTGGCTTGCTGTGATCTAGCTGGCTCGTCACGCTCTGCCGCTCTGGGACAAGGGTTTAGCTTTACTGTGACACAATAAAGTAGCTCAAAGTGCTCAAGAGGACAAGGGTGCCCCAGAGGGGCTCAGCAGAGTCTGAAAGAAGCGAGGGTTCCTGGTGGAGGAGCCTGCTGATGGCATTTGCCACAGTTCACTCGCCTCTCATTAGCTTTACTGTAAAGCAAATCAAGAGGGAAAAAACTGCCTTTCCAAAGTGGGGACAATGCCCCCTCAGTGCCCCATGATGGTGACAAGCACCTGAGCCTCATTCTGGATAAGAATCAAGAGTGAAACCAGAAAGTTTCCTTGGAACGAAGAGACTCACAGAACGCACCTGTCACTTGGCGAGTCTCTTTGGTCTTCACAAGCCCCAGGGGCATCCTGAAAGAAGACTGGAGGCCCTGCCGATGTAAGCCATCTTGGTTCCTGCCGCTCACGGCTTGGCCTTGAAAGGCCAGGCAGGGACATGCTCAGTAACCCAGTCTCCGCCCTGTGAGTGGCGCTGGTTTCCCAGTTCAGCTGTGAGGAATCCGTGGGGTTGAGATGGATCCATGGTTTCAGGTTGCTCCACAGATGTGGAGTGGAGCTCTGGGGCTGCATCGGGGCCTGGGCATCCCTCATGAGGCTCTGTCTTTGGGAAAATGCATCCCAAGTATCTTGGTTGGCTGGTTGGTTAGTTGGTTGGTTGGTTGATTGATCTGGTCATTGCCTACCACTCACCAGGAAGTATCAGGAAGTCTATGACCATCTTTCTGGTGGGAGTTGCAGAACGAGTAGAGCTTTGTGGGATGGAGGTGTTCCAGAGATAGAGGGATGTGGGGAGGACTGTGTTCTAGCCAATCATGATCCAAATATGCTCACCAGGAGCCAAGAGGCAAAGGGCAAAGGGCAGGGGGATCCCTCATTCAGATGCCACACGACATGTTCAGTCCATCCAAAATCAAGTTGACTAAGGCAGAGAAGTTTGAGCCCACTGCCCAGCTGGCTGGTGCAGGAGCTCCCCAGAGAGCTCCCGGGTGTGTGGGGTATCCTCAGCACAGGCCCTGGGCCCAGCAGGTCAGTGGTGTGTGGGGAGAACATGCAGCCTCCTCTCCTCTGTCCAGAGGCCTGTTTGCTTTCTCTTGGCTCTGAGTGTGGGCGAAGGCTGGCCTGGTGGCGCCTGGGCCCTCACGGGGGTTTTTGTCCTCTATCATGTGCTTCAGGGCTGTGCTCTGCAGCATGCCGAGAGAACTTTCCAGAACAAAAGCCAAGCGTAAGAGCTTGGCCCTGGCCTTGAGCACTGCCCTTGGGAAAGTGAGGTCACCTACATCCCCCTCGTTTGCAGAAGCATTGGCCAACAAGTCCACACCCAGGGGTCTGGAGGGCACTGCCACAGCCCCTGGCTCCCAACCTCCCTGCCGGCCATCCCGGCGTCCCTTCCATCTCTGTGCTCTGGAAGAGCTCAGGAGGTGACAGCCTGTGCGATTCTGTGAGGATCTTGTCAAGTCCTCTTGTCAGAAACGTCATTTGTTCTGGCCAAGGCATCAGGGCTGTGGGTCCCCTTGTGACACAGGACTCACGCTCCTGCTATGCATTGTCAAAGGGGCTTTGCTGCCCCGCCTTCTTCCAGTCTTACTGAGGAAACTTGGGTGAAGACTTGGGCGTGGCCTCCCAGGGTTGGGAGCAGGCAGGATCACATTTGCTTAGTCCCGGGTCACAGCAGGACACCATCACAGGTGGTGGCTGTTGGAAGTGAAAGTGTCATAAGGGGCCTCAGGATTCAAATCAGGGTCGAAGTTTCTAACCACTCTTCCTTCAAGAGGTTACAGGCTCCTCCTCCTGCAGCACGTGGTGGCTTCAGTTCCTCCAGGACCCCTGGTGTCCTTTGGCACCTCCTCCTTCTCTTGTCTACTGCTTCAGATAAAGGGGAAGTGGAAGAAGGACAGGCAGGGCTGGAGCTGGGTCCCTGGGGGCGGCTGGAGCAAGTCCCCTGCCCGTTCAGCTTGGCCCCGGACACACAGCCCTCAGGACTTTTCACAAAACACTACATGTGTTTTCTGCTTTGTTATCTCCTGTGAGTCTTTAAGAACATGTAATTCTGTGGCTTTGAATCTGTGGACTAAGCACCTCCTGATATGCATTGTAAAGAGCTTATTTTTTTTTTAGCTGAAAAATAATAGCAATAACATGTTTCTCCCTGGCAGGCTGTGGCAGTGCCTGTGGACATGGTTACCATCCTCTGTCAGTGTGGAAGACATCTGCACGCCTGTGACTGGTCCACACACACTTACCAGATCCAGCGTCACGTTGTTGAAGACTTGACGGAAGAATCTGTGTTCCAAATGGTAATAGACGCAGTCAGAGGTTTGATGGGAGCAAAGCTGTGCAAGCCTGCAAAGTGATCCTGAAACTGCTTGCCGTTGGAACACGTCCCCAGGGGTGGGACTCTGAGTCCAGATAGCAGGGACTTCCTTTTTTTTTTTTTTTTTTTTTTTTTAAATTATCATCCTTCCTGCAAATGTGGCCAGGGCAACAGGCATAGCCAGTGAATATGCTAAAAATAAATGATCAATAGCTGTGAGGGTGGAATTGCTTTCTGATTTGTTCCACCTGGAAATGTCACAGCACATACCTGTTCTACCTCTGGGAAACACCCCTCTCTGCCTTGTGGGTACCAGCTCCTGATAGCATTTTAGGGTCTGTTTGTCCTTGAGTGGCTGTCCTCGGCAAGCAGACCCCGTGTGGGAGAAGGAAGGTGCTGGCCAGGTCTCTTCTAGGACACAAAGCCAGTGCTCTGAATTGCCTCCCTTCATCCCCCATCTTTATTATCTTAACAAACCATTTCTTACCTCATCTTGCTCTCTTCTCCTGACCCTTAGCATTTCTGCAGAGTGCTTGCCTCATGCAGTGTCTTGGGCCATCAGTGCGGTTCACCCAGGGCATCTGGCTAACAGCCAGTGAGCTAACTGCTGCTGGACCTCAGCCTTCCCTGAGTGGGAGAGCATACTGAAGGAGTTTCTCTATTTTTATTTCCCCAAAATGTGCATCCACAATACACAAAGAGAAACAAACACTGGACAGAGTGTCCCTGTGGACTCAAGATTCTGTACAAAGTCTGAAAGAGGAAAGAGTGGGCCTGTCACCAAAGCCAATCTGAAGGAGCCTTCTGAGGGGGAAGTCCAAGAGTCCACAATGCAAAGACCATTTCTTGTGTGTTTAGCTAGAGCTGATCCTTGGTGTATGCTACTGGAACCTCCCATGCCTATACTTCCATGCATGGCAGGTCCTGGGACGGGGAGAGGCTGGCTGAGGGCCATGGCAGGGAGTCCTCCGGGGACAGGAGCATGTGAGCAGGAGGAGAAATGCAGGCGTGGTGTGGATTCTGGTGAAGAGTCCCTCCTGATGTCCACTCCTTAAGCCACCTTCGCTTGGGAAAGCATGTCCTGGACCACTGAAGAGCTAAATCATTTTGAGAGAGGTCTGGGAAAGGAGGTCCCCCCAATGACCCATTGAAAGAAAAGCCTTTCTTATATCAAAGCTCATCTAGTCTCATTTCCCAGGGAATCTCCACTTCCGACCCTATCTAGCACGACCACAGGTGGTGCTCCGAAACTGTCTTCAGATCCACCATGAACTTGGCCCGAGGGATCCACACAGACCTGAAACCATCCAGTTCTCTCTCTGCCACTTCACCCCGACTTGCCATCTTCAACCCACCCCAAGCAACCTCAGAAGTAGCAGTGAAGTCTCCATTTTAGTTTTGATATGACAAGGCTGGCTATTTCTTTTTTTAAATATGTTTTTTAGCTGTGGATGGACTTTATTTTATTCATTTATTTATATGTGATGCTGAAAATCAAACCCAGTGCCTCACATATGTGAGGTAAGCATTCCACCACTGAGCCCCAGCCCCAGCCCGAGGCTATCTATTTTGAAACTCTGAATTTTTAGTCTGAAAAATGCTACTGTCTAATTGATGTTTTGATCCATTTTTTTTGTCTAATGGACCAAGATGTCTACAAATATAACACAATAAGACCAATTAGTACATTTCTTTGAAAGTCAGGTTAGTGAAAAAGTATTTTAATGGACAGAACCCATCACCATTTAAGGCCACAAACTCATCTTGGGAAAAAATAATGAATCAGAGAGTTTCATTCTAATACTGCTACTTTCCCCAGCCTTTTAAGGCACATTCTAATATCACCAGCGTCTTCTGATACAGACGAGCTGAACAATTAGATCCATCACTGAAACTTCAACAGAAGCTCTTCCTCATCATGGCCATTACCAGGTCTGTTTCTTACCTGAAGCACCAGATGGAGACTGCCTCTAGATTTTTTTTTATTGGTGCTATTGGGTTTTTAGCTTAATTGTACTGATATTTAGGTACTACCATTAATGCTAATGATGAGCATTTGTGCAGACTTATTTGAGAAAGATGCTTTTCTTTCTGCCAATAGTCTCTCTGTCTCTCTGTGTTTCTCTCTCTTTCTGCCCACACCTCTGTGTGTTCAGACCCTTTGTGCACTAAGCAGGTCACCTGGATTGACAGACATTGGAGGTGGATGACTTTCTCACTCCTTCCAGGGCCTATCCCTGATGGTGCTTGGTTCCTCCTCCCTCCCCATGTACAAGAGATTGGAGCATTTTTAATTGAAAAAGTTCATCAAGCACATTTGCGCAAACCCTTCTTTGTGTTTACCCAGCTTTGAGACTTCAATTTTTCTGCATATGGTTTGCTCTGTGTTATTGAATTTGTGCACTTGTACAGGATACTGCTTGCTTGCTTCTCAGTGGTACCAGTTCTTAGAGCCTACACAGAGGATTGGCAGCATAATTTTTTTTTTTTTTGGTACTAAAGGTTAAACCCAGGAGTACTTAATTACTGAGCTACATCCCCAGCCGTTTTTAATATTTTATTTAGAGACAGGGTCTTGTTGAGTTGCTTAGGTCCTTGCTAACTTGCTGAGGCTGGCTTTGAACTCATGATCCTCCTGCCTCAGCCTCCAAGCCACTGGGTTTAACAGGTGAGTGCCCCTTCACCAAGCAGGCAGCATAATTTTTTTTTTTGAGAGAGAGAGAGAGAGAGAGAGAGAGGGAGGGAGGGAGAATTTTAATATTTATTTTTTATTTTTCAGCAGAAACAACATCTTTGTATGTGGTGCTGAGGATCAAACCCGGGCTGCATGCATACCAGGCGATCATGCTACCGCTTGAGCCACATCCCCAGCCCAAGCAGCATAATTTTTAAGCCCCAGTGAAATATAGAACTACCAAGCTCTCTGTTCAAAAATTATAAAAAATTTCAAGTTGGTGACAGCAGACTATTTGACAAAGAGCAGGGTACTATTATAACTGCCAGGTCACACCCTGCCAATCCAGTTCTTTCTACAGATGTAACTCATGAGTAACTCTAGGCATGTGCAGTGGCTTAGTCTTAGTTTGTCTCTTTACTATTTTTAGCTTGCAAACGGAGTAAGATCATTCCTTAAGTCTCAGTGCTTTGAAAATATTCCACTGACTTCTAGCTTCTATTGTTGCTATTTAAAAGTCTGCTGTCGAAAAACCCCAGTTTCTTTGAAAGTAATCTTTTTCCTGATTGATTTTTGCCCTTTGACAGTTTTTTCAAACAATATGTCTAGAGTTTTGTATCTTGATTTGAATTAATTGTGCTTCCTGCATCTGGTTTTTATTCTGTTCTAATAAATTCTTAGCCACTATCTTTTAAAATACTGCCTCTTGCTCATTCTTTCTTTTTGGAGTTCCTATGTAATGGTACACTAGAGTGTCTCATTTTATCTTCTATGTTTTCAGATTCTCTTTCATTTAAAGAATCTTTTTATCTTTTTTTTGCTATATTGTAGGTCATCTCTTTCCACATCTCTTTCCAGAGCATTCCCTGGATCACCAATTTTCTCTTTGGTGACCTTTAGCCCATTCATTAAGTTTTTATTTTTATTTTTATTTATTTTTTTTTGAGAGAGAGAGAGAGAGAGAGAGAGAGAGAGAGAGAGAGAGAGAGAGAGAATTATAATATTTATTTTTTTTTTTTAGATTTTGGTGAACACAACATCTTTGTATGTGGTGCTGAGGATCGAACCTGGGCTGCACACATGCCAGGCGAGTGTGCTACCCCTTGAGCCACATCCCAGCCCAAGTTTTTATTTTTTAATGAAACAGACTTCACTACTAGAAGGTATATATAGTTGTTTTTCAAACATGCCTGGTATTTTTAAATAGAGTTTGGTTCTTTTCTCATAATTCTAATTTCTCCCTTTACATTCTAATTATTTTAGCCATCACTCGCTGGCTCTTCCTGACAGTTGTATAATCTAATGTTCCTAGGGTTCTTGGGGCACATGACCTGCCTTGCTTGTTGGGTTTGTTGCCTATATTCATAGCAGATTCTTGTTCATGCCTCTTAAAGCATTTTGTGATTTTTTTTTAGAGAGAGAGAATCGTTTTTAATATCTATTTTTTAGTTTTCGGTGGACACAACATCTTTATTTTATGTGGTACTGAGGATGCAGCCCAGCACCCTGTGCATGCCAGGTGAGCATGCTACCACTTGAGCCACATCCCCAGCTCACATTTTGTGATTTTTTAATCATAAGCTTATATTTCAAAGAATGTTTATCAGGGGAATCTTGTGTAACAGAGTTTGAAGTTCTGTTTCTTTAGGGAAATTTTTCATTTGCTTTAGCAAGCACTCTGAATAGACTAAGACTCTTTATGTTAATTAATTGACTTGGGTTCCTATGCTGTACAGGTGAGTAAATTAAAATTACAAACATATATGAAGTGTGGCTGTGGTTAGGCAGCTTGAGGTGACCTGTCCCCTCCAGATCCCCCTTACCCAGGCAGCCAAAGTGCCAACACTTCCTTAGGTGTTCATCCCTGCTTTGCATGGAAGGCTGTTTTTGTTATTCTCATACAGCATATTTCAATGTTTTGTGGCCAGAGGCCTTTCTTTTTTGTGATGTTGTCATGGGTGACAGGTTCTGTCATTCTGTGTCTTGAAGCACAGGAAGAGCTTTCCCACTATGGTTTCATATTTTGAGATCTCCACAGATGTTGGGAATACCTCAGGAAGCAGGGCAGGAGCCCTGTCCAAGCTCCTGCATGTCTGCTATACTAAGCAGGAAATAGCACTTACTTTTGTAGGCAATTTTTATTTAGATGAGACTTTGGTTTTGTTCTGCAGAGAAAACAACTAATATATTCTTTGCTAAAAATGACTAGAGCACACAGTGGTTGGATTGTTACCATAATGACAGATGTTTTTTAAAAAAGGTAGAAATTTGTGGACATGCAGAATGTTACTCAGCAATGACAAGGAAACAGAAGGAGGGGACATTTTGGTTCCTTGCGCCAGATGTGCTCTCTGACTTTACACGTGCCAGGATTTCTCTCTTGTGTTCCTTTCTTTTGTTGTCGAGTTTCCTATCCCTTAAATATCTTTACCAGAAAATGAGTACACTTTCACACAAGGAAACAGCTGAATTGAAGTCGAGTTACTGTGGAAGAGTCACAGCTGAATCAGCAGGGAAGGCAGCAGCCATCACTTCCTGTCTTGTCCTGTAGGAAGAAGACACCCAGGAGGGGAGCACTTGAGCTGAAACGACTTGAGGTGCTTCTCGAACCCGTCTAGGGGCTGTAAAGTCTCACTGTGTGAAATGCCCCTGGTGTTCAGAGTGGGAAAAACTCAGCACGTGGACCAGGAGGGAAATTATTCATTTGCACGTTCATGTTTCACCCCGACCTCTCAGGAGAGTGAGGTGAGGGCCACGTGGGGGATTCAGACAGGGACTTTCAACGTGGCTAGAAATATGTACTTACCTTTTTTGTTTGTTTGTGTTGAAAATCTTATTTACTCTCATACAAAGCCCTTGATAATGCTCATTGCTGTGACTATTTTGTGAACATACTTTTAGAAAAATCACGGTCCAGTGCCATGGAGATTCTGAGCCCACTTGTTCATCCATGTTTTTTCTTTCAAACAGCGTTCATCCAGCACTATGCTGTAGAGGGCTCTGTCCTTGGTGATGTGGCCTCCAAAGGAGAACTGCAGACAGTCCTGCTCAGCACCTCACAGCCTTGCAAGGTGAGTGGCCCTTCAACAGAGAGAAGATGCCAAGGGGCATAATGAATGCATACATTAAATCATGGATTCAAATTAAATATTTCCATCACTTTTTATTGTAAAACATAAAATTTGCCATCTTAGACACTTTTAAATGGTGTCAAGTACATCTACACGATGTGCCACTGTCACCACCATTCACCTCCAGGACTCTCCCGTCTTCGCCAAGAAACTCTGTTCCCACTGAATGCTGACTGTGCCCTTCCTCCCAGGCCCTGGCCACTGCCCTCTGCTTGGTCTCTATGAGTTTGGGTCCTCCAGGACCAAAGTGGAATCATACATACAGTATCTGTCCTCTTACATCTGGGAAGAAATATGCTTTAGAGAAACAGGAAGCCCCCGCCTTGCCTCTGTTGGACTCGCCACCTGGTTTGGCCGGGAATGCTGGCTGGCTTTTCTTGAGTCCTCAGCTTTGCAATCCCACAACCTTTTTAGTGTCTGTCTTTGAAGACGTCCATGTGGTATGATGTTGGTCAGCTGTCAAGACCACAGACCCAATGAGGCTGCTGCTCCCCAAAGGCCTTCACGGCCCCTGGATGGGAGGTGGCCAGATGAAAGAAACATCCCATGGGGACACGGTGCTGGGGTGCGGAAGCCCCACCGGCCTCAGCAGGTTGCTTTTGTGAGCTCAGAGAGAGCCCTGCTATCCCTGCAGCTCAGATGCCTGACAGACATCCTGTCCCAGGACGCACCCTCAGAGGCATACTCTGAGCTGGGCCATCCCAAATCTCGCCTCTGGGACCACTCAAACACTCACCAAGAGCCAGTGCTACAAATGCCTTTAGACTCACCTAATAGATTTGAGATCTGTCCAGAACATCTTGGCTTGTCTGGGGAGTCCGGGAAAGGCTTGAAGTCAGGAGGAAGGCCATGCCTGGATTTCTGAGCATGTGGATTCTACGTACTGCAAGTGTGGTCTGGGAGTGGGCGTGAGCCTCCCACGCCAATCAGAATATAAGAACCTCAGGGCTAATGTTCACCGCTGCGTCCCAGGCAGAGGGGAGTCTGGAACCGCATGTGGACATCTATAAAGAGTTGGTAGAGTATCTGGCATGTCCATATCTTTGGATACAACAATCAGCCAGGTTACTTTGTTAGAAACTGGAAAACGCTACTACCGATAAAGGTACTCGTGCTCCTTAATTGAGAAATATTCTGTATGAATCTACTCCTGTCTTCTTTCTCTGCAAAAACATTTAATTTGGTGTTTTATTTTTGAAATCATCTGAGTAACTTCCTTCCTTAGCAAATTCCCTCTGGTTTTATGGATGCATCTGTGAAGTACTTCCAACTGCAGAAGAGGTGAATCACTTGGTTCTTCTGGGTGTGTGCAGACACTGGCTCTGTGCCACAGCTGAGGGCTGGTGCTGGCCCTGCAAACGGACGCAAGTGTCGTGAAGCCGCTGTGGTAAGAGGGCCTCTGTGTGATACTCCCCTGCACAAGGTCTCAAAAAAGACAAAAATAAAACCCAAAAAACCCCTAGGTCTTGGAAAATATGAGGAAAGACGCTGTCTCTGGGCTTACCACACCACTACGCTGCTTTCTTCTCTGCCGTCTGTGATTGGCTTCCACTGGGGAGTTCCTCTTTTGTCTCCGGGGGCTCAGGCCCACTTCCGGTTTCTGACTGCTAGCCAGTCATGCTGTTTCTGATGCAGTTCTCACTAACTCCTCCAGGGCCTGCACAGATGTGGTGTCTGTCCCCAGCAAGTGGTTCTCCAGAGAGCATGTAGGAAGCTGTGTGGCCTGCCGGGGCCGGGGCTCATGATCAGTCCAAAGATGGAGGCTTCATCTCAGTGCTCCCCAAGTCATCTGGGACCACCTGCCTCCTCGCTCCTGTGTCTTCGCTTTCTTGAACAAATTAGTTAGACGATAGCTATAGTGGAAGAAAAACGTGATGTTCCTCAAATTGACAGCTTTCCAATTTCCCGTGTCTCCTTGAGAGGCTGCCTCACTTGACAAGAGCATTTCCAAGTCCTCTCAGTGTTGCAGGCAGTCTCCTGGGAGCTTGTGGTGCTGTGGCATATAAACACAGACCCATCTCTGCCCTTACAGAGCCAAAGCTGGTGAATGGCAGAACCAACATTCTACATGCCTGGAGCTCACAGAGTAGCCTGGATGGATCGCTTTGCATTAGAATGGTGAGTTTCTTTTGTCAGATCCAGTTCTATCAATCAACATCCGAGGGTCAAATGTGTTCAGCATCAGAGCTTCGTAAGGGAAAGAGTATCGCTAAAGTTTTTGCAGCTCCAAACCCTATGCACTATGTCCAATCTCTCTCAGACTAGATCACCTCCTTGACTCCTCCAGGAGCTCGTCACATTCCTTCACTAGAGTGATTGGACAAGAACTAGGGGCAGAAGCTGATGTGGGCTGGGGCCCAGCTCAACTCAGCCACCATGGCAGGCAGGGCATATGAACAAGGGCATCAGTTCTCGGAAGTGGACATGTCTGGGGTCTGGTTATGTAAACAGGAGCCCAGGCAGAGAGGTTGCCAAGGTGGTAGGTGCAGGAGGGCTGGAGGTGAAGCCACCACTCTCGGTGCCCTCCCTGGCAAAGAGATGCCTGGCTATACTGCTGGAAAGCTTCTGATAATGAAGCCCTCTGGGAAGCCCTTCCCACCCCCAGATCATGCCCTGTGCAGGGAAGGATGTTTGGGGACGTGATGTGTGATGGGCAAGGGCCGTCTGCATTGAGACCTCTGGTTTCTCCACTTGGCTTTGTTCAAGCAGGGCTGGTGGTTGGTAGATAAGCAGAGGAGGCTTATGGCTTGGGGGTATTTCAGTATGGTGAAATGGGCATGGGCTTTGACGTCTAATGGCCCTGGTGTCCTGGTCTACTCTTTAGCTCTTGAAACCCAATGATCCTGTCACCATCCTGTAGCTAGCAGCAGTAATAAACACACCCTTATTCAGAGATGTGACAGGATGCTGACTCCTCATTTAGGTCAGTGGGTGGCTCTCCTCCAGGTGAGCATTCAGGGATCCAGGTTCCTTCCACTTGGTGGCTATACAGTCCCCTAAGACCCTGGAGACCTCTGCCTAGAGGTAAAGGTGAGAGAGAGGGTGTGTCTTAGCACATTAGCCCAGAGCCACACATATCCCTTCCAGTCACATTTCCTTGAGCTGTAGGGCTAGGAAACGTAACCCCAGTGACTATTCTGTACTAGGGAAAGGACCACGTGAGTGTAACCAGTTAGCTTCCCTGCCATGACCACTGGGCCAAATCTAAAAGCCTCAATGTCTCCATCTGTGAGGCAGAGAACATGGAACTCAGCCTCAAAGAGCTGCTGCGGCATGAGGTGAGGGATGTGATTCACCTCCTGCCCCACGATGGGCCGGCCGCCCCCACCCCCACAACTGCTGTCAGTGCTCCATGTCCTTCTGTGCTTCTGTCTAAAGAGGCCTCAGAATGACCATCATGCAATATGCATCCTGCCTGGTGATGGTTACGTAAATGTGAGTCTGTTCCATGATGACTACTAAGCAACATGCATTACCTACCTCAATGCGAATGGACATTTCACTCTTAACATATGTCCCATGAAATACACCTTCTGAGCCATGGACATAAGCTTTTAAATATTACCCTGTTGTTTGCCGTTGTTTAAAAAGGACTTTTGTTATAAAATCAATATAGGTCACTGAAAAAATTGCCACCAGGGAGGCACAGAGTGGGGCTTCAGTGTTTCTTGCTGACCCTCCAGGCCTGTTTGGGTAAATAACCCCTGCGATGATTTTGGTTTAGAAACACCCTATGCTTAAATGTAAGCATAGGTAAATGCTTTTATTTTGCATAATAGCAAATCATGCTAAAATGCTATTCTGCAGCCCCTTTTCTTTCCCTCTGTTTCCATATGTGCTCTGATGCACTTTTTTAACAGCTCCATACCACCCCACTGTGGGTATGGGCTGCAGTTTGTCTGACCAGAGATGAGAACTTTAGCAATAAGTAAAAAGTCATCATGTTCTAACTTTCTTCTGGGGGATGATGGACCACTCCCCACACCTACCTTCCCATCAAACTGCAGGCACCCCAAAACCCCATGGCTGCATCAGGTGTCCACAGCTCTCACCAGAGCACCATTCATGTCCTGGAATTGGACCAGGTTTGTCCCCAAACCCTTGCTTGTTCTCTCAGGGGTGAGGTTAAGGGAGTGGGAAGAGGAGTGAAAAGCCTGCAGGAACCCTTCCCTATCCCGGAGCCCAAGCTAACCCAGAGGAGCAGTCCTCAAGGCCCCCCAGGGCACCAAACACACTTGGTTCAACCTTAAGGACATGGGCCCAGAGCGTGGAGATCATTAAAGGAATCTCCTCTTTGGCTCACGTCATTCAGGGTAAGACTACCTAACATGGTGCAAAAACCAAGTGGCTCTAGCAACATTGCCAAGGTCCTGGGTGGACAGTCAAGGACTGGGCTGTGAAGATCAATTTGTGCACCACGCCGTGGAACCCACCTGGTGCCAGTCCTCAACAACATTCCCCAATTTTAGGCCTGTTTTGCTTCTCTGCACACCACTTTTGCACGTATCTCTATGTTTGAACAATTGCACTTACACATTTCTAATTTTTCTTCCTTCTATCTTAATCCCAGGCAACATCTTGGAACCACAAGTTGGGTGTGCTAGTTATGCCCAACCATTAGGGCACATGAAACTCTCACCAAGAAAGTCATTCATCTCTGCACCTCCTAAAATCATTGCCTATATCATGCTGGGGGGTTGTGGCCCCAGGACTCCCACAGATCTCCAGGGAGGGGCTCCCTCTGTACCATTTCAGAGGAGGCTCCTTAGAGATCTTCAGCACATGTGAGTCTCGAGTTATGAGCCAGCTACCCCTGTTTCCTTTCCTTCATCAGCACAGGAGGAGATTTTTGGCCACAACGATCCTTGTGGAATGTTTTCCTCTCTTTCTGGGAAGAAAAAAAAGTGCCTCCATTCCCAATTCCCACTGAGGAGAAGCACTGAGGAGTGAGAAGCATCCAGGACTCTGGCTCCACAGATGTGGAACCTCTTCACTGCTAAGTGCTCTGGGCCAGGCAGGCATGAATCCTGCTTGTTGGCTTTTGGGTTTACTTGGTGAATTTGGCCTCCTTTTCAGCGCTTGGGTTAATGAGGTGCAGATGGTCCATAGCTGATTCCTTTCCTTTGACAATTATTTCACAGGCAAGGAAACACACTCAATGGCTCCTTGGTGAATAGTTACTTAGTTTCTGAAATCCCTACTCTGTCTGGGAAAAGGTTTCTCATCAGAGGACAGATGACCCAAGAAGGACTTACTGAAGTACTGGGATGCACATTCAAGTCCTTGGCAGATACACTGGGAATCTGGAGATCTTGGTGGATCTGTGTTTGCTTGCACGGACATGCTGATACTATCTTTGTGGCAAGCTGTGCATTATTGGGTGACATTCAGAAATATTAGCACCCCATAGCAACTCACTCACAACCCCCATCATCCTGGCAGTGTCCCCAGATACACCCGTTCCTGTCTTGGCCACACCTGGAAGTGTTGCCGTATATCAAGGGCTCCTCCAGAAGCACTTTTCCCTTATGTTCAGTAGACCTTCCCTTCAGAGGCATCGGTTGCCTTCTGTGGCCTCCTGTGAAGTTTGGGCCAGTTTATTCAGTGTGACCAAACACTGTGGGGGGAGGGGAGACTGAGGATTAGTATTGTGCTCTGACAACAAACAACAACGAGGATGTGAACTGGTAAGCACAGCAGTGCAGACACTGTCCATCCAGAACTCAGAGAGCCACAGAGCTTGTTGACAAAGAATTGCTGCCCTCCTTTTGCAGAGGAAGTGACAAGGTCTGGCTGGGCATTAAATTGACAGATGCAGAAAAGCGAGTGGGTGGAGTGTTACAGAGAAGCCCACACTGGACTCACACTCAGACTCCACACTGCATCTGCCTGTCCTCCGGAGAGTTGGATTCCCTGCGCTCCCACGAGTCTGTTGGGTCTGGTTGAGTGGGCTAAATCTTGTCATTCACAGACAAGGGATTTATCCACATTCTGTCCTGCTTGGTGCTTTGTCCAGGAATCCAATTTTTTCTCGAGAGTAGGAGTCTCAGCCCCCTGAACACATGTAGCCACCTCCTTCCTGCATTCAACATGGAGTACCAAGAAACAATTTGTGTGTTTTTCTGGATAAAAGACTGAATTGAGAGCTGCAGCCTCTGCATACAACATGGTGACTACATTCCAGGTCAGATGGGGCAGGCTTTGCTCTTGTTAGGCTTATTAGAGCTGTATCCTTTCAAAGATCACAGAGAACAGCTCCAACTTGTCCCACGCAGGGTGCTCAGCAACAGTACGCAGCACATGTAGCTTCAACCTCTGGAGGTAAGGCCTCCAGTCACCTGAGTCTGCTCGCTGCTCAGGGACTTCCTTCAGGGAGGACCCGAAGCTCAACGCCTCACAATTCACTTCCTCTCTTGCAATATCTCCCGAGCACATGGCTGTGGCAGGTTAGCAATGAGCCTCCTGGCTTGGAGATGAAGGGCTGGGGGACCATCAGCATCAGATTGTGTTGGTCTGTAGGAACTTTGGTCCAGCTGCCCCTTTGGGGATGGTGGAGCTGATAGGAGGGGAAGAGCCAGTCATCCCTGCCTGCCATGGAGCTCCAAGCCCACTTGGGTTGGTCTTGATTATGGTGGTGCTTTCTGCCTAAGGTCTGGGGCCACACTGAGAAGTGAGCAGCAATTTCCATTCTCCCTGAGTTAGGTTCTGGGTGTGCCCAACAGCGACCTCTGGACAGATGGCCATCAGGAGGTCCTATTTGCTCACCTCAATGGCTCCAGGCACCAGCATCTCTAACATCCTCCAGTAGGACCAAGGAAAGTCCCCTAGCCACCCCAGGCCTTCTCTTCACAGCTCTGAGTTGATGGGGTAGCACTCTGTGGTATGGTCTAGTTAGGAGATTTCCAATCTGTGCTAGTGAGAATATGTGTGCCCTACAAGTGTTGCCTGTATAGAAAAACACCATCTCTTACCCGTGTGAGCCACTAATCTTTGAATATTAATGAATGACTATAATTAATAAAATTCATGCTTATTTGTACAAATAGCTAAATTCACTATAGACTTTTGTCATTAGGTATTTTCTTGATCAAGAAATATTAAAGGGGCTGGGGATATAGAGCCATTGGTAGAGTGCTTCCCTCATATGCACAAGGCCCTGGGTTCAATCCCCAGCAACACACACACACACACACACACACACACACACACAAGAAATATTAAATAAACAAGCATTTCATAGGGTCTGCATATTTGGGGGTTTATGTAGGGAATAGGAAGCTGTTGCTGCTAAAGAGGAACATCAAGGTCGATTCTGTGATGGCCTCAAGGCCCAGGCCCACATGGGGTGCAGGAGCAGGGACACATAGTGGGGCTTCTGCCTGAGGGGACTTGAATATCGTGCACTCTCATGCTTGTGCAATGCCCACTTTGTTCTCTGATTTTTAAAAAATTATTCTAATTTGTTATATATGACAGCAGAATGCATTTAAATTCACATTATACATATAGAGTACAATTTTTCATGTCTCTAGTTGTACACAATGTAGAGTCACACCATTCATGTCTTCATGCATGTACTCAGAGTAAAGATGTCCATCTCATTTCACTGCCTGTTCTCTGATTTTTAAAATTAAATATTTTAAAAAATATTTTGTTTGCTTAGTTGTAGTTGGACACAATACCTTTATTTTATTTTTATGTGGTGCTGAGGATCAAACCCAGGGCCTCACATGTGCTAGGCCAGCACTCTACTGCGAGCCACAACCCCAGCCCCTTAAAATGAAATTTTAACCTAAATTCATCTTTGCGTTGCATAGACCCAATCTGAGTCTATCTGGTTAGTTCAGGAGAAGTGAAGGTGCACACTTATTGTTTGACTCTGGCCTTACAGAGACAGAGTGACACACTTGGTCTGATGCTGGGGCAGCCCCACGTCCCTATCCAGCAGGGAAGAGGCAAAGCATGTTGGGTGTTGGAACACTGCTCTGTTTCTCCTGTGGGAGGGCCCCAACAGCACCTCCACCTGCCACCTGCACCTTCCCTCCAACGTGGGCTACGTAAGCGGGCTTAGGGGTCCTGGACCACATCTGCCTTGTGGAGTAGCAGCCTGGCCTTAGCAGGCATACATTCAGAAATACTGTTGAGTGAACAAGTCGGTGAGCAGATGAACCCATGAACAGTTAGGTATGTCTTCAATGTCTCAGGTCAAGGATGGAAATGTTGAAGGAGACTTTAAAAGTGCAGGTCACTGTTTATTATAAGAGGGCTGCTGCAGTTTTCACCCCTGTGTGGACTTCTGGAGGGCTGGAGTGTTGAACCAAAGACCTGTTTTCCCCTTGATTATAGAAACAGCACTTGCTCGTTGAACGGGATGGGGACAGTCGATGGCCCTCACAGACACCTCTCCACAGTCCTGGCTCATCCTTCCACACCTCTCCTGCACGTGCTCTAAATGGCCTCTGCTCACCACCCTGCTCCATTCCCCTCCACCCTGCTCTGTCCTCCTGTCCCCAGGAGGGGACCTTCCTGGCATAACTCAAGCTCTTTTCCTGCTTCCCTTTATGGTCAGTGCAGAGAGGTGTGGCAGGTACAAAGCCTGCGGGCTGAGAGGCAAGGGACAGTCCCCTGCCCCGTGTGAGCCAGCCCAGTCTTTCTGGCTCTGGAACCCACTGCCCGACTCACTTGGCAGACTCCGTCCTCCCCAGTCCCCCATGCTCTCCTCTCCCATCCGTGCTGGGGTGGCACATGTTCTGCCCGGCAGGTCTGGAGTCGCCCTCCCGTCTTCACACTTTACTCTGCCCACTGATCTCCAGGAGGCCTCTTCCCTGAAGCTCCTTTAAAAGGACTTCTTGATGACTCCTTCCTGCCAGGACCCTGTGACAAGACACAGCTGTCGCCGTCCTAGAACATTTCATCTTATAACTTGATTATTAAAGTTAACAATATTCCACTATCGGAATCTTTTAATCCCAGTAAATGTAATTTTGCATCCTTGTTATTTTAATTGATAAAATATCCAGTAGGATTTAATTAAATCCCACAAACAATTATTGAGCACCAACTACATACAGGACACATTCCTACCCTTGAGTATGCTGTGATGCTACGTGGGCCTTACCACACACATGGAAAAACTGGAAGGAAAGTAAAAGGTGTCATGAAGGAGATTCCCCAAGAGCCAGAGGGGGGGCCCAGAGAGCAGTGTCCTGGAGGGGGCGGCAGTGTCTGTGGTTAAATAAACAAGAATTTCATGGTGTCTGGCATATTTTGGGGTTTATGTAGAATCCCTGAGGCTGACAGAACTGGGAAACTGAAAGCCGTCCCAGGCAAGAGCTCCTGCTGGAACCCAACACCTAAGGTCCCCAAGCAGGGAGGAGCTGGGTTTACCCAGCAGAATGAAATACTCTTCCCACGGCACTCATTCATCGCTCCTTTAAGGTGGTTTCCTGGCAGTGTGGTCGTTTTCTGTTCCCTAGAGACCATAGCTCCAGGAGGCCAGGGGCTCCTCCTCATACCCTTCAAGACCCCCGGCTGGTGTGTGGCTTCAAGTGAACACTGGATAACAAAGTGGAACCCTGATTCCTTGCACTCTCTTGGTGGGGGCGAGGCTGAGGACCTTGTGGGAAGCTCTGTGCACCTGGCTCCTTTTGGCAATGGCCCCTTTCTCTTTTCAAAATATTCCTGCTCTTTTATGCTTACAGGGAATCGTTCATGTGAGAACACAGTGTGGACGGGATGCTGCCCCTGGAGAGGTTGGTGACACTCTCCGCAGGGTTCCTTCTCCTGAGTTGGATCAGGAGTAGGAAGCCTTCCCTCCTCCTGGGAACGAGTTGGGAGAAAACCTGACGCTCTGATTTCCTGCCACTGGTTAACGGGGAAGCCTGCAGCGAATGGTTCTGCAGGGCAGGCTGACCTTTGAAGCAGAGGCTCCGTCCAGAACTGAATGGGCTCTTCTGCCAATATTAAAACTTTAGCGAGTTTCCTGCGGCATCCCAAGAACAGCCAGAGGGTACAGACGTTTGCCATGGACACTTCCTTTCTCTTGCCCTCCCCATCTTGCCTATCCTTGTGTTCGGCAGCTTCGGGGTTTTTTTTGTGGGGCAAGAGAGGAGGGCAGAGTATGGGATACCCGTTCAGCACTGTTAGGAGCCAGCCGGAGATGAAGATTGAGCAGCAGCAGCAACCAGGAAACAGAAACTGGGCAGAGATAGGTGAAGGGCAGGAGCATGTGCCCCACCAGGTGCTGCCTGTCTGCACCTTAAACAGACAACGCGCCTCTCTTAGATTCACATTCCCGCCATAGGATGGAGACAGCGATGCCCATCTGCCCTCACAGAGTCCTGAAAAGAGGGGAGAGAAAGGGTGAGTGGACATCCCTAGTGTGACCTCTGGGGTGGGCTCACCACATTTCATTCTTTGTCTCCCTGTGCTCCTGAGCACTATGTTTTTTTTATTTCAAACTCCCATGCGGAATAAAGGTGCTTTCTTTCACGAAGGAGCATCTATTACTACTATGAGCAGTGCGGCGCCTTGAAGGCATGCAGCACATATCCGATCTGGAAGTGGGTAGTTGGGGAGGAATCAGGTTTATCTGGCTCGCAGAGTTTCTCCCCATGGTCTCATCATTCTGATCCCTGGAAGAACTTTTAAACCAGCCGAGTGTCTGCCTTCCGTGTCTGAGTCCAGTCCTTCTGCCGGCTCCTGCCCACATGAGGCATGGCCTGGAGTTGAGCGGCGCTCCTGGGCCTGCGGCAAGCTGCTCAGGAGAAGAGGCTGGTCTGCACAGGTGGAACCCCAGGGCATCCTGTTTCGATGGCCTTATAAACACCCAAGAAAGTCTGCTGGCTGTTGAAAACTCAGATTCTAAATACTGTTTACCCCTGAATCATTTGTAATTCCTTTCCCAGCTCACATAACTGTAAACTCCTACAAAGTGCTTTATAAATACTCATTAGAGTCTCACAAAAGTCCTTTGAGCTCCACATGATTATCTTCACTTGGCAGGTGAGTAAACTGAGTCACAGGAGTTGAAAGATCTCCTCAAAGCCATGCCAGGAGCAGGGGTAGGGCAGGGCCAGAGCTCAGACTTCCTGGCTCCTGGGCTGGTGAGCAGCTCTGCAGAATGCACTGTGTTAGGCAGGTCCAGACCCCCAAGTGCCGGGGGGGCCCATGTTACCACTGGCCCCCTCAGTTCACTGGGACTGGCTGAAGTCCTCGGGCTGAGACCTCACTCCAAGGGCAAAGGCTCCACTTTGAAGAGTCAACCAAGATCCATGCCCCACAACCACCCATGGTCTTTCTTCCAGGCTACATGGCTGCACGGTCCTCTAGCACTGGTTTTAGTGGTCCACAGAGGGACAAGCAAATAGAGCAGAAAGATTGGGGGTTTTCAGCTTTCCTGTGTGTTGACCAGCTAAAAACAGCCAATGGGGCATGTGTGGCAAGCATGCACTGGTTTCTGGCCGCACGATCTTTGAGCCCACTTCTTTTATTTGGGTTCCACACCAGGGAAACAGAGAAGGCTGGCTACCTGCTTTCTTAGCCCCTGGAAGTGGGGTGCGGGCATAGGACCAAGTTTGGCCCCCTGGAGGCCCTGTCTGGGCCTCCTGGTGTGGAATGAGTGGGGAAAAGCAGATCGGGAACACTGTAGCCCTCCCTGGTGGTTGGCAGTGGAGGCCCTGAGTCCTGTGTCTGTTTGTGCAGTGTTGTGGGGCCAGGGTGACCCCTAACTCAGGGCCTCAGGGTCACCTCATTGCCAGGATACCCTGCATGACCTTGGCAGGGGCCACAGCAGCCTGCCCTGGTGTGGTTCCCTCCTGCCCATCCAGGAAACTTCTGCACTGATCCGTGCGTTCCCACTCCCTGGGCAGTGCCTCCTGTGCCCTGGCTGATGCTCACATGGCTGCTTCTTCTGCTCAGTCAGCCTGGCCTGAATCCTCAGCTCATCCTTCAGCTCATCCCTTTCCTGGTGATAATAGAGGGTCAGGAGAGCCTTTGATCAGTGTCCGAAGGTATCAGCTGGCCTGAGCGGGGTCTCCAGACCTTTTCCTTTGCCCTCACTATGCTGTTGAGAGATCCAGAGCCGAGGCTTGTTTACTGACCACAGACGGGCAAGAGACAAAGCATGAGACCAGAAGCCGGAAGGGCAGAAAGCCTCTGGCTCCCCAGTGCCATGTCATCAGGGTTGGTCAGCATGTCCCCCTCACAACACACTGTTACCACATGGGCTCTCATCACCATACCACATCGCTGTGCCCAGCATGGTAACTTCACAGACCTCATCAAACTGGCCGTGGTAGGTGCCTCTTAGCAGGCTGCTTCCTTCCAGAGTCCTTCCCAGCTTGGGCATGGAGCTGAGGCAGAGCAGTCTGCAGCAGTCAGTGGGGAGCAGACTGTCCAGTCAGTACTCCATGCTGCAGGGACAGTGGCACTGCTGAACATGCTGGGGAATGGGATCTTTATCATGGCCGTGGAAAAAGCTCTTCTTGGACTCCTAGAAGACTATGTTGTCAAAGCCTACCTTTGTCATTCAAACCTCCTAATCCATCATTATTGCCCCTGTTTACAAGGAGGCAACTAAGGTGTCAGGGCCACCCAGCCCTGGGGTGTAGACCGTTTGCCTTTGCCTGGCTCTGGGCAGTCCCTGAAGGTTTCCGAGGCCCACAGCTGGAGGTTTTAATCCAGTAGACCTCAGGAGGGTGAGGGGGATGAAGGATGGGTCAGGCACCCCCGTCCATGCTGCAGGAACCTGATCCCTTCAGACGGCTGGGGACACTGGCGGGCGTGCCCCCATGCAGTGCCTCCCTGGGCAGTTCCTCCTGTGCCCTGGCCAATGCTCACATGGCTGCTTCTTCTGCTCAGCCAGCCTGGCCTGAATCCTCAGCACAGGCAGCAACAGTCCCTTGGAGGTGGCTTCCAGATGAGACCAATTTGTTGTGCCCAGCCTGGAGTGTCCAGGAAGGGTATTGAAGAAGTGGGATTGTATCACAGGCCACAAATTCAACAAGAAGGAGAGCCCCACGGTATCCCCAAGTCTCAGATTTCACTCTGTTGGGTCTTGTAGGAGGTGATGGTAGAATTTTTCATTTTTGGCCTGAGAGGGTGGATTGTTATCTCTAATTTACCTACTAGTTAAGAGAATGCTACTCATCACTACATTTTGTAGCATGTAACTGTCACTGGAACGGTTTTGTGGTTAATTTTTTTTTTAAGCACTCAAATGACCAGTGTCTGTCCATGAACCAGATTTACTTATACATGTTGGACCTATTAATTAAGGCCAGATCAATCATATTCCGTCAGCGGCAGGGCCCAGGAATGAGTTCCACCCAGCTCCTCAGGGTCCAGGCGGCCAGCCGCTCTGCCAGCCTCAGTGTCTTCCAAGATCACTGGGGTGTTGACAGCCAGGAGGCAGACAGAAGAGACAGTGGGAGGGAGAGGACCGCCAGGAAGTTTAATAGGTCATTGGTAGAGGCACCTTGGCCAGCGCACAGTCCTCTGACCAGCACATCCTGTCACATGTTTGTACTCAGCTGTCAGAGACTGGGAAACAGAGCCTGGCATGCCCAGGGGGACAGTGAAAAGCTAGCAGAGTTCCCTGGGGCTAGGAGGGACTGTGGCACACCAAGGAACAGGGGGTCCCTCAGAACCGGAAGTGGGGGTGTTTCAGCCAATGGCTTATAATCTTGGAATTCCTGGGTTGTTCCCACAGTGGACCATCAAATGCATTCAATGTGACAATTTCCAAATACGAGTAGTTTTTTTAAAAAAATAAGAGAAATAAATACTTTAGATCTTTTCCATAATTTTAATGATCTTACAATTTTTTAGTCACCCTGGAGTTTTCTCCATTATGTTAGCAATCTCATCCTTTTTTTGCAGCTCTTTATGATTTTAGAAATGCCTGTCTGGCCCATTTTATGATTTTGTTCGTGTCTCCCAAACAGCTCTTGGAGTCCAGGAGAAATGTATCTAAATCTGTCCTGGCCTTCTCTTTATTCAGGAAGATGGGAGGGATGGTGGAAATTTCTGGCTTCTGAGTAAAACTGTTGATCTGGGCTCTTTCTTGGAAGTAGTTGTCCCTGGTGGAGAAAGTGCAGGTTCTGAGGCTGTTTCTGCTGGGGACAGGCATTGACTTCTTACTCTTCCATTATACAATGAGAATTACAGCACCAACATCGAAGGAGGTGCGGGGCCAATGGTGCCCATGTCCACAATCATCCAAACCGATGTGTGGTGTTAATCTCATTGTCAATGCCAGCGTCAACAAGCTGCCCCCGGAACTCAGACATGGCTGGGCTGTGTGGGCAGGGTTTACGCCTGGAGATAGGAATTTGTACCTTTATGCTCAGAACAAAGGTGTGGTGGGGAACACACTCTTGCTGGCCCACCCCTGAAGGGCTCCCAGAAACAAACGGGTCTCCCAGAAACAAACCTTGTGGGCTCCCAGCCCCTGCTGAGAAGTGACTCAGTCTCCCCACTGATAAAAAGGGGATAAAGCTACAGCTCTAAACTTGCCTGTAAAACACATTGAACACCTTGAAATACAGGTGCTATTTAGTGTAAGTTCAAAGCATTATGTAATTATTTTATTGCCCCTTTTATTCCTGAGATTTTTCTGTTTGCTCGGCTTATAAACCATGCCAGAGCCATAAAACCACTTTACTTGAGGCCCTTCACACACATCCTGTGCCCCCTGCATCGCCTCGGATGCAAAGGTGCTTGGGAGGGAGGGTGGGGCCCGGGAGGGTGGGGCCCTGCAGAATTCGACCTCAGTGTCCGCCCACCTGGAGCCATCCCGTGCCCTGTTGCTGAAACGGAGCCCTGGTCCGTTGATTTTTTTTTTTTTTTTTTTTTTTTAGCCATTCGAATAACAATTTCTGCCCCATGAACTGGGTCATTTGCAGAAGTGGCCGTCAGCTAAGATGCCCAAACACCTAGTCAGTTGTGATTCTCAGCTACTCTTTCCCATGAACTCAGAGCCTAGGTCTTGCCATCATATTCTCCAAGTCCTATCACCTGAAATCA
Organism: Urocitellus parryii; assembly: GCF_045843805.1. NCBI lineage: Eukaryota > Metazoa > Chordata > Mammalia > Rodentia > Sciuridae > Urocitellus > Urocitellus parryii. Next base: position 83,723,577 of record NC_135539.1, read on the forward strand.
TGGAGTCAGAGAAGCTTCTAGTTGAAAGGGGCCCTGAAGATTGGTTGCTGTCATGGTCCTTTAGCAGGGTGGGCCCTCTCTCGGCATCCCAAGTGGACAGTGGCCTTTGTCAGAAAACATGGGGCCACCTGCCCCTGCTTTGGGAGGCCTCCTCTTCTATTGCTGGTGGATCAGGTTGCAAACTGTCCTTCCTTAAGATGAACCAGATACTGAGTGCTCAGGTGAGTCCCATCGAGCACTCAGTTCCCACCCTGGCCAAGGCAGCGGGCAGTCGGAGAGGCTGGGGAGGCTCTGACATCCCAGGCCTCCATCAGCAGCTGGCGGAATGGCAATTCAGGACCCACAAGGGCACTTCTGTTTGGTTCTTTCTGAACTCTTGTTTTTCAAATCTTGGCAAGTGGTGACCCTTTAAATGAGTTGCTGCTTGGGGTTCTATTTTTCAAGCCCATTACAGACTAGGAATGCAAAGGCATTCAAGAATGTGCCAACAGCTCCACAGGGCGAGGGGGTTCAGACCCTCAGCTTGAGAGACTAACACACTCAGTAGGTAGGCGGGAAATTCTACCTGGGAAAGATCACTGCACATGTCACCCAGAAGTCTCACCTTGGGGTGTTGGAGAGGTGCCCTGGTCACTTGGAGCCCCTCTCCTTTCCTCCATGGGTGTTAGGCATCATACATCACCCTTGCTCCAAGAACCACTTCCTCTTGCCTGGCAGCTATCCCACCCTGTGGACCACAGAGAGAAGACTGTGAGTGGGGTGAGGCCTCAAGGCCAGCAACCTGGCTTGTCCTGCAAGGGACTCCTGGATCTGCAGCCAGCCGGTGGTAGCTGGGCCCTGGGGCAGGTAGTCGTATGTTTTGCAGGGAGTCTATGATGAATGCTCGATAAAGTTTTATGGAATAAATGAATAAGTGAGCAAGTAAGCAATTCTGGGTCCACCCTGCATCTGCACGTGGTTCCAAAGTACTGGCGAGCCCCACACTCACTCTTCGGTGCTCTGGGTTAAAACCCAAGTATTCCAGAGACACCTCCTGCATCTGTGAGCCCTGAACACACGCTCAGACCTTTTTCCTAAAAGAGCCTTGATAGAGCAGAGGATTCTAGAACCACGTCTCATGGGATTCTCTTTTAATCTCTCAACAAAGATAGGTGGAAGAATTCATTATTCTCCACTTTAGTTGATCAGCATCCAAGAAAATCCAGCAGTGAGAGCACAGTGAGAACAACTTCTGGGTTGTTCCTTTAACGTTCCTGCCCGGAGCACTTGGGCAGCATGTGACACCCATGGGTCCACGCACAGCAGGTGGACATCAGGACTCAGCATCCTGCTGCATAGATGCAAACCCGAGGTCCTCATGCAGGAGCCGCCAGGGATGAAGCTCAAGAGAGAAGCAGTGTCTGCCTGACCAGTTGGTCAGCCGCCGTCCAAATGCCCCGTTAATGTGGCTCTCAGGTGCGCCTTCTCTGAAGTTGGCTTGCCTGGCCTGCGCTCCTGTAGGAGCCAGATGCTGGGTGTGTCCAAAGGCACCGGCGCCTGTGCCCTGTCTGTCCCTGGGAGGGTCTCACCCGTTTTTCATTCTGTTCTTGACTCTGAGGCCTTGGAGTCTCACCCACTGTTTCCCTTGGGGTCTCCTGGACAATTTCAGTGTCCTCAGCCACCATCTGTGAGCCGAGCACCCCCCCCCAACTGCTTTGGTCATGCCCCAGCTGTTCTGTGGCCCTGTCCAGGGCCTATGCCCATAGCCTTGCCACGACCACTCTCGGACCACACCCATGGCCAAGGCTTGCTGTGCCCAGGGCCCCAGAACTGCCTCACAGCCAGTGCACTGGCCTCAGGGTCTCCCTCTCTGACTGTGGACTTCCTCTTACTGGATTGACTCATTCACCCTTGCCAGTCTAGGCCTCTGGCCTGCCTTCCTGCACCCCTGAGCAGAGGGGGTCGCCCAGCTGTGCCCTAAACATCATGCCAATTGCAGGCTCCACATAGTCACGTGTTTACAAACATCTGTGGGGCCAGCCCTGTGTCCTGGAGCTCAAACCCTGCCATTCAGCTGCCTTCGACAGCCAGCTTCGTGGAAGTGTCTCCTAAGCACCCCAGACTCAATGTACTGAAGCCTAAATTCTTCTCTCTCGGGGAGTATTCCTCCTCCACATCTCTTTCCCCAGCACAACTGCACCTCCCAGGAGGCTATTCAAGTCCAGCGTCCCTCCAGTTGGCGGCCCCACTGGTCTCTCTCCCCACAGCCACGGCCCCAGTTCCGGCCTTCAGTCTCCTGGTCGGGATGGCCTCAACCTCTTCCCAGTGGCACTGTCCCTCAGCTTGCCCCTCCAGCTCAGTTCCCAAACTTCAGCTGGAGAGATACTGCTCAACAAATCTGCCCGTTGTCCTGCTTCCACCCCAGGATGCCATAGCGGCTGCCCTCAGGATGAAAGCAGATGCTGCCCACCCCGTCTCTCCTGCCCCTCCATGGCCCTGCCTCTGCCTGCCCTCACCCCCCACAGCCCCCACAGCTCTTCTCTCCCTTCTGGGGTCAGCCCCCAGCCTGGGAACTTGGCTCCTGCTCCTCCTTCTGCTGAGCTGTCCCACTTCCTCACGCTCGCCCCGGCCCCCCCCAGCCTGGCCAACTTCCGACTCCCTGCTCAGAACCCAGCCAGACCCCATCGGGAGTCCTAGGCTACCACTGTCCAACCCACTCCTTCCAGCGATGTCAGAGCCCTGCTCTTCTCCTTCCCCGGGAGCTCTGGCCCTCCCTGCTGTGCTCTCAGCACCGGGCCTGGCCCCACATCGAGGCCAACAGGCTCCCCTAGAGCAGGAGGCCTTCATTGGCCTCCCCGCCTCCAGAGGTGTGTGACTCTCTGACCCATCCCTTCCCCAGGCCCCAGGCTCCCCCCACACCTGTGCCCCTGAGTCACAGGTGTTCTCTGGACCCAGCGTGGGCTCCCTGACTCCTGATCCTTGCCCTGACATGGACCAAGTTCTTCTGGGGGCATGTCTCTTGCTCATGGCCTGGGACCACCCTGGTGACCTAGGAACTCACTGGCTTATTCTCATCCCCTCAGCTCCCAGTGCCAGGGCTGGGCTCCACAGGTGGCCTCCCCCGTCCTTCAGAGGTCAGCTCCTTTCTCTTTTCTACTGAACGCCTCTTCCTCGCACACCCCTGGCCATCCCTGCCTCTCTGCCCTGCCTCCTCCTTTCTCCCGGGAAGAGCTGGCACATTTCCCTCTAGTGCGGGTGTCCGGCCTCCGCTGCTCCCCACAGAGGCTGGAGAGCCAGTCCTGCAGGGAACGAGTCCTGAGGCTCACTGTGGGAAGCTGGAGCAAAACAAGACCAATAAAACCAGGTTTATTTGCAATGTTCCCATGTTGGTGATTCTGTCACTCCTCTCCTGTTTCCTCAGCAATGAAACCAGGAAAAGGAAAAAAAGAAAAAAAAGAAAATAAACCTCCACCCACCCTCCCCAGACCAGCAAAGCCCAGCTCCAAGTAGGTGTGAGCGTTAAGGCCTCCCTCAGTGCCACTCTCTGCGCCTTCCCACCAGCGTTGCCAGGACCACTCCCCGGGCCTGTGGATTTGTCACCCAGATCCAGTGCTTCCCATTCTAATTTTTATGGCACTTCCCTGGATTAATGGTTAACACATTTACCCCCCCCCACACACACACCCCTCCCCTATTATCAAAGAGTGCTTTGAATAACGATTAACTCTCTGGTTTACAGACAGGAGCACGTTAATCATCTTCAAATCCTGGGGCAGGAAAATCACTCTCTGGAACCTTCTCCCAATGGTAGGACAGCCCTGTCTCCCAGCAGCTGACCTTCAACCACACCTGAGTCTACAAGCCTACAAAACCCTCTGGTAATCATGTTACAAGGGCTTATTAGTCAACCAAGGTCATAAACTGCTCAACGGCGGGTGACGTTGGCACTCTGTGCCTCTCGATCTGATCCAGCCACTATTGCTCCAGGACTTTATTATGAGACCAGGCTGCACTTTAAAAAAAAAAAAAATTGTTTTGCAAGCCATGGCTGATCCATGGTACATTCCTTGTTGCTGGGAGACTCGGAGTGGCTGAACAAGCTGTTCTTTCTTGGAGCCATAGTTAAAAGTGCTTCTGACCCAAACACACATGTGGTGTCATCTGCGTGCCCTGTGTGTGGGGCTGGGACATCTGACCAGGAAAACTGCCTGAGCAGCTGGCCCAGTGGCCAGGATCCACAGTCAGCCGGGGTGGCTATGGACGCAGCAGTTCCAAGGCTGCAGGGAGGGGGACCTCCTTGTGAAACGAGGTGGTAGCTCCTTTCCAGGAGGAGGGAGGAAGGATGGAGGGCACTCCCAAGGGCCCTCTCTCTATGCAGGGCTGGAGTGGCCCAGTCCAGCTGAACACGTGGAGTGTGAACTGCATGTCCACAGGGTAGAGGGCAGCAGGGTGAGAAAGCCCCCGGTGCACACAATGGTCAGCAGAGTGGAGGCCAGGGAGAGCAGGCTTGCATCCAAGTTCCTGCTGGCTCTGCCTGCTCTCCTCGTCCTTCAGAAGACAGGGGCGGAGGGAGAGGCCATTCTTCAGAGGGGGCCTCAGGCAGCACCAGACTTATTAGGAAAGAAGCTGCCAGGGTCCTGGCAGGCGCACCCCACCGTTGTCCGCTCCAGTATGGCTGGTTCCCGTCACCCTGGCCTCCTCCTGGCGGCTCTTGTGCCTGCTGCTCCATATCCAAACATTTCCACATTAGGCAGCTGCGTTCCTCCCTGGCGGCGGGGGAGGCGCCCGCTGTCCCAGGGTGGCCTCACGCAGTCTCCCTGCTAGGTGCACTTGTTCTTTTCTGGGTCAGCCTTGTGATCTGGTGTCCAGGCACTTGGCAAAATTTAGCAAGTGTTTCTCAGGCTGTGTTTCGTAGTTACACTATTTACACGTACACTCCCGGGAGCCCGTGGGAGAAGCCTCCAGCTCCCGTTCCAACCCTGGCAGTCACGCCTCACCCTGTTCTCCTGGCCCTTTGGAAGACACTGGAGACTCTGCCTCTGTATTTCATCTTTAGCCCTCTCCTGTGACCTCCCTTTGGGACCTAAGAATTGGAGCAGAGGTTATCCTTCATTATACACACCTGTGTTTGAACCCGGTGGTCAATACCCCGAATGGAGGTGCAGCAGTTGAATCCCAGAGGTGCTGAATGGGGACAGCTACACTTATTACGCATGGATTTCAAAGGCTTACGGAAAAAAACAACATGAATTATCTCATGCATAATGATAATATTTTAGACAAAGTGGGTTAAGTAAGATATGCTAGTGAAATTAATTGTACCTGTCTCTTGGTCCTTTTAAAATGTAGTTGCTAAAAAATGCCACATGTGTGTCTTGTATTGTGCTTTGGTTGGACAGCACCGCTCCACACTGTCCCCACAATGGCCTGGTTCCCTCCAGGCCCATGGGACCCCGTCCTGCTGGGCAGTTGCAAGCTTCCACACCAGCGGCTCCATCCACCTGGGGTTCCTTCCCGCCTCTCCTGGGGAGTTCCCAGGCATGCTCAGGGCCCAGGCCTGGAGCCTCTTGTCCAGGAAGTGTGCTGCCCTCACATAGCCAGGTGTTTGGTCCCCTTGACCATCCCTGGGCTGTGCTGTCCTTGAGGGTGTTGTTTGTGCCCAGGGCAGAGAGCTCAGGAACATGTGTGTGCTCCTCCAGGCCTGGGTGTGTGGCTCCAAAGGGCGGAGTGGCTAGCACCCAGGTTTATTTATTTTTCCACTGTGAGGGGTGATAAATTATTAACCTCAGTCGGGATACTTTGGTTGCTGCTATCAGCACAGACAGCACCAACCAAGTCTGGGCTTCAGGCCTGCTTGTGTTGTTTGAAAGCAATTTTTGGAAATTCTTATTTTATTAAGAACACTAGAATTTTAAATCAAAGCAAACTTCCCATGTGGCAGTTTCATTCATTCTGTGTAATTGGTTTAAAAAACTACTACGGTGGCCCAGGGGCTCTTCTGAAGCCCCCACCTCTGAAGTGACACTGTGTTCTGCATGCACAGCCTTGAGTTCTCACACTGGAAACACGTGGGTCCAAACCAGGAATGCTGCACAGGCAGCACACACCCAGATCTGGAAGGGCTTGCATGAAAAAAATACAAAATGTCTTACTGATAAATTTTACATTGATTACATGATGAAGTCAAGTATTTTAGGTCAATTGAGTTTCACATATTATTAGTTAGTCTCACCTGTTTCTTCTTTCATCAGGCTTCTAAAAATTAAAAACGACATACGTGGCTCACACGGTGCCTCTATGGGACAGCACTGCTTTAAGGCAATCATGCTGTGTTTACTTTGGGACACAGAGAGGTATGTGAGCATTTCAACCAGGTTTTTCAGCAGATTAGTAGCCTGGGAACTGTGACACTGAGCCTTCTGCCAAGTGACAAATTATGGGTCAAGTTATATCAAGTTGTCATTCTGGCTCCATGGGTTAGATCTTGCTCACAGGACCCACCTTGATGTATCTCCAAAAATGGCCCAACTGGCCTTCTGGGAAACTCCTGGGTTCTGCAGGAACTTGCCAGGTAGTAATTATAGATGTGCAAAGACCCTCCTGCTTCATGTATTCAGTCATAATTAGTTACCTGGAGCTGGCATCTAGTGGGACGGAGCTTAGCTGAGCAGAGGGAAAGCTCAGTGGGCAGATCACCTTGAAGTTGCCCTGGCAGTCAGATTTCACAGCAGCTGCCTGTCCCAGCCCCAGGGGCTGCGATCCACTCTTGGGAAAGGGCTTCAAGGGCTGTACCCTGGGTGCATCCGCATCTTTGCTATTCTTCTCTGGTGCTGGAGGCAGAACCAATGCATCCACAGAGCCGGGAAATGCTCTTCACCTGTATTTGCTTTTTGGACAGTGTCTCTAAGAAGTTGATCTTTTAACACACGTGTTTTACACGTAGATGTGTAAATACTCAAATCCATGCTCACCTGGAGATGGAGTCCTGAGGAATCTGTTCTCCTCCCAGGGCTCCTCTCTGGAGTGAGGACCCCTGGATTGGGGGCAGTGGGGAGAACCCTGAACAGGTGTCCCCACCCATGCATAAACTGGCTGCCCTGAATGGCCCCAAATGCATGCCGACAACCGCTGGGAAGAAGAAAGGAAGCATTTATTAAAGGCGAAGAAAAATTAGGGCCTTTGCTGAAGGTTGGAAGAGCTTTGAGGTTGGATCAGCTGGCCAGGTGCATGACCAATTTTCTTGGTTCCTTGGCAGCAGCAAAAAGTATTTGAAAAATAATGGAGCTCTCAGTCCTATGAGTAAAAACCCATTTATCTTGGGAATTAAAAAAAAAAATGCTGGCGCTGGAAAATTTCCAACGAGATGCATCTCCTCCCTCCTCACGTCTTACGCCCATTGCTTCTGTCTCCCTGTGAGACACTCACACAGGCAAGTCTGTGCTTCTTGAGGTGGGGGATGAAAAGAAGGAGTCTGTTGAAGATGCTCTGGGGAGGGCTGAGGCAGGAAGCCGCTGGAAGCGCGGCCCGGGAGCACAATCCGAGGGATGTTTGCTTCTCTGGACTGAGAGCAGGGCTGCTCACCCACTGCCAGGAGAAATGCGCTTCGCTGCTGTCCCGTGGAAACCAAGGTTCACTCTGGGTCTTGGCAGGATTGAGTTATTTTCTCAGCTTAAATTGTTTTTATGTGGCTGCCCTTGGTACTCCTTTCTGTTTGGGAATATTTTCATGTTTTTTATTGAAAAAAAAAAAAAAAAGAACATCTTGACTTTGAAAAGGCACGTTCACCCAAATAAGGTGCCAAGGGCATCAACAAGGCTCCTGTGTCAACAGCCAGTGTCTCCATCCTGTGCACAAAGTCTGAGAACTAGGAAGGAAGGAGAGGCTCTGCCCCCACTCTCCAGCCCCAGCATCTCCCAGGCCCCTGCCAGCCCCCAGAAGAGGATGTTACCTGCCTGCGCAGAGTATAGGACGAGAAAGGCATTCCAGGGTGCATGTGGGGAGGAAGTGGCAGGTGGGGGCAGCGGGATCTGTCTGCCAGTGGAGGTCTCTGGTCTTAGGGGAGGAAAGCCGTATGGCTACTTTCATGGCCTCTCACAGCTCACCTGGCCACAGCAGCTGTCACACACAGCCCCTGGATGAGGTCACAGCTGTGTGGGTTCCATCTCAGGGATGGGTGCTGGGCAATGTTCTAGGAAGTTCCTCATCCTCTCTCTGGAAGGTGCAGGCTCTGCAGTCATGGAACACAGCTCTCCTGTGCGGGAAACCCAGCGAGTGCTGCACACACGGCCAGGGGAACTGTCGGCTCTGCACTCTTGAAAGCTGGCCAGAGTTCCTGCCTGTATGCATTTCCCAAGCCAGCAAGGCCACCACATCTTGTCACTCCTCCTTCCATCTCCCTGTCTCCATCTCCCCTCCCATTCTCTTCTGTGACTCTCAATTGAGTCAGGAATACGTGTTAAGGAGAAAGAGGCTCCTCTGGGGGAGGCCCTAGTGCCACACTGCCGGGCTATGGTCTAGAACAAGCTCTGCAAGGTGCCAAGTACAGAGGCAGAGCCCCAGGAGACTGGGGAACAGACAGTCTCAAGCCCAGCCATGCATTGCCAGCCTGAGTCCCAGTGAACATCTGCCTCTCCTGAGGGGACCTGGAGGCTGACTCGGAGGGTAGGTAAATTGCCTGAGGTCACTGAGGTGACCAGCAGCAAAGCCTGAGCTGTCACTCAGATTTCCTGACTTCCATTCACTCTCCCAACCTACTGGACAGGAATGTTCTGCCAGGTCAATGTCCCTTGCCAGGGTAGAGCAGTTGCCTGGAGTCACAGGTTTGGCTTGAGGCTACTTCTCCAGACACTTGAGCACCCAGTGGGTCACCGAGTGAATTTCCATTTTCATCACCACATTTCCTGAAACTGCCTCTGTCCTGGGCGGCCAGGCTCATGGAGAAGCTGGGGAGATGGCTTGGTACAGAGTTCCGGGCCAGCAGTCCTGCAAGCCTGTCCTAGGATTGGCTCCACAGACCAGGAAGAGCCAGTCCTTCACTGTTCAGGAATTTTGTGAGTCAGTTAGCCATTGATAACTTGAAAGTAGCCACGGCGGGATATTTACACCACAGAAGCACAAATGCAGCAAATCAGGGCTTGATTTTTCATCCTCCTGACCCGGACAGCTGGTTTATCAGCCTACCATCCATTCTGAGGGAGACCCAGATCTTCTCTGGAAGTTGAGAAATTAAGGGTGGCCCCATCATGTGCCAAGGAGGACATCAGATTTGAGGAACAATGCTGCGCACTCCACAGGAGGCAAGTGCTCTGCAATCACTGTGCCCCAGACCCGATGGGCTCCAGAGAAAGGCAGAGCTGTCCAGGGTGAGGCTTGGGCAGGTCCCTGACAGCCATCCCCACAGCTTCCTTGGGTCCCCATGAACCTGTGAGCTGGGTGTGCCCCTCTGGGTGAGCAGGCAAGCACAGGCTGCTCCTGAGACTCCTTCTCCTGATTCGAGTCTACCAGCAAGGCCTGCCAGTCCCACCTCCAGCACACATCTGACTGTGCCCTCTCCTCCCATCAGCTGCCTGTCCACCCTGTCACATCTGCTCTGGAAGGCCTCCTGGCTGCGTTGACGCCCACCTCCAGGTTACTCTCCATGTGGCTGCTCAAGCCATTGTCTGAGAATGAGGGAGAGGTGGACGGAGAAGAAGGAGGAGGGGGGGACCTACATCATCACCCTCCCCCCCCCCCAATTAAGATCCTTCAGTGCAGCTGCTCAGGATTTGGGGGCAGGAGGATTGTGAGTTCAAATCTAGCCTCAGCAACTTAGTGAGGCCCAAATAACTTAGTGAGTCCCTGTCTCAAAAACTAAAAGGCCTGGGGTAGGACTCAGTGGTTAAGCGCCCTGGGTTCAATCTCCAGTACCAACAAAGAAAAAGAAGGAGAAGGAGAAGGAGAAGGAGACCTTTCAGTGGTTTCCCATTGCACTTAGAGAAAACTCCACATGGAGTAAAACTCTACGTGGTCTGATCCCCGCCCAGCTCCGGTGCTCCATACTCGTGTCATACCTATCTCCTTCCAGGTCCTTGAACACTGACAAATGGCTTTACTGCCCCAGGACCTTGGTGTCTACTTGCTATCCTGCTTAGCTTTTCTTTTTTCCTTTTTATCCTACTTTCCCTTCTTCAGTAGATGTCTGGAGAGAAATGGTTTCAAGGGTACTGCCAGTGCCTGGCCTGCGGTGTTGCTCATGTGAGCGGCTGAAGAACCAATCACTGGTCCATTCTCATGCCACTCCACGGAGGACAAAACTTGCCAGTGTTGAAATAAAAGCAGCTCTTGGCTCGCTCTCAGCCCTGCAGGCACCGGCGTCTGTTGCCCTTCCAGGTTTGCGCTGTGCAGGGACTCTGTGTGCTCAACCCCTGGAGGGCTGCCACGCATGACCCAGCTACGACTGAGCAGTTGGGATTTCTGGGTGAAAGGCGCTCTCCAGGTTCAAAATGTTCCCGCTGAGCTCGCCTTGGTGGTGACCTTACTTCAAAACTGCTTGGAGGTTCACATTGGTGACTGGAGCCTGTGTCCATTTTAGGCAGAGCGCTGACCAAGTGAACCAGGGGCACATCCAGCCATGTGCGCAGAGACCCTCCTGACCTGTGGTTACGCACAGGCTCACAGTGGCTCCAGTCTTGTCTGAAAGACCTAACTGGCCTCTGGTTTGTTGTTGGAACTGGAACTGATGATTCGCTTTAAGTAGATCCCCGGCAAACCTCACAATTTGTTTTTCTTGAAACGGTCCTGAAGGTGCTTTCCAAGAAACCAGGAGAAAGCTGAACTCACAGTGGTGAATTTGAGTATGACAGGGAAAGCAGAGGGGGGCCGGCTCCCTCCCAGCCACAGAGCTGGTCCCTATTCTGGGAGGCTGAGACATTGAAGGGTCGGCATGGCTTCCCTGCTGTCCTAGTGGGGCTCCCAGGGAGAGCAGGGGCTGCAGAACAGGGATAGGGGCATGAGTTTCCTGCGGCTCCTCCAACACACTGCCACAAACTGGAAGCACACACAATCGACATCAATTTCCCCACATTTCCAGAGGCCAGACTCTGCAATCAGTGGGTCACAGAGCCACACCCCTTCTAGAGGCCCTGGGGAGGTCCTTCCTGCCTTTCCTGGCTCCTGGTGCTCTGGCAGTCCTCAGGCTGCAGCCCCACCGCCTCAACCTCACCTCGACTTCTCACATCTACAAAGACCCCGTTTCCAAACAGAGTCAACGACAAGTACCAGGGCCAGGCCATCAACATATCTTTTGGGGGCCACAATTCAACACACAACAGAAGGGGTCCCTGTGCTCCTAGGCAGATCATCAAATCCCACGTCCATTTCACAAACATGCAAGCGGGTGAGAAAATGAAGGCTGAGATTTGAGTAAGACATGATTACAGAGTATAGGATGTGTGATTTACTAAAGCATCCGAGGCTTGGAATTTAGGAAGACTCTTTTGTTCAAAGCTTTCCAGATACGTCTTCCTAGGCCCCAGGGGTGGGCTGAATAGTGGCCTCTCAAGGACAAGAACCTGTGGGCTATGACTTGACATGGTGAAGGGGCTTTGCAGATGTGTCAAGGAGACCATTTCAGACTACCTGGCTGGGCCGAGGTCATCTAGAGGAGGGCATGGAGGAGGGAAGCAGGTCAGACGGAGGGAGCTTCAGATGCGCAGCTTCTGATTTTGAAACTGAATCAGGAGTGTGTGTTACTTCTAGAATCTGGGAAAGGTGAGGACACAGATTCTCCCCTCAGAGCCTCCGGAAGGAATCAGGCCTATCAACCCCTTGCTCTCAGCCCAGTGAATGAGCTTCACCTCTGGCAAGTCAATTCATGTTATTTGAAACCACCAGATTTGTGGCAATTTGTTATAGCAGCAATAGGAAACAGATACAACCTTATGGTTCAGTTTGGTTTTCTTGTGTGAACGTAATAAATTATCCATTTATCCATCTGCAGTCATTTTTATTCACTAACATCTAGAACAGTGTATGTTCCATGTGGAAGACCTTAATGACTACTTGTTGAATGAATAAAGAGAGAGCTTAAAATACACTTGCTAGCAAGCTAACCCCTTTGGATACATCCCCATCCTCGTATATCCATCAGCATAGAGGACAGTTGGACATTGAACAGGTAAGTTTGCAAATAAAATAAACATACGATTTATGTGGCAAGCATATGCTAGAGAGCTCCAGGCTATGGACAGAGTAGGTCAAGGGAATGCTAACTCAGATTCTGGGTTCAGGCAAAGCCTTCTGGGGGGTGCATGCTGAAACAGACTGGACACACCTGTCTCAGTTCCAGGTCTAGACAAGAGAATTTCTCTCTCCAGGAGGTGACATCTGTTGGGAGCACATGGTGTCCACCATTTGTCCTTGGAAGCAGTGTGGTGTGGGCCACCCAAGCCTGGCTCTGAGCTCTAGGTGCTGACACACTGCCATTCTGGCTCTGTTGTTAATTTAGTAAGTGACCCTTGATAAATCGCCTGCCTCCGTACAGCTGATGAGCAATGACCTCACCAGTGCTTCACAGGAGTGAGGTGTGTGACGATGATGAAGAGGTAGCTTTCCCGAGATGCACGGCCCTGCCTGGCACTGGCCACCACTGCCGGCTGCTTCTGAGGAGGAGCAAGGGCTGAGGGCCACATTCACGTTTTCTGGGCCCCTCTACTAGCGAAGGGGACTGGAACTGAGGGGACAACACTGACCACGGCTGTTGGTGATGAGTGGGAGGGATAAATGCCAACCCCCAGAGGGCAAGACATGGGGGGCATGACACAAGTGTGCCCAGGAGTCCCAGTGGAGGTGGAGGAGACCAGGGAGACTTGGACAGGATGGGCCCGAGTGAGGCACACTGCAGGGTCTGCCTGGTGGGACACAGCTGGCTGCCACCTCCTGAGCCTCCTCACACAGCAAGGGCAGCAGGTGCCATTCCCTGGCACTTCCCTGTCCCCCATGCTCTTAGCTGCTGCAGGTCCAGGCCTCCTCCAGCCTGGCACCAACACTGGTCTTCCATGCCGCGCCACACTTCCAGATGAGTCACAGCACCGCCATGACTCACCCAGGGTCAACAGCTGCGAAGGTGTGAGCACAGCCACCTGACATGGCAAGTCCAGACTCTCCCTCCTCGGCGGATCCTGGCCTTGTGGGGAAGCTGCAGGCCCAGCTTCCTCCTCTGTTGCCACCCGACACACCCATACTTGACATTCTCTGGAGGAAGCCCAGGTGGTGAGTTCAGAACCTGTATGCATTGGGGACCTGGAGTCATGGACACGACTCCAAGCCCCAGGTGGCCCACTGTTTTCAGGGTGGCTCAGGGAAGCTCTGGTGGGTCAGCCCAACAGACCCAAGGAGGCTGGCTCCCCACTGCTGCAGAGGGGTGCTGCATTATGGGGTTCACCTCCACCAGCCAGATGCTCTCTGGTGTTCTGGTGGGAGGGTTCTGTGAGAGGAAACCAGTGAGCATGACAGCAAAAGCGCTGGAGAGCCAGAATGTTCCACAGGCTGCCAACCAGAACCCCTGTACTCCCTATCCTGCCCTCTCCCGGCCCTGCCTTATCCAGCGGGGTCTGTAGGACAGTTGGCATTTGTACCCATGGAGGGACACCTGAGTCAAACGAGGGCTCTCAGAATTTGGCAGAGAGTGAAGAGAGGCACCTGTACCTCACTTTGGTGGCAGGTTTTGCTTCTGACTCAAACATTTACAGGGGATCCAAAAGCCCTCCTACCCAAAGCTATCCTATGCATTCTTCCCATGGACCATTTTTGGGGGAGCACCCATTTGAGGGAAGACCTTGACCCTGGGGAATAGCAGCTTGGAAGTGAAGGGGAGTAGGGCCAAGGAGCTGGAAGTGAATGGCCCTGGGCCTGTGAGTCTGTATCTTCAACACCCATCTCTGGACCTAGGCAGGCAGCTGTCCCTGAGAAGATGGGGAGCCGGAAGCTGTGGCCAGAAGAGGTTTGAGTGCAAGAACTCTCCAGGCTCAACCGGGGAGGCTGGCCCAGGCTGGGAGTATCTTGGCCTCTGCTAAAGCTCCTCAGTGAACCCACAGAGGCCTCCAAAGCCCCCTCCTGTGGCCTTTGCTGTGCTCTGGGCCAGCTCCTCTGAGTAAAAGACTGTGAGTAGCAGGTGAAGCCCTGGGGTGGATGTACCTGACTCCTGGCTCTGGAAGCCATGGGGCCCTGAGTTCCTGCTCCTCTAAGTTCTCACTAATCATCTTCTCTGTCATCAATAGTTAGCATACCTGCCACCAGGTGGGCCATTGTGTGTCACATTTTGGCCTGGTTTTTCATGATTGTGTGCAAGGTTGTAGCTGTGGGTAGAGGTGAAGGGTGTTATGTAGGTGATAGACCTGCTCCTGAACATCTGTGGCTGACCACACTATGAGGGTCTTTGAGCTTTGTGAGGGGGGAAGCCTTGTATTTCTTTGTTACCTTAGGTTCTGAGATACTATAAATATGGCTGCTTGCATGAGTGGATGAATTGTGGTTGAGTTTTGTTTTTTTGTTTTTTTAGATACTGGGGATTGAACTCAGGGGCACTCAACCACTGAGCTACATCCCCATCCCTATTTTGTACCTATTTTGTATCTTATTCAGATACAGGGTCTCACTGAGTTATTTAGCCCCTAGCTTTGGCTGAACTTGTGATCCTCCTGCCTCAGCCTCCTGAGCTGCTGGGATTACAGGCATGCACCACTGTCCCCAGCTGCATTGAGTTTTTGAATAGAGTGGCAAGGGGCTCCTTATAGCCTGGATCCACCCTGTGGCAGGGAAGGCTCCAGGTAATGATGACCAGGTGGAGGGCTCAGGGTGTACTCCAAGCCTTTGGCCTCCTGGGTTTAGTGTTGTGTGTTCTCAGTGGCTCCATCTTCCTCTGAAACCATAATGCAGATAAGCTTCTCTAATCTGAAAATCCAATATTTGAAATTCTGCAAAATCTGAACCTTTTTGAGCACTGACAAGACACCACATATGGAAAATTCCAGCCCTGACTCCTGGTGAAAGGTCACAGTCAAACAGGTGCAGCAAAGGCACTGTGAAAATTTACCTTCAGGCTATGTGTACAAGGTGTATGTGAAGCCGAAATGAGTTGCACGTTTAGACTTGGGTCCCACCCCCAGGATATCTTACTGTGCATATGCAAAAAATTCCAAAATCTGAAGTAATCACAAATCTGAAAAATCTCCCAGGCATTTTGGAAAAGGGCTACTCAGTCGGTGACAATCGCAAGGAACAACCATTCAGCAGGTCTGAGATGGCTTTGTATCCACGCCCAGGTAGACTTTCCCATCTTCATTCCCAGAAGTGGAAAGGGACTCTGGGGAAACCAGTGTCCTGCTGAAGAGAAACAGGCTGAGCGTCATTCATTCAATTCTTATCTAACACGAATTTATTGCTCCTGGCCTGCTACGGCCAAGCCCAAGCACAAGCACCAGGCCAGGCCAGATGGGGTGGGGAGAATAGCAGTGGACAAAACAGACAGAAATTCCTGCAGAGGAGAGGAAGAGTCTCAGGGAGGAAGAAATCCTTGGGGTCATATGCTCCTGGGAGGTCACAGAAGCCCAGGAGTGAAGTTCAACTCAGCTCCATGCTGCCCAGAGGTACTGGCTGAGAATTATAGGGGAAAAAAATCCCAAATGTCAGCACCAGGGCAGCTCCTGTTCATCTCCCTGAGCCGCTGCTACATGGCCGAGCCCATTCCCGTTAAGTTCTCCGTGGCACTTCCCTCCCTGTAGCAGGCGAGTGCCTGAACAGGAATGGAAAGGGGGCTCTTCTAGGGTGTGACAGATTGTAATTGCTCTAGAGGACCTTATTATTTAAGACAACTGTGAATCATCTTCTACTTTCTCTGTGATACATTAGGGTTTTCAGTGAGTGGAGCCTGCCTTTTCTGAGATTTGTCATCCATCTTAGAATTACTGTGCAAAAGTGCTTCAGATGGCTCTGGAGGAGAAACCCCAGAAACAAACCCACCGGCACTACCAGAGCTGGCTCAGTGGGTGTGGCCAGCAGGGAGCATGGACTGGCACTGCCCGCTCGGTGGGCTGGTGATGATCATGGGTATCCCCCTTGCCCTTTTCCTCCAGTATTGCATGGGAATAGCTCTGACTGCCACTGTACTCCACGGAGCACGGACTGAATGAGGGGTGCAAAGGCATTTTGTAAATGCTATTGCATACTTAGCACTGTGTCTGGCACACCGTGGGTTCTGTTACTGGATGCTGTTCTTAAATATTATCATGCATTTTACATGGAAATATCAAATGCTATCAAAGTCTGAGACATGCCAGGAGTTGAGCTGGGAGATGAGTGCACCCCAGTCCCTGGCTTGCATACCATCTGAGTGGCTTTGCTCTTGATCCACAGGAGAGGGGCTTAGGTGTGGTGTGAATGTCTCCCTTGGCGGCTAGCATGGCTGAGGACGCTGAGGAAATCCACCGCTATCTCGGTGAGGCAAATAGTGCATCCGTCATCACCGGTGTCATCAGCATCAGCATCACCTTGGCCATTAGGAAGGTTGGCAGGGCAGCACGTTGGCATGGCTGATGGGCAGTACAGTTAGTCTTCTCAGTGACTTTTCACAATGAGGGAGTGCACCTCATCAGATCTGCCCGGGGTCTCCCTTCCCCTGCTTCCCAACAGGATGTGCTGGGCTGCTGGTATGCATGGGGCAAGCCCCTCTCAGGAGGAACTGCAGAGGAAGCTCCCAGCTATTCCCAAGCCTGAGTCTGGAGCAGCATCCCCCCCGCCTTGGACACTGGCTCCTTTCTCCCCCCCTTTAGTTTTGTGCAGGTGTGATTTTTCCCAGCTTTGGGCCACTCGCTGACTTTTATTTGTGGAGAGCTGTGTCCTCTTGTTACTCAACAACTTGCTTAATTAGAAAATCCCTGCTCCCTGGTCTGCTGTCCACATCCCACTGGCCTCCTTCCCATGCTTGAAAGCACAGCTGGAACCCTAGCTGCCCCATGAAGAGCCCTCTTCCTAGGCACCCTGCAGCCTGCCTGGTCACGGAATGATCTCTGTGAAAGCAGTGAGGACAGTTGGTGCCTGTGACTTCTGGGTCCTTGGGGGAGGGGCTTGTGCCTTCCTTTCATTCTCTCACACTGGTCTGTGGATGTGGCACTAACTGACCTTGGCTAACCGAGAAGCCACCCACTCAGATGTCAAAGCAACAGGATGGAAGACACCAGGTCTCGACTGCTTGCCTTTAACCAGCGTGTGAGGGAAGTGAAGTGCCATCTTGTTTCAGCCTTCTTGCTCTGAGGTTCTTGCTGCTCTCATATTCTATCTAAAATCGTCTTGAGGCTCTGACTGACTCAGCAGGGCATGGCTACATGCCGAGAGCCGGGTTTGCTCACTCTTCATCAGCAGGGCTGGCAAGGGTTGAGAACAGGTAATAAGCACTTGCAGGGTGTGTTAATGGGTTACTCTGTTACTCCAGCTTTGGGACTCTTGGTTTCCAAAGAGTGAGTAACTCCTGACCCATCGCCTCCTGGCACTACAGCCTTGGTCATGGGCCAAATGTAAAGGTCCCCAGGAAATGAGCTGTCAGAGGAAGAGAGCCCCTGCCCCCGGAGGACCCCCTGGGATTATGAGTTGCCAGGCAGGCTAGGGGATGCAGCCTTCGATGAGTTGTGGAGACAGAACACTATTTAGAGGATTAAATGCCCCCAGCTCCGCGGAGTCGATGCCTTCATGGTGTGGGGGCCCATTTGACAGCGGAAGCTCTGAGCAGGGCCGTCATGTGGACCTGGAGCTCCATGGATAAAAGACCTCATGGGGCTTCATAGGTTTTTGGAGCTCTGACTGTCCTTGGGACAATCCAGAGTCCTGGGTTTGTTCTCTGGGCCTGCAGTTCCTCCTGACCCACCGCATGAGAACATTCTGCAGTTCCTGCTCTGTGCTTCCTTGACTTGAGCCCTGGCCTGTCTGGGGCTGCCCATGAACACCAGCCCTGGTTCTTGGCTCCTGATGCCCAGCCTCTGCAGACTGCCCCGTCTGTGCGGATCGTCCGGACCTCTCATCTGACTCCCCTCTGTCCTACCTCCCATGTCACTTCCTTGCAGAAGATGTTGTCTGCGGTCCTGGCATGGAACCCAGCTGCTCCCAATGCTCTCGCACCCTGGCTGTCTGCTTCTTCTAGTAGATGGTGGCAGTTGGCTCAGGTGGCCAGGTCTGTGTCCTGACACCTGCCTTGGAGCCTGGTCCCTGGCAGTTCCTCACAGGACATTTGTGGAACACATGAGGTGGTGGAAAAGTGCACATCTGTTCTGCTCAGCACAGCCTCGACTTGACCAACCCGTGGCCCCGAGGCCCCAGGGAGGTGCCAGACCTTATTCTTGGTGAATACTTACTTTAAGATGCCTCAGTATCTTCTTGTTTGCTGATCTGTCCCTAACCCATTTCCTGAAGTCCCTGCTGGGCCCTGGCCTTTCTCCACACCCTTGTGACCACTGCTGCTGCCCTGATGGCCCATGCTGGCAGGTCCCACCACCAGGGACAGCCGCCTTCTTTAGGGTTCGATTGCTGCTGTCTGAAAAGGACAAGGAGTGGGTGGTCATGGGTCTCCACAGATCTGAGTCTCTGGGTGTGAACACCTCTCTGCAGCAAGGTGATTATTTTTTAATAAGGGGTGATTACTTTTTAATTAAACTTTTCACTTTGAGATAATTGTAGATTACATGTAGTCATAGAGAGCTGTGTACCAGCTTCCCCCCATGGGAACGTCCTCAGAATTCTTGCACAATATCACAAGCAAGATACCAACACTGATCTGCT
Source organism: Urocitellus parryii (assembly GCF_045843805.1). Classification (NCBI taxonomy): domain Eukaryota; kingdom Metazoa; phylum Chordata; class Mammalia; order Rodentia; family Sciuridae; genus Urocitellus; species Urocitellus parryii. The sequence goes on from NC_135539.1 coordinate 83,742,357, forward strand.
GGAGACTCGGAACATCTCTACCACCATGCAGGTCCCTCGAGCTGTCCCTTTAGGACTACACTGCCTTCCCTTCTTTCCGCCCCTTCTCCATCCATAGCTCTTTGCAAGACTTTTCTGTGAAGGGGACCATGCAGGACGCCAGCTCAACTTACTTCCCCAACACAACTCTCTGGAGGTCCATCCCAGGCATGACCCGTGTCAAGTTGGTTCTCTTTCATGGCTGCGTAGCAGTCCATGGTATGGACGGATGAATCACCATGTCCAGCGTCTCTGCTGTGGAAGGGCATCTGCGTGGCTGCCAGCGTGGGGCTATGACACATGGAGCTGGTAGAGACGCTCATGTGCAGGCTTTTGTGTGAACATGTTTTTCCCCCTCTGGGACAAATGCCCAGGGGTAACTGCGTGGTAGCTGCCCATGCAGAGAGGCCCACTGCTTTATAATCCTGCCACAAGGCACGACTGGCACCCTCCCCAGCATTTGATGCTGTCACTACTTGTCATTTTAGTCATTTGGATAGGTGTGCAGTGGCAGCCCATTGTGGTTTTCATTTGTGTCTTCCTAATGGATTTTGATCATCTTTTTGGTTCCAGGGATTAAACCCAGGAGCACTTAACTTCTGAGCCACATCCCCAGGCCTTTGTTTTTATTTTTTATTTTGAGGCAGAGTCTCCCTAAGTTCCTTATTTGCCATCTGTATAGTCTTTTCAGTTAAATGTCTCTTTATGTCTTTTGACCATTTTCTACTTTTTAAATTGTGTTTTTAAAAGAGTTTGTTCAGTTTTGAGAGTTCTTTATATATTCTAGAAACTAGTCCTTGTCAGATAGATGATTAGATGATTTCAAATATTTTCTCTTAGTCTTCATTCTCTTAACAGGGTCTTTCACACAGCAAACTTTTAAAATTTGATGAAGTCCAATTAATCCATTTTTTTCTTTTCTGGCTAATTCTTTTGATGCCTAAGAACTCTTGCCTAGCCTTAGGTTTTAAGTGTTTTCTCTCTGTTTTTTTCCTACAAGTTTTGTAGTTTCCATTTAAGACTATGATCCATTTTGAATAAGTTGTAAAACTAGATTGAGGTTCTTTTTGGTTTGCTTGTTTAAGCATATGCCAGTTTATTCAGCTCCATTTGTTGAAAAGATCATCTTTCCTCTGATGAATCTCCTTTGCAGCTTGATCTAATCTCAGTTGGGAATATCTGTGTTCTGTTTCACTGTCCGTGTCTCTATCTGTCCCTTCACTAATGCCAGGCAGCCTTGGTTACTATTGTATAACCAATCTTGAAATCAGGTAGACTGATTTCTCCCATTTCATTTTTCTTTTTCAAAAATCTTAGATATACTAGTTTATCATTCTATAAGCATTTGAGAATAATCTTGTCTAGATATACAAAAGGTATTGCTGGGTTTCTTGTAGCTTATACATCAATTTGGGGAGAAGTGACATTTCATAACATTGTTTTCTACTCCATGGACACAGTTATCTCTATTCAGTTATTTAGTTCTTTGGTCTCTTTCTTCATCAGCACTTTGAGCACACAAGTAACTTATACATTTTGTTAGTTTATACCTCAGTGTTTTTTCTGCCTCCTCCTTCTTGAGTGACTGTAAAGTGTATTACATTTTAAATTTTGGTGTCCGCTTGCTCACTGTTAGTACCCAGTAGTGTAGTTGAGTTTGCATGTTTATCTTTTACCCAGTTACCTTGCTAACAGACCTATTAATTCTAGGACTTTTGTTTGTTTTGTGGATTCATTGGAATTGTCTATTATGCAACCATAGGGACCGTTTTATTTCATGCTTTCCAAACTGTGTGCTCGTATTTCCTTTTCTTGTTTTATTGCATTGGTGGACTTTCCAGTGGGGTGTTGGATAGGGTGCTGGAGTGGGCACTCTGGCCTTTCCTTGGATTTGGGGAGAAAGCATTCAGTCTTTCACCATTAAGGGTACTACTGTTAGATGTAGAGTTTCATAGAGGCTTTTCAGCAAGTGAAGAACGTTTCTCTCTATTCCCATTTTTCAGAGAGTTTTTTCTAGTGACTGGGAGCTGATTTTTGTCAGATTAGGGGAGAAGGTGGTAATTCTTTGTTATTCAAAACTCCTTATTGACTTCAGTCGGTCAATGGGCATATTATTATTAGGCACTTACTGGATGGTCAGTATCATGTAGGCCCCAGGAGACTTTAGAGCTTGAGAGTTTGGACCTTACCCTGAAGCACTATGGGGACACGATTCATCTAACACAACTGAGCATAAGTGTGCAGATAAAACTAGGGAGAAGAGGCCAGGGATGACCTGGCCAGAAGGTGTCCCTAAGACTGGCCTCCAGGATTCAGTTATATCTGGATAAACAGGAGAGCGGAGAGACAGAGACAACTAATGACTTGGAATTCTAATTTCTAACAATGACAGTGGCAACTCAGTAATTAGCAGGCTACTGCTAGCTTTTGATTTATGGAGATGGATTATCTCTCTTCTGTGGATTATCCCTGACACATGCTTAATCCTGAACTTCCTCTCTTCCTTATCCAGCTGAGCATTTGGGCTCTTTTTCCTGCCATCAGTCAGCATGTTCAGAGGTTGCTCACTAATATCACTGCTAGTTAAAGAAAGGCGTAATTAAGAAGGGCAATCTGTTGTCCCTACATTGTATCATCTATTCCAAACTAAATATGAGTGATATTTGTATTATCTTTTGTCTAGAGATATATGCATGGCTTGTCTCCCTCGTGAGGGTAAATAGAAATGGACTATGTGACCGTCATATACACATCTCACGTATGAAGCTTTCTCTCTCAGCTAAACTCTTGGGAGCTAAAAGTAAAGCCCTAGAGATCTTTGGACCCACGATCTCTGATTCATTGGAGCCACCCATATTTTTTTGTTTACTCTCACATAAAATAAGAATGTAGTAGTGCTCTTGTCTGCACAATGAAAGATCCTGGTATATTATCCACGGGTCATGCTTGGGGTTGTCTTTCTAACAGAGTTGATGGGTTTGCATGGGTATGACCTTTCTATCTCACTCTGTCCTGTAGGTGACCAGTGGCTCCTCTTGGAGACAGATGGACAGGGTTAAGGGTAGAACCCAAGGCCATGAGGAAGAGTGAAATTAACTGCTCCCTGAACAAGGGAATTGAACCCTTGACCTTCACCTCCTTAGCGCAGCACTCTGATGCCATGATTCTTAGCCTGGAGCATATATCACCCCAGGGTGTTTCCACTTATTTCGAGATGGAGTGGTGTGGTTCCTCAAACAAAATTAATTTTAATTCACTTTTATTAAAAAAACCATTTTATTGTAGTTGTAGATGGACAGCATGCCTCTATTTTATTTGTTCACTTTTATGTGGTGCTGAGGATTGAACCCAGTACATCACATGTGCAAAGCAAGTGCTCTGCCACTGAGCTACAGCCCCAGCCCTAATTCACGTTAATTTAAACATTCAATGTGAGCTATGCAGGCCTCACTTTGCAGGGGTGGAGGAGAAGGGCCACTGTTAGCAGATCCAGTCACCACAGTGCACTGGTATGCAATCGCCTCACGACCCCTCACCACTGAGCCCAGAGTGCTGTGTGGAAAGGCGTCTAAGCGCACCAGGAGACACGGCCCCAAACCCCCAACCCTTGCACCACATGGAGGCTCTCTATGTGGTTTGCTGGATGCCTCTGCCCTTCCTGGGCTGCAGGGGCAGAGCTCAGTTCAGGTCCAGCCAAGTCCTCGGACACTGTGATGCTTTACGTCATCCTGGGAACCTGCCACAGGAAAAGGTTTATTTTATTTTATTTTGTTTTGTTTTATTTTGTTTTTTTACTTATTAAAATAATAAACTGGGTTCTGATGTTGGGGCTTTTCCCTGAGTCAGTGCAAAAGACTTATCACTTCCATGCAGCCTAGGAAGAGTGTGACCCAAAGGGCTCTCTGGCCACTGGCTTATTCTGGAGGCCATCAAGGCCCCAGCAGGAACTTTGCAGGACAGGAAAGCAGCTTGTGTGCTGCGGGGGAAGCCATGGTTGGACTCATTTATTTATGAGCATCTTCAAAGATTTTCATTATACTTCAGTGATAACAATAGCCATATGCATTTTATAAATGAGAATAAATATAGTTCCTTATGATGGCAGGGTGCTTTATAATGTATAAAGGCTTTCATGTGCACCATCTCGCTTAGTCTTTATCTGTCAAGAATTATATCTTTGTTTTATTGTCAAGCAAGAAGGTTCAGAAAATTCAAGCAACTTGCCCAAGGTCACACAGCTAGTAGATTATGGTCACGGCACAGGTTCCCTATCTCACATCCTGTATCCTTTTCTCATATCGCCTTATTTCAGCTGATTAACATCCATTTGCTGCTGGTAGTGAAGAGTCTAGTATCTCTCTTATTGAGGACAAACTGACACAAAGATGTGATTAAACTTCAGTCCCCTGCCTCTCTTTCCAGAGGCACTCGAACCTTTCTGCTCTCTGTGGGCAATGCTGGTGTCTGTTATCAGAGGCTGGCCTCTGTCCTGATGTCCCTCATACCCCTCTGTGTCTGGTCAGGACTTGCTTCTGCTACTTCTGGGGAGGGAGGGGTGTACCTGAACTGTTTGTTCACATCTGCCGAAAATCGCTCTTTGGATCCTATGGTCTCAAGCAGCCACTGCAGAACACTCCCTCCGTCCTTTCGGGATGGGCATATGGTTCAAGGTCTCTGTAGTCACCCTGTGAGACTCTCCTAATGCAGGGCTTGCAGCGTGCTTTCCCAACTGGCCCTTCCACACTACCTTCCCCAGCTGCATCTTATGCGTGGCCACCCCATGCCTCCCCACCACTCCATCTGAAAGAAGGCTCATCAGGTCACCCCACCTGCCAGACAGGTCACCTCTTCGCGTGGTCTGGACTTCACTGGGAACTTGGGGCAGGTGGAAAGCCGTCAGTCAGGATCTACATCCTCTTCCCCGGTCGCAGCACATCACTAGAGGCCACATAGCAAGAGCTTGTGCTCCCGCTAGGCCAAGCTGAGTGGGTGAGAGGTGGCCTCCCAAGAGGCTAGCACCTTGAGGGCTGAGCTTCCTCTCGTGGGTCTGTGCCTGAACCCCACTTTTGGAACTTTCAGGCATAGTGGGCTCCTAACAGCTATTTGCTCAGTGAGTGAATCAATGATGCAAAGATGGTCACTTGGATTGAGGGTGGCCAGCAAGGAGGTGGTCCAGTACCCACAGTGTGCTCACTGATGGCACAGGTTTGGTTTTTTTTAACTTCCTGGCTCCCTTGCTTTATGCCTATACTCTGAGTCCAGTCCTCTGTCCTCCCCAGTAAATTTCATTGCTTAAATTATCCAGAGTTGGTTGCCAAGGTCTGCAACCAAGAGACCTGACCTGTGGGCATGGGGTGGAGCTGTTTAGCTAAGGGTATGTTTGTCTGCTGAACTTGGCAAACTCTTGACGTCAGCGGAGGGTCACTATCTCACCGCCACTCTGATAATATCCAGGACAGACCTGTGCACACACTGAGTGCTCCAGGCATGGAGATGATGACGAAGATGACCTAAGGTCACTTCAGAGGCAAAGCATCCGGCAGGTAGGTGCTCTCCATGTACACGCATGCGCGCGCACACACACACACACACACACACACACACACTCATCCTGGTTTGTGGGATGACACGTGCTGGAGGCCATTTGGGTAATGCAGAGAGCTCACTGAATACCAGAACTTGAAGGCCACGGGCCAGCTACACCACGGAAACCCTACACCCAGCCAAACGTGCTCACTGGCAAGTCAAACCTGAAAGCTGTCACTAAATTCTGCTCCCTGGCAGTCCCGATCAAACAATGTGGCAAGGGACAAAAGAAGGCGAGACCAAGTGAAGATGGCCAGCATGCCCTTCCAGGCAGCCAGCAGACGGAACAGAGGGTCAGCACAGACGCCAGCAGAGAAGAATCCTCCTGGCAAGGTGCTGCCTCCGCACTGGGCTGCACTTCACACGATCTCAGCATCACACCTTATGGGATTCATTCTTTCTTTTAAAAAGAGCCGACATTTACTCTTAATTAGTCTTAACCGAACTGTCCCCTGCCTGTAGCACTGCCCCTCACAGGTCACTCACTCCCTCTTTCACTCCTTCATTCTCTCGTAGAGTCTTTGTCATCTGGAGGCTGGGCCCTTCCTAGGGCCCCGTTGGATGGTCAGACCTGTGGAAGCTGGTGAACTCTCTCCCAGAGTCTTTCGGGGGTGAGGAACACTAACTGCCGAGCGACAGCTCCGGAACTCCCTAACACCAGGACTTAGACGAGGCCCTTGGGGCCTCCATCTCCAGGGGCTGAGACTGCATAGATGGCATGGAGGACCACTGAGGAGGAAATGTGCCCTTGGTTGGCATATCACAGTGTCTTAAGGCAAGCTGACTCTGATATGTGACTCTTGAAGCATTGTCTTGGAAGTGCGCAGGGACTTTGCAGGATGGCTTTGTATTACCTTGATATGTTAATGATCACTCCAAAATTCTTGAATCAATTTCGGTTTGAGCTGAAAGCCACATCCTTTCACCGCTATTCCTCCAAGTAGGGGGTGAAGCTATGGGACGGGGTACGGTCCCAGCACCAAGGAATGCCACAGAAAAGAATGCCGTTAGAAATGGGGTTCAGAGAGCTCCAAGCCACCTTAAGATCTTGTTCCATGAAGATAAACTTGGATTAAGGCACAAAGTAGGGAGGGAAGGGAATGCCAGTGAGAAGAGCCACCAGAGTCCATGAATCTACAGGAGCCGGGTTCCAGATGTGAGTGATTATAAGAATCACACAGTAAACCTATAAATTCCTGGGCCCCATCCTTAGAGACCATTTGGTAGGGCTGGGTTGAGCCCAGAAATCAGTATGTTTAGTAAAAATGTAGGAGAAGTTTATAATCAGGAAAGATGTGGCCTAACTCCATGTTTGAAGATGTTGCTTGTCAAAGGGAAGAAGCAACGTGGCAGCCGAGTTCCCAGGGAGCTCAGAGTCCAGGGGGCAAGAGCAAGAGCAACACCAGCCTTTGAAACCGCAGACAAACAAACAGGAGTTTTAGCCTAGAATTCATCACCTCCAGGGCTTCTGGAAAAGCAGCTGAGCCCTCAGAGTCCCATGGGGGTGCAGGAAGAGGAGTCCGCAGGCTGCCACCAGAGACAGACCCGTGCGGAGGCATTCTCTATGAGCTGGGTGTGCCTCGGATGCTCTTCCTTCTCCGAGGCTGCTGCCTACACTCATCTGCTTTCAACCCCTCTGGATCGAATGATTCCATTTCCTTGTCCTAGGACCTTTGAAGGCCTGGCCCTGGGACAGGTGTGCAGAGGCCTGAGTGCCTCTGGATGGCAGAAGCTCAGTCTCCACCCACAGGCAGCCTGGTCGGCACCCACGCTCCTCCATAGGCAGGTGCAGGGCCTCTGGGGGTGTGTGGGCCAGGGCCTGAGAACAGTTTGGGAATGGAAAAGTTCCAGCTTTGCTGCCGATGGGTGCTTAAGAGGAGCCAAAGCCTGAGGGTCCCATATGTCAATAGCCAAGTGGCTGAGGTCCTGACGAGGACCACAGGGAGCTACTGTTGTTCAGGGCTGTCGTGTGTTAAGCTTGTCACCTGCATCACTTCACTCGTATCTCCAGACAGTCCTTTGTAGTAGTTGCTCTTACACTCACTTTACAGATGAGGACAGAGACTAAGAACGGTTGAGGAACCTGCTGCCATCCCATAGCTGGATGGTAAGTAAGCGTCCAGGGGATGTAGGTTTGGACAACTGTGCCTTGGTTGAGTGGATGATCACAAATGTGGCTGCACCTGTGTAACTAGCACCTGAGGCGACAGAAGATGCTGCCTGTACCAGGGAAGCCCTTGCTCTCTCCCAGGCCCTCCTCCACTGCAGTGGGGACCACTTTTGTCACCAGAGGTCAGACTGTGCTTGCGGATTTTACAAAAATGCAATTATGCAGTAGGTGTTCTTTTTGATGGGATTTTTTAAAAAAAATTTAGTATTATGTCTTTAAGGTTGATCTAGTGTTGTTAAGGATATAAGTCATTTTTGCATTTTTCATGCTGTAAAACTCTATAGCATGAATGTATTACAATTTGTTTACATATCTCCCCCGCCCCCCGCCTCCCTCACCTCCACTGTTGGTTGCTTGGATAGATTTTGATTGGGTTCTTTTACAAATGATGCTGCTTAGAACTTTCTAAAATATGTCTTTTGGTGTAAATTTTTCTGCATGGTATATACCAAAGAATGGAGGTGCTGCGTCATCAGGTGTGGATGTTCAGACCAGTGAGACCACTAAATAGTGTTACTAAAAGCTCTGCCAGTTCATGCTCCTAATGAGCAGTGATGAGTCTTAGAGGTCTATATAGCCTCACCAAATGCTTGATATGGTTGCTTTTTAAAATTTTCTGCATTCTGAGGAATGTCTTTTAGTTTTTGTTTTTCTGGCAATTAATGACACTGAGCACCTTTTCAAATTTTTTGGTATTTAGAGATCTATTAGTTTATTTAGGTCTTCTGATGTTTTTTTTTTTTTCTTCCCCCAATGGTAAACCAAACCAAAAAAGCCAAATATCATCTAAATACTAATACAATTGATAAGCTCCTGGCCTGATATTTTAAAAAGGAAAATTAACAAAGAATCTATATGTGGAGATAAAAATACCTTCTTCTTGGTGATTTAAGTTCTTCTTGTTTTCCTGAATATGAATCATTTGTTAGTTATAAAGATTGGAAATATCTTCTTCTCCATGCCTTTCCTATTTATCTTTGTGTCTTTGATGAAAAGAAGATCAAGTGTTACTGTAGTTCTGTTAATGAATGGTATCATTATGGACTCTGCTTTTAATACAATTGACTTTTGTATTTTGACACTCTTGATCCAACAACCTTGCTTAATTTACTGATTAATTCTGATAGTGTTAATATCAATTATTTTGTATTTCTACATATGCAATGATGAAATCTGTAATTAATGCATTCTTTAAATTATATTTTTTCTTGCTTTATTGCAAAGGTTATCCTCTGCAGTACAATACTGAATAGAAGTGGAGATAGGGAATATCCTTCTTTTACTCCCAATATTGTGAAAAAGTGATCAATATTTAAAGACTTAGTGTAACACTTGCTGGAATCCTTTTTGTAGATACTCCTGTATTAAGCAATTTCTCTTCTAGTCCTAGTTTCCTAAAAATGTTTTTCTTTATTTTGTTACTGGACTTTGAATTTTTCAAATGCTTTTTCTGAATATATTGATTCTTCTTATTGATTTCTTTCCTGTGGTAAGTTACACTGTTTGATTTTTGACAACACTGAGGTAATCCTGCATTCCTGGAAAAAGTCCCAAATGATGCATTTGTCCTTCTCACATATTGCTGGATTCAGTTTGATAATATTTTGTTTAAGATGAACATTCATGGTCAGGAGAAAAAAATGGGCAGTCATTTTCTTTTCTTTTTTGGTCAGGTGTGAGAAGTCATTTCTAGTCTCTGAAAGACTTTGTGCAAGATTAATGTTACTTCATCCTTAACTGTTTGGAAGAATTCACTGGTGAAGCCATTTGGGCCTGGACTTTTTTTTGTGAAAACATGATTCATTATGGATTTTGCTTCTTTAACAGATTTAGCCTAATAAGATGTTCTTTTTTTGTTTGTATGAGTCAGGTTTAATAAGTTATGTTTTCCAAGGAATTTGTCTCATCTAGGCTTTAAAATTTTATGATAAATCGATTTGGAACAATCTCTTAGTTAATAGCTATAAGCTATATTTATACATTTGTACCTCTTGATATTGATTCCCTGCGACTTTTCTGTTTTTTTAAAAAAAATCAGACCAAGAACTTATCATCAATTTTATTAGACTTTTTAAAAAGATGATCTTTGGCCTTGTTGGTTTCCTGTGTTTTCTACTTCATTAGTTCCTGCTGTTCATTATTTCCACTCCTGTACTATCTTAGGGTTTAATTTGCGTTCTCCTATTAAAATCTTGAGATGGAAACTTAGTTCATTGTTTCTTCATCCTTTCTTCTTTCCTAATGACGCAGTTAAGGCTATAAATTTCTCTTAAGCATGCTTTGGCTGCATCCCTTAAGTTTTGATATATTTTAGTTTTATTATCTTTTCATTAAAATATTTCCTAATTTCCATTGTGATTTCCACTTTGGCTTATGGGTTGTTTAGAAATGTATTGCTTCATCTTACATCACCTTAGTCTGGTCAAGAACTGAGCTCTTCAAATGGTTCAATCATTTTGGAGGCTGACATCCTCCTGGAGCAGACCTCTGGGGAGTCGCCATAGAAAATCTGAGGTATTGAACTCAGCTCCTCTCCCTTGCTGAACTCCCTTGCTGAACTTCCGTTACTGGGTACGTTTTTTTTTTTTTTTTCCCATCTCTTACCCAATAAAACTCCTGGAAAGTCTGCTCAGCTTCTCAGTTTCTGAGCCACTGCTGGGATCCTCCTCCTCCCCTCTCGCTTTGTTACTGGGATTTAGCTCCTTGGTAGTTTTTGATGATTAAAGATCATCTTATCCACATCATCCAGTATTGTTGGCAGGGAAGGGAGTCTGAGAGAGAGAAGCCTGTTAGCCATTATCACCAGGGGTGATGCCCTGGAGCCAGGATCTAGCCAGAGTCACAGCCACTGTGGCGGGTGGAGCCGCTGTCTTGGGGAGGGGTCACCAAATATGGTTTTCCAAAAAACATGGAGCCAGCCTGCTGCCCAGCACTCTTCTTGACTGTGGTCATTGTTCTTCTTGACCTAGTTCTCTGGATTAAGCCTTGCCAAGGGAGATATCTCACATCTGAATCATAATGGTGCTAATTCAACCTCAGCCTATGACGCGCTAGTTCAATCAGCATTTACTGCTGTGACCAAAAGACCTGACAAGAACAATTAATGGAGGAAAAGTTTATTTTGGGGGCTCATGGTTTCAGAGGTCTCAGTCCATAGATGGCCAACTCCATTGCTCAGGGTCTGGAATGGGGCATAAAATCATGGCAAAAGATGTGGCAGAAAAAAGCACAAGGAGACATGGCACCCAGAAAGCAGGGGGCAGGGGAGAAGAGAGTGCCCCTCATCATGGTCAAAACATAAACCTCATAGGCATATCCCAATGACCACCTCCTCCTGCCACACCCAACCAGCCTGCAATCACCACCCAGTTAATCCCTATGAGGAGATTAATGCACTGATTAGGTTAAGGGTCTCATAACACAATCCTCTCACCTCTAAGTTTTTTGCACTCACACATGAGCTTTTGGGGGATACCTCACATCTAAACCATAATAGTACTAAGCAAAAATTGCCCAATTTCTTAATGAAATTAATCCTTCACGGCACTTACTTTCTACTGATAGCTTCCTAGCTAACGGGACTCTTCTCCAGGTTCATAGTTTCCTGGTCTGAAACTCATATGATGAACAACAGAATTAGAGTGCTGTGGTTCTTGAACTCCCTCTGTGGACTTGGTGCCTCCGAGGAGAAGTCTGTGCCCGGGCTCTGGAGGGTCATTCTCCAGGCTCTCCAAGGTGCTGCCCTCCTGCCATTCCGAATGCCATGATGGCCACAGCTTTTTTGTCCCTTAGACATCCAGGAAATGTGAATTTCCTGCTTAACTACAGCAACTACATTAGTGTGTGGAGACAGAGGTGAGTTTCCATGCCCAGCTTAGCTTCTCCTGCTCACCTCTTTCTTGAAGCTCTGAGTTTGCTTTATTTTCATATGTTTTGTCGTGTTACTTCCTCTCTGTACATGTCTTTATATGAAAACCAGGCTCCTTCAGATGCCAATCTGTGACCATGTGGAGTATTTTTGAGTTTATGATTTTTTTTCTGCGATGGAGACATTTGAAAGACAACAGGTTAAATCTGGAGAGACAAAGATATGCGCAGTGTTGCATTTTCTAGACTTTATCGTGAAATTGGATTTTTATGAACCTTTGCCATGCGTATTCTCTTAAGATGTTCATGACTTTTTATGTATCTATGACTGTGTAAAAGACACTTTTTCAAAGTAAAAATGAAACTAACAGCATGCTTTGATCAGCCAGGAGCCAAGGTGAAGGGACACATCTGGCTGTAACACCTGCCAACAGGAAGACAAGATCATGGGCAAGTTGAAAAGGAAAGTGTTGGGAGCAGAGACCTTGTCTACTCATTACTTCAGTGGCAAATGTGTGAATAGAAATGCATTTTCTTTTTTTAAAACCCCTTTAACACAACTGAAATGTAGTTAAAAGTACTAAACCATTGCTTTCGTCCTGTAATGCTGCTGTATCAGTCATTAACAGTGGGTGTGGCCGTCTTTAGCAAAGTCAGTAGGAGGGGAACTTCCCTATTGGCTTTTTTCCACCGTGACTGTTGCTTCCTTCCATGAATATCAAGGAAGGGGCGCAGGACAGGGTGAGCCTCTCTGGGGCTCTGCAGTGGCAACAGCGCACATACCTCAGAGCTGTCATGGCCCTCCCCGTGGCCCTTGTCCTGCGCTCTGCTCTCAAGGGGTGGGCCAGGTCTGCACACGCCTTTCTTTGGATGGCTTTTGACTTTTGTCTGCATTTGTCTTGCTATCAAATGTGATCGCCTCTGTGACCCGGGGGATAGGCTCTGCCTCCAGGACTTGTTTGAAGCCTGTGTAGTGGAGGCAGGGAACAGGGTCAGCCCCCTCAGCCCCACGCAGCCCAGCTCCCACTTGCTGTGTGGTCTTAAGGCAGGCCTCTCATCCCTCTGCCCCACTCCCTGCAACACCCCTGTAAATGAAGACGAACCCTCTGAGCCCCTGGAGGGAGGCACTGCAGCAGGGCAGGGTGCTGGGCCTGTGGTGCTGCCTGCTGGGAGGAGGTTTGTGAAGCCCCGCACAGCACAGGGATACACACAATGAAGCACACCAGAGAAGAGCACTCAGCTTTGCCTCAGCCACCCCAGTTGTTTCTCCTGCTGACTCTAGGTGATAAAGGAGAGATGACCTAGTTATAAGTGGAGGGGGCACTGCCAGCACTCTCAGGCGGCCTAGTGGAAGGAGGGGAAGATTCTTTGCAAAATGCACCAGCCCCCAGGAGTCAGGCTCCAGGTGGCAGCTCTGGCCCCATTGCTGCACAGGGAGTAAAATTGACTGAGTTCCTTTCTGAGTGCCAAGAGCTGTGCTAGCTAAGTTATTCTCCTCAAGGGTCAGGACAACTGTACAAAGCCTTGTTAATATTCTAAAAACAAGAGCAAGCCCCACTAAACTTCATATGCATTTTCTCCATAATGAAAGCCATCCATCTGGGCCCGGAAGCCTCCACCAGATTTTTGGCCTGGGGCCTTTTCCCTGATCCAGAGGCTTTCAGACCACACAACATGGTCCGAGAACCTGAAGCTTACTTTTCTCATTCTCTTCCAGACCTCCAGAGGTGGCCTTGGGCCTAGAGACAGACTCCTTTGTAAGAGGTCTTGGCAAGGTCTTCTGGGCCTGACCAACTTTTGCTAGAATCCTGGCATCCCATTTGACAATGGAATCACACCAGGAGTTGCCAGTCCAGTTGCAGCCCCTTGTTGGCATGAAGGGAAGTCTAAGTGGTGTTTCCCAGCTGGTTCTATGCTATCTGGAGGGTGAGGAGGTGCCTGCAATCACAGGAGATGGGGAAAGAGTCTTTTAGGCATGTGTTCTCCAGGTACAGCCAAGTACCTGCATGCAGAGAGCAGCAGAACCAGAGTGCTGAGGACTTTCCACTGGTGAGGGGAGAGGGAGGGTCCCCAGGGTACGCTGCTGGTACCTTTGCTTCCAGTGGCCAGCCCCTAGAAGCAGAGGATTCTGGAAAGCCTAGGACAGGAGACTGTCCTGCTGCATGGTGAAGAGTCTCTTGCATACTCTGCTAGGAAACCTGCTTAGTTGATGGTACTCTACTGCATGGATATGGAATCTGTTGTTAGGGAAACTACGGTAAGAGGGTTGCAAAGTGTTTGGATGGTGCTACTGAACTGAGTATCAATATGGTGGGTACTGAGCTGTGTGCTGATAGGATGGGCTAGGAGAAGCCGCATGCTGTCCAGGAGACTGCCTTCTTTGCCTGGAGAGCCCTGGGCAGGCTTGCTTCCTTAGGGAAGGGCAGAGGCAGCTGGTGTATGCTCACATCCAACAACATGAACTTCAAACTCTGCCAAATCCCAAACATTTCTTGCCTAGAAGAGAACATGTTCTCTTATATCTTGAATGCATCTGTGTTTCAATGGCTCATTCTCTTTCCTCCTAATCCATGGGAAGTTGTAAGAGACAGGTGGCAAAGAGAAGTCTCCAAGATTTCATGCTCCAGGGCTATAGAGAGCTGGACACTGGGCTGAAGCAGACTCAGCCAAGGATGCAGGAGGCAGAAGCAGGTGCCTGGGTTCCCTGGGGCAGGTATGTCCCCCACAGGGAAGCACAGGTGGGGTGTGGGGGACTACCATCCACCATCTCGCCTCACAACTGGTGATTTTGCAAATTTCTTAATCTAGTTCAGCCAGCTTTGCTTCCTATTTGGGACAAGTCATTGGAATGCAGGGACTGGGACTGTGTCATGTATGATCTTGACACCTCCCGGGGTTCTTTCAGGTTTCCCTTGGTCATTGCTTCTTGAACAAAAGCTGGAGTGAACAAACGCTCATCGTATTGGCCATTAGTGAACTTATTAGTTTCCTGTCACATGGTGAGCTCCACAGTAGATTCTGGAGGTTCAAGTTCTAGGCCCAGGCCTACAGCATTTCCTGCCACACCATTCTGTGTCCTGTCCAGGATCCAGGAGTTCTGTGAAAAAGAGAGAAGGAAAAAATAAAAACTTCGGGGAAAAGAAACTGTAGTATTAAAAAAAAAAAAATCCCTCTGCAGGAAGGTTCTGTGCCTGCGGACATCAGTAAACTGCTGGGCTCGTCCATCTGCCATGACGGCTTTTTCACCCACGGGACTGGTACTGCTGTCGCTCAGTCCCAGACGGCTCCTTTCAAGTCCACAGCTGCTGGGCATCCTGGACTGACCACGTGCAGGGCAGATGTGGCCCCTTGAAGCACACTTGCCCGTGGGCAACAAGAGCCACAGCAAACCCACACACAACATGACCTTCTTCTTTGACTTTCCAGATCTGAGAGCCCATCTGGACATTCCATTAGGCCTCTCAGACATCTGGGAACCAGCCGTGGAGGGAAAGAAAGAAGCCTGCACATGCCAAGGGCCCGTGACATGCCCGTCTTGTGCTCAGCCCTCCCGAGTCCCCCACAGAGCCCTGCCAGAGTGGAACCATCTTACAAGTGAGGAAACAGTAGCTCAGAGATGCCAAGTGGCTGTCCAAAGTCACAGAGATGGCCAGTGGCAGTGCCTGAATTTTACCCCAGGCTGAGTCATCATCAAAGGCTGGCTGGGGAGGCTTGAGTGGCGGTTGTCATCTGCAGCAGCCCTCTTCACCAGGACCACACTGAATAGCTTGCAGTCTAAGTAGGAAGGGCTGCAGGGGACAAAATGAGGTGACTGCCATGCTCTGTCCACAGGCCTCCTGGAGCCACCTTAACCAACATTTACCTGGCTCCAAAGACCTCGTTCTCCCCAACACAACCAGAGTGCCACTCCTCTTAGATTCCTACCAAGAAGACTGTTATTTTCCTAAGGACCTACCCACAGGGCCAGCAGTGTGGGTTCACCTGAGGGAGCCTGGATGCAGGCCCCACCCAGCCCCCAGCCTGCTCGGTCACCACCCTTTCAAGGCCTGAGCACCTCCAGGTGTACAGGGGCTTTGCACCAGGGCAGGTGAGCATCACCAAACTAGAGAGCTAACGCTGTGGATTAGAGTCTGATTTACTTTAAAATGCCCATGGGACAAGGTCCAGGTAACTTGAGGTTCCAGCTGATTTTTCAGTCTGTAAATGGAAAGATCAGAGGAGTTTAACAGGACTGCTGGGCACTGCCGTTTCCCAAGGGCCACGCTAGCCTCCTAGCTGGGAGCATGGTATGGACCTGAGGTCAAGGACAGCCACAGGAACACGCCGTCAGAGACTGAGTGGTCACAGGTGAACGCTGTACCCTGGACCAGCTAGAGGATACAGAACAAGCCGAGACCAGGAATTCCAGTTGTCAGTAGATGACGCACCTCTGGCCTTTTGCCTTGCTCTGCACGGTGTCGGTCACCTGTCTTGATGCACAGGTCCTGGTCTTGGTCTCCTTAGACTTTCCAAGCACCTTCACACCTGGGGCTCCGTTTTGATCCCACATGTGTTATTGAGCCTATTTTATGGATGAGCCATTGGAGGCACCCAGAGGGTTGGACGCCACCCAGTCACAGAGCCAGCGGAGGCCAAGGCGCAGCTGCTCATGATGCATTCTCCCTCACAGGTGAGGGGCTATGGCAGTGATCAGGAGTCGGGCCCAGCTTCTGGCCTGGAGCACTGCAGTGACCAGCCCAGGGCAGGTGCCTCAGCTCCCTGATGCTCTCTCTGCCCGCTGTCCTAGAGACACACCAGGGAGGCAGGTGTGTCCCAGAGGTGGGCTTACCTCCGAGGAAGGGTGGCTTCTTCTTATGTACTGCCTGCACAGTGCCCGAGGGTGCCTGGCTGCCACAGGGAGAGGAGATGGAGACTGGGCCAGTGATTGATGCTGCTGTCCCTCAGTCTCGGAGCCAGGGATGTGTGGAGCTTTGCAGAGCTGAGAAGGCGCGGGCTCTGAGGTCCTGTGCTGAGAAGGCTGGAAGCCTTCCATGCCCCGTTCTCCAGGTGGTGGCCCAGCGGCCTGGTGCGCTGTCTCAGGAGCCCAAGAACAGCCATGCAGCCAGGGCCTGTCACAGGTATGCAGTCCCCAGGGGCTGGGCCAGAGGGACAGGCTGGAATTAGGCTGTGTGCTGGGTCTCCTCCCTCCTCAACTTTGGTCTTACCTCACCTGGCCTGGGGGGCTGCCCTGAGGGGGATGGCCTGTGATCTCCAGGGTGACCGCAAGGTACCTGACAGAGGCTTCCAGGGCAGGAGACCTGGCATCTGCTGATATGAGAGGCCCCTGAGCCTGCACTTCTTGCTGCCTGGGCAGACGCCCCTGGAAAGCTCCCCTTTGGGCCTCTCCTCTATCCACTCTCCATCCCCAGGAGCTCTGCTCCTTGAGATGAGAGCCCACCCCTTTCTCCAGCCGATGTGTTGCTCTTTGGATTTCTAAATTCTTTCACTTCCAAGGCCTGACATACAGTGGGTGCTCAAATAGTGAGCAGATGAACAAATATCTCACACTACACCCACTACACCCACCACACGCCCTGGGGAGTGTGATTATCATTTTTCTGAGGAAGGATGACGAGCCCATGGTCCCAGTGTGCATGTTCCAGAGCTGGAGTTGACCATGTGCTCTGCCTTCTGTACCCCCCAGGCACATCCCCCCTCCCCTGGCATCAACTCAGACTGGGGTTGGGCTCTAGAAGAACCTATGGCCTCCCCTGTCTGCCCTGCCCCAGAGGCCTCACCACACAGAAGGTGTGAGAGGCTGGCCAAGTGGGTTTGGGGGTGGCAGGAACTCCAGGGACTGGGCCATGGGTTCTGGGGGAAGGCCCACTGGTTCCAACAGTTGGGCCTGGGGGCAAGCGTTGGTTGCTGGAGGGGTGACCAGTGGCAGCGCTGGCCATAGCTGGAGGGAACCTTCTGAGAGCCCAGGGCAGACCCCCAGCCCTTCCCCAGAACAGCTCAGAGGACCACGTGTGGCCAGCTGCCCTTCAGACAGGGTCCAGCCCCCACAGTGGTGCTGTCCTCTCTTCCCTGCTCCTGCGGGCCTTTCTCCAGATGGCCTCGGGATTGTCCCAGCCCTGAGGCCCCTCGGCTTCACAGAGTCAGCCCTGTGCCTGCCAGGAGAGTGCCACGCCTGGCAAAGACCCCATCTATAATCTGGGGTGTCCCCACACACTCTGGGGTTGGCAAGAGGTGCTCTTCCTGATGCGGGTTTCCTCTTTCCTTCGCAGTTAGAAACCATGACCACGAAGGCAACCTCCCTACCCCATTGTAATCGGTGCTTGCAAAACACGGCTGGGTTGGCTTGGGGTGGGTGGGGGGACTGTTCGCCCAACTCTCCTAGGACTTTCTGGTGTGGTAGGAAGGCCTCTCCAGGTCCTCTCAGAGAGGAGAGAGGCTTCCAGGCGGACAACTCCTGGGATCACTGTGCCTCCCTCCTTCCTTTCCTCCCTCCACCCAGGTGGGGGGCTGCGGCTGGGTCCTTTCTTCACCGGCAGGATGTGGCATATTTGTTCAGCTTAGTGTCAAGGTCAGGCGCACAGACCCTGGTCCGAAGCCGAGCGTTCCAATCCTGGTAGCTTGCAGCCTTGGCATGGTAGTTGACCTGCCTCGTCTCCCTCATCTGCAGAATGGGCAGGATAATGGCGCTTACCCCATGTGAGGTGGGTAAGATGAAGTCAACACGCTCACCTTAAAACAGCACTTAGCGCTGTGGTGACTGTTGCTACTGTCCACCTGATTCTCTTGCTGGGGTCACTGTGGTACACAGTTGTGTTGGGGTATTTGAGATGGCGAGTAGCCAGCCAGGCCAGGCCCCGCGAGTGCCATTCCTGCCTGGAGCAGAGACCTCTTCCAGCTTCGTTCACCACCAGGGTGGATGCCATACCCCGCTGCTTCTGGCAAAGAAATGCCTAGCAGGGCCCAGATGACCAAGAGAGGTCAGTACCATGCACCCTTCCCTGTGGGAATGCCTGGGTTCCACATGATACCAACTTCACTGGCTTCCCTGCCCACTCTGTCACCCCTGCGTGTGCCGGACACTCCTGGGCCACTCATCCACAGTGGCTGCTCAGCACACAATGGTGACTTCTATGGATTTCCTTGGGGCCAGGCAGACTGTCCTGTGAGAACACCAAGCCTGCCTGTGTATTTGGCCTGTGTGCAGGAAATAGGTGAATTGAGTGAGCGACTCAATGCCTGCTGGCAGGATGAACGGAGGAACTGAAATATGTCAGGAGGAACCCGTGGGCACAGTGGCTGGTGCTTGCCTATGAACGTCCCCTGAGCATTGATTTCACTTAAGCCAAGTAGGAGCTCCTTAGACACAAGCTCCCACTGTGCCTTGCAGCCACCAGAGTTCAAGGCTGAGCTGGACACGCTCTGGCCTTTCCCCGCGGGAGTGGACAGCTCTCCTCTGGGCCCCTCCTGGCCTCTGGCTGTAGGAATGAACTGTGGCACCACGCTTGCCGCTGCTTTGCCTGCTGTGCGAAGAGCATGTGAGACTCAGGGAGGTGTGCAGTGGCTGTGCCATCCACTTAGGCTGGCACCTGAGCCCAAGCTCAAGCTCCCAGATGGACACAGGAGAGTGCCCTGCAGAGAGCTCCAAAATGAAGAAGGTGAGCAGTAGGCATCATACACTCAGTCCCGTCCCTGAGCAGCTTTAGTGGTGTAGAGGCCCTGCTGGCAGGGCTCCTGCTGGTCAAGAGAGGACGTCTGGATGGCTTAGTTTGTGTGAGGCTTCGTGGAACGGCCAGAGCAGCAACTGTTCTCCAGGTTTTGCGTGCGGCACGACCATCCCGCCTCAGCTTCCCAGCAACCACACAGGGTCAGTGCAGTGTCCTCCTTTGCAGTGGGGGTAGCCAAGGCCCAACTGCAAGAGGTAACTGTCAGAGGCACCAGGCAGGAGCCAGAGCTGAGCTGTAGCTGAGAGCACGCTGCTGGAGGCCCCTGCAACAGAAGGTCTTCTCTTCCCTGTGGCTGCTTAAGTTTCCAGGTGAATCCAGAAGGTGGCCGTGCCAGCTCATGGTGGGAGAACTGCTCCTCTGAATCAGAAGAGGGCACAAAGGTCCTCCACAGCATTGGCGTGGGTGCCTCTCCAAGCCTGCTTGCTGCCCTCTTGTGAGAAGAACTGTCCTTCTATCTCAGAGCCATTGTTTCCCAAGTATCAGGTTTAATTTAGGCACCCTCTCTCTTGGGGGAGATTGCAAAAATTAAATCGTTTTTAAGCAACCAAACAACACTTCTGGGGTTTGTAACAAACTTGTGAAATGTGAGGAACTTGGCGGTTAGGTTCCCCTGTCCTGCTCCCTCCTCATCTTGCCAACTGGGGCCTGGCTACTGCTCCTTGGATCAAGGACACCAGAGTCCTCAAACAATCAAGGGACTCTGGTGGAGCAACCCCCCAAACCCCAATCCCAGCTTCTGATCCTGCCATCCCTCTGCTATGTAGGAAAAGCCAACAGACTGGGTGGGTGGGGAGTCCCACCCACCGTCACATGTGACGGTGACACATGTGAGAAGTCACCTTGGCCTGGTGAGTCGCTTTGTCCCCTTCTCAGATGACTTCAGGGCCCTTGAGGGGTAGGACTGCACGTGGGCCATCTGTCTCTGCTCTAGAGAACATCCTGGCCCCCGCAGGAAGGTGGCCTCGCTTCAGGTGTAGCTGGCTGTTGTTGCTGGCCTCAGCTGGGCACACGAAGCTGTTGTCTCTGGCTTCTCATAACCCTCAGTAGAGGGCTTACCTTCAAGTGATCAGGACTCAGAAGGGTCCAAGGCTACCAGGATGAACATAATGGGATGACATAACAGGCCATTCCCTCCACAGGAAGCACTGATGGGGGGCAGGGGGCCAGGAAAGTGCTGAGACATGGCCTCTGGTCCTTGGAGTCTACAGGGCAGGGCCACTACAGTTTTCTTATCCTAGTAGCTACGAATCTGGAGTCCAGAGGGCTGGGTCCTAGCCCTGACCAGCATGGACAGTCTGCTCCCTCTTGTGAAGATGCCCAGGAAGGGCTCAGAACTATGCCCAGGGGCTGGTGCGTGTGTAGCAGCAGTGGTCACAGTATTATTTGACCATATCTCTGTTCCAAGGAGCTACCATGGCCTGGTCATAGGTTCTAACCACTGAACCATGGGATGAATAAGGAACTGTCTCAGTGGTTGGCAAGGCTCACTGACAAAGGACACTGCAAAGCCTCACTGAACAATGGTCCCCAAAGATGTCCATCCCTGGACCCTGGGAATGTGCTAGGTCTCATGGCAAATGGGAAGTAAATTTGAAAAGGTAATTAAGGTGACCACCAGGTGACCTTAAGATAGCAAGGTTGGCCTGGACATCCCAGGTGGACAGGATGTAGTCACAGGGTCCTTGAAAGTGAAAGAGGGTGACAGAGGAGGAGAGGCAGAGGTAGGTGTGACCACAGAAGCAAGAGGGTTAGAGGTGGCACAAGAGTAGCACAGAGAGGCCATTTGGCTGGTAGAGGAAGGAGGCCAGCCGGAGCTAAGGGGCACGAGAGGTCTCCTAAAGCTGGCGGGGCCACGGAACAGCTTCCCCTAGAGTTCTAGGGAGGAGCACAGCCCTGCCGGCCCCTGGATGCTATCAGCCAGGGAGAAGTCATCCTGTAGATCTGAAGGACAGTGTGTGTGACGTGCAAGCTGTGACCTTAATGGCAATTTGCTATAGCAGTAGGAACCTGTGCACAGGGCTGCCGCTCCTGTGTCTGGATGCTGCCTCTGCTGGGCCCAGGTCCTCGGCTTGCCTGTGTGGGGCTCGGGGCCTCTCCAGTCCTTCCACCAGGCTGTTCTGTGGTGTGCACCTTTCTTGACCAACTGGGCCAAGCATATCCAATGCTACCAAGAGTCTGATCTTTTTTTGGAGCTGCTTATTAAAAACTCTAGGGTTTTCTTTCACCATTGGTACTTCAGGTTCTACTAGGGTGGGGAGGCAGCTGAATCTGGAGCAGCAGAAGTACTAGGAAGCAACTGCTTGCTTTAGTAGCTCCTGACCAGTTTGGGAGTCTGCACACAGTATTGGACCCACAGCACAGCAAGGCTCCAGGCCGACTTCCTCCTCCCAGAGACGCCCAAGGACCTAGGAACACCAGTGCTCTCCCATCACCTGCCTGCGTATCAGGGCTCGGAATGACTTGTGTCCACCTGGAGAGAGCTGGTGGCCCATGTAGCCCAGGGCCTGGGCAGTTCATTGCTCCCTTATGGGTCCACCACCTTCAAAGTGAGTGACAGAGAGCCCTCACATCTTCCTGGGCCTCCCGCTTTACCAAGCGAGGTTGAATTTACAACTTCTTTCGTAGCAACATCTGGCTTGCTTCCCACAAGTGCTTCCTCTGGTTTTAATCTTTTATCTAACGTCATTTCAGTTCCGTTTCCTGTGTCTCCTTTTTCCCTATTTCTTCTGGCATTTGGAGCCGAGAGATGGGAGTCAGAGGACTTGTCGCCTGAAGCCAAGAGCTTGGCTTGGAAATGCAAGCGCCACCTGGGCCCTGCTTGGTTTATTTCTTTTAGGTCACAGAGCCACAAGGCTCAGACCCCAGCAAGCCGTCCGGGACATCTTGTGGCACCGACTCTCCGCACACTTGTGCAAAGAGATTCAGCTGCCTCCCAACCCTAGGACACACTTGTGCCCTAACTCACCTGGATTCTGACTATTGCTGTTGTTGGGGCTTAAATAGAAAAAGGTCCTGTGGGTTTTATAAATTCTGTGGGTTTTATAAATTCTTGCTAACGTAGGCCAAGCCAGGGGAGGGAGCACAGAGGCCGCAGTAGGCTGGCATTGTTTTGGGCTC
The DNA here is from genome assembly GCF_045843805.1 of Urocitellus parryii. Taxonomy (NCBI): domain Eukaryota; kingdom Metazoa; phylum Chordata; class Mammalia; order Rodentia; family Sciuridae; genus Urocitellus; species Urocitellus parryii. Next base: position 83,764,836 of record NC_135539.1, read on the forward strand.
ACCCTGCTCTGTGGCCACCCTCAGGAAGGCCCTGCTCACAAGGGGAGGCTGGGTTAAGGCCTCTGAGAAGCTCCCCATCCTCACGTTGAAAATACCCACACTTCCTGCTCCTCTGCCGGTCTCTGCACAGACCGCCAGTGACTCACCTGCAGTGGTTTGAAAAGTGCCTGTCACCCCAGGCATCTCGAGAGCCCATCCTGTTTCAGATGTTATTTTTTCCACTCTTGGCTACGCAGTGCTAGAAAAGCTGAATGCTTCAAGCCAGTGTTTGTTTTGAGTGCAGAGGGTGAAGGACGAATTAACTGCTGCAGTAGGAAGAGCTCAACTCTAAGAGGGGGGAAAAAAAAAACATGTAAACAGTGTGGAGATTGAGTTTCAAAGCCCTTGTTTTCGAAAAGTTTAATGATATTTCAACTAATGCCAAACTGTCAGAGCATGGGGAGGGGCCATCTGCCTGCTTTGAAAACGCATTAGCCTTCTTATGTAAAAGCCAATAATTGACATCCAGGAGGAAACCCGAGCTGCAGGGGAGAGGTGGCCTCTTAGAAGGCCCCAACGCCAAGTCCCTATCGCGCCATGTGCACTTCTTCAGATCTTGGTCTCTGACATGGGAAATTGGAGAGGAGAACAAAGGGGAGGCACAGAATGGTCCTTGGACAGAGAGGGTTGAAATACCAGGTCTGGTCTGCGCAGTGCATGGACCCGGCTCTGTGGGTCATGATGTATGCTAGAGCCAACCTGGAAGGGGCCATAATCATCAAGACAGGAGCATCACAAACAACTGCCAGTCTCACCTCCTTCCTCCTGAGAAACGCAGGATGTGTCTGAGCTGCCCCAGGACAGGGCCAACACTGGGCCTCTCCGGTTCCCTGCCTGACGGGTTTGCAGGCTGCTCTCTTCTTCCAGACTCTTCGTAGCCACTTCCTCTAAAGAGGGACCCTTCTGCGCCTTGGCAGTTCCCATTCCTGCTTCTCCTTTGGTGATTTCTAGAACTTTTTGGTTTCCAGCGCACAGATTCTTCCTCTTGTTCTCTGGTGTCTAAGGAGACTCTGTATCCTAAACCATACCCAGGCAAGGTTGACCTTGCACGGAATGAAGAACTATGTAGGCCCCATAACGCGAGTTGGGGTAGAGGAGAGTAGGCACCCAACAGACTGAGACAGGATAGGGGTGCCTCTGGTTGGGAATGACTGCTTTAGGCTTGGGTCCCCCAAAGTGGCCGAGTCTTCCTTGTTTGGTCAAGCCTCTGGCCACGTGGCTCTAGGAATGATAGGATTCTCCCTCCTTATTCTAGTTTGCATACTTAAAACGTTGCTTATGGGAATCAGCAGAAAGTGCAGGAAAATCAGAAAGGGGCCGCTGGTGGGAAGAAGGGCAGGAGCGCCCTGAGTCCAGCTCCTAGCTCAGTTGGCACCGTGTGGAATCTGAGGGCCACACTGGCCTCAGGGTGCGTGGGTGTTGGACAGATGCTGTAGACAGCCAAAGGGTTCTATGAAGAGGAGGGTCAGGGCTCGTCCAGCTCCTTCATGAGACATCTTACCCCAGAGCTCCATCCTGATCCCCATTCCTTCCTCCCCAGCAAAGCCCCCACAGGGCTTGGGTCACCTTCTGCTGCCTCCAAATGTCCCGTTCAAGTTCTCCAAGGCTGAGGACATCTCATGATGGTTGGAAGGGCCACCTGTGGGCCATAGGTGTAGACAGAGAAACAAGGGTGGCAGTCAGGAGCCGGGAGCCCGGTGCTGCTTCTGGTATTAAACTAAATTTGGACACATGATCCTGAATCTCTGGCCTCACGTCGTTACTTCATCTGAAACCTAGGGAACTGGGTTTGATGATTTTCAAAAATATATTAGAAACTATTTGTCAGAAAGTCATGTTTTTTTTTAAAAAAAAATTGTGTACGTTTTTAAATTGACACATAAAAACTGTACCTGTTAGTGAGTCCCCTGCTATGTTTTCATATGAGTCTCCATTGTGTCAAGTTCAAACTGGGGGCGGGGCATTGCATCTCTCCACCGTTTGTTATTTCTTTGTAGTGAAACATTAAAAATCCTTTCTCCTACTTGTTTTGAAATACACAGTACTTTTTCTCTCTCTATAGAAGCCCCAAGGATTTGATGATTTCCAAGGTTGCTTTCAGCTCTCCCAGCGGTGGGGGGGACTTGTGGGGGACTTGTGGGGAGCCTGGACTGGCGCCCACTGCTTGAACTCAAACTCATATCGCCTCAGGCCTGGCCCTGTCCACATAGGCGGCTCTGCGAGGCGCTGGTGTTACAGCACACCTGCTCTGAGCGGGCACTGCTGTGGGCCCAGGATGCTATGGTGCGGGGGCAGACACAGGGTGAGGGCGCAGGCCCTGGAGGTGCAGGGTCCCCGTCACCCTTGCTCTATGGCTGAGCTCCGCAGGGTTCTGGGCAGTTGCAGATTGCAGCTTCAGCGGCTCCTTTTGATCTTAGCAAAGCTGCACCCTGGTGCGCTCAGCTCCTCCTCAGGGCGTGGGAGCGCCCGCTTCGGGAGATCAGCAAGCAGCCCCTCGCTGGAGAGGTTTTCTGAAGCCTGTGGTCAGCATGAGGAGCGATGTCAGCAGGGCTGGGCTTATCCACCAGGGGCATGACTCACCAGCTGGTGGGCAGGTGAGGTTGCTCTCCTGTGAAAGAGCCCAGGGCACCCAGAAGAGGCCCTTTGGAAGGTGAGTGCCCAGGAATGCCTGGAGGATCAGGAAGGCACAGTTGAGGTGAGTGTTGCTAGGCTGATATTCGATGCAAATGACTCAAAGAAGAATTTAGACCTTCAGGGGAAATGATGCTTATTAAACAAGGGACATCAGGAACTGCACTGGCTGGGTGGGAGACTGGCATGGAGCCATGTTACCCAGGGTCAGCAGGACGAGGGGGTGTGGAGCACAGAGGTATGACCCTGGGAACAGCTAAGTGGAGTGAGAGCAGGTCGAAGCAGCAGGTTTCCCAGAGGTGGATTTATGTCCAGTCCCAGGGTGAACAGGTGAGGGCAGGAAGAGGAGCTGGGCTCTGCCTCAAGGTTCTCAGCTAGAAGGGAGCCTGTGTGTGTTTCTGTCAAATAACCTGCTGTTATGCCCTGAGGTACTCTCACAGGCAGCACAGAGCTGGGCTTCCTGCCTGTCCATCCATCCCAAGTGTATTTTTCCACAGCAGGGCTCAGAGAGGGGCAGTCCTCACCCGAACGTGAAAATCTTCAAAGCTTGACACCAGGATGTTGGACCCCGACACCGGCCACCCTCTCTGACTTGCCTCTCCCATGTGCTTCTTGTGTTTCCGCCATAATGGCCACGCAGTCCTGAGCTCTCTGGCCTCCCTGCCTCTGCTTAGGTTTTTCCTTGCAGTTGGATCTCCATGTCCCTCATACACTTTACCAGTCATTGTCAAATCCTTAGCACAGAAGTGGACTCGCCATGAGTAACGAGGTGTAAGCTTCAGGCCTTTCCCTGGTGTGGTCCCATCTGCAGACCTGGAGGCACCATGGTGAGGTCAGTTCCCATGGATGTGTTTTGTAAAATTTGCAAATGGAAGATAAACAGATTGAGACCTCCGTCTCTTTAAACCCGACTTTGTCTCCACACACTTCATTAGTTTCCTGTGGTATTAAAGTGGCTTTGAACTTTTGGGGGATCAGGCTTAGGGAAAATTAAGTTGGGGAGACATTTAATTTAGATCTGGTGGAATACTGATGCAATTTCCAGACTTTTTGGCATAGGCTGAGTTATTGCTAGCTCTTCTATGTAGACATGGCTTCCAGGAATACTCCTCCCCCTGCCCTCGGCCAATTCATGTGGCTACGTGGAGTTCAAGGTAACCGTGCCTGAGGCATTTGTCCCTGAAGCCATGTCACTAGGGAAGCAGAAGCAGAACGTGCAGTGTGTGGGGCCCATCTGGTGAGTGGACTTGAAAGGAGAAAATTCCATTTTCATCTCACCCTGCGAAAAGGTTAGTTCTCCTGTCAGGAATCTGTGGTGATGCTGCAAATGCAGTTAGGGATGCACAGTGGCCTGAGGGGCAAGGAGGGGCCCTGGGGGCCGTGCTGTGTGGCTATGGTGGTGTCCGAGCTGCGTCTGTGTGAGAGTGCTGTCCGGCATCCCTCATCGTCCACACACACACACACACACACATGCATGTGCGCGCACAGTTTACATGCACACATAATTATGAGTTTCATTCTACAATGATGATGTCAAAGGAAGCCTGATGGTGTGTCACTGTCACAGAAGTGGCAGAATTGGGTTCTCAGTTCAGTCTGTCTGCAGGCAGGATTTCTGTGCTCTCTCTGTGGTTTCAAAGGTGTCTCAACTTTGCCTAGGTGGCAACAGGGGCCTCACCAGGAGGATGGCAAGGAAGTCACTCTCGATGACCACCTGGCTGCAGGCCCCTGGGCCCTGGGAAGGCCTAGGGAGCTGCCAGGGTGGGAGAAGGGGGTGCTCGGAGTCCTGAGACTGCCTCACGGGAAGTACAGAAAGGAGCAAGAAGCAAGCGGCGCTCCAGATACACAAGACATGTGCTTCTTGTCCCACCTGCCTCTCCCTGGAAGGAAGGCAGGGCGCGGGGGAAACCTGGGAAGATCTGAGTGGCAGGAGAGGGGCGTGCTCCAGAGGGACACAGTGAGGCAGGGGTAGCAGTGTGTGGGGCCTCACCATCTCCGGGAGTGTTGGAGAGCTGCAGGTCCCAGGAAGGAGAGCTAGTTTGCTTCTCCTGCTCACCCCCGCCTGGGTGGAGGTGCTATTGGGAAGGCTGGCAGCTTCTGCACTGGACCAGAGCAGAACCTCTGGAAGGAGGATGCAGGGCTCCAGGGTCCCCATTCCATCTGGAATTGGAGCCTGGATCAATTTCTGGACCATCTTTTCAGCTGTAGCCAGTCCTCTGGGTCACCAGCAAGAGCAGGACCACCATGGCTGGGTCTCCCTGCAGGAAAACATCTTCAAGCCTGATGTCTTGGACCAGGCATGGGGGTTCTCAGGATCTATGCTCAAGATCCATTCTCAGGATCCATTCTTGGGGTTCTCGGGGTACATCTCAGGATCTATTCTCAGGATCCATTCTTGGGGTCCATTCTCAGGGTCCATTCTTGGGGCCCATTCTCAGGATCCATTCTCAGGGGCTTGGCCTGACTGCAGTCTACAGCCAACATGGCCCCTTAGAAGCAATACCTTCCCATTTGGTCCTTATTACCTTTTCTGAAGCATTTTAAATGAAAAGAGCAGCTTTAGGCTCTGTGGACCAGCACAGCTGTCCCTGACTTTCCACCTTTCAAGTTCAGCAGTGAGCCCGGGGCCTTCCCTGGAGCTGAAGGGGTTCCCAGGGCAGACAGGACACAGCTGGAAGCCCCAGCGCCTCCTGGCCAGGCTCAGAGACTTTGGATGTGGCCTGACCAGGGCCTCTGAACCCTTTCCTTGGATGGAATTCTCCTGGCCATGGAATCATGAGGAACTCAACTCCCCAGAGCAGCAAGTGGAGGACTGCCCAGCTCCCCGAAATCACTCTGGAGCCTCGGCCTCCCACACTGCCTCCCCAGACTCCTGGGCCCCCCAAACCAGCTGGAAAGGCCTGCAAGCTCAGTTCTGCAAGAGAGGGCCGTCTCTGAAGGAACCTGGAGGAGGCCCACAGAAGAACCACCATCACCCTTCTCCCGGGCCCTGCTACCCAGCTCCCCTTCCAGTCTGCACAGAGCCCCCCACCCTGGACCCCCCAATGGCCCTCCGAAGTCCACTTCACCCTTCTTTCTGTTTTCTGTACTCATGGTTGACTTGGCAAGGCCCCTGCCCCGGGGCCATCCACAGCCAGCGGGGGCAAGGACACAGCCTGCTCCCACCAGGATGAGGCTGAGAACTCGCCCCTCCTCCTTCCAGGGACTGCGATGCCAGTACAGATGGCACCTTCCAGGAATCAGAACCGCCACTTTGGGGGCAGCTCCTAAGGACCAAGTTACCTCACTGTCCTTCCCAGCGGAGCTTGAGGAAGGCGGAGACCTGGGGTCAACCTTCCAACTTGAAATTCAGAAAATAGTTGAATTAAAGTGTTTTCCTGTTTATGCACCTCAGCAGCTACACTGCCCTTCGCACCCAAGCACGATTCACAGCTCCCCGAGGAAGGTCATGGCTGGTCATAGCTGGTGCCCACCCTGGGCTTAAGTCCTAGAGAAATGACTGGAGGGTCCAAGGGGTCAGAATCACCATCATGGCCCACTGCCCAGGGAAGGGAAGGCAAACTAAAGGAGGAGAGAAGGAAGGGACGAGCAGGAGAAGGGCACCCAGGTGGGCATCTGAACCTGCTAGGTGCCTTGACACGCTTTCACTCCTTGTTAATTCATACTGCCACCCTGAGGGGATGCAGGTGCCCAATGCTGGGTGGACCAATTCCCGCAACAGAGCCTGCCCGCGAGGAGCAGGGAAGGCAGAAGGCAGAAGACAGCAGGAAGGACGGGAGGAAGACAGAGCCCAGTGGACACGCTTGAGGAGACAGTTCAGAGGTAGCCGTGAGGAGAACCACCAAATCCATGGCCCTCTCTCCAGAGGGGACAAAGATGCTGGGACTTGCCTGTGGACTGTGTGGGGTGGTGCCCCGTGTGGCAGAGCCTGCTGGAGCCCCCACAGATGGGGCCATGAGCCTGGCCACTGTCCTGAGGTTCGTGGCCTTGCTGGTGCTGCGTGTTTTGAGCCACTGTTTTTCTGCTCACTGTCACAGAGGAGGCTCTCTGTGCCATTGAGGACCGAATGCATGAAACCTTCCAGAAAATGATGCCTTTGTGTGTCACAGTGTGGCAGGTAGGAGCAGAAGCCCTGGAGTCAACAGACTCTCAGTTTAAGGCCCGGCTCTGCGGCTCCCTCTTGGAGACCTTGGGCAAGGTCTTCTCCATTTATAAAACGGGGACAGAAGCATATCCCTCTGGCTGACAGTCATCTCTGCCCGTGGATTTTGCTCCTTGAGGGGTCATGGGTGGGGAGGGGCATCTTGGACCACTCTCCTGCCAGCAGCCCTGCCCCGGCTTGCCCAGGCAGGATCAGTGGTGGTGGTGGGCAGTACGGGTGGACCCAGGCTGGGAGCTTCAGTCCCCCCTCTACAAGGAAGTTAATGCTGTGAAGTGTCCTCGGTTTAATCTCCAGCCCCCCTTCCATGTCTTTTCCTTCCTTTGTCTGTCCCCCTTTCTCTGTAGGACTGGACTTGCTACGGGGACAGCCAGGTGCGTGTTCCTGACCAGTCTCTCCGAGGCTGTGTCTTTCTCCCATCTGTGAGTGTCATTCTTTGTTGTTCCTGGATTTGCAAGCCTTCCCCACACCCAGAGGCACACACCTCTCCTCGCCTCACACGTCTTCCCATCTCTGGATGGTTCAGGACATGAGCTGCTCAAGGGCAGCTGGGGACCCTCCCGTGCCTTCATTTTCGTCACCACACGTCTCAACTCTGGTAACCAGATTTGCATCTTTTTTTGCAACTAGGCATCTGAAAGCCTAGAAGAACTTGTGGATCTGTGACGCAACCTCCTGTGGCATCTCTGGCTGTCCTGCTAGCCGATCCTCAGGAGAGACACTGAAAATGAAGAGACACCGCCCTTCTGTTAAAAAATAGATGAACACGGCCTTACATTGTTCATTCAGACATCTTCATTCTCTGAAAATAAATGCACAGTTGTCTTGAAGGCCCTCCCAGCTGGGAAGCCAGTGCCCTCCCCTGCTGTCTCCTGAGGGCAAACATCCTCCCCTAGACCAGCAGGCCCTGAAGCAGGGCCTACGACATGAGTGGGCTGGCTCTGTCCTGGGAGAAGCGTCTGCTGCTCCCACGTGAATGTCCAAGGGATCTTTGACCCAGCGAGGGTGAGACTCACTGCCTGGGATCATCTCTGATACCTTCTCTTTTAGGCCCCACAGACACTCCAATCCCAAAGTTCTTTCCCTACAGTGGCCCTCAGCTCCAGTCTCTCAGGTTCCTGTGACCTTCCAACCCACCTGCCACCTCCCAACCACAATCTTCAGGCCTCTCCAATGCGCTCACAGCCTGCTCTCAGCTCTGAGCCCGAATTCTCTTCAACCAGAAACCCAGATGAATCTGGGTTTTTATTCTGGTTCTTCTGTGTGAACTTTGATGAATTACTTAACCTCTCTGAGGGTTGGTTTTTCATTTGAAAATTGGGATCATAACACCTGCTCACTGAGTTTTGATGAGAATCAAATGAGAGAGCCCTGTAAGCAATAATCTCTCTCTGTCCCTCCTCTACCCTCCGGCTCACTCCCTACCTGTGTGACGTCACAGCACCAAGCTTTCCAGAGCAGCCCTTGGCAACTGCCTTCACCTGATGCTTTCTACAAACCCCAAGTCACCTGGTGAGGGGCAGTGCCCTGGGGTGGCTTCTAGTGTAACCCAAGCAACAGCAGAAGTGACCCGAGAGAAACCCCAGGAAGGCCTCAAAAGCCAGTGGCGTCCCCTCAGGCCAACCCCACAGTCCACCGGGTGGCCTGGTGCCCCAGGGTCACTTGAGGGGGTGGTGGTTCCTGCTGGGTTCAGACTGTTCAGGTCTCCTCGCCCACCCAGAGTCCCCTTGCCCCTCCTACCTGGCCTCACATTTCTGGTTAGACTGGAAATAGAACTGTTTGCCAGTGAGTCTGTGGGAACAGCAGCCATTCTCCCCTCTGGGTCTGAGAGCAAGGGGTGAAAACAGCACCAGGGCAGGTGCTCCTGTCACCTTGTCAAGTACAGCTTCAGGGCAGCAGTGCCTGGTCCCTGGGGTTGCCCCGGAGGTGAGGCCACTGTCCCCTGATTTAAAGATGGGGAGGAGTGGCTGCAGGAGACAGCCTTGACCTGTAGGACCTATGTTGGAATGTGCTGGAACCTCCCTTTCCCTTTCTGCCCCCAACAGCAGAGTTAAAGTTTGACACACGTGTCCCTTCTGAGCACTTCTGTGAGGAAGCCCTCCCCCACACCCTCCTCCTGGCACACTGACCCCTTAGCAGGCCCTCGGGACCATCCTGATTATACCGCACGGAAATGCACTCAAGTGGTCCATGGCCTCCGTCTGCTAAGGAGTGAGGCAGTTCATGTGTCTTAAGGTTGGGCTGGACTTGGTGGGCAGTCGTGGGTCTCTGGAGACAGCCCTGCCCTCCCATCATGCCAGAAGCTGGATAGTAGGCCGCCATGATTTTTCATTCATGAACAGCTGTGCAGCAAGAAAGGCAGGGTCCTAGGGAGCTGGTGGCTTGGGGAGTCACATAGACCTTGGTTTAGATCCCCAGTGACCTCTTCCTATGCATGGGGTTTCCAGTGACGGATTTACCCAGTATGTTTGCTGGTCGGTGGGGTGGGCGCCAACCGCGGCTTCCTGCAGAGTTATGGAATTGTTGCTAGTGTGCGTCTCACCAGGTGCCAGGGGGGAGGGGGGAGGGGGGAGCAGCACCTGCTGGCAGGTGAGGGACACGCTGTGTCCAGAGGCATCACGCTGGGAGCTTGAGCTTGGCCACAGCAAGAATATTTCCACCATGGAGACCAACAACTGCCAGGCTGCAGCCCACTGTGTTCCCGGGAGCCTCGGTGGTAGTGTGCCACTGCCTAATAGGAGCTCAATAAATGCAGCTATTATTAGTAAACTCAGGTGAGAGCCCTGCTGATTCAAAAGTAGAAATGGAATACATACATTATGTAGAACACAAAGTCACCACTTGTTTTACAAGGAAAGTGGTCTCACTTCTGCCCAAAATCGATCACACAGAAAGATGAATGCACAGCCTCTTTGGTACATGGAGCTTGTCATTTAGATCTATTGCTTTTGCTCACTGAACTTGGGAGCATATTTTGTGTTGCTTCTAGTAACTGGTAAATGTCTGGCTTATAATAATGCACTGGCTGAAACCCAAACTGATAGGAAAAAAAAAAAAAAAGAAAGAAGAGACACTTGTCAATCAACAAACATTCAACACAGCATTTGATTCCGAAACTGATGTAAATGTTTCTTGACTCTGAAGTCACAGTCTGCATGGGGTGGCAGAGGAAAAGGCGCACATATTTGAAGTAATATAAAAAATTACTTTTGCACACATTTTGTGTTACAATATGTTTTCACATATAAGAAATTCAAGCACAGCAAAGGGAAACAAATTTTTTTTTCAGGTTATAAAGCTAGGCAAGTAGGAAAGCTGAGATTTAAACTGACTCCAGATCCAAGAATATTTTCACTAGTAATTAGGAACAAGATTTGGCATTATATCCTGATGTTAAAAGGGTCCAAATGTCATATGCAGATCATTAGAGAATGAACAAGCTGTAAGAGGTTGATTATGTGGTGGTGGACAATGTCGTACCTTGGTCTGCTATAACAAATGCCCCAAAAGAGGTGGGTTGTAACAATAAAATTTATTTCTCACCTTTCTGGGGGCTGGAAGGCCAAGATGGAGGCAGTGGCTGGAGAGCCACTTGCTGGCTCATAGAGGGCCACCTTCTCTTTGTGCCCTCACCTGATGGAAGCCTGAGGTCTCTTTAACAGGGGCACTAATTCCATCCACTAGGGCCCCACCCTTGGGACCGAATCACCTCCCATATTCCTACCTCCTAATACTATCTGCTTTGGAGTAAGGATTTCAACATGAGCATTTGGGAATTTGGGTGGAGAACACAGATATTCAGTCCAAAGCAAACAATAATTGCAAGAAGATCAAAATAATTGGAAGCGGGCAGGACTCACCATGAGCTAGCAACCCATGAGCAGGCTGCATGGAAAAGACGGTACTCCAGGGCTCCCACCTGGACACATCTGAGATGTTTCACTGAACCATTAGCACAAACAGGTCTGCCTGTTCTCCCCGAATGCAAGAAGCCATTGGACGCGCCTGTTGTGACCAAGCCAGGTTGGGCGAGCCCACAGAACAGGATGCAGAATGGTGGTGTCTTGACTTCTCTGTGGTGGGACGATCCCAACACATCAGGAACAGTCAGTCAGACCAACGTTTTGGTATTGACTACACGCACCCCCTCTATTTCTCTTATTATACAAATCTTTCTTGAGTTTCCTCCTTATTCCATACGTTTCTTCTTGGTTTTTATTATTATTTTTAGTGCACTGATGGGTTTTCTGGTGGCAGCCAAACCACACAAGACTTTGACAATAAACACCGGGGCAGTGACAGCCACGCCATTGCCTGGTTGGGGGCCAGTCTTCATCCAACTGTCATTTACATGGTTCCAGGCAGCAAGTCCTCGAAGCCAGGAAAGACTTAGAAAGTTAAGATGGAAGGGCCAAGGACACTGCTGCTCTTTCTCCATCAGCTCCTTGACTTGCTCGTGAGCAATAGGAGGTGCCTCATGGCTCAAATAAGGGCTTTCCAGAGCCCAGTGTTATATCACACCCATGAGCTGTGCATGTCCAAGTGTCCCTGAGAGGATCTGGCCATGAGCAGAAGAGACTGCTCCAGCAGCCAAGATCCAGCCTCAAGTCAATGACCAAGCCTGGGGGAGCGGGGAGGGAGGGAGGTAGCGGCGAGGGAGGGAGGGAGAAAGGCAGGGGTAGAAGGGTGGAGGAGGTGCTGCCCTCCCCAAGCCTGGTCAGCAGAGTGGAGAACCCCATCATCTGCACTGCTCCCCGCCTAGACACCTGGTCTTCAGTGTCTGCCATTTCCTCATCTCTCCCTTCTTCTATTCTCTACTCTCACACGGGCATGACCTAGAGTCCCACCCACATGCTCAGGCATCTGTCCTTTGCACTGACACTAGGATACCTGCAGAACTGTGTCCTGCACCTGTGGTCACAAAGGGTCCTAGCCCAGAGTGGGGCACATGGGGCAATTATTTCTGACACTCAACACCTTCACCCCATTACATCTGAGAGAAGTGACCAGAGTGAGTGTCATCGGAATGGAACACAGGTTTCTTGTCCCCAGGAGGAGAGAGGCTGCTGTCCTAATGATAGCCTTAGGTTAGTTACAAGCCATCTGCAATTTTGATCCCAGAAGAGGGGATTCATGCTGCCTTGGCACCATGTAAATGATTCTGAAGGACAAAGGGGCCCAACCTGAGGGTGCTAGCTGGCAGGAGGCACAGCTGTTGTAAGTACACCCGCTGTGTGGCAGGCACGGGGCTAAGCACTTTTAAGTACCATGTGTACATGACCAAGGTAGAGCATCCCAGTACCCTCAGTGCACAGTGCAAGGATGTCCTAGAGACAAGTCACGAGGGCTGACTATGTGCACCTCTTCGCAGTGGCACATTCCAAGGCCTGGCTGTGGCAAGCATGATGATGGGAGGTGGATGCCCTGGCAGGGTAGACAGGGTGGAAATTGGCAAGGGCCTTAAAGTCAGAGCTTCTGCTCGTTGGCTGGCTGGGCTTTCGAGGGCTGGTGGCTTCACGCGTGTCAGCACGTTTACTCAAATGCCCCTGCACAGAGGAGAAACTAAAGTCTGAAGTGACTTGTCCAACGGGTCACACAGGTTCCAGATTCGTGTCTTCCTGCTATGAGGGTCTTGGGAGGTGCCCGTCAGGGGCTTCAAGAGAGCTGGAGGTGGGCTGGGCCGGGAAGCCCCAGGGGTCCCTGGTGGCCAGACCCCGTGGCAGCTGCTCTGAAGCAGCCTGGGAGTGAGATTGTGCTCCAGGTCCAGGAGAGGTGAGTGGCTGGCTCCAGCAAATGCCTGCACTTGGCCTACAGGCACCCCCGTCCCTGCACCGACCTGGAAGCTGTGTGCCACAGCCACACCAAGTTGCTAGGGCAGCAATATCCAGTCTGCAAGACACGGTTTCACTCTCAGCAAGACCCAAAAGTGTTTGTTCCTTCCCTAAGCAGCAGTTATGCTGCTGGCCACATTTATCAAAGGAACAAAGTCACATTGTTCAAAGCAAACAACTCCAGTATCAGTTGGAACAAATACACAATCCCACTCCCAGACCTCAATCTCCAAACCCAGCTGGACAAAGCCCAGTCAAGAGGCTCAAGGCCAGAAGGCAGCAAACACACCTTTATCTGCTTCCAAAGGCCTCTCTCACATCCGGTTTTACGTGGGCTTTTCCTGACTGTTACTAGTATCTTTTTAGAAACCAAAAATAGCATCTCTTTCCTTGCTGGGGGGTCCTGTTCCAGGTGGCTTTGATTGATTTACTTTGCTCCTCACCACCCCCTGTGTTCAGAGGACAGAGAGGTTTCCTCCTGCTTCTCTGTTCATCCTCTAAGGCCCCTGGAGTGCGACCAGTTATCCTTTGTACCTTGTCTCCCATCCGCTGCACAGGACGGTTGTGTTGGACTCTTCCACCATTAGATACCCTGGGATTCTTCAAGGAATAGCTGCCTTTCCGTCTCCTGCCACAGGCGGCCTGGTGGACAGGCCAAGGATCTGCCTCAGGGAAGGGTTTTCTGCTCCTTGCAAATAGGTCTAACTTACTGTTGGCTGCCCTATGGGTTTGTAGTAACCAAATGCTCAGAGAACCCTCTAGAAAACTCTGGCCGGCCAAGCAATATGAGAGACCCAGCTACTCTGTCATGGCAGAAGAGGCTGAGATGAAAATGAAACTAGACTGGCCCTCAGCCAGCCCTGAAGACCTGGAATGGCCTCTGGCACAAGTTTTTAAAAAATAACTCTACTTAGAAAAGCAACTGTTGAGTGGGCAAGCGCTTGGTGAAGCATGGCGAGGGAACTGGTGGGGCCTGCTCACCTTGGGGCAGTGGGAGGACCTCAGGCAGCTGCAGGGATTAGTCATTCTGGGAGTCTGACCCTGGAAAGACACCTTGCCTGGAGCAAGGGAAGGGTGGGGCTCAGGAAACTCCCGGGGAGGAGGGGCGGCTCTTGGGGAATGAGCCCTGTGTCTCCAGGAATGGAAGGGCGGGCAGGGAAAGCAGAGGGAGCCCTGTGTGTGATCACAGCCTTGGCCTCCCTGGGTCCTCTCCTTCTCAACAGAGGGCCCTGGTGACTCATTCTTCTGAGATCATCTATTTATTAAAAAATCATCTGTTAAGTTCTCTCTGGGGTCTAGGCCTATTGTGCAATGGTGGATTCAAAAGGGACAAGAGATGTCCGTCCCCCTTTACTCTTCCAGCCCTTGGTCAGCCTCATGGTCCTCACAGGCCCTTCTTCAAGACCCCCACCGCCTGAGGGCTGACTGCCTGCTCGGGCTGGAGGCAGTTGTGGTGTGTCTAGCTCACTTTGTGTCCATGGTTGTGTTGAACTGTTATTTACATTCAAAGTACGACTTCTGTCTCACTTTAAAATCAACTAGAGCCCAGCTCAGAGGATTGAAGTGGACATTGGTGACAGAGGTGCTCAGGTAAGCACCACCCAGTCAGGACTCAGTGCTTCCACCAAGTCAGAGGTTCCTCCTCCTCCCTACACCTGGGCAGCCGGCACCTGACTTCGCCATAGCTGTTTCCCCTTCTGGATGGCCACGGGCGCAGAAGCGGCTGGCAGGGTTTAGTGTCCACTTGTGCCTGGCAAACATTAAGGATTTTGAGGATCATCAGAGATGAGCAGGTGCCTGGGGGCCTTGCTCCTTTTCCCTGTGGAGGAGCAGTGAGTTCAAGCCAGTCCCTTTCACCTCTTCCCTCTGAACAGGCTGTTTTCTGCAGGCTGTGTGTGTGTGTGTGTGTGTGTGTGTGTGTGTGTGTCTTTCCAGCTAGACTGTGAGTTCCTGAAGGTCAGAGCTGTGTCCCACAGGCGTTATCACCCACTCTTGGAGCTCCTGACCCAACAACATGCCCAACCAGACCTCCAAATGCATTACTTAATTGAATTGGGATGGTAAGGTGTGCTCTATGCCTTTTAAGAGCTTCTAATCTAATGACAGAGGCAGCTACCACAATCAACCCACAATTCCAAGGCAAGTTTATCCATTAGAGAAGAAAGAAGTCCATGGACCCCCGAGCCACAGGCAGACAGTGACACATGGCAGGGAAGGGACTCCAGAGGAGCCTCGTGCATTGAGAGCAAGTACACCTTTGCTGAGAAGGAAGAGGGGCAAATGTGCAGGCCCCCCAGGGGGAGACCCATGTTGTCGCTGTCCATTGGTCAATATTGACTAATGGACAGCTTCCAACAGAGGCAAAGAGTTAGAAATGTGGGGTGCAAAAGGGAGGGCACGGCGTGCAGCAGAGGAGAGGATGGTGAGGGAGGAGGCACCAACCCATGCAGGAAGCAGGGTGAGTGGAGTTGGGTATGTGGCTGGAGTTGCTGGGGACTGGAAGACAGGAAGGCTCAGACTCCACAGCCCTGAATGCCATGTGAAGGAATCCATGAGCAGGCTCAGACGCCGTCGTGACGTCAATGATGCTGCAGTCACCATCTAGCATCCTCCCTCTGCAAGGCCAGGCCCACCAGGGAGGAAGGACCCATAGACCTTGCAGGTGAATAACTGAAACCAAGAGTGGATGAGTGCCAGAGTCAGGAGTCAACCCCATGCCCATACTCTGCCCTGGCACAGAGTGGGCTGCGCGTGCATGCAGCCCCGTGGTGAGCTGTGTGATGACGTCACGGCACTGGCAGGCCAGAGAGAGCTTTTAGTTAGTTCATCTGTTTTTCCCTGAAAGTCACTATAAGTACATAGAAGTGGATTTTGGCTGTCTGTTTTTAAGGGACTGAAATGCCAGGGACTTACTTTCAATACTACTCTGTGACACTGGAGGAATGGCTCCTTCTGAGGTGAGTTCGTTTTTTATTACGGGACTAGACCCCCACTGTCACCCCGAGACTCCAACAGTGGGGTGTATTTACCGTCATCGTTATTAGCACTGCCACAGCTCCTTTTGTTCTGGATTTTTCAGAGGAGGAAACCGAGACCCAAAGAAGTTAAGAATATTTCCTTCCAAGGAAACTACAGCCAATTAGCCATCACTCAAAGTCACTTCAGTCAATTGAGTGAATGAATGAGGTTCAAGAACCTGCCATCAGGGAGCAAGGAGGGGTGTCTACCAGACAGACATGCTGCTGAAGCGAATCAGGAGGTGGGAAACATTCTCCCTCCTCAGCACACTGATGGCCTGGGAGTGGCCTCAGGGGGTCATAGACTAATTGGGGTTGGATGCAAATTGATTTTTCTTCTGTTAAAAGAGAGAGTTAGAGATAAATCCCTCAGCTCTCTGCCCATGTAGACATTTGTCCTTCTTTGACCTTCAGGGCTGTGGTCCAACAGGGAGTTTCCTGAGAGCAAGAGGCATCCCTAGGTCACTTCCACAGGGGTGTGGGGCTTGCAGCTCTGGCGGCCCAGGGACCATGGCCACCCCTCCCTCCTGGGTCCCTGAGCCTGAAGCTTCTTTTTGCTACCTGCCTTGGGCCTCTCAGCCTGGGCCGAGTCCTGGCCAGGCAGGTATGGGCAGGCTGTGCCCCGTGACCCCCAACTTAGCCAAGAGTACAGAGGACTTGCAGAGGGGCTGGCCCAGAGAAGTTGACCTCTGTCGTCATTCTGCCTAAAGTAAATCCCGTGTAGCCAGGAACTGTCAGAGTGAGTCAGTGGCCAAACATGAGAAACCTCGGCCTTCCACTGCGTTTCCACAGAGCCATCTGGAAGGGCGGAGTCTCCCACACTGGGGCCTCTTTCCAAGACCTGACTGCCTAATTTGGAAGCTCCCAAAGAGTTTGTTGGCTTTTGTGTGCATGTGATCTCTAAGACCGTTTGCTAAAAACTTGAATGGATCGTCTACTTCTACCTCCACTCACTTACCTTCCACTTGAGTCCATGAAAACCACATTCCATCAAATCAACCTCCCTTGATGCTCTCACCCAGCATAGTCACTCCCCTCTTGCAATATATGCATGTGGTGAAGGGGCTGTAGCAATGAATCTTTCCCCAGCAAAATTTTCTAAGCATCTGTCCCCCATAAAGAGCAGCCAGGCAGTCAGCGAGTAGCAACCACCTTTGGTCATCGCTGGGAAGGTAAAGGATTACTAAAAGAGGGCCAGCTGCTTTCAGATCACAGCCTCTAGGCTGGGAGTAGAAAGAGGCTGCTCTGTCCTTGCCCTCTACCCCGAGGAAAGACAGCCTTCAGTCATAGCTGCCAGTCCATTTTCTCCTGGACCAAGTTTGTACAAGTTCTCAGCTTGAAAGTCAAGAAGGATGAAATCTTACGTGTGAATCACTTAAAAAGCCCCCTCCCCTGCCCTGTGCGCACAGCAGCCCTGGGCCGAGCTGCGAGGAGCCTGCTTCAGGTAGGAGGACACGTTCCCACTGGAATTCAATAAGCTGTCAGCG
This sequence comes from Urocitellus parryii, assembly GCF_045843805.1. Classification (NCBI taxonomy): domain Eukaryota; kingdom Metazoa; phylum Chordata; class Mammalia; order Rodentia; family Sciuridae; genus Urocitellus; species Urocitellus parryii. Next base: position 83,782,000 of record NC_135539.1, read on the forward strand.
TTGCTGTCTGAGTCAGGCTGAGTCACCGTCTCTAGCAAATGGGCATGGGTCTGCGAGCCTACAAGAATTCATAAGGACGGACAAGATGCCAGAGGGCCAGCACGGAAGCTTCTAGAACCCTTCCCTCGCCCACACACGTTTTTACATGAAAACATGGTCAGGAGCTAGTGGGAGCGTCCCTGTCTGGGCCTCTTGCATATGGGTAGGTTCCTCTGGATCCCAAGCCACTGAGGGGCAGGGGCTCTACAGTGCCTTCCTTCTCTCTGTGTTTATGCCCACGTTCATGAGCGAGGTGAGAGGGCAGGACCCATGTGGTGCCCCAGGAAGAGGTGCTGGGTGTATTCCTACCGTTCTGTAGAAGAGGGGAATGGGTTGCCGGCACAGCGAGAGTCTAGACTCCATCCCAGAGAGACCGCTGGGAGCCCAGGCTCCACATGCACCTCTTCTCAAGGTGCGAGTCCCCATGTTTGTTCTTAGCACAGAGAGCCACATGCGGGCCCAGAAAAGGTGAGGCATGTCCTTCCATCTGCACAGCAGCTTGCACACAGCAGTGCGGGACATACGGTGGGTGGCAAGACAACTGGCAGCAGGAAACCTCCCTGTCCCCCAGTCGCTTGGGTGGGGCAGGCTCCAGGTGTTGGTTCTGTTGTTGGTGTTATAGCTTAATTTCCTCCAACTCCATCATTCACTTTCCGGAATCCTCTGTCCCTCATTGAAGTTTTGTATTTGCAGATTCAATCTATGACACCACTCAAAAGGGGAAAGAAATATTTCAGTGAAAAGGGATAGAGAAATGAACCAGAAGCTGGTTCCTCTTCAAATTCCTGCAAGTTCTGAAAATGAACGCTGACACCTAAGAGTAAAAATGCAACTTGGATTTGTCCCCGACATTTAAAAGGAACATGATGGGAATGCCACATGCTTGTCAGACTCGAGAGAAGGTGGCCAAACAGGCAGATGGACAGCGTTCAAGGGAGAAAAGGATGAAATCAGATGCTCTCTAAACAAAGGAGCAGTGCCAGCTGTCAGAGCTCAGCTGTTTCATTCACACATTTGACAAACCTCAGGTAGAGAGGAGACGACGACCCCTGAGTGATGACCTTGCTCAGATCAGAAACCAGCGATTGCTCATCTAAGCCGCTAGTGACGTCAGGCAGGTCCACCCATAGTGGGCTTCCCAACGCACCATGCGGGCCTGCTTCTGCTCTGTGTGTCTTTCTATCTCTTTCCGTTTCCCTACAAAACCAAACATACTCTCTCTCCCAGCTTCACAAAGGGAGAACGATTCCAAGAGGAAATCACTTCACAGCAAGTGAGCCCTGGGAAGAATTAAAGACCAAGGAGCCCTGGTAATGAGATTAAGGGAAAAATGCTTTTGTGCATTTTTTTGTGCATCAGACCCGTCCTCATCCTTGAGAGGAGCCAAAACAAGCATGGGCATTGTTTGGGGGGAAGAAAAGGTTAACAAGCTATGAAAACAAAATTAGAGATATTTTCAAAGTGTGACCCTCAGCAGAACGAGCGCAAGGCAACATGCCTGCAGCCCCGTGGCCTCCGACGGACATTTGTCCTCAGCAGGGTGCTCCAGAAGCTCCGGGGAGAGGGCTGCACTCCACCCAGCCCAGCTATGTCCACCAGGCAAAGGCAAGAAGCCTTTGGGTGTGGGGGGAAAGGGTGCCCATCTCCTCTGCCCTTCTTAGAAGTGAGCTTAGGGAACATTTTGTGGAACATGCAGAGCCTGCAGCAGGCACAGCCGTTGTCCCTCTGGTAAAACACTAGTCTGGAAAAGGAAACTCTAAGCTCGTTCCAGACCTGGTCTCATAATTGCCTGTGCCTCAGTTCATCACTAACATTCACTGGACACCTACTGTGTCCCAGGGTGAGGGCTTCCTGCTGTGGCCTTGTCTTGAAGGGACTCACTGAGGAAACACGCACAGAGGCAATGACCACGATAGCACGTCTTGTGTGTGTAGGAGATGCTACTGAAAGTCACAGCTGGCACCGGGCGACAAGAAATAATGGAGTATTTCTTTGCCACTCAGCCCCCAGAAGAGCCCAGGCCATCTTTAATTCAGGGCAGACACACTCTGGGCACTTAAGCATGGTTGCTGTTGGGGGTCCCAGGTGCAGTCTTAGAACAGAATCCAGAGCCTGTGCACGAAAGAAGCACAGCAGAAATCCAGGTTGATATTCATCTCTATTCCCCTAATGAAGTTTACACCTAAAATCTTAAAAGTTATTATCTTTTATAGATATTCTAAAATATTTCCTGCATTCTAAATACATCCAGGGGGCTGGGGCTGGGGCTAGGGCTCAATCGTGGAGCGCTTGCCTAGCATGCCCTAGGTCCAGAACCAGAGAACTAAATAAACAGATATTTCCAAGGGCCTGCTTGCCACTTCCGCCCAGCAAATAAAAGTCTCAAACTTGTGTTTCCCCAGCTGAGCCCTTCATCCCCTCAGGTACCACCCACAGCCTTCCCTTCTCAGCTGGGGTCAAGCCTGTGGCCTTCCTGTAGGGCCAGGGTGGTCTCTCTGCTCCCTCCCTGGTCTGTGTTTGTTTATCCAGGGCATTCCTCCCTCATCTTCCACAAAGTGGGTATCTTTGTTTCATTTATTGATGTGTCCCTAGCACCCAGAACAGTGCCTAGCACATAGTAGGTCCTCAATAATTATTTGTCAGCTGTATCACTGGCTCCAGGAGTTGGTGTGTGGTGTTGGAATGTGCACAGGTTTGATATTAGGTGACCAGGGCCCAGGTCTGGCCCCACTGTTTACTAGCTGTGGGACCTTGGGCAAATCACTTTAGCCCTTTGAACTGGTTGGATAAAATTGTGACTGGGGCAGCTAAGATAGCACCTGACATATGCAAATGGCTAAAGGCAGTTAGTGGCATTGCCATCACCACTGTATATGCCACTATCTGCTGTCACTCAGCAACCAGCCAGAGATCCTCAAGTCAGACCTTAGACTAAGGCCGGGGTGAATGATCTTTGGCACCTGCTGAGTTTCCCTCCAGTCTGTCTCTGTTGCTGTTTAGTAAGAGGGAGGTGGAGAAAAGTTCTGTCGTTGCCAAGGCAGTAATCTGCTCCTCAACGCTGAGCCTGACCCCCTCCTCCCCCACACCTTGAGCAGGTCAGGGCTAGCAGGGGAGACTGGCTCCTTCCCTCTCCTTTCTCAGCTGGTTGGAACTGGCCTTAGCCTGCAGCATTGCTCAGGAGGTGGAAGGCATGGCTTTGGAGTCTCAGCTCCGCTCCTGCTGATGAGTCCCTTTGTGCACATCCCTTGGGAAGCTCACTGCCCGTCTGTGCGATGGACACCACGACACCTTTCTCAGGGGGATCCTGTGAGAAGCAGATGAGCTGCAGGTGTCATTAAGCAGGCTTCGTCCTGAAGCGCTGGCTGAGGAGGCGCTCCTTCCTGGAGGTGTCAGGGAGCACTTGGACAGCCCCTCGGTCAACTGGGTGACAAGACTCTCCTTCAGGTGGCTGAGACCCATGGCCACAGGAAGGGTGGCCCCTCTCCTCCCTGCCTCCTCTCCCACCCCCTTAAACTTGACCGGGCTCTGGGCAGGACAGAGCAGCTTTGCCTTCCACAGCTTATCTCGCCCCAGGTAGTTGTCAGCTGGAGGGGAAGACACAAAACAGAGAGAGGAGCCCTGAGGACTCTGAGGCCAAAGTGCAATAACTGCAGGAAGTATGGGGCGAGGGCTGCCTTTGGCAGCAGGGAGCAGAGTGGAGTAGAGCATGCCAGGCGCACACACCCACCCTCCTACTGTATCTCAGCAAGGTGGGCTTGGCGGGGCTCTGGGTATGGGAGGGGTGAGTGTGGATGAGACGATAGGAAGGCATTTCCATTTTGAAATATTCAGGTTCTAGACATGTTCCACATCTGCTGGATACTCAGGGGTGCAGCCAGGGCCACAGCCAGGGCCAGGGCAGGTGAAACACACCTGTAAGAGGACGAGAAAATGCTTCCAGAAACAGGAAGCCGAGGCCCAGGCTCACTTTGCTTTTTTTTTTTTTTTTTTTTTTTTTTTTTTTTTGCAAAGCTTCCCTGCAATTCTTTGTACCCCCTCCTAAACTGGTCCATCACTGGAGTGTGTCACCATGGCAACAGGCTCAGTGGGGAAGCCAGGCGGCATTACCCAGAATTCACATCTGTACTTGTTTCTCTCCTTGCTCCCTGTGGCTGCAAATGGAAAGCAGCTCTTCAGTGACACCACCCCGCAGCTGCCGGTTCCTGGAAGAGAGGAAGGGGAGGTTTCTTTCTGGGGTTATTTTCCCATAGAGTTCTGTCTTCCCCACCCACAGCCTGTTGTCCTCACCTAGGGCTGGAAGGAGCAGCCCCTGAGGCCCAGGCTGAGCCCAAGCAAGGGAGCACTCCAGGGAGGCCTGGGGATTCCCTGTCACATCTGACTTTTGCTTCAGGTGAGGGAGTGGCCTTTAGACTTCCATAAACTACCTGACTTCAGGGGGGTCAGAGAGGTGGGGTGAGTGCCAAGTGGGGCAAGAGCCAAGCTGTCGGCCCCCACTGCCAAGTGCCCACTGTCTTTCCTTTAAGGTCCCATTTCTCTTGCCTCTTTCCTTTTATCCTATCTTGGTTTCATGTCCTCTTCCTGCCTTCCATATCAAGACCCACAGCAAGGGGCGACAGGCAGCTGAGGACAGGGGAGTGTTAAGGCAGGTTGGGGGGCCACTGTGGGGAAGGGCTGTTCTCTCCCTTGGTCCCCCCAGCTCTGCTTCCAGGGCGTTCCATGAAGTGACAAACAGTGGAGAGCAAATCTGCTCACCTCCCTGGGGTGCTTTGCCTCCTTGAGATGAGTATCCCAACATCCTGGTTTCTGCAGCAGAGCTGCCTGGCCCACTCACACTGGACCCTGACAGAAGTTACTTGTCAATGCTTCCCACACCTGCACAGGACAGGGTGCCACCCCAGGGACGGGCTTCCTAGGGGAATCGTTAGGTTGTCCAGAGCTTGGATTTTTTTCATGTTTCTTTCACTTCATGTTCTCTCTTCTTGCTTTAAATACTATCCGTCTTTATTTTTAATAAGCAATCAATTTATAGTATCAAAAGTTTGAACATTCTAAAGAACGTATTATGAAAACTCTCTCCATTCTCATGCTCTCTTAAGAGTCAACCCATATAATCAGTTTACATCAGAGATATTTAATGTATTTACAAACAAAAGTACCAACATATTTTATTTTTCTTTCACCTTTTAATGTTGATTCCTAAAAGTAGGGTTTGGGGTTTGGAGGGTCAGTGCCGTGTATGCACCCTGCCCTGTTTTGGGTTCCATCCACCTCAATAACAGTAAAGTCTCCCTTGGCTCCAATATCTGCATTTAGACCAATAAATTCCCGAGTCATAACAGTTCTCCCTAGTTTGCTTTTCATTTCAAGGGTCGCCTTCCCTTGGGTGACTGCGAAGGGGCACAGAAAGCCAGGCTGCGTTGCTCCTTTCTACCTGGCAGAGCAGGTACAGTTGGCAGGAAAGGCAAAGTGACAATCGCAGCAGCGGAGGCTCATCTGAGAACCAGGATCCCTCTGAGGACACTGCCTGGCCTTGTCCTGAGGAGAGAGGGCAGCCGGGAGAGCACTGGCCACCTTCTTGTGCTGTGCAGCCTCTTGCCCCCCAGGGGAGGAGAGTCCCAGGCGAGGGGACCCAGTGGTCTCCGGGAGCACTCAGAGGAGGGGCACCCACTTGGCCATCCTGCAGGGAGGGAAGCTGCTGGCAAGGGGCATCTTTTCCAGGAGTTCTGCTGGCCAGCAGAAGAGAGACCTGGACAGGCCTAACCCTCTCTAACCCACTTTGTTGGGATTTTAGTCAAAGCTGCTCAAACGGCTCTTGTGGGCAGACAGGGCCTGATCCAGCCAGTCAGGAACACCACCGAGCATTCCCTGGGCACAGAGCACAGAGCTCAGGGAGGGGGAACTGGAAACAAGAGCTGGACAGTTCAGTTCTGCCCCTGAGGAGCTGAGGAAGACAGAAAAGATAGACTCGACTGGAAGAGACTCCAAAGTCCACTAACAAACCAGGACAACTGGCCACAAGGGGCAGGGCCAAGACCAGCTCCCTCTCCCGATTGTCCTGGGGAAAGGGGAAAAGATGGGCATCCCCACAGGCCTCCACGACCCGAGGCGCTGTCTGACGGAGCCACTCAAGGAAGAGGGGTCAGGCTTTGCAGTTGTAGGCCTGGCTGGTGCCCAGCACTGGAATATTGGCTAAGCCAAGAGGGTCCTTGTAGCAAGTGCTGGCCACCGTGTGTGACCCAGATGCCCCCTCCATTCCATGTCACCATGTGGGGAGAGAGCCAGGATGAGGAGCTGGGAGATGGAGTCTGAGGTCAGCAGGGAGAGTGCTGGCCACCTCCTTGTGCAGGCCAAGGGCCCTGTACCTGAGCTGCGTAGGTGGGGACAGGAGAAGTCAGGCCATTCTTGGGGGAGGGAAGCTGCTGGCAAGGGGCTTCTTTTCCAGGAGTTCTGTTGGCCAGAAGATGGCCAGTTAAGACAGACGTGCCTGGAGTCCGGGATAGCTGGCTGGGTGCGTCGCCAGAGATGAATTTAGATACCAGAATGAGATGGCTCTGCTTCTTGCTCACCACTGCTATCACTGGCACCTGGTCTGGCTGTTGTCACCCTCCCTGCACAGCCGCAGCAGCCTCTTCACTGACCGTCTGTCCTTCTGCACCCCACAGCCTTGTCTCAGTCCAGCAGCTAATCTAAGTCCCCAGCTGCGCTGGCTCCAGTGGTTCGTGTCTTGCTCATGAGTCCTTGGTGACCTGGACCCAGATGCCCCCTCCATTCCATGTCACTTCTACTCTCACCCACCGTTCTCCATCCAGGTCAGTGGACTCCCCTGGTCCTCAACAGCACAGTGCTGATCTGTCCAGGGTTCATGCCCTCTGTCTGCAGGACCTGACCTCTATTCTTCACTCTGCCTCATCCTTAAAGCATGTTCACCTTCAAATTCATTAGATTTCTTGGAATGTTCATGGCTTTGTCTTCCTTCCTGTAATATGAGCTCTGTGGCACAGTGTTGGGGTTACTCTGTCCATGGATGAACCCATGTACTTAGAACAGTGAGTGGCTCCCAGGAGGGATGAGTGTGCGGGGAGAGGGGGGGACGGGCATCCTTCTATCACTATACGTCCACGGCCACAGCCATCGGCACAAGTCCGTCTTGATTGCCCGCTACATGCTGGGCTCTACAGGGGATAGTCTCCCATGTCCACACATAACTGTGAGGCAGTTACTGTTCTTGCTTTACATATGAGGAGTCTGAAGCTCAAGGAAGTCCAGTCCCTTGGACCAGGACCTCTGAGTTAGACAGAGGCAAAGGATGGACATGGACCAGGCTGCACAGTCTCAGAGCCTGGGGTCCTCCCAGCACAGTGTCTCAGCCTTCTGCTGGGTGTAGCTTGGTGGTGGGGTGCTCCAGGGGGAGGATATGGGGAAGACACTGCCTGGGCCCATTGATGGGGACCTCCAGTGGACCACACGCTGAACGGAAGGGGACCTTGCCAAGGCAGTGATGACAGCATCCTGAGTGTGATGACAGCAGCCAGGTCCCACCAAAGCCACTGTCACAGCCCTCCCCTTTTCTGGGGTCATGAATGTACTTCCTATCCAGTCTCCCCTGTGGCCACAGACTCCGCCTTATATACCTCCATGTAACAAAGTGATGAATGAAAATTACAAACAAAACCGAATCTGCCCCTTCTTATTAAAGCTCTCTAACGGTTTCTTGTCCAATCAGCAGCTTCTGACAGTCCTCAGCCTCTGGCCCTGCCTTCTGCTCACCTCGGTCTTCATTGGCCCTCTCCTTCTGCCCTCTCCCTGTCCTGGCTCCCACACATGCCAGGAGCCTTCCTGCCCTGGGGACTTGGCCAGCTGCTCCCTTCTCCTGGAATGTGGCTGCTGAGTCTTACAGAGCTGGCCCCTCTTCCACCCAAGCTCAAAGTTCACCTTTGCAGAGGAACCTTCGCAGACTGCCCGGGGGCCCTCTCCTGTCCTGTTGGCTCTCTGCCAAGTGTTTGTCACTGGGTGCTACTTCTGTGGATCTTTATTTGTTCGCCATCTCTGCCCACCAGGTTTCGCTCTCTGGAAAGCAGGCTCTGTCTGTGTTCGCAGTGGTCTCCATGTGTGCAGGAGGGCCTGGGAGGGGCTGGTGCTGTTTAGAGCCTGTCCACCCAGCCAGGAGCTGCCAGCCATGTGGGCACAGGGAGAGCTGGGTGCTGCAGGGAGGTCGTCCTTGGTGATTGGTGACCAGCACACACTGCATCCATGTTGGCCACGTCCTGTGGAATGTCTGAGGTCGCAGTTGAAGAAGCCTGATTATCACAAGGGGGCCTGGAAATGGAAGAGAAAGACTGGGAGGTCAAGAACCAGAAAGATTTGGAGAATAGAAAATAGTGAGGTGCCAGAGTGGAAGGAGAGAGAAAGGAGAGGCGTGGGCTGGTGCTGCTAGCCATCTGCACACAGTGGGGAGGCTGGTGGGTCAGTCCATCCAAAGCCTCAACACACACCCTGCGCTGCTTCAGGAGTCATGGAAAGAATGTGTCTCCATTTAAAATTCAAAATTACCATCTATGCTGTGGGTTTTCTAACTTTGTGATTGTTGATCTTAATTACCAGTTGGGTTTTTAAATGTTTTGTGAGTTCTAATGAATCATGCAGATATAAATATATACAAATGGGCCAGTGCTTGTGTTTATTTGCAATCAGGGATGCCAGAAAGAGTGACCGTTGGTGTTTGTTGCTTGTTATCCCTCGGGGCCGCAGGCCTGGGTCCCAGTGGAAGCCTGGGTCAGCTGGAGTCGTGGCTGGCTGTTAGGGGTGGCTCCTGGCCTTTTCAGGGTTTTCTCTGCCCCTGCTGGTATTGCTGCTTTACTCCTGGACGGTGAAAGAATTGGATCACCAAAGGAACCCAAGGATTTACCTGGTGGGTCTTCTAGTCTTTGTTATTACCGATGGTCTGGTAGAAGCCTGGTCTGATTTGGAGACCTGAAGGGTGGGCGGGTCCCTGTTTGTTTCCGGTGGTTCCTTCTGGCTTTCTGTCAGTTTGGTTTTTTTGTTGTTGTTGTTTTATAATTATTTTAATATTTATTTATTATTTTTTTTTAGTTCTCGGCGGACACAACATCTTTGTTTGTATGTGGTGCTGAGGATCGAACCCGGGCTGCACGCATGCCAGGCGAGCGTGCTACCGCTTGAGCCACATCCCCAGCCCTGTCAGTTTGGTTTTAAACCTCAGGATCAGCATTTGATAAGGACTCCTTGACTGAAATAATGCCTAGGGAGAATTCTGAAAAGTGCAAGGCCTGTGCGCTGGGGGGTAGCTAAGCTGCTGTCCCCTTCTTCCAGAATGTCATACTCCTCCCTGGCCTTGTGCAGATCCTGGGCTTTCCTGACCATCTATCTCCCCAGGGAGTACTGAGATCTCCCAAGCGTCCATAGGGCCCTCTGCAGTGTAATGAAGAAAGGTTGCCCCTGGAGGGAGCAGAGACACCTTGGTTGAGGGGATGGGTCTTCTGCTCCAGGCCCACTCTCCCCGGCAGAAAGCCACATTGTCCTGCCCAGAATGGGCCTCCCTCCCTCCCAGCTAGACCCAGGTACCTGGATCTAGCTTAGCTGATGCACAGGTGTCTACAAGTGGCCTTAAGTGGGGCTGAAACATATCTTTGGACTTGTTCCCTGGAAGCTGGAGAGGACCATCTCTGAGTTGATGTACTATGGAAACCCCTTCCCGGCCCCTCACTGCCTTAGTGAGATGAGTCTTAGGAGGAGCAGAGTCTATCCTGCAGCCAGGCTGAACAGACCTGCTGAGAGCTGTGCAGGTCACATGCTAGACGTCCCTGGGGCACCATGGATAAGGACCACTGGCCTTATGGACCACACTGGCAGATCTGGGCAGGTGTCCCCACATGAACACTTTTTTCCTTCATCATTTGTCATAGTTACATAGAATTATCCCAAAGAATAAAGGCATGCAGTCTCTGTCACTTGACCCTACTAGACTAACCTCTCTAAGGTCACCTTCCTTTCTGTCTTTGCGTATAAATAATGTTCAATAAATGTGTGTGATTGGAGAATATCTCTGCAGCAAAGGCCAGTCTGTGACTTGCTTTGGAGCCCTGTCACCTGCCTCTCCTAAATGCCAGCAGATGTGACCCAGACACTAAGCTGACTCATAGCTTAGGAAATGGGAGTCTGGGCCCGACACTGATGAGAGGCAGTGACAAGCTGGGCATCTTACAGCCTGCCCATCTCAACCTGCCCAAGGGCGTCCCGAGCGCAGGCAGAGGAGGACATACTAGGGTTGAATAGATGCTTTTGGTCTTTTTGCTTGAAATTTCCTACAGCTTTTTTTTGTCTGGGGAGATGTAGATTATGTATGTTTGCCTTTTCCTGATTATATACCATATCATTTGGCTAAAAATTTATATACCATCCACAAGGATATTTTTTGACTAAATATTAGGGACTTTTCTCACAGTCTTAAAAAACAGACCACAGTCCCCACCTAGGCCATCTGCTGCTTTTGTACATGAGAGGTGTAAAGGGTCATGCCACCGCAGTGGATGCCACAGTTAGCAGGACCAGACGTTCCAGATCTGGGCTGTGACTCGACAGCAGGACCTTGCAGGTCACTTTCTGACCTCTGTGGGCCCTTTCCTCATAGGGACTGTGATCAGGAGCCTGAGTGCCTTGTAGGGTAGCAGTTGCTCAGGTGGGTCCCTGTGGCCCCGGGAACCACAGTCTCAGCACCTGAAATTCAGCTGGGTTTGTCTGAGAAGCCAGGGTTTGGAGACCACCTCATGGACTTCCATGAGCTCTGCCCACATGGTGGAGCCCTGACTCATAGTGGTAAGGAATATTTTTAGTCCCTTCAACAAGGCCCTTGTGTTCTTCTAGGCCCTACAAGGGTACCAGGGGCACCCAAAATGCAGCCCCTGTCCTCAGAAAGCTCACACTCTGGGTGCACACAGGCCACGTGCTTGAGAGCGAGGCACTTTGGCTCGACAATGTCCTGCAGTGTGCAGAGGCCCTGAGTCAGCAGGGAGGGTGGGGGAGACCTGCCCCTTCTCTAGCAGACTTTGTGCTTGCCCCCTTGGAATGGTACCACCAGGCATCACCACAGGGATTGGCAGTTTTAAAAGTTTTCCCTGTAGTCCTCATTTGATTGTGGAATCACCAAATTCTTTGAAGATGTCATTTGCTAAAATGGTAAAACAGAGACAATCGAAAAGCCCAAAGTTCTTCAGGTCATCCAGGAGCTTGAGAACCCAGCCTGTGGCAAGCAAGAAGAGCAGCCAGGCCCTGGAGCCAAAACAGTGGCCCCAACAATTAGTGGAGGTCCTCTGCAGGCAGGTAAGGGTTCCATCCAAGGATGGCCTGTTGGAAGTGTTGTGTGTGATCTCAGCACAGACTCATGCTCCAGGACTCCCTCCCTGGCAAGAAAGGACACTCCTGCTTCCACAAACACCTGCCTGAGGAAGTACCAAAGGACCTGGAGGCAGCCTGACAATCTGTGTGGTCACAAGATATGTTGCCACTGGCATTCCAGGTTGGGCATATTCTGGGAAGGAGGCAGGGCCTGGGACAGTTTCAAGTGGCTCCTTTGGGAGGGCTGGCCCCCAGGCCCTGCAGGAGAACTCTAGAGATGCAAGTCTGAGGTCCACTACTGCCACCTGTGTTGATCTTGAACAAGTCAGCTGATTTGAATGGCCTTGGCATCCCTGTGGCTTTCCTGGGCATTGTACCTGTGGCTTTGCACACAAAGGTACAGTGAGGGAGGGGCACTCATGGAACAAGTCATTGGGATTAAAAGTGATGACTTTGTTGACTAATTATGTGGGTGCAGGTGGCACCACGCTCTAAGGGGCCACCCAGAGACCCATACATGTGTGCATCAGCTGACTGCCTGGTGACCACATGTACCGGGAAGATGCAAGATTCAACATGTTGAATCCTGAGCACTCAAACATTAATGCAAACCTATGAGTCTCTTAAAAACCCTTGAAGCTGGCTCCTCCATGACAGCTCTTCGAGCCACCCTGCTGGAAACAGTTGCAGTGGACTTCTTAAGGCCAGGTGATTTTGCAAGTCCCAAAATACCGATTTGGGCATGACATGGCAAAGCCCTCCCGCCGCCTGAACTGAACTAGCCTCCATACTCTCCAAAGCCACCAGAGTGGAGCTCTAAAACACACTCATGGAGACAGCAGCTATCTCTCCTCCCTTTGCAGACAGCAATCCTGAGCATCCAGGGATGGCGTCTGGATGGCAGAGAGGCAGAGAGACTGCCGGGGGCGGGATGCATTACATGGTTCTCTACCCCTCTCCCAGGTTGTCCCAAGGCCTGCACCTGAAGTCAGGGTGTTCTGTGTGGTGACCATCCCTGAAACCCTTTTCTAGTAGGAACCCTGTGCCAGGCCTATGAAGTCCCTGTCAGGGCCTTGTCTACATTTCTATCCCTTAATTGTTGCCACTGCTCGAAGGCTGCTCTCCAGGACGGGCCCAGTGGTTTCACTTACCTGCCTGCAGAGAAACACAGAAATGCTGCCCATCTGTGTCCATGAAGCCTCTCTTGACCAAAGGCAGAGGTGGAATCCCTGCATTTTAGTGCAGCAAGATCTCTGTACTAATTATTTTTACCATGCAGGTGGAGCGAGAAGTTAATCTGGACTTCTTAACAAGGGGGAAATCTAGCACTAGAAATGGAAGATCACAGGAGAACTTGAGAGCCCGTTTGCACTTCAGGTCTCTGTGGCTGGAGAAGAACCGACTCCTGCCTCCCTCAAGGCCAGACAGATCTGGTTCTGCTTTATCTTGGCTTCTCAGGAAAGACAAATCCCACAGGATCTTCCTTTCCCTGCGCCTGACAAACTCAATAGGAAGCCGGCCTTAACGTGGGGGCAATGGGACTGGGTCTCTGCTGCTTCACATACACTGCTTTTAACTCATGGATCCTAAGCGAGGAGACCCCCTGGGCACCGAATTCACATCCTGGGGCCAGCTGACCCAGCTGGACAGGTCTGCTGGAGTGCCCGGCTTCCCCATAGGCAGCAGCCTTCCTGGTCTTTCTCCACTCACAGGCTGTGGGAGGGTGTGGAACTGAAAACGAGGCCCAGGGAGTCAGGTTTCCAGTGTGCAGGGTGGGAAGGGCAGGCCCAGGCATCCAGCCAGAGGCGGGTTTCCCAGGCAGCACCTGGGAAGCCATGCTGGGTGAACAGGAGACCATGGGCTGTCCCAGGTCCACAGCGTGCCTCACTGTCCCTTCTGGACATAACCAGCATTGCCTTTGTAGCCAGTCAGCTCAGGGTGCAGGGATGTGCCTGGACCAGGCCTGGGCCAGTCAGCTTCAAAGCCAGTAGCCCTCCCTTGCTCTGGGTCACTGCTCTGGTAGACTCCAGGAAGTTGTCTTTGTCCCCATGGTGGGATCCCTTTCCCTGGCTTCGATGGGCGAGCTCAGGACAGGGAGGTGGGTGCTCTCAGTCCTGCTCTGAACCCAGGCTTCCGTTCCTTCCCTCCTTCTTAAGAGTCTGAGTTTGTCTTTGGACCAGGTCTGTCTGGCAATTTTCCTTGGCTCCGATAGTCCCACCTGGGATGAAGTATGTCTCTTTCTGGCCTCCTGTCCACTTCTTCCAGCTGCTAGGCTCCGCCATCTTCTGGGGTCCCAAGCTGGGCGTTGTGTTTGCTGGAAACTGCAGTGCCCTGTGCCCCTCCCTTTCTCACTCCAGCTGTCTGGCCATGTCCTCAGTATGAGTGACAACAGGTCCAGGGGATCCCCCAGCAGGGCTAAGTCTGGGCACCAGGTCTCTGTGTAACACTTCCCAGGGGGGCTGCTCCACACTGCTCTCCCCAGAGTAGCATGCTGGTTAACTCATGAATGACCAACTTCCAGCCAGCCTGCCTCCCAAGAAGGGCACCTGGGCCTGCGGTAAAAGCAGGGAGGAGCAGGAAGAGGCAGCCTGGGCTCCCTGGGCTTGTCTCTGACTTGTCAATCCTTCCCTACTGACCTTGAGCCCTTCCTCCTGGGCTCCTTTCTCTCTCTGCCCTGGGAGGCACCCAGGCACAGTCTGCGAAGGCACAGGAGGCCCTTGGGGTGCAGCTGAGGTGAGAACCAATGTGCTTTGCAGGGCCCTGTCCCAGGCCTCTGACAGCAGTCCCTGCTGGAGCCTTCTAGTCCCTCCAGCTGCAGGGCCAGGACACACAGTCAGCCCTTCTTAGAAGCAGAAAAGGCCTTTCCCGGAATCTTGCTGAACTCCGAGGCGAGGAGTGTCAGGTTGTGCAGTGGGGGAGAGCTGGCGGCCAGGCTCCACTTCTATGTACCCTCTGCCTAGGAATCCAGCCAGCTATCTGCTGGAGACTTGCCTTCGTCACGACTTGTCACCTCCAGGAGATGTTCCACTTTCCAATCAGGTGAAAAATGAACCCGATTAAAAATAGCAGACTGGCCTCTTCAGAGTCCCCTTGTAAAGTGAAACCCCCGGGTGCGCCTCCAAGTGGGAAAAGGGACATGACTTTCCCCGGGGTTCCAGGCTGCTCTCAGCTGCTCCTCTCCTTCCACCACCCTGCCCAGCCCAGAGCCCCATGCAGCAGCCAGCAGAGCCCTCTCTGTCACGGCCACGGCCAGGTCTTACTCTCTGGGCTCACTCTGGTGGCCAGGGGGCACCGTGACCACCCCTCCCCTCCCTCCCTTTCTCCTGCCTTTAATGCTTATGGGCCTAGGCTTCTAGAGCTTTCTCAACACTGTGGACACATTCCCAGTGGAAAGCATGACATTTTCCGTTTCAGATTACGCACTCCACCATGCCGCAGGAAGAGAGCGAGCAGGAAAACAAGGCCTGGGAGCCGGGGCCCCCCCTGCACCGCCCGTGGCTCAGCCCAGTTTATCCTGGAGTCACCTCCCCAGCGGGCAGCGCCTGCCTCTCCCCTCGCTGAAGGCCCAGAAGAGGTTAACCTCCTTTCTGCTCATGTGGCACATCTGGATTGAGGCGTGCCTCTCGACTCTGTTGTGTTTTTTTTAAACTTTACTTTCCACTGCCATGGCAACCACTGCATGTTTGGCAAAGGGAAAGAGGGGGGGCGGAAAGCTCAGGGAGAAGAAAAGGAGCTCTCAGCGCGGGGCTGGCGGCCGTCCAGGGTAATCATGCCGCAGAGCTGAAATGAGGCCTCTGGCGGGCAGCCAAGTGACAAAGAACAAAGCTGTCAGTTCCTAATGTTGGCGGCAAAGCTTGTTTGGCACCCTTATATGGTTTCCCAGAACTCCCTGCCTTGGCCGCCGTCCATTCCCTTCAGGGCAGCAAACGGGATTAGCACAGCTCTGGGTTGTTTTTCTCCCCTCTGCTCCAACTGCTCCAGTGACATCATCCCTCTGCATTCATGTGCCAGCAGGGTGGTTTTTCTCTGCTCCACCTCCCTCCCCCTGGCCCTCCCCCCCCAACACTCACTTCCTGTGGCCGCCCCCTCGCCCCTCACTCTCTCCACGCAATGTTTTAGGTCATTCTTCTTGTCCAGCTTCTCTGTTAAATTAAAAACACCCTGGTGCTTGTACATTTAGCTGAATCAAGCCAGACGCTGTATTTTATTTTTATAACTGAATTCCTGTGAGATAAAAATCTCATTTTCCTTAGTCGGCTGTAATCAGCACTCACAGGGATGTGGTTTCCAACTGCCCATCTCGTGCTTCCTTAGGCAGCTCTGAAGAGAAATGAACTTGGCTCCCGTTCAGGGTTAAAGGGCTCGTGGCCGGTCACACGTTGCTCATTCTCACACACACACACACACACACACACACACACCACACACACACACACACAAAATGTGCACCCCATAACCAACATAGATACATGCCCACACACATACAATGTGCACCCAGAGAACATCATACACCACACACACACACACACACACACACACACACACACTCGGACCTTGTCAGGGAAAGTTGCCCACAGCAACAAACACAAAGGGACTGAGAATACCCACCCAGACACAATCACACAGTCAGTACAGTATCCTTCTCTCACTTTCCAGAAGGAAAATAGGTGAATAAGTGGAAGCTCAAAGCTGCTTCCGAAAAGCCTGGTTCAAGCTAGCAGGCAGGCAAGGAGCCTTATGCAACTCATGGTCGGGTGCATGAAAGGAACCAGGGTTTGCGACTGCACAAACGGTCCCGCCCCTGCCCGGCCCCCCACCCTGCCACAGTCTGATTCATGAACTAGTTTTCAGATTCATGAATCACCCGGGAGCCAGCAAGAGAAAAATGAGTAGTATTGATCTCATTTCAGCTGTAATGGTCTCAGCAGGGCCATGCCGGCTGTGGACTACGTTCCAGGGCCGGACATTCTGAGCCCGCGTCTGCAGGCAGGCGCCCAACCTGGGCGGGGCCGGATCCTGGGGTGGAGCCTCAGCACAGGGTGCCCCTTATTATAAACAGGCACAATACCATCTACTGGTACAGGGACGATGATGGGACCCTACCTGTCCTTGCTGGGGACATCAATGCCTTCTTTGGAAGTCTCCTTTTACTTTTTAATGACATCTTTTAAGAGACATCTCAAATGCCAATTCCTTTTCTGGACTTCAGGTCACTTCTTGAGGACCACCTGAAGTAGAAATTCACCTTCTGAAGGCAGGGACCTGTCTTAGGGTTGTTGGTTTTAAGGCAAACAAGCATCCCTTGCCCCTGGCCCCCTCTTCAGCTAAGAAGGACAGTGAAAGGACAGAGAGAGACCCCAGGGATCTGATTAATGTAAGGGAGGTGACCCCACAGCTGGGTGACTGCTTCTCCTGCACAGAGCACTCTGGATTTGAGAAAAGCATTCTCTTCCTTCCCAAATGAAAGGAAGACCCTTTCTTTGGTGGTCAGAGAACTTAGCTTGGGTCCAGAGGTCTCACAGAGAGGTGTTAGGTCTCTGGTAGAATGACCAGGGGCAGTTCACCAAGGGACCCTCTTCTCTCCAACTGTTCTCCTCCACCTGCTTGACACGCACCCCTCACCCCAACCCAGCCCAACACTCTAAGCTGACCACCACAGGCGGTTGGCCTTGATCTTCACCTTCCCAATGAATATTTGAGCAGTTTCTTCTTCCAGTCTCCTCTTCCAGCCCCACTTCAGCCCTGGGAGATTTAGAACAGTTGACTGGACACAGGCTTTTCAGAAACCCCACAGAAGTTGACAACCGACACCAGAAAAGGATTCCATCCTAATCTGCATGATTTTGGATCCAAGAGTCCAGAAGGCAGATTCATATCCATTTCCTGCAGACACACGGTCTCGCCATTAGATGCATTTCACCCGCAGGGATTCCAAGAGGTGACCTGACTCCCTTCATTACTGCGGTGCCCAGAAGAACTGGAGGTGGACCAGAGAAGGGGGAAGAAGCTGTATTTGAGCGAATTTCAACCAGCAGCTGGCTCAGAGGGGCGAGCGCTCTGCCTTGGTGAGCGCTGCGTGAAGGTGCCTTTCAGGCTTAGCATTCTCGGGCTTACTGCAGCCAGCCAGAGCCCTGGTCTGCCAGTCCCCAGGGTTAAAAGCCATCCTGCTGGCTTGCTGGCTGGCCAGAGAGCAAGTGGGGATCGAGGTCTGGCTCATGTTTTGCATCACCTCAGTTGCTTTGCCAGTGTGGCCCCACGTTCAGTGATAAACCCGAGTCTCTAAGAAAGCTTTATGTAACACCCACCCGGCCCGCTTCTCAGAGCCTCAAGCGTTGTTTCCAGAGTTCCCCATAAACCTGGCAGCACATCAAAACCTCTGTTTCATAACAGACTAGAAATAGGATTTTCTAATAACGTGCCGAGCACTGAACCTATCCTGTGGAGATCAGGACTTTGGTGGATTGCTGATGGCTAGCTAAGCAGATAACCTCATGCCCAGCCTGTAGTCTCGGGTCAGGATGGAGGGAAAGTCAGAAAACCAGTTTCTGCATCCATGGCCTGCTGGTTGGTGACCTGAAGCCCTTTTCAAAGGGTTTGCTCAACAATCTCAAACATATTGAGGATCTTGTTCGTGTTTTAAAGAAAGAGAAAGAAAAGACTGCTTCCTACTGCTTCTTCCTTCATGGAGACTGTGGTTTCCTTTCATTTTGTCGCCAGACATGCTGGCTCTGATGGACTTGACCCTGGCTTCCCCTGGGGGAGGGCAGTGGCCTCCAGGACACACCTAGCTTCAGGGATCCAGAGACTCACCACTCATCTCAGACTGCTCTCCTGGAGTGGGGGGCAGTGGGGTGGTCATGTGCCCTCCCACACTGCAGCCCCATCAGGCCCTGGATAGGCTGTGGCCAGGAAGGGACTTCCCTCTGAAAGGCCACTTGAAGCCTGTTTAGGTGCTAATCCAGAAAACATCTTGGGGTTCAAGTGCATGTTCCTTTGTTCCGTTTTGTGCGTTACCATAGTGGGAAGTGACATCCTGCCTGTGTAGGCCTGCCATGGGGTTGTGGATGCCCTGCTTGTGCAGATGGCCCATGGAGCATCACTCAAAACAAAAGAAGCAGTTGTCACCCACCATGAGGATGGACCAGCTGAAGCCCTGGGGGGCAGGGCTCTGTGCCTGTAAGGCTGACCTTGAGGACAGGTCCATGTGGCCCTGGAATAACTGCCTTCAATGTCTTGAGCTGCCTCAGGAGGATGGAGCTCCTGAGGCTCTCCTCCTTCCCCCTGCAACCTCATCTCTTCCATAGTCTCCCTGGGGACCTTCCCTGGGCTGCCAGAACAATCTGGGGGAATATTGTCTTCGTGGCTGGGACTCAGCCTCCCTACTGCGCCCTCAGTTCTGCGTGCCCATGCAGTGTGCACAATTCAGGCTTGTCATCTTTCTCTCCCAGTCTCCTTAAGCAGCTCTGTTTTGAGATCTCTTCTCCCTTCTTTCTGTGAACCAGGTCACCAACTCGGGATCTCCAGGATGATTCTCTCTCCCATGTAAAAATTTCTCTAGCTCCTCTGGTATGTGTCACACCTTCCTATTTAGTTACAGGCAGCTTTCATTGGCCCACTCTGCCCTTTTTGCTGGGTTATTAGGAAAAGAGATAAAGAAAAGGCCCCTCTCCCCTCACGTTGTCCCTGTGCCCAGCTGGGCCCTGGGAAGGAAGGCCCACGTCTCCCACCCCACCCTCCAATTCGCAATGTGGAAGAACAGGCAGGGAAAGGGGCTTCTCTCCCTGGCTACGACTGAATAGTCTTGAGATCCATTTAGCGTCTGGACACCTGGTTGCCATGGAGATGGTCGTCATAAAAACACACTGATCTGCAGAGAGATATAAAGCCGATCCCAGAGGTACACAATCGGACACATTAGCTCAGAGAAACACGATGCTGCTTATCGCTTCCCTTTGTTGACAGTTCCTCTGCCTTTCAAAACCAGCCCAGGTGACCTTCTTAGAACCAGGCCAACGCAGTCCATTTCCAGTTAATATTTTGTAAGGAACAACCAAGGGCTTCAGTAAATGCCAGATGCCCCCAGCCTTCCTGTCCTGGGCTGAGTCAGCCAAGCAGAGGCTGTCCTTTGGCACGGGATGTTCTTTACTGCTTGCATTGATCCACTGGCAAGAGCAGAGTGGGTGGAACTGAATACCCACCTTGACAAGGCTCAGGTCAGGTGGCTGGGAGGGAGTGACAGATGTCAGCAGAGACACCTTGGGTACACTGTTCAGTGTGCAAGGGAAGAGGCTAAAGGGGACACTGAGACCCATGGGGAGCATAGCACAGCCCTGCATCAGGATGGGTGATTCGGCAAGACATAGGTGTGTAGGGCTGTGTGTTACCCCGGCTACCTCCTTCCCCTTTACATTCTCCAAACTTGCATTTCTCCCTTGGTCCAGACAACCTGAAGAAACCAATAAAAGACTTCACTCCTCTTAGCTCTGGAGCACACACCCAGACTGAGGCAGCTCTGGGCAGTGCAAAGGGGCAAGCACAGATCGTCTTGCAAAATGCAAAGGATGGTGGGAGTCCTTTGAAATTTGTTTGGGTTAAGAGTTGAAAGAATTATTTGGTGTTCAAACTTTTAGCTGTGCCATTGGCTGACGGTAACTCTGAGTAAGAATATGACTGGAAAATGTTCCATGGTGATGGCATGATGAACAAAGGCAAGGTCTACTTCCAAGATGGCGCCCAGTGAGAGCCATTCCAGCCGAAATGGGAGGCTGACTATCTGGAAGCCTGGAAGCTGTGGTTGACATGAGACCTGGCAGCCTCTGTGCCTGTCCACTCTTTCCTTCTTCTTCTTCTTCTTTTTTTCTTTTAAGATGTCTGAATTCTAGAAAATGGGTCATAACTTAGTCACCATCTTGGCATTTGATCTTCAACTATTATTTTGATTACCCAGTGCCTCAGTTTTCTTCTTTTTTTAAAATTGGGATTTTGTTTCCATTTCATTCCCAAATGAGTTTTAAACTGTCTTGCTTCAGTCAGTCCTATCACATTCTAACTGATGGAAGGAAGAGGTAAAGACCAGACCATGTGCGGATGTGGCAACGATTATTGCATTTACCATGTGCACTGTTACTGCCAGAAACCACCCGTGTTGGGATGCCTGTTCTTACTACACCCTGTATTCTGGGTGGGTATGAAAAGACAAGTCCTTCCATGATGCTGCAGCCTCTTCAGCTAGTTTCACCAAATGCCTTTGGCTGCTGTTGTTCTGACCTCTCATTTGCATATTTCTAGTTACTCTGAATATACCCTTGACGCCTCCTTAACAATAGTTTATTGCCAGCGTTTTCATTATTTCCCAACTGTCCTTATCTTTATTTTTCTTGTGAAAGATAATTTTTAAAAGCCGTTTAAAAGCTCAGCTCACTCGAAGCTGTTCAGCTCCTAGTTCCCTCCCAGCTCTGTGGTGGGTGACTTTCTTTTTCTTCCACCCTCCTCCCCTGCGCAGAGCATGTTTATAAACACACACCCTCTTCTACTTGGTTCCTTTGGCTGGCATTACATCATTCTGCCTTTTTTCCCTCCGCCCTCGTGTTTTTCCGGAAAGCCTTCCCCTGGTCCTGGTGTCTTGTTCTCCATCCACTTGGGAGGGAAGTGCTGGTTTGATCCCCGCTTGTCCTTATGGGAGCACATGGGGAACTTCCTTCCTGCTTCATCCTGTTTCCATAGTCCATCACCTCACCCTGCAGTATGGCCCCTGTCAAGCATCTTTCTCCCAAGGCGACAGCTTGTACCCTGGCAAGCAGACAGTGGTAGCTGGGCCTTACTTAGCATCTATGCACTCTGGTTGCAGAATGCAGGATTTTCTTATAGTTCGGGCTTTTAAAAAGGCTTATTTACTTAGCCTGAAAAGTGCCAGATTCACAGCCCTGAAGAATAAAGGCCAAGTTTGCATGTGCCTGAAAATACACCATTACGCCCAGGCCAGTTGGACGACGGGCCAACCTAGAGGCTTCTTTGTTGCTGTGAGCTCTGCCCTATTTGCCATAGAAGTGGCTGTGAAGGTGTCCCCAAACCACCACTCACTGTGCGTTCTTTCAAACAGAACCAGGACTGGAAGTTCAGACCAGGACTATGACTTCCAAGGGGCAGAATATTTGTCAAGTTTGAAACCAGGACTTTGCTGATACTTTGTAGCCAGTGCTACCCATGTGTTTGTTTACTCTAAGCCCCCTTGCCTTAATTAAAAGATAGAAGGTGCATGGGCAAGGTGGCACCCCTGTAATCCCAGTGCTCTGGAGTGATACAGGGGAGTCTCCAGTTCGAAGCCGGTCTCAGAGCAATGGTGAGGCGCCAAGCAACTCAGTGAGACCCTGTCTCTAAATAAACTACAAAATAGGGCTGGGGATGTGGCTCAGTGGTCGAATGCCCCTGAGTTCACTCCCTGATTCCTCCCCCACAAAAAAGTTGCAGGGTGATTTTAAAAAAATTATCCAACTCTGCTTAAACCCCACGTTCTCATAATTCGTAATAAGGCCTCATCTTTGTACAGTATTCTTGTGCAATACAGCCTCCTCGCAAGCACAGCCAGGCCCAAGGTCTTTTTAAAAGAGAGAACATGTGATCTCCACAAGAAAACCACCAACAGGGCCCCTAAGCATGAACACTCTGCAGACCCGCCCCATTATCTCCAGCCCATGTTGGCCAATGTGCCTGTTTTACTCTCCCTGATGCTGGCGTGGCGTGGTTGCCCTAGAAGCACTGGAGGAGAGGCACAGGAACACACACGGCTTCATGGAACGCTCAAACACGTGCGCACACTTGGAATGAAGGCAGGCAGGCGGTGCTGACCGGACACGGAGCTGGAGACAGACGTGTCAGTGCTGTTCCTGGGGCTTGGAGCAGGGAGGGAGTTTGGATCTGGTGATCCAAGAGGCCCTGACCCAAGTAGCTTTGGGAAGTCTGACTCGGCCCCAGATTCACTCTTTTTTTTGTGGGGGGGTTACCAGGGATTGCACTGAGCCACATCCCCAGCCCTATTTTGTACTTTTTATTTAGAGACAAGGTCTCACTGAGTTGCTTAGTGCCTCCTTTTGCTGAGGCTGGCTTTGAACTTGCCATCCTCCTGCCTCAGCCTCCAGAGCCACTGGGCTTATAGGCATGTGCCGCACCAGCCCCAGATTCACTCTTTATGCTCATCCTTTACGTTAAGACAATGTGTGGTGTTTTGATGGATTAAGACAGTGTTTCCAGAGTTTCCTCTTAACACTTCTCGTCCCAAAAATATTACAGCCTCTGCCTGAG
The DNA here is from genome assembly GCF_045843805.1 of Urocitellus parryii. Lineage (NCBI taxonomy): Eukaryota > Metazoa > Chordata > Mammalia > Rodentia > Sciuridae > Urocitellus > Urocitellus parryii. The sequence goes on from NC_135539.1 coordinate 83,804,689, forward strand.
GTGACTGTCTCTGCTGTCCCATAAGCCTTGACAGTCTTCGGCTCAAGCACTGAGTCAGATGCTACCTTGCTTGTCCTATTAAAATGGATTTCTTCCTTCTTTCCTTCTTTCCTTCCTTCCTTCCTTCCTTCCTTCCTTCCTTCCTTCCTTCCTTCCTTCCTCCCTTCCTCCCTTCCTCCCTTCCTCCCTTCCTCCCTTCTTTCCCTTCTTCCCACCCCATCCATGTCCGGAGTACAACCTCCTCCTCTATCAAGCCTGGTCCCCCTGCTACGCTGTGCTTGTGGGTGGAGGTGACCTGGGGTCAGTGCCATGAGAGTAGGGACTTTGGCTTTTCCCCAGGTCATGACTTGTGCTAACACTGTCCTGTCCAGAGTCTGTCCCTTTGTGTTTTAATGTCCTTGCCCAGATGTCTCTATGGCACTGCAGTGGACAAGCTCTTTGCCTTGATGGTCTCCATGTCCAGATTGCTGAACAAGAGATCTGTGGCCTTGAAGGGTGACAGCAGTGGCACAGCCCGGGGACAGAAGGACGGGCATCCGCACAGCCTGCCCGGCACTGTCCCTCCGCAGTCATTCTGTCTCCATGTGCTCCCTGTTCATCTCAGTCACTGAAATCCGGCTCCTTTCCTCACTCAGGACTGCCCCACCTTCTTGCCACAGACCTTCCGAAGGCCACTGGCCCTGTACTCCAGGGGACATTGCTCAGGACTATGTTTAGTTCTTGGGAGGCCAGTACAAGTGGCCGAACCCTCACAGGGACTCGATCCCTTCTGTGGGTTTCTGTGGCCGGCACTTCTCTGCTTCCTTCCTTTCACAGAACCTTGAGCAGCCAGATCCCGCGCTGCCTCAAATAGCCCGAGCTCAGCCAATGACCTCCTCAGTTTGAATGAGCCCTGGATTTCTTCCTCCAGGAAGACCCCTTTCCAGGGCTTTGGACCTCATGCCCATCCACACATGAGGCAGCTGTCTATGGGCTCCCCACGGACCTTTAAACCCAGCTACACCCACCCTCACTTTAGCTCCTCCTCATCCCAACGGATTCAAAGTGGCTTTGCAGTGACTTTACTTGTTGGTTTGTCTCTACTGGACATGTTGTTCTAAAATACAGAATCTAAAAACAGGACCATGTCACTGCACCAGAGCCTCCACACACAGATGGAACCCCATGCCAGTTGTGCCAGGCCTGAGCCCAGGTCCTGCCAGCCTTTCACCCTTCCCCAGCCCTGGCTTTGCACACAGGGCTCTTCCTGGTCCACCTCACCTCCTGTGATCCTTGGAGATGCGTCTTGGCTGCCTGTGCTGGGAAGCTGTCTGGGCCTCTGCAGCAGACCCTGGAGCCTCACCTCTCTGCTCCCCATGACACTCCCTGAATCACTCTCTGCTTGTGCCTGCCCTCCTCCTCCCTGCACTCTGCACTCCTCGGGATTCACAAATGTGTCCCTCCTAGGAGCCACCTCCTATCACTCATCTCCCCTGAGCACACAGTGAAAGTCTCGTGCTTTCTGCTGTCCCTGGTACCCTGGAATGTGAACAGAGCCACTTAGCTGAATTCATCATTGGTTCCTCAACTACTCCTCTGGAGTTGGCTGGTAGAGGGAATTTTAAAAAGAAAAATGTAGGCTTCTGCGTTCATATGCTTTAAAAAGAAATCCTGGCGTTTACCTCCCCATCAGCAGCCTGCCGGCTCCTTCATCCTTCCTTTGCATTGAATCAGTGGCAAGAGGTGAAAACTCCCCCCAAAGAAACTCCTTCCCATGCCTTCCGTGTGCTTATTCCACCCACCAACTCCAGTTGCTGCCCCTAAAGCCCTCCCTTCACTCACCCAGTGCCCAGGCCTCCCTTGGGCCTTGGGGCCTTCGGCTGCTGCTCAGTCTCTGTGGGGCCAAGGCTGGGGATTTACTCCAGATTCTTGTCCAAGGATATCCACCCCCACAGTCTTGTCTCCCTTTTTATTCTTATTGCCAGGTAGGAGCAAGTGTGAATGTGTCCATGCTACGCAATCTAACAGGTTGCCTACAAAACCTGAGTTTTATGTCACATGATGGGGTCATGTGTTGGGGTGTCTTCCAGTTTTCTGCAGGGGCCCTGTCTGGCTGAGCACTATTCCTGTCCAGGAGCATGACTCCTGCCCTGCCCACTGAGAGCAGTTAGGCCTGAGACCCGTATCCCCGCAGAGATGCTTCCTACAGGGGACACCATGCGGCCTCACTCCAAGGCACAGCCGTCCTTTTCTAATATTACAAAAGGAATGTATAATATATGTTCCTCCGTTTTCAAAGATTCCCTGTGCATTTTCCTAATACAGCAGCTATTTCCATTATATTTTATTCTTGATTCATCATTTTTAAACGCAGTCCTGTGCTTTTGAAGGCCAATAAGAGAGAAATGGGGTTGGGGGATGGTGAGAAAGATTGCTTTAGAGGAGAGACGTAACTGTCAATCTTGAAGTAAAATTATCTTTGTGAACTAAATGGTACCTGGATTTTATTCAAGTGCAAAGCTGGGCAATTCACTGTGATTTAAAACGATCGGTATTACCCATTACATGCTTCAGACACATGGAAGAACGGGTTTTTCTTTTCTTTTCCTTTTTGCAATAACCGAGGAAACACATGCAAATTGAAGTTTGGTCTGAACAATTGACCACAAGTGCATCAGGCATTGTGCCGAGGACACCTGCCATCATTTGCCATCATGTAGGACATAAAATTAAAATGGACTTGAAGTCCTTAAAGTAGATCAAGATATTAGAAACAAAAATAGCTCATGTTTAGTGGATTTTTCAACATTTTTTGTTTTTCTTTTAAAGTAGCAAGAAGACTCTAGGAGGAAACTGATGGAACCACGGGCAGTTCTCCTTGGATAGCCTCGAGTCTGGACCCTAGAGCAGAGGCTCTTCATTCCCTTTAAGACGCTGCTCCCCTCTGTCCCTGGGCTCCAGAGTGTCTGGCCTGAGGTTCTGGGTCCACTGGGAGAGCCCGAGTGTCTGATTTCCCATCTGCTCCCTACAGACACTAGCGGGAACTCGCTGATCAATGACGAAGATCCCTCTTCCGTCTTTTCCATGTTATGGTGTGGATGTGAGGGATCCTCTAAAAGCTCCTGTGTCAGGCAGAGCAAGAAGGTTCAGAGGTGAAATGATCGAATTATTAAGGCCTTGACCTGGTTAGTGCATTAATCCCCAGTAGGGATTAACTGGGTGGTGACTGCAGGCAGGGAGGGTGTGGCTGGAGGGGTTGGTCCCTAAGGGTGAGCCTCTGGGGTATATATTTTGTCCTTGTGGAGCAGAGCTCTCTCTCTCTCTCTCTCTCTGCTTCCCGGTGGAATGTCCTGAGCCACTTCCCTCCACCCCACTTTTCTGCCTTGATGCTCTGCCTCATCCTCGAGCCCCGAGGAATGGAGCCAGCTGTCTATGGAATAAGGCCTCTGAAACTGTGAGCCCCAAATAAATTCTTCCTCCTCTGATTGTTCTTATCAGGTCTTTTGGTCAAAGCAAAAAAAAAAAAAAAAAAAAAAAAAGCTGTGTTGGGCCTCAGGGTACAGAATGCACACCAGCCTCTGCTCAAAACCCACACGGAGGGTCTGACTCGTTGCCTGTCACGGGCTTTTGCAGCAGGCATGGCCTGGTAGCCACATAAAGGTCATCAGAAGCTGGAAGCAGGACAGCTGTTATTGGTGCTGCTCCCCACAAGTGAGAAGCCCCCTCACTCACTTCCCTGGGGATTCTGGAGGGGTCTGGGCTGGCTCTGTTTATGGTGGGCAGCTGTAGCACATCTAGAGAGGTTCTAGAAGTGCCCGTGGGGATAGCAGGCATGGGACAACACTGACCCTCCTTCCAGGGAGAAAGTTAGTGTGACTGACCTCCTGCTTGGTCCTTGGAAAGGACCAGCCTCTTTACTCCCAAACCCTTTATGGTCCTGATGGCTCTTATCACTGTGAGCCCCACTTCTGCCAAACTAGACCTAGACCAAAGGCAGGACCAGAGTGGCTCTGTGCCTCCCTTTCAGCAGCAAGGCTCCTGTGAAATCCTGCCACGTCCTGGTGACCCAGTTCCTGCCCTCAATATGCCCATGAACAGGGCAGGCGCTCTGCGAAGGGACAGATCTGGGGGCCTTTATTTTTATGCCTCTGTGTAAGTGTTCTCGTGCCCGTGGAGCCATTCGGGGAGCTTCTAAATGATACCTGTGTTGGGCCCCACCCCAGGCCAATTAAATCAGGTTCTCTGGGGACGAAGCGAAGCCTGGCAACGGTGCTTTTTAAAAAGCTCCCCAGATGATTCTAACGTGCCGCCTGGGCTGAGAACTGCTGGATCAATTGCCGCCGACTCTGCAAGAAGAGAGTTGTGCACCAGGGTTTTCAGGGCCTTCAGGGGCCCCTCTGCACTGGCTCAATGCCCACTTCCATGAGAGATTCAGACAGATCAAGGATTCTCACCGTTAAATCAAGGTTGAGAATGTTCACCTTTTAAAAATCTTTCTTAGGTAAATCATGACTGTTTTTGAACTTCCTGATTAAAGTTTCTCTGTGGCTGGGCTGGAACCTGTGAAGAAGCACAGGTCTAGTGTGGCCCAGCCTCTGGGATACCACACAGATATCATCCCCTCACTCTCTACACATCTTGCCACCAACTCCCTGACCAAGGTTTTGGGGACCTAGTCTCCTCCAGAATGCACATAGCTACTTCATGGTCCCAATGACCCTAAGACACAGGCCTCAGTAACCTTTGGAGTTTGCAAATCTGTGGCACAGTAGCCCATACCCCCTGCACACTCCCACCCCAAACAAACAAAAACTAAAACGAATTTCTCTGCATCATTTTCACTAAAGGAACTTACTGGCTTTATAGTATATTTTCTATTGCTATAACCGAATACCTAAGGCTGGCTACTTTACTTTAAAGAAAAGAAGTTTATTTAACTCACAGGTTTAGAGACTGCAAGTCCAAGATCAGGTAGCCCTGCCTTTAGGCCTCTAATGAGGTCCCCCTTGGTTATGTCACATGGCAGCTGGCATCATTAGGAGTGTATTTGAGAGGGAGAGATCACGTGGCCTGATGGAAAACCAGGGGGTGGGGAGGGGCTAGTCTTGCTCTTTCACCACAACCCTCTCTGAGAACTGCCTGGGTCCCTGTGAGAACTGTTAATCCCTTCCTTCCAAGGCTGCATCCCCGGTGACCCCACTATCCCCACTAGGCCCTCCTCTTAACAGTCCCATCATCTCCCAACATCGCCATGCCGGGGATCAAGTGCCAGCCCTGAACACAGGGGGGACACAAATCTCACCAAATGATGACACTGGCTTACTTAGAACCTGGGGGGCTCAGAGCCTATGGATTTGTCTACGTTTCCAGAGCTAGAAGAGGTTAGTCCTTCATCGTCCAGAGGTGGACATTGGGCGTCCTAACAGTGCCCACTGGCACTTCTGGAATGTGCTATTCACAGGGATTTACCCTCACCACCATCTCATGAGGTCAACACCTCATCTCCTCAGTCTTACAGAAAGGAGGAGAGAGGTTAGGCAAATGTGTGGTAAAATCCACGGAGTCTGGTGAACAACTGGGTCAGGGATGGAGGAGGAGGAGGGTGCTCCGGGATGACCCAGGGATCCCCACTCAGAGACCGGGTAGAGGAGGTACCAACACTGAACTGGGAGCCCTGGGGAAGGTCACGGTCCGCCACTGCATTGTCTTGAATCTTCTATGTTTACTCTTCCATTCATATTTCTCTCATTTGATGTTTCCTACAAAATCTAATAAATCATTCATTAGCCGTTTAGCCAACTCCTAAGTATTGGCCAAACCAGACCCAGCCAGAGGAATAAGACTTGGGCACTGACTACTGAAAGTGCATTATCTCTACTTCATTCTTTCCCTGGTCTTTCACATGACCATGACTCACTGGAACCAGTCTTTAAATCAGCCTCGGAAATTGAGAGAAAAATCTATGAAGCTGGGCGTGTGCGTCCTGCGTGCCCAGTGTGTTGGACGTGCTGGGGCCTGGCTTCAGGGACCCGTTCCAAAGCGGGTCTGTGTGGACGGCTCTCCAGTTACCGTCAGCATCTTGGCCTTTGTCACGTGGGGCTCCCCAGCAGAGTCTCTGGGAGACAGAACAGAATGCAACACACCAAGTCACTTTTGAAATGCAGATCTTCAGTGTGGGGTGCAGCTCAGTGGTAGAGCACTTGCCTGGCATGTGTGAGTTCCTGTCTCAGGCCCCCAAATAAAGGCCAAGTCTTCAATCTTTCATCTGAAAGGTACTTCCATGATTGGAGTAATCAGTCACCCAGCATATTCAGCACTGCTTCTGTGATAGTCACTGTGCCATATAAGTTATCAAAAAATAAAGAAAATAGAAGGAATTGATTGAAGCCAGGGCCTTGTGGATGCTAGGCAAGTGCTCTACAGATGAGCTACATCTCCAGCCCTTTTGAAATTTTATTTTGAGTCAGGTTCTCATTAAATTGCACAGTTGGCCTCAGACTTGCAATCTTCCTGCCTCGGCCTTCCAAGTAGCTGGGATTACAGGCGTGGGCCACTGCACCCAGCAATAAATATTTTTTAATCAGACAGGTAAAATGATGTCTAGCAAACATGTACACACAGGAAGCACACGCATGTGATGTGAGATCAGAGCTTTCCAGGAGGTCCTGAGGTGAGGTTTTAACAGGTACAAGTCAAGAGGCCCCTGAGCTCTGAAAGGCATGTTTTACTAATGTTGTCCCAAGTCCCATGGTGTCACAGTGACAGTAACAGCTGTAGCTCCATGTCCCTGCTGATGACCCATGGCATCCTGTAGAGCCTTTCATCCTGCTGTCCCTGACGTGTGATCCTGGGGGCTCCGCAGGGGGAGCACACGCCTCTTGCTCACTCAGCAGCGAGCCCTGCTCCTACACCGGCACACTTCTAGGGATGCCACTGTGTATGCAGGGCTCCAGCCCAGGCCTCCTAGGTCACACCTTGGAGGGACCCAGTGGCCTCCCAAGTCCCAACCTGAACTTCGCTGTGTCCTGCTCAGGCTGCTCCCTCCAGCTCCACATGCCACCCTTGTCAACTGAGTGTCAGGCCCATAGGAGAGCAGTCACCTCCACCAGACCCTCAGGTGGCCTGCCCTGGAGCAGACCCTGCTGGCCCCTGTGTCCCCTGGCCCCAGTTGAGACTGGATGGGGCTGGCTGTCACCACCAATGTGTGATGCCAATGTATGGCCAAGATGGGGCTCGGCAGAGTGGTCCTAAGTCCTAGGTTTGGCTCAGCCTGGCCCCACTCCATGAGGTGCCCTGTGACCACAGGACACATGCTGGGGGAGGGTGACAGTAAGTGCACATCCTCTTAGACCCCAGGAGGCAGCAATTGCTCAGAGGAAAGCTCAAAGGCCTGGAGGCTGGAGGCCACTTTAAGAAGGAGAATGAGTGCCAAGGCTTGCAACCCCTAGTCCCTGGGAGCCCCTGGAAGCCCCTGTGAGGAGAGCTCCGGAGGAATATAGGGTGCCTGGGGCACTTTTGGACTCTGGCAAAAGGCATTCACATCAGCCCCTGCTGTGGCCTGAAGTGGCCTTTGCCCTACTCTGCTTTTGACTAGCAGCCTCTGGTCTCCCCACACTCCCTCTGCCCAGGGCCCCTGACTCCAGCTCCAGTCCACGTCCTGTCTAACCCAGGGTCTCTGTGGACCTTCCCCTGCAGCACACGGCCACCACCCTCAGCCCAGCCTCCATTCAGGCAGACGTGACTTCCTGTCTCCTCAATCCCCTTGTCCTCAATTGCCCGTCTCCCCTCTCCCCATGGAGGCTCCAACCTCTCACTTCTGTGCCTTAGTCCTCCTGCCTGACAGACGTCTCTGCACCCAAGAATGGTGGCCTCTCTAAGGAAGCTTCTGGAAGCAAATCCCACGGGGTCTGCTGCTGCTTCTGCTGCTCCCACCACCTGTTCTCCACCCGGGACAGAAGCAGTGTCCTGCCACCTCACTTTCCAGGAGCCCATGAGACTTAGCTGCCAACACACCCAGCCAGCCTCGCCACTCGCCACAGGCCTCTCCCAGCACCATCGGCTCCCTGGGGCTCTCCAGAGGGCTCCGGTCCCCGCAGCCCCAGGTCCTCTGCATGAGCTATTCCCTCCCTCCCCCTGGAGTTCTTGTGAAGTGTCTCCTAGGTCTAGGGTTAAGTGTTGCCCCCTCAGAAGGGCCCCTACTCCTCCTGCCTAATCCATCCCCATTGTCTCATCACACTGCTGTTAGTGTGGGGAGTCCATTCCAGCTGCCATTGCAAAATGCCATCGATGGGAGGATCCTGGACAGCAGATATTACTGCTCAAAGTTCTGGCGGCTGGAAGTCCAAGATCAAAGCTGTGGGAGACCACCACCTGGCCAAGGGCAGCTTCCTGGTTCATAGGAGGCACCTTCTCCTTGCAACCTCACAGAGTGCAAGGGGTAAATATCTCTCTGGGGTCTCTGCAAGGACACCATTCACGAGGGCTCCACTTCAGTGAGCTAATTGCTTTCCAAAGCACCCCCCGTATCATCATCCTGGGGGACAGAGTTTCAGCGTATGACTTGGGGGCACATGGACACTCAGACCATAGCAGTCATTTCTTTCTTCCTTCCTTCCTTCCTTTCTCTCTTTCCCAGTTTCACCTCCTCCTTACTAGGTGTGAACATCAGGAGGACAGACCCCAGATGTCATAGCAGAATATTTGTCAAATAAATGAAGGAAGCATTAATTATTCAGTTACTGTAATTCGAATGAGCAAGTTTCCCCAGGCCTTTTGACCTGGGGCTCTGCGTTACTAGTCTTTGTGGCAGGGGAGATATATATATATATATATATATATATATATATATATATAGAGAGAGAGAGAGAGAGAGAGAGAGAGAGAGAGAGAGAGAGAGAGAGAGAGAGAGAGAGATTATAATATATTGGCTTGGCCTTGGATGCAAATATTGGCAGAATTGCAGAGACCTTGATGTATGGTTGGAGTGAACTGCAAAGAAGATGCCTTCAGTACTTGGGCACTTCACACCCAGCCTCTGGAATGGAGCTGAGCCCAGCACAAGCCCTGGGCCAAGATTCAAGGGCACTTCTGGACCTTGCGAGTGGTTGGGGCAATGAAGCCTTACCCCAAGGAAAGGAAGCAACAAACTGATGCTCCTGGTTTGCCTCTGGGTTCCCTCTGAGTCTGAGGCTCCCCCTTCTCTTGGCTGGAACAGGGCTCCAGGCTTCCTACAAAGCCTCTGCCCGGGCTCTGGAAGGAAGTCATGCCTCAGGGTCTCCATTCTCCCCTCCTCAGCTGCTTCTGGCATCTCCTTCTTGCCAGCAAGGGAGGACTGCTGGGAACAGAAAGGGCATGTCAAAGGGGTTACACACACACACACACACACACACACACACTGTCTCTCTCTCTCTCTCTCTCTCTCTCTCTCTCTCACTCTCTCTCTCTCTCTCTCTCTCTCTCTCACACACACACACACACACACACACACACACACACACCAGAAATACTCCCCTCAACTGCGATGGCAGACTTGAGGCAGAGGCTGTGGGCTCAGCTCAGCACTTGGAGGAAGTTTCATGATGCTGACCTGGCCCTGGCCCTACTGTTCACATTACCAGGGGTAAAAAGCATTGAGGTTGATCTCTGCAAAGCCCTGAAGTCAGAGTTTGAATTTTCTTTTAAAAATATCTCCAAGGTTTAGAGAAATTAAAACCAGTTCTTCCTGATGGTGAAGAGCCAAAGCCCCAAGGCACAGGTCCCCAGCTGACTGAGCTGTCTCCTGTCCTCCTGTCTGATGCTCTCTCAGGACTTCCTCAAGGCTGCATATGGAATCTCCCTCTCAGTTCTCCAGAGGGGCCTACAATGGACATGATGCCATAAAACTAGAAGTGAGCCCTTGCTCAGTTACCCAGGGCCCAGAAGAGCCTGCCCTCACATGATCTCTTTGGGGTCTACTCCAGTCCACTTTTGGGAGGAGGGAAGCTCAGATGGTTCCATGTCCACTGAGGGAAAATGGACCCCACACATGTATCCATTTGCCCATTTCACTGTCCAGCAGCATGAGAAGCATGTGCACATCAGACAAGGCTGGGACACCCGCCTACTTCCTTGTTCTGTATTGCAAACTACTTCCCCTTCTCTTCCAGCCCTATTCATGCACCTCCTAAGCAGAACCAGTCAGAAGTTTGCCCTCGGGAGCAGCCTCTCACCTCCCCACACCTGACCCCTTTTGTTCCTGGTTCAAAGGCCCAAAACTGGCCCATGGCTCAGACTCTCACCCAGCTGTGTTCCAAGACCCTCCCCAAACCAACGCTTTTCCGTTTTCCATCAAAACACAACAGTTCTGGGCCCTGTTTCCCTCCATTCCTTGTGGAGGGAGAAGTTTAATCATTGATTCTGATCCCTTCTGTGTCCCTGTTGCAACCAGCTAATGACGGACACAGCTCCCAGTGCTGCTTCCCCAGAGCAACTTGAGTGGTGGCAAAGGGCTCCCGAGGTCATACCACCCCAGCATGCACACCGGGGAATTGGTTTTCTGCTTGTCTTCTCAGCGCTAGGGACCTGCCACACAATTCAAAAGTCCATATGAGCAGCTTGTCATATCTTGAGCTATTTTCATGTGAGTTATTTCTGTCTATCTAGATTTCAAATTCTAAATCCATTATGTTCCAGCACAGAGCTAAAGACATTGGTTAACGCCCAGAACAGAGTCAAAAACTGCTTGACAGCTAGAATGGGGAGGACCTTCTAGAATCTTGTTCCACATCCTCCTGTTGTAGACTAGAACAGTGATGTTCAGAGGAGCTCATCGGCTCGTGAAACAGTGAACTGCGTTATCTATTGAAGAACAAATATTGGTTCAGTGTCTAGTCTGTGTGATGGGCATGTAGAGCTGGATCAGTCCTTACTCTCCAAGAGTTAGGGTTTGATGTGAGAGGGAAATGGGATAAGGCATGGGTGAGCATCAATAATAGTACCAGGCAACAGGAAGCAGGGAGCACTATCAATGTGCTAAATAGACCATAACCAAATGCTAAAAGGATAGGATGAACTTGACCCCTGTGAGTGTCCAGAAAGAGAAGAGGTCAGGAAAGGTGGTGATGCAGAGGAAACTCTACCAGATCTACGCCAAACATCCAGCCAGCCAAGCCCCTGTCTTGCCCTTTACTTGGTCAAGTGATGGTAGAAACTTGATTTAGCTCAGATTAGGAGGAGTGTATTGTGTGCCCTTTCATGACTAACAGAGAGTCCTGTGGTAAATGTGCACATATTGCCACCTCCAGCTCAGTCTGACTCTAAAGAAGCCAGCCACTTAAAAGAGGGAAAAAGAAATGCCTTTGTTTCTTAGAAAGACCCTCTCTTCCCACCAAGTAATTGTTACTGTTATTCTTCAACTGTAACTTGAGTTTTTCACCCTGCTTCCTTCATATTAAGTGAATGATTATAAACTGTGCCAGGTTGATACAGCCCAACTCTCTACAGATGGAGAGCAGCTGATACTCAACACTTCTTAGACTGGCCAGGTAATCCAGGTGTCCAAAGGCGTTCAGTAAGTGGAGCCAAGTTCACCCACAACTCACTCGGTTCTTACATGTGGAGCTATTGGGATGGCAAGACAGTCCAAGCCACAGTCCTTGTCTTCTAAGAGACTGCTCCCTAAGGGAGAGAAGATGCTCACGTTTGCTTAGAGACTACTGAATCCTAAGACCAAGAAAGCATGGTTTGTCCATGATGTGCATGCATGTCTGGCCCAGAGTCCTGAGCGGGGTTGTGCTTTGTTGCTCCACATCTTCATGACCTTATTCAGCTGCTGGCCCATCCCTGATTGCTCCCCCTGCCTCCGAGGAAGGAGGGCCCTGGCTCCCTAAAGGCTGTCCTGACACCTGATGCTCCTCATTCCTCCGGAGACTCCAGCTCTGTGAGCACCTGCTGTCTACAGCCATCAATCCTGTCTCCTTTTTTGGTTCCATTTCAACGCTCGCCCAACATGCTGAAGACCCCCAGCTCTAACAACCCTGCCTGCTACTGTGTCCTCTTCTCCAGCCACTGCCCCAGCTCCCCCTTTCCTTCCCCAGCAGTCTTCATGGCCTCCTCCCCGTCTTCCACCACCCCTCCACCTCTGCAGGTGAGCTTCCACCACGGCCTGCAGTGTGCCTCATGGCAATGGCTGTTCTTGGGCTGTGAGGACCTGCAAGGTTCCATCCTGGGTGGCTGTCGGTTTCCTCTGGGGTCCTTTCTCCCATGACTTATGACTCCTACATTCAGGTCTCCAGTTTTGACTAAATTAGGACATGAAAACACGATATCTCCAACCACCTACAAAACAGTGACCCTCCTTGGCTACCCCTTGAAAACCTTGAACTCTGCATGGCCTGGGTGGGATCACCCTTTTCTCTGTGGTCTTCGTTTCCTTCACCTCTGGGCTGTGCACTTGCCTCATGCACCCAGCAGGAAGATTGACCTAGAACCTCGGGCTCACCTTAGAGCCCCCTCTCTTTCACAGCTCATGTCCCCTGCTTCCCATCATTCTGAATCTGTTCCCTGTCATTCTACCCTGGTCCTTCCAGTTCAACTGACCTGTAGACTCATTCTGGCTGCCCCCAAAGCCCTGAACCCCAGCTATTTCAGGCCAGAGCTCCATCTCCTCCTTGTTGGTCCCAACTCCCTACTTCTTAAGTTCTTTCCTCTATCTCCACTTTATTTACCATTTCTGTGTCCTCCAGCTCCACTGGCTTTGGATTTCTCCACAGTTTTCCTTAGTGATTCTCTATCTGGTTTGTCCCTCTAGTTTTAGGTGTACAATCACATCTTCATCTCTTGTGAGAATCATCCGAGCCCAGTTCCTGCAGCTGTAGACCCTCAAGGCCCAGCCAGCATCCAGCTCCAGCTCTGTGCTTCCACAGTGACATTGTCATCTGTGCACCTGTTTCCCTCACTTGGCTATGCCTTCCTCCAGGACAAGAACAGTTATTTACTTGTCTCTGAATTCCATTGTATTCTCTTGCATTATGTCAGATATTATAGCATTAAAATGGAACCAGATGTCGTGGCCATGCCTGTAATCCCAGCTACTCAGGAGGCTAGGCAGGAGGATTGCAAGTTCAATGCCAGCATGGGCAAATTAACAAGATCCTGTCTCAAAATAAAAATAAATAAATAAAAAGGACTGGGGATGTACATCAGTGGTATAGTGCTTTCTTAACATGCAGGAGGCCCTGGGTTCAATTCCCAGCAACACCCCCCCACACCCACCCACACACAAAGTACTAAAATGGAAAAAGTGTGCCATATGTAGGAAATATTCAGGACTGGTTCAGGGCAATGCACAGACTACAGAACTGCAGAGGGAGGGCAGGGCAGTGTGGCCCGAGTCAGTGCAGGAAGCAGTACTGCCAGCTGGATGCCGACGCTGTAATTACATGTCCTAAAAACAGGAAAGTGCCTGTTACTCTGATGAGGTCTGCCTTTTCATTCCTCACTCAGCCTGTTACCTCTGCATAACCCAGAACCCAGCTGGGATGATGACTGCCCGTTGCACCAAGCAGAGGTTTTTCAGAATGTCATGGAAAGCTCAGTGCAGCCCACATGACGTCCTGAGCCAGCATGCTCCCTGCATGCGAGGCCGTGGTTTGGGAGCCCCTCTTCTGTTTACTTGGACCCAAAGGACCTTGGGGCTGTGCTTGGCTCCAGAGCAGCTCCAAAATCAGAAGGGTTCATCATTCCTATGAGTACATACCCAGGGTGTGTTTGATCGTAAGTTCTCCCCAGAGCCAATTCTCCAGCCAAGTGTGAGCAGCCATTGTATAATCCTGGCTGATGCTCAAAGGCCTAGGGTTTTTCCAAAGAAGTACCCTGAGCCTTCCATTGGCTTTCCCACTGGCTGTTTCCTGTTATGCTATCATGTGGCTGGAATATTGCTGTCCTTAAGGATGTGTCCCTTTGGTACTCTGAGCTCAAGTTCTGGTCCCTTTTCCTCCTGGCTTTGCCCCGGCACCCGCTTTGGCTGAGAGATCACTGGACTGTCCTGCAATATCAGCTGGACTGTGGTTTTCCCGAGGGTCCCTGCCTAAGCAGTTCATCTCAGACACAAGCTGCGTTTGCAGTTCATGCCCATTGTCAGCCCCCTCCAAGCTGGCTCCTGTGGAAGGAAAGCCCCGTCCACAGGGGTCAGGTCAGGCTACTCTCTTCTCGTTCTCTCTGGCAGCCTGACTCCTTTTATTCTCCTCTCTCCAGCCCATCTTCCTTGTGGCCACTCACCCTTACCTCATTTCTCTCCCAGCTGCGGGCTCCAGAGATTGCAGAGGATTTGCTAGCAGTAACTGACTGTCCATGGGAAGCACTGCAGGTGTAAAAAGACCTGGCCAGCTGCATTATGGATGACCTGATGGAATAGAACCTAGGGGAATGCATGCCCAGAGCCCTGGATCTCTTTCAGGTGGGGTTATCCCTTAAATATGCCTCTCAGGGCCCTCTCAGCTGAAGCTTCCCACTGAAACACAGCTCAAGTAACCCACGGTTGCTCCCTGGCCTCATCTACTATCAGCTTGTGAGCTATCATTAAGCCATCCTCTGCTTTCCTTGGGTCCTGGAGAGCCTTGGGGACCTCTGCCCAAGAGTGGTTTGGCCCCAGGAGAGCCTGTTAACACTGCAAGGTCAAACGTGGGCACCACTGTCCACATCATAATGTGGCCTCTCACCCTGCTGGTTTCCAAGCCCAAAAGAAGGTGCTGAGCTTTAGGAACAAATAAAAAGAAAGAAACAACGGAACAATCCTGTGAATTAAGGGAAAGGCCCACAGTTCTAGAAACTTCTATCTATAGATGCATATCCATGCAACACCTTCTCTTTTTGTCTAATCTCACCTGACTCCAGAGGCAGAGATTAGATAGACAAAGAAGAAAGATGCCTGATAGATTAGATAGATGGCGGATGTAGATAGGTAGGTGATAGGTTAGATGTGGAGGTGGGGAGGTGGATAGACAGACAGATGTAGATATAAAGAGGAAACTCAGTGGCCTCTGTCCCCTTCTGTTTCCTCACTGCTGTCAATCCTGCAGCCCTGAGGCTGAGTGCAGAGTCACGCAGAGGCTCTCCAGGGAATCGCCTGCCGGCATTCTCACTCCCTGGGCCTGAGGATCTTGACAAAGCACTTTCTATAGCCACTGTCAAGGAGGGCAAAACAGCAACGATGAATAACGCCTTTGAGCCCTGCCTGACCTCTGCAATGCCATCTCCATGTTAGCTGTCACTTGCTAGCAGTGACACCTGGAGTCCCTGATGGGGCCACTCACAGCAGTATGATGAGCGCCCCTCCCTTACAGCCCATCTGTGGAAGGAAAGCCCCGTTCACAGGAGTCGGGTCAGGCTACTCTCTTCTGGTTCAGGAGGCCCAGCTGTGGCCAGCTTCTCCCCACGCTACTCTGAGCTGACAGGCCATTTTTACTGATGCTGCTAGGAAGGCCCCGTGTCCTCAACCCCACTTGGTCTCAGCTGCAGACTATGCTTACTGCTTGGCAAGCAGCTGGCCTCTGGGTCCAGTCTCATGCTCTGCATTCCTCAAGTCCTCAAGTCAGACTTGTCTTGGAAACCTCCACCCTCGGGCCACAGGGCTCAGCCACCAGGAGAGTGTCTGTAAGACTGATGGGCCATTCCACTGGCCGGCGCCTCCCTCTTGTGACCTGTTTATTCTTGCTGAGCTAGTTCCCAAGGCTTATTTCTACATACTTCTCTCTCTAAAGCCCGGCACTAAGCCACATGGCAATCAGTGCACACCGGAGATGCTTCTAAAAGTGTGGCAGTCCTATCCATGAAGCCTGTCCACGCAGAAGCCAAGGAGCACCCACCATGAGACCTCAAGTGCAGCCACAGGTCATAGCTGCCACTTCGTGCAGAACAGGGTTTCATTATTTAGCCTCTGGCTCTCTCTAGCCCTGAGGTCCATCTTGAAGCACAAATGGGGACAGGAAAGGGGCCTGGTCACGCCCCACTTAGTGCCACTCACACCTTCCCATTCCTCAGCCTGTGGGTCCAGAGACCCTCAGAGTCTTGCTTCCCCCCTCTGTTAACTAGCCTGACACAAGGTTTGGCTGCTAGGAGGCTAAGATCACAGTCACCTGGAGCTCTGGGGGAGAGGGACAGACATGCCTGGAGGTAAGATAGGGAAATGAACAAAGGGCCCGCAGGAGGTGGACTGGGAGTCTGCCTAGGGCCTTGGAGGAGCAATGGCAGCCTGCTGGGACACAAGGGAGACAGGAGGCAGAGACAGGGAGAAGGACAAGTTCAGAGAGGAGGGCAGCCAGGGTGCGGGGCTGACGTGGAGGCTGTGTGTCTACCTGCTTGTGCATGGACCTGGCCACAGCAAGGAGGTGTGAGGGCCCAGGTGAATCCCCACCTGCCATGCTGCAGGGTCCAGACATGGTCCTCAAGAGGCAGAGAGCCTCTGAAGGCATGTCAGCAGCGTTGGTGTGAAGATGGAAGACAGGCCACCCTGGGGAGAGGACAGAGAGTGTGGTGGCCCCATCAGAGATGACAGAGGCAGTGGGAGAGCAAAGAAAGAGGACGATTCAGTGACAGCATCTGCCAACTCTGTTGACCTGTTGAACACAGGAAGAGAAAATTAGGGAAACATTGAGACTCTTACTGAGGATTTGGATTTGAGACTAGAATCAAGGGGCAGGGCAGGATGACGTTGGGAGTAGAGGACATCGGGGTCTAGGTGGGGCCAGATGGCTCCAGGACTAGGGCAAGGACAAAGAGGAGACTGAGTGCAGACAGGTGTGCAGTGAAGTTCAGCAGTGACAAGAAAGAAGGAGACTGACCGTGCTGAGGGAGTCTTCTAAAGTGCAGGAAGGGCATGGTGGGCGGAGGGCAGAACAGCCACAACCGTGGGGTGGGCACCGTGGCTGCCCGAGCCCTGCTCTCCTTATGCTCCCCTCACTCCTGGGTCACACCCACCTGCCAGGACAGCTGTGGTCTGACCCAGGCTCCAAGTGAAGACACTGAGGCCGACTGGTATGTTACCCTGGGGTGGGGACTTGCCAAGCTGTGGAAGCACAAGATGAAGTGGTTGGGAAAGGAATAGATGCAGATCAGGTAGGGGATCATAGGAAGGGAGCGGAGCTGGGGGCTGAGGGACAAGTGCTGTACTTGGGGTCTGCAGCATTCTGGGGGGATAAGGACCAGACTAGGGGATTTGGAGCAGAGTGGCCTGCCCACACGAGTGTGATGGTCACCCAGGACAAGCCAAGGCCGAATGCCCTCTGTGATGGTAGCCAGGGGACACTGATGCAGACATCAGGGCCTCTTGAGGACCACAGCCAGAGAGCCTGCTGTCCACAGAGCAGTGTGTCCAGAGGCACCCACGTTCTCACTGCCTTTGCTTTGCTCCCCTGTCTTCTGAAGCAGATATGAACTACAAATAGACATGGCCCACACTTTGCCTCAGATATATTCTTTATTTTCTCCCAGTTGTCAAGCTGAACTCTAAGCTGATGTTTTATTTATCTGTGGTAATGAGGGACGGGAGAGCCATGCATAATTGGAATCTGAAGATAAGCCAAAAGTTCTGTGTAGCCAAAATTCCTGTGTCCTTTCCCACCAAGTCTCCATGCCTGTGTTGTTAAAAATGGCAACTTGACTAATCCAAGTTTCGCTAGTTCTTTGTGCTATGCCTCTGGCCTTGCACAATGGGTCGTGAGTGGGTGTCTCTGTCTGTCCAATGCATGAGGTCCTCTTACACAGCCCCGAAGTTGTGGCATCTGGGGCTTGGGTGGCCGTCACAGCAGCGCAGGAAAGCCAAGCTCTTCCCTGGGCCATCAGTGTGGTTGGTGCAATGCCCTTCTATCTATAGCCTCCGTGAAATTGATGAATATGTGAGCAAATGAATGAAGGAACGACTTTCCAAACCATGTGCAAAAGGAATTCCTGGGCACTTCATGGGACATGAGGGTTGACTCTGACCCAGGCATCCAGGAGACGTGTGGATCTGTCTCTCTCAATTCCTCTTCCACTTGCTGTCGGCTAACCAAAGACCCAAACGCTCACCCATATGTGAGGGGTATGAGAGGACGAAGTTAATGACATTTGCATGTACAGTTACACACTTCAGTCCTGGTTTTCGAGACCCTCCTCCATACAGAAGAACAGAACCAAATGACAGGGTGTTGGAAGGGGCCAACACACACAGTCCAGTTTTTCCAAAGCTAAGTTAATCTCTGTGAGGCTCAAATTCTTTATTTAGTCAAGGATTCTTTTTTCACAACCCAAATCCACCAGTCTTAAATTTTGAAGGGGGTTTAATACAGAGAAGAGAAACCAGCTGAGAGTTTCCCTGGGAGCTCATGGGGACTGGCAAGCCATCGTTCCTCTCTCTATCCACCTCTGTGGGGCTTCATGGGTTCTTCTCTGCTTCTGGAAGCACCCTTCACATCTCCTACAGACTGGTCTCTCTGCTGTCATAGCCACCCTGAAGGACAGTCAGCGCTATGTCCCCGTGACCTACCCAGAGTCTCCCGTAAGCTCACTGACCCAGACAGATCTCTGTGGCCCAGGTTAGGCCAGGGCCATCTCCAGCCTGTGACTGTGGTAGGAGGTGGGCTGTCCCTTGAGATCTAATGGGGATGGACTCTTTGAGAAAGGGGTGAGGATGGGGAGGCCACGACCAGCCACTGTACTGCCCAGGATGGCACCTATGTGTCCAAGCCTGTTGGCTGACTGGAGGGGAGGGGGACGCAGACCAACAAGTGACAGCAGGGAGTTGCTCCCGAGGCACGCACAGTCTTGGGGGGAAGGTAGGTCCAGTTCTGCTCCTGTCCTCCAGTTGGAGCCCAGCCCCAGCAGCATGGCTGACACGTTTTATGAAGAGCCCAGAGCCAACTCAGCAGAGCCAGGAGACAGTGGGAAGTGACAGTGGAGAGATTCAAAATTTGTTACAGAGGAAACGACTGCAGGGCTTGGTGTATTTAGTCCGCAAAAAGGGAGATTTGAAGGCAAAGTGGTTCTTTTGTCCAAGTGTTTGAAGCATTGACTTAATTAATTGTTTAAAAGATTTTCAGTTTGCATATGTCTGCAGAGGCCCAGAACTGGCCCCAGTGGGTAAGAATTAAAAGGAGGGAGACTTTGGCATAAGACCAGTGTTTTCCACCAGGGTCCTCTACAGCTCGCTGCTGACCACTGTCAAGAAGAGGTGAGATGGTCACCTGTGGGAAATCTGTAGAATGGACACATTGCTCAGGCCTAGTCCAGTTCTGGAATGCTATGACCCTGTAGCAGGTGCTCCCATGGGCTGGACTGATTGCCAACCTGGGAGCAAAGGCCACACTTTGTGCAGGATCATCAGGTGCCATAGGGTGTCACTGCTGGGGAGGGTAGGTTGCCCTTCCTTGTCTCATCCCCCCTTGAGTCCAGCTGAGACAAGCCTCTTTTAGCTAAGATGTGCTGGGTCCTTCAGGACTCCCTACCACCAGTAGGGCCACCATCTGCTGGGCTGACCAAGGAGGCTACAGGTCACCATCAAAGCCCAAGTATGCAGCTGGCATTGAGAGAGTGCTGTGTGAACATAACCCATTTGGTTACAAAGATCAGAAGCCTGTTCAAAGTAGCTCAGATTTTAGAAAGAACAAGGGGAAACGTAATGGTCTATATAGCAAAACTCTAAAAAGGCTTCAGAGAAACTGCATATCAGGAGTCAGGATGGGCAAGAGTTAAAGGAGGTCTGGGACCCTAGCCATAAAAATTCACTGCCCTTTCCATTTAGTCAGCCACTCCTCATATGACCAGGCTGCAATCTTCAGGGCCACTTCCTCCTGCCTGTGTCTCTTCACTCAAGACCCACGAGAGTCCGCTGCTGCTGCTGCTGCTGCTGCTGCTGCTGCTCAATACATTGGCTCAATGGACCTCTATCGATCCCCAGACTAATAACTCTGGCTGCAGGTGTGATTGTCCAGGGCCTCTGCTTACAGCAAGTTAAGCTAGAAACAGAAATTAGGGTTGATAGGGGAGTTGACCAGATTATCCAATGCAGAAGCAACCCAGAGTCTGGGTTGACCCACTGTGTGAAAACTCAACAGTCCACACTAATTTGGGGTTTATCTTCACGCTGAGTTTGAACTCTCCTTCTCTTCGTCTCCTGGGCCTTTCTCTGCATATCTGCAGAGCTATGTTGTTTTCAATGGACTCAACTATCCCAAAATATTTGATTAGCATGTCTGCTAGTCTAAGTGCTCAAATACAATACCAGAGTTCAGGCTGAAGACTGAATGAATACACAGATTTGATTACTCATTCTAATTAATTAATTCATTAGGACTTGTGAGAAGTTATTACCACGTGCTTAATATGAGCATCATTTCTTCTGAAAACAAAGAGGTTGTGTGTATGCGTTGTCTTCAGGTAGCTTACAGTCTGAGAAAAAAGGTACATGCCCTCCAACAAATTAATGCCAATCAAGGCATTTATAGAAACTCGGATCTGGGTGGGTGTCACCAGCCTGATGCTGAAAGGCAGGCCGCGTGGAGTGCTCACTGAGCAGACCCAGGGTCTTCGTGCCACACTGCCAGCTTCCCTCTCTGAAGCATGGACTGAGGAAATTTTGAAGTCTTCTTCAATACGTTATGTAGAATCCAACTGATCGACCCAAAGGAGAAAGATGGAGCTCCCGAAAAGTTTTTGCACACAGTCGGTGATGGGGAGCCAGGACAGCCTGTTTCCATGCTCCTGTGCGGCCAGTGGCCTCCTGGGAATGATGTTCTCGTACTTGGCCTCTAGGACAGGACTTGTTGTAAGTTGGCTAAGACACTCACTGACTGTAGTTCACAAAAGCTTTAGGACCGAGCTTGGTATGAACCCCCAGGACTGTAGGAAAGGGAGCTCTTAGGTGGAATAGTTTTAGCTAAAACAAAACCCCATAGATTTGTTTTTTCTATTCCTAGAGATGGGGCTGCAAAGGGCAGGGATGTGGTCCCTCAGAAAAGGCTCTGCCCATCAGGTGTCACATGTCCCCACTCACGCCATCCCCCTCCTTCAGCTGGCCAGCTCTGACACCGTGCCAGGCCCTTATCTTTTCAAAATGACCAGCTTACTAAGTGGCCTCCTCCCTCACACAGGTTCCACCTGTGGTCAGGTGGTGGGATGCTCTGGCTGGGGTCAGGCTGAGCACCTGGGAGTTGGCAGCAGACCTGCCCTGCAGGAGTCACCATGGGAGGAGAAACCTGGTGTGTGGATCACTCTAACCCCACACCAGCTCACTGGGGTTCCCATTGGAACCACACTCATCCTTAACTTGGGGACATATGTGTGTCTCTAAAAGAAGAAACAATAGAAAAGCAGGCAGCAGGTAGGGGGTCATTCACACAAGGAAACCCAAGTAGGCAGTGATACCCAGTCACACTAGAAACGAAAGAATGGCGAACAGGACAAGGTGAGACACACTCTTGACCATTGGGGTTGGGACCAAAACACGAAGTTAAATAATGCCTGCTGCTGTTGAGGACAGGAGTAGCTGGAATTTCCAGGAAGCTTCTGTCTTTCTTTGGGAATTTTTAAACAACTACCAACCAATAAACTGGACACATTTAAATTGGACAATTGGGTGTGTGCACACGTGTATAATCATGAAGCCACAAGTGGACATGGAACACATCTGTCCTAATGATGCTTCCTGCACCCTAACTCCCTCCGCCGGCTCTTCTCTGTGCTGTACTTCTGGGTAATCATCCACGTACCTGTGTTGGAATCTTTAAAAAAAAATTATATAAATGCTAGGAACTGAATTAGAACAAGATATATTCCATGCTTTTATAATTACATCAGAATGGATTCTACTGTCAAGTATAACTAAAAAGAACCAATAATATTATATAAATGTAGTGTGTCCTGTGCACTCTATTCCTGACTGACTATTCTGGGCACTGCTATTTCAAGGTTCATCACAGTATCACACACATGCACACTTTCGGTCATCAGGTGATATGGTCACACAGCTGTGTCTCGGGTTTGTTAGCCTCTTATCTCTTTGTGGACTTTGAGTTGCTTCTAATTTGGACCTACTATAAAGAAGCTGGTAAGAACATCGGTGTAAAAGTTGTTGTGTGGGTACAGACTTTTATTTCTCTTGGATAAATACCTTGTGGTGGAAAGGCTACATCAGATTGCAGGTGTATATTTAACTTTTAAAAAAAATGCCAAACTATTTTCCTAGGAAATTGAACTGTTTTAACACTCCTCTGAGCCCGAGAACTACAGTTCCTCCACATCCTCCCCTGGATTCATGTGGTCAGAGTATGGTTTTAGCCATTTTCATAGGTGTGTGTTATAATTTGAATGTGTCTCCCAAATTCAGGTGTTGAAACTTCATAACAAATGATGTAGTTCTAAGAGAAGGGGCATTTAAGAGGCCATTAGACTTTGAGGGCTTTCCCTCCAGGAATGGGATTAAGGCCCTGGTGAAAGAGATTTCACCTCTTTATCCTCTTGTCCTTCTGCCTTCCGCCATGTGAGCACACAGCGATCCTCCCCTGCAAAGGATACAGCAACCAGGCACCATCTTGGAAGCAGAAGGGATCCCTCACCAGAGCCTGGACCTGCCAGAGTCTTGACCTTGGACTTCTCAGCCTCCAGAACTGTGAGAAGTAAATTTCTCTTCTTTATAAAGAACCCAGTCTTGAGTATTTTGTTATAACAGCACAAAATAAATTAAGAGAGTATATAATTACCTCATAATGGTTTTAACTTGTATTTCTTTATAACTAATGATATTCAAAATCTCCTCATGACCTTATTTGCCATCTGTTTAACTTCTTTGGGAGAGTGTTTAAATTGTCTTCTTGTTTTTGAATTATGGGTTGTTTTTTTTAAATTATTGAGTTTGAGGAATTATTCATGTTTTCTGAATACATGCCCTTTAGCAGGTACATGTTTTACAAATGTCTTCTTCCAGTCCAAGGCATCTCTCATCATTCTCTTTATAGTATCTTCAAAGAGTAGAGAATTTTTATCTCTAAAAGTTTATCAATTTTCCAGTTAAGGTCATCAATTTCTTTCTGTTACAGATTGCCTTTTCAGAGCTGTACCTAAGAAATCTTTTCCTAAAGAAAAGTCACAAAGATTTCTTCACCTGTATATTCACCCAGAAGATTTGTAGTTTTGTCTACAAATCTATCTTTATGTTAGTAATACACCTTGTCAATTATGGGAGCTTTATAAGAAGTCTTGATATTAGGTAACATTAGCATTACTTCTTTAGTCTTATTCAAAGTTGGTTTTGGTTTGCTAGATTCTTTACATTTTCATATATATATAAAATCTCATTTTCCTTGTACAGTTTTAGTATCAGCAATGCTGGTCTTAGAATTTGAGAAATGTTTCTTTCTCTTCAATTTTTTCTGGAAGAATTTCTGAGGGCTGGGGATGTGGCTCAAGCGGTAGCACGCTCGCCTGGCATGCGTGCGGCCCGGGTTCGATCCTCAGCACCACATACCAACAAGGATGTTGTGTCCGCCGAGAACTAAAATAAATAAATAAATAAATTCTCTCTCTCTCTCTCTCTCTTTCTCTCTCTCTCTCTCCCCCTCTCCTCTCTCTTAAAAAAAAAAGAATTTCTGATAATTTGTTATTATTTCTCCCTTAAATGTTTTATACTGCATATCTCTCAGTGATATTTCAACTTTTGCACATTTAAAAATAGTCTTTATTTTTACTTCATTTTTGAAAGACATTTTATGGGTTCTAGGTTGACAGTTTCCCTTTCTCTCTCCTTCTCTCTCTCCCTTCCTTCCTTCCTTCCTTCCTTTCTTCCTTTCAAGACGTCATACCATTGTCCTCTTGCTTTCACTACTTCCTGGGAGAAGTCTGCCGTCATCCTAGTTTGTTACTTGTCCTTTATCTCTGGCTGCTTTTAAGATTTTCTCTTTTCACTGGTTTTGAATCTTTTCATTATGATGTGCCTTGATGTCGTTTTTCTTCATAATTTTTGTGCTTTAAAGTCATTCAAAGTTTGTGGGTCTATAATTTTTTATCAAATTTGGGAGAAACTTGGCCATTATTTTTAAAGTATTTTTCTGTCTTCCCCTCCTTTAAGGATTCCATTACGCCTATATTAAAACTTTCCCCACTGCTCACTGGTGCTCTTTCCCCCATTTAAAGTTCTTCTCTGGATTTCATTTAGGTGGTTTTTATTGCTTGTCTTCACGTTCATCATATCTCTATCTATCACCCCATCATCCCATCCTGGGCATTTTTCATCTCACATATTGTATTTTCATCTCTAGAACTAATTTTAAAAAATATGTTTCATGTCTTCCTTAACTTTCTTTTTCAATAAGAAGCCTTTCTATGTTGCCCAGGCTGGCCATGAAATCTTGGACTCAAGCGATCCTCCCATCTCAGCCTCTCAAGTAGCTGGGGCTTCAGGCTTATGCCACAATGCCTGGTTTTTCTTAACTTTTTGAACACATAAATTTTAACAGCTGCCTCGGTGTCCTAGTGTGCTTCTTTTAGCACCCATGTGAGTTATGGGTTGGTTAATAAATATCATTTCTTACTAAGAAAAAGCAGGATTCCCTGGAATGACTAATTCCAAGTACAAGACAAAAAATAGTCAAGATGATCTTGAGGCATCTTCTCATGTCAGAAAGAAAGGAAAAATCAAAGACTGTTGCTACTGAGTTTTCATTTTTACTAGTCCTTTTCTCTTAAAAGATTAAAAAAAACAGATTAAGCTTTGATGATAATATTTCTGATTCAAGTTTAATATTGTGGGGCTTTTATATGAATCCTTTCATTTTATGTTTGTACCTTTTTTCCTATGCTGTTAAAATAGATGTGCAGATAAAACATGTGGAATGAAATAAATGATGCCTATGATTCCATATAAAACCTCCAGCAAAGATATAATACAAACAAAAAAGGGAAAGATAAATGGAATGTTGCAAAATCTTGATAACTGTTGATCTGAGTGACAGGTGTAAGGTGTCATAATATTCTCCGTGTGGGTTTGAAATTTTTTAATCTAGTTTTTTGAGAGAGAGAGAGGAAGAGAGAGATCAAGATCCTCTTGCCTAATAAGATTGGCAGCCTCCTCCTCCTTGCCCCCCCATCCCCCGACACCCCCCCCCCAGGCCGCAGCAACATTAGCTCATTGCCATTCTGGTGTTCAAATCCATCTTCACTTTTTACTCCCAGGGATTTTTCTCACTGTCTTGGAATTCAAAGGATGAATTTAAAAGGATAACACAGGTTGTCAACATTTATAGGTATTTGTAGTGGTGGGGTGTCAGGGAAACTAGTCCTATTTTTTGAAATGGAAGCTTTCTGATGTCCTTTTAAGCTGTTTGCTTTTAATATACAGAGAGGCCATCTATCGAGTGGCCATATCCTTACCAAGAGCATCACACAAACAAATATTGGTTCCTAAAGAGAGTGTGTGAATGGAGGTAATATCTATCCTTACTCCTAGAAAAAAAAAATGCAGACTTGGAACAGGCTGTGCATGAATGAACTAACACAGAGACTGGGGGGGGGGGCACTACAAATATTTGTCTCTATTCTATCTGGAGAGCAGCGAGTGCACAGCCCTTAGCAGAGCAAGGAAGGCCAATGTCATCTTACATTGCACACCCAAGGGCACAGAGCGGTGCCTCCCGCAGTCTCACAGCCCAGCCCAAGCCATCATACCTGCATTACAGGTGGAGGGACGAAGCCCAGAGGGCGATGGCACCACAGGGGTCACAGACTGGATGTTGTGGCAGATTCCAACCCTGAGGTTACCCCACCCTGAGGCACTTGTCCTCCCCAAGCCCAGGCTGTCTTCTTGCAGCAGTTATCTGTGTACTCAAGTTCAAAACCAAAACCAGCTAAGCCTTAAGAGAAATAAATAAATGAATAAATAGATAAATAAATAAAAACTAGGATGAAAAGTATAAATGACTTCAAAATCCAAGTAAAGAACTGTACCTTCTGGTTTTAGGCAAAAAGAGGAAGGAAAGAAAGAGGAGAGATGAGAAGGAAGAGAGGAGGAGAGGGGAGGAGAGAGAAGAGGAGAGGAGGAGAGAGGAGGGGAAAGAAGGAGAGAGGAGGAGAGGGGAGGGGAAGAGAGGGGAAAGAAGGAGAGGGGAGGAGAGGAGAGGAGGAAGGCTGGGAGTGGAGGTGGGAAGGTTGATCCCTGGAGGAAAAGTCACCTCCTCTAGGCTCAGAGAGCAGGTCCGTCACCTGTGTCCCCTCCCTGGCTTTCCAGAGACGCCTGTGCAGGCACAGCACCCCTCCACAACCCGCTGGCCAGCTGCTGCCTGTTCCATCACTTTTGTCCAAATATTTAAATCTGTGGCTGGGTAGATGTTAGTGGCTGGGTCAAAAAGACAGCTCTGGTATGAAATATTTATACTTCATTGGCCTCCATGCCTCTCTGTGCAGTTCTGCCAGGCATTTGATAGTTTCCACTGAGTATTCTTTATTCTTTTTTGGGAAGAAAGCTATTCAGGGCAGGAATAGGGGGTGGTCGGGGGAGGGGGCATAAAGCACTCTCTCCTCTAAAAACTTATTTCCCAAGATAGACACAGAGGGGACACTGGCCTCCGCCTTGTGAAAAACTTGAGATATTTATCTTGTAGTTGACTGTTGTTATTCTCCACTCTTAGCCTCTCTGATTGAGATTCTAGTTTGATCCTGATTTAGAAGAGGAATTCAAGTATTGGGTTGGAGGAACTCTGTGATTCCCAGCACACAACAGCTTGAGATGGCCTACCTAACTTTCTATCTGCAACATAATTTTTAAATAGTGCATTTATTTGAATGATTCTTTACTTTTGTCATTAGTGAGCCATATATAGACTCCTGTCGAGAAAAATAAGACCGGAAAAATATAAAGGAAACAAAAACCCTCCCTAATTTTACCATGTCAAAAAGAAGAGTATTAATTTTAAATATGTATGCCTTCCATATTTTTCTTTATCTTTCTTATGAATTTTAATTTCATTATTTGAGTCATTTCTATACCTTCCTTTCTCTGGGTATTATATATCAAGCATTTCTCTATTATTGCAACACTTATAAAAATAATTTTAAAAATATTCATGTTATTCCAAAGTATAGATGGTGGCTGTTTGCTAGACCTGGCCCTTGTTTTTTGATGTTTTCTCATTTTGGTGTATCGATGACACTATGTTGTGCATCCTGTGCTTCTGTCTTTGTCTCCATCTTTGATTATGTCTTTTCCATAATTTTCTAGAAAGACAGATTGCTAAGAGAAAGGATAGGATAGCCTCAATTCAAAGCTTTTCCGATGTCTTCAAATTGTTTTTCTGAGCAAGCTCCCAGCTGTCCCCCCAGGAGTGGTGGTGGGAGGGGTGGCTTCCTGTGAGTTCCCTGTACTGTTTCCAGCAGCTCCTTGGGTTAGCTTGGCCTCCACCATGGGAGCGGAGCTGAGCTCTGTGGGCCCAGCCAAGGCTGCCCTTGTGGGCATCCACTCCTCTCCTGGCAGGGCTGGCTTAGACAGCACTCCATGTGTTTCTCCTTTGTTCCCTCCCTACCTGCCCCCAACCAACACTTCGTCACCAGCCAGCATCCCTGGCCAATGACCCTCCCCTTGCACTCTTCACTGCAAACTCCCCAATCACCTCTGAGCACCAAGACTCACCCTGCGTGGCTCAATTCCTGCTCTCAATCCATCTGAGGACTGTGGCACCTGGGACTCCCAGTGGGCCATTGGCCAAAGCCCTTACATTCTCGATCGCTGGCTAGGTTTCTCCCTTCCACCTCTTGTTCTAGCTAGAACTTGGCTCTCCCTGAAGGCACAGTGTTCCCTGCAGCCCCTTTACACTCTAGCTCATTTCTCTCCCATGCATCTTGGACTACCTCTACCAGTTCTGGAGTGGTGGGTGGATTCTGCTCTTCCAATCCTTCTCCCTCTTCCCTACAAGCTCCCAGCTTTGAAACTCATGCCACAAAGCACAGCCTACGCCTTCTGATTCCAGGCATCCCCTTCTGCCTGTGCCACTTCCCATTTATTAAAGATTTTAGCCTTGGCTCAAGAGCCCTCCCTCTAACACGATTTATGTCACAGTTTTCTGTGGTGTCATTGCTCACACAGCTGGTCTTTCCACCATTTGGTCCTTCCAGTTCCTTGACTACTGTCCAGTGATGTCATCCTCCACCCACACTGACTCCACCTGCTTGCTACCTGCTTGCACAGTTCTGCCCTAGATGTTATCCTTCCCAATAATCGTATCTCCTCCAACATCTCAACCTCGTGCTCCCATCCTGCAGCTACCATACCACCTCTAATCTCTCCAATTCCCTCTCCTGAACTTGACTCCAGCTACCCTTGGTCTCCAGCAAGCCACTGATTCTACCATGTCCATGCCCCAGCCCTTGGAGTCCCCCTGGAGTCTTCTCCCCCGTGCTCTGTGAATCTGTTGGCTTTTCTCTGAGAAATGTGGATGATCAGACCCTTGTTCCCATCTCCACTATCACCACCTGGTCTTTGTCACATCCTCTCTGCCTCTAGGGAATTTTATCCCTGGAATGCAAGGATGGCGCAATGAGAGAAAAGAAGTACAATCTATCCACAGGAAAGCTTGACAAAAATGGCAATCTCCACGTACACTGGAAAAGCTTTGGGGAAAACTCAGCATTTATCCTCATAAAGTCTATTGATCAGAAACCTGGAATTAATTTTTTGCTGAAGACTTGAAAACACTTGCCCATATTCCATAACCTACCTAAGTCTCTTGACTTCTTAATGCAGACTATTTAAACTTGATAAAGCTGTTGATTTGTTAAGATATCTGCTTATTTTTTAAGTTAATTTATATTTTCCTACAAAATTCAACTATGTGCCTACCAACTAAAAAAAATTAAAACACTAGCCCAAGTCACTAGATAAACACAAACCAAAAAGAAAATAAATATCACACAATTATTATCAAATTAGAATTCAAGGCTGGAAGATAATGGGTCACAGAAAGTCATGTTTTGTGGAAAAGAATATAATTTTTATGGATGATAAAGACATGAATGTTGAGCCCTGGGAATGTAACCATATCACATAAAGCAAATCAAAGCCTAAGGATTAATTGACAGGGGAAAGAGTCACCGGAAATCTCACTCATTTCTTGGTAGATCAAGTGCAAAGCCCAGATGTGGACCAGAGGCTGATCACCTTTCCCATGTACTCAGCAGGTGGGCTTGGCTGGGCCAGGCCCCCTGCCAGGAAGCAGCAGACATTCCTCCAACATAGCCCAGACTTGCTGGTGCTCCTCTGCCCGCCTCTCTGGCTTCAGACCCAGTGGGGTGGGGGAGAACCATAGTTCCCAGCATGCACTGCTGCCGGGCGGCTCCCTCCCTGGCCCACCAAGAGCTCTTTCTGGTATTCCCTCTTCCCAAAGCAACTTCCAGCCACTGATCTGAGAATTACAATCTCTTAACATTAGAGAAAGAGACCTGAATGTGGAAGATTAAATGGGTAATGTTCAGCCTTCTTCAAAAAGCAAAGCCCACTCACAACGGTCCAGAAACCCAGTTTTCTGACTGTTGAAGGCTTTAGGTTTCTGAGCCAGAGGACAAAAGGAAACAGAACCAGCCAGCCTCCTCTCTCTTTAGGGAATCACCTGGCTCCATTTCAGGAGATGAGCAAATGCACCCCTACCACTATCCAACTCTTGTCTCCTTTATTTCTAATGAAATTACACCTGCTGCTTGGGCCCAGAGAAAGACAATGAATGAACACCCCAAGGTAGTTTCCCCTCTGGTGCAGCTGATGAGATTTCAGGAAGAGAGAAAAAGACATGAGGGTTGTGTGGGACCTTCCCAGGGGTCCCCACAGGCAGCTCATCCTGCCCTGGCCAGGGCATTCCAGACTCTGCTGCTGCTAGGTCCTGGCTGGCTGAAGGCAGAGTGACAAGAGAGAACAGAGAGGGAGCAGGTACAGAGACAAATGCCTCGACCTCACAGCCCTGTCTGCAGAATGTGGGGTACATTCCCAATCCCTGCAGGAAATCTTTCTCAGGGGCTCTCATTGACAGCAAGTGCTGTGTTGTGGGAGGACCCAGCTCCATACCAGTCTCCTCTAGGAGCTGCCTTTCCAGGATCACTTAATTCAAAGTACCAAAACACAATGCAAAGATGAGAGACTCGGGAGATGTGTGTTCAGTACCCAGTGCTGCTGGTGGTCTGCCTGGAATTAGCCAAGGCACAAGGGGCATGGCTTGAACACCTGCTTGGAGATTTGTGGACATTGTCAGGCAAGCTAGAAAATCCAGCTCCTGGAGACTGAGCCCACTTTCCCCTGAAATGCGTCAGTATTTGGATGCCTATGAACTCCGCTGGGTGACAGTCCCTGCAGGGAGCTCCCAGGCTCAGTCATGCCCTGCTCCTATCCAGGTTGACATGCAGTTGGCTCTGCCCGCAGATGGACTCTGGACAGATGGACTTTCCAGGATCCCCACTGCTCCTTGGGTGTCCATTTCTCCAAGTCTGCTGGCCTCAGCCTCCACCCTCAGAGTTTGTCCAACTGCAGACCATATCCACGGTCCTAAGGCTGAGCCCCGCAAGGCTGTGTTGTGCTTTAGCCCCAAGCAAGACTGTGGAGCTGCCTCCCTGTCAGGGTTCTGCCTAGGGTGCAGAACCCACCATGCCTGTTCTAGACCACCCCTCCCCAGTCCCATGGGGCTTGTTCTTATAAGCCAGACTTCCAAGGCCCCTGGGTCTGTGGCTACCAAGGAGTCACGCTGACAGTAATGACCTGAACTGCACAGGCTCTGATCTTCCAACACAGCCACACAGGAGCGCAGCCCGCACTGAAAATTTCCTTGGGCCCCAGAGGGTCTCTCAGGTGTCCACAAAAGCCCTCCATTGTTTGTGCCCCACACTGGGGAGAACATCAGCTCGTGGGTAGAACATCCAGGTCCTTCTCAAGCCCCAGGCCCCTTATGGAATTGGGGTAACAGCCCCTACTCCACCCCATGTGGCTCTGTCACTTCAATGCAGAACTGTCCTTGTCCCCGCCCAGAGCCCCTCACGAGGGGGCCCTGGCCTGCAGATATGCTGGCCCTGGAATGAGGCTGACACCCTGCTGGCTCTCCCCTTGAGTGTCCTCTCAGCTACTGATGTCCTGACCCTCTTTCTGACAAAACCCCATGCAAGGATTCTCCCTGAAGCCACTCAGAGCCTGCCCATCATGTTTGGATCCTAGCTCGGTCCAGGCAGGACCCAGGAGACATTTGTAACTTTGGCTAGTGATGAAAGTCACTGACAGAGAAAGGCAGAACCAAGCAGGCTGGGGTTCAGTGGGGGAGTGGAACAGCCTCTCCTGGCATCTGTGGCTTCACATGGCTCCTTCCTTGGAGACAGGATTTGTGGTCCCTGCACTGTCTCTAGCTCTGAGGTACATGTGTGTCGCAAATTCAGAATATTGGTTGGATAGCCTGTGTACAAGTGAGCAAATGAGTCTCTCCCATTCTTTCAGGGGTCCCTGGAGTCAGATCAGAAGTTCATCCTCGAGGACACAAGCCTGGTAAAGCTTGCCCGCGACAAGGTGGACCCTGGATTCAAGTCCTGCACCAGCCTGTGCACACATCAAAAAGCCCTGGGCTCCTCACTTTGCTTTCCTGGGCTTCCATTCTCTCACTGGAGACTGGAAACTCTTACTGGGGTTGTCACAAGAAGTAGAGAGGAATTAGTGGGCACTTGGGCGCTCAGGCGGCAAGTCTTTGGGGAACAGTCTTTGAGAAGACACATGGGACCCTCATAGCCACCTCCATCTCTATCTCTGTCTTTGCCTTCTCATGCCCGTGTGCACATGGGGCCAAGGCTGTGAACCCTGGACCCAGATGCCAGGGTTTGGGTTCTGCAGGAAATCTTTCTGGGTTCTGGGGCCACGCTCTTCCCACAGTGTGACATTGGCCATAAGTTCCTAAACTTATAGGTGTCCCTTTCCTCATTTGTTGAATGGGAACTGTTATACTTGGTACAAAGATTAAATGAGTGGAAATATTTAAGTGAGACTAATAGCCAGCATACAAAGGGTGCACACAGGTCAGCTATTACCACTCTCCATTTCCCATCACTCTTCTGGGAAAACCACAGACCTTTGTTGGTGATAGTGAATTTCCATCCTCCCCTTCCCCTTGGTCTTCCTTCTGCAACCTGCACTCTGGCCCCATAACCTATTTACCTCTCAGACTCCCATAAGCCTCAGCTCTTTTGACGACTAAATACACCACTTCCCAAAGAGGATGAGCCCAAGCAGCACAGAAACAGTGTAGCCACCTCCCTGTCTGGACCACCCCTCTAGAACACCTCTAGGGGGAGTCCTGTCCACTAGTCAAGTTTTAAAAGTTAGCAGAGGAAGGGGCCCTTTCCAGAACGTTGGTTCAGGCCATGGTTGGAGGAGTAAGCACTCAGCACCACGGGGCTGTCCCTGACTCAGGAGTGCCTGTCTGCTTGACCAAGGAAGACCAGCCGCAAGCACAGCAAGAGTGGCACTGCTCTGACCACCAAATCTGATAACAATCCATGAACAATTCTGTGACTCCTGCCCCTATCATCTCTCCATTGAATGGGGCTCTTGGGAGGATGCATAGACCAAAACCAGCAGCTGCCCAGATCAAGTGGATGGGTGGTAGCCGGTTGGCCAGGACCCTCAGTAATCTAAGGCAGGAGCTCTTCAGAAGGAGACTTGCAAGCCTGGTTAAAGTGGACGAGCCATCCAGTGTCTCCCAGGGAGGTGTCTGTTCATGGATGTAAAATGGAAAGATGAATCTATGGGGTCAATTAAAATTCACAGAGTTTAACTATGCAGAGTAGAAGAGACTAAGAGAGGGTTGTATCCTTAGAATCACCTGTTTGGCTATGGGTTCTGTTCTGATGGCCAGGTATAGAGCAGAAACATATGGGAGAGAAATATAATCTGAATCTAGAAGTTACTGACTTTGGCACAAAAGCACTCCTTGTGCTTAATTTGGTGGATCTCTGCTTCTTCAAGTGACTTTGGTTCTGGACATCCAGTTTTGGTGGGAAAGGAGCTCCAGAGAGGAAGCACGTTCTCTCCAAAAAGGATCCAAGCTGTTAAACCCACAGTTACTGGTTTTGCCCATAGACAAAAGAAAATTCACAAGCAGGAGGGAAGTTATGGGTGGGCCAAGTTCTGCCTACAGAGGTTCAGAGGTAGGAACTCTAATTTTGCCAGGGCAGGAGGAGACCGGGGACTTTCTGAAAGATGAAGTAGAATGGCAGAGGGTCACTAGGTGGAGAATAATGAGATGATGAGCTCTCAAGGAGCTAAGCTGTCTTCATGACAGAGAGGTCAAGGAGAGAGGGGAACCTAGGGAGCCCAGTCACTAACAGAAACGTCCAGGACAGAGGATGCCAAGGGCAGTGTGTGAATACCCCGAGGGTGTGGCAGGATAGGTCAAGAAACTCAGTTACCGTTATCATGTAGACACAGCAGATAGCTTGGCTAGGACAAATGTCTTGGCCTCAGACCAACAGACCAACAAGCGACTCTCAGGCAGCTCAGTGTGTGGAGAAGGGGCTGTTGCCACCCCTATCGAGAGTGTTCAGACCACTTCAGTGAGCCCTCCAAGGCGGGGACACGCGATGACTACTGACCATGGTTATCTTCCCTTGGGAGGGGCAAACTGGCCTGAGTGTTCGTTAGCACTGCCCCAAACAGATCACCAAACACTGGGCACAACTCTCCTGCACCTGTTAGGCAATATTTGCAAACATGTGTGGCTAAGTGTGGTGTCTGGTCATGCTAGGCTGAGAAGTGGCTCTCAGCAGATCAC
This sequence comes from Urocitellus parryii, assembly GCF_045843805.1. Lineage (NCBI taxonomy): Eukaryota > Metazoa > Chordata > Mammalia > Rodentia > Sciuridae > Urocitellus > Urocitellus parryii. The sequence goes on from NC_135539.1 coordinate 83,838,444, forward strand.
GGTACAAACTTGCTTTATTGATGCTGGAAACAGAATATCATTTCACCAGCAAGAGCAGGGAGACACTATCAGCTAAGGGCTCCTACGGGTAGGGATGGAAACAACTTCAGCAGCAGATCTACAGTGAACCTGGGCATGGGCCAGGCCCAGGAGAAAGGGTCCTCGGCGCTGGGAAGTCTTTTAGAGAGCACTTTCCGGGGTGGTGGGTGGGCCTCCTCCTAGTGATAGGAAAACGAGGTTCAGGGAGTTTGGTGAGTAGTGACCTCCTGAGTTCCGGTTTTCTGTCCTCCTTGAGCACTTTCCGGGTTGTGTTCTGGCTCTACCACTTCTTAGCTGAGCTCCTTGAACGAGCTGCTGGTCCCCTGTCTTCTCCACTGTGGAAGTGGAAATGCTAATACCCAACACAGGAGATCGTGGGGGATCAAAGGCCAGCCATGGTGCCTGCACAGAGGAGATCCAGCATGGGCAGGACAGCCCAGCACAGCACAGGATGACCCACTGAACCTGGGCTCTGGAGACAGCAGGCCAGACCCCTTACCAGGAGGGGTGGCAGGTAGGCCAGGAGGGGAGGGGCTTGGGCAGAGCCCTTAAGGGGAGTAGGGTTTGCCAAGGCAAAGGGATGGGCCAGGGGTGAGCAGATGGGAGAGCAAAGATTCTGAGGCAGAAAAGACAACTCTTTCTGCTGAGCAGCAGGAAAGTGCCAGGAGGGAGGCTCATGCTCCAGGCTCTGACTTGGTCTTCCCAGAGAAAGTGTGTGAACTTGGAGTCTCACCTATGAATCCAATGCTATCATGTAGAAGGGCCTGTCAGGGGAGAGCTGGGAAAGCAGAGGTGTTTTATATTTTATGAACACACCACACACACACACACACACACACACACACACACACACAACACACACCTTTTACTACAAAATATGTGATTGACTTAATTCCATTTTAAGTGGCTTTGGTATTGATTTTACTCTTGTAATTGATTATAGTGGTTTAAAAGTGTTGTGTTTTGGTGACATACTCTGATCATATCTCAAATGCACTTGTTGTTAAACCAAGAATAAACCTTTCAATTATATTGTTGTTCCTAAGGTAAAATATAATCTACTTTGAGTTAATTCTCTGTCATAAACTTTTTGAGAGTACAGCTTGATAAAAGGCACAGACTCACTACATATGACAATAATTAAATCTATATTCAGTGAGCATAAAAGAACGGCTGGAGGGGAGGTAATTTAGAAGAAAACACCACTTGCTTAAACACGACAGGAGATTCGTACTAAAGTTAATTCGGATCTATTTTGAGACATGGGGCTAGTTCCATGTGTTTCAGAGAACGTAAAATCCATAAGTGCCCGAATTCTAAAATGAGCTGCACTTTCCAAAAGCCATGGTAAGGTCTAGGTTTGGGGCCTTGGGACCCACTTTTCTCATGACAGGATATTGTAGATAGACGAGGATGAGGACTCGGTCCACAAAGCTCTTTATAAAGCACCACATGGCTGAAAGATTCTGATGGCAATCCACAGGTTGAGCCATCTTTTTATAGCCACAGTATTAAAAACCAAAAACAATGAATAGGTAACGTTATTTTCTTCATTTAAGTGTGGTATATTTTAATGGTATTATTCAGATATTCTCAGATTTTTTTACAAATATGTCACCACACTGAGATGTTACTCTGAAGAAGTGATTCTTTTAAAATAGAGGTAAATTAGGCTTTATGATGGATTAAGAGATTGATCAATAATTTTGGAAGATTCTAAAGAGACTATCATCTGGACACTTTTGAGGACTTTAGAGTCATTTGCAAGTCTTGTTCTTATTTTGTCTAATTTAATGTATAAATTATTTGTTCTTCATTCATCCATTCATCAAACATGATTTAGACCTCACTAGCTGGATACTGACAACTGGTCAGGGGTTTTGGTGTGAAGAAGCCGTCGCTAATTGAAGGAAGAGTGACACTTGGGCTTTTACTAATGCATTTGGTCATTTACTTCACAGGTGTTGAGAGTTCGATGCATGAAGCTTGTTTTTCCTCTCCTATCAGCTCCTACATAGCATAGCATTTGTTGCTTATCAATAAAGAGAAATGTTCCTGAGATAAGGACCAAATGTAGAAAGAATGGAAGTTGAGGAAGGAAAAAAGAGGAGGGCGATGTATGCGTGTGCATCCTAGTCTGTGCTGTCACAAGATGCCAGAGGCTGGGAGATTTATACAGAACAGAACTGTCCCACCCTTCTAGAGTCTGGGATTGAGACAGAAGAGACAGAGCCAATACTTCCCAAGGGACAGTTTTCACAAAATTCTTCCGTCTTTTTTTTTTTAAATATTTTACTTATTTATTTTTTAGTTGTAGTTGGACACAATCTTATGTATTTATTTTTATGTGGTGCTGAGGCTTGAACCCAGGGCCTCACATGTGCTAAGCAAGTGTTCTACCGCTGAGTCCCAGCCTCAGCCCCAACTTCTTCCGTCTTTAAGAGCCGTGGCTGCCCCAAACACCAGCAGCTGCTCACAAACGTTGTGCTGGGGCCGCAGCGAGCTTCAGTCTTGTCCATTCAGGGAGTCAACCCTTGGCAGCCCTTTGGCTGTCTCCAGTCAGGTCCAAAGCAGGGTCTGGACCCTGTGCTGTGTGTGAGCCCTTTTTGTCCACTTAAGGACCCCCACACCTGATGACGCAGTGTCAGCACGGCTTCCCGTGTTCTGTTGCACGAGTCCTACCTAACTAGTCAGCTGTATTTTGTCCATTTGTGACCTGCATCTCCAGGAGAGCAGGCTGAGCGGGTTGCACCAGAGGGGCAGGGCTTGGGGAAGAGGCAAGCGAGCCACCAGCTCCAGCTGCTGGTGGGTCTTAGAGAGAGGCTGGTAGCCTGACTCTGCTGCCAGGACAATGGCGAGGGGCCCCTCATGGGCAGCTGCACCCTGTTGGTGTTTCTATCTGAGCTGAGCAGAAGGACCCTCAGCTGTTGGTAATAGGAAGTTCAAAGTCAAGACTGGCAGGTTCTGTGTCTAGTGAGGGCTGCTCTGGGCCTCCAAGCTGGCACCTAATCGCCATGTCCTCCAGAGGAGAGGCTCACCTCTGTGAGCTCACATGGTGGAAGGCAGAAGGGTGAGTGAGTGAGTTCTGCTGGAGCCTCTCACAAGCGCCCCGATGGAACTCACAGGGAGGATCCCTTGGGACCTGATCACCCCTAGTGCCCCACCTCTTATACTATCATATTCGCAAACCTGAATTGTGTGAGTTTCAAGCCATGAGAGTGTGTGTCTTTGTGTGTGTGTGTGTGTGTGTGTGTGTGTGTGTGTGTAACCTCCAAATCGACACTGGGCAGCAACTTTCAGTCCTTCACAGACAACGGCAGAGTGAAGAGGTGCCCCTACATGCATGTTCCCAGCTGACATTGAAGTTGACAGCGCTCTGCCCTCTTGCCTCAGCTCCCCGACTGTAAACAAGCGTCCTTGCAGAGTCTTTGGGTTCTTTGTTCTTGCCTTTTTGGTCAGTGGCTTTGCTGCCTACAGTGTCCAACCGCACACAGGTTAGCATTTGCTCATGTGTCTAGTGCCCCTATCGCGGGAACAGTGCTCAGCCTGGTGGGTCAGACGCCCGTGTTAGAGAAGCTTTTGTCAGGCATGAGCTCAATGCTGGGAGTCAGGCTCATGAGGCCCTCATGGAGGAGGGCCCCGAGGGCTGTGGCCAGAGGCCTGCAGGCCTGCACCTGTCTTCAGTGCTCCCTAACTCAGAGCTTGAGGTGCCTGTGGAGCCCTCCTATTGTGAACTAGAGAACTGGCTGCATTTTAACAACACTCCACCTGCTGTGGTAGGGCAAAGGCAGGGGAAGAAGGACCAGGACAGAAGCCTGTGCAGGAGCCTTGCCTGGAGGTCTGGACTCTGTAGTGGAGAGGGGCATATGGTCAGAGACCGCCTGGCAGAGAGCCCAGGTTGTCACCACCCCGTCCGGGCAGTCTGTCAGTCCCCACACTGCTGCAACTGGCTTTGCACGGCTTGGTGCATCCCTTGCTTGTGTCTTTTAATTTCTGCTTTCCAAGGAACAGAGGCCATGTGAGAGCGAGGGCCTCAGTCAGTTTTCTCCATTCCTAACGCGTGGCTGGCCTCAATAGGTGCTCGGGGCAACACACCACAGCACGGACTTGCAGAGGCTACAGAGGGATTGAGGAAGGAAAGTGAGAGCCTGAGAATGGGAGGGCAGGAGACAGGGAGTTCAAAGGTTTTGGTTAACTTCTTGAATATTCCAGTTGTGCAGAGATTTTGCTAAAGAGGTCCACATATGGAGAAGTTAAGTCTTCCAGTGATAACTCAAGGACACTTTGAAGTTTCAGGGTAGAAAGGGTCATCAATTTCTTTGTGTCTCGTCTTAAGACCTTATCATAGAACATGGACAGTGGCTGGAAGTCCCAGCAATTGCCGCCAGTTGGATCTCTCCTGGAGGCTGTCTCCTTAACTTGCAAAGCATGGCTTCTTGCTCTGCCCACCTGCACTTTGGCTCCATGAGCGTGGAGAAAGAGCAAGTTCCAGTGTCTCTTCCTCTTCTTGTAAGGACAGTCCTTTGGATGAGGACCCACCCATGTGTCCTTACTTAACCTTCATGAATACTTTAAATACCCCATTTACAAATATGTTCAGGTTATGAGGTGCACTGGGAGCTAGTGAATTGGGAGAGAGGCACAAATCCATGGACTTTGACAGCCTTGGAACAGTGGTACCCCGAGATTTCCACCCAGTTGGAGGCCTGAGAGTGAAGCAAGGGATATCTGCAGACAGGGCTCACACAATGGCCCAGGCCAGGCAGAGCGTGGGCTTGACAAGGACCTTCAGGAGCCTGAACCCCAGCACTAAGCCTTGCAGATGTGCACAGCACTCCTGTAACCCCAGTGCTCACTGGAGATATTTTTAAGGGTCCCCAGATTTCGGAAAGGGAACTGAGAGTTCCCTCTGCCTCAGCTCCTGCCACCTACGAAGCATGTGATGGAAAAACAGGCTGGCGGGGCTGGAGGGGCAGAGAGCGGGTGAGCTCTGGGCCTCGCGGGTATCGCTGTGATCGGTGGTCATGATGGTGGCCTCTTGCTGTGATTGGTACGATCTCGGGGTCAGCATTATGAAGGAGGGGTTTGGGGATGACTTCAGAAAGTGGAAAATTACTGTAAATAAGGTGGTGTTTAGCTGTTTTTAATTTTATATAGCTCATTATATCATGGTCAAATGAAAACCTTGACATTTGGGGCAGGAAGCGTGCGGCTAGTGGGGGTGGGTGGGTGGATACCAGGCCCTACTGCCACACTGAGGGCAAGTCACTCAAAAGTCTCAAGCCAGCTGTGCAGAGGGGTCTTCAGAACTGGCATGATGACTCCTTCCAGGCAGAGGTCCCTGCTGTCTGTGCTCCCTGCAGTGGGGGCTGATAAGGAGACAGGAGCAGGGTGAGGACAGAGGGAGGGAGGACTCCTCCAGCCTCCGGTCAGGCACTGGCACCCTAATTAGATTAGGCCACTGGAATATTAGGCCACTGGAACACTGTCCTCCTCTAGGACCCTCAGTGGCGGAGGTCAGATGAACACAAAGCCAGGACATCCCCAGGCTGGGCTATACCTCGAAGACAAAGACCTGCGGTTCTCTGCACAGCTTTGGAGACAACAAGGAGGTTTCAGGATTGCTCTACCCACAGCCTAGAACACAGTCACTCAAAAGCTGAACCATAAAATGCAGAGTCCTTGGTAGGTCATTCAAGGTGAAAGAGCTTCAAACATCCTGTGTGTCTCCATAATAAAATTTCCCTCGAATTTTGTCCTCAATTTTGCAAACGGTGAGATGCAAAGACTATCCCATAGAGAAATAGCAGAGCCATTGAGTGGTCAGGGGAAAGCGTCTGGGGCCAGTGGCCTGAGGTGCAACCCAGCCTTGCTGGTTGTGCCGTGGTGTGACCTGGGGTTGTGGACAAGCGAGGCCTTCTCTCTGCTCAGTGATGTGGCACCCACCTGGTAGCCCTGTGGGAAATGCACACACAGCTGGGGACAGTGCAGAGGCACAGGACAAAGGACTACCCACAAAGTCACCTTTGGAAACTTTGCCTGGTTAAGGGAAAGAGAGAGAGAAAGAAAGACACACAGACGGGGGTGGGGGTGGAGTGCTATGTGGACCCATCTACCCATGATGCACCTGGAGGAAGGGTGTGGTTTTAGGAGAGGAGGCATCGCTGTGAACACTCACTCCTCCATTCAAAGGCTCTTTTCCTTTCTAAATGGCTGTGACTTATTTCCCTCCTTCTGAGGCTCTGTATTCTTAGAAACTCCAGGAAATGCTTTTATGCACCTTGGCCCAGTCCACCTTCCTCTGCTCTTTCTCTCCACACTGGCCAGGTTCAGAGAACCAATCAGCCTGCCCTCCCTCCCTTCCTCCCTGTCTTCTCCTCTTTTCCCTTCCTTTCCCAGGAAGGCTGGTCTTCTTTCCTCCACCCAGCAGGTGCCTCAGAACTTCTGGGTCTTTTTTTGGAGGGCGGGGCTACCAATAATTGAACTCAGGGCACTTGACCACTGAGCCCTGTCCCCAGCCCTATTTCATATTTTATTCAGAGACAGGATCTCACTGAGTTGCTTAGTGCCTTGGTATTGCTGAGGCTGGCTTTGAACGTGTGATCTTCCTGCCTCAGCCTCCTGAGGCGCTGGGATTACAGGCCACTTGGCCAGCCCTTTCTGGGCCTTAGCCCCTCCTCTCTCTTTCCCTCCCATCCCCACTGTCTTATAAAGATACTTGCTGAATAAGAGTATCAATGGTCAGTCTTATTCACACACAGGAGCCACACCTGGAGGCTAACCTCAGACATATTCAGGAGCACATCAAGGCCTATTTCCCTCAACCCACCAGTGGGAACACTTCCTTTGTCCCAGAGGAGGAATCATGGGGTGAGTTATGGGAAGGAAGGTGGAGGTGAGCCCAGGTGATAATCTTGATTCTTTTTCAATGCCTATTTCACATACATTTTGACCCGAGTTCTACCCAGAACCACATGCAAACTCCTAAGCTGGGATACCAAAATGGGTTTTTCTGCCATCAGGCCCCGGTCCGTGTGGTGGGAGTTCTAGCTCTTCCCTTCTCTGGGTACTCTTCTTTTCCATGATTGTCCATGGATTTCATTCTTCAAAATGTGTGGGACAAGCAAAATTGGCAAAGCGGAGAATCTAGCCTCATCTCGAGACTCTGGTGTCATTGCTGATGGGAGATGTTCCGTGTCCAGAAATGGAGGTAGGTAGTTAGGAAGGAACTAGAAAGCTCAGGGGAAGGAAAGGAAGGGAGAAAGCCGTGAGGCAGAGAAAAAAAGAGAGAGGAAGAGATGTTTTCAATATTTGGCTGCAAAGAAAAATAAAGTAAGGTGAGAAAAATAATACATATATATATGGAAATGTGCCCATTTGTATATACATGTTATAATATTGAATGCAGTAAAATACAAGGTTATAAACACAGCATGATTAGAATGATGTTCAAACCTAACCAAAATCAATGCCAGAAAAATGACCTGACAAACATTTCTAAGGTGTTAGCAGTTCTGGGCTGAGGGAGGCTGGGGGAATTTTCTTCTTTCTGTATAACAGGAAGAATGAACAGACTTATTTCAAAGAGAAGTTGGCCTTGTGAAGCCCACCGAGGCAGCACAGCATGCCATCAGCCTGGAGGAGACCATCTCTCTTCCATTCTTGTCTCTTCTTGGTCCAGCTGTTCTCACCTCACACCAAGGCCAGCAGTTTCCGGGTAGATTCCCCCCACCCCCCCACTCCCCCGGGTCTTCCTGCCCTGTCCGTTTTCCATCAGAGAGCAGCCAGCTCATCCAGGGAAATGGATTCCCTCTTCTTGCTGTCTTCCTTCTCACCCGTTCCCCCTCCTCCCAACTCTTCCATCTCCCCCACCCCTCCCCAGCTCTGGGTCCATGTCAGAGGCCTGAGAATATCCCAGCATGGCCCTTACCACGCTTCTGACCTGGCTTCCAAACTAGCACCAGTAAGGGCCATAGTCAAGGTTGAGCCTTGTCCCTAACTCAGTTCCTGGCACTGAATCTGACCCTCCTTATCACCCACTGTGGGCCCTTGCCTGACTTTCAGGAACACCCACGGCTGGTTGAAACCTGCCTTTGCTAATTGCTGCAGGCTCACCAAGAGGGAGCGTCTGCCTTCTCCCGAGCAGGCCTTGTTCTCTCCATACCAAAGCTCCTCCCCATTCACTGGTTTCCTAATCTCATTCTGGTTCTCCTTCCAGTCTTGCTCCAGCCCATCTCCTCTCAAAGTCTCACTTCTGCCCTCTCAGTGTCTGCCAGGATCTTCTGCTGCTTCTGGAAACTTCTTGTGCACCTGTCTCCTCACCTAGTTCAACTAAAGTCAGTACCCTTCACCCTTTGCCAAAAGAACCTGTCTAGACTGCTGCTGACCGCTGATGGAGGCCACTCACTGGGGTGGAGGTGATTGGCTTGGGTGTGCCAGGTTTGATTACCAAGCTGTGGATCCATTTCTTGTGCAGGTCACACCTCTAGGGAGGGCCTGAACCTGACCAGGAGGTTCAGCCACCCAGCCTTCCCCTGCTGCCCTGCTTCTGCTTCCTGACTTCCCTCCAGGACACGAGGTGGACAGCCCAGAGGCCCTGTTGCTGCTCGCTTAAAGATCAAGTCAGGCCCCTGCACCCTCAGACAGCTTTGGGGTCCTCAGAATCACCCACAGTTCATGAAGCAAAATAGCAGGGTTTTGTACCCAGGAAAGTGTCAGGAATAAGAAAATTGGGTTCGTTTTCCTCCTTGTGACTAAATTTCAGTGGCTCTGAATCCTGCCCAGGCAATATGCAGTTTGGTATGCAGGACCTCAACACATCTTAACCCAAGCACTGCTTTATCAGTAGATACTCCTGAAGATGACCAGCCTGTACCTTTTCCTCACTTCAAGAGAAATATGGAGTTCCCTGCTGAATGAATGAATGGATCTGACCTCGGGTGTTTCACCTTTGACTTTCTGTGTTCTCAGGATTTACTAATGCAAGATGTCGCAAGCAGAGTGACTTTCCTTGGTCTTGGTCCGTGCCTCAGGGGCCAGCCAACACTGAAGAATGCAGAGCAGCTGAGGAGAGACAGGCATCTCTGTCTTTGAGGTGATGGCAGGAGTCATGGCTTGGTATTTCTCCTCCCTCTGTGCATGAGGTGTCCAAGGTGACACAAGCCAGCTGAAGGCAGGACAGGAAGAGGATGGCTGAGGACCTTGCTGAGGGTCTTTTTGAGCAAATAGGGAGAAGGTGGCTTGCTCAGCTGAGAACCGGAGGCAGTTGTGTGAACGTGGGAGAGATGTCTGGTCTCTGGGTCTGCAGTGGCCCATTGCATGCCAATCAGGGCAGGGCACTCAACCCCACCAATGTGGCCTTCAGCTATTACAAAACAAGGCCACTACCTCTGCCCAGCTAGAAGGAGGCCTGGGCTGGTGACTCATTCCTACTCATGGAGAATCTGCAATGCTCCAGTTTTCCGAGCCTTGTCTCCCATGGGCTGAGCCTCCTCTATCAGGACAGTCGCAGAGTTAAGTAGCCGAGAGGAAAAACCTGGGTGCCGGTGAAGAGGAGACTCCCCAGCACTGGTTCTTCCCCATCCCCCCATCCCCCACCTCTCTCACCCCAATCACCAACTTTAACTGTCTTGAAACGTTTGGGCCATTTGTCACCCCTTGGAAGCTGCTTGGCCATTGAGCTCCGCCTTTGGACTGAGTGACAAGAAAGCAAGGTGACGGCTGCCTTCCTTACCTCCTTGAGCTGAGCTGGGAATCTGTGTCTGTGAACAATGGAGAGGGCACTTGGTTATTCCTCACATGGTAACGACAGACTCAGTTCAGGGAGCAATGCTCCCGAGGGCTGCGTCCATACATGGACAGACCAGTTCTGTCCCCAGCAGCCCAAAATCTGGGGTGCTCTACTTAGGTTTTTGAAGAGAAGAGGAATCTTTTTGAGAGCTGGGGGTGTCCTCCTAAACTGCTGAAGCCTGTGCCTGTTTAACGGCCAAGCTGTCAGCTGGGCCTCTCGGGGCCAAGGGTGCAGATCCCAGCTCTGCACCTAAGGCTTGCTAGTCTGGTGACCCTGTCAACTGGGCACCCAACTGCAGCCAAAGCCCCCTGCACTCCCCATCAAGGCCCATGGCTGCCCAGCTTCCCTGATCCCTGGAGGTCTAGCTAGACTAGGCCCTGGATGGAAACAAACTATGTCTTTTGCTCAGTGGCCCCTGGGAAATCTGTACTTTTCACTGGGCTCCAGGAGCTGCAGGAACCTGCCTGGCCCTGGATTCTGCCCAGCACCTGGCATCCTGAAGTTCTGCCTGGGCTCCTCCCAGCCCTAGTCTAAGCCTGCGTGAGCTGACATTGGCTAGCCAGTCCGGCCTCACCCGGGATCCCTGTTTGGCTTGGCCTTTGTCAAGGAGGCAGTGAGCTTACAGAACTGGAGTTAAGCAAGAGCTTCCCCAGGGCACATTCCTGCCCACAGCCTTGAATCTGGCTTCTCAGCCAGGATGCATGGCTCCGGCCCTGTTCCTGTGGATCCCTAATCATGGTGGCATCCGTACACAGGTTTCCATCTTTCCCTGGTGTTCCTCCTAGAGGAAGGAGCAAGCCAGATGTGGGCTGTGCCTGGGAACACTTGCCCTGACTGAACTCTCAGAAGGCCCCTGCAGCCCCCTGGAGCCACACTGGGTCCTTGCGCCCTTCTGAATGGGCTTGGCCAAGTGCTCTTTGGCTGGAAATGGGCAAGAGCTTGACGCTAGGGTGGTTTAAATTTCAGAAAGACAGGATGGTTTAAATTTCAGAAAGGCAGAATGTTTGAAGCTGGGGCTTATAACAATCAAACAGAGCCTTCTGGGTCACCCTGGCAGCTCTGCTCGACTTCACCCACGTTTCTCAGATCACCTTGTGTATCCGAGGGTGGCGTCTGATTATTTTTGCTTGTGTGTTAGAAGCACGCATGACAGACAGTCCAACTTGCTCGCCTTCTCTGGAGCAAACCAAACAGCCCAGGCTGAAGCAAGTGGCTATTACTGAATCTCACAAGTTCGGAGGTTGTAAGCCGTGAATGACCACTCTGGTCTCCACTTTTACCTGAGGTCCCAGCACCTGGCAGGAACCACCAGGGGGGTTTGCCAAGGACAAGCCTGTTTAAGTCCATTCCAGTGTAATTATGAAAATACTCCAGTGATTTTTTTTCACAGAAGTGAAAGCTGGGCAATGGCTTGTACCTGTAGAGGACCTCACACTCATTCCGGCCCTGTTCTTGCCGGTGTACGGAGCGTGGTGTGGGCTGGGAGGGGAAGTGGTCCATCCATGCTCACGCAGTGAGTCAGTGGCCAAACCATTTAAGGGAACCTAGGAGCTCTGACTCACTTGCTGCTCGCTCCTGACATTGCCCTGCTGAGGGGAGTAGAAGGGACAGGCTGAGTCAGTGGACAACACATAGGGCCAATGTGTATGTAAGACAGTGAGAAGGAGACGGGTAACAGAAACCACCAGAAGACCAAAGCAACCTTGGTGCCTTGGCTGAAGTGCCAGGCCCGCGCCCCAGCACCAGAGGCCTTCAGATTTAATGGGGCTGGGGCAGAATGTGGGCACCCCACAGGTGGGCTCGGGACAAGCTGGGTGATGAATGAAGGGTGGCATGGGCCCACATGGAGACAGAAAGTAGGAGGCAGGACAATCAGGGCGGCTGCAGAGAGGAGGTAAATTGCTGCCCTCACCGCACCCAGCTGTGGCGGAGGGTCCTCCAGGCAACTGGGCAGGGCACCCAGGCTGCCTCCAACTCTACCTTACTTATCCAGCTAAGTGACAAGCTACCTTCTGCAAGAGGAAGCCTGCTGAGGAGAAAGGGGTGAGTCCAGCATGAAGGAAGGACGCGTGGGGACAAGGAGCAGAGGGGAGGAAGGCGAGAAACAAAGAACGTCTGCCCAACACCCTCATTCTCTCCCTTCCTCCCTCCCTCCCTCCCTCTTTCTTTCTTTCTTTCTTTCTTTCTTTCTTTCTTTCTTTCTTTCTTTCTTTCTTTCTTTCTTTCTTTCTTTTTATGGGAAAATGGTGAAACTCTTGCAAGTGGCGATTACAGAGGGTAGGAGGAGAGAAACCACAGCAATTTTTTTTCCCCAGGACCAAAAATATGTTTTTCCCCAAACTAAACAAAGTTAGATTGAGAAATTCAACACGATACCTTAGGGACCTGGTGGCTCCGTGTGCCTTCCCACAGGCGCCGGCCGCAGGCTCTGATGGCTGCCCAGGGAGGAGAAGGGACACGCAGACATTCCAAGACCCAAACTGGGTGGCGGTTCTCTTTTGCAAGTAATGTCTGCCACCTCCTCTGAGGACAGTGCTCTGGGAAGCACCTTAGTGCGCTGGTGAGCCCCAGCCTGCCACCTGCCCAGCGGCCTCACCTGCTGGGGTCCTACAGCTCTGAGCCAGGCAAGATGGCACGTGCTCTTCTCCTGTTGGGGCCTGTGGGCTGAGGTGGCTCCTGCTGGTACCTAAGAGGCGATTTTCCTCTGATGACACCCTGGGCAGAGTGCTTTAGTATCATTAAAGAAACAAAGGAATCCCCTAATTACAAGATGGAACTGCCTTCAAAGAGGAGCAGGAGGCCAAATTCTTGAGGAAAAACTGGTGCTGGGCCTGGGTGGTCCTGCTGGGATTAGTTCTTCAGTGGTTTGATTAAATGAAGCCATGCATTTCAGAGCTGCCTTGTTGTAGTTTTTGTTTAAAAAAAAAAAAAAAAAAAAAAAAAAGTATGTCTGGGGATGTAGCTTGGCTTGCTTAGTATACACAAGGCCCTGGGTTCCATTCCCAGTGTGGGGGTGGGGGGGTGGAAAGTTATTCAACCTTCTTGCAAATTACAATGATTTCAAGTGAATTGAGAGTCAATCACTCAGCTCATCTTTCCCCTGACAGATGCAGTTTATCTGTTTGATGGCAGAAAACCCCCGCCACACCCCCACCCAATCTCAGCAACTGCTCCATTGCGTAATGTGGGGTCAAGTTTGCATTTACATGAAATTCTCACTCTCAACCATCTGATTTTTAACTCCCAGATCTAAATCTAGTCAGATCTTGTGTCTACAGACCCCTTTAATTAGTATGTTATCTCAAATTGTTCTTGAATTGAGGTGACTGTGTTTCTGCTTCTTATCTGTGGATCAAGAGGTCTTGGGCCACCTGCCCAGCCCTGGGGAAGCTGAGATTGCATGTGTGGAACAGCTCTCTCCTGGAGACCCTGTGGAGGTGAGTAGGGAGGCTCCCCCAACCCCATCCCCCATCTCAAGTGGTAATCTGGGCCCTTGCCCATCTTGGAGGTTGGGGAGGAGTAGGCACTCAGCTGTGGGACAGTGAGACTAGGAGGATTGTCCTCCCACCGCCCTGGGCACTTCTAAATAAAAGTGTGGAAGAACCCAGACAAAACTCCTGCTAGCTATGCACATTGAGGATGAAGGAGGCAGGGCCTCACAGGGTATGAATATTCCACAGTAAATCTCACCTTTATATATATCCATAATGCACTAATTAAAATAAAAACTATTAATCAATAGAAGAAAGATAAGTAGAAAAGAGGAAAGGGAAGCAGGATGGAGAAGGGGATGGAAAGGAAAAATCTTGGGGACAGAACTAGAGCAAATTATATTCTATGCTTGTATAATTAGGTCAAAATGAACCCAAATATTATGTATAACTCATACACTAATTAAAATAATAATAAAAAGAGCCAGCCCCATGAGCCTTCGCCTTCTTGAACAGGTCTTCATGGGCCTGTGAACCGTATTTTCTCCGGGGGTACACCCAAAAGCACAACTCCTGAGCAGGGGTATGTTCAAGTTCAATTATAACAAGTAATAGCAAATTATTTGCCCAAATGACTGTGAAAACAAAAACAAACAGAGCCCCATCCCTAAACTCCCATAGTCGTCCAAGTCCACAAAGAAGGGATTTTTTTTTTTAATTCCACTTTTTTCCACTGGTAATTTCCCTTTTAAGAAAATTGTCTCTATTTAAGGTGTCCAACACCACGTTTGGACACGCACAAAAAGTGAATTTGCTACATGGTCCAGCAAGTCAACACACCCAGCCTCTCACAGGAGTCTCTGGTGAGAGCACCCCAGCTACTCACAGCAAATGTCTGGCACCTGCTGCAGCCCGTTAGCCACGACCATCCCACTGGGCATGGCTTGGCCGTCTCCAAGGGCCCCAGCTGCAGCTCTGTGACCCGGGCCTGCATCTCTCCATCCTGCCTCTCTGTGACTCTGGGAAGTGCAGGCCTACTGTCTTTTCTATGCATTCACATTTCTACTTGTTAAGGTTCCACACAAAAGAGACATCTGAGTGTTTAGTGCCTGGCCCATTTCACCCAGCACAGTGTCCTCAGGTTCACCACGCTGCCACAGGCTCAGTACAATTCCATCTCGCATCCCCGCCACACAGCCTTTGTCCACCCACTGGGGTCTGCAAGGGCGCTTGGGTCTCTCTACCCTCAGCTATGCAGACAGAGCTGCAGTGAGCACAGGGAGCAGCAGTCTCTGGGAGGAGCTGATCTCAGTTCCCTTGGCACACGCCCAGCAGAGGGACTGGGGGACACAGCACAACTCTGTTTTCAGTGGTTTGAGGAACCTCCATCCTGCTTTCCATATGGTTGTACCGGTTTTCACTCCCAAGAAAGTATAGTCTCTTTTCTCCAGTGCTGGTTCTCTCTCATCTTTTTAATGACAGACACCCTAACGGATGTGAGGTGGCATCTCATTGTGGTTTTGACTTGCATTTCCCCACTGATTAGTGATGCTGAATACCTGTTCTTACATCCTTTGGTCACTTGCACACTTTCTCTGGAGAAATATCTATTCAGGAGCTTTTGTTGTTTTGTTGGTACTGAGGATGGAACCCAGGAGCACTTAGCTACTGAGCTACATTCCAACACTTTTTATTTTTATTTCATTATTTTGAACAGGGTCTCACTAAGTTGCTGAGGCTGGCTTTGAACTTGCGATCATCCAGCCTCCGGAGACGCTGGAATTATAGATGTCTGCCATCATACCCGGCCCATGTTTTTACTGGATTTTTATGTTTATTGATGTATTTTTGTGATTGAGTGTTGTGAGTACACTGTATATTTAGTCACTAACCCTCTGTCGGAAAAATGGCTTGCAAGTATTTTCTCCAGTCTGAAGGTTGTCCTTTCCTCTTGACTGTTTGCTTTGCTGTGGGGAAGCTTTGAGTCTGGCACAGTATCACCTGTTTTGCTTCTTACTTCCACTCGTCTCTGACTTTTCACTGTGCCTGGGGATTGACTTGGACGATCAGAAAGCTAAAATGAAGTCATCGTGACATCAGTGCTATCACCCCATTGATAGATCTGCCAGTGGAGGCACAGAGACTAAGCCATTTGTCCCAGGCCACAGTGTTGGCAAGTGACAGAAGCAGTACCATTGGGCCCAGGCCCAGAGCTACCCCATAACCTGTGTGCAGTGCTGCTTCCCTTGCAAATGTTGGTATTGATAATATTGTCTCTGTTGCTGCTGTTGTTGTTGTTGTTATTTAGGTGAAGTTGATTTTAAAAACATCCACTCTGTTGGTTTGCTGGGCTCCCGTAACAGTACCACAGACTGAGGGGCATAGCCGACAGCAGTGCTTTGTTGCAGGAGTGATGAAGTTTGTGTTCCAGAGCACTTTGTGCTTACCTCAGAGCATTGCACCATGAGTGAACAAAGGCGTTGGACAAAGGCATTGGAAAGTCGTGTGGAATCCAGTTATGAAATCCTATGAATTCCAGCAAAAGTCTAAAAAAATTCTAAATACAAACTCCTTGTTACATTTGAGGAAATTTGTTACAGTGTTCAGAGTTTTTAGCTGCAGCCTTGAATCTGCTCTTGAGTTTGAATGGACTCTGAAAAGACAGATGTCCGCCTCCAGGCACCTTAGACCTCAGCATGGTGCTATTGGGAGGTGACAGGACACTTACTAGGTACAGGGCCTAGCAAAGGGTCTTCTTCTTCCTTTCGACTCTTGGCCTTGAGAAGTTTTTCTCCTCTATGTGTCCCAACATGCTGTGCTACCCCGAGACCCAAACAGCAAGTCAGCGGATCACAGACCAAAGCTTCCAGAACAGCGAGGCCAATAAGACCTTTTCCCTTCATTTCGATGATCTCAGGTATCTGTTCCAGAAACTAACTGAAAGCTGATGGCACCCCACACCCCCACCAACAGTCATCACTCCAGAAGGAGGCAAGTCCAGAATGTGCTGAAAATGTTCACAGGCGCTGTTTGCACAAGGCCTGCCACAGGGCTGGGGTAAACAACACAATTTCTGCTGGTCAAACTTTAACGCATGACAAACCTGCTGCTGCAAGGTGCGCCACGTGACTTCTCTGCGTAAAGGCTCACATAAGCCATCTGGGCAGCAAAAACGGCACAGGGCCTAGGCCAGGGGCCACAGTGTGGGTCTCTGTGGCCCAGTGGTCATCTACTCAGGGTCCTGTGGCTCTCTGCAGCTGGCTTCTGCCTGCCTGGGGTAAACAAGACAAGTGGTAAATCAGGAGCCTCAGAGGATGGAATGTGAAGGTGTTTGGTGACCTAGGAATCCCAACTCATGGACCGTTAACACTCCTCCGTTTCTGCCAGGAAATCTGGAAGGACTGGCAGCTGTCCAGATAACCATTTTGACCAATAAAATCTTAGGCAGAATTGGCCAGTCATGGAAAATGAGTCTTGTAGACCAATTGGGAAAGGAGGTTAGTGAGCAGGGAGAGACAGCCTGAGCAAGATTGCAGAGGATGTTACTTTTCTGGAATCAGACTTTGCCTTTCACATACTGGGAACATTTTTATGAGCATAAAAATCACTGTAGGAGACTTGAAATACTTTCTCTCATGTCAGTTCAATTCATGAGCTATTCAAATTTCAAAACTTCAGGGTACTAAAAAATATACATCATCTGAATGTGATACTGCAATAACTAGTAACCAACCTCTGCCAAGGATGGGTGGAGAGGGGACCGTGCTCCATATAGTTTTTATTTACACAGAACTGAGCATTGCATAACCTCACATGTCCCCAAAATAACTTAGAGACATGGAATTTTTTAAAAAAGAAGACTTAATAAATACTTTTCTCAAACATATACTTTTATCTTAGGAGAAATAGCTCCCAGACCCCAAGTGAATGGTGTTTATATTTATTGTACACCTATTCCAAACAGCATGAGTTTCTCTCACTTTCGTGCCACTGGCAGTTCAGAAATTGATCATTAACAGTAAGGAGAGGGTCTCTCATAACCACACTTGCTAACAAGAAGCAACTGCTGATGGCCCAGAGGGGGAAACAGGAGTGTAAAAAGCAGAAGACACAAGAATTCCAAGTCACAGGAATTGGGATCCCTTGAATATCCCTGTCTGTCTGCCTTGTCTAAAGCCAGGATTTTACCCCACAATTGCAGAAGAGTTGGTTCTCAGTGTGATCACTTCAAGACTGTAGGGGGGAAAGTCAAATAGTTTCCCATACTCTCAGAAAGCAGGAGAGGGTGATTACAATTTAGAAAGTTCTCTGCTCCAAATGCTTTTCTTCTTCCTCCCCTGTCCTCCCCTCTTTTTGTCCTCCCCTCCCCTCCACTTTTTCTTCTGAGACATGTAAGGGTCTAGAACAGCTCTCCAGGATGCCTCTGAGAAGACTTGTAGTCTTAGAGAGTGGTCTTGTGTCATTATGTGACAGTAGACAGATGCAGGGTCATTACCTGCTATGGGATCAATGCTCCTTCACACCCTTTAAGAATCACCCCACAGTTCCTAAGTTACGAACAGCTGAACTTCTGTTCAAGATACTGTTACTCGAAAGGAGGAGAAATGGGGGACACAGGAGAGGATGTCAGAATAAACAGGACCTCACCAGTGTGGTGGGTGGGAAAGGAGCCTTCAGACGCAAACAAGACTCACCATCTCATTTAGTTTTGCTTTTAGCCCAGCTCACAGACAGACCTCTGCAGCTGCTCATTATCATCAAGTGCCCTTTCAAGTGCTGAAGAGCCAAAAGAAAAATCTCAGCCACCTTCCCACGTGGCACACAGAAATGTCACACATCCAGATCTTCTGAGAAAAGAAAGTTTGGCTACCGCAGCTCTGAGCGGCCTTGGTGGGCATCCTTCCTCCCACGCCCACTCACGTACACACGTGTGTGGGCACGCGCGCGCTCACACACACACACACACACACACACACACGCACGCACTCAAGCACATGCACACACAGGCACAGGCACTCGCCCCCTCGAAGATTAGGAGGTCTCTCCTATAGGGAGTGTGCAACATCCGCCATAGCTACTCCCCTCCTGGCTTCCTGCCAGCCAGCTCTGGGTTCAAGTCTTGCCCGGTCCCTGTAAGGAAACCGAGGCTTGAGGAATTTGGGTCAACTTCCTGAAAGTCACACGACTTGCAAACAGAGATGGGATTTGACATGAGGTCATTTATAACCACTTGGCCCTGCCACCTGCCAAGGAGTTTTAAACAGTTGTCCCTCCAGCAGCCCTGTGCGCCCAGTGGCAGAGATGGGTTGAAGAAAGTAGCCACTTTAGGAGTAACACCTGGGGCATGCAGAGGACCCTGCTCCACACAGAAGGGAGTAGCTGGGCACCAGGTGCCCCTTAAGGTTGGCAGCTAACCTGTCCCAGGGACACACAGGCAACCCAAGTCATGGGCAGCAACAGGCCACAGAGGATGCTGGATAGAGGTCTGTCCCCATATGGCCTCTGCAGCAGGGACTGCTGTGTTTAGGAGCTGCTCTGTTCACAGGGCTGTCTGCAGCAGTTAGTAAATTGTTTACAGTGAAGCCCAACTTTTCCAGTGGGAGGATCCCTGTAACCAAATCAAAAGACCAGGGCAGTGTGCTCTTACATAAACCATCGCCTGTCACCAAACAGGTGACAAACAGCAGCTTCACTCCACCCTCAATTTACATAAGGATGCAGCAAGCCCTTGACCCAATTATACAGGGCTTGGGCCAAGTGATCCTACTATTTTGAGATATTTACAAAATGCAGATAAGGCAATTGAAAAATAAAAATCATAAATTGTAGAGAGAGATTGACTTCAGAAATTATCAGCCTGTCAACCTAAGCATATGGAGAAATACAGCAACCATTGATCAAAATATCAAGTTGTCAGCACTTAAACAGAATGCTCAGAAAGTACTGAGCTGTACAACCAAGTGACAAACCAAGCCCCACTAACAAGATCCCTTCTGCCGCCAAATGGCAGATGCCAAAGTAGGATGGGTCCTGAGAGGAGCAGCAGGCTTGGCCTCTAAGCTTCAACAAGACCTGGGGGAGCACTTGGGCCTGGGTCCTGGACCCTCGGGCAAAGGTAGACTCCCTGTGAGTGAGTGTGAGCAAGCTAGCCCAGCACCGTGGACATCGCAGGCACTAGACCACGGCTTCTCACCTTGTCCAACCCGGGAAGAATCTTTCCTCTGCTGGGTCCCCTGGCTCTGGGCACAGATGAGGTGGCCAGCAGTGAATGCTCAGTAACACTGGTTGATTAGATAAGAAGCGCTCTGTGAACACCTGCTCCTGACTGAGCCATTAACACCTGAAATGTGTTCATTCGTGTACGCCACATCCACGTCCCTGCACCGCCGTCCCAATACCCCACCACCCTGAAGCCCGAACACCACACCCAGACGTGCAGGGAGCCACCCTCTAGGGGAAGGGACCATACTTTAAAGCAATGGTTGTGACACCATAACTTTCTACATTATTATATCTCTGATTTTTGAAGCAATGTAGGCTCATTGTTTAAATTTCTGAATAATATGAAGAGTCAGATATAAACATCTCTACCTCATAATTCCCCTACTTAGAGACAATGAGTTAACATTTTGGTGTTTTTGCTTCTTTTTCATACACACACACACAGAGATTCATGTATATTTAAAGCTTTGTGGAATATTTGGCCATGTGTCTGTCTTTTCATAGACTGTTCCAGACGGGGCATTTTCATTGATCATAGCTATCTCTGGAAGCATGATTTTCACATATATCTGCACAGCATTCCATCATATGGATGGACTATGGTTTACTTAATCACTCCTATTTTTGGATGCTGGGTTTGTTTCCAACTTTTCCTGTATTTTAGAGTGCTTCACAGAATATGCTCATTCATAAATCATTCCAAGCACTTCCGATCTTTTTCTTAAGATAGATATCGAGCAGCGGGATTACAGGGCACAGGCATACAAATACTTCTATGGCTCTTGTTCCATACTTTTTAACATATTTTAAAAATTCTCTTTAGAAACATTTAAGGATTAAGATCTAAAGGAAGTTATGGAATGAAATGACAGATTTGGCTTGGTTTCTAGCCCCAATCCCTCTGTCCCTTCATCCCAGGCCAGTCGAGGTATTGGCCACTGTTAGGGTTAGATTCCCCTTGCCCATCATGATTGTCCCCTGCATCTCAGGAGCACTCACCCCAGCAGCCTGTAGGACACCCTGAAGCACCCACCAGGATTGCTCTGCAGAGAGCCGGGTTTAAAGCTAGGACACACACTACCATCAAAGGCCTTTTGTCTAAAGAAACCAAGTTAAATACATAAGAAACATGGACTCCATTGAATGAAAAATCATACAGGACTCACTGACCCTTCATCTTTCTCCACTGCTCCTTTCAACATTCCAGCAGATTTCAAGACTATTGAAGGGGAGTGTGTGTCAGAGAAAAAGCTGTTGATTCAAAAAGACTCAATAATGATCATTTTTAACACGGTGTTCAGTTGTATGCAATGATAGCTTACTGTTAGCGTTATTTCAATTCCTTCTATTACTGGCAAAAAACGAAGTTCATTACCTTTAAAAGGTGGCTGGGATTTCTGGTTTCTGATTGCAACACAGCAGTTTTGAGCCTTTTTCTTCCTTTGCAGTGTGCATGGGCTAGATCTGTGTTCCTCGCGAGTACCCTCCCCCAGAGAAGCTGAGTTTTAATGATTTCAGTAGGTGGATTTCCTTAAGTGCTTCTTGTTATATTTCATGGCCTACTTTCTTGCCTTATTTCACTTTTTTCTTTGTCTTTTATATTATGCAAAATATATCTGAAAAGCCAATGCAAAATAATTTAATATTATACACCAAGAGAGTCACCAAATGTATTCCCACATTTCAAGAGCATAGATGTCTACATGTTCCAGCTGACAGGATCATCGAGTCAAAGGAAAAAATGGGATGGGGAGCTTAGCAGGGACCTTGGCATAGTAAGCACAACTCCCTCATTTGGATAAGACAACTATAGCTCTGAGAAGAGAAAATACAGCTTACCAAAGCTTTAGGTTGTTATTTAATCAGGGGTACAGAATAGAAAAAATAATAATGTAGTGACTGACTTCTTTACAGCCCTTTACAGTTTATAACACACTTTCCCATTCAACATTAAAAGGTACCGCAATTCTGGGCTTCCAGCAAATGAAACCCTCACGCGGGTTTGTTTCCCTCCAGGAGACCCATGTGGCCCATTTTACATCTGGTATTATTCATTTATTGGTTGTTGCTGATGGAGGTGCCTTGAGCTGGAGTCTCAGAAGGCATTTAAGATGAGTTTCTTGCAGGAAACAGCAGGCTACCACTGTGGGCCAGCTTCCATGGAGAGTAACACACCCTGCCCTAGAGGGTACAAAAAAAAAAAAAAAAGAGTGCTTTTTGTATTCCAATATCCCAGGGTGGGTTTTTCCAAAGAAGGCACCGGATCAGATACCTTTGCCAGTAAATCCTCCTGGAAGGTGACCACACACACACTCCTGTGACTCCATAAGATAAAGTTACTACTCATCTGAAATGGTTCTCCTGTTAATTCATGCAGATTTTTGGCATGTTTGGAGCAGAAGGAGGGAGGAAGACTGGGATTAGCAGGGATGCTGTCCCCAGGGTGCTGGGCACACCTGTCCAGTCACTCTGCAGGAGCTATCCTGAGACCTTGGATAATGACCTCCTTTGTGGGTGATGTCATCATTCACAATGATTTGGGACAGCTCTTCTTCACCCTTCTCACACCTGTCCTGGGTTTACTCCTTGGCAGGGTGTATCTGTGTCCTGTGGCTGCTGTAACATTACCACAAGCCGGTGGCTTAGGGTGACAGAGCTTTACTCTTACAGCTCTGGAGTCTGAATTCAGAATTCCCAGTCTGATATAGGAGTGTGGCTGGGCCATGCCCTCTCTAAAGGGCCTGGGGAGACTCTGTACCCTGCCTCTCTCTTAGCTTCTTTAAATCCTTGATGGGTTTTGGCTTATAGATGCATTGCTTCTGTATGTCCCCACTGTCCTGTGGTGTCCTCCTGCACCCTGGATTAGGCCCACCTGAGCTCAGTGCCATTTGCTTCACTACATATTCAAGACCCTCCTTCCAAATAAGGCCACATTCACAGGTACCAGGGGTCAGGTCACAGCAGAACTTTTGGAGGGATAATTGCACCCGTTTTGGGGGAGACACCGGGGGCTTGAAACATGCATGCTCTTTTCTCAGCAGAGACAGTGAGAGTCTCTGTTCAGAAGGCAGGCTGCAGGCTCAAGGATGCAACGGAAAAGAGAGTACTCAGAGGGTTAAAATGACTGAGCTGTGTCTTCAGGGTAAGAGGGCGGGGAGGCCTAGCGGGGACTTTAAGAGCACAACATTGCGGGTGCTGCTCTCTTTCATCTTTGTGTCTGGAGCACATTATCCTCCATCCTAATGTCTTTCTCTCTTGTTCCAGTGAAGCGGCAAAGAAAGCAAGAGTGCTGAGCTCCTGCCGTCTATCAGCACCATCCCGCACCCCATCCATTTGGGCCACTTAACATCCACCCGATAGATGCATTTTGCTGCTCTTGATTGAGCGTGAGCTGCGTACAAGGTGAGGCTTGTGCTGAGGCCAGACAGCATGGCCCTTTTGTCCCCACTTCAATCACTGCATTGGGAGTCTGGAAGAATCCAGCATGAACTGCAGTGTTGTTGCCACAGGCATTGCAAAAAAGCCACCCAGAGGAGCCCAGAGAAGTCAGCCCTGTTCCCCATCCACCTGCTGCCCTGCAGCCGTCTCAGAGTCGAGCAGGCAGGTGGGCAGCCCTTCCTCACCCCAGCGTGGCTCTTTCTTCACCCAGGTGCTGTTTCGGTACTGCACGATGCCCTGCCTGACCCAGCATCATGGAGTGGGACATGGTGGGGAAATCAACCCCTCTTACTATGTTCCCGAGGCAAAGGGTGGATCCCAATAGGAGCTAAATCTTCCTGGGAAAGGAGAGCGTCAAGAGAGCTGCTTTCCTCCCCTGCCCCCAGTCACCCCAGTGCAGAGCAGGAAGGTTTCTGCAGGAAACCATAGAAAGAATTTGTGGCCAAGCATCTTATGGCAGTGGCACGTGATTGGTGGTATAAAGACATGCTCATCATAGCCTCTGCCCTGGTGACATACTAACCAATATTAGTGGAAAGGACAAGAAAAGCATACAAACAATATCCAGGCAACCAAACAAGCCTGCTAGAACCCCTCAGGACGATTCACGGGCAAAAGGAGACTTGATTTTCTGGTAAGCAAATACGAGTCATAGAGGTTCTTTGGGAGGAATGGCCATCTTTCTTTCAATTACAGGAAACTTTGTGAAGATATTTTTTAAAACCTAGTAACAAATGAAGTATATATAGTCTAGACTCTGGGTTGCAAGTAAGAAAAAGAAAACTCACAAAAAGGGCGAGGGGCAATATAATTGTTCACATAAGTAAAGACAGTCAGGGTTGTTCCAGATACTCAGGTTGTGTCTCCAGGAGTGTTCCCCTCAGCTCTGTCTTCCTCTCTCCTTCACCTCCGGCAGGCCATTTCCTCCAGAGGCCCAGGGTGGTTTTCTGGAGCCCCTGGAGAGTCTCTCATTCCCAGCCCTCCTAGCACAACCCCTGCTCCAACAGACTCCGCTGTGACACTTGCTCATTCGGAGGCACCAGCATCCTGGACCTTCTCTCTGGCATGCTTGTGAGGAAGAAAGATAACAGACACACAGATAAAAACAGAAAAAAAAAAAGCATTGCTGTATATTCACAGAGCAATGTTTCAACAGAAAAGACGATTTGGTTGGCTTTTTACTAAAATCAAATAAAAGTTTAGGTTAAAAATTAGTAATATTTTATTAATATTATTTATAATAATTATTCACAGTAAATGTGAAAAAACATGAAAAGATTTTCAAAAAGTAAAAACAAATAAATGCAGAGAAAACTATTAAAGAACTCTCCCCTGGGCTGCATGTTAGCATTTTCTAGGAAGGCTTTTGAATGCTTATTCTGAGCCCTTATTTTTTTGTCACCTCCAAAGTTTAGTATTAACCATGACTTGTCTCTCATTTGCTAGATTCTTGACAATATTTAAATTTATTCTCCTACTTTTCCCTCATTATAATCAGTCACAGGTTTAAAAAAGTCCATAAACACTATAAATTTAAAAATCAACTTGTCCTATCAGGCCGAGGGCATAGAGGTCTGGATTCAATCCCAGTACCACAAAAGATAAACAAACAAACATATTAACTGGCTCTAAAAGTCAAAGAAGTCTCAAAGCAATTTTTAAAGATATATATAGAACTAAATGTAAAAGAAAATACTGTACATTATAATATGTAGGAGGTAAGGGAGAGAAATTAACAATACTAAATGCTTGTATTAGAAAAGATGAAAATCACAAAAGAATAATGTAAATTCCTATGTCAAGAAATTAGGAAAAGAAAAGCAGAATATAAACTCAACATAAGCAGAAAAAAATAATAAAGAGCAGAATTCAATGAACTTGAAATCAGGAAAAGAGTAGGAAAATCAACAATCCAAAAAGTTTATCTGAAAAAATTAACAAAATTTGCAAACTTCTAGTGAGACTACAAAAAAAAAAGAGAAAACACAAATTGTCAATAGCAGGAACAAAATAGAACATGACTAAAGATCCTGCAGACGGCAAAAGGATTTTAAATTTGAGAACTTGGAAGGAATGAACCAATTCCTTGAAAACCGCAAACTACCAAAACTTGACTGAGATGAAATAAACAGACTGACTAGTTCTATGATCTTTAAAGACATGGAATAAATAATTAGAAAGCTTAGGAAAAGGAAATCTCCAGGCCCCTATACTTTCCTTCTTTTTTTTTTTTTTTCTTTTGGCGGGGGGGGGGGGGCGGGGGTACCAGGGATTGAATTCAGGGACATTCAGCCACTGAGCTACCTCCACAGCCCTATTTATTTTGTACTTTATTTGGAGACAAGGTCCCACTGAGTTGCTTAGCACCTTGCCATTGCTGAGACTGGCTTTGAACTCGAGATCCTCCTGTCTCAGCCTCCCAAGCCACTGGGATTACAGGTGTGTGCCATCATGCCAGACAAGGCCCATATACTTTCACTGAAGAATTCTAGAAAACATTTAAAGAAAAATTAAAATCAAATATATACAATCTCTTTCAAAAAAGAACAGAAAAGGAGAGCTGGAAATGTAGTCCAGTGGTAGAGTACCTGCTTAGCACACACAAGACCCTGGGTTTGATCCCTAACACCACAAAAAGAAAATGGGTAAGGAAAAGAAGAAACAGTCCACAAATCATTTAATGAAGCTATTATTATCCTGATACCAAAACAAGACAAAGGTAGTGTTAAAAGAAAAAGATAAAACTACAGACCTACATCTTTTATGAACTTATATTTTTTGTATGCAAAAAAATCCTGAACAAATATGAACAAATTGAATTCAACAATATGTAAATGAGCTATATGCCATACCAGATGGGATTATTCCAGGTATACAAAGCTGGTTCCACATTAAAAGATTAAATTAAAAAAAAGTTATATGATAGTATCAATTTCAGATAAAGCATTTGACAAAATTCAACCCCTATTCATGATAAAAAGAAAAAAAACTCTCAGCAACTTAGAAATAGAGATAACTACTTAACTTGGTAAAGGGCCCACACAAACAATAAATAAACAATGAATGCTTTTCCTCTTTAATTGAGAAACTAAGCAATGGTGTCCACTATTTCCAGTCCTACTCAATATAGTACTGCAAGTTTGAGACACTGCAATAAGGCAAGAAAAAGAAATGAAAGGCATGGATTAAACAGGAAGAACTTAAACTGTCCCTATTTGGAGATTACACAAATGTCTACATAGAAAAATCCCAGGGTAGCTGGGCATGGTGGCACACACCCATAATCCCAGTGACTCGGGAGGCTGAGGCAGGAGGATCACAAGTTCAAGGTCAGTCTCAGCAACTTAGTGAGACCTTGTCTCAAAATTAAAAATAAAAAAGAACTGGGCTTGTAACCCAGTGGTAAAGCACTCCTGGGTTCCATTCCCAGTACGAAAGGAAGAAAGAAAAGCCCAAGGAAATTTCAAATAAAATTTCTAGAACTAATAAGTGAAGTCATCAAGTTTGCAGGATACAAGTCAACACATAAAAATCAATCTCATTTTTATTTATTAATAATAAACATTTGGAAAATAAAATTTAAAATGCAATACCATTTATAGCCATTCCAAAGGAAAAAAATGCCTAAACTGTAAACTTAAAGCATGTTCTCATCTGTGCTGGGGACTACAGAGCACTGGTGAAGAAATCTAACAATGAAGAACTAAGCAAAGCAAAAGAAATGCTGTGCTCACTGGTGGAAAAAGTCAACACAGCGACGGGGTCATCACTCCCCAAATTAGCCTGCAGGGTTAATGCATTTCCACAAAAGTCCTAGAAGGCTTTTTGCAGACATAGACAACCCTGTTTTTACATTTGTTTGGAAAGGCACAGGACCTAGAGTAGTTCAAAAAATCTTGAGAGACAATAGGTACCACTTAGTCTGAAACCAAGGCCTACCCCATACAGGTGATGTTAGTGGGGACAGACACGCAGATTAGTAGAATAGAATAAAAAGCCCCCAATACATACAACTGACTGTTGACAAAGGTGACATTGCAGTCCAATCATGGAAGAAAGGGCAGCCATTTCACAACGATGCTGGAGCAATCAGAAGTTCACAGAAAAAAAAGAGAAAAAGCCTCACCCATGACCTCACACACTACACAGAAGTTCTCCAAATAGACTCAAACCTAGATATAAAGCAGAAATCTTAAAACCTTTAGGAAAAATATATACATAGGAAGCCATTTTTGAGAGCTAAGCCTAGGCAATAAGTTCTGAGTTCTGAGGTTTGACAACAAAACTGTGACCCATAAAAAGAAAACTTCATATTCTGGATCTCATCAAAATGATTAACTTTTGCTCCGCAAAATAACCCACTAAGAAGGTAAAAAGACACATTGCATACATCCTTGTACAACAGTTTGGTCAGTTATTTCTATTGGGGAAAATGGGAGAAGGGTACACAGAATCTATATTCTTTCTTTCTTTATTTTTTTAATGTTATTAGTACTTTACTTATTTATTTATTGGTACCAATGACATCGACTACTGAGCCATATCCCCAGCCCTATTTTGTATTTTATTTAGAGACAGGGTCTCACTGAGTTGCTTAGTGCCTCACTGTTGCTGAGGCTGGCTTTGAACTCACCATCCTCCTATCTCAGCCTCCTGAACCACTGAGATTACAGGCATGTGCCACCACGCCCAGCTCTATATTATTTCTCATAACTGTATGTGCTTCTACATTTTTATGAAGACAAAATGTTTAAATAATTCTTTTATTTCAAGGAAATATTGATAACAAACATAGAGTACAAGGCACTAATAAACAGTCAGAAGCACATAGAAAGCAATCAGATGCATGTTTGTGCCAGAGGTGGTGGCACGTGCCTATCGTCCTGGCAACTCAGGAGGCTACAGGGGGATGGCAGGTTGGAGACCAGCCTTGACAAATTTGTGAGATCCTATTTCAAAATAAAAAATAAAAAGGACTGGAGGATGTTGCTTGGTGATAGAGTGCCCCTGAGTTCAATCCTCAGTACCACAAAAGCAAACAAACAGACTGGGGTCATACCCTCACCGCAGCTCAGTAATGAGAGCGCTGGCAGAGCATGCTCAAGGCCCTGGGCTCAATCTCCAATACTGAAAAAAAATAAAATAACCTAACAAATAAAAAGTACATTTACAAACTTTATGCGAATGCTTTAGTACTAAAGACATTTTTTTAAGTTGATAGTGACTTGACCTGAAGGGCAATGCATTCATTCATTCAACAGATGTTTCTGAACAAAGTATTTTTTGGTCCATGTTTGGTTGAATCCACAGACTCCGAAGCCATGGACACAGGGCTGTGAACAGAGGTCCAGACGTTCTGAGACTTCCAGTCTGCAGTAGGGGTTCGGGGGAGAATGACCTGTGCCTTTCTCTGTCTGGTAATATAAATACATGCCTTGGAAATGTGTGTACACAGACAAAGAGAAAATTGGAGGATAGCTGTCATGATACTGGGTGAGGGTAGGCCCTGCATTTGAGCCTACAGTAACTGCTGCTTCTACTATCACCACAGCTTAAGGAAAATGGAGGTGAAACATCCACCAAGGAGGCTGAAGAGCAGACAATGTTGTCCGTGGAAGAAAAATAGTGGGCTGCATCCTGGATACCACCGCTGAGCAGAAAGGGGACAGGCCCCCCCAGTGAGCTGTGTTTAACAAGCTACACTGACTGTATTTCTAACCTGAATACTCTGAGGTATTCCAGAGGAACTTACTTCTTGTTAATCCTGTGGTAAATTACAGACTTTATAAAGTGTTCGTGTGAAACTCTGAATAACCATCTCCTAAGCTGTCTCTTTTCCAAGGGATATAGCATTCCATGCAGAATGTTCTTGAAGCTGATTATACCTGTTCTCCGTGACAGTTACAAATGCTCATTAGCAATAAGAGTGATTTCAGAAGAGAATTAACATGGAAAATTCAGACATTCCTTTCCCTGACTTTGGAAATGACATTGGCAGGGAGGGACTGATGCGAACCTCAAGACTGCACATTTTTCTGAAGATATCACCTTCTATGGTGCCCATGCCTGAAACTTAGACATCCTGCCTTCACTCTTCGAGCTCAGTCCATGTCACTGTCTAGCTCAAAAATGCTGTCTGGGTTGATGTGTGGCTAAGAGAGGAGTTTACTCCATTCATTTCCCTGCCCGGGAGACCTATCTATTATAAAATGAACTGTCTACAGTGATTTGCAAACTTTGTCTTCTTTCAGGACATCACAGCAAGCTGCCATCCCCTGAATTCCAAGAATGATCCACTCTCCCTCCCCATCCCAGACTGTGTGTTGGGGGGACAGCAGCCCTGGGATCCTGGCCTTGGGGATAGAATGTGCGCCCACCCTTCCCAGGGGAGCCTGAGGATGCAGTGCTGGCTGCAGCCCAGGAAGCTGGAGGCAGATCTGGAAGCAGGGTCGCCTGTCATGCTTGTGTGGTCTTAGGTCGCAGGGTGCCTCCAGCCTTCAGGTGTATAGCCTTCTTTCGCCTCTGCTGCCATATGTTTTCCCAGCTGCACCTTCACCAGTCTTCTGTTCTCCAGAAAGTTCTCACTCATTCAGCCCACGAGTATCTCATCAGTTCTTCCAAGCTCTGCTGGAAGTTTCTACAGGAGTCCTGGCCACGTGGGAAATCAAGCCACCTAAGCTTGTAAATGCAGGTTGGTGGCTGTGGGTCTGTGCCTTGAGATGCTGCGCATTCCTCATTCAACTGAAGTTTAGAGAAATGGAGACTCATGTATTCTAGTATATGAAGCTGTATAAGGGAAAACTTCTCACTGGCATGCATGTTCTGTAGTTCAAAATTTCTCCCCAAATCCAACAGCAAGGAAAATTAATAACAGCTTTTGTCTGAAGACTGGACTCACTCGCTTACTCTGATCAGCCATCCACCTCCGAAGCGGGGTTTTCATGGCTCATCTTGGTCCCCCTGGGTTCTGGGCCTACTCAGCTTTCCAGATGCTGGTTTTCACATTGGTGGAACGGTGGCTGGAGTCCATCTCTTGGATGTCTGATATGAGCTGAGCTCACTCTTCCAAACCCAACCAAGTGTCAGATCTTTGGATTCAGATTCAGTTGCTGCCCTTTTGGGTTTTCACCCCACCACCTTGGGTAAAATCAGAACTCGGTGCCTCACCTTCAAAAGCCCTAATTGAAAAGGAAGCTGAAGACATATTCCATGGAAAACTGACCTTGGAAACCCTCTTAGGGACCTGGCCACTGTATGTAAAGCTCCCAACTTATTGACATGTCCATGTGGATTTGCAATAAAAATAAGGCTACTTCAGATTCTAATGGTGCCAGCCGTTACTCACGGGGCCTTATTGCCCCCCACAACCCACTGCCCTTCCCACCCCATGCTTCCCAACTGTCCCTAATCCACACTTCTGGTTGTTTCTGTGTATGCCCATACCTTTTCTCAGAACCTTCATATTACTAAATCTTGGGAGGCAAAAATGATGTCTATGACAATGTGAAGCAATCCTAACATCATTCAAACTATCAGAATAAAATCTAACTTTTGATGGTACTAGTTTAGATAGACCAGTTATATTCAGGGAGAGCTATGAAATTGTACCATCTGAATTGGTAAAGTGCTTTTCAAAGTAGGCTAACAGAACACAATGTCGTGAGAAAAGCACACTGATTTTCACTTTGTTTTTGGCTTGTTAATTTCATTAAATGCTTCAACAAGGAAATAATTACAAGATTTCTAAGCAATTGCACAACTGTTCTGAAGCCTGACTACAAACCTCCAACATTCACAATAATACAAATGGTACATATCGGTGGGTTACCCATCAAATGACTATGACAGATCGTATTTCTGGTTGATTGTTAGTTCCTTATGACCTTGGGCTTTGCTTGTGCATTTAATAACACCATCTGCCATCCAGGATAGTGTACCACCTTTTTACATGGGGATTACTGTTGTTACTTTGTAGAAAAAAGTGCTTAATCAGAGGTGTTGAAATTCCACTGTGGAATTATTGAAGTCATACTACCTATGGGAAGTTTCGAGAAGGCAACTGACTCTCTGCTCTGTGCAGCTTTATAGCTTCAACTCAAATATCATAATTTATGTACCGTAATAAAAGCATAGGAAAGATTTACAAGTTGTATTCTTGGTATGCAAAACGAAATGCTGTAAAAGAATCCTGTCCCTGTTTCCCGGTCCTAAATGTCTTATCCCAGCCTTGCTTCATGTGGGGCATCGTCCCTGGGACACTTCCCACTGCAATGGAAATTTAGAAAGTTATTCTCACAAAGCAAGTGAGCCTTTTTTAAAAATCATCATCCCAAATCAAGCCTCTGTTTGGGGGCACAAGAGTCCTACTGGTCCACAAGAAATATTAAAACATCTACCAATGTCAGCCTATAAAAAGGCAAATGCAGGGGGGGCTTTGAGGTCACTATCTGTGTTTGGGTCTCACAGAGAGTGGCGCCTGTGAAATGAGTGCTGCGTGGTGCCAGCAAGGGGTGCCCCCCCCCCGCCCCCCGGGCAGAGCACTGACGTTTACTTTAAGCAGGCGCAGGCTATTCAGCACACCAGTGCCATTCTCGAGTCTTCGCCAGGACTCCCCAACAGAGGGTTCTGGAGAGAGGAACGGCTCCTTCTTAGCATTTTTCCAAGTCAGGAGGAAGAGACTCCATTCACTTGTTCATTCACATACTCATCCCCCAGTCCATGGCCAGCCTGCACTCACAAAGCTGCCGAGATGAAAGAGCACATAGTTTAACTCTCCTCAGAGAGACAACTCTTGAACAGTGAGACAGCTTCTCAGCGGACCAGAGAGTGGATTTTGCTTTCCAAGCCCGGTCTTGTTATCAATTGTAGCAAGGCGCACAGAATTGCCATAAGCCTAGCACCCCCATGCTCTCCAACTTTATGCTAAATCCTGGACACTTCACAGAGTGGACTTTTATCATTTGGAACTGGAAAGGTTGGCCTGAACACAACCACATGAAAATCATTGAGAGGTCGCCTGCCAGCAGAGAACGACTTCAAAAGTACGGAATGCAGAATCCTGAGCGTAAACCACCAGCAGCATCCCCCACAGGCACATCCTGACATGTGTTCAGTCTGAGAGGGCTGCAGCATCCCAGGCTTTTAAAAGACTGTCTCCTGTTTCAGCTACACCACTGTTGTTTACCCTTCTCCACACGCTGAATCCAAGGAATCTGGAAGCTGGATTGGGAACACTCCTGTTAAAATATCTTGAGTAATCTTCATATGAGAAGTAACCTAGATGACCCCATCTGATTTTTGAAGGATAGTTGAAAGGAAATATATCTACATAAAAGTGCACCACCCCCCGGGTCTTGAAAAACATAGAATTTACGAAAATTTAAGTTTTCCCATAATCATACCCAAACAAAGAAAAGTCATGTAGAAGGTTATGATCGTAACATTTCATCACAGTTAACAGTCACAGCAAATTTTGAAACGTGAATTCCTTGAATTTACCCTAATAACATCCTTTATGAACTATATATACCGCCAGTAAAGAGACCACACAGCCCACTAAGCAGTAGAATCCTGGGTGAAAAGACAAAAACAGACAACTCCCCCCCCCAAAAAAAAAAAAAACCTAAAACAAGTTTCCACATCCTGCTGACCTACTCAGCCAAATGTCTGTCACTGTATGGAACTGGCTTTTGTTTGTTCAATTGAGAGTCTCTTATCTGAAAGGCCTGTGGGTACCATAAAATCTGTGCCTTTGTGTGTGTGTGTGTGTGTGTGTGTGTGAGAGAGAGAGAGAGAGAGAGAGAGAGAGAGAGAGAGAGAGAGAAATCATTGCCCCCCCCACACACATACATGCACAAGTATATATATATATAGTTATAGTTATAGTTATAGTTACCTATGTAAAATAAAGCAGTCCTTTAGGGCAAGAAAGGTGCACATATTTTCCATAGCCTTGGGACAAATATCTGGGTGTCCTGGTGCTGATCCAGATGTTTTGCCCTGACTAATTTAAGCCAAGTGTAGACCGTGGGTCAGACACTCCTAACCTGGACCTGAGCCCAAACTGAGCAGATGTGATACTCTCATATGATGGCAAGATCTGGGAGCCACTTAGCCTCCTAACTTTTTCTGGATGGCATGCTCCCGAAATCACAGGCAGGCATCCACTGATCCTTTTTCTACCGGACTTTGTGATCCCATGTGCGTCAGAGCATGTCGGGCTTGGGTTTGTCAAAGTCCCATGGGTTTACACACATGAAAGGCCAGAGCAAAAATGACATGAAGGATGTCACCTCCTTCTCCACTCAAGAAAAACAGTGGTTCAGAGTGCCCAAGTGACCTGTCCCAGTTCACAAGCCAGGAGTATAAGGAGAACCTCTGTCCCTCTGCCAGCTCCTGTGCAGGTATTTACAAGTATGTAAAAAGGAACCAGAAAAGGAAATGTAAATAAGAGGTAGCCCACCAGCCGGCTGAGGAAAGAACTGCAGTTCCAAAAACCTGAGTTTTCACTGTGGTCCATACGCACATTTTCTTTGTTTCCAGGCAAATTCCTCATTGTCTTGGTGTCTCTTGGTGCTATCTCCATAATTGGTCTGGCAAAGCAGAGACGGACAGAGAGGTAGATAGAATAAAAGCAGTCTGGCAAGTGCTCAAAATCTCGCTCCCTTTTAGATACGAGAATAACAGGCCCCAGGAAGTTCACATGTGTGTTTCCCAGGCATGTTTCAGAACCGACTTCCTCACACAGGAATTTGCTTGAAGGGCTGGGAGGTCTGCCAGCAAGTCCATCAAGGTTCATTCACATTTGCATTTTAGCTGTCTGTGACAAGCTTTTTAGTAAACACACTACCTTTAGGCAGTTACTTGAGGGAACCCACTTCTCCAACCTATCGACTGTGGTCTCTTGCTAAGGCTCAAACCCAGGCTCTTGGCTCCATCCCACTGAACAGCCATATTCTTCTGCAAATATATTTTTATCTTGTCAAGAGAAAGTCAATCTAGATCATTTTCTCCTTCCTGTCTGAACTTCAGTTCTGGGTGTGAATCTTCATTCTCTCAATGGTTTCCATTTCCTCAGAAAAAGAGGTATCAGCCTGTGGGCACAGGAAAGGATGTGCCAATACATACTGAAATTCACCCCAATCAATAACTTACAGCCTATAATTCATCTTTCAGTTCTCTTTTCTTCTGTAGGGAGCTGTGTCTCCTTTATCCATAAAATTAACCACTACCCTCCCCTCCCCAAAAAATATTGAAACAATTTTACTATTAGATGTTTAGATTTTTCACACAAAAGGATACAGTTGGAATATGCCCTATATGCACAAAATAATTGTTTTAAGTAACATCTCTACTTTTCTTTCTTTTTTTTTTTTTTTGGCTAAGTACATTAGAGGAAGCAAGCCACTAGAACAGATTATTGAAACCCCATCCGTGGAGGACAAACATCCCGTTGAACAGCCACATTCTTCTGCAGAATATATTTTTATCTTGTCAAGAGAAAGTCAATCTAGATCATATAGGTTAACTTTTATTTCATAAGAAATACAAACAGTAAAACGAAAGCTTATTTGTATAAGTTATGACCATTTTGTGTCCCCAGCCCTTTATTACCATGAAATTCCATGCAATGGGTGGTTTCACGCTTTTTTCTTTGCAGTGCCCTGAAGCCCATTGTGTTTCTTTGTCTGAGTGCCAAGAAGTCAGGCATGGAGTCCTACAATAAGAGCTAAATGATTTCATGAGTTTTTCCTGTTTTTAAAGAAATGGGCCACAAAAAGTTGGGGTGCACTGGTCCAATTTGGTGAGTGCCAATACCGTTGACCCCCCAGCTGACTCCCAGAACCCTTGATCCTAACACCAATAGCACTTTTTAACTAAGGTTCATAATGACTAGCACTAGGCTAGTCATTTCAGGAGTTCCACGCTAGACACAGAGTTGTGCCAGCTGTCCCTTACTGTCCCCTTCTTCTATCTGTTGTGAATGCTTACTTTTCTTTGAATTGAGGTCCTATGAACTATAACAGAATTTCCCTTTTCCTATAAATATAAGTAGATTAGCAAAACTTAGCACCCTTAGTTAAACTCTTTTGCAGAAACTCTAAACTGCAAAATGTAAACAGAATGTCCTAGACTATATCATTAGACAACAGGACTCATTCAGGAACTTCAGTTGCCTTTAGTGTTATTTTAGGCAAATCACTTAATATTTTTTCTTTTCTTTCTTTCTTTCTGGTTTTTTTTTTTTTTTTTGGTAGTAGGATTAAACCCAGGGGTGTTTAACCACTGAGCCACATCCCTAGCTCTTTTAAAATATTTTATCTAGAGACAGGGTCTCACTGAGTTGCTTAATGCCTTGCTAAGTTGCTGAGGCTGGCTTTGAACTTGCAATCCTCTTGCCTCAGTCTCCTGAGCCACTGGGATTACAGGGGTGCACTATTGTGCCCAGCCACTTAATCTTTTAATACCTCAAGTTTTTAGTTTCTGAAAAGAATGACAAGATACTAAAATGCTTGACATATTAATTTTAAATGTCCATATGAAAAATATAATACCACATGATCATGTTATTTTGTAGCCTTCCAAAATCATTACATCATTTGATGATTTCAGTTTCCTATGGAATGTGTACATACGAAATGCACATTTTTAAGTAGGAAAGCTAATGAGAGAAAATTTATCATTTTAATGTTTTCAAATATTATCTGTGAAGTCATCATTTTGTCAGCATTTTCCCACTGACATCTTTTAAAGGATTCTAGTGAATGTCGTTAATAGAAGTGAAATCCACAGCCAGATATTATTCCAGAAAAGTGCATTCCATCCTGCCCTTTCCAAAAAGCCAATAGGAGGGTTCTGGCACCAAATGGCTGTTGACTCTCCTCCAGGTCTCCTGTAAATTTCCTTGCAGACTGAGCAAGTGTGTGACCTCAATCTCTCCTTGGTCTGCTTTGTCTGCTTTTCCCTTAGCTCTTTCAATTCCAACACAGCCAGTAGTTAACCTACATCAAGACCCAAAATTTTGCTTTAGATGAGGACTTGAATGAATATGGACACAAAGGCTGGTGGCAGCAGCTTCTGCATATGTGCATGCCTAAGTAAGTCCTGATTCTTGGACTCTCTTCCTGCAAAGGCCTATTTAATGTCTGAATGTCCTCTGTGCACAGGGAGGTAGGCTTCAGACAGATGTCAAGCAGAGAAAGTACTTTGACAAAAGAGTATTTACAATTTGAAAACCTGACGATGTCCCATAAAATGTCATTACTTAGAAGAAAGGCTCTCACACCAGTAACAGAAGGTTTATTTATGTCATGGAGCTCCCAGCTTGTGTAGATGTATTCATATTAACAAATGTGTTCAAATATGTACTTATAACTTTTTAAAAAGTGGAAACACCCTGAAGGTTATACTTGTTCTTTTACTCTTACAGCGCTCCTTCTCAAGCACAAGGACTCTGCAATGACATCCACAGAAATCCAAATGACATGGGGCTGCATTTTTTTTTCTCCTTCAAACATGCCAAGGTCAGAGTTGAAGAAGCTGTATTCTGGTTGCAACATCATGATTATTTAAAGAAGCTGCACGCTAAAGAAGGCAGGCTGTGACTCCACATCTGGATAGAGGGTGGAACCCATGAACTTGGCAGTCCCTAGGAATGCCATCCCTGGACACACCCACAGGCTGCTGGGGCATGGGCCTCCACAGCTCCTGCAGCGGTGTGTCCTGGAGGCAGAGTTCTACCAGGCTCTTTGCTAGTAACCATTTCTGTGCCCTGCCCCATGGACTGTTGGTACAGGACTTCCCTGCATGAACAAGGGTGCCTTGACTGGAGTGAGCCCCAGGGAAAGATTCAGATTTCAGATGTTGCTGCTCACAGTGGAAGCCCAGGTAGCCCTCTG
The DNA here is from genome assembly GCF_045843805.1 of Urocitellus parryii. NCBI lineage: Eukaryota > Metazoa > Chordata > Mammalia > Rodentia > Sciuridae > Urocitellus > Urocitellus parryii. The sequence goes on from NC_135539.1 coordinate 83,875,262, forward strand.
TGTGAAGGCCAGCTCTGCTCTGCCTGGAGCAACCCCTAGAAATGCTTCTGTGGGCTAACCTTTCCAGCCATTGCCCTTACTCCCTCTTTTTGAAAGTGTCACATTGAATGGCTTTCCTTTTACTCAACTGTGATTTTTATTTTTCAAAAATCTTAGAAATTACAGCTGGGAAAGACTGTTGCTTCATCTAGTCTTGGCAGGAGGGCTCCCCAGGGAATATTTCTCTCAGTTCTTGAGACAAATAGCAATGTCTCAGCGTTCTGGGTAAAGGCCAACCTCAGCCCACTGCTTCACCAACCTGGCGTGCCATGTGCCTGCCTGGCCACTTAGGAATGTGTAGGGGCATGCTGCAGCCAACCCAGTAACCTTGACGCTGAGTGGCAAAGATGATCTTAACTCTTCTGGAGGACTTGGAGCCTTGAGCAAGAGGGCAGAGTCTACGTGACTAAAACATACCAGCTTCCTCTTTCATAAGTCATCACATGATGAACTACAATTACAATTCCTGCCTTGTCTCTGCGAATTGCAGACGCATTGCCTCACCCTAGAAACCCTGCTCCTGTGTGGAGGAGGTGGCTGGAACTGCTGCAGCAGCCGCTTTGGATGCCATCCAACTCCAGTCTGCGCCCAGAGGGAGGGCAGTGGGTGGAAGACAAAAACAAAGCTATGTTTACTTAGCATACATCGATAAAGCTGCTGCAGAGCTACATGAAAGGCCAAGCAGCACTAAAGACTTTTGATACAATATAAGGAATTGCTGCCCTGGATCCAAGGCCTGCTTTAACCCCTTGGGCCGGGGATCCTTTTATGGTAGGTGAGTCCAGAACTAAAAAAGCTTTCCCATTTTCCAGCAGGCATTTATTTCTTGAGGGAAGTTCCAACAGCTCAGTTTCAACATTAAGCTGGCAGTGTACAATAGAAAGGAAATGTTTTTCTGCAGTAGAAGAGAAGCTCTGTTCCACAGAGATCCTTACTTAGTGTCTCTCAAGGCAGACATTGTATCTCAGTGTTTCTATTTTGGATGGAGTGGCAGGCTCTCCCTTGAGGGCGTTCAGTTCCTGCTCCCAGGTAAATGAGTATAATTAGGTCATGGCTCTAATGGTGAGTTGTTTTCTTTTAATGTTTCAGTCCCTGCTTTGTGGGGCAATCTCTTGGGGGCAGTAAGTCTCTGCAGCAAAAAGTGTGGGTGATTCTTCCCCTTTGCTTTGTCCCCAAGGGTGAAGTCACAGGCTGGAATGAGTTGCAGGGTCTAAGCTGAGAGTGACCAGAAGGACAGGTCCTGAGGGAGGTGCCAAGAGTGTCCAAACCTGCTGGCACCAACTGTTTCTGGGAAGAAATCCCGGTAGGCCCCGTTCTGGCTCAGAGAGGGTGAGGCTGAATCGCGAGGCAAGGGACAGGTGGGGAGTTCTTGACAGCAGGAATACCTGATCTGGAAACCCTCAAGGGAAGACATTCAAGGTTAGCCTGTGAACAATCTGGGTCTGGCATTACGTTTTCTGTGCCATTTCGAACAGGTTTTTTCATGTGCTCTAAGCAGCTCCCTCCACTGTTTTTCTACAGGCGTGTTTCCTCTTGTGGTTAATCCTTTGAAGCAACCTGGCATTTTCAATAGCAGCAACTGGAGAGAAACGTCAGCAGGATTTTTTTCTCCCTCTCCACCTACCAACCCAGTTGTAGGAAAGATAATATAATTAGTACCCTGTTCTTCCCACACTTAACCAGCTCATTCCAGTCTCAGGGAGAGAAGTGGGGCTGTGCTCCCAACAAAAGCAGCTCCCCAGCGGCCCTACAGAGCGGAAGTGTGTCAGTCCAACTAAAGCGATCGCCCACAGCACACACCAGCTCCTCCTCCCGACAAAAGTGGGAAACTAGATATTCAGTCCAGTCTGGGCAGGGCCTGCGCTGCCCACCGCGGAAGGGAGCCGGGGGCTGGCCAGGCGGGCCTGAGCCCATGCAGCTAGGTCAGGATGGGGCGGTGGACTGCCAAGCCGGCCAGCAGGCCGCCCCACCGCCCGCGAGACCCGGGAGGCCGCCAGTGCCGCGGCTAGCCCGCGCCTCCCGCCTGGCCACTCCAAGCTCTGCCCGGGGCGGGGCCTACGGGCCGGAGTCAGAGGCGGGGCCTGCGCCTTGACGCCGCAAACCCCGGATCCTTGGACTGTGCACTCGCTCGGCGCCGTACCAGGCCCGCGGCGCCGGGCACGTCCGCGCGGAGCGTGCGCACTGGCGGCAGCTCGCGCCCACGTCACGCGCCCGCCGCGCGGACCTACATAAAGCGGCGGGGCGGCGCCGAAGGCCCGGCTAAGCGTGCTGACGGCGGGGTGAGCGGGGCGCGGTGCTTGCGAGCCCTCTTCCGTGCGCGCTTGGGGCTGGGCCTGGCGGCGTCTGGCTTTCCAGAGTTTGTGAAACTTAAAGGGGCAGCGGCCTCGTGTTCCTCCTTAGACAAATACACTGCAAAGTACTGTTGAGTGCGCGCGCACGACCCAACGTGTCTGGCCAATTAAGAGTCCTAGGAAACCCCAAGCAGGGCTGCTCAAGACCCCAAAAGCCCATGCTCAGGAGACCATCAGAAAACACGAAACAAAGTGGACTTGTGTGTAAAAGCAGTTTCAGCACGCTTTAGCCCAAAAGGACACGGGGGTTGGGGATTCTGCCTGAGTGGTCGACTGGGAGAATGGAGCAGGGAGCGAGTGCAGGATAAGCAAAAAGGCACACATGCTCCAGGTCCGCCCCGGGGCGGGTGGCCCGCGTCCAGACCGAGCTTCGGCCCCGCGCGGGGGAAGGGAGGTGGCAGAGGGCGGGCGCGCGCGAGTGCGCGCGCGAGGGGAGGGGGCCGCGCAGGCGCCGTGCTAGGCTGTCGAAGAATCAAGTCTGTAGAAGTGGAGCGGCCGCGGCGGCAGCAGCAGCAGCGGCGGCGGAGCTCAGCGGGCTGGGCGCTGGAGAGCGGCGACACCAGGAGCTGGGACAGAGCGGCGGAGCGGTCCGCGGCGTGCGCCGCGCCCGAGCTCCACGCCGCCCAGCGCGGCATGCCCCGCCGCTCGGGCTGAGCCTGCCCCGGCGGCCGCCCCCCGTCCCCCGCCCCCCGGCCTCCCCGCCCCCCGTCGGCCGCCGCTGCGACCTGCTGCTCTCGCCCGCGCGCCCCGTTTTCGCCCCGGTCTGGAGGCCCGCCGCGGCCCCGGCCGAGCCGCCGCCGCCGCCGCCGCGCCGCCCCGCCGCCCGCGGGGACCTGCTGCCGCGCCCGCCGCGCCTCGCCGCGCGCCCGCCGCCCCTCGTGCACCGGGGGCGCCGCGCGGGCGCCGCGCCTTCGCGGGCTCTGCCGCCGCCGCCGCCGCCTCTGCGGCCGCCGCCGCCGCTGGTCGGAGAGACGCGGGGTTGGGGGGCGCGGCGGGCGCGCGGGCTGCCTGCGGGGGGCGGCGGCGCCCCCTCCTCCTCCTGCGCCTCCGGCGCCGCGGGCTCCGCGGAAATGGCCGCGGCGGTGGCGGTGGCGGCCGCGTCCCGGCGGCAGTCGTGCTATCTGTGTGACCTGCCCCGCATGCCGTGGGCCATGATCTGGGACTTCACCGAGCCCGTGTGCCGCGGCTGCGTAAACTACGAGGGCGCCGACCGCGTCGAGTTCGTCATCGAGACGGCGCGGCAGCTCAAGCGGGCGCACGGCTGCTTCCCGGAGGGCCGCTCCCCGCCCGGCGCAGCGGCGCCCTCGGCCTCCAAGCCGCCGCCGCTCTCGGCCAAGGACCTCCTTCTGCAGCAGCAGCAGCAGCAGCTCGGCCACGCCGGCCCCGAGGCGGCCCCCCGCGCGCCGCAGGCCCTGGAGCGCTACCCGCTGACCTCTGCTGCCGAGCGCGCCCCGCGCCTGGGCTCCGATTTCGGCAGCCGCGCCGCCGCCGGCCTGGCCCAGCCGCCGACGCCGCAGCCTCCGCCAGTGAACGGCATCCTGGTGCCCAACGGTTTCTCCAAGCTGGAGGAGCCCCCCGAGCTGAACCGCCAGAGTCCGAACCCGCGGCGTGGCCATGCTGTGCCGCCCACCCTGGTGCCGCTCATGAACGGCTCCGCAGCGCCACTGCCCGCCGCGCTGGGCCTCAGCGGCCGGGCCGCCGCCTCGCTGGCCGCTGTGTCCGGGGCCGCGGCCGCGGGCCTGGCCTCGCAGCCCGCCGAGCTGGGCGCCCACAAGCGGCCGGCGTCCGTGACTAGCAGCGCGGCCGCGGAGCACGAGCCCCGCGAGGCGGCAGCCAAGGAGAAGCCGCCGCCGCCGCCCGCGCACCGTGGCCCGGCCGATAGCCTGTCGAGCACGGCGGGCGCCACCGAGCTGGGCGCCGAGGGCGCGGGCAAAGGCCGCGGGCCCGGAGAGCAAGACTGGGTCAACAGGCCCAAGACCGTGCGCGACACGCTGCTGGCGCTGCACCAGCACAGCCACTCGGGGCCCTTCGAGAGCAAGTTCAAGAAGGAGCCGGCCCTGACTGCAGGCAGGTTGTTGGGTTTCGAGGCCAACGGGGCCAACGGGTCTAAAGCAGGTAGGGGCGGCTGTGGAGCGAGGGGGTCGAGGGGCGCTGAGCTTAGAGGGGGAGGTTCTTTCGGTGCACCGTTCTGCCCCAGCTCAGAAACAACAAACACCCGACTTCCTGATCTGCCCGAGGCGGAACCAGTGCTTAGTGGCAACGTGTTCATGTGCTGAAGCAGCATAACAGGGATGAGTCAGACCAGGCTGATTGATAGGCACGAACTCGGGGTTTTCCTTTCCCAGCACATTCTTGGATGGGAGCATGAGGGCACCAGTCACCTTTTAACCTGTCGAGGACATTAGTAGTCACAAGCACAACTCAGTCCTGGGCACAGGCATGCATGTGTGAGAATAAGCCATTCCCTGGGCCTTAGTTTCCTTTTGGTTGGTGTGCTGCCTCAAAGCCCCTTAAGTGTGTTTGGAGCTGCATGCATAACTTGTGTGACTAAAGTGTGCTTTTGGAGAGTAGAAATTCTGCAACAAGTTTTGTTTCACTTTAGCAAAAAAAAAAAAAAAAAAAAAAAGAAAGCTGTATTTCAGTGCCCCTTCACTTATCCTTTTTTTCCTTCCATTTCTTTGTTTTTCCAGTTGCAAGAACAGCAAGGAAAAGAAAGCCTTCTCCAGAACCAGAAGGTGAAGTCGGGCCCCCTAAGATCAATGGAGAGGCCCAGCCGTGGCTGTCCACTTCCACTGAAGGGCTCAAGATCCCCATGACCCCTACATCCTCTTTTGTGTCTCCACCACCACCCACTGCCTCACCTCATTCCAACCGGACCACACCGCCTGAAGCGGCCCAGAATGGCCAGTCCCCCATGGCAGCCCTGATCTTAGTAGCAGACAATGCAGGGGGCAGTCATGCCTCGAAAGATGCCAACCAGGTCCACTCCACCACCAGGAGGAATAGCAGCAGTCCACCCTCCCCATCCTCTATGAACCAAAGAAGGCTTGGCCCCCGAGAGGTGGGAGGCCAGGGAGCAGGCGGCACAGGAGGACTGGAGCCCGTGCACCCTGCCAGCCTCCCGGACTCCTCTCTGGCAGCCAGCGCCCCCCTGTGCTGCACCCTCTGCCACGAGCGGCTGGAGGACACCCACTTTGTGCAGTGCCCTTCAGTCCCTTCCCACAAATTTTGCTTCCCTTGCTCCAGACAGAGCATCAAACAGCAGGGAGCTAGTGGAGAGGTCTATTGTCCCAGTGGGGAAAAATGCCCTCTGGTGGGCTCCAATGTCCCCTGGGCCTTTATGCAGGGGGAAATTGCAACCATCCTTGCTGGAGATGTGAAAGTGAAAAAGGAGAGAGACTCGTGACTTTCCGGTTTCAGAAAAACCCAGTGGTTATCCTTAACTAAAACTGCTTGAATTGTATATATATCTCCATATATATATATCCAAGACAAGGGAAATGTAGACTTCATACACATGGCTGTATAATTTTGATTTTTTTTGAATACATTGTGTTTATATTTTTTTGACGACAAAAGGTATGTACTTATAAAGGCATTTTCTTCTTTTGTTAACGTTATTAGCATATCTTTGTGCTTTATTATCCTGGTGACAGTTATCGGTCCTTGTAGGCTGTGACTTGGCTGCTTTTTTTAGAGCACTTGGCAAATCAGAAATGCTTCTAGCTGTATTTGTATGCACTTATTTTAAAACGAAAAAAAAAAGCCAAATACATTTTCTGACATTGTAAGATTGCCTTACTGTCTGTTATTCCTTATTGCTGGCCCCTTTCTCAGGCTAGAGGCCACTTGGTGGAGAAGAAAAGGAAATAAGTGAAAGGGGCACTGTTGTCAAGTGGGCATGCCACTGGGAAGTATCACCAAGTTTACCCCAAAACATGTCCTCTCAGAGGAGCAGGAAGATAGGTTTTGGATCTCTGTTTTGTTCTTAAAGTTTAGTTTAAGACATTGCCTGTCTGAGAGGTGCTGCTGAGAGATTCTCAGCATTGTGGGTATTTTTTTTGGGGGGGGGGTGTTTTTCTTGAGGCAAAGTTGACCGCTGTTCACTGTCCACGTGATCAGTTGTAGGAGTACAGTGCTGCATGCTAGTTGGTTACATAAGACGCAGCTCCAGTGATGGATCGGCGTGGTGGTGGGTGGTGGCGTGTGCAAGATGGCACTGCCGTCTTTGAGCAGCCTGGCTCTGCAGCGCCACTTCATCTGTTCAACACCCTAGAGCTGTGTGTCATTGCTGTGGTCGTTTCCTCTGCAAGAGTTGCCAGAGAAGTTGCAGTCCAGGAGAACTTAGAGATTGTGGGATTGGTTGTATTTTGTTTTGTTTTTTATCATTTACCTGTAGTGCTGTTGCTGTCGATACTGTCACACGTTTCTAGTGAGTGCTGAATACAGTATGGTACAAGGACAGTGAAGCCCTGGTCTGCCAGGACCGCCTGTGGGCATATCAGTGACAGCCCAAGTGTGAGTGGAGGAAACCTGTAATTTCCTTCTTACATGTGTTTGAAATACCAAGTGAATAATACGGTTCTGGAAAAAAATGATAAACTAGTGAAAATTAAAAGAAATTGAGGGTTTTACATAATAGGCAGGTGTGCCCATCTCTCAAACAATTTTTAGAAGCCTTTTGTAAGCTAATTTCTTCTGATCACTATTTTGCATCAGTAAAATGATTTTTTTTAAACCAATAAATCATCAGTTATTAGAAATAGTTGTCTCACAGCATACTGGTTTTTCTTTTGTGCTGTTAAGATTTAATATTGACAGGAACACTATTTTAAATCCTTATGTTCAGGTGTTTGTAACTTGGCCTTATAACTGGGCCGAATCATGGCTTCTAGGTCTACTGCAATTCATATGTATTGTTCACAGCCTAGCTTCTGTTTTAATTTGAAAATATAGATTATTACCAACTTTGGATTTTTTTTTTTTAGTTGTGTTTGTCTTTTTTTGAAATTGCTCAAAATGTTTTTTAGTGGTCAAGTTACTAACACTTGAAAATCAGATACTGCACCAAATACAGTATTTTTTCATGGTGATTTTGATGAGTGCACTCATTGCTAGTGCTGTGTGAATCCATGTCACAGTCATTGTTGTGCTACAGTAAGGCTTGCACGATTAACCATTTGTCCTTATATATATATATATATATTTTTTTTTTTTTTTGGTGTATCCATGACTCAGATCAGACTGGTCTCTATTATGTGAATGTACACATGCAAAAAAGTCAGTTTTACATGCCCGTAAAGACATTTGTGAAGAATTCAGCTACTATGGTCTGTTGTATAAATATGTTTCTAGGCACTTTATTATAAACTGGAATTTGACCTCATAGATGTTACAACTTGATCAGTCATTTGACCTAATTTGTGGTGGCTATCTGTGTGTTTTGCAACCTTAATGCAGATAAGCTCTCCAGTGAGACTGATGAAGAACCATACTGCTGTAGTGGAGAAGTCTCTCCAGCTGTGGAAGAGGCAGCCTGGGTTGGTGGTGGACGGGGGAGACTGACCCGCTTTAAAAAGGCTGCAGAGCTTCCCACTATTATAACACAGGCTCTGCTGGAGCCTGGCTCCTCTCCTCCAAGGCCTTTGAGGAGGCTTGCAGCTGGAGTGCTGATCTGGGTTCTTTTTCTGGCATCCCCAAGTTAAAAGTGAACACTGGGACATGGGTTTGATCTTTTGTTGTATCTGATGACAGTGTAGAGATTCTCCACAGCTGGAGAGAAATGTCAGAAAGCTACTTACTGTACGTGGGCAGTATCAGATTTCAAATCCTAATATTTCAGCTATGCTTTTAATACTCAGAATACAAGGGGATGGGGTGTTGGAAGCTTCCCCCCCTTCTTTTTTTGTTAACAGTTTATAGAATTTAACAGATGTACTGTCTTTCATGTGGCCTCACATTTGAAGTTATGAGAACATACACATGGTTTACAACTTTTACTATATACCTTTCCTTGGCCACCAAGTATTTTAAAAGTGTGCCACCTTTTAACCTTTACTTTTTTTTAAGTTGAAGGTGATACTTTTTCTATATATGATGCAATTCATGTCAACTGAAGTAAGTGTAATCTCAGATATCATTATATTTTAAAATCACGCTATGGAAATATCACCTGCATTCTGTCATTTGTCAGATTTACAGTACCTTTTTTTTTTTTTCTTTAACTTTTAGCATTAAATAAAAAATAAAATCGGGAGCACTGAACATTTTCTGAGGCCTTTTTTTAAATTTTTTTAAATGAGCAAAGGAGCACTCTCATGTCAATCACTAATGGCCATGTGACTGGAGCACGAGTGGGTCTGAGTGTGGGGTTGGATGAACTGCAGGAGAACAGGAGATGAAAGGCACTGGTGGCAGAAAAACGAAGTCCTAGGGACTGGGAAAGGGCCGCTGGGGAGGGGACAGGTGAAAAGCTGTACAAGGTACAGCTGAAGGCACTTGTTTATTTTCAATGACAGCCTGGCCAGCCTTCTCCAACAGTGGAGTGGTTACCACATTGAAAGACTGTCCAGACCTGGGGCTGCTTTTTGGAAAGCTTTGGAATAAAACAGTCTTTGGTGAGGCAGAGGACATACATTGAAGACAAAAGGGAAAAAAGATGGGAAGGAAAAGCAAACCTGCATTTGAAAAGCTTTGGAACTGCTCTATTGATATCCTGAAATCTGAACTTACAAATAGAGATAAGAGACAGAAAGCATAGACACATTTTAAAACCGCTGTCTACTGTCATATAGTAAGAAGTTTCCTGGATGTTGCAGCGTTGACTATTGATCAATGGCTTGGCAGACTTCTCTATGAAAGGAAGTCGGGAAACTTATGAAGAGTCTAAAGCTAGGAAGTACAAAGACTTAATATATGTTTTAAATTAAATAGCAACAGTGGATGTGTAGTTGGGTACATTTTTAGAGGCGGTCCAATGACATGGGGGTCCATCGTTATATTTTAATAGTTTTTTTCATTATTAGCCCATTTAATGCAGTTTTAGAGGAACTATATTTTCAATAAGTTATAGATTGAGAATTTTTCATGTGATTACAAGAAATAGGCTATCAGTTTTTGTTTTCTAACTTAAAAATGCTAAATTTTCTTTTGAGTCAAATTCAAAATAGCACAGCTTGCAGAAGTGATTTTTAAAATTTCAAAAGCTCTCCTCCCAAAGGTATACTTTAATGATCACATTCAGTTAAAAAAGAAAAAACCAGACTCTTGATGTGGCAGATGTCTTTGTTTATTCCCCAAAGGGAGGAAAAGTTAAAAGCATAGAGCCCCTTTTAGTTTCTAGACTTTTAAGTAGTCCTTTACTCAAAAGTTGTTTTGCATATGATTTAGAGATGTTTTATTTGGTTAGCAAAGAGTAAAATGTTTGTCTTCCTGATTCGTAAGTGTGTAAGTGAAATCATTCAGAAAAAACGCTCAGTTGTATGGAGGCCACCAGAAGTCCTGAGTCACCCTCATTTGCTGCCTTTGTTCCTGGGGAACAGTGTGAGAAGACACGCCTTTCCTCAGGCTGGAGGTCAGAGGCCCCAGTGAATGGAATACATATTTAGCCACCTCATCCCTGGGTTCTGGGCCTGGGGGGAGGGGTTAACTCCTTGAGTGCCACTGATAGGCCCTCAGTCAACAGCAACAGGCTTAAAACTGAGGGAAAGCAGGCTGTGTCCAGATGCAGCTGTCTAGGTCCTGTGCTGCGGCCTTCTGACAGGATGTATTTGAAAGGCACAAATATAGACAAACAATTTGTGAATTATTTAAGAACTGGAAGATGGAAAAATGCCTGGATTTATGGATTATCTGTGGATTTCCCTATTAATCCTCAGATAAATTCATGACTAGGGAAATACACACTACCTCTTTTTATCATTAAGAAATTAACTTACAGAGCCAGGGTGTATCTCAGGGAGAGCTTGTGCTTAGGGTACACAAGGCTTTGGGTTGAATCCCCTCCACTAAAAAACAAAAACTGTGAAAGTGGACTCTGCTTTAAGCCATTAGTGTGTCACCTACCCCCTCCCCTGTCAACATAACCTAAAAGGCTATATTTACAACAGATTTCCTTTATTTTTTAAAGGATTATAGAATATGAAATCTGTGTTTGCACTGTTTTTTATCACAGAATATTATGTTTCTGCATGGCACTGAGCAACATAAAAGGATCCATACAATCCACAGAAAAGGTATTTTAGGGCAAAAATAATCACAATTGTTTAGAACCATTTAGATATTGTATCTTAAAAGCAGTTCTTTTATTTTGAATTTGAAAAACAATTGATAAAATTTTTTTATTAAAACAACCATATTGGTCCAGGTATATAAGCAATTTCTTCCATGGTATAATTTAAATATTTCTTTTAAAATAGTAGATGACCTTTACAACTCTAGAACATTGAGTCTTCAGTACTAGTGAAATGTATCTCAAGATAGCACAAAAAAAAAAAAAAAAAAAAAACCTCTAGGAGATGTTTTCTCCTACCTCAGACAAGAACTGGAGACTGGGCCACAGGTTCCTGGTGAAATTGAGAGTACCAACATGCTGGTTCTCCCTGAATGGGCTTTACAAGTCAGATGGCATCATCTAAAAAGCGCCTCCAGCAGCTCAGCAGGAGCCCTTGATGCTGAGATAAGACATCCTTGTGTAGGGTAATGTCACATTTGAATATTTCTAAATATAGTTTACATTTTGGGGGAAAGGAACTGTTACATCATCTGTAGGTCTGCCACTTAACCACGTTTGCTTAGCTGTTTGCAACTTCACTCTCAGTTAACCTGCAGATGCCCATTAGGGGACAGGCATCCTGCCACAAGTGAGTCAGGTTAGGTTGTGTACGCATGCACGTCACAACTTCACACGTAAATACCGAGGTCATTGCACCCTTCTCTGCCATTTGGAGAACATCTTGTGACAGTTCAAATAGAATATTTTGAACTCCACACAGCCAGGTCTTAGGGGAAAAACAAAAACCTAGAAACAGCACATCAACAGAGCTCAGGATCTCAGTTTAAGGTATGGAGTTTATTAAAAGTGAACTTCAATGTCCTGAGCTTTACCTTCACTTATCCTGAGATTCTTTTTAATACCTGCTGTACTAGTAAGAGTTCTGCAGAAAATAGATGTGTCTGAATAGGGGTTGTCTGGTGGGAATCATTTGGGCACTTGCAGCCAGGGCTTGCCTTGAGCTACCAGCCTGGTGTCTACCTGTGAGCAGCAAAACAGGAAAAGGCTGGTGGGTGCCTTCACCCAGGCTGAAACCTGTTACCCCCATTTTGTTATTGCTGCTGCAAATAGCAATTCAATTAGTCTTCTGGGTGATAAAAGATAAAGATTTATTGTATCCCATATATGACTGAAATCAGAATTTCACAGGGGTCACAGTCATTAGAGAAGTTAATAAGCACCACATGGGTTGCTGCTGTAATTTTACACCTTCAAGGGGCACCTCCCTCCAGGCTTTAAACAACTGAGTCCAGCCCCACTCCTGAGGAGGTTGCAGTCAAAGCCACAGGTAGGAAAGGCCTAGGGGCTCTGTCAGAGGCGCGTATCTACACGTTAGCTCCTCCCAGGGGCAAAATCGTCGCAGGAAAAAGAAGTCTTCCTAGAACTTCCATCCGGAGCCGAGACACGGTCTGGAGTCCAAAGTGCAAAGTGCTTCCCACAGCAGATGCATGATGCCCTGTATGCAGCCAGCTTAGAAGGGGCTGCTGGGCACACAAATCTGTGTATCACCTGCACACAAATAAGGGACCAGCGCCAGCATACGGGCCGGGTCAGAATCGTCAGAATGTAGCATTTGCTTTTTCTTTTAACTTTGTAACGTTGTTCAGAAAAGCGTTTTTTAAAAGGCAGACAGCCCCCAGCTCGGGCAGGCTGTGTTTACCGGAGGGGAAGGAAGGGGGAGGCGCCCTGGCCTCCACGGCTGCGTGAGGCCTGGAGGAGCCCCAGGGGACCGTACAGCGCCGCCTGCACCGCGCCGCCTTCTCCGTTCCAGAACTTTCCTGCGGCCCGAAGCCGCCCCTCGCCGCGCACATGGGGCTGCGCGACCCCGGCAGGGCGCGGCGGCCCGGAAACGAGAGCGGGGAAGGCGCCCGCCCCGCTGCCCGCGCCAGCTGCGGCGCTATAATTAGCGGGCCGCGACCGAGTGGCCGCCCCGGGGAGGAATGTGCGCGCGCCCCGCGCCGCGTGCCCGGACGGTCCCAAGCGAGGCACCAAATAAAGGCAAAGCCTGGGCCGAGGCCGCTCCCGGGCGCCTGGCCGCGCCGGCCCTGCGGGTGGGTCTGCCCAGCCGGAGGGGGCGCGGGCGAGAGCTGCCCCAAACGTCACCACCTTTAGAAATCGAGATGCCTCCCTTTCCCTTCAGGCCGAGTGCCCGGGCCGGGGGACACGCGCGCGCGGGGGCAGGGAGCAGCGCCGTCCTGTCCCGCAGGGGAAAGTGCTTATGCAGCCGGAACTACCCTGCCAGACAAAGCTGACCAGTGACCAGGAAGTTGACTTTTTATGGATAAACCTTCATTTAAAGTTAACAGATATGCTTTTCTCTGATGGCTGTACTATAGGGCCCTTGAGGTGCCGCCTTACTGACTTCTAATTTTTATTGACTATTCAATTGAGTACTCGGAATAATATTTAAAAAAAAAAACACTTAGAATGTCTATTTCGTTTTTAAAAAGTGACATTACAATGGCACTTATCCAGCACCAGCCTGGGCGTGGAAGGTGGCGATCTGAAGGGGGGGGGGCAGGGCTCTTACGTGTATGGAATACCTACACCAAACATCCTTCACCGAAGTTTTTTTTTTTTTTTTTTTTTTTTCCTGATAATAGACCCCAAAGTCATTGGAGCGTGTGGCCAACTTCCTACAAAACAGTCCACTTCTCGCGTTTTTAACCTGCAGCTTTGCCAGGTTGAGGCCAGGCGGGAGACTCCTCTGGCTTTCTCTGTTGCCTTGAAGCAGCAGCTTGTGCCTGCACAGGGCCTCTGCTCCTGCAGAGAACCGTGAGAGATCAAGTGCAGGTGCTCATGAAGACTCCCCAACGGTCCTGCTCTGTCCTCCTACCTGCACAGAATTCCTGGCATAGAGGCCAGGAAATCTTCACATGTCCTGGGCCTTGTGTGTCCATCTCAGAATATTCAGTTAACTTTTGTGTCTCCAAGTTGTTTAAAAAACAGAGCAAAACACATCCTCATCTTAGACGAGGCTAAGAAGTCAAACTGGTCAAACTCCAGGACAGTTACAGGTTTCTCATGTGTCTAGACAAGAAAGCAGGGTAGGTGATGCAGGGCTCACCAGGTAGGCAGATGCAGTGCACCTGTGGCACTAATATGGGCTCTCCTGTGTCTGTGAAAGGGGGTGATGGCAGATGGCTTTGAAACACCAGAGAGAAGGGCTCCCCCTGCTGCCCTCCTGAAAGATGCATTGTTTAGAGGTTCTGAACCTGGGCCTCCCCCTGGGAGTCTGAGTTTGGTCCATTGGGTTTCAATGCCAGAGAAGGGGTCAAGGTCTTCACCTTTGGGGAATGCAGAGCTTTTGGGGATGGGTGGGAGGAGGGAATGAAGTAAAATGCAGCCTGAAATTAAAGGATACAGATATCTTCCTTAAAACCCTCTCAGCTCAGTTGCATTTACAAAAGAATCAGAGCCAACTAACCTTTAAGTCACCAAAAAGCCAATCTTGGTCCATTGATGGCTTTAAAAGCAAGGTGGTATTTGTATGTCTGGCAGCAAATGGGGAGTGGGGAGCTGGTAATATGTTTGAATATGTTGCGTTTTTAAAGATTAAACAGTGAATCAATGAGAATGTATGGGGGAAGCACTTCCACTGAGTTTTGACTTCAGTAAAATTGTTGTATTTGTTTAAAAAAAAGAAAAGAAAAGTATATTGGGTTGGTTTGTTTTGCTGCTGCTGGGGATTGAACCTAGGGCCTCTCCAATGCTCTACCATGGAGCTTCATCCTCAGCCTTTTTTATTTTTTTGACAGGATTCACTAAGTTGCCCAGGCTAGCCTTGAACTTGCCATCCTCTTGCTTCAGCCTCCTGAGCAGCTGGGATTACAGCACAACACTGTGCCTAGTGAAAACAGTCATTTCTTATAAACCACAGCTCTTTGCACTGGGGCCAATCGGTCATGACTAAGCCTTCAGGAGTCATGAAAAGTTGGTCTGCCACAAATCTGTAGCCCCAAGAAGGAATTTACTCCAGGCTTCAATGACAAAAGCCCCTCTGGACTGAGCTGTGGGTGCATTTGCTGAGGGGTTAAGGACTCTCCTGCAATTAGGTTGCAACTCTTCAGGGACAAGAGGGATTGTACACATCTAAGAAGGAAAATGAAAGCATATTGGAGAATCAAGTGATTAGAGAGGAAGGTCCACAAGGGGACCCACATCTGGCCAGTCAGTCATTCCCATGCTTACCAGCTCGCTCATTTCCACCCATATGCCTGTGAAGAATGCGGGGCCCAAGTGGCACTGCTCGCGCCACGCCGCCTCTGCCTCCGTCCAACCTCAGTGTTCAGTGTTCTAATCTCAACTTAATTATCCGTGAAATGGGTTATGGATGGTGCCTATCTCAAGTTGTCGAGGGGATTAGTTAGCAAGGGTACGGAGCACAGTTTTCATGATGTTGGGCACACACTGCACGGTGCAGAGGGAGTCCACCCTCCAGGACTGGGCTCAGGGCTGAGCCAGAGAGGTATATAAGAGTAAGCAGGACAAAACAGTGTCTTTAGTTGGTTCCAGAAGCCACTCTTCATCCTGCCACCCCTCTGGCCACCCCTTCTCAGCCTCCTCTGCACTTCCCCTTCCTCTCAGCTCCTTAGACACCACACTTGTGCAGCCAGTTGCTTAACCAGCATCTGCACCTGGCTACTTAGTTGGCATCTCAGACTTCATACAGCGTATCCGCAATCAAACTCCTGATCTTCTCCTGCCAAATGTTCTCTCAATTTTCCACCTTACTGAACGCCAAGCCCCTCTTCCAGTTGCTTGGGACGGGGTCTTCGAGTGGGCTTTTCCTGGGGCGTTTTTTCCACACCTCTCATCCAATCCATCAGTGAATCCCCTTGGCTCTACTTTCAAAATGCACTCAGGTGCTGACCACATCTCATTACCTTCATCTCTTGTCTGGAGTATTGCAGAAGCTTTCTAAGTGTTCTTCCAGCTTCTGTCTTGTCCTCTGCAGTTCATTTTCAAATTAAGAGGCCAAATAAGCCTTTAAAACATTATTCTAGTCCTGCTGTCCTTCATGCAAATTCCTCTGTGCCTTTCTGTCTCCTGCAGAGTCCAACACAAGCTCATCACTTGGTCTGCAAGGCCATGCAACCTGCAGACACGGCTCCTGTCCATGCTCACTTCACTTAGGCCGTGGGCTTCTTTGCTATTCCTTGACCTTGCTGAGCATGATCTTCCCTCAGGACCTTTACAATTTGCTTTTCTCTTCCTGGAGTGCTCTTTCCCCAAATGTGTGCTCATTAGTCTGTTTTCCATTGCTATAGAATAGTACCTGACGCAGGGTACATTATAAAGAAGGGGTTTATTTTGCTTAGTTTTAGAGACTGGGAATCCAAGATCAGTCAGTCTTATCAGTTGGGCCTCCAGTGAGGCCCTTCCCTGGCTGCATCACACCTGGCTAATGGAATCGAAGCAGATGATGGAGTGCTTGTGAGATGGAGAGATCACATGGTGAGACAGGAAGCCAGAGAGGGGCCGTGGGACTGGGGTTGCTCTTTTATAACAACTTGCCCACACAAGAAAAACTCACTCTGCAAGGTCAGCCTCAATCCCTTCCAAAGGCAGAGTCTCCAGTGACCTAAGTACCCACTCCTGGGATCCCCTTGTTAAAAGCCCCACCATGTGCCAACATTGCCCTCTGAGCACCAATCTTCCAGCACATGGGGCGCTGGAGATGCACTCCAGCATGCCAGGCCATAGCAGGGTACAGGGTCCACTCCCTCAGTTCCTTCAGGTCTTACTCAAGTGTCCCCTTACCAGTCAGGTCTTCCCTGCCATCCTGTATTGTTAGCATCTTGTTGCTGTAATCACGACATAATCAGTGGCTTAAGCCAACACAACAATATTATTTTAACAGTTGGGAATGTTAGCTGGTCATGAGGAGCCTTGGGAAGTCACACTAGCCGACGGATCCTATGGATACCGTGCAGCCAGGTGAGCCAATGAACTCGGACCAGGAAGACCTGGGAGAATCAGTCATAGGCATGTGCTGACCTACCACACCAGAGCCTGGAGGAGGAGGGTATTTCCTGAGATGGTTTTACATTTGGTGGGGGTATTCGGATAAGGCAAGAGGGAGGAGGGTCTCATGGGTGCAGAGGTGACAGCGTTTCTCAGGCTCAGCCCTCAGCGGTGGCGGGGGTTGGGGGGAGGCTGGGTTCTGGTCGCTGGACTACAGGTGTGTCCTCCACCTTCTCCTAATGTGGAGAAGGAGAAAGGCAGCTGGGGGGGGGGCAGGGCTCACCTATACCTCCCCAGGAGGTCTCAGAAGCAGGTTAGCAGCAGTTCTTTTATCGAAAGACTCTGTTAATTGGGCATAGAACAGTGTTTTAGTTAAAGACCCAGTTACCTTCGGATCCCAGCTCTATTCTCAAGGTCTACTTGGGACTGTGGCATCAAGAGCACTGGGTCTTGTCATTTATCCCACAGCAGGAGGTCTGGAAGGGTGACTCCCCTCCCAGTTCTTCCCCTCGCAGAGCACCTGAGGCCCACCCTCAAGTCTTCCCCACAGGTCCTCTGCAAATGGGTCCTTCTGACAGTCCTTTAAATGTCCCCCAACTTCAGGGTTCCCTATGCAAACCCTCACTCCACGGAAACTTCCCCTCAGCCCTTTCTTCCCACCCTTGCCCTGTAAACCCAGCCTTTGGGCATCAGTTGCAAATCTGTGTGGCTGTGCTCTGTCCAGGATCCAGCCCACCCCACTGTGGGGAACTCTGGTTCCTTTTTGGCCCCAGGGACGAGAACAAAGAAGTGACACCTTGTTCTAGGAGCTGAGAGAGTCAGGACCGGAGGAGTCTAAGGGTGCTCACTCTGGTGCTCTCCCTGTGCTGGCTGCCGAGTAGCCGGGCCAAGTCCAGTCTTCCTGAGAATCACCCAGAGGTATGTGTCTCAGCACAGCTCGGGTGTGGAGGGCGCCCATGTCCACAGCACAAGGGTGTGAGCGCAGGTCGGGAGCATGCGCTGCAAGCTCTAAAGTGACATGGAAATGCTGACTTTCAGGCTGGGGCTGGACTCAGTGGTGGAGCACTTGCCTCGCATGTGTGAGCCCTGAGTTGGATCCTCAGCACCACACAAAAAATAAATAAATAAAGGTATTGTGTCCATCTTCAACTAAAATGCCTTTCACCATTTATTTGGGGTTTTCCACCCCCAATTTAGTGTGAGGTTAGACTCACTCCTCCTCACAGTTAATTTACAAGAATGTGAAGACCAACCCCAGGTCACCTGTCCAGTCAGCTCTTCTTGGACTGTCTGTACAGAACTCAAGACTGCCCCTCCTGGGCCTGAGCTGGTCCTCGTGGCTCTGGTGCAGTTCTAAGGCACTGGGTCACAGTTCTGCACCACCCTGCACAAATGCTTTGCTTGGATTTGCCACAAGGACACAGCAGGAGCCAGGAGGTCTAAGGTGCCAGGAAAAGCTGCAGCTTTCCTCTTGGCAAGGCTGGGAGAACCTGTGAGAAGAGCTGTCCTTCACTCTTGTCCCCAGGGAAAGGCCATGAGACACACAGAGGTCTGAACACAGAAACAGAAAAGGCTGCTTCCTTTGGGCGTACCCACCAAGGGATGGAAGCGACTCTGCCACTGAGATGCATGAGGTGTGAGTGGGACCCCTGCAAATGGAAGCTCCTTCAGCATGTCCTCAAGTGTTCATGTCACTGTCAGCACAGGAGCTGCTGCCTCCTTGATTCTTTTTTCTTGAACCCATAACGAATACATTTATAGGATGCCACAGAGGCATTGGGCAGGTGTCCTCCTACCAAAGGAGGAGTAATAGGGGATAGGCGCCAGAAGTCATGCGGGATGGGTACCAGGAGGACAGGCATTAAAACTCTCTGCCCCCAGCTCCTGGACCCAGCGTGAAGGTGCATATGAAGTCCAGTCCCCAGCCAATCCAGATATGAGGAAGGAACTTCTGAATGCCTCTCGACTCCAGGATTGTCTGCGCTTTGGTAATCCTATGTGACTCCCTGAGGCTTCCCTGTACCCCATCCTCAGGACAATTGCCCTTGGGAGGCTTCCAGGTAGCTTCACAGCCCCTGATCTCAGCTCTTCTCTTGACCTATGCTGACCATGTCCAGGAGCTGGGCTCTGCCTCAGCCCTGCCCATGTTCCATGTGGTTGCCTCCACCCCAGGTCTCTTTGGAACAGGGGATCACACTCAAGCCCCAGTCCAGGGGTGAGGACACTGCTACTTGCCTGCTTTCCTTCCTGTTTCCTAGGGGATGGTGTTCTGCCCTAGTCCTCTACTGCCACACTGACAAACCTGCTTGTTGACTCTCCTGCTTCATCCTGGATTCCATGGTACCCACCATGGTGTGGATAGCACCCAAGACTCAGAGCTCAGGATGCTGTGCCCCTTCCCCATCATTACCTCCCAGATTGGACTTCGGTCCTCCTCATCAGAACCAGTGCCTGTCCCATCCTAGGGATACCACCAAACTAGGGTTCTTCAGAGAAACAATAGGACATGTAGAGAGATTTACTTTGAGTATTTGACTTACACAATCATGGTGGGTGACAAATCCAAAATCTGTACAGCAGTGTGGCCAGCTAGAATTTCATTAAAGATGGGATGCTGTAGTCATGAGTGGGAAACCTTCAGCCTGGGCACACGGGCTAGGCTTCTAAGAAGGTTGCAATCTCAAGGCTCCATGCCTTCTTCAGGAGAGCTTCATCTCTGATCCTAAAGACTTCATCTGACTAGATGAGGCCTACTCACACGATGGAGAGTAATCTGCTTTCTAATACTAACATTAAATATTAACATTAGCGTGTCTACAAAATGCCTTTGCAAAAACATCTAGGTTGGTGTCTTATTAAAAAGCTGGGCACCATAGCCCAAGCCAGTTGACACATAAGATTAACTATCATGGCTACTTCTCAAATTTTCTTTTCCTCCTCTCCTGGCCTCCCAGACCACAATGCCTCTATGATCGTGGTGCTTTCAAAGGCAGTCACAGGATATCCTACCCAGGAGGCTTACTTATGAAGGGACTTAATGGTTTCTGGAACTGAAAAATGTATGGGCAGGCCAGCCTTAGGTCTCACCCACTCAGGCTCAACTTCAGCTCTCTTGGCTCCTCCTCCCCTGTGCAGTTGTTTTCTGCAGGTGGGCTGCCCTTGGGGTCCCTGGATGGTTGACATACTTCCTCCTTCATAATCAGAAGGAAGGAGAGCAGAGAGCAAGCTTCTAGAGCTGGAGAGAGCACTGCTTCTCTCTGATTGGCTCAGTTTGACATCATCACTATGACCAAGAGGATAGTGCACTGTGATTGGTTCAAATCTGCCCATGTCTAGCCAATTCCAGGACAAGGAGATGGGATTGTCCTGATGGCACCTAGTCAGGGGTCTTCCCCAAGTGGGATCAATCTCACCAAAGCAGGTGGCCTCTGCAGTGGCTGAGGGGGGACCAGATGCCAGGAGAGAAGCATAGTACTCCTTTTAGCCTCCAAAGGAGAGCTGCCGCCTTCCCCAAACCTAGAGGAACTCCCAAGGCTACAGCCCATGCACATGGTACCTGCTGGAGGCCAGAAGCAGGGACCAGATCTCAGGGGAGGACAGGGAGCTGCAGGAAGGTGCTTCCTGCTTGGGTGCCAGGGCAGCGAGCCCTGTGGAGCTGCAGATGGTGGCTGGGAGATGGGCACTCCCTCCAGACCTGCTGGTCCCTGGTCTATTTGCCCCTCCCTTCGTGACTAGGGAGTGATCCCCTCGACAGGACTGAGCTCGCAGCAACTGGCTTCACAGCTGTGGGAGTGGGGATGCCACTGGGAGTCATTCTAAGCAGAGTGATTCACATAGTTCTGATGGGGTTGGCTTGGCAGGGACAAAGAATGAAGGTGGAAGGTGGCTTGGAGACATGTCCAGGCAGCCCTGAGGAGGGGGTTGTCTCTAAGATTCTGATCTGTAATTTTGTTTTGTTTAAAAAACAACAACGGAGGTGGCAGGACTCATATCCTAACAAGCTGTAAAGCTTCCACCACCCCTCCCTGTCTGGGCAGCCTCCCTCCTTACCATACTGCCATGGCAGTTTTGGGCCCAGGCCTGCCACACAGGATGCCAGTGGGGGAGGCCATGCACCCTAGCTGGAAAGCACACGAGTGCTCTTCTCAGGGTGTGGGATGCCAGCGAGGCTTGGCATGCACATCACGTTCCCATCAGTCACTGGACAGCCAGGACCCTCTGCTCTCTGAGCAGACAGTCGGACCCAAGGAAAATGACAGAAGAAATCCACAGAGCTGTTCTGTTGCTGGAGTGTCATTCTGAGGTAGAGAGAAAAGTGTTTGGGACACAACACTGAGGGAATGAAGCAGGGGTGCTGTTACCCAGCACAAATCCACACCGAGCAAGAACAAAAGTCCTCCTGCCCAGCATAAGGGCGCTGCATGCTTAAAATCTGGCCTTTCTTGGGGAGTTGGGTGCTCCCACAGCCAGTGAGAAGCCCTTTCATGGAGCAGAAAATTAAGGCCAAAAATGTCAAGGGACTTGTTTGAAGCTGTCTAACTCGAATCCCATCTTCTTTTTACTACTTTTCCCAAGACTTGAAAATAACTTTTTTGGCCCCACAGTACAGAAATATTAGTTACGACGTGCCAGGGAATGGATTCTCCAAATCCCCCAGCCCCCGCGCTGCGGACTGGTTGATCCTCATTCTTCACGCTTGGTTCGCTAACGTGGGAGTCACATGTTGCTGTCGTCTTTATTTCTCTGGTTTAATCAGGAAAACGAGCCAGAAGAGCTGAAATGATTAGCTTGGGATCGTTAGAGGAGGAAAAAATTCATACTCACAGTGACTATCCTTGTAGTCCATTGATTAGGCAATTTTGCTTTTATGAATCAATTGCAGCGATTGCTATGTTGAATAAAATGTGGAACTGCACTCACAAAGAAAACATAAATTATTAGCTTTTAAACACACACTGTGCGTGGACCTACATAATCAACGGAATTTTTGGTTTGAGTTTCCTGGAGGGAAACTGGTGTGGGTCCTCTGCTCCCTGGGGCATGAAGCAATGTGATTCCATGATAAGCAGAGGTCTGGCACCTGGCTATGCTGTCTGACTTCTATGGACAGCCCCGTGGTGGATCAGGCCAAGCTCAAAGCCAGCACAGCATGCTTCAGGAGCGATATCAATGATCACACACACCTTGAATCTGCAACTCCTATACAGGAAGCAAAGTGATTTTTAGAAATATATGCAAAGACCTTGGGAGAGCCTAATAACAAATGTACCAGCAATCTCATCTCTTATTAATGTTTTAATTTTTTTATCTTAGGGTATGTAGAGGTCATTTTATAAATTACACATTTCACACTGATTAATCTCTGTGGATTACCTCTTGCTATAGCAAATATGATGATGTCCAATAATTGCAATTAATAATCGTGGAACTTTTTTTTAAAGATGCTTTGAAAGTGAAATAATCGCTTTGAAGAGGATACGAAAAGATTAGATTCAGCATCATGGAGATAGAAGGAGGAGGGGAAGCAGAGAAAGGTATGGATGTGGCACTTGCAGGGTGGAACCATCACAAGGCCGTAGTTCAGGAGCTAAGGGCAGAGAAATAGGTACCTGGCTCAAATCTTAAGGATTCTAGATACCAGATGTTTCTTGAAATAATTAATTTGACAAACATTGATGATGTGCATGCTATGTGAAGCACTGGGGACTTTAGATTACCATTATTTTTTGAGACCTAGCAGTCTTGTAGCCTGCAGAAAAAGGACTGGGCCACAAGAGAGCATTGATGGTCATGAGGGGAAAAAAGCCAGAGAAGAAGGGATAACGGAACCAGAGTCCCAGCAGCAGCCAGCACAAACAAGGACCTTGTTGCAAGCCCGATTTTCCCAAGTGAAGTATGTACGACATTTCTGAACTGAAGCTTTGCCCAGCTTCCACCAGCACAGGCCAGCCAATCATGAGCACAACAAGTCACTGGATTTCTGTAAGTTCTTCGCCTCTGGCAGGTACTGTAGAAAGCACAAGATGGGAGTCAGAACCTGTTTTCAAAGAGCTTAGAATCCACTTGGAAATGTCAGTGAATGATATACTAAATGATGGATCCTATTTAAGATGGCACACCAAAAGCTGCAGAGGAGGGCTCAGATGCGGAGTGCATGAGAGGAGAGCAGAGAGGAGAGCAGAAGGAGGAGAGGGAGAAGTCAGACTCAGTGAGGAACACCAAAGAGGGCACAAGAAACAATGGCAGGGGCAGCTGCCGGCAGCATCATAGGTTTGGGGACCAAGAAGGAGCACCGGTGACACATAACTGGGGTATCATTTCTGAGAAGTGATGGGAAATAAAATTTGAATAAGTAGTGCAAGGTGGGCTTCCAGGGCCCAGAGACTGGTGCATGGGGAGGGGTCAGGAATGCAGCGGCTCGTGAGGAAGCCGCCTGGTAGATGTCCTAATAGAGGCTGGAAGAAGAGGTATGTAGGGTTAAGGTCGCTGGCAGACCGTGGATTGATCCAGTTCTGAGAGGAGTCAGTGGGTGAGATGCTTCAAAGAGGTTGATAGGCTCTGAGGTCAACTTCCGTGGGGGAAGGCAGTGTTGATGCTAGCAAATGGGCATTCAGGAGAAAGCAGTCCAGGAGGAGACGAGAAGCCCAGATAAGCATATAAGCCTTTCTTGGTGGTCCCCATCACAGGCCTCATGCAGAAGCGAGAACTTCCCTCCCAGCCCCACACCCCGGGCTAGACAAGGATGTTCGTGGATGATCCCGAAGAGCATCTGATGGAGACGGTTCAGTTTGGCTCAAGTGAGCTGAAGCCAAGGAGTGCTGGGTGAAGATCAGGGCATCCAGACAGAAGATGCAAGATGAACACAGGGACACAGCCTAGAGCTCATGGAAAGGACCCAAGCTGAAACCCCCTCAGTGCCCAGGACATGCACAGGGATGGTCCTTGGTCACCCAGCATGTGGGTCCACCCTCGTGTTTGTGCCACACCAGCAACACTTGCTTCTTCATCCCTCCTCTGGCTCACGCATCCAAAGTGTGCCTTGACCGTTCAAGTGTGTCAGGCACTGTGCTGGGTGCCAAGGCCAAAGGATAAGACATGGCCAGGTCCTCAAGCAGCTCCCCACCCACGGTGGAGGCACAGGCCCATGGGCTTTCAGAGCTGAGGGCAGGAAAAGTCACTCCAGGGAGACCATTCAAAGTAGCCACTTGGGATATCTGAGTGAAACAATCCAAGGATGCTGTGTTAAATTGGGGCTGAAGAGGGTAAAGAATTTGTCCCTCAGGAACTCTTGGCAGAAGCTGCAAAAACAGAGGATGGCAGGTGAAAAGCTAGAAATTCCTGTTTCAAAGTTCAAGTTATCAGCAAATCTAAGAAGAGTTCCTGTGCAGCCCGCTGGTCTAAGCCAGAGCATGGGCCTTTTAAATACAGAGATGGATAAGTGGAGCAGAAGAAAACCAGTGTGTTTTTATCTTCACCAATCAGGATACTTCTAACACGATTTCATGGGCATTCAGTAATGTTATGAAATGCAGATTTTTCTTTCCACTGGTCTATTCCACTGAACAGTCCAGACACAAGCACAGAGCTCCCCTGGAAGGGGGTAAGCTCTAAGCCAGGTCCTTCTTTTGAAGCACCACACAGGCTGAGGAGCTCCCCAGCTGCTCCGCCTCCCACTGCCCCAGGCTGGTGCAGGGGAGCAGAGGCCAGGAAGGCCCAGTGAGGAGGGCTGGCCTTGGGCCCTGGGGAGGAGGCTTGGCCTTCTCTCTACTCAGATGTCTGCTTTTCCTGCTGGGCACTCACCAGCCTGAAGAAGAGCCAGGGGCAATAGGCCTCTCCTCGGCCAGTTCTCAGCTTTGTACTACACATTGACATTTCCTCCCTGAGGCTTCTCCTGACTTCTGCCCTGGAGATATCCCAAAGCCTAGCCAGAGGCACTGTTCAGTGTAGGTTGAGGAGGAATGCAGTCCAGCAAGGCTGTTCACAGTCGCGACTTGGGCATCAAAAAAATCTGGGTTCCAGTTCTGCCTCCACAACATCATTCACCCTTCAGCCTCTGATTTCCTAAGCCTGCTCCCTTTGAAGGTTCGGCAGGAGAGAGCACCAGTCTCCCAGGGACATTATGCATGTCAGATGAAGTAACCCATGGAGCGCTTGGTACTAGATGGCTCCCCAGTAAATGCTCAGTTTAGACTCTGGTATTAGGAAGAATGTGGGTATTTCTGTGCTCCATGGGGTTCCAGGACAAACCAGTGCTGCTGGGACCCTCTTGCTTCTCTCCCCTGGGAGTCTAACCCAGGTATCAGCTGCTGAAACCTGAACCCCATTTACAGGTAGAGCCATTGGAGGCAACTTCACAGCCCTGAACAGGCCACAGCACCGGTGACCTCCCTGCTCAGTCCTCCTACTCATTTTCCAGCTAATCCAGCAACTCAAGGAGGAATGCATTCCTTCAAGCTCCATCTGACACACAGGCACACCGTGGAAGATGGATGCCCAGGCAGCTGAGGCGGTGTGGCTTGGCGACTGGGGGCGAGTCCTGCCCAAGGAGCCCTGAGTAGAGCCCACAAAAGAAGGAGGCTCTTTGCCAAAGGAGATTTTATTTTGCACTTTCCAAAAGGTAACAGAACCCTTCCAACTTTTTTTTTCCCCCTTTACAGGCTCAGAATTTAAATAGGACGCTGAATGGCCAGCATCCTGGCCCACCCCTGAGTGCCTGGGTGCACTGCCAGCACTGAGTTCATGTTCCTGCCCTGCAGGCTTGTAACCTGAACTTTCCTCTTCTAAAACCCCAGTTCTTATAGCCAGCAGAAATTCTGGGCCACGGAATTCTGGGAATCATTGTACTTGTCACCCACTAAGTCACATGCCCCATAGCCTGGTTCCTTCGAGCAAGGTAACAGTCCTTCTCTGAGGGCCTATAAATGTCTCTGTCACATAGAAATTGGCATTCCTCACGATAACACCCAGGGCTCACCCACCCAGAAACACATGTGAGGTCTGCCGTGATTCACCAACTTCCATGATCCCTAGCGTCTCGAACACAATGACTGGTAGCAAATTCATACTTTGGGTTATCCCATTAAACCTCATTAAGGGACTGACCCCAGGATGGAAATGTAGTTAAATTAGGATAATAAGCCTCTGGACACCTGGTCTGAATTCCCAAACAGCACCACTTGTGCTGAGAGCCTACCTCCGCAGATGGCTCAGATGTCGCCATTTGACAGATGGGAAGACAGAGCTTGCTGTGCAGTATCCAGAGGGACAGTGAGGACAGGGCAAAAGGGATGTACGGATCCAGAGCCCCAGATGCACACTTCCTCACTGCCCTCACTGGTCGCCTTCATGTCCAGGAGCGACCAGCAGCACACAAGCATCCACGGAATGGATTTTTTTGAGCACATATCTAATGAATAGGGTATCCTGTGCCCAGGGCAAAGCCGTAAATAGATATCTGCAGTGGAATGCTGGGGTGGACAAATACAGCAGGCGGCTTGTGCTCAGCCCCGCCGGCCTGGCCAGGCTGTTAGCTGCTCTGTTTGCAAGCTTTTTTTAGGTTTGGTTGCATGATAGTACAAAGAGCCTTGTGTTATGTCTCAACACCACTATTTATACCCTGTGACCCATTAAGCACTGATCCCTTGGTTGGGGTTCTCCCAACATCTCAAGAGGAGGAAAAAGGGAGGGAAAAAATAGACTGACTGGAAAAAAAAAATAGTTCTCATTTACAATACTTGAGTCAAGAATTTGGAAACTCGACCCCAGCCAAATCCTTCAGAGCCCTTGTATCAAATGTTGTTATTTTTGGGTTAGCTTGAAAATAAGGCTGGCTGAGGAGTGGACAAGGTGCCCTAGTGGCGGTGGCAGGAAGTGGGAGGCGCAGAGGACTCTTGCGGGGGAGGGTCCTTCTCTGTGCAGGGCAGGGTGCCAACTGCTGGGCCGCAGCTGGGCCTCCTGGCCTCCTCCTGGGGAGCTCATCTCCCTTGGTCAGCATCCCCCATGGGGGACGGGAGATGTCATCCTTTCCCTCCAGGTTCCCAAAGGCAATTTGGCCCTGCCCCTGACCCCCCTTGGGGAGTCTGACCCTCCTCCCCTGCTGTGCTTTTATTTAAATAGACAGTGTTTCCCTGGATGGTGAAGCTCCTCTGCTTTTTGGGAAAGATGCCCGCAGGAGATATTTTTACGCCCTGTCTGCAGTAGGTGAAAGGGAATCCTGGCTGAAGACATCACCACTGGCTCCTCTGGCCCCACAGAGTTGTGTCCACGTCAGAACTGAGGCCCGGCCCATGTTTGGGAACACAGCTTACTAGCCCGGTCCCTCTGATCTCCTGCCCAGCTTCTCCTGTCACAGCACACACACACACACACACACACACACACAGGCTCAGGGGCCAGGTGGTTACCACTGTGTCATGGACTTTAAATGTTTAAAGATCATTCTGCAGAGCACGAGGGGTAAGATAAGATATCAAATAAACTTTCCTGAGATCACAGGAGTGAGAAGTGGGAAGCCGAATCTATATTCTTGCGTTATTCACATATCTCCAGAGTTACTCCATTTGAAGAATCCTTTAGAACATTACATTTAGACTCAATTCCTCTTTATAAAGAAAAAAAAATCAATGTCTAACTGCTTACAAACCCTGAAAAACATCAGATTGCTTATTTTTGGCCCATGTTTCAGGTTCTCCTACCTCCAAGACGGCCTCTAACTGACCCGCAGCACAGACCTCGGTGTGCCCTCTGACTCTCCCATAGGGACCCCCCTGTCCTTTAATCCAGCCAAATACCAACTGTAGGACCCTGGGAAAGACAGGCCCCCGCCTCTGGAGCCCACCTCTGTAGCCCACGCTGCCTTCTGATGCCACGCCTGTCCCTCTTGCTGCCTTTTAAAGGGTGTGTTCTGAGCCTTGCAATGTCCTGAAGAACCCACGTTCACCTCATCTCCCAGCTAGAGCCCGCTGCCTGGGTGGTCATCTCATGGTGTGGGATGCGTGGTACCGCCAGCTTCACAGTCCTGGCTGAAGAACCTGTGTTTGGGAGGAGCAACGGCAGCCTGAGTGGGAGGGGAAGGACAATTCACGAGTGACTGCATGTGACAAAGACCAGAGCAAGAGGCTCCTGGCACAGGCAGGGGACCCCCAAGCAGCATCGGTTCCGCTGTGGGGACCTCGGGAAGCCTGCTAAGAAAAACATCTTGATCTGTGGAAGGACAGGAGAGTAAGAGTTAGTGGTCCATTGATGGCTGGTGGAGGTTGCAGAGAGAAGAAGCAATGGCTGCCAGCCAGAAAAGAAGATATGTCCCCCCCACCAGGTAGAAGATAAAGGACAATGGGAAAGGTAGCCAGGAAAAGCAGTGAGCTGAAACTGCGTGTCCTCAGGAGCCTATTGAGGAGTCTTCTGAGGCTTCTCCCTTTAAGTAGAAGGGAGAGTCTAGGTAGCTTGTGTCCAAAGTGAAATAAGGTAGCTTGTGTCCCTACGTGCTTGGACGTGATTGCCCGCCTAGGCTCAGGTGACTGTGGCACCTTGCAGCTCCTGCAGCAGTATTATAGTGCATGTTGTCGTTTTCCAAAATGTGTTAGTATAAATAAAAGTTACAAATCAGTCAGGAACTTAATTTTTCACCAAAATAGGCATGGTATGCGTGAACAAGCATAGTCACTTGGGCCTGAAGAGTCATGTGCTACACACCACGCGACCATCCTTTCCTCTCACTTCTGTTAGAAGATGTGGCTCTTTCCATCACCTCCTGGAAGTTTCAGTAGAGCCTTGAGTTTCCAATCTCTGGCACAGAATGGACCACAGGTCCCAAAATATTCTAGAAAAGGCACTGTGGTGCTTAAGATGAATTAATACGGATTTACTCTAAGACAATTTTTAGCGAGCAATACTCTTTTCTGCTTCTAGGATGTGAAGTTTGGGCCTCATTGGGTTTCATGGCATCACATGGGGTCATGCTCTTGATGTAGGTTCACAAACAGTCACGGTCCTGGAGAAGCAGTTTGGGCACATGCTGGTGCCAGAAGTGGAGCCCCATGCAATTAGCTGCCAGCACGAGTTCATAAGACTTGTCTCCTTGCCCCAGATATTTTCTCCCTGGTGCCAGTTTTTTTCAGTGCACTTAGGAATTCTGTCCTGGACTTGGCTCTTCTTGACTTATTCTTATTGATCTGCGTGTCACTTAGGAAAGAGGGAGACTCAAGATGAAAGGTGTTGGTACCTTATAGATTGTCCCTTCATGGACAACTGGATTCCCCCCTAGAATAAATATTCTTGAGACTATTCTTCACACTCCCTGAAGTACAAAGGTTCCGTGCTGTTGGCACGTGTGATTTCCCACAGAATCTAAGTCTACATTGATGCCTCTTGGCCTCTTCCTGCGAATAACTTCATGTCAAGTCACTCTCCAGCCTGAGCCACAGGAAGTCAGAGGTCTAAGGAAAGAGAAAACACAGGTCCTCTGCATGTCAGGAGACTTCCTGGACTGAGCCTAAAGATGTGGCACCTCTGGGAACTCCATATCTGAGCCACTAACTCCTAGTCTGGAGACATCTGCCACTTCTTAGTGCCAGTGAGACCTGGGATGGGCCTAAATCCAAGATCCCTTCGGTTCCACAAGCACACTTTCTGAAATGTGCATTGCTTCAAACTTCATTTATCAAGGAAAAAACAAGATTTCCATCTTCAAAAAAGTGAAAATAGAAAATAAGAATTCCGTGCCATTCCTAAGAACCCTTCCTTCCTTTCACAGCATGAGAGGGCTGAGGTGGAAGTCAATGGTGTCCCTCCTCTGGGCCCCCAGCAGGTGCCCAGTGCCCCTGAGGAGTCCCTCTGAGTGGCAGCACTTGGTTTTCTGAGTCTCCCATGAGGAAGGCAGCCCATCCACACTTGTTTTCTCAGGCCGTGCTCAGCCACCTGCAGCTCCCTCCTCTACAGAGCCAATGTCTACTTCCTCTTTCCCTCCCTTCCCGCCTTCTGAGCCTCCTCCACAAAGCCTCCCAGGCAGGGACAGGGCTTGCCGGGGGACTTTCCACTCTCCCAGGCAATCACTGTCCTCGTGACTGAGCCAGTGAATCCTGTGATAGTCACATATATTTCCGGATGATATTTGTAAAATAAGCTAAATTTGCTCATAAAAGCCAAATAATAATGCCAACCCTGAATTTGATCATGACTGTGCTCAAAAGGAATTAGGCTCATCCCGTGGAGCCCTGTAGACCAGTGAATGCATCCACATATTGCTCTTTAATGTACCTCAGATCCTCTGTGGAACCTGTTGAAACCCAGATCCTGAGTGGCTAGGTCCAGGTGGGGCCTAAGGGTCTGCATTTCCACAGGCTCCTAAGCTGGGCAGTGATTTTGCTGCTGTCCCCAGGATCCCCCTTTCAGTGGGAAGGTGAGGGTCCCGCTCCTCAAGGGCCAGGGCTGTGTCTGATTTGACCTTCAGTCCTTAGTGCTTGGCACCCAGCACATGGCAAAGGGGGGAAGGAAGAAAAGGAAGGGAGATGAGAAGAGGGGGAGAATACAAGTTTCCCTCTGGATCAGCTTTCCTGTTCTGGATACTGACCACCTGTGAAACCAGACAGATACAGGTGAAGCACTTGTGCCGTGAGGCCAGTGGCCAGTCTCTTAAAGAGGCTTCTTCCCAGCGCGTTCACCGCCGTCCTGTGGGCCTCCAGGCTTGCTTCCAAGGTGGCAGATGCCCTGAGAGTGCCAGACCTCCTGAGGGTGTGCCACAGGCTGGGCCCTGAGGAAGGAGGAGCTCCGATCACAGGCTGCATTATCTCCAGCTCAGTGGCCATGCTGGGTGGCTCCATGTCCCTGGGGAGCATCTGGTAGTCAGCCTTTCCTTTAGGGGTGATAGAGCTTTTCTGTTTACAGAGTTGGTGAGAAAGCTCCCAGACCCTGGGATCTCTTCAATTCCACTCCTCCTAATTGACAAGACAGGCCTAAAATGCTTGACCCACACAAGGTCTCTCACCAATGTCAGGCAGGCAGATTGGAGGAGAGCATCCTGGGCCAGGGCAGCTTTCACCTTAAACAATGCCCAGAGCCTGGAGGGGGACATGGGGAGACAGGTTCTTTATGCAAAAGATTAGGTGGTGTCCCTGCTCACAAGTGCACTTGTGGGAAAAATAAATGAATAAATAAGTAATGTTTTTTCATTATGAAATCAGCCTAATCCCAAGTGATTTTTTTTTAATTAGGAAAAAAATTGAAGGAGAAAAAAAATCCCTCTACCATATTAATACCCACTAGGTCAAACATAAGTACTGAGAACATTTAGTTGAATTTTATCTGCATCTTTCTGTATCTCTTTTTCATGTGTATACTAATTTTTACAAAATTTTGATATGTCACATATGCCATTTTATATGAAACTTTAGGACTTTAACACTGTGTCTGTCACAGGTATTTTTCAGGTTAAAAACCCCTCATGGTATTCGCAGTCTTGCTTTCCCTTCCTGCACGGTTGTCCCTTCAATGGCTACACCAAAGCGCACTAACTTGGGTACTGAAGCAGGCAAGTGTGTTAGGCTGATGAGTTGTTTTGAAGGTTTCACAAATAAATCTGTGCTACAGATTTAGGAGGGGCCTGTTTGCCTGTACCTATAATGATACCTTAAATCCTTAACATATTTGTTTTGGACCATATTTGTTATGTTGACTCAGATATTTTTAGGGACATATGCAACAGGCACAGGACAAAGTGTTGCACAAATGGTCTCTGGGAAGCCAATGGGAGAGAAGGGATGAGCCTTCTCAGCCCCTGCCGGGGAGAGAGGAGGGATGTGGAGTCCAGAAGCCCAGGTGGGCACTCCTCAGTTGCATCCGTCTGAGACCTGTGGCTTCCCCTCCCGGTGTCCCAGCCACCACATGGAAACCAGGTGACAGTGCCTGCCTCAAAGGGCAGTGGCCAGGACTGAGTGCACAGAGAAGGCACTGCCCGTGTGAACTCTTGGGGCACCAGCCAGGGAGTGGCCAGGGACTGTTGCCTGTCCTCAGGGGCTGCGATGTGGAGGTGCAGGTATGTCATAGCTGCAAGCCCAGTGAACAGATGGCAGAACAAGACACCTTCCATCCTGACAAACATTCCTTCTTCACAAAAAAATGGGAAATATGTGTAAGAGAGAGCACTACCAGCATAAGATATGACAAGGACAGGCAAAATCTTGAGCAGGAAGGGTCTGAGGATTGGTGATCTGGGAGGGATGTTGGAGGAGCAGCAAGGATGAACATGTGCATTCTTCAGTTAGCACATATTTATTAATAAGACTCACTTTCTTACCTTTGCTTTGAAAATCACTAATGAAACTCTTTTAATAAAACAATATACTCTGTTCCATCGACAGCAATAACCCTACAGATTAAAAACAAACGTATGATATTAAAATACATAATATTTGAATGTATTTTCATCCATATATAAATCTGTGTTAATGTAAGAGACTAAAAATCCAATTAGGTAGGTTTCCAAAATTTTTTTTCTTTCAAATCATTCAAATTTATCATTATAAGTAAAACACAAATTAGTAAACATCAAAAATTGAAAATAAACATCTGAATTTTTAATTTTTTAAAAGATCTAATTACATTTTATCACATATTTTTATAAAAATAAAACTTTTCGTAGTTCTAAAAGTCCATGTTGTTGCTAACATAAAGAACTGGGTTTCTACTTCTCTCATA
Organism: Urocitellus parryii; assembly: GCF_045843805.1. Taxonomy (NCBI): domain Eukaryota; kingdom Metazoa; phylum Chordata; class Mammalia; order Rodentia; family Sciuridae; genus Urocitellus; species Urocitellus parryii. The sequence continues at coordinate 83,907,581 of NC_135539.1, forward strand.
TTATAACTGGAACTCTATTTGCAGATGAAAGAGAAATGTGAGGTCTGTGATATTGCAAAACCCCTGTGTGACTGTGGGCCACACTGTGTGTAATAGTTTGGAACTCTGGAATCCTGACTTGGAATTTGAAGAGAAACCAGAAAATGGGCTCCTGGCACTGTTGGGAAAGAATTCTTCATTATGCAGGAATCCATGATGTCACTGCTCCCTGAGAGGAAGGCTCTCACGAGGTGATGAACAGGGCTTTCCTAGGGGCTCTCCTACCACAGCACTTCTGCTGTCCAAATCCTCTCCACACTCCAAAGGCATGTTGCTATCAAAGTCAACAGTGGCTCACATGCTCTGTCAGTACTGGGGACACTTGCCTGTTTGGGGAGGATGCAAGGACAGATGGTGAGAAGAAAGCTCCCTGGGGCCTGAGCAGCACTGGCCCCCAGATTGGACAGTTAGGATCACAGGCTGCTGTGCCTACACTGACAGGGGGCCTCGAGGGACAAGGTGCCCCTGGGAACTTTAACTAGGGTATACATGTGTGCGCGTGTGCATGCATGGGTGCGCACATGTGTGCGTGTCGACTCCTTTAAAGTGTGAAGGGTGGATTAGGGACGCTCTTGCCCATGCATAAAGCCAATTCTTCAGGACAAAATCTAGTGACATTATAGACAGATGAGTTTTGGGGTACATTCTCTGCAGTGTGCAAATTCTCCTTATAAACCTGTCCATATTCTCCCTTTTGGACCTTGAATCCATGGCAGAGTGTTTGTCAATACCTTATTGGGATATTATGATGTATACACTTTGGTTTTCATCCACACTCCCTGGCTCACAACTCCCTCCTCAAGGCAGGCCTCAGAAATTGGAATTTCTCTTCTCCAAGGCAGGCCTAGGAAGTAAAAATGTATTCTGATTTCCTGCACCTTAGAGATACTGGCCATAAAGAAATTCTTTGACTTCCCTTGTCTGGTAGGGAGTCTGGTCGGAACCTCAGAAGGGTCCCTGCCCATGCCTCTAGGAAAGAATGCTCAAGAATCCAGGCCTGCCTGGGCTTCCCCACCTGGTGTATCGGCAATGTCCTTTTTGTCCAGTCATGTTTCTGCACATTGTCCATAGAATGCTCCAATTGTTCTGTGCAGTGAAGTCTCCAAAACCATCCAAAGGACAGGGTTCTCAGCACTTTTGGACAGCTGACCACAGGAGTTTCCTGGAGAGGGCCCAGACTGGGCCTGAAAGCCCTATACCTCTTCCCCTGTATTTCGTGCTGGGCATCTCTTCGTGTGTGTCCTGTATCACATCCTTTGTAACAAACCAGTAAAGGTAATGGTTTCCCTGAGTTCTGTGAACTACTTAAGCAAAGTAACAGAAGCTGAGGAGGAGGTTGTGGGAAGGCTGGTCAGAAGCACAGGTAAAGCAGTCTAGGCCTCAGATGGGCCTAGGGCGGAGGCAATCTTGGGCATAGAGCCTTCAAACTGTGGGCTCTGAGGCTGTCTTCAGGTAGAGAGTGTCAGAACTGCACTGGGTTAGAGGATGTCCATGGTGTCCACTGGAGAGCTGATTCCTGCAGGCAGGAGAAAACCCACAGGGTTTGGGGTCACAGAGGTACCTGTGTTGTGAGGCACAGAGGCAGGAATGGACTGTGAGTCTCTCCTGTAGACTTATCCACCTTGGGAGGCATGAGTTCGAACACTGACCTTTGCCAGTTTGACATCAGTGTGCCACAGTAAGTGGGAGAGAGAGGTCCCTCCTTTCTGGCTTCAAGGTCAAGTCCAGCATTCAATAGCCAGCCTTAAAACAGGGCTGCCTATCTGAAGACAAGCCTCACAACAGAGCTGAGGGCAAAGGCCCAGAGGAGGGGAAAGGGTTCCAATTGCAGCTCAGAGCCCCCTGTGTTCATTAGCAATCACTTTGAATCTCGCCCTTTTTTTATTATCTCCAAGGTTCAACCAAACTTTGCTTCCTATCAGAAGCTTCCAGCCATTTGTCAGGGGAATGAGACTCCAAGGAAATAAGGGGAAAATATGTTTGAATGTGAGACAGTTATTTTTGCAGCCTGTGCAGTGATGTAATGATATCACTGTCTGCAGAGCGGAGCCTCTGGGGCCTGGGCAGAGGGTGGGGCCCAGCCGGCGCTGCCTGACAGAGAGGGTCAGAGCTGAGCCCTCAGCTCAACCCACAGCTGGCTTATGACAGGGCCTTGGAAAATACACCAAGCTTGAATTATTTCAATAAAAGTCACCTTTTTCTCTGGAAGTTGCTAATATATTTACCACTGTTATTTATCTTTGCGTTCTTGATAGCCTGCACTATCTTTTTAAAATTTTTTTAAGTACCAGAGATTAAAGCCAGGGCCCAGGCTGGCTTCAGACTTGTGGTCCTCAGCCTCCAGATAAACAGGCCAGGATTCACAGGCATGTGTCCAGACGCTCTGCTATACTTTTTTAAAAGGGTTTCTCTCTACACTGGGTTTAGCCCATTGCTTGGATGTTATAATTTCAAAGCTGCAATTTTTATTTTTGTTGGGTTAAAACAATGACCTTATTTTAGGTCTAACTTTTTTTAATTTGTGAACTGGCAATTTGTAGTTGCAAAATGTCTATCTAGTCCACTTTTTGCTGCTGTGACCGAAAGACCTGACAAGAACAATTAGAGGGGGAGAAGTTCATTTGGGGTTCCTTGTTTCAGAAGTCTCAAACCATAGATGGCCAACTCCACTGGGCCAGGAAGGAGATAGAACACCATGGTGGAAGAGTGTGGCAGAGGAAAGCAGCTGGGGACATGACCTCTGCTCAAAAAGGATAAAATATGTACCCCAAAGGCACATCCTTAGTGACCCACGTCCTCCAGCTACTCCCTGCCTGCCAACAGTCACCACCCATGTAATCCCTGTCAGGAGATTAAGGCACTGATTAGGTCAGGGCTCTCACCACCCTTCCTTTCACCTCTGAACCTTCTCACACTGTCTCACACAGCCTCTGGGGACACCTCGCATCCAAACCATAGCAGTTCGCCTTAAGTTTCCAGCCCTCCCGCTCCAGAGCATGGTTGAGGGCAGGCTCTCAATATGTTGCATGTTGCTTTGTTTGGTGATGAAATAACCATGTCCTCCTATAATACCACTAGAGCTTTATCTCAAGAATACAAAGACTGATAGGAAGGCAGGGAGAGGGCAGAGGATAAATCTGTGGGCCATCAAGGGTGACAATCCATTCTGGCACTTCTCTCTTGATCCTGTGGCCTGCTGATACTGTCAGGGCATCAGCTCTGGAGCTGTTGAAGATCTGGAGAGAAGAGGACCTTGAGCACAAGTGACCGCCACAAATGAGAGCAGAGGAGAAGTGTCTGGAGAGGTTTGACCCTGCTGATGATAGCTCTCTCCTTGGATCCAGAAGGTCCTCTTGGCTGATGTGTCTGAGGAGAGGAGAATGAGCCAGGTCACAAGGACAGAAAGTGCTGCGGAGCCTGTGGACAGCCCTCCTCCTTCACGGCCATATTGGGCGGGAGATGGGGGAAGCTTGGTGTGCAAGGGTGAGGCTGTGCACTTCCCAGAGGGCAGTGGGGAGCACAGAGGATGGGCATGGAGCTGGAGGATTTTGACAAGAGCTCCTGCAGGAAGGCAGATGTGTATGGCTAATGCCCATCAGAAAGGAGGAAGAGGGGAACAGGCCCATCAAAAGCTGTCATGACGTCTTGGCCTGGGAGTACTGAGGGTCTGAGCTAAGACAGGGCCCAGGTTTTCATGGAGGGAGGCACATGGCCAAGACCACTGATATTCCACTCCCACCCATGTCTGCTTACTGCCCGCTGTATGTGCAAGCCCTTCAACAGGCCTGTTGCCACATGAAGATGGTCATCAGGACCTAAGTCCCAGGCTGTCACTTGTAGACATCGTTGAGTCAGTAGGATGGTTGCATCAGGTGCAGGCCAGGCCTGGAAACACTGTCCTGTGGTTGGCTAAGGTGCAGGCAAGTCTCTCCACATGGGACAGCAAGGAGGGAAAATGGAGGCCATCGCAGGTGGCAGTGCCACAGGCAGGCTTGCGGGCAAACAGAAATGCTAGAGAAAGCCTGAACCCACACCCCGCTTGAGGCCCTGGAGGTACCTGATTAACTTGTGGATTAGGTTAGAGTCCTGGGACTCAGAGTAGGCTGCAGCATGCAGGATGCCTACTGTTTGTCATGAGTGCCCTGGGACCATGCCTGCTGGGGAGTGAAGGAAGGAGCAGAGCGGGGAAGGCCAGGGCTGAGTTGTGGAGAGGTTGCACGAGTCCTCACCCAATCCCAGGGACAGCTCTGGAGTTATGGGCCCTTGGGAGTTGGCCCTAGTTGGGGTTAGCAGGCTGGGCCTTTGCACAAATCACAAATCACATGACGCGGGCTGCTCCGGGAAAGGGGGGAATGTTGGTGGCTTCTGTTAGGCAGGGGTGACTCCTGAGAAGGTCTCAGCTGTGAGCACATAGCAGTTGGCCCTCTTGGCCTCAGAAGGAGTGAGGATCCTCTTGTGTAGGAGAGGTCTGAGGGTGCCACACTGATGACCACATTATCTGGGGATCTTCTTTGTCTCTTCTGAAACTCTCAGGGGAGAGGCCAACAGGGAGATGCTCTTCAAAGCCGGGCAGGTGTGGAGCCGGCAGGTGAGGATCACAGGCCCACAGAGGTGGAAGAATGCAGCACAGTGAGAGGTGGCACAGGACCGTGGTAAGGACAAGTGGCCTGCAGGCCGGGCAGCTGGGTTCTCATCCTGCCACTTACTTGCAGAGTGACCTTGGGCAAATGACTTGTCTCTCTGTCCCCAGTCTCTTCATTTGTCAAGTTAGGGACAGAGACATGCTTCCTGCATGGAGTTGTCAGGACTGAACCTGATGGTGCACGTGGGTGCCAAGCGCAGCCCGTGAGAGGGCGCTGAGGGCTGGCTGCTGGGATCACCGATGTTCAGCCAATAATTAGAATAAAAAGTGTGCAGAGCTTGGAGACAGGCCTGAGGTGACGTTGGTAGCCTGAGTCCTGATGCAAAGGCCCAAGAGCTAAGGGAGAGCGGTGTGCAGTGGAGAGTTTCAGCCCTCAGGTGGCCTTTATGCGTTCTCAAATATGTGACACGGCCAGCGCTGCCTATTTAAAAACTGAGAGAGGAACAGCATGTCTGCTTTCTTCTGTGTTTCACCATATTCCTTCTGTTATCTTTAATCGCAAACCACTCCTTCCCATGAGCTTGCTTTACACTAAGTTCCAAGTCCGGGCTTTGCCACCTGCACCTGTGCAGCCTTGTGCAAGTTACACACCTCTCTGACTGCAGTTTCCTCATCTGTAAATCAAATGGATGATACCTTATCTCTCCGGGTTGTGAGATTCAGATGAGAAGTGATATTTGGAAGTAGTTTGCAAACTGTTAAAACAGGACAGCTGTCACTCCTATTGGAATTGTTGGGCCAGTGACTTTTGCTTTGGTGAAATAAGGGTCATGGAGAGGACAGCCCCTGGTAATGAACAAAAAAGAATAGGGCGGGGGTGATGGTGAAGGTGGTCTTTGCCATGGCTTTCCTACCTCCCGGGAACAGGATCCCTTTCCCGTGGATATCAAAGGCTTATTCAGGTCTTTAAAATCTAAAGAGAAATCTTCTGGGACACCTCTTCCAGGTATTCATGACACATTATTTGGTTATGTGCGTTAAGTCCTATTTCCAGGCAGCAGAAGACTAGCAGAGGTTCCTCACATTCTGCCCCCAGAGTCTAGATCACCCAGATAATGCCCTTCTGGGAAAGCAAGGTTCCTGCCAGGTGGATGTCATCTGAATTACCACTCTCTGGGTGTGGCAGCGACTTTTGACCAGACACCTTGCCTCTGGGGCGGGGACACCAAGGTGTGACAGGCACCCGCTTACCTTTAACTTCCTACTTACATTACAGTGTCAGGGGGTGGGGATGGGGTCTCGTGATGAGCAGCATGTTAACTTTAAATGGATTTTATTTTCTTGATTTTTCTTTTATGAGAAATACCTTTTTCTTTTGGACTGGTTTCATAAAACCTCTCCCTGCTCATGGTCAGAAAATTTGAAATACTTTCTTTTTTCTTTTAAATCTGAAATCCAACTAGAATTGATGTCTAGTTATTGGATGGGGCATGAATTGAATATCTTCTCCCCATGTGCAGCGGGGACATTTCCAAGACGGCAGGAAATGTCAGTGTGTTGAGAGAGAGAAATGGCTAACAGATCTGTGTTGCCTGGCATGGGAGGCCAGGAAGAGAAGGCATGCCCTCCCGGGCTCACCACCTGAGTACAGACACATCAGCCCCGTGCCGTGTCACACACATATGGGGCCTTCTACGTTCATTAAAGCACCACAAGTCAACCAAGCACTCTTGGGCACGGTCCCTTTTAGACATCTAATTGAGATTCATGTGGCTAGTTAGCATAGAATCCAAACTGGAAACTAGACGTTTCTTTTAGTCCAGTCTCCTTCCAACTTCGTTATTTCTCAACATACTTTCAATTTTCTAGTAGCTTTAATTGTACAATTAAATCTCTATCTCTTTCCATTGATTGATCAGTCTCTACCCATCCTTCCATCAGTTTGTCTGTTTGTCAATCCACCTGTGGCCTGCACATCACCTCTCTCTGTGCCTCCCATCTGATGGACGGAGTGTGAGGCAAGGAGTATTGGGAAAGTTCGAGGCTACCTGAGTCAAGCCAGGTCCCAAGCTCATCCCCAGGCAGTTGCCTCCTGGGGTTGCAAATCAGTTTCCATCTCTGTGAAATGAGGGTCTGGAGCACGTTTCCAGGTGTGACCTGGGTGTCAGATGATTTTCTCTGACTCAGTTTCTCTGTGAGTCCCCTCCCTTAGTCTGTTTCACTCCCAGGCAGGTAACTGACCTCACCTGCACATGCCTATTGTCCACAGCCAGCTCTCAGGCCCTTCCCTGTGCTACTTGTCAGGCTTCTTGACTCTGGTCCAGAAAAGCACCAGTTGAACTTGCTTATGCCAGCAGGAGGCTCTTGGCATATGTAGCTGAAAGTATGGGTGGACCTCAGAGTTGGCCCAGGAGCTGCAGAACCAGGGCCTCTGCACAGGGCCAGGGCGTCAGGTGGACACAGCTCATCCTCCACCCATGTTTTATTTCTAATTTTCTATCTCTTCCCTGCAGATCTCCCTCTCCTGTCTTTTAGAAAGGCTCTGTCCACACCATGGGGAATACGGCCCCTGGCAGCCCCAGCTGGGCAGCTGCAGGAGACAGTTGTCTCCTGTCGTGTGGACATCCACCCGCCTTCCTCCAGTTGAACCAGTCTCTTTTGGGGGGATTGGACGATTCTGAGCAAGGGCCCTTTAATCCCCAGCATCAAGAGAAACCATGGAGTGCAGTGCGAAAGGTAGCTTTCCCCACAAGAGGATGCTGAATACAAAAACAGAAACTCTCCTTTACAGGCCCTGGGAAATAACAAAGGTCCTCAAAGGCAGAGAAATGAACTTGGGAAAGTGAAGGCGCAGAATGGTCAGGACAACGGCCCTCGTGGCAGCTTTCCTGGGTGAATTCCAGCTTTAGCTTATCATCCGTAGGACCCGGGGCAAATGATCAAACCTCTGTTTGCCTCAGTTATTTCATCTGGAAAATGAGGAGAGCAACACTGCACGCGCCAAGCAGCTACTTCCAGGAGTGCGCTGAGGAATAAGGGTGCTGGATAAGGGTACTGCCAGCCTCCGTGTCCCGACTGTGAGGCAGATGCAGGCTCAGGACAGTGTGCACCACGCATCACCTGCTTGTGCTGCCCAACTCCACGGCGCGATGCGGGGCAGCAGAGCGTCAGCAGGTGACCAATGGAGCAGAGGGGAAGTCAGAGAAGGCCCGTGCTGCAGGTGATTCTGGAGACTGTCGTGAGTCAAGTGCCCAGCGGCCCCACCTTGGTTTCCCTTTGTAAGTACCTGTCACTGCCCCTGTGTTGCGGAAGAGGAAACCAAGCCCTGGCAGAGCAGCTTGCCAGTGAGGTCACCCAGCTGGCCCGAGGTGGGGCCAGGCTTCAGGGGCCTTGATGGTGTGTGACAGAAGCAGGTTCTCCTGCTGTCCAGATAAACAGGCCGAGGTCTACTGTCTCCTGGCCTTGTTGCACTAGAGGGCTATGAGGCTCCAGGGTGGCACTTAGTTTTTTCAGAGTCAAATGGATGAACTCAACGATGACAATCCATGGAGGAGAAAGCAGAAAAAAATGGAGAACTCAGTCTGCACCACATTGAACCTGAACTTGGCATTGTATAGATGAGCTTCCCCTGGCTGAACCGCCCCAGTAGCATGCAGAGAATCTTGGGACTGATTTTTTGTTGCAAAGGAACTGAGATCCACCCAAGGTTTTTTCCTTCTCCTTTGGTACAATCCAGGAATTTCAAAACCCTAGGGTGTGTCAGGTCCTTAGTGGGCCTGTTTCGTGGTTGCTCAGCCCCATGGCCTGGCAGCTGGCTCTGCATTTCTACAGGGTGTCTCACTCGTACCTGCAGCAGAGCCGTGACTCAGCCTGTTGAGTAACCCCTTCCCCCCAGGATGACATGTGGACGGTGTTTCGTTGCTGTGGCAGGTTTCCTGCCCCATGGCTGATAAACAAGGCAACCCAGTCAGGAAACCAACGCAGATTCCCTCCTTCTGAGTCAGGGCGGGAGGTCTGCCAACCAGACCTGGAAGACACGCTCTCACACCTTACTCAATCCTCTGCGGAAGTTGTTTCTCATCCTCAGTCCCATCCTCACCCTCGGCCCAAAGAAAAGATGGTGTCACCACACAGCTATTCTCACCTGAGAGATGAATCAGGGTTCGGGGGCGGGCAGGAGCTTTTAGTCCTGACTTACTAAAAAAGAGAATGTTGTCCATTGATATAAAGCTGAACGTTTGCTTCTGCAAAGCTTGCCCTACCAGGTGTTGGGAAGCGGGACTTCACATTAGGAGTCTGGGGTCCCCTGGCACCAGGAGGCAGGCCGGGCTGTGCTCATGGAGACGGTGAGCGGAGATGGCAGGGGTTTTGCTCCCAAGGCCCACTCCCACCTCTGGAAGGGTGTGAGCATCGAGTGGGGATGCGTGGGAAGCACAGGTAATGGCACACCTGACCCCTCATCTGTGGAGAGGTAACCCTTCCCTTTGAGTAGTCGCCGGGCCTCACCTCCCTGATGGCTTCTGCCTTCACTGTCCCAAATGACAAGATGGAAACAGTGCTGTTTGCTGCCTCATCATGCCTTCAGAGGCTTTCACTAGTGAAAAAAAACAATGACTACGACGTTCCTGGAAGTGGATTAGTGCTGTCTATCAAAAATGACTACTATGTGTCACTATGTCTTCTTGAACGCAGTTGTACCTTAGCCATTTGAGAAATTAGTCAGGTGTTATTCACAAGTATGCTAATCATGGCATCGTTTATACTGTGGAAATGACATGCCATCTACCCTCCCCACAATGGTGAGACCAGATGACCCAGGTGCGTCTGTGTGGAGAAAGAGCCACCTAAACGTCATGCAGCAGAGCATCTCCTCCCATGACAGTGTTTATTCCGTGTCACTAACTGAAAGATACAGATAGCAGAAAGGAGACATTTTGTATTTTTTGTAAATAAGAAGCACACGTCTGCACATGGAAAACACTGGCAGGCACGAGGCAGCTGTGTGTGAATTGTTGGAATCCAAGGGAATTTGTTGTCTTTTTTCTGTTTTTCTGTGTCTTACAAGTTTTCTTCATTTATTTAATTTGGAAAAAAATGACTTTAAAATATGCTGTTAAGAAAATCTGCTTTTCAAAGAAAAGCACTACAATTAGTCTACGATCTCTACTTTGAAGAATTATTTAGATAAAAATTTATAGACATATGCATAGAAACAAGGCTGAGAGGAAATACCTCAAGCTGTGATATTATCAGGCGCGGGCAGTGGATGGGTGAACGCATTATTGCATCTTAGACATTTCTGTATTTTCAAAATTTCTACAATCAGCAGGTGTGGCTTTTATGAAGAGGAAAATGTTACTAAAGAATGTGTTGAGGGGCTGGGATTGTGGCTCAGCGGTAGAGCGCTCGCCTAGCATGGATGCAACTTGGGTTCGATTCTCAGCACTACATAAAAATAAAGGCATTGTGCTGTGTCCATCTATAAAAAAAAAATTCTCTCTCTCTCTCTCTCTTTAAAAAAAAAGTATTTGTTGAAGAATTGTTATTTGTCAATAGTGATATTTTCCTAAGGCCTTCTTATGAGAGCTGGTTGGTTTTTCTTCATTCAGTTTAGTTCATCTTGCAAGTCAACTCACTGGTTCAGAGAAAGCCCCTGCTCTCAGTCTCCTGGCACATGTTTTGAACAACACTGACCTTTGTTCTTTTCGAAATCTTTCAGGCACATTTCAGGGAGTCCTGAGATGCCCAAGAGAACAGATCCTGAGTACAGCAGCTTGGGAAGGCCTGAGCACCCTGGGAGGCCTCCCTGGGTCACCAGCAGATTCTACACTATTCTTTAAGTCAGACCCCTTCTCCTCCCAGCCTCACCCACAGGATGCTCACCTGTCTTGACTGAAGCCTGTGGGTGGCTGATTTTGGAGCAAGAGTGTCTTGAGGTCACATCTAAAGCACCATTTTCTACATCTGGTAAGATGAACAGCACATGTTTACCAACCAGAGTGCTATTCCCCAGGTCAATACTAGATTCCAAGAGAAAAAAAAATCACTGATATTCAGGTTGGAAAAAAGAAATCAAATACAGCTGCAGGTCTATTGTTGAAGCTGACTGTATGGCAAACCAGTTTCATAGGTACCTCCTCTGAGGAAGCTCTTCTATGCACACCCACCTTTGACCATCAGCTTGGGTCCTATCCTGGACATGTAGTAGACATGTAGTGGACAAATGACTGTAGGACCCAATTATAATCATTTTCTTGTCCTAAAGAATAAGAGCCACGTTTATATTTTTAAAAAAGACTTTCATTGACAAATATGAACGTTTACACATTCATAGAATAAATACCATCACAGATGAGAAAAATTTTTAAAAAGCCAACAAAGTACCGCATTTGCTGGTACCACAAGCAACTCGGTTACATGGGCCAGAAATCGGAGTAATCCTGGTCTCCTCTGCCTTCTCCAACCCCACCTCCTATTCCAAACCATTGCCAAGTGTCTCTCTTGATGGTTGCACCTCCTAGTTGCCTCCCAGTGCTGGACTTGGTCCTCACAGCCTCTAGACCACCCTTTGTACCCCATGCAGGGACACCTCTGCCAGGTTCTCAGTGAAGTCTTGGTGGAGCCCTTACCCAGCTACTTCATTTCCTCTTAGATCTCTTCCTTTTGGGGAAAAAACCTGACTTCCTTTGATGTGGTGTGTGGGGACCTCAGGGACTTAGCCATTGCTTTTCTCACGCGTCATCTCTACCTCTCCCATGTCCCTTCTCAAATCTCAGGAGCACCTGGTCATCCTGTAGCTCCCTATACCCTACTGTAATGACAGAGCCCAGAGCAAAATGAAATTACAGTGGCCTTGTTCAAAACACACATCTTAAGATAACATTATTAAGAATTTCAAAATGGCAGCTGCAGTGCATGAAGAAAACTCCAAGCTAGGTAGGTACCTGGGCCACAGCTGTGAAGACAGCCCGGCCTCGGTTTCCTTGCTCCTGCAGGGCTCTGCCTGGGATGTCCAGACCTTCTCCTTTCCCACACCTCATCTCTCAGATCCACTCACTCGGGTATTGGTGCTTCTTGGTGACGGTGACTCCTTGTTAGACCCAGCTAACCTACCCCAACTTTAGGCTTGCTTCTCGGTCCAAACTGCACTTCTTGCTGTAACTTGCCAGGCTGCACGGCCACCTTTCTGTTTCTTTCAGGGTTAACACATCTCTGCAAGACCTTGATGGCTGGCACAGCCCCTGCAGGTCCCCAACCGTGACACACAGAGCTGGCACTTCCCGGATGGAGCTGCTAGCTCTTGTGTGGCAGATCCTTGGCTTCTGTTATTCTGAACCCCAAAGGGAGACTCTGAGCATGTGCCATGCCTTCCTGAGGAGTCCCAGAAGGGAGGGGAGATGAGCTTCTCCACAGCTGTGTGCATGAGAGGGCATCTCATTTTCTCTACAGCTGAAAGCCCTCATGAGTGTCCAGGCAGGCTGCAGGCCCAGGAGACTGCAAACAGCACCGCAAGGTCCCAAACTGCCAACATTTCCTTACTGTCTCCCTCTTGTCCTCTGAGCAGTGACATCAGGAAATGAGATAAAATTCCAGGGGCCCAGCCTCAGCTCATGTCAGGTCCAGAGTGAGAGGCAACAGCTCAGCTGTGGTCATGTTACCCAGGCCAAACCCAGAGCGCCAGCAGCATTGATCATAGAAGTCCAGGGAATTTGTGTCCCTGTCCCCTCCAGCCCTGGGCAGGCAGAGGCACTTGTGATGCTGTAAAGAGGTGAATGATGGACCTGACCCCATCCCAGGCTCCAACACAGGGCACTGGGCATTTCTTTGTAGGAAGGGAGAAGAGTTCACCTGGGCAGGTAAGAGTGCAGAGGAGAATCTACCACCACCATCCACTCCTGCCTTCCCTGGTCAGCTTTCACCAGTAGCAGGTGCAATTCAGTGAGTAAATCTGCATTCGCCTGTGAGTGTGTCCCTTGCGCTGGGCTCACCTTTGGCTCAGCCCAGAACTCCCAGCTGGCCACCCATCTATGACCACCCCACAGCCCTTCTAGATCAATGAAACTCCCAATGAGCAGACCATGCCAGCCTTGAGATCCTCACTGCCTCCCCTAAGCCATCTGAGGTCCCGAGCGCCAGCCTCTCTTGTCCCTATTTGGAGGCATAAATATCAAAAGTTGGAAGACGGCTTCATAAAAACTTGGCCCTCTCTTCATGTTTTGATTAGCTACAAAATGTTTTTGCTTTGTTTCAAGAACATTTTTTGCTTTATTTTATGGAGGTTGTTTCAAAGATTAGACTTTCCCCCAAGGGGCATCGTCAGATTTGAGTCCCACATACCAGCCAGACTAGGCAGGTTTTTAGGTGTTAGGAAGCTGATTCATGGAGGAAAGCCCTGCCATTCTCTGAGATGGAGGACAGGTTGCACACGGACCATATGGCAATTGTCTGGGAGCCAGTTTTCTGGTGGTCTGTGCGTGCTTGCTCAAGCGAGCAGATGACTCCTGGATTGCGAGGTAACTGGGGCATTTACACGGTGAGTGCCCATTGGAGTGCCACGCCTCGCTGTCCCCTGAAATCTCCTCACCACCCAGGAGCAACTGCCTAAGCTTACTGAGGGCTCACCACGTGCAGATTGCTGTGGACAGGCCCCAGAGCAGAGAACTGGTGACTCCTTACATCTCATGAGATCTAGAAGTTGCAGTTACTAGCCCCACCTGTGGGTGGATGGGGTGACCAAGGCTCAGAAGTGTGGGTAACCCGTCCAAGGTCACACAGACGTGAGGGTTCAGGCAGGGCACCAGGCTGTGGCAAGGGATCTCACATGTCAGCTCCCTCCCCATGGGACTAGACCACAGGCCTTCCCTTTCTCAGCCTCCTCAATTAGCAGACAGGCCTCCACCCTCCCTTAGCTCTCTGATAGCATTTCTGTTCACATGTGGTCTACTGTATACAGAAGGGCTTTGTCCCCAGTTCCTGCACAGAGCTCCTAAATCCTTGGGATTTCCTAAGTGATAGGAGAGTCTTTTGTTATACGTAAGAAGCCCCTTTGGACTCCGCCTGAGTCTAAGCTCCTGAGATGACTCATGGAGAGAAAGAGGGTGCCTGCCCAACCAAGGACAGAGATGAGCACCTTGGAACTTTCAGTCCCAACCCCACCCTCCCTACCTCCAGGGAGTGCAGAGAGGCTGGGGATTGCATGCCATCACCAGGGACAGTGGCTAGTCAGTGACACCCACCTGATGAAACCACCATAAAGACCCTGAATGGCTTCAGGGAGCTTTAGGCTGGCATCTGCATCCCCCTGCCAGGAAAGTGGTGCAACCCGACTCCATCTGGGCAGAGGCTCCTGGACCTGCAACTGCAGGCCAGGCCCTATGTGTCTTCATCTGGCGGTCATCATTCCTAAACCTGCCATTTCCCTGAGCTCTGTGGGCCATCGTGGGGACCTGTCAAGTCATTTTGCAGTTGGCTAGGCAGAAGTGGGGTAGCTATAACAAAACACTTTAGACCAGGCCATTCAAAAACAACAGAAATGTATTGTTCATTGTTGTAGAAGCCCAGAAGTTAAAGACGAAAGCAGGTATGATGTCTATCAAGGGCCCATTCCTCATAGATGGCACTTTCTATGTGTCTTTCATGGCTAATGGGTGGACAGGCCCTCTCTGGCCTCTTTTATAAAGCCACTTGTCCCATTTGTAGGGGCTGCCCAAGGCCCTGCCTCTTGATACCATTGCAGTAGGGAGTAGGTACCCACATACAGCCTTCGGGGGATGCAGACATTCAGATGACAGCCCCTGGGGACTGTGTGGTTGCTGGTGTCTGAAGAGAAGGCAGATAAATTTAAACCTCTGGGGTCTGGGCTAATTCTGGGTAGTCAGTGTTGGGATTGAATTGAACCATACCCAGTGCTGGAGAACTTGAGAACACATTGCTTTGCCCTGCTGAACCATATGTGGGCCTCCTAGGTCCAGGGCAAGGCCAGAGCCAGGCGTTCAGGGTCAGCTGGGAGCATGGTGCCTGGCACACTGGCCATGTGTGCTCATGGCATTTTCCCTTCCCGGCAGCTCGGAGTCTCCAGGAGCTCACAGACTCTCTGCTGAAGCTGGACCAGTGAAGAAGAGGCTCCCTGGGTTGGTTGAAGTGAGCATAGCCTTCAAATGACAGGTGTGAGCCATTTCAGGGCCCAGGGCCTAAGGTCACACCAATAGCTAGTGACAAAGCAATGGTCCTGTGACTGGGATCCTGTCCCTCTGCCGCAGGGCCTTTCACCTTTACCAAGTGTCCTTCCTGTTTGAAGCCACAATCATTCTATAGGACCAGCATGGAATGGAATCTTCCACAAGCCTGGAGTAACTTGCTTTTGGACACAGAATGAAATGGTTCCGGTTCCTGGTCACCCCATGCCACACTCCAAGTTGGGCTTTTCCCCATGAGGCAGTATAATTTTCCTTTGCATCTGGGCTTCTATCCTCCCACCAAATGTGTGTCCTGGGCCTCCCCTGAGCCTCCATGCCTCTCTTCTCTAAAGGTGTAGTGAGCCAGGGAAGGTGGGGTGGGAGATGATTCCAGAAAGGCCCCAGCTGCTGTCAGCGCTTCCCTGGCAGAGATGATTCACGGGGCTGCTGCTCCTGAGCACGGAGGCCAGTTGGGTGTCCGTCATCAGCTCCCTCCTCGCCCGGAAACTGCTTCTTCCAAAGGGTCTGCAGCAGCTGCAGCTGCAGGGAGGCCTCCTCCCAGCCCTGGTCATGGGAAGGTGGAAGGAGGGGAAGGCCTGGAAAGCTGCCACCAGAGCGAGGCTGGTGACAGGGAGAGTCTATCAATCTTGTGTGTAGAGCCGAATTCAGTGCTGGGGCTCAATGGGTAATAAACAGTGGCCACACTGCTGGCCTGACAAGGAGAGACTGCACAGATGGGTGCGCTGGGCAGCCTGATGTCACCCTGTGCAAACGTCACCGCGTGTGGTCATCACCTCATGGGGCCTGCGGTGCCATCACCAAGCAGGCCAGCTCAGCCCAGGGTGCGAGGAGTCCACGTCTGTCCTTGTGGAGCCCCTGGTGTGTTTTCCTTGATGTGCTCAAAACAAGAAGGGAACACAGGCCCGAGAGCTGCCCAGCAGGTGTGCTGCTCACACCGTCCCTGGCACCCAAGGCTGGCAAACGTACGGTGCCAAGTGACCTGTCTCCCTGTTTTTGCTTGCTCTGGGTGTCATCACCCACCATAGCCTGACTCTTGATGGAAGGAGGCAGAGGCTGTTCCCGGAAATGGCCAGACCTGGCAGGTTTTGTAGCACAAGTGGTTTAAGCGCACATTAATGAAATCTGAGTTTTAGCTCTTCCAGGCCAGCTGTTTGTAGTGGCCCTGGGAACACAGAGACCCGTAAGGCTGGCCCCTCTCACAGGGACTCAAGGACAGCTTGGCTTAGACAAACACCCACTCATAAAAATCTGAGAGTGAACAGTCTTTTCCACTCCTGGGCCAACTAATGGGCGCTGCTCACAAGAGCAAGAGGGGCAGGGGAGACGTCAGTGGGGTCTTTCTGAAGCACTGACTTCTAGAATAAGGTGGGACCTCTTTTGTTTTCCTGTGCATCTTTGGATTTTTCTTAGGATGAAATTTATCTGGAGCCCATGTCCTGTGAAAGAATCAAGCAGTGGGGGAGGTGGTATCCACACGGTGAGACGCACACAGGGCTTTGAGCTAAAAGGACTCACCTGAATCCCAGCCGTGCCCCTCACCAGGGTGAGACCTTGGAGGCCCTGTTGACTCGGTTGACTCGCTGAGCTTCTGTCAGTAATCCCATCCACTCAGCAGGGCTTTTATAAGAATCAGAAATTAACATACAGGCCCTCAATAAATCGTAGTTGCTCTTGAAAGGAACACTGGGAATATGGGTTCCTCTAAAGGTAATGGCTGAACTACCTGTGGTTGCTAATGGTTAGGAACTGTCCTTGCTCTGCTCTTTCCAAAGGGCTGTGGCTTTAAACACGTAAATTGTTTCTGCAGGAGGGAAAAGGCAGTTCCCTAGGAAGCCAAGGGCATCCTGCTCTGATGAGCAGACTGTCTGGACTCTGAGGCCTACGCCCACCCCTGCAGCATCTCCAAATGCTGAGCAGGATCTAGAGGCTTCGCCTGACCATGAGACTGGAATACATCACCCTCAACTTCCTGATGGTCATCATTTAAGACTTCAGAAAAGCCTCAGCTGTGGCCAGCAGCCTGCAGTGGGGGTGGCCTTGGCAGAGCTCCTGGGCTGGCCTGGAAATGACAAGCTTTACAGGTGTGGGGGAAGGCTACGTGGCAGCCACATTTGGCACAAGGAGGAATGGTCACCATATGCATCCCACATCCTTGGCACATGCAGTTGGACCCCTCCCCATTTATTCTCTAGTCAATGCCTGGCTAGAAATTTAAAAGACCCATGTGCATTTGCTTCCTATGGTCCAGGATGGAAAGCCCTGATCCCTGTCCCAAAAGGAAGCTGTCTGTGTGGCCATCAGCTTCATGTGTCATGAAGGATCACATTCCTCAGAGGGCCAATTCTTATGGCCCAACATCATGGGGTGAACATGGGTGATGAAGCGGGACATCAGGGAGTCAGGAAAGCTGTTATTAAACCAAGTGCAGGATTCAGCTTAAAATACTACCATCAGTATCAGTTGTAGTTTGCAATTCATATTTCTCCCACAATGAAGCTATATTAGAATAGTAGATTAAATAAATAAAGAATAATGGAAGAATATGATGGTTGTCATTTGTCACCCATGAAGATCCATGTTTCCACTCTGTAGCAACAAAATCAGTGATCTAAATATGAACAAGTAGAGCATATTATAAACAGTTATATATTGTTATCACCATAAAGTCATTACAGCAGAAATAAAAACTGTTTATTATTTTAACTATTAATATTCATCAAATGTTAATGAAAATACCTAACAAATAATTATGAAAAACACGTTGCTTAAGTAATAAAGATGAAAGAGATGATAATCGTTGTGAATATTTAATCTGCAAAATAAAGAACATACCATTAATAAGACTTAATTATGTCATTAAATATTTAATTTTACTTTCTCTACTAAATTTTGTTTTCATTTTGCATATTTTAAATTTAAAAGCTTCTTAATAAGATTTGTAGCTTAAGCAATATCAAATGCCAGGCCATTTAAGTCTGACTTACTATCTTCATCAAATTAGCCAAATATCACTTGATTTATCAGTAAGCAAAATGAGCAATGCTCTTTGCAGTTGACTACAAGTTATGCTTTGTCCAGAAGGGACACTGAATAATTGATGCTAGATTATACCCACATAAATATTGTCTTGGCAAAGAAAAATCACTGCTTCCCCTTTCCACTTTGTTTTAGTAAGTACCCTTCAATTTGTGCAGAAGAACATGGATCCAATTCAGCTTTAGCTTGCTGTAGAATATGTCCCACACCCCTGGCAATTAGATCTTATGACTGATCCCTGTCACTTAAATTCCTATTTCTGGAAAAATCTCACTTAATATGCTCAGGATTACAGAGAGGAGTTGAGATCCTGGTACTGCTGAGCCACACTCAAGGGCAGCCCAGACCTTTCCAGCTCACTGTGGCACACAGCACAGGCCTCTTCTGAGGTGCCCATGTGGGCCTGGCCATAGCAAGGCCAGGTACATGCTTGACACAAGTATACAGTTTACACGCTTGTGAGAGCCAGCCATGGGCCTTCTTCTGACCCTGCATCCAGTGATAGCTAGTAGCTGGAAATCAGCATGGAAATATTTACACCAAAGAAATTGGTGAACACTACAATTCAGGGCTTAGCCTGCCTGGATCCCAGAGAGCTGTTTGATGAGCATTACCAGCACACACACATTCAGATCAGGACACGGTGTCCCACTTCTCCTTCACCATCTCCCTCTGCACCCCTTTACCACCTGGGCCTCTGACAACCCAAAGCTCAGTGGGTGGGAGAACTCAGGCACCGTGGTGAATCAGGCATCTGTATGCCTCTTGACCAGCTCCTGCCCCTGGGCAGGCAGTGGAGACACTGGTCAGTGTCCATATCAGTCTTGTCCTTGCCCACTTGAACGCTCAGAGCTCTTGATGGGGGAGGAAGGTGGGTCCTGTTGTGGTGGCTGCTTAGAGAGAATCTCGCTCTGAGGCCCAGAGGGAAGCTGGACAAGGGGCAGGTGACCAGCAGACCCAGTTGGCCCAGGACTGAGGTTCTTTCCCAGGATGTAGGGACTTTTCTGTGCTAAAACCCAGTATGGTCCCAGACAAACCTGGACAGCTGGCTACCCTCAGGGTGCCTCTGGCCTGAGAGGCTACAGGCGGCAGGGGGCCAGGTGGTGGAGGTGAAGGGGAGCAGCAAGTGGAAGACAAAGAATCCGTCTGGGAAAAGACTTTCTTCCCTTGGCAGCAGCTGGAAGGACAGAGAAAGGCAGGGAAGAAACCAGAAGTCCCAAGGCGAAATACTGTGTTTCTGTCCTTGGGCACAAACAGGCCTGGAGCTCTGTCATCCATCTGGTTAGGATTCAGTTATGGAATCTCCAGGGCTTTGTGAAGGTGCGAGCCCAGACACTGATGCAGGGGGGCTGGGCCTGCAGACCACCCTGCTCCCTCCTGCACATCAGCAGGGTGGCTGCCCTGGAGGCTCATTGCTATGCCAGGGCTGTGCATCCTGCCGGCTTCCCACCACCAGGAGCATGCTCCTCTGGGTTTTCCTTTCCAGTGTGGCTGGCAGGGCCTGGCACACTAGCAGAAGTGGCCCTTGGAGGCAGAGGCTGGCATAGCAGTCGCTCCCTACCAGACCAACAGGCCCTTCCCAAGTCCTGGGCCTTTAGGTGAGTCATTGTGGTAGACTTTGTGTAAGAGCCAACTGTGGCCAGAATAAAAATGGGCAAGCCTCAGATTCTTCTTTAACCTGTCTCTGAGGGAGGCCGTTTCTCTTGGCTGCTGGGATCCTATCAGATTGTGAGCCACAGGAACTGGGGGCTGCTGGTTTAATAGCTCTGCTCATGGCAAGTGCTCAGGCCCACCCACCTCTTGTCAATCAGGAGGCAGACTAGATGTCCCAGGGGATCCAGAGACAGACTTGTGACTTCTGTTGCCACCTAAGGCCTGCTCACTCCTCTGTACCACTTCTTCCTCTGCCTGCTGTGTCTGCTCATAGACAGGTCTGCAAAGGCTCACCAAGTGGGTTTCCTTCTTGGACTCCAGGCTGGTCCAGGTTCCTTCTCTAGGCTCACCTAGAGCTCTCAGGAATCCTTTATGGCCCTTGCTCCGGGCCGCGTAGTCTTCCCCCCTCTCTAGGTGAGGGATTGTTGGACAGAAGCAACCCATTGGTCATCTTTGAATCTCCAACTGTGCTTTGTTCACAGCAAGTGCCTCGTGAGTGTTTGGACTGCAGGTAGCCTCTTACCCTTCCTCTGTCGTAGCTCAAGGGATTGCCTCTCTTTGGAAGCTTCTGGGTCAACAGAGGGTACCTTCACTCTCAGTGTGACCCTATCCCTCTCTTGCAGCTGGACACAGTCACTGTGGCAGAAGTAATGATGCTGTCTAGTATTTATTAGGCTGTTAGCGCCTGCCAGGAACTGCTGGGAGCTCTCTATGTGCATTCCCTTCTTTAGGTCCCACAGGATTAAATCGTATTGCGGCATCCCCATTTTGCAGACAGAAAAAGCTGAGAGGTTAGGAATCTTTACGAAGCTGTTACATCTTCAAGCTGGAGGAACCGGGGTGAATCCCCTCCAGGCTGAGTCTGTACTCACTGGCTCTTGCTGTCCTCCTGCCTCTGTGTTCCACACTGGCTGCCTGTTGAATGGATGACTCAGGGCTCTGGAAGGACCTGCTGATAGGCCCTCTGGGGTGCAGGAAGGTTTTGTATCTGCACAGCGCATTCAGCAGCCACTGGCCATGTATGACCAGCAAGCTTTAGGAATGGGGCCAGTGTGATTGAGAAACTGAATTTAAAAATTTTTAACTAAGGTAAATTTAAGTAGCCACATGTGGGTGGTGACTACTGTATTGGCCAGTGCAGCTCTAAGAGATAAAGACAAAATATTTAACTATCTTTTCTAATTATCTTACCACATAGCCTATGGCCATCTAAAGAAGGACTTTCTCTGAACGGCTGTGTCTTGGTGTCTTTCCATCTTGGGAAAGTATCCTGCTGTCAGGTTTGAGTGAGTCTGTGCAGGAAGGTGAGTCCTCGTCCCTGGGTCTCACGGCTCTCTAGCCACCTAGAAGAAGGCAGAGCCCTGGCTTCTTCCTCACAGAGGCCTCAAGAAGATGAGACCCCGAGATGAGACGGGAAGCCAGAGCTGGGTGAAGGAATGGGCAGGTACACCATATATCAGACCTGCTCTGTGCCGGGCCAGTGTTGGCTGGTGCTTCATTTAATCCTCTGAACAACTGGTGACCTGCCTAAAAGTGTTCCCATCCAGTCAAGGAAAACTCACAAGCTAAGAAACTCTGAAAGTGTCACCCAGAGCAGGAGATGTGGCAGCACCTGGTCTTGTCTGACCCTCTGGCCCTGGGCTCTGTGGTTAGAAGGAAATTCTCCTTTGTCCTGATTCCAAGGCAGTCACTGCTCAGTGGGAAAGGGGGGCATTCAAGACCGACCACCTGTTCGCGGAGGGTCGGTGTGTGCTGTCATCGTTCCCACAGTGACTCAAGGCCAGAGTTTGTCCCTGGTACCTGACCTAGAGACCTGTTTTCTATTCTCTTTTCCTTTTTGGTGCTGGGACGGAACCCAGGGTCTTGAGCATCCTCTGCACACACTGCACCACCGAGCTACCCACCGGTCCTCTATTCTTACTTACTTCTGTAGTATTACTCATAGCTATGATGGAAAATTCTAGAGCTGTCCAACACAGGAGCCACACGTAGCTATCAAGCTTATGAAAAACAGCTCACTGAGATACATTACAAATGGAACACACCAGCGTTCAAAGATTCAGTGTGAAAAGTTATACAATCTCTCATTAATAGTTTTTACATAGATTTTATTGAAATGATCATATTTTGCATCTATTGGTTCAGATATATTTCATCTAAATTTACTTTGTTTCTTTTACCTTTTGAATGTGGCTGCCAGGGCATTCTAAACTCTGGTGGTGGCTGGCGCTGTATTTCTGCTGGACAGATGGGCCGCAGGGCTGTGTGCGTGCGTGACTCTGAATAAAACCCAGTGACTCTGCAGCTCTGCTGGCCTGAGAAGTCACTTTATCATTAATGTTACATCAAAGCAGAGCAGAGTTAGCGGCTGTAAATGGCCGTGGCTCAGCCTTCCCGGGGCCTCTGCTTCTCTATGGTGGCTCAGGGCACTGGCTGCGGTGGCACATGTTTTTTACAGATGCACACAGAGCTCCTGACACTGCTATATCTCTACCTTGAGCAGTGCGACCAATTCTTTCTGGAGCAAGGAGCTTTGTCCCTGTGAGGGGGCAGGTGATGACACCATAACATAGGAAAAGGACCTGTTCTCTCCAAGGCTGTCCCCCAAGGTCATGGGCAAGCCTAGCAGAGCCCACTACCCTGAACAGCCTGGAGATTCTTTTCCAGCTGATGACCTTTTCCGCAGGCAAGCAGGGGAGGGGATCGCAGCATCTGACAGTCCCTGACCCTCCAGTGGCACCCTCCCATTTTCCTGCTTATTCTTCCCATTGGAGAGGAGAGTGTTGGAGTATTCCTCTTTGATGGTTTAGAAGTGTGTGTGCCTTCCCCTCTTTCCTCTTTCCATCCAGCCCTCTCCTTCCTCTGCACTGCTTTTACTCTGGTTTCCATAGTAACCACCTCTATTGTATCCCCAACTGCGAAGAAGAGAAACCGTGCAGATAGATGTTCGCAGGGTTCCAGCACCTTCCCTTACCTATGTGGATGGAGTCCCTTATCTTCCTGCATTAATCTTCTTGTCCTTTTCTTCTCCCATGCCTGCGCCTGCCTGCAGGTGCTCCTCAGGGACAGCTCCTCTTCCCTCTATGCCACCTCTACAGGGAGGAGGGCGCTGAGGGACAGCAGGGTCTTCAGGAGTCTATCTTCCTGGTGGCCTTTGACACAATGACAGGCATGGGTTCCAGGCAACATGCTAACACAAAAGCTCTAGGGGCAGAATCAAAGGAACCAGGGCCCAAGAGCAGCGGGGCCTAGCTTTCCAACTGCTATCTGACAAGCACCTTACCTGAAAGCTAGCAGAACAGAGAGAGCCTGGGCCACCTCTACCCCAGACACTATCCCTCTCTCCCAGTCTTTGGAAAGCACCTGCCCATATCTGGTGGCATGAACATCTGTCTTTATTCTGTGCATTTCCTTACTGCAGACACACACACACACACATAGGGCTTTGCACACCCACAGCAGCTGGGTTGCCCACTGTCCTCTTCCTGGGAAGGCCCAGCTGGTGACCTGGGGAGGCAACAGGAGTGGACCTCATCAGTCATCTGCTGAAATTGTTTGAAGATGCTCAGGCCCTGCTCCTCCTTGGAACTGGACGTCATTCTTGGTTACACAAGCCTGGCAGCCTGACAGTAATGAACATGTAGCTGAAGAGAACCTCGTCCTTTCCAGTGGCTTTATTTATTCACCTCCAGTGAAGGCTGAGCTATATTTAGCATATGATGTCAGCGGGTTGTTTGGATTCTTGGAAATTGGCAGGAAGCCACCTCTCACATGATATATGAAATCACAGATAAATGCCTCTTTTCACCAAAAGAAAAACAGCTTAATAAATGCAGCCCTTTTCTGCTTTCATCTTCCCTCCCTCCCTCTCCTGCAACCTCCTTCCTCCCTGCCAACCCTTCTCCCTCCACCTCCGCCCGCCAGCCCTTCTGGGGCTTGTCTTTCTGAGGCACAGCTCAGCAGAGCCTGTGAAGTGGAAATGAGTTGCTGGGTATCAGATCAGAATGAGGCTGTTGGGATACTCAGCCGTTTCTCCCTCTCTTCTCCAGCCTGGAAGCCTGCCAAAGCGCTCGTGAATCAGACACACGCACAAAAAGGCAAATCTATATGGTGGTGGCTTTATGGGGCCCTATATTTATGGCTCAGCGCTCACTCTGGGTTGCTGCTTTGCAGGGGAAGATGGGAAATAGATAGTGATTCAGGGTTGCCATTAAGTGTGAAAACAGCCCCTGTACAGATTGTGTGTAATAAACCAAGTACAGAGAGAAGCTGTAAGGAGCTCTGGCTCTGCCACGTTGGATCAGCCCCGCAGCCCATCAAGTTCAAGCTCAAGCTGGAGATATGCATGGCGGTTAATACCTGGCGCTTGAACACGTCTTTCTACTTTCCCTGACTCCCCCATAAGGCTCTCAGTCCATTATGCAAAGCTGTTGGAAGGACTGGGTGGGGTTATATGTGGAATTAAATTAATTCTCGCCCCCCCCATCAGTTTATAGGATCTGAAACACAAGATTTAATTACCCTTATCTCAGCTCCTGTAAAACCCACGTCATTATAGATCAAGGGTTGGCCCAGTCCCTCTCACAGGTCAGCTGTAACATTTAGCTCAGTGACCCCCTGCAGGCCCCGGAAACAGGAAGCAGCAGCTCCATGTGGTTTATTTACATTCGTTTGTCCTGGCCTTCCCAGTGGCCTGTTCTGACCTTGGAAGAGATTTGAAAACAAGGGAAGAAGGGCTTAAGCTCAGAAGCTCCTTTCTAACACATGCTGTGTCCAGGCTAAGCCGCCCTGGCTTGGGGAATCCTTGGTGATGTGGAGAGTTTCAAAATTACCACCAGGACCCTGACAGCAGCTGGCCTTGCTCCCACACTCACACGTGCAGTGAATTCTGCTAGAATGCTCGTCTCATCCTGGATGGCAGAAAGAGCAAGGAGGAAGGAGGAGGGAGTGAGGCAGATCAGACCTGAGCTTTGTGTAGCTACCTTGGCTTCTCATGGGGGTGAAGAGCAGATGTGTGGAGGGATGAACAGACAGACGGATGGACGGACGGATGGATGGATGGATGGATGGATGGATGGATGGATGGATATATCAATTAATGCATCAGTGAGCTGCCTTGCAAAAATGGGTGCTTGCTGTAGGTAAAAGCTGTTCTCCCATCCAGTCTTCTAGCTGGCCTTCATTTAGGGCTTCACGATAGAACTACAGATGAGTGGAAGTCTTTAACTAGAGCTATTTTTTTCTTTCTTAAAGTGACTGTGTTGTACCCACATGACCTGCTAGATCCCTTCCAGCCTCTTAATGTAATTGTGTGATTCTGTGACTTTTTGAGTCATTAGAAAAGTACCTGCCTCCTGTCCCCCAGGTAATTCAGGGAGACCTTCCTCCAAGATAGGATCCCCACTGGAGGACTGGAGTGTCTTGGGCCCCGGAGGAGTCAATGATACCCAGCTCTGGAAGACCTTCACCCACCAAGAGCACGCTCTCCAGGCTCTCTATGGGGCTAGGATCATACTCATAATGATGGCAGTTGTCAGGGCTTGGATCTGGAATGTCCCCAAAGGCTCGTGTACTGAAGAAGTCTTGGTCCCCAGTGCCACAGTGGTCAGAGGGGGGGCTCTTGGGAAGTGATTGGATCATAAGGGCTCTGATCTCATCAGTCGATTAATCCACTGATGAGTTCATCATTTGATGATATTAGTGGGAGGTAGTAGAAACTATAGGAGGGGAGGCCCTCCTGGAAGTAGGCCATTAGGGGTGAGCCCTTGATGAGTAATTCTCTTCCCTGGCCCCTTCCTGCCATGAGTGAGCAGCTTTGCTCAGGCACTCCCTCCGCCATGATGTTTCTGCAGCAGGGCCAGCCGACCGTGGACTGAAACCTGCGCCCACATATATCTTTCTCCCTTTAAGCTGATTTTCTCGGGTCTTTGTCACAGGGACAAACAGCTGTCTAGCACAGTGGGGATTTCTGTTTTATGTGAAGAGAAGTTCTTTTGACCCAAACTGCTCAGGAAGTTCACTGCCACTTCTATGAGCCCCAGAATCATTACCTATTCGGACTCATTACCTTGTGATGAGGGCAACTTACCCACCCATCTGTCTGTGGGGTTGGTCAATGGCCTTCCTGGTCTTGGGCTGCTGTCGAAGGATCTTCTGCCATATTTCATTGGAGAAGTATAAGAAGGTCAGGCCCAGGCCAAGAGAGGAGGTGAGCAGGCCTGCACTGTGCATGCCCCTTCTCTGCCAGCCTCGGCCTTGGACCCCGAAGCCTCTGCGATGTTGATGCCCAAGGAAAACTGGATTGCTATTTATTAACTCCTTTTTAAGGAGGGAGTTATGGGAGCCAAGAAGGATGTCCACATGCTCAAGCCCCTAGAGCTGGCAGATGAGAAAGTGCCCAACCTTGAAGTCACCAAGGCCATGCAGTCCCGCAAGCCTCAAGCCTCGAGGCTATGCAAAGGGACAGTTTGCCTGGAGACGTGTCTACTGCTACCTTACCACAAGGGTGTCCAGGACCTCCACAAATACCGCCACCTGCTGTGTGAGACTGAGCCTGCCACTCTATGCAGTAGCTGGCCAAAGACTGGCAGACCTCGGCCCAAAGGTGGAAGCACAAGCGGCCAGCAAGACCCACAGAGGGGAGGCCGACAGACACCTACAGACGAGTGCTGTGCCCTTTGCTGATGAGGAGCAGGGCGGGGTCAGCAATCAAATTCCAGTTCAGAGGTGGACTGACCAAGTCCACGACCCAGTCCACCTCTGAACTGGTATTTGATTGCTCACAGGTGTGGGGTCGAAGCTGGTGGCCTTTACCACTCTCCCCCATACTCTCTCCTTGGAGGCCTTCTCCAACACACCGCAACATATCCTCAGTCTGTCTCTGGAGGCTTATTGATGACCCGTGTCACTGGAGGCTCTGGGAAGACTCTATGTGACGACTTGGGAATGGAACACAGAACCCCAAAGTGGAACATAGTCTCAGAGTGGGACTCGGTCTCCTGAGGACAGGCATCACCTTGGGGCATCATATCCGGGCTTGTCAGCAGGGCTTGAGCCTTGCTTCCCTCTGAGTAGTCACCTCATCTCAGGGCAGGGTCCACACACTCCATACAAGGGAAGGTGCTGCCTCCCTGGCAATCTGCCAAATGTGGGAGACAGGTCCATTTGACAGTCCTCTGGGGCTAAGAACTGAGAGATGAGGGCCAGGGGGACCAGCCAACCAGTGACAGTGCAAGGCCTCCAAAAGCACCATGGATCCATAGAGCAAGGCACAGCTGCCAGTCCAGAGAGAAAGCTGACCTAGAGCTGAGAGGATGAGCCCACAGGTAGAAGAACAAGGGCAGCCAAGCAGAGAAAACAGTTGCGTGCAAAGAAACTGAGGCCTGAGAGCACTTGGTTCTGCTCAGCTGGAGTGCACAGCACACAGTGGGAGCCAGAAGGCCTGCCAACACCCTGCCAATGAGTGTGGGTTTGTTCCTTTAGAAAGACCCTGCCTGGCCCTGGCCAAACTTGTGAGAGGCTCTGAAACCTTGTGAGTGATGTATGACAACCTCTGAAATACTGAGCCCTAGTATGGAGCCAGGGCTGGGCCTCCTGACCTCAGGGAACTTCTAATCTAGGTGAGGAGTAGGAATAATGGAACATGGTGGCATGCCCAGGGAGAGGAAGTACCAGGTGTGTGGTGACAGGAGCCAGTGTGGAGAGAGGTGGCACAGGATGAATTAGGGCCTCCGGGTGGATTCATAAATTAGGCAAAGCAACTGTTTCCTGCTGCTGACCTGGCATAGCCACCTCCCAGCCCTCCTCAAGCCTCTGTCTCCCTCCTCCAAGCTGGACCTCGCCAGATCTGTTCCCATGCTTAGGTCCATCCAAGGGTCAGAACCTCCTACTTGGGGTTCGGCAAACCCACCCCATCTTCTGCTCTTAACTCGCCTGGGAATAAAGATACTCCAAGAAGTGCAGGATTGGTGGGGCTCTCAAACGAGAGGCTTATGTCAAGGCAGCTGTTTCGGGTGAAGCTGGCAATTTATGAATGCCCTTGTCTGTACCTGGGAGACATTCTCTTCAGTGCTATCCGTGCTCCCCGTGGCAGACTCCAGATGGGCCATGGCAAACATGTGGACCACACACGCCCTGTCCTCTCCCTTCTACCCCAGCCAGGGACAACGTGGAGAGATCGCAACATTGGAAACCAAAAAGCAAGTTCCTGTAAGGAGGTAGTGCGACATTACTATCCTCCCAAGCTCCTTCCCAGCAGCAGCCACAACAGCCACAGTGAAGAGTGTTTTGTCACGCAAACCCATCCAAGCCTGCAATTCCACCATCCTTTGCCCCATGGGCTCGTGGAAAAAAAAGAAGGAATAAAAAAACGCCAAAAATAGTGCCACTGGGGGCTGGTAAACCCAAGCTGCTGCAAGCTGGGGACCAGCGCCTCGAGCAGCTCTACCCTCTGGGACGGGATGGCTGCAGGGCCTGTCCTGACAGAGCAGATGACCTCGGGATGTAGCACCAAAGACACTTGGAGAGAAAGAGCCAGGGAGATCTGCATCTGTGAGTCCCTGGATGAGGGGAAGGGAGCACAGAGTTTACACTGCAACCCTGGACTTTCCAAAGAGCATGTTGAGACAGACCTCGGAGGACAGGTTTTCTGCAAGC
Source organism: Urocitellus parryii (assembly GCF_045843805.1). Lineage (NCBI taxonomy): Eukaryota > Metazoa > Chordata > Mammalia > Rodentia > Sciuridae > Urocitellus > Urocitellus parryii. The sequence goes on from NC_135539.1 coordinate 83,935,742, forward strand.
CTGGGACTCACCTGGCTGCGGCAGCCTGGAGAGTTGTCTAAAAAGAATATAATGAGCCACCCTCTCCCTGGGACAGGTGTCATTCCCCATCCACTCTCTTTCTGGGTCTTCAGTTCCCCATCAGTACCCTAGGGGCATGAAAGACGGAGTGTCCCTCACCAGTGCCTCTCACCACCACTTAGGCCCAGGAGAAAATGGAAGCCAGTCAGTCAGCTGCTGGGCTACTGGAGGGACACCAGGCTCTGGAGCAAACACTCTGGATTAAAGGTTCTTGCTCCTGGCTCTGTTACCAGCCCTCAGGAGAAGGAGGGCAGGCTGACTTCTAAGTTCTGGGTCCCTTTCCTGGGGAGGGACAGGACCTCCAAGATGCTGAGAGCCATAGCTGAGTTGGAATGACACATGGCATTTTGGCCAGAAGTAATGGTTGAGAAGCAAGCCATTAAGATGATGCTGGATTGGGGCTGGAGATGTGGCTCAAGCAGTAGCGCGCTCGCCTGGCATGCGTGCGGCCCGGGTTCGATCCTCAGCACCACATACCAACAAAGATGTTGTATCCGCCAATAACTAAAAAAAATAAATAAATATTTAAAAAACTCTCACTCTCTTAAAAAAAAAAAAAAAAGATGATGCTGGATTGATTCAATTGTATATTAGACCTTTACTGTCCGGTAATAGGATGGCTTTTGCTGCATCGGACTCCCGCTACTTTGGAGGAGTTCCCGTTGAGTTCTGGGGGGCGGGGAGGTTCCGAGAGTGAGTGTGCTCGCAGCCCTGGGGAGGGATTTCCGGTTGGTGTGTGGTGTGTCCTGAGAGAAGGCTGCGTGAGTGGCGTTCGCGGGAATGCGGAGAATAAAGGAGTTCCTGTTTTAAACCTACAAGGCTGTGTGGAGGCTCGGTTATTTTGTGTCCAGCCAGACTGCGGCACCAAGACACCTACCTGCCAGTGCCAGTGTTAATGCTGGGGGTGGGGTTCTTCTGCACACAGTAATGCCTTTGCTGCTGTAGCCCGCACCTGTGGTGCCACTGGTGGACACCCTCCTGATGCTCAGGACGGTGGGCCTCCTGGACTCCCACTTAGGGTCAGGGAGGAGCAGAGGAGCCCGGGTGCACCCCCGGGAAGCCGCTACCAGAGGCCCAAGCCAGGTGCACAGGGCCTCAGCCCAGTGGTTATCCACGAGCAGAAGCCCCCACCCTGTCCCAGAGGCAGTGGCTCTTGTCAAACGCGGCTGTTCTCATGTCCCCAGGTGGAGACTGGGTCCCGCCCTTCTTGTCTCATTTGCCACAAGAAACAAGGGCTCACATTTTAACCAGATTTTAAAATGGGTGTGAATATTTATCTGGCCACCCAATTTGTGTCTTGTTTATAGAGACCCCAGGTGAAATAACAAAGGGGATGGGAAGCCTTCAAGCAGAACTGTCCAGGTCCTTGGAGGAGGAAGCCTAAGGGCAGCCCACTGCCACACAAGCCCCACCGTGGGCCACCAGAGCTGCAGCCTCATCGTTGGCAGGCACCTTCCTTTCGAGCTCCTTCTGATCACAGCTAATTAGTGCACTCACCTAGGCCTGGCTCCCCAACTCCTGCTGTCTGTCTTGCTTGTCACTCACAACAGACTTCTGCAAGCAGAGCAGTCCCCAGGGAGGTTTCCCAGGGGACCCTGTCTCTGGCATCTTTAAGCAGCTGTCACTCCATCCTGTTGTTTTTCAAGAAGGAAGTCCCCAAGGCTTGGTTGAGGCAGACCCGAACTTGACCCCCCACGGCGATCTGTTCACTTGCATCTCCCCCTGGGGAAGGGGTGCCAAGCCCCAGGTGCCCATGGGTGGATCCTGGCAACTTCTCAGCAGTACAGCTCACCACCTGTTGTTTTCCACCCAGAACATGCGCTTGGACACGTAAGGGTGTCAGTGGTTCCTGCAAAGCCAACTTCTCCAGAGGTGCACAAGACCTTTTCTGTACAGACCAGCGTCAGCCCAGGGTGGTCTGTCCGCACAGCATCTGAGGGGAGCACACGGGCCTTGCATAGGTGGGCTGGTATGACAGAGGGGGTCATTCTGTCCTTGAGCCTGAACCTTATTTACAAGTACTTTTAAATAACCTGTTAGCTATTTCTCCTGAAGGCCCAGAGGTGGTGGGCAGGAATTGTCCTGCTTTTGAAAATAAGGAAATGAAGAGAGAAACAGTCTCAGGAATGCACCCCTGGAGTGAGAGAGAGAGTTCAAGTCCCAAGGAGTGAGTCCCCTTAGCCAAATCCTGCTCATCCTTGCTGGTGGGGTACCCAGGAAGCTCACTGGGGAGGATGGCCCTCAAGGGAGGCTTCATCCAGGAATTGCCTCAAACATGAGCTGTCAGGGACACAGGGTTTTGTTCTCTCTCATGTGGCTCCAGTAGGCTCTTGGGGGCAAGGAGCTGCGTGAATCATGAGTGTTAGCATCATTGGCACAGAGATGGCTTTCTGCACCCTCTCCCAGCCAGCGTTGAAGAAAGACGCATTTTAAACACAAACCTCTTACAGAGAATGTTTCCTAGCATGTCCCCATAGCCTACGGATGGACACGGCTGGGCAGCTAGTGCCATCCGCCTGTGCTCAGTGTGGTGTTCTTAATTTGTGTTTATATTCTTGTCCAGGTCATAGGACCCCTCCTATGAGACTGCAGGTTGCTGAGGAAGGAGAAAGTGTCCCAGGATGGGGCTCCTGCCGCTCTGGGCTGGGGCCTACACTCACCCACATCAACTGCTCCAGAAGCCAGGCCTCTGCATGGCCCTCGACTAAAGGGGATGCTGGGGAAGCAGCCTCCCTGGCTGCCTTCCGGTGCCTTCCAGTGCCCAGGGCCACGACCATCGCCTCTGTTCCTGCCTTGCAAACAAAAGCAGCCACCCTAGTGTCAATGTCCCTGCTTCTTGGCGCTCTGATGAGGACTTATTTCCTCAGCTAGAGAAAACAGAGGACCTCCCAAGTCCTGATTTGAGCGACTCCTCTGTTTAAACAGTTCAGGATATCCTGTGAATTTTACTGGTGTGTCCTCGAGTGTTACTACCATCCTTGTTTAAAAGGAGCTGTTTCTGACCCGGTGGCTGAAGGAGACGCCCTTTGCCTGACTCCCTGGCCTGGAGCGGCTGCTGCCGGCTGTGTTTATTTGGGTTATGTAACATAAACAGCTCCAAGGAGATGGGCTCCTCCGCTCTGGCTTTGAGGCTCAGCCTCCACTTGCCCTCTGCAGAGCTTGCCGCTTGGGTGGTTCCCTCTGCTGTGTCTGCGTTGCTGCTGGAGGGAGAACAAAACAGCCCTGCGTGACCTTCTTGGGACCAGCCCTTTCCTCTGGAAGGTCCGGCAGAGAAAGTGAGGGTCGATGATGCTGAGCGTGACCTCTGGGCCTTGCCTGGGCTGGGACTTGGTGGATCCTGAGGCATCTGTGTCTCTGGGCCTCTTTCCTGAGACGTGGTTCCTCTGGTCAGGACCGTCCCTGGGACTTTGGAAGCATGATTCTGGGTGGTGTGTCACATCTTTCTTTTCAGGGCTGTGTCTGATGTGTAAGATACACGTCACATGTAAGGAGAGAAGTTCAAACGGGTGTGGACAGCAGCTCCACGCCATCTCCCCACAGACACCGCTTCAGCCTCGCAAGTTCAAAGCCTGGCCTTGCTAATTAGACCAGCGCCTGGCTTCTCCCCGGGTGGCTTCTCAAAATGGAGCAACGCTGCACATCTGAGTTTGGCTCGACCCTTGGCATTCGAGGCACAGTTGGACTAGAACCCATTTTTAGTAAAGAACTCTCCAAGGGCTGCCCCACTGAGTCTTTTATGGTCTTAAAACAGATTGTAATCTATTTTCAGAAGAGAATTGACTCTGCGATTTCTCGTTGCGAGATTTCATTTTGTGATATCCCCTGTCTGTCTTGACTCCCCCTAAGACACCTGCTCACCACCTCACAGCCTTTGGGGAGAAGGTGCTCATTGGGCTCTGTAGAGGTTCGAGTTAGGGAGAAGGGACTTGAGAAGTGGGAGGCACAGAATCTGGGGAAGCAAGTCCCTGGGGCACAGAGTGGGGAGCCCAGACAGCAGGAATGGCCCTGAATGGAGGAAGGGGACAGAAGTGGCCAGCCACATTTCTTTTCCCTTTGGATTTCCAGAAAATTTCCCCCCTAAAAAGCAATGAGAGGGACAAGAATGGAATTGGAGATTTTTGTGTGAAGACATTCTTCAAGATCGCCCAGAGGAAGCCCAGCTGGGGCCTCTGATGGGGCCTCATGCCGTCCTCTGGTCTCCAGGAGCCTTTCAGAACCTCTCTGCTTTTCTCCGTGGCTTCCAGTGCTCCTGTACTCTTTAATTTGCCAAGTCCCCAAGGCTACCCTCCTGTCTCCTTCTCCTTTCTCTCCTTCAAGGTCAAGTTCCAGTGTACCTCAGCCTCTCAGTGCTTGGCAGCCCTGCAATGGCCTTAGCCTGCGGTCCCTCCCCTGCCTATGGGAAGGGGTGGTCCTTGGGAGGAGCAGAGCCAGGGGAAATCTGTGCAGGCCTGACTCTCTCACACGTTTCAGATGTGCGGGGTGTGATTGTAAACAGCGTCTTCAGAGCCGGCTGCCCCGCCCGCCGGTGTCCTGTTCCTATCACCCCAGGGGTTCCAGTAATAGGGCGTAAAGCAAACAAAGAAAAACAGTAATCTGGTGTTCCAATTGCATTTTTTGTTTTTAGAAAATGTTAATGATAGGTTATTTGATTACCCTAGGTTTGGCTCTGCTTGCTCTTTATTAAGCACATCTGGTATTTAGTAACAATATAAGTAGCAGGAGTTTTTTTGGCACTTGAAAATAAGCTCATCCAGTGTTGCCATGCAGTTTGGAAACTCGTCAGCAAGGCTAGCCAAACTTGTGGAGATACAAGACTTTTTCTGCAGGCCGGGCAGCTGGCCAGGACAGCTAAAAAATGTGAATTGGCTAAGAACTGCTGCCACGCAAACGCTTCTGGAAGTTTCTGTGCTCAGGCCTGCCAGATCCATTATGCACAACGTGAATCACAAGAGTCTCTATCTCTCAGAGCAGTTGCTTTTGAGCCTAATTCTCCTATGTGCTTTATGAAACACACACACAACCCAAATGAGAAAAACACCCCCCAAATCCACTACCATATTTGTGTGTGTGTTTTTCCATTTGGGTTGCCAAGCTCACAACTTTTCCTGAATTGGGAGAAGTGGCCTCAAACTTTGGTTTGAATTACATGAAATCCAACGTGTGGGAGGCCACTGTGCTTCCTGGGGATTCTAGGAAGGAAGGATGTCTGGCATCACAGAGACAGCCTAATATCCATGTGGGAAAAACAGCAAGTGCTGCAAGAGGGCTAGCCACACTGCACACAGCCAGCCTGGCCGTTGGGAGCTGGGCCTGGGAGGGGCTTTGCTCAGGCTGGAGAGTCACCTGTGAATAAATATGCCTACCCAGGGCTGAGGGGGCCTACTGGAGCCTTGTGGTCCCGCCCTCAGTGCCATAGACTTCAACCACGGGGGTAATTTCTGAAGGCGAGGGTGGGCCTGGGAAAGTGTGCCAAGTGGGCCAAAGGGACAGCAAGCAGGAGAGCAGCAGCCAGCCCTACCCCAGGAGGGCTGCCCCCGGTACTTCCTCAAGGCTCAGCAGGGTTGGCCTCCTGTGCTTTCCAAGTCCAAATCGAGGCTGTCTCTCCTTGTGATTCAGGTGCACCGACTGCCTGGACTCCCCTGGATGTTTTTGGAGGCCTGCAGGTCTACTCCCCTTCTCCTCTGGCCCTGGAATGACATTATTCATGGGACTCAGACCACAGCAGGTATGAGATAACCGTATTAGCACAGTGACGGATAGGGAGCTCAGGGAGATGCTTCCAGCTTCACCAGGTGAGATACTGGCTGCACACTGCCCTCTACACCACTGGCCCCCCTGCTTCTCTTCCTGGAGAGCTTTTATTGTCATAGCTAATTGTGACACTGAGTAAATCGAAACCAAGGTGTTCTAACCAAGAGCTGATGGCTGCAAAGGTGCTAGTCCATCTGGCTGCTGCTCCTGTGCCTCAGGCCCCTCTCTGTTGGGAGAAAGGCTGTGCTCGCCATCCCCATTCTCCTGGGGTGTGGAAGGAAGGTTGTGGGATTTGGTGCTAGGCTCTGGGTCAGACACTGCAACCTTGTGTCCCTTACTTCTGCAAAGGTACAGGGTCACTGCCCTCATCGTATAGTGTGAAGGCCAAACATGCAGCTGGTCACACAGCATGGCCTGCAAACTGTGAGGTTTCACATCCTAGCGGTAGACACTTGGCCACTTAGACCACTGTGAACGTGACCTAGGGTTCGGGTCAAAGCGGCTGACGCACAGGCATGAGGCGGCCTGGGAATCTTTAGGGTGGGTGACGGAGCAATGCTGCCTTCTGCAGAGGACCTAGGGTGACCTCTCCCCGCAGAGCACTTAGCTAGCTGCGCCACCCTCCCCTCCTTCTTTGAGGAATCAATGGGCAGCTGTGTATTGACCTGGGGTGGGGTCGAGGTCGTAGCGCTAATTACATTTCCTTTCCCACAGTGAACTGTCTCCCAGATCTGTAGTTCACACTAAGCAGTTAAACAGGTTTGGACATTAAGTAAAAACCAAAAACAAAAATACAAAACAAAAAGCGGAGCCCCAAGAAAGCATGCTTGGCCTCATTCCTGCTTGGCTGCCATTGTCCTGTGCTTGGCTTGAATTTGGATCACAGGACACATTTTCTCAGCTTCCTTTCCTCGTGCTCCTGGACCTTTGTGGTGGACTTGGAGGAAGGCCAGAGTCAGGAGAGTGGGCCAGGGAGGGTGCTCTGCCCCCAGGAGGCCGCCATCCGCTGGGATTCCACACACACAGCCTCCTCCCGCCTTCGGTCCTGCTGCTCCCAGTGGCCATGAGGTTGGGTTTTAGGTTCTGATCCACTGGGGGAACTCTGTCCTTTCCTTTCCCCTTTCTGTGCTTGAAGGTCACTAGGATTCCCCAGTCGGCATGGAGCCTGTCAGCCTGAGGCTGGGCTGCTCTGACATCCCTGCTCCCAGGCTGTGGGGACAGATCTGAACTGGAAAGTGGGGAGAGGCCCATCGAGGCACTGAACAAAGGGAGCACAGGAGACCCCTGTTGGACCTGGGGGATGGACAGAGCCTGCCCAGGGCACGGCTGCCACAGGGAAGGAAGGAAGGAGGATGGGCAAGGACACTGGCCACTGCTATGGTGGGTAGGGGCAGTGGCCACACAGCCCTACTTGCACCCCCAGCGGAGCACTCAGCCCCTGGGAGGGGCAGTGCGCAGGGACGTCTGTGGAATCCCCAGGACAAGCATGGGATTTTCTGGAGTGAGAGGCTCTGATGCTCTCTGCACACACTGACCTTCAACCAGTCCTTGCGTTGGGCTTTGGGTGTGCCTTCATGGATAGTGAACACAAATGAACACCCCTTCAACTTCTGGCATGCCACAGAGTTACCTGGTAGAGCCGCACAGTACTCAGGAGGAAGATGCTGGAACCATCCAGCCTAGACCTTGCGGGCTAAGGGACCTGGCCAAGTTTGCACAGCAAGAATGTGAGGGGGCCCTCTGGGAACATTTCATGCATAAAACATAAAGGCACACCAGCCGGCGGGCCTGAGATGCCTTCCACCTGGACAGGGCTTCTGTGTGGCTCCTCCCTGCTCTCGCCTGTCCCCCCCCCCGCCCCCGACATCCAGTCCTCATGACAGCTACAAGAAAATTCAGACTTTTGTTAAAGAGGTTAATATTAGAAAGGATTGCCACAGTGTGGGCTTTCAGGTCAAATGCACTGGTAGGTAGTTGGGAGACTAACCAGTTCAGCTCACTTTCAAGAGCCGAAGCCACATTTTGATATTTGACACTTGCTGAGTGCCCATGGCATGCTTGCTGGGTTCCTACTGTGTGCCGGGCACTCTTTCAGGCGCTGTCTTGAAGATCCCTGTGCTTAGCAGGAGTGGGGAGCTCCAGAAAGCCCCGTTCTGGAGAAAGCTCCCCCTCTGGGTTTGCCTGGCACACACCCCTTCTTGTCCAAAGTGACAGCTCTGGCTATGATGCCCTCTTGGAATAGGTACCTGATGCTTCTATAGGTGATTGCTGATCTTAGCTAGGACCCACCAGCAGCCGGTTGAGCAAATGCATGAGAGACAAGGAGAGAAAAAGGGCAAAGAATAACTGTGGTGTTTGTCGCTAAGTGGCAAGGATGGCTCACCACCACAGTGTGATTATCAGTGTCACATGTCGGCTTCACATCTTTTTGGAGGTGTTACTGCAGATCAAAATCATGGGTGCTTTACCACTGACCTATATCCAGGATTGAACCAAGGACCTTGTACAAGCGAGACAAGCACTCTACCGACTGAGCTACATCCCCAGCCCCAATAGATTTGTTTTTGAGACAAGATCTTGCCAAGTTGTTGAGAGTCTCACAGAGTTCCTAAGGGTCTTCCTAGGTTTCTGAGATTGGCCTCAAACTACCTGTCCTCTTGCCTCAGCCTCCTGAGACTCTGGGATTATAGGTAAACGCTTTTATGTTTATTCATGAATGTTCTAAGAAGCTTTATATATAATATATATATATATATATATACAAATCTTTGTTTCTACAGACTCTTGCTAAACTATACTGAGTAGCAATTCGTAGGTGCTGTAAAACAAACTCCCATCAACTGGGTGGGTTAAAGCTGCTTGTTTATCATCTCCCAGCTCCCAGAGGCCAGGAAACTGGGCTTACATTGGCTGGGTCCTCTGCTCAGGACTTGCACAGGATCCAAATGACATGGCTGGGGCTGAGTCTGGGGCTGGGGTCTCTCCTGAGGCTCAGAGTCCTCTGTGAGGCTCACAGGGAAGAACTCATTCCTTGATGTTGTAGGTCCCATGTGGGTAGTTCACTGCCTCAAGGCCAGCAAAGAAGAGAAAGAGCCTGTTGCTTTGAGCGTCTGACCCCCAGATCTCCTTTTAAATGGCTCATCTGATTATAGCAGAAAAACTAGGATAATCTCTCTGCTGATTAACTTAAAGTCACCTAGTTAGAGATCTTAATTACATGGGCAAAACCCTTTCACCTTTGCCATATTCTGTTGACTAGATGCAAATTAGGGTCCTGCTCACCATCAAGGAGAGGGGAATATAGAGGGCGTGGGGCCTAGGGGTCATCTTGGAATTCTGCCAGCCCAATGGAGCTAGGGGGGACAGGAATTTTGTCTAATGTATTTCTGTTTTGTCAGAGCAACAGACACACAGCAGAGAATGATTGAAATGGAGAATTCGGTGACTGGAAATGACTGGATGTTTTCAAGGCACAGCCTATCCTCCCCGGAGGGAAGTTTGGGTGGGTAGGCATCAAGAGAAGGGCACATAAGCTAAAAGAAGAAGGAGCTGGGAGATCCAGGTTCAAATCTAACCATGAGAGCCTGGTGACCTTTCCAGGGAAAGTTGGGAAGAGTCCCCTTTCCTCCAGGGGCTGTTGAGCAGGCAGAAGAGATAATGAGCCTAGAGGATTTGGGAAGGACAGATGCAGGCACAAAGGTCTCCTTGTCTTGACGCAGATGGCTGAGGAGTCAGCAGTTAGCCATGTGCTGCTAGCTCCAGGTTGAGGCAAGCCCCGAGAGGGGCTTTGGGTCCCCCAAACCCATGATCACTAGATGCATTCTTGAGAGATAGCCCGTGAGGTGGGAGCTTCAATGTTGCACATTCAAGAGAAAGGCTCCTTCAAATGTCAAGTTTGACCTCAAAGTGAGTTCTAGGTCAAGAGTCTCATGAGCCTCCATACCAGCTTCCTTAGTCTCCTGTGTGTCTACCAGACAAGGAAGTGAGACAGTGGAATCAGGTGAGAATTCCCTCCGTCCAGCTGGGAGACAGCTTTGCAGATGGACCTGCTGAGTGTGAGTCCCTCCTGCAAGGAGCTGGCTGGTGGTGCAAGATCAGATTGATGTAGGAAATAAACATGTAATAAACAATAATAGCGAAATCATAGTGGTTGTCACTTCAATGGTTATTTTTGTTGAAAGTGTGAGATCTGCACTATGGATTTCTTAGGGTAATTTTGCCCTTACTTAAAAGAAAGTGACAGATGTACTTTATAAAATGAAGCTAATTTAAAAACGAAAGATTTGGAAGGCACTGATTGGCTTTCCTAGTTCAACTGTTACTTTATTCTTTTGATCTATAAAGAACAAGTAGCTTTGTTTTTATTTAAAAACAAAACAATATTTAGATTCTAACTTCCACATTTCCTACCCTCTCCTCAGTTTCCACAAAAGCCATCCATCACAGACACAAAACTGTCCTGTAATCCCAGGCACTCAGGAAGCTGATACCGGAGGATTGCAATCTTGAGGCCAGTCTCAGCAACTTAGCAAGATCCTGTCTCAAAATAAAAAAATAAAAAGGGCTGAGGATGTAGTTCAGTGGCAAAGCACCCAGGGGTTCAATTTCCAGTACAAAAAAAAAAAAAAAAAGACAAGACGGTGCCTGGTTCTGAGTTTTTCAGGAAGCTGTGCTAGTTAAATGTTAACCCAGGGCTGTGGTTGCTTTCATGAAAAGCAAACAAGTACTTCAAAGACATGGAAGCCAGCTAGGCCTGTGACTTGCACACCTGGATGCTCTCAGCTGATGGACGGGTCCCAGCAGCACTCTCTCCTGGCGAAGGTGCTGATCCGTCAGGCCCAGGCCCTTTCTCTTGTATCCCTGTATCAAGACAAGACACGCATTCTGGAACTTGAGGAAATTTTTGTGGACCACCTTGCTTTTGAGCCACCTGAGAGTTCTATATCTGAGATGCTTCAAGTACAAAGTACACAAGAGACAGGGCTGTGCACAGACACAGCAAATTGAGAAAGAGGAAGTGCAGCAACGGCTTGGCCTGAACTATGGACTTCCTTATAGTGTTCAAGTGAAGGGATCTCGGTTTTGAAAGCCACATTGACAAACTGATACCGTGCTCTTAGCCTGCCTCAAATGGAAAACACGCAAGATATGCGAACAATATATTTCCAAATATGTCACATATTTATAAAACACAGCAAACGCACGACAGATTGAGCAGGATATGTGGATAAAATAACATCTGTGGTGCACCCTATTTCTTAGCAAATTCATACACAACAAATGACGTTCATGTCCGATGTTTTTCAGAATCTATTTTCTAAGCATTCTAGGAAAGGACATTGAGAAGGAAAACAGAAGTTTGCAAAAAAAGAATCAGAACATGGATGTAAATTTCAGTGACATGACATATAATTCCTGTGTGTAAAATAGCCCTGAATGGATTGCTGTTTCCCCTGGTATAGTTTTGCTGGAAATGATCCACATTGTGAGGTGGGCAGAGATGTCACTCATGAGGGAAAACATGTAGGAAGTTCCAGAACACAAAATGAGCCTGTGTGCCATCAATATGGCAATTCACAAGGATGGCCTGGCTGGTATCAGAGAGCAAGGAGTGTAGCATCGAAGGCAAGGTCAGTTCTGAGCTGAGAAAGTACCTGTGGTGTGACCAGGGACATCGGTTGTAATCCACGGGCAACTGGAAGCCTTGGTAAATTCTAAAGCAGGGGATTAGCATGGGGAGTAGTAATTTTTGCAACTCTGGAGGATGGGGTCAAGCCACTGCTCGGGGAAAGTAGGAACCCCTATGTCTGTGCTACGCACCTGTGTGGCTTACCCGTGATCCTAGTTGAGCTAGATGACAAACCTCTCAGGCAGGCAAGAAGGAGTTTGTCACTCCCATTTTCCTCACAAAGACACCAAGAGTTTGTGACCTCTTGAGGGTCGCAGAAAGAGGAAGGCTCAGACTTCACAACCAAGTATTTGTTGATTCAGAACGACAGCTGGAGAGGGGATTGCAGGGTTTTTTTTTTTTTTTTTTCTTCCTCTTCTTTTCTCTTTTTATCCCCAAAATTTCAACAGTGAACAGATATTTTGTTATGACCAGAAAGCTGACATTAAATTGCTTCCCAGAAGGGCCCTCCCCATGCTCCTGGCTCCTGTGCCTTCCTCCACCCCATCTTGGGGGATGGGTTTGTTGTCCATTCATTGCTGGCCTCTGCCCCCACACAAGTTGCTGAACCTGGGGAGCACGCGCCTGTCTTGGCCGAGCTGGAGGAGAGCAGGAAGAAGAGACCCGGCTGAGCAAGGACCGAATCCCACTATGTTCTCTCCTCTCCCCTGTGCAGGCTCCCTTCTTCCTCTGGGTCCTCTCTGTCAGGTATCAACTCTTTCCAGCTTCTGAAGCCAACATTTCTTACTCAAGAAAACTAAACGTACATTCCCAGCGAGACGATTAAGATGATGAAGTTCTGCAGTGGCGTCTCCTGCTGGCTATGGGCCTGGCTGAGGGAGACAGGGAGATGTAGAGGGAAGGGCAGGGGCCACGGGGGGACACTGGAGAGCCAAGTGTCCACTGAGTTGAAGGTCAGCTTCTCAGGAGGCATCTTGAACTCCCTCTGGCCCTCCCTTCAGGGGCGTTCCTGGCTAGTGGACAAGCTACAGAGACCATCTAATCTAGTGGCCTAGATAATGATAAACCTCTTCTTCACTGACCTCCCAGTTTCCCACTTTCTCTATCTGTAAAAAAAATGATCTCGTTGGGAGGTGGAGCATAATTGAGATCAGATTTCTAAAGATTTTTTAACTCCTTAGAATCTATCAGTTTCAACTTTGGGGTGGGGGTTCCTGGACCCCTTGAGAAGTTAATAAAATCTATGTGCTCATTTCTCAGAAAAATATATATGTACTCACCTCCTTTCCTATAATTCCAGGTGCATTATCCTTAAACTTCTATTAGGTTGAGAGAAAAAAAAAGAAACTTCTTTTTTTTTTTTGGTACCAGGGATTGAACCCAGGGGCACTTAACTGCTGAGCTATGTCTCCAGACCTTTTCATACGTTATTTAGAGACAGGGTCTCGCTGAGTTGCTGAGGCTGGCTTTGAACTCTTGATCCTCCTGCCTCAGTCTCCCAAGCCATTGGAAATACAGGCATGTGCCACCACACTCAATTTAAAGGAACTTATCTTGAAAAAAATGCGCTATCAACATGTAAAAGATTGAGAGTGCCATTTCTTCACGTCACTGCCCTTGTTGAGGACTGTTGACTTATGCCGTCACTGTCCTTGTAGTTTCCTATTAAATAGCTCTGCTGTCTGAGCTGGTGCTCATCCTCTACCCCCTTTCTTTTGGGGGCAGATTTGATGATTTGCACTCTGAAGTGACCAATTGTGTATCTAGCAGTTGCTAGATCAGACCTAGGTCCTTCCACCTAAGTCTGATCTAGTGAATAAGTAAGAATGCTCATTATGAGGGGCACTTCCAAAACGGCTCCTCTTTATGGCTCTTGGACAGCTGAACACCAGGCCTGAGAGAGGAAATGGAAATCGGCTCTCAACAGATTCCGGAGGACACTTCACAGAAGCATTCCATCCGAGACTGATTAAAATTTGCATAATTATTATCCTTATTATTTACTCTAAAATAACTGAGAAGCTGTGGTCCTGAAGAGCAAAGTTTTTAAAAAGTCATATTTTTTTACACGTAAGTTTAGAAGGAATCAGTCCATGTATTCAATAATGGACAAGATGGTTATTTTCACATTCCCACCTGACGTGCTCTGTTGTCTGCCCTCGTTATTGAGCTCAGCTCGGAATCGGGCACAATCCTTAGTTGTGCCACTGCACATGGGCACACCTGACTGCTGAGAGGGATTGGGTTTACATGGCTCCTTCCTTCTCTTTTCCCTTTTACTTTCACAGTGCAGAGGTTTTCGGCACACGGGAATCTGGCGTGCACGCTTCCCCCCTCTCTCTCTCCCCGTGTATTTTCCTCTTTACTATCTTCTATAAAAGGAGCCTGCTGCTGATTGCAGCTGACGGAGCCGCCTGAGCCCATATCCACGAAACGCTAACCCAGATAGGGATTAGCATGACATCAGCCGCAGGAGGGAGCCTGGCAGCCCGCCAGCCTGTGAAAACGGACGCATTTGCGTCACCGTTCCCCTGGCGATGCTGCTCTGAACCTCGTCAGCTGTCCCCGGAGGCTGCTTCCTTAATATGTCAGCAGGCATTCCTGAGTCTTTAATGCTGAATTCTCTTTTCCTTTTCCAAAACACCGAGGTGACCAAGCAGCCAGAGTGTCCTGCCGCTGTGATATTGAAAATGCATCTCTTTCATGTAATAGGTGTTTGTTCTGTTCACATCATGGGGGGCGGGGGGAGGGGGGTGAGGAGGTTTAGATTTCTGCCTCTCCATGTTAGAGGACCTATTTTTGAAGAAACAGGGCAGCCGGCTCAGAGCTGGGAGCTGCTGCTCTGCTTTTGTCTTTCTTAGGAAAAGCCCTAATTCCCTCACCAGCTCACGGGAGCCCTCCAATTATCTTGGTACAGTGTGACATTCGCAGAGCAAATGGCTGTGAAAGACACGGCTAGGACGTGCCCCCGTTTATGATCGTTCTCTGACCTGCTCTGGGCGGCTGCCCACTGCTCCCTGTGAGCCATGAGTAGAAAGCATGTCAGCCAGAGTATGCGAGGGCTCTTCCCTCGTCCTGTAACTTGATCTCTGCTTTCATGGCGGCACATTTTCCACTGAGAAGTGCTGTCTGGGAGTGGGCAGATGAAGCTGCACCCTCTCAGCCCTTCCTGCTATCTGCAGGACTGGGAACCTACCACTCCAATGCACAGCTCCCCTGGCATCAAGCCTCAGCGGTTGTGTAGCTGCTGCTGCAGTCAACCACATCTGGGGGTTGAGCAGTTTAGTGTGGAGGAATCCCTTGGCTTGGGGGCCGTTAGGGTAGGCACATTCTGACGTTCACTTAGTCATAAGTGACCATGATGGGTGATGGGGCAAAGAGCCACTGTCCCCGAGTGAGCTTGGCAGCCAGATTCCCCATTAAGTGGCACTGTTGACAGCCATGGGTCCTGTCCTTCAGAAGCACACTAAGGTCCCCCAGGGTGTGTGGCCAGGGAATCTGCCTCTGGGCAAGGGCTCCCAAGAGCACTGCTTCCTCACTCTGCCAGCTGCTAAGACAGTCCTGTTTCTGTTCCTCATTCAAAGTCTCCCCAGTGTGCCAAGTCCCTTAGAGCTCTGTGTCCCCGTCTGATGAAACAGTCACCCAGAGTGGAAAGGTTCAGGACCACTAGGCTTTAGAACTGAAAACAAAGTTTAGAGTCATCAGGAAGCTTGGACTTCTCATTTCATGTTAAGAATGAGAAATCTCCAGTTCAATGTTCAGTGGCTTTGTAGGTATGGCCAAGCTGGCAACAGACCTGGCCCATGTTCAGCATTGACCTCTTCCCTTGGCGGGTAGTAGCCTGCTCCTGTCCAGAGGGAGGGCTGAGCTGGGCTGGGCTGGGCTGGGGTAACCCTAGCCTTGTGCTCCAGGTTAATACCCTGCCCAGTGCAGTTGGGGCTCTGGCACCAGGAGTCTCTGGGCAGCATGGAAGTGAGTGACCAGGACAGGGTGCCTGGGAAGTTTTCCCCTCAGTTTGCTGAGTGGCCCCAGGAGAGTTTTTCCCCTCTGCACGCTCCCTAGCAATGTGGCCCATGTCCCTAGAGAGATAGTCAGAGGTGGCCCAGCAGTTGCTGCAGAGTTGGGGGCAGAGACCTGGATCATCCTGGGGACAGACTTAACTAGAATCTTACTTTCTTTCCCCTGAGAGCCAGGAAAAGGTAACACAGGGTCACCAAGGACACGGGAAGGGGCCTTTTCACCTGGACACAGGTTTGCACGTCCAGAGTCAGTTTTCCTCCTCTGTCACTTCCCTCCCGCCTCCACCTGTCTCCCATGCGCTGGTACCTGAAGGACTGGCAACTAAGTGTCTGAGCAAGGACTTTGGGGTCAGATTCCTTGAGTTCCCCTTGATTGTTTGCGATCCCTCAGTCTCAGTGTCCTCGTGTGTAAAATCAAGGGAATAGTACTTATTTTAAAGAATGACTTAAGGATAGAGCAAGATAAAGTCTGTGGGGTCCCTGGCAAAGTGCCTGGCATAAACGTGACCAGCACACCTTGGTCGTTGCTATGGTTACCACTCAGAGAGCCACTTTGAGAGCATTCTCAAGACAATTTATAAATGCCAGCCTTGCTGGTGAGCAGGTGGGGATGCAGGCAGAATCCACCCACATGCTAAGGGCAACAGGGTGGTGGACATCATGCACGCTGCCCTGACCCTGAGTGGCAGATCTTGGGTCTGGCCTGCTTGGCAGCTCCTGGCAGTCTCCCATGTGTCTAGAGGTGGCTGTGGAACAGAGGTCTTGCTCCCAGGCAGGGCACTGAGGATCAGATGCCCAATTCAGTAGCCAGAGCCTTTGTTTCCCCAAAGGGACTGGGGCAGAGGTCCTGGGCACAGGAATAATTGGAACATCCCCCTTTTAGTTTCCCAATGTCTCTTTTGCCATCGTGGCAACTGATCGTGGGCTGGTGTGGAAATCAACCTTTCTCTTGCAAGCTTCAGAATGAGCCATTTGGCAAATAGCTTTATGTGTGGAAATGACAAATACTTCATGTCACCTATGGGAACTCAGGCTTTAGAAGCTAGGTGGGATGTTTGTTTTTGCCATTCTGTTCATTTGGGGGATAAGGAATCATATCTTACATGCATGTTACCTACGTCTCAGCATGTATGAGGCTCTGAGTTCTCTTACCAGCACTGCAAAAGAAAAGAAAAAGATCTCCACTCTGCAGCCATGTCTGCACTGCTGGATCATCCTGTGAGGCCAGGGAGGCACCTCCCCACTCCTCTGCCAGTGCTGCAGGCTTGGCACTCCTGCTCCAGCCTCTACCACACGTGGCGATGTGGCTGGTGACTCCCGAGCAGGGCCTGCTTCGAGGCTCTGAGAGGCCCCTCTGTGTTTTCCCTGGTACTGAGGGGAGGACCATATTTGGGAATACTTGGGACATATTTTGAGGGAATTTTTTTCTTACAGGTTTTAGGAGTTCCAGTTACTCTTTGAGTGATAAAAATCACAATAGGACCATCAATCTTTTCATGTCTGTATCTATGCTCTTTTCATGGTTGGGTCATTGAACATTTTCAACAAAGACAAGAAAGCAACTCCCGCTCGGTTCCATGTACACAAATCAATAAGTGTAATTCATCACATAAACAGAATTAAGGACAAGAATCACATGATCATCTCAATAGAGGCAGAAAAAGCCTTTGACAAAATCCAGCACCCATTCATGTTAAAAATGCTGGAGAAACAGGATAAAAGGAACTTACCTCAACAGTATAAAGGCTATAGGCCACAAACTCAAGACCAACATGAAGAAAAATTGAAAGCATTTTCTCTCAAATCGGGAACAAGACAAGATGTCCACTCTCACCATACCTATTCAATATAGTTCTTGAAACTCTAGCTGGAACAATTAGGCAAGAAAAGGAAATTAAAGGGATACCAACAGAAAAAGAAGTCAAATTATCTGTGTTTGCTAATGACATGATCTACTATCTATAAGAGCCAAAAAACAAAACAAACAAACAAAAAACTCCACCAGAAGACTTCTAGATCTGATCAATGAATTCAGCGAAGTAGCAGGATACAAGACCAAAAAATCAAAAAATCAGTAGCTTTCCTATACTCCAATAATTAACATGCTCAGAAAGAAATCAGAAAAACTATACCATTCACAATAACCTCGAAGAAATGAAAATACTTGGTCTAAATCTAACAAAAGAGGTGAGAGACCTCTACAGTGAAAACTACAGCACACTGAAGAAGGGGCTCTGCCTCCCGTTGCCTCGGCCTGAGCTGCTTCCCCCACCCCGTGACCTGCCAGCATGACGTTCTGCCTCACTATGGGCCCAGAGCCATGAAACTGGCTGACCATGGACTGAACCTCCAAAAAGATGGGTCAAAATAAACTTTTCCTCCTCAAAAAATAAAACAAGATGCTGAAGAAAGAAATCAAAGAAGCCCTTAGAAGATGAAAGAACTTCCTATGTTCTTGGATAGGTAGAACTAAAATGGTCAAAATAATCATACTACCAAAAACGTGATATAGATTCAATGCAAACCTCATCAAAATACTGATGATATTCTTCACAGAGTTAGAAAAAAAAAAAGTCCTAAAATCTGTTTGGAAAAATAAAAGACCCAGAGTACCAAGCAATACTGAGCAAGAAGGTAAAGCTGGAGGCATCAAATATCAGACCTCAAATTAATCCTATAGAGCTCTAGTAACAAAACCAACATGGTATTGTTGCGGAGACAGACACAAAGACCAATGGAATAGAATAGAAGACACAGAGACAAGCCTGATATCCTCCAAAGTTACCAAAAAGATAGCCCTTTTCAAAAATGGTGCTGGGATGTAGAGGAATGAAACTAAATCCCTGTCTCTCACCCTACACAAAAGTCAACTCAAAGTGGATCAAAGAAGACCTAGTAATGAGACCAGAAACCTTGCAACTAATAGAAGAAAACATAGGCTCAACATTCCTATGATTTCCTTAAAAAGACTCCTAAAACACAAGACAAGAAATAAAGCCAAGAATCAGTTAAGTGGGAGAGCATCAAATTTAAAAGCTCCCAATTTTTAAAAGCAAAGTTCTATTTCAGTGACGGCTACAGGTATGACTTGAGTCACCGGGAGTTTTGCTGGAGCTTGGGTCAGGGGCTCAGGACCCAGCTTCTGTCCTTGCAGAACTTGTATTCCAGGAACAACTAAAGCATTCATAGATGTGTCATCAACCAAAACTAGAATTGGGTTCTAAAATGAAGCATCACTTGAACTGATGGCCTATCTTTATTTGTACAATTTTAGTTTTCGGTGGACACAACATCTTTTGTTTTATGTGGTGCTGAGGATCGAAACCAGCGCCCCGCGCATGCAAGGCGAGCACGTTACCACTTGAGCCACATCCCCAGCCCAATTTGTACAATTTTAAATAGTTACCAGGCACTTATTGGTGACTTGAATTTGAATATCAAGGCTGAATTTCTTTTCAGAAAGCTTAGCTCGTCTGGTTTTGCTGGGCTTTGCTATACATAGATGAGCAGCAGTCCATGGTGAGAGCTGAATCCCTGAGATGTGGGTGGTTGTAGGTGCTGGATGACTGCGCTGAAAGGTCTCTCCCCTACCTGAAAATGTTGTGTTGTGTTGAAATTTATCTTAGAAAAGGACTGCTAAGTTAATATCACTTTGACAACTCATTTTTCTTTAGAGACGTGGAAAACAACTGTTTAAATACCCAGTTTATTTTCATGAGTCTGGCCCCTGGCTGATTTTGATTGGCAGCTCATTCATTTGTTTGCCCATCCATCTTTGGAAGATGGAGTGCCATGCACCATGTTTGATATAGAAACACAGCATTTAGTAAGACGTGGTCCCGGCTCTCAGGAGCTGGCAACCCCGTTGGCAGGGCAGGCCTGGGGACACTTGGTGGTGTCATGCAACATATGCTTAGTGCTGTGCTTCAGGTGGGTGACCACCTCCACTGAGTGTGGGCAGGCTTGAGAGAAGCTTCCAAGGAAGAGGTGACTTGGGGTGTGTGTCCTCGAATGTATGTCAAGGTGCCTAAGCAAAAAACAAGAGCTTGTGTCTTATCTGCCTCTTTTTTCCTCCAGTCCCACGGTGCCTCTAAGGAGTTAGGCCACATGATCCAGCACACCCCACTAGTCGGTCTATCCAGTAAGCTGCTTAGTATTCTATTTTGTGCAATCAGAGATTAAATTCCAAATTCACTGACACTAAAGATGAAACAGCTAATTATACAGGGTAATTGCATTTAAAGTCCTTGCCTCTGAATGACTGATGAAATCTTCTTTAAAGGCTGCTGATATTCTGTGCGCCAGCAAGCAGCGGTGCTGAAGGGGCAGTGTATTTTTAGGCTGGTGGTGTGGGTACGGCTCCAGGCTTTCTCCCAGTGCCTTTCCTTGAACTCTGGACCTTTAAAAAGAATGCTTTTGTCCTCTTTTATCTCTGCTTCACAGTTAATTGTTCATCTGGTTGAAGTAAATCAGAGAAGCGCATGAGTGGGTGTGTGCACACATGTACCTTTAAGGAGAAAGAAAACCAGACAGAGAAAAAGGGAAAAAAAATAACTTGAAGCTTCAGAAATAGTAAAATAGCACGTACAGATAGTTAAGACAATTTGCAAAACGCAGTGCGTATAGATTAGAGTAGGACAATTGTGTGATAACACGATAGCACTGCTTGTTTTATAGAAGTTTCCTATGTAATAAAGTCAATGACTTAAACTTGATCATTTCTAGCATTTTATGTGTGAAGTTGGAAATTTCAGGGTGTGTGCTCATTTTGGCCACTCACTGTGGGATGTACTCAGT
The DNA here is from genome assembly GCF_045843805.1 of Urocitellus parryii. Taxonomy (NCBI): domain Eukaryota; kingdom Metazoa; phylum Chordata; class Mammalia; order Rodentia; family Sciuridae; genus Urocitellus; species Urocitellus parryii. Next base: position 83,955,998 of record NC_135539.1, read on the forward strand.
CATGAGACTTGATTCAGAGTCCACCACTCGCTATAAACATCTGGAAAAGGGAAGTGCCTGGTCCCACCGGTGGTGCCTCTGCAGTGGGATGCAGCTCAGAACACGGCTGTGTTTAGAGGACGCTCACTTGACTTTTCTCCCAACTTGATGCTAGCTGAGGCTCCTGGAATCCTTTCAATTGGATGAAAAACGCAGGAAGTTATGTCAGATGAATCATCCCATCCTGCTGTGTGTCGCTTTTCAGAATCACTTCCTCTGGATAATTAATAAAAGATCGACAGGAAGAACGTCCCTGGAACGGCTAGCAGGCTGTTTTAGAATGCAGACTTTTATTTTTCCCATTGTTCTGTCAAACTGAGCACCTACTTTTTGCCATTGAAGGATTTCTCATGGAGACGGAGGCGGCTTGAGTGATGGCAACGCTGACCCTTGTTGAAACATGGCGAGAGTCTTCAGGGAGCAGTAACTGCACGTCTCCCCAGTGGAAAGCACCCCAAACCTGCTGATAACCCCCAGAAGCCTGTCTGCCAGCCTCTCCACAGCTTTGGCCTGGTTTGTCTCTCATGCATCTGAGGGGCGGGGCAGATTTGAGTACGGTGTTCTTTTCTTTTTTTCTGTCTTTATTTAAAATGGTGCAAAAATGTTTCCAGGTACTATACCAAGAATCCTACATCATTTTTGATCAGAAAACACTTAGTGCCCACTCACCATCCATGACCTTGAATTCTGCTGACTGAGCTGGGGATAATACACTCTCTTTTGGGTCAGATGTTAAGTTGGTTGGAAGCCCTCTTTCCCCACTGTGCCTCTAATATTTGCACCTCTAAACTAGTCCTATCCCTTTCCACCATGATCCTTTCACATTTTCCTCCAGCAAATACTGTGTTCTAACTCTACCGTCATGCTGATACACATTACAACTTTATTATACAATCCTAACAATCTTGCTAATTTTCAAAATATTAACTTTGGCACTAATTAGATGTGAGACCTTCTGGAAGTCACCTAAATGCCTTGAGCTTCCATTTTCCCAACTGCAAAGTAAAAGCCCTGACCTAGAACAGCTGTGTTCTCTCAGTGTCTGCATTCTGTGGTCTCCAGTGTGCCTGGGCCAGCTTTGGGCAGAATAGGCAGAAATGCTCACGGAGTTACTGTTGAAAAAAGTGAGAGCCCCCCTCTCTACTTCTAGGGATATCACCTGACCCTCAGTATTCCTTTCTTCCTACCCAGATCTCCCTAGTAGCTCCCTCCCAGACTATCATGGGTCTGCATCTAGCCCAAGAGCCAGGACCCAGAGGCCACAGGGGTGAGGCCCCATAGAGTCCAGCTCACCTCCTGCCACTCACTTCCTGAGCTTGACTATAATTTCGACTCTACCCAAATCCCCCACCATGCCTCAAGTAACCCTATTCCAATAAGACAGGACCTCTGTGACTCCCTAGATGAAAACTAGTTCAGTGGTCTTCCGCCTGCCACCTAGGAGCCCTGAGACCAGAAGATGTAAACACACCTCTCTAGCCAGAAGCGAAACATCTCTTTGAAAACTCATGTTTTGTCTTAAACATTCATAGAAAGTTTAAATTGCACTCCATGAGCAACTCGTTTAAATATAAAAATGTGGTTAAAAAAAAAAAAACCCTAGGGTGCTAACATACAAGGAGGGCTGAAGCCCAGAGAACACAGGGAATATATCACCCGGTGCTGCAATAAGCCACGCGGTGCTCCTTGGTCCCTTCGCCCTGCACCTACCCCAGCTTGCCTCCTGCAACATCCTTCATGGCTTGAGAGGTATGGAGAGAAGGCAACGCATTTTGTGCAGTGGAAAGAAGGACGGGAGCTTTGCTTGAGGTCTGTGGCGCCCCCTCCCTTCTTCCCTCCTGTCCTCCCTATCTAGGTGCATCTATGAATATTTAGTGACGTGAGTATTTCAGTGAGTTTCTAAGTCTCTAATCCTTGTTAGGGGCGGTGCTTGGAAGCCTGTGGAGGGTCTCCTTTCCCCTCAGGGCATGCAGATTTGAGGGTGGGCTTTGCAGATGCTGGTGGGCCATGACAGACACATGGGGCCCAGGTTGCTCCTATAGCCTGAGACCTGGGGTCTCCTGTTCTGGGCTTCAGAGCTCCTTAACTCTCAGCGTGTTGGACCCTCAGAGTCAGCAGAGCTGTAACACAGTCTGCCTGGCTTGTTTCTTGTATTTAGGATTGTCCTAAGCATATCTGACAGGGCTTTGGTTTTGCCTCTGGGAGGGAAGGGGAGCTGCCATCCTGCTGGTGGTGCACTCAGGCCCTGGGGCACGGTCTCAGGGAATATTGTTTATTTGCACACTGAGGAGAGAGCAACCAGGGCAGGGCTGCGTGGGGTCAGATGGCTAGATACGGGAGGCTGGTTTGAAATGTGTATTTCAGACTAAGGCCAAGTGTGGCCTTAGCCAGAGCCAGCACCTGAGCTCTCACGTACAGCAGGGTGCTAACAAGGGACTCACATCTCCAGGGGCCCTGGGCATACTTGAACTGATTTTATGTCGCAGGACTTGAGGGCTGAGTGTTATTGCAGTGAGCCCATTAGCATCTGTGGGCCCTGGGGACACCTGAAGATCAGAACTGTGCAGAGGCTCTGCAATGGCTGCCCCGGAGCGGGAGAGGCTCAGCACAGTCGCCCGGCTGCACAGAGCAGAGTGATGTGCACAGCCTCAGAGGGAAGGGAGTTGGAACCTGGGAGGGGCGGCAACTGGAAAAAGAAAAAGTACTTTTCTACAGGCTTCTTTAATCAGCAATTGTGGCCTGGATGCCAGAATTTGCTCCAGGCTGGGGGTTAAAGTGGCCCATGGTACAGGCAGACTTCATGTTGGAGGAGGAAGCAGCCAGGGCAAGGTGCAGTGGGTGCTGGGAGCCAGCAGAATCATGGACAGATGGAGAGTCCCAATTCTGTGGAATAAATAAATAAGTGAATAAAAAGGGATAGTAGTTAGAAGGTTGAAATAAGGGGGGATAGAGCCAGTCTCGTTGGATGCAGAGAGGTCCAAGAGAATCACTGTGTGTTAGAATACGGAGTCTCAGAGGTCAGCAGGATGGGTGGACTCAACCAGAAGGGTGGAGGACAGGACAGGGCTGAGCTCTGAGACCAGGGCTGGTCCAGGGCTGCAGTAAGCAACAGGCTGAATCCAAGCTCCCCGCTCACCACCTGCTCCCATGCAGCTGAGGCCCACAACACAGCCTCCCCTCTTCAGGTTTCCCAGCAGCAGATCTCCAGCTTCTCCTTCTATGCCATCCATGCTCTGTGCATTTTAAGTGGCTTACTATTTAATCCTCGTGGCAACAACTTGGCAGTTGGCTTTTGCCCAGGATTTTAGACCAGGAGCCAAGGATCAGGGAGATATAGTAGCCTGCCCAAGGTCACACAGCTAGTTAATATGAGCGCTGGGAGATGGAAGCAGATAAGTCTGCTTTCAGGACCTGTCTTCATTCTCCTTCACCAAAGCACTTCATGGGCTCATGGACCTCGGAGTTGGGACAGGTCAGTGAGGGGCCTCTGAAGAAGGTGCGAGCCTCCTTTTCTGCACCCTCAAGAAGATGGGCACAGGGAAGCGGTTTATGTTCTTGCTTAGGAAATGGTAAACAAGTGCGAGGGAGAAAAGGAAAGAAAGGAGGGAAGAAGAAAAAGGAGGAAAGAAGGAAAGCTCAGCTGCAATGAACGTATTCAGGATTTTGTTGGCAGAAGGATCTAGAAGGAAGGCATTTTAGTTTGGGCATACCTGATATCGTGTGCATCACTTGGCTTCTGTTGCAGTCACTTGCCTTGCTTTGTCCTGGTCTTTCCCCTTTCGCTTGAGACACTTCTTTCCCAGGTGACTTCGTCTTCTCCAGATAGAGGTTCTAACCTACTGCTAGTGGTGCCCCTCTCCTCCCACACTTCCTGGTTCCACCCAAGGCCCATGTCGGCCCAGGGCAGCACCCCAGCCTGCCAGGCTCCTGAGTGTGGCTAAGCCAGGACTGGGTGGAGAGCTCCTGCCCAAGGCCAGCAGGAGTAGCCCTTCTCAGGACCTGGCGCTGAGGGAGGCAGACGCTCCAGCAGCCTGGAACTGAAATGGGGAGTACTCTGAATCAGTTACCCAGGAGGCGTTTGGGAGAGACAGCCCTCAGACCTCAAGCAGCAATGCCACTGTGTAACTTTGGCCTGCTGACTGAGGGCTCTGGTCATACACACTGTGGAGCCTCTCCCGCTGCAGGGGACAGAAACATCCCTAGAGCTGAGCAGGTGGTGACAGAGCCAGGCTGTGCTAACCCCCCAGGCCCACATGCTAAATGGCACAGGGATCAGACAGCACCACAAAGCCTGCTGCTTGTCCTCAGGTATCAGAGGATGGAGGCCAAGGACCAACCAGAAGGCAAGGACCAAACCACAGAAAACCGTGAAAGGGGTAACAGGAGTTTACAAAAGGAGGATTCGGTGTAGACAGAGATCCTGGTAAGGGCTGGAACTCGGGGGAGCTGGCTGGAGCACAGAAGGAAGGGCAGTCGGAGAGGTGAGGGGAGTGCGACTGAGAGAAGGAATGTCCCCAACAGGATGGGATGTGGAAGATAGCACTACCGTCCTTTGTCACCCTTCTCCAAGGAATTTTGCAAATTGCATCCTGTGTCTTTCAATAGGCACATCCCTTTCTTGACGTGTTTGGAAATGTACAACCCTGGTCCCCGGCACAACACAGGCCTTCAAATACTGTCCATTAGGCTTTAGGATTTGGAGGTTGAGGAAGGTTCAGATTCGTTCCTTCTAGCCTCTGAAGCCTCAGAGGCAATGTTTGGAAGCGTGGGCCACAGAAGAAGGGAGGGAGGACGTGCTGGTCAGATGCTGGTCCTGGCCACCCGCTGGAGGGGGCGTATCAGCCGTTAGCAGGAGGGCACTGGCTGTGCTGGGCCCTGGGCCATGCCGCCTTCCCACTTGGGTTCTGCAAGAAATTTCATAGGTCTGACACTGAGGTCCCATTTCTACTGAGTCACCTTAAGTTTTTCTTCCTTCTTGTAAAATATGACTCATTGATACACGAACCTTAATTCCCTGCATTCTTGCAAAAGTTCATTGCAAGGTAAGTCTCCTGACTCCCCTCTCATGGCTACTTACGTTTCAGGAAAGGGATGAGGCTCAGGGAGGAAGTAGCCACAGATCATTGACTAGCAGGCAGTCCAACTGTGATTCAGATCCAGGTCTGAATTCAAGGCCTGGGTTCTTTGGCTTCAACCCCACTGTACCCTGTGTTCATTCTCTGGGGATATGGGAAACGACATACTCCCAAATGGTTAATTTGAACAGAAAGTGGTGGTTGCACAGACCTGTAGGCTGGATGCTGAGGTCAGGGCCTCCAGGGCCACCTCCCTCTGAAATCAATGGATGCAAACTTTCCTGCCTCTCCCAGCTTCAGGTGATGCCAGCAGTTCTGGGTGCTCTGCGCTGTAGCTGCAGAGACTGTTCCAGTGTCTCCCTGTCGCCCACAGCCTTCTCCCTCTGTCTCTAAGGACACAGTCCTCTTTGGAGGGGGCCGTCCCTTCTCCAGCATGATCTCACCTTCTCTTGCTTGTACCTGCAGAAACCCTCATTCCAAATAAGATCACGTCCACGGGGACTGCAGTTAGGGCTGCAGAAGGAGAGCCATCTGGGGAGAGCAGAGGCAGAGAGGTCTGCTAGGGAGCTGGCCACTCCACGGGGAGCAAGTGCTCAGTGCTTCCTGGGAGCACACATGTTCTCTCTCGAACCTCCTTAATGTTAGCATGTGGGAGAAGAGGATATCTTGCAGGTGTGGGAGCACTTTCAGAAAATAATGCAACCTGGAGAGGGGTGAGCAAAAGTCGCATATTTAAATCTTCAACGCACTTGCTAAAACAGAGCATAAAAAAGGCAAAAGTCAGTGGGAGGAAAGGCAAGGAAGAGCAGCCAACACCATTCCAGGGCACAGCTGCTGTGCACCCTGGTGCTAAGCAGCATAGTGGCGTTGCCCTCCTGGGAGGTTTTGAGTGGATGCTCAGCATTGTGTTTATTTGCTTTCAACTTCCTGGTTGATATTTTTCCTCATATCTTCTATGTCTTTGGATAATGTTAAAAGCTAACATTGATTCACAGACTTATGAGAACCAGGATTTTTGACCTGAATCTTACTCTTGGACATCAGTAATAAATTTTAAAGAATAAACAACTTTTGGGAAGAACCAGAATTAACTAAGCAAGGCAAGGAAAATGGATAGGGTCTTATAACTACTTGCATTAATCCTAAGAAGACAACTCAGTCCATCCTGGAAACTCCTAGCAGGAGGTCACGTTCAAAGTATGCTTCTTGCTCTCATTAAAGACCTTGGTTTAATGTCCATCACCCTCAAGATCTCCATGGCCACTTTGGTCTCAAGAATACAACAGGACAACTAGGAAACGGCGCGGGAGTGTCACAGGAAAGTGCACTGTCAGACCACCTGGGCTGGGAGATCTTGATATCTGCAGGGTACATCAGCTAGGGGCCCCAGAAAGACTGCGTACATGTTTGAATGTTCCAGGCTAAACCCTGATCTTTGGCAATTAGCCATTTAAAATGGAGCAGCTTTCTGTTCCCAATTCCTCTCCCTTTATAGTCCTGACACTAATGGTCTTGTGCCTGATCCCAGCTGTCCTCTTCCAAGGCCCAGGGCCACATTACTCCTTCCCAGGTGCAGATGCACTTACCTTGGGAAGCACTCTATCTACAGGGTGACATGACCCCAATGTCCTAATGACGTGTTGACGTGCACCCATTGCCAGCCTTCACCACAGCCAGCCTTCACCCAGGGGGTGCTGAGCCTATCATGGCTGATACCCTAACATGAACCATGAATCGCCTTAGGCGTCTTTTTGGTAAGATTGAATCATGATTGAATCCAGAGGTGTTTGACCACTGAGCCACATTCCCAGCCCTTTTTTATATTTTATTTTTAGAGACAGAATCTCTAAAAGAGATTCTCAGGGCCTTGATAAGTTGCTGAGGCTGGCTTTGCAATCCTCCTGCCTCAGCCTCCCAAGCTGCTAGGATTACAGGCATGCGCCACCACGCCTGGCTATCTTAGACTTTTGATTGGACACTTATTAATTCAACCTCTTTTCCTTCGTCTTTTCAGGACTACAAAGTATCCTTGGGAGTGGATGAATACCTCCACCCCTGTCTCACCCGTCCAGGCTGCCAGTACCAATGCTGGGGCTTCCAGGTCCCCTGCTTCACCCCAGTGACCTGGTCATGGGGGCTTCCAGACCAGCAGGGAATCTCTTCCTGCCTTTGGAGTCCCCTCCTGCGCCCTCTGAACTCTAGACAGTGCCTCTGGAAGGCACCTCCCTTTCTTCTTCTCCGCAGCCCCCCCTCCCCTGCTGCCTCCCTAAGTGCTCTGTAGGGTGTTTCCAGGTGCTGGCCACAGAGGCAGTCCACAGATGCGAAATGCAGAGGTAGAAGTCACCCTCTTTCGCTGGGTCCAGGTATAACAGAATTTAAAATCCAGTCCCTAGAGTCACACAAACGTCCATGTCCTCCGCTCACTCTTCTTGAGCTGAGGGTATTTTGGAACCCGAGAGGCAGCAGCTATGACGGAAGCCAGCTTGTGGGTCCTTCCCATAGGCAAGCCACACCTGGAATGCTCAAAATAGAGAATCCCTGCCTCAGCTCATTCCCCACACTCGTGGGCCCAGGGTAGAGGGTCTATCTAGACTCCCCCATGGCCCGCCTCAGGCGGTGTGGGCAGCGTCCACTGCAGAAGAATGGCTCTCCCTAACACAGTCCTTGGCAGCCGAGTGCCCTGGGCCCCATGAGTTGTCTGACTCGGGGTCTGGCCTCCGGCTTCCTTGCTGCTGCCCCTCCCCATTGGCAGAGGGCAGGAGGAGCACAAACCTGCCGAACCTGGTACTGGTCTCTTCACATGTCCACTCATTAAGCTGCTTCATTTCAAACTGGGGGTATGGAGTATCTGGATGGTTTAAAACGACACATCCTACCTGGCTGTGCCGTGTGTAAGACGTTTTCCTGTTCTTCCTCCTCTACCCAGGGACAGTGTGTGTGTACGTGTGATCTGACATATGATCTGCATATAAATGAACCATCTTCAGGGACCAGGGACACAAGAACAGGTGAGCACAGCCTGCCTGCCTGGCAAGCTGTGAAGAGTTACTGATCAGAGGACGCAGGTACTACAGAAATCCACAGTGCTTCCGAAAACGCTGAACAGTAGGACATTTCTCAAAACGTCTCAGCCCTTCAGTATTTTACAGGAATTCCAACTCGAGCAGCTTTACGCAGTCATTATCACTTAATTACCAATATAAATCTCTCTAGCAACTTCCATAACTTCATTGCAAAGGAACACGCACACCTCCTAAATCATCACCTCCTTTTCTCCCCCCAGATCATCCGCTGACAGATTTGTGGGGGCTCCAGGTTTCCTGAGCGATTCCTCTTGGAACACAGACGATGCAGTTGTACCCCTTCTATTGGTGAGGCTGCTGAGGGCAGGAGGCTAGGTTGTCTGCTTGAAAGGTTAAAGACTTTGGTGAACTTTTTAGTGATCCGAGGCCAAGTTTCCGGTATGCAATGAAAACTGAAACCCGGTTTTGGGTTTCCTTACCAAGTTCTCACAGAGCCTGTTGTGACAAGAGATGTGCCACGGAGCAGGGACATGCAGCATCCAGCATAGCAGAGACACTCACTGGCCCTCAGTGCTGCTCTGGTTGGCTACCTGCTTTCTGTGTGGCCCCAGGCCTCACCTATCCTCACATCTGCTGTGTGGACCATGCAGTCAGTACCCAGCAGTGTGGACCAAGTAGTCAGTATCCAGCAGTGTGGACCAAGTAGCTAGTACCCAGCAGTGTGGACCAAGCAGTCAGTACCCTTATGCCACTTACCCCTAGGGAGTCTTTACACTGTGCCTCATCTTGGGTGAAGTAGGGGATGCATGTTGAGACAGTGGCAATCCTGGTCATCTTCTTGGTCATCCCTCAGCTACTGTCCTTAGAGCCAAGTTAAGAGGACAGGGTTTGGGCTCCTTCCTCAGTCCTCCTGAGGCCTTTCCTGGGAGCATACACAGTTTTCATTTGTAGAAACGACTGAAGGGAATCTCCCTCGCTCATGTTAGGCTCAGCTCTAAAGACTTCTCCTTCCTTTCACCCTGGGTCTCTGTTCCAGGTACTCACACTCACCTGGCTTTCAACTTACAGAGAATGCTGGGAAATAGTGTTCCCTGCATCAGCTAATGCCCTCCCAGATCCCTTCTGACTCCACGAGGATCCCAGAGTCAATGAAATGCTTTGATGACGGAAAACAAAGCCAGGCTTTGAAGTCAGACAGACCTGGCTCCAACAACTAGCTCACATTTACTACCTGTGCCACCCTGGGCAAGCTGCTTGACCCCTCTGAGCCTAGGTCCCTTCTCTGAAAACCTGGGCCAGTGCCAATGGCCAAGTTGTTGTCGTGAAATGAGAAGCTACTTAAATAAAGTGCAGAACAGAGTGCCTGACACATAGTGGTAAACAGTAGATTCTGCTTTTCTTTATTCATGCAATCTCTGCTGGGTTAAAAAGGCAGGCTTTAATAAATCTGAATATTGCTTCTGTCTTCACTTCTAGGGTTCTACTTCAAAAAGAGAAGGCAGGGAATGTGTAGTAACTGTCTGAGGCCCAGTGAAGGCATCACCCCACCACTGAATGCACTTTCCATTCAGATACTAGTGTATTAACTAGTCACTACTGTTGGAACTGAAAATAAAAGCGAGGCTCACTTCCTCAGCCCAGAGCCTGACCAGAGTGTCCCAATGGCTTGGTTTGTCCTGTAATAAACCCCAGGTCTGAGATTTGCAGCCCTGGGAGTCATGCAGACTGTGGAGCAACCATCCGGAGGGCGAGTGCCTGGAACGGTGCTTCTCTCATCCCACTGCTGGCCCTGCATTTCTGGGGGATTATTTCACCACACGGGTGGCCTGAGTCCTTGGCCTCCAGCCTCAGGGCGCATTCCAGCACTCTGGGCAAGCAAAAATCCACTGAGAGGCGAAGCTTCCCTTCATGCCCCAGTGGCATGAGCAACTCATTAACTCCCTGGGGCTGAGGCTGGGATTACGTAAAAATCTGACATCCCACTGTGTTAGTGGTCCAAATGCCAGAGGAGCAGAGTGCTTGCAGAACTGGGGCTGTCCTCACAAACAGTCCTCAGATGTTTTCTTCTTGAATGATTTTGCTTGGTCCGATTGTGGTTTCAAAATGGAAGCTCCGTGCCCAGTGAGGGCACATGTGCAAGGACAGGGGGAAGTGCTGCTGACGTGTCCCCAGGAGGCCCTGCAGAAGGACACAGCTGTGCAGTGTGGAGTTTCACACGCTTCTCCAAAGAGGAGCCTGCAGGGCGTAGTGAGGGAGACACAGTGACACAATTCCTGAGGCCCTGGCTGTGCTCCTGCACTGTGGGTTCCGAGCGCCATCTGGTGGCTCAGGGCTGCCTTTGCCAACACCATCCGGGCTTTTGCCCCCATGGATGGAGAATTCACAGGAGTCCATTTAAGTTCCATTGGAAGAGATCAAAGGCCCAAAGGAAGACACCCAGGGTCAGATGTCCTGAATCCACTTCTCATCTGGGTGCACATTGCATCAGGTTCTCCTCCAAGTGGGGACGGGGATCCCTCAGGACCAGGCTCTGTGTGATAATAATGTAGCCTGCCCCACCTTGCTGCCTTCCTTCCCTGTCAAGTCCAAAACACCTGGCCAGGAGTCTCCCTGGTGGCCCCACACTTCCCAAGGCTGCGGGGGACACAGGCATGTTCCCACCTCAGAATATCCAGCCTCTTGGTTGTTCATACTGGTGCTTCCAAAGCATGTTCCAAGCCTACAGCTTTATTAACCAGAGTTTCATCTTCACACAGGCCTTCAACATGGGAAACTTGGGGCCACACCAAGAGCAGATCTGATCATGGAACATCTAGAGAGCTGTGGACACTGAGGACACAGTGGGTGTCTAAGAAGGAATTAGGGCTTGTTATCACACCTGAACTTACTCGACCTTGGCCCCTACCCATCTCCACCTTGAAGTGCACCTCAAAATACTGCATTTGACAAAAGGACTTTAAGGAAGAGCTGGCCTGTCCTACTTACAGAGCCCGCGATGGCACAGCAATCTTGTCAAAACTGGGAGACACGGGTGTCCATCTGCAAGGGCTGCCAGAGCAAAGGACCACAGGCTGGGTGGCTTGAATAACAAATCATCTTCCTTGCAGGGCTGGAGGCTGGCATTTGAGGTCCAAGTGTGGGCAGAATTGGTGTCTCCCAAGGCCTCCCTCCTGCTGGTCTTCACCTGTTTTTCCTGTGTCTGTTCGGATACCTCTCCTTATAAGGACCAGTCCTATGGGACTAGAGCTCACCCAAACTACCTCGTTTTTTACTGTAGTCACCTCTTCAAAGACTCCAAGGTCCTGGAGGTTAGGACTTCAGCGGGTGAATCTTAGGGAGACACAGTCCATCCAAAGTAAACATCTTATTTGTAATGTTTTTTATTTCTTTTGTGGTGCTGGGGGTTGAACCCCAGGCCTTGTGCATGTAAGGCAAGCACTCTACCAACTGAGCTACATCCCCAGCCCCACAATATGTTGAAAGTCTGTGCTTCGTGGGGAAATGAGAGCAGGGTGGGCAGACTGCAGCCGGGGGTACAGCTTGCCACTGTGAGTGGGTTTCGTGGACACAGCCGCACTTACCCCTCCACATGCTGTGGATGATCGCTTTTATGTTCAATGGCAGAGATTAGTGTCCAAAAGCCACTCGGCTTGCAAAGCCTGGACTATTTATGAACTGGCCCTTTAGAAAGGCCTGTGGACGTGGACGGTGCAGAGTGCACCCTTGGGGCTAGGTAACTTGATCCTTTAGGGGCTCTTCACCTTTGAGCCCTGAGCTGTTTTACACCTCTGGAACTTGAAGGAAGTGGTCAGTAGCCCAGATAACCCTTGCCTACAGGCAAGAGGGCAGCTTCTCCTGAATGTGTTTTTCCTTTCCAAATCCTCACCAATAATGACCTCTTCTTTAAATCCTGTTTCAAATTGATGGTGATAGCTTACATAGTTCCCTCATTATACATCTGTATAGCGGGACACAGGGTAAAAGTGTGTTAGGTTTCTTGTGTTTGAAAATGCACTGGGATTATGAAGAATAATGTTTCTGCTCTAGGGGAAAACATCCCAAAGCACTCAGTACCAGGATGTCTGCAATTTACCTTGAAATGCACAAACCCACATCACACCACAGTAGAGGGAAGAGAAAGGAAGCCGACTAATATTGACTACTAGGGACCCCAGGGGAGGCCCTGAGGTGTCCTTGAAGGGTGGGCTGTTCATGCAACTTTTCTGCAGGACTAACAATTTTCAAAATAAATGCCAAATTCCCAGCCAAGCATGGGCTCCTCCACATCCTCCACTTCCAGATGCTTCTTCAGTACTCCAAGTTCTTGCAGATATTGGTTAGCCTTTGACTTCTTGCAGTGAGTACAACTACAAAAGTAGTTGAGTAAAACATAAAGGCTGTTATTGTCAGGGACTCAATTTCTCCTAGATTCTGTTTTTGTTTCTTCTCTGAATACAGGGCCTTATGCATAACGGGCAAACACTCTACCACTGAACTGCATCCCCAGCCCCTCTTTTGGGTTCCTCATGGTACCAAGTGAACAAGAGATGCTAAGGTGGAATTTTCTTTTTAGTTAAATATTTCACATTCCTAAAGAATGCTCCTACAGGAAGTGAACCTTTCTAGCGGAACCCTGGCTGCAAGCTGTGTGCTACACTGAGTGTGGGTGGGGGCTGGGGTTCCATCCCTCGGTTACTGTTGGGTTTTTTCATGTCCTCCTGGCAGCTTGACCTCAGAGCCTTATCTGCAATCTGACCGCCACTCCAGTTGGGACTGTAGGACCTGGAGCTGTCAGCATACTTTAAGGTATGATGGCACGGTAACCACCAGAGAAGAAAGTGAACTAAATTCTCAAACTCTGTGTCATTTAGCATAAAGGGTTAGGATTAACATTTTCTGCCTGAGGGAAGCAGAAAAAAAATGAGTCTTTACAGAATGCTGCCTCCATCTAAATCTGAAAGACACACTAAAAATAGCTGAAGGGACAGAGCCACCCAGAGTCTTCTGGGGTTGCCCAGTGGGAGTTTCTGCTGGGAGAATCTGTCCTTCAAAGATGCTGCTGAAAACAGCCCAGAGAGTTGGCGTGTTTGCAGAGAGCGCCGGAGCCTGTCCTTTGGCCACCAAGAAGCGGGGACAGAGCAGGCAGAGATGCCTCTGAAGGAAGGATTCCCTAGAGGCAGCCATATCCCACCTCAGCAGAGACTGAGAGTCTTAGGGCCACAGGGTGCCTGAGACCAGACCCTTCCAAAGACAGGGTCACCAATAGCTAAAGGGTTAGCCACTACTAACTCTAAAGAAAAGGTCCTTTCCACTCCCATGACAGGTGTGCCTTTGGAGACCTGGACTTTTTTCCTGACAGGGCTACCGCCACAGCATTCCATCTAGCTTCCCCTCCGACTAAATAAAGTTTGTTCCTGCTTGAGTGGCTTGTGATTTTGTGCCCAGCCAGACTGCGGCAATCACATACAAAAACATATTAAAAAGATAGTGCACCACAATCAAATGGGATTCATCCCAGGGATACAGAGTTGGTTCAACATATGGAAATCAATAAACATAATTCCTCATATTAATAGACTTAAAAACAAGAATCAACAGATGCAGAAAAAGAATTGAAAAAAATACAGTACACCTTCATGTTCAAAACATTAGAAAAACTAGGGATAGTAGGAACATACCTCAACATTGTAAAAGCTAAATATGCTAAGCCCAAGGCCGGCATCATTCTAAGTGGAGAAAAACTGAAAGATTCCTGCTAAAAACTGGAACAAGACAAGGATGTCCTCTTTGACCACTTCTATTCAACATCATCTTTGAAAATCTAGCCAGAGCAATTAGACAAAAGAAAGAAGTTAAAGGGATACAAATAGGTAAAGAAGAACTCAAACTATAAGTATTTGATTTTTAATAATAACCAACCAAGCAAACAAACAAAACCCCTTGACTGGTTCTCCATCTTCCACTGACTTTATCTGACTGCTCACCCGGGCTGTCAACTGGTTCTCTCTTTGTAACCGCATTGGCTGACTCTGACTCACCTACTCCACGAATCACCTGCTCCACTGAAAGCTGCAGACCCAGGAGAACCTTCCTGTGTCCCTGGGATGGCAGGAATGATGTCACACTTGTGCTCCTCAACTTGTGCCCCCACCGTCTGGAAGAGTGGCTTTCCCAGAACTGGGTTCAAGAGGCACCTTTGAGAGTACATGCACCAAAGAACTGGAAGCAGGACCTTGATGGGCATCTGCCCACGGTGCCCAGAGCAGCAGTATCCACAGCAGCCAACGGTGCCCAGGTGTCCATCGACATGGAAGAATGGATGAACAGAGTGTGGTGCTCATGCTACAGAAGGTCACTCAGCCTTAGGAAGGAAGGAAATTCTGACACATGCTACCTCATGTGTGAACCCTACGGACATTACACCAAGTGAAATAAGCCACCGCAAGAGGACAAATGTTACATGACTCCATATAAGAGTCAAAATCCTAGAAAACAAAGTGGTAGGCAGGGGACAGGACTCAGCATTTAGTGAATGGAGGGCTTCAGTTTTGCAAGACGCACGAACAACAGGGTCCATGAGCTCAGTGCCTGAAACTGTGCCTGTAAGCGTGGCCAAGATGATAAATTTCATGGACATCTTGCCACATTTTTAATAAAGAGGAAATAAACGGACAAGGCTTCTGAAGGTAGAATGCTGAATCCAGGAACTGGTGAGGGACTCCTGCTAGACTTCGGGGCCTGATCCCTCCTGCAGTCCCACAGGATTCGGATCATTTCAGCATCCCCTCCTCCCCCAAAAGAACCAGCGTGTCCTCCTAGAGTCAAGTCCAAAATCCAGGACCTGTCCCACCTTGCCTGGGGGGCTTTCCCTGGGGGACCTCCTCCCCACCCCTCCCCTCCCTCCCTCCACTCACACTAGCCCCTTGCTGCAGGGTGAGTCCTGGTAGTTTCCCTGAGGCAAGGCCTTCCCAGCTCTAGCCCAGCTCCTTCCCTACTGTTAGATAACAGGGAAGCCTATCCTGCAGCCCAGGTCAGGGGCTTATGCTGCTCCTGCACAGAGGTTGTTAAAAATTCATTGTCCATAAAATCACCTGGACTGTACTAAAGACTGAAAGTGTTTGCCCCACAGTTCATAGCCTGACCCCACCCCACCCCATGATGATCTAGGAGGCGGGGCCTGTGGAATCCATTAGACCCTGAGGGTGAAGCCCTCATGATGACATCAGTGCTATTTGAGAGCCATTGGTCCTTTCCACCCAGCGAGGTCACAGTGAGAAGACTGTCAGCAGTGAACTGAAGACTGTCAGCTGTGAACGGGCCAGGCCCTCAGCAGACTGAAGAAGTAGTAAAGCCTGATGTTCCACCCACACTGTGGCACTCTGCTTCTGAGACTGTAAGTTTCCCAGAGATAGGGACAGCAGGGACTGCCCCAGCACTGCACGTGACTGCATCAGAGGCCTGCTGGATGAACGGGCCTGACTTCCCCTCATCCTTGTTTAGTTTCTGCCAATGCCACCCCAGGCAAGTGCTGAGACCCCAGACAACGTGATTCACCTGAGTGTAGCCACTACAGGTCCCTCCCTGGAAAAGAGGAGGCAGCTGTACAAGCTCTGCAAAAAATAGCCATAGCTGAGACTGGCCTGCCTCTGTGTTTATTTACAGAGGACTATGGTGGGTTTGACCAGCATGCCCGCCCACTCCTACCAGGACTGTGGTGGGTGCTAACCTGCAGCCCCACCCACTCCCACAATGCTCATCATTCCATGATGTCAGCTCTCCATAGCAAAGGAAATTGCCCACAGATGCTAACTGAAGCTAGTTTACTGATTTTCACACTGAATGCAAACAAGACCAAGGTCATGGCTTTTCCCCTCTTGGCAGGTTAGCCAGGCACTTGCTCTCCTTGCAAAAGGAGCTGGTGGGGATGGTGGTGTGTGCATTTTGTAGTAATTTATTGCTGTTCTTTTCCCACTGTTTCTAGGCCCTCTAGCTCTTTTGCTTAAATGTAAAGTGGAGGGATGCTGAATAAATCCATCTTCACCGATTGAAAAAGTTATATATATATATTTTAAAAAGACAGTTAAGTAGCATTCATCTCCTACAAACCCAGAAATACTGAAGTAGTTACTAGTGGATGAGAGCAACCTTGAATTTCCAAATGAAACTGCCCGTCATTAGATAAGCAATTGCCAACTGAAAAACATAATCTTGGAGCTGAACTTCTTGACGCTTTTCCTCTCGTCACATGTGATGGTAAGCAAGGTCTTGGAGTACTTAAGAGTTTGGGGACTGTTGTATATTACTTGAGCTCTCCAGAGAGACAGAATTGGTTATAGAAGGAGATTTTTCCTAAGGAAATGGCTCATGCCATACAGAGGCTGGAGTCCAACTCCACAGTGTGGGTAGAAGTGGGCAGCCCAGGAAAGCAGAAGAGCAGATACAGTCCCAAGGCCCTCTGCTGACAAATCCCCTTGCTGGGGCCAATCTTTTTTGATCTATTCAGGCCTTCGGTGGATCCCCTGAGGCCCACCCACATGAGGAAGGACAATCTGCTTTACTCAGAGATCACCAATAGAATTTCAATCTCATCCAGAAACACCCTGTCAGGTGATGCACATGTGCCCATTGATTCAAAAAGAAAGAGAACACATTTCAGTGGGAAAAGATGTAAGTGCCCCAGGGCAGAACTAAAGCTGCCTTGCAGAAGTGGCCAACACCCATGGCATCTGTTTGTGGGGAGTAAAGCACTTCCACCCTAGTCAAACAGGGAGAAAGCTCACTTGTAGCATGAACCTTGTTTTGATAGCCACCTTGGGAGCCTTGTCACCCCAAAGGGGAATCAGCAATATCTATTTGGAAGGCAGTGTGCATCCTCCAACTGAGCCAGGTTAAAAAGTCTAAACCATATGACAGATTCTCTTTGAAGATGCCTACTTACAGGGCAGGAAAAGGAGCTGCCAGTCTTCCTGGGAAATCTCCTTGGTGGCTGCTCTTACTGGGAAGAATGTGGCCAGCCTGCTACACCACATCTCTGGCTGGACGAGGCAGGTAGTGCATGGCTGGAAGAGCTTTCTGTGGGGCTCAGTCGCTTGCCAGCGGGCTAGCAGAACACGGCCAGCTAGTAATGGGTTTTACCTCTTTCTTTACTGTGAATGCGGCCATTAAGGGTCCCTCCAGCAGGCTCACGCTGGCAGGAGCTCCCTCAGCTTATGATCTACCTGCTGCGATGGGCCGCCTGCTATGGAATCACAATTCATCATTTAACAGGAATCCTCACTTGGCTGAATACATTGTCATCTTCTCCCTGTGCCAGAAGCAGAAAGTGAGAGATTCTGACAGTGGCAAAGAACTTGAGAATTCTGATTTTGCCTCAGACTGGCTGAGGAGGTTTAGACCTCTGCTCTGCCTGTCCAACCTGTGTGGATTTGACTCTAGCCCATAGAAATCCGGCCCATGGGCTGAAGCAACCCTGGCAGGTTATTGTAGGCTTATGGGACGGTGAAGCCCCTAGAAGCAGGGCCCTTTTTTGTTTGTTTGAGGAAAAGCCATAAAGGAAAAGAAAGAAGCTAGTGGTGGAGTAGGGTGTTAGTATTTTTCTTTTTTGAATGCTGAGATCGTGATGGGAACAAAACCAGTCCTTCTTGGTAGTTTGACTAGAATCTCAGGTGACACACATGAGCAGGTAGGATGGTCATCATCCCCCTGTGCTCTCCATGAGCGCTGTGGGACTGTCAGCAATTGAATGAGTTCTTTTAGTTCAATTTACATAGAAATCAAGTAGGGAGAGCCCAGCCTGCTCTGCTTGAAATAGAAATCAACAGGCAAAATAAAGCTACACAAGAGACTTTAGCCAGGAACTATATTGCAGCACAGAGGGAAGCAGCCAGGAACGCTTGGTAAGGGGAAGGGGCTGCTCATAAAGTTCACACATGCCAGTTCATGCATGCACAGTGTCCTGCCATAGGCTGACTTTCTGCTTAGTCATGGGAAGGCAAGGGGGCTCCTTGTGGACCTGACTGGGGACAGCTGAGGGGCTGCAGAGGGCTGGAATCATACAGTGGTTTAGGGGTGGAGTCAGCTGGGATGGACCCAGACAGAAGGTGCAGAAGCCAAAGCAAGTCTCCAGGTGGCCGGGTCTGATGCTCACCGCTGTCAAAGATAGAAGAATAAAAGTACCTGACGGGAGCCCTGGGCCTTCTTCCTCCAACTCAGCTTCTCACTCCATCCCCTTAGTTTCTGTAGCAACTCACTAAGTAGCAGAGTGGTCTTCTCTTCGCTTCTCCCACAGAGCAAGGAAGCTCTCAAGTAGAGGTGAGACAGTAACTACCTATAAGGGTGATATTGCTGAGTGTTGAAGAGTGGCTTGTCCCCAGATATCTGCGTTTTCCTCCTTTCCCTCCCCACTGACAAATATCTTCCAGGAGAGAGAAGAGGCATGGGCAATGCCAGCAGTTCTCGATGCACCAGTGGAGCTTTTAGTAGATAACTTAGATGTCTGTGCTGCATGCCCAGAGTTCTGTAGTAACCATCCGGGATGAGGCTCAGATATTCAGGATGAACATGTGGCTCCCAGGGATGCTTCTCTTCCAGGCTGAGGACCACTGGGCCTGGCAACAAAAGCAAAATTCTTTCCTGGAAAAGTGATTTATGAGAGTGAATGTCCTGATTTATTAGCTGCTGCCAGCAGTCCTTAATGAACTTGACCCTGATCATGCACTCCAGCACCATCCATAGAGAAGGAAGGGGAGATAGGTGCTAAGGATCAAGTTGTTGTCCTTCCTTTTGCAGAGGGTTAGCCAGTAAGAGCAGGGCTGGCAACAGTGAGTGTGGACTTCATGGCCAAAACTATGGTGGCCGTGGACCAGAAAGAGATCTTTAAAACGGGATTGAGCCAATAACATCACACAATGTGCACTGGTCAGGAATTCTGTACCTGGTAGAAACGTGGCTGCAAGAACAGAAAGCCCAGTAACAGAAGATTGCAGGAATACGAGCTCGTTTTGCTGCTACAACAGCAAGCCCAGAAGTAGATATTTGCAGCATTGTTTTTTGCATCTCTGAGGCATATGGGCTCTTCTACATCTTTGTCCCTGCCATCTTTAGGGTGGAGATCCTTGTCTGCTCATTCTCATGGGTCCAGCAGCGCACAGTGTGTCCTGGGAGGAAGTAGAGGGGCCTGTGGCAGGAGTGGTCTCTCCTCAGAGAGCAAGTGCTTTTCCAGACACATCCTGCCTGAATGCTGCTTAAGTTTCATTGTACAGGTCTGGGACACTTCCCACCTCCATTCCCCTGCTGTAAGGATGTGCAAGCAGAAAACATGAGTGTTCCACTGGCCATGAAAGCCTGAGTTACTGCCCCAGGTTAGCATATTGCCATCCTAAGCAAATCCAAGTTCGTCAGCTGGGAGAAGGGGGATGGCTGTTGGTGAGTGAATAATGGTGCCTGCTACAGATCTCCTCCACCCCTGTGCCTCTTGCATAATGAGTGGAAACTTGAGTTTTCTAGATATACCCTTAAAATAAACCTATTATTGAAAATTGCTGCAATTTTCTCCTTGGAGGGTCTCTGAGGCTTTCAGGGAAGACCTCACAAGGCAAAAATCTTAGCCTATGAGCAGCTCCCTGACTTCTTAGACCCCAGAGGCAAACAGCTTCAGCCTCCAGTAGATGTCTTGCTGTATGATGGCTGTTTTATTTCTTCTTGTATTTGTTTTCCACTTTGCAACTGTGAGCATTAAGTCAGAAGGACAGAAAAAGTTCACCATGTTGACAATAGCCCCATCTTCTGTCTAAGAAATGCCATCGTCTGAACAGATCATTATTTTTGGTTGCCAATACATTCTGGAACATAATGCAAATAGGATCCATGCATCTAAGAAGAAATCTTTTCAGGGGTTTGAAGCCCTTTTACCTCTTTCAGGTCAACATGTTTGCCCATTGTTATTTGGTCTTGTAGTACTTATGGTATCATGATGCCCTTGCCCATTGCTTTTCTGGCAGTTTTATGAAGGACCAAATTCAGTACCTGCAGCATGCTTTGATGGGTGCAAACAGAGTCCACAGAAAACATTGAAAGGAAGGATCCATCTGCCTGGACCAACCTCCTAACTACACTATCTCTTCTCAATTCACTTTTTCTTTTCATTTCTTTTTTTATACTAGGGATTGAAATCAGGGCCTCACACAAGCTAGGCAAGAGTTCTACCACTGAGTCACATCCCCAGCCCATATTTTATTTTGAGACCGGGTCTCCTTCAGTTGCTGAGACTGGCCTTGAACTTATAATCCTCCTGCCTTAACCTCTGGAGTAGCCAGGACTATGGGCATGTGCCACCGTGCCTGGCTCCCACTCACTCTTACTCCTCTCTCCATTCCCCTTACTAAGGGGAAGCAGTGTCCATCTCAAGTTGGGAAAATGAAGGGTGTCAAGATTAAAATCAGAGGTGCAGGTGAGCAAGCTCATCTCTCGGTGCAAGCATTTCAGATTAGAAGGGAATCAGGGATATCCATCTTTGGAGAGATCTCAGATGTAGGGTATGGACAACCAACACCCACCCATTTGCAGTATATTGGAGCCCAAGTCTTCAGGGTCGAAGCATAAGGGTAGTTCAACTGTGGGACCCAAAAAGGTTGGGGGAAGGAGTTCATGAAAACAACTCCTTAGAGGCCACTGCTGGACACACATCCACACTGACAAATGCACAGGCAGTTAGGCAGTTTCTTTCTCACAATTGAACATATTTGTTGCCAAGGAAACTGAGGAGGGGGCAGACTCTGGGTGTGCAGGCTACCTGAGCTGGAGCAAAGCAGCCATAGGACTGAAGGTGGGGAAAACTCTGATAGCTAGTTGCAGCCCTTGTTCATTCACGATGAAGCAGGAAAATTGCAGGGGAGGAGAAAAGCAAGCCATACTAGCCTCCTTCCCATATCCCCTCCCCTGCAATATCCACCTCTAGGAGGATGAGGAGGGGTCCCTGGCTATTCTCACACCAGGTTTCCTCCATCCATCAAAGCGGCACATTGTTTACCAGGGAACAAGTGTTTCAGCTTGCAAATGCCCCTGTTTCAGGGGTAATTATGGCCCTGGAAATTCTCCAACAGTAACTTGGAATACCATCACTTAAAATGATGACTTCTTATCATCCAGATTCAAAACTTACTGAGTAATTGTCACACTTCTGATACTATTTGGCACTTAGGATATGAATTGAATTAAAGCACTGTCTTAAGCTGTCACTGAACTATCCATATTCATTCATTCGTGAAGTGTAATTCACTGAGTACCTGCTATGTGTTAGACGCGGGGGACTGAGACTCTTTAGGCAGTCAACTGGACCTAGTGATGTTTCTAAAATTGAATCGTTGGTTCCCATAATGTGTGAATTTCTTAGTGTGGTACCCAAGATGCCTCCAGAGGGGGCCTGGCCTTCTTTCCAGGCTGTCTCCTTACAAGTCCCATTGGCTTACTTTTAAAATCTCCAAAACATGTCATGTGCTCTCACTTCTCTTTGTCTTTTCAAAAGCCCTTCACTTTCTGGTTTAACTTTAGGAAGTTCATCGTGGTAGCAATATGGAGTAGGTACTGCAGTGAGGTGTATGTCAGGTAGGAGTTCTTGTTCACTTAGTAAGAAATGATGAAGTTCTAAAACTTAGACATTCATGGAGGACAGAAGGGAGGAGCTACTGAGAGAAAGATTTAGAAAGTTTCATGGACAGAAGTGAGCGATCGACTTGGGGATCAAGGAGGAGAGTGGGAAGTCTTACTCTCAACCAGGGCAACTTGGTGAGGACAGCCTTTTGCCAGGCAGGGATTCCCCAGAAGAAGCGCATTGGTGGGGCATATTGGTGATGGGAATGTGGTGGAGGGAATAAGGTCAGTGGAGGTTAGACAACCCCGACACATGTTGTATGGACAGGTTTGAGACTGACCCCAGGACAGGTCTCAGGAGACAGACCTGGGCTGGACATGTAGATTTTCTTCATCAGCATGTAAAAGGTAGTCAGTCAGATTAGTCAAGGAAAGAGTACAGAGCTAGAAGAAAAGAGATGTGAAGACAGACCTTCGAAAACCTGAATACCAACAGGTCAGGAAGAAAGATGGGCTCTGCCCAGCATGGAGAAGGAACAGATGGGAAGCAAAGGAAAAAAAAAAAAAAAACAGGAGAGAACCACAGGAGGGGACCAGAGGAAGATGGTTCAAAAAAAGAAATGCTCAAGAGTCCGCTTTGATAAGAACAACAAAGGGCAGGTTTAGTGATTGGACCACTGCCCATCTTAGGGAGTCAGAAAGTGGATGTGGAAATCATTCTAGCAGAGAAGAGAGTGACAGAGGAGAGTTCTGTGAGTCTGGACCAGAGCTGAGCGGGGAATGAGGCTGTGGGGCTGGCCACCAGATCTTGATGGGCTTCCATGCCCTGCCTGGCATGGGCTTTGTGTTGTAGGCAACAGGGAATAAATACAGAGGCCAATTCATTATTTTTCTTTTAGTGTAAGTCATTTGCAAAAATGGGGGTAAAATTTACATAGAATGAATGTCTGGATCTCAAGGGTTCAATTCAAGGGTTTTTGGCAAATGTGAAACCGTGTAACCAACACAGGACCAGGTTGAAGTACTTCTGTCACCCAGAAGCTTCCCTCCAGCCTGGTTCTCATGACTCTCCATGTCTGGAGCAGCTGCTCTTTTCATTCCTATTCCACAGATTACTTTTCTCTTTTTACATTTCATATAAATTAGACTGTGAGGACATAAGACTTCGTCAGGCTTCTTTTGAACAACAGAATGTTTTTGGGATTTATTCGTATTTGTTGAATGAATTAGCAACTCATTCTCTTTTGCTGAAAGAGCATTATTATATAAAGTACAATTTGCTGAATCATTCTTCTACTGATGGACATTTAATTTGTTATAAGGTTTTGGCTATAATGTTGCCAAAGCATTGTTCTGCAAGACCTGTTGGCATATATTTTCATTTAGCAAATAGCAAGGGGTGCAAATATATTAAAAGGTAAGTATATTTCAATTTTATAAGAAACAGTTTTCCAAAGCAATCTTGTCACTTATGAGCACCATTAATGTTCCAGTTCAAGTTGTTTCACCTTCTTGGTTTTTTCCACATCATGTATTCAGTCTTTCAAAATTTGAGCCATTCTCAGGAGCATGAAGTGGTGTCTCATGGTGGGTTTAATTTGCATTTCTCTGGTGATTAAAGATGCTGAACACCTTTGCAAATGCTTGTTATTTGCATTATCTTCATTTGTTAAATGTCTGCTCAAAACTATTTCCCATTTATGTTTGATATATGTATATGTTGAGGGAAATGATAATTGGCACATTAGATGTTGGAAGCAATTGGTATTGTAGCCAGAATTAGACAGGCAGTCAGTATAGATAGATAAATCCAGTCAGGTCGGATCAAAGAGGCCAATTTTGAGTGAGTCTGGGAAGTTGGAGGCTGTGGACTGAAATGTTAGTTCCTTCAGAGCCCTTCCTCCACCCTTTTCAAGAACCCGCCCCTGCTCCAACCTGTTGCCAAGGTAACCTGTCCCAGGAATTGCCCCTCCCTACAGGGTTGTTAATGTTGTTAAACCTGATTCCCACTTTTGGGCCATCCCACCAAGCATTCCTGGGTCTAGTCACTTACGCAGGAAGGAGGAAGACTAGAGGAAAAAGGCAGGAGAACAAAGGAAGCCTGGGACATATAAAAAGGGCAGAACACCTCACTTCTTGGGATACCAGGATATAAGCTATGGCCCCCTTCTCCCTCCCAGGAGAAGTCCATGTTATTCTTTTTTACATAAATCCTGCTTTATATGCTTGCCTCAGTGTGCTTCTGTCCTATTCAGACTTCAACATGTGAGGAAGTAGGACTCATCACCCATAACAGGCAGCATCAGTATTTGCTAACATTCCAAGTGGGTTTAAAATAGAACCATTTATGCATTTCGTCTCAATGGGAAAATTGAATAACTGAAATAGAAAACCTCACCTCTGCAGTGCACTTTGTTGATCTGGTTCCTGTTTCAACCCTGGAATTAACTGGATCTGTGACATGGGTTTTCTTTTCCTTTTAACCAAAAAGATCTGCCCTTTAGTTTATAGACTGATCCAACCTTCAAAGAGCTTGATAGAGGATAAACATAATGGATAAGATTAAGATTAAAGTTATCTGACTTTACATATGAAAGACTATTTCCATATTTAGTAGTAGATGTTGTCATAAGTACAGAACAGACACATGCATGGACTGTTTTTGAGCTGTACAGCGGGAGTGAGCACATGCACTGTAAGGGAAGTTCTGTTCTGGAGTGTGGGCACTGGGAAGCAAGGGCCAGTGTGGGCATCTTCTCTCTACCTGTATTCCCAGCACATATGCATAGCAGAACTCACCCCACCTTGATGCTAAATCATCCTTGTGTTTTCCTTATCTATTTTAAAGCGGATGTCCAGAATACATTTCTGATATGTGTCAGTGTCTTTGTGGGAGGTTCCCTGAATGCACAGTTTTGAAAGTAGGCTCTGAGGTGACAGCGAAGTCCACCTTCCGTGACACCTTCTGGCCTGTGTCACAGGCATGCCTGACTGATTTAGGGCCCCAGGGAGCCAAACTCCAATCACAACGCGATGCACCTGGAACATATACTACATTAACGTTTAAGGAAGTTCTCCTTTCTCTTACAAAACAGTAAGGCACAGGGGCAACAGGGCTGGACAGTGCTGGTGAGAGCCCAAGAGCACAGTGAAGGCCTAGCAGGAACGCCACACTGTGCACGCGCCTGGGCCCCACGGTGCACGCGCACGTCCTGGCGGCCCGGCCGGTGCGCGCGCACGCCCTCGCGCACGCCCTCGGCTTCCTCCCAGAGCTTGGTATCGGCGACGCGCGCGGCAGATGGAAGGGGTGCTCGCGGAAGTCCTGCT
Organism: Urocitellus parryii; assembly: GCF_045843805.1. Classification (NCBI taxonomy): domain Eukaryota; kingdom Metazoa; phylum Chordata; class Mammalia; order Rodentia; family Sciuridae; genus Urocitellus; species Urocitellus parryii. Next base: position 83,981,049 of record NC_135539.1, read on the forward strand.
GGAGCAGAGCTGGGACCCCCGGGCCCTGTTCGGGACGCTGTGCCGAGGGGAAGCGTCCGTGGAGCGCGTGGAGACGCTGCGCTTCCTTCTGCAGCGGCTGGAGGACGCGGGCACGAACCCGGGCGCGCTCCCGGAGGCGGCGCGCGAGGTCGCCACCGGGTACCTAGTGCCGCTTTTGCGCGGGTGCCCGGGCGGCGCCGACCCCGACCCCGGCCCGCCGAGCCAACGCCGGCGCGTGCTGCGGGCGGCGGGCGCGGCGCTGCGCTCGTGCGCCCGGCTCGCGAGGGGCCCGCCTCTGGCTGCCGCGCTGGCTGAGGAGGCGCTGCGGGACCTGCGGGTCGGGCGGTGCGCGCCGGGCGTCGAGGCTGCGGTGGAGGTGCTGGCCGCCGTCGGGCCCTGCCTGCGGCCCCGCGAGGACGGGCCGCTGCTTGAGCGCGTGGCGCAGGCCGCCGTTGCCCTGGCGCTGGGCGCGGACGGGCCCGGGAACGCCGAGGACGCGGGGGCGCTGGCGGCTGCGCGGCTGCTGCCGGCGCTGGGTCAGTGTGGCGGGGCGGCGCTTCGGGCCGTGTGGGGCGCGCTGGCCGAGCCGGGCGTCCCCTGGGAACCGGACCGCGTCGGGCTAGAGCTGCAGGTGCTGAGCGCCCTGGCCGAGAAGCTGCTGCCTCAGCCCGGCGCCCGCGACGTGGGCCCCGACGCGCGGCGCTGCGGACGCTTCTGGAGGACGGTGCAGACGGGCCTGGGCCGCGCGGAGGACGCCCTGACGCGCAAGCGCGCGCGCTATCTGCTGCAGAGGGCCGTGGAGGTGTCCGCGGAGCTGGGTGCCGACTGTACCTGCGACGCTCACGGGGGAACAGGTATTCGCTCCCTGGCCCAGCCCCACCCATCCCGCTAGCTTCCGCAAGCTGTTCAGAATTCGGTCATTCCACATGGCACCATAGAGCCTGGCAGCCTTGGGACCCTCTTTTCAGAGGCTGTTCTGCCAAGTGACAAATCTCTGAGGTCGGGAGCAGTCGACCCAAGCAAGGTGGAATGCGACGCCCTTTGAGTTGTTGGGCTGAACCCATGCAGGATTCTACAGACCCAAGTGGGCACTGTATCGTGATGGGACTTTCCACACTGAAAGATGTACCTGTGCTCGGGAAATGAACGGAGGCGTGTGTGTTAGAATTAGCATCATTCTTTGGAAAGGTCACTAGGTAATTCTCAGGAGCAGGATTTACTGATATTTGCTGAACATGTTTCTTAAGTTAGCTTTTTAAGGGTACTTTTTAAACATTTGAGTCCTTGCTTCTCTGAACAAGTGGAGATGTGCTAGCATGGCCTGCCGCCTTTGGGTTGGTAACTTTTGATTGGTTTATCCAATGGTCTCAAGTTTCTGAACTAAGTCAAAAACAGATCGACTCTGAATTGTCTTAATAGAAACTTGTTTTTCCAACTGTAATTACTACTCATTTATTGCAACAAAGAATTTTTGTTTGGATAAAGTTGTGAAATTAGACTTTCATATAATTTTAAAACATTTTAAATATTTGAGCAATCTGCAGATGGGTGCTCAATCCTTAAGAGTTTTCACTGGGAAGACATTTTTTTAAAAAGTTATCAAAGTGAAACTCATTTATTGTAGGGGGTTTTAATACTATACCCCAGTTTCTCAGCTTCAGAAAGAAAACACTGTTATCTCTTTATTATACTGAATATTTTGATATTTACCCCTGTGACTTGAAATAACATTTCTTAGATTGTAAAACCCACCGTGAAGCTCTTGGTTAAATTAGTGTTGTGCACTAACATGGTGGTGGGTGCTGTTCACAGGTGATCAGTGTAGTACATTATATCACACTTTGAGGAAATTGAATCATGCTTCCATTCCTGCAAGTTTCTCTTATAATTGTCATTTTAAATGTGTTTGGTTCTCTCCACACCAATCGTGATTCAGCCCTGAGTTCTCAGCCTGGTGTCTAGATCTTTCCAGAGCCAGACCTGAAGGCATTTTGGGTTTCCCTGAGGAGCTGCCCTAGGGTCTTCCACTTGCTGACACTGGATTGCTTCTCCCTGTGCCTGGGGACAGCTGGCTGCCTAGCTCTGTCTCCACCATCCTGTGGGTCCCTTCCCCTGAGTCCTGTGTTGGTGCTTCTGCTTCCTGTACTTAGTATCTCACTCACTGCCATGGTACATTCTGTAGTTTCCTGGGATGAAATCTTTAAAAGTGACATGTCTGATAATTCCATCAAAAGATCCTTTATGGCTGATAACATTTTTTTAAAAATATTTTTTAGTTGTCAATGGACTTTCTTTATTTATATGTGGTACTGAGAATCGAACCCAGTGTCTCACATGTGCTAGGCAATTGCTCTACCACTGAACCACAGCCCCAGCCCAGTTGATAACATTTTTATTTCTAGTATTTCCATTTTAACTTTTTTTTTTTTTTTTTTTTTTTACATTTTTGTGCAGTCCTAGGGATTGAACCCAGGGGTGCTACATCCTTGGTCCTTTATATTTTTTATTTTGTGAGACAGGGTCATACTAAGTTGCTGAGGGTAGCATCAAACTTGTGATCTTTCTGCCTCAGCCTTCCAAGTGTCTGAGATCACAGCTCCACTTGAGCTTAAAGACCCTCGTCTGCTCATCTGCTTAAGCATATTGGTCACCTTTCCAATTTTGTTCTTTAATGTGTAGTGATTTGCCAGTCTGACACCTGGACAGCTGAGTTTAGTTCTGCTTGTTTAACCTTTAGGGCATGGAGCCACTTCTCTGTGTTATGGATCAGTAGAGCTTATGCCAGTGTCTGTTGACAGATGGGTATACCCCTGCTTCCTAGGCCCTGTGTGTGGCCGAAGCCACCCTGTTTGGTTTTGTTCTTGCCTTCGGGCAGTGGTTGTGGCCACCTTGTGCTTGGTGTGGGTCCTGGAGGGCTCAACAACTTTCCACAGCCATGTGCCTGGGCCATAGCAGGGGTCTTTTGAGGCCCCCAGGGTTACCCGTGTTTGTTGCTGGCTGCTGGGTTTGAGGTGGGGCAGCCTTTCTGTTTCTTCTTCTCTAGCCTTATCTTAGACCCTGCATGCTTCAACCTTGGGGTTCCAGCTCCTCTGCTCTCTCTGCCCCCTCTTCAGTGGCACATAACCGCCTCCCACCTGGCGAAGGCTTAGAATTTCTGTGCCCTCTCCTTGTAAGCTGCATTCTGCGTGGTTCTCTGGGAGGCCTTGGGCACCAGTGTTCTGCCCTCCCTGTCAGGTGGCCAGCAGGAGCAGGACCTTCCCCAGATCTCAGTGCAGGCTCAGGCTGCAGGTCTTCTTCCCAGAGGCTGCCAGTCTTTGTGGCATCAGGGCAGGGCAAGGGTGCAGGCATGGGAGGGCTTGCGGCCACAAATCTGGGTGGCTGTGGGGTCTTGGCGTTGCTCACCAGCAGTTCTTCTGTAGTGCATGCAGGACACTGTAGTGAGTCCCTCTGCCCCTCAGACTAAGGCAGGCCTGCATACCCACTCTTAAGAGATCACTGCCCTGCCAGGGTCCTCCTTGGAGCACTTGGGGAGGCTGGGTCAGCAGGAGAGTGGGTATGGACTCTTGGGGGTTCCCAGGGCTTCCAAGCTGTCGTGCCAGCCCACCCTTGACCTTTAAAACCCATTAAAATGCTGTTTTTAGAAAGTGCTCCTTTGGTGGCTGCTGCTTCCTGGGTGCTCAGCCAGAGCAGTGTAGGGTTTCTCTATTCTTGGAGAGTCTTTTGGAATTCCCCTGGTGGCCCCCCCTAGAAGCTTAGTATTTTGTAGCTTATCCAGCCTTTTTTCTCCATGGCATTGGTGTTTTCTCTTGGCCGTCTCCATTTTGTGCAGAAGTGGAGACCATACTTGTCTAAATGCCCTCGTTTTTGTCCTCACATTTGATTGATGGCTCCATGAGGGCAGAATTCTGTTTTAAAGATGCAGACCTACAGTCTCTGGAGGAGATCCTGGATCCTGTGTGGGAGGTCAGGCTCTGGGCCCTGCTTGGCCACAGGTCTGCTTTCATGCTGGTGCTGGCTCCTGGGCCCCTACTGAGTGCTTCTGTTGTTGATTTCCTCCTGCTGTTTTCTGCTCTGGGCACCTCCTGGATTGGTCTACAACATCTCTTCTCTCCCAGGGTTTTCTGTGTCTTTACTCCCTGGGTGATTTCTTTCATGTCCAGCCCTTTCTTGTTTTTGCTATCAAGTTTAGTTCTCATGAGATCTGTTTGTTGTTTGTTGGAATGTCCCTTTTAAAGCATCCTGTTCCTGAGTCTGTGAGCAAATCCTGGATATGGGATCCTCTTCAACGTAGCTGCTCACCTGCACCTGGGGAAGCTCCTGCAGCAGCCAAGTCCTTTGATGGCGGATCGTGCAGTGCAGATCCAATTGTTGCTTGTTTCCCTGTGTCTACTTGAAATTATCTTTTCTCCAGTTTGATTTTTAAATTCTAAGTTTTATTGCTATTTTCCTTCTCGTTTTTTTTTTTTTTTCAATTCTTCTGGGATGTTGGCCTTTGAAAAACCTTTCCTGTTACAGTGAGGGTCTTGGGGAGGTGAGTTGAGTTTATATGTGCAGATCTGTCATTCTTATCTTAATGAACAGAGGACAGCAGCACACTTCTCCTTTTGAGATTCCCAAACTTCCTATCCAGGTTTAGGTGCAGGGACACCCTCCTTTATTAGAGAGTACATTTGGTAATAATGGCATTAGTGTAAGAATTACTATTATGAAGAAAACTGTTAGATTTGCAAAATAAATAACTAATTTTTTTTTTAACTGTATTAGGCCCAAGTCTGTTTTGGTGGTCTGAGAAGAAAAAAGATGAGCTTCTAAAATTTTGGGAAAATTATATTTTAATCATGGAAACTCTAGAAGGAAATCAGGTAAGTGTTCTCATATTTTTGCAAATCCCATAGTACACATGATTTTCTCTTTTTCAAACATTAAAAGTAGGGAAGAAAGACCAACTTAGAGATAGCATGATAGAAGCCAGGTGTCCTTTGTTTTCTGGCACAAATGCAATTTACAAGAGCATGTAAATTATTTCAGGAAAGTGAAGAATACTTTCAGCTGACTCATGTTACCATCTTTGACTTCCCTTGGCATTCTCAAACTTCAACATCAACGTCACCTAGAGGGCTTGTTATAAAATATGAACTACTGCCCCAGCCCTAGACCTTCTGATTCAGTAGGACTGAGATAGCTCCCAGGTAGTGTCTCTGCCGCTGTCCCCTGGTGTGTAAGTCCAATCTGTAAGTCGCAGTCCAAGGGGCCAGCTTCCTTGCAGAGTCCTGTGAGATGTCAGTCCACCTGTGCACCAAGCATTGTTGGTGGATCAAAGTGGAGAATGACTCAGGTGCTGAGGAGCTGGACATCCAGGGTGAGAAGCATTTCTGAATCAAGTAAACTTGTGGGGTTTCTTTGGTCTGTAGGTACATAAAACCCCCACTACTTATTTTAGAAACTCAGATTTGCGCATACTTTGAAGGACATCTAAGTCAAATCTAGCAAAAGAGCCAGAGCATGGCCCCAGGCAGGAGGAACACTGAGTTGGGAAGTGGCTGCACTTCCGCAGGCTGACCTAGCATAACTTGAGTTACTGGAGAAAGCTTCAGTACCTCTCTTTTAACCTCTGGGTCCATCCCTTCCTGCTTCCAGGTCAGTCAGGATGCCCTGCCATCACATGGGCTGCTGGCTGTGAGTGTAGGCACCACCCTAACTGGGCTCTGGGCTGCACGGGTTGGCTCTGCCACCTCAGGCCGGAGGACTGGAGTCGTGCCATGGTCCAGAGGTGGAGGGATCAGGCCCCCAAGGCCAGTTTCACCAGGGTAAAGTCACAAGGTCTGCTGTCAACGAATAGACGCCTGAGTCCTTAAAGATATTTCCATTTCATGTGATTCTTTGCTCTTATTTTTAGATACATGTTATAAAGCCAGTCTTACCAAAGCTAAACAATCTGTTTGAATATGCAGTGTCAGAGGAACATGGTAATGATCACTTTCTTTTTTGCTTTTTTTTTTAACTAATATTTCTAGTCCCCCTGTACCACCTGATTTTATAACTAATCCCTATTTATTGTAGAAAATTGGGAAAAATTACTACAATGTAAGGAAGAAAACATGAATCATCTGTAGTGTTGCTGCCGAGTGATGGCAGCTGTCGACAGGCAGATAAGACGCTAGGTCCCTTTGTCTGTAGGTTCGTCACACTCAGTAGTGTCTGTGCCACCTTTGACCATCTCCTTAAATAGCTTTAAGTGGTGGCAGGGTTTTCTGTAGTTCAGAGCTAGGATTAATTTGGTTTTTTAACTTTTGGTCATGAAAAATTCCATGCATGTCTATAAGGGAAAGAGCTGTGGGATGAAGCCCTTCCCACTACTGCGGATGTGTGTCCTATGCCTCAACCAGGTGCCATAGTCCTGGCGTCCACAGGCATTTCACAGTAGGTCCTTAAAAGACAGGGATGGTTCTTAGAGCTTTAAAGATGGTGTGTGTTGTGTGTTAACAAGAGCTCTTTGATAGGAATATACACCCTGACTGCTTTCCATTTTTGGGTTTTTTGTTTTTTTCTTTTTTTTTTTTTGTGGAGGTGCTGGGGATTGAACCCAGAGCCTTAGTGCATGCTAGGCATGCACTCTACCAACTGAGCTATATCCCCAGCCCCTCCATTTTTATTCTCTATATCTATTACATATATAAACATATGTTTATCTTTTTGTTAGAGCATTGGGGTTCTATTATAGTCATGTATTTTAGCCTTCTTTGGAAAAGAAAATTCTAGAATATAAGTGTAAACATGTTTTTTAAGCCTTTGATTGCCGCTGCATTAGGAGAACTTTCTAGGAGAAATACGGTGAAACTTGAGCTTCTGAAAATTATTTTGTGAAATTGAGTTTAGATCAATGAAACAGCTAAATTCAGGCCAACAGTGTTTTATATTTATAAGAATGATAAAGTGCTGCATTATTGTGTTTACACATGAGGATTAACCTGGGTAAATGGGTTTTAGCGCCTGCTCTAGATAATTATGACTTTAATAGTTTGACCCCCAAGGAATTGAGCTTTTCTCTGCTGATTGCAGTAGCTGTTTCCTGAGATGCTGGGATTTTTCACAGACCATAAGCATCCATGTCCCCACCTGGGGCTAGCATTTAATTGGATCCTGTTGTGGCTGCACTCATGCACTTACTATTAAAATGATGCTCTTATTACCACATTTTGCCCACAGCTCTTGGCAAACCAAATCAAATAACAGTGACCGATTTTGAAAAATTACCACCGCCAGAGTTGAACAAGCATGTTCATATAAATTACAAATAATGACCAATTTATTTATAGAATGTCATGAATTAAAAATCCCGGATATTTTTTCCTACTAGAATTAAAGGAAATTTCATGAGTCATAAAAATATCTCTAAAGTACACAGTTTTTCTGTCTTTCATTTGCTCACTCAATTACATTTTCACTTAATAGATATTTACTTAGCAGGCAGTTCATGTTAAGCACAGGGGACAGAGTGGTAGGAGAGGTGCAGTGCCTTTTCACTAGAGTTTTGTCTTCTATGGAAAACGAGGTTTGATTTTAGGTCCTTTGGAAGGAGCAGAGAAGGCTGAGGTGGAGTGTAGGGTGCGGGGTGTTCAGCGGAGGCCTCTGCTGGGTGTGCTGTCTAAGCGCCTACAGGGAGACAGCACAAGCCCCTGGAACTGTGGCTTGTCAGTCCGTGGCTTGTCCAGCCTCCTGGGAGCAGTGGGAAGCTGCTCCAGGGTTTAAGCAGAGGAAGTGATGGTTTCAGATTCCTGTAGGAAAACTGGATTGAAGTGGGTCAGAGAGCTGGTTGAAAGCAGCACCCCAGATCTGAAGCTCCCCCTTGCCCACGAGGGGTAACATTATTTTTGTATACCGAAGCATGTTTCACATTTGTTTGTAGTCCTTTAAATGAACCTATCTGAATACAGAATTCTGAACACCAACATTATTTTGGTTATTTAGCAGACGCCCTTGGATGTAGTAAAGCAAACTCACTTCCGTAGCGATAGTGAAGCAACGTGTCTGTGCACATATCTGTGCATGGACAGGGCCCAGTGTCAGCATTAAATGTTTATCTCCGCAGGCTGCTGGCTATTTCACCCCTCCTGGCACATGTGTGTTTATAAAAGAATGTTTGAAAGTGAGAATAAAATCCTGGCCAAAGAAGGTGTTCTCCACTTTCTGGAGCTGTATGAATCTGAGTGTCTTCCATTTTCACCAGACTTTTCCGAGGTAACACACCTTCTCCCTCCTCGCTGCCTTGCCAGGAGAGGGACATGCATTTGTTTTGTCGTGTCACCATGGTCTCAGGAAAGCGCTTGGGACACCGCATCAGCGACTTTCAGTTACAGAGTGCACACAGCATACCCTGTTTCTCTGAACCAGCTCTAACTTTAGAAGAATAGGGGGACCATGGCTCTTTCAAACTAGGCTCCTGGGAGCCAATGGTAACCCTACCCTGCTTGGGAACAGCTGTGTCATCTGTTGACACACTGACTGGGGGCCGCCTGCAACGTGGCCCTCGTAAGGAAGTAGTCCTCTGCCATTGTTCTTCAGACTCCACCTGTCCAGAGTGTGAGAGCTGATGTTGACGCTTTTGCGTGACAGTGTCCCCCAGCTGTGTTGCTGCCCTGTGTTATACAGAGCTGGCCTCCTGGTTTCACTCCTTAGAGTCTGACCTCTGACTGTTAGGAGCCACACAGTGGAGCATGGCATAGTCCCTGTGACTCAAGATCCCTGCCTTGGGGCATGTAAGCCCCTTTGATTGACAGGTGGCCCGGTCAGTTCTTCCAGTCCCCTGGGTCTGTGCTCTTCTGTTGGACACGCATCATTTTTCTGTGTCTCCTTCCCGATTCACATGAGCTTGCTTTTTTGACTAGTGTCAAGTAGGATTTTGGGATGTGAATCTCCCCACTGAGCGTGGGGCTCAGTCCTCCCTGAGTGTCTCTGTTTTTCTTGTTACTGTCTTTGTTTCCCAGGTGTCTCTTCTTTCTGACCCACAGTGTGAACTCCCTAGTGTGCTGTAGGATTTTATGGGTGGGAAAATTCTGTCCTTTTTTTGTCATTCTGGTAGAATTAGGGTTCCCCCAGGACCCTCTTGAGTTCACTGCTGCATGAGAGTCCCTTTGCTGACCACAGTTCTTCTGCCTCCTCGTGGGCCCCAAGGGGGGGTGTCACCTTCCACATGTGCAGTTAAAACTCCACTGCCTCTCTCTCTCTTTTTTTCAGTTTATTATTGGACCATTAATGGATGCCCTTTCAGAGAGCTCTCTCTATGGCAGGTAAGCATTCTGTCACCTAGCAGTAATGCAGGACGACGTATTGACATATAGGTTTGACATTTTGAAGCATAACCAGATTGTTTAACCTGTTTAGTGCATAACCTATGTTGCCTTATGGAAAATGAGCATTTTTCCCCTAAATCTTATAGTGCTGTATTTGTTATTCTTCTGACCTTCTATTATTTACATCACATGTTCCTTCTTGCTTGTTCCTTTTACCGTGAACTCTTTCATTTTGGGCTTTTGAGAGCCATATTTTATATAGCTCATTCTCTTTGCCTGCTCCTGCTTTCTGCCGCTCTGAAAATTGTGGTGACTTTGGCCAACTAACACTTTGAACCTTGTTTTTTTTCTTTTTCTTTTAACTTTTTCTTTTCCCATAAGTTTCACACCAGTAGAAAAGTTCTGGGAATAATATAAAGAATTCCCACTTATCTTCATCCTTGTTCTCCAGATGTTAATGTTCCACCATGTTTGCTCAATTGTTACCTCTACCTGTGTGCTTGGTGTGTGCAGCTTTTTCCTTGTCTGTTTGCTGACCAGAGTTAGCCATATAGATTTATTTCATTAGCTGTCCATCCATTTATCCACCCATTCATCCATCTATCTGTTCATCCACCTATCCATCCATCCATTCATCCATCTACCTGCCCATTCATCCACCTGTCTATCCATCCATCCATTTGCCCATCCATCCATCCATCCATCCACCTGTCCATCCATCTGCCCATTCATCCATCTGTCATCTGTTCATCCATCCATTTATCCACCTGTCCATTCATCCATTTGCCTATCTGCCCATCCATCCATTCATCCACCTGTTTACCTGTCTGTCCATCCATCCATCCACCCACCCATCGATTTACCTGTCTGTCCATCCTAAGAACCATGGATTCATTCCAGTATATCCAACTTCAGTCCAGAACTGCAGGGTCACTTCTGACCTTTTTCCTTTCCACCATTGACAGTGACTGTCACGATTCATAAAATGTCCACTTATTTGCCACATCTACCTTTTGAGAAACTTAGCTGTGAGTAGTGTTGGTCAGGGTTGTGCCTTGGCCTTGTTTTTTGAAGAATTATCTGTTCTCCTAAATTATGTCTTAAAATGCCCTCCTTTTGAATTGTGTTGTCTTTCTAATGTCAACTAACAAAATTTAAAGCTCAAGTGTTCTGTTTGGTATGCTGCTAAACAGAACCCCCCATGCCAGTTTCTGTAAGAGTTTCTGATGTCAGTGCCACATTGTGCTGATTCTCAGTGTCTGTGTGTAAGTATTAAGGGAGCATGGCAGTGTTTGATGTGCTGGTGAGCTTCAGTCTTTGCCCAAGTCTTTGCTGTAGGGTGTGCTCTGAGCTGAGCACAGCTGAGGAGCAGGAAGGCCAGTGAGGGAGTCTCAGTGCTGCCAGGAGTGGACACAGCTCTTCCCAGAGCTGCAGGGTCCAGTTAGCAGACAGTGCTCCTGGCAGAAGCATGGAGCAGAAACGTGGCTTCAGCAGACGCCAAGAATTAGACACTCTAGCAGACGTCATTTATTACCGATGTCTGTCTTTGCTATGAATTTTTTTAATTTCAGGCCTAAAAATTAAAGTCATTGAATTCAATGTTGGAAGCAATAAAATAGAGTTTACATTTGCCATTTTAGGCTACTGCTTTTCAAGGGGCCGTTTAGCTAGATGTACAGGGGCCAAGTGGAGGCTCTCTTGGTGGGTCCTGCCTCCCTAGCGGGGCATGACACCTGCCCACCTTCCCACAAGCCCTGCCGTCTCTGTAACCAGAAACAGCCTCAGAACTTTGCTGAAGAATTCAGGGCAGGTTCAGAAAAAGCAGGTTTTCTGATCATGTTAGTGTAGAAAGACTCTAGGGCCGAAGTCTGTGTAGACTGGTTTGCATATACTCACTTGTAAGTGGATTTAAATATGTTTTTTTCTCCCTTCTTTGTCTGTAGGTCCCCAGGCCAGCTGGTAGGAAGTGGTTCTCCATTGGGATTAAAGTTACAGAAGTTTTTAGTCACTTATGTTTCTCTTCTTCCAGAAGAAATAAAGAGTATGTGTCAGAAAAGAGGTTTTTCAACTTTCGAACACTTTATCCGTTTCTTGATGTTATCAGCTTGTTGGTGTGCGCACTGCCATGTTACCTGTCATTGGTGCTCTCTAGGACGAGCCACTGGTCACGGTCATCCAGGATCTGTCTAAGCCAGCAGGCGCTCTGCCTTGGCAGATATGCCACTGAGGTGCTGGCATGATCAGCCTTTGTGAGGTGGGGGTGCTGCGCTTGGTGGTCTTCTGTGACCTTCTGCTCTGCAGTTCAAGATTAGTGAACTGTATGGAACAACTATAGGCCCTGGTTGTAAAGAACACTTATGAACAGAATATCCATTGTGGCCGTTTTCCTGCAGTTGCCACTGGCTTAGAAAGATAAGAAAAAATACATGTGTTTTATAGGAGACCTGTGTCCTAGAAGCCACCTTCCACTCAGATTGGGGGTTTGCTCTTCTTCCCAAGGAAGTGAGCGGTCGCAGGTGCAGGTACCGTGGGCGTCCCTGGCCGAGCAGCCGGATGCTGTGCTTTCAGGTCCTTCCTTCAGTCCTGCTCTGTGAGCTAGAAGTTGACCCAGGCTGTGGGATGCTTTTTTGTCCTTTGTAGTTAATCTGCAAGCCAGATGACCAGATGACCAATGATTCTTTCAGTTTAAAACTCAGGAGAAAGGGAAACATGGTCTGTTTCAGTCATTATTATAAGTTTTACAGAAAGTCAGTGGTTTCGCTTGCTTTTTTAAAACAGTTGATGGAGAATTCAATTTGGAGCCCTGCTTTAGTTGTAGTGTCTGGCCTCCAGCCACCCACATGGGCCACACCCCAGTGCCACCAGGTGGGGTCAGGGTGCCTGGCATTCATGGCTCAGCTGGGCTTGGTAAGTCCGTGGGATGAGCGTGAGGCAACTCACTGTCTCCACACCCTGAGGTTTCATGAACTTGGTTGGTGTGCCCAGAAGAGAGAGTTGAAATCTTTGGTCAGTTCTTGGTGATTTTTTTTTTTTTTTGCAGTCACAGTTTCTGTGAATATATCTAGTTTTGTGTTGGTTACTTTAGAAGATATGAAATACATATAACCCCCATGGGCAATTCCGAGCTTTCTTAAAGTCCTTCTACAGTGCTGATCTGAGAAAGGGCCTTGGCTGACCCCCCCTCAGTCCAGAGGAGGAGGAAGGAAAGCACCATCCCTGAGTCTTGGGGAGAAGTGTCGGAGTCCAGGGCAGTAGGACAGCTATGAGGGAGGTGTGCTACTGAGGCCAGGGTCAGGCCAGCCTCCCGCTCCCGCCAGCTGAAGCCTTACTGCTAGTTTTTTCAAAAAGTGTACCTGCATGGCGACCTGCGTCTCCATGGCGCTGTGGGTGTCTTATCTTCCTAGATAGGAAGGAAACGGAAACTGAAAGAACATGGATTTTTTTTTTTTTTTTTTAAGCAACAACAGCTTCATTGAAATTCTCAGTGGCCCTTTCACAGGCTCAGTCCTGTGTTGTTAATTAACCAACAAGTGTGGTTGGTTGTCCTCACACTTGTTCGACTGCCACCCTATCTGATTCCAGAGTGTTCCATCAGCCCTAAAGCGACCTCCGTGCTGGTAGCAGCTCCCCCCCTCCTTCCCACAGCTCCCGGCAGCCGCCAGCCACTCTGCTGCTATAGCTGGACCTTGCGGCCAGGCGTCCCCTCTCCCTGAGCCATGTTTCTGAGGTTCATGCAGATGTCACCCTTCCTGCCCATGGTTGGCTCATGCCACCATGTGGGCAATGCCCATCTTGTCATCTCCTGGTTGGCTGGCAGTCACTTGCATGGTTTGTGCCTGTTGTTTTTGGTTCCCTTGGGTGTGGGGTCACAGGGTACGCCGATGGTGTCTTGGAGAAGCCCACTCTGTGCGGGTGGCTGCTCTGTTGGCACGCCCGTGCGCAGGTCCAGACTCCACGCTCCCCGGTCTCTGGAGCCCGCCACCCTCGATGTCCTCACAGGTGTGGAGTCACCTGTGGGATGGCATTGTGTTTCCCTCGTACCTTAGGGCACTGAGCGTCTCCCTGGTACTCTTTGACAAAGACGCCCTTTCCCCCTTTTTCCAGGTGGCTTTCTGCTCAGGTTCCTTCAGAAGATGACAAGCAGGCACTGGTGTGCGGTGCCTGTGCTCTTTCTGTCCAGGGCTCTGGCGAATGTCCCGCGGTGCAAGGCCCTGGGAGTGGAAGGGCTGCTGGCCCTCAGGTATAGGACTGTTCGTTTGCCTTTTCTGTCCATGTTTTTCCCTGTCCTCTAGTCCAAAGCATGTGGCTCAGTCAATGATTTTACACTATGTAGTTGAGCTCACTTTGTTTCATGAATTACTAATTTTAAATGGGTACAAGATATGTGCTCTTGGACTTTGACCATTTTAAGGCCAGCAAGATTTTTTTTATTGGTAAGTATAAAACTAAAGATAAAATATCAATGCATAATATTGATTAGAGTGTGTTTCAAAAAATGTAAAATTCATACTTTAAAAGAGTCTTCATTTTTAGTCTTATTTTTAGAAGAGATTTGTTACATACTGAAGTTGTAAAGTTATATCAGTAGTCACTGATGGTTAGCATTGTCTTTGGAATGTGGAAAGGGCTGCCCTGTGTCTAGGTGGCGGGTGTGGAAGGGTCCTCTTTGTTTGGTGGCAGGGATGTTCTTCGGTGCACCATGATCACACACCAGGTCCTGCTGCGGGGCGCAGCACAGTGCTATTTACTTCAGGCGGCTCTGCGTTTGGTGGACGTGGTAAGTGACCCTCCAAATTCCCTTTGTGGGTCTGTCTCAGGGTGTGGTTGTGGACAGGAGCAGCAGCCTGGCCCCGCACCTTCAGCAGGCTGTAGCTCTGCGGGCCCTGGGAACTTTGGTGAATTTACCCTGTCCTGGGGATGGGAGGCCCGTGTGCAGAGTGAGTAACTGGAGATGCTCTATCATAACCAGGTCACATGATGGTCATCCCTTTCACTTACAAATACTAAACAGTACTCTTCAAACTCCCTGCCTAGGAGCAAGTGTCCCTCTGCGATGTCTCTGCACTCCTCATGTCTCTGAGACAGGAGGAATCCTTAGGACGAGGAACTCTGCTGTGGACAGAGGTAAGACCACACTTGAGCGCTTCGAAGCTTTATAAACTCACTTTCTGAGTTGGCTCCTGATTGGTGGGTAGGATGCCAGGATCACCCTGTGGCCTGCCAGCAGGGACTCTGTGGCTCTGTGAGTGGTCCTCGAGTGGAGCTGGGACTGTGGGGGAGGGCTGACCACCTCTGTTTTCAGGGGACTCTGCACAGCTTGGCTGCCGCCGCCACCTCTTTTTTTTTTTTTTTTAAATGGGACTTAATTCACACTATTAATTTACTGATTTTAGCTCTTTTTTATTATATACTTGCTTGAGTTCTACCTCTTTTAAGGGTAGGAACCATACATTTAAAACATGTCTGTTCGGTGCCTAAGAGACTACTGAGGAGGAGTGATTTCCTTTTGAGGGCCGTTGGGACCATCGTTTATGGAGAGGAATGAGGGACCTGCCTGGATGGTGTGACAGGAGGTGTGACAAACCTGCCTTGGGTACAGGAGGATGAGTTGATCCCAGTGTGTGGATCAACTGGAATTAAGGAGGGTCAGTGAGAGGCCTTTAAACACTAGAATTCACTGTCTTAATCGTGATGCAACTAATTATATGGAATTAGAAAAAATATAGAACCATGTAAATAAACAAAAACCACCTGTAATGTTTGTTGTCAAACTGAATCCATACATTTTGGTTTGTTCCTTAATTTTATTTCCCATGAACATATGTACTCTTTCTTGCTTTTTGTTTAAGTGAAGGGCACTCAACCATTGAGCCACATTCTCAGCCCTTTTTTGTATTTTATTTATTTAGAGACAGCGTCTCACTGAATTACTTAGTGCCTCGTTTTTGCTAAGGCTTTGAACTCATGATCTCCTGCCTCAGCCTCCCGAGCCACTGGGATTGCAGTTGTGTGCCACTGTGCCTGGCTAATCGTGTATTTTTAAAAAGATGAATTAATATATTGTTACATAAGATATTCTTACAGTAATTAAGATTGCACGGTTTTGAATTTTATTTTTTGTTTTCATAAATCTCAGTATTTTGGCATTTTGCTAATAATCTTAAGTTGTGATATTTAAAAATTCAGTTAATGAAATATTTTGGTTTTAATCAGCTCTCCATTGGACTGGCTACAGTTTTTGCTCTCATAAACATACTGAGCATGGCATGTTCCCACAGGCTTTGACTTATCTACCTACACCTCTCTAGAGGGTGGGTTCGCAGGATTGGCACTGCTGGGTCTCAGCATCTTAACGTTCTTGCAGGACAGAGGGGAGCCTGGGGGTCTGGAGGTGCGTGTCCACATCACCACACAGCCCCCTGGCCTGCACGCCTCCCCCTGGGAGCTCTCACCACTGGTAGATGAGCATTTGTCTCTCTCTGATTACCTTGTGTTTTCGACACTCTCATGCTTCTTATTTTTCGTATATCCTCTGTGAATTGTCTGTTTCCATCCTTCCTGCATTTTCTTTTAGGGGTTTTAGTGTTTTTTTTTCTATTTGAATAAATTTTTTTTTAATATTGAGGGTATTGATAAGTTATGTATCTTGCAAATAACTTTTCTTGGTTTGTTTTTATACACTCAGCTTCACCTGCCTGACTAGGTAATGAATCTCTATGGTTTGAAGATTGAAATAATTGGCCAGGAACATCTTGCTGCTCTTGCTCTTCTGCCCTGCCTGTCCCTAAAGAAGTGGTAGCTTCTGATGCAGACTCTGCGTGCCACCCTTCAGACTTTAACTAAAGCGCCCTCATGAGTTTCAGTCAGCATGCAGAGGCCTTTCTCACGCTGTGCATGTGTAGTGTCCCCTGGGTCCTTGTGCTCTCTTCTTTCAGCTCCCCAATCCTGGGCTCCTGTTTGACCAGTCTTTGCTTTTACAGAGAAGGTGCCTAGGTAATCTTGTTGTTCACTTCTGCAGATCTGCCTGTAGGACAGGTTCTTAGGAGTGGGATTGCTGGTAAGGTGAAGTGCATATGTGGTTCTGGGGGTGTGGCCATGTGTCCCCCATGGATGTGTGTTAGTTTTCTTACCACAGATGGAGTGGCTGAAGATAGCATGTGTTTGTCTCACTCACTGCTGGGGCTTGGGAGTCTGAAGTCAGTTTCATGGGCTGAAACCAAGGTTCTCGGGGAGAACCATCTCCTCACCCCAGCTTCTAGAGCTGCAGCCCTTCCCCTCCCAGCCCAGCAGACCAGCATTTTCAAGTCTCTGCCTGGTGTTCATGAGAGCCAGGGGGTCCTCAGGTAATGCAGGGCTCCTTACTGGAATCCTCCACTGAATGATGGCCTGAGACCCTTTTCCCAGAAGGTGACATTCATGGTTTCCAGGGATGAGGGCCTGGGTATCTTTGGGTATTGCTGTGCCATGCACTGCAGACTGCTTGGGTTTCTCTTTGAACACTTGAACTTTCTCCAGGCCAGTGGAAGAGAAAGGTCATCTCAGTGTGATTTTGTGTCTGTTGAGGTTGGACACTTCTTCATCTAGTTTTCATTTTTGTTCTTAACTTTTTTTTTTTTTATTAGGAAAATTTAAAAATCCTTAAAGAGTCTAACAGCTTTTATGTGTCTGTCATCATCCAGTGCCATCACTGCTATGGCCGGTTTTCTTCACCTAGGACCTCTCTCTCTTCTTCCTTCCTCTCTTAATTATTCTGTGTCTAATCCTATCAGATTTTATTTCATCTATAAGTATTTTAGCATGTACTGCCAAAAGATAAGGCCTAAGATTTAGCCCCTTGCACCTAAAAAACTTGAGTGAGGGGCAGGGGTTTATTTCAAATACCCAGTAAACGAGTCTCCTGTCCTTGGGTCTGATGGTCGAAGTGTCTCTTCAGGTGTCCCCATAGGCCTCGCCCTGCAGTTGGCAGGTCTGGTTTGCACACTGTGGGCTCTAGTCCACCTGAGTTCATCTTGCCGTCTGGTGTGAGCGTGAGGTGGGAGTGGGAAAGTGCATGTATCCCTGGGCTGAGTCCAAGTGTCTGCTGCTACATGTCCTCCCTTTGGTTCAACAAGCCAGGCCTTTCTGTTTTATGTTTTTTTTTTTTTTTTTTATTAAGGATCCAGGTCTTTATTTGCTCCACTTAATTTTGGGTTTTGTAATCCATTCACATCTGCTTCCGTCCTCCTCCTCTTCCTCTCACTTTCCTGTAGCTGGCTTTGCTGATCTCCTGATACCTTGAATTCATTTACTGAGGACTATTTACCACCCTCCTCTGTACGCCAGGCATTCTGCCGGGCAGCAAGAGAAACATGGTGGCTGTCCTTGGATGCTTATGGTCTGGTGGCTTGTGGATGAACCCAAATTTTATTCTTTTGTTTGTTTGTTTGTTTAATAATGGAAGTACTTATGTACTGAATCAGTACATGTTTATGTATTGAATTGTCTATGTGGCTATAACAAAATACAATACCTGAGGCTGTGTACTTTACAAAGAGGTTTTTAGGCCCACAGTGCTGGTGGCTAAAGGGTCCAGACAGAGTGGTTCTGGCATTCTGAAGAGGCCCCTCTGTCTGTTAGAACATGGTAGAGGAATGGAAAGGGAGCTGGCCCAGGCAGAAGGGCCACATCTGTGCGATGGCTTCGCTGTGTGACAGCCTGCTGTCATGAGAACCCACTCCATGAGATTGACACCATTGAAGCCTTGCTGACTGGTCACCTTCCATTGAGCCCCACTCTTAGAGTCCCCACCCTCTCAGGGCTGCCCTAGTGGGGTCCACGCTTCTGTCAAAGGAACCCTTGTTGCACATTCAGGCCACACCCGCAGCCTGGCCTGAGTATGTCTTAGGTCAAGCTGGCTGTACCCTTGACTTTGTAATGTATTATTATTATGTCAACAATCTAGTTATTTTGCCTCTTACATGTAACTTTGGATGACCTTAACAGATGCAAAAAATATTTTTAAATGTTCTTTTTAAAAGGGAGATTGATTACATAATTATTTTCTTTCTTTCTTTCCTTCTTTCTTCCTTTCTTCCTTCCTTCCTTCCTTTCTTTCTTCCTTTCTTTTTTCTTTCTTTTCTTCCTTCCTTCCTTCCTTTCATTCTTTCTTCCTTTCTTTTCTTTCTTCCTTCCTTCCATCCTTCCTTCCTTCCTTTCTTTCTTCCTTTCTTTTTTCTTTCTTTTCTTCCTTCCTTCCTTCCTTCCTTTCATTCTTTCTTCCTTTCTTTTCTTTCTTCCTTCCTTCCATCCTTCCTTCCTTCCTTCCTTCCTTCCTTCCTTCATTTCTTCCTTTTCTTCCTTCCTTCCTTTCTTCCTTTCTTCCTTCCTTTCTTTCTTCCTTCCTTTCTTTCTTTCTTTCCTTCCTTCCTTCCCAGGAGTTGAACTCAGGGGCTCTTAAACACTTAGCCACATCCCCAGCCCTTTTTTATTTTTTTAATTTTAAAGATAGGGTCTCACTGTATTGCTTGGGGCCTTGCTGAGTTGCTGAGATTGTCTTCGAACTTATGATCCTCCTACCTCAGCCTCTGACCTCCTGGGATAACAGGCGTGTGCCACCACATCAGGCTACTTCCTTCATATTTGAACTCATTTATTGAAGTGTACATGAAGAAAGACACTGTAAAAACATATTTAAATTCGCATTAAAATTCATACTGATTAATGTTCAAATTCACAGTTACATCTGATCAGAGAATAATTGTGAAATCCTGTGACTTTTATTTTTGTTGGACTTCTAAGAGATGTAATGGAGTAGGGCTGCAATGGCATTTCTCTTTTAAGTCAGTATTTTTTAATACGTACACATGGTAAATAAGCTTGTGAGAAGGGTAGGAAACTTTAGGTGCAATTTTCATCAACTCTTACATTCTTTCAAAAATAAAAGTTCTTATTTTCATATAGGAAGCTGGAATGAGTCTTAATTTACGATTGTGATTTGTTTTATATAATGTGCTATTTTGTATAAAGACGTTGTTTAAGAATGCTTTCTCGGAAGGTACGCTTCGTTGTGTTAGTGGTACAGACATTGTCCTGTCAGGTGGTCAGCTGTGTCTCATGAGTGAGCCATCAACTGAACGCACAGTGCATGTAGACTGTATGCAGTCCTGCGCTGTCCCCTGAGAGCGTCATGGGGCCGTTGTACTGAGGACTTACGCTCAGTTTATTATGGAAGAAAGAAGCTGGCTTAGGGACACCAGCAAGGCTGTGTTCAGGTAGACTTAAGCCATCCATTCCGTGTCCCCTCCCAGCTCTGTGACTGGCTGCGTGAGAACGAGCTGTACTTCAGGCAACCCTCTGCCAGCGGCTCCCAGGGCCTGCAGGAGGCATCCTTGGCCACATACGTGAAGAACCTTGTCCAGGAGTACGTGAGGTCCCCTGCCTGGGAAGGTGAGTCTGAGGGCTGTGTGTGGACCGAGCCAGATGCTTTCCAAGAGAGCTTCACTGGCCTCTCAGATTCTGAAGCAAATGTGTGATGATTTGCTGATGTTGAACTTGAATTTCAGTCTGATCGTGTGAGTAGCAGAAGTTCTGCCCCCTGTTTGTACTTCAGCTGTTCTGAGACTTGTGATGTCACACTATTTCAGACGTCCAAAAGCTGCTGAGTCACCACAGTAGGAATTGGACACAAGGACACTTTATTTTTCATTAATAATTTCTATTTCTCACATATGGTAATTTTTTTCCCCATATTTTTTGTGGCTGCATTGTAGCTGTACACAGTGGTGGGATCTGTCCTCACACAGTGTGACAATGTGATGTGGCCAGTTCCCTCCCCAGAGTTCCTTTCCTCCCTTCCTCCTCCCCCTCTCCTACACTGGTTTCCCTTCCATTTTGATGACCCCCCCTCCCCTTTTACTTTTCCTCTCTGGCTTCTGCACATGAGAGGAAACATGTGACCCTTGATGGTCAGAGTTGACTCATTTCACTTAGCACGATGGTCTCAAGTCCGTCCATTTTCCTGCAGTGACATGATTTCATTCTTCTTTATGGCTGAATAAAACTCTAGTGTATATTCCATATGTTTTTCATCCATTGCTGGATGCCTAGGCTGCTCCGAAATAAATTAAATGGATTAATTTATTCTACAGCACTGATCCTGGAGCTAGATGTACAGACGTGTTTTGGAATCTGTGTAATGGAAAATACGTGGACACAGATTGATGTTTCTTGTTTTCAGAGTTTCCCTTTAGCATGCGCTGATTACAAGAAACAGTTTTAGAGAAAACTTTTTTTGAATGGATGGTGTTGTTAATTTTTTCTTTTTATCACATACTTAGTGAAGACCAGGATTTGGTCTGTGTTTGCGTGCCGGGGATCAAGCCCAGGCTTCACAGGTGCCTGGCAGGCTCTCTGCCACAGAGCTGTATCCCCAGCCACTGAAGAGCAGTTTTATAAAGACCCCTTCTTTGAGGACAGTATGAGAGAAAGAGTCTTAGCAGGCTCATTAATTAGAATTCTTTTTACATTTCTAATGCTTCCCCTTCATTAATGTCATTAGCGATAATTTGGTAAAATTGCATCTTTGAATTTAATGTGTCCTAAATTTCCTTTGTCTCAAACCAGCTCATTTTCATTTGCTGATTTCTCTAATCTGATCTTGGCATAGGTCTTAAATGATCAGATAATTATCCTTTCAGCATGCATGAGTTTATCTTTCTTGGAACATTTCTCTCTGTTGTGCTTTTCCTTGAGAGTTGTCAGGCCCGTAGAGGTGGGTGGAGGCCTGCAGCCTGGTCTTCGGGCCTCCACCCTGCCTCCCCTCTGCCTCCCCTCTGCCTCTTCTCACCCTTGCTCTGTTTCTCTGGGGAAATCTTTTCAAATGCTAATTTCTACCTTAAGCATTTCCCCTCATTCTTGTGTGGGTTGCCTTCAGAGGCTTCCTGGAGGGCAGACTCCTCTGCTGGGAGTCCTGGTCCCACCAGGACCATGGTGGCTTGCTGGGTGTGCTGTGTCCTGGAATGGGCAGGCCCTCCCCTTGCAGAGCCCTGGTCGCTCTCCTTGTTTGGAGGTCTTGTTTCCCACCTAGCTGGTCCTTTTCAGCCGTCCAGTCATCAGAGCCTGCTCTTCAGGGAGCCTGCTCCTGCTACCCTCCAGGGCAGTGCCCTGCTGTGGCACCTGCTCCTCTTCTCGGGGTTCTGGTTCTGTGTCCTTCCTAGCGTGTGATTGCTGCTTTCCTCCCGTGCTGCCTATAGGTTCCCAGGCATGGGGACCATGGTGTGGTCGGTGCGCAGATCAGTGTGAGGCATGCAGCACACGTGCAGTTGGTTTTGTTTTCACCCTGAGCATGTGATACTGACCCTCGCGGGCCATGGCTGTTGCTCTAGTATAAACATGAGAAGGAACTGTCACTTAGCTGTTTTGCCTCTGAAGCGGTGTCTCTGAAAGGTTTTGTTAATGCCTTGTAAACCTCGACTTCTGTCCCTCAGCAGGAGAAGGCGGCCTCATGCCTGATGGGCTAGAGGCCCGGCTGACGGCCACGATGGTATTGCTGGCGGTGGATGTGGAAGGAAAGAAGGCCCAATACAGGTAATGGACCTGGTGACAAGAACCCATCAGACATCTGATGCGTGTTCAGGCTCTTCAGTGCCTCGTGTAGAGCTAGCTGGTCCTGGGACTGGGCCACGACATTGGTAACACTCCGAAGAAGTGTTTAAAATTAACAGCCAGTACATAGGAAAGGGGACTTACTGGTGCTTTTAGGTTGCTAAGTTAAACACTAAATTAAATTTAACATTTTAATGTTTAATTAGAGAAGGTAAAAACCCCCTGGTTTTCTACCAGCATTAGAGGATTGGGCTGTGGGAGGCCAGCGTAAGATTGGGGGAAGGCATTACTGGATCTGACTCCTTTGTAAAATACATAATTTTAAAAAATGATAATAAGGATAAAGCTACATCAATTTTTTTTGTACTTTTTAAACACATCTGTTCTTTTTGACTAGTTTGTGTCTTGTTTCTCTGTGTCATGGAAGCAGGCCCTCAGGGTGACTTATGCCTAAGCTGGTACAGGTTCCCCAGGGCCTGGGGGTGGCAGCCGTGGTCCTGCCCTGTGCTTTCTGCTCTAGAGAATCACTATAATTGAGAAAGTAGAGACTGAGAGATTCACTGTGGGTACTGGGTACTTGGTCATCTGCAGGGTGACCTTGTATGTGACTCGGCTAACCAACCCCACAGAGTACAGATGGGAAATAACCCCTGTGCTTTGGAGGTGATTGACTTGGGCATGTTTTTTCACGTGTAGTGAAAAGCAGAGGACACAGAACGTGTTGAGGCTGTTCTTGGATCCCCTGCTGGGAGCCCTGATGAAGTTCGGTACAAATGCCTATGTGCCAGTGCCCAAGACTGACCGGTGTCTGCAGCTGCTACTGATGTTGTTGCACACATGCACGTCGAGGGGCTCCAGCGCCCAGGAAGGTGAGGACAGTGTCCTGCTCGGTGGGTCGCTGCATTCAGGAGAAGGAGAGCATCTCCTGGGGGTGTGGGCATCAGGGATCTGGGCTCCAGTGAGTGACAGGTACTGGTCACGCTGCATGTTACAGTGTTTCATTTGCTTTTTTAAAAAACTTATGCTTTTGCTTGTTAATTTCCAGACCACTGAAAATGGTCACTCTGTCACATCTGGTTATCAGGGTCTGTTTCCAGTTGCCACCAAGCTAGATGCTGTGGGAAGCAGGAGGCTGAGGCGTGAGTGAGGGGGTGATCCTGCGCTTGCTTTGCTTCTAATGGTGTAGGAAACACGTGGTGTAGGTGAAGGCACCGAGCACACTGCTCCACTCTGGCTAAGATGTACGGGCAACAGCGGAGACCTAGTGGCCTTCAGAGATGAGAGTTTTGATGTGTGAACCTCAGCTTCCAACCTTTTCTGACCAATTGCATTTGTAATTTTAGAAATTTACTGTTTAAAAATTCATTTATATGTGTGTGTGTGTGTGTGTATATATATATATATATATATATATAAAAGTTAGTGATATTGATATGATTAGATCTGAACTCATGTTTATGAAATATTGAGTCTAGTATCAAAATTTTGATATCCTCTCTAATGGGAGCAAAACCGGCTGCTGTGAACTCGACAGTCACTTGTTAGATTTTTGGCTCCTTCAAGGAATCGATTTGATCCTTTCAGCGTGTCCTGACAGTGACTGTTTGTCCTTGGGTTCTCAGCACTGGGTGAGGTCTTGCGCTTTGAAAAGTCCTGGCAATGCTTGATACAAGTGAGCGTGTGGGGTCATGTGTGCTGGACGCACGGTGACCACACCACCTGGGCCCTGGGCCCGCCCTGGGTGAGCTGGCCTGTTGCTCCTCAGGCCTCCTCCACGACCCTGCTTTGACTTTTCCTTTTCACCTGCATACAGTTTAGAAAAGGTTTTTCCCACATATGCTGGTGCTCTTTAATGACACTGATGCTCTTTTAAAACCACTTCATCGAGGTGTGATTGAGATGTTAAAAACTGTACTATTCCATGGGCTTTGAGTGTGTTGCACCCAGGGAGCCACCCCACTTAGGCCACGGAAATACCTGGCATCCCCAGGTTTCCTCTGACCTGCCGTCATCTGTGACAGGAGCATTGTGCAGCACTGGCCCTGCACGTGGCAGGCGTGGGACACAGCAGGGGACTCCGGAGCCATTTCAGGCTCAGAACCATGGCTGGAAGCCAGAGCCCAGCCTGGGGCATCTTGTTTCATGGCTTGTCTCTGCTCTGCAGGCTTCTCGCTCTCGTATCTTCTCCCTAGTCACTTTGCACTGAGCTCGTCGGTGCTGCTGGTGTCATGGGGACTCCTCACTGAGGCCCAAGAAAGGAGCCTTTTCCTGTTGTTGTTGCTGCGCCAGAGCTGTTTCAGATGATGTTATCTTTGCTTGTCAGGGTCTCCCGTCCAAGCCTGTGGGCATCTTGGTTGGTTTCTTCAGGGTGAAGAGGGGGTGTTCTCATGAGTTTCCTTTTCCAGCAGGTGGGCAGGTGAACGCTCAGTCTTCCCAGCACCAGTGTGAAGACAGGACTCTCCCAGCGGGCCTCGTGGCAGTGTCCTTACAGACTTGCCCTTGGGCACGCCTGGGTTTGACTCTGTGGTTTCCTTTTCCTTTTTATAAAGCTTTATAGAACTGGCGTATTTGGATTGAATTCATGAAGTAGATTCTCTTACGGCTTCTTTTCTATTTAGATCTTTGTATTTGAAGCGGATTTCTTACAGACGGCATGTGGTAAGGGCCTGATTTTTTATATCTACCCTGATAGTCTCTGTCTTTTAATTGATGTAGATCATTTGCACTTCTTTATATTTTTCTTTTTCTCTTTTTTTTTTTGGAGTGGGTTCTCCTGCATTGCCCAGATTGGCCCCTGGCTCCTGGGCCCACGTGGTACTCTCACCTCAGCCTCCTAAGGAGTGGGGACTCTGGGCTCATGCCACTGGGCAGGGCTGCCCATTTGCTTTTGATCTAATAATTTTTGTGTCAGGATTTAGGTCTGTCACTTTATTTTTTGTATTCTGTTTATTTCCCTTATGTTTTTAAAATTTTTTCTCTTTCCTTTCTTGTAGCTTCTTTTGGTCAATTTGAACATTACCATATTTTGTGTTCCATTTCCGTTTGTCCTACTATTGTGTTTGCATTAAATGTTCAGCTATTTTAGTGCTCGCTGTAGAATTACAATGTACATACTTTCTGTAGTGTACTTCGAATTAATATTTAATCACTTGAAGTGAATATAGGAACTTCCCACCTTATATAGGCTCCTTCCCATCCCCATCCCCTTTACAGTGGCCTCCTATTTATGTTTGTGCAGAGCTGTTTCAGATGATGTTATCTTTGCTTTCAGCCATCAGCCATTTTAAAGAGAAGAAGCTGCTATTCACTGGTGCCTGCAGGTTTCCTTTGCTCTCCTTTCATTCTTGATGTTCAGGTGTCCCTATGGCATTGAAGCCCTTTTATTTTAAAAGCTTCCTGTAGCATTTCTTTTGGAACACGTTTGTTGGCAATGAATAATACTAGTTTTCTTTCATCTGAGGATCTCTCTGTTCACCTCCTATCTAAAGGATACTTTTGCTGGGTATAAATTGCAGGTTTGACAGATCTTACTTTTCAGCAGGTTGAATTGTCGAGCTGCTGGCCTCTGGCCTCTAGGGTGGTTCAGAATCTTCCCTCCTGTGTTATTTCTCTCTGCTTCCAGCATTACTGCTTCATCCCCAGTTTTCAGCATATGGTTAGGTGTCTTGGTAGGAGTCCTTTAAGGAGGGGCGGTTATCCTTTTGAAATCTCCTGACCTCTTTCAGTCTGTATATTTATATCCTTTATCACAGTTGGGAAGTTTTTTTTTTTTTTTTTTTGAGAGTCTATTTTTTTTTTTTTTAGATATTTTTCTCTCTGTTTCTCAGATTGTATATTTTTAGTGACTTATTTTTAAGTTCACGGACTCCTGTCTCTTCTTTTGTTTCAGTTATTACACTTCCCAGTCTTAAGATTTCTGTATCTCTTTGATTTATCTGCTGAGACTTTCTGTTTCACTTGTTTTAAGAGTGTTCTGATTGCTTGAGGAAGCATTTTTATAAGAGCTACTTTAACAGTTTCGTATGGTCTGTAGATGGTCCTTCCTGTGAGCTGAGACTCTCTGGTCTCCTGGGAAAGTTCTGCACTTTACCCTTGCTGTTTTGACTGTCATGGTCTTGGACCATGGGTCTCATTTGAGTCCTGCTACAAATGCTGCTTTTGCTCAGCAGCCATTTGACCCAGGAAGGTCCTGGCCTCGTGTTGTTACCCAGCTCTTGTGGGTGTTGATTCTACCCCTCAGAGTGCTCTCTGGAGCTGCCCCTCACCTGTCCCATCCTGTGGCCCTGCTGGGGCTGGATGGTGAGGTCTCTGTTGGTCCGTGTTGGAATCTGTGGTGTGCGGTGCAGCACCTGCCACGGGTGAGCAGGAACACAGAACTTAGTGGCCACTTCCCAGGCTACTCCGCTCTGGAGCCTCCCAAGCACTGGCTCTCTGCTTCCTGGGTCTCTGTGTTCATCCTCTGATGAGCTCACTGCAGCCCTTGCTGCACTGCTTTCCTGCTGCTCCTGGGTCTGTTGCAATCATAGATGAGCAGAAGGAGGTGTCAGTGGGCTCCCTGACCATTAGGGTCACTTCTTTCTGGATTGTGTACTGCCCTGCGGATGCGTGAGCATTTTCCCTAGGCTCACAGCTGCATTCAGTGTTCAGAGGCATGTCCCTGGCCATCCTGCTAAGGGCTGTCCTTCCTTAGTGACGGTCGCTGGGGCAGGAGTGACCACAGGAAAGCACTGTCAATTGAGGTTACCCTGGGTCATACCAGTGTTCTGTTTCAGGGCTCTTACTTCTGTCATTGTAGCCAGATGCTTTTCCCTACAGACGAGGTGTCCGTGCTTCTGCAGAGCCTCCTCATGTCCGCCTCAGAGAGCGTGTCCGAGTTCATTCTCAGGAGACTCACCATGGACGAGCTTCGCACTGTGAGTAACCCACCTGTACTTCCTTTCATGTTCCCACAGGCAGTCATTGTATTAACCCAAGGAGAAAAATTGCCTTCACATGATAGTTTCTCAAGAAGCAGCAAAAACAGTTTTTGGAGCTTCCTTGTCGTCCTTCCATTGGTGTCATGGTCTATGACCTGGCCAGCTATGTAGCTCCTCTGAGTCTCAGTTTCCTCACCTGACAAATGGAGACAGTACACCTGTCTACTTTCCAGGGCTTCAGGAAAGTCGTTTTAGATGGTGCATCATGGGTGAGATGTGCACATCCAGTGCACATCTGGTTTGGCCTCCTAACAGGGCTACTATGGATGGGTGGCCGTAGTGTTGGGACCAGGGCGTTGGTTTTTTTTTTTAGCTCTGTTGGTTGTTCTGAGCTACAGGGAGCTTTAGGAATGGTGGGTTTGAACTCAGGCTGCTCTGTGATCGCTGTGTCTTTGCTCTCTCTGTACTCCACAGAGTGAGTTCTTTCCAGGACATCTAAAAATAGTAGAGTTTTTCCCTTTCAGGAATAGTCTGAAAAATAACAGATTTTATAGAAATGTCCATTCGTTTCTGTTGTTGTTTGACACCTGTTGGGACAAATGTTGAAGTAAATTAAAGCTTAGGTTGTCGAGAAAGTGAGAAAATGTACTTACTTAAAGGACTTTTATTTCAGAGTCCAGTTAAGCACTTTCCAGTGTGAACAAGTGTGAAAAAGTAGACAGACAGGTTTGGTAGGTAGGCCCAAGGGTTTGTGGCACAGAGCTGGGGGTGGTGTTTACCCACAGTTGTAAGTCATGCACCCCACGTCTGCATTTCCAAAGGGCATTTAATGAGGCAGCAATAGTACTATAAGTTTTGCACCAATATGATTTTACTATCCTCAGTGTTATTATTACCATTTTAGGGTTTTTATTTTTATGGGGGGACAAGAGCCTTTTATTTTTATTTTAAATATTTATTTTTTAGTTTTAGGTGGACACAATATCTTTGTTTTATATTTATGTGGTGCTGAGGATCAAACCCAGTGCCTCATGCATGCGAGGTGAGCACTCTACATCTGAGCCACAACCCCAGCCCCATATTTTTACCTTTTTGTTATTGGAAATTTTCAAACCTATACAGAAGACCTGTCATGCACCCTTTACATAACCTAAATGCTTATATTTGGATTACAAGCTAAAAACAGTTTGAGAAAGGGAAGGCTTAATGTTATTTTCGTTTACTCACAAAGATTTTTAAAAAGTCAACTCTCTTTATGATAGTGCTTAAGTCTTTTGAGAATTTACTCTTTAATAAACAAGGCGTTACCTCCCAGTGAAGTAGGAGCTCAGAGCTCAGTGGATGCCCTGCTGTCTCCCATCCCCATCCCCATGGCTCGGCCCTGCACTGCCTGCTGTCACAACAGTTCTTGGGCGTCTCATGACCGAATGAGATCACAAGGTGGCCTCCTAACAGGGATACTATGGAAGGGTGGCCATCTGCGATGGTACACATAGCCCTGCGTGGAGGAGGACAGGGCTGGCAGATGGGGCAGCTGTGCAACTGCCCGCTGGATATGTCTGCCTGTGCCCGGCCCGGGCTGCTCCTGACCTCCCTCGCCCACAGCATCGGGCAGCCCCCAGCCTCTCCTGCGCTGTTGGGAGGGTGTTGTGCTACTGGTCTTTTCTGGATTTTCAGCCCCCCACCTTGCCCCTCACTGCCCAGGCCTCTGAGTCCCATGCCTTCCACCCCCATGAGCTGTGTGTGGACTCCAACCTGTTCTGATCCGGCTTTTATCTCCGTGCGACAGACATGATGAGATTGTCTGTGACTGCCCTGTCCTAACCCTAGCCAATAGGTCCCTGTCTGTTGACCTGATCCTTGGCATGTGGGCTGCTGCTGGCCACCTCTAGACCGCTGCCCATCCTTAGTGATGGTGAATCCTTCTCTCGACTCCCCTGAGCCCCTGGTTCCCTTTCTTGGTGGAACGTCCATCCTCTGCTGTGTGGACTTTGGAGCTGGTGCTCTCCAGAGCTGGGCACTGCCTCTCTTCTCGTCCCCAGCTGCAGCTGCACAGGAGGCCCTGTCTCCACCCTGCACTGCCCTCTGCCCCCCACATCTGGCAGCTCAAGTTGAGGTTCTCCGGTGTGCCTGGTGAGAGCCAAAGCCCCTATCATTCCTCTTGGGAGCTTCTCCAGGCCCCTTCCCAGAGGAAGCACTGCCCCCTGCCAGTGTCGCACCAGCACACATCCCACTCCTCATCCTTTATTCTCTGCAGCATGTGCAACAACTGTTTCCTCCATGGAATTGCTTCCTGGCACCCAGCAAAGCGCCAGGCAGTTGCTCAGTGGAAACAGATTAGATTGACGGGTGACTCTGTGCCGTGGAGACTTCCTGTGGAGTCTGTTGGGTTGTAATAATGACTAAGGCCACCACTTTCTCTCACTTCCTTGTTTTAAAACCCTGTGATGGACAGGTATTGCTGTCCACCTGTAGCCAAGGATGCTGGGCTTGAGGAGGTGAGGTAGCTGGCCCCGGGGTGCAGAGCTGGTGTGTGAGCCTCGTGTTCTTACCTTGAACACAGCATAGCAGTCAGGACATAGGACAGTCAGGACATAGCTTGGCAGGACATCGTCTCGTGTGGGTGTGCGGACAGATGATGCCCTTGCTGGTGAAGTGGGCTGAGAGCTGCGTGCAGTTAGTGTGCTCAAGGCCTGGGAGGCTGCAAGAAGACCGGCTTGTACTGCTTGTGTGTCCACACGGCTGCAAGCCAGCCTGTGCCTGCGTGTGTTTTAATGCTTGTCCTAGGTTTCAGATCTCGACCGTTGCCACTTGTACCTGATGGTCTTAACTGAGCTCATACATCTCCAGCTGAAGTTGGGGTGGAAAACGGGTGCCTCTATCTGCAGAGTTATTTCTCCTTTGAAGAACGCATGCATTCGGCACCTTCAGGAGACCGACAGTGGACAGGTAATCTCTTGGATTCAAGTTTTATTGACAAGTCACACTGGGTATGCATGTTCTCTTGTTATGCAGTATTTTGAAGTCACAGAAAATATTTGCTGAATCTTAAAATAGTGCCTGCAGGTGACAGTACTATGGAAGCCAAGCCCTTGTCCCAGAGCAGTGGAGTGCTGGCTCTGGCAAGCAGCCAGCATGGGCTGCAACCACACAGAGCCCACCATTGCTAGCATGGATCTCAGGTGCAGCAATCCAGGGCCGAGGGAGGCCAGAGCACACCGGCCTGTCCCCTGTAGCAGCCCAGCCAGGGTCTGCAGATGCCACTCCACACAGTGCTTCAGCTTCCAACCCTGGAGCCTCCAGGATCCTCTGACCTCAGCCTTCTACTTCCTGCAGGCTGTTAGAGATTCCAGGCTCCTGAACCCGCTGCTTGGTCACTATCTTGTCTTTCTCTGTGTGAAGCAGCCAGGCCATCTTAGTCCCTACCTCGTATTCATGCATGTGGAGACCCGGGTGTTCTGCATGAAATAACCCAGTCGTGAGACACTTTACAGAGCCCTGTAGAGTAGATCCCACACTCAGACCACAATTCACAGGTGGGGAAACTCGGGCATGGCCTGTCCTTGCTGGTGCTGCTGATAGTACAGGCCCTGGCACTGTGGGTCCTGGGCCTGGCTCTTGTCTGCTGTGCCCATGCCTGACCAAGGGAAGGATTTGTGATTTGGACCCCTTTAAAAAAAAAAAATGCATCAGAGTATAGTAAAAGAAGACTGCACCCTGGGAGTGTGTGAAGACACAAGTGGGCAGGAAGGGGTCATGGGGCACCAACCTTGCCCTGGTGTGTGCTGCTGCCTCTTGAGGTCACCGTCTTCCTCCTCTGGAGCACTGCCTTCTCATGCCTGTCAGGAGCAGTGGTCGCTGGGTGGTGGGTGTTGGTTTCCTTTTGTTTCCCCACGTCCAGCTGCTGGGGGGCAGGGGTTTGGGCAGCCTGGCAGCGTAGGTCCTCACTGGGGGCATGCTTCTCTGTCATTACAGGAGCCCACACTTGCTCGTCAGATCCAGAGAGTGGCTAGCATGGCCACCTTGGCCAGGGTGTGCGAGATAGTGGACCTGCAGCAGGAGTCCCTGGACACGGGGCCCCTGGAAAGGTTGCTTTGCACTCTTCCACTTAACCAGACTCTGCAGAAGCCCTGTGCAGAGGACCCAGAGAGCAGCAGGTGGGTCCAGGCACCTCAAACTCACCTCTGCTGTCATCGAGGTGACGGGAGAGTGCCCACATGCCAGGGTGATGTGGGACGGGTGGGGGGCTTCCTCTGGGGTGAACATGTCTATAACGTGTTAATTTCTGCATTTAGTTCCCAAGGACTGTGTAAAGTTGTGAAAGTGTCTACTTTCAGGTAGTTGGAAAATAGGCTTATGAGGTTGCCTGTGTGTAAGAAGACACGATGTTTGACGATGGCTGTGTTTGTCTTAGTTTTATGTTGCTATAACAAAACCTGAGACTGGGAAGTTTATGGAGTTTATTTTGGCTTGTGGCTCTGGAAACTGGAAAGCCTAAGAACATGGTGTGGGTGCATGCTGGGCCCCATGTTGCTGTACCCATGGCGGAGAGACCAGAAGAGCACAGGAATTTGGACCAGAGAACACAAGGGCAGCCTTGTTGTGGGGACCTATGTGCGGTCACCAGTCTAGTTCCTCGAGAGCAAGAACTTGCTCCCAGGCTGGAAGCAGCACTGGTCCACTCATGAGCTCTGAGGGGACCCCCATGCCTCTCCCCCCACCTCCCTGCTGACCAAAGAGCTACCCCGTGGGTTTTGCTGGGGACAGACCACACTCAGACCACAAGGTCTGTGTCCCCTTCATAAGGACAGCATACTGCATGTGAAAGAAACGCGAGACTGGGTTGCCGAAGTGACGCGGGTCTTTCAGTTTTTTTGAGGAGTCATCGCCTTGCCAAGGATGGGGGAAGATTGTAGCCCAGTATGTCCATGATCAGTGGGTCTGCCTCTCCTTCCTGTTGAGACGGTGCTACCCCCTCGAGCCAGCTGCAGAAGGGGACAAGCTGGAGCCCTCACTGCCCTCTGTGCGAACGCCAACACAGATCCTGTGCGCTGCGCTGGACGCCCTCTCTCTTCTGCCCTCTGACCGGGTCTCACCCGTGTTCTGCTGCATGAAGACTCTGGTTCCCCAGGTGAGCGAGTGGCATGACCCAGAGTAGCAGGGGCCAGCGTGGGTCCCAGGCTAAGTGCTCTGTCGCCCTCATCTCCCTCCCCCAGCTGCTGACCTCCTCCGAGTCGCTCTGTGTGGAGTCCTTCGACGTGGCCTGGAGAGTCCTGACCTCCTTGAGCAACACCCAGCTGACGTTCTGGCCCAACTTGAGAGCTTTCGTTCAGTTTGTTTTTGATAATACCATTCTCACCACTGCTGCAAAAACCAAGGGCCAGGCATATTTCAGGATAAAAGAGGTGACTTTCTCATTTCAATGCATGTGACAATGGGGCATGGGGGAGGAGTTGTATGTGTGTGACTCCTGGTTGACTGAGGCGTGACCATGAGTCCAGAATGTGTTCTTGGGCCCGAAATGTTGCAGGATGAGGAAACCTGACTCTCACTGCCTTGGCAGCGTGTTTGGTTCACACAGTGTTGGAATCCTGAATTAGCTGGTCTCTTGGGAATTTGGGAATCTGCCTGAAAACCTAGGTGTCCCTTCTCAAGGGACACTGTGACCTGGTGGCACATTCCTGCAGGACAGCTAGTGCCTGGCGTTGAGCAGGGCTACCCTGTGCTCCCACGTCTCCCTGGGGAATGGACGGCAGGCACTACCTGTCCGTGTTGTCCTGCTGGGATTTCCTTGGAGAAATACTCCGCTGGATCTGATCTGGCAGAAGGTCTCTCTGGGTTCAGGGAGGAGTGCTTGTCTAGCATGTATGAGGGTCTGGGTTTAATTCCCAGAACCAAAAATTTAAATTTAAAGACTCTGGCTTGGAGAAGTCTTGCCAGCCCTCTGCCCACAGACTCCACATCCGCAGGTTCAGCCAACAGTAGGTTTAAAAGATCTGAGAAAATCTGCATGTGTACTAAACGTGCGGATGTTTTTCTTGCCATTGTTCCCCAAACAGGAGAGTGTAACCTGTTTGTGTGGCATTTACATCGTATTGGGCATCATCGGTAACCTGTGCTGATGCCCGGTGTGCAGAGGGGTGAGTACAGGGACAGCAGAGGTTGCACCAGCGCTGCGAGGCAGGGCCTGCAGTGTCCCCTGCTGGGGTCCTGGTGTCCCCTGCTCAAGGCCCTGTCCTGCATGGGGGTCCTGGCTGCCTCAGGTGGAGCCAAGCCAGTGGCCAAATTTGAAGGGAATCCAAGCACAGAGAGGTGTCTCCCCCATCCTGCTCCCTGGGGCACTTGTTTCCCTGAGTTCTGAACGAGTATCCTCATCAGCAAATTTTATGTATCTTTATTATTGAGAAATGAAAAATTAGCATTCTGGGATTATTGACCATTTTGCAAAGTTATTCTAAAAATAATGAATTTTAAATTTTTTATACTAGTCATGATTCTGTTGACACTGTCATTACAACCCATTTAAGTAACAGTTTTTAGCAACACTTATTTAAACTCAGTCCAAGGATAAAGTCACCATTGTATTTTGTTTCAGATTATGTACAAAATCATTGAAATGTCTGCTGTAAAAACCGGGGTCTTCAATACACTGATGAGTCACTGCTGCCAGTCATGGCTGGTGTCTGCTGCCAGCGGGCCCCAGGGGTCTCTGTCCAGCGCCAGGCACTACAGCGAACTCATCCTGGAGGCGTGTACATTTGGAACTGTGTTCAGGCGTGATCAGAGGTAAAGAGCTATCATTGTAGCTGGTCCTGACATCCCGTTACCTGTGTGGGTACAAGTCTTTGCTCTGAGGCTTTAGAAGACTGTAGAGCATTAGCTGCTTTCACTTTTGGACTTTGGGGTTTTTTAAATTTATTTTTTAATTTAAACTCGATCTTTCTCCCTTTTCTTATGGAAAGACTCATTCAGGATGTACAGACCTTCATAGAGAGTCTCGGACATGACTGTGCAGCCAATGTTGTCATGGAGAGGTAAGTATGGCAGGTCCCTGTGTGTTAGCGAACGTGGGGTCACCAGATTTCTTACCAGATGGCAGATGTGCTATGTTTGTCGAGTTGATAAATGATATCTGCTCTGTGACAAGCTGTGGAGCAAGGCCTCAATGGCACATCAGAAACTGCATCTGGGTAGAGCACTTGCTTGGCATGGGTGAGGTCCTCGGTTCTAGCCCCAGAACCACAAAGAAAAAAGAGAGAAGGAAAAATCATCTTTCTTGCTAATGTATTTACTTCACAGCTTTAACATTTTCTAAAATTTAATAAGCTTTTTAAAATGGAGCACAAATTCTAGTATCAGTGAGCAAGTGGTGTTGGGGAATTTAAAAGCCCGGCCCCTCCTCTGGGTGCCTGGATAGCCGTCAGTCTAAATCCTTTATTCCTCACATCTTTATTTTTGTGGATGTATCAATTATTCAAGTTCACCATTTTGACAAGTCAAAATGTTGTATGCAAAAACAGAAGCACCCACAGAGCAGCCTGGGTGCTGGGACCATGCCTGCTAATAACAAGCAGAGGTATAATTGACGGGTTGGAGACAAGTGTCCCCAGCTATGCTGGGTATGTGTGAGTCTGGGCTGCAGGGTTTTGATCTCTGATGAGATTCTCATCTAACCTTTTAACTGACTTTTTGGAGACCATAAAACGTTTTTTCCAAGTTTCATGTGTTCCCACTGCTTTCTAATAATTACGTGTTTACAAAGGAGATCTTTTGCTTGGATCTTGAGCTTCAGACACCCAGCAGTGGCTGTGTAGTTGTCTGGAGCAGACGTTGCTCTGAGCGCTGCGGTGCTGCGTCGTTCGCCACTCTTGCTCAAGTGTCTGGTTCTTTTCACTTTTGTTCAGCGCAGTGATAGGTGGGGCTTTGGGCGGGTTCTTGCCAGTCCCGTGGATTTCTGCTCCACAGCTGCTTTGCTGTTAAAATGGCGTCTACTCATGTTATATCTTAAAATGCAATGTGGAAATACCACTAACAACTTCACTTAGTTTCTTTCTGTGTTTGGAGACTGAATGTATGAGTCATGTAGGACATTTCTCCACCCTGTAGGAGATGCACATGCCTTTGTGCCCATGGTGACCCAGGACTCTGTTGCTCTAGAGTGGAGCTTCCTGGATCTCTTGCATGTCCCCAGCAAGTTTGTCTGTCTACAGAGGAGATGTGACTGGCCAGCTGGACGGGTGGTGCTAGGTCATACCTGGTGTGCACACTCCCCCTGGCGTGTTCCTTGTTACCTTTTGCTGTTCTTGAATTAGAAGCATTGTCATTAAGCATGTGCCACTTGATCTTAGACGACTTAGGGGAGGATTTGATATTTGTCATGGCATTTTGAAACTAACAGTTAATGTAGTTTTCTGTTATCAAAACATAGTAACATAGTTCACCCTTCCATGTTTTTAGTACTAAAAGGGAAGACTGTTATGTGAGGGTCTGTGCCATCAAATTCCTGTGTCTGTTAGACTGCTCGAACACGGCCCACAAGTCATTCATGGAGGATCTTGCAATCAAGCTTTTGGACAAAGTAAATATGCTTTATTTCTCTTTGTTTTTAACAAGTGAAAAGTCCAGCATTACTCAGTGTTTCTGGATATTTTGTACCAGGAGAAAGCATGAGGTTGGCATTCTGTGTTCTTAGCTGAGTGTTGGCTGTCACTGTCTCACTTCGGGTTGGTTCCTTGAGCCTGCTGATGGCCACTGTGTTTACAGTGCTGTATGCACACAGTGTTCTGTGGAGCAAGTGGCCTGGACAGATGCATGCTGGGAGGCAGCAGGTGTGCTCTCAGGTGGAACAAGAAGTATACTGTGACCCATGGTCAGTTGTGCAGATGGGCTCCAGGAAGGCTCCTGCAAGGGACATCGGGCTGAGCTCTACATGAACACCCGCCAGGTGGGAGGGCGTGAGGACAGGGTGCAAAGCCGTGTGCAGGAAGGGCCTTTGGAGTCCGATGTTGGTGGCCAGCACGACAAAGGGCATGCAGCAAAGTGACAGGAATGGGGATGCAGGGAGAATGGCGGAGGGGAAGTGGAGTGAGCTGAGGCCACGTAGATGCTTTAGGAGTCTGCTCTCATTCTGTGTCTTTCTTATGTTCCTAACTGCTTTTGGAGGGACAATGACCTGTGTCCCCAGAACCTCTTCGGTTTGAAGTTTTCTGGTCTGTTCTCGGTAGTGTCGAGCTTCTCCTTGGCCTAACACTGCCTTCCCTGCCCCCAGGACGAGCAGGTGTCCCAGTCCAGAGTCCGCTACTACCAGAACTCTCTCCAGCACCGGGTGAAGAACCGGATATGGCAGGTGCTACTCACGCTCTTCCCCAGGTTTGACCAGGTACTGCCGGCTTCACACTGTCGCTCACATGAGCGTCTCTCAGAGCGACCCAGGAAACCTGAGCAGGCCCATCTGCTTAGACGTCCACTTCCTACATGGACTGGCAGTTCCCCAGAGGCTCCAGCAGAGGCGCCCGTGAACGGGTTTTTAGGGACCAGCCATCAGTGGTTTGCATGACCTCATTGCAGGTTTTCCCTTCACCTTTCAAAGTAGCATTTTAACTGCTAACATCTCCTCTACCATTGGTTCCTTTCACAGCTCAGCATTGCTGGGGCATTTGAAGCCAGGCTCATGGCAGCAGTGGTGGGGTTATTGTTTCCTGTGGGGTCTTTTCCCCTCAATCTCAGGGATAGTGGGGACACATTAAACCAGCTAAGTGGAGGCCAGGGTCTCCACCACAGTCTGTGTCCCCAGGTTGCTGCCCACTTCTCTTGAGAAGCAGCCAGCTCTCGAGTGGACTGTAATCCGTTTTTCTTTCTTTGCTTAATGTTCTTGTTAAGGGGATGCTTGTTAGTATGAGAAAGTGGAGGTGACCTGTGGCCATTAAAACAAAACAAAACAATACATTTTGAATGCAAAACGATTCCCTTAGACTTTAAGGTTGGTTTCCTGATCTTCCCCATCCTCTCTTCATTGTTTGGGGGAAAAAAGTATGTATGTGGATCTATCTCAGTCTCTTTTTATTAGAATTTTTTTTTTTTTTTTTTTTTTTTGAGCACTGAGAATTGAACTCCTGGGCCCTTTGCCACTGAGCCACATCCCCAGCCTTTTTTACTTATTTTTTACTTAATCACTTTTTACATTGTTTTTAGATATACATGACGTAGAGCGTACTTTGACATATTATACATACGTGGAGCATAACTTAAGCCCTTTCTATTTTTTATTTTGAGACAGGGCCTTACAGAGGTCCTGAGGCTGGCCTTGAATCTGCAGTCCTCCTGCCTCAGCCTCCCAGTCCCTGAGATTATAGGCATGATCACTGAGCCTTTTTATTACAATTTTATGAACCCTTGCCTTCTGTCTATGAGAATGTTTCAGTGACAGTATGTTGAGTTTATTGGATGAACTTTTGAGGACCTAGCTAGCAATGACCTCTGGGGTGGCACAGGTGGAAGTGGGCAGGAGCTGCTGACCTCATCATAGGCCTTTTAGTAGCACTTGTCTTTCAAAGTACCATGTGCCCCACTTCCTGCAGCACAGAAGTGCATCTAAAGGAGCGTTACAGCTTTATAGCTAACTGGATGTTTCTTCTTGGAATGACGAGGGGCCCCCCAAAAGATGGCAGTGGGGGAATTCAGTAGGTGGGGCCCGAGGAAGAGAGGGCCGGTGTGTCCTGAGCAGCCATTGCTGGGAGTTCAAGGTCCTATCTGTGGTTTCATTACCTGTCACAACAGACTTTCAGGGCAGGCCATAAGGATGTCTGTCTTACAGGTGAGGATGCTCAGAGGTCAGGCGGCCTGCCCCAGGGACATAGCCAGTTAGCAGGAGGAGCCAGATCCAGGCGAGTCCCATTCCTGGGTCCATGTCTGATGCTGTGGCAGACTCAGGGCTTAACATGACTCTCCTACTCCTCTTCCAAGTAGAAGTCATATTAAAATAAGATGTTCTTCCGTAAGGAGATGTAAAACTTGTTATATTTAACATGCTTATATAGACAGAGAATTGTTTCCCCACCGGCCCCTTAGTGTACCGTGACTCAGACAGAAGAGCAGTCTTGGAGAGAGAGGCTGGAGAGTGTGGGAGGGTCTGGAGCTCAGGGACTTAGCCCAAAGCAGCAGTGGTAAGAGGCCACCCCTGAGCTTCCCTGGCCTTCCCTGGCCTACCAGGCCTGCCCTGTAATCGCTTCTTTCCCCTGCCCTGGAACCTACAGACAGAGGAGCCTGCCCCATAGAACTAATGTAGCCTGCAGGGCACAGGCACTGCAGTGACACTCTGTAGGGTTTTTGGAGAAGTAGAGAGTCCGTGAGTCACTTATGAATAACTAAGCCTTCTGTAAAGTGGGGACTTTGCTAAAATTTGCTAAAAAGTTAATAACATAGCCATTGAATTTGTGAACTTTATTTTTTCCTCAGAATTTCTTGAATGAGATTATTGACAAGATTTTCCAAGCTGGTTTTATCAACAATCAAGCATCTATAAAATATTTTATAGAATGGATCATTATATTGATTCTTCATAAGTTCCCTCAGTTTCTTCCAAAGTTCTGGGATTGTTTTTCTTATGTAAGTAAATGTTTAATGTGTTAAATTTGGAAATGGTCTCAGCTGCTGTCTTTGTTGGTCTGACCCAGGGTGGCCCTGCCATGTTGGCGTGGTAAACTACTGGCCGACTCTGAGTTAGTTGAGGAGACAGCAGTCCCTGGAGTCCACCCTGATTGTGCCACGGTTTCTGTTTGAATGCCAGTCTAATTCCAAAATGGCAAGAGTGGAAATGCTTGTTGCTAAGGAGTGAGGACACGGTGCCGTGCAGTTGCTAGGCACCAGGCCATCTTTGTGTGCTGTTGGAGTAAAGCATGATGAGGAATGAAGTGCGTGCCTCCATAGGGACATTTTGCCTGTGACATAGTAGGAAAGCAGGAGCCCGCTTGTGTCTCTCCTGCCCCCTCCCTCGCTGCTCAGTGCTGCTTCTTTCTTGAAGCCACTCTTGGGAACCATGTTGGGGTGAGTGGTGGAGGCTCAGTGCTGGCCTCCTGGCCTCCTAACCTCCTAGCCTCCAGCCTCTCTTGTGTCCTCCCTTGTGTATACCTGGGTTTTCTGCTGTGGGGACTCTCCATAGCCTCCCAGTGTAGGCAGCAGTGTTCTGGTGTTTCTGGGCCGTGTTGACTGGGTTGGTGCTAGGGCCCTGTGTGCCTGCAAGGACTTCCAGATGGCCTTTCTGCTCACATTTGTCACCCCAGCTTCAGAGAATAGCAGGGCCAGCCTTGGTGGCTGCAGAGCCTCCCTCTGTGTCCCTCCTGGGGTAGCCTGACCTTGAGGATGCCTGCTGACAGGCAGTGTTCCATCAGTGTCTGTCCCCTGTGCTTGTAGTATGGAGTCACGTGAGTGTCCTCCATGGGGAGGGGCCTGCAGAGGCGGCAGAATGGAGGCTGGGTCCCCTGGGCCACCAAGGAGCTGTACACCACTCAGGCCTCTAATGGTCCTGGGCCAGTCCTGCATGCAGGCCACTGTGCCTCCCTCCACTCCTCTTCTAGACAACGCCCTCCCCTTCGATCTCGGGGAGTATGGCTTCTAAAGAAAGGGGCCTCCCCAGTACTCGGTCTCCTTGGTGTAGGTCTTTGTGGCATGTAAGCACCACATCTTGGCACTAGAACTTGGACTGTTCCACCAGAACAGAAACTTTGTCTGTGACACTTTCCTGAGTTTTCAAACTACCCGTCACTTCCTTAGATGGAGGAGTTGGTCCTCTGACGCTCCACAGGGAAGGTTCCAGCCTGGTCCTCCTGCCCAAGGTCACTTTTCTCTCTAGTCTATCTGGCATCCCTCAGTCCAGCATCACTGATGGCATCTGAGCCCACGTCACCGTTGTTGGGAGGTCCCTACTGGCCACTGTGCCCTCTGTGGCCTTTCTCCACAGCTCAAGTCTCCCATGGTGCCGTGTTGACTGTATTGGTGCTAGGGCCCTGCCCCGCCCCGCCCCGTCCTTGGCAACCTCTGCCTTGCCTCAGCCGCCAAGTCTCTGTCTCTCTTATTCCTTTCCCTTGGTCTTCTCCTTCCTGCTCCCAAGTCCCCTCCTCTTGAGGCTGCCCTTCCTACCCTGCAGGCCAGGCCTTCGCACGGCAGGTCCTGGGCTCGCCCCACCTCAGGGTTGGGCAGTACAGGCTTTGTGCCTGCCTTCCAAGGGCCATGTGCACCTACCCTGGCTCCAGGGAGCCCTGTCCTGTCTGGCTTTCTATTCTGTCCCTGCGTAGGCCATGCTGTCCTCCCCTGCAGAGTCCCCCTTGGGCTGGCGAGTCCTGGCTCACAGGACGCTTGTGGTCATTTATCTAATTCTCTTTCAGGGTGAAGAAAAACTTAAAACAAGTATTTGTACATTTTTATCTGTTTTGTCACATTTGGACATTATCATTCAAAATATTCCAGAAAAGGTAAGTTCATATAATTTGTAAGAAGATTTTAAACTTGAGTTTCAAAACAGGTGCTGTGTGTATTTGTACCAGTGTTGAAGTGTAAAGTGTTTCTTGCCGTTTTGCATTTGTCCCTGTCCCTCCACTGGCTCGGTGGGCATGTACACAGCACCACAGTGAGACCTTAGCACTGACCTGCACACTGAGTAGACACCACATCTGTAGTCACATTAGTGGTGATTCTGTTGATGTGGATGGTTTTTGCTTTTATGAGGGTTTTTTGTATATCTGGATACCAGGGATTGAACTCTGGGATACTCCACCACTGAGCCCCATCCCTAGCCCTACTTTGTGTTTTATTTAGAGATAGGGTCTCACTGAGCTAATTAATGCCTCACTGTTGCTGAGGCTGGCTTTGAACTCGCCATCCTTCCTAGCTTCTGGAAGAATAGGAGTATGCCCAAGCCTGGCAGCGTGAGGGTTCTTTAACGGGCTGCCTTCCTTGAATGGGGTGTTTGACAAGGGCTTCTGCAGAGGAACTCCTTGTGGGGGTGGGGGTGGCCGGGGAGGACCCTTCCCAGAAGAAGATTAAGAACAAGGCCCCAAAGAGGACAGTGAGCCAATGGCCAGGACCCAGGGAGCAGCAGGTGTGGGTCCTGAGGTCAGGGAGGCCCTGCATGGGTGTGTTGCTCTGGGATGTCTGCCTCGCCTGAGCCACTTCTGTGAGGGTGGGTGACCCCCGTTGAGCTGTGCACCCAGCAGTGCTGTCTGTGTACCTCATAGGGGGCTCGCAGTGCTGCCCAAGTTAGGTGTCGCTGTGTGTGCCGGGTGCCCCTGAGCAGGATAGGCATGGTAGCTGGCACTCTGCGCTCCCTTTTTGCCCTCCCAATTGCCAAGTGGCATCCTGTGTGGGGTTCACTTGCTGGCTTTCTCCCTCTGAAGTGAGTGGCCTGGTCCTGCAGCCTGTGCCGGCTTCTCGGCTCCCACATGCTCCCGGCCTGAGCTGTTCTTCCTTTTGGCCTGGGGACCTAATCTCTGCATGTCACTGTTACTCTGTTTTCTGAGCACTGAGTTCCTCAGTGTCCTCAGTGTCCTCCCACCTCCTCCTGAGTTTTGCCCTGCCCCTGCTGTGGTGACATAGCACTCATCACAGTGCTGCTCACGGGAGGTGGGGGGAGACCCCTGTGCAGGTGGTGTGACCATGCATGTGTCTCTGAAGTGCAGTGCTGGCGACACTTGAGAAAGCCTCAGCCCTGCTCGGGAGCCATGGGCCAGGGCGTGGTCCTGGGCTGACCACGCACCTGGTGGCTCTGGCTGTGCCTCAGTAGTAGAAGCTCCCAAGAATCTCAGCTGGGGGCACCTGGCGAGTGTGTCTAGGTGGCTTGGGGAGCGTGTGGTGGGAGCATCCAGGCAGCTTCTGGTGTGTCAAAAGTTGGGGTCTGCTTCCACATTAAGGTACATTGGTCCCCGTGGCTGTCAGCATTGACTAGTGGAACCAGGTGATTCAGAATTCAGGGTGGTGTTGTGCTCTGTTCCCAGGCCATG
The DNA here is from genome assembly GCF_045843805.1 of Urocitellus parryii. NCBI lineage: Eukaryota > Metazoa > Chordata > Mammalia > Rodentia > Sciuridae > Urocitellus > Urocitellus parryii. The sequence continues at coordinate 84,022,827 of NC_135539.1, forward strand.
AGGTTAGAGTTCACAGGGAGAGACCACAGGGCACTTGACACTATTTCGTTGTTCTCTCCTCTTCTTAACTTTACGGACATGCCTGCCACGTGGTTTAAGGTCACCTTCAGGGAACACACAGCTCAGAAGCCAGAGCAGGGAGAGCGGCACTGTGGGGTCTCACTTAGGGGCACATCAGAGTCACCAAGTTGGCTCCTACAGGAGCTGCTATGTCCTCAGTCCAGCTTAGCTACAGCACTGTAGCTCTGTCAGGTTGGCATAGGAACTCTGGGGTAGGGGACATGCCGCAGCTATGACAACAGGCAGCCCAAAGCGCCTGCTTTCCTGGGTAGGCTTGATGCGTGAGCAGATGTACCCAGGAGGGCACTGAGCAGACACTTTGGGGGCGTGGGGACGATTTCCCCATGTGTCCACCTTCCCCTCAGTTGGGGTCGAGCTGCCCACCTGTGCACCTCTCACGGAGTCTCCCTTTCTTTCCAGAAGCGAGTACTAAAGCAGGCCCTCCTCATTGCACTGCAGTGGGGTCTCAGCCACAACTTCAGCATCCGGCTGTATGCTCTGATAGCTCTGAAGAAGGTCTGGGCAGTGTGCAAAGCCCTCTGCGTGGAGGAGTGTGATGCGTGGACAGCTCTCATAGAGTGTAGTCTCAGCCAGGTGGAGAGCATGCATGGTGCAGGGTAAGGATGGCCACTCGCTGCTCTACCAGAGCCAGGGGAGGCGGAAGAGGCCCGGCCTGGCGGGCACCCGCTCCTTGGATTACATTCAGCCACAGGCCCAGGAGCTGGGCCAGGTGGAGCTGCAGCAGGACCTTGGTTTGCCTACCATTAGGGCCTCTTGTTCCCTGTGCGCAGACTCTGCCCTCTGCCCTCTGCCCCCTGCCCCGCCAGTTCCACCCATTCTGGCTCCTCTGAGATCTCCTCCACACCAAGCGCTCACCCAGGAGCCAGGACAACAGGCAGTGCGCTGGGGTTGGGGCCTGTAGCTTAGCAAGCCCCAAGTGGTTGGACACGCACCGTGCTCTGGTCCCACTCCCACCCTGGACACTGCCTAGCCTGCACCTCGTGTCCTTGTCCTTGAGTCTTCCTCTCTGTAATGCTGGGAAATCAGTTTCTTCCAACAGCACCTAACATTCCATCACATGGCAGTGCCATGACGTATCCCCGAATCCCCTCTGAAGGAAACTGTAGTGAGGTTCTGTTTTAATGCTGGACCTGATTTGAATAGTTAGCTGGCGGGCCAGTGCAGAGCAGAGGGAAGGAGGCAATGTCAATTTCCCTGGCACCGCTGGAGAGCCTTGGAAGGAGGCAGTGGGAGGAGGTGCTCCCTCTTCCTGGTCTGCCTCTGGCTGCAGTGCTGGGAGCGGAGGAGGCGCCTGGCCAGGCGGATGAGGCCTGCCAGCAAGAGGTCCCAGAATTGCTGTGGGTTTTGGTGCTGATGATCCTGACTTTAAACTGAGTCTCTCTGTGTTGTTCTTTTTACCTCTACTTTTGCCTTTTAAAACCTGACCGATGGGCTGCGATGTAAGCCCTGCTCATTTTCTGTGTGTCTAGTGTGACAAAAGCGGTGCAGGTGGATAGTGGGTGGGGCTGAGGAGTAGAAACGACTGTGGAATGGCTGCTTCTCCTGGAGAAAAGGGTCCCCCCAGAGGGCTCCCGTCCTCAGGCAGTGGCAGAGGTCCTTTTCCCACCTTGCTTGAGACCACCCAAGGCTTCTCACCCCCTTCCTGCTCTGCTAGATGGTGGCTGCACCTAAGGCTCAGGGACCTACTTCTCAGAACAGAAGTTGAACCCCCAGTTCTCAGGTTACTGAAGGTCACTTAATTGCTCTGTTTGTCTTTGAGCTCCATTTTAAAATGTGAGATTTTATGGCCTGGCCTGTGCTCAGTGTTGAGGGCTCGCCTAGCATGCAAAAGGCCCTAGGTCTATCCCCAACAAGGCCAAAGGAGGGGGGCATTGTGAAGTAGGTTGGTCCCAGAGATGCCAGCTGCAGTATAAACCTGGATGACAGTGACAGTCCTCGCCTGCCCACGGTGCGACCCTGCAGAGTCGTCTGGTCCCTTACTGCGCCTCATGCCTTGCTCCCTGCCCTAGGAATGCCAAGAAGAACTGGCAGCGCATCCAGGACCACTTCTTCTTTGCCACGTTTCACCCCCTGGAGGATTACTGTCTGGAGGTGAGCAGAGAAAGCCGCCTGTAGGGGCCTACTGTGACTTCAGCCTGATGCCACCTGTGGAGACTTTGGAGACTAGGCCAGTTGTCCTCCCAGTCACCTCAGCCTCCTGACTCCTGAGTAGGATTCTGTCACCTTAGGCAGCAGGCTTGCTTGCAGACCCCCTCAGCAGTGGGATGTGCCTGTCTGGCTTGTAAGTCCTGGAAGGGAAACTCTAACTCTAAACAGAAATCAGAGCAGATTCCTAAAAGGCAGTGAGTAAGAGCAGGTGCAGGTGAGATTTTATTGAATGGAAGCCCCCTGGTAATAAAGGAAAATATCTGTTCTTTCATTCATGGCATATTTTAGGTCTGGGTAATTAAAATTGTAGAGCAAATGATGTACCCCCTCACTGGTTGTAACAGAAAGTGCTTATATAATTTTAAGACCCACGATCCCGTTTCTTACAGTTAATATAATTAATTCACTGTGTAATTCACTAACTTTGAACAAAGCATAGCACCTTCTCCCTCCTGCAGCTCTAGTTATAATGTGCTGTGTGGAGTTCCAGTCCTTGGACTTAGGACTACTCCTTGGGAGGTCTGGTCGGCGTCAGTAGCTTCAGCCAGTGTGCACGCCAGTGATCCTTGGATTGCCCATGGACTGGCCTCTAAACACAGAGCTGCATATTGAGAGCCACACACTGGAGAATATTCCTGAGTATCCTCTGGGGCTTCACTCCCAGTACTGTCAGGGCTGTTCCTGTGTCTCACACCCCTCTGCTCTGCATCCCTTGGTGCCTGAGGGGCTGCCTGAGGTCTCCTGAAGGACCCTTTGGCCTCCCTGGCCTTGTCAGCCTCCTCTGGTCAGGTTCCCAGCAGGACTGCTGCATCTGTGGTATCCCTCCGACCCTTGGCCCCTGCCTCCTGCTGCCACACAGGTCATGACTGTATGTGACCTGATGAATGGTCTAGTCTGTGTGGAGGGGGCCTCGGTACTGACCTGGTACACACTTGGTTGTGGTCTGGATGCCAGTTAAGTCTGCACAGCTGTGGTGGCAACAGAAAACCATGCGCATGCTAAAAGCTTTCCTGAGGACAGGAGCGCTGTCCCAAGGCAGTGTTTTACTTGAGCTGCACAGCATCTGGGCCTCGCCCCCTTGACACCTCCCTGTGGTGAGCACCCCTGTGCTGGGTTTTCTTTCAAAAGGTCAGTGGCTGCAGGGGGGCTGCTCAGGTGTGACTGTGCCCAGCAGTCCCTGTGCAGGTCCTGAGCCCTTTCACTTGCTGCTGGAATCTGACTGTGTCCTCACTTTATGGGGACCTAGAGACAGAAGGCTCCGACTTGCTTAATGCCACACAGCTGAGGAACGTGGGAGGCCAGAATCCAGGTTCTGAGTATCGCTTGGTAATGAGAGCTCTGACCACATCAGATGGCTTGGGAGAGCACATCAGTAACGACAGAGTACTGCTGCTGACATGTCATGTTTCTTTGTTATTTTTACAATTCTGTTTCCAGACCATCTTTTACACCCTCCCACGGCTCTCAGGCGTCATTGAAGAGGAGTGGATCACCCTTGACAGATTTTACAGCTTCACAGATGTCCCTTCAGGTTCAGGGCCCCTGTGGTGCCTTTCTCGGACTCCGCTCTGTGAGCTAAATCCCGGGGACTGGTCCCAGCAGGACGCAGGTAGAGAGCTGCTTCTCCTTATTTCCCTGTTTGTGCATGAATTCACTGGTTTTGTCACGTAGAGCAGGGGTGGGTGGCGCCTCTTGTCTGCCCACCTTGGTCCAGCAGTGGAAGTGTGGGAGTGTGGTGTGGCCTTGACCTAGTCTTCCAGGGGAGAGGCAACTTGGCTGCAGCAAGACAGCAGCTTCCCTGTTCTCTTGAATAGGTGGTTGGTTAATATTCACTGCTCTGTATCTGTAAAAATCAGGTTTCCAGAAGGACCACAATATGGATCTCCTCTGTCCCTTCCAGGAGTAGAGCATCTGTGTTGTGGTCTTCCTCATCTCTGAGGTCTCTGGCCTGGTCATCGTGCTCAGTGCTCTCCCCGTGCGCTTCACCAATGGCCACTTCTGAAAGCTCCCCTCTGAGCTACCTGCTTGCAGTCCTCCGTCTCTCGGCCTGAGCTGACTGGACCTCTGCAGCCCGCTGTTCCTCAAGCTCTTTAAACTCAGCACATCCAGACTGGACTCCACTTTCTGTCCACCTCGCCTCCTCTCTGTGCCCTCTGTTAATGGTCACTCTGTCATTCTTTTCCTGGTCTCCTCTTGCCACATCCACCCACCACCCAGCCTTGGTGGTGGAGCTTCAGCCAGCTGGCTGCTTCTCCTGCCCTCCAACCCCCTGTGGTGAGGACTTTCTGATTTCACTGTCTCCACCATGGCCAGTGCACGAGCCTTGTGTCCGTTCTCAGCCCAGTGCTTCCCAACATCACTCCCAAGAGGGATTTCTCTAATCAAACAACATCACTGCCATTATCCCCCATCTTCAAATGCCCCAGGGGCTCCTCTGTATAGAATAAATCCCTCACCTCAGACAGGTAGAGCCTGTGGTCTGGTGCAGGCTGAGCTAAGCCATAGCACTTACTGATGCCCAGGTCACTTTCCTTCCACATCTGCACATGCACAGCTCTGTCTCCCCTGGAAGCTGTGTCCTCCCTTCTTGGGCCCTTCGGTCTGACTCCTGCCACGGACGCTACTCATCCCTCCTGTGTGAGCATGCCCTTGGGATTGTCGTGGTTTCCTGCACGTCTGCCCCATCCCCAGCAAACGACTGTTCATTGGCTGGTGGTCCATTTGGGGGGACAAAGGAAGAGCTCTAGCATGGACTCAGTCCTGTCTCGAGCAGACCCTGAAGTTAGATAGGTTAATGACATCTGGTTCCCAGCAGTTGAGTCAAGAGGTGATTCTTTTATGGCACAGCCTTCATTTTAGAAAGTTACCCCAGGTACTTCTAGTGAAATTTAAGAAAAAAAAATTTCATTTATATTCTTTTTAGGAATATATTTCCATAAAAATTCCAATTCGATATTATGTTGTTGTTTGTAAAATATGCCATTATTTACCTCTAAGAAAAAAATATTAAACAACTATGATTCTAAATTGCTTCCCAATTTTGTATATGCGAAAATGTGAACCATAGTATATCTTCTGTTTTTATGAAATGTCATAATATATTGATTAGTAGAGCTGAATTTGAAATCCAAGAATTACTACTGAAAATGGTGACATATTTGGATCCAAGCAGCTTCTCAGTCAGTCAGTGAACAGGTCAGTCTCAGTGAGTGCTCCTTGACCCACACAGACACTGGGCCTGACTCGTGGACCCTGGTGTCCTCTCTCTTCCCAGGCACTGGCTCAAGGGAAGCAGATGGCCCTTCTGAGCAGGCTGATGTGCAGAAGAAGATCATCCCGTGGGGACACGACCTCCTCGACACAGACCTCGAGCTTGTGCTCCAGGACCGTGCTGCCAAACTTGGAAAGTCCATCAGCAGACTGATTGTAGTGGCCTCACTAATTGATAAACCAACTAATTTAGGAGGTAAACATGGTTTTCCAGGTAGTTTGCTTGAAATCTCTGGACCTGGACTCTGGTCCCCTGCCCGTTTTGGTTGTGTCCTCTACATTTAGCCCTCTGAGAGTTTTTGGGGAAGCAGTGGGATCTGATGAGTGTGGTGTGATGCTGGGGGCCGTCTGGATGACACAGGTGTTCTGTACAGGCCTGTGCCGGACCTGTGAGGTGTTCGGGGCCTCAGTGCTGGTGGTCAGCAACCTTCATTGTGTCCGTGACAAGCAGTTTCAGCACCTCAGTGTCTCAGCTGAACAGTGGCTTCCTCTGGTGGAGGTGGGTGGAAAGTAATCTGTTATTGAACTTTTACTGGGGAAGTGTGCAGTGTTTTGTCTTTATGTGTTAGGCAGGCCTTCTGCAGGAATTTGTAGGAATTCAGCCTTTCATAGATTAAAAACAATACTTAAAAGAATACTCCGTTCTCCATATTTCAGTTTTATTTTTAGAAATCATCAATAATGCGATATTATTTTCAGTAAAATGTGTCCTGATACAGCTCACTCTTGATTTAGAAATGATTCTTATAAAGTTGTGAGTTGGGAGGGTTTTCTTAAAAAATATATATAGTTGTGATTTTTTTTTTTTCTTTAAAAATACCTTTAACTAATTTAAGAGGTTTTTTTGTTAACTTTCATTTTACTCCACACAGGGCTGTAACTGATTTATTTTCTGCTCTTTACAAACTGACATTCAGGTGAAGCCGCATCAGCTCCCTGGTTATCTGCAACAGAAAAGGGCAGCAGGTTACACGGTCATTGGCGTGGAGCAGACTGCCCACAGCTCAGACTTGGCCCAGTTCTGCTTCCCTGAGAAGTCGCTGCTCCTGTTGGGGTGAGTGGCCTCCCTGCGCCCTTGGAATGTGTTTCTCATTTGGCAGTTTTCCTGGCCCTTCAGCTGTGCCTTTGCCCTGGAATATTGATGGAAACCCCCTAGTTTTCCTTTTATTTCACCTGTCCAGGAGGGTCAGGAGGACACAGAATTGACCTGTAGATCTCTGTTAGTCTTATTTATTTCCTGAAACCACACTTCCTTCATCTGTCTGTCTGATGTGGTAACAGAATAACCAGGAAAAAATTGTTACTGTCAGAAAACTCAGATCTTTTGCATTTTCCTCCCTCAGCAATGAACGGGAAGGCATTCCTGCCAACCTTCTACAACAGCTGGACGTGTGTGTGGAGATTCCCCAGCAGGGCGTCATCCGCTCACTGAATGTGCATGTGAGCGGGGCCCTGCTGATCTGGGAGTACACCAGGCAGCAGCTGCTCAGGCATACAGGAGCCTCATCGTGAAGCCTGTGCCTTACCTCAGTGGTCTCGGTGCCTCTTGACTGCTTTTTAAACTATTTGGAATAATGAAAGAGATTCTGACATTTATTGGGATATGAATTTTTTTTGTTCTTGCAATTTAATGCCAAAAACTTGTTAATGTGCCTTAAATATATCATTATATATTTTCTCCTTTGATAAATCTTTATATAGATACATGATTTTGCTTATTAATAAAACATTTTACATAATTATGAAAATAAAACAACATTTTTTTTAAAAAGTCCTTCTAGAAGTTAGTATCATCAGGAATACAAAGTGCACTCAAAGTGAGGCAGAATTGAACAGCCCTCACCTCCAAGCACCGGAACCCTGAGGTCATGGGGACGAAGCAGGAAACCAAGGCAAAGGCACTGGAGGAAGGTGGTCTGGCCTCCTGTGGTACTCTGCCTTCCCTACTTTGTTTGGCAAGATGTTAAGCCAGCTTCCCTGTAAAGTTCACAAACCATGAAGTAGGCCATAGTCATTCATATTAAGTTCTTAGGAAATTTCTCAAATGCATCTTTGTTCAGAGAGATGAAGTAATGGTTAGAAATAGTCTGTATTGAGAAAACTACAAATGAGAACGCAAAGAACTCGAATTACTCCTCCAAATTGCTGCTGAAGCTGAGAATGAAGTTCACGAGTATTTGCTGGTGGACTTCTTCTGTCTTTTTTTTAATTTGGTAATTTGACTTTCTTATTTAATAGTAACCATATATCACCATCCAGCAATGACCTTCAATTATATCTGGGTCTTTTAGTAACAAATTTCCTAGTTCATGCCCATATATTTACTTTTTCTTCTATAATTTTGAAACTAACTTTCATTTTGCAGAAGGACTGCAAAAATAGCACAGAAGTTTCCTTATACCTGCTTCACTGTGATGCCTAAGTGATCTTATAAAACACAGTGCATTCATCTGAATTAGGACATTGGTGTTGATCGAGGTGCTCTTCACCAAGTTGCAGACTTGAGTCCAGTTTCCTGTTTTCCACTACTGTCCTTTTCCTGTCCCTGGAGCTAATCCAGGTTTGGATACACATTACATTAAGTGTTATTTTGAAGAGTGCTGGTCCAGTGTTTTGTAAACGTCCCAGGATTTGGGTTTGTCTGGCATATCCTTGGAGGTTACAGGTTCCAAGAGCAGGTGAAGGGGCCTCTTCTGCCATGAGGTTAGATAGACATGGTGGCAGCGGGGTGGGCTCACACCTCCATCATTTCCATCTGGTGAAGACCTCTTCTGCTGCATTGTTCTCTAAATTTGCTCTCTCCCTCTCCATGCCTTTGTCAAAAGCAAGTCAGCCTGCCTCAAGGGTAGGGGAAGCAAGCTCCCCGTGGAGGGGGAGCACTGGAGTCTGTGGCTCTTGTCAAGACTGTGGCAGTCATTAAAGGACATCCTGGGGGCTGGGGATGTGGCTCAAGCGGTAGTGTACTTGCCTGGCATGCGCGGGGTGCTGGGTTCGATCCTCAGCACCACATTAAAAAAAATAAAATAAAGATGTTGTGTCCACCAAAAACTAAAAATAAATAAATATTTTAAAAAATTCTCTAATGTCGGAGTCCAGCTCCAACAGGGGGTCTCAGGAGACGAACGGATGGTGAGGAGTCAGTGAGAGGGGGGGTGGAGAAACAACACAGACACCAAAGTGAAGGTGCTGAATCCCAATCTTTACTTGTGAAGTTAATCATGTATACTTTTCATTTTGGCAGCCTCACAGTACTTTGTGGTTACAAAACAGGAATCATTATTCAAAGAAACAAAAGTATTACGTAGCTACAATTAGAATAGAAGAATGTATCTTGGCTTATGTATAAGCAAGCATTTTTCCTTTCAGTTCATGTTTTGCTTTGAGCTATTTCTGCTTAGTTAACTTTTAATAATAGTTAAAAATGTCCCAAACTATTGGCCTATACCTTGACTATTCTTTCTTGACTGGAACCGGTGCCACGGTTACGGCAAGCGGTTAACTTGAAAAAAGAGGCTCCTAATTTTAATCAAACAAGAGTTAAGAACACACACCATTGTGCACAGGAACAAGAACAAGTTGCCCAGTACTAAGCACTAATTTGTCTTCTTAACATTAATTCTTCTTCTCTAGATTTTAATTTCTCAAAAACTTCCTTGACAGGAATACAGGGAGTTTTTCATTAAACATTAACAGTTTACATTCCACAGCTAAATCATTGCATTTAGAGCAAATAGATTTATTCTTTAGAAGTAGTTGCATTAATTGGGAAAGTCATGATTTTTCCTGCATACTTAATGGTCATATGAGAAGTCGAAACTGTACTTATTAATGTCTCTTTGTTCTGTCCACCACTGATGTTTGTGTTCAGGATGGACACTGCCTGCAGCAGTTACTTCTGTGGCATGTACTGCTGGTGCTCTATTCACCTGTTGGAATTCCTTGTTAGAGAAGACTTCTTTTTTCTATCAGTGTGGACATCCTGTGTCCTCAGCAGGCTCCTGGGACCTTGTTCTTGCTGCTGCCTTACTCTTTGGCACTACATGATGCTCTAGGTCTGTTTCATCTCTCTCCTTGGTGGAGTGGGACATCTCTAAGAGCCCTGGCACAATTCACTGGAGAACAGTGTTAGAAACCCAGACCTGGGCATGAGTAAAGCTGCTTTAAGCAAACATCCCTATATAATTTGCAGTTCATTTGTGAAAGACCTAGGAGTGGGGCTGCTGGATTGTGGGTCACCAACACTCTTAATTGCTCTCCAGAGGGGCTTTCCTAGGTCCCACTCCCACTGCAGGGAATGAGTAACTGCTGCACTTCCTGTTGGCATGAGGATTGTCAACTTCAAAGTCATTCTAAGAGGGGAGTGATGATGTATCATCGAAGTACTAATTTCCATTATTCTAATATTTAATAATAGAGCACTTTTCATGTTTACTTCCCATTGTATATTATCTTTCAGTATCTATTTGCATAATATGCCCACCAATTTTTTTTTTTTTTTTTGGCACCAGGGATTGAACCTAGGGGTGCTTAAGCATGGAGCCAGATGCTTTTGAGACAATCTTAACTGTTGAGGCTGGCTTTGAACTTGTGATCCTCCTGCCTCAGCCTCCTGAGCTGCTGGCATTACAAGTGTGCACCACCATGCCCAGATGATTTTTCATAAAAGGGGGTTTTGGTTTTATATTTTGTATATATAAGTCCTTCATGAACTATGCTATCTACAAATATTGTCTCTAGGTTGTATTATACCTTTTCGTTTTTTTCCCCCATTCTTTAGTGTTTCTCAATTATATCAGCTGTGAATAGAACCGGCTTTATTTCTTCCTTCCTGATCTGTCTTTCATTTCCTTTTTTGCCTCACTGAACTAACTAGGAATACAGTCATTCTCTCATCATCTAGTATAACATTAGCTGCAGGTTTTCTAATAGATGGCTCTTACATTTTACCTGTGTGTTCTGAGCTCAACCTTTTCCAACCTCAAGCTGTAATGCCTATATTCAAGTGCTGATTCCCAGGAACACAGAGTGACAGCTTCTATTTATAATATCCATTGTAAATATTTCCCCACTACTCATCATCTAGTCCAAAAAAAAAAAAAAGATCAATGTGTTTTTATAATTGGTTTTAATAGTTTCTTAAATTTCTTACTAAATTAGAACTAGGTATATTTAAACCACTGTACTTCAAGTCTTCATAGTTGAAACATGGATCTTCTGTTATTTGTCCAATTTTGTCATGAAGTACTGTACACAGCGAACAAGTACTGATGTATGCCATGTCAAACTACTACTGTCACAGAATCAACACAGCATTTTTTAATGTCCAGAAAGAATAATTTCAACCTTTATGAAAAGTTCAGGAAGTTCCTAGGAATTTGTAGTTGATTCAGAAGGCTGGAACTGTCCCGCTTCAAATTTTTCCTTGAATTTTAAGTAGTCTCTTCTTTTATCAAAATATTTTATCTGTTGAGATGAAAAAGGCTTAACTTAGGGCAAGTTATGCAGCTTAATAAGCAAAAGCAGATTTAAGTGCAACAAATTATTCATTATAAATCCATACAGAAACAGCAAAGGGATTTGTATTCTGGAACCAGTCAGTGATCTGGGGAGTGAGCCCCTGAGAAGTGGGGTAACAGGTGAGTTGGACCTTCAGGGGCTCGAGACCCTGCTCTCTGGCTAGCCCAGGAACCTTCTACAGGACTGTACAACCTGAGAGTCTTCCAGCAGTCTGAGTCCACAAAGCTCTGGCTTAGGCTAGGAGTCTTCAGATTTGAAATGCTGGGTGGTTCTAAGTTTAATGTTTATCACCCACAAATGACTCGTCCAGAAACAAACACTTGAGACAGACATAAGAAAATTACATTTATGAACTATGAGTAGTTAAATTGAGGGTAAAAGTTAAGTTTATTGATGATTTGGTTTTGTTTTCCTCTTCATAGTGAATTTGAAGAATATATATATATATTTTTAAGTTATAGATGGACACAATACCTCTATTGTTTATTTTTACGTGGTGCTGAGGTTCAAACCCAGGGCCTCACATGTGCGAGGCAAGTGCTCTACCACTGAGCCACAACCCCAGCCCCTGAAGAATATTTTGACATGGCAAAATCCTAGAAGTAGAAAATGCAGGCCAAGGAAGCAAATGTGGCTGCCATAAAACTGCCACAGCGTAAACCTGAGCTGCTGCCAGGCAAGGCAGGGGCAGAGTACCACCCGTGTGCACCATGAGGCCGACCAGACAGCACTAGTTCTTTTGTTGAAAGCCTTTCTTAGGATCTAATTCTTAAATATTTTAGTGGAGTTTGAGGGCAAATATTAGAGTGGACTGAGAATGTGGAAATCTACCATGCCTGGTATCAAGCCACAGGATAGAACTGAGAAACAGCTGTCAAGCAAGTGTTTCTCCCAAGGAAGGGCTGCAGCCATCAACATCCAAAAGGACTTGAGTCTTAGGATTTGAGCGCTGCTTTCTTATTCACTGAGAAACCCTGTTCTCTAAAATCACAGGGGGTCACAAGTTTGCACTTTAACATTTTTTCAGTAAGAATGAAGAAGCATCCCACTTTTGCCCAGAAAAGCATCCCTGATCTGCACCCCAGGCACAAGCTTCAAATATGGGACTTCTGCAAATGATATTCAATCATTTGGGGAGGGGGATTGAACCTAGGGCCTCACACATGCTAAGGCAAGTGCTCTACCACTGAGCCACAATCCTAGCCCCTTGACATTCAGTCTTTACCAAGTCCCCTTCTCAGTCCAGAGATGATGAGGGTCTGTTCATACACAATCTCTGCTTTGCTCCAACACCATCAAAAGTGCTTCATTTAAAACTTACCCAAGTTTGATCTTTCCCCTAAACTCTTCAGTAACTCTTTCCCTGTTTGGTGAGATGCATCTGTCCTTTGGTGTGTGTCTCCCTGGCTACAACATGTCCATATGCTGCGGCACTACAGACTTATCCCTGGTAGTCTAGGGTGGCTGTTACAGAAAGGATACCAAATGAAGGTGATCATGTCCTTCATGTTTTAGTGGCAAATTAAGAGCATGGAGTCTCAGATCCTATCTTCAACCACACAACATACAATTCCACTTAGAGGTCCTACTGTCCTGTCAGCCCCAAGAGGCCAGAACTTAGCCCCTCTCCAACTGAGCTTCTCTCAAAGCTATACATTTATCACTGTCCCTGTACAGAGCAGGTCCTCATCATTCTTCACCTGTACTGCTGGGACATCTAAGACATGAGGCAGATTCTGGGATCAGGAGACTGACCGGCAAGTTCCCTGTCTGCTCAACTGCTAGGCTAATCTGAGACTTATTTCCTATTGTGTTACTCTAGACACAACATGGCTTCCCCCCAAATAGAAGGAAAATTACAGTGGAAGGGAAGAAATGTCTCTGGAAGAAGGCCCTCTCCCATGACTCTTGGGAAAAACCTTCCAGCTTTTATTTTGTGGCAGCTGGGCAGGAGCTCAACAAGGTGACACCAAGAAGAGAGCAAAGGGGAACATGCGGCAAGGGCGGACACCCAAGAGGCAGGCTAACTCAGGCAGCCTGGGCTCAAGATCATGGAGCAGAGCAGGGATGCTGACAGCATGCAGGGGAGCGCTTGCTGCAAGGCTGCAGGGCCACAGAGGCGCTGCTCTGAGGGGCACTGACAGCAGGTCTGCTTCGTCTAGCAATGCTCCTGAAGTAGAGCCCCGAGAAGTCCACGATGCTCACGTCCGAGAACCCACAGAGGCTTCGAGGCGCTCTACAAACTCACTACCGTCCCCCGCGCGAGGGAGCTCCGGGGCGATCTGCACGCTCCCGCCTGTCAACAGCCCCGGGGTGGTCTGCAAGCTCACGTCAGGCCCCAGCACCGGGATAGCTCCGGGGCAGTCTGCGCGCTCCCGCCCGTCCACAGCACCGGGATTAGCTCCGGGGCGGTCTGCGCGCTTCCGCCCATCCACAGCCGCGGGGTAGCTCCGGGGTGGTCTGCACGCTCACGTCGTCCCGGAGCGGTCTACACGCTCACATCGGGCCCCGCCCAGCGGTAGCTCCCGGGGGTGTTTGCGCGCACTCGTCGGGCCCCAGCCCAGGTATCAGGATGCCGTGACCTTCGCGCCGGCGACTCACCCACTGCTGGGGGCAGCTGGCCTCGAAGGAGCTGCGGAGGCGCCGGCAGAGGGCCGCGTCCTCGGCGTGGGCGTCCAGGCACCGCCAGTACTCGTCGCGCGCGCCCCAGCACGCCTGCCGCTCCTTCCTGGAGGGTGCCGCCATGCCGAGCTGCCGGGCACTCGCACGCGCGGCGGAGAAGCGCGAGCGCTACGCCCCCGGAAGTGCGCCGCCGGCTCGGCTCGACTAGCCCACTACCCGCAGCTCGCGGCGGAACGGCCGGGGTTAGAAGGGCACTTCCGTGCTGCCGTCGCCGTGCGCGGGGGCGGGACTTCCGAGCCCTTCCCTGAGGGGACTTTCGGCCTGCGAGGGCGCGGCGAGTGGGCTTACACGGCTCTTCACCCCGCGTCTGGCGGTGTCCTCGCGCCGGAGCGCCCCCTCCCGGCCTGGGGTGGAAGCGGGACCCGGCAGCAAGACCGGCGCTGCCCTCGGTCGGCGCATCTCTTCCCCGGCGCGCGAAAGGGTGCCCGGGTCCTTGCGGGATATTGGGCTACGGAGCCGCGGCGAGGCCCGCCGGCCTGTGGAAGCTGAGCCTGGGCGTGCCTGCACCTTGGCGTCATTCCGTAAAGGTGTGTCGTCTCAGTACCGCCCGCGGAATTCAAAGAGGGCGAGAGGATCCTGGAAGCCTTCCATGCTAGAAAAAATACATTTAAGAGGTATATGTACCTAATGAAAAGTTTCACTTAATGACTGCATATGCGACAGCATTCATTAAGGCTGTCTCCAAGTGACACTGCGACTTTCATAGTGGAAGTACACTCTGATGTTCACACAAGAATGATGTCGCCTAATGGTGCGTTTCTCAGAAGGTATTCATTCTTATTGAGTAACAAAGCAACACGTACTGTGAATCATGGAAAGTTAAACTTGACAGAACACAAAGAAAAACATGGTCAAAGTGGAGATTTCATAGGGATTTCTCAGTAAATGTTAAGGCAAGCAAGAGAAAAATCAAGCTATAGAAAACTTAACATGATTTACAAACTTGACGTAACAAATGTGTTCAGAAGAACATTCCCCGAGAATGCAAGGGTCTTACCTCTGAGCCACATCGCTAGCCCCAGAATTTACCTTTTCTTAAAAGCAAACTTGAGATGTCCCCAAAATTGACTATATATTTGGCTATTTGCAACTAACTGCCAATAAAAAAAAAAATGTTTTTTTAAGCCTCAATGATCACTTTATTGCAAATAAATCTATGAAACCTCTAGATTTGATTAAGATCATGAAGTCCCTGCAGGTGTAATTGAGATGGACAGGTTAGCGTGAATTCCCTAGGTGGGCCCTAAGTGCAATCACTATTCTTATGAGGGAAGTGGAGGAGATGAGAGCAGAAGGCCTTGTGAGGAGGTAGCTGAGATGAGAGTGCTGTGGCCACAGCCTAGGAACACTGTCTGGGAGAGGTGAGCACGGATTCTCCCACAGAGCCTGCAGAGGGAGTGGTGGCTCTTCCGACCCTTATTTCAGCCCAGGGAGGCATACTTCAGAGTGCTGGCCCACAGGACCAAGAGAACACATTTCTGTTGTTGTAAGACACCTTGTTTGTGGTAATTCATTACAGCCGCCACAGGAAGAAAATACACCCACCAGAGTAACTGGGAGGAAATGGGGTCTCATAACCAGCTAACAAATGGAAAACGAGAGTCATGTATGTGTAAGACATCCTGCGACGGAGTCTCCCTACCCTTACAGACCCAGTTGGGTTACCCTGTCAACTTTCCCCTGGCCTCTTTGGAGACTTTATTTCCTGTGAGATGAGAAGGAGGGAACAAAGGCTCCCCTTGAGCAAACTTTAGTTAGTTGTGAGCCCTCTTCTCCACTAAAGCCTTGACCTTGGCCTCCCTCTGTCTTATTCCTCTGTCCCTACTAACCTGGCTTCAGCAAGAATTCTGCTAAATTGGCTTGATAAGAATCACCCATCCTTGATATCTGATGTTCTGTGATGTCTTATTTTGTCTCTTATCCATACCTTTTTTTTATTTGTTCTACTTCGTTATACACGACAGCAGAATGCATTTCAATTCATCATACACAAATAGAGTGCAACATTTGAATTCTCTGGTTGTATATGATGTAGAGATGCACCATTAGTGCAATCATACATGTACCTAGGGCAATGATGTCCATCTCATTTCACCATCTTTCCTACCCACTTGACCCTTCTCCACCCTCCCCTTTGCCCAGTCCAGACTTCCTCCATTATCCCCCCCCCCAATCACAGATCAGCATCCACTAATCAGAAAATATTTGGCTTTTAATTTTGGGGGATTGGCTTACTTGGCTTAGCAGTGATATTCTCCAACTCCATCCATTTACCAGCAAATTCCATAATTTGATTCTCTTTTAATGCTGAGTAATATTCCATTATGTATATATACATCTGTGTTGGTTCCACAGTTTACTATAAACATTGATGTGGTTGTGTTACTGTAGTATGCTGATTTTAAGTACTTTTGGTATAGACTGAGGAGTGGGACAGTTGGGTCAAATGATGGTTCTATTTCAGGTTTTCTGAGGAATCTCCACACTGCTTTCCAAAGTAGTTGCACCATCTTGCAGTCTCACCAGCAATGTATGAGTGTGCCTTTTCCTCCACATCCTGGCCAATACTTATTATTGCTTGTATCCTTGATAACTGCCATTCTGACTAGAGTGAGATGAAATCTTAGAGTAGTTTGATTTGCATTTCTCTAATTACTAAAGATGTTGAACATTTTTTCATATATTTGTTGATCACTTGTATATCTTCTTCTGAGAAGTGTCTGTTCAGTTCCTTAGCTCATTTATTGATCGGGTTGTTTTTTTGGTATTAAGTTTTTTGAGTTCTTTATATATCCTGGAGATTAGTGCTCTATCTGATATGCATGTGGTAAAAATTTGCTCCCACTCTGTAGGCTCTTTTTTTCCCCTCAATTATTATTTCTTTTGTTGAGAAGAAGATTTTTAGTTTGAATCTATCCCATTTATTGATTTTTAAATTTTATTTCTTGCACTTTAGGAGTCTTGTTAAGGAAGTCAGGGCCTGATCTGACATGATGAAGATTTGGACCTACTTGTTCTTCTTTTAAGTGCAGAGTCTTTGGTCTAATTCCTAGGTCCTTGATGCACTTTGAGTTGAGTTTTATACATGGTGAGAGATAGGAGTTTAATTTCATTCTGCTGTATATGGATTTCCAGTTTTCCAGCACCATTTGTTGAAGAAGCTATCTGTTCTCAATATATGTTTTTAGTGCCTTTGTCTAGTATGAGATAACTGTATAAATGTGGGTTTGTCTCTGTGTCTTCTATTCTGTACCATTTGTCTGCCTGTCTATTTTTGTGCCAATACCATGCTGTGTTTGTTACTGTTGCTCTGTAGTACAGTTTAAGGTCTGGTATTGTGATGCCTCCTGCTTCCCTTTTCTTGGTAAGGATTATTTTGGCTATTCTGGATCTCTTATTTTTTCCAAATGAATTTCATGGTTACTTTTTCTAGTTATATAAAGAATGTCATTGAATTTTAATAGGAATTAAATTAAATACTACAGTTTTGGTAGTATGGCCATTTTGACAATATTAACTCTGCCTTTCCAAGAACATGGGAGATCTTTCCATCTTCTAAGGTCTTCTTCAATTTCCTTCTTTAGTGTTCTGTAGTTTTCATTGTAGAGGTTTTTCACTTCTTTTGTTAGATTGATTCCCAAGAAATTATCAACAAATTTTAAAGATTGAAATAATTCAGTTTTTTTTAACATAATGCTATTAAGCTAGAGAGCATGAACTGTGAAAATGTTATTATGGAGTCCATGGACAAAGTCAATAATGATGAAAAAATATTTTGAACTGAACAATAAAATACAATAGCAATGCCTGTGGACTGAAGCTAAAGCAGGACTAACATATTTATAGTCTTATATACACTTATAGTACTTATAGTACACTAGAAAAGAGCCTGAAATGTCTTGAGCTAAATATCCCTTTTTAACAAGTGAGAAAAATAAGACTGAATAAAGTAGAAGCACAGAAGTAATGTGAAGAGCAGAAATTAATGAGATGGGAAACAAGTAGTGGTAGACAGAGCCAGCCTCTCAGTCATGCATACCTCTTTTCAACTCCATGTTCAGTGACAGCAGACAAGTTGCTTGGAATTGCCCATGAGGACAACATTCACTCTGTGGAAATCAACAGACAAGCCAAGGTTTTGTTTCTGTTATGTTTGCAGCAAATTCACTAGCATACCATTGCATTTAATAGACTTAAAAAACATTGATTTTTTTTTCAAAAAGAAAAACTAATAAAATTAACATCTGATAGTACTGAACAACAGAGATGCATTAACTTTTATCAGTAATGAAACTGGATCTATGGACATCCAAAGGTTAGAGGATCTTATAAGCAAATGCAAAAAAAAAAAAATCAGATGAATATACAGATTTCAGGAAAAATAAGTAACCGATACAAGTAGATAAGTCTTTCAATAATTTGAAATAGTAGTAAAGAATCTTTCTACAGGCAAATTCCAGGTACCAGCCTCATCAGTAAATTCCTCAAAATGAGCAACCCCACTCTTACTGTATAAGGCTACCATAGCTTGTACTAGTAAAAAAAAATCTTCAAACCTTGGAAGCACCAAACTCTTTGGAATTCATTTGGTGAGAAATATGACTTAAAGCTAAACAGGGCTCTTTATAGTTGTTATTTATGCATCACTTAGGTCATTATGTGTATGTTTTGATGTAGAAATATTAATGTGTTTTATTATGGGTCCCAGTTGTTGTTGAAAGTTTTATACAATATATATTCTGTGTTCAGTAGTACCTTTCCAATATTCAAAGAGTCTATATTCCAAATACTTCTGAATCCAAGGATTTTAGATAAATTACACAGCCATGTATGAGAAAATACTTTTATGACTTTGGAGTAAAAAAAAATAGCCTTAAAGGAAAAGAGAGATAAGTTCAACTACATAAAAATTAATGACTTTTGTTTACCAAATACCAATATAGAGTAAGTGGAAAGACAAATTATTGTGCGGGAGAATTTTTCAAAGATATATAACAATTAATACTTATATTAAATACACCTACAAACCAGTAAAAATAAGAAATACTCATTTTAAAAAGGTACAAAAGAGGGCTAGGGATGTGGCTGAAGCGGTAGCGGGCTCGCCTGGCATGCGTGCGGCCCGGGTTCGATCATCAGCACCACATACAAACAAAGATGTTGTGTCTGCTAAAAACTAAAAAATAAATATTAAAAATTCTCTCTCTCTCTCTCTCTCAAAAAAAAAAAAAAGGTACAAAAGATTTGATAGTACCATAAAGGATGATAAATATATGAAAAGGCCAACATCCTCTTTAAGTAACCACAGAAATGAGCATGTAAATCACAATGCACTACTAACAGATACACACCTGATCAAAGAATAATTGAAAAGTCTGACAGCAACACATTTTAATAAGGATGAAGCAAGGAGAATCATTATACATTGGTGGCAGCATGAACTGGTACAATCTGGGAAATAGCAGCATTATCAAGTAAAATTGAAGGCATGTATTTGTTATGGCTCAGCAATTCTAACGACTCCCTTGTGTGTGTATGTATATTTGTAATAGCAAAAACCAGCAAACAACCCAAAACTTACATCAGTAATTGGATAAATTTTACCACAGTCATGCTATGAAGTATGATACAATGAAAAAGATCATCTATCATGGTTTACAATAACAGGTGAAAGGAGCAAGTCAACCAAAGAATAGATACAGTAGTTTCCTTCTGTGTGACCCTCAAAACCTGGCAAAATTCAATCACAGTGTTTAGGATGCACAGGCAGTAAAACCATTAAAAAAAAAAAAGGCACACAGAGATGATTATTCCAAATGTTTCTTTCTAGTTCACAAAGAGAGATGTGATCAGGGAGGGGGCATATGGAGCTTCAAGGTGTGGACAAGGTTCTGTTTCTGGACCTAGGTATTTGCTTTATAATTATTCTTTAAGTAAATTGTGTTTGTGTTCAACTTTTCTATATGAAAGCATGTCTCAATGTTCAAACAAATAGAATAGTTATTAGCCTAAGAAGTGTCATCTTTAGAATAGATTCACAGGAAGGTGAAAATAATGGCCATAGAGAACACTTATAGTGTGATTACTAAATTGTTAATGAATGTAGCATCTTATGTGCTCTTCAAGGTCAAAAGTCAATAGTCTGTAGTGCTAAATGCCACCTAGGCAGCTCAGCAGTTCTTGTTAGTCTGTGGTAGGCCTAAGGCACAGATGATAAAGATATTATCCAAGGTCAAAGAAGTGCAATAATGTTCCCTACCATACCCTAAGGAAATCTGTAGTCTATCAGTTGGGAGACTTGATTTAACCAACAGAACAGAGACAACTAGAAGAGAGGAATTTTGAGGTATTCATAAGAAAAAATAATAATAATGAATACCAGATAATTGCAAAGGCCAGATTCACCTTAAAAATGTTAAAGACTATGAACCAGTAAAAGAATGTGAGTGCCTTAGGAAATTTCAGATGTGCTGTTCCAAGAGAGGGCATCATCTCCCAGGCTGGGTTTGGAGTGGGGAGGAGGCAGGAGAGGTCGGCACGGGGAGTGGAGGCCTTCCTCAGGAAACTGGAATTCTCTAGTCTGAACTAAGTAGACCCGAACTGCTGGTGGGCAGGGCCAGAAAGACCCAGTAGCACTGAAAACGAATGTGTTGTTTTGCTGTTGCTGCCCACAGACTTTTATTTATAATCTGTTTTACAAAGCCGTTGCCACAGACACCTACTCGGAACACAAACCGGAGGAAGAGTTCTTTGACTGCTCCAGAGAAACTTTCAGATCTCTCTTTATACTTCTTCTCATTAACTAGAGTTGTATCCCAAGATTCTGCTCTTTTTCTGAATTCCTATTTCCTTGGTGAGTTAATCACGCTCAGAGCTTCAGTTAACACTCCTGTGGAACACACTTGAAAGAATCTTTTGATCCTTAAAAGAAGCTTTGCTCCAGTTTTCTTCTCCCAGGTTCCTAGCACATATCTCCACTTGCTTTTCTTCCCATCACTCCAGTAAGTTCAAGACTGGACTCAGCAGTCTGCTTCCAGAGCAGCCTCTCCTGAGCTGCTGCGTCTTGTCAGTTCCTTGCCAATCAGACCTTGCCTGTCCTCTCATGCGTCAGCTCCACACTCAGAGCCACTCTGGTTCAGGCATGAAGGCTGCACAGGGCCAGTCTCCATGCTAGGCCTTGAAGATAAAGACAAACAAGGGTGGGTGTCTGCCCTTGAGAAGGTCATTGTACAGAGGGTGAACAACATTCATCATTTAGTAAAAGGTCATCGGAGCTGTCTCACAGCATGCATCAAATGGAGTGAGAGCCTAAACTGAGAAGAAGGGGCACAGGCATTAGTAGCAGCCAAGTGTAGTGGGGAAGAACAGTTTATGGAGCCAGATATGGCTCATGTCCTAACTATGTCCAGCTATGGGACCTTGGGCAGGTTGCTGAGTCTTCATATACATTGGTTTCCTCAGCAGAGAAGTTGGATAAAAACGTAAACCATAGGTCTCTTGTTAAGGCAAAGAATCCATGCAAAGCACACAGAATGGTGTCTAGCACATAAGGATTTCACTGAGTCATCAAAGATGGATATATGGAGCACTTACTACATGCAGGCAGGTTTCAGGAGCTTGGGAGATGTCAGAGAGCAACAGGTGTAAAACCCTTGCTTTGGTGGAATATGTGTTCCAGCAGGAAGACAAGGCAGGACAAACAGCAAGTCTGTATGCTTCCTTGCACAGCCCATTCATCCCAGTCTGAGGGAAGGGAAGTCCTACAAACAGACTGCTGTTGCATCAGATCACAAGCCGGATCATATTTATATACCACCAGGAAAGGAAAAGCAATTGCCAATTAGATGCAGCACAGTGCTTTTTTTTACTACCCAGGATTTTTATCTTAAATGTTTAGTAAAACATAAATGTATTTAAGCATGGTTATTATCATTATCATACTTGTACATACATAAGAAGGAAAATAAAAGCAGAAATTGATTAGGGTATTCCTAGACTGTCTATATATTTAGGGTCCTAGTCCTTTGTCATCCCTTCTCGTCAGAGTGAGTGGGAATGCCAATGGCCAGCACTAGGGCAGAGCTGGCCTCTTGTGAACGTGGATTGCTCACTGCTTGCTACTGCAGCCTGAGGGTGGGCAGGCAAGGCAGGGAGTCTGGAGGCGGAAGGAGCCTGCTGTTCCTCGACCCCACTCAGCTTGCATGTTCTTTCTATAAATCCACTTACATCATCCACTGCAGACAGACACAAAATGCCTTCCACCAATACAGGCTACACGATGGCCCAGCCAAGTCCTGGCCCTCAAGCTGCTTTGGAACTCCCTCACAACTCAGGCTTTGTACAACAGACACTGATTCCGCAGGGTACGATACCTTGTAATTACACTTAGAAGAGACCTAGACACACTTGCTATTTCCTGAAAGACAGGAAACACCATGAAAAGAGGACTTGCACTGCTTAATACAGACTCTCACCTGACCCACCAGCCATGACGGTGTCTTATGGAAGGCCATAGAATGTCACTAATGCTCATGGAATATTAAACTGGGTTACAGGGCAATGCAGCTCAAAGAAATGCAGTCCTTGCCTTTGACTTATCCAGAGTCTGGTGGGGAGAGCCAGACACCAACCCTGGAGTCGCAGTGTGATGAATGGTAATACCAAGCTCTCGGCCCAGGGCTGTAAACAAACACAGAAGACAGTAGCATGCTCTTCCTGTGAGACTCCAAGGGGCCTTCACTGAGCTAGTGAGCTGGCAAGAAGGTAAAGCCCAAGTGGCTGCTTCTCAGATTGGGGACAAAGGAGACACTTGGAGCAGAGCAGAGTGCAAAGCCCTGGGACCATGCAGGTAAAGCTGAGCAGCAGGCCAGATCTCATGCCTGACTCCCTACTTAGCCATAGGAGTTGGGTTAAGAAGGTTTTCTTGTGAGTTTGGTGATCAGGGACAGCTACCCCTCTAGCCTGTCCCTTGTGTAGTGTGTCAGGAACTGCACATGGGCAAATGAATCAGTTGAAAGGAAGAGCCCAGGGAAATAATGATCTTGGCTCTTGAGATCTGCAGAACTGAAGAGGGCCAGGTGAACAGGTGGTCAGGCTGGGAGGTGCATCACCTGCCCACCGGCTATAGGAAGGCATGCCAGTCTAGAAACACCTGTGAACCCCTAGACAAACCACGCCCAAACCAGCTTCTCAGCAAGATGGATTTCCTAACAAAAGCGAGTCCTCCAATTTCTCCACCAACTGGCTGTTGAAAAAAAAACTTCCTTGCCTGAACACCTTATTTCTCAGTCAACTGGCCTGTCCAGGGGCAAGCAGGTGGTGGACACCAGCCCAGGAACAAAGGCAATGTCTTTCAGGACGCCTCACTGCTGAGACTCTCCTAGCACTTCTCACTAGAGTCTGTCCCGCTGTCCCCTGGGATCTTCTGCCTGGACCTTCTCTCACAACCACCTCTTCTCCTGGGACCTTGCTTGCTAAGTCCTAAATAATCCTCCCTATTTAAGTTGAAATAAATTCTTTGTCTAACCATCTCAACACCAGTTCCATTCTTTCTCAACTGATATGTCAACTTCATCTGTGAGTGTTGGTGACATTTGTGCTTTGAAATATTATCTGGTTCTGTCATCTATTTACTACATAAGTATCTATATGTCTATCATCTACTTTTATAAGTATGTATAAATCCATCCATCCAACCATCTTCCCTCTATCCATATAGATGACTAAGCCTATATTGTGCTATTCACCCAGAACACACACATTTTCATTGTTGTTCTTAAAATATCCATTGACTACTAAGAGAGGTTTATTAAAACATAGCACTAGGACTCTGTATTTGTGTGTGTGTGTGTGTGTGTGTGTGTGTGTAATTTATATATGTAATTTTTTTCCCTATGCTTAGTGCTGGGATTTGGTCATGGTTGAGCATATCCCACAAGGGTTCAGGTGTTAGAAAGTTGATCTCCACTGTGGCTATGTTAGTGTGGCGCCTAGTGGGAGGGCATGAAATTATTTGGTGCATTGTCCTTTTAAGAGATTAGTGTCCCTGGTTACTTCTCTTGAGAAGGCTGTTACCAAAGAGCAAGCCTGGCCCTCCCTGAGTCTCTCTCTGGCTTCTTGTCTCAGCAGGTGATTGCTCCTTCTCATGCATGCTCCTACCAAGCTGCCATCCTTCATTATGAGGCTGCCAGAGGGCCCCTGCCTGTTCAAGTGCCATGCTTCTTTGATTTTCAGCCTATTAAACTGTTAGCTAAATAAACTTTTTGCTTTACAAATTACCAGCTCTCAGGTATCTTGTTATAATTAATGGGAGATAAACTAATACAGTTATAATAATTTATTTTCAACAAGGAATTTTCCGTGTTTATTCCATTACTATTTCTGGTCTTAAATTTCATTAACTGATACTATCTCATCTACTTTCCTTTTTTCCTTAGTGTATCTCTTTTCAGTCTTTTATTTTCTACTGTGTCATGTTCTTTGAGTTTTACCTCTTATATATAGCATACAGTAAAATTTAAAATTCTTATGCAAGAATCTCTAATTGTGAACTTTTTATTTACAAGGATTAGAAAACTATTTGAAATTATTTCAGCTCATCTAATCAGTTTTGAGGCAAGAGAATAAACAGAAATCCATATTTTATCATGCCTAATATTTAGAGTTGACTCAAGGTGAAAATAAAACATATTCTGTCCTTGACCTTGATAAATGTGCTGTCATAAGGTCAACATTTAAAAATATATTTAAGATATAGTTTTTATACGACTAAATTGCAAAAGATTCAATTGAATGTCTCAAATTATTCAATTATTATTACTTATATCTGAGACTGCATTTGTCAAGAGGTCAGCAATACTTCAATAGTAAAATAACTTATTCAAAAGCATATATTTACTCTATAAAATGTATTTTTCTTGCCTTCATTCAGAAAAAGTATTAATTATGTTCTTAAAAGAAAGTTTTACATAATTTGTATGGAGATCTAAAATAATTATAGGGTAAACATAATTGTGTTCCAAGTAGAAAAATTTTGAATATAGAAAAGATTTGAGTACAAGTTGATAAAAATGTAAATTGAAGTAAACATGGAATGATTGGAAAAAATTAAAGTTTTTACTTTCACGGTGTAATTAGGCTAAAATAGTCAAATTTATCTATTAAAATCTAAAAGACAAAAGGAACAGCAATGTCTATGAAACAATAGATCATCATTATTATGGAGTTGAATTTAATTTTTTGAAAATTCAATTAAATACTTATAGCTATTTGTATGGTAATATAACTATTTACAAGCTTATTGTATAAAGTTTATGTGGCTGCCAGCGGAACAGACTGGTGTCACAGCTCATTCATGTTAGACCTAGATCTTAGGCATACACTCTTAAGAGTATCATAAATTGTTTAATGTTGCAAAATGTCTTCTGTCTCTGGGTGCATCCTCAATTGTGTGGCCATCCACTCATTTGTGAGCACTTCTAGAACCATGACTGGGAATAGCAGTGAGGACTGCTGCTCAGGGAAGTGTCTTGTAACGCAGGAATTCCATTCCTGCCAGCACAGAAGTTGAACTAACTTAGTTCTTCTCTTAGCAAAGCACACCTACCTCCCTTCCCGCAGGTCCCAGTAGCTACTGTGACATCAGAGGTGATGTAAGGCCACTCTGTGGCATGTGGACCTAAGCTAGTCAGAAGAGCCAATGGTGATTGGGTTATTTGATTTTTTTGGTGTTTAGCTTTTTGGGTTCTTTATATACCCTAGAGATGGGCCAAGGACCTGAACAGACACTTCTCAGAGTATGATATACAATCAATCAACAAATATATGAAAAAATGTACATTATCGCTAGCAATTAGAGAAATGCAAATCAAAACTACTCTAAGATTTCATCTCACTCCAGTCAGAGTGGCAGCTCTTATGAAGACAAACAACAATAAGTGTTGGTGAGGATGTGGGGGAAAAGGTACACTCATACACTGCTGGTGGGACTGCAAATTGGTGCAGTCAATTTTGAAAGCAGTAGGGAGATTTCCTGGAAAATTGGGAATGGAACCACCATTTGACCCAGCTATCCCTCTCCTCAGTTTATACCCAAAGGACTTAAAAACAGCATACTACAAGTCACAGCCACATCAGTGTAAACATAGCAGCACAATTCACAATAGCTAAACTATGGAACCAACCTAGATGCACTTCAATGGATGAATGGATAAAAAAAAATGTGGCATATATACACAATGGAATATTACTCAGCAATAAAAGAGAATAAAATCGTGGCATTTGCATGTAAATGAATGGAATTAGAGAAGATAATGCTAAGTGAAGTTAGCCAATCCCCAAAAACCAAATGCTGAATGTTTTCTCTGATATAAGGAGGCTGATCCATAGTTGGGTAGAGAGAGGGAGCGTGGGAGGAATAGATGAACTCTAGATAAGGCAGAGGGGTGGGGGAAGGTGCTGCAGGCTGCTCGGCCGGGCTGCGTGGGCTCTGCCGAGCTCCGCCGCTGCTCTCACTGAGCACCGCCTGCTGCCTTCCTGCTGGGCGCCTTCCTGCTGGGCTGTCAGTGCACGCGGGCTTGCAATCTTGCAAACCAGTTGGGCACAAAAACACAAGCCAGTCAAACTGAAACAAAGTTTTATTTTGTGAGAGGCTGTGTGCGTCCCCTAACAAGCCGGTCCACACACGTGTCTCTACTGGCGCCGGGGGCTCCACTTCCCCCGGAACACCCTCCTACCATCCTTCCCCAACCAATGGGAATTCTCCGGGAGTCCAGTAACTTGAGTTCCCAAACGGGCCTAGGTGAACAGCAGGAGTCCATTTAACATATGAATGTAATACTTTTGCAGTGGCTCCTAGCAGGAAGGGGGAAAGGAAGGGAGGGGGCAGGGGGTTAGCAATGATGGTGGAATGTGATGGACATCATTATACAAAATATATGTATGAAGACATGAATTGGTATGAATATATTTTGTATACAACCAGAGATATGAAAAATTGTGCACTATATGTGTAATAAGAATTGTAATGCATTCCATTGTCATATATGTATAAAAACAAAGAGCCAATATTGAGGACCCAGAACTCAGCTGGGTGGCTGAGCAGCCTGTTCTTTCTTCTGCAAGTGTTAATCAGACCTGGTTTTACTGACTTAGCTTTGCTGGGATCTTCCTGTCCTGGGATGTACTTCTGACTCTGGTTGGTTGTCTTCATTCACAGTGTTGCTGTTGCCTATGTTTGGCTAATCTTATTGAAGCCAGATTTAAAGTTAGGTAGTCAGTGTAGTTAGGTAAATCGGGTCTAATATCGAGTGAAATCTAAAATGGAGGCCATGCTGGGAATGACTCAGGGAAAACAGGACAACTCATGGAATGTTAATAAAGTTCCGAAAAGGCCCTAGGCCAAAGTCCACCTGGAAGAAATGTTAATGAACATCCCCCAACAGATTTGAAGACAGCCCATCCCAAAGAAATGTTAATGAAGCCCAGGATACAGCCCCCAACAGATTTGGAGATAGCTCATCCCAAAGAAATGTTAATGAACAGCAAACTTGACTCAGGAAATACCCAGATTACTTCTTTGGCCCACCTGTGTCCCACCCCTCGGGCCTTCCAACCTACATTCTTGAAAGAACTATAAAAAGGGGAGACAACTGCACTTCCACGGATTCCACCTTTTGGGTCCCCTTCTTCCTCCGGGAGAAGTCTTTTCTTCTGTCCTTTAATAAATTTCTAACTTCTACTCTGACCTTGCCTCTGCGTGCTTCTTTGGTGTTATTCTTCAACATCGGGGAGCAAGAACTCGTCACCAGTCAACATCGGTAACATTATCTTCTGGCTATTCGTGTCTGTCGTTGCTAAATTATGACTTAGTCAATACCTGTCTCTTTGGGGACAAAGGATAGGGTATGGAGGGATGGCCCTGTGTCTAGGCCCATTCCTCATCTTAGACAAGCCCTCTAGAATTTAACCTGGGGGCAGGAGCCACACCTGCTGGCTATATCAAATAAATGCTACTCCTTTCTCTCTTGCCTTCCATTATTCCATGGATTTGCAAGACAAGAATTTAGAAAAATGGCCTGAGCTTCTGGGGTCAGCTGCAATGCTAGAGGGCACAGTCTCCTCTTGAGGGCTATAGCAGACAGGGGAGAAAGATCTGGCTTTGCTGGCTCTGATTCTCAGGGTTGATGCTGGTGCCTCCCCTGCCATGATGAATTGTTGTTATGGTTTGGATATGAGGTGTACCCCAAAAGCTCACGTGCCAGACAATGCAAGAAGATTCAGAGAAGAAATTATTGGGTTACAAAAGCCTTAACCCAACCAGTAAATTATCACCTGATGGGATTAATTGGGTGGTAACTGAAGGGAGGGGTATGGCTGGAGGAGGTGGGCATTGGGGGCATGGCTTCTAGGTACATATTTTATACTGGCAAGTCGAGATCTCTCTCTCTCTCTCTCTCTCTCTCTCTCTCTCTCTCTCTCTCTCTCTCTCTCTCTCTCTCTCTGCTTTCTATTCATCATGTGAGCTGCTTCCCTCTGCCACACTCTTCTCCTTGTAGTTCAGCCTCGCCCGGAGCCCTGGGGAATGGAGCTGGCTGTATATAGACTGAGAACTCTGCAACCGTGAGCCCTCAAATAACCTTTTTCTCCTGTGCAATTGTTCTGGTTGGGTCTTTTAGTCACAGCAGTGAAAAGCAGACTAGAACAGCTGCTCACAATGAAACTGGCTTTCTTCAGGTGCAGAGGCCTGCAGCGTACAGATCCCCTCCTGTAGCAGAGATGAAGAACTGAGTTCTGTCTCAGACTCTAGCTTCACTGTGTTAAGCTAATTTCTTTCCCATACAAGAAATAGGGAGTTGGAGCATAACAATGATGCTTCCAGAAAGCACAGCTGCCCAGCAGGAGGCTGCTGGCCGCCCTGGTCCTGAGTGACTGTGGCTTCACACTGCTGCTCCCTCTTCCCTCCTCATCACCTCCTTTAAGCCTCCCAACACAGTATTATTTCTCACTTAATATGAGGTTGTCCCTTTCTAGCCAGTCTTGTCCCCTTTCCAGCCATATGGGACATAGGCTTCCAACTTCTCAGTCCCCATAGGCATGAGAACTGTAGCAACTAGAGGAGTTTCAGCGTGAGGACACCCCCACACAGAGCCCTCCTGGCCCCGGCTCCCATTACAGCCCTTCTTCCAGCTCTCCCATCAACTCATCTAGGATAATAGGGCCTTGCTTGCGCTTGGGAGCTCGTGCATTGTCAGGCCCTCTGGCAGGGCTCACCATGTTCACATTGGCTCTCAGTGCCCACAGCATGAGCACTCACTAAGCCTTAGGTCTTCCCTCCATTTTGTTTTCTTCAAGCTGTTTTGTTTTGGACACAAACAGAGCCTTTCATGTGTGTCATTTATTTGTTTCATAAACACTTTTTTGAAATGGAGTCTGCATGATTGAAGCAACTCTTGCCTTTAGGAAACTTGAACCTTAGTAAGAGGAGAGAGCAAAGTTTCCTGACCTGAGGACGGCATGAGATGGTGACTCTTGGGCAGACTTGGCCCTTATTTGAATTTGGAAGACTAGTCATGAAAAAGAAATCTTCTGAGTTGAGCTCAACAGGATGAATAGAAGTTTTGGAAATAGGTGAGAGAGAGTTCAGATGGAAGCAACAGCTATATCTTACTCTGCTTAGGCTACTAGAACAAAAATATGATAAACTGGTGGTGGCTTATAAATAACAAAAACTTACTATAAGCCGGGTACAGTGGTGGTGGTGCATGCCTGTGATCCCAGCAACTCAAGAGGCTGAGGCAGGAGGATTGCAAGTTTGATGCAAGCCATAGGGATTTAGCCAGGCCCTAAGCAACTTAGTGAGACCATGTCTCAAAATAAAAATTAAAAGGCTGGGGATGTGGCTCAGTAGTTAAGTACCCCGGTTTCAATTCTCAGTGTTTAAAACAAACAAATAAAAAAAAGTTATTTCAGTTCCAGAGGCTAAGAAGTCCCAGGTCAAGGACTGGCAGGTACAGTGTCTGGTGAGGCCCACTTTCTGGTTTACAGGTGGTGCCTCCTCGCTGTGTCTTCCAAGGTGGAGGGGCAGGGCAGCTCTCTGAGGCCTCCTTTGGAAGGACACTGATCACACTTCACCCTCGTGGACTAATCAGCTCCCTAGGGACCTGATTAAAGGTCTGGAATCAGGTGTGACCTTTGGGTTTGTGGGACAGGGACATGAATACTTGACTATAGTACTCAAGGACAGAAACAGAATGTTAGGGACCTGACCTGAGGACGGCAGGTAGCTGAGATGAATTGAGCATGGACTGGAATGAGACAGGACATAGGCTGAGGAGGTGACTCAGGCTGGGGGCTGGCATAGAATGAGGGGCAGGCTGGGGCAGGGGCTTGCCTAGTGTGCCTGAGCCCCAGGTTCTAACCCTGGCACCACATTTAAAACACAGATTAGGTTCTAAAGGAGGACCCAGCACTGGCCAGACCCCTCCACTGTGTCCCTCCAGACTCCATTTGCCTCTCTGAGCTTTTATTCTCTGAGCTGCTTCTTTCTGCAGTTACCTTGGATTCAGGGACTTAAAGCCTGGCTGATGAGCATCTTCACTGCTACTGTGAGTAGCAGTGAGCCTCGCAGAACAGATCACGCCTGATGAGCTCCCCCAGAGTGGGAGTAGCGCCCCCAGCAGGAGCAGTCCCCCCACAATGGGAACTGAATCGCCCCCTAAGTGCTTTGGCCTTTCCAGAGCTTCTCAGAACAGTGCTAAGGACCAACCAGACCATGGCCTGACCAGGAGGCCACCCTACCAGTCATGCATGCCCCAGCCCTCTCTTTGTCCTTTTCTGTCAGTCCCTTGGAGACAGATCTCTGGTCCCTTCCCCCTGTGTAGCTATCCCAGGCTCGGCCACACTGATGATAACATCTGTCTACCCTTATCACCTCTCCTCTCTTTGATTGACATATAAGGACAGATGGCTGAGTCTGGTCTGTTGGGACCACTGGGGCTGGTGTCTTCAACCATGGGCTCTGGTAATATTTCCAGTGCAGAGGATATTTGATGCTACACCGAGACTCGGGACAGCAAGAGAAAGGCACAAGAGTGATTAAGCAGGATATTGACAGGATGACCTCCATCTTGTCCACCCTAGCCCATCATCTGAGTCTGCTGAGATCCTTGGAATCCAAAGTCTGCCATTCAGATATGAGCCATCTCCTGGGCTCCAGTCCTCCTGTGTGTTTGACAAGCACCTGCAACTGTGCTTTTCTAACCTGACCATACAATGTGCAAAGGCCACCATCCTGGTCGTGTCCCTAACAGGGGCCTTCTTTCTAGGTATTGATTATTCAGGATCTTGAACATCTAGCCCCTGGCTGTCAACATAAGGGCAGCTTCTCCTGATTGTACTCTAGATATTCAAGACACACAATCCACCTTCATTGTCTTACTCAACCTTCCTGTACCATGTGAGTTGAGGCTGTTGACACGTCTTGTGGGCTCTTTCCAATTTGAAAGGGCTTTTCTGTTTCAGGCACTTGAATAACCATTCTATCCCTTGAAGGGTGATAGACTACCAAAACATGTGGACTTCATCAAACAGAGCCTTTGTAAAATGTTCTGGCAAGTGTAGCTCCTTTAATATTTATTTGGTTATTACATAAAGCAACCTAACTCAAAAGATCAATTAGAGCCTTGATTTTTGATTGCATTTATTGAGTAAAATGAGAAATTTTAAATGTGACTCAGGGGAATAATGAAGTAGGGTATGAACTGAGTTGAGAAGTGTGATTTTTTTTTCCTAAGTAGGCCTGAATTTTCTGAAAAAAAAAAAAATTGAAATAATCTAACAGTGCCAGTACGGGTCCTTAGTTGCCTAGGCAATAGAGCAGGTTTCCATGGAGACACATGGGTCTGTGTCAAAGCAATACCTTTATTTTAATGGTATAAGAGAACATCCTTGAAGGAATGATGAAGCTTAGCCCTACCTGGAACTTTCTTGATCCTGATGGTTAACCGTTCTCACTGTGCTACATAAAGGTGATTGTTCTTATCAGGAAAACACCTTAAGATGTGCAAAGGCTCGAGGGAGCTAATATTCTGTCTTCTTTCCTCCATACAACACCGATTTCCAACCCCCAGGTGTATTTTGGATTTTCTTGTAGAGAAATAAATGGTGTATGTTTCCTGATTGTGAAATCTTTTTATATGGAGTTTGATAAGCTCTTATAAACTCTTCCCATTTTTTGCCAGTGGGGTCAGCAGAGGGGACCTTAGTGTGGCTGTCGTCCTGTAATCATTCTTCTGAGCACTGAGACTGAACATGTCATGCAGGACTTTGGTGTGCTTCGGGATGAGTTTCTGTGGACACCCCTGAGCTGAAAGTGTTGTGTAACATTGCCCTGAAGGCCAGTCCTCGGAAGAGGCTCACAAGAGAGTAGGGCACCAGTGAGAGGTCCCTGAAGCCTTGGTGCCTTTCATAGGAAACAAGTATTAGGAGGCAAAACACTCGCCAGAAGTTACCTAGCCAGTAAATGGCAGGCCCAGGGTGGAATCCCAAGGTTCATCATAGAAAATTGGGAAATAGCTTATGTGAGACTCTGCAGAGAGGCCACTTTTGTCATCCTTGATGTCCAAGGGTACTGCTTCCAGGATCCCCATCAATACTGCATCTGTCTATGAAAGCCCTGTCTATGAAAGAGTGCAGTGCTTGCACATAACCTGCGTATCCTCTCACATGCTTCAGATCATCTCTAGGTGACATAGAAGCCTAACACAATGTAAATTCTGTGAAAATAGTTGTTTTACCATGTTGAGGTAATGATTGCCCCCAAAAGCCTGTACATGTTCACTATGGGTGCAATTTTTAAAAAGATCTTTTTGATTTGCAAATGGTTAATCGCACAGGAACAGAAGCCAAGGGCACAGGATGTAAGGGGTGAATGTATACATATGCTGGTATGTATATTTCATTCTGGCATGTGTGCATATCTTATGACATGTATATGTTTAAGAGTCTGCAGACAGGGCACCCCCTTTTGGCCTACACTGGACTTCTGCTCTCACCCAGGTAGGGGAAGCAAAATTTTACCCCTACCTTTTTAGAGTTTTTCATCTGAGCCTGAGAATTAAATTGACAGATCAGATCAAGTGGAGAAAAGCATATACAATTACTTAATACAAGTTCAACTTGGCATGGAAGCTTTCATAGGGAAATGGAGACCCAAAGCTTGGGTTGGAGGTGTACTACAGAGAACACAAGTTATGAAAAAGTAATTCAAGCTAACAGAAGACAAGAGTCATTTTAAAGAGCTTAGTGCAAAATTCCTTGGCCTCAGGCTCCTGTCTTTGATAAGAAAGCTGCTTTCCTCTGGCCCAGGGAGGCATTTGTCACAAGGCAATTACATCTCCTGTGGTTTTCCAAGTGCCTTTAACTCCAGTCACTATGCAGAGCAGCCTTTGGGGCAGCACATTCCCAGTTCCCCATCGGGTCCTGGGGCCTATTGCTGCCCAGGTGGCAGGAGTCTGAGAGGACGTTGTCTATTGAGCATTCCCTGGGAAGGTCCTTCCTCTTTTCTTTGTCTTTTGAAGTTCCCCCAAAAGGGGACAAGACTGAGATGCTCATCAGCCATTTCTCATTTTTCTTGACTTTACTGCTGAAGAAAGAGGACAATCTTGGGCCCCCTTTAAGGAGAGATGCCCAGCTATGATCTACCCACACCTGTGGGCACATAGACAGCCAATCAACATGCTCTGCTGAACTCCAGCACGGTGACCTTGGCATGTTAATCTCTCAGAAACTTCATATCTATTGCTAGAATAGAGCTGGTGTCTTGTAGGGTTGTTGTATGGACCAAATGAGGCAGTACATGTAAAAGCAGAGTCTATAAAACTGGAAAATGCTAAAAAGTATTCATAGAGTTTTAGGAAACCCCCTGCTTCCCTAGTCTACCTACAGCCTTCCAAATGCACTAGAACAGACAGTATCGTGGTGGCTAACAGCCCACATTTACCATGGTATCAGGAGATTTGCTACCTGAGTTCTTTAGAAAAAAATGTCATTTATGTTGGTGTTGGAAACAAAATGGACATGGAGAGGTCACGTGACCACTTACATAGTGACATTTGAGGTACACTGTCAGGTCCTCTACTATTCCAAGATCTGCAGTGCATTACCACTGGATATTTAATTAACAATGGCTTATGCACCACAGAATTCATTCCCAGAAGTGTTAAAGGCCTATTATTTTCATTCTTTTAATGAGAAAGAAACACAATTCTTATTCTCTTTCACAATGGGGAACTCTTTTAGGAAGGACTCAGCTCTAGCCTGAGATGGTGCTTGTGTGAGCTCTAGCTAAACACAGTATTTGTGTTGCAAATAAATGCTTCGTACCTGGAATCAAAGCTCATCATGGGGTGAAGAATCTTGAGCAAGGCATCTAGATTTTTTCTTTTTCCCTTTAAGCATCCTTGTAATATTGCATTCTGGTTATTCTCCTTCCTTTCTCTCTGTCTTCCTATTTCTGAAGAACTCTGCCTTAGGAGTTTTTTTCTGCATGTTGAGAAACCCCTTGCTATGTTTATTGTCTTAATTTTCAGAAAATTCAAGCTTCTCTTTGAATATTTGCTACTGAGCCACTGGAAGGATAAAACTACACTTCCTAAGATGGAGAAGATTTGGGAATAGCACATTCAGGGGGAAATCGAGAGCTATTTGCAGATGTTAGTGAAATCCAAGTTTTGAAATAAAACTCCATTTACTGCTTTTGTTGGCAAGAGGGGTCTACACAAGCTACAGACCTCTCCTACCAAGAGATCTTGCCGCTGTTCGTGGTGGTGCCCTTCCGTGTTACAGCAGACCTCAGTAGCTCACCACTAGTTTCTTCTGTCTGAATTCTCAGTCTCACAAACTTAGAATAAAACTCAGATACCAGAATGAGTGGGAAAGAGTGAAGAGCAGAACTCCTACATTGCAAAAGAAAATCTGTTTTCTCCCTCAGAGTACAATAGTCTAGGGATTCACATAGCCCTGGGTCACCGCTATTGGTCCAAACTTATGCTAATTAGAGTTTGGAAAGGTACTAATATTGGCCAAATTTTCAGTCCCAACTTTCATTCAGGTCTGACCCTCAATGGGCAGGGCTTCTGACCTGGTCCCTTTTTAGTAGCAGGTCAGAAACTGGAGGCTGAGGTCATAGGATGGTCTATGCCTGCAGGTTCCTAGCTGCAGCACTGAATGGAGTGGACTTCTGCAGCAGGTGACCGCATAGTGCCCAAGTCTGCCCCCTCCTTCCCCCGCCCCCCAACTGCCACTCTGCCATTCAGCTTCTCAGCAGGGACCCATGTACTGGTTGCAAGGTTTGGCAGCTGGGGAGCCATGTCATTAGTTTGAGGTACATATCCTATGTGAAGGTTAGGCTATTAGGTCCTGGACTTTGGAATTTGAGAGGCCAGATAGAGCCATAAACATGGGAGTCTTGACTCTACCCATAGTCTTTAAAGCCAGGTTTATTAATGAGACAATTCATTCTATAAAAACAGAGCCTGATTGGGGGCAGTTGTGTCTTTTAGATAATGAGCATTGCAGGTATTTTCTTCTGAGTGACACTGTGGGACAGCTAGAGGACATCCTGGCTTTTGTGGGCTTCTTCTGACATCTAATGTCTTTCTGCCACAGTGTCCTCTACCACCATAGGTCCAATCTCCACCCTCCCTCTCCTTCTTTCCCATCTCCAAACTGATGTGCTGGCGGATAGTTCAGCATTTAGTTACTCACCTCCTGCCCACTAGGCTAGCTCAGTTTCCCCAAGACAATGATTGTGCTTTGGCCAATGAAGTGCGATGTGCAGTGTGTTTAAATGTGTTTGGATGGTTTGGCGTGATTCTTGCACTCAGGTGACCCACCACAAAACCCCACTCTCTATTATAACTACTGCTCTTTCAGTCTTGGCTACAAAACATACGTGTGGACAGACCTGAACCTCACAGCCTGTAGTCATGGCCAGGCAGAGCTGTGTCTACAGCAGAGCTGCTGGGCAGAGCCCAGCTTTGTCCACCAAAGCACAGTCATCTGTGGACCCGTGAGCATAACTCATGCCTGCCTGTATTTAGGAGCTACTGGGTGCAAGGTGGATTTTCAATGCAGTGTGGTCATGACCATGGCTGGGGCAATGGTCTGAGTGCTTCCAGCCTTCAAAATTCCTATGTTGAGTTCCCAATTTCCTGGGCATTGGTGTTAGGAGATGGAGACTTTGGGAGGCTCCTGCGTGGCGTCACTGTGCTTGCGATAGGGACTCAGGAGAGCAACTCATTCTCTTCCCACCACAGGAGGTCTCAGTGAGAAGACAGACATCTGCAACATGGAGGAGAGCCCTCACCAGATCCCACTCATGCTGGTACCCCAATCACAGACTTCTCAGCCTCCAGAACTGTGAGAAATGAATTTCCATGATTTATAAGTGACTCAATGTATGCTAAGTGACATAACAGCTTGACTGGCAGGCAGCTGACTAAGTCGAAGAGCCCAGTGGCCCAGTGGCTCAGTGGCCCAGTGGCCATCCTTCAGCAGCCTGCTAGGAGGCTGCCCGTCAAGCCTTTCACTTTCCCAACTCATTCATGGAAGGGATGGACTGGTAAGGCCTGAGGCCCAAACAGCCTGGTTATTGGACATACATGGTTCTGGATTGATTTCTTAGTAGCAAGTAAAGTACAAAACAATCTGATAGGAGCCTTAAGAGTCTTAGGATTCCCTGTGGTTGAGCTGTTTGTAACTATGTGATATTTCCTGCAAATATCTATTATTAATTCTAATGTTAGTAAAACCCTCCACATCATGTACATTTCTCAGTTCCCATAAAAATTAAAAGAATTTCTATTTTTAGTTTTAACTTTTCTATTGACTGGCTTTTCATCAGAAATTCACACTGGACTGTCTCCACCCGACCCTGGTCGGGGAGCAGAAACAGCCTGCTTATTGATTCTTTGCTGTCTGTGCTTATGCTTGCTTGATGATCTTGTCACATCTCTTTTGAAAGCATCCTGCTCTCAATTCCATTAGCTAATTATATGAGCAGTGGCTCCCGTGGACAGTCCCAGATGGGACCCTCCACCTGCTCCCCTGGTGTGTAATCGGCCTGGCTTTGCCCTTTGTGAAATGTTTAGACAGATGTCTGCGGTGGGCTCCTTCCCATAGTTTCATTCATGTGCTTTGTGAAGACACTGCCTGATGAGGTGTGTGGCACACACTCCTTTATTTATAGTTTATGTGTCAAATAAAGTTGAGTTGAAAGGGTTATTCACGTATGGCCCTTACCTATCAACCTCATCTTTTCTCAAAAACATTAGCACACATTCACGCTTCACCCACCAGGTCATTTTTACATGTGCACCACCTGCCACCACCTATCTACCTACCTGCACTCTGACACACTGGAACCTCAAAACCCTGTAAGACAGGGTAACATCTCAAAGGACCACAGAGACCATGTGTCTTTGTCTTTTCCAGCCACCATAACAAAATGTTGCAAACTACTGGCTTATAAACCACACGATTCATTTCTCAAGTTTTGCAGGCTGGGGAGCCCAAGAATAGGCTCCAGCAGAGGTGGTGCCTGGAGAGGGTGCTTTCTCCCCATGACCCTGAGTGATGAAGAAGGTGCCCCTTTTTTACAAGGACTATTCATTCATGAAAGCCCTGCCCTCGTGACCCACTCACCTCCCACACACCCTGGGGAGCACAGAACTGAGCACCTGGAGGGCGAGGTGGCGGAGCAAGGTGATGCAGACCCACCTGTGGACTGAGGGTGTCTGGCTCAGGGCATAGCCCACTGGGGTTCGGCAGCA
Source organism: Urocitellus parryii (assembly GCF_045843805.1). Classification (NCBI taxonomy): domain Eukaryota; kingdom Metazoa; phylum Chordata; class Mammalia; order Rodentia; family Sciuridae; genus Urocitellus; species Urocitellus parryii. Next base: position 84,060,356 of record NC_135539.1, read on the forward strand.
TTTTGCTGTAAGATTCAGGCCTAATATTGCTAGAAGCATTTTTCACAAACAACCTTTCAAGAGACATTAGAAATCCATACTTTTGGGTGAAGTCTCCTAATTTTAAAATCTCGAATCAAGTCCCTTTAAAAGACAAACATGAATTGCAACTGTTGCAACTGTATGTAAAACCCAACCTACTTTCATCAACCTCCAACTTGGGGCTCACTGTTTCTGTCTCTTTGTGCCCCTGACCTTTCCTTTTTAATACTCTTCACACAGTCTACCTGGAAGACACCACTCAGAAGCCTTCTCTTCACAGTCTTGCCTGGGCTCTTCATTCCAGGGCATTGGTTAATTCAGCCCCGCCCACCGGATGAAGGTGTCCATCACCTTCATAACACAGAAACCAGAGTTTTAGACCAAATTTGATTTTGCACTTCTGCTGGCAGAGGGGGTCTGTGCAAGCTGCCGGCCTCTGCAGCTGAGAAAGCCCCCTTGGGTGTTAGCTGATCATAGCAGGGATGCCTGCCGACTCAGTGGCCAGGATAAATTCAGCAAAGCCAGAATGCATGCCATAGAATGGCGCGTGGCAGCTTTGAATGGAGGGCTGTGCCAACTTCTTTCTGGGTTCTCATCTGGCAAATCCAAAGAACAAAATTTACACATGTGAAAGTAGGATTTATTCTACTAGTCTAAAGTAGGATTTATTCTACTAGTCTAAAGTAGGATTTATTCTACTAGTGTGCTAGTCTGGGGGCAATGCTATTGGTCCAAATTTATGCTAATGAGGTTGAAAAATCCTATTGCTATTGGCCTGAACTTTCATTCAGCTCCGCCCCACTTCCGTTTTCTCACAGTTCGCTGCAATCTCAGCTTCCCAGCAGTTTGATGTCTGCAGACCCTGGATGCTGGGGTTTGGGGCTGTGGCACTGTGAGGGGTAGACATCTGCACTAGTCAGGGGCTGCCACCCGGGGTGACAGGTGGGCAAGCGCTGCTCCCTTGGTCCCTGCGTACGCCCACACTCCAGCCTACCTGGACGTAGGGCTTGGCTTCCTCATCACGTCTGTTTTTTGATCTATCTCCACTGATAGCCCATGCTTTGCTTTTTTTTAATGGTAACATAAATATGGCATAGATTTGCCATTTCAACCTCTTTTAACTGTACAGTTCAGTGACATTCATTACTGTTACATTGAAACTGTTAGCAGTTTCCAAACTTTTCATCTCAAACTTAAGCCCAACACCCATTAAGCAATACCTCTCTTTCACCTCTCTTTTAGTTCTGCTAACCTCGAATCTCCTACGACATTTCTATGACAGAAAATCCCTGTTGTCATTCGTATTCTAGATGCTTTATGAAGGTGGGATCAGACAATATTCCACTTACTGTAATGTTTTCAGGATGAATTCACATTATTGCATGCATCAAAACTTCATTCCTTCTATGGCTGAAGGATAGTCCGTTGTATGTCTACATAGCATTCCGATTCTCCACTGACCTGTTGGTGAGCATGTGGGTTGTTTTCACCTGGTGATTGTGAATAAGGTTGGCAAGCAGGTGTCTGTCTGAATCTTTTTTTTTCAGATCTTTGGGTACACATCTAGGGGTGGAATTGCTGGATCATATCATAATCCCGTGTTTTGCTTTTTGAGAAAGTTCAGGGTTTTCCCAGAGCAGCTGCACATTTCATTCTCCTCTGGGCACTGGGTGAGTGTTCCTGTTCATTCACTTCCTCAACCAACAGTTGCTATTTACCATGTGAGAAAGATGATTGTTCTAGCATCCTAGTAGGATGAAATAAATGGTATTTATTTCATTATGATTTTCGTTTCCCTTATGATTGAGGGTATTGGGTCTCCTTTGTGTATTGACCATTTCTATGTCTTCATTAGAAAAATGTCTATTCAAATCCTTTGCTCATTTTTATAATGGACCTTTGTGTTTGTGTTGTTGAGCTTCAGTTCTTTATACATTCTGAATGTTTACCCCTTATTAGATGGATAACATGAATTTTTCACCCCCTTTACAGGTCTATTTTTGCTTTATTGATAATGTCTTTTCATGCACAATAGCTTTAAATTTTTATAAAGTTCAGTTTAAATATTTTTTCTTTTGTTACTTATTCTCCTAGTCATTTTAAAGATTCTATTGCCAAATGTAATATCATGAAGATTTACTGTTTTCTTCTAAGAGTTTTTAAGATTTTTACACATGGATTTAGGTTTTCGATCAATTTGGAGTAATTTTTTGCACATGGCATGAGGAAAGGCTCAAAGTTAATTTGCTAATGCTTGGGAAGATCCATGTGTCCCAGAAAAATTTGTTGAAGAGAGTGCTTCTTACCTTTTGGGTGGACTTGTCTAATACCTTTAGTTAGATTTCTCAGTGTAATGTTGAATAGTAGTGGTGAAAGCAGTGTCCTTCTCTAGTTCTTGATTGTTGAAGGAAAGGCTTCAGTATTTTATTATTGAATATGATCTTAGCCATACATTTTTCATAAATACTCTTTATTTTGTTGAAGATGTTCATTTTTATTCCTACTTTTTTGAGTAATGCTTGTCAAAAATCAGTTCGGCAGTGATGAGTTTATTTCTGACTTTCAGTTCCATTCTGTTGGGTTTTCTGTCTATCTGAAAGTACCATACAGTGTTGATACTGTGGCTTTGTAGTAAGTTTTGAAATTGGGCTCTGTGAGTTCTCTGACTTTGTTCTTCTTTCTGCATATTGTTTTGGCTATGTGGGCCTTTTGCTATCCCCTGTGAATCTGAGGATCAGCTTTTCCAAAACTGCAGAAAAAAAGACTTGGAATTTTGACGGGGAAGGGATTGAATCTGTAGATTGCTTTGGAGAGAACTGACAACTGGACAATATTAAGTCTTCTTATCCTCAAACGTGGAATGTCTTTCCATTTATCTAGGTCTTCTTTAATTTAATTCAGCTAGTGTTTTATAGCTTTCAGTGTGCAAGTCTTTCAGTTCCTCAGTTAAATTTATTAATAGGTACTTTATTCCTTTAGATTTTATTGTAAATGGAATTGTTTTCTCAATTTCCTTTTTGGATTATTAATTGCAGATCATAGAAATACAATTGATTTTTTATTTGTTGATTTTGTACCTGAAATTTTACTGAATCAGTTTATTAACTGTTACAATCTTCTTGTGGATTTTTGGTTTTTGGTTTCCTATATTTAGGATCTTGTCATCTGCAAATAGAGATAGTTTATATTTTTCTTTTGCAGTTTTTTGTTTGTTTGTTTTTGTTTTGGTACTGGAGATTGAACCCATGGGCATTTAACTACCAAGCCACATCCCCAGCCCTTTTTGTATTTTATTTAGGGACAGGGTCTTACTGAGTTACTTAGGGCCTTGGTAAATCGCTGAGACTGGCTTTGAACTTGTGATCCTCCTGCCTCAGCCTCCTGGGCTGTTGGGATTATAGCTATGCTCCACCTTACCCAGTTCTTTTCCAGTTTTGATGCTTTTATTTAATTTTTCTTGTCTAATAGCTTTGGTTAGATTTTTCAGTGTAATGTTGAATAGTAGTGGTGAAAGCAAGTGTCCTTCTCTTGTTTTTGATTGTTGAGGGAAAGGCTTCAGTATTTTACTATTGAATATGATTTTAGCCATACTCATAAATACTCTTTGTTTTGTTGAAGATGTTCATTTTTACTCCTACTTTTTTTGAGTTTTTTAAAATCAGGGAAATGTGTTGGATTTTTCTAAGTGCTTTTTCTGCATCAATTGAGATGATCCTGTTGGTCTTCCCTCCTCTGTTCTATAAATTAGTGTATTACATTGACTTTTTTCTTTTAAACATTTCAAATTACATTGATTGTTTTTCTTATGATGAATTACTCTTGTATTTCTGAGACAAATCTCACTTGCTGTTGGATTTGGTTTGTTGTTATCTTGTAAGGATTTTCCATCAATATTCATAGGAATTGTTAATTTGTAATTTTTTTCTTGTGATACCTTTATCTGGCTTTGGTATCAGGCCAAAATTGACCTTATAGAATGAGTTAGGAAATATGCTTTCTTCATTTTTAAAAAAGGACTTGAGAGGCGTTAGTACAAATTCTTCCGGGTGAATGCACCAGTGAAGCCATCTCTTTCTAGACTTAGAAGATATTGGATTACTGTTTTTACCTCCTGTTATACATCTTGAGTCACTTTGGGGAATGTGTCTATTTCTAGGAATTTTTCTATTACATCTTAGTTATCTAATTTACAGGGTATAATTACCCACATGGTGTTTGCTTATAATTCTTTTGTTTCTGAGAGATCAATAATAAAGTCCCCCATGTCCTTTCTAATTTTAGTTATTTGTGGCATCTCTCTTTTTTAAAAATTTCTTTTCAGTATAGCTAAATATTTGTCATTTTTATCAAACTTTTCAAATAACTTTTGGTTTTGTTGATTCTCTATTTTTTTCTATTCTCTCTTTTGCTTATTTCTAGCCTAATCTTCACTATTCCTTCTTTGTGCTAGCTCAGGAGTACTCAAACGAAAGTTTGGCAGGGTAAAACATCTTTGCCTCAAAATGCTTGCCCACTTTTATCTTTTTGTTTAATGTGGCTATTGAAATTTCTAAATTTCTACTCTAATTTCCCTTCCATTTTATAATTTTGTAAATGACTTAGTCTTTTCTGGAGTCCCAGATATATCTTTTTCTTTTTCTTAAAATCTAATGCTTTTACCAGAATGTATTTTGGGATTGACCATTCTGGTTAAACTTTTTTGTTTGTTTGTTTAGGTAGACACTGGGTCTTTACTATGTGGATTCAGATCTTCTTCTTTCCATAACACTTTTTCCAATTTAAATATTTACAATGCTCCATTGTTGTGTTTTCTTTTAATTGTTGTGTTTTCTTTGATAATTCACACAGGAATTTTTTTTTCCCTGAGATTACACATTTGTGGCTTTTTTTCCTGATCTTCGCTTCTTTTTAACCCACTGATTTTTAAAATCTTTTCCACTTTTTTCTCATTATCCTGCTCAAATCTCTGTTTTTTTTTTTTTTCCAGTCAAATCTATTATCTGGAGGAACTTCATTTCTGAGATAATTGTTTTTTCTTCAGTTCATTTCCTGAGTTTTGATATTTCTTATTTCATGTGTATGTTTTTTGTCTGTCTGTTTCTCAATTTAAAATTTCTGACTCAAAGGTTTTTTTTTCCATCACTATAAATGCTTATTATTCAGTGTGATTCACATGGAAGATAGATCAAGAATCAGGGGAGGAAAATTAGAAACGCTCAGGGTAGGTGTGGTTGATTCGTTGGGATCTGGCCAAGATTCAACACTGAATTAAACAGGAAGAACTTTCAACTTCAGTTGGCATGGAGGGTTCAGAAGTCAGAGCTCACACTGTGCTGGAGTTCTGATGTCTTTTTGGAGGGAAATCATTGAAACAATGCAGACAGCTGTGAAGGGAGTTTAGTAGCATCCTGCCCTATGCGGAGCTGAGCTGCACCAGTTGCCAAGTGACCTTCCCATTTTAGGAGGGATCATTTTAGATCCAGTCTTTCATGTGTCCCAGGTGCGAACCTGGCCTGTGTTCCAAGCAGACTGCCTCCCAGTCTTCTCCCTGAGCAACTGACATGATGAGGATTCCTGTAGGAACTGGGGCCCCCTCTGTGCACCTGGTTATTGGAAGTCCAGAGGATTCATAATTCACATTGAGTAGGAAGAGCCCTTTTTTGGGCCACTGTGTGCTAATGTCTTCATAAATCTTAGGATTAGGGCTGGGGATGTGGCTCAAGCGGTAGTGCGCTCGCCTGGCATGCGTGCGGCCCGGGTTCGATCCTCAGCACCACATACCAACAAAGATGTTGTGTCCGCCGAGAACTAAAAAATAAATATTAAAAAATTCTCTCTCTCTCTCTCTCTCTCTCTCTCTCTCTCTCTCTCTCTCCTCTCTCACTCTCTCTTTAAAAAAAATAAAAAATAAATAAATCTTAGGATTATAGGACAAAAGTTTGACATCCTTTTGGGTCGGATAGATAACCTCAATTGGGATTTGATGAGATCTTGGGAGAATTCTGTGATGGTTGACTAGGACATTTCCATGCCTGAGACATTCATCTTGCACTTTGGGGAAGAGTTGAGAGTGGCACAAGTCTGAAATAAATCATGTTCAATTATTACAAGTCAGCAATGAGAGGTAAGTCCATGAATGTGCATGTCCTACTGTGAGTGGGGCTCTGCTACTGATGAGGGGGACAGAGCACAAGGCAAGACTGAGTGTTTTTTTTTCTCTCAAGGGCATTCATATCTATAAGTCTTGACCTTGGTGTAAGGCAGGAGAGGGAGTGACTGCAGTGGTGGCCATCACAGGTAGGCATCTTAATCCTCCAGGGGGAATGCGAAAGCTCCAGGACGGAGAAAGCACCTGAGGTAGACGGTGATGTCCATCTAAAGAGTGGCTATGGAGAGCGACCCGTGCAGAATCCACTGCAGGACCAAGTCAAGAGAGCACAGGTCTCTTGAGAAACAGTGGATGGTAGGAGGTGGTCGAAGGGGAGGAGATGGTGGGATTGTCGTAGCAGTGAGTTGGATTGTGAGGTCCTGGGGTCCAGGCCAGGGAAGGAGCTTCTTTAATGAAGCTGGGAAGATACTGACGCCCTTGGCATGGGTTAGCAGCATAGCCATCCCAGCGCTGCAATCCCAGGATGGTCCAGGGGACCCACAGCAGCCTGGGAGGTAGGCATGGGAATGGGAAGGTGGTAGTGTAGGACGGGCACAGGGAGACTCCTAGAGACATGTCAGTGACACAACTGATTTGGACATGTGTAGATGGCACTGTGACTGCTGGTGCAGAAGTGAGGAGAGGGGAGAGGGCATGAGATTTAATGCCTGGGAATACCTGGTAATAAAATGGTGTGCGATTAGCACCAGGGGTTGAATGCCAATAATGATGCTACATTAAAAACTCAATACTATCAGAAAATTCAAAGGAAATCTAGGTAAAAGTAATCTGTCAAAGTTTTGAAGCAATAACTTCAGGTGAGCCAGATCTGGCGTTAGTTAAATATCCAAATGTACTTTGCACTTTAAAGTGGTACTGAAGGAAATATTTGAATGTTTAAAGTTAAGCTTTGGAGAAAAATAGTAGGATCACTCTAAGTGGTCACTGCTTGCAATAGGGACTGAATGAAGTCACCAGGTTGAACCTCAATAACTGCATATCTAGCTCTAAATAGTATCATTAAATGAAATATATCAATTATCACACAGTGACTTGCTTACATGAATAACTTAATTTGAACAAGTAGCAATAGCTAATTGGAAAGATGTGCTAATTGGAAGCCCACAGTCTCTCTCTCTCTCTCTCTCTCTCTCTCTCTCTCACACACACACACACACACACACACAGAGGAAATTCCACACATGGAGTGATACCATTCAACAGGGATGCCTCTAAATCCTGGAAAAGTGCCTGACTCCCTGCATCCCCATGAGGTATGCCAGAAATTCAGCTTTCTCACTGTGAGGATGAAATCAGATAAAGAGGGAGACTGGGGACACTGGGTGAATAATTCCACCCAGTTAGTGTAATCTAGTAACAGGGCTCCTAAATGGAGGTGCCAAAAGAGAGTGGTCAGAGGGGGGAAATTCAACCTCTAAACCCCTCTAGGCGGTGTAGGCTGGAAGAGAACAGCAAAGCAGTGCACCAGTGGGGGTTTCTCTTGATGCTCAAATAGCCCCTGTGCAGAGATAGGATGGGGCAAGGATCATCACACTGACTGCCCTGGCAGGCCAAGCAGCACAGGCGAGCCTCCTCCAGGCCACCTTTTCAGGCCTCGTGGAAGCTGCACATTGCAGACCAGAGCCACAGGGAAGCAGTCTGGGACCCTTCTTAGGGAGGAGCTGTCTGAGTGTATAGGGCCATTTGGCACTCATGTGTGGGCTTCTGATCCCTATACTTTGCTGGGCCCCACCTCAGCCTCTGAGACTCCTCATGGAGTCTATTAGCATGATACAGATGCCTACCAAGGTGAAAGGCTCTGGTGATCAGTGAGGAATGAACATGGGGCATCCTGTGGGCTCCTTTTGGAGTAAGTCCCTCCAGGCTGGCCCTTTGCAAGAACCTCTTCTCTTGTGTGCTTTACAATGGAGTGGAGCAGCCGGCGAAAAGCTAGGCAGGTGCTGTTAAGCTTTCTGTTACTGCAACAAACACCTAAGATAACCAAATTATGAGGAAAAAAGGTTTATTTGGGCTCATAGTTTTGGAGGTTTCAGTTCATGATTGGTTGGCCCTGATGCTTTTGGGCCTGGGGTGGCATGTCATGACAGGAGTATATGGCAGAGAAAGCACATTCACCTCATGGCTGATGCAAAAGAAAGGAGAAGGGGGCTGGGGCCCTACAATTCCCTCAGGGAACACTCTGTGGCCTGCAGGCCTCCCATGAGGCCCCACCTTATAAACGTTCCACTACCTCTCAACAGCTCCTGGCTGGGGTCTGAATCCCCAATACCTGGGCCTTGGAGACATGCCAGACCCCGAACCTAGCAGCAGGTATGAAGGCAAACCTGTCCGCCTTCCTAATACCTCCAGAGAGCATGCCTAAGAACTCTCCGGTCCTCTTCAATGTAGTGTCCCCATGCAACTGTTGTGCCTGCCCCCGCTGCCACTAGTGCCACCACAGTAACTACAGGCATCTCTAGTCTCTGCAGGAAGGAGGAATTATTTTAAAATAAGAGAACCAGGGACAAAGGCTTCTCTCAACTAGAACTCTAAGTCCATTAAGCTGTAGTTACATACAATCTGAAGTCCTGGGATTCTAGTAACTCCAAAGATCTCCATAATATGAAGCCAACTTACCTGAGCTGAAATTTACCACTATTTTAACTCACAAAAAGGATTTTTCAAGAATTTTGCAATGTTGATTTAAAAAATTATATAACAATATTATTTAAAAATTTATTTATAATATTGTAAACACTGTAAAGAACTCATAAAAGTCTTTTTCTTAGAAGCATAGAAAAGGCGTCTCGATGTCTTTAACAAAAGGGGATTGCGGCCGGGCTCTCTGGGACTTGGTGAGTCTCAGGATCTGTTTGGAACAGGAATGGCCCTGCTGACCTCTGTGGAAGGAGGATGCCAGGCAGGGCCCTCAGAACAGTCCGGCAGGCTTCCTGTGACGCTCCCAGGGTTCAGGATGGCGCCTCAGGGCCACGGCCAGCTGGCCAGGTTGCAGGAGCTCAGGGGCCGTGCAGCTCGAGTTCTTAGACAGCTCTGGCTCAGTGGCAGGGCAGTCTGAAGTCACATAACAGCTTCAGGTTCTGAAAGAAAGGGGAGAGCTGGGGGCTGCTGAGAGCTTCCTGCCTCCACCAGCTGCACGCAGGCTCTTCTCTGGATCACAGGGAAAGGGCGCTGATTGCCGCCCAGACAGGTCTCCAGAGGGCGGATGTTCCTGGGCCGGGCAGGAGCACCCTGTGGACCCAGAACCGCCTGCCAGAACTCCTTTCCTGGACTTTGTGTTTAGGGGTCCATTCGAGGTTTGCTGCAGCACCCCTCAGTGCTCAAGGGCTAGTGCTGTCTGTCTCTGGGGTATGGGGGTGGGTGGGGTATGGTCATATACTTTCTGCAAAATAATCTCTCAACCCATGCCATGCCCAACTCAGGTTTCTAACGTCCTAAAAGGGGCACAGAATTTTCACCTTTTATTTCATAACCACATCCTTTCTAGTCTTATTCATTCCGGCCTAACATACACATAGTGAGCCTTTTTAAGCAAGCAGGTCTAAGCAATTGATGTCATATGTGACTGTTACCACCATCATCTCCAGAACTTTCTCTTATCAATACAACTCTGTCCCCCTTAAATACTGACTCCTCTACCTCCCTCATCCAGCCCCTGGCAACATCTTTATGAATTTGGGACTCTAGGTCCCTCCTGAGCAGAGTCGCAAGCACTTTCCGTTTTGCCTGGCTCATTGTCACCTGGCGTAATGACTTCGAGACCCAACCATGCCAGAGCATGTGTCAGAACTTCCCTGCTTTGAAGGCTGAATAGTGTTCCATTGTATGCACACACATCTGTCTATCTATCCATCTGGGTACACTTGGCTGCTTCCGCCCTTTGACGATTGTGAGTGATGTTGCTGTGAACACAGGGTGCAGGTACCTTGTGGAGTCCTAGCATCAGTACTCTTGGATCTTCAGAGGCCTTTATGCTGGTTAGGAGAAGAAGGTAACTTTAGGAAAGGGCTTCCCAGCCTTTCATGATATGGCCTCAGAGGGAATGTTCGTCTGGCTGGGTTAAATGGTGGTGATGGAGGTGTCTGAACCAGGATTCTGTCCGGCCTCTGCCTTCATGCACCTGGACACACTGGGTGGGGGCCCTCTGGGAAGCCAGCTGCCCCAGTTTCAGAGCCCACATTGCCACTGGTACCCATCATGCAGAAGCTCCAGGAGGGGTGACAGCTGAGGTACACTTCAGGGCTCCCCCCTTGACACCCATCTTGGGAACCTGACCCTCTACAGCCCTCCACGAGATGTACTGGATCTCACAGCCTGGGCCACAGTCACCTGGAACAGTGTGGAACGTTACAGACATGGGCAAATCACCTTCCCTGTGAAGCCAGAATTAGGTCAGGTTATGAGGCAGGTGAGCAGGTAGGAGACTAGAGGGAAGACTGTGTGAACTTAGGCACCAGGATGCTACCTGGGGGCACAAGGAGAACCCAGCGTGAGCTCAGTGGGGTAACCACCTGCAAAGGAACAGAAGGACTGGGGGCAGGCAGCAGAGCTGAGCAGACAGAGCCTGGGGGAGAGGAAGCAGGAGGGAGGGAGAGGGGCAGGCTGCCTCAGGATGAGGGCTTCTGAGGCTGGGACAGTTATGCATGTCATTTTCACTATTACTAGTTCTATCTTCACAGGAAGAGTCCCCTTCTCCCAGGCAGCCCACCTGCTTTGCTGGTGCTGGAAGGCAAGGGACAGGTGTGGGAGAGCCCGAGCTTCAGGCCTACATGGGACTTTTATAGTGGCAAGTGACAATGTGGGCACTAAGACCATACTTAGCACTTCTTTTTCAAATATTTTATTAATCTGTTTGGCCAAACGGGTAATGGAAACTGAGAATAATAATTTGCTAAAAAGTTCAGGTCATGAATGCCCCTTCCCCCAGGAAACAAAAGACTCCATGGTTACAGAATGCACCATTGGGTTATGACAACGTTTCAAAATAATGCTTCCATTTCATAGATAACAATGTAAACTTCAAAAATAGTAAACTCTAACCCCATCCCTCTTTACAAATCTATCACAGATAGAATTGTCTGGCAGACCTAAGTTGTGTAAGTAAACAGCCTGGTGCTTAAAATTTCATAAAAAGGTTTGCAGATTCAGTAAATAAGTTTTCAGTCTGGTCTGGAAGTAAAAGCCACCCGTGGCTCTTTCCACATGGTCTACCTTAACAAGCGCGTTGTGCCCCTCCAACCAGGCTCCTCGGACATTGGTCACCAGCTTTGTCATTTTTTGTACACACACACACATATAGTTTTTTGTTTTTTTTTCTAAAGATTTTACATCTAAATTATAAGACGGCGCCAGTGACTTAGAATGTCACCTTGGGTCACATAGGTAAAGACAAAAATTCTGTAGAAGGCACTGTAAATCCTCCTGTATGATCTATGAAGACACAGAGAGCAGGCCAGCAAAGGCTGGGCTTCCCTTTCCCCTTCGTGACCTGGTGCAGGCCTGTCCTCTGATGGTTGTCATGTCCATTATCCTTTTCTGCTTCACTTCTTCTAATGCCATTGTCCTATCTACCCATCCTGCCACCCATCCACCTATTCACCCATCCACGTAACCAACCCTATATCCATTGACCCTTCTATCCATCTGTCCACCCAGCTACCCATCCACTCATCTATCTGGATTAACTGACAGTTGTCTTTTGGTTCATTGAAATTCCTTAAAATTAAGAGTACAGCTCTGGTATAAAACAAAATATGACCTACTGTAGCTGAAGAATAATCACAGTGTACAATGTCATTTTCAGTTGCTAAGATTCGAAACATTTGCCCTGGCTTGTTAAGCACACCTGTCGTCAGAAACAATCAATACAAGGCTCATGGTGACCCGCTTTACATTCATTGGGAAAGCGCTGAGGTTTCTTCTCTTCCTTATTGAATCGGTGCCCTTGAGTGAAGGTCTGATGTGGAAAAGTGCAAGCAAATTGGACATGCCAATAAATACCGTAGGACTTACCGCAGTTACCAAAACTGTACAGGTATGTACACCTTACCCAACCGAGGCTCCTCCTGTCAGGGACAGGCTTCCAAATCATCACTGTGGGGGCAGCCCCAGAGTCCCAGAGGAGAGGCCCTAGCGCGCAAAGGAAGGGCGAGCTCTCCTGCTCCTGTTCTGGGGTCCTGAGCCCAGGTCAGCCCCGCCCTCCACCGTCTCCTCCTTCTTCCTCACTTTGAGGTGGGTGAGCAGCTTGATCAACCAGACGTCCCACTCCTCCGGCAGGAGCAGCAGGAGGAAGCCCAGGCCGATGATGATGATGGCAATGACCCGGACCCCGTTGAAGACGATCTGACTGGTGTAGTGATCAACCACTGTTGGAGACAGAGCACTGGTTACTCGGCAGCAGGAGTGTCCTCCTGGACCATAGACTGCTCCTGGCAGGATTCGCTTCCAGGAGGCTGGGGTGGCCTCTAGTACATCACTTGAACTTTCCCAAACTGTGTCCTGAGCCTTGCACTATACTTCACCTCCAAGACTGACTTGGCATCTGAGTTAAAACATTGATTTTTGTGTGTTTAAAAAATAAATAAGGCCAAGTGCAGTGGTGCACGCCTATAATCCCATTAGCTCCGGAGACTGAAACAGGATTGCAAGTTCAAAGCTAGCCTCAGCAACAGCAAGGCCTTAAGCAGTTCAATGAGACCCTGTCTCTAAATAAAATACAAAATAGGGCTGGGGGTGTGGCTCAGTGGTGGAGTGCCCCTGAGTTCAATCCCTGGTACACCCCCCACTCAATCAATCAATCAATCAATCAAGGGAAGTTGGAGATATATGTGTATTTAGATGGAAATACAGCAAAACTTTGTTGTGACTAAGTCTGGGTGTGACTTATTTTTGGTCTTTTCACAGTGTCTATAATGAAATGCTTTATTTTTATATTTTAAAAACATTAATTTACAATCTGTGCATGTGTATGTACATGTGTATCTACACACACAAACACACATGCACACACACATAGGTTTTAAAGACCAAGATGATAGATGCAAACTCCTGTTATGCAGTGGGCATCACTTGGTGCAAGGTCCTTGTGCCTGTGGTATCCTTGCTGTCCAAGCACAGGGCTCATCCTGACACACATCCAGTGAGAGGACAAAGGGAGAAGTGGGTTCACATCAGCTCCTGAAGCTCCGACTGTCCTCCCCTTCCCAGCCTGATGGTGCTCAACCACCCTGTGCTGTTTTGGGCTTCTCTGTCCTTTTCCTAGACTGGGCACATTTGGAGTCTGCCTTCCCCAGGGCATGCTGCCTGACCCACCCAGGATAGAGATGTGCACACTTCACAACTAAAGTTTGTATAAAGTGACTCCCTGGACAACTGTCCACCCCTGGCACTGGGGGCTCGTTCCTCTGCTGTCACCCCTCACTTGCTCCACTCCCTGATCCCCCTCCTTCTTTTCCCTCCCTGACTCCACTACATCTAGCAGGTGGTTAGAGAAAGAGTAAGAGGAATGAAAGCTAAACCTGAAAAAAAATTCTAGTGCCCTTTTATGGAATAAGATGACACTTTTATCCCACCATAATTCAGAAATACTTTGATGCCAGCAAAGTGTTCTGCTGATTCACAGGAGGTGGGGCAGTTCTCCCTGCCAGTCTCAAGGGCAGACCTCTGGGGGGTCCAAAAGGCAGGTGATGGCTCTTCTCTGAGAAGCTCCTAATCAGCAGGTTCTTGTGCTTCTCTCCTCCAATAAGGAATTGGATTCCTCTGCTGACCCCTTATTAAACCTCTCATGTTGCAGTTAGTAATATGAAATGATTCTCACTAATCTTGCGAACACCTGCTGTGGGATGGGACCAGAATAAGTTTTAGGTAAGACTCACCTAGAACATGCCTTTTGCCATAAGAACCTCATATGCCTATAAATTAAAGATGCAAAGAATGGAGGGGGCTGTTGACAAAGTACCCTTCAGAAGCCGGTGCCGCTGAATTGCTTCTCTGCCAAGAGCCCAGGTGCTGCTGCATCTTCAAGTACTGTCTCATGGATTATTCCATCTGACCCCCGTATGGACTGAAAGAGCCAGGGCAAGCATAGCCTTTGTTTGTAGGGGAAACAATGAGCTAAGGCCCAGATGAGTGGGGACCACTGAACCCCAGAGGGGCTATGGTGGCGCAGGGCTGAGCCCAGTATTCTGCTGCCTCCTGCAGGCCACATGACACTGCTGCCAAGTGGCTCTCTGGAAAGTGCTGGGGCCTTGGTGAGGCATGTACAGAGCTCATGGGTCAGGGTGGTGAGGACTGAGTCACAGGGACAGGCCCAGGAATTGAGAGCTGATTGGCCTGCACTGGTATAGGCTTGGTTCCCAGGAATCCTGGCCCTCTGGGGCCTGGACACAGAGGGTTTGGGAGATACTTTAGAGAAAGCTGTATCAAGGCTGAGAGAGTGAGTATTCTGGAAAGGAAGGAAATCAGGGCTTCTCTGGGAGGAGATGCAAAGGGAGGTGTGGTGTGAGGCCAGGGCTGGGAGCAGGTGCAGAGGGAGGTCTGATGCAAGGCCAGGAGATCCTGGGAAGAAACCCCCAAATCCAAACCAGCCTGAGTCAGGCAAAGGAAGGAGGTGAGGGCAGGAGAATGCAGGCTTTTGGATGGGTGACCACTGTGTGAAGGCCACAGCCCAAGGGCTATGCAAGTCGAGGTGACAGACAGAGGACTCTCTCTCTTCCAGGAGGTGGAGGACAACAAGGTTCACGCCTCTTCAGCTGGACAACAGTTTTCTATGTCACACCCTGAATAAATTTTCTCCTCCAGAAAGTCACTTGCAAAAATTAAATTTTTCTGCTACATAATTTTCTGTCTATGAATAGATTGATGATATTCATCTTTGCTCCCACACCAGTTAGAATGGAGACAGCTCTAGAGGTTCTGTATCTTGGTGTGGCATGTGAACATCATGGAGACAGCATTGCAGACACAACAAGCACCAACATTTTACTTAAGTGCTTTTCTTTCTTTGCAGAAGTTTGAACATGTGTCCTAGACCAGGCCCAGAGAGACTATGTATGAGAATATATGTGTAAATCCCTGAGTCCAACTGTGTATATGTGATCGTGACAAGCAAGTGTAGAAAATCATGCATATAGTTTTACCTGCATTCACAGGTACACTGAGGACAATTCCAAGAGACATCAGAGTGGGATACGTCACGGCGATTCCAAAATTTAATACAATATTGAATGCTGAAATAATTTGGAAAGCGGGAGTTACTCACAATTATACTTGAAGCGCTGCAGTGGGCCTTCCCACTGCCTGCCTGACCCCAGTTTCTCTGATGACCCTTTGCTGGGACCCAGTGAACTTGGGATGAGTTACAAGCATCCTGACCACTTAGCCCCCTCTTCCCTGATCTCTGGGGAAGGGAAACGGAATTCAGAAAGGTGACCAGTGAGGAGGCTAGAAAAGGCCCTCCAACTGGCTTTGCTTTCCTGCCTTGCTAGCAGTACTTCTGGGATGGCTGTATGGGCCAGGGCTCTGGGATGGGGTTTTGCCTGCTTTGATGTCACCGCCCATTGAGTGACAGTGATTAGGAAGATGATATCAGCAATAATGCCGACTGGTCTTATTCACTGAGCACCAATACCTAAGCAGTGCCCTAGGAGCTCCACTGGCACTGCCTTACCAACCCTTACTACTTACTACTCACAGGTCACGGGCAAGGCCCTGGGCTTACTGCTCAGAGTGCCAGTGGGCACTGTTGCTCTCACAGTGTCTGCAGTTCTGGAAAGATGCACTTTATGAAATGCAAAGATCTGGAAAAGCAGCCAGGACACTGGGGTAGCAAAGAGCACTGTGATCCTGATTTAGGATGCAGGCTTCCATGGAGTCCTGTCTGTCCTTCATGGTTTTCTGGGGATTCTGGACAGGGTGGTGGCCACTTACTCAATAAGAGGACTGAAAATCCACAAAGGTTTCCCCATGGAATGTCCTCAAAGGAGCTCCAGTATTCCACCTTAGTGAAGTAGAGCAGGACGGGGATGCAGGTGATAAAGATGATGTTAAACACACCCAGAATGGACAGGAACAAGGCAGCTTCCCCGAACTTGGCACTGCCCAGCAGGAGCTTGAACAGAACCTGCAGGAGAGAAAGGCAGGTGAGGGCCTCCTGAGACCTCAGGCCTCTGTGAGCGGAGTGGCGCACCTGGAGACCAGGCTGCCCGTGTCTTAGGACAACTCTACGCCCCTGGGAGGTCTGTGAGGGGCAACGGGCCTGTGCACTCCCATTTCAGTGGTGCAGAGATGGACAGCCTGGGTCCACCGAGAGCATCTCTGGGGTTCCCATGTCTTCACACTAGGTTTGAATGCTCATGACACCACATCAAGTGGAGCTTCCCTGCCCAACCTCTCAGAGGCCCTAAAACTGATCCCTGTCCCTGGGTAGCAGGGATTAACAACCACTGCCCCCACCTCTCAGAAGAGCTTTGGCTATAAGGAAATTTTCTCTTAAGTAGAAGTGGAGAGATTCTGCTCATCTGTGCCCTGATCACCACCGCTGTGACAGAGTGGCATGGGTTTAATGGAGTCAACGAACTCTTACTTCCTGCCCTGCTTGTTCAGCATCCCAGGCACAGAAGCCGGGAGAAGAGGCACAGAGGTGGCTGGATGGCCAGACTCCATCCAGCTTGCTTGGTGCTGCAGGTCCAGTTTGAGTCCCTGCCTTGCATTGCTGCGCCTGGACCTGCTTTTTCTCCTTACCAGCCGTCCACAGCCACACGTGCAGGAAGTACAGGAAGGGGAAGGAGCAGCTCCCAGCCTCCCCTGTGCCCCCTAGCTGAACTCCAGGCGGTGGGGGAGATAGAGAAGATGGAGGCCTCCCTGCAGGTGGCCTTTCTGCACATCTGCTCCTCATGAGCATGCAGCTCATTGGCCAGAGCACAAGCGTGGCCTTCTAATGTTTTCTGCATTGGGACAGTGGTGGTGAAGTCTCAGAATGATGCTGCGCTGTCACACCTGTTACAGTGAAGTGTGCCTCTGTGGGCAGCAAGGGCAGAGAGCTGATGGATTAGCATATATAAAATCACTTCGCTTTCCACAAATCACAAGGCCTGGCACTCAGCACAGGGACCATTTTTCCTCGTGACTTTCTACACTACTCCATTCTCTGAGATCTCGCTTCTCACTGAGTCCTTCAGGCCAGGCTCCCAGCTGGGAGGCCTGAAGAAGTTTGCATTCTTTACTACATGTCTGAGGAGGAGGCAGAGGGAGAGAGGAGGATGAGCAAAGAGCAGCCTGGAGGCTTGAAGGAATTGGGGTGGACATGGCAAGGGACGCTGGTGTGGGAATAGATTGTTGCCTCTAGACCTACAGCGGGGAAGGGGTTTTCTAGGGGTTCCCACCATTGTGTGGAGAATCTTAGTCCCACCATAGTGCTGAGCTTGTGTTTGTTGAGCCCACAGATGATGACTAAAACACCTGGGAACGTGTGCTGAACAATCGTGGTGTGGTCAAGATTCATGTGATAAAGCTGCTCCAGGTCTGCACGTCCAGCCAGCATGGAACTTATCTGAGTAAACATGAGCCAGGCTAGAGGGCCCCACCCTTATCTGGACCTGTGACAATGAAGCTGCAAATCTGCAGATCCAGCCAGTGCCAATCATTTCATCCCAAATGCTGCAAACATGTACCACTGATAGAAAGGCCCAGAGGGCCAAAGCCAACAGTAGCTGTCCGCCTGGGGTGCACCAAAAATAAATGCCTTTCAGCAGTACCAGTGCCACCCAGGGTGCCCCAGAGTGGAGGCAGCACAGGAAACCAGCCTGCTAGGAGGAGTCAGGCCAGCTGGAAGCTCATCCACGCCTACCTTGTAGAGGGCCGACATGGATGCAGAGCCCACCACCAGGGCTATGCCAATGACAGAGTGGCTGTGGAATCCATCAGCGTAGGTCATCATCACAATGCCGGCAATGGCCAGGATGGCAGCCACAATCTGGATGGAAGGAAGAAAACAGTGGTCAGGACAGGAGGGGGACCAGGCGAGGGCCAGTGAGCTAGAAAGTCTGCTGGGTTTGGGCCAGAGGGAGGGAGGCTGTCCCCACCTCGGGCCTCCAGGGAGCAGCAGGTGGAGGCTGCTCATCAGAACTGGCTCTGCTTGGAGGGGCACTTGTTTTGCAAAGGTCAGCCCGGCCAGAGGACCTGAGATGGGGCAACCAGGAGTGGCCACGTGGCTTAGCTTCAGGCTATGGCCGTCATTGCAATTCTTGGAGACCTAGTGATCCTAATTCTGGTGACAAGTTATTTGGCCATAACGAGGCCCAGGAGACAATCTGGAGTGTCACCTGGAAGCACTCCAAGTTCTCTCTCACCTTTTCCAATGCCTCATGTGACCTTGCTTTTTGTGTTTTCATACTCAGCAGGGAAGGCACAGTGGGGTCAGTGGGTCTTGTTCCCACTCTACACGCCAGCAGCAGGGCCCGAGGGGGCATCACCTAGGTCCTAGGCTGTAGGCACAGCTTCTCCTTAGTGGTGCCCCACCCCCAGCTCCTCTCTGTGCTCCTGTCGAGACACAGACTTCTGGGATTGTGGGGAGCTCTCTGGAGATGGACACAGTGCTGCTGGCAGACCAATGGCTGTCCTAGGAAACAAGGGCCTAACCACTGGATTTGCCAAGAGTTCTGTCCCTCTTACAGATGCTTCAAAACTGCCTTGAGCTGTCCAAAGCAATGTCGCATGGCTAGGGTTTACACCAGAAAGGGTTTCCTATGTCTTTCCTCACCTTACCCTCATGGCAGGTAGATAGCATCTTTCGTCTCCTTTTGTAGTCATGAAAACCTAGGTGCAGAGAGGCCATGTAACCTGCCCAAAGTTGCATAGGTGGTGTGCAGGCACAGCTGCTGCTCAACAACAGGACTGTGTGATTGGCATGGCAGCAGCTACTGCCAGCTGCTCTCAGCTTTGAATTGAGGCTTCCTTCATGGCCGAAAGACAATTCTTAGGTCAGTGGAAGGTGGTGGTTGAGTCTCACAGCATATCTGAGTCACACACTTCTGCTGCAAACTTCATGCAGTCTTTTCATGTAATTCTATTTTGTCCATAAAACATGGGCCCTAGGCAGCTGGTGACTATCAGATCCCAGAGGAGCTCAGCCCTTGTTCTTTCTGGCTTAGTTCACTGGTGGTCGGCTGCTTTGTTCTGCACCATGTAAATGCACTATATTTCATATTCAAATGCTACATGGCCTGGGGATAACTATCCAAAGAGAGAAAGAAGCAGAGAGAGCAAAACAATAAGTGATCAGTTGAAGAACAAGAAAGGGACAGGTGGAAAAGCAGACAGACTCTGGGGTGGGCTCTGCCCCCAGGACACACGCAGAGAGAAGATACTGCTGGGACAATTCCTCCTGGCTGGGCATCAGAGGTACCAGCAAGAATTCAGAAAAGAAGGAAGATCTGGAGGGAAGAGCGGCCAGGTTTCGTGCCATCTGGAGTGTCTCCACGAAGGCCTGGGTCTCCCCAACCTGCAGCAGAAGTGTGGGGGTGAAGGAGAGCAGGAGAAACCTTTTCTGAAGCCTCATGCTCTCTCTTCTTTGCTGATTAAGTGATAAATAGCTAAAGCTTTTCCCCAGGTGGGACAGAGCAGAGGGCCTGGGCCAGGGCCCGAGGGCTCAGAAGTGAGAATGAGGTGACCACCCTGCTTTAGTCAGCAGAGGAACAGACACCAAAGTGGTCCCCGAGCCCTGAGGGTTTACTCTGATAGGCAGCACTGGGGACAGTGACCTCCTGGTGGTCCCAGCCTCAAGACATGGGCCTACGGACTCCCACTATCTGGGCCTCAGTAGCCCTCTGTAGGGGAGTCTTCAGCCAAGTGCTCGAAGCATCTCTCAGGGCAGAGCCGAGGTGGGAGCCTGCGTCTCCCTCTGGCCTGGAGTCCCTTGGCAGAGTGCGGGTGTGCACCTAATACCTAAAGTATCTGTTCTCTGGTGGAAACACTTCCCTGAGGTCCCAAGCACCTGTGCACACTCACCCAGGGCGCTATCTGTGTACAGATAAGGCTCCTCATGTCTTCCTTCCTTCCTGTCCCCTGCCCCCACAACACTCCCCACTGAACTGTCCTAAACTGACAGGCAGTAGCGGTGCCCAGCCAGGCAGGCCAGGGCCACCCCCTCTACTTCATCTGGGCATGATAGCTGGAGACAGGAGGAAGCGCAGGCCAGATGTCTGTCCTCAGGGTGCCTGCCCAGGGTGGGTCCCGTCGCTAGGGCAGGGATCTGAGTTCTGGGACTTGGGCTGGAGGGAAGCGAGGGAACCGCCAGCCTCAAGGAGGAGCTGAGGGTAACTGGTACCATACTTTTTAAGCCAGGGCAGCCGCTAGGCTGGCTGCAGTTGTGGTAGGCTACATGCTCCATGCCAAGCAGAAGCCATCTGGAAACTTTTTAGTTTGGGGCACTTTTGCAAAAGGGAAAGAAGACTAATTTTTAAATGAACTTTCCCAGCATTGGCTCTCCTGCTCCAGGAGTGTTCTAACTGACTCAAAAACCATCAGTGTTTGGGGGCAGCTGAGTGACCCTCTGTCTACCCCTGCTCCCTGCCCTCTGAGTCCTCCCACTCTGGGCTCAGGGCGCAGGGGACAGACCCCCCCCACACACACACACAAGGGAGTCAGGATCAGATGCTGGAGTTAGCATCCAGGACGGCCCTTTGTGAAGTACTTAGCACATCTGGATTGAAAATGCCAGCTGGAATCTGATTGAGATGGGAACTGATCATGGAAAGAAGGTGCTACAGGCTCAGGGCCTCGGTAGAAGACCTCTTGGCCCAATCTCTTGCCAATCAAAACTCCCTAAGGGTTCTCCACCTTCTGGCACTGGCCAGAGAATTGGGCAGATCCACCCACCTCTTCTACCTGAGAGGGACTAAGAACAACATTGAAAAAGCATTTACTGAGTTTTATGAGCCATACTCACGCTGCCTTATTTTATTCTCACAACTGTTCTATTAGAGTTATATTCTGCTGACTTTAAAAACCAGGTCATCTAAGGCTCAGAGATGTTTAGTAACCACCTTGAGGTCCAACAGCATATAAGAGCGGAGGCACGCCCCTCAGCCTTATCACCTGACTCTAGCCAGAGTACTTCACTACTACATGAGAACCTCTGGCCTAAGTCACATGTGAAAAGCACACCTCCACCAGAGCCCAGAAGCACACGAGGCCAACTGCTCATACAGACACTTCCGCAGCTTCTGGTCTTCTGGTGTCATAAGTGGCCAAGGTCTCCAGCATTATGAGGCCCATCTGTTTGCATGGCCTCCACCCACTGGTGCTCTCCTGCAGCGGCAGCCTTGATGACCGAGCAGCTGTCCGTCAGTCTCCTGCATACCTGACTCCCCCACGAGGTTGGGCCTCAGCTATGTCTCTCGTGCCAGTGCAGCTGGCTCTCAAGCTCGATGCTCAGCCCTTGCAATGGGGGCCAGCTCAGCTCCCTTCTGTCTTTGGAATTTGCCCCATGGAAGGTGCTAGCTAACCCAGAAGTCTGAGCGAACTCTGAGACACCACTTAGACATCATCTTGTACCAACATCACCATGTGTTTATTGGGGCCAAACTTCCATCTTGCAGATGTGGCCAGCTTCCTGGGCTGTTAAGGAGGACAGGTGGGAATGCTCTGAAACCTGAAGGGGGAGGCTGTTTGGTGACTGGCCCTGGACTTCTAAGAGGAGACTGAGACCTGCACTGTGTTGGCAAGTTACAAGTTCCCAACATCGATGCCTGACCCTGTGGGCCTGCATGTTTGTGCCAGCCTAGAGCTGAAGGCCTGCAGGACGCAATTGTGGTTTGCACCAGTCAACACAGACCCAAGTGCTCAAGTAGCCACCAGGCCAGAATGTAGCATAGTGCAGGCGTGCTGGGGAGCCCCCACCCAGGAAGAGCAATATAATGGAAAGGGCTGCCAGTGCCCACTGCTCTCTGCGAGGCTGGGAGCAGCTTGGGCTCTTCTGCACCTCCATTCCTTAACCTCAGAAAGGTTGTTTTCTTCTGCCAACTTCAGAATTCATCTCCAAGCTTCTCTTCCCAGTGAGGTGGTCTCATTGGGTATTTGCTTAGGACATCTGAATTATGCCCAAGAGTCCCATGAATCACCTTGGCTCTTTGCATCACAATACAGTCATGAAGGGCATCTGAGTCTTCAGTGTCAAGTCCAAAGGCCTTGGGGTGAGTTGCTGTGGGAAGCACCTGCAGTTCTTGCGGAGATGTATTAGATCATTTATTTGTTGAAGGCTTTTCTGGGTGGTAGCCCAGGGAGTGAGTTTTTATTCCAAAATTAACACGAAGCCTCAAAACAAATTCTCCCCCTACTAAAAGCTAAAAATACAACTGAGCAGTTGACTCATGTCCCTGCTGCTGTTTGAGTAACTTAGGTGGGTGTGAACCCACCACAGGGTGATGTCTCTGTTCCCAGGACCGTGAGGCAAGGACAGAGGTGGAGGCCTAGAGTCTGCCCCCACTGGTTTCCAGCATGGCTCACTCTAGTGGGGCTGCCCATCAAACTGGCTCTTGGCTTGGAGGTGGGAGGCAGGAGGGATGCTCTCTAACTGGGGGAGCACTAACTGGAGCAGCAGGGCCAAAGCTGTCTGGTTTGTGACAAGCTGATGATGGGCAGTAGCAGCTCCTAGCCACCAGAGGGAGCAGGCAGAAACCATTAGGATTCTGTCCAGGCGAAATGTCACCAGCTCCTTTTATTGGGGCAGGTTGCTCTGGGTTTCAGCTGGCATTTGATAGCACATTTGTCATACTTCATACAGTCGTTGTGCACTCTGACTGGCTTTGAATGCAATGCGAGGCAATCCAGGGCTAGCGATTTCCCTTGCCCTTCGCCTGTGGCACAAAGGAAGTGAAATCACCCTCTGGTTGGGCTTCACACAAGTGTGTCTTGCTCATTTGGGGTGCAGACACATGGGCCAGGCAAGGTCAAGGATGCTCACACTCATGGGCACTCAAGAGTACTCTGGGTTTCAGATGCATCCTAACCAGAGAGTGATGATGTTGGTAGGAAGCTCCAGGCTACAGGACACAAGTCACCATGCCATGTACTGCAGCCTGGAAAGCCACCATGGAGGGGCAGGTGAGCACACAGAGAGCAGAGCACATTGCTGTTCCCAGGCTGGGCCTTGGGCTGGCACATACTTTAGGGAATGCTTTGAAATGAAAGGTGCTTTAATGGAAGCTCATCTAGTATGGTTTGCAAGCAAGAAGGTTTGCAAGGCACACCATGAACCAGCCCTGCCAGGCTCCTGTTCTGCTATGAATCGGAAGGACGGTGGTCAGCAGCTAATGATCATGGTCCAGCACATGGAGCTAAGCAAGCCAATGGGCAGGTTTGGCTGACATGACTGAGTGAGGGGGAAGACAGATAATAAGGAACTTACCCTCACTCCCATGAACCTGTCCCTGAGAACGATCCATGAGAGCAAGAACACAAAAGCTTTGTTGCAGCAGAACAACACCGACACATCCGTAGTGTTTATTTTCTTTATTGCATGTAAGTACAGGTAGTTTGTGAGTGTCCAAAGAACACCAAAAGGGGCTGCCTTGGTAAAAAACACCTTCAAAGTCAAGCCATTGTCTCCAAAAAATCGACAGCATTCCCTAAAACAAGGAAAGAGAGGCAGTGTTATTACAGTCCTGGGTTGAGGCAGACCATTTGTTTTCCCTATACTCAGTTTTTCTTTTCTCTCTGTTTTTAGAAAATATGGCAAGGGGCAGAGTCTTTTAATTTAGTATCATTTTTAATAAATCTTTCCATTACAGCTCTTGCATCTATAGCTTTATTCTGTTGAGGAGAACGTGGTGCAGTAGCCTGATGTCATAGAAGATTCCTTCCATCCAGATGACATTTGGAAAGGATGGTTCTACATAGAAGGGATGTCGGGATTTTCTCACCTGGAGGCCCAATTCCATGGTGTACCATCCTTGGAGAAAAGGGGGCAGACAACACCCTGCTCTGAGTGCCCCCTCCTTATTCCCCAAAACCTAGCTCAGGGAACAACTTTAGAGAGGCACTGGGCCTGAAGGTCCACATGTGCTGTCTTGAAGGACAAGGCTCCCCCTGCACGCTGGGAATCAGGCAAGCCGCTGTCAACTGTAGAAAGCTGCTTCCCTGTACCTGCACCAGGACAGTTGCTCCCTGGGGTGCTGATCAGACAAGACCCTAAGCAAGCTCCTGCTGATGACGTCACAGCTTCTGCACCTGATGTGTGGAACCCCTCTGTCAAAGGGATGGATGTGGAGCTGAGGCACTGTGGAAGGGTATGGGTCACTCCTCCAGCTGGTTGCCACTGAACAGAATGTCACAGGGGGAAGAGGCCCTGCTTGGTGCAGCAGTGAGGGACAGAAGTGCCATCTGTTCAGCAGTCACCATTGGACTTTCCCTGTGTATTTCTCAGGGAGCATGGGCCTCATGAGCCCCCTTGGGGTATTTTCTTTGGTCTCCGGGGAACCCTTCCCACTGCCCTGGCACAGCTGCTCTGTGGACAAGGCACGTGGTGAATGACTGAGGGGTGACCTTTGAGTAAGAGAAGGAGTCACAAGAACTTATTTTGGGGGGCCGTGAAATAAGATGGATGTTGTGAACATTAGCCCCTGGAAATGTCATTTAGTCAGGCAGGTTGTCACTTCCCAGGCGCAGGAAGGCATTCTGGCTGTGATATGAAGAGGGATTACTACCTGAGTATTTTCTCCATGAGGCCACATTTAGAGTGCTTAATCCACCGTGTGGAACCAGGAGGAGCAAGCACATCCAGGTCAGTGCCTGAGGGGAAGCCACACCTGTAGAAGGAGGCTTTCAAGGCCACTGCAGATTCTCCAGAAGGGATAGCTGGCATTTGGAAACGTGTTTAAGAAGAGTTGAGCCAATGCTCCACATGCAGAAGGAGACAGTGGGAGCTCCGGGTCACACATGAGGAGAGCCTTCAGAACTTGGTCTCAGGGGACTGCCTGATTCCCAGCTGTCAGAAGCACAGAGCCTCACTCTGGTGGGGCCTGAGGGCAGATGGATGAGTGAGGACACGTGGCCCCTTGAAGAGGCGCGTGCAGGCTCACAGCCACAGTGAACCCAGCCAGGGTGAGTGGTGGAGGCCAGCTGGGCACAGCCAGCCCAAACAGACTCAGCCTCCCTGAATGTGCATAAGAGCAAAAGAACAGCAACTAATGGAGAAAACCAAATAAACTAAGATAAGAATGGTCCAGCCTTGGCCTCTTATTACAATCCAGTGTTCAAAGAGGAAACTTAAGAGTCAAAGTATTTGCTGACATTTAAATACTATAAATCCAAAGTGAAAAATTTTGTTCATACATCACCATGAGATATCCACAGGAGAAATAGAAAACTCATTAGGGAACGAGGAGAGGGCCTGGGCCCTGTGTGTGGAACCCGCCGCAGTTCTGCCACCCTTGCTGCGCTGATCTCAACCAGTCAGTACCAAGAAGAACGGTTATGGTCACTAAGTCCATCAAGAAACCAGTTCAGAGAGTGGCTTCCATCTGGCCTGTGTCTGTGCAGCGGCCCTCTGGCTGATGGACCTGCGTTTCTGTCTGCTGTGAAGCTCTCCTGCAGCACCTCAGCTGCGATATCTGTGGGGTTTTTCTCAAGCCCTTATTTGCAGAGAAGTCTTTGCTTCCAAGGGAGAGGGACCAGGTAGGATGGCTTCCTTCATGCCTGTGATTATGGTGGCTGTTAAGTGATGCCAATCCCTTGGGTAGGACCCAGGAGCATAAGTACTCTTTCCTGCCTAATGACAACCAGTGTCAGCTCTATTTCGAGGTTCCCCTTTGTAAGGAAAACTGTGAATAGGATTTCCAGGTCCATCTCATTCGCTCCTATAAAAATTAATTCATATTGCACAGGGGCCCTCCAGACCTGTAGGACAGCTTACTTCCTGTCCGAGAATCTGCATCTGACTCCTGCAGAGCCTGGTGGTTGGAGGCAGGGGAAAGAGGAGGCAGGCACAGACATGGTTCAGTGCTGACTGTCCCAGCCAGGAGAACAGTGGGTGTCCCATCCTGGAGTGGAGGGCACAAGACTTCTGGGCCTGGCATGGTTCTGTTGGATCCATGAGGACTCCGGCCAGGGAGTGACAGGTTCAGCTTGGGGATCTTTTTTCAATCCAGACCAAGATGCCTGGCCCCTTCTGGGTCACGGAGACTGAGCACTAAGGGGTGTCAGCTGGCTATCCTGTGCATGCCCTTGACTGCAAGGGGACCCAGGAGAGGTGATGAGCTCAGATCAACTTCTGCCAGGGCCGTCTGTTGCTATGCAAAGACTAGAGTGCCATCAGTGCTGTCCCAACAGACTGCCACTCAACCGACTGCACAGCTGAATGTCCTTTGCTCTTCGCACTCAGTGATGTTCTGGGCCAGCTGGAGGCCAGAGGCTGCCAGGCTGTTCTCTGCCAAGCCCTTCTGGTCCTATAACTGGGTCAGAGGCCAGTCTATATTCAGACATGTTTGTTTACAGTCCTGCACGTGCCAATTGTTCTTGGTATTTAAGCTGCATTGTTCAATTTAATATTTCATGAACCAAAGAAATATGAATGAGAAAGGAAGAGCTTTTACTATGAAATCTAAGTTGATAGCTTTGAGGAAGACAAAGAAAGCAGGCATTGAAATACTGCGACTATGTCATGTAGAGAATCTTGGTGGGGTAGGAAGGTCTGCAGAGGTCTGTAAGTCCCGTGCCCCTGTAGCTGACATACTGATGCTCTTGGTACTCTACAGAAGTGCTGTTGGGTCCCCAGCAATCAGGGAAATGCAAATCAGAACCATACTCCAGTCAGAATGGCGGTCATCGAGATACCATTAATGATAAGTCTTAGCAAGGATGTGGGTAAAAGTCACACTTGTACATTGCTGGTGGGACTACAGATTAGTACAACCACTCTGGAAAGCAGCGTGGAGATTCCTCAAAAGACTAGAAATGGACCCACTATATGACCCAGCCATCCCACTCCTTGTTATTTATCCAAAAGAATTAAAATCAGCATATTACAGTGACACATGCATACCAATATCAATAGCAGCCCAATTCACAAGCCAAGTTATGGAACTAGCCAGGGTGCCCGTCAACAGAGGAATGGATAGAGAAAATGTGGTCTATATACACAGTGGAGTTCTACTTAGTCATAAAGAGGAATGAAATTATGTCACTTATAGTTAAATAGATGGAAATGGAGAGCATCATGCTAAGTGAAACAAGCCAGGTTCAGTCAAGGGTTTAACGTTTCCTCTTACATGTGGAAGCTACAGAGAAATAGAAAAGGGAAGGATTTCATGAAAATAGAAGGGAGAACAGTGGAGTAGAGAAGGGAATGGGGAGCAGGAGCAGGAATGGGAAAGAGGAGGATCAGCAGAACAATTTAACCAAACCAAGTCATATGCATGCATCAGCATTGCATGAGCACATCACAGTGAATTCCATGTTTATGTACAACTATAATACACCAATTAAAAAAGGAAAAGTAAATTAATTAAACAACAATTAAGTGGGGAAAAAAGAGAAAAAAAAAAGAGAATCCCCATGGGGTAGCCCGTCTGGGCAGGATTAGGATGGCTTATCATTTAATTCAAAACAACAAGGACTGCTTAACACTTGTTTTATTTCCAACTGTATACAGGGCACTGTGCCTGATAAAGAAAAAGTAAACTTTTAAACTAAGAATGCTTTTTTTTTTTTTACTAAAAAAACTTCATTTTATTTTTTTAAAATAATTTCCTCCCCCCCATTTTCTTTTTCTGGAGCATCTTTTAATCTGATATTAAGACCATCTGGTTTGATCCTCTAATTTTATCTGTTTTTCCTTTTGTCTTTCATTTTTTTTCTTGGTCTTATTTTGAGGGATTATCTTGAATTATATTCCAACTCTTCTATTCACAATTTTTAACTGGATTGTCTGTGTTAACTTCTGATACATTAGATGGCACAGATTGTAGTGACACCATTGAATTCCTGGCCAATGCAGAGAGCTGGACTGTGCTGTAAGTTCTCATAAAAGTTAAACTTTAAGCTGGACCTTGAAGAACAGGTAGAATTTATATAGTACAGATGTTGGAGGGTGAGATAAGAGAATGATTGTATCTAATAAGAACAAAGAACTACAAAAACAACACTGGAAATTAAATATAGGATAAATAAATTAAAGACTAACAAAGAGTAGAATACAATGTTAAAACAGTCTTCCATAAAATGGGGGGTGGGGGGAGAACAGAGAAAGAAAAGATAAAATTATAAAATCAAACCAGAAAGTCCAATACTGAACTTATTATAAGCAGCTCCAGAAAGAGGACATAAAAAAGTGAAGTGGGAGAAATAACAAAAGAAATAATTCAAGAAACTTTCTTGGAACTGAAGAACATGAATCTTCATAATGCAAGGGCCCACCAAGTACCAAGGAAAACAATGAAGAGAGAACCACATGAGGCACACACTTGTGAAATAAAGGGATGAAAATAAGATCTAAAAGCCCCCAAGAGAGACAAAACAGAACACTTCAAGGGAGCTCAACAGCAAATATGGAAGCTACACAATAGTGGTCCAAACCCTTACCATTTGAAATATTTCTCTCCCAGTCAGAATGTAAACAGCCCACTACTGATCCAAGGTGAAGGTAGAATAAAATATTTTCAGTGTCACAGAACTCAACAAACAGCACTGCCTTCTGAGTCACGAGAGGCTGGTACCACAAGGAGAGTGCAAGCCAAGGAGGACACAGACGTGCAGCAGGACCTTGGCTCTGCTGCAGGCTTGAGAGAGGGAGTCCCCCAGCTGGAGGCTCTGCAGGCACTGAGAGGCTGCTGGGATTCGAGTCTCCAGGAAGCCTTGCTGATCAAGCAAGGTCAGGGGAGACATTGATGGGTGTTTGAGATGTTGGAACACTCAGGGGAAAAAATAGCAGTCATTAAATGGAAATCAAGGCCAACGGGACAAAAGAGGCAAATACTTCTGGCAGAAGAAAGGAGGGGTTGTTCCCAAGAGGAAGCAGAGTCAAGCAACATTTGCATGCTCATAATAATAAAAATGTTTTTAACCCCAAATTGGTATTTACTCGGGAGGAAATGGAGAACAGAGAAGAGAGAGTGGATCTCTGCGATTTGGAAACACTGAGGTAGGAATTTAACCTGTATGATTTTATCTATTGGCTTCTGCACCAGAGGATAGTCTCCTAGAGACTGAATATGGCTGAGAGTAGGTTAGCATGGGGCAGGAGCTGCTGTGTTTTATAATTCCTTTTACTACAGTTTTGCTTTTCTAAGTTATATACATACATTAAATCACTAAAAATAAAAAAAAATAATTAAAAACACACAAGAGAGATGTCAAGCCTCCATGGTGGAGGCTGAAATGTGGGCGCTCTGAGCAGATTGAAAACCTCAGGTGGAGGCGGGGAGAAAGAGAGAGAGAGAGAGAGAGAGAGAGAGAGAGAGAGATGTGTGTGTGTGTGTGTGTGTGTGTGTGTGTGTGTGTGCGCTACAGCCCAAACAGATTAAATGACCTGCTCAAGTTTAAATGGATGTTCAGGTGGAGCTAGACCTGCAGGCTGTGCTCTTCCTCAGAGAACTCCCACGACCCCTGCATCACTGGACCCCTGCATCACTGTTTCAATGTGTCTAACCTTAAGCTCCCTGATGAAGCCAGCCCCTCTCTCCCCAGCTCTTCTTCAGCCACACTTTTCAGGAGAGCCATCTGCAGGGGGTCCAGCCAGCCCTCCAGGACCTCTCTTCCCACCCTCCTGCTCCTCTAACCCAGAGCCTGCTCCTCCACTTGCCCAGACCCTAGGTCAACTGCCCAGGCTTTGCTAATTCCAGTAGGCACTTTCTACCCTTGTAAGCTCTGACCCTGGAGCCCCTTGCTCCCTGGAACACCCCCTCCACTTCCAACTCCACACACTCGGGCACCTCTCCCACCCTGCCAGCCTTCCTCTGCAAGAATCCCAACATCTGCCCAGGGTTCTCCTCTTCCCCACAGCCACTGAGCAATCTTGCCAATGCCATGGCTTCAAAGGCCCACATGCTGCTCTTCAGTCAAGGCCCTTCTTTTTCCTGGTGCCATCTTTGTCTTGGACATTCCAGGGCATCTCCCAAATCCAGACTTTTCAATGAACTCCCGGCTCGCACCACGACCCTCCATCCCTATGCAATGATTCATGTTCCTACCGAGCTCAGACACTCGGGACTGTTCTTTGCTTCTCCTCTTCCCTCTTCTCACCTAATTCATCACCAAGGCCTGCAGACTATTTCTCCATGGACACTGTCCTGGTCCATGCCCCTCTCCCCTCCCACTTGGACTACTGCCTCTGTGTCTGCCACTTATTTCTAAGGATGTTCTAATCCAAACAGATTAAATTACTTCACAATGAATAAATCGAGGATTGGCACCATTCTCAACAAAATCCTGGACCTCTCTCTGGACAGTTCCCATCAGGAATACATTCCTGACCATTCACCGTAACTCACAATGTAGAGCTCTTTTCTACTTTTCCCACAATAGTGGCACTGAGTGTCGGCTGATTAACATCAATACTACCCCCGGCATTCGCGGCTCACTCAGCCTCCCAGAAATGACACTGTGATTCTTGTTTAACTTTTAAAATCTTGGAGGAGTTACATTATTTGAAATTTTATGTATAAATAAAATATTAGTCATATTTTATATTTTGTAATTGCAAAATTGCATTAACATGCAATTGCACTATACTTAAATTTTTCCATATAATTCTCATGAGCAGCCATGTATGTATCCAAAGGTTCATGATCCCTTCTATTTTCCTCTTTCTCAAAAATTCTTTAAAATTTTTAAATGTGGTAAAATACACACAACATAGAATTCCCACCCCAACCATTTGTGAGCGCCCAGTGGGGGTGTTAAGTGTGTTCACACTGCTGTGCAGTGATCTCCAGAACCTCTGCATCTTGCCAAACAGAAACTCTGACCCATTAGACAATCCCCTCCCCTCCCTTCAGGCCAGGAAACCACTGTTCCCCCTTTTGCCTCTGTGCATCTGACTGCTCTGGGGACCTCGTCCAAGTGGGGTGATATGGCTTCTGTGCTCTTGGGGTTCTCTTGCTTTACTTCTCAGAATGTCTGTAGACTCAGCCATGGTGTGGCCTGTGGTAGAATTTCTGACCTTCAGTAGGTGGAACACTTTCCCAGTATGTCTATGGACTACCTTCAAAGCAATCCCTTCCTCCATGGAAGGAATGGCTGCTTCCATCCTGGACTGAGTGGGTAAAGCTGCTGGGAGCCCGGGTGTAAGGCCTCTCTCTCTCTGTGAGATCCCGCTTCAGTTCTTCTTTATGTGTACCCCAAGCAGAACTGCTGGGTCATGGAGAGTCCATTTTTATCTTGTTGAGGAACTGCCCTACTGGTTTCCATAGCAGGGGCACCATTTGACATCCCCAGCTGCAGAGCACAGGCTTCTGACTTCTCCACATCCTTGCCACCACCTGTTTCCTTTTTCTTTACATTATAGCTACCTACTGGTCTCACTGAGGTTTGGATTTGCATTTTCCTAACCAGTAGTGATGTCCGGCATCTTTTCACATGCTTGCTGGCCATTTGTACATCTTCTCTGGAGAAATGTCAATTCAATTCCTTTGCTCATTTAAAATTTGTCTTTGTTGTTGCTACTGAGTTGTAGGAGTTCTTTGTATATTTTGAATATCAATCCTTTATCATGATTTGGCTGATATTTCTTTCCATAGGTTGCCTATCCACTCTGTGTCCTTTGATGCACAGATTTTTTAATTTTAATGTCACCCAACTTATTTATTTTTGCTATTGTTTCTTATGTTTTGGGTGCCATTTCCAAGAAATTATTGCCAAATGCAATAGCATGAAGTTTTCCCCAAGAGTTTTATATTGTTATCTCTTAGGTTCAGAACTCTGATTCACTTTGAGTCATTTTTTTTTTTTTTTTACATCATGTGGGGTAAGGTTTCCACTCAGTTCAACATCCAGTTTTTTCCAGCACCATTTGTTGAAAGACATTCCTTCCTCATTGAATGATTTCAACACCCTTCTGAAGGTCATCTGGCCACTTGTACAAAGGCTCTTTTTCTGGGCTCTCTATTTTAGTCCCTTGGTCTATTAGGTCCATCTTCATGCCAGTACTACATACACTATTTTGATTACTGTAACTTTATAATGAGGTTTGAAATCAAGAAGTGAGGTCTTCAACTTTTTCAAGATTGTTTTGGGTATTCAGGGTCTCTTGAAATTTCATCTGAATTTTAGGATAGAGTTTTCTACTTCTGCAAAAAAAAAAAAACAAAAAACAAAAAACAAAAAAAAAAACCAAACAAAAAAAACAACCCACATTGGGAATTTTAATAAAGATCACATTAAATCTCTAGATGACATTGGGTAATTAATATTGATATCTTAACCATATTAAGTCTTTTAATCCATGAGCTCTGGATGTCTTCCCATTAATTTCTTTGGCAATGGTTTGTAGTTGTCAATATGCAAGTCTTTGACATCCTTGGTTGAGTCTATTCCTAAGTACTTAGTACTTTGATGCCATTATAAATGGACTTATTTTACTTTCCTTCTTTTTAAGAAAAACCTTTTGAATTGAAATATACATTTCTTTAAGTGTCCAAAAATTAAAGTTTACAGTTTAATTTTTATAAACTGAAGACATACATGTAACACTATCTCTACCAAGACATAGAATATGCCCATGCTCTGGAGCTCTGTGCTCTCTCCTAGCCATTACCCTTCTCTCAAATAGAGTCATTATGCTGACTTCTATCTCCACAGTTATTTTATAAATAGGAGGTCATAATTATGTACTCTTTTTTTGTCTTGTTTCTTTCACTCAATATTATGTGTGAGAGATTCATCCAATGTGTAGGAAGCAGTAATTCACTTCCTGTAGAGTATCTAACTTTATAAACATAACACAATTTATTTACCCATTCTACAGATGATAGGTAATTGAGTGGCTTGGATTATGAATAATGTTTCTGTGAACAGTCTTGAAGATGTCTTTTGTTGTGTATGTCTGTGTATTTTGGGAGGTATATGCCAAGAGTGGAAATACAGGCTCAAAGAGTATGCACCTTTTCAGCTTTAGAAAACAGTATCAAATTTTTCCAAAGTAGTTATGTCAGTTTATATTCTTGCTAACTTTTAACTGAAAATTAATCTATTTAAAATTAATATAACAACTGCTATATTTTGGTTTATTATTCTTTCCTACTTGTCCCATCTGTTCTTTTTAATTTGGTCTCTTTTGTGGATTAAAATGTTAAAAAAACAATCTCAATCTCCCTCACGTTTGCTTGTTAGAAGTACATTTTAAAAATATTTTTTTTCCATAGTAGATATTGTACATTATAGTCTCAAATACTGAAATATAGGAATATACTTTAGTTGATAATTCCATCACTCCTTGGACAGAACAAGGGCCTTACAACATTTGCATTCCATCCAATACTTCCTTACTGTGTTTTGAACTGCTATTGTCACTAAGTTTTATTCTATATATTTTTAGATTCTATGACAAACACATTCCTACCACTATTTTAGACAGTCAGTATCCATTTATAATTAGCCACTTATTTTCTCTTTTTAAAGCTCCTCCTTCCTTCCTGAACTCTTACATCTCTGTCTGTGATCATTCCTTCTTCCAGTATTTCGTCAGTGTGGGTCTGTTTTTATAGAAACATCTATGTCTTCTTTTTTTAAAGGGCATCTTCACTGGGATTAGAATTCCACGTTGACATACTCTTTCTATCCTTTAAAGATATCATTCCATTGACTTCTGGTTTCCAGTTTTTCTGCTGAAAAGTCCATTATAGATTAGTTTTTCTCTTTTGATGCCATGTGTCATTTTTATTTAGCTTCTTTGTAAAGAATACA
This sequence comes from Urocitellus parryii, assembly GCF_045843805.1. NCBI lineage: Eukaryota > Metazoa > Chordata > Mammalia > Rodentia > Sciuridae > Urocitellus > Urocitellus parryii. The sequence goes on from NC_135539.1 coordinate 84,094,437, forward strand.
GTTTGTATTTTGTTGTCTTTCAGTAGATCTACAATGTTCCTTGGGCTCTTTCTCTGTAGCATGGGATATGTAAATTTTCTTGGCTTGTGGCTTGATGTCTTTCATCACCTTTGGAAAATTCTTGGCCAACATGTATTCTCCCTTCTCCTCCTGGGATTCCAGTTATACACAGATCAGATATTTCCACTATGCCCTATATGTATCTTATCATTCCTTTAAAATTTTCCTGCTTGTGTTTCAATCTGAAGATTTGCTAATGATCTATTTTCCAGTTTATGAATACTTTCTTTGTATCTAATCTGTATTAAATCCACTTATAGAATCTAAGTTTCTACATATCTAATGATTATTGATTATTTTTCATAGATTTCATTTCTCTGGTGAAATTCTTCAGTCTCTACATGACTAGTGATGTTTAGTATATTTTCTTGTACCCATTGGCAATCTGTATGTCTTCTTTAGTTAAGTGTCTATTCAAGTTCCCTGCTGATTAATTTGTTAATTACTTATGTTAATCTTTAATAATATGAGCAAATATTCTACTAAAAGAAAGGGAATGTTCAGAGCATTCACAATCTATAGGGAATTTTAGTCCCTGAGAAATAGTTCAACTATAAAGTCTTTGTGAGAGAAGGTTGAAAAGAACAGACTGCATACAGGCCCCTATAACTAGGAATTTTATAGCTTCCTCCATAGAAAGATGTTCTGTTTGGAGCTCTGCTGGCTATTCTGTACATTCAACCAAGCAGCAGAGGACTTTAGAGGAGCAAGGAGAGTGCCTGCTTCCTGAGCATCACTGGTCCACAGGCTCTGGGTCTGCAGTGAGGCGATGCTCATTCTCACTGAAGGTGAAGATTAAAGGAGTAAAGTCAAGGTGACTACAGTTTTACTAAAGAATATGGTGTGTCTGGCTATATAGGACAGATAGGCCTTCAGAGCTGCTATGCATTTCCTCATGATCCAAAATACTTCTCCATATCTGCAGCCACTCTGCCTGTTCTTGGGAGCTCATTCCAATACCTCATGTGTGAGATAAGGCTGCCCTCATGAGCTTGGCTTGTGATTGTCCACGTCGCCCAGAGATACTAGACACGTGGGTTTTTCTGAAGCAAAAAGACTCTCTAGGACTATCTCTTGCAAGATGGGATTTCTTCCTGTGGGGGTGGAGATGGGCTCTAGTGACAGTTGTTAGTACCACAGTGGAACAGGTGCTCAGAAAAGCATCAGCCATCTGCTTTAACAAAGCACATTCCTCTGCAGAACACAGGGACACATGCCCAGCTCTTGTTCAAAGCTCCTGGAAAACAACTGCTGCTGGGCTTCACTTATGGCGCTGCCTTTGGCGACTCCCACTTCAGCATGGATTCCTTTTGAGTCCAACTGGCTGTCAAGAGCTGAACCAGGATACATTTTACAACACATGACCCAATAGCACTTTCATCCCAGAGTGGAGAAGACACAGCAAGGTCTTGGGACCTTTCCTTGACCTCTCTAAAGGAAGCTGGAGATCAGACTTGGTTGGGATGGTACTCACTGAGTGCCAGAGTGGGATCCCCCACACCTGCAACCCACTGGGTAGCATTGGTGAGCTGGCCTTGCTTTCTTCCCTTTGGGTGGCTATTTGTGGCTTTGCAGTAGAAGAAAGGATATTTTAGCTCAATGGGGAAGACCTTTCCAGAACTGTTCAATGAAAGAAGAACTTGAAATTTCAAAGCTGGGCCCACACTTATTCCCCATAACATCTTTTGAAGACCTGGGATTCTATCAGGGTGGAGAGATGACCAGCGGAAATTCTAAATATATTGTCAGAGTTCCTGAAGATGCCGGGTGGGTTGACCTACCCCTTGTCCCAGCTGGTTCCTCATCCTTGCAATGAAAAGACTGATGCTTAAGACTTGTCCTGGCCAGTGTGCTCTCCATGTCACAGTGAAAGGCCATGGCATTTGGATATGGCAATCTCCAAAGCCCAAGCTTTGCAAGGGGATATTGCAGTGTCCACTGAGATCTTTCATACAGCGTCCCCTGGACAGTAGTTTAATTATCCTATTTGAATTCTCAAGGCCCTTAACTTGACTTCAGTTTCTTTGTCAATTATGTTATGGTCAACTGCTATTCTTGGCCCTTCTCAGTCAAGATTCAGTGATATTTCATCCTAGTGATGTGCCTGTTACAACTAGCCATAGGAACAGGGAACTCCTATCCTAGGGCCCAGCTTGGGCATCAGGGCCCAGAGAAGACCCTGTGAATATGCAACAAGACTCAGTGCTTTGTGATCAGTCAGATTTGACCATTATTGGACGACTTTACTGCCAGGAAGATTGCAAGTGGACATCACAAAACCGTGGCCTGTCAATGTGGCAGGGACATCAGAGTCCTAACTTCTTTCCTTCCTTAGGTGTGGGAAAGATCTGGCACATGGTTAGCCTGCTCTTCCCAGGTTCTTAGAGCTCATTAGCAGAAGGGCTGAACCTGGATTTGGGGCTCCTGATTCAGTTTCCCATGCTCTGCATTTATTTCAGTGAAATCCTAAGGGTGGTGGAGGTGCTGGGTGGTGTGGAGTATTTTTGCCAGAAGAGAGCAGCTGCCCACTCACTCCGCTGGCCAGGGCAGGATAAGGAAAAAAGCCAAGCCTGATGCCGTGGTTCCTTTGCAGTTTGGGCTCAGCATTGTCAAAGGGGCCATGTGGACTGCAGAGTGGGAGGAGACACCTCTCTGGATTTTGCAGGCGTGGGCACAGATATTGGAGGTATGTTCCCTACCATCGATCACACAGATGTGTGGGTAATGCTCTTCCCTATTTTCAGGAGCTGCGTTAAAATTATTTAAAACCATGGGCACAGATTTGTCTTTAGAAAGAAACACTCAAAGGCAGTCCCTCTGGCCTGTCTACAAGGTATGCTTTTACCAATAGCCTCCTTTGAACTGAGGAGCTGTGAGCACGGCTGTCAGGTGAGCAGGCCGTGCTTTCCTGGTCTCACACCTGGACCAGACAAAGGCGCCACGAATTCCATAGGTGTTGAGAATCCCAGGTTGTCCTGGAAGCAGAGCTTTATAAAAGTTAAATGGAATTTTGTTGTATGCCAAGGACAGAAATGCCCATGGGGAGGGTCCGCTCCTTAGTGTGCCATCTGGACAGAGCAGACTTATCAGCCGGGAGATGGGCATGTGTGCGCCTGATGTGGACCAGTTCTTCTCTTGGTGGCCGTCTCTCCTGTCCCTCTTCCTCACCCACAGCCAGTGCTGTGTCCAGAACAACCGCACATATGTCTTCAGACTGCTCCACAGCCTGCATCTTGGCTCCTTTTCCAAGTAAGTTAGATGTGACTGCAGAGACTAAGTGCACAAGTCCTGGAGACCTTTGAGGAGGTCGCCAGAGCCATGGTGCTGGAATTTGGAAATAGCTGAGAAGGGTCTCCTCGCTCTGGGGCCTTCCTCCAGCCTGGGGAGGTGCCTGCATACTGGAGCTGCTGCTCTCTCTTCCCCCAGAGATTCAGGCGCTGGGGGCTGTGGCTCACAGAAGCCTCCCGAAGGGGCTTTTCACTTCCCATCTCACCCCACGTCCTGTTCCTGCTTCCTTTCTGCTCACCAGGATGAGTCCACTGGCACCAGTTTCAGCCAGCTCTGGTTGTGAGCGAGGGGCTCAGATCCATTTTCTGGGAGATGGGGGGAGGTTTTCAAGTAGTCACTGCAGTCTGTCTGGAGGCAGGACCTCACTCCAGTGCCAGTCCTGGAACCTGATCAGGAGCCTTAAGAGTCTCCAATCAAAAAAATTCATTAGCTGCGTCTCTTGGGGTACTGACTTTTCCATCTGGAAAATGCAGGGCCAGCTGAAATGACTGGAGGGTCCTGTCACAGCCAGTTGCTAGCTGCTGAAACATCTTGAGCAGGCAGTTACGTCTGTAGCAGAGGCCCAGGCCCCGGGAAGACACCCTGTTGAGGGGCTTGGTGGTGAGGTGCAGGAGGACAGGCCATGCTGCTCTGGCCTTTCTCTGTTCATGACAATGAGCTGAAGTTCCTAAGAACAAGGACCACCCAAGCAGCAAGGAACCTCTCCTTTGAGCATATTGCCACCAGCCCAACGTGGCCCCAGGCCCCCTATCTGAAGGCAGGGGCCCAGGAGGACACATCCACAGGCAGGGTTCTAAACTGATTCCAACCCTCCGGGAAGCCCAACAGCCCCCTGGCATTTCCAATATTTCTTGGTAACAGTTTAGGGACCAGATGACAAAGGACCTGGAATCCTCCCTGTGTTCTCAGGCAAGCCCGGAACCCAGGCCCTTCTGTCCATGGATGGCTGCTGCCCAGAGGCCAGAGGGCTCTGCTGCTGTCCTCAGGCAGGCTGGCAGCGGGCGCCTACCTGGACCACTGCTCTGCTGGCTGTGGTTCTAGGTGTGCTGGCCATCAGGACTGGGCACGGAAGATGCAACCCGCTTGTAGGACACAGCCTCAGGCCTTGCAGTCCCCGCAGTCTCCCCCTAAGACATGAGCACATGCCACCAGACACAGGCAGGTGCTGTGTGAGCCTGAGCGTGGTCTCCCAGCGTGAAGACAGCAGGAAGGCCCCTGTGCCACGCCAGCCCTCAAGTGCCCCGGGCTCCCATTGCCCCCAAGCCTGGTGCTCCTCTTTCAAGGACCTCTACCAGCTCCTGATGCCTTCTGGCTTTTTCCTTAAAGAGTGTGTTTGGAAAGTTCCAGGTCCAATGGTATTTGATTAACTTGCTGAATGCAGGATGAGTCTGGCTGAGGGGAACACACAGTGTAGCAACTTCTCTAGTCACAAGAACCCACCTAGCACCAGCTCTGTGTATCCCGCTCCTCCCTCACCCTACCTGACTCCTGTACCCCAAGGTCTGGCCAGGGTCCTCATGGTGTGACCTGGGTACCAGCAGCAGCAGCCTCACCCCAAGGCTTGTTAGGACTTCAGAGTCCAAGTCCCATCTCAAAGCTCCTTCTTAAGGTCAGCATCTGCAGTTGAATCACCCCTGCCCCGTCTGGGTGCACAAGAGCACCTGAGCACAGCTCTAGCTGTCTGGATTGGATGGCAAGTGCACCTGTTGCTTTGATGGGCTCAGGTATTAGTGTAAGGACCCCAGATGGGCCTTGGGCCCTCCCCCCAAAAGCCACAGGAATCAACCCTGGGCCTTTTCACCTCTCTTTGCTGGAGAACACCCTACTCTAGAAGGCGAACCCAAAGCCTAAGGCCACAAACTTCCTCATTTATTGTCTAGCTCCACATAGCTTCTGATATGATCCTAATTCTACTTCTTTAGCATCCCACGCTTTGGGGCAGTGCTGTGAATCAAACCCAGGGCCTCCCACTTGCCCCACAGGTGTGCCACTGACATGCTCCTTCTAAAACCCAGCCAAGTACCTCGACTATTTAGGGAGACAAGCAGATATTCATAATTTCTATTCTCCAAATCATACCTGGTTCTCCCACTGACTCTTGGGGGGTTGACTTTGAACCCTCTTGCCACTCTCACTACCACACGCTAGGTCCCCTTAAAACGTGGCCCTATGTAGTCCCATTATCTGGCAACTGCAGAAGAGGACATTTCACTTCCTAAATTCAAATTACCACACTTCATTATATAATCTGGATCAAATTAAAGTCCCTGATGGCCTCGTCATGCATGTGCCTCCTGCTGGGGTCAAAGTCAGTGGCAGCCTGTCCTTCCCCCCTGCCGCTGTTCTGTCTGTGGGCCCATGGGGCACAGTCCTTGTATTCCTATCGGATCTCCTGTTACTGTTGGCCTTTCTTCCCAGCATCCAGGTCTTCTGGGATCTGCTTCTGTCACAGAAGACATTATCCCCCCACTTCCCGATTTTGTGCCATTCATAACTTTTACAGATGTGATTTTTATGATTCCACCAAAGTCATTGTTAAAACTGTTGAACAAATAGTTGGTGCAGAGTTGCCCACTTATAGTTTTAGCCATTCAGGGGGCTGAGATGGGAGGATTGTTTGAGCCTAGGAGTTTGAGACTTGCCTGGGCAACACAGTGAGACTCCATTTAAAACCAAAACCAACACCAATACCAAAATCAACTCCAATACCAACACTAATAAGGACATTAACACCAACACCAATGTAGATACTAACACCATCACTAATAATACTGTAACACCAAAACCAGTGCCAGCACCAAAACTACCAATACCAACACAGATACTAACACCAACACCAACACCAACACTAATGTTGACACTAACACCACCACTAATAAAACAACACCGAAACCAGTGTCAGCACCAAAACCAACTCCAACACCAACACGGGCACTGACACCAACATCTACGTGAACACTGACCACCATCACCACAACAACACTGAAACCAATGGCAACACCAAAACCAACACAGGCACTACCACCAACACCAACATGGACACTATCACCATCAACACCATTACAACACCAAAACCAATGCCAACACTAAAACCAACTCACACACCAACACCAACACAAATATGGAAACTAACACCACCACCACAATACCAAAACCAATGCCAACACCAACACCAACAGCAATGTTGAATGAGACAAGACAATGGATTAAGCCCAATTATAGGTGCAGAGATATCTCCCTTGGGACCGACTGTCTCATGGACAGACTTCTTCCAGGGGTTGTTCTACCCCATGTCCTGTCTTCACCCCTGGTTCCCACCCATGTCTCTCACAAGACAAGGCTGGGTGCTTGCTGAAGTTCAGCTGTACAGTGTTTGCTACATGTTCTCAGGCCACTACTAGGGAATTCCCACCAGAAAGGAAATGGTGCTTGTGGAGCTCAAGTATCCTTGAGGATGGCCGTGGCCTCCTGCTCATCCCTACTTGTGCTCATTTAGAGGCTCACAAGCCATCCCCTGGGGAGTCCAGTCTAGCATTGGCCCTGGATCCAGCTCATGCCTGCAAGAGTGAGTTCATGGAGCCTTTCTTTGTTCCTGGCCCAACTCTGTTCTTCATCTCTCCTTTTTCCCCAGAGCCCTTCAGAGACCAATAGCTATGAGTTGGTGCTGATTCTGCTGTCACCTTGAAATGTCACCATTTGGACCACGTGCTCTGGCTACTTGCATCTGAGGAGCCAGGAACTCTCTCACCCTTCTTTCTCTGGACTTTCAGTGGCTCCTAATTCTTCCTCTGTTCTTTTAACTCATAGGAGACAATCACAATTAAACATGGTGTGCCTTCTCTCTTGCATCTTCTAACATTGCCAAAGCCACCATGAGAGGGCCAGGCACAGGAAAGGAGCTCCATTGGCATTTGTAGGAGGCCTGACTCCTGTGTGAAATGGAACCAACAGTTCCAAGAGCAAAACACATAGGGAGGGGGAGAGTGGGAAGGGACATTCAGTGGGACACATATGAAGCAGATGAGGGCAGGTGTGCCCTGCAGCATGCAGTTGTCTTGTGCAGACTTAGAAGTCAGACTCAAGAGGACAGTATGGATTCTGCCTTTTTACTTTCTAGCCCTATGATCTTGGGAAAGTTAATATCCCTCTCTGATCCTTAATTTTGTCATCTATATAATGGATATCAGCAAATCTGTCTTTAAAAGTTTCTACTGTTTAATTAGCTATTGTGTCTGAAGTTTCCTGAAATGCAATAAATGCTCTCAAAGTGGTATGTGTTGCTGCTGTGCTGTTTATGTAGTGGTCACCAAGTAGTCCTAGGTGCTGAGGGGAAGCTTCTCCAACTCTGCAGCCTGAGCTGCCACCATTCTTATCCCTGTGGACACTTGCACTGCAGAGAGCCTGACAATGGGTCACCAGGCCTGTTGTCCTGGAGAGGCTGTGTTCTCCTTCCTTCAAGGTCTCTGCTCTTGAGGATTCCAGAATCCAGCTGTCTTTTAGCAGGGCCAATGCTGCAGAATCTGAGCCTTTGTTGTCAGGATCTCTGCCCTGGGAGCCCTGGACCAACGCAGTGTCCACGAGGTCTGCGGAGCTACTCTATGTTCCCCAGTCCTTCCCAGTATCCAGCAGACTGAAGCACACGGCTCAGTGGCGTGAGCAGCACAAAGGTTTACCCTTCGTTTTTGTGGAGAGGGGGAGTAATAATGAGAAAACAGCTGTGCTTTGTGCATTCAGAACACTCCCAGGGGAGAGCGTGGTGCGGGGGCAGGCAAGATACTTGTTCAAGATACTCCTAGCGTCAAAGTCTGGCTCGTGGTCACTACATGTTGTCTTGGTCTAGCTTGGTGACAGTTGGCCGCGGAATCCACCATCCCTCAGGAAGTGTGCATTGTTGCCCTGGATGGGACAATGAGGGGCACACCTCTGTCCCCCCCCCCCCCAGAGATGGAGGTGGGACACTATCACTAATCACATGCCACCATGCCAGGTGTGAACAACCTTGGCTGATTCTAGGAAGCAGGAAGCTGTCCCCTGTTGTAAGACAGAGCAGTCCTCTGTCTTGGTGTTTTGTGTGCCCCCAGGAAGTCCCCTGGTTCTTAGGGACTCTCCCTGGTCTCTGTGTCTGCACAGGGCTCCAGCAAGGGGATCTACACAAGCACCCTTGACGACTGGACTCCAGAGCTCACTGGAGCAACTTTTGGTTTTGCACTCTATAGTTGCATGTCAGACAGCATGGTGGCCATCAGACACTGTGTCCTTTGACTGACATGTGTGTCAGCCCGGCCACACAGGCCCTGAGAGAAAAAGTGGGGGACAGCAAGGCTTTCTGGTAAAGGGTTATAAAAGATGAAGGTGGGAATGAGCTTTCTCTCAATGATGCACGACCAGCTCCCAGTCTCCCAGAAGACATACTTGAAACTGGGGATCCCTTTGTGGGAACCTCTTCAGTAAGGCCAGGTGGGTATCCAGCTGGGCCCCAGGGAAAGCAGCCAAGCAGCTCAGGAAGGCCTGCTGGGGTCTGTGAGAAGGGATGTCTTCTGGGTGGCAGAGGCCAAGCACAGAGTGGCAGAAGACTCCAGGCTTCGGCTCCAGCCCTGGCTGGTCCAGGGAGGAACGCACAGGCGGGGCTGAGGCCCCGGTGCAGCTATCAGGTTTGCAGACCTGGCCGGCCCTGAAGGCTCAGTGCTGGCTGGCAGGAGGGGCCGGGCGCCAGCCTGTGGGTCAACTGAGCACAGCAGAGCTGCCTGGTGAGGGATGCTGGGCATGGTCCCTGTTGGTGACGACGAGGCTGTGCACCTCTGGGCTCAGTGACGTCAGAAGGTGTTGGGAAAAGTCTTGGTTTTGCCTGGCTGCTGGTTCCAGTTCTGGGCTGGGGACAGGATCCTGCTGCACATCAGGCTTTGGGAAAAACAGAGGACCTGAGCTGAGTGGCCACCTCACTGCATGCTCTGCACCCTGGCTAGGGCTGGGCTCTGGCAGTGATTTGATGCAATGCATGATGGATGACAGTGTGGTTGGCTGGGCCCACACAATGCATTCTAATCCCCAGACAAAGTCCACAGACGTCTTCATACCCACCCGACAAGACTGATTCACAGGATCCGACAACCAGGGCTTCTGGCCAAGGGAGAGGCCCAGCCTGCTGGAGGTCATCCTCGGGGATGAGGGCTATTTTACACCTTGTCCAGGACCCCTTTCCCATTAAGAAAAACCCAGATCAGCCCACTTTGTTTGCATGTATTTATCCCACACCTGTGTCTGACGGTTCTATTTTAAACCATCAGGTACAGTGGAGATTGCTTGGGACTTTTGAAAAAGTCTGGCTGACCAACTCTTTTGTCTGGCAGAGCATCAGGGTAAGCAGGTCGATTTCAAGTCTACTCTCCCTTCTGCCCAGTGGGTACAAAGAGGAAAAGGGGCCTCAGACTCCTATGTCCTGCTCAGCTGGGGCTGCCATAACAAGGTCCAGTCTAGAGGGTGAAGTCCAAGATCATAGTGTTGCAGGCATCCCCTGAGGCCCCTCTTCTTGGCTTGCAGTGGGTATCTTCTGTCCTCTCATGGCTGTCCTCTTTGTGTGTCTACGTCTTTCTCTTCTGAATCCAGTGAGAGAAGGGATCCAGGTTTTTTCCCTGATGGCCCCATATTGCTTTGTCAGTGCTGGGTATTGAACCCAGAGCTTTGTTCATGCTGGGCAAGCGCTCTGCCACTGAGCTACACCTCCAGCCCACATTTTAACAAGACGATGCTGGCCTTGGGAGGGTCAGTTGGGCTGCTCAGGACTACCTGCTCTTGTCATATCCAACTCTAAACAATTCTGTTTTTCAATTCTTAATTCTTTTTGAAATTTGAATTTTATTTTTTAAATTTTTAATTAGCACATGATAATTATATAGATTTATGGGATACAGTGTGAAATTTCTAATATATATATTGACACAATGCATGATATACATATATATATATAAAAGAAATATCACTAATGATCAAATTTTCTTATATATATTAGAAACATCAAATTTGGCATATTGGGGGAAAAAGGTCCTTGGTTATTGAATATAAAAATACAATTGGACAGGAAAAATAAGTCCTAGTTTTCTGCAGCACTTGGGGTGACTGCAGACAGCAATAATTGATTGTATATTTCAAAATAGCTAGAAGAACAATTTTTGAATGTTCTGAGTGCTAACCATCTTCCTGTCCTCTCTGCTCCCTCTGGGAAAGCTTTAAACCTCAGTTAATTTTGAGGGGTGACTTATGATCACTAGGGCATCCCTCGACATGCCTCTCATTGGTTTCCAATAAGCAGACTGCCGAGGCTGGTTTTGGTGGTGAGGGAGTGAATTCATTCAGTGGTCAGGGCAGTGGAGAGGTTGAACCAGGCCCTTGGCCACTGTCATCCCAACCCCTGTTTGTGTTGCTAACGTGCTTCTGCAGCGGAAGGTCAGCTGGTAAGGCCTGATGAAGGCAGAACAGCTGTTTCGGAGGAAGCCACCAGTGCCCAGGCATCTTGGCGGCACCTTGTGCAGGATGAAGTCATGACCTAGAAGGAAGCAGAGCATCTCCTTCACTGGGTATAAGCTGATAGGAATCTTCACTTTGAAGTGCCGCATGGTTCCTGATGGGCAAAGGTGGGGCCCTGTGTTGCTCCTGCCTCATGATCAAAGGCCCTAGGCACAGATCTCCGTCCAGAAGACTCCATCCCAGGAGATCGTTCCATTTGCATGGTCATTGTCCAGCGCCATCATGGGTTAACTAGCCAGTGTCAAGTGAATCCTCACTGGCTAATTCAGGGAAGCCTCCCTAATGTGCCGTGGCCTTTTGTCCTGCCCCAGATCCATTTTGCAAGGTTGACTTGCCCAGGACACTCCACAGAAGCCTGGCTCTTCCAGACGTCTTGCCATGTCCACTGGTGTGCCAGGCTGCTGGCCTCCACTCTGTCACTCCACTTCCAGCTGTCGGCTGCAGGCCTGGGGGGGTCCACCAGGGAATGTTCTTCTCAGCTCTACTGACCACACTCAGCCCTGGGTGCAGAGACTAGCTCCCTGGGCCTACAGCCTCCTGTTCTTCTCCCCTCTGCCTTTCCAGCTCTTTTAAAAACTCACAAGGGGTCTGCTATGACTGACTTTAGTTCCCCAAATTCCATGGCTGTTTGTCTTAGCAGCCTGAGCTGACTAGAACAGAGTCCAGCTAAGCGCCACAGAATGCTATCTCCTGGGAAAAGGCACTTGAATGATAACAGAGCCATGCCTTCACCCAAATGACACAGGTGTCCTCCTCGTGAAGTTAGTAACTCTCAGCCATTTCTGTTCTCACCCTGCATTGTCTTTGGCTTGTGTGAAAACACACTAAAACCACACATCTTGTTCGTGCTAATTTCTAGGCACAGTGTCCTGTGGTGTCTTTTTAGGCATGCTGTGTTCACCTGGTTTCAACCAAAGGACAAGAGGCATCCATGCTGAGTGACATCACGTAGGAGAAATGGGGGCACCCTTTGTCAAGCCTCTTCTTTATAAAATTAGAAGTAGCAGTTAATAAGGCTAGAACACAAATCCACTTCCAGGACTGGAATTTGGAAGAGAACAGACCTATAGAACCACGAACATGACGTCCCTCCTCCCTGTGGAGGACTCCAGAGAGATACTTGAGCGGATGCTGAGTGGGCCATGGGGACCTTTTTTGGCTGATGCTCAGAGTGCTATTTTTGAGCTCTGAGGCTTCCTGACCAAAAAACAGAGCCTGACCCCTGACGGCTCTCTTGACCTCTTCGCAGCCCACCCCACAGTGCGGGGTTGACCTATGCTCTACCCCCTGCATTCCCAGCCCCCTTGATCCCAAGACACATTCAAAAGCAGGTAAAGCCTAGGTGGATGGTGTCCAACAGCCTGTCTGCAGCTGCCCCTCAGCCCTAGCCATGCCAGGTGGACTGGAGTGAGTTTCTCCAAGGCTGGGATTCTGGAACCCTCTCTGGTTTCATTGGCAACAACCCACAGCTGTGTCACCACACCTGTTTTCCATATGTGGGCAAGTATTCAGTTCTGGACCCCAATTAGGGTGGGCAGCCAATTACTCTTAAGGTCAAATGCCTTTTTACCACCTTTGCCTGCTGTTCCTACACAGCTATTAATGGGGCTCAATTGCTGAATGAGTTGAAGATCAAGGAGTAATTATTCATTTGGGATGGTGGCTTCAGATTAACTCAGTAAGTGATATTTTAGTTTTTCTTTACATGGAAAGTCTCTTAAGGATATCATGGGACTTGAGGCCCAATTCTCTGATGTACGAGGTTTTTGCTTTGAGACAACTGTTTATAGTTAATAATACCATAGCAAAGAGCATTTAAAATTTTATAGCATGTTTTTACATTCCTTCTTAATCTCAAAGTGCCTCACCACCAATCAACACTGAGTAGTACAAGATAAAAGAAGGTCTGTTATTTCTATTTTGCAAAAGGAAGAAACTGAACCAGACAAAGTGAGACACTTGAAGAGTCCTGGGAATCAATCCACTAATCAATAAGATCAGATTGGAGACATTCTCTGTGTGTATTAATAACCTCCACAACATTTCAGCAACAAGCATTTCAAGAGCATTTTTAAAAAACTTAAGGTAGTGAAGAACGACCCCTCTACCTGCAGGGACTGCCCAGGTCCCCTGCTCTGTCCTCCACTGCCAGGACCTCTTCTCATCAGAGGAGGCAGCCTGGATGGAAAGTCTACCCCAGCAGTAACCATCAGGCCACTCGAAGGACTGAAGTGATTGTATTTCCCCTACCCCATCTTTAAATCTACTGGTCTCCTACTATTTAGGGATATGAACTTCAACTAATTTTAGATTTTGCTATAAAATTCTGCAGGCAAAGTGTAAAGAGACCAAGAAATGCACACCTCTGCTACAGATTGCAAGGGACAGTCTGCTGGTAGAACTCTGCCAAGAACGAGGCTGCCCCTGCTTGCTCAGGGCCTTGGCTGACATGGAGCCTCCGACAGCAGGAAGGGGTGTGGTTTTTGCCTAGTGGATCAGGGCAGCTCTCCTGGGCTGCTGTGACACCTGCCTCTCACCTGTGAGCCACACCTGCAGGTGTCATCTGCACTGGGCTTGGGAAGGCCCCACAGAGCATCTATCAAGGGGGAACCTCAAACCATTGGTCAGCTTTTTCTTTTCTGAAAAGAGTTTCCTCCCTCCACAGTTTAAAATGGCTATCAGTCCTGAGGAGCAGGGCTGGGCCAGCCCAGGCCTCCAGGGTGGGTAATGAGCATGGCAACTGCCAGACTCTGCAGAAATCTGGGGGTGTGAGGGTGAAGTGGATTTTGTCTGATCCACAGCCACGTGGGCCCTAAAGCAGCATGCTGGCCCAGACCACCACTGTGAAATGATCTAGCAAGCTGGATTTTATGGATTTCAGCACATTGTCCAGGCCTTGCCCCCAATCTGGCAAACTCCTCCCTACATGAACAACTGGACAGAGTCACTTCTAGTTCTGAGGAGGTGAGATGGCCTGAGCACTCAGGCTGGCGGCTGCTTGTCCTGAGGCAAGGGTCATTCTCTGGTTGTCTGCAGATGCAGGCTCAAGCGGAGCTGTGGCCAGTCCCATGGATCTAGGGCCCTACTGCTCCTACAAATAAACCACACTAGGTATCCCTCCCTGCTAGACAGCTCTATCCCACTGATCATACTGGGACCTTTGTACTCTAAAATGTTAAATGTATGTGTAAAAAACAGTATTTCTGAGGTGTACCAGGCACAATAACAGCATGCTCCACCACCGGTTAAGAACTAGAAGATTTTCAGTAGTCTTGAGGACTCCACGTGCCCTTCACACATAGCATACCTGCCCTATATGCACACACTCACATACATGCACACAGTTATGCACATACGCGCACACACACTCATGTGCATACACGTGCGCACACAGTCATGTGCATACATGTGCACACACACAGTCAAGTGCACACATGCACACAGTTGTACACATAGGCACTCATGTGCACACACATGCACAAGTCAGACACATGCACACATGCGCAGTTGTGCATTCACGCACACAATCACATGCACATACACATGCACACACTCACGTGAACACACATTCATATAGTCCAGGTCCATGCACTTGCACTTCACACCCTTGGGATCACACTGACTGTATTCATTGTGATTTTTTTTCCCGCCTACACCATGTTCCAGAGATGCATCCATGGAGCTGTCCGCTGCTGAGGCCTGTCCACTGGCACTCTCTGTGGCCACCATGGTGGGATAGATCATGAGTCACTCCCACTTTTCTGAAGGGGCTTCTGGGTTGCCTCTGGTGCTTTGTGACCACAGTGCGGCTGCTGGGGTGGTTCTTATGGGGCTCCTAGGGCTCCCACATATCCTGGGGGTGGTCCAGGCTGGCACTTGGAGGCCATGCACACACAGGTATATGATCCAACATGCTTTGAAAAGCAGTGCTTCCGGTATACCCCTCCACCCACAGTGGGGTGAATCCAGCTGTGGCGCAGCCTTGTCTCCCTCCACACTACCGGATCGGCCGGTGTTTGCCAGTCTGGTGGGCATGAAGGGCACAGTCTCTTGCTTCTAACTTGAAGTGTCTAGATCATGAAGTGAGGGTGGGGCATTTTGGAGTGTTTATTGGCCATTTGAGTTTTCTAGGACATGCTGGTTGAAATCTTCTCATTTTCCGTCGTGCTTCTTGGTAAGAGGCACAGCGTCCTTAGATGTTCCATTTGTTGGAGAAGAGGAGTGTCCCTCTGGACCAGGCATGCTCCAGGTTCTCAGAGATGACCCTGAGCAAAACAAGGTCCTTCCCCTCATCCACCCAGTAATGACAGCCTGCACACAGCAGTGGACACAGAGTGTGGCTCTGCTCCAAAGTAACCTTGAGAATAGTAGGAGCAGTGGAAGGGTCAGAAGACTCCTCAAGGAGGAGGAAGGGCCACTGAGGAAGAGGGAGCCCAAGGGGCAGAAGCCCGAGGGCAGAGCTTCCCTGAGCAGCTCAAGACCTGAAAATGCTGAAGAGTGGGAGCAGACTACACCAGGAAGAGGCGCCTGCTGAGTGACCCTCATGCCCAGGACCAGGAGGCCAAGTGTGAGTGGAGGAGCAGAGGACAAGCCTGAGGGCGGCTGTGGCTGCTGCGACGAGGGCACTACAGGAAGGGAAGAGGAGGAGGATGGACGGGGTGCGAGGGAGGCTCGTCTCTCCCAGTCCCAGGGGAAGGGTATATGGGTGTGGGCAGGGGCCAGGCTCAAGGACTGTCACCAGGAGCCTCCGCTGGACGGGTTGGGGGTCAGAATGTGTGTGCGACATGGAGCCAGCTGCCAGGACAGGGGTGTCTGTTTGTTAGTGAGCTGGGAGGGGAAGGGCAGGGAGGGCCTGTCAAGTGTGTGGGCTGTCTCTGGGCCACCAGGCAGGCCACCAGGCAGGCTGGTGGCAGGTGCTGAGGGTGAGCTCAGGAGTCAGCATCATGAATACCTGAGACAGGAAGGCCCCAAAGACAGAGCAGATATTCCAGAGGAACAGGTGGGACTGGGATGGGCCCTACTGGTCAGAGGTCAGGAAGGATGCAGGACCACAGAGCAGACTGGAAAGGAACAGCCAGGACAGGAGGAGGCCAGATAATCTGCATCCCAGGCGAGGCCTGCTTCTGAAGGCAGGCATGATGAGGGACAGGTGAGGTAAGATGGTGACCAAGAGCAACCCTGGCTGGGCCACCCATGACTGATAAAGACTTCTTGGTGGAGTGGGTTTAGGAGGGAGAGGAGACAGGGAGCACAGTTCCCTCTTCAGGTGAGTTCCATGGGATTGAGGGAGGTGAGAGGTGGCACCTGGCCAGGAGCTTCTCCATGTCTAAGCCAGCCAACGGCACAGTAGGGGCCGGGTGGGACAATTGGCAGGAGAGGTGGGGAAAAGTGCCAGGTGAGGTCCTGCAGAGATAGGGGCTGGGAGGGTTCCTGGGTGTAGCTGCAGGGGCTGCAGAGGGAGCCGGGTGCCTATATTCTGGATACTGATTCTTGGCAGGTTCTGTACTGCCATTTCCTCCTGATCTTGCTGCCTCTCTGTGAGGAGTACTCTTAATTTTAATGTAGTGAAATTGACCACTCTTCACCTGTTGACAGCTGAGCAGACCCTCTCCTGTGGTGCCCGGAGTCCCCGGCCCCACAGGGCTGCCTGGGGGTCTCCAACCTGGAGCACATGTGCCTAGCGCTGCTGTTACCTGCCGCTCAAGATCCTTGCTCTCATGGCAGGCAGTGTGGGCGTCTTCATTTAAAAGGTTAAAAAAAAAATTGTCCAGTATCTTTCTCAGTCTCATATCAACTCCTTGATACTGTCAGGAACAGAAGTTGTTTCATCCTTCTAAAAAGAAGTTGTTGAGAGAAAGATTCTTGGAAACTGTGATTTGTGAACAGTGTCCTGGGTCAGGGGGTCACAGAGGAGATTCCAGAGGGGAACGCTGCCCTCTCCTGCCAGGGTGTGCAGGGCCACAGGCCTGCCTTGGAAAGGATAGCTGGCCAGGGGCTGTTCCCCACCCTGGAGCCTGGAAGGTGACCCAGGTTGGACAAATGCCTGGCCCACACAGGGCCTTCAGAAGGCCATTCACCTCTGGGGTTGAAATCCATTCTCATTGGTAAAGAGAGCCAGCCAGCCCCAGGAACTAATTCACCCTGCAAGACGACACTCTCTACAACCCCAAGCATCTCACCTCACCTCCTTTGAAAATAGCATGTAACTAATTTTAGTCTCTGTGACTAATATACACACTTAATCCGTCCACAGGGTGCCGTTTAGTGTAATGACTGGTATGTGTTCATGGCTAGAGCCTGGGACTGTGGCTCCTCTGCGCACTGTTTTCTCGTCCATTTGCACATCTGACGTATTGATTTCCTTTGCACATTCACTCACAAATTTACACTTTTAACAAGTAGCTGTCAAGAAAACTTCAGCATGCCAATTTGACCTTTCATTTTCCTTAAAGTTAAATCTCTTGCTTCTCTTGATAAGGAAAGCCTTTAGGTGGTCTCACCTCCCTTGGAATTCCCCTCCTATCCCGCCATTCTGACTTTGTACTTAATTCCACAGCAATTTCATCCTCTGTACTTCTTTTTTTTTTTTTTTCCCAGTCAATAATCGCTGCCAGTGTTTTTCTACATTGTGGATTTTTTCACCCCATCTTTCTGGGCCATATTTTAGGTAAATCCTTTAGCCTTCCCTTGAATTTGTGAATTTTCTCTCCAGGCCAACACCTACTTTTTGGTGTGTTGGGTGAGTGTAGGTGTGGATGACTGCAGTTTTTGTTTGTAGATGTCTGGTGTGTGTCCAGGTCTGTTTGTCCAACTACGTTGTTAGTCCTTCACTGTGGCCATAACAAACGGCATGAATTCAGCAGCTTAAGGTGAACACACCTAAGGTGCCCTTTGAGCTCTGTGGCCCCAAGTCTGGCTTGGGCCTTCCAGCCCTCGAGTCAAGGCCACGGTGTTCCTCTGGGGAAGCTCCAGGAGGAATCCTCTTCCTTGCTTGTGGGGTTGTTGGCAGGATTCTGCTCCTGTGTTTGTGGGACGAGATCCCCAGTTTCTTTCTGTTGGCTGAGGGCGGTTCCAGGTCTAGAAGCTGAGTGCATTCCAGGGGTATGTCCCCTCTCATCTCCACAGCCCCTGCGGAAGGGCAAGTGCCCTTCACCTCGGAACCTCGCTGCCCTTCTCCTGCCCCTCCTGGCCCCCTCTCCACCTGTAAGGAGTCTGTAGTCACAACTGCACCACCACGCTCTCCAAGATGCCCTTCCCCACCAAAGTCCCCTGAGCATTCATCACCACTGCAAAGTCCCTTTGCCAGGGAGCTTAATACAGTCCCACATGCCGCGGGGTAGGATGAGGACACCTCAGAGAGGGTGTCACTCAAAGAGGTGGAGAATGAAACAGAATCCACAGCACAGGAACAACACATGCGGAGGCAGAATATTCTAAACACACTGACGTTGAAGACTATTTTGCACATGAAATCATAATTTTAATAAGAATTCTACACAGAATTCTTTCAGCTTTCTTTAAAATTCTCCTCTTAAAATTATTCTCTCTTGTAAGCTCCCCATGCTTAGCAGAAACTAAATTTGCTTTAGCTCCTTCTCCCAGCTTCCAGATTTTCCCTCCTTCCTATGTACCTCCCTTTTCCAGATGGCACCTCTCAGTCTTGCTCTCCGCAGTAGCACTGTGCTCAGGCTGAGCAGGACCAATCACTTTAGTTACTGTACATAGCAACTCCTCCCTCACCAGTAGCTTCGTGCACCTGTATGTGGGGGGCACTATACCCCTGGTGCAGTGCAAAGCCATGTGACCCCTGGTACACCTGCTCTAATGTGAACATAGCCCAGCACTGTGGCAATCCACCCATGTCCACACTAGCTCTTGTTTCAAGGCCAAACACACCAGGCAGAGGGCAGTGTGCCTGATCCACACGCTGCTCTGTTGGAGTTAAGTCCTGCTCTTGACTGTGGAGTGAGCTCCTACCCGTGAGCTCCTACCTGGGGCGGTGTGGGGCAGAGGCCTACAGCTCACACTCTGGTGGTGCACAGGGTCTTACCACCTGTCCTTGGGCTACAGAAAGAGCTGGGCTCTGGAGGTGGGTTCTGGAGGCAGCACCGGAGACTCCCACAGGCCACAGCTCAGCCCAGAATTCTTACAGAGAGGGCTTGCAGAGAGGTTTCACTGGGCACACTTGAGTCCTGGTTCTGCCAGAGTCAAATGCCAAGAGACCTCCTGAGGAGCAGGAAGGGGAATAACAAGGGTCCAGAAGGAAATGGCTGTTTCCACTAAAGAGCCAGACCCTGAAGAGTCTCCATAATATCACTTCCCGGACTGCCACCGCCCCTCCTGAGAGCCAACCCTGCACCAGGCACTAGCCTTGGCTTTTACATGCACTTTTGATTAATGCATTCATCCTCAAATTATTTCTTGGAGTCATAGTAAACAACCCTGTAAGGTCAGTTTGATTCACCCCCATATCATAGGTGAGAAAAATCAAGGCTTAGGAAGATAAATACCTTGACCAGATTACCTGGCCACTGGGGCTGTCCCCCTGCTAGTCCACAGCGGTCCTTCTCGCTGATAATCGCTGGTGTGTTGCTTTACTTCCCTCTCCCTTCAGCAATACTCTCCCCCTTCACGGTCCCTCATGGAAGACCTCTTGACAGCTGAGGTCATATGCTAGTCATCACTTCAGCCTCCAGATTTCAATATGGACTTGACCCATGGTAAATGCTACGTAAGTATTTGCTGAAATGAAAACCAAGAGCTCCCTCTTTACCCAGGCAGGTAAGAGTCCTGGGGGAGCCCTGAGGCTGGAGTATATCCATCTTGCTGGGATTTAGGGCCTGAGGATTTCTTATCTACAAACTCAGGTTTGAGTCCCTGCCCTGCTATTTAGTGATGGTATGTGACACTGTTTAAGTCCTTCTCATTCTCATTCTCCTTATCTTTTGGGGTGCAGTGATGTCCCCAAGTAAGATTTCCTCATCCAGCAGGATTCTGCAGGAGTCCAAGACAGGCACACCCTTTTCTCTGACTCAGAAAAACACCCAGGAGGCTGCAGGGATGCCTCACCAGAAGCAAGCAATATTTGGTATTGTGTTAGCCAGACCTGCATGAAAAAAAATATTTTCATTTTTAAGGGAAAATGAATTTCAGTCCATATATCTTGCCAATTTCCTTGGTTTGGCTTCATGTTAAAAAAGAAAAGTTGCCCATACCAATATTTTGACTTTTAGCAATTTCCCTCTAATGGGCACTGTGTTGTGTATGCTTGGAGGCTACAGCCGAGGGAGGGAAGCATGGAGGAGTCCAGCAGAGTCAGCTCTTGCTCCTGAGTACTCAGGTGGACAGGAGCAAGGACTAGTGCACGTGGAGATGGCTTCACTCACAAAAAGCTCCCAGCCACACACTGGCCAGCTGTCATTCTTCATGGGAATAGAAAAAGCACTCCTAGAGTTTGCATGGAACCACAAAGACGCCAAATCGCCAAAGACATCTGAAGCCCAGCTGGAGGCATCTTGCTACCTGAATTCGCAATATACTAAAGCCACACGGAAATTACAACAGCAGGGCTCTGGCACAAAAGCAGACACAGGCCAACAGAGCAGCATAGAGGCTCCAGAACTAACCACATAGTTACAGTCAACTGATTTTTGACAAAGGAGCTAAGAATACACAGCAGGGAAAGGATAGTCTCTCGATAAAGGATGCTGGGAAAACTGGACTTCCACACGAGTGACTGAAAACAGGCAGAGCTGGGTGTCTCTGCCTGCACATTGAGCCTGTCTCCTCTGCTACCCAAGCCAGAGGGTCAGACTCCCGCTCCACCCTCCTGTAGACATGCTGTCATTTAAGGACTGTTTCTATTTGCCCTAAATTCACCTAATTGTTCTTCTCCACTTTCAAGGCTGACAACACCAAGATGAGAGTAACCAAGATTCTCTTGAAATCGACAGGGACATCATAATCAACAGAGTATTGACCACCAGCTTCCACAAGGTTGCATTCTGGATCACTGGCGCACCTGGAAGCCAACTCCACTGTCCTCCTGCCTTGTTCTCTTCTGTGCCATTCCCTCCTGCAGCCACCCTGGTGTCCAGGACCAGCAGGTGTGATGGGACAAGCATATTAGGGGTCAAAGGTAACCCCAAGAGCAGCCATTTACCACTGGCAAGGCCCTGCCTGACCACCAGAGATATGCTCAGCAGTGGTCACTCCTAACTAAGATGGCCAGCCGGGCAAGACCCCAGCTCTTGCTATGGTTCCTTCCCTCTGCAACCCCAAGACTATTTCAGCACCTGGAGCATGGACTGCTCTCTGTTCTTCCTGGTGTGGCCAGACCAAAAATAAACTCCATTTCTGCTTCTTTTTTTTCCCTCCACTTGGACTTGTGGGATAAACAGCTGGGCCTCATCTGTGGGTGCCCCATAGGCCTCAGGTGAGGACTCTGACACATTCCCACATTTACTGCAGCACTGTTCACACTAGCTAGGATATGGAATCAACCTGGATGTCCATCAGGAATGAGTGGATAAAGAAAATGTGAGACATCCACAGAATGGAATACTGTTTGGCCATAAAAAGAATGAAATCCTGTGATTTTTGGAAAACGTGGACAGAGCTGGGGGACATTATGTTAGCAGAAATAAGCCAGGTGCAGAAAGATGAATACCAATCATCTCACTCATTTGCACAAGCTGACCTCAGAAGTTGAGAGTGGAACAGTGGTTACCAAGGCTGGGAGAGCAGGGGGCAGGGCAGTGCAGAGAGGCTGGCCCATCGGCACAAGGACAGAGTCGACAGGAATGAGTTTCAGTGTCTATGGCAAAACACGCTGTATGCAATTAACAATAATGAAGTACAGATTTCAAAATAGCTAGAAAACAGGGCTTTCAATGTATTCCCCATGAAGAAATGCCAAAAGTGTAAGGTGGCAGATATACTAATTATCCTGACTTAATCATTACCCAATGTACGCATAAAGCCAAACATATTTTACCCCCAAAGTATATGCAATTATGTTGTCAATCAAAGCCTCTTTGAAAAGATTATTTGTTACCTCCTTCTAGAGATGAGAAAGATGCACTTCAGAAAGCTTAGCACATCGCCCACCGCAGACACCTGAGTTCCACTCCCAGCCCCAATGCCAGGGTCTCAGCCCTGGGCCTGCTCTGAGTCTCATCATTTAAGACCAAAAAGGGACAGACAGAGCCATGTCAGGAAGTAAGTGGGCCCCTGGACTCTGGCAGAGCTCACGCAGTGTCCACTGCCCAGACCCCCTGTGTCTTTGCCTTCACTGCAGATGTCACGGCAGAGTCCTTTTCTGGATTACTCTGTGAACCTTCACTCCTTTAAGTTACACTGCTGGACATTTTTCTTTTAGTGAGAACATAATGAACAACAACAGAAGAGCAAATTCTCACTTCTGAATCCAAAATAGCCTTTCCCAGTGGGGCATCTGCTAGGGCACTTGTTAAAAATGCTGAGCCTGGGGCCACCTTAGGCAGAAGGAGTCAGCCTCTAGCCAGGTTAGTCACACACTAACCTCTGGGACTGTTTTGAGACATAGTAAACAGTGCCATGGAGCCCAAGGTACATTCGCTCATCCTACCAACTGGTTTCAAGGACAGGATGCTTCAAAAGGGTCCCAAAACTGGCTTTTTTTTTTCATAGAGGTTAAACACCCACCTTTCCTTCGTCATCTATTTCCTTAGCAAACGTTTCTTCAGGAGTATCTCAAAAACTGCAAATTAGATTTATGCCAGTCTTTCCTTTTCCTATCTCCCCTCCCTTCCCTTCACTCCCCTTTGTCTATCCACTGAACTTCTATCCCCTGCCTCTTTTTGTGGGTTAGTTTCCACAGATCAAAGAAAACACTCGACCTTTGGTTTTTTTGGGATTGGCTTATTTCACTTCGCATGATGTCTCTGGATCCATCTATCTATTGGCAAATGCCTTAACATTGTTCCATGCTTGTATAATTATGTCAAAATGTATTCTACTGTTATGTATAATTAAAAAGAACTGGTAAAAACGCAAATTGTCATTAAAAAAACTGCAAATAAATCTGTTAAAATTAACTCTCAATTAAAGGAGCCTGAAGAAATGAAGCTATGACTGTCTGGTGAAAGGCCTCAGCATCCAAAAAAAGACACCAGTGGACACAGCAGTCTGAGATGCGAGGAAGAGAAATAGTCCCCTGGAGAAACTGCCCCAGCCCTGCCTGGCCGTGTTGACCATGTCCACCAGGAGGTGGTGTCTTGAGGTTGAGTGCCTCACCTGTGTCTGGAGAGCTGAGCGGTTGCTCAGGGGCTCAGGGACCCTCCTGGCCCTCTTCTTATTGGCCTCAATTAGCTAATGGGCTGGGAAGCAAGGTACTTGCTACAGAATGTCTGCCACAGGCTTTTGTTCAAGTCTCCTGTGGCATCTGGGAGGAAGAACAGGAGCCTGCAGAACATCTTTTGAAGAGAAGATTTAACACAACAATGGGAATTGAAATCTTCCAGAAGAAGGACTTTTTGAGGTCATCTTACTCAATACAAATGCTGGAACTCTGCCTTTAGAGTCTGAAGGCCTGAAAATGGGATTTCAGCCATCCTAGGACTGACAGTCCCAGCTCCCTCCCCCATTCTGCATATGTAGTGGCTGTTAGTCTCCCCCTCCCCAGTTTTCCCAAACACCTTCCTCTGGACTCAGTAGTTCTCACACCCTTCTAAGAGGGTGGAGCTCAGCACAGTACAGCACAGTGGTAGGCACCCCTGCTCCATGTCCATGTGCATGTCCAGCCCAGACCAGAAGAACAGAACTCCCCAGGGAGCCTCTGACACCGAAGACGTGAACTAAAACCAAGCCCTTTCCTGCAAGCACTGCAGACAAACCACAGGCCCCAGCTCCCTGCACATTCTAACCAGCATTTTAAACTTCAGCCGGTAATGCTGGGATTATTCACCACGGGCGTTATGAAGGGACTGTGTGTCACCACCCTGCTGGCCAGACTGATCCTTTAAAAAACAACTGTCTGAATCTTCATAGGGCTCCACTATAGCAGCTCTACGTGCAGCTTGGTTTCATCTACATATTGGATTTTAAAAGTGCATCCTCTTCCCCTAAAGAATTCTGATACAACTCTGTAGTCACAAAGTTGTATGGGAAAGCAAAATCATCCAAACGTGAAATTATTCCCTAGAGAACTAGCTACAGTGCAGTACAAAAGCATTACTGGGCTGGGGTGCAGTTCAATGGTAGAGCGCTTGCCTAGCATGTGTAAGGCCCTGGGTTCCATCTCTTGCACCACCCCTCTACACAATTTCTCACTCAATATCCCCCTTCAACATTGATCAACGTTCATACTTTCATTCAAGATCCTTATACGTCATCTTTTTAAATAAACTTTTTTTAGTTGTATATGGACACAATGCCTTTATTTATTTTTATGCAGTGCTGAGGATCAAACCTAGGGCCTCACATGTGCTAGGCAAGTGCTCTGCCACTGAGCTACAGCCCCAGCCCCTATGTCATCTTTTCTGAGTGCAAATACACAGCGATTTGTTTCTTGCAAAATGAATGGCATACCTTCCCCAAACCCAAACCAAAGCCACACCAACAGTGACCTGTGACAGTGATGCCAGGAGACAGCGCAGGCTGCGCACAAGCTACTAAGGTGTGGGGGAGCTAACGAAAGCAGAGACATGCAGCAACTCTGTTCAGTGCCTTCAAAGAGGGGCTAGAGGGACTGGCTGGGTATTAAAAGGCCAAGAAGAGACTTTGGAAAAACTGGTGAAACTCTTGAATATTCATTAAAAATAATTGTCTTTGAAGGGCTGGGGCTGTAGCTGAGTGGTAGAGTCCATGCTTAGCACATTTGAGGCCCTGGGTTCGACCCTCAGCTCCACATAAAGATAAATAGATGAAATAAAGTCATTGTGTCCATCTACAACTACAAAAATATATTTTAAAAAATTGTCTTTGAGATCACAAAGTAAAAGTCCAGCACAAAGTGAAGCTCACTATATTATGTGATCATAATTTGACATGAAAACGACATCCCTACATCATCAGGCCACTTAGAAATGAACTTCATAAGTAGAATATTTATACAATGAAAGGTACCTATTTTAAGTTGTAAGTGTCCTTGAGCTTTGACAAGTCAGTGCAACTGTGACACCAGTGTAACCATCCCGATCCAGAGCATTTCCCTCACCCAAGTCTGGCTTTACTTATTCTGAGTCCATCATTGCATTTATAAACTAACTTTTACTTTTGGTCCTGGAGATTGAACTCAAGAGCACTCGACCACTGAGCCCCATCCCCAGCCCTATTTTGTATTTTATTTAGAGACAGGGTCTCACTGAGTGCTTAGTGCCTCACTGTTGCTGAGGCTGGCTTTGAACTCACGATCCTCCTGTGTCAGCCTCCTGAGCCACTGGGGTTACAGGCATGTGCACCCAGCACAGACTAACTTTTTAAAAACCTTATTTTCACAAATTTTGTTTCACTTTCAAAAAATAAGTCATTTCCCTCTTATGTATTATAACATTAAAAATTAACAGACTTTATTTTTAGAGCAGTTTCAGGTTTACAGAAAACAGCATGAGAAAGTGCTTGGGGTTCCCATGCCCTGTCCCTCATACCCCACCTGGGGTGCGCTATAGCCGGCAGAGTGGCCGTGAACACTACTACAGTCCAATGCACAAGTTGGCTTCCCTTCTCATGCTCAGTTCTGCTTTTCCGTGGGTTTTCATTTTGTTCTGGACGAAGGCACGTGTCTCCACCACTGTAGCTACAGAACTCTTCACTGCTCCTGCTTCCAGTTCCTATGCCTGCTGACCCTTCAGCACTGCTGGTCACCGATCTTCTGCTGTCCTCACAATTTCGTCTTTTCCAGAACATTTTACATTTGGAATCAAACTGTCCACATGGAGCCTTTTCAGAGTGGCTTCTTTCATTTCAAGCTCATTTAAGTTTCTTCCACGTCCTCCAAGGACGGTTGTCTGACTTTGACAACTGTGACTAAAGCTGCCATAAGCATCCCTGTGCCCATGTTTGTGTGAACACCAGCTTCCTGCTCACGTGGCTCAACATGGAGGAGGGCGACTGCTGGGCCACAGAGTGGGAACGCCCTTGGCCTCACGAGGAGCAGCGCTGGGCCACCGTGCCTTTCACCAGCAACGATGAGCGTTCCTGTGACACCATATCCTCACCAGCACTCCGGGTCACGGCATTTTGAGTTTTAGCCATTTTAAAGGCAAGCAGTGCTGCTAACCGTCAGCAGTTTCCTAATGATAAATGGCGTGGTGCCTCTTTTCATGTACTCATGGCCATCGGTTTGTCCTCTGTGGCATCTTTTCAGATCACGTGCCTGCTTTCCTTGCTGGGTCTTAAGTTCTCCGTACATTCTGCATGCCACTCCTTTATTAGGTGTTTTGCAAATACTTTCTCCCACATTTTTGCAAATACTTTAGCCACATTTGCAATCTTAGTCCGTCGTCACTTTTATCTGTCTTTTCGTTATCTTGATGCCTTCTGTGGTGAATAAGTTTTTAATTAATAATAGGATAGTAAAATACATCATATAAAACAAATTATCATGGGATCACAGTACTTTAGCCACATTTGCAATTTTAGTCTGGCGAACAGGGAATAATCAAAGGTGGACTTCCGATGATTCTCTCTGGTTGGACGATGACCAATGAGAACACGTTGGCACATGTTTCTCGCTGACTTGGCATGTTTTGATAAACAGCCTGTGCTGGCCTCCAGGTGATGCCTGTCCTCATCAAGGGCTCACCAATGGTCAGTGACTCATTCCTGAGGTTTGCCAGGAGTCTGTGCCTACTGCCAGGTTTGCCAGGAGTCCGTGCTGTGCCCATTTGGTCCAGAGTGTCTTTTCCAACCATTTGGAACGCTGGGAAACAATCCTCCCAATCTTCCCTTCTCTTCCCAGTACCTTTCACAGTCATATCTGCAGGACTTTTTTTATTCCTCTAGGATGGTATGAACTTGAAGACCTCGAGATGTTGAGCATGGCAAAGTGCCCTTCTGTCTTCTGCCTTAGAGGTAGCTTCTTCTCGGGCAGTCTGTACTTCCTTTCCTTGCCCCTGTGCAGACTTCTCCTTCTGCTGGAGAACACCGTGGCACTGCTGTCTAATGGTGTGGCTCTCCACTGTCGGCCTCAGGAAGACAAGGCCAAGGTGCTTCTTAGTTGGTTTGGCAGGCAAGGTGCAGCTGGTTGAGGCAGAAATGAGTTCCAGGTGGGTTTTGAGAGTAGAGAAGCGTGCAGCTCTTTCTGTACCTATGTTAGCCATTTCAATGTCCTTTCCTGTAAGCCACCTGTTCACATTCCATACAAGCTTCTCCACTGAGTTGAGGCTTTTCATACGGCTGATTGTAAGAGCCCTTTATCTGTTAGATTAACCCTTGGTTTATCATATGTATTGCAAATATCTTTTCAAGTTAGTCAATTTGTATTTTCACTTTGCATATGATAATTTTAATTTTTTTCCAAACAGTAGTTTAGAATTTAGTAATTCCAGTTTCTAATTTAGTAATCTTTTATTTGATGGCTTCTATACATTGTACCTTAATGGGAACAAGAATTACCCAAGGTTCTCATCTAGCATTCATAAGGTTTCAGGTTTAACACCTAAATTTCATTTGGAATTTTTCTGGGTACTATAGATAAAATTCCTTCTTTTTCAATGTGGTTTTCCAGTTGTCTTGATATCACTTATTAAATTCTCTCCTTCACTGATGAGAGATGCACGTACTGTGCCCCAGAGCTCTCATGAACTTAAGTCCCTCCTGGATGCCCGTGGTCTTCTACCTGAGCACATTGCTACCATGCTGGGATTTTAGGGTGAACTTTAACCTCCAGAACAGCCTCTCTCCTGTTGCTCTTCTTTTGCAGGGTTTTCTTGTCCATTTCCTTAGACAGACCTTTGAGTATTTTAATTAGGATAGCATTGCATTTATAAAAGGTTGACATTTTTATGTTGTTGAGTTTCGGGAATTTTAAAGTCTTTTTCACAGGGGTCCTATCAATTTTTATTGTGTTTGCACAGGGACTTAAATCTTGCTGTGGTTGCTGAGCTTGGAAATGGGTTCCCTTCTGCCATATGGCGTCTCCCAGGTTGTTGTTCTCATAATGGCCTGAAGGGCTCAAGAGTCAAACTCAGAGGATGTCTTGGGTTGAAACCTCTCCTGGCCCAATTGCCTGTGCTTCTTTTCATGAATGTCAGGATGCCGTAGTCACCCTCTCTGTTGTGTCTGTCAACTTTGGTCTCCAAGCATTTTTGCTTGTTGGTCAAAAAGTGTCACTTCTAGTTGTTTCCTTTAACCCTTGAGCAGTGAGGTTGTGGAGGGTCAGCGGTTTATCAGGACTAGAGCTCGGCTGACCGAGGCATCCAGCAATAGTCGAGGTGTTGCAATGCCCTGTTGCTCTTCCATGCTCCCCCCAGGGATGCTGGACACATGGGCTGGACTCCTGCTAGAGGAGAAGGGAGGACATCAGGAATTGCTCTTCCTCATTTGGGAGGATGGAAGCTTCAATAGGGTTAGAATAAAAAGCTTGGCAAGAAGGGAGTGACGCATACGGGGCAGGTGGGGTGGGTCTCCATGCCCGGAGCTGGTGGCAAGGGTCAGCCTGTGTGAGCAGGATGAAGCCAAACCCTCTTCAAAGGAGAGCCCGGATGAAGGCGGTGACAGGTCCTGAGTGGGGACATTATGTCCACCCCTCCTGGCTGTCCTGCCACTCCCAGGGGGATCGCAGTTCACCACATAGGTTGGTAGTTCCCTGCAGATGCATGGGAGATTGGGAGGGGCACTCAGGTGTCTTCTTGCTTTCTGGGGCATGTGCCTGGGACTCTCTCAAGTCCTTGAACCTTCCCTTCCTCCAGCCCTGCTGCACATACAAGGGTCCCATCTGAGGGGTCTGGGCCACCTGCACAGCTGTAAGCCCAGGCTGTGGCCATGTGCGTGATATGCACACCTGGTCTCGAGGGGGGGACCAGTAAGGGGTGGGTGGGTCCTGAAAGGACGCCTTGCTCAGATGAGTGGCAGCAAGGAGCAGGGCTTGGTTCCTGCAATGTATGTGGTGCTTCTGGCAGGAGGCATGCGTACATGGGGCCACCATCTCTGCTCAGGAGGGTCAGATTGACTGCGAGAAAGATCACTGCCTTTGAACCCAGCCAGAAGGGCTCTGGCCAGATCTCTCTTTTCCATGTGCATTTCCTGAGTCTTTTTTTTTTTTAATTAGAAGAAAGTGTTTCTTCACTAAACTTTCCCCCAAACAAACAAACAAAAACCAACCAACCAAGCAAACAACAGGCCAATCAATCCATTGACTCACCAATCTGTCAAACAACAAAGTTTAAAACACTGTTTTATCTCAGATACACACACACACACACACACACACACATGCACACATGTGAACATGCATACATGGGACACACGCACCATGGAGTGTCTGTCTACTCTTCTTTTGTTCCAGTGTTCAGTGCCCAGAGTGCTCATGTGCGTTGGCCTTGGAACTGCTTAAGAAGCCAAGCTGGTGTCCCCACCCACCCCATTTGGCTTTACACCTTGATTTCCGGCCCCATGAGCTCGGTATGGTCCTTTGGAACCTGGCTATGGTGTCCGAGTCTCTGTGTCCTGCCTGGAGAGCACCACTGTCTGGCCGTCCCTTCCCTACACCACCTGACTTGGAAGCACTAGCAAGGCCTCCTGCCTCAGGGGACTCCATCCACACAGCTGCCAGGGTGCAGGGGCTCTGGCCTGTGGAAGCTGTTTCCTATTCAGGTCTTGACTCATCACATAGCTGTTTCCTTCTTACATGTGGTTTTATTAATGCCAGGTCCTCTACAATTCATGCATAGAAGGACGTGACTGGGGTATGAGGGCTGTGTGCTCAGTGGCTGGCCATACTGCAGTTCTTGGATGCTATATGCATAAAACAATCCACCTGCTCAGGAGAGCCAGCTAGTGCGGCGGCAGGCACCCAGCACACATTGGACGTGCTGCCCTTTTTATCATGGGGCAGTTCCGGAGCAGCTCCGCTCTCTGAATAATTCATCTCCACTTGTATTTGTCTTCTCCACCCCGGTTGATGTTGTTTTCTGCTGTACTGATAAAGGCCCTGCTTCTCAGAGGAGGGAGACAGCTGAGTTCACAGCGAGGTCTAGGAGGGTGGGAGCAGACATCTGGCCTGGAGATGCCCGGGGTGTGGGGATGGGCTGGAAGGCCAGGTCAGCCTCAGCTGGCAGCTCCAGGAGATCAGCCCACATCCTCCACTGCCTCAGATCACAGAAGGGATCCTGGAGGAGTCTCTTCCTGGATGGTCCAGCTCCCCAGCCTCCAGGGCAGGTGGCTTTGCAGCCCAGGGCCACAGCTCTCCCCACAGTCATCCTTGCTGAAGAGGCTGTGGGGGTAACCTGCCTACTCCTCCATGAGATGGTACCATTGAGGGCTATGGGGGGCCTCCTCCTGCTCTGGAAATTGTAGAAACATTCTCACAGTGCGGCGAGGCGGAAGTGACCCTCTTTAAGCCCTAAGGCTAGGTGTTTTTTTTTTTAATTTTTATTGTTGGTTGTTCAAAACATTACATAGTTCTTGATATATCATATTTCACACTTTGATTCAAGTGGATTATGAACTCCCATTTTTACCCCGTATACAGATTGCAGAATCACAATGGTTACACTTCCATTGATTTACATATTGCCATACTAGTGTCTGTTGTATTCTGCTGCCTTTCCTATCCTCTACTATCCCCCCTTCCCTCCCCTCCCCTCCCCTCTTCTCTCTCTACCCCATCTACTGTAATTCATTTCTCCCCCATGTTTTTTTCCCTTTCCCCTCACTTCCTCTTGTATGTAATTTTGTATAACCCTGAGGGTCTCCTTCCATTTCCGTGCAATTTCCCTTCTCTCTCCCTTTCCCTCCCACCTCTCATCCCTGTTTAATGTTAATCTTCTTCTCATGCTCTTCCTCCCTACTCTGTTCTTAGTTACTCTCCTTATATCAAAGAAGACATTTGGCATTTGTTTTTTAGGGAATGGCTAGCTTCACTTAGCGTAATCTGCTCTAATGCCATCCATTTCCCTCCAAATTCTATGATTTTGTCATTTTTTAATGCAGAGTAATACTCCATTGTGTATAAATGCCACATTTTTTTTATCCATTCGTCTATTGAAGGGCATCTAGGTTGGTTCCACAGTCTTGCTATTGTGAATTGTGCTGCTATGAACATTGATGTAGCAGTGTCCCCGTAGTATGCTCTTTTTAGGTCTTTAGGGAATAGACAGAGAAGGGGAATAGCTGGGTCAAATGGTGGTTCCATTCCCAGCTTTCCAAGAAATCTCCATACTGCTTTCCAAATTGGTGGCACCAATTTGCAGTCCCACCAACAATGTACAAGTGTACCCTTTTCCCTGCATCCTCTCCAGCACTTATTGTTGTTTGACTTCATAATGGCTGCCAATCTTACTGGAGTGAGATGGTATCTTAGGGTGGTTTTGATTTGCATTTCTCTGATTGCTAGAGATGGTGAGCATTTTTTCATGTACTTGTTGATTGATTGTATGTCCTCCTCTGAGAAGTGTCTGTTCAGGTCCTTGGCCCATTTGTTGATTGGGTTATTTGTTTTCTTATTGTTTAATTTTTTGAGTTCTTTGTATACTCTGGATATTAGGGCTCTATCTGAAGTGTGAGGAGTAAAGATTTGTTCCCAGGATGTAGGCTCCCTATTTACCTCTCTTATTGTTTCTTTTGCTGAGAAAAAATTTTTTAGTTTGAGTAAGTCCCATTTGTTGATTCTAGTTATTAACTCTTGTGCTATGGGTGTCCTATTGAGGAATTTGGAGCCCGACCCCACAGTATGTAGGTCGTAGCCAACTTTTTCTTCTATCAGACGCCGTGTCTCTGATTTGATATCAAGCTCCTTGATCCATTTTGAGTTAACTTTTGTGCATGGCGAGAGAAAGGGATTCAGTTTCATTTTGTTGCATATGGATTTCTAGTTTTCCCAGCACCATTTGTTGAAGATGCTATCCTTCCTCCATTGCATGCTTTTAGCCCCTTTATCAAATATAAGATAGTTGTAATATTGTGGATTGGTTTCTGTGTCCTCTATTCTGTACCATTGGTCCACCCGCCTGTTTTGGTACCAGTACCATGCTGTTTTTGTTACTATTGCTCTGTCTAAGGCTAGGTTTTAAAGGACGAAGTCTCTGCTGTGTCCACTGGGATACACACCTTTGGGGCCCTGAGCCTCACTGCCCTGAGCTACCATGTTTTGAGGAAGCCCAGGCTACCCAAGGAGGTCATATATAGGTATTAAGGTGGACAGCCTTGGCTGAGGTAGCAGGTGACAGCCAGCATGATCAGCACACCCTAAAGGGACATGCACAGGTGGTCAGTTCTTGCCTTGCTGTGACTGAGCCTCAGTAGCAGGTCTCTGTAAAGAGCAGCAGTGACTGGAGCTAAAGTAAAATCTCAAATCTCATAGCAGGTTAAGTGTTAGCCAGATTTTAAGACCCTGAATGCTGTAGTCCTCTAAACCCCTCTCTTCCAGGGCTCAGTGAGCATGTAGGTCAGGGGCAGGTCACAATCCTGCCACGTGAAAGTGAAGCCTCAACCTCCTGCAATGAGTTTTCACTCTCACTCCAATCAGAGGCTGGAGCTGGATGTCCCTGGGCTGGCTCCACCAATTTCAGACCTGGGTAATGTTCTCAAAGTGTCTGACATTCAAACAGTTCCTTCTCTAAAACGACTTTATAGTTCAAGAGTTCTTTCCACTCTGGACCAGCTAGCCATTATGGAAGGGACAGGGCAGCCTGTGGCAAGTGGCTGCCCTGCTGAGTGCTTGCTTCAGCGCGGGCGTCTGCTCTGATGGTGAGCATGGGCAGGACACAACCTTCACCGCCCCTCCCGCCCCTCTCCTGGCATCCCACCAGGGATGCTGCTGGGACAGGCAGGTGAGCAAGACTGTCACAGCCCCTGTTCTTGTGGTGTGTAAAGATGGCCCCTTTATGTTCACATACTCTTTTAAATACATTAGTATACTCAGAATAAAATCAAGTAAAGCCATGTGGAAGCTTCCGGGCAGGGATGAGGTCTGAGAGCACATCCTCAGCATGCAGATCTGACTGGCTGCCCCTCGGTGGCGATGGGGGATGGAGACAGCGTTAATCAGCGAGCTGGCTGCCCTGTCAAGACCCCGCCTTCAGAGGCTGGAACACAGACATATGGCTCTGATTCATGCCTTTGACAGGCGACATTTGACCCCTTGGGGACATTCCTCTTACCATCTTTGAAGCCAGGGCATTCATGGGAAAAGGAGGGTGGGCAATGCCCACCTTTTCTTATCTGTGTGGTTGACACACACCACTTGGGGAATGTGACGTGGAGGCTGGGAGATGAAGTCCCTGGCTAGTGATCCCTGCCCTATAGCAGCCTCCACTGGAGCAGAGACCCAGGATCTGGGCTGCAGAGTTCCCCATCCATGCCTCAGAATGGTCTGGCTTTGCACTGGCAAAGTCAAATGGACACTAGTAGTTGCTTGGGACTCCTAAGAAAGTCCAAGGGCAAGTTAATTCTTTTGTCCTGAGAGCTGGGGATTTGGCCAGGAACCTGAGATGGCCCCAAGCCTCCTCTTAGGGAAGATCTATTCAGCTCCGCACACCCCCATGGAGGACTCTGCACTTGTGTATGAGACTCTCTGTTCTCTCACCAATTCCCTGTGCTCGGTACGTGGGAGAAAACATCCTCACCATGAGTCGGGGAGCGCTGGGCTTAAGCACACCAACTTCTACCACCTTTAATAAGACCGAGTGCTCAAAACACACCATGAGCATTGGAGAGACCCACACAGATCCACAATAAATTATTAACAACCTGTTCCCATTTTGTTGGTGGAGCACTTAGAATGTTTCTTGGAAAAAAAATTCTCTTCCATTTTCCCCCCAGAGAAACATGTGGCAAAATAATGCCAAATAATGGTCTTAATGATGTATTCCTGCAGCAGGGGAGCCTTAGTTTTTCCAGGGCTTTTAATTTATTTTATGTTATAAATTAATAATGTATGTATGATGGAGAGGAACTCATTAAACCTAAGTGTCATAACATAAGGCACTTAGGAGAGAAGAGTGTGAGCAATGCTGATGCACTCTGATGTTACATTAAGTACGTAAATCATATTTGTTTTCTCTCCACTTAAAGCTGAAAACAGCCGTTGAGGTAAATGTAATTACTATAATACTATTTTAAAAGGTTCAGGAAGCACCAGAATAGAATTTGCACAAACATCAGAAAAGGCAGCTTATTCTGGCCAGTCAGATGTTTTGTCTTTTGTGAGGAACTCACCTAGACTGTGCGGGGTGTGGCCACAAGGCCAGGATGCCCTCTAAACAACCAAGAGCTTCCCAAGGCCAAGTTCACACTCTCAGACACAGGGAGCTCATCTGAAGCAGGGGTTGTCTCTCAGAACACAATGGCCAGGCTGGAAAATGCAAGGGAAGTTTCCCAGGGACCCTCAGCTGGCACCCCTTCCCCCTCTCGCCTTTCAGGACCAGGCCGGTGGTAGGCTCGGGCGTGGAGGGGAGGACTGGCCCAGGGCGCTGGGCACGTGGCCCCATCTGCTCTGGCTCTTGCCTGTGGATGGTGCACTTCTGTTTTGGTGAGCTGGAGCTGACTCTATGAAGCACCAGCAGGGACACTGGCTGTATAAAGGATGTGGTTCAACTTTGCTTTAAAAAGTGGGCGTAGCAATTTCCAGTGACTCCTTTTCCTATTGGCTCCCGATTCCTTCACTGAGGAAGGCTCAGGTAGAAGAACATAATGAAATAACAGGAGAAAGTCCAATGGCAAATTAATTCTTTTGTCCTGTGGCTCAATTAGAAATGAAATTTCCAAAGAGAGGGGGCATGTGCAGAAAGGCGATTAAGGGAAAGGCCAGTGACAACTAATTGCTACCATCAAAGGAATCACCGCTCCTGCAGCAGGAGCAGGGACCACTACCTCAGCACTGTCCAAGGCTTGAGTTCTGGGCCAGGTGATCTGCAGTCCAAACCCTGGAGCCCACGTGGTGTACACAAGAATGAGCGTTCCCAACTTCAATACAAGGAAGTGGGAGGTAGGGATCCCTCAGCCAGAGAATTTACCACAGTCATGCAGTCTGTACGCAGTGGGCCCCAGAGCTCAGGCCAGCCTGATGCAAAGCCCAAGTCCCTTCCTCTGCGTGTGGCCTCCTTCTCCGTGTGACTCTGGGACCCAGTGTAGGTCTGGCACTCGAGGGTGCTCAAAGGCCGCATAGGGAACAGGGAGAGTGCTGTGGGAAACACTGCCAGCTGGGCTCCCTGGAAGGGTGGGCTGGGCACCCCAGGTAGCAAGTGCTGAATCAGCACGGCCACAGCAGAGCCAGCAGGAGAAAAGTGATGGGACAAGGGGCGTGTCGCTGTGGTCCCTTGTTGTGTCTGCAGGGTAGCAGAAGGTTTTCCCCTTTTTGTTTTTCAGCTTTCAAAAATATAAGAGCATCAAGAGCTCGAGAGGACCTGATCTTCTAGACAATGCATCACCTCGTACTTCCTCAGGCTCTGGTTCATGTTCTAGAACAACAACACAGTGTTGGCCTACTCCACATCAGTTCTCACCCCTTTTCCTGTCAGACTTGTCAAAGCTCATCTCTGTCAAGAAACATGTCTCCCCCATGCAATCTAAAATAATGACAGAGCCCAGTGCTGGCCTCCCTGATGTGGGCTGGACACCAGCTGCAAGACCCATGCTCATTAGGACAAAGACTCATCATCTGGGACTACACATCATCATCATCATCACCCCACTACCACCACTGCCACCATCATCACCACCATCAACACACTATCGCCACCGTCATCATTATCACTATCACCACCTCACTACCACCATCATCACCATCACTACCATCACCACCATTGTCATCACCATCACCATTATCATCCCCATGATCCACATCACTACTACCACATCATCCTAGTTATCATACCCATCACCACCATCACAACCACCACCATCCGTCACTACCACTACCATCACCATCATTATCATAACCATCACCACCAGGAACACTTCCACCACGACCAACTCCATTACTATCACCATGACCAACGTCACCATGAACATCATCATCATCATTATTATAACCATCACTACCATCACAACCACCACCATCGTCACTACCACCACCATCATCATTATCATAAAAGTCATTAACATTACCAGTACCACCACCATCACCACCACTATAATCATCATCATTATATAGAGAGCAGGAGCCATGGCTTGTATGAGTTTTGGGATACACATTTTGAAGTTGCAAATATGGGTAGGAAGTCTCTGAACCAGTTTGGGAATTTATTCACACAATCACACTTAATTCTGTTCCAGTTAAACACATGATCCACACAGGAACCATGGAACCCAGGGGAGGGGTATGGATCCCAATAGCAACCCTCAAAAGCAGGTAGTATAGTCTTCAATTTTCAGGTAACAGCTAAGGCTTAGAGTTTTTAGTTGATTTTTCCTATATTCATGCATCAGATGAAGACAGTGTGGTTTCCAATCCCAGATATTTAATGGCCAGCCTGTGTGTCACAGTGTTCCCAGCATGGGCACTCTCCCCACTGTTGCGCAACCTTGCTTGGGTGCTGCCTCCAAGTTCCTTCCAATGAGGAAAGAGCATCAATCCATCTTTTCTTGGTATCATTATGGAAAGGTCCAGGGCTGAAGAGAACAAGGCATCTTACCCTCTTTCTTAGAGCATCTGTGACCTCTTTGATAATTTGAATGATTTAGATCAGAATATCCTCAGAGTCCCTTTCGGATATTTCTAAGTCTTTAGAAGATGATCTTTTAAAACATCTTGCTAAATGTGAGAGTTTTAAGGCTCAATGTGCCTCTGAGCTAGTTCACTAGCCTTGACTCTATGAATAAGAATCACATGGAAAGTAAGAAATGGCTTAGTCTTACCAGGTGACATTGGATGGGCCTCAGCCTCTTGGTCACACCCACACACCTGTACATACCTGCACTGATTCCCGGTGCCCTTTGCAAGCTGCAAATGAACCCTTGTTATCTGGCTTATGCAGACACTAACAGCTCCTCAAGACCCCTCCTCTGGGAAGTTCCCCTTTCTTGCTTTCCACCTTCTGAGCCCCCGTTACACTGACTTTGAACATCTTCACAGGGACCTTGGCACTTTGTGCTAAAAATATTGCCAAAGCTCTTCCTGAAAATTCCAGCCTGGGGATTTTTGAACCCCCAAAAGCCATAAGTACTCTGACATGGAAGTTATTTACCTGCCGTCTTTTAAAAAAATTTTTGAGTTATAGATGAACACAATACCTTTAGGTTTTTGTTCATTTTTTCATGTGGTTCGGAGGATCGAACCCAGTACCTCATACATGCTAGGCAAGCACTTTACCACTGAGCCCCAGCCCAGCCCTTTAGCTGCCCTCTTTAAACCCACATCTTACACATCCAGAAGAACTGGAACTGACCTTTTGCAAAATTTCAACCTGATTGAAATAACCCTGCTGCAGCTGAACTAAACAGACTCTGAAAGTACACGGTGGATGACCTGGAACTGCAGAACCTCCAGGTCAGACCCTGTTACCTGGTCAAGGTTTAACAGAGCCTTAGGTACCTGGGGCTGGCAGGCAAGGTGACTCAAGAGGAAAACAAAGGTGGCCAGGAGGCAGAGCAGCAGTTCCGCCTTGCCTCAGGGTCCAAAGTCACTCGTGGAATATGACACTCTGGACTTGTCTGTGGGATGCTGGGCTGCCATTCGGGCTCATTGGGGTGAAGCCAGAGCTGTTTACTGAAGTGTAGGGTGCAGGGAGGAGAAGCCGGAAGGGAAACAAAGGAGCTAAGCTATGAGGCATGACCACAGGATGGAAGAGTGGCGGCCCAGCATAGGCGCAGGAAGGCGATGGGGCAGGTGGACCACGCTCCCCTGTTTACGCACGGATGCATCCTTGAATACCAAACCTATGCAGCCTTCACGGATCCCAGGCCCTTGTGACCTTCCACTTAGCCATGAAGCACTGATGACGTGCCCTGCGGCAGCTGTACCTGACAACGGCTGCTCAGTTGACAACCTACATGTGTGTGTGTATATGCATGTGTGTGTGCGCATGTGTGTGGGGATGCTAATTGTCCCAGCACAGCCTGACCAAAATCTCCTGGCATGAGGATACTCATGCATAATCGCCATTACTGACCTAGGCTAAAGACATGGGCCAAATTACAGACCACAGCACCCAATCATTGCATCCATTTTTTCTAAAGCAGTTACAAATCAGACAAAGGACAAGGACATCAGCTGAAGGGCTGTGGATGAAGTGCACCATTTTATAGGTTGTCAGTCCTTGGGGAACAGACAGG
The DNA here is from genome assembly GCF_045843805.1 of Urocitellus parryii. NCBI lineage: Eukaryota > Metazoa > Chordata > Mammalia > Rodentia > Sciuridae > Urocitellus > Urocitellus parryii. The sequence goes on from NC_135539.1 coordinate 84,132,720, forward strand.
GAACTGGATGGCTGTGTGTGTGCTAGGAGGGACTGTGGAGGCAGGGGAACCAACCCATGATTTTTTTATCCCTTCCTTCACCCCAGCTGCTGAGCCAGTGAGTAGAATAGGCTCTTGGACTCCACTGGAGGCCAAGAGAGTCAGGCCTCCTTGCCACTAGGCTCCTGGCACAAAGGGGCTCCTTTTCCCATTGGTTCCAATTGTTTGGCGTCCACCTCAGTGCTCGGCGGGGCTGGGCAGTGGAGGCAGTCAGTGGAGGCTCACCAAGGAAGGATCGTAGGCCACAATAGGGAAAGACTGAGCCAGGGCTCACCTGGGGCTCCCTCTGCTTGAGGCAGGAGGTGCCGGCGAGCACAGGCTCAGACAGGTTCCAGGCAGGGGCCAAGGCTTCCCCTCCAGCACCCTGGCCCCATCTTCCCTGCAGCCTCAACACCATCTGGCACACTGTCCCCTCTGTTCACCACTCCTCTCCTGCTAGAAGCAAGCTCCACAAGGCAGGACTGCTCCTTTCTTATGGTCACGAAATATTCCCGTGCCAGGAGCAGCCCCGGCACACAGAAGGCCCTTGGCAGGTCCAGGGGAATGACAGAGCACCTCCATTCCCCAGCTTGGAGGGGCCCCTCTTACAGATTTCAGAGGGGCTTCCACCTGATGAACAGCTGTTGGTGGGAACAGGCTGGAATGTGTCTGGGGCTCCCTCCAGAAAGGAAAAGAAGGCCACAGAGGGTGAGGCCTGATGGGGCAGGGAGACACATTTCTAAAGATCCAACCTGATCATCCCCCTGATGGTCCTTGCCACAGGGCACCCACCGCTGTGCCTGAAAATGTGTACAAATACTTGCTGGAAAGAAGATTTCCCACTTATTTTCAGAATCCTGGAGTTTGATGGAAATGACAGTTGTGAAGTGATTTTCACCAACACAAGATCTTGCTGAAGGCTGAAGAGGAAGTTGGCAGTTCAAAGCAAGAGACCTGGTTCTGTAATATTTCAAGATTTGCACTCAAAGTTCTTACTCAGGAACTAGGCACCCCCCTCACACCAAACAGACACCTGACAGTCATCCCACCTCTTAACATGAGACAGGAACATGTGTGGTACCAGTTAAAATTAGCTTCATGAATCCAAGCAGCTCTGACTGGAGCAGATTTGCTCAAAAGCTTTTGGAGCCCCCAGTGCCTAAGACTAAAGCCTCAGCTGTGGGCTGGCCCCAGAGTGCTTCCCACCTGCGTCTCCATCTGCCTGTGAAGCCTGAGACCCACTCTACCCTGTGCTGGAGCCCAAGCTTCAGTCAAGACAGTCTGGTCCCCTCCATTGCCCACCTCCTCAGTCATCCTTCTGTTTTGGCCTGGGCTTCTCTCCCATTTGGTTGTGAGCTCCTTAGGGTCAGGAGCAACATCCATGCCATCCACATCTGCCTGCATGCCCTGGGCACACTGACGTGGAGGAAGAGTTTGGTGAACTGGGCGATCTGCAGCTGGCTCTATCCCACACTCCACACAGCAATAGGAGCAATGGATTTCTAAAGATCCAACCTGATCATCTTCTCTGATGGTCCTTGCCACAAATGTGCCAGAGCCAAAGCTCCTCTGCAGGGTGCAGGAGGCTTGCCAGCATCTGCCCTTCCTCCTGCCTCACTTCCTACACTCTTGGGAGCCCTCCCTTGGGCTCCATCTCCGTCTGCGTGGGAGTTCTTGACCTCCTCCTTCAGCGGCTGGCGGGCCATCTGCTCTTCCTGGCTCACTTCCTCCTACAAACCTTTCCACTCTGCCAGGACATACGCACCCAGGCTTCTGCCCGGACTCCCCGGCACACACCCTGCCTAGTTTACCAGATTTGGAGGATCCTTGGGGACAGGGATAATTTATCATTGCATCCCTAGCACATCTCCTAGAGAAGACATGGTAACCATTACAGTACAAACCAACCTCTAGGTTGGAACTACTCCACTCTGGTCCTCAGACTCTGAACAGCCACAAGACCTAAGATAGTTCCTTGGCAATCTGTATAGCTAGGTACACACACCAGCCTTGGGTAGCACTACAAGAGATCCAAGTTTCCCTCCCCCTTCCTCGGCTCTGAATGGCATTACAGTGCCTGGGCAGAGCCAACTGGCTGGCTTACAAAAGGTTGACACTACAGCAGGCAGAGGACAACATCTGTTGCCACTGCACCAGACTTCCACCACGGTGACCTTTATTGGGTAGCTACATGATAGCAGAGAACAGGTCGCTGCTGCTGGAAGCTCCCAGAAGACCCTCTGACATGACTGCAAATGCACCACATCTGCTTCTGCCCGGATTCTGGTGGTGGTAGCAGCCACTGGGGCCTGGGAACCCATCCTTCTCTCCCAGGGTCAGAAGACCCAGAGGTTGTGTGTCCTCACACCTCTCTTGACAGTATCTCCAAGCTGCAGAGCTGGTGTGGCCTTCCTCTGAATCCTCACCACTCCGGATGCCGTGCACAGCTGTCCAGGAGACTGTGGTACTCAGTGCACTTAAGCTTTTCCTTGGCTGGAGCTGTCCCCGCTGTCCCCAAGTTCTGGGCACTGATGCTTCCTCAGGGCATCCTGTGGCCATCCAGTGAGGTCAGACAGCTGTCAGCGAGCATTAGGAAAGACACGGTGGAGTGCCCCTCGTGGGGGAGGGAGGCGCCCACTGTGCTCCAGGAGCTGGGACCACCCCAAGTCAAGGGCCAAAATCCCAGGTCAGTGGGGCTGAGAGGTCTGTCACTCGGGTTCTAATTTCTGACTCCAGTGTCTGATCGTGAGCACCCTGGCCTGTGCAGCCACCAGGCTGCAGGTTGATTTCTCAAGGAGAACCAGAGTGTGGTACCTCGGGGTCAGCTCTCTGCAGTTTGAATGGGCCAGCGCAAGGCGGCGGATGAGCAAAGCCATGGTGCACCCTTCCATTCAGCCCACAGGAGTCATAGCATACACTTCTCTGCATTTATGTGGTGGACAGCAGATAAGAGGGTACTTCAGATAAGATCACACAGCAATATTTTGCACAAGGCGAGGTCTGAATCATCTTTTTATAAGTGGGCATCTAAAGCTCAGAGAGCTTAAATGGCATGTCCACAGAGCTTCCCTCCCCAGTGGCAAAGGACCAGGGCTGCAACAGCAAGTCACAGTCAGTTCCATGTAGCCAGATGAGTCTGGATCCTACACTGGGTCAGATCATCAGCATTTTTAAAAACTGATAACTGAGACTCAACAACTCCAGAGCCATTATGGTCACAGTGCAGCCTGCCGTCCAGCAGCACCGGCTATCCTGGATGCTCCCCAGGGGGGCAGCCTCTCACGCCACCCAGAAGCCCTGCGTCCGATGGCCTGGCTGGCAAGCCCAAGGAGCTCTGAGCCAGGGACCTTCACCTCCCTCTCTGCTGCACCTGCCTTCTATGGCTTCATCTGGGGATAGCAGCTGAGTCGGAGAGGGCTTGGAGAAAGAAACTTCCATCTGACTGCTTCCTAATAACTAAGGAAAGCCAGCTTGTCTGCTAGGCCACTCTCTGTGCAATGGGTGTCTTCTGGCCTCCTGTCTCCCAGCCCCCTGCTAAGACTGCTAGCCAAGAATCCATCTCTTCAGCAGGTCCTACATCTGCTCTCTCTCATTAACTCTGATAAAGGCATGAAGATAGAAGATGTCATTTCAGTGTTCCTCCATTCTGGCAATGCAAAAGCTGTCGAAAGCACTCCCCATCTGAGCTGTGACAGTCATGGTTTCCTTAGGAGGGTCTGTGGTGACATTCAAATTCTTCTCTCCCCTCCTAGAGGAGACTCTTCTCCTTTCTCATGGCATGCATGGCTTCACCGAATATCCAAACCTGGCTGGAAAATGAGCAGCTCTGCTCAGCCACAGGCTAACAATTAGAAAGATTTTTATTGGCAAATAGAGCTGAGCTTTGTGAGAGAAACTGGGCTCAGTTTTAAGTGGCTTCACTAATCAACGTAGAATTCTGCAAACTCCCCCACTTTCTCTAGTGAATGCACCAGTCCCTGCAAGGTTTTCTAAATTCTTTCTGGATGCTTTGTATAGGAAGGCACCGACTGAAGTCAAGGAGTGCTGTCTTTTCATGCAAAATGGGCCCCTTTCAGTGACATTTTTTTTTTCCCTACCTTGATCTTTCAACCACCACTGAGCTTCACTCCTTAGGTGTGGTTTCCAGCCCAACAGTCTAAATGTTGCTGGGGCTGCCCTAAGTGGCCACAGTGCCAGCCTTGTCCCCAGGCACAGCCATGGCACCTGCTCAGGTCAGTGGCTACTGTTGAAGAGGGGGTCCTTCCAGCAGGAGCAGCTGATGCCAGCAAGGAGCCTCCGTCTCTGCTCCTCCAGTTCATGGTGGAGAAAGGGCATGAGACTTGCTTTCAGACCTCTGCTAGGGGCATTCAGTGCCTTCTTGGCAATTTCCAGCTGGCTCTGAGCAACTGGTTGAAGTCAGCCCTGAGGATGCCCCAGTCCTGGGCTCTGTGCACCGCACCTCATTCCCAACATTTGCCCCAAACCCTTTCCACTGAGGGGACATACAAGGCTGGCTGGGTGTCTCAGCTGATTGAGGGTGGCTCCCCAGGGCCTGTTCCTCCAGAACTCCTGCTCTACTTTACAAACCGGTCTTCTAAAGGAGCCAGGACCTTTAAGGAGTATGGCACCTGCATCTCCAGTCTCTGGGGACAGAATGGTGAGTTCCCAAGAGAATTCTGATCCCATCTAGAATTCCATTTCCAAACCGCTTTCCTCCTTGGCTCCAGTGATGGGCTTAGTTAATCTGTGGCTTGGGAGGGCAACTTCAGGACAGGGCTAGGTTTGAAGTGGACATTAGACAGGACTTGGCCATTTTGTAGGGGTATGTGTTGGGGTGGGGTGGGATGAGGTGGGGAAGAAGAAGGCACTGGTTGTCATCACCTCGAAATTTCTGTTCACCTCTGGGACTAATAAAAGACAAGTTTCCAGGGCCTATGGTGACACCTTGGCCAGCAGTCTTTCTTGGGGTTTTTGACTGAGACAGACTTGAGCCAGTCCTTGACAGCCCCCATGGTTCTCCACCTGGGCAACATGAGGTGCACTATCAGCTGGAGGAGCTGGGGATCAACACCAACAATGGGGTTCCAAGGGAGGGTTGGGGCCTTGGTGGGAGTCAGGCTGTTGCAGACGGAGATGGGGTCAGGTTTCTGGGCTTATTTGGAAAGGGGCATCAATCCCATGTGCAATGTAGTCAACGAAGTCTACACACTGTTCTGCTTCTGGTCTCCACACTGCAGACACCCAGACCTTGCAATCACATAACAAAGGAGCCAATGTCTTGCTCCCAGGCACCTGGCTCCAGGGACTCGAGGTCCTCATCCCAGCTGGGAGGAGCTCTGCTCCATTCCTCCATACCTGGGAAGTACTCAGGCCCCTCTGGAGGGTACTGCCTGCTCCTGCTTCACAGAAAGGGAAGCAGCTGGTAGGGCTGCGGGCTGGAGGTGGGGGCAGAGGCTCACCAGCCAGGGTGAGGAGGACTCTGGTCCTGGCCCAGTGAATGAGCAGGTGCATTCAGACTGTCCCTGGCTCCCACCTCCCACCTGGGCCAGCGTCCTGGGACTGCCCGGGACAGATGGTCAGGGTCAGGAGGGCCTACCTGTATCTCTGCTTCACAGACTGCTTCTCGGTGGACTTGCAGACATGCCCCGCGTAGTACAACGGAAAGAACAAAAAGTTCCAATTGGTGGCAAACCAGGTGAGGGTGAAGGGCGCGTCGAACTTGGCGAAGGTGAGCTTGGCGAGCTGCGTGGAGCCGGCCCAGGAGGCGCACACGCACAGCACCACAGCCACGCCCCAGAAGGTCTTGTGCAGCTGCACCCTCGAGCATGTCCAGCGTCGGCGGCTGGTCCTCCCGCTGGCCTCCGCCCCGCCCGGCGCCTGGGCCTCCGCCGGGCCCGGGGGCTCCCGGGGGCGCTCCTCCCCTGGGGAAGAGAAGGCAGTTAAGGGCCTGCAGACCGAGACCAGGCGCAGGGCAGCTGCCATGTCTTGTGCGCCAGAGCCAGGTGCTGGGTGCCAAAAGTAGACCCATCCCAGCTCCATCACCCCATTTCCTGAGAGCCTGCTGGAAACGCAGTCTCAGGCCTTCCCCAGGCTCCTAACCAGAACTTGATTCCAACAGTTGACCTGTCTCGGTTTGGGAAACTTCAGAGCATGCTGCAGCTTCGGTGAGCTGGGCAGCCCTGGAAGGGACTTCCTACACAGAGGCTCCAGGCCTTGACCTCTTCAGAGTCCCTTGCCTTTACAGGAGGTCCTCTGCCTGTTACTGACAGGCACACTCTGAATGCTCAGAGACCACGCACGGACCCTTTCTCCATATGCTCGAACTAGCTTCCTGTGGATGGACTCTGGTCCCACTTCAAAGCTTTACTTAAAAACTGCAGCCTCTGGCAGCTAGTGTGTGAGAGGCCACAGACAGGACACTCCATTATAGAGCTGTGTCCCTTGGGGAAACCAGGCTGTAGCCGTGAGCTGCTCCTGCAGAGTACAAGGAGGTGAAAGGCGTTATTTTCCACTGTTTGCTTTTCATTCATGATTGTGTGTGTGTCAGTCGGCTGGAAAGTTAAACAGATCTGTGGCTGGTATCAGAGTCACCATGGACAGAGGCAGCCCTCCAGCAGGCAGCCCACTTGCCCCAGTGTGCTCTGCCCGGCACTGAGCTGAATGGGCACCCAGCTGCCAGGGCACCTCACTCCAGGGTACAGAAAATGAGGGTTTCTACACATCATTTAAACTTAATGGTCATTTCGTGATCTTTAATAACATTAACCCAAATTTTGTATGCTGTTTGAAACAGTTTTATGGGGAAAATCCTGGTTCAACATAGGCTGTTAAGTGGGTGTTCACTAATCCTGTCATTAACTGCCAGCCTCGACCGTGTCTGTCTTAGTCAAAGATCATCAAGTGCTACGTGACTAGTCAAAGGCTGATTCGAAGCCTGTTTAACATGATTTCTGTTGTCTTCATTTTCTGCTTTAGTAGTATGTAATCTCTTGGTTCTCCCGTGTGTGTATATCCATTTTGAAGCCCTGGAAAACCAAGTGTTTAGTCCCCCTGGGAGCTGCTGACACCCAGCAGCTGCAGGGTGGGGCGGGCACAAGAGACAGAAAGACAGAGTTCCAGCCTTTCACTTTATGTCCTCCCACCATGACTTCTTAACTTTGCTCATGGTGAATTCCCACAGTTTAAGGTAAATTCCATTCTAGGTAGAAGCACCCAGATTCAGTGTACACCCCGATTACCTGCCAGTTTTAATAGCCTCTGCAGCCCTTCATTACTGGATAACTGGGTGCGTGTGGGGGGCAGGGAGTTTTCTCTCTCAATGAAGCCCAGCCCCCAGCTCCCCTGGAAAGACAATTGGAGATGAAGACTCGGCCTCCCCCTCAAAACCCCCACTTAAGGACTCCGGGGGAGGCTGCACAAATTCAGCTCAGGGCACATTTCCTCAGTTAATGTGCTGTTATGGCAAATTAAGCTTTAGGACACAGGGGCCTGAGTGCTGGTGCTATGCCACATTCCCAGGGAAAGAGAAAGCCACCGGATCCTGTGATTTTATGTTGCTGAAATGGCTTTGTGCTTGAGCAGCCTTTCTCTAGCCTTGTGCCCTCTCCAATCCTCCAACCAAGGGAATATCAATAATGCACAAAAAATAGAGACTCTGTAAACTAAACTCATAACTCTTCTTTAAAAATAACATGTAAGATTGAACCGTGTTTTCAAATGTGCAACACGGTAATAGGAATGATAAGAGAAAAGGAGTCTGTGGCTGCTGGTAAGTTTGGAAAACAATAAATAGAACTGACAGGTTCTTTGCTTTAGGAATCTTTAGGGCACAGACATGGTGAATTCCCAGGAGGCTGCTACAGCCTGCGTGCCTGCCTGCTAACTTAACTAAGTGGGTAACATCTGTGGTAGGTCCTGGTGTGCCCTGGAACACACTTTGAGAAACAGTGGAACAGACCCTTAAAAAGGAACAGACATCAAAACCTAATTCATTGCAAACCCTCCAGTCACTGCATTGAGTCTCTTATAATAATAATAATCACATATCAGTTTCATCACCTCACATATTCTTAATACTTCCAGATACCTCTTCCCTCTATAAATACAAAACGTTCTTTATAAACACATTATAAAAGTACTGAGAAGCAAGAATGAAAAGCAACCTATAATAAGAGAGCTCTCGCTGCTGCTGCTGCTGCTGCTGCTGCTGCATTTTCTACAGTTTCTTGTCTGTGCAGGACACAAGGACACATCAGCGGTCCTGTGCAGGACAAACGGACACAGACCCACTCACTCAGCAAAACCGAGGTTGCGTTGTCTCCGTCCTGCAGTCATTTAACCTAACACACCCCAGCACAGACTTTATAAAGCTCTCTGGGCTGTGTGCAGTAACGACTCCCAGGAACATCTCCACCGGACAGGAGATTGGCAGGAAGTATCTGCCCTGTGTCCACAGCTTTAGTTTAGGAACAAGTGCAACGTGTGATCACTGTCCTTCAGGAACTGTGGGAGTGACAGGACGCACCCAAAAAAGAATTAAGAACAGTTATGTGCAAAATGCAGAGACTTCCAACCACAACCGTAACCAGCAGTCGTGAAGATAGCGTGGCCGGTGTGCCCTGTTAGTGACCAGAGTAGGCTGCAGTGAGGCTGAGCCTGGCCGGACAGAAAGGGTTTGACTAGGGAGGAGCCTCGTCCAGTGTCAGAGCGTGTGTGACCTGCCCAGGGGCAGCAGCATCACGGACCCCACCCCGCCCCATGGGGCTGCTCAATCATGCAGCAGGAGAAACTTCCAGGTTTGTGGAAGGGACAGGAGCAAATCCAGGTGTCAAGGGACCCTCCTTTCAGAAGGAAGTGCAAGCAGAGGGCTGAAACGTGGAAGAGCAACACCACAAACAGTCCTCAGGCACTGTTTTTATCCACCATTGAAATGCAGGCCAAGTTTCCCCAACTGGACCTCAACGAGCTGTCCAGGTAATGCCCAATAGGTTTCAGACATGGAGTCATGGCAAGGAGGGCTTATCCCTCCTCAGAGCCTCTCAAGTCTTCAAGTGCAGGAAACTTTTGTGACTCCCCCTCCTAAGCTTCAGGACAAGTACTGCCGGTTTGATTTCACTCCATTAGAGCCGAGAGAGGCAGTGCCTCCAGGAAATCAATACGATTGAGCCTCACACAGCTCTCTGGCCATTAGTGTATGACTAGAGTCCCGTTGTGTCACCTTGGTCTCACTCTCCACCTGCTCTGCTAGCAGACCATCTGCTTAGGATCTTCTTGTACCTTGAATTCCACTCTTGTCCTGCAGGTAGCAGCTTGGGAGCAAGACACAGATCACATCCTGTCCCAACGGTGGTGCTGACAGATTCTCTGTGTGGTTCCAAGCATCTCCCTGTAGCTGTGTCACTGTTAGATGCTCTGTTTAGGCCACTTAATCCCCCCAGATATCTGCAGGGCAGGTGGGCCCTTCTAAGCACTGTTGCCAGAATGGTGTGTGTGTGTGTGTGTGTGAGAGAGAGAGAGAGAGAGAGAGAGAGAGAGAGAGAGAGAGAGAGAATGTGTGTGTGTTTGGAAGTGTGTGTGAGAGTGTGTGTGTGTTAGAGTATGTGAGTGTGTTGGTGTGTGAGTGTATGCATGAGAATATGTGAGTGTAAGTGTGTGTGTGATGTAAGAGTGTGTGGGACAGTGTGTGTGTAACAGTGTGTGTGTGTAAGTATATGTGTGTGGGGGGGCATGCCCTCTTCTGCACAGGGATACTCCTTGCACTGTGACACGTCACCAAGCCTGAGCTCACGAGTCCCTCTGAACTGTCTCAGAATCCTGAGGGTTGCCAGGCAAACTGGGTGTCAGTCCCACCTCCCCCACAGTCACGATGTATGCCAGTCCCTAGGGGAATTACAGAGGAGTCACACTTTGTTCCAGAAGAAACAGGACCCAGAGGCAATGTCCAGATCACAGAGGGTGAGCTGGAGATCTAGCCTAGCCACTAGCCCATTTTGGGTCCACGAACCATCCACTGCTTTTCCCTGAGAAAATGACAAATTGGGTGCTTCTTATGTCCCTGTGGTGGAAGCCATTTCTACAAGGAGAAAGCCATTTAGGTTGGAAAATCATTTACTGTCTCCTGAAATGGCCTATAAAATGGCTCTTATGTGCTTCAAGAAAACACCAATATCTCTTCTACCAGCTCCCTGGGAACAAGTGGGTCCTTGCTGACACCTTCCATGGAGAAGTCTCCAGAGAGAGCCCTGTCCTTAGGGTAAGGGTCTTAGGGCCAAAGACACCACGGGCTGGCATGCCCAAGTCTCCTGCAAGCAGAGAGTGGGAAAGGCCTCTCAACTGGCATCTGCGTCCACAGGACCCACACAGATACTTTTATAGCTTTATGGAGGTATAATTTTTACCCCATAAAATTCAGTAATTTTAAGTGTGCAGTTCAGTGATGTGTAGCAAATGCACAGAATTGAGAAAAACATCACCACAGTGCAGATGTAGAGTAGTTCCATCACTCCAAAATGAGTCCTCCTGCCCCCTATTGCCAGCCTCTATCCCTAGGCCACTGGGATCTGCTTTCCTTCTCTAAAACTTGAGTATTCTGGACATTTCATAAGACCTGCAGACTCCCACCTCTGGCTTCTTTCATTTAGCAGTGTCTTTGGGGTCCATCTATGTTGTAGCCCATGTTAACTGTTCATCCTTCTTAGGCTTGTGTAGTATTCCATCGCATGGATACCATATCGTTTATCCACTCATCTATCAGGGCAAATGGGTTGCTTCTAGTTTGGGGCTATGGTGAATAATGCTGCTATGAGCATACGAATGTAAGTCCTTGTGAAGATGCATAGATTCATGTTCATAGGGACTAGTTCATATGGGTGGACTAGTTACATTTTAGGCCACTTTTCCTCTGATCTTTATCTACCCCTGCACAAGGCAGAGCTCTTCCCAGGAGGATGTGCTTAGTCCAGGGTTTCGAGAGCCCACATCTTAGAGGGTCAGAGCTTCTAATTCCATCTCCAGGAGACACAGCTGGGAACTGCTCAGGGAACCAGACTACCTCGCACCCTTCTTTCTTTTCCTGGACTGCCCAGGGAAAGACAAGGCTTGAAGAACGATTTTCCATTTATTGGTCACCAATGGATACACCAGCTCAGAACCTGGCCACCAAACTGAATAGCTTTTATAGAACTATAAAATCAAGTTAAATAGCTTTTTCAAGATGAGGAGTTTTTTGGAAGAAAGCTTTTGCTTATGATCTTTTGCAATTATAATTTATTTTCCCAAAATGCATTTGGGGTTTTGTTTTTCTCATCTACTCATTAAATACTTGTTCAGTGAGTTATGTGTGACCTTCTTTTCTTAATCAATGGTGTGGAGGAAAGGGAAGGTTTGCAGAAGGCACCATCACAAGTCCTGGGCCAACTCATGCCCTCATATCCAAAGGCAATCCTCATGTCTCATCTCCCTACCTGTTACGTCCACCCACCCTTGCTGGACCGTCTGTGTGGATTCCTGAACCTTGGCTCAGAAAACACAGCTACTGGGGCTGGGGATATAGCTCTGTTGGTAGAGTGCTTGCCTCTCATGTACAAGGCCCTGGGTTCAATCCCCAGCACCACCTAAATAAATAAATAAACAAACAAACAAATAAATAAATAAAATCAACTGTTTAAAAAAAAGAAAAAGAAAACACTGCTACTCTTCATGCATGGCTGAGGCCTCATCTCTGCTCCTGCCTAGCACTGGTCCCAGGGAAAGAAAGGGATCTATGAACAACTGAAGCTGGACGCTGACCCCGAGTAGAGCAGATGGAGTAGAGGCGGAAACAGGCACAGGAGCCGGTTAGACACACAGCACATGCACCACTTGCTGGGAGAGGTCCTGCGTCACATCCCCCACCATGATGGAGACAGTCAGGACGATTATTTGCAGATCTTGCAGACTGGACAGCGGAGGCTCTGAGAGTAACTGTCTCTAAGGTCACAGGTTGATGGGCAGCCGAGAAGCAGTTCCACTCAGGTCTGGCCCACCCCAAAGCATGAGCAAGAATGGACAGCTTCCTCCTCCTCCCCCTCAGAGCTGATCAGGGCAGTGGTTTCTGAGAGCTCAGTCTGAATTGGGCAGTGCTAAACAGGTATGTCAGGTAAGGACAGACTTCATTTCTCAACTGGAACAGCTGGAGTACATGTGGGCTTTGGGGCTGGCATTGCTGTCCTGGAATGAGGGTATCATGGGCTGAATGATTGTCTGCCCCAAATTCACAGGTTGAGGCCCTGATGCCTGGGGTGGCTGTGGGGCCTGTGCAGAAGTAATCAAGGTTAAGAGAGGTCAAAGGATGGGGCTTTAACCTGATAGGTGGGTGCCTTAGGAGCAGAGGAACCGGAGAACCCAATCCCTCAGTAGCTGCACACTAACAGAACAGAGGCCAGGGAGGACACGGGAGAAGATAAGCAAGCCAGGAGAGATTCCTCATTGGATGCCAACCCTTGCCCACGCCTCCATCTTGGACTTCCAGCCTCCAGAACTGTCAGAAAACAATTTTCCTGAAGCTATCCATCCTGGGGCATGCCTGAGCTGACCAGCACAAGCAGGTCAGATGGACAGATGCGAGGCACAGAGAGCTGTCCCTGTCAAGATGTGGTGACAAGATACAGGTGGCAGAGAATTCATTTTGATGACACATTAGAAGAAACAACAGACCAGATCAGGAAGGTTAGATGCTATCTCATAACTGCTGCCTCCAGGGGATCTTGGAGGTGGTGTGTGGAGACAGAAGGAAACTGCCACCAGGAAGCCATTTTAAGAAATGAAATTAGCATTTTTCACAGGAAACATTTCCCTGGTGAGGACAGAAAGTTGGGAGGTAGAAGAAGACTGCTTTTGGGGGGAAGAGTGAGGATCCTCTGGGAGTTCCACCTGAAGCAGTCTGAGAGCTGGGGTAAGGCGGCCTCCTCCAGCCCACCTGCCTGCTGTTGCCTCCATTCCAGGAGCAGGCTCTGTGTTGGCATGTCCCTCGCCCTGGCTTCCACAGAGGTCTCCAAATGGCTCCAGACGTCCTCATGCTGTGGGCTCAAAACAATCCTGGAATTACACAACTCAGGTGAACTTTGGGTGAGGCTGTCAGCACCCGGGGAAGTGCTGGTGTCGGTGTCTGCTCTTGGGAGGGAGCAGGGCAGTGAGTTTCAGTGCTTGCTCTGAAAACATGTGAGCTCCCAGGCTCAGCTGTCATCCTCGTGCCCTGCTAGTCCTGGCCTGTTCACCTTCTGGAACTCCACTGTGTTCACGTCCAGGGTGCATCGTGGTCTGAGCATACAGTAAGTGCTCACCAGGTGCAGACCCGGTGAATCTGGGTGCTGCTAGAGACCCACACACACCCAAACACATGTTTCTCCGATGCTTGTCCTTTCCAGGCAGCAGTTTTGGGTCCTCTGACTCCCACATGGACTGGGGCGCAGGCTGCTGCTACTCACGGGCCACCAGGGATTTACAGAGGGCAGAGCTAGTGCAGGGCAGCCCCCAAGGGAAAGGCTGCCCCCTACATCTGCAGGCCCTTTAGGAAGGTGGGGACAATGCTTGTCCCCTGGTTTTGGTTGGTGGAACATCAGATGGAAACAAGAAGGGAAAACAGAAATTCAAGGCCAATGGCAGGAGATATTTCCAATTTTTCTTGAAGAAAGAAACGCTGCTTTGTCAAGTAGATGACAAGTTCTCAGCAGAGTCCTCGTGTATCCCGAAGGCAGGACTGAACTTGCCCAGTTAAGGGCCAAAGTGGGGCTGGTCTTACAGTGCTGAACTTGATCTCCTAGGTTTAATCCGCCATGGAGGGTGACGCGGCTGAGCTCATGAGTGCATGCTGAGGTTTAACCCAAAAGCACCTGGGGCCCCGGGCAAAGCTGGGACGTTGCCCAGCTTCTCTTTGAGGTCTTTTGTACTTTTCGTGCCACCTCATCATGTGGGGTAGCTTCCTGCTGCTGAAGATTCATGGAACAAGTTGTACTCACGCAGCTGGTCCTTCCACTCTCTGCTCAATTATCCAAACCATCCCTGACAGTGCCCGCGTCTGCATGTACACATGCACACACTCGCAGATGGAGATCCTCTATTGTCCCGGGTCTCTGTCCTCCAGGGTGCTGCTGTGTATTGCTAGGGAAGGGCTTTAATCAGAAAACCAATCTCTGATAATGAATAAGTCACTTAAGAGACTCAGAACTTCCTGCAAAAAGAGCCAGCCCAAGATCTAATCTTCCATAGTAGAAAGAGAAGGCCAGGCTGCAGGAGGAGGGAGACGCATTAGCAAGTGGGGACCAGGAAGAGCAGCCCAGCCTCCTGAAACCCCACCCAGCCTACTTCCCTCTAGACCTTCCCCTAAGCTGTAAGATGTCAAACTAGTAGGATTGGATCACTCGCCAAAAAGGCTTTTAGGAATTAAATCTTGTCTTGGCTCGTACCACAGAGCCACTGGGAAACTTTCCACCTCTTCAAGCCTACAATCCCCATCGGTCTTGTTCAGCAGAAGCTTCTCCTTCCTACGTAGGAGAGATCAAAGGCTCCAGCATAGGTCCCTGGGCTTCCTTCCTCTGCATCTCCACAATCCTGTCTTTGCCTCACCTTCCCAGCTCCTTCCTCTCGGCCTGCGCCTCCTTCCCCACCTCCTCCTCCTCCAGGCCAGGCTACATCAGCTGCCTGTCTCTGGGGGCAACCTCAGACCTGTTCTGGGATCAGCCTCCCTGGTGCGCCTTTCCCTGGTCCCACGCTCAGCCTCCTGCAGCGGCCCCTCCCTCCCTAGACGGCTCACCTCCTGCAATCTGGCTCCCAGAACAGCACCCACTTAGAACGGCTTCTGCAAACTCGCCCTCCTGGCTGCATCTGCCTCCTCCCCTCGTTTCCATGGCTCCATATTTCTGGGTCCCAGCCGTTCAGACTGCCTTGCTTCCCCTAGATCCTAAGCACATGTGGCCATGTGCCAGGTCCTCTGCCAGCCTGGTCACTCCAGGTCCCATTTGCCTATCAGGCTTGCCATCTCCCTCCCTCCTCCTGGCCTGTGGCACACCTGGTCTGCAGACACTGCTGAGGCCTCACGCCCACGCCCCTCACAGCCAGGGTCCCCTCCACTTGCTGTCACTGCTGGTGGTGCCCCATTCCCCCAGGTGTTCAGGCTCCATCTCCACTGCTGTCCCCAGCCTGCTCCGCAGGATACAGGCGAACCTGGACGCAGTGGTCTCACGGCGAGGACTGCCTAACCCCCGTACTCCACGTCCTCACCGGCACAGCGGGATCTATGCCAGGACCTGCTGTGTGAGGTGCCGCAGCATCCAGTGAAGCGCCCCAGGGCAAGGGCTCACGACAAGCAGCCCATGTCACCCCCACTGACAGACCACCAGCCTGGACTCCATATACACTTGTGTGCACAGTTAGGTGTAACTCGCACACTCCGTGAAACAAAAGGGCCTTGGATCAACTCTGCTTCTCATCACGTGTGACAGACTTTGGTTTTATTCTACCTTGATAATACTTTATCAAGAAACTTTGTAGCTGAAGAATCAAGTTTCAGGATCTGGTGTAAATGGCACTGCTGAGCATGACCGTCTTGTCTGCTTGGACCTGCGGTGACCCCCTCCTCCCCTGGTGCCCTTCCTACCTGTCTCCACGACCCTCCACTGCTGCCTTGCATTCCTGCTTCGGCCTCAAGCTCCTCCACGCCTGCACCTCCAGTTACCCTGAGCTCAGCCCCAGCAGCCACTGGCCAAGTCCGCTGAGTGACACTGTTCCTGGCTCTGCACCTTTGCCTGCGGCTCCCTCTGCCAGGAAGGCCATCTTCTTACCCACCCTGTGACAGCCTGGGGCACAGATGGCATCCTTCCTGATCACTGTCCAAGCTCCCATTGCACGGGTAGTCACCACCTCCAGTGTGACAACAGGGCAGAGTCTGTGGCCACATCTGGGCTTTGCAGACAGAGTAACCTGTTAGATTAAGTTTTTTGGCTAAGAGGGTACAGGTGGCAAGAGTGTTGTCTACTGGCCATCTGGGTCCCAGAAAGAAGTGAGTGCACTTTCCTTGGAAATGCCCCATTTATTTTACTGTCCTTCCATGGAATCAAAGCCGTTAACCTGTGCTGTGTGCCCTTCTGACACTGCCCACTAGTTTGGAAGCTCAGTTGGGTCAAGGATCGTATTTTACTTCTCCTAGAATCCCCTAGAGCCTCTGGTTCATTCTCTTGCACATGTTACAAAACATACTCAGTTGATGCATGAATGACTTTGTCAATGGCGTTTCAGGCCTGGGACTAGTCACCAGGGAAATGTCTTTGGACACAGAGACAGTTTGTCAGCATATGTCTGAGGTTGGGCCAGCAGGGCTGATCTCCATGTGGATAACTGCATCCCTTGATATCTGAACCTAGCGACCAGTGAGTGAGCCAGGCCTGTGTAGGGGGTAACAGAGACCACCTCCTCCTGGAGCAGAAGCACTTATAACGCCAACAGCACTGGGACCCTGGTGGGGTCCAGACCATGCATCTTGTTACAGTGGGTGCTTCAGGGGGCAAACATTCACTAAGCACCTGGGAAGCACCATGAGCAGGTGCAATTCTCTCTTTCTCAGTCATGTAGTTGTTCCACATTCAGAGCCAGATTGAAATGGATTTGAAGGCTCTCTTATCTTCTAACTCCACGACCTTGTGCTAATGATTCTCGGAGCCTTAGTCTCCTCATCTGTAAAGTAGATTAACAGTACACACCCTAGCTTTGGGAGGGCAGAGATGATGAGCCATCTCCCTACTGCGCAGAATCTGCCACATGTTGGACATTCACCAGCAAGAACGCTTGTCCTCACGGTCAAGGGAAACACCATTCCCCACTTCCACAAAGAGAAACAGACTCCCAGAGTCCTTCAGCCAGCCCGAGGCTGGGCACTAAATGCCAAAGCTCCCAGGCCTTCCACAGCCTTGCACCCCTGCCCTCTGGGGGGAGTTCTTCCCACTGTTCCCAACTGCTCCTTCCCAGTGAAGACAATTTGAATACAAATTAGCTGTTCGTGGGGGTGGTGACCCTAGTGAATGCTCCTGTACTAGAGACGTGCTCCTGACCAACAGTGTCCACTTCTGATGGGAAAGCCAGGGAGAGGGCAGGGGAGCAAGACCCATGCAGCTGTGACAGAGCCCCCACCTGGCCAGAGCTGCTCAGGGAGCCTCAGCCCCTGCCCAGGCCCAGCCCCGCTCTCCTCAGGCATCCTGGCCAAGCCTCTGCCTGAAATAGACTCTCCTCTCCTCCATGGCTGACACGCTTTCTCACACCCCCTGAGCCTCGGTGGTGACACCTCCTCCTCAGAAGGCCTCCCTTCAGGAAGGCCTGCTCCTCAGAAGGGCCTCCTCCACAGAGACCTCTTTCCTCCCCAGAGCCCTGGTCTTCAGAGACCTCCTTCCCAGAGCCTTGGTCCTCAGAGACCTCCTCCCTCGAGTTCTCCTCCTCAGAAGGCCGCTCCTCAGAAACCTCCTCCTCCCCAGAGGTCTTCTCAATAGGGCCTGCTCCTCAGAAGGGACTTCTCAGAAAGGCCTCCTTCTCAGGAAGGCCTTCTCTCACACAGGTCTCCTCCTCAGGAAGCTTCTCCTTTAAAAAGTCCTCCTCTGAAAGGCTTCCTCCTCAGATTGTTCAATTTTCAGTCTCCCGGTGACACTTGGTTCTCTGCGCCACACCAGAACTCTCTACCTTTTATTTGACAATTTATCTGCAATGTCTCTTTCCCACTGGAATGAAATTTCCTTAAGAGAATGCAGCTAGCATTGCTCATCTTTGCAATTCAGGGCCTTGTTAAATGGTCACAGGACAGAGCAAGGCAGTTGAATTCTTTATTGCTTAAGTGAAGTCATCTTGTCCATCCTCCTGTGTCTGCCTTCACCAGAGCACTGCATTTTCTATTTTGGTTTTATAAGCACCAAAGGCTGGTGGCTTCTTGCCTCCCTTAGATGACACACTCCACAAGCTAATAAACCTCCCTGGCTGGCTGCACTCTGCCCCTGCAGCCTGTCTGCTCTTCATATCCAGCCTGGCAGGGGATCACCTTGCCCTGTGCACCCAAGGAAAACAGAAGGATTCAACACTTCCAAAACAAGCATTCAAGATGCAAATGGTTGTAGAAAAACAGACCCCCAAGCAAACTGAACACCAAGGGAAAAATCCAGACAAAGAAAAAGCCCTGCATGAGCCCAGTGCAGCCAGGACAGGTGTTAGGAAGTCCTGACCCGCAGACTCTGGCTGATGCCTGCATGGGCAGCCCACTCAGCAAGGGAATCCCTGCAGCCCTGCAGGTGCTTCAAGACACTGTCCCACACCACGCTCCTTGGGAGCAGCAAGGTGTGCCAAAGGAGTCCAGCCGTGGCTGCAGGAAGGGCCAGATATTTACTGAGCACCTTCTGTGTGCCAGGCACTTGCTAGACACTGTCACTCAGCTCTATCTCCTTCCATCCCCAACAGTGTGCCTAGGTAGGCTGGTACTTCTTCACATTCAAGGCAACTGAGGCTCAGCGTCAGGTTTACATAGGTCACACTGTATAAGGGGCAGAGCCCCATCTCCATGCTCACTTTGCCCTGTTCCTGGTGCAACACACTCTCCATTCCCCACAGATGTGTGTGTGAGTGCTGGCTAAACAAACCAACCCAGAGTAAGGCAGAGGCCCTCAGCGTGAAAGGGACCCAGCTCAGTTGGCAGCAGCCCTAAGGCAGAGAGGAGACTCCTCACTTTCATTCCCTGAAGGCAACCTCTAGGAGGCCAGAGGACATCTGTGCCTGCTGCTGTCACTTGCTGTCCCTGCAGCACCTCTAAGGCCACAGCACCCTGCTCAGGTGGCCTCACCACCATTTCCAGCATATCTCCCAGTGAGCTCAGGCCTGTCCTACCCAAGCTGGGGTAGGGGAGCCCCAGAGTTCACTGGCTGCTAGCCATCAGAGCCCACCTGCCCAGGAGCAGGTGGAGGTGGGTGACTTCCTGTGCATCCCATTAGTGTCTACGCTTTGCCAAGAGAGGTAAACATCAAGCTTCCTCCCACTCAGGCACCTGGGGCAAGGCCACTTGAATTTCTGGGGTGGACCACTCCCACCAGGTCTTTCCAGAGAGGGGAGGGGAGGAGACAGCCACTGGAGAAAACCCAACCTCCCAAGGCAGAACTTGACCAGAAAGAGGTACCCGCAGCTCAGGGCAAACCAAGGGTTTGTATGGGCTTAAGATCCCTTCATGCTCTTCACAGCTCCAGCGCTAGGTCTGGGGACAGTCTCTCCACCTTTCTGGGCCTCAGAGTCCTTATCTGCAGGTACCAGATGGCTACCACCAGCCTTGGTGGATGTTCAGGCTGGCAGCACCCTGCCACTGCTAGCCTGTGTCTCACCCTCACTGGTTCTCACTTCATTGCAACAAGCAAGAACTCACAAGTGGGGTGCAGGGTCCTTGCACCCACAGGCCCTAATTTCAGTGGTCACCTCTCACGGGAGTGCCAATGGCTGTTTGCTGCAGGACTTGGCTGCTCAGGGCACGAAGGGGCTGCCCTCCTCCTTCTGCCTGCCCCTCCCACGCTCCAGCCGGCCAGCTGGGCCAGCTCTGGGGAGTGCAGGAGTGAGATGCTACCCCTGCGGGAAAGCAGGGTCCCTCTCTCGCCAGAGGAATGACAGCGTGGCCGCTACTCTCCCCCACATGCCCCCTGTGGGGGCGTATCCATACTCAAGGGGCGACACGGATGGTGGGACACATTCCGGAGCCACGGGGAACACATCCAGGGGCTGCAACCGGCTTCCCAGCACCTGCCAGCCCCGCCCATCCTTACCAAGTCCCTTGGCTGTAAAGCCGCAAAGATATCCCCGCCTGCACCCGCCTGCACCGCCCGCACCGCCTGCCCCCGCCGGGCAACACCCGGCCCAGCAGGGCTGCGGGGAGTACGCTGCAACCCAGGCAGCGCCGGTGCCAGGGCGGCGAGGTGGGCAGCGGGCAGAGCCCTCAGGAAAGGCGCTGCCGCGGGCGGACGCGCGGGCGCTGCCCGGGGAGATCGCGTGGCGGTCGGCGGCTGCGAGGTCCACGGCGGCGGCGCGCTGCACTGCGGACCCACCCGGGCGGCCGGCGACCCGAACGCAGCGAGCCCAGGTGCCGGGCGCAGAGGCGCAGGAGCGAGGGGCCGCGAGCCTTACCTTCCACTTTGGTGAGGGTCAGGACCGGACTGTTGCAGGCGCTGAGCGGGGCCACCCGGGCCGAGTGCTTCTTCATGGTGAGACGGCGCCTGCAGGAGCGCTGCCGCCGATCGCTACATCCTGGGGCCGGCGGCGCGCCTCTCCGGCCGCGGCCTCCTCCTCGCCCCTCGCTCCTGCCCCGCGTCGTGGCTCAATGCGGCGGCCGCCCCGCAGCGCACATCCTCCCGGCCGCGCAGCACTCCACACGCGCGGCCTCCTACTCGGGCTGGCTGCAAACTCCAACGTCACGTCCCAGTGCACTCCCCACGCCCCGCCGACCGCTCACCTGCTCCGCCCCCGCCCCAGGCCGCCAGCCCCGGGGCCGCGTCCCCGAGCTCTCAGCCAGTCCCCGGTGCAGCCTCAGGCCGCCGCCTCCCGGACCAGCCCTTTAGTGGGACCGATGTATTTGTGGGGACCCTGAGCACGTAAGCCCCAGTCGCCACAAGTTTAACCAGAAGGTGTTTGACTTGGATGGAGGGCTGACTCCACTCCTGCGCAGTTCTGAATTGTTTTACAGGGAGAGAAGGGAAAAAGCAAAGCTCCTCACAGCTTGCGTGGGCTTCCTAAGCCCAAGAACACGTTTTTTGTCTGGCCCTAGAGACAACTCTTTGGGGGGAAGAAAATGCAGTCCACAGACTAAGCAGCCACGACGAGAAAAGGCAGGCTTAGAGGAAATCTCCCTTTCTGCCAGGCGCCCAGGCTCTCAAGCTCTTGCTGCAGCTGCTGTCTGGCCTTTGATTCTGCAGGCGGGCCTTCTCAGCTGCCACTCAGACCTGCTGCCAGCTATTAGGTGAAGGGGCTTGTTAAAAGGCCTCCATTTATCTATTGCATCCCTAGTGACTGCTGAGTCCAGAGGGACCTTTATCATTTATTGTTAATCTGGGATAGTACATCATGAAATGTGCCCCACTATCCACTACAGGTAGGACTCTAGGCTCCTCCTACACCCCAGAATGCCAAGGGAGACACTTTATAGGATCTCACTCACATGTGCCCCAAACTCAGTTCTGGCCCCAGCCACTATAGGAAATCCGAAGATTCAAGGTGGGTTTGGTTGTTATTATTGGTTAAGTTCTCACCCAGAGTTTCAGAATCTGTCTCAAAGTTGGTGTTCCACTGTACTGCCATTCTGATCCCCAATAAGGGTAACTCAGTGGAGTGGTACCAGTGGAGAGTGACCCAGAACCACAGGGTTCCCCTAACTTGGCACCTACCAGCTATTTCTGGTGACATCCACCCACATGCCCCCAGTGTGCGGCAGAATGGCTCCTGAAGTCGCTCTGGGGGAGTTCTTGTTAGTACTTGCCCTCTTGAACAGCCATGATGAGCAGAAGGACGAGTCTTTCAGAGGCCAGGGCTTCTCACGGTGCCTTCCCCAGCATTACGTCCAAGGAAACGTTCTCAGGATCTCTGCAGAGCCCTCTAGCGGTGGCCTCCACACCTCACACCTCTCCCAGGAACTCGCCCCAAGAGCCCTAGTGAGGATGCTACCAAATCAGCCATTTCCTGCTCTGGAAATGAGCCGAAAGAAAAGAATTTATCACGAAATAATACTTCTGTGTGGTGTTTCAGGAAGTTCATCCATAGAATTCGGTATAGACATAATAACTAAAATATCACTTAAAACAGTACTCATTTTTGAGCCATATCAGACATTGTGTTAAGTGTTTCACTTAAATCATTTCTGTATGGTCATTGTTACTCCATTTTATAGATGAGAAAATCAAGAAAGGTGAAATAAAATATCCTAGGTCACAGAGTAACTGGCAGAGCGGTATTTTAAATCTAAGCCTTCAAGAACTTTGTACTCCCTGTGCTCCTCTCTTATATGTTGTGAATATAAAATGCAAAACCGACACCTGACTATTCCAAGTCTGTGAGGGATGGGTGTCAGGCAATCTCTACGGGTGGCCTTTGGTCTGAATGTGCCTTTACGGAGCTGTGGTGCGTGAATGGCACGTGTTCCTGGAGGGCCTGTGTCTCCCAGCACCTCTCTTTGTCCTCCACCCTTGTCCTACAGGCAAATCATGAAGGAAAGTGCTGAATAAATACTTGTCTTTTATGAAAATAGCTATTTCTACTTTCTGCAATGATCTATGTAAGTCAACCCGTTGACAATTCCATATGGTTAAACATCCCTGTTGCTAGGTGTATCCATGAAATAATTATTCCCTAGTTTTGTTGGCTTGGTTTTCATCTCCCTGTGGGGCAGGAGTGTCTGGACCCTGGGAGGCCCTTGCTGTCCCATGTCTGTTAATCTCTCCTTCCTGGTTGTCCTCTCTCCTCTTCTTAATCCCTGTGTGCTGCTCCAGTCCTTCTTCTTCTGTACTCAACTGCAGCAGCCTTTAAGTCAGGAGGTTTCTCTGCCTGACCAAGCGCGTACTGATATTGCTTAAGGCAACACTGTTTTGGGGGGAGTAGGACATGGTGGGCCCATATTTAAAAACTCCCATGAGATTACCCAGGAAGTTAGTGTGGTACTGATACATGAGCCCATATGGAGAATTCCAAACATTTAAAGTATCATACCTGAGCTAGGCTAACATGGGATACTTAGAAAATTGTCTAAGCTCCCAAATCTAAAAATCCAAATCTAAAATTGCAACAAAACAAAGAAATTCTTTTAAGAAAGAAAGATGAGATTACTGAAGTATCAATAGAAACAACACTATGGATAACACCCAGGTAAGAGGACAGGACATTTGACCTCTGACCCTGCTCCTCTTCAGAGGGTGCCAGTATGAACTGACTTCTGAAGGGGACGCCTGGACACTTGTCTTGAGTTTAGTAGTAGAGGGGAGTATCTGAAAGGGGACCTGGGGTGCATTTTCAGGTCACACCCTTTAAATAGCTCTTCCTTCTGACTCCTACCCTGCATAGTGTAACCAACAGTCTGCTGGCCCGGCCCAGCCCAGCGCTGGCTCCGCGCTTCAAGAGGGGAGATGGCGAGACACCAGTCCTTTGTCACTAGGTCCGCCTCCTGCTCGGTTACTCTTTGATCAGGTGGTAGGGGAGTGGACAGGGATTTTATAACAGTTTCTGGCAGTCTGACATGGTGGGCTCACGAGGAGGGCTGGTTTTGTTCTCAGCAGTACTGTGGTCCTCTAGGAAGACAGAAGAGACGGGCTTGGGAGAATCTCCAGGAAGGTAGACATGGGCTGGCTGATTCCTCATGTCCTGAAGGCTTACCACTCTTCTCCTGGTGTGGGCCTCGTCCCTGGCTCTGTCTCTAGACTCACACTGCTCCTGTAACCTGTTCTGGTCCTTCCTGGGCTGGCTCACACTTCTGCCATCTCTAGGGCCTCAGCCCTGCTCTCTCCCGTGAGGGTAGGTACATATCTGTGGTCCCACTTCACTCTTCCATTTGTTGGGTTACCTGTTCCTCATAGTTCTCTGGAGTGGGAAGTGCCCTGAGCATGAGCCAGCAGCCTATGCATGAGCTCTGGCTCTGCCCATGAGGAGCAGCCAATTCTGAGCCCTTGTTTGATCTTTCTGGCCTCAGGTATCTAATCTGCCTAGAGAGGACCTGTGGCAGTTTTCAGCAGTTTCTTGCTCTCTGTGGAGAACTCTGATTTCTATCTGCGGGGTTCTCTGTTAGACTTGGTTTGTAAGAAAAGGCAATGATCCTAAAAGAAAGTTCAGAAAACCATTGATTTGCTGATTTCCCAGGTGCTTTGGGGCTTTGAAATCTGGGGAGTATGAAATCATCTCCGGGGTTTCAATTGTCACGGCCTCCAAAGATCTTAAGAGAATGCTCACCTTGTGAGTATCTCCAGTTATTAAGTAGACTCTTGCTTTAATGAGTTGTCTCACTTCTTTGCCATGGTCAGAAATATATTTTACATTTGTCAAAAATTGTACACTAAAAGGGGTGAATTTTACCATTTGTAAATCATATATCAACCTAAAAATTGAGAAAAACACATTTTATATCACCACCCTTACACATAATTTGCATGTGTACATACACCATGATGGATGTATACATGTGTATGTGGTGTGCATTTATATGTATAACACACTCATATGGCAGCTGATTAAACTAGTCAGTGAAATATTCCCTTTACCACATGTGAGCATTTGTTTCCATTCTGTTTTATCATATCAACTCTGTTATGTCCTATTTGCTCACTACAAAAAAAAAAGTGCAATCAATTCATTTGTTTTTACTATGATGCATCCATGGATTATAATCAATGTAGTTTGAAAAATACTGTTGAGATTGTACTCATAGTAAGGTATATGAAGACTTTACTCCATATGTTCAGAATGAATAACAACAATCTTGAAATCTGATAAGAGTTTTCAGTAGTCAGAAAACAGATATTTTAATTAATTCTCTGTGCAATATCAGCTCTGTCTCATCGTCCTTCCCAGTGTTAAATACTAAGAGAAACATTATTTTTGTGATTGTCAGTGCTTAAAAACAGCTGTTTAAAGTGGTTCCAGGAACCAGAAATGGAGTTTCCTCAGGTAGCTTAGAGTACAGCACTCTCTTCCCAGTGGAAAGAGAGCCCGGAAAGGCAGGGATGAGGACGGGGTGCCAGGGCTCACTTGCCGCCTGGCAGGAACGACTCAGACACCCCAGGTGCAAGCACACACAGGACTTGAGGGCCTTCTCTTACCCTCACGTGTCCCCATTCCCCCACCCCTGCCAGGCATCCAGGTACTTTAGGGGGACAAACTCAGACTCCCCAGGGTCCCACGAGGCCTTCTCTTCTTTCTCTAGGGAGAAACTCAAGGCTGAATGACTTCAACTGAGGGGAACAGGATATGGAGGGGTGGGATCACTGGACATCACCACTGGGCTTTGGGGACAGCTTTGGCCCCACAGTGAGGAGACACCAGCTGGCATGTTGCAGCTTAGAGCCAGATCATGATGAACCAAGGGCTTCCTTCCCTGGGACCTCTGAGAGGTGGAGCTGGGTGGTCAGCCCAGAGAAGGAAGGACCAGAAAAACTAACAGGAGGCTCGCACACAGGAGGTCCTCGCAAAGCCACACCCCTTCCCACCGGGGAAACACACATGCCACCCCCACACACTCTCTGCCACCGTGTGAGGCAGTGTGGGAAGGGGGCTGCTGTAAAAAGTACCACTGGGACACGTTATTGAATCTCCCCTGCTCGGTCATCTCGTCTTGAAGATGGAGATAACAATGGTGTCTGCCTTCCACATCGGCTGTGGAGATGAAAGGAATTGATGTCCCTAACGTGCTTGTGATAGCACTGGCGAACAGCAGGACCCAACGAGCATGGGCACCGTTTCTGTTCTCCTCCACTAGGTCCAGTCACAGGCCACAAGGAGGGTCACTCTGATCTGTCATACTGCTGGTGTCTCACACAGTACCTGGTTTCTACAGAAGGTGTTCAAAGCAGGAAGACCAAAAGGAAAGAATAAATGAGCTAGCATATTCACAGAGCCCAGAATTCTAGAGATTTCTGGAACTGACTGTGTCCCTCGGACTCTACTTTGCTGCCTGCCAGGTGCAGGTGTGATGAACCTAGGCTGACGACCGTCTTCTGCTTTGAACAGACTCTCTGCCTCTCTCTGGCTCCAACTCACAGGAAGTGTTTTGGAGACCCAGGCTCGAGACCCATGGTAGCAGAGAGATTTGATGCCATTTAGATCAGAAATAGCTGCTGCTTGTTCCTGGGTGACTCATGGTCCACAGCTGGCCTTCGCTCCATCTCCTCGGCTCTGCCTCCTCTGTGCAGGGGGAACTGGAGTACTGACCTAAATCAGCTCCTCCTCAAGGCCAGGAGCCCATGCTAGGCAGCCATTTGCTTCCAAGGGTGGATCAAGGGGACTAGCATCAGCCTGGCCTGAGCAGGAGACAGCGTCTGGGTTAGTGAAGGACGCAGGGGCTACTCCACTCTGTCCTTACTCCAGAGCATGGGGACCTGCAGAAACCTCAACCCAGAAGGATGCTATTGGCTCAGGGTTGAGCAGGGTCTCAGAAGTCCTGATCTTGAGGCCAGGCTCTGCTGCCTGCAGAGCCCCCCCCCCTCTCTCTCTCTCTCTCTCTCTCTCTCTCTCTCGACAGCAGCATCGTCTGCTGGCCCTGGGGTTGCCTGAGCACTTGCTTCAGCTGCCCGTGGGTGTGACTGTCTAATGCAGGGACCTTGCCAAGGAGCACTTGGAAGCCCTTGCTGAATGAATGGAAGAAAGGAGAGTCATGAGGGAGAAGGAAGCAGGACCTGTCTTGTTGAGGTGGGCAGGTCTGCAGAGGCAGGCATGGCAGAGTCAGCTCCTGAACCAAACTGACATTGGCCCTCAGGAACCAGGAGACCTGGCTGTTACCTACAGCAGCTCCTCACAGCCAGACCTTCCTGGACCACCTTCCCAGGCACCCAGCCCTTCACATTACGCCCACCCCAGCAGGCATGTGTCCTCTGCCTGAGGACCTGGTCCCTCCCTGTCCAACACCATGTGGGCCAGTGGTAGAGGAAAGGGCTGGGCCACTGAATGCCCCAGCCAGCTCTGCCCCTCCTGTCACCATGCAACGCCAGAGACCTCATAAGCACCAAGGAAATGAGCCAAGAGTGAGCGGTGCAGTGTCTCCCAGAGTGTCATGAAGTCAGATGCTCAACCATGCCTAACCCCCACCTCTCCAAATCCGGGATGCCCTATAAGACACACAGGTTCCTCACTGACTAAGAAAATTCAAAGGTATCACTTCTCTAAAAGATCTTTCCCATCTCCAAGACACTTCACCAGCAAACTGCTCTTCCTCCTCCAAGAGAGACCCCTTCAACACCTGCTCCTCATCCTCATCCTCCCACAGCATCCCCCCTTGCTGCAGTTCCTCCTCCTCTTCCCATAGGGTCCCTCCAGTACCTGCTCCTCCTCCTCCTCCTACAGGATCCCCTCCAGCACCTGCTCCTCCTCCTCCTCCCATAGGATCCCTTCCAGCCCTGCTCCTCCTCTTCCCATAGGGTCCCCTCCAGTACCTGCTCCTCCTTCTCCTCCCACAGGATCACCTCCAGCACCTGCTCCTCCTCCTCTTGCTCCTGCTCCTCCTCATCCTCCTCCCATATCAGCCCCACCAATACCTGCTTCTCCTCCTCCTCCCACAGGGTCCCCTCCAGCACCTGCTCCTCCTCCTCCCACAGGGTCCCCTCCAGCACCTGCTCCTCCTCCTCCCACAGGGTCCCCTCCAGCACCTGCCCTCCTCCTCCTCCAATAGGATCCCCACAAGCATCTACTCCTCCTCCTCTAGGGTCTCCTTCAGTACCTCCTGCTCCTCTTATTCCCACAGGGTCCCCTCCAGCACCTGCTCCTCCTATTCCCACAGGGTCCCCTCCAGCACCTGCTCCACCTCCTCCCACAGGGTCCCCTACAGCACCTGTTCCTCCTCCTCCTCCCACAGGATCCTCTCCAGCACCTGCTCCTCCTCCTCCCACAAGGTCCCCTCCAGCACCTGCTCCACCTCCTACTCCAATAGGATCCCCACAAGCATCTGCTCCTCCTATTCCCACAGGATCCCCTCCAGCACCTGCTCCTCCTCCTCCCACAGGGTCCCCTCCAGCACCTGCTCCTCCTCCTCCTCCTCCTTCCACAGGGTCCCCTCCAGCATCTGCTCCACCTACTCCCACAGCAACTCCTCCAATACCTGCTCCTCCTACTCCCATAGCAACTCCTCCAGCACCTGCTCCTCCTCCTCTCCTCCAGCACCTGCTCCTCCTCCTCCTCCCACAGGATCCTCTCCAGCACCTGCTCCTCCTCTTCTTCCCATAGGGTCCCCTCCAGCACCTGCTCCTCTTCCTTCTCCCACGGATCCTCTCCAGCATCTTCTCCTCCTCTTATTCCATAGGGTCCCCTCCAGCACCTGCTCCTCCTCCTCCCACAGGATCCCCACCAGCACCTGATCCTCCTCCTCCCACAGGATCCCCACCAGCACCTGCTCCACCTCCTCCCACAGGGTTCCCTCCAGCACCTGCTCCACCTCCTCCCACAGGGTCCTTTCCAGCACCTGCTCCTCCTATTCCCACAGGGTCCCCTCCAGCACCTGCTCCACCTCCTCCCACATGGTCCCCTCCAGCACTTGCTCCTCCTCCTTCCACAGGGTCCCCTCCAGCACTTGTTCCTCCTCCTCCCACAGCAACTCCTCCAACACCTACTCCTCCTACTCCCATAGCAACTCCTCCAACACCTGCTCCTCCTCCTCCCACAGGGTCCCCTCCAGCACTTGCTCCTCCTCCTCCCAGCATCCCCTCCAGCACTTGCTCTTCCTCCTCCCACAGCATCTTCCCCAGCACCTGATCCTCCCCAGCCATCCCTCGGTCCTGCACTGAGCATTGCTCAGTGACCATCCCTTGGCCCAAGATCACGTTGACCTACAGAACCTCATTAAAAGTGTCTTCTTCTGCCTGTCCAGATAGGGGCAGCCTTTGATGTCCAGGGCTAAATTCCTCCTCCTGCTGGGCTTGCTGTTCTGCCCTAGAGACCTCCTCCAGACATCAGTCCCCTGGCCTCTCCACCCCAGGGAGCATCCTGGTCACAGCAGTGGGCTTGGTTCCTGCCAGGTTTCTCTCAGGGGAAGCCTGTGGCCCACACTCAGGCTCTAGCTGTTTCTGCCTCTCAGGCTGGCTTCTGTGAGGGCTTCAGCCCGGCGGAAGTGAGAAACCCCAACTCTGACATAGGAGGAAGTCCACGGGTAACTGCTGCTCCTGGGGCCCGCTGTTCCCCAGGATGCTCTAGTGCCACAGACAGGCTTTCGTTAGGTGCTCACTCTGTCCCTGCTGTGCTTCTGCTCAGGGACAAAGGAGGTGAGTTCTGACCAGTGGTAATCCACAAGGCACCCCAGATCCTAGTCCACTGTGACTCTGGGAATTGACACAGTGGGAACAAAAATCAGCAAGTCGCCCATTGCTGAATGACCCTACTGGCCAAAACTTGTAGGTGCTCCAATTACTCAAAGAAGTAATTGGGTCTTCCCACCCACAAGTACTGCGGATTACTGCCTTTCCCCCTTGTTTTCCACAGGGATCTGCTGATTTGTGCTGGTATTTCGTGCCACTTGTATGCATAAGAAGTTGGAATCATGGCCAGAGAAGGAAGTACAGGCCAAAGCAGGAGAAATGCTCCACACTTTAGCCCTGTTTGAGCAACATACCTTGCTTATTGCAAAGGCAAACAAAGCAAAAGTTTAAAGGTTGGAGTTGTTCCTTACTGCAGGGCTGAGAGAGTCTGTGATTTCAGATAGCAGCATGAGACCTGAGGTCTGGAGGTGCATCCTGCTCCTGGCTGAGGTTGGTCAACCTGGGTAGGGGTCAGTCAAATCCCCAAGAACCCCCCAGAGCCCCAGCAGGGGTTGGAGGGCCCGAGGTAAACCAGTCTTTGTTCCTGCAATGATCCACTCAGGATATTTCTCCTTTGTGGATTCCTCAACCACCATCTAACAAAGAGCTCTGGAGGCCCTTTCACCCCATCCAGCTTGTTGGCTGGCAAGCCCCAGCCCACTCACAAGTCCCTGTGGAGAAGCACCGGTGGAGCATGGAGTGGGGCCCAGGTGGGTGGGCCGGAGGCAGGCATAACCTGTGGCCATGAGGAGCCCACCATGCAGGCACCTCGAGCCAGTGCCACCTGTCACCCTGCAGCAGCCAGGCCTGGTCCCAGTACCCACCCCTGCTGCAGAAGCCGGATGCAGCCCCATCCCACAACCTTCCCCTCCTCCTCTGACCTGCCCTGAGGAAATGGTCCTGGGCAGAGCTGAATGGAAGTTGGGACCCCAGAGCTGACCCATAGCATTAGTGCATTTCCAAGCCCTCATTAGCATAAGTTTGGGCCAATAGCAGTGACCCAAGTCCTAATAAAGCCCCAGAGGGACTCATTCTCTGGGGGAAGCTTGCTGAAGGTCCTCTGTCGCCCTGCAGGGACTCTTTCTGTTGTTTTGATGACTCCTGCTCTTCTGTTCTGATTTTGGCCTATGGACTTCATTCTTTGAACTCATCAGACAAGAACCTTGAAAGAACAAGTTGTGGGTGAGCTGGAGTTTGCTGCAGCATTGGAAGCAGAGCCCGCCACCCAAAGCTGATGAACATTTTGACTGTTGAGGGCTGCAACTTGCGCAGAACCCCACCAGTGGGCAGCAAGGGGAGTCAAGCTTCACCAGGTTTCATTGTGTCAGAGCTGGGCCTGTTTTGTCCCAGGGCTGCCTCTGAGGCAGCAGGCAAGAGCTTGTGGACCATCCAGTTTCATGGGGACCTTCTGAAGTCACCTGGTGCCCATCTGTTCTGGATTTTTCTCAATTTCTATTTTCACTTTAAGATGATTATCCTTAAAAATTTCATGTGCTGCTAATGATAGTAAAGATTGGTATACTCCTTCTAACAGTAATATGCATAGAAATTCTTAAAAAATAAGAGTTCGTGATCTATTAGCCACTATTTCCATTTTTAGGATTTTTCCCCCAAGAAATAATCTTATGCAAATACACTTATATAACAAAGGTGTTAATC
Source organism: Urocitellus parryii (assembly GCF_045843805.1). Classification (NCBI taxonomy): domain Eukaryota; kingdom Metazoa; phylum Chordata; class Mammalia; order Rodentia; family Sciuridae; genus Urocitellus; species Urocitellus parryii. Next base: position 84,163,397 of record NC_135539.1, read on the forward strand.
CCAAATCTATTCCCAGTAATGAGTTGGAAACAACCTACCTGTTCACCCATAGAGGGCTGGGAAATGAAGTGTGGTGTTCTTCTCAGAGCACAATATGGCTGGTAAGATAAATGATCCAACAAACAGGGCACACACATTCAGGAGGATGCCTAAGGCAAGTGTCTCTCACCCAGCATGATTTTCTTCCTTGCCTTTTCCTCCACGCACAGGTCACATGGCATCATTGAAGTGTGTGTGTGTGTGTGTGTGTGTGTGTGTGTGTGTGTGTGTGTGTTTGTGTGTGTGTATGCACTATTTGTCTACACATCCAAGAACTGAACAGGCTACCACTTTTATTTCCATGTTTTCTAACTACCACAAATAGAAACAGTGATTCATTCACTTTCTCCTTGAAATTTCACTCAACTGGAAGATTGTCTCTACTTAGGAATCCAGTTCACAGGTGTGGGTTGAGGTCAGCATTGATGCTTACTCACTGATAGCTCAAGGGTCTAAAAACATGTCTCCTACTCAGACTTGAAGGCTAAGAAAAGCGGGAAAGGTCTTCATGAACAGGCCCATAAAAGGCAATGTGAGACTGCTTTCTCTTTTTCAATAGACTAGTTCTATTCTTATGTAAACCTTGGGAACCTGCTTTTAAAGTCAATGCCTTTCCCAGTTCCTCGAAGTGTGTGTATGATAATATCAGCAGTTATCATTCACCCCCATTTCCATATTTTAAATATTTTGTTGCTTCACATGCTTTTCATAGTTTTCTGGCTGTAGAATATTTCAGAACCTGCTAGAAAACGAAATGGAGCTGGGAGAGTGTGAAGGTGTGACCAGCTTTGGTGCAGGGTGCTTCCTGCAGAGAAGAAGAAGCAACTGCTCAGGGTCTGGTCTGGACAGTCCTTACTCCCACTCCTAAGGGCGGCAGTGCTTGGTCTGGTTCTGGATTTGGCAGGGAGCAGTGACCTTGCCCTCCAGCAGCTTTTGCAGGATGCTCTCTGTGCGGGATGTCTTCTGGGCTGTTATTCACTGTCTTCTGAGAAGCTGAGAAGTGATTTGGATTTTTCCTTCTAGTGCCACATGTAGAAGGATTATTTGCCCTTATCTGTCTTATCTTTCTTGTGTTCTGCTTGAAATTGGGCACACTGACCTCTTGGAGTGGCATGGAACTTGTGCTTTGCTATGTTACAGCCCAAATGAGCAAAGGAAACAGTTCAATCTTCTTCCTCTTCTGTTGCTTTTGTTTGTTTGATTTTGGTACCAGGGATTGAACCCAGGGGTATTTAGCCACTGAGCCACATCCCCAGCCCTTGTTGTATTATGAGGCAGAGTCTCACTAAGTTGCTGACTCTGGCTTTGAACTTGCAATCCTCCTGTCTCAGCCTCCTGAGTTCCTGAGATTACAGGTGTATGCCACCATACCTGGCCTCAGTAGGCCTTAATATTGCCCTTCTTAACCTACTTTTTTTCCTTGCCACTGACATAAATATGTACAAATGTCTTAACTCCTTAAACCAGCCTTTTTGTAAAAATACAAAGATGAAAAAAAAAAAAGAAAAAAGAACCTCCAAACCAAAACAACATCAAAAGGAAACTATTGTGCACCCCCATTTGGGTGTCCTGTTCCTGCTCAGAGGAGGGGCTGATCTCAGACGAGCTATGTGCTGAGCTAAATTTATGGGAGAGCTCAAAGGAGAAGCTCAGATTTGGTTTTAACCTTGACTTCTGATTTAAAATGAGCAGCATAGAAAGCGTATTGATAGCAGGATTCTCATTTGGGATTAGTAGCAAACTCAGACATCCAGGACAGGAAGGGGGGCTTCAGCTTGGAAGTCCCTCTCCAGCAGCAGTGCCCTCACAATTTAAGGCACATGTCTGCCACGAAGCCAGTAGCATTATGTACTTCACCAATGGCATGGACATGAGCCACAATCCCAGGGGACTTACTTCTCACTATCCTTGGAGAGAGGAAGCTATTGACTATGTCACCTTGAGTTGTTGGCATTACTGGAATCACTGCAAAATATGTCTACAACCCTGCTTAGAAGTGATGTAGGTAAATGTTTCTTTTCCTTCTAAAACATCTAAATTCAGAGGAAACTTCTAGATGAAGTTAAGTAGCAGTGATGGAAGCCCAGGGATTCAGACATAAGCCTGACCCGACTAGCCACAGGGCCTCTTCTGCATTTTGGTGGCAGTCTTGTCCCCTGTTGGTGGACTTTGGGAGCAGCTGCAGCTGGCTCTGCACTCCTCAAAGGGGGCCTGGACACTGGGTGAAAGACTGGGCTTTCAGGGGTGGAGAGGGTTTTGGAGACCATCTCGTCTGTCACCATCCATTTGGGGCAGGAAGGAACAAAACCAAGAGGACGACTGAGAAACAGAAAACTGTGGCTATTCTGGGAACAGTAAATAGAAGCCACCTAAATATACCCCAGAAATGCACAGGCAGCCGAAACCAAGCTGCAGCTGCTGTGAAGCCAGAGCATTTCAGATCGATGGAACCCGCCTGCATTTCAGAGTCTCTTCTGGAGGTAAAATAAAGAGGCTGTCTTCAGTTTTAAACCCTGGACAAGATTCAGGAAATTCATAGTGCTTTAAAGGGACTCTGTTTGCAAGAGAGGGAATGGTGCCTCTAGGAAAAAAAAAAAAAAAAAAAAAAACACTTCATCTTAAGAAGTAAGAGCAATGCAAGTGCTTCCTACCAACAAGTGGGAGTTTCTGAGGATGCAGGACTCCATGAGGAGGTGAATTGGGGCAACAGGCAAGGCCCTGATGCAGTGTGTCAGGAAGGTGTGGGGCACCACAGCAAGCAGAGGTTTCACTACCAAAAAAGTGGAAACGCAACCCAGGGAACAGGGATGGGGGGTGGTATTTGCAAATCATGTATCTCTCATGATTGTACATGCCTTTAAAATTATTTCTCGTGTTCTCTTAGGGTATTTGTATCTAGAATATATAGAGTTCCCCTGGCATGCGTGGGGCGCTGGGTTTGATCCTCAGCACCACATAAAATAAAATAAAGATGTTGTGTCCTCCGAAAACTGAAAAATAAATATTAAAAAAATATTCTCTCTCTCTCCCTCTCTCTCTCCTCTCTCTCTCTCTCTTTTTTAAAAAAAAAAAAAACCCAATGAGCTAATATCTCATTGGGGTTTTAATTTGTATTTCTCTGTTGATTAGAGATATTGAGCATTTTTTTCATGTAACTGTAGGTCATGTTTGTATTTTCTTTTGAGAAATGTCTGTTCAGGTCCTTTGCCTATTTTAAAATCAGATTATCTCTTACTGTTGAGTTGTTTGAGCTCCTTATATAGTTTGGATATTAGCTCCTATCAAATATATGGCTGGCAAATATTCACTGCTGTTCCACGAGTTATCTCTTCACTCTAATTATTGTTTTTATCTTTTTGCTGTGCAGAAGTTTTTTTGTTTGATAAAATCCCATTTATCTATATTTGCTTTTGCAGTTGTGTCCAGGAAATCACCGGCCAGACCCAGGTCCTGGGCTTCTCCCCTCTGTTTTCTCTAGAAGTCTCACAGTTGCAGGTCTTACACTGAAGCTGTCAATTCATTTTGAGTTCCTTTCGCATGTGGTATGAGATAAGAATCCACTTCCATTTTTCCATGTGGATATTCAGGACTCTCAGCATCATTTACTAGGGAAATTGTTCTTCCCCCCCTTGTATTCTTGGTATCTCTGTTGAAATTTAATTAACTATAAACACTAGAAGTTTATATCTGGGCTTTCTACACTGTTCCATCCGGCGATGCGTCTATTTTTATGCCAGTACCATGCTGTGTTGATTACAACAGCTTTAGAATACATTTTGAAGTCAGGTGTGACACTTCCAACTTTGTTCTTTTTGCCTGAGATGGCTAAGGCAATTTGGGGCATGGTGACTACTATCAATACAGTGTATCATATGTTTAAAATTTGCCTAAAGCAATAGACTTTTAGCATTCTCACAACAAAATAGTAAGATGATGAATATGTTAATGAATTTGATTTAATCTTTCTACGACATATATGTAGACCAAACATCACGCTGTGCCCTATAAATAGAATTTTGTTGATTAACCAAGTAAATTAATTAATTTAAAAAACACAATGAAATATCACTTCATCCCTACTAGGATGGCTAGGATTAAAGAGGCAGATACATCAGAGAAGACAATGAGAAGTGTGGACCCTCTTGCACTGCTGATGGGAATCAAATGTCTTAGCCACTCAGGGAAACACCCTGGCAGTCACAGGGCAACTGTACTGCCAAGCAATGCCATTTCCAGGTATCTGTCTAAGACAAATAACAACCCGTGTCCCTGCCCAAACTCATACATGACTGTTGGTGGCAACATCACTCAAAACCAAAGGTAGAAACATCCCAGGGCCCATCAGCTATGAAGGGGTGGGTGGTAAGTCGTGGACATCCCTCCCATGGAAGGTGATTCAGCGGATAGACAGCATGCAGTACGGACATGCTAGGTGAGGAGCCTAGACGAGGCCACATGCCTACTACTTCCCTCCATAGGAAGCGTCCAGAACCAGTTCTGTGCATCAAGACAGAAAGTGATTCATGGTTGCCAGGAAAGAGGGAAAGGGAGAACGGGGCAGAAATGGCTGCTAGTAGGTGCGGGAATTTTCCTGAGGTGCCAAAAATATTTTAGAAATAACTGTGGAGATGGTTTATTAACTCTGAATAGTTACCAACATGGAGTTGTCCACTTCACTATGAATGAATGAAATATCAGTGAAGCTGATGTTAGCATAACTGCTTCTGAAACCTGAGACAAAAGTGTGCTCTGAATTGTGGTCACAGGTACTCATTGATATCTATTTGTTAAATAGTGAGGTTTTCTACGAATACATCGTGTTTGCTGTGTCTGGTGGCACTGTACGTGCCTTTAAAATTATTTCTCGTGTTTTTTTTCATAAACCGATTTTTGTTAAGTAAAATCTCCTAATAACATCTCCTGGCGGTGAGGAGGCTGCAGGGCTAGGTGCGGCTTCCCACTCTGCCTGAAGGCCAGCCGTGGTCAGCCCGGGATTCAGGATGCTGTAAACAGTGAATACGGTGTCAGGTCTGGGAGCGCCACTGGCTGCTGTGAGTTTCCCACAGAGCCCTCTGGCTAGGGCTTACTCAAGATCCCACTTCACCCTTCCATGTGTATTTTCCCTGAATACTCCTCTGCCTTTGCTGTGTAGACTTTGTAAAATGCAATCATCACTTTGTTCTCTTCAGGAAATCAGCGCATCTGCTCCTCCACAAACACACCTAAGCCCAGACAGCTCCTCAGAGGGGCTCCTGCCTTCTCCCAACCTCCCCCTCATCCCCAGGCAAGAGCATCCCAGGGCACTGATGTACTAAAATCTTCTAGGACGAGGATACGGTGGCTGAGCCACAAAACCTTTTGAGTCCTCTGTGAGTCTCTTTCGCAGAATCCTTGGGGGATTCCAGAGGAACTTCTAAATCCCCTGAGAAATGGTAGATCAGCTCTCCAAATCAACAGCCCAGATTACAGCATTCGCTGATTTCCACAGTGTAAATATTGACATGGTGGCTGATTTCATAGATGAGCTCTGACATGATGTCACTGGGCAGGGAACTGAGTAGAGATGTGCTCCAGTGACTCTTGTGAGCCCTCACGTGGCTGTGTGTTGAAGGATCAATTCTGAAAGGTGGATGTCTGGACCCCCTGGTCCGCTGGGGCGGATCAGGAAGGGCCTGCTGGTGTCTGTGAGTCGACCAGTGTCTCCGTTCATCTGGCGCCTGCTGGGGTTCTCCAGCTCTGACCCCAACAACCCCAGCTGTCCATAGGTGCTCACCCCTGTCCTGCAGGTGCAGGGAGCAGACCGGGAGGCCCGAGCCCAGGATGAAGACAGGGCTGGTGTGGCTCTGCTGCTGTCCTGCCTGGGCCTGGGCAGCTCCTTGTTCCGCCCTCGTTCTCTTCTAGAGCATGAGTGAGACTCTGGACTCTCCTCTGACCCCATCCTGACTGTCATCCAGCGGGCTCTGCTCTGAACCACAGCCAGAGTTCCAACTGTCCCCTTGGTATTGAGTCCCGTCCTCTCTTCTCTCCTCAACGCCACCAGAGTGAGGCTTTCTCAAGGTCAGGGGGGCCAGTCCCTCCTGTCACCCTCCTGTGGCCTGAAGCCAGGCCCATCTTCTTCCAGGACCTTGATCTTCAGCTGGACCAGGCTTCTTCCCACCTGTCTGTTTAACTTCTATCCCTATTTCTGGTTCTCAGCTTCTTGGAGGATGCCTCTTCTGGCCCGCAGCCCAGATCAGGTGTTTGTTTCATGCACTCTCTTAGAAGTCAACGTGGGCTCCTTCTGGAGCATTCTTCACCCTGTGCATGTGCTCACCTTGAAGTGGCACCCCCTTTCTCCACAGAAAAGCCCTCTTCACCGTGGCTGATTTTAGGACTGTCAGCAAAAGAGTCTCTGTGAAAGAATCCAATATAGATAAACTTCCTATTTTCGTGTTGCCCTTGGCCACTGGCTGAGAAGATACCAGCACTCCAGGGGCTGGACTAGTTTTTCACAAACATATTCCAGTATAGTACTTTGTAGAAACATGCAAACAAGGCCTCTGGCCTTGAGCTGGGCTTCACAGAGATGTCTACATTTTTAAGATAAGTTACAAATGGGCTCCATGGTAACAGCTGGCATGGGGAGGAAAGAAAGGGGAGAAGAAGCTCTCCCCTTCTCAGGTGCTGTCCTTGAAGAGTTAACTTGCCCAGAACAGTGAAAGAAAAAGCTGCTTTTATGTGAACTTCTGCAGACTGTGAACTTCTGAGCTTCTCCCCTTACATGCTGGGTATAAAACTCTGAAATCCCTGAACTTGGGGTTCAGGGGATTAATTGAGCAAAAGCTGTGCCCACTGAACCTGGCTGCAGCCAAATAAAACTGTTTCCTGCTATGTTTGGTGCCTTGCCTCATTTGTCCCTACAACAACCAAGTCCTGGTTCTTCCTTCTCTGAGTTAGCTCTGGGAGGGCAGAACTGTGTTTGTAGCTGGTCTCTGGTGCATGCATGCTACAAGGCACAGAGGTGGCCCCGAGAACTCACGGGAGGCCTTGAGGGGAGAGTGAAGGCAAGCTGTTCTCTTACCGACCCCAGTGCTCCTCATTATCTGTGGGTGTTTTCAACTCTGCCCATCCACTGCACCATTTAGAAGAGGAGGTGCTAGATTTCACCTCAGACCAACTGCCTGACCTTGGGGGCTGGGGAGAAATGAAGTCACGATATCTGTTTGCTTGCTTTTCTTCTTTTGTGTTCTGGTCATTGAATCACGCAGGACCTGTGCCCCAGCATCCCCTGTGGCCCAGTCCTCTTGAGGGTAAGCCACACATCTCAGCAAGGTGCTCAGCTTCCCTAAGAGTGTCCAGCACCGGCTGCACCCAGTGCTCACGTCCCTGACTTCTAGACAAGCTGAGTGTCCTGCTTTGTTCTTCCATCCACCAGGGTTTCCCAGGCCTATTTCATTATGCAAAAAATACATAACTCAGGTAACCCCATGAAAACCATCCAAAAGGCTTCCCAGGAATTCATGTCTCATTTGATCAAAAGGAACTCATCAGGGTGCCAGGACACTGCAGAGGGCTGTTCTAGAGAGTTTCTTCCTTTCCCTCTGAAATCACTGCATGGCCCCAGCTGGACTGGGGTTGCCTCTCTGAAGCCAGCGCACCTTGCTGGTTTATATTTACAGCCAGTGCCAGGTGAGAAGACCTGGCAGGGGGTCCTCGCAGCCCGCTGTTCCCTGTGGCCACAGTTTGTGTAGTTTCAGAGGAGTGAATCAATCTGATCTTGTTAAGAATAACACACGTGGGCGTCTTCAGCTGCTTCAGTTTTTCTGGCTGGTTGTTGAACACAACAGATGTGTTGTTGCTGCAAACACCACATTCAACCTGATGCAGGTGCCTTGGGGACCTCCCTCACCTTGGCAAGGTCAAGGACGTCCTGAGGCAGCTCTGCCTTCCTTGTGGGCACATGGGCTGCGGCCTCTGAGCTGCCGCCCTCTGTCCTGGGCTCCCTGTGCTGGGAAACAGCTCCCTTTACCTGGTACCTTCCTGATCACAGGAGGTCATGTAGTGGCACCCTCTCCTCCACAAAAAGTCTTAACTGGGCCTCTCCAGAAATCTTCACCATGGCTGATTTTAGGGCTGTCAGCAAAAGAGTCTCTGCAAAGAGTTCAATGTAGATACACTTCCTATTTTCGTGTTGCCCTATTTTACTTGGCCACTGGCCTGGAAGATACCAGCACTCCAGGTGCTGGACACCCCCTTACTAGTTTTTCACAAACATATCCAGTATAGTTGTTTGTAGAAATGTGTAAACCAGGCCTCTGGCCTTGAGCTGGGCTTCACAGAGATGTCTACATTTTTAAGAGAAGAGAAGTTACCAACTGGACTCCATGGTAACAGCTGGCAGGGGGAGAATAGAAAGGGGAGAAGAAGTTCTCCTCGTCTCAGGTGTTGTCCCTGAAGTGTTAACTTGCCCAGAAAGAAAGAAAAAGCTGCTTTTATGTGAACTTCTGCAGATTGTGAATTTCTGAGCCCCTCCCCTTACACGCTGGGTATAAAACTCTAAAACTCTCTGAACTCGGGGTTCAGGGGATTAATTGATTACAGCAAAACTGTGCTCTCTGAACCTGGCTGCAGCCAAATAAAACTGTTTCCTGCTATGTTTGGTGCCCTGCCTCGTCTGTCCCCACAACACTCACTCTCTTGTTAGCACTCACTACTTTGTTAACTGATTTAATAACTGTTTTGTGAGCACTCAGTATGCGGAGGCACTGAGCTGGAGCCTGACAAAGACTCTTTCCTTGACCAACCCCAGCCTGGTTCCTCCCGCCCTAGTCTCCATGTGGCCTCAGCTTTGGCCTCCAAACACTTACTTGCTCAAGCACTAACATGGCTTCAAGCAGCTCCAGGATGACTCTGCCTGAGAAACCACCCAAAATGCTTCCCAGGAATTCATGTATCACTTGAGCAAAAGGAGCTCATCAGAGTGCCGAGAAACATGCTCCTGCTGAGAAACATGGAGGCTGCTCAAGGAATTGTCTGCTGGTTTTAGGAACACCTGAAGGCCCTGCTCCCAGCCTAGGTGGAGGGGTGAGAGGGGATCAATTAGCAAACCCAGATGAGCTTCACTCCGACCAACCCCATTCCCACTTCTATAATTTTTTCATCTCCTGACTTTGCTCAATCCCCCCATCCCCTCACTTCAAAAACACCTGGTGCATGGCACAGGCCTCTAATCCCAGAGATACAGGAGGCTGAGGTAGGAGGATGGCTAGGCAACTTAGCAAGACCATGTCTTAAACATTATAAAGGAGTTGTAGCTGCAGGTGTAGCTCAGAGGTAGAGCACTTGCCCAGTAGGTGTGAGGCCTTGGATTCAATCCAAGGCTGGGTCTCTCTTCTCTAAGCTGATACAGTTCTAAGAGGCAGGTTGAGGAGCTGCCGAGGAACCCGTTCAGTGGTGTCTGGGGCACCCACGGCAAGGCTGGCAGAGTGCTGGCATCTGGTGGCCACGGAAAGCTCCCCCCAATGTGCCCCTCCCAATAGGCAGCAAGATGTCCCCGCGTCGTCTGCAGAACTGGGTGCAATGTCGGCTAGTACGACAGGAAATGGGTCACAAATCATCAGATCTGGAACATTCTGTGACCAGGATGTGATGGAGGCTGCAGGCCAGTACCTCCCTCCCCGACCCCACCTGCTCCCGAGCCCTGCAGGATCTCGCTGCCCCTCTGCAGATCCAGCAGGGGCTCTGGCTTGCTCCCTGCATCTGGAACCCTCTCTCATCCCAGTTCAGTCCTAGCTTGCTAGGAGCACGGGCGAGGTTGGGTGGGTTTCCCTTCCTAGGAGGTGGGACAACACCAGGACAGAGTCTGCTGGGCCAGCTGGAGGGTGGGGTCGGTTCCTCGTGCCTCTCACATAGCAGCCACTGGGGCCTCCACAATAGTGACCAGAGCCCGCCATCACCTTTCCCTGTGGATAGGGGTTTGCGGGCTTCTCAGACCCAGTCCTTTGGAACTGAGGTAGGGTACAGGAAATAAGAGTAGGTAGCAAGGAGACCAACAGGAAGGGAAAAAACTGACCTTGAAATCTTAGCAGTTCAGCAAGCACCCTACTCCTACCTCCAGGCTTGTTTGTCACCAGACAGAAATTCCTAAAAAGCCCTGGGGCATTGTGCATCTAGGTGACTGGTGCCCAGGGATACTGCTAGTGCAACAGTGCAACTTCTCTACATTAATTGAAGCCATGGAAAGTATTGTTAGCAACCTATCTTGGGGACATAGCAATCATTCTCTCTGTCTGGATGACGTCAAGCTGGAGACCTGAAAGAGCCAGACCTCGTGCCCTGCCCTGCATGCCATCAAGACAACCAAGCTCACCAGGCCAGAGTGCTGGTCACTCCTGGCGGCCACGCTCCCTTCCTTCGAGCGTACACCCTGCTCCGCTGCTGCTTTCCCCAGTAATCCTCTTTGCTCTCCTAGATAAATCTTTGTGTCTCTTCTGTGCCTTTCTATGGTATAAGCCAAGAGCCTACCAGGGCTGAGTTGAGGTCCCTTGTTCCCTTCTGGGGACCTCCTCAGACCACTTTGTAGCCAAGCAGTTGTGGCCACACACAGGAGGGCAGGAAAAGTTAGCCCAGGAGAAGGAAGGGGGAATGCGAGAGAAGCAGAGTGCAGAGCCTGGCCAGGAAGCAAGGAGTGAGACCAGGACGGAGGAGGGAGGAAGATGGATCCAGAGCCCCGAGCCTCCTGAAGCCCTGGGCTCACCAATGGTCTCTGGCCATTGTGTCCCGTTAGTGAAGAGACACTGATTTGCAATGCGAGGTTTAGGTGAGCTCATAGACACAGGGTGTTGATCTCAGCACCTGGAACATTGGGGAATCATTGCTACCACTGCTAAATAAGTCAGTGACCGCAGGGGCTGGGAATGTAGCTTAGGGATAGAACGTTTGCCCATAAGCACGAGGCCCTGGGTTTAAACTATACAATGCAAAATAATAATAGTAATTATAGTAATGATAATAAATTACTGCAAAGGTGGGCTATGATCAGACCCAAGTTCAACAACACAGAGTACTTGGGATCCTGATGGCTTGTCTCCCTCCACATCTGCCATCAGACATCTTCAAGTCTAGGGCATGCTTCTCTCTCCAATGGGATACGAGGATGCCCCTGGGAACCTGAGATACAGGGACTCGAGGATACAGGGGGCTCCAAGCAGAGGGGCCCAGTGGGCCTTTGCCTGGAGCTTGCTGGGCATCTGCTGAGGCTTGGCATTGAGTCTCTGCTGGCCAACAATGTCTTAAAAAGCCAAGCTGGTCAGTGCTCGAAGTTCACTTAGTCTAGGCAGACAAACCCTGGAGCAGGACAGCAGTTTCCTCAAGCGGTGACTCAGCAGAGGGGAGCCTGCTGGGTGCTTGAGCAGTGCTCTAGAGCAGGTCTGGAATGTTAATTCAAAGTAACCATGTGGTCAATGTGCCCCTATGGAGTGGACCTCACGCCAGCACCCGCAGGTCGGAACGGTGGCTGGCAGCAGCACTGGCGCTGGACAGACCGCCAGGGCCATTCCCAGTGTCTCTCTCATTGGTTTCTTGTCAGTGGAACCTCCTGTAAAGCCCTGCCCTCTGGCCAGCTGTCCACACAGTGCTTCGTCTATGCAGGAAGCACACAAATAGGGGCTCTGCTGTGAGTCCTGCTTCCCCAGAGGGGGCCTCAGGCCAGCAGGACACCCCAAGTTCTTGAAAGTCAGAGAGAGGTCAAAGAGCCAATGCTGGAGTTAAAAAGAGGCCATTTCTGAATATAGTAAGAGTCTGGAGGAGAGCTGTGTCCACTGGTGTGGTGACCGCCACCACAGCAGGGCCTTCTCCAGAGTCAAGCCTTAGGCGCACACTAAGGATCCCTTAAATACCTCCTTCCACACTCCTGCCACAGCCCCTGGGCATTCTACAGAGCAGAGGCTGCTTCAGAGTGGCCCCAAGGGAGGGGCAGGACCGGGGCCATGGCAGTGCCCCCACACAGGGCAGGTTCCAGCGGGATCCACTAGGAGAAGCACTACAGTCCCAGGCATGATAGAAACTACTCATTCACTGAATCACACTCAGAGGCCTGGAAGGTGCCTAGCTGGTAACTCGTCCAGGGCAGGACTCGCCTGGGCTTTCTTTCTCACCTCTGGTGACGGCTTTGTCCCCAGAGATTCCCTCCCCTGTCCAGCTTTCCAGAGCATCTGCACCTTCCCGACCACGCGGTCCTGTGGAGCCCCTGCCCCCTCCCTCCCTGAAGCTTAGTGTCCTCTATCCTGCCCTGTCTTCACTCCCCTAATGAGCTCTGGTTAAAGTGCAGGTTCCAACTCAGTGGGTCTCTGGAGGGTGGAGGGTGGCTGAGAGTCCCCTCTGAGGGACAAATACGCATAGACCTGGAAGTGGGCTCCAGCAATCGGTCATCTCAGAGCCAGGATGGGCCCCAGGTTCTCAGATCTGTTCCAGCTTGCGTTTTTTCTGTGTGGAAAACCCTTAGCAACAGGCACGGCATGGTAGTGCTCACAAGAAAAAGTCAAAAGCCAGGTCTTGCAAACTGTAAAGATTATAAATCCTGCCCATTAGAGAATCATTCCGTTTGTTTTCTCCATCTGTGCCAGAAATGAAAGCTATAGGTCTTAAATCAACATTTACTCAAGAATATGCATCTTCCTAGAGGCCTCTGTTCTGTAGATTTGGTAAACCAGGCAAAAGAGTTTGAAGAATTAAAACATCACACTTGCATAGAGGGACACAGCACTTTGCCATATAATCCAATATTTCACTTTCCATGGAAAGTGGGAAAAGTTCAGCAACTTAATAATGACAGCAAGGAAATGATCCAACTACCGATGGTCAATGCCACAGCTGAAGGAGCACTTCAGCCTTAAAAACCAACCAACCAACCAACAAACAAACACACCTGTCTTCTTGGATGGCAGAGAATGAATTAGCAAAAAGCAACATTTTTAAGTAACTGGATGTGTTTTCCTAACATCTACCACATAGCCTAGAAATCAACCAATGTGGGCTTGGGTTGAGTGTTCCTTTTGTTGTAGCTGATACATCTTTTGAAATATCAGTGAACATAGGTTAAGTAAAAAGAATTAATTATACACGGCTTTGCTTGTTCCTAGCACACAGTACACATTCAAGAGAGGAAGGTCAAACAAGGGAGTGGCCATGTGGACAAAGACGTGGGCGGGTGCTCTCAGGGCCTGTGCATGGACTGCAATCTGGTTTTTGGTGTGGGAATGGTCAGTTTGATGAATATGACAAAAATACACTGGGTCACAATCAGTGTTATTAAGGTGCAGGGGCCACATGGCATGGGTAGTGCTCCCCTGGCTGAAGAAACGCAGCATTGTCACGTGAAGACAGGGAGCAGCAGCTGTGGGGAGATGGGCAGCAGCCCACCCTGACAGGTAGTCACTCCATTACATGCACCTGTGTCGCACCTTCACCCTGCACAACACGGATGTATACAAATTATATTTGTCAATTCTACCTCAATACATCTGAAAAAAAAAGATGGAGAGCTCTCAATGACCCTGTCAGCAAGGCCAAGGAGACAGTTGTATTTTTGCAAGAAGGAAGTCTACTTATGTAGCACGCCCAGAGAGTCTAGGTCCTGTCAAGTCCTGGTTTCCTTGGGTTTTCACACAGAATGGGTGTCCCCATGATGATCATTTCCCTCAAAACCCAGGAGAAATCAAAGTGACTGATAAAGGTGATATCACTGCAAAAATCATTTTCATTGTTAAAAACATCTTAAGAATAAAAAGCAAATAAATTGAGGGGAAAATTAAATCACAACTCAAAGTGTTGATATTTCCAACATAGAAGAGTATAAAAAATAGAGGAACAAAAGAGTATCTGCTAGAAAACTGGCTAGAGACAAGAACAGACTGGCTTAGAGCAAGAAATGCAAATGGCCCTTAACCACAAGCTCAGTCTCGCTCTTAAGAGAAACGGAAATGAAACTGTACTGGTGCTGTTTCTCATCAATCAAACTGGCAAAGACTCGAACGTTTGACAGCATCCTGGAATTAGCAAGGCTCTGGGGCAACAGGCGCTCTGTCATTGCTGGTGAGAATATGACACGGTACAGTCCCCATAAGAGGAACGTGGCCTTGTCCCGCAAAATGATGTGAGCATTTACCTTTTACTCCTGTCACCCCACTTCTGGCAACTAGTTCAAAAAACACACAGACATCTGTGCACCCACAGGGACGGTGACGAGCCAGGGCACAACCACGTGTTGCGGTGTGGAAAGCAAGGTCCTCCCTGGCACCGGGCAGGGGTCTCTCCAAGTGCTGTTTCTCACATGGGGCTCCTCAGGAGAAGGGCTAATTCTGGGTCCAGGATGGTGAATGTGCAAGGTGACTCTAGATCATGCTGTCACACTGGGGTGGGAGGGTGGGAGGAAGGAGGAAGACGGGAGAGCAAGCAGGCTGTCAAAGAGTCGGGCCCAAAAGGAGCGAGACCCGATTTCCAGGAGCTTGCTCTGGCCAGTGAAGGGACAGCTGGACACCATCAGGAACGATGAGTGTCAAGGATGAGAACATGCAGGACATGTCTGCAGGTATTTATGAAAACCCTTGGAGAAAACTTATAGGTTGCCCTTGTGCCAATGTCTTGGCTGAGCACAGAATCACGAGCCACTCACATCTTTGTAGGTTCAAACAGCAATTCTTTATTCCCGAACTCATACCGGCCTCCACACATGTTCAGGGGAAATCCAAAATCTGTCCGCCCAATTCACCTACTCCGCGAGGCTTTTTTCCAAATCCCATTTGAATCTCACGAGAACTCAACGGGGACTCAAGCAGCAGGAACACCCTATTCCCAGCAGCAATAATCTTCAACCTGCAACTTCCCTAAAACCACATTGTCTTAAACCGGGAACGCCCTAAACCCAAATTATCTTAAACCCGGATACTTCCTAAAACCTGCAGGATACACCCTAATCCTGGATCCACCCTGGTCATTGAGCAGGGTCACCTTTCTCAAACACACATGCAAGGTCACAGCAAATTTCCAAGGCAAGTCCATTTAACATGGGGTACGCTGGCAAGGAAATTTCGATGCGTCATTCCTACTTGGCAATGGCCCTCAGCATCTCCCCCTTCTGATTAATTCAACAACAAGCAATGTGGCTTAAGGACCGTGCCTGGTAGGTTGTCCAATTCAACATATGGTTCTTACCCGTCATGGGAGAACTGACCTTTAGGCGTCAGCTTCCTGTCTTAGGTTGATACCACTGCAATCAGATCAACCCGTCACTGACTACCGGTCCAGCATTCAGCCATGCTTGTGGATAGGCCTATGCACCAGTGGGGGGGTGAGGTTCTTGCCTCACCTCTGTTGGCCCCCAAATTTAGCCTTGGTACCAGTGTGGGGGGGGGGTGAGGTTTTTTGCCTCACCTCTGTTGGCCCCCAAATTTTAGACCATCACTAGTAGAAGGGAGGAGGATACAGAAATGCCACGACACCAAGCCAATTGACGGCTCCTTTGGAAAAATTGCGTCACTGGTGACACCATCAGCAAAGATATACCAGCATTACCACAATTAACATGGAGTGTGCTGGCAAGGAAATTGCATCACTGGTGACACCATCAGCAAAGATATGCCAGCATTACCACAATTAACATGGGGTACCCTGGCAAGGAAATTTCGATGCGTCATTCCTACTTGGCAATGGCCCTCAGCACCCTTGGAAGATATTAGGACACTAATTTATTATTTTAAAATTGGTAACAAAAAAAGGGAAAGAATTGGTTTCTGCCATCATTCGTGTGTGATCTGGACTTTGGGTACATCATACAGTTGATGAGGGGAAGCTTCTTGATCAGGAGTTTTTCCAGTTAGTAAAATGAAGAAATGATCAAATGGCACTATCTCTGTAGACTCGGATGAATCCATGGTTCAAGTAATTCTAGAGTATCTGCTAGAAAACTGGATAAATAAAGAGATAATCAGACAACATGTATCTTATGATGGACATGCATGGAACCACATGAGAACTGTCCTAGAAAGAAAAGAAAGAAAGAAAGAAAGAAAAGAAGAAAGCAATCAAAGCTAAAGAAATGAGAAACCAGAATCTAAAAGAGCTTTTACCTGGCATATCTAATTATCAATTCACAGGAAATGTACAGGGCAGAAGAATACCTTAAAAGATACCATAGAGTTGCCGTCAGCACAATTCAGATTTTGTGAAACTCTGAAGATAAATGAACAATTTTCTTCAACAAATATATTTTTTAAAAAGAGGGGTACCTATCGATTAAAGACATGTTGGAGACCCACCAATTATATACATGAACATGGGTCTTATTTAGATTATGATGCAAACTGTAAAAAAAAATTATGATTGAGAAAATTCTGATAACTTTTACAATTTCTATTAGTGCTGCTGTGATAATATTTTTTAAAAGAGAATGCTTGCTCTTATTTTTCAGAACTACATTTAGAAACCCTTCACAAGCACTGATCTGACCCCTGGAGGCTTCTTTGACCTTCTGTGGAGGAGACATGGAGGGTAGAGATGCAGAGACTGTCCCAAGCTGCTAATCGCTGCAGCTGGGTGATGGCCACAGGTGCTTAGTTGTGCTGCCCTTTCTACCTTGTAACCGTTGACTTGTCCACAGTAAAAGCCAATTAAACCATCTAAAGCTGGTGAAAGGAACTGCAGTGCCCGCTACCTTCTCCTCTCCCTGGCCCAGGTGTGCCGATGCTCTTGTCCACAGTACTTCACTCTGCAGATCTGTGAACAGGATGGGATCGTACCAGCCCTGGGTGCCTTTGTGGCAGATGGTGGCCAAAGCAGAAACTAAGGACCAGAGGTGAAGGGTTGCAGCACTAGGACTTAAATAGATAGTGGCCTGAGGATTCCCTCCTCATTGCCGTTGGCTTTCCTAACCAGACACATGGAGAAGCATATCAGGGCTGTGTGTGCACAGGCTGAAGTCCTGGGGGGACACCAGCCTGTACCCTGGGCCACCACCACCTGGGCACCCTCCAGCCATGGGGAGGAAAGCTCTGAGCTGCACTCACTATGCTCAAGTGACATCTTTGTCCCTTTCCTCCTCCTGCCCCCCTCCTTCTTCAGGGAGGGATTGAAGAACTGAAGGTCAAGGAAGCCTTCCCTCCACCAGGAAATGGATGGACTGTGTCCATTCCAGAATCTCTAGTGTGAAGAGTCAGCCCCAGGAGGGGAGCCAAGGAGACCCACCATGGTGAACTGAACATTTGCGGTCACGCAAAACCGAGAAACCCCAGAACTAGAGCTACACACTGTGGTTTCTGACCCAGGTGCTCTTATAACTTACTCTCTACCTAGAACTTGAAAGCAGATTTTAAAAATTCCTTTGCAGGAATCAAGTTCAAACATGCAGGTTAGAGCCAAGAGGGCCACCGCTGAACTGCTGGGATTTCCCTGTAGTGAGTCTAGGACGACTCAAGGTCAGGGCACCTAGGAGCAGCAGCCAGACGGGAAGAGACATTTTTCTTCTGCTATTCGTTCTACGGAAGTCTCCTGGACTGTGCTGCTGACGTCCCAGAGGTCTCCCCGCCAAGGCAGAGAGCTGCTGTGCTTCTCTCTGCTCCAGACCACTCCCTTCTCTTTATTCCTTTCTTGAATTGAACACCAAATTGCAAAGTTATTTTTGTAAGTGGTAAAGTTATAAAAAGTTATTTTTATAATTGGTAAAAATCTGAGACTCTGTGCTGTGCCCTTGGGCTCTTTCCCTTGCACGTGCTTCAGCTCAGCATTAATAGGACACCAGGGTCAGCGATGGAGGTCAGCCTGCTCCCCTAAGAATTCAGGTTTGATTTATGAAACAATGTCTCTCCAGACTGCCCTCATGGTAAGTGTTTTCTAGTATCCGTCTGTAGGCTTCACTGATGGGCAGTGAGCACAAGGGGCTTCAGCCTAATCAGAACATGCCCTGAAGTTCTTCCCTTCCCAGAAGCCATTGCTATGGTTCTGTCCTCCCCGGGTCTGGAAGCCTGATGTGAGAGGCGGTGCTCAGCTCCCCAGGTCAGGAGAGAAGATATGAGCCAGGCAGCAGTCAGCAGGGGAGTGTGGAGGTTGGAGACGGGAGACCTGGTCCCACCTGCCTGGCATATTCATGTGAAGGAGAGGGCAGTCCCCTGGGGCATTCTGGAAAATGCAAAGCTGCAGAGATGGCTTAAGGCTCAGTAACTACCAGGAAGTGGGGAGGGGCGAGTAGGTGGGGCAGAGGATGCTTAGGGCAGCCAGGCTATTCCACATGCTGCTGCAGTGGTGGACATGTGCCACTGTACTCCTGTCCAAGCCGCTGAAGGTACACCGTTGAGATTGTCCTTGGGTGGGGCTGAGGGCACTGGGGAGGGCTGTGTTGAGGGAGAGGCTGTGTGTGAATGGGGCCAGGGTTACAGGGGAACTCTCCACACCTTCTGCTCAGTTTTGCAGTGAACCTAAAACTGCTCTAAATGATAATGTCTTTCTCATTTTGAAAAGAAAGGAGAGGGGAGAGCTGCCTGACTTACCACAGAAGCAAGCACAGGCTGGCTGAGGCGGCCAGATCTGTGTGTGGTGTTGCTATGGCTGTCAGGAGGAGAGGTTGTGTTCCTATCCATGGAAGGCCTCAAGGGGATGAGCTGAGCTGCAAGAGGGTGGGCAGGGTGCTTCCCCTGCTGCAGGGCCATTGCACAGCAGGCAAACAGTGGTGTGGCGGAGCACACCGTGGGAGTTAAACCCCATGAGCAGGCAACTTGTGGGGTGGAGATCTGATTATATATTAAATGCTCAAATATTCTTTGAATTTCCTCTTTTGGAACAAGCTCCAGAATCCGATTTTTGTGTTAGGTTATGGATAATTTTTTGGAAAGGCTTAAAGGGTGGTGAATAAACTATATGCCCCCAAATGTCTTAAAGACCCATGGGCTGAGTTTCTTCTTTGGTTGTAAGAAATGAAAGAGAAGTCAAGCTTGGAAGCTGTACCTTGACTGCACAGCAGAAAAATCTCTCAAACTGTGACACTGCACACACACTCTCTAGGGTCACATCATTTTGACATCAGCCTGTCCATTCCAATCCATAGGTTCCAATAAAAGCTGGCAGACAAATGAATTTGACAGTAACTGCATGACTCACATTTTGAAGATGTGGCACCACCTATCCAGCACCTCTCAGTTGGCGATTTCCTACCAGTCTCTGCTGCTAACTTCTGCCCTAAATGGCCCCCATCAGTAAGCCAACCCTTCAGGCTCTGTGAGCACTGCCTTTGGAAACCCTACAGGTGGCTGCTCTCTGGACAGTAGGTGCCACAGCTGTTCTGTGCAGACAGCAGAGCTTCTGGCTGCTGCTCCCTGCTGTCTAGAAACCCCCTCTGTCTATCTGACCATTGGAGCCTCTAGATTTCTCTTCTAGCCAGATGGTGCTTTCTGGCCAAGAGGATTCTCAACCAGGCTTTGGAGATGGTTTTTACTACCCTCCTCCTCCTGCTCCAATCCCCTTTTCCTGATCAAAGGGCAAAGACATGGCTCATCTCACCTGTTGTGCTCAAAGGAAATTAGGGTGATGTGCAAGAAGGAACAAAGACAAAGCCTGATTGTTCTCCTTCTGGACCTGGGAGAAGACTGTGAATAAAGACTGTTCCTTTGATCGGGATAAAGAGAAGCTTCTCGGTGTAGTTCCTCCAGTGTCTTTGATTAGACAGGGATTTGGATAAAAGAGTGCATTGAAGTGGGAGGTGTGTGTGTATCAAAAGCTCACTGGCTGGGGTCACTATGGTGACATCCGACTTCAGACACAGGAACTGAGCCCCAGCAAATGCTGTAATACATGGGAGATCTCTAAAAGGCACAGGACAGTAGACAGCAGCACCACCTGCCTCTGCGGCCCCTAATGCCAACCCATGCAGCCTACCTACTGGTCCCTGCCACTTGGAGCCGTGGAGCAGCTGAGTGGCAGATGGGGTAGCATAGGTGAGCATAGCCTATGGATATGTGGAGCCCATCATGCAAGCACGAGGCGAGCCAAGGTTCCAATCGGTCACCCTTCGGTGCCCAGGCCTGGGCAAAGTTCAGCTGCCTGCTGCAGAAGCCAGCTCCACGAAGCACTGCAGCCCCATCTCAGGACCTCAGCCTCCAGCTTCTGACCTGACACAAGAAAATTGGAAGTGGGCAGCACTGAATGGAAGGTGGGACTCCAGAGGTGACCAATAGGGTTAGTACCTCTCCAAACCCTAATTAGCATAAGTTTGGACCAATAGCTGTGACCCAAGTGCTATATAAACTCCTAGAGGGAGCAGGCACACTGCCTGAGAAAACCTGGTGTTCTTTAATGAATCCCATCCTTACACTTATTCATAATGGTCTGTTCTTTGAATTGATCAATCAGGAGCCCAGAAAGAATCAATTCCAGGTGGGCCCTTGGCGTCTGCTGCAGCACTGGAGAGTGTGGCTGCCATGAAGAGTGGCCACCCTTTTGCTGCAGAGGTTGCAGGCTTACTCAGGCCCTGCTCCAGCACAGCTGCAGAGGCTCCAGTCTCATCTGCCAGAGAAACAGGAAAAGGAGCCTCATCTCAAAACTCGGGATCTAGTATCTCAGATATTGCCATGTCCCCGATGTATCTGCAGGTGTCTGTGAGGACTAAACTCTGCTTAGGCCCTGGGTGTCCGTCTCCTCTCACCTCTTCCCTGACAGTACCCTTGGCTTCAGGTAGGACAGTGACAAGCCTGTGGTCTGGTGTCACAGAGCTGCCTTTACAGGGGTTCCTGACCACACATGCACACTCCCCCAGAAGGGCTGGGGTGCAGAGCATTTGTGGGGCACAGGCTGGAAGGCCAAGGAAAGCTCCACCAAGGCGCAGGCTGAGGCCAGGTGTCAGGAAGATAAAGTTCTGGGGCTCGTGCTGGAGATGTGCCACAGCACGCAGAGGATGCATTGGTGCCCAGGTCCTGGGCACAGCCAGCAAGGAGGCCAGGACAGGGGAGGAGGAGGCAGCATTGTGGGGGAGCCTCCTCAACCCTGGAAGGGTTGATTTGTGTCTGGGCTAGGTTTCCTGTGTTGTAGGGCATTTAGCAGCATCCTGACCCCACTATTAGATGCCAGTAGCACCTCCTCCCAAGTTGTGACAACCAAAGTTGTCCCCAGGCATTGCATCCATCCCCTGGAGAACAGTCATTCCCCTTCCCCTGTTGGGAATAATTTTGTCCCAAACCTCTGCGGGTCCCCCCTGTCTGGGGCTCTCAGGTTCTTCCTGGAAGATGTGGTGGAGTGGGCTAGGAAGTGGGAGTTGTGTTTCACAACACCCAGCTGATTCTTAACACCAGAGAACCCTGCAGAACAGCGTCTCCAGATGGGGTCCCTTGCTGGCAGCAATTGCTTCACCTCAGAACTGCATAGAAACAAAGGTCTCACCCTATCCATGTGCCCTGCCCTCCAGGGGATTCTGAGGCAGGACAGCAACCACTTGTCACTCAGCCCTCTCTGAGGAGGTGGCAAAGTCATGAGGCCTTCCAGAGAGAAGTGTTCACACAGGCAGCTTGAACTGATCAGGGAACACACCCTCTGTTGAGCATCTAGCACAAAAGTTCAACAGAGGCTTGCTGAGTAAGAAGCGCCAGCGTCAACTTCTCAGTGACTAAAGTGCCTGCTCAAGCAGAGGTCACAGGAAGACCACGAGGAGTGGCTGGTCCAGCAAGCATGGACCTGCCAAGGTGTCACGGGAGAACATCTGGTGCCATGAAGCTGGCTGGGGAAGGGCAGCAGGTGCTGGCCACCGATTGGCTTGCCATCCATGGTCTGCCAGTGCTCCCTGGGAGGCCATCTGCCCAGTGCTTATGGACAACACATCCCTCTGGAAAGCTGCAATGAACGTGGACACTTCTCAGGAAAAAGAACCGTCCGGTGGGGGACAGCAGCAGAAGTCTGGTGCTTGCTATGGCCATGGCTTCCCTCCACTGTCACATGGCTAGATGCCATGTTGCCCCGGCCAAGAGCCCCCAGGAGCCATGAGGAACTGGCAGGAGCACAGCAGCTTGCTCCCAAGAGGCTTTGGAGAGAGCTGGGCTTGGAAACCCTTAGACCGGACTCAGATCCTGACGTTCAGCCTCCACAACTGCGGCAGGACAGGCGTCTGGTGTTTGAAGACACTGTGGTACTTTGCCACCTTCGGAACACACGTGCCCATGCTCTATACATGATAGGCCTGACCTAAGGGCTCCCAGGTATCTTAAGGCTGTTTCTCAGGTGAGCTCGGCAGCCCAATTACTTCAGAATTACTGGAATGTCATTTACATGCAGCTTCCTGGACCCAGCCCTGCTGCAGTCAGAATCCCTGAGGGCAACTCTCTGGAACTTCCATTTGTCACAGCCTTGCCAGGTGAAGGTCACAGTCTGAGAAGAGCAGTCGAAGGCTATGGAACCCAGCGTCCATAGATCCTAACAGTGAAGCTCACTGATTTCCCTTGGGGTCTTGGGCTTGGGTGATTTTTTTTTTTTTTTTTTGCTAACCAATCCATGAGATATTTTGATGTAAACAGATGACTATTAAATGCTGGTTGCTCCAGGATTTTTGTAGCCACAGAACATTGACTTCTCACCAAGATTAGGACAAGGCAGAGACCAGGATCCTCAAGTCATAGACGAAAAAATGGACAGTTGGGGAAGTTAGCCAAGTCTCCCAAGAGCACACAGTTGGAAAACTGATAGAGCTGGATTTGAACTCACAGCCTTCTAGTTAACAGTGCCTCCCACTGCAGCATCCTGCCACCCTGGCTGTCTTGGGGGGCGTCTCATGATGGTGCACACATTTGTTTTCCATATCCGTAGCAGACTGGTTAACGCTGGGGTGCTTCCCCGACCCCCATTCAGGCTTCTGACCCAGGAAGCCTGGAGCTAGGCTTGGGAATGTGCATTCCTAAGAGCCATAGTCTGTTGGTGGTTGGAGGACCAGGCTCTGAGGACGTCTGGGGAGGGCAGAGTGGGCAGAGTGGAGGGGGGTGACACACTTAGCCTGCTTATATTATTACAGGAGGTATGGAAACTTCTCCTAAGTGAGCTGACTGGGTTTGCAAATCAAATTTCTTAATTGGTCTTTTGGCTTCACCCAACAAGACGGCTTGGCTTGCCAAGATCCTGACAGGCTGACTGTCCCCATGGCAAGGCCACATCAAAGTGACCTGGAGGAATGGAAATTGCCTTAGTGCAACTGTAAGTTCTTGCTTTAAATACACCGCTGTAAACACACCCCTAGAAGTTGGGTCAGGCCACCTGGCCCCCTCTTCTGCTGTTTGGGATCAAATGTTTTTTTCATTATGGGTCTGAATGTGCTATGGACCCTGTTTCTATAAAGATGAGCTCTGGGGCCAGAGGGCCCCTAGGAGCCAGGACATGTTCAGGACTTCAGTGAGGAACAGGAGGACATCATAGAGAGAGGGAGCATTCACTTCTGGGCCCAGAAGTGGGAGGACCCCGGGAGGAGAGGTTCTCACTGGTCAGGTGGGGTTATCTGGAGTTGGAATGGGCACTTCACGTCCCCAAGCCTACTTATAGAAGCTCTGGTCAACAGGTATGTGTAGCAGCAAAAGTCTCACCCGCTCGGCATCTGCTCCTGTCCGGGAGGCAGTGTGGTGAGCTGGAAAAGCTTTGCTTCTGTCATCAGCTGGACCAGGCTCAAGCCCAGGCTCTCCTCAGCATCAGGTGATGGAACCTCTGGGAGTTGCAGAGTCCCCCTCTGCACTGGGGACAGGACACCAGCCCCCATCATGGGATCAAGGGTTAAGTAAAGCCCCCTGGCAAGGTGCCCAGCACAAGGGGCTCCCTGGCTGGCTCCTCTTCCAGTCTGTTCTTCTGCCCTGTCCCAGGCTGGGAGACTAAGAGACTGAGACTGGAGGAGCCACACCAGGGCAGAAGGTGTGCAGCCAAAGAATGGCCACCTTCATCATACAGAATATGGGGGCTCTGGGTATGTCCCCTGGACCACGGGGAGGCCAGTGGCCTCTGAGCCTGGACTCTTTGTGTTGTGGGCACTTGGCTGCCTCCTGTAGTGTGACTCCGGGCCAGGGTTAACCAGGCCTCCATCTCAGGTGTGATGTCCTTGACCAGTGCATTAGTCCAGGGCAGTCATGGCCAGGAACCCCACAGGGACCCAGAAAAGTTTCCATGCAGAGGCCCGTGTCCCTCGTGCTGCCCATTGTGTTAGAATCACAGGATGTCCAGAAGACACATGGGGAAGCTGAGGCCAAGGTCAGGTTGCCAGCTGTCTTCAGAGTTGAGATGAGGACCCAGCCCTGACCCCTGCTCCTATACTTTGTGGTTGATTTTGCGTGTCAATTGACAGGGCTGAGGGATGCCTAGACAGCTCCATGAGCTGCTTCTGTTTTTGTCCATGAGGATATTTCCAGAAGAGATAAGCATTTGAATCAGTGGACCAAGGAAAGAAGATTGGCCTTCGCAGCATGGGTGGGTACCAATCTGTCGAGGGCCTGGACAGAACACAGAGGTGGAGGAAGGGTGATTTGCTCTCTGCTGAGCTGGGATTCCACCTTCTCCTGACCTTGGACAGCAGAGACTCAGGTCCTTTGGTCTTTGGACTTGGACTGAGAGTCGTACTATTGACTCCCTTGGATCTCAGGCCTTTACTTTCAGATGGAGCCACATGGCCAGCTTTCCTTGTTCTCCAGCTTGTGGACAGCAGAACCTGAGACTTCTTGGCTTCCCTAGCCTCAGGAACCAATTCCTACAATTAGTCCCTTCTTACATATGTCTACATACATACGCTATTGGACTGCTTCCCTGGAGACCCCTGACTAATATGTGTACAGGCTGCAGACACATGTGAGGAGCCACCCTAAGTCAGCCCCGTTTTCTGGGGGAAGCCTTCCACCTGGGACCTGGCTACTCTGGCAACCAGCTGTAGCTGACGATCACCATCTGGAATAGACACCTGCCCAGAACCACCACGGGAAGCATCCTTCTCCTGAGATCTGGAGAAATAAATTCTCTTTATGTTCAAGATGGCCAGAGTCCAGTGCCAGGTCCCGGTGCTGCTTGAGCAGGTTCTGTCCACAAACCCCTTCCCCTGAGCTGCCGGGTGGGGTGGGGAGACAGGCCTCTCTGTGTGATGAGCCCTTTGGCTCAGGGGAGAAGGAGGGCGCCTCTCCCGTATGGTGACAACAGGCTGCGGGTGGGCTCAGGGGAGAAGGAGGGCGCCTCTCCCGTATGGTGACAACAGGCTGCGGGTGCTGGCCTTGTGTCTGCCTGGGTGCTAAGGATCCCCCACAGGTGGCTTCTTCTTTCATGGTTAGGTTCCTGAAACTGTGAAGCCACGTCCCCTGCCCAGAGGCCCTGTATGTGGCCTCACTGTCCCAGCTGGTTTGGGCAAGGCAGGCCTGAGCCCTCACCCTGCGTCTCCTTCCTGGCAGACAGCTGCAGCAGAGCCATAGACTCTCTGCTCCACATGCCAAGAGCCATTAACAGCCACGCTGTGAATAACGGTGACCCTCTGGCAAGCTGTCCTCTCCTGTCCAGTGCAGAGTGGCTGCTCTGAGAAGCTGGCGGCTGCTTGACAGGTGGAATGAAGTGCGGGTTCCGGGATGGTCTGAGCAGTTCTGCACCCCACCTCAGCAGTTCTGGGAAGAGAGGAGGAAGGGCACTGGCGGCCAAGAGAGGTGTCTGCGGCTGCTGGGCCATTGGATGAGGTGCCCGGTCAGCAGGGAGGCCATCAGGCACAGGGACCCATCACAGGCCTGCAGAGGTCATCTGAGTCACACTCCAACCCTGCAAATAGCTGCAGGGGAGTGCACCTACCACATCAGGGGCTCTGACTTCCAAGACCTGCATGGCCTGGGCTGGGGCTGGAACACTATGACCAGGGTGAATGTGGTCTCTGTTCATTCCTGTAAGTACAGATGTGTCCACACTCAGCTGAGTCCCTCTGCTCAGGTGTCCTCAGTGGTTGCTTTTGTGCCATGAGGACACAGCGAAGCCAAGTAGTAATAACAAGGACCACATGGCCCTCAAGGTCAACTGTTTGCTCTCTGGCCCCTTCAGAAAAGGTTTGCCGGCCTGAGGACTCGTGGATGGAATCTGGGCTGGGGGCAGGACGGCCACCCTGGGGAACTGGGCAAAGTGGCCTCGTGTGCCTCAGCATTCCCATCTGTGCAGTGGGATGGATGCCGTCTCCTCGCCAAGCCGTGCCAGGGCAGAGCTGTGATTTTTTTCTTTGATTCCTTTGCTGTGATGCTTCCTGCTGATGCTTCCCTCTGCTTGCTCAGGGTGGGGCTGTGATGGCTCCCCCCTACTCCAGAACTCGTAGTGGAGAGACCCTGTGACAGGTGTTATTCTGAGTATCTTCCAGTCAGGGTGGACAGATGGCTCCCACTGGTGGGCTCATACAGCCGAGCTGGGAGCAATGGATTTGGACAAGGCCCAGTGCTCTTTTCTGGTGGCTTCCTCATATGCATCCCCACTGGGCACCGTGGGAGTGGCCTATATTCCCAGCTAGGCTTGAGCCCTATAAGCTGTGGGCCTTTGGGCATTTCCTGAGCCTCTCTGAACCTCAGATCCTTCACTTGAAAAATATCATCACCAATAGCTTCTCCGAGCAGTGCTTTGAGGACAGAGAGAGATACGATGGCGTAGGAAGAGCTTCTCACAGAGCACTCTAAACACACTGCTGTTATTTTAATTATAATCCATAATAAATAAATATAATGGAGTGAGTAGCTGAGGATGGTGAGAGGTTCGCATGAGGGTTGAGCTGGGCAGACAGGAAGAGAAGGGGTCACAGTGGTACTGGTCCTCACCTGGCCGGAAGCAGGGGTGGCCCTGTGGCAGAGAGAAGAGCATGGGCTCCATATGCGGATGATCCCCTCGGTGACCTGGGGCCATGACAGATTCTGATGGTGCTCATCTCCCTTGACTGGAGGAGAGCCGTCCTTGGGCACCCTGCTTCTTCAAGTGTGGGGTAGTGTGGAGGCCCAACGTCCTCTGGTGGTCTGGGAATACTTTTTACCCCACAGAATGTGCTGAAGAGCTGTGAATTGAGAAAGGAACCACACAATTTCCAATGTAAACAAAGACTTCACAATGCTGTGGTTAGAGCCAGGAGGACTTACGGCATCCCCATGGCTCAGGAGCCCCTTCGCCAAAAAGCACATGCAATGCAACTCTGTCTGACCAAGGCCAGGCCTCCCGACCCTCCTGTCCTGTTGGATTGCCAGGGTCACAGAGGCTTGTGGCTGCAGCCTTGGGGCCACCCAGTCCCCTTGCAGATTCTGGGCACTCCATCCGGTCCCTGATGGTAAAGTCCCTAGAGCAGAAACCAAGTTAGTCCCAGATAGGAGGGCCACCTTCCTGCAAGGGCAGCAGGTGAGGCAGCAGGAGTAGAGGTTTCTATCTGGAGTCCGATGGTGGGCATGTCATAGATTTGTCCAGATCCACAGAATGTCCAACATCAAGGGTCATCCCCATGGTGGACTGCAGACTGGGTGGTGGCAATGCGTCCCTGCAGGACTGTCACAGATACCCAACTGGGTGCGGGATGGTGCCGGGGGAGGCTGTGCACAGGGTGGCAGGGAGTTTTTGGGAACTCTGTGTTCTGCTCAGTTTTGCTGTGAACTTAAAACTGCTCTAAAAATAAAGTCTGTTAAAAAAAAAATCAAGGCTAGAGAGAAGCCGAGCACAAAATCAAGCACACAGCCATCTCTAGAGGCAGTTGCTGCTCCGTGCAGTGTGTTGGAGCCACCTTGGATGGTCCCTGGGGAGTCTGGCCAACAGCTTGTTCACAGGTGACACAATGTCAGTGGAGATTTTCAGGTTTTGTGTTTATTAATCAGGAACCCTTTTCAGAAAGAGGTTGCCACTTTTTAATGTCATCATTGTAAAACAGAAAAAATGTCCCCCCGCCCCCACCCAGTCACAGCATCTCTTGCAGAATGTCAGAGAACTTTCTTTCTCAGGTTCTCACTGATGGCAAAACAGAGCTGCCCCCAGAAAAGTACCAGCATCATCTCTCAGTGTTTCCCTGGGTCAGTCAAAACTGCTCTGCCTGAGGCTCTGGGTACACAAGATGGTTTGTTCTGCATCCTGAGAAGCCCCCCGGGAGCTGGGGGACCCTGTACGCTGCCCAAGGAGAAGGAAACAGCAACCAGGCAGCCTCCATGTCTGCACTTTAGGTGTCACTTCTAATAACTAAGCAGCAGGGCCACCATTCCCATTCCTATGCCTGAGTGGCTGCAAGGTGGAGGGGAGCAGCCTCAGCTGCCACTCAGAAGAAGAAAGGGGAGGGGAGGGAAAGAGAGGCAGGGAGGGAGGAGAGAAGGGGAACAGGAAGAGAGAGGATGAGGAGGGGGAAAGGAGGAGGGAAAGGGAGGGAGAGGGAGGGAAGGAGGAAGGAGGGAGAGAGAGGGAGGGAGAGGAGAGAGAGAGGCAAGGAGGGAGGGAAGGAGGGGAACAAGAAGAGAGAGGGGTGGGGAGGGGGAAAGGGGAAGGGAGAGGGAGGGAAGGAGGAAGGGGGAGAGAGGCAGGGAGGGAGGCAGAGGGAGGAAAGGGGAGAAACAGGAAAAGAGAGGGATTGGGGGAGGAGGAGGGGAGAGGGAGGGAGGGAGAAAGGGGGAGAGAGGCAGGGAGGGAGAGAAGGAGGGGAACAGGAAGAGAGAGGGGTGGGGAGGTGGAAAGGGGGGAGGGAGAGGGAGGGAAGGAGGAAGGGGGAGAGAGGGAGGGAGGAAGGAGGAGAGAGAGGGAGAAAAGGGGAGGAACAGGAAGAAAGAGGGTAGAGGAGGGGAGGAGGGGAGGGAGAGAGGGAAGGAAGGAGAGAAGTAAAGAGGGAGGGGAGGAACAGAAAGAGACAGGGGAAGGTGGGGCTGAGGGAAGGAGGGAGAGGGAAGGAGAGGAAGAGGGAGGGAAGGAGGAGGAGAGGAAGGGAGAGAGGTGAAAAGAGAGTGAGGGAAGGGGAGGAACTAGAAGGAAGAGAGACTGGGGGAGAGGGAGGGAAAGGGAGGGAGGGAGGGAGGGAGGAGAGGGAAGGAGGGAGAGATAGAGGAGAAAAAGAAGGAGGGAGACGGAGAGGAGAGAGATTCAACACATCTCTCCAGTGCAGGTGCTTCCCTGACTTTCCAGCACTCTAACTGGGTGTTTCATTGTTGTTTGTTAGGAAGGAGAGCATTCTTGAGAATGGTCCTTTTATTGAAACCACAGGGGAAAGCCACGGACTTTCTCAGTGGCCCTTTCCCTCCTGGGACTAGGCAGGGAGAGAGGTTAAATGGTTCTTGAACAGCAAAGCAAAAGGAAGCCCGTTGGAGGAAGGTAGGGAAGACCTGGAGGGGTCCGGACTAGGTCACAATGTGGCTCAGGAGGGTCAGCAAGAGCCCCTCCTCCCCCAGCGGTGAAGGTGTTCCTGCACCTGCTGTCTGACAGGGTCCCAGCATGGGGGATGCTGCCACAGGGCCGCACCATGTGGAAACCAGAACCATCCGGAATGTTAAGTGTTTTGTACATGATACCCAGGACATGGATAACAGGGCATACATCAATCAATAATAGAAGTACGTGTTGCCTGAGATTGCAGGAAAATTCCCAGAATGAGACTAAGGATACAATTGAGATATGCCATGAGGTACGTTTCAATATCTCTCAGGATACAAACAATGGTGCTATTCCTCAAGCCTAAGCAACAAAAAATATTTATCCCATGGTTTAACAGTTTACACTAGCCCCCGCACCCCATCCTAAAGCCACAACCTGTACAACAGCCCAGCTACAGAAAAACAATTGCTGTGCCAACAGTACAAGGACTGTATCCCCATCGAGGACAAGAGGCTAATAAAAATACGTTCCCCCACCAATAGACCCTCCTTTGCCTTACACAGAAATTTATGATGAAAATGGAAAACACATAGTTAATATAAATGACAAATGGGTTGAGGTACAGAGCCTGCCCTTTAGTTAAAGATTACAAAGACATAAGAATTGGTGTGCTTTGACCAAGGATCAAGGAAACTCTGTGAGAAAGCAGTCAAATAGGTCATATGAAAAAAGGAAATTACCTTGGAAATTAAAAATAGAATAACGTAAAATTAATATAGATATATTTTAGAGGCACTTCAGAGTAGTAAGCTTTTAAGTAATAGACTTTCACTATTTTAAGTGTGTTTTATGGGATTTTAGTTTAAAAGTAAGAAAGCTTTCCAATAATCATAAGTATGCTTTAAAGTTAAAAGTTAATGAAATAATTATAGGTATGCTTTAAAGTTAGAAGTGAATAATTGGCCAGGAGACATGTAGTCTAGTTGCGTCACCTAGCACCTTGTGATTGAGGTGAAAACGTAAAAGCTTAATCATGATTGACTAAGGTTACAGAAAAATATTTTGAACAATGAACTCAATATCTCAGGTAACCAATGTATGTCAGAAAAGATTGTAACTCTTGAAAATAATGTAAATCAAAGAAGTTTCAGGCTTTGAAGCTATCCATTAACTACCTGAAAAAACACCTGCAAAAAAGGTATAAAAATAAAGGCCCCTTTAGGGGCAGCAGATTTTCTTCTGGAGGCTGCTCACAACTTGCAACCTGTCGTCCGGACTCTTCTTCTTCTGCCAACTCCACTCCTCCTTCAGGATCCCTGGACCCCCCCCCCCATCTCCCCTTCCTGCTGGGGCTGGACCCCGGCATCTCAGGGAGAGCATTTGCTGTTGGAAGTCTCTCCAGATGAAAGCCTCTCCTATGGAATGGAGAGGTGGCTTCTCCACACGGCTGCCCTCCAGACAGCATAGGTCCCTCCTGCTCACCACTGGCTCGCCTTCCTGTCTCCTTCTACCACCTGCCCTCATGCACGTCACCTCTCCTGGTCTCCCCCAGCACATCTTGCCTGTAGCCCTCTCCTCCTGCCTGTCTCAGCCTTCTCTTCCCAGTCCCCCTGCAGGTACCTTCCTGTGCAACCTGCCACAGACCGGGCCTCTGCTCACCTCTCCCTAACAGCCAGAACCCCGCAAGCACCAGGTGGGGGACTGCAGTCCCAGGGTGCCAGTGCTCAGGAGCGATGACGGATACTGAACACGCTATGAGACCTCGTGCCCAAAGACCATTTTGTGGAAAGTATGTTTTGTTTTCTTGCATGTACGCCTAGAGTCGGTCTCTAGGTCAGGTGGGATTTTAGTTTAAAAGTAAGAAAGCTTTTCAATAATCATAATATGCTTTAAAGTTTCCCGGGGTCAGCCTGCTCAGGAATGGCCCACCTGTCTACTGGAGTCCATGCCATTTCACATCCATAGGAGCCACCCAGCAGTCACAGTGCCTCCCCTTCCTCACTGACATGCTCCGTCCCCTCTGGGGCAGGGTCCTGCACCAGGGCTGCAGCCTCCCTCACCTCTTGAGGGTAAATTCCTAAAGCGGAGCTGGGTTCGAATGTGTACACTTCCCGCAGGCTTTGGGTAGCTTTTGCCAGGTGACCTCTGAGAGAAGGTGTGCCCACTGGGAACTGCACCCACCGACCGGAGTCCCAGCTTGAGCTTACCCTCACCGACACTCAAGGTCACCCTCTGTGGTCCACCATGGAAAGAAACGTTCACTCTCTATTTTTGTTACAATTTGAAATATATTTTAATATGTTCATTGGGCTGTTTTTTATCTTATTATAAATAACTTCTCACATTTTAAGGACAGAAGATTTTTATTGTATAAGTTATAGGTATTTTTTCCAATTTGTTGTTTAGCTTCTATTTCCTGTGTCAATGTCTTATATGGTTTCTACACGATATCATGCTTAAATAGTCTTACTGGCTACAGGAATGTATAAATACAAAGATATTTTCTTCTAGTGACTTTATGTTCTTATATTTCCATTTAAAATCCACTCTATCCCATTTATTCTTGTACATGGTCTGACGTTTCCCTCTTTGATTCTTTTCCCCAGCAAGTTTTCAGGTAATCGTTAACATTTATTTATTGTACGTTCTCAAGTCCCTCTCTTTCTGTTCCTTTCCATTAGCCTAGGTATATTTGGGAATATCATAGTATCTGTTGTAATTTATTAAAGATATGTTATGATCAGTTAAGGATCAGAAAAGCTGCCCCTTCTAAGCTTTTCTGATTATTTTCTCCTTGTTCTGTCATCAGAAGCATTTTCCAATAACCTTTCAGGTTCCTCCCTTCAAAATTCAATGACAATCTATGAACCCGACACCTTTTAAATCCGACCAGCTTAGGTAAGAGCAGCCATCTTTATAATACCGCATCTTGCAATGCTGGGGTGAGGCGGCTTCTTCTTAGTGTTTTCTCTTATACTTCTTGGCTGTTTCCTTATTTTATTTGCAAAGATCTTACACTTCTCTCATTGACTTTAAACATTCTATATTTTGTGGTTATTTTGAACAGGATTTTAAAATCAGTGTTTTTCCTGTTGGTTATTTTTAGTCCGTAGGAAAGCTATTGACTTTGCACATGTCTTTTGGAATCAGCTGTATTGCTGAACTGCCTTAGATGCTAGTGAGTCTAGTTGAGTCCTGCGGATTTTTCCATTTAGAGAATACATCATCTTTACACAGTAATCCTCCAACTTCCTTTCCAATATACACCACGTGTGAGGTCCTCATCGCTGTGACCAAAATACCTGACAATTAGAGGAAAAGTTTGTTTGGGGCTCACAGTTTAAGAGATTCAGTTCATGGAGGGTGACTCTATTGCTCTGGGCCTGAGGTGAGACAGACCATTCTGGCAGGAGGATGTGGTGGGGGAAAAACTGCTCAGGACTTAGCCACCAGGAGGCAGAGGGAGGAGCCAGGGCAGCCTGGTGACCCCCTTCCTCCAGCCATACCCCACTTGCCTGCAGTCACCACCCAGTACAGAAGTCCTTTCAAATCAATCCACCAAATGATCTCACCCATGGATTGGGTTGTAGCTCTCATAACTTAAGCAATAATCCTGCTGCGTTAACACAGCTGCTCTGGGGACACCTTGTGTCCAAACCAGGACACCACATGATTGTAACCTGTCTGCATCGGCCATAATATCCAGAACATCAGGTAAGAAGGACTATAACTACTTCCTCTGAGCTTTGCTTCAGTAGACAGGAATGCCTCTGCAGATGTCCATTAAGGCCAGTGCTGGACTCGGGTCTGAGATGCATTTTCTGATTGTATTTTTATGTATTTTATTGCATACTTATATATCTGTTTTTATGAAAATCTATTATTTCTAGTTCCAGTGAGAACAATTTTCAATTAAACTGGGAATCTTTTGTTGGCTCTTTTTGAATCATCTAAACAGATGAACCTACAGCTTTCATTGCTAACCTATTATGATGGATCGTTAACAGGTTTTCCCAATACCACGTGATTCCTGAACATTGATCAACCCTGCTTACACTGTTGTCCCCTCTCCTAACACGGGGTGCTAGGTGGTTGTTTAACCTGCACACCTGTCTGTAGCAGTGGTGACCCAGCCTCCCTCCCAGGCTGGCTATGCAAGGGTCAGGGTGGCAACAGCCCTGGGAGCTGCCCTGCAGGTGGCTGTATCCTCAGCACAGGCCCACACCACATTGGTCATGCACTGGTGGGACTGGCATGGCTTTGTCCTTCCCACCTTCCGGACCCACTCTAACCCTGTCGCTCCTCACTCAGACGAGTGGAACACCTGCAATATTACGGACACTGGTGAAACTTTCTTCCGATTAAATGGCTCCAAATTTGTTTGCACTCCCCACTGGGGTCTCCTGAGCATGTCACTCTGGGTGAGCGTGTCATTCTGGGTGAGCGTGTCACTGTGGGTAAGCACCGTCTCATGCAATGGATGAAAAATAGAAGAGAACAGTTCTTCTTGGAAGGATGGAGAAACCAGTCCTAAGAGAAACCTTCCGCAGACACTGTGTCCCAAAGTGACACTTCTCCCTCAAATATAGTTAATACAAAAAGGAAGAGAGAGAGAGAGAGAGAGAGAGAGAGAGAGAGAGAGAGAGAGAGAGAGAGAGAGAGAGAGAGGAAGAGGAAGAGGAAGGGGAAGAGGAAAAAAAAAGAAAGAAAGAAAAAGGAAGGAAGCTGGGAAGCCAGCCCTTCCTGTGCTTGGTGTTTGCTTACTTCTCCCCCTGGTGGATTTCTTTTGCCATCACACCCCACCAGAGCCCCTAAAAGGCTGCCATCCATGCTCTTGGGAAGGATTGAAAAGAGGCTGGATCCAAACCTTTAGGAATATTAAGCATTAAGAAGGTCATGGTGACACTCCATTCCCTGTAACTGGAATTTTCTGTGCTGAAAAGAATGTTAGTAATTCTGGCAGATGATTTTATAGTTGGATTTTTTGGCTTTGGTACTTGGGAATGAACCCGGGGAGCTCTTAAGCACTGAGCCACATCCTTAGCTCTTTGTTTTTAAATACTTTTGTTTCGAGATAGGGTCTTGCTAGATTATCTAGCACCTCATTAACTTTCTGAGTTGGCTTTGAACTCACGATCCTCCTGCCTCAGCCTCCTGAGCTACTGGAATTACAGGTGTGCCCAGCAATAGATTGATTACACTGGGAGGAGAGAAAAAGTCAAATACCAAACTTCTCCCTAACATATCTGCTTTTGGCAGCCTGCATAGCCCTGCAACCTTGAGAAGCTTCCTCAACCTCCGTATAAGAGGACTGAGGCTCACCTTGCACACTTCCAATCTAGATCAGGAGCCAACGATTTCTCCAAAATATCCTTTATCATTGGGTCTCCACTTTTGCTGGTGGGTAGGGTCCCTGCAAGTGGTAGGTCTCTGCAGCCCCCAAACCCTTAGTGTTGGCAGCTAATCACATCAGGGGATGGCTGCCAGTCCCAGCTCCCAGGGATGTAGCCAGGTAAGCCTCTTCTGCTACCATGTGGGGCCCACTATTCCTGGCATCGGCCAAGCCCACCAGCATTGCAACTCCAGCTGCTCACCACCAACTCCTCTGCAGGTTTTTTTTTCCTACCAAACCTGCAAAGTAAAATTCAGAGAAAAACAAAAGACAAAAGGGAAGATAAACAAAAGTCCTGCAGTACTAAGAAGGAATCTCCACCAGGACTTATCATTGTGCGAGCTAGTCTAGGGACTTAAATAGCACCCGGGTCAACCCTACTGGTCCAAATTTATGCTAACCAGATTTGGAAAAGTACTGTCGCTATTGGTTCACCCTTGAGTCTGACCATCCATTCAGATCCACCCTGCTTCCGTTTTCTTGATACTGGTGTGGAGCAGGAGGTTTTGGTGTGCGGACTGTGAATGTGGGAGGATTCTAGACTGCGGTGCTTTGTAGAGCAGACATCTGCTGGGGTTCAGCATGCCCTGACTGGCTTCAGCCCTGGCTTTCCTCGAGCCTTCTGGCCTGGCAGGCTCTGCGTGCTGTGCCCTGACCACCCATTCGCAGCTTCAGCAGGACAAGGGCTTGGCTTCACAGGGTTGCCGTTGAACCAATAAGTATTTTCATGCACATAGCGAGATGGATACATAGGTCAAACACCTTGTGAGTCCATATGGAGGCTCCCAGTGCAAGTCAAGTCTTTATTTTAACTAACTTCCTCTAACAGGCCTGATCTCCTTTCTTGACACTAGAAAGTGGGCTTTCTAAGACTTTGGGGAAGATAGATCTGAACCAGAGTATATCATAATCACTTTTTTATTTTCTATTAGAGTATGCCCACAACAGACTGAATAATAACCCTAAAGCCACCGCCTGCATGACTCTTGGCGGTGTAGACACTTTTCTCCTGTGCAGCCTCTCAATCTTCCCTCCAGCTGGGTGGGCTGCACGTCATCAGGTGTGGAGTGGGTTATGCTCTTTCACCCTCTGGCCCTGCCCCGCTTAGTGCAATGCAGTCCCAGCTGTATCACCACCCGTCATCTGGTCATTTCAGGCTTGTTTTCTAGAACATTCTTCAGGAAGGTTTCATGGGAACAATAATCCCAAGTCCCTGCAGGCTGATAACAGTTTGCCTTTCCGCTGGCTGTGAAACCCTGGGTTGCACTCCCCTTACCTGAGCGGAGCATGTGCGTTACTCCACTTTATTCTGGCACCGCTGCTAGCACGTCGGTGACTCTCTGTGTTGATCCTTTAAACCATGTACTCTTTCTTCTAAGTGCTCCAAGGGCTTTTCCTTTCTCCTAAGTAAACTTCGATGATTTCACAAGAAGCTGTCTCTTGCCGGCATCTTGGCGGCCATCATTCTCTTTATGCAATTTCAACTTTTCTTCAGCTCTGTTACGTTTTCCTGAATCACAGCTTTTGGCATGTGCTCTGCCCGTGGCTTGGGGTGTGTGGACCCCTTGGGGACCCTGTGGTCTCCTGTTCCATCTTTTGAGCCATCTTCAATATATTTGTCACATCATTTTTATATTTTCATTTTGCTTTGACTTTTAAAATCCCCTTCACTTGCTCTTTCTCTGAAGGCCTCACACAGTCCTTACGCTCCTGAGTTCTTTCTAGTTTAATCTCAATTTCTGAAATGATTTTTGTTTATTTCTAACTCTCATTTCCGAGTTTTGCCAATTCCGACTTACTTATTCTCCACCTTTTGTATACATTGTTACCATTTTGGAACGTGGGTTGCAGCTCTGTCTGACTCGGGGACATCTTTCTGTCCCACATTCGGGATGCAGGGTTTTCATTTTACCCCACAGCCTTTTTTTTCTATCGTATTTCCTGAAATTTGATATTAATCTTTTTTGGCTGCTTGTCTTTCTGTGAAGTTGATTTTCCTGAGCTCTTCAAGCAAAATGGTTTCAGCCAAGTTTCCAGAGCTCCGTGGGGCTTCCTCCTCTGTGGCATCTGACAGTTGACATGAACGGCAGCTTATTTTCTGGGACTTCCTGGCTCTGTCCTATTCCTGACTATGGTCTGGAATTTGTCTCTTCTTCCTCCCTGTCCCCACCCTGCTCAATCTGATCCGTCCCAGTAGCCCCTCTGCAATGTGACGCCTGTCCATCTCCACGGCCATCTGGTCAGCCACCATTATACCCACTTTAGACTCTTCCTAGCTGGTGTCCCCACTTTCCTTTTTGTCCAGTCACCTTCTGTTCTTTGTCAGGCAGCCAGAGTAGGCTTCTTGAAATGTGCATGGAGTGGTGTCTCTTTCTAACAATCATAGTGCCTCTGGGGACACTGGGGGGAGACGCTCTCTTCCCACAGGGCCTTCGGGCCAGAGCTCTGCCTGTGGGCGGTCTAGCATCCTCGCCCTCAGGCATCTCTGCAGCTTGACTTCCAGAGGAGACACTGAGCCAGGCTCCTGATGACAGCGTCAGAGCTCCCGCTGGTGGGCTGCTGCAGACCTCGGCTCCCTCTCTGCAGAACAGCCCTGGAAGAATGAGGGCGAAGAACTCGCAACCCAAAAGGTGAACCCAGCCAGCTGGAGCCCCCAGAGAATCTGCAGCGACTGTTGAGTGCTTTTGAGGGGCATTGAGAGGACGTGGAGATGACAGGAGGGTGGGCAAGGGACAAGGGACACTCTCCTAGCTCTGGCTGTCCCCCACCAACGCCTGGGCAGATAAGAAAGGGATGACTTGGCAATACCAAGCCCTGATGGAGAGACTCTCTGTTCACCCCTCAGACAATCACTCCCTCTTCCTTTGCCCATCCTTTCCTGAGGACAGGTGGGTGACAATCTGGGGAGTCAGAGTGGATGGGTTACAACCCAGGGAGCCCGCTGCCCCCACTGCAGTACCTCCCTGTGGCAGCAATTCTCAAAGTGTGGAACCTAGACCAGCCCAGCAGTGTTCACATCACGGGGGGCTTGAAAGAGGGGCCTGTTACCAAGCCCCTCCTGCACCTACCATGCAGGAAGCTGTGGTGGGCCCTGGCAATCTGTGCTGTAAGCAGCTCTCTAGGCAAATGTGACACACAGTGAAGTTTGAGAACCATCTCCTCAAGGGTTTAGAAGTGGAACCCAGAGCAGAAATGTGGGAGTACCGAGTGGTTCTGTGGCTCATGGGTTGCCACTGGCCTCAAGATTTACTCTCCAATCACATCTGTAAATTCTCCTGGACTAAACTGACTTCTGGCACTTTGTTAAGATAATTGTCATAGCAACTGAATCTTCCTGATCCTCAACTGATTGATTGAGAAGCTCAACTGATTCTGAGACACGAGCTCATAGATTAAAATAACTCCACAACCCAGGAGTACACACACTGTAAAGGAAAGACAAGAAACAGAATAATACATACTAGCCAAAGCAAAGGTGTTAGAATAGATGTATGAACAATTTAGAATAAGCATAAATCTTATGAGTATACAGTGCAATTGGAAAAAAAATAATAAAAATGAGGTAACCATATGAAATCATTACAAAGAACCAAGGAAAATATTAACTATGGATGCTGTGATGATTGAAATAAATACACAATAGAGGCTAACTGTAAGTTGGATACAGAAAATATAAAAGAAACACTATGAAATATGGAGCATAGAAGTAGAAGCAATAATTTTTGGTAATATAAATTTCAGGAGGATAAAAAAAAAGAGAGGGCAAAATACATGATTTCCAAAAAATTAAATACGAGAGGTAAGGAACAACCCTTTTAAACACAGCAAAACTTTAAATCTCCTTAGAAGTGGAGCAGATCACCTGCCAGGGAACTAGATATCAGAATTCACAGCAGCAAGCACTGGATGCAAGAACACAGTGGAGCAGTACTTTAAGGCTCTTTAAACTCAGGCATTTATACCCAGCCAAACTTTGCCTGGTTGATTATGGGGCAAAATTCCTCAGGCACACAATATATCAGAAGTTTTCTCCCTCAAAGTCTAAACTGCAAACACTCTTCAGAGAAATAACTAAATAAGAAGAAAATAAAAGAAAAAACAGGTTGATGCATAAAATATGAAAAGGAATATGAGTAAAGCTTTGAGGACCTTTATTAGGAATGGTAAGACTCAGAGGCAGTACAAGAGAAAGCACATCCAGGAAAATGAAGAGCTAAAAATCTAGATAATAGCAACACCACAGCATAAAAAGGAATGGCAGAGACAAAGAGGTTAGAACTTACTAAAATTGGTGAGGTACAGACTAAGTTTAAAGGGCCAGTGGAAGTTCCATGTGCAGTGACAGTTATCAGATGAGCATATTATGTAATTGAAGGAGCCTGAAGAAAACTTGATTTATCCAAGGGAATTCAGGAAAAGAGAAAAACAATTATGGAAAATATGAAAACAATTATGGAAAATATGAACTACAGTGGTAGACACAAATTCTAAAATTATAGTTGTTACATTACTTTAAATTGTTAAACTAAAAATATGTAGAAACCACTAGATAGATAAAAAAAAATTTCAACTACATGTTGTCTATAATTGACTTGCTTAAAACAAAGTGACATAAAAGACTGAAAGATAAAAAGAGATACACATGTAAAAAAAAGTTGGGGTATAATTTTAATAGATGACTAAATAAAACTGATGACTAAATTATCAAAATACACAATAAAGACAAAATATTTTTCAAGATGGAAGGAGGAAGACGATGCCAATGGCTTTCCAGGTGTGCTTTCCAGGACTCAGCCCAGCTCAGGGAAAGAAGCAAGACCGAGCCTCACCCAGAAGGCTCCTGGCTGAAGAGGGATTTAAACAGCCCTCTCAGAAACTGACCAAGCAGACAAAAAGAGGCAGATGTCCAGATGACCGGAAGATGGTGATGGACAACTCCTTCAATTCAAAGTTTTCCCGAACTTTCCAGTGGTATGTCCATTTAGCACCAAACTGACTGCTGTAGGGGACTGTCCAGGATGTCATCCAAAGTGACAGATGCTCCAGAGGTACTGGAAGGGACACTTATAGCACTGCAGTGCAACAAGGATGTCAAATCTTCCATCCCTGCGAGGCTCCAGGTGTGGTGACACAGGTGTGCCCTGAGCGTGGAGCTGCAGAACGTTTCTTTTGTCAACCTGGAGGATTCTATGATTGGACAGGAGGCTCATCCAAAGCACAATGGACGTCATGCAGAAATACCAGGAGGTACCCGAAGACAAGGTGAGTAGAATTGACAACGACTCAACTCTACACACGCTGCGTCCTGCTCCTGGCATGGTCCCTCTGCTCTGGCACCATCCACTCCTTGTCCTCTGGCTGTGTCCCCTGTTCTCTGAGCCACTTGGTAGACGGCCTGTTGGATGCTTCCCTGTTTTGTATTTATCATGCTGCATTATATTTTTAGGTAGGACCTGACCTACAACCGTTCAGCTTACAGTGGTGTGAAACGTACCATGTAACCATGGTGTTTTTCACTTTCAGTACAGTGTTCCACAAATTACTTGAGATGTCATCACTTTATTATAAAATAGGCTTTGTGTTAGATGATTCAGCCCAACTGCAGTATAACTGTTCAGAGCATGTGTAAGGCAGCCTCTGCTCAGCTATGATGTGGGGTAGTTCAGATGTATTAAGTGCATTTT
The DNA here is from genome assembly GCF_045843805.1 of Urocitellus parryii. NCBI lineage: Eukaryota > Metazoa > Chordata > Mammalia > Rodentia > Sciuridae > Urocitellus > Urocitellus parryii. The sequence goes on from NC_135539.1 coordinate 84,203,795, forward strand.
ATACTAATGATATTTATCAGGACGTGATTCCATGGGAAGTGCAGTACTGTCTGTGTTTGTTTTCCCATGTGTCTCCTCCACTGGACTCCAAGCCCCATAAGAAAGGGGCTCTGATTTATTCATCTGTCTCTGGAATCTAGCAAAGAATCTTGGTGGCCTTTAAGCAAATCAGGAGCTAATTAAGGGAATGTGATTCCCTGTGTAACTGCTAGAAGAACTGCAGAATTGGAAATAGTTCCCCAGAGGATGCTACTACCATTCCCCTCTACCTAAGTAAAAGTATATGCCTGACCAAGCAGAGATCACATGCACTCACTAAAACAGTCCAGCACCAGCATGCCAGGGATCCCATGACAAAGCTGCTTGTCAAAGGCAGAAATAATAAGCTGCGAGAAATCACTGGGTAGAACTTCCACATCCTCACAGGAAGGCATGGGGCTTCTCCTGCAGTTGAAAGACCTCTGTGCAAGGGTGCACAAGAGGTCTCTCAACTGCATCCTGTACCCCTGCTGGAACCCAGAGGCCCAGGGCCACAGGTGACAGAACCCGAGCTCACATGCGCTCAGCAGAGCCAGGGCCCCACGGAACACCCCAGAGGCTTCCAGAGCACATGGCTCTCAGCTTAGGACACGTCTTGGCGATTCCAGCTTCCCCGTTCCCCGTAGACAGGCCTTCCTACAGCAACGTGTCCCTGTGAAAAGGCCAGGGGCGGGGACACCAACAGGAAGATGTGGAGGACTGTCACTTCCTCAGAACTACTGTCCAGAACGTTCCTTGTCACACTGCACCATGATCAAATGGCCACCCTGTGGAAAACGCCAGTGATATATGGAGTCCGGTCCATTCAACAGCTGCTGTCCTTGGCCACTCTGCCCTTTGTGGCCTTCCAGCCCCTAGCTAGGGGCCTGCGCAGGTGTTTTGTCCACCCGAGGATGGCCACTCCCGGGCAACTCGAAGCTTAAATCGTATTTGTTTTGTGTGAAACTCTTTTCGTGCAGGGCTGTGGGACGGGGTTGTCTTGGGGAGGACCCTGAATTAAAGATGCGGAGAGGAGGGAAGAGGAAACCATAGTGCCCAAGGGCCCCTGCTCAGCCCTACCCAGTGCGCATGCGCAGTTCCTGAAGCTTGGCCGGCCAGGAAGGATGGGGAGGGGCCAGTGGACACTGAGAACAGCGTCCCTCTGCATACTTCTTTGCTCATTAAAGGGACAATTTTATGTAAACAGATGATGAAAAAAAAAAATCAAAACCAAAACCTATGTGTCCTTGTCCTGTATTACCTTTCTAAAGAGTGCTCTAGAGTGCTTTACTTGGAGGAGGCTTTGAAAGTGTGGAGTACCTGTCTTTTCTGAGTGCACAGCACTGTTCCAGGGAGAAGAACTGTTTTTGTGCTTTCCATTTGACCTTCTACAGCTATTCAGCCTTGACCTGGAAGAGGAATCAGAGATTACAGGCTACATTTCTCAACGACTTTTACTAATGTCCCAGAAAAGGGAGAATGACCTGCGACTGCAGGTGGTAGTAATGTAGCAATCAAGTCTTCAGTCTGAGGCCCCAGCTTTTAAGCCACTGTATCAGAAACAACAGGTTTTGGGCAGAAGTGATACGATTTTCTGACCAAGAGTTAAATATCAGATGAAAGTTACATACTGCCTATAGGCTGCAGAGTTCTGGTAAAGTTAAAAGGATGATCAGGACTTTAAGTCTTAATTGGGTAGGCTGTGTCAGGAATCTCAGTTACATTGTGATGAACTTCTCCCTATTACACTGCTGAGGATTAGATCCACTCCCACTAGGAGGACTGGATTTTTTTCTTTTGAGATAATATATGGGAGCCCCCCCCACCTTATTAGGGGACCACAGGGAGACTTAAGAGAGATAGGAGAATTAACCCTGAGATGACGGCTTCAGGCCTTAGGAAAAACTTTACAGGTTCTCAACCAATGTGTTAGAGAAAGTTTGCCAGTAAGTTTGACCCAGGTGCACACTCCTTCAAGCCTGGAGATTGAGTCTGGGTCAAAGAATGAAATGAAACTTCTTTGGAAGGGCCCTTTCACTGTTCTTTTATCCACCCCAACTGCATTAAAGGTTGCAGAGATAGGTCCCTGGATTCACTACACCAGACTCAAGCCTGCAGCTGCAGACTGGGTGTGCACTCCTGATGCTGCTACACCCTTGAAGCTGCCATCTCAAAGTAAAAGGAGCACCGGAGAAGCTTGAGGATCAGAAGGACAACAGCCCTGCTCCAGTCACTCCGCAAGCTGACTGGTCTATGCACGGCCGAAGCTTGAGGAGACTACGGCCCTGTTTCAGCCACACAGGAGAGACTGACTGATCAATGCATGGTGAAAGATAAACTTCCCACCAGGACTAATGAACTCTTTCAACCTCTAAGATAGTTCCTACCCTGTAATGCATTGTCACCCCCTTGCTTCTAGATATATACATAATTCTCTGTTTTTTGCTACTGGTTTGATAAGAGTAACCCCTACTGATTGGACTCTGGGTAACAAAATTTCACTTATAGTTTTTATCTTGCTTATATAAGTTTTCTAGGATTTGTTTGATGTTATAGTTTGGCTTTGTTAATTTATGCTGTTTAACCTATACTAACCAAAATGTTAGTCTATTATTTAGCTTGGTTTCCTTTGATAATCTTAAGGAATTCTGCCCTATTCCAACCATAGAGATCATGTGAACCATGTGTCAAGATAATCCACTATAACTAAGAGGTGGTAAAACATATTTAGGACCTTTCCTGCCAGAGGAATGCAATAGATGGATGACTGTTTGGAAAGGAAAAAGAGGTCCATTGGAAAGAAACTTGATTTAGGAAGTCACCAATTTTGAGGTGAAGGTAACTGGCCACCCCAGAGGATTTATTGCCACTTATGCTCCAGCTACCTGGGCACAAAATGGCAGTTGGAGTTATAGAACTCCTATTTACATGTTAAACATCCATGTTAAACAGAATTATTCACTCACAAACTTTACTAGAAATTATTATTACTCAGACTGCCACAGCCTTTGACCTCCTAGCCACACAACAGACCAGATGCTAGTGGCTAACTATCAAAAACTCTTGGCATTAGATTACCTACTGGCTGAGGAAAAAGAAATATATGGAGAGTTCAACAGCTCAGATTGTTGCATCCAAATGGATGATAATAGACAAACAGTTTAGAATATAGCCAACAACACAAGAGAACTAGCACATGTGCTCGTTCATACCTAGAAGGACATTAAAGTTTGGGTCTCAAACATGCTTTTGGGAGATGGTTTTCAACTCTTGGTAGATTTAAAAGCTTAACTGGTGTAGTGGGTATTCTGCTGTTAATCTGTTTATTGCTCCCATGTTTGGTTCCACTGTGCATTAAAACTATTGGGTCCACTGTTAAAAGGATGGCAACAACTAAGGTTTGACATTGTATAAGGCTTTAAGCCAAGATAATGGTAATGTTCCTCTTAAATTTAAAGGATTAAATTATGGGCAGCATCATTAAAGGGGGGAATTGAAGTGGCACCCCCTTTCTCCACAGAAAAGTCCTCTTCACCATGGCTGATTTTAGGACTGTCAGCAAAAGAGTCTCTGCAAAAGAGTTCAATGTGGATAAACTTCCTATTTTCATGTCACCCTATTTACTTGGCCACTGGCTGAGAAGATACCAGCACCCCAGGTGCTGGGCACCCCCTTACTAGTTTTTCACAAACCTATCCAGTATAGTACTTTGAAGAAATGTGCAAACAAGGCCTCTGGCCTTGAGCTGGGGCTTCACAGAGATGTCTACATTTTTAAGATAAGTTATAAATGGGTCCATGGTAACAGCTGGCAGGGGGAGGAAAGAAAGGGGAGAAGAAGTTCTCCCCTTCTCAGATGTTGTCCTTGAAGAGTTAACTTGCCCAGAAGAGTGAAAGAAAAAAGCTGCTTTTATGTGAACTTCTGAGCCCCTCCCCTTACATGCTGGGTATAAAACTTTGAAACTCCCTGAATCAGGGGATTAACTGATCACAGCAAAAGCTGTGCCCTCTGAACCTGGCTGCAGCCAAATAAAACTGTTTCCTGCTATCTTCGGTGCCTTGCCTAGTTTGTCCCTACAACAACAGGAGCATAAAGAGGCACCTTGCTCAGGCTCTTTGTCCAGGGGCACTCCGCCTAAACCTAAGGCAGCAGTGTCACTGCCAAGAGGTGCTGCTGGCTGGTGCTCAGTATGTGACGGGCACTGAAGGTGTCTGCAGAACTCACGCTCGAATCCTCACACTGGGCTCAGGGAATGGTCATCCACAGCAGGAAGAAGGGGAAAGGGAGACCTAGCGAGCGGGACCACATGGCCCCCACGCCCAGCCTCCAACTCCTGGCCTCTGTTCTGCTCCTCCCTCAGGCTGTACACATCAACGTCTCCTCTTGCTTCACCTTAGTGACGCTCGACTGGTCAAATCCACGTGAATATGTCTGGGTCTAGCCCTCTTCTCTGGGTCTCAGAGAGGAAGCATACAGCTGGTTGGGAACAGGGGCTCCCTCCTCCCTTCTCTGCAGGAAGGTGTAGGACAACTAGCCCTCGTCCTCTGCTGGGGCAGGCTGGTGGAAGTCCTCGGAATTCCATTACCCCTGCGAACCAAGTCCACTGATGGTGAAGGGAAGGGCAGGGGAGCAAGGTCACGTGGCCCCAGGAGCATCACTCCAGGCCACCAAGCCAGGTGGGGGTGAAACTGCCATATTCCATTGCTTGTAGACCAAAGTGGCCAAATTTTATGTGGCTTAGCCTGAAGTTGTTCCCACAGCTGTGGAAACTGTACTTCTAGAGCACAGGGATGTGGTCTGACCACTGTGTAAAATAAGGAATTCCCAAGCTACCCAGGCTTCCCTCGCCAAAGCACTTGGGAGGGACTTTCTTACTAGCTCCTCTTCCATTCCTCCCACTTGCAGAAACCGTTCCCCTCATCCCCCCCCCCCCCCGATAAGCCAAGGAAACCAGCCTTTCTCTTACCTGCCCATGAGATGGGAACCCTCCCTCACCCCCAAACCCCTAAGTGCCTGCACCAAAGGGCATCCTTGCTGGCATCTCCTTCCACCACTGCTCCTATGAGCCTCCCCTCAGCCCACCCATGTCCTGGGATCCCTCCCTTCTTCAGGGCCCAATGTCCTCCACCTCAGCTCCCTTCATCCAGGGCCAGAGTCCCAGCTCCCCCAGTCCCCTCCTGCCATCCTGGACAGTACTAGACAGCTAGTGTGAAAGTAAAGTCAGGGAAGTCCTAGAGCAGAAGCTACACAGGAGTGTGACGTTTCTTTCTGAATTCGCTGCCACAGATTAGGATCATAAACCACCATAAATATGATCAAGAGACAAAGCAAAACAAGGAAACGTTTCCATTTGTTTGTGTATGTGTGCGTAATTTTTTTTTTTTACATTTTCGATATAGGATAAAATTCTTAATATGTAAAGGACACTAACATATCAACAATCAAAGAATTAACACCATGACAAAAATGAACCAAAGATTTGAAAAGTTGACTCATAAATGAAAAATGATGGCCAGAAGTCACGAAAATGTTTCAAACAATACCTATGTGTATAAATCACAATTCACATGTTTCCTCAACCAAATCAAACCTCAAAGATTAGATGAAATGTTAGTGCACAGTGTGTTCAGGAGTGAAAGGAAATGAGTATGTTCTTGCACTTCTGGTAAAAAAATGTGTCTGCTAGTTGCTGACGTGGCCACATGCACCAAACGCTTGAGAGTTTGCATATTTCTGGACTCAGGTATTATCTTGAGGAACAAAAATACAGATTTAGACCAATGTTGATCATAGTATAGCTTACAGAAGTGGAGTGTGGCAAACCACCTAAACAGACAGTTAAAGATTGCAAATTGAACTGGAAATGTGTCAGGCAGCAATTCCCAATGGTGTTGAAGCAGGATGTGATACAAGATGAGAAAATGTCCAGAACAGGCTTGTCCAGACAGTAAGGCAATTAAGAGGTGGACGTACAACAGGAAGCTTTTTATGTTTTAATCATAAACAGGAACACTGGAAAACAAACAGTGGCTGTCTCTGCAGGGAGGAGGTAGGGGTATTGGTTTTGTTTGTCTTATTTAAATTTCCTCTATTGAGCATGAATTAGTGTCTGATAAGCAAAAGATAATGAGAGAGAGGGACAGAGAGACAGAAAAGGGAGGGAGGGACAGACAAAGAGATGGATAAGAGAGAGGAGAGAGGGAGGAGAGACAGAGGAAGTCAGAGAAAGAGCAGAATGAGAGGGAAAAGGAGAGGGAAGAGAGAAAACAATGGAGAGAGAGGAGAGGAACAGAGAAGAAGAGTGGGGGTGACGGGGAGCAGAGTCACGTCTGCTGACCTCTGACTCCCAGCTCCCAGCTCCTTAGACACTGGGCCTCCCCCTGGCACTTCCCTCTGACCTCTGTGTTCAACCCCCTCTGTGAGGCCTCCCATCTGAGATGCTTCTAGGGAAAAGGGCTGTGCAGCCTCCCTTCCGCCCACTACCCTCAGCTCACAAACTGGTCTAGATTAAACAAAAGCCTTGTTTTCAGAGGGAAAACATTATTATCATTTACTGGCTGAGCACCAACAGTTCTTTACAAAGAGAAGGTTGATCTGTTCTAAATCAGGCCAGCCAATCAGTGCCTGGCTCCTAGGAGCACAGCCTAGGTCCTGCTCAGGCTTTCTAGCCCCCGGTCTATTAACAGAGGGTCCCTCCAGACTCCTCACTCCAGCCAGGAGGAAGTCGCAGGGTGCAGACTTTGCCCAGTCTAGGTTGGTTGCGATGTGGCCCCCGGGCCCTTACCCCGAGGGAGGTGAATCCTCGCCTCTACCACTGTGGGCTGAGACCAAGCATGACGGTCGTGGTCTTCAATCCCAGTTCAATCTCCAGATGGCTTTTGGCCTTGGCTGAGGTTGTTCAGCCACGCAGTGAACAGAATACTCTAGGAGGGGCAAGAGGTAGTGTTGCTGAGGCAGTGTGGTCCCCATGGGGCACTCCCATGTTTGAGGCCCTATCTAAGGGGGCGCTGCTATAGGGCACCATCTTTTCCACGACCTTCAGACTTACAGCTCCAAAGTCAAGCTACTTTTGTGGTGGTGAAGCAGCAACACACACATGCAAATATTTGGTTATTTTCCATATTCTACATAACATAATTACAACAGCATTTTAGTAAACTTTTTATTGCAAAAATAATATTCCCAAAGAAAAAGCAAAGCGTACGTATTTACTGCAAGCCAGAGAGCATTGGCAGAAGCCCAGGAGCATGGAGGTCCCCTAACTAGCCGCTCCTTCTCTCAGCGCTGACCAGGCTCTGACTTCTAACATCGCAGACCAGCTCTGCCTTGGGGTGAGCCTTATCTGCTCAGGTGCCATGTCTGGGAGTTCCGTGCTGCCTCATCCAGCCATGGTCTTCCGTCTCCACAGCCTCCCTGTGGTGAACACACTGCGGCTTCCCATCCATTCCATTGCCCTAGAGCCTATGGGGTGCTCCGTGTTCCAGGGTGAGCAACGCCCCTGATCCTCCGTATTGGGTCTACCTGTGCTTATATGTGTAAACCGTGTGTTTGTAAGTGTGATGTCTAACTGATGTTAACTTTGGCACTTCTAATGCATTCTTAGGCAGCATAAAATCTTTTCAGATTTGTGCTAAAAAGGAACACTAATGTGCTTATGATATTTTCAGATGTAAAATCTGTGTTCAATTTATTCTTTTGAAAGAAAACTTATAGCATCATATTTAAAATTTTTTTTTAGTTGTAGATGGACACAATACCTTTATTTTACTTATTTTTTATGTGGTGCTGAGGCTCAAACCCAGTACCTCACATATGCTAGGCAAGTGCTCTACCACTGAGCCACCACCCCAGCCCCATAGCATTGTATTTTTAATACTATGCTTTGATCACAGTCATATTTGTGTGCTGAAGCACTTGGTATCATTCCCACAGGAGACTTTCAGATTGGTCCACTATGTTACTCTTTTACACTTAAGAGAGTCCTCAGTTCTACAGTTTTCCCTGCCGAGAGCCAGATATGTCTCCTTTGAGTAGCAGCAAATGCAGCATTGTCCAGTTGGCTTTAGTCATACTCAGAAGGCGGCTTTCTATGTGGAATGTGTTGCAGGGCCTCACCCGGGTAGCAGTTCCCAGGGGCACGCTGTGCGCCAAGCATTGAACTTGACCCATGGAACGAGGAAAGGGGCACATCTCCTTTTCATCCAGATGTGCACAGGGACATGAGAGAGATGCTCACTTGAAATCAGATGAAATAAAGCATGCAAGAGTGTCTTAGTACCCCTGAAGAGTCATGCAAACATAAAGCATGGTTATTGAATAGCTTTGAATCACAGTTATTAAAATTTGGCAAGTGAATACAGGAAGCCTGATTATTTCCATTTGGGGCAACTAAGCAGGCGTCACAGAGGACTTTAACAGATGAGTAGGTGAAAGATAAATGACTCACATGCCACTTGGAGGACTTCTGGGGCTGCTGACTGAAGACAGGCAACCCAAGAGGGTCATGTGTTGCCATGTCCATTTCAACGGCACTTTCGCAATGATAACGGGATGAAGCACAGGTCAGAGGTTGGTAGGGCTCAGGGAGGGCCGCTGGGCAGTGGAGAGGGTGCAGCTATGGAAGGTCAAGAGCAAGCCTGTGGTCAGGGACAGGCTCTTGTGCTGTGCCTTGGCTGTGGCAATGGACACGGGAGGTCGACATGTATGATAAAGTTACACAGAACCCGCATGTACACACAACACGACAAGTAGAACTGGGGACATCTGAGAAAGATCCATGGACCATGTCCATGTCCACATCTTGGTGTGACACCCTACAGTTCTGCAAGACATCACCACTGGGGGCCAGGAAAAGGCACTTGGGGTCTCTTTGTAATATCTTTTACAACTGATGGGCATTTACATTGATTTCAATAAAAATTTTATTTAAAACTAAAAGACAAGTAGGGCTTTCCCAGGTGGCAAGGAGTTGTGTGCAGGTGAGGTTGGGAGAAGCCATCACAGGAGGGAGCTGTTGGGTAGAGTCAGAGAATCTGAAAGAAGAGGTTGGCAACTAGCAAACAGTAAAGCCAATCCCAGCAGAAGCAGCACTGGTGAAGCCTCCGAAGTCATATTTTTAAGAATCATTACGGGGGTTCTGGTACAGCCCTTCATCTGCATGTTGAAGTAGCATCTTTCATCTCTAGTGAGCGCCATGTGGGATACACAGGTCCAGAAGAGTGTCCCCGATGTGTCACTACAGCATGTGAATACTCTTGACTGACCTACGAAATTCTTAATTACTAGAGGGATGATGGTAAGGTCAATATTTGAAGGACTTTGATTATTAATGCTTTGTTTACTGTGAAGTTTAACGAAGAACCTGACATTTTCAGGTCTCTTCAAAAATACATTAAACTTGTTCTGCATTAAGAAGGCTCCCTGACATCCTCATAATTGATGAAATCAAGACAACCAGAAATCAGGAAAAATATAATCCTCATTTTTTTCTATCGAAGGGCTGGGGACAATGGTCAAAATTTAAGTTTCTAAGTTTTTTATATATCTCACGGTTGAGCCCAGAGCAACCGTATACTAGAAAATTGCTTGAAAATTAGATTAAAGCATGTTAAAATAAAACATGCTGAAGCATTTGATAGACGTAGCAAATGCTAACTTTAGTGAATGCTTAATGGACCCTGGGTTATGAACAAACAGGATCAGAATTTTAAATAGGACTGAGTCAAGAAAGGCAAGCAGCTGGAGCTTCCAGGAGGGCAGGGCGTGACTCAGACTACCCCTCTCCAGCTGAGGGGAGGGTGACCAAGCTTCCAGCCTGTGCAGGACCAGGCTAACGATGCTGGCCTAGCCAGCGCTGACCTTGGCACCTCTGCACTGTTGTGGTTGCTTTGGGCAAGACCGTCTCTGCGCCCTTCTGAGCTTGACCACGGGTTGTGCTTGACAGTGGAGGGGACCACGGGTTGTGCTTGACAGTGGAGGGGAACACTGCAGGTGGAGGCTCCAGGAACAGGGCTTCTCAGGGCATTTGGCTCTCTGTGGGAAGGCCAAGCCCTGTTCCTGGATTGTGGCAGATGCCAGCAGGTGTTAGGAGATCTGTTGTTACCTTTGCCAGAACCATATAAAGTACTGCAGTTTGCATCACAGCAGGTCAACATTGACTCCCTCTACTGCATGAGATTAGGAATTCTTTGCCAGCCCCCAGGCAATGGGACTCTCTCTCTATTTGGTAGCTTAAGCACCACTCTGCTGCTGTGGTCACAATTGTCTGCAAACACAGTGGCCATTCCAGCTGTGGTGTTCCCTGCCCTCTGCTGGAGAAATAGAGTCCCAGCACTTGCCAAGTTCCATGGCAGAGCATGGCCAGTCCCCACTGGGCTCACACCTACCTCCAGCTCCCTCAGGCCCAAGACTGCTGGTGCTGCAAAGCCCAGAGGGGGCTGCCACTTGGCAAAGGCTGCAGAGCGCAGGCTGGGACTGCTGGTGGGGGCGGCCCACCATGCCCAGACTCAGTCACTGCCTCTGTAGTGGAGTTGCTGGAGGCTGCCTCTGGGGGGACTGGGGGGAGGGGACTGTGGGTTTCTTCCCCTAACAGACTCCACTTTTTTCAGCTTCTCATCTGTTACCTTCTAGCTCTGGACTGTTGGCTTCCCGGCACCAGCAAGCTCAGAGGAAGGTGTGCAGGAGTCCGTAATCTACCATAAACATCTAGGAGAGGGCTTCCCTGGCCAGGGCCACGAGTGAGAGCTGGCCCCGGTGGCCAGGGGGTCCACAAGGAGGCGACAGAGCTCCAGCCTCCCATCAGCTCTGACGGGAGGAGCTCCTGCAGAGCTGGACGCCACACACTGAGCACCACGCCCTCTAATTTGTGCAGGGAGGGAACTGTGAGTAGCATCCTCTGTGGCTAATCTGATTTTTCTATCCCTGATATCTTCGTGACATTATGGCAGCTGAGAGGTTTTTGTTTCAATCTTTTGAGAAACAACAACAACAACAAAAACCAAAACACCAAAACCCAACAATTTTCACCATGACTCAGGAAGCCCCATGGGCTTGGGGTTCTTGGCCAGGCTTCAGGGTCCTCCCTGTGTGGCAGACTGCGAGTTTGTTCCTAGTCGTCACCTCCCCACCCTCGACATTTGTCGCACACCCCACCCCTCCTGTGAGGTTTCTGTGGGGACAGAGCTCAGTCTTGGGCAGTGCTGCGGGGACGTGCCTGGGTCCCATAAGCGTCTCTATGCAGGGGCGCGATAGGTCCTGCGAGCTTAGGCACCCCCCTCTACAGCAGTGCCATCCCGTTCCCTGCACCAGGACTCAGCCACCCCTTCAAACCAGCTTCTCTCCCCTGGCTGGCTCCAGCTGAGAATGGACACTGCTCACTCCTAAGCCCATGGCCAGCAAACTGACCACAGAATGAACACAGAGGATTCTGTTCTGGCCCCGCTCCCTCCAAGAATTAGCCAGTGACCTTGAGGGAGTCATTCAACCTCCCTGGGTCTCAGGTTTCCACATTTAAAGAGTGGAGATAAGGATGGTGCTGCTTCCTTCCCACACATGCCAAGAGGACCAAGCAGAGCCAGACCTGCGGACTAGTCTGCAAAGGGTGAAGTACTGAGCGCTTGAATCTTCAAGCTACGTCTGGCCCTCGGCCTCTCCTTCCCCTTCTCCTCCCTCATTTTCCTCTTTCTTCTTTAAAATTGAAAAGCTCATTCCTACCTCACTGGCTCTATATGAACAGGCTTTCAGCCAAATTTGGGGCTCTGGACATTTCCTGATCCCTGAATTAGAAAGAATCATTGATGGGAAATAAGGTTGGGATGGGGTGGAGTGTCGGTGGGGGTGGAGTCAGGGATGAACTCTTCCCAGGAAAGGAGCACCCAGGCCTGCCTGGGCTCAGTGTGAAGCAGGACCAGCAGAGCAGGAGGACAGGCCCAGAACAGGGCCACAGGGAGCCAGGACGATGCTGCTGGCTTCCAGGACTATGACTGCTTCAGTTACACACAAAGGTAGCTAGGCATCATTATTATCTTATTTCTAGAAGACTGAAGTGGATATTCTTCAATGTAAACAACAATGACAAAGCTAGCTGGCATTTCGGTAGAGCTTGGAAGTCCCGTGTTTTACCAGATGAACTGGATTTGAAGGTGGATGGGACTTCTTCTGCATATTTCAGTTTCCTACTCTTTCGAGGTGACATGCCTGAAAGAGCTATTGGGGTTAACCTCTGAATTTAGCATGTGGAGCTGAAGGTCACACCTGGTGTCCTGCAGGGCAGGGTGAACCCAACAGAGGGACACTCAGTCCTCACTTAATGATGAACTTCCAAATCCTAGAGCCTGGCTACACGGATGGAATAATGGAAATTGTTAATTATCATACTATTTCTGAAATTTTTTTTGTTTTTAGGGAAGGATGGGTAATCAAAAAGAAAATCCACCTTGGGGTTGTGTCCTCAGCTCCCTGGGGATCACTCCCATAGCTCTCCAGTTCCTGTTTCTGATGACCGTCGTCCACAGAGCGAGCAGGGCCCCGTGGACAAACGGCTGATTCCAGGAGCTAAAACCATGCAGGACAAACTTAGAACATCTTGTACTAGAAAGCAAATAATTGCTCCAAGAAGGTTGGGAACAGGTCCAAAGGACACCATGGCCAGCTTCACAGGAGACCCAGTGGCCAAATATGGACAATTTGAGCATCAGAATAAATAGTGCTATGATAAGTTATAATCATAAATGAAAACCACATGAGCCCAGGCTGAAAACACACAAATAAACAAATGGAGGATGCAGAAAACTTTCTCTAAAGTGGAAATCCAGCCAGCAAGTGGAGAAGGGAGGCTGCCTCTGGCTGACCATGATGACGCTACTCCAGATGCGGATCATCAGGACGTGTGGACCAGAGAGGGTGGAGGACAAGCAGGAGCAACTCAGCCTCCTGCATCTTCCCATGACACACTTAGTAGTTGCTAAGGTGAAAGAGTGGCAGCCGTCAAACTGATGTCACCAGTAACAACTCACGCACTCCTGCATGACACATGGGGACACAGCATCACTTCTATTTGTGATAAAAATGTCCAGCTTGAATCCAGTAATGGGAAATGCCAGTCAAACCCAGATCAGGAGACATCCTACAAAACAAGTAGCTGTTCAAGAACACCCAAACCATAGAAAACAGGAAGGCGGAGGGCATGCTTCAGATCAGAGGCGGCCAGAAACCCGAGGGCCACAGGGCACAGGAGCTGGAACCAGGCCTGGGCCAGAGTCCTGCTCCGTCCCTTCCTGTGAGGGCCACCAGGAGGCCAACAGAGGAGGTCTGCATAGGTCTGCAATAGATAACTGCATTGCATGGGGTTTTCCGATCTCCATGGGAGTACTGTAGTTACGCAAGGGACGTCCTGTTCTTAGGAAACACACACTGGGGGACCTAGAGGTCAAAGGAAAGCTGTGCATGCTCTGCAGAGCTTATTCTCAGATGGCTCAGGAACGAGAGTGTGTTGAGACAGCAAGTTAGTCTGCTCTCAGACAGTTCTTCCAGCAACATCTCGCATCTGCGCATCCAAATGATGAATCCCTCTTCCCACCCTCCCCAAATGGCATAGGAAGGGCAAACTCCTCCTCATTTTCACCATAAAGTTTGCTTGGTTTTAAATCTCTTGTTCTCAGCTAAAACTTTATTTTTGCACATTAAACACATTGTATATTCTCAGCAAATAAGGTCGTTATTTTCAATGCTGAGTGTGCGTGAACCCACGGGACGATCCATGGTTCTGCTGGAGCAGAGCAGCACAGCCAATCAGCCTGCGCCCACGTCTTAGCTGTCACCCAAGAATTTGCAGTTAGTTTTTCCCTCAAGCTGAGAGTCCTTCATTAAAATGGAAACCCTTGTAAATACATCAGTTTATAATAAAAGACAGTCACATGGAATAGATAGTCTTATTTTCTTTCTTTTATTTAAATTTAAAAGACCAATAAGCAATATTTTATTCACTTTTTGGTGCTGGGGAGCAGACCCAGGGCCTCATGCCCATGACTCATGCGCTCCATCCCTGAGCTACACCCCCAGCCTAAGCAATCTTTCAAAACCAAAGGTCAGGGACTGTGAGCCTTTCACATAAATTCAAGTACACATTTCTCAAACTTGCTTTTCTCCCCAAACTCAACCCCAAACTTCACACATTTTCATCAGTACTAAATAACCATGCTCAGTGGTAGAGCGCTTGCCTAGCATGCATGAGGCCCTGGGTTTGATCTCTAGCACCTCAGAAAATAAACACAAACCTCATGTTGTCACTTTCAATAGCACAGTGACAGATCAACAGCAGGCAGTAGTGAGCCCCAGCCAACCTTACTGGCTCAGGACTTGTGTGGCGCACATCCAATGATGTCACCCTGGAGGACTGAAGTCAGCCATGACGGAAGCAGTCACTCTACGAAACCGGCAAAGGGTGGAAACCAGGCCCCCTGTTCCTCTGCAAAGGTGGCGGAGCATTTGCCAGCACACCTGCCCGGTCTTTGTGCCTTGGCAAGAAGCATCTCATGTACCTCCTGGGGCCACAAACCAAATCTAGGACAATAAGAGGGACGTCACTTCAGGGCAACCCACAACTGAGCAGCTGAACATCTGTCGCCGCAGTTGTGTCCTCTGACGTTGTATTTTCATGCACCTGCTCCTTCTTTTTCTAGGTTCTTTTCTTAATATGCTCACACTCACAGGTTAAGAGGTGGTAAGCTTTAGCCTGCAGTGAGTGTATTCAGAGCCTCCACTGAACAGACTTCCTGGAAAGACAGCAAGAAGCGATCCTGAGGGGTCTCCAGGAGGGATTCCCATTTCCATCTACTCCCCCGACTCCTTTGTGTCCCATCTCTAAGGCCAGGTGCTGATTTTGATGACTGGGGTGATTTAATCTGCAGCTGGATGGAGGGGATACATGTCCTCAGAGGTTCCTAAGACTTCTCTGCCTCCCTCAGAAACTTCAGGCATGACAGTGGCTGTCGCTCCTGGACCCAGCCGTGAAGATGGTGAGTTGTTAGCTTCTCCAAGGTGAGGAAGAAGGTCCCAGTGAAATACAAGATGTCGTACATCAGTGACCTGAGGCTCCATGAGGAAACGGAAATGGACTGGGAGGTGAGTTGGTGTGTGATTTGCACAAGGGGAAGGGGAGCAGAGGGAGTGCCCTGCTTTAGTTATAGGGAAAGCTACTTGGGTGGGAGCTCAGACTGAGCCAGGAGAGCCGTGGCAAGGACCAGAAAGATCACCAAGTGGGGTTGCTGAAAGGATTTCCACCGGTGACTCACCCACTCCACTCCAAGGCCACCGCCATGATTCCCCTGCACAGAGTTCCAGGGGATTCCCCTGCCCAAGGAGGGACTAGGTTGGCCGCCCCTGAGGGCTTACTATGAGCTACACCCCATCCTCTCATTTCCTCTATTTTTAAATTTGTCCTTTCTTTTAGAGTAATTTTCAGCTCTCCTCACATCTCAGCTGGTCCCTGTGGATGCAGCTGGAAACTTGATCTCCAGCACACGGAGGGGCTGGCTCATCACTGCCTGCTGCAGCCAGCAGAGGGTGCAAGTGCTCACAGGTTGGCACTCTGAGGTGGAGGCTCCCCAGACAGGAGACCTGAGGGAGACGGGAGCCTCTTCACCAGCAAACCAGAGGTGGTTGTTGTTTTTTTTTTTTTTTTAAGATCAATTGATTTTTCTGGACAGAATGTGAAGTGTCATGGGAAGTGCTCCACATTTTTGATTAAAGATTGAGAATAATAGACTTCAGTTGCTCACTGCAGCAACTTGGCACTGAAGCCGTCCTTCTTCTTGGGAACTTATTCTTCTCCTTCGTTTGCTGAAGGAAAAAAGAGAGCTTCAGGGCCGCTGACCGCCCTCTCCTGCCAGGAAGGACCAAACAACAAGGCAGACTTTCCAGAAGCAAAATGGAGGGAAACTCAAGGAGCTTGCTTTGTCAGGTCACCTCATCTATAATTTGCACTCTGAATGTGTCTGTGAAAAAGAGAACAGAAGGGCAACGGCGTTACTGCCTACCTACTGTGTGCTGGCCTCCACACGCTGCCTGCTCAGACTCTCATCTGACTTGAAAACTTGTCTCCTCATAAGGGAAACCCCCAGATGCAGGGAGTTTAAATAAACTGGCTGAGGCCTGTGGTCAGCAGTAAGTGGGATTTGCCTGAACCCAGCTGTGAAAACAAGGACTGTGCACTTTGTCCTGCTCTGCTTAGTGACTCTGTGTGGGTCACGGTGCCCCACCATGCTGAATGCCACATGGCAATGCCCCCTGACCTCAGCTTCATCTCCCGTGGCTCGTGGGCAGTAACGCCGAACACGTGCTAGCTCCGTGGCTCCGTTGTCCTTTCTTAGACAAATCTGTGCCCACCCTGGTGGCAGTGCGGCAGGGAGGTGCCCTGCCCAGTGGAACAACTGATCCTTGTAGACAAGCAGTCACCTGCCCTCCTGGGGACAGATGCCCGTCTCTCTTCCCCCAGGCAGAAGAACCTCATTTTCCCTCCAAAGGGACAACACAAAATTCCAGTCACCGTCCAAATCAAACTCAAGCAATCCTCGAGCCCCACCCTCCGGGAGGTGTGAGAAGGCTCCTCTTCACTTGCAGACTGTCTGCACCAGCACCCCACACATGATGGATAGGGACGGCATGACGGCGGTAAGGGTCCCCATGCAGGGAAGGCATGCACCTGGTGCACCTCGAGCCCTGCTGCCCTGTGGGGTTCTGCAGACTCATTGGGCAGATGTGTGAGGGACCCAACCCTGGGGCAGAGGCTTCCTGATGAGGCCCTAACCTGGCTCCCTGGGAGCAGCTTTCCTCGGGAGTCAGTCTCCTAGGCCATCAACTCCATCCCGGACGCTCTTCCCCACTATCCTCCGTGGCCACAGGTGGAGAGCACACTGGGGACCTACTCCCCCCACAGAGAGGGCAGGGCCCAAGGGTGGGTCTAAATCTGGACCATGCTGTCGGCTTTCAACCAAGCCACTGGTTCACTTGTGAGAATCACTTTTGCAGAATTAACCCTTTGTAAGAATCTGATCCCAGCCAGCTCCACATGCTGGAAATGACACCTTCATTTTTTGAGACATATTGCTCTCTCTGGAGTTAAGTGAATGTAGCCTGGATCCTGTCCTTTAGTCTGTTTTCCATACCTTTAGTCACTTTTCTTAGGGTCATTTTGCTCAAAATAAAATATCTATTCCAGGTTGCCCAATGAATTCAGATGTTCAAGAAAGGGCTTTACAGCCGAGTAATTGATGTGGGTTTGGCACAAGGCTGATTTCTAAGTGGCTGCTATCACTGAAAGTCATAGAGTGACCTTCTGTCTTCTGCATCTTTTGATAATGCAATCTCTAAACACCTGGGCATCCTCTAGTCCCCTCGGTTTCCAGACAGACTAACATTTTTCCTTAGGGTTTCTTTCTTGTATCTTGCTCACTCCAACCAAGAGCAACAAGATCTTGCCGTTAGCCCTCTGCTTGCCTACATTTTTTCCCAAATCTATGGACACATTAGAGACATTACCTGCCCTCCATATTGCAGGTGACACTCTCCCTTCTGTACAATATGGGTTACCACCTTTCTATCTTCTGATGATGTTCCCCCTTTGTTCAGCTTCTCAGAGGTGAGGCCAGTATTGCACATGCCCCATGACATATGTGGGGGACAGTCAAGGTACGCTATGGGAACAGAAGAGCCTCCCATTCTAATGGCCAGCTAAGGCTACGTTTAACTTTCTGTCCATGTTACCCATCTGAGTGGGTCAGCTATGACCTTGCTCAGGTTGACTTCGTTCTCAGCTCAGCCGATAGAGCTTGTCCATCAGGAATGCCACTGATCTTGTAGCTGAAGAAGAACGTAGCTGACCTCTGGCAGGCTATGAAGCATTCTGCTCAAGAGTGCACACGCCACTCCACTCATGTGTCATTGGCTAGAACAAATTCATGGCCAGGCTGAGTTGGTGAGTGGGGAGAACAGTCCTTCCCAAGAAGACACAGTGGATATCTGGAAATGGCCATGCATCTGAATGGAGGGCATTCTGTTTGCCAGGAAGAGCATGTAGCTGTGGGTAGGACAAGGAAAGGCTGAAGGGTTAGAGGTCTTGCTTAGTGCTGGAACCCACTGTTCCAGTCTGGACCTGAAGCCCTCTGAGATCTATCAAAAGAAAAGTCCTGCAAGTGTGCAGTTTGCCACTGCAATGCAGGACCATGGGAACAGCCTGATGATACCTGTGCTTCATTGGTGCAGAGGCCCAGAGTCCAGGAAGGTCTTTGAGGACTCTTGTTCATGCACAGCCCTGAGGCCAGGCCACCTTCCCCTTAGCCACCCACTCCAGGACCCTTGGCCTCTGAGGGTGGCCCTGAAGGCCAGATGTCCTCGTGAGTGGAGACAGATGCTCAGGCATTTTTTTTTATGAATAGTAATTAAACACAATTGCCAATCCAACATCAGGGAAGCATTGGGAGAGGCTGGGTGGGGACAAACAAAGCACTTCCCTTATTAGTCACCTTGCCACGGCAGGCGGCTGGTCCAGCTCATGGCTCCCTCCCTCACACCAGACAAGAAGGCCGCCTTCCAAATGCTGCCCATGCTGCTCTCCATCTCTTCCCCACCAGCTTCCACCTATTTCTAGAGAGTCTGGTCTTACATGTATATTTTATGCCTTTTCCCCAAACAGTTGAACCTCAGCATTGAGTGACATTCAACTTTGCATAGTGTCAACGTGACAAGCAGATAAAACCGGTGTCAAGGGCTTTTCCCATGCTCTGCCGGTTCCCTTTGACCTCTCTGCCGCGTGTTTGGCGTCTGTTTCAGCTATGAGTAGATAAATGAGCTTGCTGGGCCATCTGCGCGTGTCTCTTGCCAAAGGCATTTTCAGGAGTTCCGACTTCAGCAGCTGCAGCTTGGAATCTCCTGTGGAAAGCCAGCGGCTGCCCGGGCAGCTCAGCTCTCGCGCTGGCTCTGGGTCTGTCGCTGCAGAGGCAGAAGAGCAGAGGTGGAGGATTCGAAGCTGTCACCACCTGGCTGACAGCTGGCTTCTCATGCTTTCACCTTGATTCTCACCTCCAGGGCAGGGAACAAGCCAAGCCCGCACTGACTGGCCTCTGCCCCACAGAGGAGTGATGTCCACAGTCTATAGACCAGCAAGCTCTGATGCTGGGAGGCCGTGTCTTGCATGAGGATGGGCTTTGTGGAAAAAGGCTCCCATCTCTTTGCCCAGTCAGAAGGCTCAGGACACACTCCCCAGCCTTGCTTTTCTGTCTTCTTCAAACCAAGGAATCAGGATTAATGCACTTGCAGGCGCACGCACCTCCGCAATGCCATTCCAAGCAGACCCCGTCCGGATGTGAATGCAGTCTGAAGTCCTATTCTCGAGGTTTCCAGCATGCAGTGGAGTATGGGCATCAAGACTCGTCCTCCCGAGAATTCCAGGGAACGGGAGATGGGAGGTGAAGAGCTCCAGGAAACGGGAGGCTCCTCTCTTTCTCCCGGATGGGCAGGAGAGTCTGCCCTTTCTGTGTGACCATTGGGAGTAACAACTTTCTGAGAAGCTGTGTGTCACCTCCAGAAGCTTCCATAGCCATGATGTGGAGCACAGCAGCCACCTGCCCCTCCCAGGGAACTGGTGTGTGATTGAGGGTCACTCTGTTCTCCATGGGCAGAACAGTTCTCCTCTACTCTTAGCTTCTGGCCCCTTGAATCTGAGGCAGAAAATCCCTTTAAGCTATTTCAAGTTGATCTGGATATTGCCAGCACAAAACGTCACATGCTTTGCCCAGGCTTATCTGAGCCTTACTTATGCCAAGTCTCTAAGATTCACTCCTGGACCTTATTTGACTAGAGGGCCTTTCTGGCACAGTCTATGTCCTAATGATGTGGAAAGAGAAGGTGCCATGATTTGTTTGCTAAATTTTTACAAGTTTCTTCCAGGACCCAGCCACCATGCCTCAGAATTCTTGGGCACAGAATGATCTGGTGGGGTCAAAGTTTCTTCAAGGGCTCAGGAAAGCAACCGACATTTATGGAGTGCTCATCGTGTGTCTCAGCATAGAGCTAACCGGTCCTCACAGAACCCCACAAAAACTCAGAGTAACTAAAGAACAGAATGTGCTCTTAATTTCCCAGGTGACATTTGACTTAAGTGGACTAACTGCAGACTGAGGGGGTGGACACGATAATGTCACCTGCCAGGAGCTGGTTCTTACACAGTCTCCTCCTTATTCCAGCTTTTGGCTGTGTCTGGGCAAGAATGTGGGGCTATGGTTTGGGTTTGGGTTTTGAATAAATTCAGCCAACAGTAAGTACTTGTTGAGTAAGAACAGCCACTGAGAAGGGGGGCCTCTCTGCCCACGTGGAGCTTGCTGCATGAGAACCAGGGCAGGCCCATTGCCTTCAGAGGGACCATAGCAATGAGCGCTGGTCCCTCCACAGGGCACCAACCTGCTCTGAAAGGCATGGTCGGGGGCTTCCTGGTCCTGGTGTGGCCCTCTCTGGATGAAGTCATGTGCTCTGTGGAAGGAAAGATACCTCCAAGCCCTGCCTGAGGCTCCCAGGTTTGGCTGCCGGGGGAGGCCAGGGGAAGGCTGTGTTTGAGTCCCAGGTAGAGATGGAAGGGGTTCTCCTTCCCTCTCCTCCTTTCTGTTCCCCTCCCACAGAGTACAAGTGTGCCTATGTGCCCACAGCTTCAATTTATTTATTTACAAGTTAGATCACCAAGTTGTTCCAGGACTGTTCAGATCCATCTTAACAACTCACAGGCTGAGGGATGATTCTGCACATTTCCTTGGAAAACACATAGAAGGACTGACTAAAGTGTTCCCAGGACTCATAGGAGGATACTCACCAAACTTTTTTGATTATCTGTCTCCAAGGCAACACCAGCTTCTGGCTGCCCCTCTCTTTTTATAGTGGGTTTTGCACAAAAATACCACTTGAGGAGCCACATGGGGACATAGGGAGGTTGCTCTGAGTGCAGACAAACCATAATATCATTAACTGCGACTGGGCAGAGGCTGAGGGAACTGGGGATGCCGGAGAAAGACTTCAAGTGTCTGATAAAGTCGGGTTCTCGGCACAGAGGTTCCATGCAGAATCGTGATGCAAAGTCGGCTGTGGAGGGACAGGGTGGCAATGGCACTAGTGCTTGTGTGTTTGTCTCCCTTCTTTAGCATGCTCTTTAACTGTCATATTTTATACACACATGGGAGCTGATTTATGCTTACTCATGAAGAAGGAAGGCTCCCAGCACCTAATTATCCACAATACACTGGGTGCTCAGGTTGTCACTGCCACAGACTTCACAAGCAGTGTGTGTGTTGTATATAGTAATTCCTCTTTAAAGCTCACTGCTATCCCAGGCTCTTTTGGACTGTTCACAGAACTATGCTCTGTGCCGTGAACTAAGCAAATATTTCTATGGCAGGCTTGTGAAGACAAGATCGAAGACTCCGATCGAAGGTGTGGAATATTTCCTGTTACATTCTGCAATGTTTTGTTCTTTCCCATTACTTCCCGCAGCTGTCCAGCGGCCACTGCCCATCAGCCCTGTCTCACACCTGTGCGGGGCGCCTCACACCTGGAGAAGGCAGGCTCTGTGCTCCTGCTGAAGGCACCAGCATTTGGGCGAGATCTTCTCCAAAGTAAGATTTTTTTAGGAGTCTATCCAGGTGTGTCTCAAGGAGACCCACCACCACTATCATCACCACCGCTATCACTATCACCATCATCACCATCATCTCCATTATTTCCACCACCTCCACTTCCATCATCACCATCACCACCACTATCACCACCACTATCACCACCTCCATATCACCACCACCACCACTACAACCACCCCCATCACCATCACTATCAACACCATCATCTCCATCATTCCCACCACCTCCATCACTATTACCATCACCACCACTACCACTACCCCATCATTATCACCATCATCATCACCACCTCCTCCACACCAACATCACCTTCTCCTCCATTACCACCCTGGGGCTTCACCATCACCACCACCACCACCACCCCATCACCACCACTATCACCACCTCCATCCTCGCCATCACCACCAATACCACCCCATTGCCACTACTATAGCCATCACCACCTCCTCCATACCAACACCACCTTCTCCTCGATCACCACCCTGGGGTCTCACCATCACCACCACTACCACCACCATCATTATGTCACCTTCTCTTGGCAAGTCTCTTGAATGTGAAAGGCAGACTAGTCTCTTCATCTCCATCAAAGCTATGTTTTTCTGTGGTGAACTGTATATATATGTAGGTTTTTTTTTTTTCCATATCAAGAATTGAAGCAAGGGGCTCAATTGAACCACGGAGCCACATCCCTGGCCCTTTTACATTATTTTTTTGTTTTGTTTTGAGATAGGGTCTTGCTAAGTTGCTTAGGGCCTAAATCACCAAGGCTGGCTTTAAACTTGTAATCTTCCTGCCTCAGCCTCCTGAGAGTCTGGGATTACAGGTGTGCACCACTGGGCTCAGTTTATGTTTTAAAATTGTACTGCTGCTCTCCAGTCAATCAGTCCCTAACCCTGGGAGATATCCTGGGCTCCTTCTCCCCAGTTACTTCAGCCACCTCCAGTCCAATCACTGTGTCAGATCTATCTCCTCCTCTCAATTCCCAGCCTGTGGTCTTAGTTTGGGTCCCATGACTTCTCTGCCAGAGCAGGGGGATTAACTGTAGTAGGTTGCACACAGGTAGGATAAAAGGTGCATGTGGAAGACTTTGGTTCAAATGTCAGCTCTGACACGGCGCTGTCTCCTGACTTCCCTGAGCCAGGATGCCTGCTCCGTGAAGCTCCACAGGGATGCCTAGGACAACTCCTTGTTGTTAGGATTCACTGAGGTGATGGCATTCTTGACGTGCTTACTGCAAATAGGTGCCTGATAGATGGAAAGAGCCTCTTCTATCACTGCACATTGGATAACTGGACTAGCCCTGTGGTGGGCCTCCCTGCCTTCTCTCAGTTACAGCCTTCAAATCCATCCGTCACTCCATTATGAGAAAACGCTTCCCTGATGCCTGTTTCAAACTATGGACCCAGCTCCCCACAACCTCTCCAGTCCTGCCTCCTGCCACTAACTCTGGGCTCCTTGTTCCTGCCATCTGGGGCAGTTTGTAGTTCTTCAAACATAAATAATGATATTTGTGTTCCGTGGTGGAGAGATTCAAACCTATCAAAATAGACCTGGAGCCACATCCATGTAATAAAGAGCCCACTGGGTGAGGAAGATGCCCTGAACTGAAGAGCACCGTGGGGGTGCCTTCCAGGGACAGCCAGGACCACAGCCCAACTCTACAGCTGACTCCCGTCCAAGGAGAGCTCCACACCAGTCCTTCCTCCTCAAGAAACCAGGGGAAGATGCCGGCTTTCCTGGGCAGGAAGGAGGCAGGCGGGGAGGTTGTGGGGAGAGAGAAGCAGACGTCCTGCAAACATTCTCTGATTCATTCAGAGAGAAATTAGCCCAGGAAGGAGCCGAAGATACCACACGAGGGAAACACCATGAGGGGGAAGGAAGTGGCACAGAACCCAGGAGCATCCAAAACAAAGTGTCAAAAAGAAGAGAAGAGGCACACGTGCAGCCTGTTGGGCTCAAACTCTTTTCTTGCTTAGATTGACATAAACGTAGACAAGAAGGGATCTATAATCTGATAATCTGAAATCCAAAATGCTCCAAAAGTCAGAAATTTTTGAATGCTGACGTGACAACCTAAGCTGAAAATTCAACACCTGATCTCAGGTGACAGGTAACAGCCAAAACACAAGCTGACTGAAAATACTGTGTCAAGCTACCTCCAGGTGTGCATGAAGCAGGCGAATTATGTGCTTAGACTTGGATGTGTTCACAACGTCTCTTATTATTGTGTGCAAACATTCCAGAACCTCAAATCCAAAACACCTCTCATTCCAAACATTTTGGGTCAGGGGTGCTCACATTGTCTGGAATTTGCAAACCAACATACCTGATTTGCAGATTACCATGGCCCAGTCCCATCACTTCCTGGCCTTGGTGGCCACGGCTCCTCCCGCGGGCCCACCTTCCCTTCCCCCTCCACACAGCTCCTCCCTCATCATCTGGAGTAGACCTCATGGTCATCACTGTAAGCATGTTCTTGGCAACACCCCAGCTCCCAGACTCCCTCTTCCTCCCTCCAGTCCAGCTGAGTCCTCCTCAGCACACACACACACACAGCCTGCCTCCTGCTAAGGCCCCACCGCGAGGCCCATGTGCACTTTGGCAATCTCACTCAAGACAGTTTCTAGACCAAGGCTCTCTTCTTCCTCTGGGGTAATTTCATGTCTAATAGTAAAATTTAATAGCAGAATGATGGCAACCTGAAAAGAGGCAGGACCACGGGGGACCCAGACTTCTCCGGAACGAAGGCTTGCGTCCCCTGTGGTGTGGCACCCATGGCCAAGGGGAGCTGCAAGGTGTGAGGTGTGGCGAGAATGGAGAGTGTAAGCACAGGCCACAGCCTTGAGACCAGTCACATGGGGACTGCAGCAGGAGGACATCTTATCTACTGTGTGTGTGCACGCAGTGTGTGTGTGTGTGTCTGCACGTGCATATGCGTGCACACACGTCTATGCATGTGGATAAGCAGAGCAAGTGGCAGAGCCCAGGGACACGCCTGTCATTTCAGCCATCACCTGCAATTCCTGCCCTCTGTAACCAAAACTGCTTCCACAATTGCCACGGGTGCTGAAAGGGCCCCCACCAAGCCCCCTCGATGCTTCACCTTCCTTGCTCCCACACTGCCATGAAGTTCATATGAAATAGACAGGGCTCTGGAAATCAGAGGCCCTCAGACCTGGGGCTCAGGGTCAGCTCACAGTTCCACTGACGGTTAGGTTGCACCCAACTGGGAAATGAACCATCAATCATAGGCTGTTACTATGGCAACTGCTAACTAAAAGACTCAGAAACAACCAGACATCAACTGGGAATTGCCTGTAGCACCCAAGATGGCCTCTGTGATAACTGTGTTTCCCACAGACGCAGACCCTCTGAGAAACTGCCATGAGCACAGAACACTCTTGCTATCTGGAGCCCAGCTCCAAATAATTCATTGCATGGAGCATGAAGTTAGAGGATTTAAAAAGCAAATCAATTTCCTGCCAGTTCCAGTTGGATTGGGAAACTGAATGTCATTTAGTTGGTCTCCCTCCAGAAATGGAGGCAGAGGAACAGGCATCGAGTCCTCATTCGTCTTTAAGATAACAGGCTTCTAAGTTCCTTTCTAAATTGAAGTTACTGGGGGGAACAGACAGTCAAATTCTGGGCGATGGCTCAGTGCCCAGAGGTAAGGGGAATTCACTCTGGGAAGACCCGTTTCAGGGATCACAGTTTGTGCTAGTCCTCTGCAAGTCTGACCCGGCACCTGCAAGCACAGCAAATGCAGGGAGTGCTCCCGGAGCTCTACTCTCCAGCCACTGCGTGGGTGGTCTGCTACTGGTCTTTAGCCAGCACTGTTCCTGGCCAGCAAGTCCTCATCTGGCAAAAACATCCCACAGCTGCAGACTCCCCCTCCAACACAGTTCCAGCTTTTCTTGCACGTCCCAGCCTATTTCGATCAATTTGTCACCAGGGGCAGGGAAATGGCAAGACACAGGGTACCTGGTCTTTGTTTCTGCCCAGAGCATATTTAAGGGGCTGGTGCTTCCCTTCTGCCTCAGCTGGACAGTGTCTCCCTTGTGAGCTGGAGGAAGGGTGTGCTGGCTGGGTCCGGGGCTGGACAGGGGAGGACAGACCTCCTCCTGGTCTCAGAGAAGTGAGCCTCTTGCAACCCCCTGCAGGAGTCCCCTCAACTGGACACAGTCCCATGAGGGAGCTCATGACCCAGGGCCAGATGCCTGAGCATGATCACTGGGACTTTAAACAATTTTAGGGGACTAAGTACAGAACAAAAAGTTTCCACCTTTGTCCAGGAAATGGCTGAGAGTAGGCAGAGAGAGAGGCTGGGAAAGGACAGCGCGAGGTGGGGTGGGGGAAGGTCAGGCCAGGTTATCGTGTGGGTGCTTTGTAGTACTTTTCCACTTGCAGAGTGGTTTGTAGATATCGTATCTCATCTGAACAGGGTGGGAGAAGTCAGGAATGTGGTGTGGAAGCAGATAAGCCCAAACTGGGTCAGACGAAGCCTCATGCTCTCCAGTGCCTGCTGTGGAGATGAACCAGTGTTAGGAGGCCAGCCATGGAGCGTCACCCTCCAGTGCTGCCAGAGTCGTCCCCGGCACACAGGAGGGTCCACTTTTACAGCTGACAAGGACTGACGTGTGCATAATCGCATGTTAACTTCACACGAGAGCCTGAGAAACTACTCACAACTCAGAAGCCGGAGGCCCAGGGATATTAAATGGTTTTCCACAATCTAAAAGCTCTGAGGATTTTTTCATGTACTTGTTGATTGATTGTATGTCCTCCTCTGAGAAGTGTCTGTTCAGGTCCTTGGCCCATTTGTTGATTGGGTTATTTGTTATCTTATTGTTTAATTTTTTGAGTTCTTTGTATACTCTGGATATTAGGGCTCTATCTGAAGTGTGAGGAGTAAAGATTTGTTCCCAGGATGTAGGCTCCCTATTTACCTCTCTTATTGTTTCTTTTGCTGAGAAAAAACTTTTTAGTTTGAGAAAGTCCCATTTGTTGATTCTTGTTATTAACTCTTGTGCTATGGGTGTCCTATTGAGGAATTTGGAGCCCAACCCCACAGTATGTAGATCATAGCCAACTTTTTCTTCTATCAGACGCCGTGTCTCTGATTTGATATCAAGCTCCTTGATCCATTTTGAGTTAACTTTTGTGCATGGCGAGAGAAAGGGATTCAGTTTCATTTTGTTGCATATGGATTTCCAGTTTTCCCAGCACCATTTGTTGAAGATGCTATCCTTCCTCCATTGCATGCTTTTAGCCCCTTTATCAAATATAAGATAGTTATAGTTTTGTGGATTGGTTTCTGTGTCCTCTATTCTGTACCATTGGTCCACCGCCTGTTTTGGTACCAGTACATGAAAAAATGCTCACCATCTCTAGCAGTCAGAGAAATGCAAATCAAAACCACCCTAAGATACCATCTCACTCTAGTAAGATTGGCAGCCATTATGAAGTCAAACAACAACAAGTGCTGGCGAGGATGTGGGGAAAAGGGTACACTTGTACATTGTTGGTGGGACTGCAAATTGGTACAGCCAATTTGGAAAGCAGTATGGAGATTTCTTGGAAAGCTGGGAATGGAACCACCATTTGACCCAGCTATTTCCCTTCTCCGTCTATTCCCTAAAGACCTAAAAAGAGCATGCTACAGGGACACTGCTACATTGATGTTCATAGCAGCACAATTCACAATAGCAAGACTGTGGAACCAACCTAGATGCCCTCCAATAGACGAATGGATAAAAAAAAAATGTGGCATTTATACACAATGGAGTATTACTCTGCATTAAAAAATGACAAAATCATAGAAATTGGAGGGAAATGGATGGCATTAGAACAGATTATGCTAAGTGAAGCTAGCCAATCCCTAAAAAACAAATGCCAAATGTCTTCTTTGATATAAGGAGAGTAACTAAGAACAGAGTAGGGAGGAAGAGCATGAGAAGAAGATTAACATTAAACAGGGATGAGAGGTGGGAGGGAAAGGGAGAGAGAAGGGAAATTGCACAGAAATGGAAGGAGACCCTCAGGGTTATACAAAATTACATACAAGAGGAAGTGAGGGGAAAGGGAAAAAAAAACAAGGGGGAGAAATGAATTACAGTAGATGGGGTAGAGAGAGAAGAGGGGAGGGGAGGGGAGGGGGGATAGTAGAGGATAGGAAAGGCAGCAGAATACAACAGACACTAGTATGGCAATATGTAAATCAATGGAAGTGTAACTGATGTGATTCTGCAATCTGTATATGGGGTAAAAATGGGAGTTCATAACCCACTTGAATCAAAGTGTGAAATATGATGTATCAAGAACTATGTAATGTTTTGAACAACCAACAATAAAAAAAAATACTTAAAAAAATAATAATAAAAGCTCTGAGGGCTGAGGCCCGCCAAGACTTCTGATTACCCCAGGGAAGAGAACTTGAGGGGTGAAGGGGTAAGTCTACAGGCATAAATGGGTGAAGCCAATCCTATTGAAGAGAGGGAGCAGAGAACAAGAAGCCAGCTGGCCAGCACAGGTGCTTCTTGGGGACCAGAGGTCTCTTCTGGTGACGGTGCTTTGTGCTCCCATGGCAGCAGCCCTGCAGCCTGGGCGTGGGGACAAGGCTTCTCATGGCACCTACTGTCCAACAATCCTGCAACCTGTCCTCTTGGGTGTTCAGAGCTGGCAGGAAACCTCAGCTACATGACACTCTGGGCTCAGAGCTCCTGAGGGCATGGGGAGAAGAGGGTGGCCTCTAGGGTGTGAGGGCCTTCAGCTTCCTCTCAGCGCCTCCTGCACCACTGTGTGAAGTCCATGGATGACTGTGCATGGGAACTTGGCAGTGGAGCAGGACAGAGGAGGGCAGAGGGCAGGAAGAGCCTCTCTCTGGGTATCCCAGCTCACAGCAGGCGCTGGGTTCTCTTGGCCAACCCTGGCACCTTCATGCTCTTGCAGGTGGGATTTTGCAAACAGCATGGCTGAGCCCTGCAGTGGTGGCACCAGGACATAAGATAATCCTAGCTCATTCCTGGCACTGGTCTCGCTTCTCACAGTCAAAGAAAGCCCAGTAAAGTTTGCCTTGGGCCAGCTCAGGGCAGGTAGCAGGGAGGAAATGGGCACCAATGAGGCTCAAGGAAAACCATCAATCAGTACCAAGTCCTCAGGCCCAACTGGGTCCCTGTCATTCCAGGAACACGAAGGCACCAGCTTCAGAGGGACTCAGCTGTGGGATTTGGACAGGGCACGTGGAGAAAGCCCTGAGTAGAGCACAGAGCGAGGCAGATGTGCAGAACAAAGGCTGAGTGGTCAGAAGCCACAGCCTAGTGTGTGTTCCTGGGAAGGAGGAGGGTGGCGAGGACTTTGGTTTGCACTCTGTGTGCTTTGGTTTTGCGTGAGCTTTCAGGATGTGACATGTTCGCATGCCACTCGTGGGATGACAGAGCCAAGTGAAACCAGCAAAGCCGAGTGAAGTCACTGTTGCACGTGGAACTTTCTGGCATGGAGTGACTTGGCACTGGGTCAGGACCATTGGGAGAAAGTGTCCTCTGCTGTGTGCCAGCCGGCTCCTGTGTGCTTCCCCTGGGCCACTGCCCAGGGCTTTTGTCTTATAGCTGTGGCCTTCACCAAGGCAGAGGCAGGCCTGTTTGCCGAACCAGGAACACCTTGTGGGCAGGGAACAGCCCCAACCTAGGGATGCTGCTGAAGGAGAGCCCGGCAGGGGGCAGCGCTGGCCTCCTCTTGCACTGAGTACTAGAGGTGCAATCGTGACAGGCCACTCATGATTGACAGCGTAGTCTGCTTCATAATGCATTACTTGTGTCTGTCTGGGCTCTTCACACAAGACTTTATAGCACTCCACATATTTAAAAATACATACTATCTACAAAGGAAGGCCTCCCTTCAAAAGGAGTTCTCATCCAAAGGCTTGTGTTTGAAGGCCACAGCGTCTTGGGCACAGCTTTTCATCTCTGGCCGTCAGATCCCCTCAGGTAGGTCGTGTCTCCCCTCCTTCCCTGTTCTGCACTCTCCCGCTTCCCTCCTGCTGTCACCTCGTGGGTGACACAGGGGTCCAGAGATCCATCCCTGGGTGTTATGAGCCCCTGGTCACTCTGGCCAGGGACAAGCCACCTCCCACAGTAAGCAGAGCCCACAAAGGCCCCCTTCCTGTGTCTTCATGACAAGCCTGACTGCCCCAGGCCACACCTGACCCCTCTATGTGCCTCTGCTCTCCATGCCCACCCTCTCCACCCTCTGGCTGCTGGGCTGGCCCAGTGAGGGGCCTGCCCCTGCCCACACTGCTCCCACCTCCCGGAGCTCTTCCTTAGTTGCCCCTCCACGGCTGCTCACTTCTCACCCTCACCAGGGCCCCGTACACGCCCTCTGTGCCGGCTACCAGGTCTCCATGAACAGTCACTTCTCGTCCTCTGGAGTTCCTTGTGGGATGCGCGGGTCCCTAATGAGCACAGGGGTCACAAGCTTAATTCTGCTTTGTTAACCCCACAGCATACAGTGCTCAGCTGTGCAAAACGTACCACAGAAATGGAACTGGAAAAACTATTCATCTGGGTCTCTGTCAAGCTCTATTAAGCAAATAAATTACAATAGATTTTGAAGAAACCTTAAGATAAACCCAATCACTCGCTGATGCAGAACTGCCTACTGAGCACCTTCTGTGTACATTCCCACAGTAAAGGAGAGATCCAGGACTGGTGTCCACAGAGACTATGTTCTTCCAGGAGGAAGAACAAAAACACAAAGACACAGATGTAGAAGGATATGTGAAAATCGGGAGGCGAAGGCTGAGGGGCAGGGGTGCTCTGGGAAAGTCAGGAAGGCCGTCAGAGAACGGAGAAGGGCTCCTGTTGCAGCCAGCCACAGTCTGAGCAGAAAGCCGTTTGTGTACCAGGTCTTGAGACAGGACCTTCCCCAGGGTGCCCTGGCCCCAGTGAAACCCCGGTACTGTGATAGTGAGGCCGAGAGAAAGAGGTAGGCTGCGGACCTGGGGGGCCTCCGAGGACTGCGGATGTGCTTCTGGGTGGGTGGAGGGGCCACTCGGAGGCTCCTAACAGGAAAGCAGCGCAGTTCCTCCCACACATTGGGAAGCTCATCAGAGCTGTTCTGATGACTATGGAGAAAGAGTAAGTGGGAGCCCTGGGCTGAGGTGAAGGGCCCCAGGGTGCCTGGTACGGTCCCAGTGAGTCACTCGCAATCTCGAACCCTGAGTGGGACACTTAGCTGTGGTGACCTGTCTCAGTAAGAAGGTACCAGCCTGGATGGCTGATCATCAGGTGAGCCCAGCTGGGACCCTGGGAACCAGGTGTGGAGTGCTCAGTGACCCACAAGCACACCCACAAGGCAAGGGGTTTGTCATTGTCACTGGTGACTGGGCTGGCATCAGGCATGGCAGCTTTCTGAATGCCCTGGAGATGGGCAAGAGACCCTCAGTTTAGATGGCTGATGGTCGGAGGCAATCCCTGTGCCCCACCTCCATGAACAGGCCAGAGCTGTGAGGGTGCTGGGTGGTGTGGGGCCAGAAAGGCAGGCAGGGACACACCTGTGTCAAGCCCCAGCCCTGCCAAGTTCAAGAGGTCAAATCAGGTTCACAGGCCAGGCGCAGACAGTCCTCAAAGGCCTAGGCACATGACGTGATCAGACAGGCAGTTAATTATACCCGGGAAGTCAGACTGCCCTTGCCCGTCAGGAGTCTGTTCCCATTCCAACAATGGAGTGACAACAGGTCAGAAGCTCCTGCAGCAGGAGGGGCTGCTGGTGGACAGGGCTGGGGCCCTGGGGTGGTCTCTGCATACCTGGCCATTTCCTGCCCTCTCTAGGGGGAGTCACCTGAATTGCCATCCACACCTTAGCGGTGGTTCCCCGTGGCGACAGCTAACTGAATGTCCCTTGTCTGAGATAGGATTTTGCCACCAGAAAAATCTTTTACCATAAAAACATCCCCACCAAGACATCCCAGCAACTGGCGGCCCTCAGTTATTAGTCTGTGTGTCCAGGCTCATGCTGTGTTACCCAGGGGTTTTGTAGGGCTGAATGCACACACACACCCCTTTCCGAAGACACACACCCCTCCGTTTTCAATATTAGCATTCTGTCCACCAAGGGAAGAATAAATAGATTTTTTTTTCCCCTGAAAGGATACAGATGTGTTCAGCCAGTCCAAGCACAGCTGGGTCTCTGCTTCCGAACATCTGAATGACCCTTGTGGAGCAAGGCCTGAACTCCTGGGTGGGACACTCAGAGCCCTCCTAATTTCACTCCAGGGTTCACCCTGATTCATTTCCCCCATTTGCCAGAAGATACCTCATGCCGAACTAAAAGGGAAGCTTGCTGCTTTCAGAACACAGCACATCTGATGAGGGGTGTCGTCCAATATTAGGGAAGGACACAGAACAGAGGAGGTACCAGGTCCGAACATGCCCAAAACAAAGGGGGGAAGAATGCATTCACCGGCCCACTCACTCACCTTCTAGTAATTTCACCAGGCACCAGGCTAGGATGATCTGGAAGGTGTGAGCAAAATCAACCACGATGCCACCTGATCTCAACAATCCTGGACTCTCTGGTTAAAACGTACAAAACTACTGCCACTTGACTAGTTTTGATCAACAAGAATGGTGTCCTTATATGACTCAACCTACTAGTTATGCCAAACACCCAACTATTTCCAGATCATTTCTGAACAAGGACCAGAGATTGTCATTGCCTAAAATCAGCGGTATCTGAAAATCCTCAAAGGACAGTCAGAATTGAAAGGGATTTGCAGTGAGACCTCCAGCTCCCTATAGGACCGAGGCCTCATAAGAAAATTGGTATGGAATTCATTAGTGAGCTAACCACTGACTTTCCTAAGGTGTAGGGGAAGGGAGTGGAGCTGGATTCCAGAGAACATCATTGATAGGGTTTTAGGTTTATATCCTTCACATAAGAGCAAATCTCTAAAGGGTACAAATAGTGAGGGTATAAGGAGCCCAGATGGAAATCACATCTCAAAATCACTTTCCATATCTAAGGCAGGCTAAAACAACACGATCTCATTCCAGTTATAATCCAAGGGAAATAGGGGACACACAACAATGATTGTCTAAGGAATACATCTCTTCAAGGCTGGCTCATCAAAATTCCAGGGAGACTTGGAAAACCAAGACCAGCCACTGAAGGCGCAGGTTGATGTAGAGGCCTAGGTGACTCCTAACTATGATCAACAGATGGGGACATCTCCAGTGCTCCTCTCGCTATTCCACAGACATGTCACATGGACACTGGAGCAGTCCCCTCCCATGGGCTCCAGGGAAGCTAACAGACCCTCTAGAGCAGCCTGGGCAAACCATCCCGAGCACCAGAAGTTCTGCAGGACGTGGCCAGAAGCCCAAGGCTACTGGTGTCCCACACGCTGCCTTCTGGGGCTCCTGCAGTATGCGATTTGGGCTGATTTCCACTCTTCTGGGCACTTCGGTCCTTCTCAGGGACGAAACCCCCAAGGACTGCTATAACATACACTGGGGAACTGCTGCAATCTCAGGATGCTGTGATGTGTTCAGCAGGGTGGGGGACAAGCAGATCCTCATGGAAATCCATCTCCCACTCCACCTCTTTGCTATTCTAGAAACACAATAGCCTGTTTTATTCCTCAGCAGAACAGAACCCCTGGAGCCGACCATCTTGAATGAGTCTGGAAGCCGGGGTTCCACTCAGCTGTCAGGATCTTTGCTAATTTCCCTTCTATAAATAAACAGAAATGTTTTCTGAAAGCCTTTCACAGCACATAATTTCTTTAATTTATTTTAAATATAATGTAAATTATAAAAATTCTTTTTAAACACACATATGCACGTGCACACACATACACATACACACACAGCCCTTGATGCCAGGCAGCTTGGGATGTAAAAGTTAGTTGGTTCCAATCTCAGAAATCATGTTGTTCTCCACTGTGCAGCCTGAGCTTTCAAAATGTGCTGTTGCACTTAGGACATTGTGTCTTGTGTCCATTTGGCAAACTGCACACAGTTAAAGGGGATCCACGGGTTGTCCCAGCCACAGGGCTGCATATACAATCTCCAAGACAGAATCCATTTGCAACGACCTGCTCTGCCTCACTTTTTAAAAGATGCTTTTCTTCATCTCCAACTATGACCATCACCTAGAGGGATGCCTCATTAGCATGATGGTCACTTATTTTTTGTCATTTGGATTGGACCTTGCCTTTGGCTTCCCACAGCTTTTCTCACTCAGAGTGGTAAATTGGAGGCCAGCTCAGAATAACAGCTATTCTAACGACAAGGAAGAGTGCTTGAAACAGAGACCAACCCAAGAGAGAGATTTCTAGGAAGAGGTCCAAGGCTTATTCACCCTTTCATAAGAAATGATTGGAAATCTGAGGGTCCCCTGCCCATGTGCGTTCTGAACAAAGAGAGTGACAGAGGCATGTGGACGTTACTGGAGCCCTCAGAGTATAGTTCTGGGTTGGAGACTACGTGCAAGACATGTGGGTGCAGAAGCATGGGTTGGTCCAACAGGAAGCCTGCCAGGAATACCATAGTGAAGGAATAGCATAAGACACACACCAAAGCTAAACCCAAACCTCCACCTCTAAGAAACTAAGACGTGCAAAGTGGAACGGGTGGTGAGAGCAGGAACAAGGAGACAGCCATACAGGATCTGTAGGTCTGAACTGCCCTGTCCAGGACTGCTCTGGGAATTGGCAACTCTGCTTTGCTAAAACCCGGGCTCCAAGGAGCTGGGTGCTGTCTGGTTGGAAGACTTCTGTGTGGCTCTGCCCACCATGACCATTAGTATGTCTTTACCCAGATCTAAAGGAGAAAAGTGGAGAGGAGCATAGAGGGGAATGTCCTCCTCCTCTCTTCCTGCCCACTAGTGACCTAAATGAAGCTAGGATGTGCAGGTCCTCTTTCAGGGGTTGGATTGCTTAGGGTTAAGAGGGACCCACTGGGTGTGGTGACCTCTGTCCACTGCCACTAGAGCACATATCCCAGCAGGATGCCCATTAGCTCAGGGTTCCACAGTCCCTCTCATCAAAGGCAAGGCCTCACCTGGCTCTTAGAACAGAATGGCGCACCACCAGCAAGCCAGCGCTCTGCACCTGGCTGCCAGCACTTGGCTGAAGGTCTTTGTGACACAGATCCTGGGTTTAGTCTGAGGCAGGCAGTGAATGGAGATCTCAGAATCAGATCATGCATGAAGCAGTGGCATCTGCAGGAATTTACAGAAAGAGCTACTTGACAAACTTCTCCCAGAAGTTGTCTTGTTTCCAAGAAGAAACCAAGGAGCGCATAAGAACTACAAAAAAGTGAACTCCAGTTTGCCAAATTCTGAAAGAACACTTTGGGTGTCAGGAATTGTGATGTGACTCTGTTTTGTACATTAATATCAAAACTGACTCCTCTGTGGCCTCCTCAAACTGGGAGCATTTGCTAAGAAGGTACCAAATCACCATCCTGCACGGGCCGGCCCTGGATGCCATGGAGGCTTCAACGGTGTTTTACTGAGAACACGCACAAGGACGGGAACTGGAGAGGAGCAGCAAGAAATGGCAGTGCATAGGCCGGGAGAATAGGTACTGTGGCCGAGGGGCTCCGTGGTTATGCTGGAAGGACGTCAGCCACTCAGTGAGCCCCGAGGCCAGCTCCACCCTGACTCTCAGGACCTGGCTCTGAACAGAGCACATCAGCAGCCCGGACCTTATTTCCCTACCAAAACACAATTTTGCAATGATCAGTTTCTCTGGACTAACCACACACTTCCGGTTGCCTAAAGATTAACCTATCATGGTGAGTTGCCCAGGGACCTACCTTCTTCCTGTAACAGGGTATCATATCCATGGCAACCGGGGCTTGGCATCCCAACCAACCGCTTTGTATAAATGGATATCTAGCCCACGTAGTGCCATTTGCAAACTGCTCACACCCTGTAATATTTTGGTGGAGGCATGAGTTCCTGCAGGGTTTAAGAACTTTCAGGGGAAGGTTGGTGGCAAGTGATGGATTGTTCCTGGGAAGCAAGAGGCTGAGGAAGAGACCGCTGCTAGGAGGCAATTTCTGAATGTGTGGTGCAGCAATGGGAAGGAAAAGGAATTCTCAGGAGGTTGCCAAGCAAGACAGGAACTGCAAGATTGAAAAATTGTAGGGGACGGGGAGACCAGACAGGTGACTCCAAAGGTGTTTTTCTTCTTTGAAAATTTTTATTGGGAGCGAGTTCATCAACCTAAAGTACACAAGTAAGCGGTTTATAGTGTACTCCCGGAGCGGCCAACCACCACCATGTCATATTTGAGATACTTCCATCACCTCAGGAAGCCCCGCACCTTTCGCAGTCCCAGTGCCCCCACCCTCACCTCCCAGCCGCTCCCCTACTTCCTCTCTGACTGAATTGCCGGCTCTTGACATTTCCCACAGAGGGATCACACCGACCCTGTGACCCTGGCTCCCCTTGCTCCTCCAGCACTTCACACATAGCCTCGCTCAGGGGCTTCACAGGGTCCCAAGATCCCCTGACCAGCACTGCCTCCCCAGGACCCCCTGCCTCCAGCACTGTGTCCCCAGGTCCCCCTGCCTCCAGCACTATGTCTCCAGGTCCCCCTGCCTCCAGCACTGTGTCCCCAGGTCCCCCTGCCTCCAGCACTGTGTCCCCAAGAACCCCTGCCTCCAGCATCGTGTCCCCCAGGTCCCCCTGCCTCCAGCACTGTGTCCCCCAGGTCCCCCTGCCTCCAGCACTGTGTCCCCAAGAACCCCTGCCTCCAGCACTGTGTCCCTCAGGTCCCCCTGCCTCCAGAACTGTTGTCCCCAGGTCCCCCTGCCTCCAGCACTGTTGTCCCCAGGACCCCCTGCCTGCAACACTGCCTCCCAAGGACCCACAGCCCTCCCACCCCTTTCTTTAGGTTTCTGCCATTGTCATCCATCATCACATCAGGGACCCCTATAAAGTGTGAGTTCCTCTCTCCACGCCCTTTCTGCCCCTTGCTGGGGTCTGACTATGTCCCTCCAAGTTCATGTGCTGGAAACCTCATTCTCCAGGCAACTATTCTAATAGGAGGGAACTTTACGAGCTGATGAGTCTGTGTAGGCTCCACCCTCCTTTCTCTCCCTTAGCCTTGGCCTTCCCAACCCCAAACTGTGAGCCAAGTAAATGTATTTTCTTTATAAATTATCCAGTCTGCTGACATGTTGTTATAGCAGCACAAGATAGACTAAGACACACTTAACCTGGCTTCACAGTACTAAGCACTACAGGAGACATTAGCCTGTTATCTGCACACTTGCCTAGGCCTCTCTCCCCAGAAACAAGAGCAAGGACTTTGTTTTGTCACTGCATATGTCCATCAGTGTCTGGTGGGAGTTCAGAAAATATTTATTGAACTATTTAAGCCCCCTACGACTGACATAGGCATTGTCACTTGGTATTAAACACACACACACACACACACACACACACACACACACATACACAAAGCATAATGGCGACAGCAAGCTCCTTATTATTAAATATGACCTTCAAAGATAAATAAACGCAAACCCGGAACACAGCTAGTTTGACAAGATGGGAGAAGATTCAAAATAAGTGGTCACATTAAGATGGCCTAGGGAGCCTCGATGTCCTGGGGTAGTGGGGCTCACGGTGAGCTGCTATGTGTCCCCCATGGCTGAGCTGTGTCAGCCCCCACAGGCCTGAACCTGACTCTGAGGACGGCTCTTCCACTCAGACCTACTGTCGTAAGCTCCTTAGTGCTCACTCAGGCAGCTGCTCTCTCTCGGGGCTCTGATTCCCTTTTCTGCGGGGGCCATAAATGGTGCCCTGTGGAATGTAATGAAATTTTGCTGACTGGAGACAGAGTCTTTTAATTCCTATAACTTAGGCCATAGCCAATGGTTCTGGAAGGGGTCCAAAGCCATTAATTACACCCCAGTGAGGAGGTGCAGAGTTGCAGAAGCTGTGGCAGATATATTTTATTTGCAAATTGCTGATGGTTTAAGGCATCTTCTTTTCCTCTCTCAAGGTCTCACCTACTCAATGAAACCCTGCACACTCGTAAAACTGTGTAACGAGGGACATTATCAAATACTGCCAGAGATGTTATTTACTGTGACTCTGACGGGAAGAGTCTGTGATACTGGACCTTTCCATCTGTCCCATTAAGGTCCCACTTGAGGTAGGCAGAATGGCGACGATGGGCAGCATGTGACTTTGGCAGCCTGAGGACAGTTCCTCAGGTTCTAGAACCTGACAGGTTTTAGGCCAGATGTGGAGGACGCAGCTAGGTGAGGAGAAAGGGCCCTCACCTTCCTGGGCTGTGGTGGGACAGGCTTCCTGAACACATTCTAGGTCAGTCTGCGCTGTGTGGAGGAAGCTTTTGACTGTTGCACTCTCCAGAGTCCCAAGCACCTCGTGCCTGGCTATAGCTCCTCATGAAGTATTCCTCGAGGGCCGGCACCTGCAGGCGCCTGGCTGCAGCTGACACATTGATGGGCAGTGGTTCTCCAGGTGCCTGGAGCCTGCCGTGTCTGCTCTCTGGTCCCTCCACACACAGGGCAGGGTGTGACAACACCTTTGAAAGGACGCGCCAGGTGTCCAGTCCATGCCCTGTGGACTCAGCAAGAGACACTCTCCAGCAGTCACCTGCAGACAGGTAGCTGCTCTGAACCTATTTCCTCAGACCCCAAGCGGGAGGTGGAGTGGGAAGCTTCGGGTCCTTTTGTCTCTAGGCATCTTCAGTAGGAACCGAGCAAATTCAGACAGTGTAGAGAGCATTAGCGATTCTTAGGAGGCGTGAAATCACCAAGATGGACTGACTGGTCAAGGAGTAACATGAAGAATACATAAGCTACGACGTTCTGAGAAAAATGCAGGAAATAGACACTTTTTTTACATACAGAAAATAGGAAAAGATGCTAACTACTGGGGATCTTTACGATTCTTTGGACCTGATTAGGTATAAAAAACACACACAGAAACTATCTAAAAAGTTAATTAAAAAGAAACTGGGGACACACCCAACATTCTGTTATATTTGTCCATGGCCTAGAGGAATAAAATGGGTCCACACCACATGGGTGCACCCTCCTACTGCATGTTCCAGAACCAGCCACGGAGACTTGAAACCAGGTCGAAACATCGGAAATAAGACTGGACTTTTTACAATCTGGCCTGCATGGTGGGTGCACACCTGAGTGCTGCCCTCAGTGCAGAGAAAACAGGCATCAGTCAAAGGCCACTGGAAAACAAAGGCTGGAGACCATGTTCCCTCCCTGTGTGCTGTGCTTTCCTGTCGGCAGGGTAGTGGGCGGCTGGCTGGGTGGTAGGTGCAGGTGGGCCCT
The DNA here is from genome assembly GCF_045843805.1 of Urocitellus parryii. Lineage (NCBI taxonomy): Eukaryota > Metazoa > Chordata > Mammalia > Rodentia > Sciuridae > Urocitellus > Urocitellus parryii. The sequence continues at coordinate 84,242,820 of NC_135539.1, forward strand.
CAGGGGCCCCCATGATGAAGAGCCTTCTAGAGGCACAGCAGGATTCATCCCACACAAGAGGACACTGACCTCCATGCACAGATCCAAGCAGATAAGGTCAATGTCGGAAGGGAAAAGGGCTGGGCTTGAGTCCTGCAGGGCATAAGCCGCGCAGACCCTACTCTGGCTCCTTACCTTGCCTTGACCACTGGGGCCAATGTCCATGGGAGGCAGAGGGGGAAGGAGTCCAAGGTAGAGCTACCTTGAATCCTGTGTGACCAAGGCCAGCCCCAGGGAGAAGGAAGCCATCCTGCAAAAGCACAGAACACGGCAGCCAGACATGGCCCCACCTGGCTGTCTGAGGCTGGTTCCCAAACAGCATGGTCCTGTCAGGGACAGGGAAAGTCCCAGCTGTGGAGGAGCATGGAGAGCAATTGCTGGGAGAGGCAAGGTTGTCTGAGTGCCAGGGGGAAGCCAAAGGTGACACCTCAGAGGCTTCAGAGGTTCACAGTCTGGAGGACCCAGGGACACTGAGGGCCTTCGTGAACCCTCCTGGGGAAGCAGCCTACTGGACTTCTCTGCTTCCACAGTGCTTTGCTCCTGCTCCCATCCTAGCTCCTCCCTGTGCCTGATTCTCAGGACAAAGCCAGTGTTGAAGTCAACCCTTGTCTTAGATCTGCAGAACAGCTGCCCCCAGGGCTGCAGCAAGGGCAGTGACCATGAGCTGCTACCCGGAGCCCCCTAGGCTGATGTGGGCCCGAGGTGAGCTGAGCCAGCACCAAGGCAAACCAATGCACGTAGACCCACTGAGTGGAGGCAGCCCTGCTGGGCCCAGTGTGGATACCTGCTCTACACAGTGCTACAGCCAGAACCCCAGCCTCCACGATCCCAGGACCTCCACTTCCTGCTTGCTGACCAATAGTGAGAAAATGGGAGTGAGTGAACCTGAATGTGAACTGAGGCTCAAGTGTTGATGCAATAGCATCAGTACTTTTCCAAACCCTGATTAGCATAAGTTTGGACCATTAGCACGGACACAAGTGCTCTTTAAACTCCTCGACTAGCATGCTTAGATTATTGGGTCTCTTCTTGTCTCTACAGGAGGTCTGTTTTTATTTTCATTCCAATTAAATTCTATCCCATTTACTCTGGCCTTCCTTATCTCATTAATTTAATTCTTTGGATGTGTGAGGCAAGCCTGGAAAGACGTTAGTGGTAAAATGCTAGAGCTTATTGCAGCACTGGAGAGCAGGGCAGGGGTTCAGAGTTACAGCACTGACAGCTGCAATGTGCCACTCAATGGTAGTGAGAAGACTTAGACTTTGCTGGCTGCAGCCTTCAAAGTTGACCCCTGTAGATGATGTGGATTCCTGGCTGCTGAGCCAAATCAGTCATCCTACTGGTTCTTATCAAGATGCAGCTGTGGAGCTCATGTGGCCCATGGCCCTGAGGAGACTGCCATGTAACCAAGTGAGTCCTGATGCAGGGCAGTGCAGAGGTGGGTCAGGGCAAGCTGTTCTGTCACTCAGCTGCAGCCTGGATTGTACACAAGGGGACACCAACCACAGAAGCACACTCTATAGCAGTGCCATGGCTTCAGACACCCACTGAGCATGTGCAGTCAAAGACTTCAATCTCCTGCTTCCCAAAGCAGGGAGTAAAGAAGAGTAAAGCTAAGTGTGAATGGGATTCAGGACCAACCAATGCGTTATTGCTTTTCCAAGCCCAAGTTAGCATAAGTTTGGACCAATAGCAGTGCACCAAGTGCTCTATGAACCCCTAGACTAGCACAAAGAAGACCTGCTGTCTATTCCTCTAGTGTGGCATGAGTTGCATTCCTGTTACTCAATGGATTCTGTTATTACACTCACTCATCCTGGTCTGGGGATTTCATTCTTTGAATTCATGAAAGAAGAAACCAGAAAGAAGAAGCCGAAGGAGAGCTGCTGGGTTCTGCTGCAGTGCTGGTGGGTGGCCTGCCATTAGGAGCTGCAGCTCTTCCTGGCTGCAGAGGCCCTCAGCTTGTGTAGACCCTCTCTGGCAGCAGCAGCAGCAGTGAATGGAGTTTCACCTGTAAACTCTGGTTCCGTAGGCATCCCCTCTTTGATTAGCTGCTAACACTTAAAATGAGCCAGCTTGGCTGCAGTGATCTACAACTTCACAGACTGCTCAGCAGCAGAACTGGGAATTCAGCTTCTTAAACTCTAGCTATATGTTGCTTCTATAATTGTGCTTGGGTACAGACAACAACTCTAATGAGTGGCGACCTTATCTGTCTGTGGTGTTGAGATTTAAGACAAGTTTCAAGAGGGAGCCCTGGACCAGAATGCAGGGACATAAAGATCTCCGCTAGCTTTTGCTGTATTGACTTTTCCACACTGAGGTTTTAAAACCTTTGCAAAAATGATCATGGTAGCTCCAGCCCCTTGAGATTACTACTAAAAATACTTAGTGAAGCTCCAGATCCTCCCCACTGATACCCAACCCAGAGCAGAATAGTGCCTGGTGCCAGTAAGCTGAACACCACACTGTGTGGTGCAACTGCAATTTCTGGACAGCATGTGTGGTGTGTTTACTTCATCGTTTTATTGTTATTTCAGTGTATTATGCTGAAGTCCATTGATTCACAGGAATGAGTTTGTCGTATCAAAAAGTGTCTTGCTCTGGGAAGGCTGTGTTGGGTGGACTCAAGCTGGAAGTCAGAATCACCTCCAGAAGAGGACTGCAGATACTGCATGCCCATCACTGGGGACATGGCCATGTCAGGACACAGTCATGAGACCAGTTTGAGATGAAACTCCACCACTTCTGTTGGTGGGATGGGTCTGTGTGTGCTGTAGGCCTCAGCAGCCAAGAAAGCCTTTCCTAGTGTTTGCTGTGAATCACAGCAGGGGATGCCTGCCCTGTCAGCTCTGAGGGTCACAACAGGCCAGGCCCAGTCCTCCACGACCACTGAGCGGTGTGTTGCAGCTTTATGCGGGAGCCCCTGGCCTGGGGAGGGTCTCCAGTGTCGCAACAGACTCTAGCAATTCCCCAATTTCTTTCCAGGTTGTTCTCACACAAATCCAAAGGATGTCCCAGAAGATAGGAATTTATTTAAGTGTGAAAAATAGAGACAGAAGTCTTGCAGTGGCAAGAGGGAGGCCAGCAGCATGTTTTCTCTTCGAATGAGCTAGTCTAGGGGATTATTTAGCACTTGGGTCAACGCTATTGGTCCAGACTCATGCTAATCAGCGTGTGGAAAAGTACTAACATGGTCGTAACCACACTGGACCCTGAATTTCCATTCAGGTTCACCCCAATCCCATTTTCTCACTATCAGCAGGCAGGAAATTGAGGTCGTGGGATCGTGGAAGCTGGGGTCTGATCTTGACACCTCAGGCCCACACCAGCAGGGTGGCTCTGTGTGGCTGCAGCTTGCCACCCACACTCCGGTCCCTGTGGACAGCCATTCTGCAGCCCTGGGACAAGGGCTTGGCTTCACTCAGGCATTATGATAAAGACAACAATGGTGAAAGCACGACAAGACTAAGGTACCTTTCTTCTACTCTCCTTCTCCCATGAGCCTGGGACAGTTTTCCTAGGCCACATGAACTCAACGTCACTGGTGGAATAGCAGCGCTGATCTGGGAGTCCAGCTCTCCTCTAGCAAGCCCGACATTAAAGAAAGTCACAAAATGTAACACTGCATCCCTCTTCATTTACTTTGGAAAATACATTTACTTTTCATACAATATTGATACTAATGTGCAATGAGTTTAAAATAATTTAAAACAAATTAATATATTTCTAAAATTTCCTCATCTTTATTTCACTGCAAATATTGATAGGTATTATCCATTCACAGGAAATTGCTTGGAGGTCCTCAGTAATCTTTAAGAATGTGAAGGGATTCTGAGACCACCACATCTGGGAGCTGCTGATGTAGGAGCATTCCTGGGAAAGATGGACACAGTAAGGTCACTAGGGTGGGGGTCTGCAAGGCACAGGGCAGGGCTCAAACGGATCTGCAACCTTTTTTCTTAAAAACTAAATCCAGGTACAGAAGAATTTTAGCATTCTGTGGATCTGGGTGATTGTTAGACCATACTTTTGTATCTTTTGGTATATTTTAAGTAATTCATAAAAAAAATTGTCATGAACGTGTCATTCAGAGTTATGGAAGCAATTACCAGAAATGCTAGCAAGGAACATGGCTGAGTTTCTGGTGCAGTGGGAGACCACATGTGGGCGAGAGGGGCTGGAAGGGGAGGCCCCGAGGCAGGTGGGCAGGTTCCATTCCACTTGATACTAGATACACCTCTGCACCTCCACAAAAATGGAATTTTCAAAAAATCAAGTGAAGAGAAAGGGAAAACGGCAAGCACAGTGCAGAACTTAGAGATGAGGAGGAAGGAGGAGGAGCTGCAGCATGTGGTAGGATGTGGGACTACGGGGGCTTTTTCTTCCCCTTCATTTTTCACCTATTCTGTTACTGGCTATATAATTTCATGTATAGCATAAATTTTTTTAAATTAGCAATGGATCAAAAAAGACAGGTAATTATTTTTTTTTCTCCCGGGGAAGACTGACTGTGGCTGCCATTTGGTTTTTTTCTCTCTGGGTTCCTCTCACGTGGGTGCTGGGTGCCTGCCAACCTTCTGCTCCTTGGGGACTGTGACCATAGGTGGATTCTTTATCTCTCCTGGTCTCTGCTTTGGCTGGCAGACCTCCTCATTCCCTGGCTGGTGCTGGTCACTCCAGATCCTGCTCTGACTTGACCTGATCTTCTCTGTCTCTGTGTCTTCTCCTTTACTTAGAAGGTTACTAATCTTTGATTTGAGGTACACCCTTAATCATGATGATTCATCTTATGATCCTTAATGAACTACATCTGCAAAGACCATGTACATCATTCAACCCACTAGAAACACCAAGCAAACAAATTACTAAAGGCACATGCTCCAAATCTAATTCTTGCTTCAAGTGAAGAAGGACAGGGGTTAAACACAGGCTACTTGAGAGAACTCTAAAACAACACTGGCCACATACACACACATACACACACACACACACACACACACACACACACACGCCATTTAAAACTTTTCCAAAACAACCAAATCAATTCTGATTTGATCTGTTTACCAATCACCCATCAATCCAAAGATGTACTCATCAATATGAGTACTGAATGCCTTCATGCTTTTACACTGTTCCAGGTACATGCACTTGTAATGGAAATTGAGCCTTCACAAGAATAGAGTTCAACAGAAAATAATCCCACTCACCTTCCAATTTGCAAACAGAAGAGAGGAACTGGAGGAATTTGCTCCAAGCCTTAAAGTGAGGGAGATGATCCACCCAGTCCATTTGTTTTTTTGTTTTTTTTTTATTGGTCGTTCATAACATTACATAGTTCTTAATACATCATATTATACGGTTTGATTCAAGTGGGTTATGAACTCCCGCTTTTACCCCGTATACAGATTGCTGTATCACATCAGTTACCCTTCCATTGATTGACATATTGCCTTTCTAGTGTCTGATGTATTCTGCTGTCTGTCCAATTCTCCACTATCCCCCCTCCCCTCCCCTCCCTTCCCCTTCTCTCTCTCTACCCCTTCCACTGTAAATCATTTCTTCCATTTGTATTATCTTGTCTTACCCCTCCTTTCCTCTTATATGTCATTTTGTATAACCCTGAGGATCCCCTTCCATTTCCATGCAATTTCCCTTCTCACTCCCTTTCCCTCCCACCTCTCATCCCTGTTTAATGTAAATCTTCTTCTCAAGCTCTTCGTCCCTACCCTGTCATTGTTTACTCCCCTTATATCAAAGGAGTCATTTGGTATTTGTTTTTTAAAGATTGACTAGCTTCACTTAGCATAATCTGCCCTAATGCCATCCATTTCCCTCCAAATTCTATGATTTTGTCATTTTTTAATGCAGAGTAATACTCCATAGTGTATAAATGCCACATTTTTTTATCCATTCATCTATTGAAGGGCATCTAGGCTGGTTCCACAGTCTTGCTATCGTGAATTGAGCTGCTATGAACATCGATGTAGCAGTGTCCCTGTAGCATGCTCTTGTTAGGGCTTTAGGGAATAGACCGAGAAGGGGAATAGCTGGGTCAAATGGTGGTTCCATTCCCAGCTTTCCGAGAAATCTCCATACTGCTTTCCAAATTGGCTGCACCAATTTGCAGTCCCACCAGCAATGAACCAGAGTGCCCATTTCCCCGCATCCTCTCCAGCACTTATTGTTGTTTGACTTCCTAATGGCTGCCAATCTTACTGGAGTGAGATGGTATCTTAGGGTAGTTTTGATTTGCATTTCTCTGACTGCTAGCGATGGTGAGCATTTTTTCATGTACTTGTTGATTGATTGTATGTCCTCCTCTGAGAAGTGTCTGTTCAGGTCCTTGGCCCATTTATTGATTGGGTTATTTGTTATCTTATTGTCTAATTTTTTGAGTTCTTTGTATATTCTGGTTATTAGGGCTCTATCTGAAGTGTGTGGAGTAAAGATTTGTTCCCAGGATGTAGGCTCCCTGTTTATCTCTCTTATTGTTTCTTTTGCTGAGAAAAAACTGTTTAGTTTGAGAAAGTCCCATTTGTTGATTCTAGTTGTTAATTCTAGCGCTATGGGTGTCCTATTGAGGAATTTGGAGCCCGATCCCACAGCGTGTAGATCATAACCAACTTTTTCTTCTATCAGATGCCGTGTCTCTGATTTAATATCAAGCTCCTTGATCCATTTTGAGTTAACTTTTGTGCATGGCGAGAGATAGGAATTCAGATTCATTTTAACGCAAATGGATTTCCAGTTTTCCCAGCACCATTTGTTGAAGATGCTATCCTTCCTCCATTGCATGCTTTTAGCCCCTTTATCAAATATAAGATAGTTGTAGTTTTGTGGATTGGTTACTGTGTCCTCTATTCTGTACCATTGGTCCACCCGCCTGTTTTGGTACCAGTACCATGCTGTTTTTGTTACTATTGCTCTGTAGTATAGTTTGAAGTCTGGTATCGCTATACCGCCTGATTCACACTTCCTGCTTAGCATTGTTTTTGCTATTCTGGGTCTTTTATTATTCCATATGAATTTCATGATTCTTTTATCTATTTCTACAAGATATGCTGTTGGGATTTTGATTGGCATTGCATTGAACTTATAGAGAACTTTTGGTAATATCGCCATTTTGATGATGTTAGTTCTGCCTATCCATGAGCAGGGTATATTTTTCCATCTTCTAAGGTCTTCTTCTATGTCTTTCTTTAGGGTTCTGTAATTTTCATTGTATAAATCTTTCACCTCTTTTGTTAGGTTGATTCCCAAGTATTTTATTTTTGGGGGGGATATTGTGAATGGAGTAGTTGTCCTCATTTCCGTTTCAGAGGATTTGTCGCTGATATACAGGAATGCCTTTGATTTATGCGTGTTGATCTTATATCCTGCCACTTTGCTGAATTCATTTATTAGCTCTAATAGCTTCTTTGTAGACCCTTTTGGGTCTGCTAGGTATAGAATCATATCATCTGCAAATAGTGATAATTTAAGTTCTTCTTTTCCTATTTTTATGCCTTTAATTTCTTTCGTCTGCCTAATTGCTCTGGCCAGTGTTTCGAGGACTATGTTGAACAGAAGTGGTGAGAGAGGGCATCCCTGTCTTGTACCAGATCTTAGAGGGAATGCCTTCAATTTTTCTCCATTCAGAATGATGCTGGCCTGTGGCTTATCATAGATTGCTTTTACAATGTTGAGGTATGATCCTGTTATCCCTAATTTTTCTAGAGTTTTGAACATAAAGGAATGCTGTACTTTGTCGAATGCTTTCTCTGCATCTATCGAGATGATCATATGGTTCTTATTTTTAAGTCTATTGATGTGGTGAATAACATTTATTGATTTCCGTATATTGAACCAGCCTTGCATCCCAGGGATGAATCCTACTTGATCATGGTGTATAATTTTTTTGATATGTATTTGAATCCGATTCGCCAGAATTTTATTGAGGAATTTTGCATCAAGGTTCATTAGAGATATTGGTCTGTAGTTTTCTTTCTTTGAAGTGTCTTTGTCTGGTTTTGGAATCAGGGTGATGTTGGCCTCGTAGAATGAATTTGGAAGTTCTCCCTCTTTTTCTATTTCCTGAAATAGCTTGAAAAGTATTGGTGTTAGTTCCTCTTTAAAGGTTTTGTAAAACTCTGCTGTATACCCATCCGGTCCTGGGCTTTTCTTAGTTGGTAATCTTTTGATGGTTTCTTCTATTTCCTCTATTGTTATTGGTCTGTTTAGGTTGTCTATATCCTCCTGACTCAATCTGGGCAGATCATAAGACTTAAGGAATTTATCTATGCCTTCACTATCTTCTATTTTATTGGAGTATAAGGATTCAAAATAATTTCTGATTATCTTCTGTATTTCTGAAGAGTCTGTAGTGATATTGCCTTTTTCATCCCGTATGCTAGTAATTTGGGTTCTCTCTCTTCTTCTCTTCGTTAGCATGGCTAAGGGTCTGTCAATTTTATTTATTTTTTCAAAGAACCAACTTTTAGTTTTGTCAATTTTTTCAATTGTTTCTTTTGTTTCAATTTCATTAATTTCAGCTCTGATTTTAATTATTTCTTGCCTTCTACTTCTTTTGCTGTTGTTTTGCTCTTCTTTTTCTAGGATTTTGAGATGAAGTATGAGATCATTTATTTGTTGGTTTTTTCTTTTTTTGAGGAATGAACTCCAAGCAATGAATTTTCCTCTTAGAACTGCTTTCAATGTGTCCCATAGATTCCGATATGTTGTGTCTGTGTTTTCATTTAACTCTAGGAAGTTTTTAATTTCCTCCTTGATGTCTTCTAAAACCCATTGATCATTCAGCAACCTATTGTTCATTCTCCAAGTGATGCTTGATTTTTCCTTCCTACTTTTATCATTGATTTTCAGTTTCATTCCATTGTGATCAGATAAGATGCATGGTATTATCTCTACCCCTTTATATAGTCTAAGAGTTGCCCTGTGACATAATATATGGTCTATTTTTGAGAAGGTTCCATGTGCTGCTGAGAAAAAAGTGTAACTACTTGATGTTGGGTGGTATAGTCTATATATGTCAATTAAGTCTAGGTTGTTAATTGTGTTATTGAGTTCTATAGTTTCCTTATTTAACTTTTGTTTGGAAGATCTGTCCAGTGGTGAGAGAGGTGTGTTGAAGTCTCCCATGATTATTGTATGGTGGTCTATTAGACTCTTGAACTTGAGAAGAGTTTGCTTGATGAACACAGCTGCACCATTATTTGGGGCATATATATTTATGATTGTTATGTCTTGTTGGTGTATGGTTCCCTTGAGCAGTATGACGTGTCCTTCTTTATCCCTTTTGATTAACTTTGGCTTGAAATCTATTTTATTAGATATGAGTATGGCCACTCCTGCTTGTTTCCGCAGTCCATATGTGTGGTATGATTTTTCCCAACCTTTCACCTTCAGTCTATGAATATCTTTTCCTATCAGATGCGTCTCCTGTAGGCAGCATATTGTTGGGTCTTGTTTTGTGATCCATTCTGCTAGCCTGTGTCTCTTGAGTGGTGAGTTTAAGCCATTAACATTTAGGGTTATTATTGAGATATGGTTTGTTCTTCTAGCCATATTTATTTATTGATGTTACTAAACCTGATTTGTTATCCTCTTTGACTACTTTCCCCCCTTTACTGTCCTACCTCCCATTGTTGGTTTTCATTGTTATTTTCCATTTCCTCTTCCTGTAATGTTTTGCCAAGGATTTTTTGAAGAGATGGTTTTCTAGCTGGGAATTCTTTTAACTTTTGTTTATCGTGGAAGGTTTTAATTTCATCTTCTATCCTGAAGCTTAATTTCGCCGGATACACGATTCTTGGTTGGAACCCATTTTCTTTCAGTGTTTGAAATATGTTATTCCAGGATCTTCTAGCTTTCAGAGTCTGTGTTGAGAGATCAGCTGTTATCCTGATTGGTTTACCCCTAAATGTAATCTGCTTTCTTTCTCTTGCAGCTTTTAAAATTCTCTCCTTATTCTGTATGTTGGACATCTTCATTATAATGTGTCTAGGTGTGGATCTCTTATGATTTTGCACGTTCGGCGTCCTGCAGGCTTCTAGGATTTGGGATTCTGTCTCATTCTTCAAGTCTGGGAAGTTTTCTCGTATTATTTCACTGAATAGACTGTTTATTCCTTTGGTATGGAGCTCTGTGCCTTCCTGTATCCCAATGACTCTTAAATTTGGTCTTTTGATATTGTCCCATAATTCTTGGATGTTCTGCTCATGGTTTCTTAGCAGACTTGCTGAGCTGTCTATGTTCTTTTCCAGTTGAAATACTTTGTCTTCATTGTCTGATGTTCTCTCTTCTAAGTGATCTACTCTGCTGGTAGTATTCTCAATTGAGTTTTTAAGTTGGTTTATTGTTTCCTGCATTTCTAGGATTTCTATTTGTTTGTTTTTTATTACCTCTATCTCCCTGTGAAATTGATCTTTTACTTCCTGGATTTGTTTGTCAATGTGATCTTTCATTGTCTGATTTTGCTGTCTCATGTCTTCCTTGAGACTCCAGATAATCTGAAGCATGTATATCCTGAACTCTTTATCTGACATTCCATCTGTTGAAGCTATTACCTCTTCTAATGTTGAGTTGACCTGCATTGCTTGTGGTCCTTTCTTTCCTTGTCTTTTCATACTGCTCGCATTTCTTTCTGCTTGGTGCAACTGTTGTGTTTTTGAAATTTACCCCCTATTTATTTATATTGCTCTTGTATAGTTGGGGAGTCTCCCTTGCAGGGCGGGTAGTGGCTATGCTCCTCCTCTAATTAGGGTGATCTGTCTACCACGCTGATCGGTCGCAGGTCTGCCCCCCCTGCGGGCACGGGTGGTGGCTTTGCTCTGCCCCCACTCCAATTGTGGTAACGTAACTACCACGCCCTGGGGTCGTTGGTCCTGATCTGGATGTGGGTGGCGGCTCTGCTGGGTCCCCACTCCAATTGGTGTGACGCGTCTACCACGCTGGCAGGCCTCTAGGCTGGTGGGTCGCAGTTCTGCACAGCCCCCACTCCCAATGGGGGTACCTGACTACCTCTCCAACGGGTCGCTGAGCCCCCTCCGGACCCGGTCGGTGACCCTGCTCCACCCCCACTCCAACCAGTGTGACGCGACTGCCTCGGTGTTACGTGTCCACCACGCTGGCAAGCTACCTGGCCTGTCTTTCCAGTGGGCCGCAGGTATCGTTGCTCCCCCGCTCCGGCACCTTGCCGCTCCCCAGTGCGCGCCACAGACTCCAGCCGTGGGGCGATTGCCTATCAGGCTATGCGACCCTCCGTGCGGAGAAATGGAGCTCCCGCAGTCGAACTTCGCACGATGGAAATCTGTCCACTAGATTCTGGAGCACCTCAATTTCACTGGAAATTCCCTACAAGATAGCCTTCAGGCGATTCACATCATCTTTCTCCCGCTCAGTGACGCGGTGCTCTGGGGTGATGCACTCCCTTCGCTGCCATCTTCCCTCCTCAGGACTTGACTTCTGCACCCGCCGCGGGGCCACCTGTGTAGCCGGGTAGCTGCGGCCGCGTGGTTAGGAACCGGGCAGGAGAAGCGGCTGCTCCCAGAGCGCTATGCCTCCCGGGGGAGCCCGGATGGCGGAGGCCGACTGCCGGTTCGGGCGGGGCGGCCCAAGCCGTTCCGGGTGTCCGCCGCTTGCAAAAGCGGTTGCTGGCTCCGGGACTTGACTTCTGCACCCGCCGCGGGGCCACCTGTGTAGCCGGGTAGCTGATGGCTGCGGGACTAGACCTCTGTGCCCAAGTGGTCGTCCAAGATCCACTTCTCTGGGACAAACTGTCACTTCCAATAAACCTACCAGATCATGGCTGCTCTCCTCTTAAGGGAATTATGCTAGAAGTTCCTCTGTAGGTAGGCTGCAGCTGTTCAGATGGGTCTTTCTTATCCTGTTAAAGTGGAGACGTTGGAATCGCTGCTTCCTCGCCGGCGGCCATGTTGGATCCCCGCATTTGTTATATAATGGACATGACACTAGCAGAGTATTTGTAGGTATAATTGTAAAATATGCTGCAGGTGAACTGTTCTCTTTGACGTCGTGTGTGTGTGTGTGTGTGGTGTGTCTGTGTGTGGATAGCTAGATATTGAGGGACATTAGACAGGATCAAGGTGGACAGCTGGGTGGGTGCTCTCGAGTCCTGCCATCTCTTCCTCGCACAGCTCCCTTTGCAGTTGGGCTGGGTGCATGTACTGAGCCCTCGTGATGGATTGGATGGATCATCTCCCTCAATTTCAGCCTACAGAAAATTCCTCCAGTTCCTCTCTTCTGTGGAGCACAGATGGCTGTGACCACAGGTGGCTGCAGTGCCAGACAGAACCAGCGTGGATCCCTGGGTCAGCATGGGTGGAGAGACCACAGAGCCACTGGACTAGGAACCAGGATGGGATGAGAAACAGCCGTGCTTGTCCATTTCATGCATCCTTTAGGTGTCTTTCCCTGCTATAGTTTGAGTGCTGACAGACCCTCCAAGGCCCATTTGCTAAGGCCTTGTCCCTGGGTGGTGCTACTGGGAGGAGGTGGAACCTCTGAGAGGTGGGCCTAGTGGGAGGTCCTGAGGCCCCTGAGGTGTGCCCTTAAAGAGGAGTGTGGGACCCTAGCCATTCCCTTCTCCCCTTTGACTTCCTGGCTGATGAAGGGAGCAGTTCTGCTCTGCCACACCCTCCCACCATGATGGGCCGCCCGCCCCAGGCCCAAAGCGAGAGCGCCAACCCACCGTGGACTGGCATCTCTAGAGCTGTGGGCCCAAAGAAACCCTTTCTCTTCATAAGCTGATTAGCATATTTGTTACATTGCAGGAAAGTTGACCAATACAATCATCAACTTTCTAGAGGCTCTGAAGTGGTCACAAGTGCCCTCCTCTTTGCTCATATAGCCCAGCCTCCACAGTGCCTCCTGGCTACTTCTCTTGCAGGCCTGGGTCTGTGTGTGGCCTCTTTCCCCTGAAGATAGAGCTCTTTCACGAGGCTGGTTCCTGTGCCTTAATTGTTGGTATTGCCCAGCCCCAAGCACATTGAGCACACTACTTTCTGATTTGTCTTTCTGAATGAAAGAGGAAGAATTTGTCAAAATGTCATTTATAAGCCAATTTTCAGAGAGAATTTATTATAAAAGTAGACACTTCCATTATTACCACTGAAGTCTGAGTCACCAGAGGCCCAGCTGGGTCTTCAGCCCCCAGTGCACTCTCTGCTCTGGTTTCCAGGCACCTCCTCTCTGTGCTTCTCCACCCTGACTCCAGCCTGTCCACCTCTCTGAGCAGACATCCTCCCACTTCCCAGGAAGGAAGGTGACCTGTGGGAATGGCCCTTTCCCACCCAGGCACACACAGTTGCAGGAGGTCACCTCCTGTTCACATCACTTCCTGCAGCTTCAAGGAGAATCCCACCTGCTCTGACCTCACCTGTGACCTCGCTCTGTAGAGTCTCTTGCTCTGCCAAGTTCCTCCCTGAAGCACATAAACATTCTCAAGATTTCCATTTCTTAAAGTAAAACTCCCCCCTCTGGATCCTCCTGGTGACAGGAAGAACAAGAAGCCACACTTGCCCTAGCCCTCAGACAACCTCATGGACACCAGGACAGACAGCATCCCCTTTCAGCTGGTCCTCTTTCCCAAAAGACACGCTTTAGCAGATAGAGGAGGCCAGTGGACACTCCAGAAAGATTTCTACCATCACCGGCTGACCACGGTCGGGGAGACTGACAGCTCCCAGAAGCTTCCCTCAGCTCACAGTCAGATTGGTCCTTCTTTCCACAAAGACCTTCCTATGTCGGCATAGCCCATCCCCTAATGGTGGAGCTGCAGACCACAGTGGCTCTGCCTCTGACTGCTGATTCCTTCACCTGAGGGTCCACCTGAGGATCACCACTGGGGAAGGGAGGCTCTGCCACTGCAAGGAGAGTGGAGGGTGAGCCGGGCAGCCTCCAGCCAGGCCCTCTGCCTAGTGGTGACAAGGTCCGGCCCTGCTCCCTGCGGTCCTCACTCCTGTGGTTAGAGGGCACACATCTCCGCTGCTGTCTGCTGGCCAAGCCTTCAATTCACCTGTGCAGCTTTCCCAGATTCAGTAGCTCAATTCCACCTTCCTGCCAGCCACATTTTGTGTTTTACTCCTGTGCGATGGATTCTCTCTTGAACCCTGGCTTCCCAACACACTCTTGCCAGGGCTTTGCCAAGAGCCTCGCGGTCTTTCCATGGTTGGCCTCCCTCCTTGGAGTGTGAGCCCCCTGAGCTGGGTGCTACAATGTGGTAGGTTCCCAATGAATTTTTGTTAAGTAAGTGAATGAGTGGAAGGAACAAACAAAATTGTCCCCTTTTATCCCCACAGCTTGTCACCAAGTTTGGTCCATTCTGTTTCCTTAACAACCCTCATGTCCATCAGCTCCTTTCCCTGCCTGCCTGGAGTGAGTTAGCCCAGGCCTCATTTCTTCCTGCTGAGCTTGGAGTCCAGCTCAGGGTACACCTGTCACTTAACTTCCCACCCTCCTTCTCAACACCACTCCAGACGGCTGGGGACATACTACCCGTCACACTGCCACATCCCTCAGAGCCTCTGCACAGCTGCCCACATCCACACTGGGTGGAGCATGAGGCTGAGGCAGGCTGTGAGGCCCTGTGTGGCGGGATCCACTCCTGTTATTAGTGTCTCCCACATCAGCTCCCTGCACCAGCCAAATGAAGGTATCTCCAGTGCTCCATGCCTAGGCTTCTGTTATAAAGATAAATTTTTAGTTTTGGTGTAGTTTTAGTTTTCAGAAAAATTTAAGACACAGTGCAGAAGGTCCCTGATACCTCTCAGCCAGTTTCCCCAATGGTTCACATAGACATGACTTTAAACATCTGTCACAATTGATGCATCGATGCTGATGTGTTGACTAATGTCTCCTGACATCTTTCTTCTGTCTGCAGATCCCGCCCAGGATGCTACGTTATGGGGCAGGTCATGTTGCATGGGCTCCTCTGGGAGGTCATGGTGTCTCAGACTTCCCTGGGTTTCAAGGACCTTCACGGCATTGAGAGGCACTGGTTGGGGGGCTTGTAGAACATCCTCAACCACATGATCTGGGGTTTGAGGGAGAGGCCACAGAGCTGAAGCATCATTTTTGTCCCTTCACGTTAAGAGCCCAACCTGGGGTGGTGGTCAGCTTCAGCCAAGACCCTGATAGGACATGTTCCAAGGCCACTGTGAAGGGAACAAGGACCTGAAAGCTGTTTAGGCCCTGGGGACCCACAGGAGAAGACACTCTGCCTTGCAGGGCAGGTGGCCTGGTGCATCACAGGAGCTCCCTAAATCTCAATGTCCTCACTGTGGAAAGGCTGGACAGAGGCTCTTTCCAAAGCCAGACCCTCCCCACTGCCTCTGCGTGGCCTTTGGAGAGCCAGCTGCCCATTGCCATCAGTCTTGGTTCCCAGGATCCCCAAAGATCCTCTGGGGCCATTTGCTAAGTGGCACCATGAGGAAGGAGCTCTGAAATGTCTTCGTTCAGTCCAAGGACAAGCCCAGGGCCAGCAGGGTGAGCTTCAGGGCTGGCCAAGTATGGGCAGCTGAGACCTGGGCTCTGCCTTGAAGCCATTTCCCAGCCTACGATCTCGGGCTTTCACTCTGTTCAGAAGAAAGAAATTAATTCACAATAAAAATAATTTCAGCAGCACTGAAAGAATTGCTGCTAATTACAATCTTCTCAAATTAATGGTCCTGGGAGTTATTGAAAGAAGAAGAATGAACTTCAAGAGTAGTTAGAATTCGAGCTAATAGCTAATCCTCCAACTGCCAGCTTAGAATCCAGGAAGGATGCAATTTCTAAAAGAAAAAAAGGAAGGAAGGAAAGAAAGGAGGGAGAGGAGGAGAGAAAGGTGGTGTTCTGCCTCCATTGAACATTAGGGTTTTCAATATGGGAAGAACAAGGACTTGATAATAATGACCCGCCTGTGCCCATGGTTTTATGGAGAGCAGTTTGTTACGACAGAAGTGGAGATCCATCCATATGGCCTTCATATATAAACATGTAGGAACCGCAGGGGAACATAGGGCCTTTGAAAGTCGATAAAGATGAGTAGGAACCAAACACTGCACCACAGTGACATTCCCTGGATGACAGTAAGGTAGAGCCCCCTTCTGCATGGGGGGACTTCTGTGCAGGAGCTTGCCCAGGGGGCTTCAGGAGGACCCCAGAGGCACAGATCTTTGTCCTCAACCTTGTTGTCTGACTCAATGTCGTCATGTTAAACTTTTGTTCCTGCTTGACAGTTTCCTAAAGCAGCAGATACCAGGCTACCTTGCAACTGAAGCTGCTCTTGGTGGACCAGAGAGTCTGTCACTGACCCACTCTCCTCCTCTTGGAACTGCAGATTTCACATTCCTCAGGTCAACCGCCCACCCAGCAGGTGACTCATATGCCAAGCATAGTGGGATTGTGTTTTCTGAGATCTGGGTTTTAATCATAGGCTGATCCATGATGTTAGGTTTGAAGACACTTGGAGAGAGGAGATAGTGTGATGGTCAGTCCTGCATATTGGCCAGACTATGGTGCCCAGGTGGTCAGTCAGCCTGGATGTTGCTGCAAAGGTATTTTAAAGATATGGCTGATGCTGAATTCTGCAGATAGAGAGTAAAGCAGATTGCCTTCCATTTGTGGGTGGGCTTCAGCAAATGAGTCAAGGCCTTCAGAAAGAAGACTGAGCTTCCCTCTGGAAGAGAGACCTCTACCCGCAGACTGCTTCCACACTAAGCTGCAACCCCAAAGCTTCCCTGGGCCTCCAGCCTGTGGTCTGCCCTGCACACCACGTTGAGCTTGCTACTCTCCACAGATGGTGAGCCAGTTCCATAAAATAAGTCTCTCTCTCTCCCTCTCTCTCTCAGCATTTCAACTCCACAGTTCAGGAGATTCATCCTTCCTGACATGTGACCATCCTGACCCAAGAGGGAGGTTGGGACACGCTAGTGACAGGGAGCTCGCTATGCTGCAAAGGCACTGAAGCCATCAGAGGTCTCCTCTCAGGCCTGCCTTAGACTCTGGTTCTGGAAGGCCCACACTGGCCACGCACACTGGCCACATTGCACTTGCTTCTGTCCCCAGTGCCACCTTCTCGGCCCCGTAAAGCTGCCCGGCTCATTCGCTCCACACTCCAAATCACCTTCCTTACCCAACTTAGTTTTCTTTGTTATCCTCTAATAATATTGTAAGTTTCCTTTTTATTAAGTTTATTGTCTAGAACACAGATCAGCAAAGGACAGCCCTCCAGCCCAATCTGGCCCCCCACCTGCTATTAATTAATATTAATATTCACATTACATTTTGCTAGGGCACAGCCAAGCCCATTGGGCTGTGGTTGCTTTGAAGCAGCGGCAGAGGGCTGAGGGGTTGAGGTAGAGATGCAGGGGTCACCAAGCCCAGGATTAGCCCTCTCTGGCCTTTGCAGAAGATCTGCCTCCCTCTGGACAAGCTCCCTCAGTACAGGAAATGGGTTTGTCAATGGTATGTCCCAAGTGCTGAGCAAATAGTTGAAGCAGGAACAGATGAATGGTGCCTTCATGCAGAAGATGTTCTGTTTTATAGCTTTAAAAAGGCGAGGGCACGTGGTCACCACACCCCACTCTAGTATCATACCTGGAACCCAAAAAGCTCTGTGTACCAGCAGCGAGACCATTATGTCTCTACTGATTAAGAAAACACCAAACGTTCACGAGAGTTTTTCCCATTCTTCAAGTTTAAGAACCACAGGAATAAAGGGTCAGTGGAGCAGGTCGATGAGGTTTGCTCTTGGGAACTGGGAAGTGGGAGAAGCCATCAAAGTCATCAAAGTCCCTGCTTCTCCCTGATTCCTCAGGAGTCTTAGTTCCAGTCCTCTCCCAGATGTAGAGGTGCACTTACAGATGTCTGTGGCTTTGTTCACAGGTCATGTTTTCTGGGGAAAAGAGGCTTTAGAACAGCCAGATCACTGTCCCCAGCCTCCACAGGAGGAGGGGAGGAGCTGGTGGCAGTAGGTTCAAGCTTTGGTTGCCCTGAATCCAAGCAGGGGAATGTCCTAATTCTATTTCTGCTACAGAGCTGAGGATACCTCTTCAATTTCTTGCTCAAGATTCCTTCCTTGCAGTCCTCTTAAATAAGTCCCTTTTATCTGAAGATTATTGCCTTTATGATCAAGGAATTTCCATCTTAATGCATACTGAAAAAGTTGTGAATCTGCAGGTGAGAGGATGAATCAGGAAGCAGAAGTTGGAAAAGCCATTTGAAAATGAGCAAGAAATGAAAACCACGGTGATCCTTGTACTTGGGGCATGACAGGTGAGGTTAGCAGAAAATGACCTGACTTCTAACGAAGAAGCCTATTTTCTCCTCAGCATTAAATGGCAGCTCTTGGAACTTTGGCAAATATGGTTAGAAAAACAATTTACCTTGGTTAAGAGTTAAACTTTGGTTTTTTTTTTTCCTTTTCTGTGATATCTGTAAAATTTTTCATTCTTCTTCAAAATTAATTTTTAATTTTACTATTGACACAGGAATCCATTCTCCTTATTATAAATTAGATCATCACAATATATGTTATTCCACATTTCCAAACTTCTTCCCTCAAACATTCCCAATTAAAACCATTACTATGGTGTCTTGAGTGTTTTACCTCCCTTAAAAAAATACTTTTATATCCATATGGATATACATATGAAAATACACTGTTCTGTGTTTTATCACACAGAGCAATAATAATTTATAATAACTGTGCTTCATTCCACAGCTTGTTTTTCAGCAGAAGAATTTTTGAGAGAGATTCATTTTGTAAAGCAGATAGAAAATAGATGAAAAGATAGACCTTATTCATTCCTTTTGAGAACTCTTTAGTTCCCCTCCTAAGCATCTGCTGCTTGTTATCCACTCATCCTTCCACAGTGGACCCTGGGTCTTAGGCTTCTTGCTGTTGTAATGCAGAGCACTCTTACTCATCATATCCGTGGAAGTCCTGCGTGCATTTCTCTGGGACAGACCCTTGGAAGCTGAGCTGCTAGGGTGGGTGGGGTTAGGCTCTGTGAACTGTCTTCCTCTGGAGCCTGGTCACTCACCGCAAGAGCAGTATGCATGTGTGCTGACCCTTGGTGGCACCTCAGATTCTCCCACAGCACCTACCTTGACAGCGTGAGGCCCATGTAATCCTACCTCACTGGTGCTGGGGTGGGGGGCACCCAAGGCCTTGGGAGGTGGACGTCACTCAGTTGATTGTTGTTCTGATTTTCCTTTTCTTACCTACTGAAGGCTCAAGCTTCTCATTTTCCATTTCTTGGTCTTTTTACTGTTGTTGTTGGGATTCTTTGTGTACCATCCACTGAGCTTAGGACTGAATTCCTGTCTTTTATCACACAAGTTAAAACTTGCTGGTGTGGTTAAATTTAACCTATGGCTTCCCTTTTATGCATTTAGCTTCTGTGTGAGTCTGTTTAAAAAGCTGGCCCTCCTCCACACCTAGCAGATACACATCGCAGGTTTTTCCAATGAATGTAAAATTCCCCTCTTTTGTTTGGGCCACGAGTTCACTGGACTGTGGGTTGTGGGTCAAGCACAGGCTCACCCCTCAGGCAAGGCCATCTGTGGAAGCAGCTGAACTTTCTCAACTGTGGGAAAAGCTGTCAATCACATTCTGTACTGGTGTATCTGATGGCATAAAATCATAAGCTCTGCTCTTCAGTGACTTTGTAAGAGTAGCACAAACCCCCAGCCCTCTTGTGGACTGAGAACACAGGTCAATATCCAGGTCAATATCCAGGTCATATCCAGGTCATATCTAGGTCAATGTCCAGGTCATATCCAGGTCATATCTAGGTCATATCCAGGTCAATATCCAGGTCATATCCAGGTCATATCTAGGTCAATGTCCAGGTCATATCCAGGTCATATCTAGGTCATATCCAGGTCAATATCCAAGTCATATCCAGGTCATATCTAGGTCAATGTCCAGGTCATATCCAGGTCATATCCAGATCAATATCCAAGTCATATCTAGGTCAATGTCCACTCCAAGACAAGTATCCAAGAGTCATGCAACATAAGCAGGTAGGTGGAGATACACGGGGTCCCCTCTCCTGGAAGCAATCTGAGTGACCAGCAGACAGTCCACCTTCAAGGAGGGGGCTCCATCTCGATTCCTTGCTCCCTGCAATGCACACAGTAGGGGAGGGGAAGGGTGAAGAAGGACCTGCAGAAGGCGCTGACTGGATTAGCTCCTGTCCGATTCCTGATGGCCCACACGTTAAGACGTCCCGTCTCTGTCACTGACATCAGTCAGATGAGGCGCTGACAGAGTAGGCACCCTGTCCCCACTCCCTACTCCAGTGTCCACCCACCCTGCCTGGTCACACTGTTGGCTGGACCTGTTCTGGTTCCGGGGCTGCCTGATTTACACTGATTTTCGTTTTGTTCAAGTAAACTCAGCTCAAGCTGGTCCAGGGGTTTTCCCTTTTAACAAGAGCCACCTGGGTCCTGAAGAAACCTGACTCGTGCTGCCTTAGCCGGGTGACGGGGGCTGACAGCAGCAATGCAGTCATGGTGGGGCAGCAGCCTCGACGCCTGGGCAGGGGGAGGGCCTCTGCAGCCTTTTGCCCCAAACACCAACAAGAATGTGGTCAAGAGAAAACCACCAGGCAAATCCCAGCTGAGGGACAGTCTACAACATGCCTGATCGGCATTCCTCAAAACCATCCAGGTCATCAAAAACAAGGAAAGGCTGGGACACGGTGGAGCCGGCCTGTAATCTCAGCTACCAGGAGGCTCAGGCAGGAGGATCACAGTTGATGGCCAGCCTCAGCAACTTGGCAAGATCCTGTCTCAAAATAAAAGCCAGAAAGGGCTTGGGGTATAGCTTGAAGCTAGAGGACCCCTGGGTTCAATCCCCAGGACCAAACCAAACCAAACAAAAAACTAACAGAACACACCGACTGAGAAACTGCCACAGTCCTCAGGAGCACAGGGAGGCATGGTGGATCCTGAAGGGGTCCTGGGACACAGAAGGACCTAAGGTAAGTAAGGATGCCTAGATACTAATGCTTCCACATGGGTTCAGCATTGTGACAAATGTATCCTCTCATGCATGATGGGAACCTGGTGTTGGGGATATGGGAACTCTCTGTACTATGTGCAAATAAAAAAAAATGTTATCAAATAAGAAGCTTCCTTAAGAAAAACAAAGAGATGCAGGACTGTGTTCTCCTGCCATAGCACCACAAGAGCCGGAGTGGAAGCTGCCTGTAAGGAGCACAGCTGGCCCTGGGCACAGGCTGGCTCCCTGCAGGCCAGTGGTGAGGGCTCCCAGCAGCTGGGACAAGGGGGGGCCTCTGCCTGCTGTTCCCAAGCCTGCAGCACCAGGAGGGCTTGAGATGGCCAGCCAAGAAGATGGAGGGACACCAAAACCAAAAGAGGACACCACCCGTGCTCACTTTCCCAAGATGCAGAGCAGGAAAGCCACTCAAGAAACTGAAAGGTGCACAGTGCTGTGTAGGGTGTGCTGTCCATCTGGGTCCTGCTGTCTTCCTTGCTGGACTCTTCTTATGCACTGACTGGGGAAAGAGTCTCTAGCTTTAGGACCTAGAAACAGTTGGCTCCCAACTGGAAGACTCTCACCTCGGTCTCAGTAACAGCCCAAGAACTTCTGCTACCCTGCTCATCTCCTCAAGTTTGAAATGATTAGAGTAGCATCCCCAACCCCCACCAGGGTTATGAGGTCCAGAGCGAATACCTAGGCAAAGTACTTAGAGTCTTACAAAAGCACAATACAAATGAAAACTTCCATCAGCATGGCTGGTAACAATGACGACGCAGCCATGCACTCAATATTGGGAATTCAATATCTGATACTTTTTTTTTTTTTTTTTAAAGAGAGAGTGAGAGAGGGGAGAGAGAGAGAGAGAGAGAGAGAGAGAGAGAGAGAGAGAGAGAATTTTTTTTAATATTTATTTTTCAGTTCTCGGCGGACACAACATCTTTGTTGGTATGTGGTGCTGGGGATCGAACCCGGGCCGCACGCATGCCAGGCGAGCGCGCTACCGCTGAGCCACATCTCCAGCCCCAATATCTGATACTTATCTAAGGACCAGATGAACAGCAAGTGCCATTGCCTCATTCACATTTTCCAGAACCTATTCACTGAGTGTTGCTTGTTTATCAAGGGCTGTTTAAAGGGACAGATACCACGTTGTACTACTGTCTTTCCCCATTAAAGAGAAATGTTCACATGCAAATTTAAGGTCTTGATATATCACAAAGCATGATAGCATCACCAAATGTGCAAGTGCTCTGAGATTTGCTGGTCATCTCCCTGCTGCTCCTCTTGGCCCATTACAGGTACCACGCCTCAGAAGAAACAGCTTTCACCAGGGTTTGCTGTGTGGCCACAGAGAGCATGGGGCCAGCCCTCTCTGATCTTGGCTCCTTTCCATTTGCAGGTTTCTGCAAGGTTGCCATTCTCTTGATGAGCCTGCTGAAGTCCTGTTCATTCTCTTTGTCTCATCATAGATTAAAGTATAAACTCCCAGAGGAATGTCATTGTCACTGTCAAGCAGTAGCACCCATCCTCCCTTGATGCCAATACAGCAATGACAACAGAGGAAGGAGATCTCACCATGAATAAAAACATGAGCTGCCCCAAGAGCTCCACTCCCAACCTGGCCCGTTCCCTGCAAGCTCTGACAAAGGCCCGACTGCACAGTCTTCCCCACAAGCTTGGTAATGTGCTAATTAAATTTTCCACTATAGAAACCAGAAACAGCTGGATTTTAAGATTTCCATATGTAGTGAATTGAGACCCTTCTTAGCTTATGTTCCATTACCATTTTTGGTCACAGAGGGGCACTCAACAGTTGCTTTGTAGTTTAATCCAGAAATCAATAGCACTCCCTGTACACAGCGATGGCTTCTCAGACCCTCTGTGTGCTGCGGTGGGTGTCCGCATGTCTTTCTTAATAAGCCCTGTGGACCTCATGCAGGGTCACGCCATCAGGATGTCTGGTAAAGACATTTCTGACAGCGGTGCTAACCAGCAATCTGTCCCTGCTACTGCCCAAAATTGGGAACAAAGGCAGGTTATTTTCTTAGAAATGTCAACACTGCACCTAAATCTGAAGCAAAATCAAAGTTAAATCAACAAGGTACATTTCACTTTAACTCCTGCCTTTAACTCCTGACTGGGCTGCAAGCTTAACAAAGCATGCAGCTCTGTGAGGCAGAAGAGGAAGCCAGTTTTCACCAAGGACCCAAGAAACAGCCCATGTTTCAACTGTTGGCTCACAGGAATCGGGAGTGGGGGCTGTGCTGGCCATGGTGGCCATCCTCACTTGGCAAATATTTTAACGTCCTTGTTACACAGAGACCTGCGATTTTGCGATGAAGTGATACATTTTGTGGTTTTATACACAGAGGACTTTGCTGGAGAAACTGCCACATCGTGAGTGTCTAGGGGTCCTTCTCATTAGGAAAGGACCCTTCTCCAGAGGGGCCCAGATCCTGATGCCAATCAGGATCAGGGTTGCTGTTAACCTCATCACTTGTTTTAACAAATCTTCCACTTCTGCCGTGCTTGGTTTGGTGGTGCTGTGGGGACACAGATAATCAGACACAAACTCTGTCTTCATGAGTTTTAAAGTCTAGAAAGCAAACCCCTAGACATAAGCAGTTTGCAAGACAGCCAGACACAAACTCGGGCAGCAACAGGTGTGGGGCAGTGAGGAGGCTGGGCCTTCTGCACACAGAGGCAGTATTTGCCTGGGCGCTGGGGTCACAGCTCTGGGAGGAAGGAGAGCCAGGAGAGTGGCCACCTGGGCAGGGCAGGAAGGGAGGACGGAGGCATTGCGGATGGGAAGGGGAACCAGAAAGAGCACCGCGTAGGGGAGCTGAGCACGTGCTGGGCCCCAATGGCAAGGGCACAGGGAAGCAGGACCCCATAAGGGAGAGGAAGACACTGACTGACCGGATGCACCCAGGTCCAAGGAAGTGGACTTTGACCTCCAGGAAAGAAGGAGCCCTGGAGGAGCTGGGCAGCAACGCAGCTGGACATTGCTGGGCTTTGGGGAGCAGCTCCTGTGATCTGCTGAATCAAAGAGGGAGCCAGAAAGCAGCCAGACCCAGAGTGCAAGTCCTGAAACCTTTCAAAAAGGCCAAAAAGGAGCAAGGTGCTCAGACCACCATTCAGGGTGCTAAAACATCTAGCACTCTCAGCCAGTGGGCAATAGGACCAGGCTGGAAAACCGGCAATGACCCCAACATTGTGTCTCAGGAACACAGCTGGGATGGGGGTGCCCTGGCTACAACAGTCTATGCTGTCCTCTCCAGACTCGAGGAAAGGAGCTGTAGGTCAGACCCATGTCTCCCCTGCCCACTACACAATAATGACTGAGTGCTGAGAAGACTGACAGCTACCATCTTTAATGAGCACTCGCTGAAGGGCCTTGCAGAGATGTCTTGTCTCATCCAGGTGTCCTATCAAGAATCACCACGGGCTTCACCATAGAGGTGAAGAAACCTAGCACACAGTAGGCTGCTCCAGCCCCTTGCTAAATGTTTGCTAAGTTACTCATCATTCCTAAGTATCAGGATGATCATTTAAGGACACAACAACAACAACAACAACAACAACTATTCTTTTCCATCAGCAGGCATCATCTGCTGTTTACACCCAGCCACAAGCCACACTTGACTATTTAAATTTAAATTAATTAAAATCAAATAAAATTTAAAATGTTCAGTTTCTGCATAAAATCAGCCACATTTACACAATCCGCAGTCACATCCCCCAGCTGGACAGTGCAGGCTGAGAACCCCTCCATCACTGTGCCTCTGTAACCAAGTGTGAGCTCCTGGGGGAAATCCGCTAAGTGGAAAAATCACTGCCCTGGTCAGGCACAGCCTGTCCTCAGAGAGGCCTCCACACCAGCCCGGCTGCTCCTCTAGCACTCAGTGGACTGTGCCTGGGCTGTGTGGGGTGCAAGCTCATCAAGAGCTGGAATGTAGAGGAGACTCCAACAGGGTTTCTGCCCCAAAGGAGTTACAGTCTAAGAGGAAGAGGAAGCATTACTGTAATCACACGACGTCGTACTGTAACACGTACAAGCCAGACAGAGAAGGTGGAGGAAACAACCTAAGTCAGAGAAGGACGGATGGCGGGCAGCTGGAGCCAGAACTACCCACCACATGTACAGAACAGCACGGCACGGAGGGGTTGCCAAACCAGACACTGAGGGAAAAAGCGTTTACAGCATGAGCCATAAAAATGTAGATGTTATTTGTGTGCTATTTATGGATGCATGTGTCTATTGGGAAGGCTTTGGTTTTTAAATTAAACTACACATAAAGCAAATGAGAACCCATTAGTGTGTTCATTACCACTTGGAATATTGTATTTCTCAAAAGAAGAGAAAGAAGTAAAAGAACATAGAGAAAAAAAAAGGATCAGTTTTATGGCACAAAAAGGAATGAGGCCTGCTCAGGGAAAGGAGGAGGAAGTGGGTCAGGAGGGCGGGAGGGTCTAGACAGAAGAAGGTAGAACTGGAGACAAATCCACCCAACACAAAAATGGCATCAGAGAAGTGGCCCCGCGTCACTGACCATCAGACACACACACAAAACACCCCACGAGAGAGAACACCTCCTGCCTGTTAGGACAGAGAGAAGGCAGCCCTGCTGTGTGGCTGATGGGGATGTCAGCTGGTCCAGCCACCAGGGAAAATAGCATGAGAGTCTCAAAAAATCAAACAGAACCACCAGATGACCTGGCAACCCCCTTCCAGGCTGGTATCCCCAGGAAGTGAAACCAAACCCTCTAGAGATGCCACCCTCCACGTCAGTGCAGTAGTATTTACAGGAGCCCTCCCTGCAGGACCCTGGACCCCAGCCCCCTGCTCACACAGGTGTCCCCATCCTCTCTGCTTACTTCCACATGCTCCAGCTGGCCCACCCCTCCAGACCCCTTCCAGCCAGGCCAGCCTGCAGCCTTCTCTGCCACCCAGGTGATTCCTTCCAAGCTCCCCTTGAGGCACATCCTTCAGCCTTGGGGAAGGGTCACCTTTAGGGTTTGTAGGGTCTTGGTTCTCCTCCGTCAGTGCCCCATACCTGTGGGGTTCTCTCATGGGCACAGTCTTTCATCAGAACTCAGTCATTCCATACTTGACTCCTGTCCCACGCACCTGGCTCTCCTGCCACCCTCTGCCCACCAGACTACTCTCCCCTCTCTCCTACAAACACTGGACACAAATCCTTACTCCAAACTGCTAAGCTTCTGTGCCTGGCTCTGCCCATGGAAAAATGCATCCGTCAGTATTTTATCAGAGAGATGTCTTAGGTTTGCCCTTCATGGTGAGCTCTGGAGAACGTTTAGCCCACCTCATCCATAACAATCACTGTGTTCGTCAGATGTCATCACCATGACTGAAATGCCTGACAGGATCCACTTAGAGGAGGAAAAGTTTATTCTGAGCTCATGGTTTCTGCAATTCAGTCCATGGTTGGTCCGGTCCACTGCTCCAGGCCTGAGCTGAGGCAGAACATCGTGGCAGAGGGTGGTGGAGGAAAGCTGCTCAGCTCAGGGCAGCCAAGAAGCAGAGAGAGAGAGAGGAAGGGGCCAGGGACTGACATCACCCAAGGTCACAGGGACCTATTTCTTCCAGCCACACCTATCTAAATTACCACCCAGTAGTTCTTTCAAATTATTAACCCATCAGACAGACTAGCCCACCCATGAGTCCAGCCCTCCTCATCTAACATCTATGAACTGCCCACACTGCCTAGCACATGAGCTTCTCCAGGACGTTGAAGACCCCAACCCTAGCAAGACTGTGTGGCTGGAACTTCATGTCTCGCCCACTCTGCCTGCTTAACCCTCCCAAGGGCCCTGGGACATGCATCACTCTATTTTTACAAACACGACACCCGAGGCTTATGAAGATTAACTTAATGAGATTTGCACAGGAGGCCAAGGTGCAGGGATTCAAACCCGGGCGAGCCGCCTCCCCCGCCTGCATTCTTGGTGCTGGATTACCTTGTAACTTCCAACGTCGGCGTCTCCTGGGGTGGAGAGGTGATATTTAGACCTAGAGGAACCCTAGAAAATCACCATTCAAGTCTTCCACTTTGGGAATGAGGAAAGGAAGCCACAGAAACCACCTGTTCCAAAGTCACCTGAGAGACCCAGGCTGAGCCTGGGCCCAACTCGGCTGCTTGAGCACCATTAAAGGGCCTCACTCCACCAGCCCCTCTGGGCCGCTCCCTGCCTCCCGTGTGGAATGAGCACAGGAAGGCACAGAGGCCTCACAGCCCCTCAGTGAAGTCAAGCATATCAGGCCTGGATCCCAGGTTCACCAGGCCCTGCTGTTCTGTCGCGCAGGCCAGCCTTTCCAGGTCTGGTCCACTGATGCAGGCTTTGCTCCGCTATCTTTGTGAGGCAGCTGGAGGTCCTGTCTCCAGCTGCACGTGGCCAGGTCAACTGCGGATGCTGGCACACTCCACGCATGCTTGCGAGGCTGAAGTATGTACTTGAGAACGCTCTTGGGAAGTTTCACAGGCCACACACGGAGCAACTCCTGCTCCTAACGGAGGCTCGTGATGTTCAGGTATCAATACCATCACCACTCTTCTCCATTGTCCTGTCCACGTGGGCTATGAACAGGTGCTAGCAAGAGGCGAGAGGACCCCCTCATTGGAAGTAGCAAAAGCTTGCATGTGCTAGAAATATGGCTGGTGGCTCCACTCCTTGGGCATCATGGTGACAGTGAAATGCCCCTCCTCCAGGGCCACGCAGAGCCCTGCCACTTCATGGTTCTCACTCTGGTAACCAGGCAACTGGTGGTGCTCTCACGCAAGTAGAATGCTGCGGGCCCCACCTGTCATTGCAGCAGGCAGGGGCTGAGCAGAGTGACCGCACTTGCTGAGGTAGTTGGAGGCCAACTTCCAGCAGAACCAGTCGTCGCTCCCCAGGCGTCAGCTGAGCAGAGGGCAGATGCAGAATCCCCAGTGCCAACAAGCTACACTCAGACTCACCCAGGAGCACAGCTCCGGAGGTTGCATGGGCTGAGAACCAGGACCGCATGAGGCTACCAGGGCCAGCTGTCTCCACGCTCCCCTGTGTGGAGACACATCACTCAGTGGCCTCAGTCTCCACTTTCTTGACTTGTCCTAGAATGGAGAACCCCTCAAAGGCCCTCAGTGCTGAAGCTCTTTGATTCCACAGGAAGGGCTAGTCACATGGGGACATTTCCTTACACAGTCCCTTTCAGATCTAGAAGAGCATAGTGACAAATCTATTGTCAATAAAGCTGTGATGCTTAGCAGTGGGTTTGGGCTTCCAAGCAGGATCTCCCAAAAGGACACAGAAGGAAGATGTCCAACTATAACACAAAGATTCCTCATCCAAGGGTGAGCTATGCCCTTGACCCACCGCCAGTCCAGAAAATTGATCAAGTCGTGCTCCCTGTGAGTCTCACGAACTCGTCTGGTGAGTTCAGTGATGTGATGGATGGGACCCTTTGGGTTTTCTTTTCCTTCATTTGAAGTTACTCGCAGGCTTTGATGAGCTAAGATCTCCCTATGTGAATAGCAAATGAAGCATTAAGCCAGGTGCAGGCATTTCAAGTGCATCTGAATGACAGTCTGTCCCAGAAGGCCCTGCAGCAGGAGGGTGAGTGTGGGAGTGGAAGATTCTCAGGAGCTGCCCAGAGGCCCTGAAGAGCACCCTCTCACCGCTTCCTGCCTTCTCACCCCAGGCCCACGCGAGATGTCAGGCTAAAATGCCTAGGAACCCAGGGCCGGACACAGAACCTGCAAAACTAGTTACACGTCTGGATTACTAAAGATGGGCTCCTATCCCAAACACAATCTTAGTTACTCACTGCACTTACTCAGTGTGATGGAACAGATGATCCCAAGGAAACAAGCAGTGGAGGGGTCCCTCCTGGCCTACCCCCCCCCAGCCCAGTGGTCCCACACCCTTGCCCACAGAGCACCAGGGCCCTCTGGGGCTGGAGGGTCACTCACTGTGGCTCGGGTCCTGGGTTTGCTTCCATAGTATTCCCATTTCTCCTCAGTACAATGAAAGCGTTGGCAAATAGCCAACGTTCAAAGGAAAAGGAAGTGATTTCTCTTCATGTGACAAAAATTAACTGACTTACCTTTTGATTTTATTCAACCTAGTTCCAAAAGAGAAGTCATGCCATTTCATTAAAATATATAATTCAGTAACATAAAATTATAAAGAGAGAATTTCAGACAAATGGAAAATGATAGTAATAATGATAATAAAGAATAGCTGGAGACCTTCTAACCATCAAATATTAGTCGTTGGAGTTCCTAGTAGGCAGAGCAAAGAAGAAAACATAATTAAAAGGTTCACAGAGCCTCTAGGTGGGAAACAAACCAGTGCAGCTTCTCCTTAAAACAGACTGAGGAGCCCACCCCAGGAGGCCCCAGCTAGCAGGAGGCCCAGAGCTTTCTGACCTTGCACTCTCCATGTCCTGCTTAGCAGAAGCCAGGCTGTCAAATGATGCCGGTGGCTTCTGCTAAGCAGGACACGAGAGTGCCAGGTACTCCTCTAGGAAATCACCTGCACTAGAGCCCTGTTCCTGCACCACACAGGGAAGGCTGGCAGGCCACGTCGTTGCCCTTGACCCCAGCCACAGCACTGCTTCAGAACTACTCAGGCACTAGATATGGGACATCTAGGCATTTAGGGACATTACATACATCACTAATGACGTCTATCACAGCTTGTTAACATTACAAACAATTTTATTACATTGATAACAATACAAACAAACTTGCAGGAATCATATCTATATATAATGCAAATAAAATTGTAGTTTTTCCTTAGTCTGCAAGTTTGTTTTTTTGGCTTTACTGAGATATAATTGATAAATGGTGCATATTCAAGGGGTACCACATGATGTTGGGATATGTGCATACACCATGAGATGACTGCCAGTTAAGCAATGAGCATATCCGTCACCTGACATGGCTACCTTCAGATGTGTGGGGAGAATCATTAGTGAAACTGGAGTTTGGAGAAGAAACTCAATTTCCTTCTCCCTCTGGCAGGTACAGTCTGCACAAGCTGCAGCCCTCTCCAGCCCCTAAATATTGCAGCCCTTCAAGGTGGGCCCTGCCCTCCAACATGGCACCAACCCTGGCAGCTCTCCCTCAGTTTCATCTTCCTAGGTGCTGGCCTCCAAACTTCAAAGAATGAACTCCTTAGAGCAGGATAAGCAAAGGTCACGACGGGACTTACTGAAAAACAGAGCTCCTACACTGTGAGAGACCACTGATAGGACGTTCTTGTGGTCTCAGTGTGCTAGTCCAGGGGTTTATTAGCACTTGGGTCACTGCTATTGGTCCAAACTTATGCTCATTAGGGTTTGGAAATGTACTAATGCTATTGGTCAATTCTGAAGTTTGACTTCCTTTCAGGCCTGCCCATTTGCAGTCCAGGAAGTGGGAGGTGAAGATCCTAAGATGGGGTTTCAGCATTGGGTGGAGCCAGTGTCCACACAGTGTCCAGGCCTGGCCACCAAAGGGTGACAGGTCCGTGCGCCTTGGCTCACCTTATGCCTGCATGGTGGGCTCCTCATGGCCCCAGGTGGTACTCCTGGCCCATTCTCTGACCCACCAGGGCCTCCACTCCATGCTCCCCATTCTGCTGCAGCTTCTCAGCAGGGACCAGTGGGCTGGCTGTGCTGCTTGGTAGCAGGGAGCTGCCCACTATGCAGATTCAAGCATAAGGCTCACATAATTGACTACGGTCCCCTTTGACCAGCGTCTCCCGGCCTTCCCACCCTGAGTGCTGTGAGCTGAACAGTCAAGGAAAGAGGAAATTGGACGTGTTTTCCTACATTTGCTAGTAACAGAGTGGAGATCTGAATCCAGATTGGTCTACTTCAAATCCTTGCCTTTCAACCCAGTGGATTTTAAGCTCATACTCCTCTAACACTAAAAATCTGAACGTTACTCCCAGCATGATGATCACTTTTCAGTAAGTTCTGTATCAATGAATAGAGACCATGTTCCCATTATAAAACTGCTAAAACACACATATTTTTGAGAATGAGAGAGTTACAGATGAAGTAAACAATATTTTAAAATTTTCTTTATCACCAATACAATCTTTCACTGTCACTAATACAATGTATCATTACTTTATTTTTTTTTAATATTTATTTTCTAGTTCTCGGCGGACACAACATCCTTGTTGGTATGTGGTGCTGAGGATCGAACCCGGGCCGCACACATGCCAGGGGAGCGCGCTACCGCTTGAGCCACATCCCCAGCCCGTATCATTACTTTAAAAAATCTTGTTTTGCTAGTTTATGACACAGTGATCCAAAGATCTGCCTCTAAGTTCCTTTCTCTGCCACCTAGACCTCACAAGTTAACATCTTATGCACCAATGTTAGGAACAAAATGCAATGTATGGTTGTTCTCATAAAATAGTGAGACTCATTTCTCAATCTTGTCCACCAATTTGCCAGAGATTTCTGTAATAATCCAGGTAGTAAATTTCATTTCCATTTTTCTGTTATGATATTATTACATTTGTTATTTCCATTTTGCTTAATTTAGTTCATATGTTTAAAACCTACTGAAACTCTCTATTTGGGATACTTTTGTCAAATTTTTTAAAAGTTTAGAAAACTTTTGTCAAATTTTTAAAAAGTGTTTAGGTAAGAATTTTATGTGTGGTCCTTTGTTTAGAGAGGACAGTCTGCAATATTAGAAGCATTTCAAGACATCTGGTTCCAGCTCTCTGCAGCTCACCAGTTCAGTTCCCTTTTAAAACACGTTTTCTCCCTTTTCCCTTAATTAGATAGAATGTATTGGTTTGTAATACTTACTGAGCATCAGCCTCTGATAGCCCCAGAGAAGGCTCCACTTTATATTGCTTGCCTTCTTGTAAAATAAAAATGTAAATATGTAACATCCTTAAGGTCAACACCATTTCTGAGGATTTATTATAATATAACCAGGGAATCTTATTATGGAATGAAAACTTTTCACAGAAATTCTCCATGTCATTGTAAAGTGCCATGAATATTATACTATTTCAGTCCTGCTTTTATAAAATCATCCAAATCAAAATACCTAGTAGCACTATCAAAGGCAGAAGGAAACAGAAACAATTTCCATAACTTGTGACCATTAAGACTTGGAGAGATGAGAAGAAACCAAAGCAAAGGCATAAGAGTTCTTTGAAATTAAAGCAGTACATCAGTAGGAAAGAAAGTGATAGAAAGGTTAAAAGATAAATCTGGAGACGCCTCCCTAAAGATAGACATTTGGGAAATAAGAAACCAAGTGTAAGAAGATTAAACGATTAATCCAGGAGGTCCAACATCTGAGTAATAGATGGTCCAAAAGAAGAGAAGAGGAGAAATTGAGGGAGAAGAAATGAGCAAAGAAATACTAATAATGTATTTCTCAAACCTCAAAGAACATACGTTTTGAGATGGAAAGATTCCACTCAATGACCAGCAGAAATGACTTTCAAATTCACAAAACCAAGTCATATTATTGTGAGCTATCAAAGTGCCAGAGGCAAAATTACTACACCAAAAGCTCCAGGGAGAGAAGGTAAGTCAAAATCAAAAGATGGGCAGTCAAAAAAGCTTTAGGCTTCTCCACAATGACACCATCCAGATGAGCACAGGTAGACCCTCGACAAGGGGAGATGGCGGCTGCTGGAAGTCCACACTGGGCACCTCTCTGTCAGGAGCGCGCCTTCCTACCTACAAGTCCACGAAAACCACCAGTCTTGCACCCTTTCTCAAGTGGCCCCTGAGGAGGTGGCACAGCAACACGAGAAACAGAAGAGAGAGAGCAATGAGATTAGGAAACGGCGGATCCAACACAGAGACAGCAGGAGTAAGTCCCCAGGGTGATGGTGGAGAACCCAGAGGCCCCAGAGAGAGACGGGTCCAGACAGCAGCAGAGAAAACCCAGGAGGGGCTCTGGCTAGAAAAAGAGCAGAATAGAAAGATGTGGTAGACGTTGGAGCACAGCAAGGGGACAGTTCTCTGTAGGAGATTGTGGGCCCAGTCAGTACAGGTGAATTTTAAAATGAGCAAATGCTAGAAGTATTCAATTAAAAACTTCAAGAGGAAAAAAAGTGAAACTGAAAGGAAAATACATCCATATTATAAAAGATGACTTGCACATATTCACACATGTATATTCTATTAGTTCTGTTGCAATAATACATGACACATACGTACACTGTAGCTAAGCTAAGAAATTGATTTAATATCCAGTTGGTGCAGAGAACATGCGAACTAAATCCTTATTTTCTATATCTGGAACTCAACTGCCATTTTAAAACCTGGAGAAACACTCACAGTAAACATTCATGGAAGAAAGCAACCGAGAGAGGGGAGGGGAGTTAAATGTGGCCGGCTTTCATAAGTGGGAACCTGGGGTGGAAAAAAAAGTTATGTAAAACATGAAAAGCTTCAAAGAACTATTGGTACTTTTTTAAAAGGCCCATGCATTATTCTGAGAAAAAAAAAATAGAACCATTAAAGTGAAAGAAAGAAAAGCAAGATTTTGCTAAGGGCAGGGTGAACTAGCGTTGTTCAAACACGTCCCTCTGTTCACGCATTTTCTTCCTAGCGTTCTGTGAAGTAAGTGCTATTATTACAACACCCATTTGGAGACTCACTGAAGGCTCAGAGACCAAGGTGCCACCGAGGAAGCAGAGACAATAGTGTGTTAGCCCACACAGCCCCAGAGCCTCCAATCTTGGCCTCTCTGCTGCTCTGAACAGGAAGGTACTCCTCACTGAGAACACTGACAGGCTGACAGGAAGTCCACTCCCCTCCACAGGGAGGTCCACAGGCAGGACCCAGCGCTCAGGGAACATTCCTGGGCCTGCACCACACAGATGGCCACAGCCCTGACCCCACAGTCTATGCCTTTACGTTTATGTATTTTTGTGGTTTGGACCTTAAAGCCCCTTAAAGACCCATGTATTGAAGTCCTGGTCCCCATCCAATGACACGATGGGGAGGCGGGTCCTCATGGAGGGAAATCAGGAGTGTCCTTGAAGGGGGTATTGTCCGCCCTCCCTGCCTCCCTCCCTCTCCTTCCCAGATGCCATGAGGTGACATCCTCCTCCATCGCACTTTCCCACCACCATGATGCACTGCCATAGGCCCCAAAATGACCACACCAAGCGACCAGGGACTGAAACCTGGGAAACTGTGAATCAAAATAATCTTTCCTCCTTTTAAGCTGATTATGTCAGGCATTTTGTCACAGCAACAGAGAGCTGAATAACAGATGAGTAATTTTAGATGAGAGAAGGATCCAACATGACATGGAGAAAGCCATAACGAAGCACCCCAGAATGTCAGAAGCACAGAGGCTTGCTCGTAGCTGGCATCAGGTGCTCGGGGATAGTAATTAGCTCTAGGAGGAGAAAGAGTTGTGGGTCTCAAGAGGGTCCAGGAAGCAAAGTGGAATTTTTCCTTACTGGTCACAAAAGCTGCGCACACCTACCTACACGACACCCTAAGAAATAAAGATTTACATAAACCTTCCATGTCTCTAAATTTAGAAATAATTCTTAGATTCTTCAGATACAGATTCAGCAAAGCTGAGCCCAGAGGAGAGCAGAAATGCTTGCATAATTTATGCGATATTTAACTTCCATTCCCCAGAACATCCGCACGCACCACCAGCAGAGATCCCGCAAAGCCTCCCTCTGCTCACCTCTCTCTAAACTCTACTGCATGCCGTTGGGCAAGTGTTCTTACTTCAGGGGGGAGCACTCATCTGGAGTCAGAAGACATAACATCCGGTGTCACTGAAGGGTCATAGTGATTCCTAGGAGAGGAACTGGAAGAGTCCAGAGTGCATTCCTCCTATCCTCCGAGTGCCCCAAGCAGACTCCCCGGAGAACTGGCATCATTAATGGTCTTTCACGTGACATCCTGCCTTTCAAAACACCTGCTCCTCTTTCTGGGGTTTTGACCTGAATCTACAGAGAGGTCACAGGCAGGAGTGTCCACAAGGGGGTGAGTCTGTGAGGATAAGAAAGCAGAGAGCCCAGGAGCTTTCCAGGCCCCAGACATCAGGAAGAGGATACCTCGTTGCCACCAAACACCTACAGGATGACTGCACTGGGGGGTAAAGAGCCCGAGGAGGCAGAGAGGAGGGGGTGCAGGATGTGTGGGAGCAGCACTGGGAGCAAGTCACGCCCTGGGTGGCGTGGACAAAGGGCGGTGCCTCCTTGTGATGAGCAAGGGGTCTCCAGGTGGTACTGGGAGCTGCTCTTCAACCCCCTGTCGCTCTACTTGGTAAAGCAGCAGGGGCCATGGCTGCTCCATTTGACCCTAAGTGCTGAGGTGGAAATAGTCCAGACTCCACGGTCAGCAATCACGTCTCTGGGCTCAACCAGAGGACACAGACTGATAAATACATAATGACCACTGTGAGCTTGCTGATTAAATCAGATGCACTGGTGCAGGACAAGGCCAACCCCTGTCAGAGAAGCCAGGCCAGGAGCTTACCAGTTGCACCAGATGCAACCCCTCACCCAAGGTGGTAAACGAAAGGGCACCTCAGACAATGGGGGCCCACACCAACCCACCACCAGCTGCAGGGAATGGACTCCCAGGCACCCAGGGCTTCAGGCAGCTCCTCTGCCCACCTGGAATAGGTTCTCATCTGACAGCTCTGTGGCCAAAGTCCTTAGGCTGGTTCTTCATCTTATCTGGCCACCTGCAGAGACTCTTCTGCTTTGCCCTTGTGCTCTGTGCCAGCTCCTGAACCCCTCTGTCACCCTAACCCTTTCCTAGCCTTTCTGTGACCTGTATATGTCATTATAAAGTGTGATGTATGACCTGAGAGACTGATGCTAGTAATTAAGACAGGAATGAAAAAGCCTGTGATTCCCACCATGGCCACCAAGCGACCCGGAAGTACTTGGTGAAGAGCAACCCCTCGGGAGTGGTGCAGGCTGGGATTTTAGGGTCGTCCAGTAAACTCTGGAAAGCACAAGCATGGCACAGCTGGCTTGGGCCACGTGGTACCCTGCTTCCTGAACTTCTGTTGCAGTCACAGTTGTCATATTGTGTCTTGGTATCCGAGCACATGGTATTCAATTCAGGGCACACTGATTCCAGATCTAAGGGAAACCCACACATGCTTTCTTATTTTCTTCTACAGCTTCAATTAAGAGAATTGTAGCTTGGGTATTGCTTTGAAGTGAGGAAAACAGTGGGGGTTTCCACTTTAATTTGGAGCTATGTATATTGGGCCCTGACCCTTTCGCATTCTAATGAAATGGTTTTTAAAAGAGCCATCAGTAATGAAGGCAGCAAATCAGTGACCTTGACCTTTGTATGCATATTAAGGGAAATAAGAGAGGAAGAATTTGGAGCAATTCTGTCTGAAAGGATGAAAGTTAAGAAGTACAGTGCATCCAGAGGTGGATTCCCAGGTTCTGTTGGCTGTAGCTCACCAAGCTTCTATGGAGGTATCGAGCATGAGGAATTAGGTTATGGATATTTTATGGAATTACTCCATTTTTCAAAATTAAATTTGTATGAAGGGTATTGTTCATGAGCTCAACGCTGTTCTAAATGAAATGATCACCCCCCCTCCTGTAATGGGCACCTGGTCCCAAGATCAATTAAGGAGCGCAGCATAAAAGGAACACACAGGGCTTCTCTTGTCTTGGTCAGTGTCTGGCCCCAGGGGAATGCAGGGTCTTGGGGTCTCCCTGTGTCCTTGTGCATGACCTCATCAGGACGACAAAGGAGCATCCAGCAAGAGCAAAGTACGTTGCAGCCACCTGGAGGCCGTGGGACATCCCATACCCCCTTCCTCCTCGCACTCTCTGTTCTGTTGGGTCTTGGGTCAGCTCTAGGGTTCCCTGGCTCCCAGGGTAGGCTAAGACCTCTTGCCAACATCTTGCCCCTGGCACCCTCGGGTCTCATGGCAGCAGAAAGCCTCTGGCAGCATCAGCAGCCATTACCCTCTCCCTCCTGCTGGAGACACAATATGTCTCCAAGGACACATACATCTCAAAGCCTGCTCTGCAGCCTGAGGTGCTACTGTGGGGCCTTTGTGGGGAGGCCTCGTGGAAGGAAGTCAGGTCATTGGGGTGGGAGGCTCGCCCTTAGAAGGGGACATTGCCACCCCGGTCCCTTCTTGCCTCTCTGTGTGTCCTGGCTGCCTGGAGGTGAACAGCCTCCTCTGCCACATGCTTCTGCCGTAATGTACTCTGTTGCCACCACAGGCCCAAAGTGACAAGACCAAAGGACTGTGGACTGAAACCTCTGAAACTGTGAGCCAAAATAAGCCTTTCCTCCTTTATAAATTGATTTTCTCACACATTTTTGTTACAGCCCTAGAAAGTTGACTAGCACACTTTTCACTAAGAAAATAAGCATTACTGACTCCCAGGTCCTGGGTCAGTGTCTTGCCCATGGTCAGTTTTCAAACAATAAGTAAATATGGGTATCTGACAAAGGGCTTGAGTCTGGAACTCAAACTGAGCAGTTAAAAAATTCAAACGATTCATTAGAAAATAGACAGTTATTTCATCACAGAGGATAAACGAATGCAAAAAAGTGCATGAAAAGATGTTCACGTCATGTGCATAAGGAAAACGCCAGTGAAACTGTGGTGAGATGTCACTACACTCATTCAGCACCCAGACCCTGATGAAGACAGGGAGAAACGGGGCCATTCACACATCACCAGCTGAGTGGAAGCCGCACCACCCCTCCGGAAATCAGCGGGATGCTTTCTTAAAAAACTAAACATTCACTGACTATCGGACCCAGCAAGGCATTCCTGGGCAGTTCTTCCAGGAAAATGAGAATTCTGTCTATGCAAAACCTAAACACAACTGTTCCTAGCAGCTTCCTTCCTTATAGCTTGAAAATGAAAACACCCCACGTATTCCTCAGTGTGTGCATGGTTAGCAACCCACACACTCGTCTCGGCAAACAGCTTCGGGGTAGACCATCCCCAGGGCATCTGCTGGGCAACGCAGCTGATCTCAGGGGCTGAGTGCCACGGGAGTCCATTTGCATCACATCCTTGAAGTGACAGAACCACAATTTATCAAGACCCTGTTTCAAAATAAAAAGGGCTGGGAATATAGTGCCCTTGGGTTCAATACCCGGTGATACACACACACACACACACACACACACACACACAATTTATCAATTTTTCACTGTTTTAAATGACATGTTTTCAAAAGCATACACAATACATTTTTAGTTCAGAATATTACTTGGCATGTTACTATTTTCCGGGGTTGACTTTTGTCAGCTCAGGCTCTCAGAGTGAGGCAATAGACACTCCTAAGTGTATCTTCTGCCGGAACTGAAAGGAGGCAGAGTGCCAATGCCTAAAAAAGTGAGCAACTCAGTGATGCAGGAACTGAACTGCATTGAGGGCTTCAGTCCTCAACTCTGGGACAGGAGTGATGTCATAATGATGCAAGCAGGTGGCTGTATGGATGATGAGGGTGTCAGCATAGGAAGAGCACTGGGAACACACGAGTAGCCCTCAGTAGATGCTAGGAACGTAAGCACTTGCTACTGCAACCCTAGGAAAGAACACCCACAGCAGACACCCCTCTGCACAGTGTAGCTCCCTGGCCCTGCTGCTAGCAACGCTGTACTAGGCGCTCTGGCCTGTGGGGAGGTGACAGCTGCTCCAGGTGCAAGCTGTGACTGTCAAGATCAGCCTTCCTTGTGGACTGACCTGCAACCGGGCCCCTAAAGTTCCCTGCAAAAAGGAGCTATAGCAGGAAGAGAAGAGAATCCTGCCCACTGACCAAGCAAGAGCCAGGGCTCCAAAACAAGCCCTCAGATGGGCCAGGAGCAATGATGTGGAGCTGAACCCGCCTCTCAGATGCCCAGGGGGAGGGGGAGTGGACCACTGGGCGAATCCCCTGAGCGAATCCAAGAGGCCTCTGGGTGACATCTGAATGTTCACCTCTTCACCTCTAAAAGGATGTCCGGGGAGCCTCCTGAGGCTGGCTTCTGCTCGCTGTAAATCCACTGACAGACCCATTGCCAAAATGTTAGCATATCACATCTTCTCTTTAAAATTTAGTACCAGCCACACCACCAGGTGACATACGTTATTTATTTCGATTACATCTTTTTGAAGAGTGGGAATAAAAATGCTCTCACAGTTCTGCGTGCAGGAGAACAGGAGGGGACATCTGCACACACCCGGAGTCCAAGGCTAAAGGTTGCCCCCTTCCCCAGAGCCCTGCCAGGCACCCGGAGGGGCTGCACTGTCCCCCTTTTGTATCAGTCTGCAATTTTCCAAACCAAGAAATATAAAAAAAAAAAAAATCTAAAAGTTGTAGAGAAATAGGATGAACTATGAACCATGCTCAATAACAGATAGTGGGATGGGATGATTTCAGTATTTTCTTCTTTATACTTTTATGCAATTTAAAACTTTTCTGCAAGGATAATAGACTATGCTTATAACATAGTTATGTAAATATATTTACATAAATAAATACACGTAATGTATTTATAATAACAATCTAGTCTACTTAGAACATCGTGCCCAGGGTGGGCTGGAGCTCAGGGGCACAGCACATGCCTGGCATGCAAGAGACCCTGGCTCCAGCCCAGTGCTGAAAATAAAATTAAAAAGTCATAAAAATTCATATTTCCTTTAGAAATCTGTCTTCTCCTTCTCTCTCCTTTTCCTTTTCTTCTTCTCCTTTTTTTTTCTGCATGACCACACACGCAGAGTCACACAGCCTGTCTCCTCCTTGTCTGGGCCTCTCTGAGGTCCTGATGCTGCCTACCTTCTAAGCGGACCTATTTCTTCCTCTTTCTCACGACTCTGACCTGCCACTTCCAGCTCACACACGTGTGTAACACACACGGCACATGTACACAGCTCTGTGCCACCCACTGCAGCACACAGCACTTTGACTCAGAACAGGATGGCCATACCTGTGGGGCCAGGTGCTGCCCAGGCCCTCTTCTCT
The DNA here is from genome assembly GCF_045843805.1 of Urocitellus parryii. Taxonomy (NCBI): domain Eukaryota; kingdom Metazoa; phylum Chordata; class Mammalia; order Rodentia; family Sciuridae; genus Urocitellus; species Urocitellus parryii. The sequence goes on from NC_135539.1 coordinate 84,282,844, forward strand.
GCTGGCAGCTGCTCCTGTGCTGGGACCCGTAGGACTCCCTGCCCTGCAGGGCTGCTGTCCGGGCTGTGTGCACAGTGGCCCTGGGCAGCAGCGCCTGGCCCCTTCCTTGCCAGATGGCCTGTTGTTCACTATTTAGGCCCCGTCCAGCTGCCAGCGCTCTGGAACCCAGTTGCAGAATCCATGCCTGCTTCTAGGGAATGGCAGAGGTGCCCAGGACTGCTTGGTCACCTCAGGCGCATACATACGACCTTCCTGGGCTGCTGCTCTGCCCCCAGGACTCTCCCTGCTCATAATCACTAGACTCTCCTTTAGCCAGGAATGATCCCAGTGTGACCCCAAGTCCCAGGGCTCTCTGCCTTGCAAGCTGACTCACAGACCCTAGGTGTAGCACCAAAACAAGCTGTTATCCTGGACTCTGCAGGGGACGTGGGAGCCATGTGCCTCTGGTGACTCATGCAGCTGCAGATGCAGCCCCTGAGCCACCTCAATTTATCATGACCCAAGGTGACATCTTCCTGCCTTAAGGAGCATTGACAGCCAGAGACAAGTAGCGTGGTAAGATGTGGGTACAGAGGTGAGCCCAGGTTCCTCTCATAGTCACAGTGGGAACTGGGTGACATGGGAGGGCCAGCAGAAGTGGGCTCTGGTGGCTTTGGGTCAGGGATCTCTGAGGTTGTAGCTCTGCCACTTAGTGACACAGCTAGATGGCCCCACGACCTGAATTTTACTTCCTCGCCTCTAAAATAAGCCAGCAACAGGCAACCATCAGGCTCGAGGGACAATTAGATTATATAATGCGTCTCTTCATCCCAGTGGCTCGTTCAGCCACACAGCAACCCAAGCATCATTTGAACAGAGAAACAAATGCCTCCATTGTCCCTCTTGTCCTCTCCTCCCAACTCACTGCAATAATTATGATGGTGATGATGATAATGACCACGGCTTCTCAGCGAGCATGTGCAGGCTGTGGCCTAAATTCTGGGCTCAGCGAGGCCCATTTACTCTCCACACAACCAGATGTGGGGGGTCATCAGCACCACCCACAGCTTCAGGGTAGGGAAACTGAAGCACAGAGAAGAGTCACAGACACATCCTGGGGAGCTAGGACAATCCCGATTGTCTCTTGGCTGCTAGTCTTCCCCTTTCACTCCCCCCTTGGAGAAGGGGAAATGCAAATAACTCAAGATCTCCCAGGTACCGAGTGCTGCTCTGCCCCAGGTATCCTGGTCCAGCTGCTTAGCACGCTATGCTGCTTGGCCCTCAGATAAGTCTTGGTCACAGAAGCTGCAATCAGTCCTGGGGAGGTCAAGCTGGGACCTGAAGGCCAGCCTGGGGTGCCCAACCTTCCGGTTCACCACGCCACCGCCCCGCCTCCACTTCCAGCGCAAGTCATGCACTGGAGCCTGCAACACCACACAGCTTCTCACACGACTCCAAGTGCAGCTGTTGCAGGACCCTGGCTGGGAGCGGAGGGGCAGCTGCTGGCTGCCAGTGTCTCCACACCCACCCCACCAGTCCAGACTACACATTCCTGGAATTTACCTCCAGTGAGAGAAAAACAGGCTGGTGTGATTTTACGGAACTGCGATTTCAGACCTGTGTTGGCAGAGCCATTAGAGAGCCCTGCCTCCGGACGCCAGGCCCAGTGCCCCCCCACCCCCTCCCCCACAGTCCACATTCAAGACTTAATTACTGGTGGCTTTTATGAGAGTTTTTCTTTGAAGGGCAGAGGAGCTACACAGAAGGACTTCACACAGCTAACCTTCCTCTCACTGTCCAGCAGAGGTATGTGGACACCAGGGGAGAGGCAGGAGGTGGCCACAGATAGGCAGGAAGAGACCCTGGGAGAAGAAAGAAGGAGGATAGGCCAAGCAGGGAGCCATGCTGAGATTCAGAGGCACTGATGTCACCAGCCCCTGGAGCCACCAGCCTGACGGGCCATGTCAGCTCTACCTGGACAGTGCCAACCCTGACGGAACAGGAGGCCACCACCAGGTACTCTGCCCAGAGGGACCAGTGAAGATTAGCCATTCCTGCTACCGCTCTGAGTGGAGTGGTGTCATAGAAGTCAAAATACGTCAAAACGACATGGGAGAGCCAGGCTCATGGACGTCTGCAAAGCTCAGCTGGGAACTGCAGGGGGGTGGAAAGCGCAGAGGTAGGGCCCCATGTGCGCTCTTGATGTTAGGAGCTGAAGGTGCTGAGTGCAACCCCAGCAGCACCTGCAGTGACCTGTGGAAATAGGGTCCTTGCAGGCAATTAACTAAGGAGAGGTCACCCTAGAGGAGGGTAGGCCCCAATCCCGTCTGACTGGTGTCCTTATGAGAAGACACCAGCTGCAGACAGAGCTCAGGAGGATGTGGTGTGAGGAGGGAGGGGGAGGGCCAGGCTGGAGCAGGGACACAACAAGCAGGGCCTGGGACAGACACCCCTCACAGCCCTCAGAAGGAGCCAGCCTTGTCCACAGCTTGGCCTTGGCCTTGCAGCCTCCACACGTGTCAGATGAGACATTCATCACTGTGGGCCATGCAGTGTGTGGCCTTGCTCACAGCAGCCCTGGGGACACAGCATGTCCTCTGCGCTAAAGCTTCCCATTCCATGTCCAGCTGTGGCTGCAGTTGAGGGGCACTTCCTCCCGTCCCGGCCACAGCTCACAGTGAAAACATCAAGAACTTGGGTTTTGCTTGTTTCAATAACAGTTAAAGCTACCTTAGGCCTCAGAATAAATGCTGCCTCTGTGTCTCTTACCGAGACCTGAACTGCCGTCTCCACACTACATTAAACCTGCTTTTGACAAGATTCTCTCGTGAAGAGTCAGTGGACATGTGGCTTCTGTGAGAAATGCCTTCCCTGGGGCTTCCATGTTGCCCCAGCCCAGGAAGCACCACCCTGCTGGCTGGCTCTCAGAAGTGTCATCGCTGACCCAGGGTCATCACAATGAGCAGAAGCCTGCAGTACCCACACTGAAGCTCAACGTTCAGCTTATGTTTCCTGCTCATTAAACTAAGGCTGAAGAATAGGTTCTCTGCCCACCCCCCCAACTGTCCACATTCATGGTTTTCCTCCATCAGTTCATCTACCTACAAATAATAATCTTCTTCTGACAAAATACAATTAAAGCTATATATGTGCAGAGGGTTACTTGCTGAAGAAGCTGGCTTTTATTTTTTAAAGACCTTAAATAGAGCACTTGTTCCTGGAAGAGAACTTAAAACACACCCAGGGTGGCCTGGCTTTTCCCTCGCAGCACCTCAGGGACTGCAGGTGAAGTGAGGAGTCCCAGGAAAGCATTTTAGATCAACCATGAACGTCTTTTCTAGAATAAGCATGTCCAGGGAAACACGGGACACGTAGCTACACCACGAAGCCATCTGCTGTTGGTCTGGAACGTGATGTCACTGGGCGTCTCGATGGATGTGTGGGCATGTCCCAGCGCTCCTCTAACGCACAGGTGGGAGTGGGGGCCTGCCCCCAGGGAGCCGCACAGACAGGAGCTCTGTTGAGGAAAAGAGTGACAGATCCCCACGCAGAGGGTGGGCTGCCCACCTCCCTCGGGGCTGCTGGATGCCTTCTCTCCAGCGGGGCACTGAAGCACGGCCATGTGATCCCTGCATGACCACACCAAGTTCCCCCAGCCTCCCTGTGTGCTGGACCTGCCTGGCTGAGCTGGGGAGGAGCCCCTGCAGCTCAGGAAGCCACTGCTGTCCCAGACAGGGGTAAGCACACCTTCTCCTGCACAGTGTCCCGGCCTGCACTCGCTCCCACATTCCTCTTTCTCTTCTCTGGGACGAGCGAGCAGGCCAGGCAGAGGGGGAAGGTGTTGGTTCCTGCCTGGTGGGTCCATTTAGGTACCCTGTGCAGACTGGCCTGGATCCTCTTAACTGAGCTTCTCCCCTCTTCCCACCTTCTTTCCTCTCCCCAGGACTTCCTCCCCTATGGCTGTCTCCATGCTTTTTCCCTCTGCTGTCAGTCTCCGCCTTCTCATCATAGGCTTTTCAGGAAAATTTCCGGGGTCCTGCTTGCGTTGGTGGGCCATGCTCTCATTGGGGGCTTGGCTGGGAAGAGCCTGCTTCCAGGCCCATGTGGGTCCCTGGCAGCATTGTTTCCTCGAGGATGCAAGATAAAGGCCTGTCTGCCTCCTAGGTGTTCGCCGGGGCTGTCCTTGGCTCCTGGGGGCTTTTACACAGTGGCTTGCTTCATTGAACTTCTGGAGGTCTCTGACCTCCAGAGTGTGACCTAGCCCCCAAGCAACAGCCATCGCTTCTGCCTGTTCTGAAGTTAGAAGCAAGCCCCTGGCTATGCCCGTGCTCAAGGGGACGGGATGAGACAGAGGCACAAACACTGCCATATGGAAGTAAAATGCTCAGTCCTTAGGAAGTAAGCCCAGGCTGTGGTATAGATATTGAAATGTAGATTCTTCCCCGTTGGGGCATCGTGGTGGTCTGTAATCCCACTGTCTGGAGAGACTGAGGCAGAAGGATTGCAAGTTTGAGCCCAGCCTCAGCAACTTGGTGAGGCCCTAAACAACTTAGACAGACCCTGTTTCTAAATAAAAAAAAAAAAAAAGGACTAAAAGGACTGGGCTATGATTCAGTGTTTAAGCACTGATTTCAGTCCCTAGCAGAAAGAAAGTCAGGAAGGAAGGAAGGAAGGAAGGAAGGGAGGGAGGAAGGAAGGGAGGAAGGGAGAGAGGAAGGGAGGGAGGGAAAGAAGGAAGGAAGGTTCCTTCTAACGGCAAATAATAGCACTACTAAAGAACATGTGTCTCGTGGCTGGGGCTGGGGCTCAGAGGTAGAGCCCTTGCCTAGCATGTGCGAGGTACTGGGTTTGATCCTCAGTACCACATAAAAATAAATAAATCAAATAAAGATATTGTGTCCAACTACAACTAAAAAAAGTATTTTAGAAAAGAAGAAGAACATGTGTCTTAGTAGTATTTTCCTTATCTGAGTCAAACCTTGCTGTTCTTTCTGCTTCCTGCTGCCAGTACTGCAGACAGGACCAAGGGCCTAAAGATGCCAGGCAAGCATGCTGGCCCTAAACACACCCCAGCCCTTTTCCCTTTTACCTTTATTTTGAGAGGAGCTCTCCTAAGTCACCTAGGCTGACCTTGACCTATGCACCCCCCCAGCCCAGCCCAGAGGAGCTTCATCACAGTGCCCAGCTTGGATCAGATTTTTAAAGAGTGCCACTTACTGTCCTAAAAGACTATAATACTTAGACAACTGCTTCAGATTCACCTTGTAGGAGAGTCTCTGACCTTAATGAGTGTGACATAGCCTAGGGTCCGAAGTGGGAATTTAAAAGGACCAAGTGAAGGTACAGCTTGGTTCTGATCCTGTCCTTCTCTCCATTCTGGGTCCAACAGCAAAGACAACTTCATGGCAGTAGCCATGGCGGGTGTCTGAGAAAAAAATTTATTGATGTAATGTGTTGGTGGCAGATCAATGTCCCTTCACCTCTGCAGGAGACTGATGTGCTGTGGTTCCCTTGTTGTTAGCAAGGCCAGCCAGGGCAGCTGGAAAGGCAAACTGAGCACGGGATGTCTATGGACTCCTGACCCGACCCCTGTGCCATGAGGGGGCGCTTGTGCATACTTCCCCTCCTGCCTCCCGATTAGGGCCTCTGTGCTACAAGGGGGCGCTTGTGTGTACCTCTGGGCCCACCTCCTGATCAGGGTCCCTGTGCCACCAGGGAGCTCTTGTGCGTACCTCCCCTCCTGCCTCTGGACCTGGGCCCCTGTGCCATGAAGGGCACTTGGGCACTCCAGTGGTGTCTGTGGTGAGTGGATGGGGCAGAGCCACAGGTGCTTTGCGGCTGACATCCACGGCCATGCACAGCGGCTGGGCTCACACTGACCAGCTGGCTCCTTCTGCAGAAGCCAAGGAGCAGGATTGCCACCTTGACGCCCTGAGGGTCTAGCGTGGTGCCTGCACAAGTCCTGTGGCTCACTGTTGGACTGCAGCTCTACCGATAAACAGCAAGATGATCCTTGGCCCGCCAGGCAGTTTCCATGATGGGTCTGTCCAGAGGCTCCTGGGGGACCTCAGCTTCCGCGTTCACACAGAGTGGAAACCAGGAAAGACCTCCACCTCCTCTACTGGGGCCTGGGTCCACCACAGGCAGCAGCCCACCTGATGGGGGGAAGCAGACTCCAGACCCCAAAGCGTCCCCACTGACCAGTAGAGCCAAACCTGTGTGGCTGGACACATGGCTATAGCGCCAGCCCCCTTGGGGGGATGTGCGATCTGCTCCAATGCACTCAGTCAGCAGCGGCGACAGACTGTGGCTCCTAGGCTCCACTGTTGCTGTGGACTTCATGGCGTTGCTGGCCCCTCTCCTGGGAGGAACTGACCAGCTCTGAAGGCCCACCCTCCTCCATGCCTACCACAGGGAGTGACAGTCTGGAGGCGGAATGCCAGCGTGTGAGGGCAGCAGCCCTCGCCCCAGGAGCGGCCATCACTGAAGATGCAGGAGAAGGCCCCGTGATGCCCTCGAGAGGTTGGGAAAGCAAGGAAGAGAGCTGAGGCTGGCAGGGCCTCGCTGCCATGCTCGCCCCCTGCTGCAGCAGGGCTCTGTGCCCATGGCTGGTGGAGAGACACAGAAGCCACGTGGCTCTTCCAGAAGGCCCAGCCATGCTCCTGAGCCTTTCAATGCTCCAGGGACAGCCGGCTTAGGCTCAAGGCCAGCTCTGCGAAGGGCACCCTGAAGAGGGCGGAGCATCCTGAACATGGCGAGTCAGCCCTCTGGGGTCCTGAGCTCCACGTGCTTCTCAGGCTGAGTTGACTCCTTAGCAATCAAGGGCTCTTTCTCCTATGAGAGGCCAGTGGCACCTCTCCTCCAGGTAGAAAACACACTGGCATGAGCACAGGATAAGGTGCTCGCACAAGAGCCCAACCCGTTTCTCCCAGTTTCTCCACAGGCTATCTGCACAGCAGCCCCTCACTAGGACCAGGATCCCCCTGGACTTAGTTGTGCAGGCCTAGCAATTAGGGTAAGGCCCATAGGAGTCCAACACTAAGTTTGTGGCAAAGATTCATGGATATTTATCACAGTACTATTTATAGAAAGACTGGAAATAGAAGCCACTAAATGCCCAGCAACAGGGACCTGGATACACCTAGGCTGATAAGTGTCACTGTAACCATTTAAAACGCATCACATTCTTGAACAATAGCTAAGGATAACAAATTTTCCCGAGGGTGGAGCACTAATTCAATGCACAGGAAGCTACAGAACTGCCACCTGAGGAAGGTGTCCTCGACCTACTGGGTTCTGGGAGTGGGAGCACACAGGGTGAGGAGCAGCTGCAGCACAGCACTGTCTGTGTCCCCAGGCATCTGTGAAGATGCAATTCCAGTTGGCAGGTCCGGTGGCCAGGAGCCCGCCTCTCTAACAAGCTCCCCAGTGAGGCCCAGCGGGCTGGACGTGGACAGTCAGTGACCTGAAGAACTGACTGCCATGAAGGGTTTGGGGAGGACGGTGGGGTCAGCAGCAACAGAATAGAAGTGGGAGGTGAGGAAGGGAATGAAGGGCTTAGAAGTCAAGCTCCCCTTCTTGCAGCTCTTTGCAGGACTCACCTGGGCACATGCTGGGGATCCCCAGGCTACTGCTGCCCTCCTTCTGAAGCCTCATCCCTGCTTAAGGACAGGCAGCTCCTAACTGCTTGAAGGACTAAGGCACCTCCTCCCACAGCCTGGGCCTGACCTCCCAGGCTCAGCTGCCCGGCCACCCACCAGCCACAGGGGCCTCCAGGGAAGCAGGCCCACCTGCCTGCAGGCTTTTCACTCTGGCCTAGAACCTTCCTCCGCATATGGTGCTGGCATGTGGAGCCCCAGAGGGACCCAGCGCTCTCTTTAATCAACATACCCTTGCCAGGAAGCAGCTGATCCTCTTAATGAATGGAGAAGATGAGTTATCAAAGGTCAAGTTCAAAGCAACTTAGAGCTCATGACACAGCCCCTTTCAGAGAGGCCCCACAGGTTGGCCCTACCCTGGGAGGCTGGGAGTGGATTTCTGGCCATTTTTCTGGACCCTGAAGAAACAGAGAGTTCAGTAAGACCCAGTGGTGGGATTTGTAACAAGGGACACCTGTCGGGAAACTTCTAAAGCCCCTTCCTTCCTTGTCCTACCTTCACTCCAATCCTATCTGACATCACCGTCCTTCCTCAGGCCCTCACAGCCATCCAAGGTCTTCAGGTTGCTCTGACTGTCCACCACCAGCAGGTCTGAGAAGTGACCCAGCCAGGAAGGAAGGCTGATGGCTGCCATCGCCAATAGCTGGGTGAGACAGAAGGAGCCTCCTTCCCAGTGGGCACAGACACAGAGCCACGTGTCAGCAGGCAGAGAAAGGGTTGCTGCCCAGCAAGATACCAGGACAGGTGATCTTTAAGGCCTCCTCTAAGTCTAAACAGGACTGCTTGCCTCAGGAGGAAGGTGCTGCTTTGTGTTGGAGGATAAGGAAAAAAGAGAGGGCTGTTCAATTGTCTCACTTGAGGCCAGAGAAACCTCTCACTCTGTCACCACCTGGCAAGGTCCCTGGAAGCAGCAGTGATGGAGGACTGGAGGGCCCAGGGATAGCCGGGCTGTGGCCAATGGCATGTCGCACAGGAACCAAGGCCGCAGCTGAGATGAATGGGGGATCCAGGCCCAGGATCCAGGTTTTGACAGTCTCATTCAGTTCCCAGTCCCAGAGATGAGCAGAAGGCAAGAACGCAGAAAGGCACAGAACCCCGAAGAGGAGACCACCTGAGTGGCAACGGCTGCCTCCCACCTCTAGGGAGGCTCTACACCGTGCACAGGAGGCAGAGCAGAGCAGGCCTCAGAATCGGGTCCATGGATCCGACCCAGCAAGTCGGCATCGAGTCTGTGAAAGTTCAAGATGCAGCTAAGGAGTATGCCGCAGAGTAAGTGCCTCTCTGCCAGTGACCGCCAAGCAACCCTGGTCAGGTCACCTAACCTCCCGGGAGTCAGCCGAAACTGACTACAGGAAAGCCATCCGTGGCTCTGGTCCCCAGCGACACAAGTACTATAGTTTCATGAGACTCTCAAAGCTGGTCGCCATCCCTGCCATTTAGGCTTGGTACCCAGCTGGTTCTCAGAGTGCTCACCAGGATTGAATCATGGCATCCCCTTAGTTTCCTAGTGGGACCTATTGTCTAAAAGTATCTTTTTCCTTCTTCCTGGTGTTTGCGGCCAACTCTCCCACCCCTGCCCTCCCTCTGCGGGGTGACGTGCTTTTCCCCTGTAGAAGGAATGAGAAGGCCAGGGAGAGAGCTTTCCATTCTGTGCATTCTTTTCTATAGCAGCTGCAGTTCAGGGTGGAAAGTCGTTAAGTATTTTGAAATATCGGGCTGTCAAATTAGTCATTCCTGGAACTGCAGATAAGACTAAGCTTCCTTCTTAAAAAAAAATAAAATAAACCCTAAATCAGTGATAAGTAACTTGAATGTATGACTACTATTCACTGCTTCTTGTCTGGGAACAAGGTGGGAATAAGCTTTAGAGTTAGTCACATGCAGATGTCATTAAAACCTACTCAACTGCTTTGGAAACATGTCCTATTTCACTATGGCCTCTGGGAATGACAGGAGAATGGAAAGTCAATCCTTCTTCTGGAGGAACCAAGGGCTTTTTCATTATTTTCGTTCTTTTCTGAGGTAACTGATCATATCCACAATTCAAAAAAGGAAAAAAAAATAATGTAAACAGTTGTTTAAAATATTTTTCTATTTTCTACCATGGAAAAAAGGGTAAGGTTTAGGGCAGCAGCTCATGTGTTTGTTTAGTATTCAAAGGTCAAGGAACACTTGAGTGAAATCAAAAGAACTCGCTTGTATTTTTCTTATTTTATATTCCGTAATTTGGAACTAACCTTTAACTCTCTCTCCTCCAAATGTCATGAGTGATCTTGGGGATTTAGGTCCTGTGATAGAGCTGGCGATTGGGATATTAGAGCTGCAACTTAATAATGTTTGCTTTTATATTTGTTAATTCTAGAAATTCTTCCGCAATGCAACACATCCTCAACACGCTCGCCTTGAAACTCTTCTCTCTTCATGAGATTCATAAAACCTTTGTGTCTCTTGGCTGAACCTGCAGGAGTGTGTTCTACCAAGCTCCCGCTGAGGGCCACTTGCCCGCCTGGAACTGGTCTCATAGGAATGAACCATGGGCACCTGCGACCTGCCCACTGTGCATCTGTCTGTCAATCCTGAACACCAGCACAGGAGCAGCGGGGAGACAGGTACGGCCACGTGGAGCTTCTTCTACTAAGGAACAAAGTGTCAACTGATCCCAGGTCTATGTTCAGGCCACATAGAAGACACTGCTCAGACTCCTGGAGCTGGCAAGTGCCATCAGAGACAACTTGGGGATCAGGGTCTTTATATCAGTCACAACATCACGACAGGCAGAAAGTCAGGCGCATCACACAGTAGAGTCTCCTGTGGCGAAGGCAGCTCTGGGGATGGAGTGCATTTCTGGCTGCTTCCCCTCCTCCCTTCAGACAACTGGAGGAAGTACGTGGAGAAGCCATGTGAAGAGGCCACCTGAAGAGGCCATGTGGAGGGCAGTGTCCTGACTCTGGGAAAGCTGTAGGTCACCTCACAACCTCGTTGAGTCTCCAGCAGAGCAGAATGTTTTCTATAAAAAGGACACAAGCGATCCATGGTGCCAGGCTGGCGAGGATGTTTATGAAGTCAGCAAAAATCCAGTCAGCTTCCGCCTTCCTGGCCTCCCTTCATCACCGAGCTTCACCCTCACAGTGGCAAAGGGCTGCCTCACAGGGTCAGTCTGAATCCCAGCTGGGAGGAGGGGAGAACACAGGACAAGCTGTCTTGCTTGTTCAGAAAGGGGGTCCTTCGCCAGGCACCGCCACATGCAGTTCATCGTCAGACAAAGGATGGAGGTGATGGGGACACAGGTCAGGCCCCTGCAATACCCCTCCATGGCACTTCCCTGGCATGACACAGGGCATGGACTGCCATTGATGCTTGTCCTCCCTCATTTTTACCATTTCCCATTTTGTCTCAATACCAGCTTCTATGTAAAAAGAGGTTCTGCTAGGGCCTCTGTCGACACGGAGCCCATCAGGGGAGAGGTGAGACAGTGCAAGGGCTGCTGTCAGAAGGGCCACCTGGGCCACCTCTGGCTCTTGACCTACATTGTTGTCACTTTTAAAATTTCATTTTGAAGCTGCGACTTTCCACACTTTCCAGCTTCTTGGGCTTGGTTCTGACCCGGTCAGTTTCTCTCCTCCCATTCTGTAGACATCCTTGCTCCTGAAGGATCTGTTCTTCATCTCTCATTTCTCTCTTTATTCTCCCCCAGGAAACCATGAATTCACCTGTCATCCACGTCTGTGAGGTGACCTCCCTCTTCACCTCACCCTGAAGCCAGCTGCCTGCTGTACAGGTGCCACCAGCCAAGGTGGCAGGCACAGCCACCACCTGCACGGAGTGGCAGAGCTGACAGCTGTGATGAATGGTGGCCCCTGGCGCTCTCCAGGTGCATGTGAGGGATGTCTGCCACAGCTCATGTCCTCCAGCCCGCTGTCTTAAGGTGACTGGGCAGATCCACAATGATGGCTTTTGCATTGACTTTCAAGTTCACATTCAGAGGGTAAAATTCCTTATTTTATCTAAAGTCATAAGCTCCAGTGAATTCTGAGCTATGATTCCACAGTCCCACTTATTCTATGTCTTGCTTAGTTTAAAATTTAAATAATTCTTAGTGCATCTTCCCCATCAAACCTAGCATGTCCCAACTGTCACTGGTGTTTCCTTCTTGGTAGGCCTAGGCCTTGGCAATCCTGTCATCTGCAGCCGATTCCAGGCCGTTGTGGACATGGTCTTCCCACCTGAGTGTGACCTCATTCCCAGCTCTCTCCCAGGCTCTCCTCTCTTCCTATTTTGAACTTGCCCTTCACAATACAACTGCAATATTATTCTCAAGTTCTTTCTGCATATTGCTTCACTATTCAAAGCATTTTAAGGTTATCCATCACTCACAGGCTGAAGGTCAAAGTCTTCCACTTGGGAGTACCCCAATTTTAAAAATGGTGGCTGAAAGTTGATATTTTCTTCCTTATCTTTTTGGAAGGCATTCAAAATCAACAAAAAGAACAAAGAAAAAAAAGCCATTTTTAGGTGAAGCTAAGAGTTAAAATCCTCAATTCCCAGAAGGAGTGGAAAGCCCAACCCCATCCTCCATGAAAGGCCCGGGCACCCATGGGAGGGAAGCCAGGCCAGGAACCCAGATGACGCTCAGAGCCCAGCATGTTTCCCAGGTTGAGAGTGAACCCCGGGGGTGCAGAGCCCAATGCCTCCTCACAGTAGGGTGTGGTGCAGCAGATAGGGCATCAGGCATGACCACAAGAGGAGAGGAGGCAGGAGGAGGCACCCAGAAAAGGACCCGTGTGCCAGAGCACCCACCATGAGCAGGGCAGAGGAGAGACGTCTGCTGTCAGACTCTGATGGCTTCGCTCCACAGGCAGGGAGAAGTGAAACCGAAGTCCCTCAACCATGAGTCCCTGGGTTGCTAGGAATTGTCGTCTGTCCCAGAACACAATCCCCTATACCTCCACCCTAGCCTCCTGCGAATCCCGCTCTAGAGGAGGATCACCTGCTCCACAGATGAGCAGTCAGAAAAGGGGGGAAGACAGGGAGATGGCAAATGGCAGGACAAGGACAGTTATATAAAAACATTTCCATGGAGCAGATGGAAATGGGGACCATTTTCCCATACATTTAAAAAATAGTGAAGCAAGAACATCTCTGAAGGAATCAGGACTCAGAGATCAGGAACAAAGCAGAGGGAAAGAAAAAAAAAACAGAAATGAAATAAAATTATGAGAAACAACAAAGAATAACAACAGCTAGAAGCTCAAGTAACTGGCAGGAGATGAAGAAATCAAGCAAAACAGAGAGAAAATGCAGGGAGGATGATTGGGGTGAGACAAAAGGACAGGTGTACAGATAGACCAGCAAAGGAGGTCCAGCTTATGTCTACCAGAAACCTCGGAGGGTAAAGGCAGAAACCAGGCCAGAGTCAATGTGTGTGGACTCTGTAAGAAGCCCCGTCTCCACTCCGAAAGGTCGCAGCAGTCTACCCCCCGGAGAAAGCCATCCGTGAAATCACTGCACTTTAGAGAAACAGGTAAAATGGAAAGTTCTCTGCAGAGTCAGGACAGAATGTCAAGCCAGCCATCAGGGAAACAAAAGGAAGCCCGCCTGAGACCTCGCAGCAGCATCCAGGGCTTGAGACAGAGGGACACATGCACGGTGGCCTTGAGGGACAAAGTGGGACCCAGGCTACCGTGAGGTATGTCCCCAGCATTGTCCCCAGTCATTAAGGTGACTGGGCAGATCCATAATGATGGCTTTTGCATTGACTTTCAAGTTCACATTCAGAGGGCAAAATTCATTATTTTATCAAAAGTCGTAAGCCCCAGAGAATTCTGAGCTATGATTCCACAGAGCACAGACTTCAAACAGCAGGCACCCACTGGCCCAGGGACAGTGGCCAGCCCCACATTTATTTAGCCTCAGCACTCAGATAAAAGCAAGTGTGGGGAGTGGGGAAGCAGTACAGGTTCTCAATGTCACAGTCCACGGTGCCTTAAGATGGCGCAAAGTTGGGCCACGCCTTGCTCAGGCAGGAAGTTCCCAGTGGAGCGAAGGTTGAAAGGAAATAAACAACTAGAAGAAAATACAGATGCACATTTTTCAAACACCGAGAGATAGAAGATGCTTGTGTGAGGACCAGCCCAGGACGCCGTGAGGCCAAGGAAGAGCAGACAGGCCCAGGATCACTGCATACCATGCAGGGGATCACCCACAAAGTGAGGTTCGGGCAGCAAGACCCGCTGGATCCTGCCATCTGGTCAGAAAGATCGTGTGTTTATGGTTCAGGATGACAGTGGCTTCACCCTGGCTGGGGCACACCAGATTTATCCCAAGAGGATGTAGAAGTGTCCAGTGTGTCCCTGGAGCCAGGATCCGGGCATAAAGCCTGGTGTATGACTCTATCGCTTTCCTCTCTCTGGGGTTTTCTGGGGGTTGCGCAGGATAAACCCGTCCTGTTACTCAGGGGCAACTATGGCAGTCATGACCCCAGATGGCCGTGGTGGTGTCGAGCTGTGTCCATACACACATCAAGAAAGCCCAGAAGCAACCGCAACAGTGCAAAAACACAGACAAATGAGGCCTTTAAAGTAGGGAAAACCTTCTCCAAGGCCAAAGCACAAAAAGATAGTCAAAAGATAAATGCCCAGCTGGGAAAATGCTGCAATTTTTATTTCAGATGGACAGTCTCCTCTATGTTGCAGTCATTACCTTTGGGGGGAGACCCCATCAACCCAACTGTGACCCAAGGGCTTACAGACCTCCATTTATCTGCTCACATTCCCTGAGCTGGCAGTTTGTACAGGCTCAGCCAGGCAGCTCTGCTAGTCTCTTCTGGACACACAGGTACAGCTGCAGTCAGCTGCTGGCCAGAGCAGCTGGACAGTACAGGGTGGCCTCACCACAGGCCTGGCTCCTCCTTGAGAAGCCAGCTGGATTTCCTCATGTGGCCATCTTAAGGCAGCAAGACGGCAGCGGAGATGCACGAGGTCTCCTAAGGACCCGCCCAGAAGCCACGACATAAACCCACTGGTCAAATGCTTATGAGTGGTGGGCACTTTTTGCATTACTTGTCACACACCAGAAGCCAGCAGTCCTCAAGGAGCCACCAGCCCACAGAAGTGTTCCTTCGGCCCATAGACTTTGGAAAAGGACCTCTTTCAAACTTGAATTCTAAATGAAAATGTAAATATTACTCAGAAATTATAATTTTAACCTTCTCTTGTACCAGATGGCAGGAGTGACCAGCAGTTCCCCCTCTTAGAAGGACAGGTACCTCCAGCTGGCCCCCGTCCCCACTGTACCCACCCATCTCCTACCAAAACTACTTGTCACTGAGCTTCCACTGCTGCTTTTACTAGAATAAGGTTAAAAGTGTAATTTAGCATGCCTTGAGTCCACGAGAGCAATACAACAATGCTGAGAGAGACTTCAGGCTCTCTCTAGACCTAGAGGGAAGGGGTATCTCATGGAGTGAAAATTACTCTCACAGATGACACATTTTAGCCTTTTATTTTTCTTGTCTCTCAATGACACTTGGATTTACGTTGCTGAAGATATTATCCAGATCTCCCACCTCCCAGACAGTAAAATTAAGCAAAGGCGTAAGGGACATAACTGAGATCACACAGCCCAGCAGTGGTAGCAATGACCGGAACCCAGTGCACCTAAGTTCCTTCAGACATGGCATCATCTCCACAGGAACTTGCGCTTAGAAATGCACCCCCTGGTTCAGCCTTCACCCTGGGAGCAGTTCTGCAGCTGCCTCTGAGCAACGCTCCTTCAGCTTCTTCTCCAGGGAGTGCCCGAGCAGAGCCAGCCTAGCTCCCACCCACTGACCACCAGCGACTGCTGGCACAGAAACCTCTGGTCTTATGTAAATTGTTTTAAGACTCATCCAAATATTTCAAATACAAAAACATTTTCAATGACAATAATAATTGTTCCACATCAATTAGATACTGTTTTGCAACTGTTCCCATACGTATCTGCATCCAAGACATTTGGTACCACATTTATCTGCTCTTCTTCCCTTATTTTTATTTGTATTCTGTTGAGAAGTCCAAACAGAATTTCAGGCCATGTGGAATGTCAGCAAACCTCAGCTGGCTCCATCTGAGAGTTCTGGGTGCTCAGATTGAACACAGATCCTGAATTCTATGAGTGATCAAAGAAACTTTTGCTTTGGAAGACGCCACACGAGCAGCGCGTCCTACATCCTTCCATGGGTTCAAAGCTGCAAGGCTGAGAATTGGGGTGCATTTCCAAGTGTGGAGATGGTGCCGTGTCTGAAGGAACAACAGATGCACTGGGTTCCGGTCATTGCTACCACTGCCAGGCTGTATGACCTCTGTTATGTCCCTTACCCCTTTGCTTAATTTTACCGTCTGTGAGGTGGGAGATTTGGATAATATCTTCAGCAACATAAATCCAAATGTCATTGAGAGACAAGAAAAATAAAAGGCTGAAGTGTGTCATCTGCAAGAAAAATTTTCACTCCATGAGATACCCCTTCTCCCCACGTCTAGAGAGAATTGGAGGCAGGCTGGCACAGAAGCTGCCTCTTTGAGTCTGCCTTAGCCTGCGTGTGTACACATACATCTCTTACTCCAACTATCACAGCCAGTGGCTGCTGGGAAAGCATCAAACAGGTAGCATCTGTTTATATGTACTACGCTTTAGTCTTAAATGCTGAAAACTTATTGCCAATGTTATGGTTACCATCATTTGGACCCAAAGTGGTAGACAGGTCTATTGAAAACACTGAGTCCAGCTGAGATAACACCACATGAACAGCCCACCTGGCAGACAGGTTCTCTGTGTAGTACTGTTGGCAGAGTGAGGAAACACCCACTCCAAAGCATCTTCTCCTGACCCAGACACAACACTGTGAAAGAAACATTCTGCACTTCCTATTTCTTAAAAATCGTCAGAAGGGAAGTTCTTGTCTACGATATGAGTGAATTGATAATTTTGCCTTTTCTTCCTGCTGAATCACAATCTGGGGACACACTGTGGACCACCAGCTGTGCTGGGTGAGCAGGGCTCAGGCAGCCGGACATTCAGGGGCCACAGTGTAGGTCCCTTCCTGCTTGCACAGCTGCCTGGTGCTCCAGCAACGTGGCCCTTGCGTCACCTTCTCCCACCTACATCAGGCTCACAACATAATCATGAGCCCAGAGAAAATTCTCCTCCTCCTATGGATTTGCAGCCATGAAAATTCACCCGTAATCCACCATTGCCGGTCACAGGCTGGTACCACCCCAGGGCACAGCCAAGCGCCTTCCAGGAGACATCATGAACATCCACGGTCTTCCACTTACGTGCTGCAGATGTCCTGAGCAGGCCATGTGGCCACAGCCCGTCCTCTGCTCTGTCCTCACCATAGCAGTATGGCCCGTCATTGACTGTAGCGGCCAACAGCATGATTCGTATCTGTGTCTGCCACGGTGGTGGGGGCTTTCCACTGCCACTGTCAACACCACTCCACCCCGTCCCACTGGGAAGGGCTTTTCCTGGGCTTCCAGGTTACGGGTCAGCACACTTCCTTGAAACTGAGCAAAATGGACTGAATGCCTGGGCCAGACCAGGGCGATGGCCAGCTCCCCTGGAGGACCTGGAACCCTACACTGTGCCTTAGGCAGAGAACAGGCTCCAGGGTCACACTTCCTGCCAGATGTGGAGGCCTGGACCCCCCCCCCACTGGAGAGAGAGCTGGAAGCCACAGCTGAGTCGGAGAGTCGCAGTAGGGGCCGATCCAAGCCCTGCCATCAAGCTGAAGCGAAACCCAGTGGGCACTGAGAGCCATACAGACGCACGGATGCAGTGGAGTCCAGGCAATGGATGGCTGCTCCCCAAATTCCATGTTTCCCTCCTCAGCAGGGACCATCCTTTTACCCTCTTCCTCCACTTTCCTTATCTAGGGTCATCAGGCTAACAGAGATGCGTGGCCCAGCCCAACCCAGAGCCCTCCGCACCCTTCAGACTGGAGAGTGCGACCTAAACGGTGATGTTGAGCTACAGCAACTCTTCTATCCTTGCTTCCGCACTGTGCGCTGTGAGGAAGCAGATCCCACACCATCGCTTCAGGTCAGAGACGTAGCATTGCACGATGGACAGAGTTAGCTGTGCAACACAGCAGAACCAGAGCATGAGGGACACTGGCTGGCCAGGGCCACCTGCACCTTGTTAATGAAGCTTGATTCATATGCTGGCTGGCTGAGCTTAAAGAACAAAGTAATACAGAATTTAAGGGGATTATGGGTCCAAATTCCCCTAGGACCACTGAAAAGCTGAAGGAGACTATAGATCGTCCCTCGAATGGTGCACAGGCCACGCAGGTAAGGAGCCTTGCTCCCCAGAAGGGTCATTTTTTATGTTACAGAGCATTGCTCATTGTGAATGCCTATGATCATGACCAAGTTACCCCAGGACAAAATCCAGTTATTTCCTAAAACAAAATCACATCTCCATTCATTCACCAATGGACTCCAGGGTTGTTTTCATACCTTGGCTTTTATGAACAACAAGGAACCTACATACCAGAGATGAAGTGGACGGACCTGGAGGACAGTGTACCAAGTGCAAAATGGCAGCCTCAGGAGAATTGCTGAACCATCCATGCATGGGGAATCGAATGGGGGCTGCCCGGTGGGAGGAGTGGGGAGGAGAAAAGCAGAGTTGCTGCTCAACAGGTATAAAGTTTCAGTCACACACCATGAATCAGTCCTGGAGATCTGGGCACAACATGGAACTAGAGTTAACAATGCTATATTTACTCTTAAAACAAGAGAGGGCTTATCTCATGTAAAGAGTTTTCACCACAAAACAAATAAGAGGCACAAGAAATTACTGGCTGATGGACTTGTCTATTCCCTGATTGTGTGAGGGTCCACATGTGCATGCCTCTGGCCACACTCCTCAAACTATGGACATTAAACATACACAGGTTTTGTTTATCAGTTATATACTTCAACAAAGCTGTAATAAAAAAATATCTAGCCTCAAAGATCAATGATTGGCCTCCCCAAGGATAATCAGGAAAAAAGCATCCTCTGGACATAATGTATAAAGGACAAGTCCTTAAGGGCACGCTAACGGCAGCATAAGCTAGGGCAGCACAGTGTCATTAAGATGGACCTCAAAGTGTCCACTGTGGAGCTAGGACAGTCATTGGGTAAAATGGGCTTTTAAAATCTCATGAAATTTTAATAATTGATCCACTGATTCCACAAATGTATTTTGGCACAGACTGTATGTCAGGCGCTGTTCTGCATATGGGGGCCACGGGCAAGAGGACTCCTACCCTTCTGGAGGTTCCTCAGCAGCAGCTCACTTAACAGGAGAGAGTTGCACTGAACAAGTGATTGTTTAGCACCTGTTGTTACACAAGCTAAGCTTTATGACACATCCTCTACCTCTGCCCAGCAAATCCAGTTATGAGATTATGACTGTACACTTGTTCTGATGACAAAGTTATGACGCAAGTTTCCATCAGCACGTACAATGGGATTTTAGAAGAGTGTCTTAATGTGCTGTCAAGAGTGATGGAAATTCAGTGGAATCACTGGGGAGCAGAAACACAATAGCTACAAAAATGAGAGAAAGGCAGACTCGTGGGGACTGGCACCTTAGTTACCACAATATAAGGTTTGTAGAGAGAGAACAACTCATTTCCTGACTGTTCTGTCTGCCTACGCTGAGCACAAGCAGTGTGCCAGCAGGCAAGGGTTCCCAGGGCAGTGACTGGGGAAAAGAAGGAGAGATCAGTCTGTGCCCATCCAGCCAGAGCCACCAGACATCTCGGGCACAGCAGAGCAAGCATCAGGCGTTAGTACCCAAGACTTTGCAGCGAGTATCTTATTAGTAATTCAATATGCATTCCCTCTGACCTAGTAACTGCATTTCCAAAAGCCTACCTCACAGAAAAACCCAAGGCAAATTCCACCATAAATGCACAGGAGGGTCATGGGGAAGTCTTCAATATGGTGGAAAGCTGGAACGACCTATTGTCCCTCAGTGGGCAGGGTTAATAATGACAGTGTGATGCGAGCACAGAGCTCATGGCAACGTGCTTCACCAGGGAGTCAGGTTTACACGCCTCAGGTGGGTTTCAGATGGAGGAGGCGGCGGAGGCTTAGGCATCCTGCTTGGGAAACCATCCTGCATCGGAAGCGGCATCCCAGCAAGGCAATGTGCGAGCACACACGTTTGCTGTTGTACAGATACGGGCAGCGGCTGAGTACGAGGAGGAGAGGGCATTCAATGCAGCCAGCGCGACCTCAATCGTGTTTCAGTCCTATGCTCCCTAAGATGGTCCCTGTACCCCTTGGCCTTGTCCTGTGTTTGCTCCTCTCAAGCCCAAAGTTCAGCAGGAAGAACTTCCACATCCATATAAGTCTATTGCATGGTATGAAAGATACCAGTAATACTCGATAGATGTATGTGCGTGTGTGCATGCAATTTTATGTGGGTATATATATATATATATATATATATATATATATATATATATACACACACACACACATATGATATATATAATCATATATATAGTGCATATATATATATATATATGCACCATATATATGATTAAGCAAAAAGTAAGCTGCAAAACCATGTGTGAATTTTGATCCCATTTCAGCAAAAAATACACGTGGGAATGTCCATGTTGAGAGTGGATCCCATAACAAAATTAGCTGGGCTCATACCTCGCCATCCATAAGCAGTGGTTCCAGGGAGTCGTTTCAGAAAACTGGACAGGAGTGATTACTTTATGTTGTCTCTTGGGTTTAACATGACACTTGCACCATTGAAGGCACTGTAAAAGGCGGTGTGGAGGACCTACTGTGGCCCTCAGCCCTGTGCTTCTGATGGTCTCTAGTTTCTGAGGCTGCTTCCCCTGTGAGCTTACTAAGCCTTGCTGCAGGAAACGTTCCGCCCCAGGAGCCTCAGCAAGGCCCTGCTTGGATCAGGGCTGAGCTGACCTCAAAACGCGGGTCTCCCACAGCCCAGCGAGCCTGCGGTGTGAGCAGTGATGCGAAGGTGCTGACCCCCACTGCTGGACAGGGCCTCCTCCACCCACAGGGACACATGCTCCTCAGTACCCCATGGTACTGAGTTCCATGGCGGAACCCATTCCTGACATGACCTGGAGGGCCTCTGCTGGACACTCGAATCTCAAAATTCTCAGCAACTCTTCGTGTTAGGGTGTGTAGACCATTACACATGACGTGGTATTCACTTGTTCAATCTGTTGCTCTGAGAGCTAGCCACCTCTCGCAGGTCCTGGTGATGTGAAAGGATCGGAAGCCTGGTACCAAGGACAGAGGAGTGGACATGTGTGGACTGCAGATCCTCTGGTGGGTGACGGGCAGCAGGCGCTCCAACAGCCCGCAGTCTGAGTGTGGTCCAGCCAAGCGTAAGCCCTTGCCATTCCCCTACCTATGTCAGAGCTCTCAATGTTGCTAAGTCATTTTGGTGATAGTCCTTGTCACTCTGTCCTCCCTTTGGAACACTGTGTGCTTTACTTCTCTTCCTCTTTTCTTTGGCCCTCTCTGTTTTCCTGGACCTGCTGCTCCCCTGAGCCTTTGTCTTCCCTAGGTCTGATGCCCCTCTTGTCACTTTCCACTGTTCATTCCTCTGACTCTCAGCATCCCGACACCCACCTGGGGCAGAGCCCACCCTGTTTACCATACAGAAGGCCATGTTCTGAGCAGGGCACCCATTGGAGCTTGTGGCCACCCAGGCCAAGGGCACAGGTGCTCCCCCTCTGCCTCCTGCAAAGGTCAGTGGTGACCCTGTGGCCCAAGGCCAGCCAATCAGATGTCTGGAGGTCTGACCCAAGTGCCAGAAGGCAACAGGACCATGGAGACGAGGCCTGCCGGCCACCTCCACTCCTCTGAGGCAGGCACCTTGCTGTGACCTCTGCTCCCAGCGTCTGCAGCCCGGCCATGTCTACCTCCCAGGTCTGGCCCTCTGCCTCCCATTGTTCCTGTGTCTGGTGTTCTTCCAGAAAACTCTTTTCTCCCTTTTCCTATGATCAGCAGATGGGATATCTGTTGCTTATGGCCAAGAACCTCAACTGTCTACAGGAAGCAATGTCCTGATTTCATTCACACAGGGTAAACACAAACGGAGGGGTAGTCAGAGGGACTGGGTCATCTTTACTGGCCTGTGCAGGGTTAGTCTTGGGCAAGTTTTCTCTTTGCCTTTTGTATTTTAGATGTGAACTTTAGCAGAGTGGGTATCTGGAACATTCCTCAGCCCTTTAGTCTGCACCCTGCTGCTTTTTGAATCCTAAATCTCCTCCTGAAGTGCCCTTTGCCCCCTTTTCTAGGGCAAGACTACTTCTTGTGGGGTTCTTCCTGCCTCTGCTCCACTCTGCACTCTGTCTCTCCCGGTGACGCCTGGAATAGCGTCTAGTCGGTGTGGAGCGCGGTGACCTCACCACAGAGTGGCCCATAGCCAGCGAGAGGCGTGGGCAGGACACAGGAGGAGAAGCTCTACAGGCTATGGTACCCCCGACTTGGGTCCCAGGCATGGGCTATAAGAAGCCAAGTGAGGCTGTCATCATGGGGATGGGACAGAAACCTAGGACGCTTACCCACCATCGAGGCTTGCTCCTCCGAACTAAGAAGAGTATCACTCTCCTCCCTTTCTACCAGTACTTATCAAAAGATCAACAATGTTCCCTAAGACGGGGCTCTCCCGCACCCCAGGCAGGCCATGGAAACGGAGAGGGAGGTGGCTCAGCTAGGTAGTAATATTTAGCTCCTCTGAGCTGGATGTTTTAGCAATACCAAGTCCACTGTTAACATCACTTAAATTTATGACCAAGTCTACTTCTGCTTCGGATGTAAAAAGACTCAGGAGAACTTCACTCCACCGAAACAATGAGAGAAAGGTGTGTGTCCACAGTGATGCATATGGAGCCCATCAGGAAGCCAAGTTCCGAGGTAAATGAGCAAACTGAATTCCAGGGGGACACACACACTTCCCAACTGGGGCAGACACACTATCTCTTTTGTTTGTTTGCCTATGTTTGTTTTTATTTACATATATACTTGTTTATTTATTTAGATGGAGAGAATTAAAACCAGGGGAGCTTTACCACAGAAATACATCTCCAGCTCTTTTTATTTTGAAACAGGATGTCACCCATTTGCCTAGACTGGCCTCAAAATTGCAATCCTCTGGCCTCAGCCTCCTGAGTCACTGGGATGATGGGTGTGCACCACCATCACACCCAGCCCACACCACCTCTTTTACCTTTGGCAGAGGAAGAACAAAAGAGACCTTTGTTCCAAAGAGGAAGAGGAATCAGCTAAATGTTAACAAATTCTTAAGGGCCTCAACAATAGAGCAGAAAGGCTAGGTGTCTCAGAGGCACCGGATTTACCCTCCTGCAAGAGCTCCTTCTCCTGAGCCTCCACCAAATGGCTCATTAGAAGGACGGAGGAGGAGCCTGGAACAGCCACTCAGAGAAGCACAGGCTCAAGGGTAGTGGGCTGCTCCTGAGGGACAGGGTAACACCTCTACTTCCCCAGCCCTCTCTCATACAAGCAAAGTTAACATCCCTGGAGGACAAATCTCTTGCCCCTGGGCCACAGGGGAAAGTGCTGCTTCAGGGATGGGTAGGACCAAGCACAGCTAGCTCTGGGGAGAAGTAGGACTCTCCCCAGAGAGTAGCCTGTGTCCCAGGAGAACGTTAGAGTCCAACAGAACCCAAACCCAGGTCCAGCCCTGGCTGATGGACTCATCCCCACTGAACGACCTCCCATGAGAAGACGGGAGCTCACTTCATGCACCACTCTGGACTGGCTCTGTCCTGTCTTGGACCCACCGTGTCCAGCACTGTAAAACACCGTGAGATACCAAAGCAGCAAGGGAAAGCCCACAGGGAAGAGAAGCAGGACCCACAGAGCCAGATGCAGACACCTAGGTGCCGGATATGACAGGCAGTAATGCAGGCAGCTGGGACTGCAAGACTCAGGTGTTAGAGGGGGAAACAGGCATGTGCACAGCTGTGGGCTCAGACAGGAGGTCCGGCTAGCAGGCAGTTCTTTCCAAGACCGTGGAGAACAACAGTAAACCCAAAGCTCCCATGAAGCCAGCTGAAACTCCACCTCTCACCTGATGCCCAGGCTAGAAACTACAGATGCCTGGACCATGTGGCCAGACACCAGGCTGGACACGGCTTCCTTACAAAGTACAGGACAGTGGGATTCTCAACAAAACATCTGCTACCTCTGTAGAGAGAAAGCTCCAGAGAAAAACTTCAGGGCTTTTCTTGATTATTTAAAATTAAGAAAATCTCCTTATAGGTATCAAAAAATCTTATGTGCCAATAATAGTCTATGTCTTGATGTAGATGCAGAAAATGAGCGTAGAGTCTTTTGTAGCAGCTCATCGAGCCAGGCACCTATGGTTTACACTAAAGTTCTACCTTTTGGATATCTTACTCTGAATAGTGTATTTTTTAACTGGCTCATTATCCTGGTAGAAATTATTTTTCCTGTCTAGTTGGCATGGTTCCTCAGATGTCCAGCCGTTCAGCCAGCCCAGTGGTCTTTGCCCAGAAGTAGAGGGGAGTGGAAGGTGGCAAAGCAGTAACCAGGAGGGCTCTGGCACAGACACCAAGCACCAGCTGCCCTGTGGAGCCCGCCATGCTCCAAGCTGCAGGTGCTGGGGTGAGCCAGGGTGAGCCGGGGTGAGCTGGGGTGAACAGACTCGTCACCTGTCTCCCTGGGGCAGCCCAGTCTGTGCACAGTGGGGATGCCTGCTGCAGAAGCACACTCCACGCAGCGTGGCAGCACCCACCACCCCACCATGCACATGCAATTCAATTACTTCAACCTCCCGATTCCAGAGGCAGGGAGAAAACAAAAGCAATGCAAACCTGATCGGGATTCAGAGCTGATCAATAGCCTCGGTGCTTTCCCAAAGCCTGATTAGCATAGTTTTGATCAATAGCAGTGACCCATATGGGATATAAACCCCTGCACTAGTACCCTCAGGTGGAAACTACCTGCTATTGGGTTTCCTACTGCCGTGCCAGGGGTCTGTCCTTGCTTTTATTCTTCAATAAGTTCTACTCTGTGCTCACTCATCCTGGTCTAAGAATTTTATTTTTTGAACTCATGAGATAAGAACCTGGAAAGAAGAAGTTGGTGGTGAGCTGCAGGGTCTGCTGAGCACTGGAGGGTGGCCCACCCTTAGGAGCTCAATTGCCTCATCCTTGCCCAGACCCCACCTGCCTGCAGAAGCAGAGAATTCCAACCTCATCTGCCTGCAAAGGCAGGGAATTGAGATTCAACAGAAAGATGATTTCCTTTTTGAGGACACACCCGGAGTCACCTTAGGACTCTCCTGGTGCCCCACTCCTCAAGGTCCCACCGACTCCCAACAGGGCCACCCTGGGGCCAAACCTTAATACCTGGGCCTCTAGGGGTTGCTCTAGGTCCCAGGTATGGCATTTACTATGTGGAAGATTTCATCACATCAGACAGAAAACATCCTGTGCCCCTCCTGGTCCACACACAACGGCTCCTCTCATTGTCACCACCATGGGTAAGTTCTGCCAGTTTGGGAGCTTTGTGCAGATGAGACTGGGCACTAATGTCAGGATGATCCCCTTTCTCAAAACCCACCACCACGTGTGGGACACTGAGAACCACAAGTACACCAGCACACTGTGGGTTTCTGCTAGATCATCCTCTCCCCAGCCTTCTGACATGTGTGGTCACCAGGTGGGGAGATGTAGCACCACAACGAGGGGAAGAGAAGGCCAGCCACACCCTGCAACAAAGAGAACTCAGGCTGCAGAGCAGAGAGGGGAGAAGCCAGAGCCGAGTGCTGTCCAGTCCTGCACCTGCGAAGTCTCTCCAGGGACAGTTCCAAGATAGTGAGCAGCGGAGGGACAGGGGGAAGAACTCACGGATGGGATGCAGCCGTTTCCCAGGTCAGTTGTCCCCAGAGGCCATTCCCAGAGCTGCTCTTCTCAGCAGCCTTCCACAGCAGCTCCATAATACTGTCCCCTTACCCCCATGGACAGGCCCTGCCAGACACACTGCATGATATCGCAGGACCCATGTCCCTACGCACCTGTCAGCCCTGGAGGACGCACAACTCTGAGTGAGCTCTGCAAACTGTGTGTTTTGGTGACGATGGCGCCTTGTCATACACATGCAGCCATCTAGAGGGGAGGCTTATAACGGGGACTGAGCCTGGGAGCATGAAAATTGCTCAAAAATTGACCACAAAAGCTACACAGGGCTCTATTATAAAACTTCAGTTTTAATGATTTATGGATTTCCTCCTTGAATTTTATTGAAGGCAAAAAATTAGAAGCCATCTAACTTACAGATGATAAAGTGTATGTTGGTGAAGAGAGCTATACATGTCTGTGTATTTATACTTGGCAGCTCTGTTTCGCTGATTGAGACCTGACTCCTCCTCCGGTATTAGCCATCTATGGCTGCATAACAAGAGATCACACACCAAGTGACAGAACACAAGACACCTTTGTCATCTCACAGTTTCTGAAAGTTGGGGGCTGGGCCCAACTCAGCTAGCACTCTGCTCAGGGGTTGCAAAGCTGGAATCAGGGTGTCCGCCAGGACTGAGTGCTCAGCTGGGAGCTGGACCAAGAAGACTCGTGTTTCTGCTAGCCTGGCTGCTGGCTGTATTCAGCTCCTTGAGGTCACAGGGCTGCAGTGTGTGTTGGCTGTTGGCCTGAGGCCACCCCAGCTATAAAGGCCACCTGCACTGCCTTGCCACATGGGTCTCCAAGAGGGCCAGTGTCTTCTCAAAGCTGGCAAGATGGACTCTCAAGCAGCATGACAAACTCCCAGAAGACATCCTTGGTGGAAAGCTAGTCAAGCCTCCACCCAAGGAGAGGGGACTGTTCAAGGGCATGAACCCCGGGTAGGACATTGGAGGCCACTTGGGGATCATTTGACATGACTCTAAAACCCTGAAATTCTTCCCCTGGGCATCTGTCCAGCAAAGACTGGCCGCGTGCATCCAGGACAACTGCAGGAACATCCCCAGCCGCCACCGCTCTTCAGTCTGGGCACCTCCAGGCTGTGCTTCTCACAAACACTTAGGATTCGAACCCAGGTGGGCCTTCTGTGCCACCTGCCTCCTCAGATTTCGCCCTGCTTCCTGAACCACCCATCGTCCAGCTCAGCTCGGTGAGACTCAGGCACTCGGCAGCACCTGGCTCTCTGGTGCCGTTGCACATGCCCCCTTCCCCTGACTCTAAAGAAGCAATTCTTCCTCTTTAACAGGAGAAACCCCATGGTTACTGACCCGGCCTCCAATGCTGCACATTCCATCTGAGCAAAGACAGTTCTGCTGGTGGAAGCCTGAGGTCCCTGCACTGCTCCGCGCTCCTCATACACACGCTCAAACTGCATGCACAGCGTCCTCTCAGACATTGTGTGCAGAGGATTCTCCCAGGGGCTCTGGGCATCTTTTTTTTTTTTTAATCAGTGTATATTAGTTATACAGAATAGTGGGTTCCACTGGGATATATTCACATGCATATAACATAATTTGATCAATTAATCCCCAAGACCTACCCTTGCCTTCCCTCCCCTGGGCCCCCCGCTACTGGTCTCCCTTTTATTTTCTATTTACTTATGTATTTATGTTGCACCAGGGATTGAACCAGGGGCCCTTAACTACTGAGCCCCAGCCCCAGCCCTATTTTGTAATTTATTTAGAGACAGGGTCTCACGTTGCTTAGTGCCTCACTAAGTTGCTGAGGCTGGCCTTGAACTCGCGATCCTTCTGCCTCAGCTTCCCAAGCCACTGGGATTACAGGCATGCGCCACCGTACCTGGCCTCCCTTCTATTTTCATGAGACCCTTTTTTGCTTCCCCATATGAGGTTATCACACTGGCTCCCTGCGTCTGCTTTATCTTTCTTAATATAATGTTCCCCAGTTCCATTCATTTTATTGCAAATGGCATAACTGCTCTTCTTTAGGCTGAATAACATGCTACTGTGTATATGTATTGATTCTCTCTATCCACTCCTCTGTCCATGGAAACTTTGGCTGGTTCCATAACCTGGCTCCTGTGGAAATTCTGGATGGTCTGTGGCCTGAGCACAGAGCAGAGTGAAGACCTGGAAGCCCGTTTGATTCTTCCCCTCTTACCACCAGCCATCTTCTCCAGGGAGCGTGAGGAGCAAAACCCATGGGAACAGCCCACAGGAGGCCTGGCCTGGCCTGACCCTTGAAGCCAGATGAAGGACTGAGTACCTAAGCACCAAAGAGAGGGAGACACCACGGGAAGGCATGGTGCCAGCACCCAGAGACCAGGCACGAGGAGCACAAGCCACACCACAGGCCAGGAATCCCTTAAAAACAGCCTGCTGTGCAGACTAGGGTGCTAGGCCACCTGTTCTCAGTGAAGCAAGGGGTCCTCCACCTACATTATGTAGGGTACAAAGCAAAACCATTTGGGGAGATGGATGAGAAGTCTAAACCCCTGAAGAGAAGCTTGGAGCCTGGGATACGGCACCGCACGTGGACAGGCATGCTGGAGGGATGGTGACGTGGCCTGGCCAGAGTGGGGAGAGAAACCAAGGCAGATGCTGCAAAGGCACGGGGTCAGTGCTGAGAGTGGCTAGTAGCTAGTGACAGGGCTGGCCCTGGGAGGTGACCTGCTCCTCCCCTGTGGACAGCCTGTCAGCACTCACACCATTTTCTGGTTTTCTTTTTACTGAATTCTGATATAATAATCTGAACCGTGTATCCCTTCAAGCCTGAATCATGCTACACCATAAGCTGAAGCAATGTTTTTTTTTCTAATTTTGAAAGCATTTACATTTATAGAAAGGTCGGTGTATATATAGAGACTCACCAAATATTAAAATTTTGCATGTTTTATTCATCTGTCCTTTGGTCTGTCTATACTGGTTTTTGTTGAACTACTTGAAAGTACACTATAGACAGGATACCTCACCCCTAATACCTCAGCATCTCTCAGGAACAAGGATATTCTCCCACATAACCACACTGAGGCTACCGAGCCCAAGTAAAATAACAATATCCATAAAATAGCAGAATATGCAAAGTTTCCTGAAAACCTCCAAAATGTCGGGTACAGCTATGACTCCTCCGAAGCAGTGTGGACAGTGGGTTGTGGAAACTGAGGTGGCCTCTGAGTGCTCTCCTCAGGAGGAGAGTCCAACCCCCTAGAAGATAACCCCATCTTGTCCCCTCTCCCCTTCACAGGCATAAGGTAGCCAAACGACCACAGTGACCAAGATGCCACCCTCCCTAAAAAGGTACCACATGCACCCCAAAACAATGGAGAAACCCCCACACGCTCCTGGGTGTTGGCTCAAATGACCCCAGCTACCTGCTGACCACCTGCAGCCAACACTCCTCAGGGCTCAGCACAAAGAGAAGGTGGGCCAGTCAGGAAGAGGGCCCTGAGACAATGTCCTGGAACCACCCCCGAAGGCTGCGCTCAGCCTGTGTTTGACCCAGCCACGTCCTTGAGCGTTATGTGCATACAGGTGAATCAAGCATTATGATTCACACAGGTGAATCAAGGACCAACCAGAACAAGACATGACAGAGAAGAACTCCAGATCCTTCCATGAGCAACAGCACGCAGAGAAATAGTCCTGCTACCCAGGATGCTCTGGCTTTATTAATATGTAAAGTGGTGATGCCCCTAGAGACCCCGCTCCCCTCCCGCCTCTGTGAACTGGATACTGTTATGACTCAAGCTGGCCGAGCACAAGAACAGCTTCACAAGCTCACTCTGTGAACCTGGGGTTGCCTCCTGGAGGAGCTAGAGGAACAGCATAAACAGAACATGATCTGGGCAGGAGAGAACAGGTGGACTGGGAGCACACCCTGGCTCCCCTGAATGGATTCGAGTCCCTGTTATTGCTGCCAGGCCCCTCGTTAGAGGAAGAAAACAACCTCAAGACAGCATTCTTTGCAGCTGGAGAGAAACAGAATATCTACAGCAGAAAACATTAGGAAAGAAATGTCCTGGTGACATTGCTCCACTCACCAACCCTGTCAAAGATCGGTATTGTTGCACAATAGCACAAAAGAAAAAAAATGTTAAATGTTCTGGGCTACCTCAAATGAACAAAGTAGAACTCTGATTATAGCAGAAGAGCTCAAGTTTCCCAAGGAAGAGAGAAAGGAATTCTTTGGGTTTCATAGCCTCTGCTGTATCTAGCTAGAGTTACAGTTCCTATAATAAAACACCATGCAATAGAATTCATATAATACAGGGCTTAGTTTATAGCTGGTCAATGTTGGTTCAAATCACCAAAGGATATTTAGTTAGAGAAGGACCACAAATAGACACACAGTGCTCGTGAGATGGCCCCAAGGCAAGAAATGTGTGTATTGGAGTCAATGCAATTCATGGATTCATAGGTGTATGTCAGTATGGAATTTTTAAGGAAACAGCACCTGTAGTACATGTTTGCCTCAGGGGTGAATATTTTTTACCACCTTTCAGAAACAGTTATTTTTTGATGATTGAATACTGATGGTGGATGGTGGATGGATGGGCTCATGAATAAATGAAAACACCTTCACAGCAGCTTTGAGGTTCCATCTACTTCTAACCCAGGCATAAATGAGCCCCTCCGTGGAAAGCATATGGAGTTCCACGCAGTGATGTTCTAAAGTCCTTGCCTGGCCCACGGGCTCCTCCGAAGAGGGCAAGGTGGCGGTGGGTCCCAGTGGAAAACGCTTTGTACTCCTGTCTTTCAGTCATCGCTTTGAAACCCCTCAATGTATTTTTAAAGAATCACCAAATACAATGTTGGTTACAGACAGAGCAAATACACTCACACCTCCACGGTGCACGCTTCCTAGTGCTTACAAAATAAATTCTAATGGCTTATCAAACCTACTGCATCAAATCAGACACATCTATTCAAGATTTCTATGTTCAATACTTTATACAATGAAATGCTGACAAGGTCAATGTGTTTGGATAAGCCACAAGAATTTGTTGTCCTGGCTTATGGTATTTGCCCAATCTTCTATTTTTTTTTTTTGGCTGATTTTTAAATGAAAAGAAATAGAGGAGGGTACTTCCAGTTCTTCCTTGATATTGCCTGCCAACAAAATATACTTCCACCAGGAAAATGTTTTTAAATTCCCACAGGTGCATGGCATGAGCCAACACTGCGTCACACCCACAGGCCTCATGCCTATGTTGGTGACTGTGTTCCTTTACATCTTCAACAGTCCCTGAAAGTGAGCTGGCACAACTTCTAAAAGGAAAAACAAGGAGGCAAAGTCTGTGTCTGTGAAGAAGCACTTTTCTTCCAGCCCTTCTGAAGAAACTTTGAGGACACACCCTGATTTGGGTAACACTGGATTGTTGCAAGAAGATGGTGAAGAAAGGTAAAGATAATCTGCTAATAGATTCTGATCTAGGTGACACAGCCAATTGACAAGGAGAACATCTGAAAGCCACAGTAAAACATCTGTCAAAACCAGAAACTGCTCTGAAGTTACATGAGTCCCCACGTCTCAGGAGTCCAACACAGCCTGTGACCCTCAACTTTAAAAGTCTCCTCAACCGAGCGATTTATTTCCTACAGTCCAATGTCATAAATTAAGGCTACCTCAAGTTGCATGACAGAAAAATCTGTGTCCATGGCCTGGGCAATTGCTCAAAGGCTCACCACCATTATCAGCCACAAGAATTTACCAGGCTCATAACCGGCATAATTCCTCCCGAGGCTCTGTAATAAGATAGTGGCTTACCCTGTTGCTTAGTGCACTCACCACAAAGCTAAAGCAAAATATATCATGTTAAAAAAAAAAGAACCTAGTTCATCCCTGCTATGGAACAGGGGTTCCGCTGGGGTGACAGGGTGTCCCACTCTTTCTGCAGACTCCCACTGACGGGGCCTCTGTGGCTTCTCTGTTCTCTCAGCCGTCAGGAAGTGCTCCTTCCTTTCAGCTGAATGTCCTTGGCCATGCAGAGCATTGCTCTAATCTACTCGGACTCAGCAGAATGGCCCAGAAGTCGTAATCACAGAGCAGCCTGCAGGTGCACAGGACAGAGCCCAGCTTCCACTCACCCAGAAGGAAGGGGCATGCACTGTGACAGTAGAGTCCCCAGGGCTGGGGGAGGAGCTGAAGCCTGATCTCCACCTAGGAGGGCACTGGCCTCCAGGGCTTTCTCAGTTGTGGCACAACCTGCGGGCACCCTCTCCAGGTAGACTAGCTCCCTCTGCCTCTGCCCCCAGAGGGGACAAAAGAGGCCCTCAGTGCATTTCCTTCACTCAAATCCCCATGCCCAGCCAGAGCACCACCTCTTGTGTTTGTTTTTTCTGGCAAGATCTCACTAAGTTGCCCGGGTGGGTCTTGAACTTGTGGGCTCAAGAGATGATCCTGCCTCAGCCTTCCCAGTGACGGGGACTAGGAGAGCACCACTGTGCCTGGCTGCACACTTCTGGTTTTATTCTCAAGTCCCAGGACAGACACTGGTCGAGGCAGGTGGGCCTGGAGTTGGCCCTGTTCTATCTATGAGCCCAGGAGAGATGGTGCTATCTGCTGCCACAGGCTTGACCTGAGGGCATGGTGACAGGCAGCTGAGGGGTCCCATGAACTGGCAAGACCTTCCAAAAGGCTCTGTTCTCTCAGTGACGGGGTATAGGTGGGTTTTCTTTCCTCATCACTCCTTCACAGATGAGAAACCAGATGTTCCCAGTGGTGCGTAACTGGTCCTGTATCTACCAAGGGATGGAACTGGTATGTGAATGCAGCTCCAGAGAATTTCATTTCCTCACTCCTCCCAGCCACACCGAAGGACATGAGTCCACCCTGCCCCCAATGCAAGGCCCCAGCTTTTGTGAGCATCCCAACAACACTCAGGAAAATGCTCAATGAAGTTCAACGGCTCTCACACATATGGATTCGTTTTTTAGTGCACTAGTCTGATTTTTTCCAGCTGCTTAAGGAAAGGACCAGTACTCCCTACTGGAGAGTTCTGGGTTGGACACTTTGTAAGGAGACAGAGGACAGTGAGGCACCTCCTGGTCTGCGCTTCTTGGAAAACCTGGAAGACATCACTTCCCTGGAGGTACGACCGTGTCCTTCACAGCCAGATGGCCATGATCTGAGTGGGTTACAGAGCACGGGGTTCCTTAAAAGCTAATCATTCTGCATTTTAATTGTCAAAACTCAGAAAGCATTTACTAAATTGTTAGTATGCAATTATACTCAGGAACCAAAGTTACGTTCTGACACATTAGAGAATGTGTGTTCTAGTGTTTACCCCACCTCAGCCACCTCCAACTCTTCCCTGTTAAATGTTTTCCATCTCATATTTCATGTGCCAAGCTGCCTTTGAGAGTTATGTTTACCACCAACTCCTCCGTCTCCAACACAGTGCCACTTCTGAGTCGTTGGCCCAACCCCTGCTGCTCCAGAGGACCTCACAGGAGCCCCGCAACCCAAGTTCCACCACAGCAGCCACCACTCTGGCACTGGCAACCCTGCCGTCAATTCAGTCTGAGGGGGCCCAAGGGCAGGATTGCTCCAGAAGCCCCTCCACTCACCTCATGCAAACCCTCTGCAACCCTCGTCCCCAGCGATGTGAGTGAACACCCTCCACTTTCTCAGTTGCAACTAGAAAATCTCCATCCAGATGAGGGAGGCTTTGCTCAGTACCCTGCAGGCTCCAGGTCCAGGCTCACACTGCAAATGGAAAGCAGGACTGGACTTGTGTGGCCTTTGGGATTAGCCTGCCCTCCACTCTAAAAATGACTTAAAACTAAACTCATGAGCATTCTAAAAAAATCATTTTTATCTCAACATACTAGCACCATGGAGTTAAATCTACTACAAACACATTTGTATCTCATTTCAAGCAATAAACATGACCCCCCTCAAAGTAATTCCTAAGAAAGTGCTTTTGATTAGGAAAGCTGTTGACAGTGTGCAGTCAACAGCACCATTAGGGAAACTGAAGCAGCCCAAAGACTCCGTACCCAGAAGACCCTCACCATAATTTTTCATGTTAATATAATATCAACAAAGATTTTTGCAAAACAGTTCAATGTGGTTAGACCTTCCTATTTTCTATTGCTGTGTCTCACAAAAGCTAAGTTTAACTGCAAACCTGCTGATGTTGCTCCTGCTTTTGTGGTAAAACGTGTAAAACCTCTGACTGTTCTAAAAACTGGAACAAAAAGCACTGTCTTGTGAACCTCCAAGCTCTACACCCCCCCAACCCCCGCTCCACCAACTCGGTATTAAGTCCAAAGCATTTCTAGTCCAGAGAATGATTTGGGCAATAACCCCTCTGGACCCTGCAGTCAATAAACCTGCTTCCTGAAAATTCCCTGGGTATCCAGCCTCGTCTGTCCCACATCCAGACCTTCCACAAGCAAAGAGTCCTGCCTCTGTAAACATTCACCCTTGATGTCACCAGGACTCACCCTGGGTTCCTGCTGTCTATGCAGGGCACTGCCTTTGCACTCCCTGAAGAGGGAACACCTGTACAGCGAGCCCGTCTTCTGGAGCTCAGTTCTGTATTCTGACACAGGGCGAATGCTCCAAAAAGATTCCATGAACAGAGGAAACGAAGGAGCAGATGAGTACTCCTTCCCCAGTCACATAGGACCTCCATCGGGGACCTCCAAGGTCACCCCTTCTGTCCTCCCTGTGCAGAGGTGCTACTCCTATCCTGCCAGACACCTGGAGCTGTCTGTCCACATACAGATAGCACATTCCTGATCTTGGGCTCCCCCTTCCCTTCCATAGCCATCCCCCCCCACCCCCACCACCCAATGGCAGCAACATCAGAGAAGGGAGAAGCAGCAGAAGATACTTAGGTCAGTCACTCTTCCCTACTTTGGGCAAGGATGTGTTCTTCTGAGCAACTATCTAGATCCTTCCAACTCCTAAAGTTCTCTCTATGGGTTGCTGACTTATGAGGGAGGGGGCTGGAATCTCACTAGCTACAGAAGCAACAGACCTTTTTGAGTCTGCAAAAAGACCTTCATTCTGGGGCTGGTGTTGTGGCTCAGTGGCAGAGCGCTTGCCTCATACATGTGAGGCACTAGGTTGGATCCTTAGCACCACATAAATATGAATAAATGAAATAAAAATATTGCATCCATCTATAACTAAAAAATAAATAAATAAATAAAGACCTTCATTCTAATGTGGCCCATCATGAAAACCCAAGGAGTGGGCCAGGTGAAAGGAGAAGGGAGGGGAAGATGAGGAATTTGGAGCAGGTCCACTCCATGGGCACCACTGGTCAGCAGAGTAGAGGGCACTTGGGAAGTAAGAATGGGATTCAAGTAAATGAGTGGATCTCAACCAAACACAGCCCTCCAAGGGACATCTGGCAACGTCTGGAGATATTTGATGATCACAACTAGGGGTGGTGGTATGCTACTAGCATCTAACAGAGGCCAGCAAGGCTACTAAGTGCCCTATGACGTACAGTCCCCATAACACCCAGGAAAAACTGTCAATAACTGAGGTTCAGAAACACTGGGCTACACCAAAGCTTATCATCAAGAATTCTGTTCTAGTCTATGTCTCAGAAAACACTTCCAATGTAAGAGTAAAGCAATTCCAAAGTAATAGGAAGTCAGCATAAAAAGTTAAATGATATGGGTCCCAGAGGCCAGCAGTTCAAGTACCATCCATTCGTCCATTCAGCAAATATTTATGAGCACTAGGTGCTTTCTGGGCTGTGGAAGAGCTCACAGCTGGTAACTCAAAGAATCCCTGCCAATGTCATTGCAGGAACTCAGAATAGGAGCCTGGAGAGTGGAGCCACTGAGAGAAGGGACTCAGCCTTGCCCGCCCTCTTGTTGAGAGCTTGACTTCCACACAAACGTCCCTCTCAAGCCTCAGGGGCTTTAGAATTTAAAAACATTAATAATAGTTCCTCATAAAAAGTCTTTTGTCCAGAGTGAAACTTGTGGCTGTCACTGTTGGGGTTGAGCATAGTTCATAATTATCTCATTTATCTTAACTGCCAAAGCCTAAAAATGAAGGGGGTGTGGCTGAATACTTGGTTAAATTCTTTCTGCTGCTACCCGGGCAGCTGCACACCTCTCCAAGAGTCCAGAAACTCTCCTACAGTCAGAATGCAGAGAAGCCTCTTGGAAAGAAAACTGAGAGGTAACATCAAAACTGTAAGGACCAGGCTTGGAGCCTCTGTGGACACCATGAGGAGAATATTCTGTTTTGTAATTATGTCTCTTGCAATTTGTTTTTTTTCAATTATTAAGCAACAAATTAACCAACCACTACATACAGATGGATAAGCCTCTGCTCTTATTTTCTTAGTTGGGTAGAAATGGCAAGCAGCAAAAGCACTGCCCTAGAACCTCTCCCACTGTATGAATAAAACATTAGCTTCTCTAAATTTAAACGTAAACTCCAATTAATGCATCAAAATGTCAGTTGTCACCCAAAGCATTTTAGTAGCAAGGAAATACCTTGGAATAAAGAAGGATCCTCACAGGAACACAGTGGAGTGAGCTGATTTTATTCCCATGGCTGGAGCTCCTACAGCCTGTCTGCTAGTACTTATCCCCTCAACGATGCCTCAGAGAGAGAGGGCATCTAAGAATACTCCTGGTGGTTCAAAAGACTCGTTTCCATGGTCTTAATCATTAAGTATGTTTGTACCAAACTCAGTCATCACCACTGTAAGCGCCCCTCGAGTCACAAACCTCAGTGATCATTTCCAGAAAACACCTAGAGCCAAGAACAAATAGAATTATAAAAATAAACCTAATCATGACTTCAGGGACTGAAGAGATGACTCCACAAAAACTATGATTTGTATCATAGTCCTCAATTACAAAGAAACAGAGAATGAAAACAAGAAATAGAAAAGTTGTATTTTCTAACAGAAATTCAAAAAAGCAGAAATAAAAAGTGAGGTCATATTCATAGCCACAAGAAAAATGGTTTCCAATGGGTTTGAATTCTTGTCATCCTACATCCCATGTTTTTCAGATAGAAAGGGAACTTGGTCCCTTGTCTTCCTTCTGCAATCTAAAGCCAGCACACCAGCGATGATTTCAGCAGCAGTCAGGAGACTCGAGTACACATACATCATTGTAAGGTTTATGCTGAATTAAATGCACTCACCAGAGTCCTCTAAAGACCAGCAAGGGCATAGAAGCTAAACATTCAAATCCTGTGTTTCTTCCCCAAAATATAAGCTCATTGCTAGTAGACTGCTTATATTTGACTTGGACTTGAAGGTTTTAGAAATAACCTAAAGATAGACATAGTTTTAGTGATGAATACGATTAAATTACAAAAGCCTGATATCTTCCTAATAAATTGCAATTTCAAGCAATAAATAACAGGTTTTTAAAATCCTCAGAATTATCAAACTATTAGTCCACTCTTTTACTCATAAATGAGGCAATGCTCATTTCTTTGACTGAAGTGGTTAACACATCTTTGCTGTGTCCAAACACAGTGATGAGACCACTCAATTCTGGTTATATTTATCAGCATCTGGAGTTTGTTGTAGGCAACCTCTCTCTCTTCCAAAGTAAGCCAAAAAAGGTGAGATCTGTGTCATTGCTCCAGGCACGGTCAGCTGAAGCCCACAGTAAAGAAGTTTCAGCATCTCTACCTGGCACCAAGCTTTGTTTCATCTTGCAAGCACCGTGCCAGAATCTACACTGATCCTTATGGAACCTCCTCACTGAGGACCCCAAAAGTCCTGGGGCAAAAGGAGGGGCTGAGATATAAAGAACTGTCCTCCATCATCCTGCCTAGGAGGCACCGGAAAGAGTTAAAATCCTGGCTGCCTAAGTCTGCCTTCTCCAAAAGAGCCAGCTGCCTTCTCCAAAAGGGCCCAGTAACACTTTCTGATCACAGTAAAGCTACGCAGTCCAGGATACTGATTCGCTTGCGCGTTTCTCACGTTCTGCCACAAGAGGGGTGCCCTCCATATTGTGACACCTCCCGAGGAAGGGGATAAGGGATGGAGAGGGATTGTGTGGGAGGGAAAGGCTTGTGAAATAACGGATCAGAAGCCCTGACGGCTCCGGAGAACTGTCTCCAGGCCTCTTCCTCAAAGTTGCAAACCTGCGGGCAGGGCGGTAGCTGGCGGCAGGACCGTCATAGAGCGCGCTCCCCAGGCGGCTGTGACAGTGGTAGGAAGACCAGTGGGCAGGGAAATGGCATGGGGGCGGGGGTGTCTTACTTTTGTAGCTCGCTGCCCAGGGCTGATAGCCATAGTAGCCTGTGATGCGCAGGATCCGCTCCTCGATGGAGGTGAGTCCCACTGGCCCGCTAGTGAGATCCTCCACCGAGCGCGACCATTTCAAGTCCTCCTTGATCGCCTCGTCTACCACCAAGTACTTGAGCTGGCGGAGCTGGGGGCTGATGTCGGACAGTCTCCGAGGGCTGACGTCCGGTGACCTCCTCATGCCACTGAGGCCGCGGGCGCCGGGGCAGGTGGGCAGGCGGAGAGGGATTAAGGACAGAGAGGGGGTTTCGGTGAGGAGCGGGGCCCTGGACTAGCCAGGGTGCAGCCGGGGCTGCTCCCTCGCGCCACCCACCTCTGCTCGCTCCAAGCCTCGAAGTCAGGTTCGTCTCCCGTCTCCCGCGCCCTCCCCTGGGCGCCTCCGGCAGTGTGGGTTGGGGCCAGTGGCGAGGAAGAAGGTGCCTTAAACTTCCCGCCATGCACGCCTCCCCTCCCGGACCCCCGAGTGCCCGAGGTCGCGGCTGCAAGAGTCCACCCAGCACTCGGGCCATCTGCCGGCCGGCTCGCGCGCCCACACCCCGGGCGCTACTCACATGGAGATGCCTTTGCCCCTGGGTGCGCCGC
This sequence comes from Urocitellus parryii, assembly GCF_045843805.1. Lineage (NCBI taxonomy): Eukaryota > Metazoa > Chordata > Mammalia > Rodentia > Sciuridae > Urocitellus > Urocitellus parryii. The sequence goes on from NC_135539.1 coordinate 84,321,314, forward strand.
CGGGAAACTCTCGGATCCCCATAGGCAGCGGCAGGGTGAGGCCCGGAGCTCCCAGAGTTGAGGCGGAGGGGCCACCGGCCCGAGCTAGCGGCAGCTGCTGGCCAGGAGAGGTGAGAGCGCTGCCCGCCACGGGTCCGCCCCGCGCAGCCCTGCGCGCCCTGGTTTGTCCCCAAGCACCTCCGCGGTGTGCGGCGGGTGGCTCAGCCCGCAGGGCCCACTGCAGCCAGCCGGCAGCGGAGCGGCGGAGCAGCGCCGCGCCCCTCGCCAGTCACTGTCGCCGCCGCCCTAGCACAGCGCGGGCGCTGGTGCCGCGGGGCCGGGAGAGCGCTCCCAGCAGAGCGCTCCGAGGCACCTGGGCGGGCGGGGGTGCGCCCGGTCGGCGCGTGGAGCCAGGCGGGGGCGCTGCGCCCCGCTCCCGCAGCCCAAGTGCGCCCGCCTGGCCCCCAGCTCCGCCCGCAGCCTTGGGGCGTGCAGCGCGCTCCTCCGCCTGCTGGACCCGCCACAGCCCGCGGACCCGGCGGGGCACTTCCACAAGCCTTGGCGCGGATGCTGCCACGCCCGCCCCCGCCCCCGACCTCATAAAGACCAAAACTACTCCGAAAGAAAAAAAATCCGCCTCTACACTCAATGCCAAATAAATAAATGGTATTTCATAGGCAAAGCTGAGACAAAGTACATCGTTTTATTTTCGGGATGGCGCAGTCAAACCTGTCCTCAAAAAGCGCACCTTCTCACTGATGAGACCATACCCCGTCCGTTTTCTCTTTGGAGATACCCCTTTTCTTTAGCTTCTAGTCGGTTTTGCGTTTCCCTGTTCACCCGCCATTCTTTCCAGATTACCTGTTCACCTTTCATAATGTTATTGTCCATTGGTACAAATTTAGAAAATATGGGAATATGTGAAGAAAGATACCAGTTATCCCACCAAAGGTGACTGCTTTGAATTAGATATGGCCTCCTTTTTTCCAAGGCAAAATACTTTTTTTTTCTTCACAAAAAATCAGATTCAAATCTCACAACTACCCCATGTACCATTTTTATATTAAATATAAATATATGTTCCTCAGCAAACTAGGAATAGACGGGAACTTCCTCAGCTTGATGAAAAGAATTTATAAAATCCTACCGCTAACACAACGCTAACTTCACGGTTGTGTGAGAAACTGGACACTTTCCTGCCAAGATCAGAAATAGGCAAGGTTTATGGTTTGAATTTTGTGGTGTTCCCCTAAAAGCTTATATGTGAAACAATGTAAGCATCTTAGGGGCAAAATGATTCGATTATGAGAGTTGTAACTTAATCAGTGGATTAATCCAGGTATGGATTCACTGGCCAGTAACTGTAGGCAGACAGGTGTGGCTGGAGGAGGTGGGTCACTGCGGGTGTACCTTTGGGGTTTATATTTTGTCCCTGGTTAACAGAGCTCTCTGCCTCCTAGTTGCCATATCCTGAGTTGCTCTCCTCTACCACACCTTCTGCCATGATGTTCTGCCTCCCTCCACCAACTATGGACTGAATGTCTGAAACCTTGTATCAAAATAGCCTTCTCCGGTCTTTGACCACAGGAAGTAGAATCTGACTAAACAGATGTCTCTCCTCACCAGTCCTTTTGAACATCACACTGGAAGTCCTAGTTCGTGGAATTACACAAGAAAGAGAATCAAGTATACCAAGAAAGAAGAATTAAAAAGAAAGATAAATTGTCATTGTTTGCAAAAAACATTGGTTGTTTATTAAGAAAATCACAAAGGATGACCAGAAAAAGGGGGGGGGGGGTGGAACTAATAGGCAAATTAAAGTAGGATTAAAAAAAAAAACTTTAACGTACAAAAATCAACTGGTTCTCCAAATGGAATTCAAAATAAAGAAAAAGATACTGTTTACATGAGCATTCCCCAAAAGTTAAATATCTAAGTATAAATCTAATAAAATATGTTTAATATATATGAGGAAAACTATAAAATTCTAATGAAAGAAATCAAAGGAGAACTAAATGGAAAGCTATCCCATATTCATGGACAGGAAAACTCAGCTGTATTAATTTCATCTATGTACTTAATGCAATCCCAGTCATGTGTAGATTCCACATAGGAAGAAAAACTTGTAATATTTTGTAGCATAGTAGGATAATTAACTGAATATTTCAAAATAGCTGATAGAGGGGATTGTGAGTGTTCCCAATACAAAGAGATAATAAGCATTTGGGGTGATGGATATGCCAGTTAGCCTGACCTGACCATTACACATTGCACATATGTATTAAAATGCCACACTCTGCCCCTCAAATATGTACAAAATGAGACAATTCAAAAGAAAAAATAGAAAAAATTACATGAAAAGGCAAAGGACTCAGAATACCCAACACAATATTAAAGAGAAAAACATTTTGAGGCCTGACATAACATGACTTCAAGACTTCATATAACCATGGTAACCCAGATAGTTGTTGGTGAAAGAACACGCAGAGCCCAATGGAACACAATAGGTCACCAATGGACTGGCACAGTCAACTGATCTTGGATAAATAAGCAAAGAAATTCAATGAAGAAAATGTACACATTTCTTTTCAAATGGTGCTGGAATAACTAGAAATCTGCATGTTAAAAAAAAAAATCTAGTCAGCTCACATGCTTCACAAGAACTAACTCAAAATGGACCATTGGCCTAAATGCAAAAATAAGCCCACAAAATCCTTAGAAAATAAACAGGATTAGTGGGCATGATAATGCACACTTATAATTCCAGGCAGGGACTTGGGAGGCTGAGGCAGGTGATTCATGAGTTCAAGGCATCAGCAATTTCATGAGGGCCTGTCTCAAAAAAAAAAAAAAAAAAAAAAAAAAAAAAAAGTAAAGATCTGGGGATGTAGCTCAGTGGTAGAGTGCTCTCTGCTTCAATCCCCAGTACAAAAGAAGAAGAAGAAGGAGGAGGAGGAGGGGGGAGGAGGAGGAGGAGGAGGAGGAGGAGGAGGAGGAGGAAAGAAAGAAAAAGAAAGAGAAAAGAAAGAAAGGAGAAAAGGGGGAAAACAGGAGAGAATCTAGATAACCTTGGGTTTGTTGGTGACATTTTATATACAGGATCAAAGGCATGATTGATAAAAGGAAAAACTGATAAGTTGGACTTTATTAGAATTAAAATATTCTGCCCTGAAAAACACTGGCAAGACAATGGGACAAAAAGCCACAGACTGACAGAACATTTTATCAAAAGATGTACGAAGATTGTTATCCAAAATCAGAACTCTTGAAACTCAACAATAAGAAAATGAACAATTCAATTTAAAAAAATTGCCAATTATCTCTATCATACCACTAAAAATATACATATGGCAAATAAGCATGAAAACATGCATCATATAATAGACCATTGTGGAATTACAAATTAAAACTGAAAAAATAAGCCACTCCCTACCTACTAGAATGGATAAAATCCCCAACACTGAAATAGTAAATTCTGGCAGGATGTAGAACTGAAAACTGGAATCTCTTCTCTTCTGCTGGCAGGTAGGGTCTGGTAAGCTGCAGGCCTCTGCAGTCCACAAATGGGCTGCATTTCTGAATGGTGGGCTGTGCCCCCTAGTGTTGCAGCTGACCCCAGCAGCTCACCAACTTATTATTTCAGACTGAAATCCACAAACAAGGATGAGGGTCTGAGAGTATGATTTATTAAAAGGTGAATAGAAAGAGAACTCCCTGCCCACAGGGCAAGAGGAGTCCCAAGAGAGGTTCCTCTTGAGTGTGCTAGTCTACGGAGTTTATATAGCCCTTGGGTCAATGCTATTGGTCTAAATTTAAGTTAACCAGGGCTTGAAAAAGTACTAACACTATTGGTGACCCTAGAGTCTGAACTTCCATTCAGGTCTGTCCCACCATGGTTTTCTGGTCGCTAGCTGCAACCCCAACTTCCCAGGAGGCTGAAGTCAGCGGATGAGGTTGCTGGGGGAGGAGGTGTGTTTGGCACCTGTAGCACTGTGTGGACCCTCATCTGCGCCTGGCAGGTCTGGGCACCATGGAGTGACAGGTCAGCACATCCTGGCTCATCCTGGCCCTGACCCACACCTGCGTGAACTCCTGCCCATCCTGGACGCTCTAGGACGAGGTCTTGGATTCTGAACCACAGGAACCTACATTCAGGGCTGATGGAGTGCAGCATGCAAGAGCCACTTTGGAAAACAGTTTGGAATTTTTTTTTACAAAATGCATCAATCTCTTAGAACACGTCCAGCAATCACACTTCTTGATATTTAACCACATGCCTTAAAAATCTGGGTCCACACACACAAAAAAATAATCTACAAATATTTATAGCAACTTTGTCCATCATCACCGGATGTGAATAGTACCCTACTCAATAGGTGAGTAGGGTACTATTCACAGAGGGAACCTCACTGCAGGCTGTGGGCTTCGATAACTGAGTGAGGATGCATCTTCATCAGTTGTAATAAATGCCCACTGTGGTGTGGAACTGTGGTGTGGTGCTAGTGGTGAGGGGTTGTGCTTGTGTGACTAGAGGGAGGTATTTGGTAACTTCTGGACTGGCCTTTCCAGTTTCCATTATAATATAAGATCATAATGCAAATCTAAGATTCTTCTAAAAATAAAATTCAGTCAATTAAAAACATTTTCATTGTAATACTTTCGGATGTCACTATTTCTCCTAAAAGAGTCTTCCCAAGCTTTATATGGTGTAATTTATAAATAAAAATTGTGTAGATTTACGTCTGCAATGTCTTGATCGGATGTATAGCTAGACCGTGAATTGATTAAATCAAGCTAATTAACATCTCCTATACCTCAAACACTGATTTCTTGGTGATAAAATCATTAAAGATTTTTCTCTGTGAGCCATTTTCAAGCTCACAATCCCTTATGAACGGTAGTCACCCAGTTGCTATAGTCAGGAGACCTTCACAGCTTGTCCATCTGTTTAGTCTCAGCTTTCTCACTGCTGTGACCAAAAGATCTGACCTGAACAATTGTAGAGGAGGAAAAGTTTATTTGAGAGCTCATGGTTTCAGAGGTCTTAGTCCATAGAAGGGCCAGCTCCATTCCTCAGGGGTTGGGGTGAGGCAGAGTGTGGCCAAGGGAAGCAGCTTACATGACCATCAGGAAGCAGAATGACTCCACTGCTAGAAACAAATATATACCCCGTGGCCACACCCAAGGCCCTCTCCTCCAGCCACACCCCACAAACCTTCAGCTGCCACTCAGTTAATCCCATCAAGAGATTGATGCACTGATTGGGTTGAGGCTGTCACAATCCAATTACGTCTCTGAACCTTCTTGCATTGTCTCACACATGAGCTTTTGAGGGACACCTCATATTTACACCATAACACCATCTGAAGCCGTGCACCCTTGGATCAACATCTTCCTTCTCCTCCTGTCTTCAAGTTCACAAATAGTTCTCTAGCTTTCTCAGCCATTGACACCTTGCCTGATTTCACTGGCCAAAGCCCCTCCACCAGGGCGGTTTTCAGTCTTTTGCTTTGCGCTTAGAATTGGAGATGCTCCCTGGTTTAAAAAATCAAAAACAAAAACAGACCAACAAAAAATTGTTGGTGACCATCAGTTCATCGGAGAGCCGTTTTCTTCCTCTACAATATAAATTCACATAATGATGTCTCTTCCACAATTCTCTGATACCTTTAAATAGGTTATTTACCTGGGTTTTCTAGTTATTGCAACTAGTGTTCTTTTGCTAAAGTCTGCCACATCCTACCTGGATGTAGATTTCTTTCTGATATAAAATTTCTTAAATGTTTATTGATTTTTCTTTTTAAAGCAGTCATAAACTTTTGTTAAAGCTAACACATTTACCAACATATCTTCGGAAATCTATTAGGCAAGGATTTTTTTCTTAAAAAATCTGGCTTTCCTTTGATTTCTGGGTGAGTTTTAAGGGAAAGCAAGGGGGTGGACAGGATCGTGCTGTTGGCTTCACTTTGGCTGGTTGGTTCTTTATGCATTTTTTGGTTGATGTCAGTTCTGGGGGAAGGATAACAGCAGCAGCCAGTCAGTACACCACTTCTGGTGTCAGAAACAATTTACTCATTACCTGAATTCAGTGATGTGCTCTTTATTTTCTATTCATAATAAAACTTCAATGAATAAATTCATCAAAATGAGTACTTTGTTGCAAGCTAAGCTAGCCAACTTCTGCTTCCAAACACAGAGTATATTCTGCATGCATTTTCCTATAGCTTATTTCTCAAATCAGTAAGTGAAAGTTTAATTCATCAATTTTAAATATTACTTTATTTAAAATATGCTTTGCGTTTTGTTTTGTTTTGGGGGGGGCAGGAGAATGATATATTCTTCATGAAGCTTAAAGAGCACTGAATATTGAGCATATTTAGAGGCATGTTTATTGTAAAATGTAATAAACATTGAGTGCATGCTGTGTGCTAGGTTCAAATAAGAGAAGTCTTCTGCCCTTGGCGAGACCATAGCATAATAAACAAGCCAACAGCAGGAGTCATGTGGGCCATGATGGCTGTAGGCAAACAACTCAGTAGAAGCCTGCAGGAGGGATTTCCAAGTCAGGTAAGGGAAGAAGGAGACAGAGCATCAGAGAAATATCAGATAAGGCTTCTTAGATTAGAAGCCAAACTAGTTCAAAATAGGAATAGGAATCAGCCAGGAAATGCAGCAGGAGGAGCAGTAGCTACAGCACAAGGGCACTGGCTGCTAAGGTGGGAAGTAGGAGGGTGGAGCCTGTTTGGAGGGTAGAGTGGGAATAGTGGGCCTTCCTGCCTTCTGGGGCTTCTCCACCTCTGGCACTCTCCCTGAAGCCCAGGGGGTGTGCTACCCTCTCCCAAGGCACTCACAGTGGGAAGGCTCCACCTCTGCCTGGAGGGCCTGTCCACTGCCCCCCTCCCTCACCCTCCAGCACCTCCTGCTCAGACTCCCTCCCTGGAGAGCCTTTTCTCACCCTTGCAGAGTGGTACAGGCCCTTCCCTGCGGGCTCCACATGGCCTTCACAGCCCTCCTCGGGGCCTTAGTACTTGTTAATTTACAGGAGTATTTAAATAATGCCTGCCCCCGCTGGACTAGAAATAAGGAGGCAGAGGTTGCTTGGCTTTTGTTGTGCCCCCAGTACCTAATAAACACCTGTCTAGGTGCGGCTCAGGAAAAAAGTGTGTGGGGGGTAAATGGGCAATGGGGAAAATGGGAGAAAGAAGCCATCGCTGGAGAAGACGTGTGAAGAATGAAATGCAAACAGAGGTGCAGGCCGAGTTGGGACTTCCTGTTCCTGCCAGTTCCCTTTTCCAGGCCAGCACTGGATCCTCCATCACAGGTCGGCAGGCCAGGCTTCTCATTTCCTCCCAGCTTATCTCTTGCTGCCTCTAGCACCAGCCTTTCTTCAAGCCTCATTTTTCAGCCCAGACAGTATGTGGAGCAACCCCGTGCTCTGGATATTCTGAGCCGGTTTTGACTTCAAACATCCTGTTCTATTGTCCTCAAAAAGGGTGCTCCTATTGTCAGGAGATCTGTCCCAGTTTGAGGTTCAGAAAACATAGCTGTGTGATACGCTTACGGCCTTACGGCGGGTACACGGGATAGACAGAGGCCCCTGCGATCTGCGTTGGTTTACCTCATCCCCCAGATGGTAGCCTCCATTAGTTAGAGACCTTGCCTTTCATTCTTTTTTTTTTTTAATATTTATTTTTTAGTTTTCAGTGGACACAACATGTTTGTTTGTATGTGGTGCTGAGGATTGAACCTGGGCCGCACGCATGCCAGAAGATAGAACATCAGACAATGAAGACAAAATATTTCAACTTGAAAAGAACATAGACAGCTCAGCAAGTCTGCTGGAAAGCAGTATGGAGATTTCTTGGAAAGCTGGGAATGGATCCACCATTTGACCCAGCTATTCCCCTTCTCGGGCTATTCCCTAAAGACCTAATAAGAGCATGCTACAGGGACACTGCTACATCGATGTTCATAGCAGCACAATCCACGACAGCAAGATTGTGGAACCAACCTAGATGCCCTTCAATAGATGAATGGGTAAAAAAAAAATGTGGCATTTATACACAATGGAGTATTACTCTGCATTAAAAAATGACAAAATCATAGAATTTGGAGGGAAATGGATGGCATTAGAGCAGATTATGCTAAGTGAAGCTAGCCAATCTTTAAAAAACAAATGCCAAATGACCCCTTTGATTTAAGGGGAGTAACCAAGAACAGTGTAGGGACGAAGAGCTTGAGAAGAAGATTAACATTAAACAGGGATGAGAGGTGGGAGGGAAAGGGAGTGAGAAGGGAAATCGCATGGAAATGGAAGGCGATCCTCAGGGTTATACAAAATTACATATAAGAGGAAAGGAGGGGTAAGACAAGATAATACAAGTGGAAGAAATGATTTACAGTAGAAGAGGTAGAGAGAGAAAAGGGGAGGGGAGGGGAGGGGAGGGGAGGGGGGATAGTAGAGAATAGGACAGACAGCAGAATACATCAGACACTAGAACGGCAATATGTCAATCAATGGAAGGGTAACTGATGTGATACAGCAATCTGTATATGGGGTAAAATTGGGAGTTCATAACCCACTTGAATCAAACTGTGAAATATGATATATTAAGAACTATGTAATGTTTTGAGCCACATCCCCAGCCCGCCTTTCGTTCTTTTCTGACTCTCCCAGTGTTCAGTGGTTATGTGAATGCTGGTGGTATGTTAAGCAATATTAAAGAGTCCCGGGGTTTCTAATGGTACAGAGTATGCACTGGAAAGGAGGCCTTTCCTCAGATCCTGCAACATTCTATCAGACCAACTAAAATTCTGGACCTTATAAAAACAAGGAAAATAAGGATGAGTTGGAAATGATCAGCATAATTAATTTAAGGATATAAACGCATGGATGGAGATACACACACACACACACACACACACACACGTACCTGTGCAACAAATCAAATTACTGTAAGATACAACCCTGTGTCCTTGGCTCTCAGGCACTGGCAAAACACTCAGCCCAGAGTATTCAAGGAAGGGGTTCTGCCCTGGCCCTCCTCCTCTTCTTCCCCTAATTCTAGGATCCTTTTATGATCCCATTCCTGTCCACTTTAATCTGCACCAGCCCACCACATCTGATCACTCTTAGGACACTGTCAAAATGATAATCCATTACAGAGATTCCTGGGAGGTTTTGTGCAATTCTGCAAGTCTAGATCCGCAAGCTCTGAGCTGACTGTGGTTATGGCACTTCAGTGTTCTCATCTATTTCTGCACCTGTGTCTGATGTCCTCCTTTCAATGGGCTTCACTCCTCTCTCCAGAGGATATGACCTGGAAGTCCAGTGGCTGCTAGGAGAAAGAGAAGAGCTTGTAACCACTGTGGCACTGCCGCAGTCTGGCTGGGCACAAAATCACGAGCCACTCACACCTTGTAGATTCAAACAGCAACTCTTTATTCTCGAACTGTCACCAGCACTCTACACACAGGTTCTGGGCAAAATCCACGCTCTCCACCGGGCTCTGAATCCCAAATACTCTCTGAATCCCGCGAGAACTCCACGGGAACTCAAGGAGCGGGTGCCTGGAGGCAGCAGGATACGCCCTATTCCCAGCAGGATACACCTTAAACCTGGAACCGCCCTAAACCCAAGGAGCTCCCTAAACCCAAGGAGCGCCCTAAACCCTGATCCACCCTAAACCCTGATCCGCCCTGGTCCTTGAGCAAGGTCACCTTAAATGCAATGTTACTGCAAATGACCTGGGTCATGCCATGAGTCATTCCTACTTGGCAATGGCTCTCAGCATAGCACATGACAAATCTCCATTTTACTGAAAACTCACTCATAATCTCTTTGCAAGATTAAATATCCTGGCCCAGGGCACTGGGCCTGAGGGTCATAGTCACACACTACTGCCCTGGAACCTTGCTGCTTCATGCCCACCAGGATGTGGATGCGCACACATTCCTCCCCTGCCGTTTCTACCACCACTCTAGAAGCTCAGGTCTGATTTCACTACACCGGCAGCAGATGTGACATATACATATGCACGCATGTCATGGCTAAGTGTACACGTGACACGAGACCTAGTATGACATATATGCAAGTAAGTTCTGCTCTTCTCAGTGTCATCCTGGAGGTCACTTGTTCACCTCAGTCCTACTGCAATTGCTTGAAGGATTTTCAGAACTCTGCTTTTAAAATGGATTTTAGAATCTAGAGCATTAATTTTCAATATTGTCTGTGCTGTCGATCATTATTCATGGAAGGTGGCTTTGGGTTTGGAAAACAGCCAAAAGTCATTTGGGGCAAACTCTGGCTAAAATGGGGATGATTAAACTGAACTAAAATCAATGTAGGTTTTCTTTCTTTATTTCTTTTTTCCCTCAAATAACCCTCTCTTGAATTACTGCTAGGGGACAGAAGAAATCAATGGACTATGGCAGCCTTTTTCCTTCCACAGAATCTTCAGTGCTTCCAAAACAATTCTGCTGGTCCCCTTTGATGGCAGAGAATGAAATTTGTGTGAATGAAGCATGATGTCCAAGGAAATGTGACCTGTAGTCCTTCAGCCCTTTTGCCATATGTGCCTTCTAGAATCTCCACAACATTGTCATTCCTCTATTGCTAATTTAGTTTAAGTTTCAAATCATCATTGAAATAATAAAACAAACCAAAATTTGAGTTTGTGGAAGACACTTTCTTTAGATTCTTTAGAAAAACACATATATCATATAACAAATCTCTGTGTGTCTATACATATGTAAATATATATATATTAGGATGCTATATAAATATAAATACAAAAAATTTTGTTATAAGGAATTGACTCATGCTCTTATGGATGCTGGCAAACCCCAAACCTACAGAGCCAAAGTTCTCCTTTGAGTCTGAAGACCAGCTGTCTGGAGAGCTTTCTTGTCCTTGCGGAAGTCAGCCTTAGGACCTACCCAGGCCTGGGACTGATTGAGTGAGCCACACTCACACCATGGATGTAATATGCTTATCTAAAATTCACTGATTTTAAGAAGGTTAAACTTGTCCTCAAACATCCTGCAAGTTGACACATAAAATAACCCTCACAAGTCTATCGCATGTCACCTTGGTACCCATATGCTACACTGTGACAGCCTTGGGAAGGCTACCCCACCATTCCATCAAGCCAACTGCTCCAGGCTGAGGGTGGCGTGGTAAGACCAGACCCAACAGCTGGGTGCCCTGGCAGCAGCCACTTGCAGGAATGTGTTTCTCACTCAGAGGCAATGCTGTGTGGGCGGCATGATGATGGTCAGGCATTCTGTCACTCTGCAGATGGGAGCCGGGAAGGACTCAGCCGGGTGGAGGAAAGGCAAGTCTGTGTCCAAAATAAGTGTCTTTTCTAGTAAGAACAAAACTTTGCCCTTTCCATGATAAAAGTGGCTCAATATAAAATCCTTGTCACCAGAGAGCCAGTGGATCACCTCAGGGAAGTGGTGTCATATTGCACGGCAGGGTCATGGTTGGTCCCTGCTGCTGGAAGACTGGGCAGTGGTAATGGTCAGGTGGCCTTGGTGAGTGGAATTCTTATTGCTGGGCTCACTCATCCTCTCCATCCTTGTACCATGGCTACTTTGTTTGCAAACCCATGGGGACAGTGACTGGAGTGGCTGGGGATTCCACTTTTGCTGTCACCTATCCACTTTCAAAGGAGATTCTGGGTTGGTTTCGCAATCTCAGCCCTTTAGCTGCAGGAGATAAGTGCCTCTTTTAGGACAGACATAGCAGCTTTCCGGTAATTTAGCACTAGACCTAGGAGAGGAAAGCTCTGAGTTCCTCCCTCTGTCCCCACTTTGTTCAGTAATATTAAAAGTCTGAGAAAACTTTTCAAAAGTATTATATACGTGGTCAGCCAGATCCTTGCTTCTTATAAGTCATCAATTAGAAGCATAAAGTGGTGATATTTTGCGTACATCTACTGCCAGATCATTCCATGGAATATCAGTGCTCTCTTTCTCACCAGAAATTATTGGTAAATGTAGGGAGACAATCTCAGAAATCCCAGAACTAACTCAAAACGTCCATCCTTAAGATTCTGTTCCTCTGGAACCACTCAATACAAAAATCTGTATTTGACAAGGTTTTCCAGTATTAATAGGAGGCTAGCAGATCCAAACCAGCAGAACCAGTAGGGCACAGGGGTGCCCACCTGAAATCCCAGAGACTCAGGAGGCTGAAGCAGGAGAATTGTAAGGTTGAGAGCAGCTTAACAACTTAGCAAGGCCCCAAACAACTCAGCAAGATCTTGGCTCAAAATGAAGAATTAAAAGGACTGGGGATGTAGTTCAGTGGCTGAGTGTTCTTCTGGGTTTGCTCCCTGGCACCAGAAACAAAATCAAAACTAATAGAACTGTGCTCCAGGTAAAGGGTGAAGTTCAGCATGCTGGAGAATTCTCTTCCTTAAGAGAAGAGGAGGTGGGTCTTCCATCCAATGAAGACCTTCAGTAGATAGAATGAGGCCACTCCCATTATGGAGGCTGATCTACTTTACTCAGTCTCTCCACTTAACTGTGACTCTCCTGCAAGACACCTTCACAGACACACCCAGAATAATGTTTAACCAAATCACTGGGCTCCCTGTGGCCCTGTCAGATTAAAACACATCAAATTTACCACTCAAACACTGTCTTCACATTTTCTCACCATTACCCAAAAGAAGGGCACCATCTTGATGGTGTCGTTCGAGGCCATCACAGGATGGTCATGATTTGCACGTTCTCCTAATGACCACTCTTAATTTTACAGATCTGCTCCAGAGAAGACCCAACTCACTCTGCTGTTGGCAAAACAGCTTTAGCAGCACGTTGTGGATCCTGTGACAGGACTTCTCAGCACACCCCGACCCTGAAGGCTCCCCGTGCATTGACCCCCTTCCTTTCAGCGAGTCCGCATTTGTACCTATTCTCACTGCTTTGGACATCTCTGTGCAGGTTCTTTGAATATTGGAAGCAATCAAAGCTTGACATTTTTTCCAGTGTAATGATGAGGACACGTGGCTGCTTTAAGCAGCATCCTGTCACCAGAGCATCTTTCTAAATGTCTTCCAACCTTTTTGTGACAATCAAAAACACTCATTTGACATTTCTACTGATACACTTCTTTTAATATGCCAGCTGTCTACTTGGCAAATTGACTTAACTTTATGCAAATTTGATGCAATTTCCTTGTTTTGATGAGTAGTTGCGGGTGTGTGCTCTGACATGCAGCAGCCTGGGCTCACATTGGCCCCCACGAGAGGTATAAGTGCTGCTGCGCCAGCCGGAATTTTCCATTTGAAATTGGAGAAGGAGTCAACCCTAAAGTCAGGAGGTACTGACTCTGGAATTACCCTGCAGTTGAACCTGCTAATTACCTCGATCCAGCCCTTTCGCTTTTTAGAATGTCAGCAAAGGGAGGTAATCCTTAAACTCCCAGCTTTCTTTCACAGTTGGGCAACAGTTTCTTTCTCAGGCATGTTCTTAAGCCTGGGAAATGTTCATGCTCCTTCGACTCAGCAACCCCCCACTCCCTTTCCATGCATGTTCCTTTCTAAGCTGAGAAGTCAATGTTTCCACTGGTTTGCTATTAAACGTTGCCATGTAAAGCCAGGACAGAAAAGCTGTCATTGTAGCTGCTTCTGGTACAAATCAAATAACTAAATAAGTATCCATATATGGTTCTACCTGAAAAGATATTGATGAAATGCTCCTCTGGACACAGGAAGTGGAGAGCAAAAGACACCAAGAAAAGACAAAAATACTCTCTAAACAGGGAGCTTGCCAACTCTTCTTGTCATAGAAATGCTGAGCCCTAGGCCTAGAGGTAGCTGGGGTAGTGGAGGGGTGTGTGCAGATTTCAGAGCCTGAGCAAAGAAAAAACCATATTTCCCTTGTGAGCTGAGTAGGTGTGGCTGAGTAGACGGCTGGCATATTAAATGTCTAATCAGACATTCCAACATTGCACCTCCAGTCCAAAGTTTAGTGGTCTCCACATGAGCATGAGGGCCTAATTGGCATCTCAGGACAGGCAGGTCCAAATTATCACCATCACCACTACCACCACTACCACCACCACCACCACCATCATCATCACCATCATCATTATCACCACCACCATCATCATTACCACCATCATTATCACCACCAACATCATCATCATCACCACCATCATTATCACCACCAACATCATCATCATCACCACCATCATTATCACCACCAACATCATCATCATCACCACCATCATCATTTCCACCATCATTATCACCACCAACATCATCATCATCACCATCACCATCACCACCACCATCATCATCACCATCATTATCAACACCATCACCATCATCATCACCACAATCATTACTACCATCATCACCACCACCATCATCATCATCACCACCACCACCATCATCATCCCCTCTACCATAAAATCTTCTCTTCTCATAGTCCTTCCCTCTCAACTATTAGCCACTTCATCCTCTGAGTGGTTCAGGTTAACATCCCAGCCATTCTTATCCCCACATCCAAACCATAGCATGTCCCACCAGCTCCACCTGTTACTACTTCTGTAACCAACCCCACCACCACCCAAACCACCCTAACCTCACTCTCGCCACCAGTGCTTGAAGTATGTTTCCAACTCAGCATTCAGTGTAATCCCATTGTAATTTGAGTCAGATGTGACTCCCCTGCTCAGATTTCTCCAACAGCTTCCCTCTTGGTCTGGATGGAAGGCGCAGACCTCACCACAGTTCAAAGCCCTGCTGTCTCTGCCCCACTGTACCTTGCTGATCTGAAGCCATGCTGACTTCTGCTCTGCCTTTGAAAGCTCCAACATGCCCCAGCACAGGGCCAGACCCCCGCTCTTCCCACATCTTGCAGCCTTCCTCCAGATACCTGATGGGGAAGTCCCTCACTTCCGCTGGGTCTTGCTGAACTGACCCCTCCTCAGTGTCACCTTCTCAGAGTGCCCTTTTTCCAGTGCCCTTTCTCCACAGTCATCACCCCACTTATACGATGTCCTTTCCTTATTGTCTTCCCCGAGCCACTGGAACCTGAGCTGCACAGCTGCAGGGTTTGGCTGTGTATCCCCCGCTCTGTCCCCAGTGCTTCAAGCCATGGCTGGTACAGGCAGCATTGATAAATGTTTGCTGAGGGCTGGGGATGTGGCTCAAGCGGTAGCGTGCTCGCCTGGCATGCGTGCGGCCCCGGTTCGATCCTCAGCACCACATACCAACAAAGATATTGTGTCCGCCGAGAACTAAAAAATAAAAATATTAAAAATTCTCTCTCTCTCTCTCTCTCTCTCTCTCTCTTTAAAAAAAAAAAAAAAAAAAAAAGATAAATGTTTGCTGAATTAACTCAAATGGACAACCCAGTCCCAAACCAATGCTCTGCTCCAGCCCTGGAACAGAGACCTCAATCCTTCCTGGAAGACTCAGAGTCCTGCACCAAGACTGTGGCTTCTCGTCTGCTCTAGTGTAAGTCAAAGCCCAGCCCCGATGTGCACTGCTGGGCACCCCATGTATTCAAATTGAGGAGTCATTAAAAAGGGACTTGATTGGAAACCACTTCTTGACACTGGCTTCAGGCACCCGCAGAAATACCCATTGATTTTCTGCGCTTCCTCTGGTATCCAGCATCTCCCTGGAACAATGTGGCACGAAGTCGGTAACTGTCTTCAAAGCCTACATCCCAGGGACCAACACAGCCCCAGATGAGCCTGTGGGCCTATGAAACACCCCTGTTGGGATTTTACCAAATCCTGCCAGACAGTTATGGGAGAGAAGGCCATCATGGCTGAAGTCTAGTCTCGGAAGGAAAGCCCTTCCTAGCAAGACAGCAAAGCCACCGCTGGGGTGAAGAGCCTTCCTAAGCTGCTTCATGGATATGGACTGGGGTTTCTTAGACCTTACAGACTATTGATAATTTTTGGGAAAAGAAAAAGGAGGCTCCAGGTGCAGGGTGGAGTGCAGACGAGGCTCAGGTGAGGACATGCTCTGTCCTTGGTTAGGAGCACAGGCAAGGTTCTTGGCCTCTTACGAGTGGTTCAAATGATAAAATAAAGCCAACTTGCTCCCTATTCACCCAGCTCATGCCCACACTTTATTTTGACTGCAATTAGGGATACCTGAAATCGCAGCGTGTGTTCTATACTGTATATTTATATGTGTATTGTCCCTCTATGAGGATGTGGATGTTGTTAGATCTTGTTCATATGTACTGCTGAACCCCTGGCACATAGTGTTTTGCAAACCCTTGGGCAATGAATGAATCAATGAGTGAATCACAAGAATAAAGAGTCACAGAGTTCCAGCCGGACGGAAGGAGGAAATCTAATAACCATGGGATGGCATTTCATACTCTAAGAACAAAGATATATTTCTAAAACTTCCAGAGAGAAGAAAACATGTTACTTTCTTGGAACATGTTGTTTACTTTTTCTACTCAAAAGCAATAGGAAGCCATATCGATGATGGGAAGCAAGGAGTGCACTGGGTGTGGGAAAGCCTGGTGGTGGGTAGCTTTGGGGCTCAACGATGTTATCAAAGACCCACTTCCTTTCCATCTCTGTTCTGCTCTGTGTGCAGTTATACCTTCCCTGGGACGGGCTCATACACGTTTGCCAGTCCCAGCTGGAGCTATGGTCTTTGTTTATAAAGAAAGAGTTCTACAGCCAGCAATCCTGAGATTCACCTGTATGGTTCTCTAATGTCTTGTGCCCGTGATAAAATCTCTCAGGGTCACTCCAGGGGAACTGGGCTGCATGGAATAACCACACAAGAGACAGAGATATCTTTTTATTTGGGGGTCCTGTGATGGTTCCTCTGACCTTAAGGGTCCAGGGAGAGAGAGAGTGCTGACCCCTTTTATTGAGGAGAAGCCATTCAAATGAGGCAAGGGGTCAGGTTTCAAGGGGCTGAGTCTAGCTTCATGATGTCTGCTGTCAGCAGGTTGACTGACATCTAGGAAGGCCAAAGGCAGAGTAAGAGGGACGCACAAAGGGCATTTCCATGGAACATTCTATCCCAAACAGGCAAAGGGGTTATATCACAAAGGAACAGATGCATGTAGCTGGACCCATGGAGCTGCAGAAACACATGCCTATGCATGAAGACACGCTTTGCTACATTTTACAACTTTCAAGATCGGGGCCACTGTCTACAGCTACTTTCATGAGGCCAGATCACTTGGAAGTGACTGACAGAGTCTCACCAATCAAGAAAGATAAATGTTGGTCACCTGACCTGGAGGCCTCCCACACTCTAAGGCACATGACCACCCTGAACCAAGGGACCTACAGGAACGCACCATGCAGATGGGTCCTGACGCTTTTCGGTGGGCAGCACTGGGGTGTGTGGGGGGATTCACCTTTCTCCAAAGAACGTGGAACATGAGGGGAAAAGGTAGATGCACAAAAATCATCTGGGTAATGAAGAGAAGCAGGGTGCCCTGAATGCTGAAGACAGGAAGTGGTGCCATTGCAGCTGCAGAATTGGGCAGTTAGGCCACTCCAGATTCTCATCATGTGGCAGTAGAGGTCAGCTCAAAGATCCACAGCAAAAGTCCTTGGACTTAGAATTCCGCAACCCATTACATTACTACTTGAGTGTGAGGATGAAATAAAGATGGTGTCCCACGTGGAGACTAATGCCTGCTAAGCACAGGTCCTCTGTTAAGTTACCAGAAAGTGCATTCTAGTCAAATGAAGGTTTCCAAGAAAGAGGAAGTTGTGAAAGAGAGAGCAATCATGGACAGACAAAGCTGAGTTCAAATAACCATCGATCATCAGGTGAAAACAAATCAGTCACACTCTGATACGAACAGCCCTGAGGATCTCCTGGAAACAGGGGAAGGGGATGATGAGCCAACTTAGATCCTGCCACTGCTCTGTCTCATAATCTGAAGGATGGATGGTGGTGTGTTAGCAAAGGAGGATCATCACATCTAAATGTGTGTGTGCACAGTGGAGGGGGTCGGGCATGGCCCATCTTTCCAACCACAGCTCAGGTGGTGCTGGGCCAGTACCATGACACAGGAAGTCACAACTCAATGAAACCTTCAGTGGTGAGAGGAACAAAAAGACATAAGAAAGGACATGCTAGTGGAAAAAATGAAATGAGAAGACGACAAATCATATCAGGAATAAAATTAATATGAAGAAATTAGATTTGCATATTAAAAATTGGGGGAAAAATCAAAGTTCAGATAGATTCTATTTGTAAAAGGTATTTAAAAAAAACATAGCCAAAAAAACAATACACACACACACACACACACACACACACATATATATATATGTAAATGGGAGGAATATATGACGTAAATTATAAGAATAGAAAGTACCTATAATAATAAACAGACAAAATGTAATTAAAAGAACAGGATTAAATGGAACCAAAAAGCTAATTTCATTTGAGAGAAATTGCATTCATTGAAGAAGGTTTAAAAGCAATGAATCTTGATCGTTTGCCAGTACAACTTTAGAAAACAAAATAGACAGCAATGACGGATAGCAACACAAAGAAAATCTGGCAGGTTCATGATCATAATGGGATTCTTAAAATTTCCTTCCCTAGAAATTGGACTAAAGGATATCAAACTAAGGATATAATTAAGTTAGCAAGGGGCTGGGATTGTGGCTCAGCAGTAGAACACTCGCTTAGCACATGCGAGAGCATGGGTTCGATCCTTAGCACCACATAAAAATAAATAAGTGAAATAAAGATATTGTGTCCAACTACAACTAAAAATATATATTAAAAAAACAAGTTATCAAGTTCTAATACATACCCACAAGCTTATAGATACACTCAAACACATACACACAGATGGACATTTTGTGTGTGTCTTTGTATATACGCGTACATACCTATACACACACACATATGATTTTGTTTACAAAAAAATCAAACAAAACAAAGCAATTTTTTCAAATAACTATGAATTATACATAAAAGCTGACCATGTGTTAAGCCATGATAAGTTATAAATTTCAAAAACCAGAGACAATTTGACACATTCTTTGATCATAATATAATAACATAAATTAACAAAATAACAACAAAAACAACCTATCTATCCCTTATAAAAAAATTTAAGTGTTTTAACTCACTCTTCTTCTAAGATGAAAATCAAAACTGAAATTGTAAGCCAAAATGAATGGTCTGGGAGCATCATATGGCAAAATTTGTGCATGATTCAAGGTGAGACATGGAATGGTTAGTTTAGTCTTTTTTTTTTTTTTAACCAAAGTATATTAGAGAGAAAGAAACCAAAAATTTACTTCCAAGAGCCAGAAAAAAAAAGGTAAGGGAATAGAATTAGTATGGGGAAAAAAACTGTTACACAGAAAACCCAGCAACCAACAAACCAGAGAGAAGACTTAACCAATAGAACAAAAGCAGGCTCTCTGGAACTTCAATGAATGCAGTGACACTGGCATATTTTTGGCACAGCTAATCCTGAAAAATAAGATAAAGGGACAATAGTATTTTGCAAACTGAGACACTATTATTACAGAGAACAGAAACTAAACATGTAAGAGATTATTACAGCCACGTGCAGTGGACACCTGAAGCCCTCAGGAGGCTGGTGAGAGGGACTGCTTGAGTTGGGAGTTGAGGCCAATCTGTAGAAGGCTCCATTTAAAAAAATTATAATAATAAAATAAACTAATACTTTAATAGAAAATATGCATAAATTTGAAGATTTAGAGAAAATGGATGGTTTTCTCAATGTATTTAAATTAGCACAATTGGACTAAGAATTCACACTTAGGTGTAAAAACACAAAAGACTATAAACTCCCAGAAGATGGCACAGGAGGAAACAGAAGACACAGAGGAAAACAGATGATGTTCATATGCAATGTTGGAACCAGAGTACTCCATCCTCTGCTTCTGTTGGCGGGGGTCTGCGCATGCTGCAGGTCTCTGCAGGCAAGAAAGCCTTTTTAGTGTAGCAGCTAAGCACAACATGGGGTGCCTACCAGTAGGTTGCAGCTGACAAAGCCAGACTCTTCTCCAGGGCCACTGAGGGCTATGTTGCTGGTCTCAGTGATGCAGCTCTAAATGGCAGGCTCTGCCCTCCAGTGCTGCAACAGACCCCAGCTGCTCACCACCAACTTCCTTCCAGGTTCTTGTCTTGCAAATCCAAAGAGTAAAATTAATGGGACAATGGAAGGCAAGAGTGAAAGGCATACGATTTATTCAAATGTGAGATATGGAAACAGAATTCTTACAGGGGCAAGAAGGAAACCTGGCAGGGTTTGCCCCTGAGTGTGCTGGTCTGGGGATTCACCTAGCACTAGAGGCAATACTGTTGGTCCACATGGATGCTAACCAGCATTTGGAGAAGCACTAATGCTATTGGTTACCCCTGGAGAACTTCCATTCAGCTCTGCCCCCTTCCATTTCCTTACAGCTTGCCCGTAATCCCAGCTTCCCAGGAGGCTGAGGTCTGTGGATGGAGGATGCTCAGGGCTCTGAGCTTCATGTTTCACACCAGGCTGGCAGGACGGCCTGAACACCACAGGTCTGAGCACCTTGGCTCTCCTGGGCCTGGCTCACTGCACCTCAGGCCTGTGCCAGCATGATGGGCTCCAAGCAGCTGAGGCTGCTGCTTGCTGCCTGTGCTCCAGCCTGCCGGGGCCACCGCTTCTCAGCAGGGATTAGTGGGTTAGCTTCACAGCCAGGAAACCACGTCAATGTTAAAAACCTGATCCCCGAAAGAAATAATTAATAAGCTGCACTTCTTCAAAATTAAAAACTTCTGCCAGGCATGGTGGTACACGCCTGTAATCCCAATAGCCTCTTGTTTGGCAAGAGGATTGCGAGTTCAAAAACACCCTCAGCAATGTCGAGGTGCTTAGCAACTCAGTGAGACCCTGTCTCTAAATAAAATACAAATAGGGCTGGGGATGTCGCTCAGTGGTCAATGATTGAATGCCCCTGAGTTCAATCCCTGGTACCAAAAAACAAAACAAAACAAACAAAACAAAACTTCTACAAAAATCTTTGCAAAAAAATACCGGTAAGAGAAAGTAAAGTTAAGCCACAATGAGGGAAAAAACTTGCAAGTACATATTGCACAAAGGACTGGTATGAAAAATATACAAGGAATTCTTAAATCTCAGTGATTAGAAAACAAAACATCTGAACAGACACTATCAAAGGAGACACGCAGCACATGAATGGGCACATGAAAACTGTTCCACATGGTGTGTCGTTAGGGAACCACAGACTGAAATGACGAGGCACCACTGCACTGTCCCCCCATCAGACAAAACACCCAAGACAGGCGGCAGTGCTGGCAGCACGGGGACAGCAGGCACTCTCTCTCAGTGCTGCTGGGAATGCAGGACAGAGCAGCCTCCCTGGGGGATGGTGTGCAGTTCCTGACAAGGGCACACGTACCCTCACCACACCACGTGGCAGTCACACTCCTTGGTCTTTACCCAGATGAGCTGCAACTGTAGGTCCACTCAAGAGACTGCATGCCGATGTTTATGGCTGCTAATTCACGATTCCCAAGTGTGGAAGCAGCCAAGATGCCTGAAGGGGGTGAACTGTACATCTACAAGTGGAACACCATTCAGTACGTGGCATTCTGGAGGAGAGGAAAGCATGGAGTCGGTGAGCAGGTCTCTGGTTGCCAAAGATCAGAGGGAGGAGGAATGGCTGAGAGGACAGGGTACTCCCTGTGCTGCGGCAGTGGGAGACCCACATCGTCATACTCTTGTCAGAACACAGAGTGCACCTGAAGTGGCACCCCCTTTCTCCACAGAAAAGCCCTCTTCACAATGGCTGATTTTAGGACTGTCAGCAAAAGAGTCTCTGTGAAAGAGTTCAATGTAGATAAACTTCCTATTTTCATGTCACCCTGTTTACTTGGCCACTGGCCGAGAAAATACCAGCACTCCAGGTGCTGGACACCCCTTTACTAGTTTTTCACAAATATATCCAGTATAGTACTTTCAAGAAATGTGCAAACAAGGCCTCTGGCCTTGAGCTGGGCTTCACAGAGATGTCTACACTTTTAAGATATTACAAACGGGCTCCATGGTCACAGCTGGCAGGGGGAGGAAAGAAAGGGGAGATGAAGCTCCCCCCTTCTCAGGTGTTGTCCTTGAAGGGTTAACTTGCCCAGAACAGTGAAAGAAAAAGCTGCTTTTATGTGAACTTCTGCAGACTGTGAATTTCCGAACCCCTTCCCTTACACACTGGGTATAAAACTCTGAAACTCCCTGAACTTGGGGTTCAGGGGATTAATTGATTACAGCAAAAGCTGTGCCCTCTGAACCTGGCTGCAGCCAAATAAAACTGTTTCCTGCTATGTTCATTGCCTTGCTCGTTTGTCCCTACAACACACCCTAAAGTACCCCTCGGCCTTAGGAAATAATAATGTGTCTGCTCTGGCCAGATCTTCACAGTGTGCCACAGGACAGCAGGCTGATGCGATGAGGAGCCAGCAGGAGGGGCTGGGGAGCTCTGTTGGGGGTGCGAGGGGGCTTCACTTTCTGCAGAACTAAAACTGCCCTAAAAAACAAAGCTAGTTTTTAAAATTGGGTTAAAAAGCCATAGAAGACCTAAGTTAACTACTTATCAAATGAAAATAAAGAGGTAAGTGAAGAGAAGCCCCTCAACCAGGGTGAGTGTGCAGGACCCCAGACCTTGTATGGAGTGTGGAAGAGTGGGGGTGTGGAAGAGTGGGGAGGGTCCTGGGACCCAGCACCCAGCAGGCAGGGCCAGACGTGGGAGGTATCAGAGAGCATAGACTAGGGCTTGCCTCCAGGAGACCTCACCATGGTGGGAAATGAGAGAGGAGCCACCACCTGGTGGGCCAGAGCCCCAGGGACTGGAGGGTCCAAAGTGGAGGTGAAGCAAGAACCTGAATGGCAGCACAGGAAGTGATGGGAAGCCCCTGCCCACTCTGCCGCCAGGAAGGAGAGCAAGGAAGGACCAGAGGCTTCCAAGGGCGTCAGCACACAGGATGGGATGGAGCAAAAGCCCCTAGAGATGCACACGCATGTGAGAAGTCGGAGTCAGACAGAGGAAGAGCCTGTCCCCGTGGCAGCCCACTTATATACAGAGGATTTTCCTGGCTGCTGGCGTGCGTGCAGCGAGACCAGGGCAGAATCAGGAGAAAAGGCCAAACTCCCTCTGTGGGGATCTTGTTTCTACCACTTGCTTTGAGACCCTGGGCACATTTTAACCATTGTGTAAAGGTAGTAAAAATATCTCCTTGCAGGTGGGAAACCTAAATGTGATGTGTTGCACAATGTGGGGTGTAAAGGTCCAGTAGTCCTCCTCTATCCCCGGACATCTGTCCCGAGACCCTCAGTATGCAGGAAACTCAGATGTCCCAAATCCTGAATGTGCTGGGTTTCCCTTATGCATATGGACCTATGATAGCTTAGCTAATAGGCACAGTAAGAGATTAACCATGATATCAAATGACCTCTACAATAACTTTCGCATATTTTAGGCAAACCTTCTCCTGAAGCTGTGGACCACTTGGGAGCACAGGCTTGGTGGCACTTATGCAAGGATGTCCCATGCTGAAGCCTTCCTACAGGCTCAGCATTGCCATTAGCTGGGACATTTTTTCTCTGACCACCACACACATTCAGTGCCCTCCCACCCTCACCGTGCCCTTACCCACGTGGTGGTACCAACTTGTGCTGCTTCAGGGTGGCAGCCAAACTCACACAAAGTTTTTTTTCCCCTCTTCTCAATTTCATGGGCTCGTTCTTTTTTTTTTTTTTAATTTTTTTAAATATTTATTTATTTATTTTTTATTCTTGGCGGACACAACATCTTTGTTTGTATGTGGTGCTGAGGATCGAACCCGGGCCGCTCACATGCCATACAAGTGTGCTACCACTTGAGCCACATCCCCAGCCCCATGGGCTCGTTCTTACTGTAAGTCTTGGCAACTTCGGCACAAGAAATTTTCTTTCTTTATCACATCAAGAACTTCTATCTTGTGGCTGGGGATGTAGCTCAAACGGTAGTATGCTCGCCTGGCATATGTGCGGCCCGGGTTCGATCCTCAGTACCATATACAAACAAAGATGTTGTGTCTGACGAAAACTAAAATTCTCTCTCTCTCTCTCTAAAAAAATAAAAAACTTCTATCTTTTCATTTAACAAGAGCACTCTATGCTTCTCTGGCACCCCTGGATTTCCAGCACCATGATGCCTGCAGGCCAGGGCTATTACGAGGTAAAACAGGGATTTCTGGAACACAAGCACCACAGGGCCCTGCAGCTGACCTACAAGAAGATGACCTCTGAGTGGCCAGTGGGCAGTACACAGTGTGGAGATGCTGAACCAAGTGATGACCACACCAGGTGGATGGAGCAGGGTAGCTGGGGTGCCAGCAACCTCCGCAGATGGTGAGCAACTTCCAGTTAGTGTGCTTGGATCTCAGCTGACCACAGGAACTGAAGTCTTGGCAGTGAGTCATTTCTGTTACCAGCAGCCAAGTCAGGGAGCCTGCCTGGCCACACTGGGCTGTCCACCCACCTGAGAAATAGGCAAATCATGGAAAAGGGGAAAAGGAATTTTATGCAATTTGGTCAAACTGGGGAGGGCAGCGAGGCGCTGCTCTCTGGTCTCAGCAGGAGCCTCAATTTACAGAAACAAAAGCCAGGTGACTTACGTGTATAGAAATAGTGAGGTGGTGTGTAGCCACAGAATGGGTCAGTTGTGATTTCCTTGGCCTCCATCCTCCACATGAGGAGGTTTGAGGCAGTTTAGGAGCTCTCTGCTTCAAAACTGGGGACCATGGGGGACTCCTGTTCCCACACCACAGGAAGTACCTAGGAGATGTTGGCAAGCGTTCAGGAGGCAGCCACAAGAAAAGCTTACTTCCCACCAACTTAAAAGGCAGCAGGAAATCGCCCTCATTACAAGGCTCCAACATTTGCCCACGATCAGACCTCACTAGCTCAGCCCATGTGAACCATGGCAAATGGGTTTCCTTCCCTCGTCCATGTCCTCTGGAGGCTCTCTTCCCTGTCCCTGGGGCTTCCGATTAGCTCCCAGAAAAAGCGAGCCAAAGCCACTGTCTGTTACTTGAAGAGGCACAAGACTCTTCAAGTTGGAAGGAGCTGAATGTGGGATTAGGGAGGAGGAGGCAGCCACAAACTGACATTCAAGTGCAGATCCCTCAGGGGGCTGCACTCATCCATCAGGCTGCTTAAAATTTGCTGTCCTGAAGGTTTTTTGTTATTTTTTTTTTAAAGAAAAGACAAACAGCTGCTTATCTTGAAGTCAATCAAGCATTCCTTTTCTGCTTTAGGTACTTTGTAGTAAGAGAAGCCCCTTCAGAGTGGTGGCTACAGATAGAGTCCTGAGGACACCTCCTCCTAACACAAGTTCTCCGTTTTAGGGACAGATAGGGACAGAGACAGCATTTGACATCTTAGGGGAAGAACACGTGCCCCATAGGACATGCTGCTTGATGCTTTTGTTGAAACAGGTCTCAGACTTCTCCCAAGGATGTCTGCAGAGAACTCCTGCACAGCTCCCACTGACTGCAGTGGCTCTCAGGGTCCCTTTCTAGGACAGAGTGGCACACTGTTCTCTGGCCACTGGAGGCACCAAGAACCAACTGGCCAAGTAGGAGTCCTTTCCCAAGAGGCCTGGGCTTGAGAAAGAGGTGGGCTTCTCTGCAGGCCACTGGGCTTGCGTGGAACCTGTACCCTAGCGGTCCACATCCTGTGAGGCTGTGGGGCGGGAGGAGTCGTCATAGGGCAGAGCTGTGGGGGAGGCACCAGAGAGAGCGGGGGCAGAGCTGAGCATGGAGAAGGTGGTAGCTCCTGTGCTCCAGCTCCATCTCTCCCTGGGAACCAACCTGCGTCCTGACATCAACTTCATATGCAGTCCCAATCCTATAACAGACACCTCTGCTCGTGTAAATTGGCGCTCACTTGTTTATGTTACTTGGAAACAAAATTTCTAATTAGTAGAAGGAGAGTAGGACTTGCTCCCTGCTCCACTGTAAGACTTTGAAGCAGAAACACTTCATTCTCGTTAGTTCGTTCAATTAATATCCAGCAAACACCGAACAGCACCATGAAGAGGCCTCTGAAATGCAGGCTCTGGAGCTGCTGCTGGCCGTGGGTAGCCAGGGAAGACCTCTGCAGAGTGGGTATTCCAGCAGGAACCTGGAGGAGGCGAGGGCATCCACACAGATGCTGGGCAGAAGCCATAGTGGATGCTATGGCTCTGAGGGGATGTTTTTGGCATCTGAAGAATGGAAGCCGGAGAAGGGGAAGCCAGGCAGGAGTGGAGCTGGAAAGGCAGCCTTGGGCTGAGTCACTGAAGGCCGGGCCTGGGCCTGCACCTGGCCTCCAGTGGAGCTGGAGGCTGGAGGGCCTGCAGGGGCTGGAGTCCCGGTAACCTTTGGACAGGATCTCCTGGCTGGGGCACAGAGAATGGACTGGGGTGGGGCGGGCAGAGGGCGAGCAAGGTGGAGAAGGAGGCCAGGCTGGCTGCTCTCCCAGGAGACAGGCGAGTCCTCAGGCAGCTGCTCAGCATGATGGCAGCAGAGGAGGAAGTGAGAAGTGGGTGTGAATGGGACAGGTTCCAAACTCAACGCTCACGGGACCCACCACGGCTGGCTGTGATATTTGAGAGGAAAAGAAGATTTCAAGAATGAGTCCAAGAATTTGGCCCAAGTAACTGGCAGTGTGCAATTGCTGTCGACAATGTGGGAATGACTTTGAGAGAAGCAATTTGATGAGGAAAACGTGCAAATTTGAATTTAATATTAGGTCTCTAAGCGGAGGTGTCAAGGATGCTGTGGGATGTGGAGCCTGAGAGTGGATTTAGAGCATGTGTTTATGGGCCTACAGATGGCCTTTGTAAGCACTACACTGAATGAGGTCAGTTTAGACAGGGAAGAGGGGTGAAGATGGGAAGAGAGAGCGGCCATCAACAGGAGCCAGAGGCATGAGACTAGAGGAATACACCTCCTTGTGCCACCAAGGACAGGTCAAGGGCGTCCTCTGGAGCCCAGAGACCAGGGGTGTGCCTTGGAATCGCCAGGTCAGCGGCTGGGATGAAACCCTGATTGGAGGAAGACAAATAGGCCAGGTGGGCGCAAGGACTATTAACATTCACCATGGGTGTGACCACAATGAGTCATTGCGAAAGCAGATGAATACAAACTATGAATTTCGGCAGTGTTTCCTGGGCTGAAGGAACCAGGAGGGCTTGGCAGACTTGATGTGCCGTGTGGACGTGGAAGCTCACATTCCTGTTATTCTTCACATCCTTTTACCTGGAAAAATGTTCTAGACACTGTCTGTACTCCTTCCACACCTTTAAAGTGATTACAGCAAAGAAATGAGTGGATGGGCAGTCAACACGAGCTTAGAGCTATTGTGACCCTAAATTGGTGGCAGTCACCGGCAGCTGCGTCACTGCCAGCTCCATGGGTCACATGCATCACTCCCATTCTTCCATGAGGATGAGGTATAGCGTGTCTAAAACCAAGACACTCTTAAAAACTGGGCCCAGAAGAGCAGAGAACGCAGGCAGAGCTGATGAAGCTTGGCATGGACGGAAAGCTGACCCACTTCCAGACCTAATAACCCCATTTTGCCTTCTCTGGCTGATCCTTTCCCAGTTACTGTTCTTTCCTCCAGTTTATCTTAAATCCAGGATCCCAGGTCTGACAAATGCCACATCCGGGAACAGAATCAAAACTGCCCTCCCCAGGAGCAGTGGCTCTTGCCTTGGCGCTGCCAAGACTGCTCAAGCCACCCCTGGATGGTGATCAGCCAGGACCCCCTGACCGAGATGCTGGCTGTGGGAACCCCTGACTCCAGCCTTTGTTCCTTCCCTGGAAGCTGTGCTGACGTAGAGGTAGCATTTGGGTCTGAGGTCAGTGCAGCTGCTGCAGACAGCCTCCTTTCCCGCTTCTCAGCACTTGGCCACTGGGCCTTTTGGGGCAGGAGGTCCCCCTAGGTCTGGTGGGTCTCCTCCAGAGCCAGGCCTTGACAGGACTGGACAGGAGAGGGATGACCATGAGAATGGAGACTGTCCCCAGCATGCTCACGTGTAGAGGAGACTGGCTGATAGACAGCACGGTGATCTCAGAGTAAAGGGATAACTAGGGGTCAAGGAGGGAGGGATGGAGTCCTTTGCCCACTGCCACCTTCGAAATGATCAGAGGCCTCCCCTTGCAGGAGGAAGGGCAGGCAACTGCCCAGACAGGAGCCCCCGGGGCACTTGGGGAAGTACACCACTCCTAAGTGGTCCCCAGCTGTGGCTGCACAGAATAAAAGCTGTTAAAAGATGCCTACTGCCTGGGCCCACCTCGCTTCCATAAAATCACAGCCTCCAGGAAGAAGCCTGATGCTATCTAAAAGCTTTCCAGGAAAGTGCAATGTGCCCTGGGGTCCAAGGACAGAGTCCCTGCTCCTGAGGATGATCAGAGGCTTCAAACAGGGAAGTTCCGTGGCAGATCAGAGGGTCCTATTTTGGTGTAGAAAGTCCCCAGCAACCTGGGCCCAGAAATACTGTTTAGGTAACTATCTCTGGTTCCGGTTAGGCTCCACCAAGCCTGTCTGTAGGCGCTTTTCCCATGTCTGAGACCCATGACGCCTCACTAGCCTTCACAGAGCCCTTTATTTGGGCAACATATTTCACACTGTGGAAGGAAAACGCGTGGTCCTACGTGCCCAGGCGGAAAGCAGCTCACGGAAAGGGGAGCTATTTGGGTTCCCTGGGCAGATGGGATGGCCCCTGGCCACATATGCTTGGCTTTCCGTTTCTCTCAGACCACTGAACCTAACGCATCTCTTCCCTGTGCTGTTCCTCCAAGGCCTTGTGACATTTGCAGCTTGCAGACTCCTTGGAGACATCTGATGGACTGTCGTCTTTTGTTTTTTAACTTAAGTCCCAAACACGACATTGGAGCAATGGCTAAAGCTGATGGGGAGCTGGAAGAGTCGCCCCTTGCTGGAGCCCAGTTGGACCCCGGGGGCCAGCTCACTGCAGCACTTCCTTCCCAGGGTCCTGGAGAGCGGCCAGAGAGCAGTGCTGACACTCATCCACAGGGGGAGCAAGGCTGTCCTGATCTTAGAGAGGGGAACTTTCAACCTAGAGTCCACAGGAACGAAACAAGGTTACAACAGGGGTCAGCAAGGCTGCAACACCCACAGTTTTAATTAGGGGGCTGCACCTCAAAGAGAAGGGAGACGGCACCAAGAGAGAGATCAGGCTGTTACCCCCAAAACGAGGGAGACAAGACTTTTATTGGATTGCTGGAGTGGGCTGGGGTCTGACCGACCATGGTCTCAGTTCTGGCTTTGCCAGGTGGCTCCTGATGGCTTGAGGGGACCACCCCGGTCTGCTCTGCAGGACCTCTGTCTGTCATAGCTGGCATCCTGGAATGGCCATTCAGTTCCCAAGGGTTGACTGTTTCTGCTTTGGGGGAGGGCAGTGTCATCATGGGGGGATGTGTCTCCAAGGCTCTGCTGTCCTGAAATCCAGGTGACTGCAGATTTAGGCAGTGACTGGAGACTCCTAGGCACTGCTCCAAGGGTCTGGAGCAGGACATGGTAAAACTGGCAGATGAATGTCCCTGCACTTATCTTGTGCCTTCAGACTTGAAGGAGGCAAAGAGGTTAGGTAAGTTCAGGGCTAATCAACCTGTGCAGCCAGTTTCTAGATGAGCACTCCTGATGAGCACTCATGATTGACAGGCCTGTCTGCCAAGCCAGCAAGTCTGATGCAGGGCTTAAGGCAAAGATGGTGCAGGAAGCTGAGCTCCAGTCCCGACTGCTCAAAATGAGGACCCAGATGCCACGGCTGGGCCTTTCTTGGCTCTCCCTGGGCAGCAGCGGGCCCAGGAGAGGAGGCGCTGCTCCCTAGAACAGCCCCTCTGAGTCTCTTGTTAAAAACTGGGGGTGGTTTTAGTGCCACTTAGGGAAAACTGGTCTTGAGTTAAGGCCTCGGTGGTGCACCTTCCCCTTGTCCCTGTGTTCCTGCCTGCCTCACAGTGTCTCCTTCAGAAATAAACAGCTGGTGAGTGGCCCTAGCTGGATGGGCTGCCAGGTCCCCAGCCTGGTCCCTTCCACAGCACCAAACTGCCTTCCTTCCGATAGGGCCTCCTTGCCTCAAACCAAATAGTTAAAAGCCTGATGAAAATATCAATCTGGGTCTAATTGAGATACTACTAAAGATGGTCCTGGGGCTAGCTTTCAAGAATAATGAAGCTAAAAATAAAATACAAGACTTCCAGTTACATTTAAATTTCAGATACAGAAGAATTTAAGTTTTTTTGTCTATATCCCGTTGTATTTGTCTGTATTTGGGACAAACTTAAGCTTCAAACTATTCATCATTTATTCAGACTTCAAATTTAACTATCACCTGGATTTTAATGGGTGGTCCTTCAGGGTGGGATCTGGAGGACACCTCATGCTGATCAACTGAGTGATGGTACAGGTCATTTCAACTGTCCTTTTGTTTTCTTGAGTAAGGGAATTGGTAGACAAGAACTGACAAGCACTGGTTAAGATAAACCCAGGACCACCAAGCAGCAGTACTGAACGTAGATCCAGGCTGGGGAAATCGAGTTAAACAAACAACTGAAATAAATAAAAAATAATGAACAAATAAAACAGGAAGAAAGTTCTGTAGGAGAGGTCTGTCCTATTTGTACTAGCAAAGCACTCGGGGATCCCACTGATCCCACAGCCGTGGGCTGGGCACCTCGTCAGGGAGAAAAAGCAACTTTTAGAATTTGTGGCTTTCTCCAAGATAGGCTCCATTCTACCCACTTACTCTACAACAACACCCGGTTCCTCCAGAGAGGGTGACCTGCTCTTGACCTCAGGCTAACCACACTCTGTGGAAGGTTTTCATTTTACCCTGCAATTAAACATTAGGATTGCCTTCTGCCTTTGAAAGGACAAGAGAAAGGAGAAAGCAGTGTACGCAAGAAATTATGGAGAAGGAATAGAAAATTTCTTTGAGTCGCTACCTTTGCTTAAATATTTAGCAGAAAGTGTAGGCGTTGCTCAGAGGAACTGGTGAAGTGTTGCAAGGGGGCCCTGACGCACATCAGGCAGGGAGGTGAAGCAAGAGAAGCCTCTGAGCGCCCTGCTTAGAAGGAGCCTGGCAGAAGCCACAGACACCCTCAGTCTCCTGGATTCCTGCTGCAAGGCTGGATTTGCACTGAGCCTCACTGGGCTCCTTCCCAAGGGGCTTTTGGGCAGGTTCCCAGTGTTAGGGCAGGAGGACGCCCTGTGCCTGGAAGTAAGTTTTACTTACTTGCCTGAGGACCCACAGGCACTTCAGCCCCAGGCTGCACTCCAGACAGACCCAGAGCACGTGTAGTGGCCCCTGGGTCCTGAGGCACCATGCCTGCAGACTCCTGCTAGAGGGATGGTGCTGATAATAAATGGCAGGTCCCTGCCAGAGTAGCAGTTTCCAGTCACCTGTCACTCAGCACTGGTCATTCTGTGCTGCTTTTTCTTTGCAAGGGATGGAATCCAGGGCCTTGCACATTCTGGGCAAGTGCTCTGCTGCTGCGCTGTAAACTCACACTGTCTGGATGACCCTTCAGACCTCCTTACACCACAGTCATCCGAAGCAGGGCATATGGTGCCCCTTACTGAGGGATGCTCAATGAGTGGCAGCTCTCTGGTCCCCTAAGTGAGATTCCACTTCCCCAGAGTGGGGGAATTTAAAAATGCGAACTAGATCCTGCACCTACATTTCAGCAAATCCCAGACGTGCTGGAAGGAAATATGTTTTTAGCTTCTAGAACCCTTGGGATTGTGAGTGATTGGGGTGGCAGGAGCAGCTTTTGTTATTCAAATAAAGTCCTTTGAGCAGTTCCTGGGTTTATGCTAACGTGGTTGCCATGGGCCCACCCACATGACTAGGAGTGGGAACCTCCAGCAGCCTCCCAACTCCAGGGAAAGGAGGGTCAGCTGTTGAGGCCCTCAGTCACCCATGCCCGTGATCTGGTCAGTCATGCCCGTGTGGTGAAGTCCTGGTAAAATCGTAATTGGCAGGGTCTAGAGTACAACTGGGTTGGAGAAGCTTGATGTGCACCTGGACGCGCTGGGAGGGCGCAGTGCCAGGGGAGGGCACAGGGGCTGGCACTGCTGCCTCCCCAGACCTGGCCCTGTGCTTCCTTCCATCTTGCTCTTCCCGAGTTGGGTCATCACAGTAAAACAGTGACAGCAATGAAGCGATTTCCTGGGTTCTGTGACTGTTTTTGCAACTTATGGAACCTGAGAGAGAGTCAGGGAACCTGAGGGAGAGTCAGGGAGCCTGACTTCCTGCCACATGGTCAGAGGTGTGGGGAGCCTGGCAATGGCCCCAGGTGAGGTTGGTGTTGTGGGGCTGAGCCCTCCAACTGGATGGGGACTCTCAGGTAGTTGAACTGTGGGACAACCCGCTGGACTTGGGAAACTGCTGGTGTCAGTAAAATACCTCCACACAACTGGCAACAGAAATACTGGGAGTGAAACAGCTCAGACCAGAACATAGGGCTTTTCTCACTTTGCAGAAGTACTGAGACAAGGAAAAAAAAAATTCAGTCTCCAAAAATTTATAAGGGATTCATGTCTGGCACATCTAAGAAAGGCATGAAAAGAAACAGGAGAAATATCAGGAAACCAATCCAGTAGAATATTGGCAAAGAATGTGAATTAGCCATTCATAGAAATGAATAGCTAACGAGTATTTAAAGACAAGCTCATATGCACCAGGAATTAGAGATGTAAGAATTAAAGCAACAACACAGGAACATTATATACTCAGTGTTTTTAAGGTTAGAGGATATCAAGTTCTAGAGACAATTAGAAGATTCGAGACTCCTCCTGGGCAGCTGGAGAAGATGTAAATGGACGCGACCTTCCTGTAAATCAGGAGGTCGGGCTCGCATCCTGCCCTGTCCAGTAGCTCTGTCCTGCAGTACACCTCAGACTCCCCTGGCCCACAGCTCCCAGGAGAAAGATGCCGAGACATTCCTAGCTGCACTGCCCTGATGCCACAGAGAACAGGTGCTGACCTTGGCATCTGTCCTTAGAGGGAGGCAGAGTAAAATGTTCCCTGCATGTCATGGGATGTTTTGAAGCAGGCTGAAGACATGAAGCCCCCCCCGGATGGCCTGTGAAAACAAAGTAGAACCAAGAAAAATGAGAAACAAATACATTTTCTGATAGTATAATGTGCGTTAAATGATATTTAAATTAACATTATAACTAAAATGCAATTATTTACGTATTATTTTATTAAATAAGCATTATATATTAAGAATATATTTAAATGAGAACTAAGGCTACATTCAGCAGCAGTATTTTAAATAGTTAAAAGTAGATGTGGCATGGATCAGGGCACCAGTGGGACTCCTCCTGAGATGCTGTGCCTGGTGAACCAACAGCTTGTCAGCCCAGCACTTAGGCAAGTAGACAGGAGAACACGTGCACCGTGGGGACGAGATGCCCCCAAACAGAGCAGCTCCCTGCTGGCCAGGTAATAAGGAATAGCAGGCATGCCCTGCCCGGAGTGAGGGCCCCAGCTCAGTTCTGCAAGGTAAGGTCCTGAGGACCAGGTGTGGAAGGAGTGGCCGCCCTGGAACCCTGCTGATCCGCACCCACATGTGACTCTTTTCCTGCCCAGTGCCAACACCAAGGGCAGAGCTGACTTCAAAAGCAAGTTTGCTGCTCTTCTGGAGCAGAAGCTGTCTGTCTCTGTAACTTTACCTCCCCAACCCTCATTTGTTCCTCAACTGAAGTATTCAGGCAGCCAGCAAACATTTACTGAGTAGCCCCCTGGCCAGGAGCTATTCTGAAAAAACCGCCCTGCTATGGTCATGGGGCTGGCCTGCCAGCTGTGTGTCTTGCAGCAGCTTCAGGTGACCACTAGGCTGGCTCAGGTGGCTTCATCTTGTGATTAAGACCCAGTGGACACCTTCCCTTCCTGTGATGGTGAACTCAGATTCCCAGCACCAGCTCCGCCCAGGAACAGGGGCAAGTTCACCCCTCCCCATGACTTGTCCTCTCAGCTTCCTCTTCTGTGGGGAGTCTGCTGCTCTGACGTGTCCTAGGGCTCCAACTGCTTTGGGACAAAACAGTAAACCTAGCTGCCACCTTCCTTCTCTGGGGCTTCAGAGACCCCCAGCACAGCAGCCACCACACTTCACGAGCAGCCTCTCAGGACGTGTAGAAATGGCTTCCAGGTCATGCAATGTGCTCCAGCACTTATGGAGACCAGTCTCTGTGCAAATCCAGAGTGTCTGTGGACACAGACAGGGAGACCTGCCTCCCGTTACTGGCCTCTTATGACCTGCCCTCATGGCTAACAGATGTCTTCTACCAGGCCCTGGGGCAGTGGCCTCTGCCCCACCTCAACAGCTGTTCCCTCGTATAGTGGCTTAGGCTACCTTTGGTACTTTCTAGAACTCAGGCAGGAAGGTCACAGGACACCTGTCCCGCCATTTTACAGAGAAGCATCTGGGGCAGGTGACAGCTGGGGTGCCATGGACTGTGCTCCAGTAGAGACAGCCAGCCTGGGCGGTCTCTTGACAGGTGGAATCGGGAGCAGCCTTGCAGGGTAGAGTGAGCCTGTGTGGTTCAGGTACCACACGCCAGCGTCAGGTGACAGTCACTCAGGTGAGGACTGGAAGCCACCAACTGCTCTGTGCTCTAAGACCCTAGGTTCTTTGTCTCCTAGAAAGTTGAATTCAGGAGTTTCCCTTCCACCTGGTAGCCACAGGCCTAGCTGCTAGTTACCAGGAGATGCAGAGCCAGCTCTCTAGGCACTCCCTGAGGGCATCTGCTAGGCCTTGCGGACAGGCAGGCAGCACACACACAGTGGGAAGTCTACCAGGCTAGAAGATGGTGACCGCTGTGGAGAAACGCACACTTCAGAAGGGGTGGGAGGCGCTACAACATACAGGGAGTGTGCAGTGGTGGGTGCAATGGTGCTACATTCTGTCCCATAGCTCTGCTGAAACTGGTGTTGCCGTGGTAACCAACACTCTAATCACCAGCAATGACCTGGCTCTTCAGACTGGTTTTCTCTCTATGGCATGCAAACTGTAAACACTCCCCAATTCTTTAAATCCCAATAGCTCCCCCAAATTCTATATCTAAATCTATATCCATCCACTTAGATCTATATCCACCCACCTGAATCTATATCCATCCATCTAGATCTACATCCATTCACCTAGATCTATATCCATCCACCTAGATATATAGCCATGCACCTAGATCTATATCCATTCACCTAGATCTATAACCATTCACCTAGATCTATATCCATTCACCTAGAGCTATATCCATCCTTCTAGAGTTATATTCATCCGCCTAGATCTATATCCATCATCCTAGATCTATATCCATCCATCTAGATCTACATCCATCCTTCTAGATCTATATCCATCCACCTAGATCTACATCATCCTTCTAGATCTATATCCATCCACCTAGATCTAT
The DNA here is from genome assembly GCF_045843805.1 of Urocitellus parryii. NCBI lineage: Eukaryota > Metazoa > Chordata > Mammalia > Rodentia > Sciuridae > Urocitellus > Urocitellus parryii. The sequence goes on from NC_135539.1 coordinate 84,356,774, forward strand.
ATCCATCCATCTAGAGCTATTTCCATCCACCTAGATCTATATCCATCCACCTAGATCTAGATCCATCCACCTAGAGATATATCCATCCATCTAGAGCTATATCCATCCATCTAGAGCTATTTCCATCCACCTAGTTCTATATCCATCCATCTAGAGCTATATCCATCCATCTATATCTATATCCATCCACCTAGATCTATATCCATCCACCTAGAGCTATATCCATCCACTTAGATCTGTATCCATCCACCTAGATCTATATCCATCCACCTAGATCTATATCCATCATCCTAGATCTATATCCATCCATCTAGAGCTATTTACATCCATCTAGAGCTATTTCCATCCACCTAGATCTATATCCATCCATCTAGAGCTATATCCATCCACCTAGATCTACATCCATCCTTCTAGATCTATATCCATCCACCTAGATCTATATCCATCCATCTAGAGCTATTTCCATCCACCTAGATCTATATCCATCCACCTAGATCTAGATCCATCCACGTAGATCTAGATCCATCCACCTAGAGATATATCCATCCATCGAGAGCTATATCCATCCATCTAGAGCTATATTCATCCATCTAGAGCTATATCCATCCATCTAGAGCTATATCCATCCATCTAGAGCTATATCCATCCACCTAGATCTATATCCATCAACCTAGAGCTATATCCATCCACCTAGATCTATATCCATCCACTAGAGCTGTATACATCTACATGTATTTTGGTACTGGGGATTGAACCCAAGGGTGTTCTACCACTGAGCTAAATTCCCAGCACTTTTAAATTTGTTGTTTTGAGACAGGGTCTTGCTGAGTTCCCCAGGCTAGTTTCAAACTGATAATCCTCCTGTCTTTGCTCCTTATCATTTTTGATGGATTTTGGTTTTTTTAGAGAAAGTTTAGATTCATAGTAAAAGTGAGCAGAAGGTAGGGAGATTCTCTATTCAAGCTCTGTCCTCACATGGGCACAGCTTCTCCCAGCACTGACAGCTAGCACCAGAGAGACATGTTTGTCATGGTGAATGCACACCACTATCACCCAGAGTTCCCAGTTATCTTGGTGTCCAGCGTTGATGGCATTCGTCCTTAGGGTTTGCAAAAACGTGTACTGACATGAGACCTCCTTGGTGGCTTACAGCCCTAAGACTGCCTGTGTCCCTCCGTCCCATCCTCTGGGAATGCCGAGCCCTCTGTGCCCCCTGCTTCACCTTCACTGGATGCTGCACCCTTGGTATCCCAAGGCCCCAGCCTGTCCAGACGACCGCCTTCACTCAGTACCATGCGTACGCCCCCTCCAGGTCTTGTGCTGCCTCCCTGGCTCTTCTCACAGAGCAGCCTCTGTTGTCCAATGGACCACAGTTTGCTTATCCACTGGCCCCCTGGAGGAAACCTGGGTTGTTTCCAGTCTGTGCAGTTATGAGGGAAACATCTGTGCACAGGGTCCTCAGCCCCCTGGTGAACAGCAAGGTACATGGCTACTGATCCATGTGTAAGGAATATTCAAGTTTGTAAGAATCAACCAACTTTCTCTCCAGGAGGCTGTGCCAGTTCATTACCCACCCCCCTCATCCTATCTTATGTCATCACAATGTCACAATGCTATCGCCATCCAATCAGGCTCCCAAACCAGGGACCCCATGTCATTCTGGGCTCTTACCTCCCTTTCTACCAGTTTACAGACTGGCTTGTGAGGCAGACTAACATGTATTAGTCAAAAGAGACCTGGGTCACAGAGTTCACCAAGCTTCCAGATTGTGACAGCCATCATGGGCCCTCTGGTAGGATAAAAACACATGTTTCCATGAACAGTGAAATTAGCACCTACATTTCTGACTTTTCATTGCAATTTACTCCCCATGTACCTGCTGAGGGTCTTGGGGCAGGTGTGACTGACACCAATGTTCCAGGAGTCTTCCCAGGGGACTCAGCTTTCTGCACATGTGTAATCCATTCCAGGATTGTGCTTGTCAGTGAGGGAGTCTGGGGGTCAGAGCTGCACCTCGAACTTTTTTATTTTTAAAGAGAGGAAAATAGAGAACACTCAGAGAAAAGGAGGAAGAACTACTGAGGGGCTGATTGGTTACACAAGCCAACAAAGGTGAGTGATAGATGAGGTTTGATCGGGAAATGAACAGATTAAGACTTAGGTGTTTTTTTTTTTTTTTCATTTATTTTTCAGTTTTCGGCGGACACAACATCTTTGTTTGTATGTGGTACTGAGGATCAAACCCGGGTCGCACACATGCCAGATGAGCGCGCTACGGCTTGAGCCATATCCCCAGCCCCTGCACCTTGAACTTTGTTCAACACACCTGTGTGTGAGGCACGTTTAGCACATTCAAAGTCACGTTAAAAGCTACAAATACAGGAAAGAATCTGGGAAGCCTATCACAAGTGTACTATTTCCTTACTTATAATTGATCATGTTCCTAAACTAAGAGAAAGAGTGACTATCTAATTGTCTCCTCAATGACCAGAGCCATGTCAATCAACCTTGAAAACCAAGAGCGTTCTCACTACGATAAGGAAGAAGCAGATCTAGGCCTGTTCTGTATTTAATTTGTACTAAGTTAAAGATAGGCCATGTGGTGGCCAATATGCCTTTTCTACTGAGTTTCAGTTAGAACTTGAAAGACTTCTGTTTACCTGCATCTAACACCATCACCTGTTCCTCGGCCCAGATCCAATTTTTCATGAGGATGAGATAATATTATATCATTTGGTCACTTTTTAATGAATGAATCATGCATTGCAGACCAAAATTTTTAGAAGCATTTGTCTAATCTTCAAAGGAAACCAAAAGAGAAGTAATGATGACATCAGGAACGTCTTGTTTTCTTCAATATTCCCAAGTCACCAAGCTTTCTTCTAATAGCAAATCAATACTGCCTAATGTGTTCCCTCAGTGAACAGGAAACACACCCCACTCTGGAGGCATCAGTGAGCAGTGCTGGGACACAGAAGCAAAAAACTGTCCTTGCTCCACAGAGTCAAGAAGGAGTATGATGGGGACCCCGTTAACTAGGGAAGTCTGACATCTGGGAGGCCAGGGAGCTCACCGGGGTCATGGCCCCCAGATAGCAAGGTGTGCGAACTTCCTGGAGGCTAGGAGATCCAAGATGGGGGTTGGATTCCATCACTTGTTCATTTCCGTTTTCCTCCCATCGCTTAGTAAATGATTTGTTAAATCAATTGCTTTCCTATTGTTCTTTCATGAGCCAGATGGTCAGATATTAAATCTTGAGCACCAAGGAAAATCTTTGGCTTCATTATCAAAACCTGGGTTGCTTGAAGTGACATAGAAAGGAGATGACACAAGCCAGAAATTAAGAAGCAGAACAGCCTCCCAGCTTGCTGTCTCATTGCTGGGGAGGCAGACTATCAGGCCTGCTCCTGTGGACAGGTTGACCCGGTGGAACTGCCCTGCACATGCTCATGGTCTGCCCACCAACATTATTGAGAGGCCACATTGTCGCTGCATGCACACGGTGCTTTCCTTCTCTGCATGCACACTGTGCTTTCCTTCTGAGAATATCACACAGCAAGCACAGTGTTGCAGAGGGAGTGCTCCCTCTGCTTTATGGAGCATGGCAGTGGCTCAACAGCAGCTGCCACCAATGTCAACCTGCACAGGTGGGTGGGTAGCAGAGGGCTTGGTCCCAGAACCCCAGGGCCGGTCAGTAACTGTCGGTGTCCCTGAGCTTGGGGCCCAAGTCCAGTTTCAGACCAACCAGAGAAGGTCTGCTTGGCTGCTTAAATCTTCGCATGACAGAGATTATGCTCAGCCCTAACCAATCACAGCGATGCCCTGTGTCTGGGTGGCCTCTCCAGAGATGGAGCAGTGAACCTGTGTTATTGAAATTTAGGGTCAAAAAATTATCAGCTTTCCATTCCTTGATGAGGTTTCTTGGGGGGAAAGTCCCTGCTTCTGGGACTATGTCTCCTGGGGACAGGTGGAGATGTCTGCAGGGGATGTCCTGGATGCCCAGCTGGATGGCCTGCAGCATACACTCCAATCATACCTCCTAGAAGCACTTCAGAAAGGGCTTAGCTCTCAGAACCTTGGAAGCCTGTGCTCCTGCATGTTCTGCTTTATGCAAATGGGCCTCAGGGCTGCAGCCAGAGCAGTTAACAATAAAATAGTTGAGTTCCCAAAGCAGTGCAACTTTAGAGAAAGACAGGAGTCCATGGCTGCTCTTGACAAGTTATGTCTTGATGTGCAAAGTTCACTGATGTAAAAATGCATAAAGGAACTACTTGTAGAGGACAAGTCATGTACTTCCCAAGTGCTGCTGCCTGACCTCTCCTCTGGTTCCCTCAGATCCCTCCACATTTACATTTCTATGGTGACAAGGGACCATAGCAAACTATTATCCTCAGCACGGTGGGAAGGAGAGTCAAAAGCAAAGGAGTGGGATGCACACACACAAACTGCCTTTCCTGGGTTGATACTGTATGCAGAGAATATCAAATATCGGCAGGGCCTCAGAAAGATCTTAAATAAAGGCTCTTCTTTGGCAGAGTAGAAAAGTTAGGTGTGAATTTGTTAATAAGGGCTAAAAACCGTCAATACACAGATAAAGCAGTCATGCTGAGATTCAAGCAGCCAGGCAGAACCCATTTCCTTGGTGAAGAACAAACTGGAAGAAGCTTAGCCATCACATCCCACTCTGCACCTGAGGCCTATGGGCAGAGGGAGCAATGACATTCCTATTCCTTACCTTCACTGGGAGGGCAGGACATTCAGAAACATCAACCCCAAGACCAGATCCCTTTCCTAGGCATGGGGGAAGGAGGCTCTGCAGAGACTATAAGAAGCGTTAAGGTGGGGTACACAGGGATTAGTCCAGGACCCCAAGTTATGGCTGCTGGCCTCTATGTATTTTATTTGGAAATGCTGCTAGAATCAGTAAAAATGGCAGCTGCACTGATTTCAGTGTGTGGGACTATGCCTATGTCTGCAGAAAAGATTGAGACAGAATTAAATCCAGTCTTCAGGGGGTCCATGAAAGGTGTAATTGTATGTAAGGACTGAGTACCAAGCCCCCACCCCAGTACTCTCTGTCCTCCCCTCAACAATGTTCCTATCATTAACATCTTGGATTAGTCTGGTATATTCTTTCTTTCTTTTTCTTTTTTTTTTTTTTGCATTACTGGGGATGGAACCCAGAGTCTCGTACATGCTGGGCAAGTGCTATACCACTGACATCCCATCTTTTTTTATTTTTATTTTGAGACAGAATCTCACTAAATAACCCTGCTGGCCTTGAATTTGTGATCCTCCTACCTCAGCCTCCCATGTAGCTAGGATTACAAAGGTGTGCCACCATGCCAGGCTCAGAGAGGTACATTTGTCATATTTGACAAATCAATGTGACTAAATCATTAGTACCCAAAGTAGCCAGACTGCATGTGTGTTCTTGACCAATGTGCCACGACATGTATTTCCCTTTATAGCATCATCCAGAATACTCCTGGAGATCAAAAACCTTCTGTGCTCTGCCTCCTCATCCCTTCTTCCCTGAAAGCCCCTGGCACCTGCTCATCTTCATTTTCCCAACCATTATCTGTAATTAATCAAACTTTCAGAGATCAATGTGCTCTCTAGATACCAGATATGCTATACAGTTTCTTTACTACAATTGCAAGTAAAACAATAATAAATTGTTTTTTTTCTTTTCTTAAATTGGTACCTATTAATTATAAAGAAGTGTAGGTTTTATTATGGCATATTTGTGCAAGCACAAAAATATAATTCAATTAATTTTGTTCTCCAACATTTCCCCCATCCTCCCTTGCTTTCTTTGACCCCCTTTTCCACCCTACTGTTCTCTCTTTAAATTTTATAGAGATCCTTTTGTCATCATTGTTTCTTCTTTTAGCTTTTTTATGTCTTTCTCTCTGAGTCTTATTTTGCTCAAAATTATGGCCTCCAATTTATCCATTTTTCTGCAAATGTCATAATTTCATTCTTCTTTATGGCTGAATGAGCCCCATGGTGTATAGATACCCTATTTTCTTTATCCACTGATCCATTGATAGACACCTACTCTGTTCCACAACTTAGATGCTGGGAATTATGCTGCTGTAGACATGGGTTTGCCTGTATGACTGTAGTATGGTGACTGTGGCTCTTTTGTATAAATACCAAGGAGTGGGATAGCTACGTCCTGTGGTAGTCCTACTTTTAGCTTTCTGAAGAACCTCCATCCTAATTTCCACAGTGGCTTTACTAGTTTACATTCCTTTTTTCCCTGCATCCTCTCCAGTAATTTTTTTTCCCCATTTTACAAATGAAGAACTAAGATACTTGGGGAGAAACAGGAATCCTAGATCAAAGACTGAGCAGAGGTTTGAAGACTATTCATAATCAATGGAGGGAAAGCTTCAAACAATCACGCCTTGTTTGTCTGCTCTTGTGTGTGTGTGTCTGGAACCCAGTTATTAAATCCAAGGGAGTCTGAACAAGACAGCAAAGCCCGCTAGACGTCTGAGGGTGTGACCTGTGCCTGGTTTCACTTCTCCCCTGCGGCGGTGTTAGAGAGCTCCGCTAATTCAGGCTGCTAAGCCTGTTTTAATGAAGGTGTTGTGAGCACAGTCTTGTTTTCCTGGGAATGTGGGCTGACATTCTTTAAGATCTGTTCTCAAAGCTTTCCCATCCCAAGCTCACTCCCTTCCTTGGCATCACCTAGTGGAAAGATGAGTCAATCTGGCTGAATGATCCCCCAATTCCAGAGTATCTCTGCAGTAATGAAGCTTTGGTATGGTTGTAAAGTCAGTGGTGAAATGCTTGCCTCAGCCCCAGATGGGGACTCAGTTCCCCAGCTCTCTGGACTGCCCCTGGAGCCAGCCACCACAGAGCTCCAGAGAGCACAGGACAGGAGGTGGCTCCCAGCAAGTAGAGATAGGTCCTCCTTAATCAAGAGCGGTGGAAAGAAACTGCTGGGGGACATGGCTCATTCTTGAGCTCTTGGGACCCCTGCCCGAGCATCCCAGGCTATGGACTGAGCAGTATTTCCATGATTTTCACTATGCATCTGAGATGCAGAGCCCCAGGCAGGAAGCCACCTTCCTCCTTACGGCTTCCTCCAAATGGCCTCCAGGCTGCTGCGGTTCCTGCGGTTCCTGCAACAGGCATACCCCTCTCCATCCCCAGCTCAGTCTCCCTCCATTCCAACCCTGGAGCTTGTCACTCCAGTTCACAAAGCTGACTCTTCCCCTCCCCCTGAGGTCTCCTCTGGACTCTTCCCTTCCAGGAATGGTTAGTGGTGGAAGCTGTTCTGGGGCAGCTGCTTTGGGACGGGGAGACCCCAATCCTGCACTGTACTATGACCAGCGCCTGGTCCTGAGCATTACCAGCGTCCTTTCAAGCCACGAGAGCACCCTTCTCCTGACTCCTCACCCAGGCTGGCAGAGCAGACCTGGCAGGGGTACTGTAGGGAAGCTGTGTCCAGAGGAGGGGGTGTTGATTTTGGATTTCTGTGCTTATGATTTTCTCTGGGTCTCCCATAACCTATTGGCTCTCAGACTGTGGATAAGTTTAAATTTTCCTCATGAAAATAACTTTTCCAAAATCATAAATGTTGAGAAAGCCCCAGGTGCATTGGCCTGAGGCAGCCGCTTTTTGCAAGTGGTGTCTCCCTAAGGCTCCTCAGGGCAGGGAAGTCTTCCTGTGGAGAATGCTGTGACTTGACCTCTTAGGAGTGTGAAGGTGGGAGTCCTGCCTTCCAACCCCTCATTCCCGAGCCCCTCCCACGTCTCTCCATGTGACTGTTGCCTCTCTTGTCTGTCACTGTGCACCAGGCCCCTTGGAAGGCAGCTGGCGTGGACTCACACCTGCCAGTGGAATCAGTGCAGCCCCTGGTGCATCCTCCAGCAGACAGGCTTATGGTGATGGTGACAGTGACCAGAAGGTGACAAGGCAGAATAGGAGAGCTGCCCAGCAGACACCAGGCCTGTCCCTGGATAGGGTGCCATCGTGGTGCTCCTAAGCCACTTCTGCTACGGGGAAGGAAAACTCATCCCACTGTTCTTGCTGGTACAGCCGCCCATCAGAGGTTCTGGAAAGGGTTTCATCTCCCTGGCAACAAGTCCCCACTCAGACCTGGAGCCAGGAAGAACACCCCGTGACTGAAGGTTTGTGTTTGGCATGTTCCACAGCCAGCAAAGGGGTCCTCAGGCACCTCAGTTCCCCATTGGTGAGAAGATAGTCTGCCAGGTGAGGGTAACCTCAGGAACTGGGAAAGAGGACACTAAAGGAAGGAGGGGGCAGAGCAAGGGTTAGCATCTCGCCTTGACACCTGCTCCTGGGCACCTCGTGTTGATGGAACCCTTGCTCCACTCGTTCCACAGGTGTCCACCGAGCACCTGCTCTGCGTGAGACACCAGCAGCGGGCATCTCAGAGGACACTCAGGTTCGGAGAGTGAGGGCTCATGGTTCTGATGTCACCTGGTTATGCAAATGGAGGAGCTGAAATCTGCCCCAGGACTGGCGTCCCAGCCTGTCCATCCTCTCAGGCTGCCTCTGTCCTAGAGAGCACATGCACGGCTGCTCTTTTCTTCATGGAGAAACGAAATGATTGTAAGCCTGGAGGTAGGTCCACTCTCCTGGGAGATGAGACCTGGGCACGGAGATGAGGGGCCTCTGTCCTTTGAACAGCCTGACAAGCATTTAAATGCCAGCTTCACCATTACACACCTGTGGATCCTTACACACACACACACACACACACACACACGCACACAATTAAGTCAGAGTGTTTTATGACACTCTTCAAACCACTATCAATCAAGCAATGCAGAAGCCTATGTGAGGCACTTACTATTAGGGAGCAAACCAGAATCAACCCTTTCCCATCTGGTCCCTGAAAGGCATCCTGGCTGCCCGCATGGGCTCAGGTATCATTAACTGGTCCCTTCATGCACAGGCACCTAGTGCTAGTGAGTCTTACAACACAACCCGACGAGCCTGAAGATTCCCCCCTGCAAAAGTGACCTGTTTTGAGTGTGTTGGGGCTGGTGCCAAAAGGTTTAGTGAGATTACTATTGTCACCTTTGCTTGTATAGAAAACCTTCCACAAACCCAATGGCACTTCCACAGGTGTAGGACACCATGGCTCTGCTTGGGCTCCCTGTGTCCCCATGCCCCCAGCAGGTGAGAAAGCAGGAGCACACTGAGGTGAGTGCTGGGGAGAGGAGAAGCTAGTGAGCATGACATGGTGGTGACAGTGACTAGAACAACCTCACTATCAATGGCCACATGCTGATTTCAGTTCCTCCTGCAGAGGGGCTGAGACCCAGCAGCACTTAACAAAGGCTTTATGGTGAGCTGGTGTTGTGGCCTGATGGCTTCACTCAACATCAGGATTCGGTTCCTTAGAAAGTGACTCTGGTCTCGGCACATGAAGACGATGTTGTCAAGGCAGTGTGACCCCTGCTCTAACCCTGCCACAGGACATGTGCCATGGTTGGCCATCCGCCCGTGACATGGCTCTGGAAGTCTATTTACAAACCTCTACTGTCCTAAGAAGAGCCGAGGTGCTCATTGTGGAGCTAAGTAGTCGCGCAGCGAGGGCGGAGCTCAAAGGGCTGCTGGCCTCTTGGTCTGTAGCTGTCCTGCGGGGGTGGTGAGCAAGGACATGGCAGGCCACACGGGATCTGCAGCCGTAAGGTGCACACCCCTGGCCCCGTGGACACCCGTGGCCCCCGTGAGGAGCTGTGGCGGCTGCTTCTGCGTCCACGACCTGGGCGGTCTTGTTCCATCTGCTGGGCTGAACGTTGCGAACGCTTCCTCCTGCCAAGCGCACGTTGCTCAGAAGCCTGCTTTGTAAGTATGTTATATGCCATTCGGAAATTCTGGCCCAAGGGGATGCGTTAGAATTCTGCATTCCCGTTCATATTACATTCAAATTATAACTTTTATGTTAAAAAGTTAAAAGTTTTTCAAGAATATTCAAGGAGGTTTAATTTCATTATTATTTAACTTTAAATTACAGGGTAGGGTTTCCCCACTATTATCTTTTAAATAAAGGACCATAGGAAATACGTCTACGCTTATGGGGAAGGGACCGCTCGCCCTGAACGCCGTGTTGTGCTCCTGCAAAGCCACTAGAGGGCGCACGCGTTCACCCGTATGTCGGGCCCTGGATCCCTGGGGAACGCTCACAGCCACATTAGGGAGGATGTAGTGCGCATGCATCTTGACATCTGTTCTGCCAAAATACTGAGTGAACTGGAAAGAACTAGGTCATGAGTGTGGGAGGGAGTGCTCATCGTTCCTGGAAACCCCGGGCACACCAAGAGCAGACAGTAGGCGTTGGGACTTGATCCTGGTTCAAGGGCTCCAGGGCAAGAACGTCCCTGGCCCCCAGCACCCAGGGAAGAGCAGGTGGAGGAAGGCCGTGCCTTTCTGATGTGGAGTCCAGACAAGCTCTCCTGGAAAGAGGGGCTGGACGCCGGGGGAGGGAGGGATGGGGCCTTGGGAGGACACAGGCTACAGAGAAATTCTGTCAGATGTCCCTTGTCAGATCAAGAGCCTGGAAACCACTCCTGAGTGGAACCAGCTGGTGGAGCTTTCCAATGAGGGCAGCAGCAAGGGAGTCCTTGGTGTTGTTTTTAAACGAGGTGTGGAAGGAATACTGTCTGCACTCATTTGGTGAAGCTGATAAGTCATTTATTTCTCCCAGGAAGACAGTGGAATGTCTAAGTTATATCACCACATTCTCATCTGTTTTCTAGTAAGGAGGCTCCTTCCTTCTTTAGGCTCAAATTAGACTGCAGAGCACTTGAGAGTGCCCCAGAAGGGCTTTGATGGTTTGGGAAAGGAGCCAAGATAGTCTTCTCCAGGGCAGGATATACTGAAGACCCCCCTCCACGCAGCCCCCATGGACTGAGTGCTCACTACATGCAGTAGGACAAGATGTCCTCTGGGCCTGTGGAGGGTTTGGCACATGGTAGCCACTCAGTAATGTTGCTCCATGAAAGAACAAATGGAGGAATGCCCTGATATGCTGAAGTCCAGAGACTCAAGGGGCAAATGGCCTGGGCTGGGGTGCGAGTGGGGGGCATGGGTCTCAGCGAAGTTAAGGCCCAGCATATCTTGAAGTCTGGTTTCAAGGCAAGGTCAGGGCTGATGGGTGTGTGGGGGGGGAGGTGGCCTGGCATTGTCGGCAAGGATAGGGGTGTTAGCAAAGGTGCTGAGACAGGAGAGAGTGAGTGCAGGAGAAATTGCTGATAGCTTAGTATGAGGGACCAGAAAGTCCAGCAAGAGGTGACAAAGGTCTCAAGGAAACAATGAATTTATAGTTACTTTTGACATTTGGTAAACCTCAATCACAGCAACAGCTGATAGCAGGCCCTGTACAGAAGTCTATGCATATTAACACTTACACCCCCAGCAGCGCAGGTAGGTATTATTATTTCTTATTACCCCATTCTGCAAGTGAAGCGAATGAGGGGCAGAGAAGTCAAGGAACATGCCCAAAGTCACATGGATTCAATGAGCTCTTATTGAGTACTTAAGACAACAATGTGGACAACAACCTGGGAGGCTCTCATAGCTAAGAGACATTCATGAACTCTCTCTCAGAGGGGCTTTCTGAGACTGAGATGAACTGAACACTCATCTTATCCACGTCTCGCCTTTAATGGTGCTTACTTGGGAAAAAGCTAAGCAGGTCATCTGAAGCCAAGTTAAGACTCTGCATCTTAGACTAAGCCATTTTCTAGAACTTGAGTCTCAATGGAAGAGGTATATTATATTATCCATGACTCAGTTTACTCAGTCATGAGTACTAACAGTCAATCCAAAGATAACCTTGAACATTGAAAGTAGAGAGTTGAGAAAGAGAGAATTAATAAATATTTGAACCTGGGACAGCTACTTAACTTTTAGGAAAGTATGTACATTTATGAAATAAAAAATTCTACCTACTACTCATGAAAATGTAAAAGTTAATGTTAGATAAACTAATATTTAACCACTAAAATGAAACCATGAGAAAAAAGAAGTAAATATGGCACGTGTATAATCTTGGAGTAAAGAAAGCATAAAGTAAAGATTAGTAAAATTCATGAAAAAAGCAGTCAGACTTTAAATGTACACAAAACTTAGAACATTTACAATTTATCTGACATTTTTAAAAATTAATAAGAAAAATAAATATTTCTCAGTACAAAAAGAAGTTGGAATAAACATGAATAGAAAATTTGATTTTAAAAACACAACAAAGAGTACTTTGAGTAACTAATAACTTTAAAATGCTTGAACTCACTAGAAAAAGAAATCCAATTAAAATATAATATTTAGTGATATGGTCATTTTAATAATTTATTAAAAAATAGCAAATTTGTTTCAGAAATTTGAGGGAAAAGTTTGCACATCAAAATTATTTACAGTTTAATAGAGAAAGATGCAAAGAAAACTAAATATTGATTATGAAAAAGGAAAAGGAAAATCTCTGAAGCAGAATTCCTTTAGTCTGCAAAAAGAAGACCGCTTATCTACTGAGGTTTTCCAGTTGTAAAAACTCAAGTTCAAGAACTTTAGGGTCAATGTGTGTCTTAGCTATCTGATGGCAAAGAAACTGCAATTGTTTTTACTTGGGATTAAACCATACTACCTCAAATACTTCCACCTATGTAAGTGCTATGGAATGTCCCATTAAGTAAAAATTTCCCAACTTCTTCTTGCCTTTGACTATTCTGAATTTGAGCCCGATGCTTTGAATGGGCACCTCATACTGCCCTTTCAGACTTCCCCATAAAATATCTGTAATGTCCACAGTCCTGCTATGCCAGGGCAGTAGGATAGGTTGCTGAGAGACAAGGAAGGTACCCAGAGATGTGAAGGTTCATTGAAAAATGTTTACAGGGAAGGAACGCGGTGACAAGCTGTTGGGGACTTTGCCAGGAAATCCAGCTGGACAGGCATGCCTCTTGCTCATGATGCCTATGGTGCTTTGCCAGAGAACAGCACCTCCTGTCCCTTACGACGATTTGTCCTGGGGCAGCTGCCCGAGAGGCTCTTCCCTCTTGTGTGCTCTGATCTGCACAGATACCAGGGAGAGGTTTTAGAGTCAGGCTACAGTAGCAGCGACATCAGCCATTTATTTGCTTGGCTCCTTGTGTGACCAGCATCCCAAGGAGCAGCTTTCTGCAGAGGACATGAACTCACCTTTGTTCCCATCATACATGAGAGAAAGCCAGAGTCCTTCTAGGTGACACTGACAGGGCATTCCAGCTGGGCGGGCTCTCCTAGTTCCCTGGGGTTTTAGTCCTGTGAGCTGGGAGGGCCATTTTAGGACCAGGGCATTCCTGCCCTCCTTTTCTTGAAGGATGATACAATGGCACTGCCATTTAAATTGTTTATACTATGCTCTTTGGAAAGTCCTGGAACATTTGCATGAGAGCAATTTAAAAAATAAAGGCCCACATTCCCCCTAGAGTAATAAATCACTCACAGACTAATGTTTCCCTTGTAAATGAGCCTAAATTTAGTACCCAAGGTTCTGGTGCTGCCTTGTGAAAGCTTTCTGCCTCTGTGACATAAATGGATAGTGTTTATAACTTGTATTGAAGTGATCTCTAGAAAAACTCAGATCTCTAGAAAAACTTAGGACAAACGTGTGTGTTTATTCCTTCACACATCCCTCCAACAGAAGATGTGTTCTCACTGGGGTCAATACCCCACCAGTGTGTGAAGACTGGTTCTGGGGGTGGCGAGGGATACACAAAAGTTTAGATTTGCAATAGTGTATGGCCTCCCTGAGTTCGACCCTACCCAACGAAGTCTTATTCCCCAGAATTAAATTTTTCTCAATCTCATTAAATTTTAATTAAAATAAAATCTCTTATTTAAATGTAAATGAATTTAATTAATTAAAATTTGATTTAAAGTTTTTAATTTAGTTAATAAAATAAAAATGAAATTTAAGTTTAATTAATTTTTCTCTTTAGTGGTGCAAAACTTTAACAGATAGCATTGCGGAACACTGCAGAAGAAACCAAGGCCAGAGAAATGCAGAGCAGCCCTGTGGAGGTGACCACCTGTCATCAGTGGTCACCTGCTTTCTGTCCTGCCCGGATGACACCATACCCACTAATCACAGGGCATAGGGAACATGGAGCTCAGGCACGCGCCCACGCCTGGCTCCAGACACCCTCTCAGTATGGCAGCTGCCCCTGCGTTCTCTGGAGCCCTCTGAAGATCCTGCAGGTTTATGGGAACACCATTAACTCTCTGGCCTGCACTGCCCTGGCCGGGAGACTGCCAGCAGGACGACCGGGTGGCTCTGTTCCTGAGGGGTCTTCCCTTGTGGCTGTAGCTTTGCTCACCCTTCTCTCTCGTCCTAATGGATATGCTGCTGAAGCCAGATTTAAAGTTAGATAGTCAGTGTAGTTAGGTAAATCAGGTCTAATACTGAGTGAAATCTAAAATGGAGGCCATGCTGAGAATGACTCAGGAGGGAAACTCAGGACAACTCATGGAATGTTAATGAAGTCCCAGAAAGGCCCTAGGCCAGAGCCCATCCCAAAGAAGTGTTAATGAACAGCCCCCAGCAAACTGACTCAGAAGTCCTTCCTGCCCAGATTACTTCTTTGGCCCACCTGTGTCCCACCCCTCGGGCCTTCCCGCCTACATTGCATCACCAAAACTATAAAAAGGGGAGTGAACTGCACTTCCACGGATTCCACCTCTTGGGTCCCCTTCTTCCTCCAGCAGAAGTCTTTTCTGCTGTCCTTTAATGAACTTCTAATTTCTACTCTGACCTTGCCTCGGCGTGCTTCTTTGGTGTTATTCTTCAACATGGGGGAAGCAAGGACTCGTCACCGGTCAACAGCGGCAACATATTGGAGGTCCCATACCGAGATTCTACACCGAGGTAAGTGTACGCACCCCATATCTGTTTGAGGTGCATCTTTCTTTCTGGAGGGTAAGGTGGGCACCCGACGGTGAAGCCAGATTTAAAGTTAGGTAGTCAGTGTAGTTAGGTAAATCGGGTCTAATATGGAGTGAAATCTAAAATGGAGGCCATGCTGGGAATGACTCAGGGAAAACACAGGGCAATTCATGGAATGTTAATGAAGTCCTGAAGAGGCCCTAGGCCAAAGTCCACCTCAAAGAAGTATTAATGAACAGCCCCCAACAGATTTGGAGATAGCCCATCCCAGAGGAGTGATAAGCCCATCCCAAAAGTCCTTCCTGCCCTTTTGGCCCACCTGTGTCCCACCCCTTGGGCCCTCCAACCTACATTCCATCACCAAACCTATAAAAAGGGGAACACATTTGTCCGCTAACTGGACTCTACCTCTTGGGTCCCCTTCTTCCTCCAGGAGAAGTCTTTTCTGCTGTCCTTTAAGAAACTTCTAATCTCTACTCTGACCTTGCCTCGGCGTGCTTCTTTAGTGTTATTCTTCAACATCGGGGAAGCAAGACTCGTCACCGGCCAACAACGGTAACATATTGGAGGTCCCATACCGAGATTCTACACGGAGGTAAGCGCCTCTCTACGCACCCCATGTCTGTTTGAGGTGCATCTTTCTCTCTTTCTTTCTGGAGGGTAAGGTGGGCACCCGACGGCTACTTTAATGCAATTAGTGCAGCCGCCACTCTTCAAGACTCGGGTGAGAGGTTTCTCGGCCTAGGCAGCTCTCAATCACCTGTTCGGTACAGAGCAGGCATGTTGGGTTCTGCCAAAGCCGCTTCCAACTTTTCTGTCTGGGCCCGGAGAGCAATTGGCGTGAGTACACAGTGTCCCTAATCCTGATCTGCCTCGGATGCGTGGAGGTGGAGGAAGGAGTTTGGAACAACTCGGAATTCCGGTCTGGGCTACCCTCAGACATTTCCAAAGGTTCCTTTCTCTTGAGCCCCCTCAGACAGCCCTCAGGGGTATCTAAGGTGATCGGTAGATGAATGGCATTGAGGGAAAGCCCCAATCACATTTGCCTCCTTATGGGCCATGCAACACTCCCAATCCCGCATTCAATCCCTCCTGGATGTTCCCCTTCCTTCGCAGGTCAGAAACGTTAGCAATTCAGGTTGTAGGACTGAGAAAAAGGCATGGGATAATTAGTAAGATCTGCCCAGGTTCCCTAAGGTGCATAGGTAACTCTCACTAGTCTGTTTTACCACCCCAATGTTTAAAATGTGCTGTGTTCCTTAAGCTGCTAAGAGAAGCATTTTTAGAATCAACTCCTCCGGTAATCTGCTCGTCTACAGAGCAAAGGCGACAAAAAGTGCACGATTTTCTTTTTCTGTGGGTTTTAGTGGTCGGGAGGAAAGCAGTAAGGCCCTTAAGTCTGAATCCTCCCAGGGTCTCTGGCACAGGGCAAACTGAGACCCTAGCAGTTTGCTAAAGGGGACCAGAAAGCCCTTGGCAAAGCAAGATGAGAGACGGGTTTTCTGGACCGTTTAGGAGGCTCAAGCTTAGGGAGATCAACAGTTTTCTCCGGCGCGGGCGCCAGAGTTCTGTTTTTTTCTCTCCTCACTCAGATGGGAGCCTCACTCTCTAATACGTCAGGTACGCCACTTACCTGCGTATTGAAAAATTGGGATAAATTTGACCCTCAAACGCTCAAGAAAAAGTGCCTCATTTTCTTCTGCCGCCAGGCCTGGCCTCAATACAAACTCCCTGATGGAGAAACCTGGCCACCAGAGGGAAGTATCAATTTTAATACTATTTTACAACTTGATAAATTTTGCAAAAAGAAAGGGAAATGGTGTGAGGTGCCATATGTTCAGGTTTTCTTTGCTCTAAGGGAAAATCCTAAATTATGCAAATTATGCCAACAGTGTAAAGTAGACTTAGCCATGGTATCTGCCATGAAGAGAGAAAGTCTTGGGGACTCACCTACTGAGGAAAAAGAATCAGGAGAACCCACAAAATCCCCATCGGCTGTTGGTGCGCAACAACAGCCTTCCTGTCCTCCATATCCTGGCCCCCCTGCGTCTGCCCCAACAGGCAAACCAAATGTATTACCTCTCCAGGAGATGCCAGGAGGAGAATTTGGGCCAATCAAAGTACAAGACTTCAAGACTTAAGGCAGATAAAAACTGACTTGGGGAGATTTTCAGAGGACCCAGATAGATATATTGAGGTATTTCGAAACTTATGCCAGGTATTTGACCTCGCCTGGAAAGATATTATGCTATTACTCAACCAGACCTTGACTTTCAATGAGAAAGAAGCAACTCTAAGAGCAGCTGAGGAATTTGGGGATGAACTACACCTTGCTCCTTCCCCAGCAGAACAGACTAGGAGCAAACCTAATTACCCAACTGGAGCACAGGCAGTTCCCAGAAATGATCCTGAGTGGGACCCAAATGATGAGCAAGACGCTTGGAAAATTAGCCATTTTCAAGTATTGATCCTTGAGGCCCTTAGGAGAATCAAGCAAAAGCCCATTAACTATTCTAAGATTTCAGAAATTATTCAGGGCCCCCAGGAAAGCCCTGCTGTTTTCATGGAGAAACTCAGAGAGGCAATGAGAAAACACACCACCGTGGATCCTGAATCCACAGAGGGCCAACTACTTTTAAAGGACAAATTTATCACTCAGTCAGCCCCAGACATCCGGAGGAAGTTACAAAAATTGGCATATGGCCCTGATCAATCTTTAGATAACATCCTCCGAATTGCTACTTCGGTTTTCTATAATAGAGATATAGAGGAAAAAAAGGAGAAAGAGCTTAGAGACAGAAAAAGAACTGAAACGCTGGTATTTGCTCTCAGAGGAGTAAGCTCCCAGGGTGCAGGAAGACGAAATGCTCCTCAATCCACAAAAGGGACTTGTTTCCAATGTGGAGAGGAAGGACATTTCAAACGGGATTGCCCAAAGGCCAAGCGACCGCCTCCACGGCCCTGCCCTAAATGTCAAGGCAATCACTGGAAGAGTGACTGTCCTCAGGGGTGTAAGTCCTTGAAGTCAGATCCCTCTACACATGCCTGACGGGGCCCGGGCTCAACCTTGGCTCCCGTGACTCCTATCACTGCATGTGAGCCCCAGGTATGCTTCTTCTTAGGGAGCCAAAAGGTCAATTTCCTTTTAGATACTGGCACCAGTTATTCTGTGCTCACCTCTTATCCTGGACCTCTTTCCTCTAATACTGTAACCATACAAGGGGTGTCTGGACGGCCTATTACCAGAAGGCTTACTCCCTCACTGAGTTGTGAGTGGGACGGGGTGATGTTTTCTCATGCATTTCTGATAGTCCCAGAATGTCCTACCCCTTTATTGGGAAGAGACATACTTTCAAAACTTCAAGCGTCAGTTACAATGAATTTAAGACCAAGAGGACCATTATGTCTGCCTTTATTAGAATGTGATATAAACTCTGAAGTGTGGGCTACTGAAGGCAAAATTGGAAGGGCGAAAAGTGCAGTTCCAATCAAAATAGTCTTAAAGGACCCTTCTGTATTTCCACATCAGAGACAATATCCCCTACGCCCAGAGGCAAAAAAGGGTTTATTGAAGATCATTCAGAACCTCAAAAGACAGGAACTTTTAGTGCCCTGAAATAGCCCATGTAACACACCCATTTTAGGAATTCAGAAACCCAATGGGGAATGGAGACTAGTTCAGGACCTGAGAATAATTAATTGCCGCAGTCTTGGCTGGGCACAGAATCACGAGCCACCACACACCTTGTAGATTCAAACAGCAATTCTTTATTCCCGAACTCACACCGGCCTCTACACACGTTCTGGGGAAATCCAAGTTCTGCCTGCACAATTCACGTCCCAAATACTTTCTGAATTCCATGAGAACTCAATGAGAACTCAGGCAGCAGGAACGCCCTATTCCCAGCAGCAATCACCTTAAACCTGGAACTTCCCTAAACCCAGATTATCTTAAACCGGGAACGCCCTAAACCCAAGGAGCAGGATACTTCCTAAAACCTGGATCCACCCTGGTCCTTGAGCAGGGTCACCTTTCTCAAACACACATGCAATGTCAACAGGGAAATTCCAAGGCAAGTCCATTTAACATGGGGTATGCTGGCAAGGAAATTTCGATGCGTCATTCCTACTTGGCAATGGCCCTCAGCAATTAATGAAGCAGTTGTTCCTCTCCACCCTATGGTTCCTAATCCATACACTCTGTTATCTGAGATTCCAGCAGCTGCTGCCTGGTTCACAGTGTTAGATTTAAAAGGTGCCTTTTTTTGTATACCCTTAGACTCCCAATCACAATATCTGTTTGCCTTTGAAGAGCCAAATAGTGGATCTCAACTAACTTGGACTGTATTACCCCAAGGGTTTAGAGACAGTCCCAATTTGTTTGGCCAAACCCTAGCTAAGGATTTAACAGAGTTCGGAGATAAGACATCTCTGACTGTCCTGCAATACGTAGATGATATACTTTTGTGTGCCTCCACTAAAAGGGAATGTCAAGAGGCTACTAAGGAGCTTTTAAACTTCTTAGCTGATAAAGGTTATAAAGTCTCAAAGAAAAAAGCTCAATTATGCCAAAAACAAATTCAATATTTACGATTACAGCTGTCTCAAGGAACTCACAAGCTAGGACCAGAAAGAATAACCCCCATAGGACAATATCCTCTACCTCAGACCATAAGACAACTTAGAGGCTTCCTAGGGATAACTGGATACTATAGGCTTTGGATCCCTGGATATGGGGAAATAACTAAACCTCTCTATAGCCTCCTCAAAGAAACACTACGCCAAGGAACGACTTTCCTCATATGGGAACACAGAACAGATTAAAGCCTTCAAGGCATTAAAAGGGGCCTTACTCCAAGCCCCTGCCCTCAGCTTACCCACTGAACAAAAATTCAACCTATTTGTTACTGAGAGAGGAGGGATAGCCCTAGGAGTGGTCACACAAAAGAAGGGACCAGCTCAACAGCCAGTAGCTTATCTCAGTAAGGAGCTTGATCTTGTGTCTCGAGGATGGCCTCATTGTTTGAGGGTAGTAGCAGCTGTGGCCTTGCTAGTTCATGAGGCAATTAAAATCACCCTGGGAAGAGACCTTATTGTCTACACCTCCCATGATCTCTCAGGAATTTTAAATACAAAAGGTGAACTATGGCTCTCAGACAATCGCCTTCTAAAATATCAAACCTTATTTTTAGAAGGACCTGTAACTCAAATAAGGACTTGTTCTAATTTAAACCCAGCTATCTTCCTCCCAGAGAAATTAGAGGGAAATCCTGAACATGACTGCCAACAAGTCCTGTCTATAAACTACTCAGCTAGAAAGGACTCGTCAACAGCGGTAACAACGGCTACTTAAATGCAATTAGTGCAGCCGCCACTCTTCAAGACTCGGGTGAGAGGTTTCCCGGCCTAGGCAGCTCTCAATCACCTGTTCGGTATAGAGCAGGCATGTTGGGTTCTGCCAAAGCCGCTTCCAACTTTTCTGTCTGGGCCCGGAGAGCAATTGGCGTGAGTACACAGTGTCCCAAATCCCGGTCTGCCTCGGATGTGTGGAGGTGGCGGAAGGAGTTTGGAACAACTCGGAATTCCGGTCTGGGCTACCCTCAGACGTTTCCAAAGGTTCCTTTCTCTTGAGCCCCCTCAGACAGCCCTCAGGGGTATCTAGGGTGATCGGTAGATGAATGGCACTGAGGGAAAGCCCCAATCACATTTGCCTCCGTATGGGCCATGCAACACTCCCAACCTCGCATCCATTCCTCCTGGATGCTCCCCTTCCTTGGCAGGTCAGAAATGTTTAGCAATTCAGGTTGTAGGACTAAGAAAGGCAAGAGATAATTTGTAAAATCTTCCCAGGTTCCCTAAGATACATAGGTAACTTTTACTAGTCTGTTTTACCACCCCAATGTTTAAAATGAGCTGTGTTCTTTAAGCTACTAGGGAGGCATTTTTAGAATCAACTCCTCCGGTAATCTGCTACCTTACAACCAGTAGATATCCCTTAACACTTAGGCGGCTCTTTAGTCTACAGAACAAAGACAACAAAAGAGCACACGATTCTCTTTTGCAATGGGTTTTTAGTGGTCGGGAGGAAAGCAGTAAGGCCCTTAAGTCTGAATCCTCCCAGGGTCTCTGGCACAGGGCAAACTGAGACCCTAGCAGTTTGCTAAAGGGGACCAGAAACCCCTTGGCAAAGCAAGGTGAGAGACGGGTTTTCTGGACCGTTTAGGAAGCTCAAGCCTAGGGAGACATCCCTAATGAGAACAGTTTTCTCCGGCGCAGCATGGGCGCCTGAATCCTGTTTTCTTCTCACTCAGACAGGAGCTTCTCTCTCTCCAATTACCCAGGTGCACCACTAGCCTGCATATTGAAAAATTGGGATAGATTTGAACCTCAGACGCTCAAGAAAAAGCACCTCATTTTCTTGGCCTGGCCTCAATACAAACTCTCTGATGGAGAAACCTGGCCACCAGAGGGAAATATCAATTTTAATACAATTTTACAGTTTGATAAAATTTACAAAAAAGAAAATGGTGTGAGGTGCTGTATGTTCAGATTTTCTTTGCTCTAAGGGAAAATCCTAAATTATGCCAACAGTGTAAAGTAGACTTAGCTATGATATCTGCCATGAAGAGAAAAAAATCTTGGACTCACTGAGGAAAAAGAATCAAGAGAAAAATTTGGGCCGATCAAAGTATATACCCCCTTCCCCCTTCAAGACCTAAGGCAGATAAAAACTGACTCTACTGGAAAGTTAGGAGATATACCAGATTGCCTGGGATTGGATCTATCCAAAGAAGCTAATCCTGTAAGTGAAAGGGGAAACTGAGGAATTCCCAGCAGCTGCCAGAGCCATTTTTGCTTTGGGGAATTTCCTCATTCTTTCCCTGCACTGTAAGGATTACTCCACCTGAATGCAGTAAAATCAGTCACACTGAGACCCTTGATTTTACACCTATAGTTGCCCCTATGTGAGAACATCTGGTCCACTCATGGGGAAATCTAAGGTCCCACTGATAAGAGTCATAATTAAATGGAAGTTCAAAACCTGGAGAGATATTTTCTTATCTGGTCTGTTTTAAAGGTTATTATAGATTGTTTCTTGGATAATCTAGGCTAAATGTGTGTCTAAAAGATGTTTCATTGTAATATCTGGTATCTAAATGAGTTTGAAGCATTGAATAATCTTGCAGTTAAAAGTTAGGGTTAGGTAATTGTTTAGTTTGTGATTTCAGATAATTCATGCCAGAGAACTTAAATACTTAGGATAGAAAATTAAAAGAACTCTACTTCCAAGTTGGCAAGTAACTCCCAATCATTCAGTTTTATTTTTTCATCAATTTTTGAACTGGGTAGCCTAAGGAGATTTCACTAGGTATACAATGCATTGATTTGGGCAAGGATAGTAAATTATGATTTGGTATCTGTTTCTCTCAGTGTGTAAGATTTAGGAAAAAAGTGTTGAATTAAAACGTTGGTCTGGCTTATTGAAATGACATTAATTAGCAACAGTCTTGGGAATTTTCAAAGCTTAATTTTAGATATACATGGTAGTGTGTGGATTTTTTTTCCAGGTTATTTAATGTAACTTAATACTACTTTAGGAACTTCAGAACAAAGAAAGTAGCTTAATGATCCTGAAGGAACTTCTGATGGTGGCTTTTATATTATCAAGAAAGATCCTACTTTCAGTTTTGTGTGAGCAAGTTTTTCTAGTGTAGGAAGATATAAAGATGAAATTTTGTAAATTGTATCTTAAACTTTTATCATAATTTCCAACATCCAAACCTAAAAATTGTGATTTATGGTTAAAATGCCTTAGGCATGAAGTTTCTGCTCAGAATTCTGGTTTTCCCAGTTCCTTCCAGACCTCAGCCAGGACTTAAGTTGATATGCAAATAGAAGAAGCCTGGAGCACTCAGTAGGAGACAGATCTGAGGCCCAAGGGAAAAAAAAAAAAGTAAAGGTGTCTTTTTACCTGAACTCAAACTAGATTAAACCAAAGAGTAAATTGTATGGCATTTACTAATTACTGGCCGGTCAATTTTTTCTAGGACTTTTGCCTTTTCTTAGATTCTATATTTTTTTGAGCTTATGATTTTGTTCCTACAGACAAGTTAATGTTTTTCTGATAAGTTCTATTTTTGATCAACTGAATTTTTTTTAAACATTGCAATGAGATTTCACCTGAGAAAGCTGCAAGGCCTTTACTATTGTGTTATGTGTTACTCTTGTGTTACGTGTTGTATGTTGGTATGTCTGTGTGTATGTCCATATATCATGCAGTGATATGACAATTGACAGATGAGGAGCGCTCATGAAAAATTAAAAAAATGGATCCAAATATCTTTGATTCACGTGATTCAAATGGCTCAATTTAAATTTGGTAAATAGATGAAAGAAAAGATGTCTTTAAAATTAAGTTTATAAGTTTTTCTAGGTGTTCAAAAAGGCCCTAATAAAATGTTAAATCTGCTTAAATTCAAAAATTTACAAGTATTATTTCAAAATTTGAACAGAAGGAGGTTAACAGATAAAAAAGAGAAACTAGAAGGTTCTAGGTATGGATTTAATAGAGGGAAAATGTGTTTCTGGATAAGAGTCTATATGATTAAGTAATTAAGAGGGTTTAAGTAGATGATATAAAAAAGGTCTGTGTAAGTTGCTTATAAGTATAAGTTTTTGAGCAAGTAATCTTAAAGAAATTAAACAGCTGGTTAAACAAGTGCTGTTGTTTTAGAGAATTGTGCTATGTTATTTCTTTAAAAGCTAAACTTGGTTAATATAAAAACATCAATGTTATTGGTGCTATTAATGTGTTCATATCTTCCAGGTATACAAGTCTGTAAGGTAGAAGCTTTAGAAAGAGCATTATATCAAGCTGGTGTTCTAAAATTGTATGGTAATTTTAGGCTTAAAAGAAAAACATGTTGGAAATTTATTTATATCATTTGTGTTCTATAACTGTACTTATTATCAATAAGTTATGTAAAGTTCCATGTCGCTTTTTACACTGAGATACAATTTAAATGTATTTTTAAGTTAATGAGAGCCTAATCTATGTAAAGGTTTTATTGCAAAACACAAAAGTACTTTGCTACTTTTCTACAAAAGGTTAAAAGCTTTCAACCTTTCTTTAATTCTTGTTTTAGATGTGATATTATGTTGTGTTAGCTCAAGTTCACAACAATTTATGTAGGCTTTGTAAAATGATGTCTAAAAAGCAAAGATCAATTTCAGAACTATAGTACTTAAAATTTATGAAGAGCCCTGCCTTACCTGAGATAAGGCTCTATGTCTCATCTCATGTGAAAGTGACTATGAAAGAAGTTGGCCAGATTTCAGTACATTTAAAGTTGTGTCCAAAAGTTGGTTTTTGTCACGATTGCCAGGATCTCAATCGGGGGATATACGCCACCAAAATTCAAGGTAGCTATTACATGAACTAAATGTTTTTACTCTTGATAATTTTATTTTGTAGTTTTCTCTTTTTTTTAAAGAGAGAGTGAGAGAGGAGAGAGAGAGAGAGAGAGAGAGAGAATTTTTTAATATTTATTTTTTAGTTCTCTGCGGACACAACATCTTTGTTGGTATGTGGTGCTAAGGATCGAACCTGGGCCGCATGCATGCCAGGGGAGCGCGCTACCGCTTGAACCCACATCCCCAGCCCTTGTAGTTTTCTTAAATGATTTAAGATTGCCTGTTAATGTTTTACAGAGGTACTGATTTAAGAACACAACCTGGATTAATTTAAGATAATGAGTTATCACCTACAGGAGAGAGACATTAAAGCCCAGTACTCTTAGTATAAGGCTGTTGAAACTTATTTGCTGGATGTTTAAGATTAAGTTTTAAAGTTAAAGTTAAATTAAAAGGGCCAAGAAAACCAATATTTGGCTCTTGCCCTCTGAGTCAGTCTGAATCAGTGAATAGGGGACTTCTCCAAAGAGCTTTGCAACTCTAGGCCACATAACCTCCTGATCAGGGAGATTAATGAGACCAGTGGAGGACAGAAAGCCAATCAGTGCATTTGCTGTGAAGAGGAGGGTCATCAGAAAAAGGAAACATCCCTGATGCTTCCGAGGGAAGCCACGTGGTCAAGCAAGGCCTGGACCCATCCTAGCACAAATGGCACTAGCAGAACTGAGAAGCTGCTGTGAAGTTCCCGAGGACTCCCAGGGTAACTCAGCTGACTGTTAACAATAGATAGAAACAAAAGTCAGTTTGACTTGCTTCATCTTAAACACTTAGCAAAGACAGTCAAAGCCAAAACACAGTTATTTCTGTGCATTTTAAATAATAATAGTTAAATGTAACTTCCATAAATAAGTAAACTGAAGGCTGCAAAAGAGATTCTCAGACAGGAATGCCTGATAACTATTAAAAGGAACTGCCAGAGTAGTTTTTAGTTTGAGGCCTACAGATATTCCTAACCTACACAGGTAGGCTTAGTGTTTGCTAGTATGGTTATCCAGCCCTAAGTAACAGAATTAAAGATTTCTCTATTAGACACAGAGGTCATAATAATAAAAGGATTTTGCAAGATCAGATGACATTAAATTATTAAACTGTATCTTAAGGAAAAGGACATCTGTAACCCTAAAAGTTAAATGTTGGGTTTACATCCCTGACATTTCTGGCAATGTGACAAATATCCTTAAAGATTTACATGTTGGGATAGAAGCCATGTCCTCAGCAACTTTGTCATGGAAACAATATCTTAGCTCCTGGTTCTTGGTACTTCCTGGTGGAAAACATTATTAGTCTCTGTCTTTGTCATCATACTCATTGGCATATTCCTGTGCTATGGCATTTATTGCTACATCAATATGGTTCCAGTACTAATGAATTCTTGTTTCTCTTATAGACCACCCATCACTCAAATGGCCCTCCAGCCTATCATGGACCACTTGATAGACCCGATTTTTTAAGGGGGACTCCAAACTGCTTGCCCCACATCGTCCCATTTCAGCCTGAAGAAGCCAGAAAGATCTTCTTCGCCCCCTTTCCTTACAGCAGTAAGGAGTTCCCAAATTAGAGGGGGGAATGAAGCCAGATTTAAAGTTAGGTAGTCAGTGTAGTTAGGTAAATCGGGTCTAATCTAAAGTGAAATCTAAAATGGAGACCATGCTGAGAATGACTCAGGGAAACTCAGGACAACTCTGACTCAGATGTCCTTCCTGCCCAGATTACTTCTTTGGCCCACCTGTGTCCCACCCCTCGGGCCTTCCAACCTACATTCCATCACCAAAACTATAAAAAGGGGAGACAACCACACTTCCATGGATTCCATGTCTTGGGTCCTCTTCTTCCTCCGGGAGAAGTCTTTTCTGCTGTCCTTTAATAAACTTCTAATTTCTACTCTGATCTTGCCTCGGCGTGCTTCTTTGGTGTTATTCTTCAACATCTGGGAAGCAAGGACTCATCACCGGTTAACAGTGGCAACACTGCTCCCTACACTGTGCTCATCCACTGTGTCCTCACCTTTGTTCTTGGTCCCTTTGTTGTTCTGACACATTGTCCTCTCTTTATCATTTCCTTGGGCAATTCTATCCAGTCTTCAGGATTATGTCAGATGCTGCTTCCCTCGGAGTCCCACTCTTCCGCCCAGTCTCTGCCCCTGTGCCCTGCAGCCCTGCAACAGGCCAGCACAGCCTGCCCATCTCAGGCTGCCTCAGAACATCTTCCACCTGACTACAGATTTCTTGCGGGAGGTCAGGTCTTGTGGATGGTACTGACCAGAGTTTCTACTTCAGAGCCCAGGATTGGAGAAACATTCACTAACTCCATCCACCACCGCACTTAGAAAAAAAAAATTCACAAATGCTTTTAAGATTTTTAGAAAATGTTGTCTCAGAAAAAATAAATTTTTTAAAAAGTTTTTTAAAAAATGATTAAAGTTGAAAAAAGATTCCCTATACCTTTTATGTAGTTCCTTTGGATCTTTACATGAGTGATTTGACATGTGCTTTTCTGTAATTTCCATAAATATTTGAGCATGCAACTGTATTTTTTTAAAAATACAAAATTGATACAATTTTGAATTGTTTACTAAAAGAGGTTGGTAGGTTTTACACTTGAGTAGAAAACTCCTGGTTGGAAACTAGGAACTTTTTCCTCCCCATAAGGAGTATGGAGAGGCTCAATTTCCTGGAAAAACAGACGCAGTTGATAAAGGTAGCACACCTGTTTGTTAGGTCAAGGATGTCCACCAAGGCCCTTAGGTAATGAGAGCTGGTGTCGACCACCAGGGGACAAGAAGACTCTGGCCAGTATGCTCAGCAAGAGTTCACAGGGACTAAGTGTGTGGCTGCCTTGGAGCCTGGAGGCTGCATTTTTGCTCAGCACTCAGGTATTTCCACGGTGGCTGGGCCATGGAGCTCCCAGTGAAGCCAGATTTAAAGTTAGATAGTCAGTGTAGTTAGGTAAATCAGGTCTAATACTGAGTGAAATCTAAAATGGAGGCCATGCTGAGAATGATTCCAGGAAAAGCAGGACAACTCATGGAATGTTAATGAAGTCCCAGAAAGGCCCTAGGCCAAAGTCCATCCCAAAGAAGTGTTAATGAAACCCAGGAAACAGCCCCCAGCAGATTTGAAGATAGCCCATCCCAAAGAAGTGTTAATGAAGTCCTTCCTGCCCAGACTACTTCTTTGGCCCACCTGTGTCCCACCCCTCGGGCCTTCCCACCTACATTCCATCACTGAAAGAACTATAAAAAGGGGAGACAACAGCCCTCCCAGGGATTCCACCTCTTGGGTCCCCTTCTTCCTCAGGGAGAAATCTTTTCTGCTGTCCTTTAATAAACTTCTAATTTCTACTCTGACCTTGCCTTGGCGGGCTTCTTTGGTGTTATTCTTCAACATTAGGGAAGCAAGGACCCGTCACTGGTCAACAGCGGTAACACCAGGATGATGGTCTGTCTTGATTGACACCTTTCTGAAAATCTAACTTACCTTTGGCATGTGAGTGGGCTCATACTAAAGGATCAGGAACCCCTAGATTTGAGCAGGTGTGGAGTCTGCCTTTCTCCAACTCCTCCTCCTTCCACAACACTCTGAGCATCACTGGTGGATTTGTATATGCAAACTGCTGAGGGCACCTTGAAGACCACATTGTCTCACATGCAAATAAGGGCTGCTCCTTGTGAGCTCTGAGCACCCCCCCCCCAAAAAAAAGGACAGCAGTGTGAAAGCAGAGCATGACTGCGCCCTGTGCTGGAATTTCTATCAGCTCTGAAGAGGAAACTTCCATGCTCAGCTGGTCCTGGAATCTGAACTTTCTGGTTGTGGGGTGGGGAGGACACACAGTTTCAATCAAGCTCACTGTCTCAAAGGGGTTCAATATTGGATCTGGGAGAAACAGTTTTGGAGAATATTGTTATTCTACCTCTAAATCAAATCAAATGGTCCTTTCTCGAGATAATAAAGTAAATGAAACAAACAGCGACAATAGCAGGTGTGATTCGAGCAGCCAGGGGGCCATGTTCCTAGGTTCCTCATCTGGGGGCTGTGTTCCCAGGCTCCTTCTGTTGCTAAGTGGCTGCATGCTTTGTCTCTTCCTGTCTACATCTACAGCAAGGTCTCCTCTGTTCATTAATCAGGGGTCAGGTGAGGTGATGGCTCTAGAGTCCAAGTGGACATGCGGAACCTTCTTTTACATCCTCCTTAAGAGCAGCTTCGTCAAAGTGGCATCTGTGATGTCTCCCCAGAGCCTGTGGTGCTAAGTGCTAGAGGATGTTCTGAGGCTACCATAGGGGTGGGAGAGGTAATCCTGGCCAGAGGCAACCTCCAGTACAGGGAGGGGAAGGTGTGATTCTTCCAACAGCTTCTGTGCTGACTCAGACCAGGAGCACTGGGAGGAGGGAGACAGGAAACACACCCTGGGGAGGCCCATCCAGCCCAGGCTGGATGGGGACACACCTACAGGTCAGGCGCATTTGAAGGGAAGGGGGATTGTGGCAGCTGCTGAGCTGCTGCTACCAACTTACACAATGTAATATTCACAGTCCAACTTAATTTTCTTTTTTGCCTGTCATTCCACTTAGTCCTCAAAGATTTGTTTCTTGTTTATATTGCAGTCTCGACAGAGGTGGTTTTGAATGGTCCTCTCTCCCTGGGAGCCAGAGATATCATCGTTACCTTTGCACTAATGATTTACACTTGCAATTTTCTAAATCATCACTGGAGATGGATGTGGTGCATCCCGGCCTCCTTTCCAATGCACCTCTTCACAGCCAGTGTAAAGGTAAAATTTCTAAGCTGATTCTAAGCTGCAAAAGTCTGAGTTAAAGTGTAAAAGACCAGGCATTGTAAGGTTTCTAAATTACAAGGCCTGGGCTAAAAAGTAAAGGACCAAGTATTGTTAAAATTCCTCTGCTACCCCGGAACCTGTAATCCCTGTAGCTGTTAGGACAATACCTGAACTGCCCAGTAAATATTTCTCCTGGTCCCCTGGTTGTTTAATAGCTAAGGGCTCCAAGTAGCTCGGCATGTAAGCATCCAGGCCACAAAACCAATCAGTTTAAATGTGTACCTCACTTAGGAGTGACCAATCACCCCTGCCCAGACTGTTCCCGCCAATAAATGTACTAATCATGTCTCAGAGTTGTTGTTCAATTTTCCCACGCCTCATGATGATTTGTTCTGATGTATGCAAAGCCCCCCCCCCCGCCCCCTCCAAAAAGTGTACTTAAGCTCTGCTTGACCTCTGCTCTGGGCTCTGGGATGCTCTATCTTCCTGAGTGAGCCTGGAACCTCAGCATGCTGAATCAATAAATCCCCTTTTGCCAATTGCATGGAGCCAGTCTCTTGTGTGGTCTCTTCCTCCGATGCTTCGCCGGACCCTTACACCAGCATCTTGGCTTCTGTGGGGCTCCTCCCTCCTCACCCCCTGCTCTCTCTCCTGCTCTCAGCCTTTTCCCATAGTATGCTGAAAGTCCTCCCTGCTCCTGTTTGCCCTGTCCTCCTGCCTTCTGGATCTCCAGTGGACACTTCTGAGTTCCAACCCTGTGCTGCCCTGTGTCCACCATCAGGTCTGTGTCAACCTGCTCCAATACTGAGATCCAGGAACGACCAGCAAACCTGAGCCTCCCATCAAACCCACAACAAGAGAAAGACTGAGAAAGTGAAAGAATAAATTAAAGCTTCACAAGATGAAAGTCTTCTAAATTACTAAACAAAAGTTTAGAGAAATACTATTTTACATAAATAATTTACAAATAAAGGCAATAAAAATGTAAAATAACTTCAGTAGAATAGAAGGGGGAGGGAAGGGGGAAAGGGCTGGTGGTGGCATGGATTCGCCAGCAGTGCAGTCCATGAAAGAAAAAATTGATAAGCTGGACTTCATGAATATTAAAATGTTGCACTCTGCGAAAGACATGGACAAGAGAATCAGAAAATAGCACCAGACTGTAAGGAAAATGTTTGCAAAATATGCATCTGATAAAGAACTGTTCTCCAAAATATATAAAGCTCTTAAAACTCAATAATAATAATGATAAAAAAAAAGCCCAAGAAGAAATGGGGCTGGCAGATATCCTACCAAAAAATATACACGGGTATCCAATAAGGATTATATGGACATGCTGTTCATCATGTCATAGGGCAAATGCAGTTAAAGCAATGAGAGACAAACCTATTAGAATGGCCAGAACCTAGAACATGGCCAGTACCACATGCTGGTGAGGATATGGAGCAGCAGGAGCTCTCATTGGTTGCTGGTGAAAAGGCAAAGAGTGCAGCCATTTTGCAAAACAGCTGGGAGGGTGCTTGCAAATCCAAATACAGTTTACCACGCTATGAGCTGTCATTCTCCTTGGCATTTACCCAGAGGGTTGAAAACTTGGGTCCACAGGAAAACCTGCCCACTGATGTTGATAACTGCTTTATCCGTATACTCCAAGACTTGGGAGCAACTAAGATGTCCTTGAGCAAATGAGAGCATAGGTCACTGGTACACAAGATTCAGAATCCTCAGTGCTCTTACATAGACCAAGACTTACTGTTACTGCCTTTGGGCCTCAATGTGAGAAATATGTATTCAATAGCATTCGCCAAATTAAACATAATCAAATTATATAATTTTTTCTTGTTTGACAATTTTGTTGGGACTAATATAGTGAGAGGGTGTTATATTCCTTTGAAGGTGAAAGAGAACCACATCTTTTCCCTTAATGTTTGGGCATTTATTACCAGCAACCCCATCTTTTCTCTGGATTCATTCCATTCTAAAACAATTTTTTTTTCTGGTATTACTCACTGAATTTTTGAGGATACTGCCTTAGTACATTTTGTGATGCTGTAACAGAATACCCAAGACTGGGTGGTTTGTAAAAAGTAAATTTACTTTGCACAGTTCTGAAAGGCTGGGAAGTTTCTGCTTCAGATTGAATTCTCGGGTGACAATGTACAAAGCAATTATTTTGTATGGTGATGCAGTATTAAGCAACACTGTTAGATATTTTATTTAGTCTAATAATTTACCTATAAATGCCTTCATATTTTATATGAAAAGTTGTTTTATCTGTGAATAGTGGTAACCATTTTTCAGTTCTAATTATTTTACTGTTACAATTTCTTGTCTTACTGTATTACCTACCACTTCTAATTCAGTGTTGAAAATGGTGGTGATAATTGGAATTTTTGTCTAATTTGCAATAATTCATAGAACAAGTGAACAGAAATTTGGGAAGGATACAGAAGGTCTGAACATTACCACCAGCCTCCTTGATCTAATTGGCAATTAGACTCTGATTGCCTCCACCTAATTGACAATGACACTCCATCCAACTATAACGGGACACTTGCTTTTCTGAAGTTCACCTGGAAC